>NC_062213.1:19866240-22346240 GCF_902686445.1 Sciurus carolinensis | reverse complement strand
AGGGAAAATAAAAACCATGAAACACTGACACACAGGTCTGCAAAGATAAAGCTGATGAAGGGATGCAGGCCATCCTAACATGGCTTAATGATGCTATGACTAGTTTCCCAGCATAACAAACCAGGAGCCTATGAGGTAGTGAGGGTGGAAGCAAAGTCTCCACATTAGGGAGCTGAGAGATGGAAAGCTAAATGATGCTTCCGGTGATAAACAGAGGTCTTTTTTTTTTTTTTTTTTTTTTTTTTTTTTTTGGGTGCTGGGGATTGAACCCAGGGCTTTGTGTGTACAAGGCAAGCACTTTACCGACTGAGCTATCTCCCCAGCCCCTAAACAGAGGTCTTATGAGTCCCGACTCCCCATCTTGTTCTTGCTCCCCAGAAACACTGTTACTGAGATCTACTTACTTCTAGAACAAAAAGGAAGAATCAAAATGGTACCAGTTACTAATGTATATAGAGTTTAATTTTAATAAAAAGAAGACATAGGTTCAGGTACAGACGTTCTTTTCCTTACTCCTTCATTCATTCTCCAAATAGCTCCTGAGCAACTAACCCGTGCCAACCACTATTCTAGGTGCTGATGTGCATGGTGAGCAAAGCAGATGTCTCCTCTCAGGCAGCTCGTGCGTCATGAGCATCTTATACTTGGTTATAAACATGCTGTGGTTATTCTGGATAATATTCTCCAATGATCAAAACAAAACCTCACAAAATTCCAAGCCCATGGCCTGGGCTGCCTGTACGGTACACTCTAGTTACACTGATGACTGTGTGACTCATGCGCTTGTCTTTTCTTCCACCCCATCCCCTCCTCCTTCTCCCATCACCCAAAAAACTTGTACTTAGTCTTTGAGATCCAGAAAAAATGCTCCCAAATAATAGAGCGAGTAGTTTTATTGTCTGGGCTCTTAGGTTGTTTTGTAGACATCGGTACGGTGTTAGTTACAGGAGTATTAGAACTGAACAGCTGGCGTGTCAGTCTTCTCTCACTAGACTATCTTATGGGAGTTGGTGGTTGTGCTGGAATCTTCCCTTTGCTTTTTCCAATTCCATTTTCCACCTTCTGTACCCTGCTCTGTGCCCTAATCAGTCCACCTTCCCTGTGGCTCCCAGTGGGGTTCTGTCAATGGGAAGTGCCAACAGGGGTTCTAGAGAGCAGAGAAGTGGCATTCATCCTACTTGGCCACCTGCCAGGCAGGTCACCCGGAATTGTCAGCATGTCTCATAGGTGGTCTTCTTCATGCTGGTCTCTCTCTAGGTTGCTTGGCCAACCCTTTTCCCTTGCTCATTTAGGCCAAAAGGTGGTTACAGCTCCTCCTTGTTAATGATCCCTTGGGTACTGCTCCATCTTTTATGACATTATCTACCCAGTCCAGACATTAGCAATGAGCCCCTTTCTGGAACTCTCCTCAAATAACAGAATTTAATTGCCCTTTTTCCTTTTGTAATAGTCTTACTCATTTTAGTATTCTGACAAAACCCTGGCTCAAAGAAGATGCTCTATAAATGTTTGTTAAAAGTGTAAATGAATGAATACAGATGTTTCAATCAAATTTTAATCAGGCTTAGAGTTTTTTGTTTGTCAAAAAAGCTGCTTTCATCAAAGACTTCAATTTCCTCAGAAGTTGTAAATTATTTTTTGAACTTCACTAGACACAGTACCACTTATTAGCATTACTGTTCTTTGTCATTTTCAACTTTACAGAAAACAGAAATAAGGTGATGTCTGGACTTTCCCCTAGAGCATCCAACAGTTCTTCTTTTGAATTCTTCATCACTAACCTCAAACACAAAACAAAATCAAAGCGTGAAACTTCTGTCCTAACCAAGCCTGGGTCAGAAAACTTCCACCTCTGAGGATGCACATAATGACAGTTGGGTAGACAAGAAAGAGAAAAAATGCATTCAGCTAGACTCTCATATTTCAGCAAAAGTTTCCTCCTAAAGTGAAGATGACACATTAAATGAACGTCAGCCTCAAGGACCTTCTTTGGGAGCTTCACCGGTGGCTGTGTTGTCTAAGTTAGCAAATGCCTGCTGTTAATGTGAAAATTGGTTTCAACTTAATTTGGCAACCAAGAAAACACATTATTATTTTTGGGGGTGGCTATTACTGTCCACAGTTAACACTTTCCCATGCTGCCTGTGACAACAGCATTAACAGTAATGATGGCTACTGACCATTTGTAATTTTTTTTGCAATAGGTAGCAGGTCCTGCACTAGAACCTTTTCCAAGTTTATCTTTGCAACCAGACTCTAAGGTAGTTATTAGTTCTGTCATTTCAGAGGGCAAAGCTGAACCTGGTGAGGACTAGTTGTAGAGGACTTGAACCCAAGTACGCTAATTCAGAAGTCACAGATTAGAACTGCCCTTCCTGTAGTCAATAGCTACTCACCCCTCATATCAGAGGGAGGCGTGGATACAGAGGGACTTCTGAATTTTTCATCCACTGTATACTGGTTCCTTCCTGTGCAGAAGTGAGACCTCATTGCTTTGTCCTGAGAGGGGACTTGGGATGATGCCACAGGAGAAGGTAAAAAGAAAACAAATAAAAAAAAAAAAAAAGCACTTTCACAGATTTTTTTTAAAGGTACAGGAGTTTCTACCTGGTAACAAAACACCATTTACATTTCTGCTAAGAGTCTCAGAAACTTTCCCACTAAGGGACAGAAAGCTCCAGATCCACGAGAACTTGACTGTCTCTTTAAATGTTACCCTGCACCTAATATATTACACAGAAAGTACAATCCAGAACAGATGGAAGAGCATAAAGCAGATGCAGAGCTGAAGTCTAAATAGAGATGAACAATTCTTCAGTTAACAATAAGAAAATGAGATGGCAGCACAGACAACTTGGGAAGGCAGCAGTCTGCAAGGGAGGAAAGTTACAGGGAGATGCCGGCGCCACTAGAAATGAGCGACACACAGAGACTACTTCACGGCACTTGGAATGACATTCCTGTGTGTCTTCCTGGGGTGCCAAACAGGCTCATGTGGAATACTCAGGAGGAAAGCTAGAGAAACTCTGAAGACGTTAGACCAAGGAGGTAAAATAGTTGGAAACATACTTCCCAAGTCTGAACTTCGAGAATACAGCTTGACTCTTAGGAGTATTTCCATACCAGGTGGAAGCACTCAAATAATTTTAGCCAGATCAGTCACAGAGGAGATGTTGTTTCTCCTGACAAGGTTTTCCTTATATTCATTAATTCAACTTTTATAATGTAAAAATTTTTGCTCTATGGGTATTTTCAAATATACAAAAGTAGGGGGAATATTCCTAAGAACCCATGTCCCCTGCCACCCAGTGTCACCAACCATCCACATCTGCTACCCTTGTTTCATCATTTATTTCGTCTCTGCTTATTTTTCTTGATATTTTAACTCAGTCTTGATAAAATGTCCTGTTTTAGTTTCTCTGCTTGTAAAATGTGCCTGCTTCTTATAGCTATTAGTTGGAAGAAAAGTTGTATTCAGTGCTACACTCTGCAAAGGGAAGTATATAATAAAATTGATTACAATTCTTTTTTTTGTGCGTGGTACTGGGGGTCAAACTCAGAGTCTCACACATGCTAGCCAAGCACTCTACCACTGAACTATATCCATAACCCTTCTATTTTTTTGAGACAGGATCTTACCAAGTTGCCTAGGCTGACCTTGAACCTGTGATCCTTCTGCCTCAGCCTTCCAAATAGTTGAGATTACAGATGTGCACCACTTTACCTGGCTGATCATGAATCTTATGTGTGGACACACAAAAACAATACAGAGCTTATGGACAGATGAGATTTCACTGTCAAACGTAGGGGCAAAAATACCTGGCAATTTTTAGATCTGGCATTGTTTTAAGTATCAGATATTAAGAGATGGAAATTCTTCTGACACACATTTTACTGAATGTAGATAAAAAAAAATACTGTTCAGAAGCACAGACTTCTGAAAAAGTCTGCTAGTGAGTCAATCCCCATGTCCACAGGCTAGCTTTTTATCAGTACTATTGCCACCAAGAGATGGAAGAAATCCACAAATACCCAAAAGACATTGCTGCTGACTTCTTTACAGAAAAATGTCTCCAGCGAGCATAGAGCAAAGCATATGTGAAAATACAATTTGAAGAATGTTGTATGTAAAACTGCACATTTGCAGGAGATGCTGAATAACTGCCCTTGCTACAATACAGGCAGCACCAGAGACGAGGAGAGGAGAGGAAGTCAGTGGCCCTGCCTGAAGGCAGCAGAGAAGGAGATGCAGCAGAGGCTCTCCCAGTAAATGCACACACAGCTCTCAGAACGCTCCTACCAAGTGCAACGCTTCTAAGCCAGGAGGAGACAGTATTAATCATGTAATCTGAGACTCCCTTTACTTTGGGAAGCTGTAGCCATATTCCATTGTCATTGAAATAGTGCTACATTCTGTTGCTTCTAAACATAAGTTTCAGTTATTTCCAGTCTCAAATCCAACTTTCTTAGGCTGTTTCTTAAGAACACCTGCAAAAATCTACACAATCCTCAAGCACTTCCTGGCTTCTGTTCTCCCAGCAACTTAGTGTCCTTCTCAGGCTATATAATATAAGCTCAGATGCATCCTCCTTGGCCTCTTCTCCTTTGCAAGTTCCACTAATGGATATTCTCAAATCCTGGACTTCTGACCATCACTTATGAAAAGCATGTTCTCACGTTCCACTTTAATAACATAAATCATCACATATTGGAATAGTCTTTTTGTTTTTAAGGCCAAAAGGGAATACGAAATTATTTTCATAGAAAACATTCTGCAAGCCTTGGTGACCTGCCATCAAGTCATCAAGATACTCAGAAATGGTTGTTTCCCTAAAACTGGTTGGAAAAACCACTAATGTGAAAAATAATACTGCTGCCAAATACATAAGTGAAGTGGGTGAAGGTGGAAGGCCAGGGGCAGAGGGAAAACAAAGTAGATGTGGTACAAAGAGAACTGGAGTCTCCAAGTGTGACTTGGATATCTGTATTATTTTCCACATGCTCGCAGAGGCAGGGGACAACAGAGTGTACTGCTACGTCCTGTTGGCAAATCATGGAGAAGGGAATGACGATGAACTACTGTGGAGAAAGTGGAGCAAGCTGAGGACTTGAGTTGAGACATGATTATCCTCTGTAGAAAGGCCACCAATGAGGGAAGTTTCATTCAGTAAGTTTCTTCCCAGGCCTCCTCTCTTGCTCCTCAAGGGGCTCCTGAGAACTCTGTTCATCCTGCAAAGGGTAGGGCAGGGAATGCTGCTCAGTCACCTCCAAGTTCCCTGAGGGGATGGAACTGCACTGCATGAGGCGTTTCCATAATGAGGACATCCTGAATCCAGTTATCCTGTCTCTATCATCACTATTAAGCTTGCTGGGCATTCCCAACTCTCCTTAGGACTAGCACATCTTCACAACATCCACAAATGGCTAATTGATTAGGACTTGACCAGACAGCTCCAGGTGGCTAATTGGTAAGGCAACATCTCAAAGAGGATTCGTCTTTAATTATGGACATTTGACATCTTTATGTAGGTTTTATGAGATATTTAATATATTTCCACTAGACATCCATTGAAGCCATATGGCACCCTTGAACATGTAGAACAAATTGGACATAATGAAGCATTATTTATTTATTTATTTATTTTAGCATGGCAAGGCATTCTGTGGAGAGCACTTTTTACCAGTTGAGGCTGGAAATTTAGGAGTTTGGGTAGTAGAGGAGATATTCTTTATGTATTGCTGCAGACTGAACAGAGGTGGATACAAGGGCAGGCCAAGTCCAAAAAACAAAGAGGAAAGAAATTCAGGATCAATCCTTATTCCAAGAGGAGTATCAAAGACATAAAATAGTGCATTCTCTGAATGTCCTTGTTTTCACCCAGTAAATCAGTTCAAAATAGTTTTCCTCTCTTTACTTCCAGTCAGTCACTGGATTCAACAGGATTTAGAAAATGACGTGGACTAGATTCATAACAGGCTCAAGGACACTTAGGTGGTTCATGAATGGGCATCAGAGACCCTGTGATTCTCCTAAGGCATATGTAAAATCTGTATATAAGATTTTTTTTTTGAAGTTAGGTTCTGTAGCTTTCACTAGAATAAAAATGTCATACCTGAAAAAGAAAAGTTAAGAACTATAGAGTTCCATATCCAAGACTGTAAGATCCTTCAGTGTAAGACACGGGGTGCCTGGCTATCAGTTCACACCTGTGAGAATGGCAGTTCTCAGAAAGACAAAAGATAAGTGATGATAGGGATACAGAGGAAAAGGAAACCTTGCACACTGCTGGTGAGAATGTGAGGAAAACTGTATGCAGATGCTGTAAAAATTAAAACTAAAACTACCTAACGGTTTAGCAATCCCACTTCTGGGCAGATACCTAAAGGATATGGAATCAGTACGTGAGAAACACATCTGCCCTCCTGTGTTCATTATAGTGTTATTCACGGTAGTCAAGATATGGAATCAATCTATGTCTGTTCATCGGTGGGTGAGTGAATAAAGAAAATGTGGTACATGTGTTTAATGGACTATTATTTGACCTTAAAATGAAGGAAATTCTGTCATTTGTGGCAACATGGATGAACCTGGAAGCTATTAGATGAAATAATCCAGGCACAGAAAGAAAAATACAGCATGATTTTTCTTATTTATGTGTGGACTCTAAAGGAGTCACACTCATAGAAGCAGAGCAAAAAGTAGCAGAGACTAAAGTGTACATGAGTTGGGGAGATACTGGTAAAAGGATATAAGATTTCAGTTACAAGTAATATGTCAAAAAGATCAGGGCTGGGGAGATAGCTCAGTCGGTAGAGTGCTTGCCTTGTAAGCACAAGGCCCTGGGTTCGATCCCCAGCATCCCCCCCCCCCCCAAAAAAAAAAGATCTATTGTCTCATGGTAACCATAGTTAACCATAATATATTATATGCCTGAAAACTGCTAAGCAAGTAGATTTTAACCCATTAAGTCTCAAGTTTTCAGTTCTGAGAATAGTTAAACAAAATGGACATAGGTGCATTAAAATAGGCTGGAAATAATAATATAGTGCTTAGATATTACTATGTTAATGGATTTTATTATTTTATAATATAATACTGCTATTATACAATTACATATTATATACGTTTTTAAGTTTATATAGGTGTTCCACATCTGGGATGATGGGACAAAATGGGTTAAATGCTCTTGCTACAAAAAATAAATTGATTTATGAGGTAATGTATACATGTATTTTGGCTTTTCATTCTAAAATGTATACAAATATCAAAACATCATGTTGTATACCATAAATATAATTTGTATTTGTAAATTTAAAACAAAAAAGTCAAAAATCACAGAGTTCCATGTTCAAGACTATAAGAAGTCATAAAATTTAAGACACTGAGGTGAGCAACTGACTTCCTCCTCCACCCTTGCCTTTTAAAGTAGAAGGATATATCCCATTCATTCTGAAGAAGGCAGGTAAGTAGATTGCATAGGCACCAATAAATTTGAGGCTTCATAATGCTATGATTTTCAGAAGACACTCTTTTTTATTCTCTGCAAGATCAATCACTGTCTCAAAGAAATGCACCCCAAAGTGGAGCATAAACAAAAGCAGTTAACATGAAATGCTCTGAGAAAGTAGTGCCATCTGGTTCCTATCATTTGTAAGCTGGGGTACATCATTTTGTCAGCTCAAGGGTGAAGACATTGCTTCAGTAGTAGGTGGACAGAGTGGGTTTGAGAAAAACAATGGAAACATGGAAACAGGGAGAAGAAAATTTATGGTTCCCTTCTTACCTCCGACTAAGACAATTTATTTGTCTTTTCAGCACATATTTGCATCTTATTTTATTAACTAGTTTGAAATTTTTATTGCATTATACAATTTGCAAGGATTTCCGCTTGATTATGATTTTATCTATCTATCTATCTATCTATCTATCTTCAAATATACAGGTCTACAATAAAGAGTCAAAATGTTCTACACAGTTGTTTGCTATAAAGGAAGTGCTACAGTAGCCTTCTTCCTCTCTTTAGCTTGATTATCTGATTGTTTTGCCACTTTCTTCCATATCTCTGAAAGACATGTTTTTAAAAAGTCCACTTCTCACTATGGAAGCCAAGTCCCAACCTCTCCTTCCTCCTTCCACTTCTCCTACATGTTCTCCTTCCTACTCCCTTTCAACTCAACATGGTTATTTTCACTTATTCAATATTCAGTGTAGGGAGTAAACTACCTTCTCAATTCCTTTCCTGCATAAAGTATGGTTTTCCTGGGAGATGATGACCTGTGTCTTTTTGTTTGTTTGGTTTTTCTAAATACTTTTCACTCAGCCCAAAACTCTTGACCAGCTCCCAGTTCCCTCTCAAGACCTTCCATTTTTCTGCTGCTCTGTCGCTTTCCCCCTCCTGGAGGTTCCTGGGGTGACCCATTCCCAGAAACCCTCACTTTCACTCTGTTCAAGATAAAGTTTCAGCCATGGGCCAGGGTGAGGCCATAGCAGTCTCCTGAATATAGAGTGGAAGAGGGGACTCAGGGATTGAATTGTTTGTCACACTTTCTGATAATCTTTATTTTAGCTCCGCTATCACTTTCTAGGGCCTGCTAATGTATTTTTTTCATGGGCTCATCTCCTTTCAATTCCCAAAATTTAAAAAATTTTATACTGTCCTCGTTCCTTTGGTTTTCCATGTGCTGATGGACTTATACCTTCCGCATTTTTCTTTGCTCTTGTTTCTCTGGGGCTTCTCCGTAGGGAACAAAGGTAGAAGGGTGTATTCAATCTGCTTTTGCTGTTTCGAGAGTGCTTTAGAAATCAATATTACAGAAACCTAGGCAAATATTTTAAGCAGGCATTTTATCAACAGCTATTTATAAGACAATAACCAACATATGCTCATCTGTAACTTATAGGTGGAGAAAATGAGACCCATTGTGCCTCAAGTAAGTCATTTGCCAGACTGACACAGATATCGAATACCTAGTGCCTCAGTCCCTTTGCACTTAACCTTCCTCATTTTAGGCTTCTGTAGAGCATTACCTTCTTGGTAGTCTATAGCTGTTTTCAAGTTCCAAATACCTGAGAATTGCCTCAGTCAATCAATACCTTTTGTCATGCTCTATTACAGCTGATCAATATGGACAAGGATGCAATGAGGTGGAAGCAAGATGTTTTATTCAATCAAGTTTTTGGTCTCTTTTATTGATCCCAGTGCTTTAGTTGTGTTTATAAAACTTCTATATTCCTCTCATCTGTTTTATTCTAGCTAGCAAGAAGTGTTTGCATAAAAATACCTGCACATCCTTTCCTTCATAGTTTCCAGACTGATTCTATCAGTACAAACAGACCTGGGTCCCAGACTCCTGTCTGTCCTGTTTGTGTAACCTTGGGTGAATCACCATCCCTAATAGGTCTCTCTTCTCTGTGCAATGGAAGTTGTTAAGGCTCACAAAGTATATTCCATAGGTCAGTTTTGGTCAGCAGAGATATTCAGTGTGGCTACCACAATAAAGAAAAAAAACTGGGGTGGGTAATGTGATTGCTTTTAGTGGTGGGGGAGGGGAAATACTCTTTAGTTTTCTGCAGTAATAGCTGCCTCTTATAAACTCACAAATTCCTATACACTCTCTGCCACTTCACAAATTATTATTATAGGCCACTTCACAAATTCCTATAAACTCTCTTCCCCCAAAGTGTATTTGAATTTTTTCTTAGCATCATGACTAGATGTTCTCTCAAATCCTCTTTAGCACTAACTTCCCTTGAGTTTACAGACCCTGCAAACGACATTAGCCAAGACTGTCAAGAATCTTGGGAGTAACCATCCAAAGGCAGAAGGAAAATGTCATAAAATAAAGTGCCCTCCCCTCTCTCCTTCTATATGTTTGTGCATTTTTCTTTGATCAGGGCCTAAGAACAAGTTGACTCTTCTTTCTATATATTTCCATTTCCTGAATAGACATTAGTGCTGGCAATATCATTACCACCTCCTTTCCTTTCTCCTATCTCACTTGATATGTTTGTCATATTTACATTGTGACTCCTCCAAGGTTTGATGGTACTGAGTTTTTATCCGTCTCTTCTATGTGTTTATTTAGATTACAATTTTTGCACTGCAAACATAGCACACTGAATGGAAACATTCCTCATTTTTATTCGGGCTTTTATTCGGGGGGGGGGTTAGGGAGCCACAGAACACAGGGTATGCTGTTAGTACTTTCCAGGGATTGGTCATTAAAGAGGACATTCATGACAATTGTAAGCTACTCTTTTCTAGCACTCTCTTGTGCATATCCTTGACCATTTCCTAGACTCACCTTTGATTTCACTATCCAAAAGACAACACTGACGTAGATTCTGAATCACAGCACGAAGAAAATGAACACAGAACAAATAAACAGAGAACAAACAGCATAAAAAAGAGATAAGATAAATTATTTGTACCATACGAAGGCCAAAGGGGTGTTGCATCAGTTGAATGTGGTGACTGGTAAGTGAAGGTCAAAGGAGTTTCAAGTTTAAACCAAGTGGAGCAAGGGTGAGGTATCATCTCTCTTCTTATTAGACAGGAAGCCACGATTCATTGTTGGAATTCATGGGACTCCCTGAACTCAAGGAAAGAGTGTGAAGGAAAGAGGCAATGGAACATCTTTTGGAGGTCATCTGTGTAGTAGCAGCTTTTATACAAAGTCACCACATGGAATTCTTTGTTAGGAAAAGGGTCTCTGATGACTGACTGGACAAAGTAGGTGGTCAGCAAAACGGTGTGAGGGATGAAGAAAATATAGCTCAGAGTTAAGCAGACCAGGAAGTGATGGACATCCTACAGGATGGACCTGTGATGAGCTCTGAGATACCAGGTGATGACCACTGGGAATCAGTTTGTTAATACATAGCCTTAAGTGAATGGGATGCATTGATCATTGACCATTAAACATTAAACATTAGGGAACACCCAGGCAATTTCCCTTCCTGGGAAATTGGAGAACCTGCCTCAATGACTGTGTTCTATGGAAACAGGACTGAGCAGCACAGAAATAGGTACAGTCCTGAAGTAAGGACAGCTGTCTTCAGGTCATAATAAAAGAGACACAAACAAGGTCTGGATCCATGATATTAGGAGTGGCTCCAATGCATTCAAGATCTGCTTAGTGCTAGTATGCTACAGAAACTAGTTCACTTTTCAACACTAAACAACAAATAGCATTAATTTGGTGCCTACTAATTTCCAGGCTCATATTATTTTGTTTGATTTTGAACTCCATGGCATGAGGCAGGTATTACATGTGGCGTGTACCTGTAATCCCAGTGGCTGGGAAGGTTGAGGCAGGAGGACCATGAGTTCAAAGTCAGTCTCAGCAATGGCGAGGCACTAAGCAACTCAGTGAGATCCTGTCTCTAAGTAAAATAAAATTAGTAGGGCTGGGGATGTGGCTTAGTGGTTGAGTGCCCTTGAGTTAAATCCCCAGTACCAAAAAAATAAATAAATAAATAAATAAAATAAAATAAAAATAAAAGAGAGAGAGAGAGAGAGAGAGAGAGAGAGAGAGAGAGAGAGAGAGAGAGAGAGAGAGAAAGCAGTATGGATTTAGAAGAAGACAAAGGAAAGTAAAATAGGAGAATTTGACCACAGACTGCATAAACACAAAAGGAAGACAGTTAAATGATTACTCTGTGCAATTTCTTGCACAAGACATTGGCAATTTTCTAAATGAAGCCTTTGATGGGGAAACAGAATAGTACATCAAGGATGAATGTGTATTCTGTCCACATTTATGATGACTTTTGGTTTTGTTTGTTACACTGTGGAAATATCATACAGATAATACAAAATGTACGCTAAATGACAAAAGAAATCGTTAGGCCTGTGTATCTATTACTAGATTAAGATTATTAATTATATGAGCCTTTTCCTGACTCCATCCCCTGTTTTCCCCTTAGATGTAATCGAGTTTTTGACTGTATTAATCACTTTTTTTTTTTACAGTTTACATATGTATTTCAAACTACACATTAAAATGTTCCTGCTTATGAAGTTTACATAAATTATAAAACAGCTGCCTATGTATTCTTTGATTAGCTTTTTTGCTCAATACTATTTATCCATGTGGACAGTCAATACATAGGGTCCACTTGTTTTCTTGCTTAATAGGAGGTCATTAAATAAAAATAACACAATTGATTCACCCATTCTAAATCAAAAGAAAATTGGTAATTTCCAGTTTTGTTATGAACATTCTTGTGCATATCTCCCAGTATACAAATTATTCTCTAGTCTTTTTCTCTATGTTAGAACCTTCTAAGTTATGTTCAGTAAATGTGGTGATAGCAAGTATCCTTATTTTGTTCCTAAATTTAAAGGGAATTTTAACAACTTTTCATTATTGTTTATGATGGTCGCCATTTGTTTTTTATAGACTGATTAGATTAAGAGAATTTTTATCACAAATAGTTACAGAATTTTATTGAATGATTTTTAGTGTCTGTTGAGTCAACAAATGGTTTTCTTCTTTAATAAGCTGATAGGATGAATGACATTAGGTTTTAAATAATGAGCTAAACTTATTTCCAGGGATAAGCTCAAATTTATGATCTCTTATTTGAAAAAGTCCAGTTGGTTTGATAATGATCTGTTTACTTGTTAATGTTGTACATATTTGAATGGCATATAATTTTAATTTCTTATATTGACCATGTCCAATTTTGATCCAAGGTTAATGTTGTTCTTGTAGAATACAATTGGGAATATTCTCTTTTTCTATTATCTAAAATAGCTTGTATGGGGCTGGGGATATAACTCAGTTGGTAGAGTGCTGGTCTTGCAAGCACAAGGCCCTGGGTTCAATCCCCAACACCCCCCTCCAAAAAAAATGTTGAGCTTGTTTATTTTAGAGATGAATATTTGGAAAAACACACATCAAACCTTCTGGTCTAGTGTCTCCCAGTGGGGAAAAATTAATTACTGATTTCATTTCTTTCATGATCATTCAGATTTTTTTTCTCAAAGTAGTTTTGCCAATTTATACATTTTTAGATTGTCCATTTTGCTGAAAATTTTGAATTTGTTTGCAGATTTCATAAAATTGCCTTCTTATTCGATAACCTTTCATGTACATGTAATTATAGACTTCTTTATGTTATTTGTGCACCTTTCTTTTTTTGGTCATCAGCTTAATCATTTTTTATTCATTGTTAATTTCAAAGAATCCACTTTCAGTATTGGTGAGCCTGTATTTTTTCTCTATCTTTTTAGTTTTTGTTATCTTAATCCCCCCATTACTTGTTGGTTTGTTCTGCTGTTTTCTAAAAATTTCAATTTATGACTAACTCATTACACTTTTTTTCTTCTAACATAAGCATTCAAGTCTATAAATGTGTTACTTCAGCTTTACTTATTTTGTTAAGTAGTGCTTATATTATCATTTAATTTCCATGATTTCTATTATGATTTATTCTTTGACCCATGCATTATTTAAAAGTGGATTTTTATGTTTCCATATTTATGCATTTAGGTTACCTTTTTATAATTGATTTGTTTACAGTCTGTGTGATGAAATGGATTCTTTAAAATCAGTTGAGACTTGCTTCATGCTCTAGAACATGATTAACTTGTACACAGTTTCTGTGCTTCCTTCAAAGGAAAAACCACTCTCGACCTGTGGGAACAGTATCCTGTATATACCTTGAGGCCAAGTTACTGTGTCCTTCCAGTTTTTCTGTGTTCTACCAAAACCACAGAAAAAATTTCCTATATCATGTGGAATTGCACATTTCTCTTTGCAGTTCTGTTAATTTGCCTTTACTATTTGAAGATATGCTGTTCATCACACAGAAGTTTAACATTACTATAGTTCCCTGAAAACTGCTAGTTTTTAAGAAAACACAGTATACCTCTTTTAGAATATTACAGTTTGCTTTTAATTCTATATTGTTTGACATTATCATATTAAAGAAAGTTATTGCTTACTTGCCTGAAATATGAAATTTCTAACCTTTATTTTCAACTATTCTGTGTTGCTCATAAACAATACAGAGGAAGATTTTGTCAGATTGTGTGTTAATCTAGTTTGAAAATTTTTGTTTTTTAATGGAAGAGGATAATGTAGTTGTATTGATTTTGTTGACTGAAACACCTTGGTTTGTTTTTACTATTTTATTTTGTGGTGTCTGTTCTACATTTTCAGCTTTTCTCTATTTTGTCTATTAACATCTTCCTTTTTTGATTTTTTTTTTTTTTGAAACCAGGATTGAACACAGGGGCACTTGACCACTGAGTCACATCCCCAGTCCTCTTTTATATTTTATTTAGAGACAAGGTCTTCCTGAGTTGCTTAGGGCTTCTCTGAGCTGCTTAGGGCCTCACTAATTTGCTGAGGCTGGCTTTGAACTCGTGATTCTCCTGTCCTCAGCCTCCCAAGTCGCTGGGATTATAGGCATGTGCCACCATGCTCAGCTCTTTCTGGACTTCTTGTTTTAAAAAAATCTATTTTTTTCTCTCTAGTTTCTCCTCTACAACCTTCACAATTATAGACCACAAGGACTGTCCATTATCTGGAGTTGTGAAAAGCAAGTGTTCTCTGTGTTTTTTTCCCTAATTCATCTACTGCAAATGTCTCCCTTTGGATTCCTGTTTTCCTGCTTTTGTGGAGGGGTGGGAAGGATGCATGAGACAACCTAACATCCTCCTCAGAATCCAAGTGGTGAATCCTGCCCATCTCTCTTCCACACAGTGCATAGCTCTTAACCTAGATCACCAAATGCCAGTTTCAGGACATCATTCTGGATGTTTCTTGACTTTGATTTTCTTCTCCTTCCTTCCTTCCTTCCTTCCTTCCTTCCTTCCTTCCTTCCTTCCTTCCTTCTTTCCTTCCTTCCTTCCTTCCTTCCATCCATCCATCACAAAACACTTTAAGTGCAAACTGGGAAGATTTTCTCTAAATGTATGGTCAATCATTCTGCTAGGAATGGAAGATCATGCTTTGGTTTTGATGCAATCATTCACTTATGTAGTTTTGACAGGTTTATGAAGGTCTGGGATAAAGGTGGGAGTAGTATTTGTCTCTCCTGAGTAAAAACATTTGCAGATTTCCACTACCAGACAATAATCTTTAGGGATCAAGAAAACAAAAGGGACTAACCCAAATGAAATTTTCTTTCTATTATGTATATTCTTTTCATATGTTCACTGTAATCCTTAGAAACAACTCCATTAAATAGTTATTATTACTCATTTTATAGATGACACATTGAGACAACATTTTGAGTTAAGTTACTGAACTGGGACACAAACTCTTGCACATCTGATTCCAGAGTCCATGCCCTTCTAGCGATTCTTTTCAGAGCTTGTAAGAACAACCCTGGTTAGTCTTTCACTGGTAATTTTCATAGCAAACTATGCAGTTATTTACCCAGCACTGGTTAGAACTCTGCTAATTGCTAGTGTTCATTATGTTAGTAAACAGATATTTATCGACTCCAGAGAGAGTTCAAATTGTGAGAAAATATAAACAGTGATAGCATAAGCAACTGCTTTCAAAGCAAACCTTTGTTTAAGGTTCCAGTGTCAAGCAATTTTTACTTTGTCATTTTTACTTTTGACCAAATATCTCATATTTAAAATCCTTTAAACGAAATCTCTTATGTTGGTTATATAATAAATCTCACAAAATACAGGTATCTGTTTATGTAAGAGCCTACGTAGCCCTATAGGCTGTTCCTAAAATATTAGTGAAAATCACCTTGCTAATTCTCACGCATGACCCAAGAGAGTCATATATAAGCTAATCTCATTTTATCACTGTGCTTTATCACTGCGGGCAAAGGGTTGAGGAAGAGGCTCTCTGTCTTTCCACGTGTTCTCTCTTTCTCAGCTAAACATGTCTAAAGTGGATTGCAGAGAGCTCCAATATCCGGGTATCCTAAAGTGCAAACTATGAAGATGGCCCCCAGCCCGTTCTCATTGTTTACTGGATGCCTGCTGCTGCTAAGTTTTCACTAGCGGAAGGTAACCATTTCTGCTCAAAACCAGATTGGAAGCAACACACCTAGAATCAACCCACCATGGAATCCTATGGGAAGGAGTCATTATAATTTAAGGGTCAATACTCACAAACACCAAAGCAAGTTGGGTAAGTTTTCCATTTGGAAGCTTCATACATGATCAAAGAGACCAATATGACAGTATAAAGAAAAGTAGAGGGAAGCAAAGATGCATTATTTCCATTATACGCCGTCATGTGTATTTCCGAAGTTGCTTTTAGGATGTGTTAAAGCCCAGGGTTATAAAAGGCTTGAAATCATTTTTTGTTCAAAGTTTGCCCCAAAATACAATTTAAAGAAGTATTAGCATGCTTCCCCAGTGGGCGTCCCTTGCTCTGCTATTAAAATGAAATGGGTGTGTTTACATAATCTGGGCATTTAGGAAAAAATTATGCAATTCAGTATAATTTTCCCAAAGGAGTTGAGATTGAACAGAAACCAACTGCACATCTGGGTCTGGGTCTGCTTCAGCCTCTGATGTGAAAACGAAGATGAATTCCAACTGGTCAAAAAGCTCAAATGTTCACTCCTGACAAGTTTTCCCCTTGCTGGAAGGGAAAGCTTAAAACTGTTTTTCTGAAACATAAATTACAATCAGCTGGTGTTAGTTCTGTTTTTCTTAAGATTGTCTACTGATCATAAAAAGTCTTTTATTACTAATTGAATACACATGAAAAGAAAAATATCCTAACACCTTCCCATGCTTTTTGCTGGAATGGAAATTTAGATCAAACTTGGGTGTGCCCTGGTATCTTTCAATATGAGGTAATGATCAGATAGTACTGTCTTCTCATTAATGTTCATGAGTAACACTGAGAAGAAATGGTTACATGAGAAGCCATGCAGATGCTGTTATCTTTTTTTTTTTTTTTTTTTTATTCAGAAAAAATAGATAATATTATTATTGTTTTTAGAACAGTAAACATTAGTCTCTGACATCATTTCATTAACTGTTAAATGTACAAAATAATGCTGACCACAAAGGCCATTCTAACCAATAAAAAGAATTGTGTGTATAGTAGTTGGTACTTTGGAATACACAGAATTCACATTAAAATATTTCAACATCAACAATTATTAAGTTCTTGAATTTAGTAAGTGCATTTTATAGTATCTCTTTTTTTTTTTTTTTTTTTTTATTTTTTTTTTATTTTATTTTTTTTACGTTTACATAGGGTAATGATGTTTATTATATTTTTCCCCTCCCCCCCACCCCTCCCACCCCTCCCACCCCTCCCACCCCTCTTTTCCCTCTACACAGTCCTTCTTTCCTTCATTCTTACTGCTCTCCTTAGCCTAACTCTAAACCTAACCCTAAACCTAATGCTAGCCCCTCCCACCCCCCATTATATGTCCTCATCCGCTTATCAGCGAGATCATTCGTCCTTTAGTTTTTTGAGATTGGCTTATCTCACTTAGCATGATATTCTCCAATTTCGACCATTTGCCTACAAATGCCATAATTTTATCATTCTTCATTGCGGAGTAATATTCCATTGTATAAATATGCCACAGTTTCTTTATCCATTCATCAACTGAAGGGCATCTAGGTTGGTTCCACAATCTGGCTATGGTGAATTGAGCAGCAATGAACATTGATGTGGCTGTATCTCTGTAGTATGCTGATTTTAAGTCCTTTGGGTATAGGCCAAGGAGTGGGATAGCTGGGTCAAATGGTGTTTCCATTCCAAGCTTTCTGAGGAATCTCCACACTGCTTTCCAGAGTGGTTGCACTAATTTGCAACCCCACCAGCAATGTATGAGTGTTCCTTTTTCACCACATCCTCGCCAACACCTATTGTTGCTTGTATTCTTGATAATCGCCATTCTAATTGGGGTGAGATGAAATCTTAGGGTAGTTTTGATTTGCATTTCCCTTATTACTAGGGATGTTGAACATTTTTTCATATATCTGGTGATTACTTGTACATCTTCTTCTGTGAAGTGTCTGTTCATTTCCTTAGCCCATTTGTTGATTGGATTATTTGTATTCTTCGTGTAGAGTTTTTTGAGTTCTTTATAGATTCTGGAAATTAGCGCTCTATCTGAGGTATGGTTGGCAAAGATATTCTCCCACTCTGTAGGCTCTCTCTTCACATTTCTGATAGTTTCCTTTGCTGAGAGAAAGCTTTTTAGTTTGAATCTATCCCAGTTGTTTATTCTTGCTTTTATTTCTTGTGCTATGGGAGTCCTGTTAAGGAAATCTGATCCTGAGCCAACAAGTTGAAGATTTGGACCTACTTTTTCTTCTATAAGATGCAGGGTCTCTGGTCTGATTCCGAGGTCCTTGATCCATTTTGAGTTGAGTTTTGTGTAGGGTGAGAGATAGGGGTTTAGTTTCATTCTATTGCATATAGTTTTCCAGTTTTCCCAGCACCATTTGTTGAAGAGGCTATCTTTTCTCCATTGCATATTGTTGGAACCTTTGTCTAGTATGAGAAAATTGTATTTATTTGGGTTTGTGTCCATGTCCTCTATTCTGTACCATTGATCTACCTGTCTATTTTGGTACCAATACCATGCCGTTTTTGTTACTATTGCTTTGTAGTAGAGTTGAAGATCTGGTATTGCAATACCCCCTGCTTCGCTCTTGCTACTGAGGATTGCTTTAGCTATTCTAGGTTTTTTATTCTTCCAGATGAATTTCATAATTGCTTGCTCTATTTCTGCGAGGTACATCATTGGGATTTTAATTGGAATTGCATTGAATCTGTATAGCACTTTAGGTAGTATAGCCATTTTGACGATATTAATTCTGCCTATCCAGGAACATGGGAGATCTTTCCATCTTCTAAGGTTTTCTTGAATTTCTTTCTTTAGTGTTCTGTAGTTCTCATTGTAGAGGTCTTTCACCTCTTTTGTGAGATTGATTCCCAAGTATTTTATTTTTTTCGATGCTATTGTGAATGGAGTAGTTTTCCTAATTTCTCTTTCTGAAGATTCATCACTTATGTATAAAAATGCGTTGGATTTATGAGCATTGATCTTGTAACCTGCTACTTTACTGAATTCACTTATGAGTTCTAAAAGTTTTCTGGTGGAATTTCCAGGTTCCTCTAAATATATAATCATGTCATCAGCGAACAGGGATAGTTTGAGTTCTTCTTTTCCTATTCGTATCCCTTTAATTTCTTTGGTTTGTCTAATTGCTCTGGCTAGAGTCTCAAGGACGATGTTGAATAGAAGCGGTGAAAGAGGGCATCCCTGCCTTGTTCCAGTTTTTAGGGGGAACGCTTTCAGTTTTTCACCATTTAGAATGATATTAGCCATGGGCTTAGCGTAGATGGCCTTTATAATGTTTAGGAATGTTCCCATTACCCCAATTTTTTCTAGTGTTTTGAGCATGAAGGGATGCTGTATTTTATCAAATGCTTTTTCTGCATCTATTGAAATAATCATGTGATTCTTAACTTTAAGTCTGTTGATATGGTGAATGACATTTATTGATTTCCGAATGTTGAACCAACCTTGCATCCCTGGGATAAAACCCACTTGATCGTGGTGCACTATCTTTTTAATATATATTTGTATGCGATTTGCTAAAATTTTGTTGAGAATTTTTGCATCGATGTTCATTAAGGATATTGGTCTGAAATTTTCTTTCCTTGATGTGTCTCTGTCTGGTTTAGGTATCAGGGTGATATTGGCTTCATAGAACGAGTTTGGTAGGGTTCCCTCCTCTTCTATTTCATGGAATAGTTTGAGGAGTATTGGAATGAGCTCTTCTTTAAAGGTTTTATAGAACTCGGCTGAGAACCCATCTGGTCCTGGACTTTTCTTTGTTGGTAGGCTTTTGATGACCTCTTCTATTTCATTGCTTGAAATTGGTTTATTTAAGTTGTGTATGTCCTCCTCGTTCAGTTTAGGTAGTTCATATGTCTCTAGAAATTTGTTGATGTCTTCAAGGTTTTCTGTTTTGTTGGAGTATAGATTTTCGAAATAGCTTCTAATTATGTTTTGTATTTCACTCGTGTCTGTTGTGATGTTTCCTTGTTCATTCCGAATTTTAGTAATTTGAGTTTTCTCCCTCTTTCTCTTTGTTAGTGTGGCTAAGGGTTTATCAATTTTATTTATTTTTTCAAAGAACCAACTATTTATTTTATTAATTTTTCCGATTGTTTCTTTTGTTTCGATTTCGTTGATTTCGGCTCTGATTTTAACTATTTCCTGTCTTCTACTACTTTTGGTATTGGTCTGCTCTTCTTTTTCTAGTGCTTTGAGCTGTAGTGTTAACTCGTTTATTTGTTGATTTCTACTTCTTTTTTTGAATGCACCCCATGAAATAAATCTTCCTCTAAGTACTGCTTTCATAGTGTCCCAGAGATTTTGATATGATGTGTCTTTGTTCTCGTTTACTTCTAAGAATTTTTTTATTTCCCTCCTGATGTCTTCTGTTATCCATTCATCATATAATAGTGTATTATTTAGTCTCCAGGTATTGGAGAAGTTTCTGTTTTTTATTCTGTCATTTATTTCTAATTTCAATCCATTATGATCTGATAGAGTACAAGGTAGTATCTCTATCTTCTTGTATTTACTAACAGTAGCTTTGTGGCATAAAATATGGTCTATTTTAGAGAAGGATCCATGTGCTGCTGAGAAGAAAGTGTATTCATTCTTTGTTGGATGGTATATTCTATATATGTCCGTTAAGTCTAAATTGCTGATTGTGTTGTTGAGATCTATAGTTTCTTTATTCAATTTTTGTTTGGACGATCTATCCAGTGATGAGAGAGGTGTGTTAAAATCGCCTAGTATTATTGTGTTGTGGTCTATTTGATTTCTGGAATTGAGAAGGATTTGTTTGACGTACGTGGATGAGCCAATGTTCGGGGCATAGATATTTATGATTGTTATGTCTTGCTGATTTATGCTTCCCTTAAGCAGCATGTAATGTCCTTCTTTATCCCTTCTGACTAGTTTTGGTTTGAAGTCCACATTATCTGAGATGAGGATGGATACTCCAGCTTTTTTGCTGTGTCCGTGTGCATGGTATGTTTTTCCCCATCCTTTCACCTTTAGTCTATGGGTGTCTTTTTCTATGAGATGTGTCTCTTGCAGGCAGCATATTGTTGGATTTTTCTTTTTAATCCAATCTGCCAGTCTGTGTCTTTTGATTGATGAATTCAGGCCATTAACATTCAGGGTTATTATTGTGATATGATTTGTATTCCCAGTCAATGGACTCATATTTGTTTTTGACATGATTTGGTTTCTCCTTTATTTGGCTATTCCTTTAGGCTAGCGCCTCCTGTTGCTGATTTGCATCGTTGTTTTTCATCTCTTCCTCATGGAATATTTTGCTGAGAATGTTCTGTAATGCTGGCTTTCTTTTTGTAAATTCCTTTAGCTTTTGTTTATCATGGAAGGATCTTATTTCATCGTCAAATTTGAAGGTAAGTTTTGCTGGGTATAAGATTCTTGGTTGGCATCCATTTTCTTTCAGGGCTTGGTATATGTTGTTCCAGGCCCTTCTAGCTTTTAGGGTCTGGATTGAAAAATCTGCTGATATTCTTATTGGTTTCCCTCTGAATGTAATTTGATTCTTTTCTCTCGCGGCCTTTAAAATTCTGTCTTTATTTTGTATGTTAGGTATTTTCATAATAATGTGCCTTGGTGTGGGTCTGTTGTAATTTTGTATGTTTGGAGTTCTATAAGCCTCTTGTACTTGGTTTTCCATTTCGTTCTTCAGATTTGGGAAATTTTCTGTTATTATTTCATTGAATAGATTGTTCATTCCTTTGGTTTGTTTCTCTAAGCCTTCCTCAATCCCAATAATTCTCAAATTTGGCCTTTTCATGATATCCCATAGTTCTTGGAGATTCTGTTCATGATTTCTTACCATCTTCTCTGTTTGTTCCACTTTGTTTTCAAGGTTAAATATTTTGTCTTCAATGTCTGAGGTTCTGTCTTCCAGGTGTTCTATCCTATTGGTTATGCTTTCTATGGAGTTTTTAACTTGGTTTATTGTTTCCTTCATTTCAAGGATTTCAGTTTGGTTTTTTTTTCAGTATCTCTAACTCTTTATTGAAATGATCTCTTGCTTCCCGTATTTGGTCTTTTAACTGTTGATTGGTGCGATCATTTAATGCCTGCATTTGCTCTTTCATCTCCTCCTTCAATGCCTGCATTTGCTCTTTCATCTCCTCATTAGCTTCCCTGATCGTTTTAATTACGTACATTCTGAACTCCCTTTCTGACATTTCTTCTGCTGTGCTGTCATTGGGTTTTATTGATGTAGTATCTAGGTTTGTTTGGGACATTTTCTTCCCTTGTTTTCTCATAATGGTCAGTTGTCAGTGGGACCCTGAGATGTTGCAGTTTTCCACTATTGGCTTATAGTGTCCCAGTAGATTTCCAGTGTATCACCTCCCAGCCTTCAGTAGCCTGATGTCTTGGAGGAATCTGATAAAGCAGCTCATTCGAAGAATACTGCCCCTAGCCCCCTACTGGTTCCACGTTTTGGAACTGGCTCTGTGCGGAAATGCTCTCACTGTGGGCCTGCACCGTGTAGCTGGCCGTGTGGGAAGAGCCCACTGCCGGAGTGTGGAAGACTACCTTGGGAAGACTCAAGCTGCCCTGCCCGGCTCTGCTAAGCCACCTCTATCTGGGCCTGCCACCCGGGCTGAGCTTTACCCAGTGGGCAGACTCACCCGTGGCTCCACTTCAGTCCGAGTCTCTCAATGCCTCCCCTTCTTAACTCCTGGGTTGTGGAGCGACCGGAGGTGCAGTCTCCCTCTAGGCCGCCATCTTGGATCGCCCCGTGAAGAGAGCCCGCAGCCGGAGTGGGCAGAGCCGCCTGAAGAGGTCTCCGGCTGCCCTGCCCTTATCCCTGAGGCTGACTGCAGATCGAGGCTCTCCGCTGGTTCTTTGCAGGAGTACACTGCACTGCAGGGGCTCCGGGACTCGGAGCGTGCTCTGTTCAGACAGGCTCTCACTAGGGGGCCAGTTCCGTTCCGAGAACCTGGAGAAGCTGGCTGTGTGGGCGGGGCCCACCGCCGGAGTGCGCAGGACTGCCTGTGGATGACTCTAGCTGCCCTGCCCGGCTCCGATAAGCCACCTCTATCTGGGCCTGCCACCCGGGCCGAGCTTTACCCAGTGGGCAGACTCACCCGTGGCTCCACTTCAGTCCGAGTCTCTCAATGCCTCCCCTTCTTAACTCCTGGGTTGTGGAGCGACCGGAGGTGCAGTCTCCCTCTAGGCCGCCATCTTGGATCGCCCCGTGAAGAGAGCCCGCAGCCGGAGTGGGCAGAGCCGCCTGAAGAGGTCTCCGGCTGCTCTGCCCTTATCCCTGAGGCTGACTGCAGATCGAGGCTCTCCGCTGGTTCTTTGCAGGAGTACACTGCACTGCAGGGGCTCCGGGACTCGGAGCGTGCTCTGTTCAGACAGGCTCTCACTAGGGGGCCAGTTCTGTTCCGAGAACCTGGAGAAGCTGGCTGTGTGGGCGGGGCCCACCGCCGGAGTGCGCAGGACTGCCTGTGGATGACTCTAGCTGCCCTGCCCGGCTCCGGTAAGCCACCTCTATCTGGGCCTGCCACCCGGGCCGAGCTTTACCCAGTGGGCAGACTCACCCGTGGCTCCACTTCAGTCCGAGTCTCTCAATGCCTCCCCTTCTTAACTCCTTGGTTGTGGAGCGACCGGAGGTGCAGTCTCCCTCTAGGCCGCCATCTTGGATCGCCCCGTGAGGAGAGCCCGCAGCCGGAGTGGGCAGAGCCGCCTGAAGAGGTCTCCGGCTGCCCTGCCCTTATCCCTGAGGCTGACTGCAGATGGAGGCTCTCCGCTGGTTCTTTGCAGGAGTACACTGCACTGCAGGGGCTCCGGGACTCGGAGCGTGCTCTGTTCCTGCTGTTATCTTTTTAAACTTGATTTTAGTCACCTTCCTGGCTACATTTGAATTATACTTTGAAATGTGGTTATCAGATACAGAATTGAAATAGTTAATTCACCCACCATTTCCTTGTTTTGACATTGTGGGGTATACCTTCAGTGCTTTACATGGGTAAGAGGCAATGAGTTAAGAAGTCTATTTTAATGATGTTGTAATTTGGACTTGCATACTTGATGCATTGTTGCTGATTTTCATGCAGCACACTCTTGTTTCCCATGTGCCTCAGATGTCAATGTTTCTTTTCAGGGCAACTTGTTGGAGATGAACAGTCTGGCCTCTTGGGATTCATTTCACACAAGAGGCACTTGGTTAAGTATCACTTGAGTGTAGGCAACACACACAAACAACATACAACTTATGATAGCAACTTTCTCATCTGTAAGTGAGTCTCTTCTAAAGCATTCCACTGAGAGTGAGAGTCGAACCTTGCACTCTCTCTCTGTGTGCCCATGGGTTAGGCCATTTTCTCCTTTCAGTGGTGGTGATGTGGGTGAGAGGCAGAGGGGAGACAGTGAGCTTGCAGGGTTTCAGTCGGTGCAAGTACTCAGATAAACAACAAGATCAGTAGCCATAATATTTTCTTTAGCTGTAGAAGACATTCCAGGGACAAACCCCTGTGTAAATGATAGCACAAAGTCCTCATACTTAGTCAAAATATATTTTTAGTCTAGTTGTTATGGTGTCACAGCAAATGCAAAATATTCCCTTAGTGCCATTTTGTAGCCAAGCAACATGGAGAGGACCATAGGCCCTAAAAGTGCAGAGCACTTATCTCGAATCAGCCACACTGCCATTCCACACTACATGGGCAGGGATAAGCCTGAGTTTAGATAGAATCAAGGACAAAAATTATCATTGTTGATACCTCCAGGGTGTTTTTGTATTACAGTCCTCAACAGAAATATGGTGAAGGTGTCCTGGATGTTGCTGAGAGTATTTACTGACCTGGGGAGGTTACTACTCTGTACTATCAAGCTTAGGAGGAATAAAAAAGTTGTAGGTCAGATTCCAAAAGCAAGCTCCAAGCAGCAGCAAAAGGGAAAGAGAAAAGGTTTAACGTTCTTCAGAAATGAGAAACTGGTTTGAGATCAGTTTGTAGTGAACACACACAAATGGTGACAAGAGATTATTTTCCCATTAGGGAGCTGAGACTTATCTCAATTGTATTACTATATACATGCTGTGCCCCAAGCATTGAGTGGGGGAGGTTCTCTAGAAATAGGAGTTCTTAGTAATTGCAGGCTGTGTCAGCCACCTGCACAGAGGCAGGTGTCTCTGTGCTTTCAGTTTACATGGCAGGAGTGTACATTCTATGTCCCGAGCAGAAACTTCAAGGCTGCCTTTGTTTGTTCCGTGTTAATGATCACACCCCAGTCATAGCCTTAGCAGCACCTTAAGTTTACATGCGCACGTTATCTTGTTAAAACTCATCCACATCTATCTAAATTCAATTTCAGAAATAGCTAGTGATACTAGCAGCGCTAATATCATCATTTCTCCTTGACAAATATGGAAACCAAGGCATGGGATTTCCTAAAGTCCAAGAATCGTTATTCTGGAATTGAAGGGGTCTGAAAGAACTCATGTCGGCCTCTATGTACACAGAGAAGGAAAGAGAAGACCAGAAAGTTCACATAGCAAGTCAGTAAGAGAGAAAGAGCTGAGATTCCACCAGGACTTGGAATCTAATGCTGTTCCAAACTGTAGCGTTGCCTATGTCCAGTGGAGAGAAGTTTCTCTTCCTTCAGTGCCTTTTCCTTGTGCAGTGGCTCCAAGAATCTAGCAATTCAGATGCTGTGAGACAGGGACTGCTCCATAACTACTCTCCTGTCATTTCCTAGAATAATGCCTATTCTTTTATGGGTACACAGTACATATTTGGTGAGTGAATATATGTCTTCTAATAGATACCAGGCATTTTTAGGAATAGATCTACTGATATTTGGCATAAAGTGACAACCTCTGAGCAGACATGGGAAAGAATGTGTCATCTGCAAGCCAGTCTTCTATGTACATGACATGATATATCCAGAAACAGCTTAGAAGCCTGCTTTGGGTTCAGGGTGGGGAAGGGTTCTGACTCAAGTTCTGAGACAAGCTGGTTGAGTGCTGAGGAGCTTCAGTTTTGGGAGCCTTAAATACAGACACCCTGGCTGGTTGTGATTCCAGAGCTGGTGAAAACTCTTCCCAAGTTCTAGGCTGATATTGCTTCCAGCTTCCTTAAAATCTGCTCATCCTCCATATTTTTACATTAAAAGCTCTGAGGGTCATTTCAAACTGTGTCGCCTCCCCCACCAGCTAGTTAAGAGACAGCTAGTTAGTTAGCTACCTTTAGAGACAGGCCTTGGATCCTTCAGGTGCTTTTGGCAAAAATGAGGTCAATAAGCACTGAACACAGACATTAGTAATTTCTGTTTTAAGGCAAGTCTTTTGGAGAAGAGGGTGAGCAATTGGAGCTGAGTGGTACTGAGCAGTAATAGCTTAATTTGCCTTAGCTGCAGTTCATCAGGTCCTCTCACTTCCATTTTCTTATATGATCATCATGACTTTATGGTGTAAGCAAAAAGATAATTTCTTTTACTTTTTTAAAAGGGGAAATCAAAGTTTGGAGTGGCCACAGCATATGCTAGAGGTCAAAAATTTGGGAGGAACTTGAACTCAGGTCTTCTGACTCCAGGACTGCTGTTCTTCCCACTTTCCTGGGACCAAAGCAGGTGAAACCTGTTGCCTACTTTTACTTCCCTGCATAGGTTGATGTGGGGTGTCTGCCTAGCAGGCTAAAAGCTGGACTCCAGCAGCTGCCTATTCCTTCTATGGTCCAAAGAATTGCTGATCCAAAGAGAGGGAAACCAGGTAAACCCTGCCTTTCAGTCTCCTGCAATTTATTTCTCTTGCTTTTCAAACACACAATATTTTGCTCTAAGCTTCAAGAAATTGTTGAAGTCGAAATTCCAATTAACCTTGGAAGTAAGTGCTGTAACTATAGGGGAGCTTATATGCTTTATGAAATGAGAATGAACCTCAAATGTTACTGGAATTTGCTGAAACTGGACAGGGATCAGGATGTAGATGCTAAGGTTGACACCATCTAATTGTTCACACTGGAAATACAGGCAAGAAGTACAGGTTTTAAAGCAAATATGATTATTTTTATTATGCAGACTGTTTTCATGAACTGTGGTCTCTATGATCTTTTCATTTTGTTTTCACATCACATATATGATATATACATATATTTACACACATATATATTATAAATATCCACATTCATGTATATGTATGTGGGTATGTGTGGGAGGGTTATGGATTAGATATGAGGTGTTCCCCAAAAGCTCATATGTAAGACAGTAAAGTAACTTCATAGGTGAAACAATGCATTAATGCACTGATAAGAATTAACTGGGCAGTAACTGTAGATGGGTAGCTGCAGAAGGTGAGTTACTGAGGATGTGCCTTTGGGGTTTATATTTTGTCCCTGGTGAGCTGAACTGTCTGTTTCCTGGCACCATGTTCTGAGCTGCTTTCTTCCTCCACACTCTGCAGCCATGACGTTCTGCCTCACCTTGGGTCCACAGCAATGGAGTTAGCCACCTATGGATTGAAATTTCCAAAACTGTGAGCCCTAAATAAATTTTTTATTATGTAAGTTGTTCTTGTCAAGTCTTTTGTTCAGAGTGATTAAAAAAGCTGACTAAAACAGTGTGTGTGTTTGTGTTTGTGTGTGTGTGTGTGTGTATTTTTTTCTAGTGTTCCTTAAGAATATCATTTAAGCCCTTAGGTCTTAGGTAGAATAAACGGGACAACTGCTTTTATGAATTAAATACACAAATAATAAAAATTCCAATGGGTCTAGACATATCACAAATAAAATCTAAGTGCAGTTACATGTGGAATTTCACATTATCTTGATATTTGGCCAGGGCTCATGGAGAAAATACACAGTATTCCTTCTTTGGCACTTTAATTTTAAAAGAAACATTATCTTTTGGCAAACACAAGACACTGCTTTTCCAGCCTCATTTAGATCTTACTCCTGAGGAGTTAATGACACCTTCTGAGACATCAGTTATCAAATATGGCTTAAGCCTCGGTGGTGAGGTCAGAGCCACATTAGATCACATGGTAGACACCCTTGCTCTCTAGATACTCAAGGGCTAGATAGCAAAGGGCAGATACAGGTCCTAAATGTTCCATTCCTTTCTGCTAAGCTAGTCCATCACAGCATTTTCCCCACAGACTCTGAGAGGGGACTTGTAATCTTCCCCTGATCAGTCACAGTTACTCTGAACTGGCATTAGACCACCCCTGAATGATTCTGTGAAGTACAGCTAAAGTGAAGAGAAAGAAGCACCAAGCACTCAACTCCAGGGAAGGGAGGTACATCTTGGGCTGCACTGATGCATCTGTAAAGAGGATGGTGCCTACTGTGTTCTGTAGCATAGCCAGAACTCAGAGAGATGGAGGGGCACAGAAGGAGCAAAGATGATGAAGAGAATGCATGGGCAGAGGAGACTGAGTGGATGAATATGGAATAACATGAGGGTTGGCCTTGGGACTGCAGAGTAGGGTTCTAGTCTCATCACCTGGGACTTTCATTCAAAAACTTCATCTCTTATCGTACATTCCCATTCATAAATATCAAGGGTGGAGATACAGTGGTTTCTGGCCTATAGGTGCCCACTGGCACACTACCACAAACTGTATCACATTCTGAAAGGTATGTGACTGTGAGTCATAGCTTTCATGTCAATAAAACGGATAATCTAAAGGGGACTTCAAAAGACTGCATGAACTTCCTTCCACCAAGCTCATTAAGTGAGGCACTTTGACGTACAGTCTGGATTCATTATGAGCAAACATGATGATTACTTTTCTTTCCTCCTAATGATAAAATGAAGAAAGCTCCAGGTTTCTTGCACTTTTACAAGACAGATGAAATAATCAGCCAATCTTTTTACCATTTATAGTTTGGGTGTACACCTGGCTTGAGGCAGAACAGACTGAGATGACCTCATTACTTCCCTTCAAGCAATATGAGTATAAATTTTCACACTGAATTGGACAAGAATCAGCATATCCTGTTTTGAACATCTGCACAATTAGACTGACAGGTGAGTGATTCTGATTGCCTGGTGTATCCTTGTCCCCTCCAATCTTCATCCATAAGGAATATGAAATAATATCTCTTACTTTTTCTACCTAGACAAAAATGGAACACCTACATGGACTGGAAATGATGGTGTAAAACTCATTCAATTCCCTTGCAATTGCCTAAAGTAACATATGTATACTTAGCTTCATTTTTTATAATATGGAATATAGAAGAATCTTGGAAAAGTAATGGATCAAAATCCATCTGTTTTTGGAAGTTACATGATCTGAGGCAGACAAATGACCTAGCCAATGTTCCTTTTAATTCTCAAATGACTGTAAGAATTTACATGCTGTTATACCCTGTTACATCCACCCAGGCTACTCCTCATCCCCTATTAGATTGTTCTGCTCTTGGCCATGTTTGTTTCAGAATGGTCACAGTGAAGAGCCTAGGATATAAGCTGCATGAGTGAATTTTTGGATTGTGTCTCCTCATTCTGGTTCACAAATCCTTTGAGTCTTATCTCTCCATGAGACATCTGATAGAGTCCATGTTATAGTGATCATATAAACTTCAGGGAGGATATAGAGATCTCAAAAAACCCTCAGGTAAACAGAAAAAGGCAAATAATTCATATTGAAGCTTTAAGTTTTCCTGTATTGAATGAAATATGAATGCTGCCATTAAAAAACAAGGAACCAGTGATATTTCCTCAGGTCACTGTGGCATCAAATAGACTTAAGACACCTGTTTTTCACCCCACTTCCATTCCTCTATTGCAACTCTCTAGCATGACTTGTCATGCTTGAGAAACTTTCCTGCTTCTGATAATGTGGAAATGGACATGTGCTTTGCAAATAATGGGACTTACTCACAACACCAGATGGCCCCTTTCTGTGTATCAGTTAGCAGTTTTCTTAAGTTCCCTCAAAACTTGGTTTTCTCATCTGTAAGCAGGGAAAAATAATAATCTACCAATTTCACAGAGTTACAGCAAACACTGAATGGGACACTATATGTTCAGTATTGAGCATAGTGGATATACAATAATTTGTGGTTAATACTCTTATAATGACTGGATCTTCTGAAAATGCATTTGACACTTGGGAAAAGACCCAACACCACTGGCTGAATCTGGTAGGAGGGGATGAACATATGTTAGGGAGTTGTGCTGGGCCCTTGTGTCTGAAATACAGTTAGGAATGGGACTTTTTTGGCTCTGTTAAGGCCTGTTCATCTCTGAGCATGGCTTGTTTCCTGTTTCTCAGCAAATCCCTCTTCCTTCCTCTGAAACCCATCCAACCTTCTTTTTGTTTCCAACATCTTAAAAGAAACAATAAAGGCTGACCCTGCCACTCCCTGAGCCTACCGAGAACATTTTCTTCCGTTACCCCTGGGGGCTTGTGTCATTAGCTGGCAGGGTGCTCCAAGCTCCTTTGAACTGGGAAGCCAGGGTGGCGTGACCAGGAACTGTGAGTATGAAGGGAAATTACGAAAGCAAGAAGGAATAAAGCGTGAGAGTTAGCTGGATTTGCATCTCTTGGTCAACCCCTATGCACCAGCAGAATCAGGTGGATTCTGTTGAGAATGGTAAGGGAGGTTTGGAGAAGCACGTTTTATGGGCCCATTGCACTGTCCACAGTTAGAATAGACATCTGGCTTCTCCTGTAGGAATCCCTACAAATTTTTATCCACCATGCTGAATACACCCAGGATGGCAACCTGGTCTGAACCTCAACATCTCACTCAAGTCTTTGCTCTAGCACTTACTGTCTGGAGGACCATACACATTTTTTTTTTTTTTCTCAGATGTTAAAATTGAATTGTTTTAAGGATTAATTACATAGCATATGTGAGTTACTTCATGTTTGGAATATAAGAAATGACCGGCAAACTTTGTATCTAACAACAAAAAAACTAGCTAAGGAAGAATGTTCTTTAAGTCAAAAGCAAAATGAAAAATGAGAAGTCAGAGCAAAGAACTAAGGAGAGTAAAAGGAAATAGTTTATTGATGGCAACAGTTGTGATAGTGCTGGGAGTTAGAGGGAACCCCTGGACCTGATATTCATCATCTCTGCCTCCTGACAAACACCTGGTGCCCAGTTTTTACTAACCTGTATAACTCATGGCATCAATTTGTAACAAAGTGTAAAGAAAGAGTAGACTAAGGGAAAAGGGACATTTATGAGGCCCATCTCTAGGGGTTTTTCTTGTTGTCTGATGTTTTAGTCTTCTAGGATCGTACTTCACCTTTTATTTGTTTTCCCCCTTGCCCTAGAGAGATAGTGACAAAGTGTGGATCTTCATGAATTTGGGAGTGGGTAAGCTCACGAGACTTGCTGGTTCATGGTAAACCCACTAATAAGTAAGTGGCCTGAGCAGTCATACTTTCTACCTATGCTTGACCTGATGTTGGCCCATAGGAATAGGAAAATGACGTGGATAACTTCTGCTTTTATGGATTCATTTAAATCCCATGTTCTTGGTGGATACAAACTTGCCACTGGAAAAAAAGAACATTGTCACAGGATGGACTGACTGTCCTGAAGACCAAGCATGAACACATGAGCAGCAGTAAAAAAAATTTTTTATCATAAAAATAACAATGGAGGGCTGGGGAGATAGCTCAGTTGGTACTCTACCTTATGCTTGCCATGCAAGCATAAGGCCCTGGGTTCAATCCCCAGCACCGCAAAAAAAAAAAAAAAAAGGAAAGGATAATAAGCATGATAATAATAATAGATACTAATGATGATAGACATTTTATAGATATTATCTTCAATCATCAAAACAGTGCTGCAAGATAGGCATTATTATTCCCATTCTACCAATGCAAAAACAGGCTGAGAGACATAAAAGCAACATGCCAAAGGTCACTGTGTAGTACAGATGGAGTGAAACTCAGACCCCTGGTGACAATAAAGGTTTTTTTATGCTATTGCCCTGTACATCTGTCTATGACGATCTTTTCAGTCATGAGTATTCTAAACACTTTAGACCCCTTTCCCATCATTTTGCTTCCTTCTGGTTTGAAGCTTGCAACCATGGGAGACTAGGACTCTAATGTAATGATTTCAGAGTTCTTGAAGACTCATAAACTACAATTAGTTTGCAATAATTAGCAAGAAACAAATACTTTAAAAAACCATCCATTCACTTAAAATGATTTTTAATTTTATGATGACTAGTATATAATTATAGCAGAACAGAGCTATTTAGTTAGAAAAAATAACTTCAAAGATGAGAGACCATTTAATGTTTATTTGCTCCAGGGTTCTAATTACTTTGAAAACTACCAAAACTTCATATATGATTACTAACAACATTCAATAACAGCTTTGAGGGAAGTTGGACCAACCAGTTCTTTTTTTTTTTAAACTTTAAAAGCATTTTTTTAGTTGTACCATTTCTTTTTTGAGCTCCATTAACATGAGGAAAATAAATAATAAAGAAAAAATATGAGGACCTGTATAGATGATGTCATTGTTACTTTCCCACTTGGCTACCAGTTCAGGCTTCCCAGGCTGAAAAAATGAAAAATAATACCAATCAAGTCTTCCTGGTCATTTTTGAATTGAGACCAACAAAACAAGACCAGTGAGAAACAATAAACACAGTATTGTTTTTCTGAAATATATGAGCAAATCTTGGTAGCTCCAATTTGGTTTCATTACATTTCCAATATGTGCATGCATCAATTCATCTTCTTTTCTTCCCATAGTTAAGATTTATGCACTTTATTAATCACCTCGTGACAGTCATCTCAGCAGTTTCACTTAGCAGAGTAAACCAGTCAAACCCCATCAGACTTCTGGGGATGTCACATGGCAAACTTTGGATTCCTGGCAACTTGAATTACTCTTGACAATATGAGATGTTTTAGAGTGATCTGTCTTAGGGCCATCTAATATATCACATCTGCCTCTGCTCTTTTCCTAATTGATAGGTTGAAAGAGAGACACCCTCTAGACCACTGCAAATGTTCCCCTGAAGGAGCCTTGGCATGCAGGTTCCTTGATAGCACTGGCTTCAAAATGGCAAGCAGCTAAATGTTCTGTTTTAAAAATGTAACATGCATAATATGAAGGACATACATGGCATTGAGCAAAATTAAATTTCCTGAAGGACTTTGGTCAGCAACAGCAACCTGCCAGGTGTTTACTGCATGCTCAGGTGCTCAAAAAATGGGATGCTGCCAGGTGTGGTGGATCAGTCACTGTCACTGGCTCTTCAGCTTACAGAATGCTCACCAGAACGGGGCCAGCACCAACTTAAATTGTTGTCCTCTCTTCTAATGCTTGGTAGTACTGTATTTTTAAAAATCACTTTCATGATGTCAACTCTACTCTCTGCAAGGATAGAGTTCTAAACTTAATGTAGTCTCAAATAATTTTCAAATACTCTTTATTAAATGCCCAACAGCATTTCTGAGTTACCTGCCAGCTTCCTTTGAGATACCAAGAGTAAAGAGTTGGATTCCAAATGCAGTTATAATCAGAAAGAAGCAAATTTACAAAATTATTCATTTAAGAGAGGTATCCTCTGAGCCTTTTTGGTCCTGCCTGTTTCTATGATCAAATGGAACAGTTTAGGGGGGCACTTTTCACACTGAAGAACTCAAATAAGGAAGAGTCAATGACTTGGCAAGCTTGCAAAGGACCAGCTAAGTGAAAATTATAGTCCTTATATAACAGTATGGCACATGAGACCAAAAATAAAAAATGACCAATTTGATCTTAAGAAAATTTAATGAAAAATCCAGAGAGGAAAATGGGTTACTGCAGTGCTATTTCTATGGTCTTTCAAATGCAGTCACACTTTCAAAATCTTGGAATTAACAGCATTCAAAACTCCCCAATCTCACGAGTTTATAAAGTAGCAGTGCAGTTTAGCAAAGAGTACTTAACTAGAAATTGAGAGGCCTGCAGTTTAGCTTTGACCTTGTACTAAACTGTACAAGGTCTGAGCCATTAAAGCTGCCATGCAAAAAGGGGCTGGAATAGATGGTGATTATCAACTGGTGGCCTCAAAGGTGGCAGGCAGTTTCCTTTCTTATAAAAACCTAACAGATGTCATGCATTTGTGCATAATATGATTGAACAGGTTAATCCAAACATTGCATTTTATTTGCTTCACTTTTAGATTATATTAACTGAAAGAGATAACACCAGTTATTTAACATGAATTGAGTGCTCTCATTGGAGAATGATGTTTTTACTTATTGGAAATTCAAGAGAATATTTCAAAAAATGAAATTCACAGAGAAAAATGAGTCTTAAATGAAAACTTGTGGCAACCAGTTTAGACAAGATTTCGCAAAAATCTCAGCTCAGGATTTCTAAGATAAGTAAATATGGAAATAAATTCTTTAGTCTTTTTCCAGTGTCCTTTGAGTTTCAGTATAGAACTGTTTTTGTTTACTAACCCTAAGCTTTACAACCCCTTTCCCTTTCAATTCTGTGTATACCTGCAGAGACAGTAACTTCAACTAAGTCTCATGATTTCTTATCCTTGCTACTTGCTTCACTGGCCTAATTATTTTAATAAGCAGCTTAACTGAAATGCTGGCTTACATTTATATTTCAATTTAATTGTGCACAGTTCCTAATACAATAAACCTCAAAAGTCTTTTCCCATTTGTGACAGGGTTTCACTGTGTCTGTTAGGAACACTAACAAAAACAACTTCACTTTATCTCTGTACATACAACTTCTCTTTTTTGTTTCTTCATTTTTTTTTTCTTTAAGATTAACAATACACATAAAAAAGAATCCTACAGCTCTGTTAGTTGACTCTTTAAATGAAGAGAATAGAAAGTCCCCATCCAGGCCGGCAGGAGAGCAAAGCTGGTGGCTGTAAATGAAGAACCAGCAGCCATTTCTTGGTTAGCCATAGCCTAGGCAGCTCCAGTTCCCATCATTTAGCAGGATGAGTTTTCTCAAGGGGGAGATGAACAGGAAGTGGAAAAAAGAATGACATGGAAAGTCACTTGCTAATCATAGTCCCTGGGGACTGGAACACAGAATTCCCCTTATGGTCTAATTATTCTTTGGTATCTTTAATGAAACCAAATCAGGCGAGTTTCCAGCATCTGGCTGATGTTTCAGAGGCCTGGCTTCTGCCTGTCCTCAGCTCTGAAAGGAAATATTTACTAACTTCCTGGAGTGTTCTTATTATCATCCATTACTATTAAGTTCCCAGAAAAATCTTTGCATTTTTCTAACATTGAAGGAAAAAGCTAGAAGAACATAGATCTATGTAAATTGTCTTGTGTTTTCCTTGCTCCAAACCACAAAGGAGTGACTTTGGAATGTGGTTATCAGGTCAACACGGAGCAGCTGACTCTTGGCTGACATCCTGTTAGGCACTTAGCAATGGATCTTAAGCATGACTCTGCTTTGCCTGGCAAAAGTAGATATTCATGCCTCTTCTCAACCATGCTCCTGCATGTGAGCTTGTCAAAGTAGAAAATGCTACAGGGTGATGCTTTAGAAACTGAATTCTACTGCCTACTATAAATGGCAGCATGCCAGAATGAGGGGATCTTGCTTAATCTAGTAAAACACATTCTGGAATCCTTGGATCAAAAGCAGTGTTTGCAGATTCACAGAAAAAGCAATAATAGCTACCTCTACTCAGTACTGCTACTCAGCCAGGCTAAACTTCAGTCTTTATTCCATTAAAAAAACTGCACATTGGGCATTATCTCATTTTATTTATTCTTCACTTAGACTTCAGCAACTTTCAGCAGCACCCCCAGGACCTCACAGGTGCTAATGGCAGCACCCAGCTGGATGTTTTTCAGGTACCTAAAGGACCACCCAACTCTCTTCTCTTCATTTTACACATGACAGACAGATATCTAGAGCACAAAGGTATTTAGACAGAACGGCAAGTAGGGACTGCTAAGGCTCTGGGTTTTTCACTCAATCAACTTTGATGATTCATGCTAACAGCAGGGAATGTTACTTTGATGGTTAGCTTCTTGTGGGTCAGAAAAATGTTTTGCTCACATCAGTGGTGGCACAGGCTGGGCATTTAATCAATAATTGGGAATGAAAAGACAATATAGAAAACTGAAAAGAGAAAAGGGAGAAGTCAATTTATATTTGGTTTTAAAAGACATGGTTTTCCTCATTTAGCTTCTAAGCAAGTGATATATTCATTAGTATTACGATAGCCTGTTTGCTTCTTTTTTTTAATTTTTAATAACATTTTGGTGATGGAAACTGGAGCCAGATGTATACTGCCAGAAACCAGCTGAAGGTACAAAATGTCAAATGCCCCCAATGTATAGTCAGTCCCAGGTCCCAGTGTGATGTTCTCTATCCTGGGACTCACAGTTAACTCCTTCAGGTATTCCCATCTCCCTTCACAAGCACTCAACTAGTAAACACAGTTTCTCATGGGTGGATAAGATATGGCAGAGAAAGGGGGAGAGGTGTGGGATGGCTGAGGAAACAATGTGCCTCTTACCAGGTCTTCAGACAGAAACCAATTGTGTCTGAACTCCTGGGCTAATCTCATACTTGGTTTAGGCACTGAGGGCTCATCTCAAGACCAACAAGAAATCCACAGTAAAAGAGGATTTGGTACAACCCAGTCACCTTAACAGAACTGGCCCCCAATTTGGGGCATCTTTTCTTCCCAATCAGAGGGTAGCCTGCTTTCAAGTCAGACATATCTACCTGTCAGGTTAAGTGGGGAAGACACTTACTCAGCAATGAGGCATGTGCTGATGTTTGGGGACATAAGTAGAGAGTCTGCCATGCAACACTGGAGAGTCAAACCCTTCCTTCCAGACTAACAGCCAGGAATACCATTTTCTTGTTCAATGAGTGCAAATCTTTTTATTTCTATCCCAAAGCTCTGGAGCTCAACAGTACATCCCCACTCTCTCCTGGGCTGAGCAAGCTGAAAAGACTGACATGGGTCAGTCAAACATGATCAACTTAGGCACGCACCATGGAACACGCCAATGGAACAAAAAGTTAATTGTCTCACCAGTGAAAGAAGAGCTTCAGCAGTTTCCCTCAGTAGGAGAGCTGGGGTGCTTCCTGTACCCCAAAGCTCTGCAGAAATTTCCAGTAGTTACATGTCAGGAGGACCTGTTTCTCACAGTTTTTTTTCCAAAGTGACATTAATAATTTATGAATAGGCCAGTACCCTAAGCCACATGTGTAAGGGAGACCCAGTGGTGGGATAAACAGGGACTTAAGTTCTTAACAGAAACAAAGTGCAGAAGGATGAAAAAAAAATGTAAAAATCCAAGTAGGTCATATGCACAGCACAAATATTATCTTTTATGTACTGGCAACAATCATAAAATATACAAGAATCAAGTAGTTATGTAACAAAAGGTGAGACTTTGTACTTTCTCCTATTAACTGCTTGCAGGGCATCTGGTTGGATTTGGGTACATTCATCTGGTTAAAAGGTGTTTTTACAACTAGGTAGACTTGTCAGTTAAGGAAGACTGAGGTGCATTCCACTGTGTGTGTGTACTATCAATAGAACTGTCCCCGAAGTTTGGAGTGTGGGAACTTTATTAGATAATCATGTGAAAAGGAAAAAGGGAGAAGCTGGTTTCTAGTTTGCAGAATTGGTGGTAAAGAAGAGGAAAACAAACTTTTTGATTTGTTTTCTTTTGTTTTCGTTGCAAATTGGGAGTCATCTGGACACAAAACGAGTGGAACTCATCAATTTTGGGCATACAGATTAAGTCAGAGTTCACTATCAATTAGCTATAGCACAACATGAAATAAAAAGAGAATTGGATTCCTCTAATCAGCTGAATTGCAAGGTCAGAGCTCTAAATTACTGCTTGGTTGCTTCAACTGCAAATTATTGCTTAAAGGATATTTTTATGTTTATGCATTCATTTAATCTCTGTATTTATATACTTCTCTCAGAGCTATCAGAAAAATGCTGTGATGCAGCTATACATAGCAATCCAATATGTATAGATTCCACTTTTTTATTATTCTAAATTTTAGAGGTGCTTTGAAGATCTGAACTAACAAATACTCCACTATTTGAAAATGGAATCAAGTCTAAACAGCAGTTTGAACCCCAACTATCAAGGAACAATAAAGATACATAATTCCACATGTGAAAGTATCAGATGCTGGAAACCCAATGTAGCCATTTTAAATCCACAGCAACTTTTACTAAATATAAACTATATGGTGAGAAAATAAATATTAAATCCTAGCTCATAGAAGATTGCTCAGTAAGTGTAATGAGAATGCTAGCTATCATTTAGTGAGGAATGACTAAGCAGTTTGCATTGGGACAGGCACTAAGGAGATCCATTGAAATATAAGACTGAAATCTTGCTTATAATAAACTCAAAATAAAGGTAATAGAAGAAAGAACAAAAAGAAATGAGCATCACTAAGCATTTCTGATGGACCCCGCACTCAGCAAGGAACCATGACGGTATGCTTGACACAGTAAGTGTACCAGGTAGGTGTTCACATGCTCATGTTGCTGGTAGAGGCTGAGTTGGTGGGGCCATGGTGTAGCAAAGAACAGGGACCTTCCTCCCAGTTGCATCTCACTGCTCTCTACCCCACCTTGTGCTCCCTAAACTCGTTTGTTCATGGTTTCTCCAGGGTACTATGCTCTTGTTTTTGTTGTTGTTGTTTGAACTGCATTCAAACCATTGGTCTGTCTCCAGATGCAGCTAAAACATCCCCATCTGTCTATAAGAAAGCCTTCTTTGAGCACACAGGCCAGGTGAGCCTCTCCTGTTATATGCTTAGCATATAGAAAAATCTGGAATTCCCTATTTATTTGCAGGAATATTTGATTACTGTCTTTCTTTCTCCCCCATTAGGATGCAAATTCCCTGAGGTACAGACTGCATATGTCATGCTCTTTATGATCTCCAGCATTTGCTGAGTGCAGAGCATAGAGCATGTGTGCAGTGACCATTGGTGGAGACAGCATCTTAGCTATTACTCGACAGAGCTAAGGTGGAAGCTCAGTTTGTTGCTCTTTATACCATGCCATTCTCCCTTTATGCTGAGCTCCCCATTCGTGACACCTGAGAGCCTCTGCCAGTTTGCATTATCCTGCAACATAAGGCGAGCACAGCTCTGGTCTCGACGCCCAGTGGTTAAATGCTGGTCCCTCATTAATTCATCTGTTCATCATCTATTCAGCAAACATCTTTAACCACCCAATCTGTGTGCTTGGCACTGTTCTACATGCCTGGGATACAATAGCTTTTAAAACAGACATGAGTCCTTAAAATGAATTACATTCTAGTCTAAAATATTCCAGTTTACCATCTTGATCCAATTTCTAGGTGTCTGATGTATATGGTTATGTGTTTACAGTTGCATGACATATTGACATGCAAAAAGCTATCAGTTAATATAGATATATTTAATATGAGGTCTATCTATGTAAAAATAACCTACTGATAAGCCCTCCATGATGGATGATGGATGTATGAGAATGGTCACAGTGCTTTTCAGGAGCCAGGCCTTTATTCTGTTCATGCTCTTGTGGCTCAACATGTAAGTGGAATGCTTTATCATAGTGGCTTTCATGGCTGGTTTATGTGCACAGAAGAAAACTGAGGTCATCGCCATGTAGTTGCTCAGCATTTTGTCCCTAATTTGATGTAACTGATCCTAAGAATACCCAGAAGAATGTCACTAGGGTCTGATGGTCATTAAAAACTCAGAGTTACCCAAATGTTTAAGCGACAACCCCAGTATGTCACTGGGTATCAGAACATCATCTTCCAATGTTACAGGAGAGTGCATATTAGATGTACAAGCTCTTATATGTTCATTTAAACAGTCTTAAGAGGGAATACATATGTCCAGTAAATAAACTGTGAATGAAATTCAATGTTATTAGTAAAATAAATATAAATTAATATCGTATTAATTTCCTAATTAGAAAAGGTTAAAAAAGAAAAGAGTTTGTGGAGGTTACAGGACAAGAACTATAAGAGAGAGTAGACAGTCATCCATTTCAGAAGGAAAATTTAGTTCATATGAGTATACAATATGGATTCTTTAAAATATTTGCAGACTTGTGAGTGCATTAATTGTGCCTTGTGGAAAAAAAATCAAATAATTTTTATAATATGTTTACTTCTAATTATAATAATATATAAACAGAAAAAGTTAGATGTAGTGCTTAGAATAGAAAATGTCTGTCCTAGTGACCTGATTTCTAGATATAACCACTTTTAAATGTTTTAGTAATTTCATAGTATTTATCTCAATTTTTCATAAACTTATGCCAAGGGATTTACTTGCTAAGAATCAACACTAAAAATATTATCAGGTATATTCACAGAGATTTTGGCATAGGGACATTAATCCCATTTCTATTTATAATAACAAAAATAACCTGGTAGTAGCACTTGTTTAGATTGTTTGACTAAATGACAGCCTAAATGTATAATGGAATATAACCAGATACTTTTAAGTGGTATAGTAATAAATTAATATAAATTATATAAATGAATAATAGAATATTGATAGGGATATCCATATTGGACAGTGACTGGTAGTAAAGATGAATTTACTTGGCTTCAAAATTCTCTTCAATAAATACATGTTTGCTTATAGTCAGAAAAATTAACACTTCTAAAATGTGAATTATCTATTTTATGTAATCTTTGGGCTTTGATGTCAAGTAAGTAAAGTGGGGCAGCATGTGAAGGAAGAGATGAGGGAAGGACATATTTTAATAAGGTATATTTGGGAAAAATCAGTGATGTTGTTTGTCCTATTATGTGTGGGGAAACATCACTGGGGCAATGATACTGCATTTGCATTACAGAAGGAACAGTCTGACCACAGTCTGATCATAGGGTATAATGTATGAGGAGATCTGGCGAGAACTGATAAATAAGTGGGGTACCAGAGGTTGGCAGATACCAAGTCCCTGGCTGCGCAAGCAGTCAGACTTGCTGAGGTTGCAGGGGACAGGGAAGGAGAACATGCATCTCTAAGCAGAGTTTTGGAGGAACTGGGTGGTTCAGATATTCTGCAAAAAAAAAAAAAAGTAGTACAATTGGCTTCAGCAACTGTGGATCCCACACCTGTGGATTCAATCAACCCCAGGTTGAAAATATTCCAAAACCAATCTGAACAAAAACCAAACCAAACCAAACCAAACCAAACACCCCAGCTGTGACTATACTGAGCACATACACATCTATTCCTTGTCATTATTTCCAAAACAATATAGTATAATAGATATTTACGCAGCATTCACATTGCATTAGGTAGTATAAATAATCTGGAGATGATTTAAGTCTACAGGAGTATGAGTGTGGGTTATATACAAATACTATACCACTTTATGTAAGGAACTTGGGCATCTTTGGACTTGACATCTGTAGGGGTCCTTAAACATGACAACTATATGTGAGTTAGAAGGCTTTCTCCAATGCACAAATGGAGGAGTCTGCATCTAGACAGGCTGTCATCTTCAATATGTGGCCATTGAAGTTGACTAGAAAGGGGAGAGAATGGAGGATCCTTGGGGAATTGTATGTCGAGGTTTGGAAGTGATCGATACATGCTGCTGGCCAGGATTCAGTCACTTGGTGAGGCTGAGAAATACACTTTTTCTGTATGTTCAGGAAGAGAAATGCGGATAGCAGCTGTTACCAATGTGTAGTCCCAGATCGACAGCATCAGGATCAACTGGGATCTTGTTTGAAATGAAAATTTGCAAGCTCCACCCTAGATCTATTGAATTGGGGGTTCAGCAATCAGTACCTCAACAAGTCTTTCAGGTGCTTCTGATGCACATCAGAGTTGCAGAGCCACTGGGATGAGTGGTTATCTAACCAGTTGCTTTTACATCTACTTGTTAATTTTTAAATGTTACAGGTTACTGACAGTGCATGTTCAAAAAGTTGTATGTGATTCTGAGCATCTGTACACTTATTCCACTGGGAATTAAACTTACAAGGACTACAATGCACAAACATAAACACGTGTTACCTGTTTTGAACCTAACATGATGCATAAAGATGTTTAGTAGAACTACATGCATTTCAGGGCATTCATTTATGGACTCAATAATTTTATGCACTTGTAAGCATTTCTTAAAGGTCAAAGGGTTTAAACATGTCTAACAATGGATGAACCATTGAGCAGACTCTCAAAGCAAATATACTGGAGTAGAAATGCTAACGACAAATTAGAAGGATCAAATAGACTGACATGGGAAAAAATTCTGAAACTTAAACAACCTATAAACCTTAAGGAGAAAACACCACAGCGAATCCCACAATCATGTACATCCACAAGAATGGGATCCTAATTAGAATAAGACACATTGCATGCTTGTACAGTTATATCAAAATGGATTCTACCATTGTGAATAACTAAAAGGAACCAATTAAAAAAAAGAATAAGAAAGATCCACTGGTTGTGAATAATTAGCAAGGTGCAATCAATGTGTAGGACCCATAGCATGTGAAATGCTAAAACAGTGAGCTCTATTAAGAGTAAAAATGTGAAGTAAAAAAATAAAAAGTCATTACAATGGAAGTGTTTTTTTTTTTTTTAACCTGTTGATTGCCTAAAATATTTTCCAGCTTATTAAAATACTCGCTGGAAGCAGGGCATTCAAAGCTAAAAGCTAAGATACAAAAGCAGCTGGGCCCTTGTATGCCCACTAATGGGTCACAGAATGAATCACTGGCCAGTATTTATCATGGATACCTATCAGTTACTTTGAAAGTTGGAGTACTGCACTTGTGAAATGCTGTACCTTAAAAGAAAGAGACTGTTCATTTGTTTACACTAAACAAATGCATAAGCAAAATTCCTTAATATTTCATTAATTACATAAGACCTATTAGAACGATATGGGTCATGATGTATACTTCATTTTGTAACCAGTTTTTTTGTTTTTCCTTTTTAAAATTTTTTATTTTTTATTTGTTCTAATTAGTTGAACATGACAGTAGAATGCATTTACACATTTTGATAGATCATACATAAATGGAGTGTAATTTCTCATTTTTCTGACTATGTATTATAGGATCACATTGGTCATGCAGTCATATATGCATATGAGGTAATAAAGTAATAATGTCTAATTCACTCTACTATCCTTCCTACCCCCATCCCCCTACCTCTCCCTTCACTCCCCTCTACCTAATCTAAAGTAACTCTATTTTTCCCTGCACTGCCCCCCGACCCTTACTGTGAATCAGCATCTGCATATCAGAGAAAACACTGGCCTTTGGTTTTTTGAGTTTGACTTAATTCACTTAGCATGATATTCTCCAACTCCATCCATTTACCTGCAAATGCCATAATTTCATTCTTCTCTAAAGCTGAGTAATACATACACACACACACCACATTTTCATTATCTATTCATCTGTTGAAGGGCACCTAGGTTGGTTCTATAGTTTAGCTATTGTGAATTGAGCTGCTATAAACATTGATGTGACTGCATCACTGTAGTATGCTGATTTTAAGTCCTTTGGATATAAACTGAGGAGTGGGATAACTGGGTCAAATGGTGAGTCCATTCCAAGTTTTCTGAGGAATCTCCATACTGCTTTCCAGAGTGGCTGTACCAGTTTGCAGTTCTACCAGTAATGTATGAGTGTAACATTTCCCCCACATCCTCGCCAACACCTATTGTTGCTTGTATTCTTAATAACTGCCATTCTGCTTGGAGTGAGATGATATCTTAGAGTAGTTTTGATTTACATTTAATTGCTCGAGATGTTGAACATTTTTTCATATTTGCTGATCGATTGTATTTAAATTATAAAAGTCATACAGCTTCCTGGATAAATTGATTCACATAAATGGACATAGCATATAAAGTAAATATTCTCTTCTGTATTCTCAGATATAACCACTGCCACTTGTTCCATATGTTATTCTTAGGGATGTTTCCTACAGGTAGAGTTCTTAACCTGTATTTTTGGAACATTTCATTTAAAACAGGTATCTTAATAATCTGTCACAAAGACAGCAAAGATAATACACAGGAGATGATGACAGCAGAAATTGAGAAATTTAAAAAGCTCAGGCCAGGGCCAAGAATCAAATAAATATGTGAATACATAAATGCTGGAATTGGGAAATTTATTCCCAGTATTTTCTAGCACCATATGTTTGAGGTGTCTTTTTTTTTCTTCCCCTGGAGTAAACTAAAAGGGCAGAGGACTAGAGGGGAAAAAAAAAATTAAACCTGTATCTTAGCCATGGAAGCCAGAGAAGAATCTGGATTCCTTCCAGGGAAGGAAAGAGAGCATCCTCAGTTGTTCACCTAACCTGACCAAGGTCACATCTCATAATGTGAATAGTAGCATCTTGAATCTGTAGCTGTGTTTGTTTACTCCTTTGCTCATAAGCTCATTTATGATATATTTATTGAGTGTCTACTTGTGACATTAGCTCCACTCTCAAAGAGCTAACAACAGAGCTGGAGAAAACCAGACTAGTGTATATAAAACATTTGGAAAATAAAGAGAGATGATATATAATAAAGGGATAAACTGAATATAATTAAGTGCTAGCCTGCATGGTGCCATGAGCAACAATTAAATCCAGGCCACAAACCATGTCTTGGTTCTAAAAAAAAAAAAAGTCTTCCATAATCTCTTACTTTCCACTGTAACTAATACCTGAACTCAGCCCAGTAATGCAATCTAACAATGACTGTATTTCCAAGTTCAAAAAAGGAAATCTGTTGTTCTTGAAATGTGCATGTGTGTTCAAAAAATATGTTTAGTTTTTAGGGGAGGGAAGGTGGATTTGATTGCATTTAGTGATTGATTCTTCAAATTTAATACTTCTGGGAAAAAGATAATATAGGCTCAAAATCCTGAGAGAAGCCTGAGAAATCAGCAAGGCCAATCCTTTACCTCCAGGTGAATGGAACCTCCGACCTGTTGAGGTTCACCAAGAAGTTAAGGTGAAATTCTTGTCTAGTTTAACTTCCTGCAAACATTGAATAAAAGTGCAAGTTGGCCTCTGGTATGGAAGCATTATAAAGCCATATGTGATGCTCACTAATACAAATGCCTGGAAGGAAACTAAGTTAATACATATGGTTTTGAATTTACAAACAAAGACTCATCCATCATCAAAGACCCAGAATGCTCAGTGCCATGACATTAAAAAGAAGTGATGAGGGATATCTGTTTTCATTTGTGTATCATCCCCATCCACACAGGCAAGAAAGAGAAGAACATGTGTGCTTTCCAGGACTCACTCTGTGGCACGCAGCACATTCTTCAAAGGGATTAAAAGGTCTGAGCTCTCTTAGACTTGTTATGCCAACCTCACCTCAGAGACACTGATGTTTTGGGGTCTTCAGAGGAACGTCACTTATGCATCCTGCCAAAGTCATAAATACCACTAGAGGTTTTTGGAAAAGGGGAAAAACACAATTACATGCAAGAGACAAATTCTGGAATGGAATTCTGTGCCACACCCCCAATACCATATGGTGTCCTTTTCCAGGAGAAAGAACGTGTAGCCTGCACCCTACCCCGACACATGCTGTTTGGAGGAGACATTAAGGAGATTTGTTTTGGAATTCTATGAGTGACCAAGTGAAAGGGCAAACAAAATATGCCATGTCTTCACTGTTGGCAGGACCTCCTTAGGATCTCAAAAAGAAAGTTTCTTTCCTTTCCAGTTTTGGCCTTTTCTATTTGGCAGATGTTGATTTTTTTCCCTTCTGCCTGTGTTTCTAATGGAGCTTGAAATTAACATGGCTTTCTGTTTACCATCTAATTTGTGTGCCGCCATCATCAGTGTTGTCAGCATAGTGCTGGGAATAGGGTTTGCTTACGGCTTCTGTCGAGCCAGCAAATGGGGAGATGCAGAAGAGATGGTTCTGCTCATCCCACGCCAGTGTAAATTCTTCTTGCTGTCACAGAAATGGCTTTCATAAGCAGCCAATGACCTTCTGCATTGCTGGCCGTAAAAGCTAACAACCACCTTCAACTGCTCATCCTCAGTGACATTATGTCATACACTTAGCCTTTGACCCAGCTGTGCGCATCCTGACTCTCCTCTACTCGCTGTGAAATGTGGTACCCAGATTTGGAAGCTCTTCTTCATGATCTCCATCCTTTAGCGCATCCTGCGTGGGTTCTCTTCTCTTCTGCTCTTCAGATATTCCCCATATGGAGATGGCACCCGATTCACCTGTTTTGCAGGTTTTGCCTTTGCCTTTTCATTCTAAGTTACCTTTATGTTTCATGATCATACCAGGTTCAGTTTGGGAAATGGAGATGTAATATTTCTTCCTCTAGAAAAGCATATTGAAGTTGCAACAAATCTTGGAAACAGAAGTTGTGCTTTGGTTTTTAAGTCTTCAGTCACTGACCCACTGTTTTGTCTGTTAGTCAGCTTCTGTTGCTTTCTTACCAACTCAGCTTCTCCATAAAGGCTTTTCCATCAGTAAATATATTTGAGAAACACAGAAACTTCTTTATTTTTATGCTTTAACTTTAAAAACATTTAAAACAATTAACTATTTTAACCTTCTAGAAATGTACAATTCAGAGACAGTAAGTACAGTCACAATATTATGTAACTATCACTCGCACCCCCTTCCAAGAGAGCCTTTTCATCATCCCAAAAAGAAACCCTATGCCCAATAAATGATTACCTTCTAATGCCCTCCACTCCCTCCCGCAGGGAACCTCTAATCCACTTTCTGTCTGTATATTTTGCCTATTCTAGATACCTCCTTATCTGGAATCATGCAGTATTTGTCCTTTAGTGTCTGGCTTATTTTACTTAGCATAAGATTTCAAGATTTATTCATGTTAAAATATGTATTAGAAATTTAGTCCTTTTTATGGTTGAATAATATTTGATGATGGAATTTTGGGTTGGTATGACACTTTGTTTGAGCCATTGCTTTCACCAAAAGAACCCTCTTCTGCTTTGAAAATTTCTCACCTTTATCCAGAAATAATGCCTAGCAAGTTCTCAGTGATTAGCAATCTATGCGTCCACAAACTGGGTCTAGACGTTGCCCCAGTTGCTTACCTGTTGTTACTTTCAGGTGCATGCTTCACTCTCCTTACCTGCTTTGTTTGTGTGGACCTATATTTCCCAGGTTCCCTTGCACCCTGGTCCCCAGGTAGTTCTAGCTGATGTGAGATATTGGAAGGAAAGTGAGGGACAGGAGAAGGGAAAGGCAGTATATTTCTTCCTCTGCCACTTGGCTTCTGGTGGAATCTTTGGCAGTGATTGAATTTCTTCCTGGCTCCAGATCCCACAAGAAGAGTCCACTGGGTTCTGAGATCTGCCTGGCAGCTTGTATTCTAGGCTCTGACTTCTCTGGCTCCAGGGAAGGTAGAAACTTCCTACTGTTGCCAATCTCTTGGTTGCCCCATTTTTGAGATTTGGATACTCAGCTATTTTACTGCTTGTGTTGCCAATTCCCTGTATTAACTTCCCTCTGTGTTTCTGACTGGAACCTCAGTGATGATTGTCCTATTGGAAAAAGAAGGTTCAAAGTTTCTTAGGCCAGAGAACCTGGGGCAGTGACTGACAGTTGCTCTGAACGTATCACCCATCTAATAGAATAACTGGCTGTGATTCTGTTTATCAGTCTCTTTGGTAGTTTGGTGTGGCCATGTGAACAAGTTCTGGCTAAAGTGATGTGATGAGATGTGCTGTATGGAAGATTCTCAGTCCTTAAAAGTTAATTTTGCCCCAAATTTTCTTTGGAGTTCCATACTGGAACAAGAGAACATGCCCTCTAGGAGGTCAGGACCAAAGGCTAGAAGGAGCCCGAGTCCTTGAGCAATCTAGAGTTAAGCTACCACTGCCACCTCGCTCTGCTTACCGCTGCAATTTTACATGAGCAGCAAGTAAAACTCTTTCTTGTCTAAGCTGTTGTTATTTTGAGTCTGTTTTTATGGCTGCCAAAGTGGATCCTAATCAATTCAGGACCCAGATCATGAGCATGGTTTCTGCCTCTGACTGCTGATGAATTTTCTTGTACCTTTTCTTAATTAAAGCAAGGTGGCTTGTCCTCTGATCTTCACCTAAGTTTTGGACTCCTCCTGTTTATGCTTAGAATTGACCTATTCTCGACAAAGCTTTGGAAAAGCTGAATTCCATTTAACAGCTTCTGCTTTGCCTAATAAGTTTTCTCTGAAAGGGGGGTAAAATCCAAGCTGATATCCAGCCTAGAAAATGATTAAAGTCTGGATGTTAGAGAATTTTTAATTAAAAGCCCGAGAACATTGTTCCTCAGGTATTAATAAAGTCAGTAAAATGGAGAACAAGTGTGACCTAACATCACGAGACAGGCTGTTAGTGTCCTAGTCTGATGGCCCCTCTTCATGGAGCTGATGGGCTATAACTGTACCTAATGACTGCTAAGCACAGATAAATCTCACCTGCACTTTACCCAAGTGGGCATCAATTAGAAATATGGACTTTTAGGATGGCGGTTACCAAACTTTATTGTGTGTGAAAATCATTTGGGGGAACTTGTCCGAAATGAAGATTCACATCCATCCACTCATGATTCAGCTGCATTGGGGTAGGGGCTGTGGAGTGCCCGTAAAAAAAAAAGGAACCCAGGTGCCTCTCAAGCACACGGTTTATGGGCCACAGTATGAGGGATGCCGCTTCAGGGGAATTCATAATGGTTGTGAGGCAACCACAAATGCAGAGAGCAGTCATCAGCTGGCGGGTGGCATTAGAGAACTTTAATTGATGACTACCATGTGCCAGGAACACGGCTAGATGTTTTTCACACACCATGTTAGTTTATGCTTATAACAAACCTGCATAACTATTATGGTTATCCTTGTTTGACAATAAGTAACGTGAAGCTCAGAAAAATTAAGCAACCTGCCTAAAGTTACGGAGCGGCTTCAGAGCCTGTGAGTGCGTATGAACACATTCTCTCATTCTAGATTCACTCTGTGCCTTTCTCCATCACGGCTCAATGCCTGGCACGCTGAACTGCGTGGAAAGCATCACGGGCCCTCCAGCTCTGGAATGGGAAGTGCTGGCGGAAGACAGGAAGGAGGGAGGGGAGTGAGGTCTGGGTATTTCTTCCCTCAGCATCCCTTCCTGCAGGTGGCCAATGATGGTCCCCTGGCCAAAGGTGACAACTCTTGTTCCTGGCTCTTTCTGTATGACTGTCTCCTTCCAAGTTCCTGTATCTGTTCCCCTCTGCAGAGGGAACTCTCTTTTCCTCTCCAACTAGGATGAGGGAGTCTGCCAGTCCCTCCTCTGCTCTGCAGCCTGTGCATGACGTCGTAGCCACAGTAGTTTCATCATCAAGTCCTCCAGGTCATTCTGTTTGTGTTCCATCTGATCCTTGCCAGGAACCTCCCTGACTCAGACTACCTGGCTCTGAAGCCTTCCTCTGCCCACTCTTCTATACTCCCTCATTCTGCCCTACTCCCATGGTGACAATGATGTGATGTGACAGTGGCCAAGCACTAACATGCAAGGTGTTGTGATGAGTTTCCAACACTGACATTCGTATTTAATTTCCACATCCACCATATGTCTGAGGTACTGTCTCATCCCCATTTCACAGAGGAGGAGGTTCAGAGAGGTTGCTGCTGACCCCAGCGGGAGAGGTAAAGGGTCATGCCAATATATGTGCAATGCTTACTCCTATCAGACACATTGTTTCCCTAGTGAATTGAGTGGGTAAAATTCTTGAAGCCTATACTACTTATTTTTTAGACCTGTATTTGAAAAATTGCATTGCACTCTCTCCCCACAACTCAATTCATATCCTTTCCCTGCACAGCTGGGCAGCTGTATAGCTGCCTGACTTGCCTGCAGCCTTGCCCCACTTTCCCCTCTATCCTGCTTAGCACACTGCCGGATTAATGTTCCTCGAATTCCTTCTGATTATGGTCATCCTTCTGGAAACGATCAATATAATTCAAAGGGTAACTTCTGGAATAAGCTCAAATGTAGGTGATACAAAGACTTCAAGGATAAGCTCTTTTTTGATTTGCAAGTTATTTTTCCAACCTTGAATGTGACTATATAGCCAGAGGTCTAAAAAACCAAAATATGTTCATGATTAAACTATAATCCATGAGGACGTCTTATATTTCCAACCTATAGGCATTTGCTTATGGAGTTTTCTTTGCTGAGCCTTCCATTCCTTCTCTTAAAAATTCTATGAAGTCTTTTCACTTAGCTCTGGAATCTCTGATTACACTAGTACTATATTTCCTATCTCACTTTATCGCAATTTGTGCTCCTGGTTAGGGATTCCTGTTTACTGATTTACTACTATGCTTTCCTCAATGTATCTGCATCTGTGGAACAAAAAAGACCTGTTCCTTGCCCTCACATAACTTACTCCTTGAGGCAGGCAACATCAGAGGTTCTTAAGGAATAACTATTGAAGGAGAGAAGATCTTTAAGGCTTTCCTTCTTAAAAAAGTTGAATTCACATCTAAGATGTTTGTTGTCACTATGGAACCAACCTAGATGCCCTTCAACAGTTGAATGGATAAAGAAATTGTGGTATATATACACAATGGAATATTGCTCAGCCTCAAAGAAGAATGAAATTATGGCATTTACAGGTAAATGAATGGAGCTGGAGAATATCATGCTAAGCAAAATAAGCCAATCCCAAAAAACCAAAGGCAGAATGTTTTCTCTGATAAGCGGATACTGATCCATGATGGGGGGTGTATAGGGAAGAATGGAGGAATTTTGGATTGGGCAGAGGGAAGTGAGGGTATGGGGAGGGGTGTGGTGGTAGAAAAGATGGTGGGATGAGAAAGACATTATTATCCTATTTACATGTATGATTGCACAACTGGTGTGACTCTGTACCATGTATAGCCAGAGGAATGAGAAGTTGTGCTCCATTTGTGTAAAGTGTGTCAAAATGCATTCTGCTGTCATGTATAACTAATTAGAACAAATTAAAAAAAAAGACATTTGCTGTCACTTCCAGGAATGAGGACAGAAAGAGGTGCTAGTATTTTGCTCATGATGTTCTTTCTGCTCAGAATGTTTTTCTTTGATCTATATTCCTCCGTAGTATCTATTCACCCTTTCGCGGAGCTATTACCTCTCTGATTAGAAAATAATCACTTCCTCCTGAAGGCTGCCTGCTTACTTAGAATATTTACTTGTTGGTTGATCTGCTTGTTTCTCTACCTTGATGGGTGAGTGGTGTTCAGTATCTATTCTACACTGGAGTATAGCGTGCCTCACTGTCTGAAGAGACTATAAAGCCAAAGAGCTACGTGTTAGACTCCCTTGCAGCTAGCCTAGAAATGCAGCCATGTAGGTACTCTTCCATGAGATTTGGAGAAGGGATGTGAGGTGGAGGCTGCACATCCACAGCTGTGGAGATTCTGAGCTCCCCTGTGGCTGTGCTCCAAGGACCAGCCAGCACTTGTGATGGACAGAGGCAGCTGCAATGATGGTGGGTTCCTGATCGGTGGATCCCAGCAAAGATAGTGTGCACTTCACTTCAATGGTTTTGTTGGTGTTCTCCCAAATCCCCACCTCCCTTACTGAGGCAGAGTCACTGCCCTCACAAGGCCAGTGGGTGTCTTGTTCACGTGTCCTTTCTAGGAGTCTAACAGGGACCTCAGACTTCCTGTAAACAATTCTGTGAGCATCCAATTTCTTATGTTAAATGCTTTCTGCTTAAAATAGCTAGGATGGTTTTTAATTCCCGTACTTGATCCTTGATTGATATTCCTTCAAAGAAAGCTTGTTGAGAGCAGGGTCTATGTCTTTCTATTTTTGTTTCCTCTGAGCCTAGGATAGTACCTGTTATATATAGAAAAATTTTAATGTATGTCAATGTGAATAAGCGTTTTACTAATCTAATGATCACTAAATGTTCTCTATTAAGACATTTAATTCTCAGATCTATGAAGTTATGACAGTTTCATTTTACAAATAAAAATTTGAGTCTTGGAAAGGTTTAGCAAATTGCTCAAAGTGGCTCAAACAGGACATGGTAGCATGATTAGATTCCAACTCAAGTTTGCAGTCTTCAAAATCTTTGCTCTTTCTTTTATGCCTTTGCTACCATCTATGGCAAATGGATTTTAGAGGAAAAAAATAGAAAAGATATTCCTAATTTTTGATTCATTGGAAACATTACTGAGCTGAAAATGTTGACTTTTGAGGATGAGGATGGGTTACCTTCTTGAAAAGTCAGTTTTCTATTATGTGTAAGGTACTGAATAGGTGGTCTAGAGACTTCTGTAGAATATCTGGCCTCCTGCCCCAATAGGCCTTGGAACTCATAGTCACAGAGGGGTCAATAGAATGCTGCTGAAGTCTTCCCATCAGAGTTGCCTTAGTGAAAACCAAAGGAATTCAAAGCCTTTTAGGATTTACCAGTTGCTGGGTGGAAGATAATTGACTTGAGTCCAACAGAGAATTCCTGGTACACTGAACTGGACAACCCAAAATGGCATTCTTTAAAAACGAGAACCCTTAGGAATTTGCACTATTTTCCAATCCCATTATGGTAATTGTTACATAAGCAGTTTGAACATATTTGCCTGTTTTCACTTAAGATTTGCTACTAGACTGATGCATCAGAATTTTAATGTCATATAATTGTGTATTGTGTAAATTAAAGTAGTATGTGTATTGGTTGGGGATAGAATATTTTACATTTCATTACTTCTGCAGTGACTATACCTCAGCTAAGTTGTGAATTTCCTAGCACCTCAAGACATCTTTCAGACACATGCCAAATGCTTGCTTATTGTAGGAGACACATCAAGGTATCATACTGCAAACACAGACAGTACAATCTGGAGAAGCTGGATGCAGAGGCTTCTCTGTCTCCCCTTGGATTATGGAGTAATCCAGAGGGGACAGCTAGAATGCAGGAGAAAGACACAAGCTGGGATGAAGTCATATACATTGTAGAGAAGGGTTAGCACACTCTGGCCTCTGGCCAAGTCTGGTCCACCATTCAAATGAGTTTTATTTTTATAAAGTTTTATTGTGACACTGCCAAATACACACTCATTTACATATGGCTGCTCTGGGGTTATACTAGTAGAGTTGAGTACACTAGCAGACTCAAAAATTATCTGGCTCACAAAACAAAAAACATTTATTATCTAGTCCTTTATAGAAAAAGTCTGGGGATCCCTGTCTCAAAGCATTTCTGTAGACATAGTTACATTAGTCTCACAGTAGAGTTTCAGGTTCATTCCAAAGCAGGTTTAGGTGACTGCAAACAAGACACAGATGCTGAGGCTCACGTGCACCTGGAGTGTCTACAGGGGCCCTTCCGTCAGAAAGTGTCTCGCAAGAAACCCCTCTTTTGGATTTTCTTAGTTGACTTGTTCTTTTTTTTATATCTGCACTGTGACTTCTCTTCTGTGGAACTCTTTTCTCCTTAGCTAAATTTTCTGATTTCAATAATCATCCCAGTAGTTTTGATTACAAGAATTTTTTTCCTCTGGTTAACACCCTTGGAAACCTACAGCCATGTTCTGACACCATGTCAACCTCCTCGCCCCCTTTCTTTTGAGATATGATCTTGCTATGTTGCCAGGCTCATCTTGAACTCCTGGGCTTAAGGGACTTCCCTTTTCCAGCCTCCCCAGTTCTGCAAGAACAGGTGCAGGCCAGCATTCCAGGCTTCATTTTTGGCTCTACTTTTCACTCTTACCTTGAACTCAACATGTCCGAATGTAATTAATCATCTATCTTCTCACTAGTGTCTGTCTTTACTACCATCCTATGATTCTTCTTATATTTGACCTTGAAACCAGGGTGGCTTCCTCCATCTTATTTGCCTGAGAAATGCATCCAAAGAATGCTCTTTTCTCTTCACTCGGGAACCACTACTCCTTTACAAAATTTCACCACTTCCTATCTGGATTATTGTAAGAGCTACTTAGCAGTCTGTCCGTCTCCTCATACCACCTTCTAATCTTCACCAATGGCTACTTTCATCCTGTTACATAGCTGCTCAGAGTTGTTGGCTACTCGCTACTTCATCAAATATAAACACCCTTTGACTGTGAAAGTTACTGATACTGTGCCTTCACCTCCTCTTTCCTCGTTTCTTACATGCTCTCAAACATTCCAAAATCCCTTAGACCAATCTGTCAGAGCTAGTCTATGTGGCCCCCTGCTGCTGACTATATGTCCTCCTTCTCCCCACCGCGTCACCAATCCTCATACCCTTCAATGCCAAGATAATGTCTCGCTTCATGAATACTTGCATGAACACTTCATTCTTGTTTTTGCTGTTCTCCAAGCTCTTATAGAATTTATGGCATTTAACTAGAAACTGTCTTAGTATATTGTTCCATGTGGGTACTTGCCTTGCTAAATATGTCTATTCTCCCTTCCTTAACTGTTCCTGCCATCTATCTCCAACTGCAGCTTCTATTATTCCATGTATAGGGTGAGTATCCTTAAAGGACATGCTCTATACATTTTTTGATGTATAATACCTAATACAACAGACACTTTGGTAATCATTTTATCTAAAGTATAAGACTGGGAAAACTGATATTCAGAAAGACTAAATAATGTGCCCAAATAAAAATCAGTAAGAATTATCTGGCAAGAATTAAGAGTTAGATTCAAAGGCAGGGATAACTTCGAAACTCCTGATCTTTTCAAACTAGACTCACATGATTTATATAATGAGCCAGGGAAAGTTATGGATTGGTATTAAATGAAATAAGGATATTCCCATAGTTATGACTGGTCCTTTCTTAAAAAGACTAAACCAACTTGTTGGGCACATAACCATGGAATAAAAATTTGAAATTTGCAGCTATATGATCATTATATGGTTCGGACGATGGGAGTTTTCCCTTCTACCCAGAGTCACAGGTACAAAATCACTAAGAGGCATTTAAAAGATTCCCTCCTGCCTCAAGTCTGCTGTGGGAAATAGAGAAGACATTTTTCTATCACATACACTGACAAACGCAAACTAGAAATCCATGTAGAATACAAACCAATTTATGCCCGTGTATCGACATATTAGCGCAAAGCACTGATGGTATGCAGGTGTGAGAGCAGCAGGGAGGAAAATTAGATAATATGATGGCAATTTGCTAATTTACAAGCGGAGAGAAGGTGTTCTGGTTTTTCTTCACTCCTCTTTCCTCACTTGGCCAAGGACAAGACAACAGCTCCAACAGCTAGGTGATGGTTTTGGAGTTCATCCAAGGTGCAAATGTGAGACCTGCTGATCTTCCCTTCTTTCCTGCAGGTACCTACCTACAGTGACTCTGCGGGCAACCGGAAAGTGTTAGGGTTTGTGAGGAAGAACAAGGAAATAACAGAGTGTTCTTTTTCTATAAAAAGCATGCTATATGGGGGCCATTTGGGACAGCAGACAGGATGTATAATTATGACTTTAAAGAGCAATATGGTTCCTTCAGGTTGAAGATGGTGACTGTACAGGAGTTAATCAGAGGGGTCAGATCATTTACCTTTGCAAGAACTTCTGTGACTTCATATATTACATTTCCTCCTAAGTTGGAAATATTCACTTTGGTTTATATGACTAAATGGAAAGAATGCATGCTCAAATTTATAAAGATTTTCACCCCTGATAGTAATTTAGCAATTATCTGGTTTCTAAATATAGTTTTTGTTTTATATATGTAATAGTGTGTTGGGGGGAGCAGTGGAGAAGGAGAAAAAAGGGAAGGAGAGAGATAGGAAGGAGGGGATCCTATGTTGATGTATGATTCTGAACTTTTACTTGAAAGAGATTAAAGGTAAAGGTACTTGAGGTGATTTTCATCTTTAATCTTGCTAAAATGAACAGTAAAATATCATTCCAAACACCTTCAAATGTCCCTATTCCAGATCCACAATATCCATTAAGTGGTAGGAGCAAATACAGACTTGGAATTTTTTTTTAATATATTTTTTCTTCTACATTATCAAACTATTTCAATACATAAATTCTGTAGAATAAAGTCAAATCTAAATGCCATTCATTAAGTAGGATGTGATTCTAAGCCAAAGGAAATCTGAAGATATTTTATATATCAGTTTTCTTTACATTTATTTTGAAATAATTACAGATTCACAGGAAGTCACAGAAAAATGAACACAGAGAGGTATCTATATAGCCAAACCAGGTAACTGATAATGGCACAATCCACTGGCTTTACACATGTGTGTATGAGTGTGTCTGTGGAATTCTACCACCTGTGGCTGGGTAACCACCTCCATGCTTCAGGCAGGTTGCTAAAGAGTACACTACAGTGTGAGTTACCACAATTTACTTAACCTCACACCCACTGAGAGGTATGTGGACTGTTTCCAGTCTTTGGCTACTACAAATAAAGTTGCTATAGACACTAACATGCAGGATCTTGCATGAACAGGGTTTTAATTTCTCTGCAATAAATGTCCAATGGCTTTCTTTTTAAAGGAAAGAAAATTCTTCAAAACCTTGGGATACTTTATTTGTGCTTCATGCAATAAGTAGAATAATAGAACTAGATTAATGTAATATACTTACTTATTTATTCAATATACGTTAAATAATTATCTAATATTAATAATATATTAGACAACATATTGTCTAATATGTGTTAGCTAATGTATATTTATTTATCTAATGCCCTCTCCCCACTTTTAATAGCACAACTATATTATCTAGCATCTCAGAATGATTCTTTTCCTGGTTTCCTAATCAGAAGCTTTGGAAGACTGGCTCAGCACCTCATTCTTACAGAGATACACTCACATGGAACCATTACTATGTGCTTTTTGAGGATGCTAATTTCCCAACTGCTTTTTGTAGCTCTCCTGAAAACAATAACAAAATAACAAAAATACCCCAAAAGTGTGTGAGGTCCCATTTTTGTCTTTGACTAGAAAAATGGTCAGTTTAACCATCTGATCAAAATATCAGGTCAATAAAGATTTGCTGACTTACCTCTTAAAGTTATAGACTAGTTCTACAATTTGCATAACTAGCTTCCCCTCAATCTCCTATATTCCTGAGTCTGGATTTTCCCCAGAGGAGTGAGTTCATCAACTTACCCTTTGTTAAGACACATGTGGAGTGAAGACATTTCTCTGAGCCAAGAGATGGCCATGGATGTGTACAGGCATTGAATACTGGCAATAGGATCCTAGGAGGTGGTGGTGATATTGCATAGACTTATACAAATGTGGGTCCTTGAGGGTTTTAGATAAGTGCTTTGAAATAGTTACTTTAGAATGAACTCAGGAAACCTTAAAAAAAAAAAAAAAAAAAAAAAACAAACAAACAAAAAAAAAAAAACAATCTTCCCTTTGGTGTGAGTTACCCTTGAAATGCTGGAGGAGGTGCCAGTCAACTTTTGAAAACACAAAAAAATAGTACCACATTTCTAGATTTTTTTTTTTTGCCTAATAACATAAAAATATAAATTCTAGAACTAGCTAATATGATGTTGGAATGGAAGTTTCCAAGAGACTTGAAGGCTATAGATGCTCTAAACCAAAGGAAGGGTAGAAAACTGAAAGGCAAAGTTTGCAAGAGACAGGCAGAGACCGTTATCTTGACTTCTCAGCCATAGAGAATATAAAAGAGCATATAAAGGTTGGGAGTTTGTGTTTAAGGAAGATTAATTTAAAACTTAGAAAATATCAATGGTTGATAAAGATCTAGAACAATCAGAACTCTGATACATCCCTGGAGGGAATGTTGATTGGCACAACCAGTTGGAGAGAGTGAAAGAATCTACTTTGACTGAAGATATGTGTAGTGGGTTAAATTGTGTTTCCCCACCCAAATTCACGTTAATATACTACTCCTCTAGTACCTCAGAATATGACTGTATTTAAAGATATAGAGTTAGAAGTACAATTAAATTAAAATGAGGTCATTTGAATGGGCACTGATCCAATATGGCGGGAATCCTCAAAAGAGGAGGAAATGTAAACATGATACAGGGAGGAAAGACCATGTGAAGACAGGGAAAGGATGGCCTTTCCAGCCAAGGAGAGAGGACACAGAAGAAACCAACCCCACAGACACCTTCATCTCAGATTTATAGGTTCCAAATCTGAGAGAAAATAAATTTCAGTTGCTCAAGTCACTCAATCCATGGCACTTTGTTATGGCAGCTGTAGCAACCTAATAGGAGAGACCAGCCTTAGGGCCCAGCAATTCCAGCACTAGTATTACCAAGAAGAAGCATAAATGCGTTCACCCAAAGACTTGAGATATATTCAAAGCAGTACTTTTTACAGAGTAGCCCCACATTGATACCCATGGACTATGGGATACATAAATGAACTGTATATTCATTAGAATGACTATTATCAAGAACACAAGCAATAATAAGTATTCGCATAGATGTGGGGAAAGACACACTCATACATTGCTGGTGGGGTTGCAAATTGGTGAAACCACTCTGGAAAGCAGTATGGAGATTCCTCAAAAAACTTGGAATGGACCCACCTTTTGATCCAGTTATCCCACTCCTTGGTTTATACCCAAAGGACTTAAAATCAGCATACTACAGTGATGCAGCCACATCAATGTTCATAGCTGCTCAATTCACAAGAGCTAGATTATAGAACCAAGCAAAATGCCCTTCAATTGATGAATGGATAAAGAATCTGTGGTATATATACACAATGGAATATTACTCACTCATAAAGAAGAATAAAATTATGGCATTTGCTGGCCAATGGATGGAGTTGGAGAATATCATACTAAGCGAAATAGGCCAAGCCCAAAAAACCAAAGGCCGAATGTTTTCTCTGATAAGTGGATGACGATACATAACGAAAGCTGGTGAGGGGGAGCGGAGAGAAGAATGAAGGAACTTTGGATGGTATAGAGAAAAATGGGGTGGGAGGGGGTGGGGGAAGGAAATATAGTAGACTGAGACAGACAGTATTACCCTATGTATATGTATGATTACATGAATGGTGTGAATCTACATTGTGTACAACCATAGAAATGAAAAGTTGTACCCTATTTGTGTATAATGAATCAAAATGGAGTCTGTAAAAATAAAAATTTTAAAAAAGAAAAAGAAAAAAAATGGTTTAGAGGAAGGCATGAATACTCTAAAACTGCAGGCAACACAAGTGAATCTCACAAAGAAAATGTTGAATGAAAGGCAGATACCAAGAGTATATAAAGTATGATTCCATTTATACTAAGTTTACAAAAATAGATGACAGTTTTTTACTATTAGAATCATATTTACCCCTTGGCAGGGGGTAACTGGAAGAGAGCAAGGAGGGGAACTCCTGGGGTGGGCGTAGTGTTCTATTTCTTGATCTGGGTGGTAGTGACATGGCGCATTCAATTTGTCAAAATCCAGTGAGCCGTACAATTAATATAGCTGCCCAGAAAGTGTTATATTTCAATGGAAAAGTTTTAGAAGAAGTTTTTTTTTTTTATTATAAAGAAAGCTGGCAGGAGCTCTCATTCCCTAAATTGCTTGTTTTTACTTGAGGGATAGCAAAGGAGGTGCTGCTTCCTGCCTCAAGATTGCTCAAGACAGCTTCAAGGGAACTCTCAAGCAAGGTGGCGTGTCTCTGGAAGCCTGAGGGGCAATGTGAGGAAGCTGAAGAGCCAGACCTGTGGCTCAGTGACTGCCCTGTGGCAGAATGCATGAGAGATTCTGATGCTGTGGACAGTCTGCCCTCAAGTCTGTCAAATGGGCATTTCCTGTGGACCAGATCTGGACCATGTGTACATGAGCCGGTGTGGAGAAGTTAAGGTGTCTCCCAAGAGGCCACTTCAATGGGGAAACACATCTCAACTCACTGGGAGACTGTGAGTCCATGAAAACACAAGTTTGTGGAAGGACACAGGTGCATTTGCCACCAGTGAGCCACCGCCGGCTGGAGGTGATGTCTGAGGAGCCTGTCAGAGTACACAGCTGCCAGCCCTCAAGGGCAAGGGCCAGCTTCTGAGAGGTGGTCAGATGAGGACTTTCCTGACTCATTCCCCCTTGTCCTGCACCAGTCAAGGAAAGGTTGGTAACCCCTAGTGAGCGAAGAAAGGAATTCTATGTGGCTGGTTTTTTGACATATTTCACACTGAGAAAGAGAGGAAAGCCATTAATATTTTAATTCATAACTCAGTCATCAGACTCCTGATGGAGGTTGTAGCCCAGGGAACAATAGGTAAAATCACAGAGTGATTTATAAATTGCTATTTTAAGTATTTACTTCTGTCCCAATAGTACACATGAGCTGGAAGTTGGGTCAGTTGAAGCCTACTCCCTCGACACCACACAAGAGGAACTGTGTTCAGCATAAGCAGGGAGGAGGGAGAAGTTGAGGTAACCCCAAGGGATCAGGAAGTCTCATGTCAACAATAAAAATGGAAGCAGGAGACGAGATCAGGTTTAATGGTTGGAGCACGATACCAGTTCAACTTTGATGTGCTGAGTTTGGGGTGCCTCTGGGATATGAAGATGAAAATTTTCTTTGGGCAGCTGGAAACTTAGTAATGAGGCTCAGCAGAACTAGCTGGGATTAGCGTTACCGCATGTGTGTGAATTTCTATCCAAATTCATCAGCTCCATGGAATTCTATCCATGGTTCCCTTGTGGGAGGGAGGGGTTTGGGAATCTCAGGCTGAGAACCCCTGGCTGAGGGAAGAGCAGCCTCTTTTGAGAGAGAAAAGTTGTTTATGGATAGGGTGGAAGTTTCGTCCTGCCCTGGTGGTGTGACGGAACCACATGACTGCTTTATGCCTCAGTTTCCCCATCTGTAAAATGAGAACGATAACAAAGGTGACTCTGTATCCCCAGCCACGCCAGATGCTTTGAGCTCCTGCAGGTCCTGCATTCTCTTTCCCCCAAATCGCTACTCTTACTGCTTTTCCTGTGTGGAAGATCCTCCTCACTGCTCTTCATATGACTGACTCCTTCTTACCCACTGGTACTCAGCTTAAATACCCTCTCCTTCTCAAAAATACTTTCCCAGAAGCCATCTCTGAAATAGGACACTCCCCGTTACTCTGTCTCTAGGCGTCCTTCGTCACAATTTGTAATTTTTTTTTTTTTTTTTTGCTGTTATCTGTGATGAGCTCCGTAATGGCTGGGTTGTGTCTGCCTTGATCCTCTCTATAACCTGTGCCACCACATAATCAACTCTCCATAAATATTCATTAAATGAACGCTGCAATAGGGAGCAACTGAAGATATAAGAGAGCTCTCTGGTTTTATCCATGTCTGAGGACGGTGCATCAACATTCAAAGTGGGTATGGGCTTTATTTCTGTTCTCAGTCATGTTTTGGAGCAGGGGAAAGGCCAAACACATTGTTAACATTAAAATGTTTTCAAGATAGCATTTAGTATTTCTTCAATTATTAGAAGGACCCTCTCTCTGTCCTAAGCTGAAGTAGAGTAAGCCACTTACATTAAATTCTGGGGTGTGGTATAGCAGTTCATGTTCACATAGGCAGCACACACAATATTTATAGGTAACGCTTCTAGAAAGCCAGTATTTTGCCATCAAAGTAATGGAACAGAGATTGATCTAGCATTCAGGAGCCACATTTCTAGTTCTGATTGTTCTTCTTTAACTGGATGACTTTATCCAAATCACCCTTTGAGCCTTAGTTTTTCATCTTACAAATGACAATCTAAAAAATATTTGCTAGGGCAGAGAATGCTAAATGTCCACCAAAAATCTATTCTCCCCTTCACACATATAGAATCCAATTCAAACTTCCCCTGAGACTGGTGTGTTTTTGCAATTAAGGTCTTGCCAACAGAATGTGAACATAAGTGACATTTGTGACCTGTTTTCTTGCTCCAGGTCCTTTACTTTCAGGCTGGATCCCTAAATTATTATGTGGGACAGAGCCACCCACTGACCTGCAACCTTCACCTAGAAAAGTAAAATGACAAAGAACTAGGTCACTGACTTTTGGAACGCATTTGTTACACAGCTAGTGTTTCTATGACTAATACATATGTCCAAGCTACTTTATAGGCCTGTGATAAATGGTAGGTGTAATGTATGAGGAACAGCTTTGGTAACAAGGGCTATAAAAATTTGTCATCATTATTATTGATACAGAGAGAACAAACATCTAGACTATCAAACCTAGGGTCCATAGTTAATATTTATTTGTTTAATGAATAAATGAACATTTTGCTAAAAAAAAACCCTTGAGATTAAAAAAAAAACAGTCTACATAATACAACAGCACTGGCAGGTTATGTTTGCACAGGGAAAAATCTGGATTCACTTGAATTCATACAAGTTAAAAAACAAACAACTCCTGGATATATTCTCTTTTCAAGGAGATTCTTATTTTTAATTTTTTCATCAAAAAAATTATAAAATACAAAAGAGCATCTTGACAAAGGAAATCACATCTCTAATCCCATCACCCAAACAGCTCTTTCGTTTCTGTCCATTATCTTTTTTTTTTCTTTATTGTGGTACTGGGGATTAAACCCAGGGTCTGGTGCATGTGAGGCAAGCACTCTACCAATTGAGCTATATCCCCAGCCCCCCATTACCTTCTTGTATGTACATGCATATCTATTTTTTGTAGTTATAAATTTGATTACTTTCCACCTTATTTTAAAAATACATTTAATTTGCACTCAGTAAGGAAAGCACAGTCATGGTAATTCTCCAGAAGTGATTTCAACAAAGAACCACCTAATATTTCTAATGGTTCCAATATAATTTTGCTAAGGGGTTCCATTTTTATTAAGAGGCATACTATGGAGGGAGGGTGATTTTCATAAGAAAATACATAGGGGCATTAATTCTCCCTACAGTCAGGTGATAAAGATTGGGAAAGTCACAATTTTTCCACTTTCTATTTAACAGCTATCTTGGGGGGTTCTTTTGAATTCATGAAGGACCACTGAGTACATATTGACCATACTCAACAATAACAATGACTTCAATGGTAAATTCAAAGAATAATAAATATTTGTTGGGTACCCACTATATCTCAAGTAGAAGTGGATTATAATGAATCAGAACATCTCTGTCCTTGAAAGGTGTTCTATAGAAGGGATGAGAGATAAGGAGACACTGTAGAGTGTGGGGTAGGGACAAGGCCGGGGAGGAACATGGAGAAAGTGAGGCCTGACATTTGGCTTGAAGTCAGACAAGCAAAGGGTAGAAGGAAGGTCCAAGCTCCCTGGGCACACAGGGAGAGAAGCAAGAAAGGGTCTGGTGTTGATGGGCTGCAGGTTATTCTACTTGACTTGCAGTGAGCAAATGAGAATGGAGCAGGGCAGAGGTCAGGTACACACAACGCCCAAGCCTCATCAGAGTAGTGATGGGGTTTGTTCAGCAATGCCCAGGGCAGTACCTGGCCTGCAGGCATTCAGTGCATATTTGTGGAATGTATAACCTGCACTATTCCGGGCAGGTGACTCATTATTGGTCATGGGGATTGGTCTCTGGGTGCAAAGGAGGAGCACTCATGGCTGGGAGGGGCCAATCACTCCTCTCTTTGTAGAGACTGCATCTGTGACAGTGCTCATTTACATACTGGGTATGTCACTTGACCACGCTGCTGCTCTATTCTGGCTGGTCCAAGCTGTCTGCTGCTAACCAGCAAGGGTGAGGCACATTGAGCCCTAATCTGAGAGTTGCTCCTTTATCTCAAATTCATCTTTAAATAGCCTCAAGAAAACCACAAACGTAGCCTCTCAGAACATGCTTGCAAAGGAAATGTATTACTGCTGCTGCTAACTCCTAATCTTAGAAGCAGAGAGTTGACCTGAGTGCAGAAAGATGGGGGAGGGAGAGAGAAAGGTGTAATGACATCTCCTAGGTGTTCCTCCTCCACCTTTATTGAGGTTTAATTGACAAATAAAAATTGTATACATTTAAGATGTATGATAAGATGTTTTGATAGAGGTATACATTGTGAAATGCTTGCTACAACCAAATTAGCATATCCATCATCTCATGTACTTCGTGTGTGTATGTGTGTGTGTGTGTGTGTTTGTGTGGTGAGAACATTTAGGCAAATTTTAAGTATAGTCATCCCTCAGCGTCCGAGGGGACTGGTTCCAGGACTCCATACCAAAATCTGTAGGTGCCCAAGTCCTTTACATACATTGTGTAGTATCTGCATATAATTCATGCAACATCCTTCCATGTACTTTAAATCACTTTTAGACTACTTACAATAGATAATACAATGTAAATACTAAGTAAACAGTTGTTCTCTATTATACATATAATATACCATCATTAAGGAATAATGACAATATATTCTTCAGTACTGAGCAATATATGTTCAGTACAAGTGCAATTCTTTTCCCCTGGACATTTTCTATACATGGTTGATTCAACCCAAGGAGGCAGAACCCGAGGGTGCAGAGTCACTGCACACAAGGCAGTCTCATTAACTGTAGTCACCATACTCTGTATTAGGTTTCCAGACCATTTCTTACTCAAAGTCTGTAGTCTTTGACCAACATCTCCCCATTTTCCCCACCCCCAGACCTTTGGTAACCTAATTCTTTCTTTATCCTTGATTCTAGGCCTATTTTTGAAACTACTTTTTGTTGAAATTGAACATCAATGATGTAAAAGTGCCAGAAGTCTTGCTCTCTAGGGAGATGAATGGATTAATAAAACAGGTCTAGCAATACTGAATAATTTGGAAGCAAAACCAGCTTTGACTCACAACAGCCCAGCAGGGTGGCTTAATTTGGAACCGTTTTGCCACTGCTCTGCTGGGCATACTAAAAATGCATGGTGCCACCGACTCCATGGGGAGGGGCCACGTGGATTCAGCTGCAGAAGAGTGATGTGAAATTAAAGAGAGAATGAAATGTGTGATCTTATTTAATCACACCTGGTGCTTCAATTTCTCAATAACAGCACCCTGCTCCACTGTGTCAAATTAGATGGGACACACACACACACACACACACACACACACATGCATTACAGGTAGAGGATGGATTAACTCTCTAATGCCTGTCAATCAATAGCAGGGATCTAAAATGCAAAGGACAACTGAGTTTTCTCATAAAGAACTTGGGTACGATCATTCCAGGATCTGCATCAGCACACAACTGCCACAACCGAGGGGTAAATGGTGACATGTCATTTCCTTAAAAAGACCAAACACTCAGGGTCCCAGAACCCGGAAGTGGTTTGGGAAAGAGCATATATTTTCACACCCAAAGTGTGTTCTCATTCATATTCTTCTTCTGCTCTGATGACCTAGTGAGTGGTTTATGTAGCTTTAGATTTCTGGGGAGGGGAGCAATGACAGGTACCAAGAAGAGGAAAAGAGAACCATTTTAATCTATTTAGTAATGTATATTTCTGAAGAGTTAAAAAATCATAAATATGTATGTGTAGGGGAGATCACCATGCCTTCTCCCCAACTTTGATCTCCCTATCCAACTAAGGAGTTGTTACTTTGGGGCATCCTGGGGTTTGTCCTGAGTATCAAACAATTTAATTATGCAGAACCTGCACGTTTTCCTGGCTAGTCAAATAATTTATGGAAATGGGGCACAAAATGACCTATAAGTCACTCTCTGTAAAGGATAGCAATGTGCTTCATCTAATATAAAAATGGTTGAATGTTCATTCTTTCTGATTGGGGTGGGGAGATATCTTCTACATTATTGCATTTAGCAGCAGAAAATAAACACTTAGATGTAATTGGTCCAAAACAGACAGCTTTATATCACATTTACAGAAAATGTAAATATGATAATATTTGAAGCAAATCAAAAATGAAAATAACTAGAAAATAGCTATTCTAGTCCTTTCCACAGAGTGACCATGCAAGTCTATAAACATGCACATGAGTAATCCCCTGCAGATGCACTGCAAGCTCAGAGATTTGTTTAGAGGGACTGATTCAGTGAAGGGATGTATGTAGGGAAGACATGAATGCACTGACTAGAATTTTAAAGTAACCGATTTTTCAAGAGCACAGAATTTCAGTTTTCTGTTTTTGTTCTTAAACAACCTCCTAAAAAACTCCTACTGTTAGAAATCCAAGCGATTGAAAGACCTTCTAGTTTCTTTCTTGCTTCTGAAAATCCAGTGTGTTTGCTATCTTGGTAGCATTCTGTCACAGGCTTGTGATCCTGACCTGTTCTTCTAAGATTAGTTGCTTCCTGAGGGGAAAAATCCGACCTGTTCATCTCTGTCATCCGTTCCCCAAACATGCTGTCTTGCCATAGGTACCCAATAACACAGGTGTGAATGGAGCCATTAGTTATTTCAGGTGGCATTATTCTGGAGAACAATTAGTAACCCCAGTTTCCCAGTATGTGCGAAAACAATGGATACATGTCAGAGGAAGGGAGAAAAAGATGGCAGGAAATCAAGTGAAATCTTACTGAAATTAATTCTCTGTTATTCAAAGAACTACTGAGTAGGTCCTTTATAGTCATTGAGTATCTGTAATAATTTTGCCATGTAGTGCAATTCTCTGGCTCTTGATGAATTTAGCAGTCTCAGGAACTGTGGCCCTAACTTTCATGGGTAGGAGGGCAGGCAAGTCTGTTTTGCTAAGGATGGACTGAGGCCATGCTGACAGGGCTTGTACCAAGCCTCTGACATCTCCTTTTCAGAAGACAAATCCCCAACTTGAAAAGTCAGAAATGCCAGCAACTCCTTCTAAGGTTTGCTAGCTCTAATTTCAGTCTTTGGTATGTAGACTAAGTGTGCCATGTTTTCACACTTAAAGATTCTTACTATTGATACTATATATTTATAATCAAATATATTATAATGTAATAGATAGAACTTATACTAGTCATTCCTGATTACGTTTTGGCTCAGGGATAGCAGTCTGCATTCTGTACCCTCTCTTGAACAAAAGCAGCAATGGATAAAACCGCACCTCCTCTTTCCTTTAAATCCTGCAGAAAGTTGCCTGTACTTTAAGGGTAAAACTAAAATCAGACTTGTGACTTTTCAAGGCCCTGCAAAGTGTGTTGCTCCCCATCCTGGGTCACTGTCTGCTTTCCTTACTAAGTGATTCTGTTATTTTGTTCACTTCACCAAGTGTTTTCCCACTTCTGGGCTCTTCCTACAGACAGTACCCTGTCCTATTGCTATTTTCCCTGCTCCTTTGCTTGACTTATTTATCATTAGTGGTTCAGACTGTTGATCACTTCCTTAAAAATCCTTTCTATGACCCTGTAGTTTAGGCCACCCTTCATATACAATCGTACACTAACTTCTTCACAACTGTCATTTGGTGATTATTTGTGCAATCCTTTTTCTATTCCCTAGGTTCCCTTTAATATTTTCAGTGTCATGGCAGCAGTGAAAAGGCATGTTTTATTCATTGCTGTGTCCCCTGCACCTGTCCCAGCACATAGGAGGTGCTCAATAAATCTTCACTGAATGACTAAAGTCCACCTGAGTTGACTACAGATTTGAAGCATCAGGCTGTGTGACATAGGGCATAGAGGGTGATTTTGTACTGTATTTGGATCTAGCTTCTATCCTTGACAGTAAGGGGAACAAGTTCCTTCAACTCACTGTTCCCATCTGTAAGCATGATGGTACAAACCCATCGAGAAGATGACATTTATGCACAGTACCATTAAAGAGGATGCTCTTCCTGTTCAGTCACACTGTTAATAACATCCCCTGCCTGTAAGTAGAGTCATCCTTTTGTGTTTCTGGAGGAAGTCTCCCATGAAAGCGAGTTTCCCACCTTCCTTTTGGAAATCCAAAAAGAAGCAAAAATCAGGAAAAGCTTTTACTTAGTACTGATCTAGGTTGCTAACAGTCACTATATCTAGAAACTTGCATCAGATGCCACACAGATGATCCCAAGGATCCAACCTATGAGTGGAGCACAGTTGCTTGATGAGAAATTAAGTGGAAGATATTTTGAGAAAGTTAAAAAAAATCACTAAATTAGGAAGTTGAGTATCATGAGTGGGTAAAAGGAAGATGGTACCCATGAAACCCCTTCTCTACCACAGACCTAAGACCACAGTCGAGGAAGTGCAGGGACAGTGAGCAGCTACCCCTTTTCCCCTTTCATGTTTTATTTTGATATTAATTTTTAGTTATAAAATACCAAACATACAGAAGTTACTAGTTGTTCAATTATAATTGAATTGAGTTAAAACTTTACGTATGCAATTATTACCATTAAATTAGTATTACTATTACAAGTTGCAGTAAACTGTATACCTATGCACAAGCTATTGACTTTAGAAGTAGAATATCAGCAGTGTCTTTGAAGGCCTAGAGTGCATCTCCCTGATTTCATCTCCCAGCCTGAATTTATAATAACCACTATGCTGCAATTTTGTTCATCTTTCACCTGGTTAGAAAAAAGTATTTCTACCACCTACGTATGTATGTATACCTAGTACTACCAAAACAAGTTGCTGCTTAGCTTTGCCTGTTTGTGAAATTTAAGTGAAGGGATCATATTGAATATCTTCCATGATATGAATTTTCTGCTGAATTTTGTTTTTAAACTTTTATCCATAATTATTTGATAATTAGCAGCTAATTAGGGTTTGTATTCCAATCTACAAATATACCATAATTTGTTAAAACACTGTAATTGCAGATAGATGTTGGGTTTATTTCCAGTTTGGGGTCATTACTTGCCCTTTTTGGTGGACTCACTCTGACATCTGGGGAAGGGGCTCTTAATACTGAAGGATGAGATCTGGAGTGAAGAGCAGTCCTTTGTCCTTAGGAGGGATAAAAAACTCACTTTTATGGAAAGTACAGTGCAGGAAAGAAAATGTACATAGCTCAATCACACCGAATTCCTATGAAGGTTAGGATTTTCTCTTACCAAGCTGTCACTAATATGGACATTCATTTAGAAATAGGGCAAACCTCTGAAATAAGACAGTATATTGCCTTGATGTATATAAGTTCTATCCAACTTACATAGACATTTCATGTAAGATACTAGGTACAACTACATTGGTTGCAAATAGTGGCAAGGTGAAGTGCACAAAGACATGGGGAGATGGGTCTTCATGAAAGAGTTCCTGGATATGTAAAAAGATGCAAAGGCAAGTTGTACTGCTGGGGTTCACGGACTTGGTTCCTCTCCATTCTCCTCAGGTTGCTGAATGACAGAACCTTCCATGTCAATGCTCATCACACAGGTCTCAACTTAAAAGTGCTGGGAATATAGAAAGTAATCTCAGGCAGTTATCAAGTGGCCACCGTCTGGAATTAAGTAAGCTCCTTTACTCAAAAGAAGGAATAACTACAACATCCAAAAGAAGAGAATAGCATACTTTGGAAAAGATTTCACCACAATGCAAAAGTCCAACTTCTTTGTATTCTGAAGGTGAATACTCAAAACACAAACGTGCTGAAAGATAGGTAATGAGGCAACAGATTAAGATAAAAAGATGATCGAGAAAGGAATACAAGCAAGAAAATGATTCCATTACAAAATCTAAGACTGCTGAGAAAGTCGTAAAGAGGAAAATCATCCATAAATTAAATAGATTAGACTGGGGAAGTGGGACAATGGTCCCTAGGTCTAGATGATCATCACAAGTATGAAGGGGCAGGAGATGGATACTAAAATATATATGCCTAGGAAGAAATGTAGGAGATTTTTATTTAGTAGGACTTGGGTGAGGTCAGGAAATCTCTATGTAGGAAAACTCTGCCATGAAAATTGACCTGGTTTGGAGCACAAAAGAGAAAATTACCCAGAGTTCAGAGGGAGGAAAAAGGCAGGTGAAAAGATTAAAGAGAAAAAGATGGACATGGTATGTGCAGCACATCACAGGGAATGAAAGAGGAAGGAGCCAGAACCCTCACAACAGAAGCAACATTGATGATGCATGTTGAAGAATATATCCCTGAGAAGAAAAGAGAGCTCCAGGGTGCTTTATTATTGTGGACTTGGTGAAAAACTGATAAACACTCAGATCCAATGAATAAATCTAAAAGAAAATACTCCCCAATATCTAGGAAATAGATCCCCTATGAAACAAAAGATGGAAGTGGAATTTGTCTATGTGGTTTTCAGGGAGGATGGTTATTTTATGATTCCTAAACTCTTACTACCTGCCAAAAGCTGTCAGTAATAAAAGAAGCAAAGAGAAGAAATTTTCAGTTAGAAAGTAATCTAGAATGCCAATGTTCTTACGGTAACTGAGATTAGTAAGAATGTGGAAATGGAGGAACACATTTATACATAACACTGTTTCTAAGAGAAATGTAAATAATATTCTTGAAACAGAGGATCCAATTACGTGAGAATCAATAATTCAACTATAACAGACAGTGACAAAAATCTCACAGAATAACACAAATGAAGAGGGAGCTGTGGTGTTTGTGGCAGAAGTGGGGGGCAAGGGAAGGAAGGTGTGGTCTCTTCTTGTTATGGTTTAGATATGAACTGTCTCTCAAAAGTTCATGTATGAGATAATGCAGGAATGTTCAGAGGTGAAATGTTTGATTAGACTGACAGCTGTAACCTCATTAGTAGATTAAGTCATGTGATAGATTAATAATATGAATGGATTACTAGGTAATAACTGTAGGCAGGTAGGTCATGGCTCATGGAAGTAGGTCATGAGCCACTGAGGGTATGCCCTTGGGGATTACATCTAAATTTTTCATTTTCAAAAGTTTTTAAATTTGTTCTAATTAATTATACATGACAGTAGAATTCATTTATATTTTTGATAAATCATATATAAATGGAGTATAATTTCTCATTTTTCTGACTGAACATATTGTAGGATCACATTGGTCATGCAGTCATATATGTACATGAGGGAATAATGTCTGTTTCACTCTATTATCATTCCTAGCCTCCTACCCCTTCCTCTCCCTTCACTCCCCTCTACCTAATAAAAAGTAACTCTATTCTTCCCTAGTTCCCTCCCTGCTTTATTGTGAATCAGCACCCACATATCAGAGAAAACACTGATGTTTGGTTTTTTGGGTTTGGTTTACTTCACTTGGCATGATATTCTCCAAATCTATCCATTTATCAGCAAATGCCATAATTTCATTCTTCTCTAAAGTTGAGTAATATTCTATTGTGTGTGTATGTGTGTGTATGTGTGTATGTGTATACTTTCTTTATTCATTCATATATTGAAGGGCACCTAGTTTGGTTTCATAGTTCAGCTATTGTGAGTTGAGCTGCTATAAACATTGATGTGACTGCATCACTGTAGTATGCTGATTTTAAGTCCTCTGGGTATAAACTGAGAAGTAGGATAACTGGGTCAAATGGTGGTTCCATTCCAAGTTTTCTTAGGAATTTCCATACTGCTTTCCACAGTGGTTGCACCATTTTGCATTCCCACCAGTAGTGTATGAGTATACCTTTTTTCTCACATCCTCGCCAACACCTATTGTTGCTTGTATTCTTAATAATTGCCATTCTGCTTGGAGTGAGATGATATCTTAGTTTTGATTTAAATTTCTCTAATTGATAGAGATGTTGAGTATTTTTTCATATATTTGTTGATCAATTATATATCTTCTCTTCAGTTCCTTAGCCCATTTATTGATTTTTTTTTTTTTTTGTTAAGTGTTTTGAGTTCTTTATATATATTTTGTCTCTGGCTCCTCTTATTCTCTTTCTGCTTCCTGGCTGCCATGAGTTGAGAACATTCCTCTGCCATATGCCTCCACCATGATGTTCTGCTTCACCTCACGCCCAGAGCAATGGAGTCAGCCAACCATGGCCTGAACCTCTGTAACCATGAGCCCCAAATAAACTTTTCCTCCTCTAAGTTGTTCTTGTTGGGTATTTAGGTCATGAAAATTTGGCAAACATATTTCTTATTTGTATAGAGGGATGAATCAATGGATCTTAGAAAATACATTTTAAACATGCAACATTATTATTTAAAAAATTGAAAGGAACTATCAGAGGAAAGTAAAACAGGAATCATAATTTCCAAATTGTTGGGATGGGAGGAAGGAATCAAAGAAACAACCATATAAGCAAAGCTAGCCCTCCTCAAAAAAGAGAAGGGAAAAAAAAAAGCAACATCAAAATAAACAAAATAATATTAAATAAAATATTATTAAATAAAAGATTAAAATATTAAAATGTTAAATGTTATAGTTTGGATCTGGAATGTCCCTCAAAACTCATGTATTTAAGTTTCGGTTCTGAAAGCTTCAGTATTCAGAGGCTGGGTTTTTGGGAAGTGATTGAAATTGTAGGAAGTGGGACCTAGTTGAAGGGAGTACATGGTTGGGCAGGAAGTCAGGGATCCCATCTAGTGCCCTCGGCACCCTCTGTCTATCCCCCTATTGATCTCATCTCCAGCTCCTCCTCTCTCTGCTTCCCAGCCGCCATGAGGAGGGCAGCTCTGTTCTACTATACCTGAATGATGTTCTGCCTAGCCACAGACCTAAAAGCAATGGAACCAGGTGACCGTGGACTAAAGCCTCTGAAACTGTCAGCCCATATCAGCCTTTTTGTCTTTACTCGTTTTTCTTGCCTATTTTTTCACAGTGATGAAAATCTGACTAACACTGAATGTAAACTAAGAGAACAAACAACAAAAGAATTATTTTAATAAATGTTCATATTTATGAAAGCCTAAATATTAACATACACCAAACTGTTACCAACTGCTTTTGCATGGTGGATTTAGAGTAAACTTAAGGTTTTTATTTTTGAATAATTAAATTAAAATTTTTTTTTCTGTCATGGATTGTACATGTTTGTGATCGAAAATAAAATATAAGCTTAAAATTCCCCTTCTTTACTTAGAGGAACCAGGAAATTCCACCAGAAAACTTTTAGATCTCATTAGTGAATTCAGTAAAGTAGTGGGATATAAGATCAATGCTCATAAATCTAAGGCATTTCTATACATAAGTGATGAATCTTCAGAAAGAGAAATTAGGAAAACTACCCCATTCACAATAGCCTCAAAAAAAAAAAATATTTGGGAATCAACCTCACAAAAGAGGTGAAAGACCTCTACAATGAGAACTACAGAACACTAAAGAAAGAAATTCAAGAAAACCTTAGAAGATGGAAAGATCTCCCATGTTCTTGGATAGGAAGAATTAATATTGTCAAAATGGCCATACTACCAAAAGTGCTATATAGATTCAATGCAATTCCAATTAAAATCCCAATGATGTACCTTATAGAAATAGAGCAAGCAATTATGAAATTCATCTGGAAGAATAAAAAACCCAGAATAGCTAAAGCAATCCTTGGCAGAAAGAGTGAAGCAGGGGGTATCGCAATACCAGATCTTCAACTCTACTACAAAGCAATAGTAACAAAAACGGCATGGTATTGGTACCAAAATAGAAAGGTGGATCAATGGTACAGAATAGAGGACATGGACACAAACCCAAATAAATACAATTTTCTCATACTAGAGAAAGGGGCCAAAAATATGCAATGGAGAAAAGATAGCCTCTTCAACAAATGGTGCTGGGAGAATTGGAAATCCATATGCAACAGAATGAAACTAAACCCATATCTCTCACCTTGCACGAAACTAAACTCAAAATGGATTAAGGACCTCGGAATCAGACCAGAGACCTTGCATCTTATAGAAGAAAAAGTAGGTCCAGAGCTTCAACATGTCGGCTTAGGACCAGACTTCCTCAACAGGACTCCCATAGCACAAGAAATAAAAGCAAGAATTAATAACTGGGATAGATTCAAACTAAAAAGCTCTCTCTCAGCAAAGGAAACTATCAGCATGCAAAGAAAGAGCCTACAGAGTGGAAGAAAATCTTTGCCAATCATACTTCAGATAGAGCGCTAATCTCCAGAATCTATAAAGAACTCAAAAAACTCTACACCAAGAATGCAAATAATCCAATTGACAAATGGACTAAGGAAATGAATAGACACTTCACAGAAGAAGATCTACAAGCAATCAACAAACATATGGAAAAATGTTCAACATTTCTAGTAATAAGAGAAATGCAAATCAAAACCACCCTAAGATTCCATCTCACCCCAATTAGAATGGCGATTATCAAGAATACAAGCAACAACAGGTGTTGGAGAGGATGTGGGGAAAAAGGTACACTCATACATTGCTGGTAGGGTTACAAATTAGTGAAGTCACTCTGGAAAGCAGTATGGAGATTCCTCAGAAAGCTTGGAATGGAACCACCATTTGACCCAGCTATCCCACTCCTTGGCCTATACCCAAAGGACTTAAAATCAGCATATTACAGAGATACAGCCACATCAATGTTCATAGCTGCTCAGTTCACAATAGCCAGATTGTGGAACCAACCTAGATGTCCTTCAATTGATGAATGGATAAAGAAACTGTGGTATATATATACAATGGAATATTACTCAGCCATAAAGAATAATAAAATTATGGCATTTGCAGGCAAATGGATGAAATTGGAGAATATCATGCTAAGTGAGATAAGCCAATCTCAAAAAACCAAAGGACAAATGATATCGCTAATAAGTGGATGATGACACATAATGGGGGGTGGGAGGGGGGGGGAGGGAAAAAATGAATGAATCAAACAACATTACCCTATGTAAATCTATGATTACACAAATGGTATGCCTTTATGCCATGTACAAACAGAGAAACAACATGTATCCCATTTGTTTACAATAAAAAAAAATAAAATAGAAAAAAAAACATGTTCTTCCACAAAGTTTATATTATATTCACTAATATTTGTTTAATTTTTCCTTCAAAAAATCAAAATAGACAAGAGGATTTTATGGTGTGATTGTAGTTATGATCAAATCTGAGCATATTTAAACAGTCTATTGATACTGGATTCTCACCTCCCAGATTTTACAATTTATTTGAACTGTTTGTGACCTGACCTTTGGGAGTTTTAGAAGAATCTTCAGGTGATTCTAATGAGCAATAACTTTTGGAAACTAGTGTGCTGATTAACATGAAGGGCATCTGTTTTAAATTATATGTAACAAAAAATATACGTAAAAGTTGAAATTGAAAAAAAAAATTTCCCTTCTTTCATCTGAATGAACACACATATCATGAAGTTGCTCATTAAAACTACAAATGAGGGGCTGGGGCTGGGGCTCAGTGGCAAAGGGCTTGCCTAGCACTTGTGAGGCACTGGGTTCAATCCTCAGCACCACATAAAAATAAACAAATAAAATAAAGGCACGCTGTCCATATGTAACTACAAAACAAACAAACAAATAAGCAAAAACTCCACAAATGGCCAGCATGGCTTCAATGGCTGAGATTGACATTTGCTGTGATGATTCAACCTGTTTTACTAAACTGACTCATTTCCCAGTTCAGGATGCTCAGGTGTCATTCACTTATGCAGTCCCAACCCTAAATACTCTTGTAGTTGTGCTCCTCCCTGCTTTTCTCAGCATGGCCACTGTGGTGACAGGAAGGTACCCTTGTTATGATGACCTATATCTGTATGTGCAGAGGATAACCTCTTTAGACTGCATCCTGTCCTGGGGTCAGTTCCTGTAAGGTAATGAGGGTTTCTGATGACATTCCAACACCTTTATACCATATGCTTTTATTAATACGTTAGTCTCAGTCCTCCTAATTGCCCCTGTCACAAGTATCGAACTCCAGCAATTCTGAGCAAGTCACTTCTTGCATCTTGTGCCATCCTTGGAATGCTTTACCTTTTTCAGTCTCAGCCTGGAGTTCCCATCTCCCTGACCTCTGAACCTTCTCCCTTGCAGAGGAAGACAGTGGCCCCTTCCAGTACCTTTGACACCTTCTTTCTATCCCCTTACTTATCTCATGCGTTATTGTGACTTCTTAGTAATCTGTCTCCCTGCAGAAATGTCTGTCTTGTGGAGGAAAATGGGATTCCTGCTGGCAGAGAATGTGTGGTATTTGCCTTCTGGCATTAGCTCAGTGCCTGAGAAATAGAAGGTTCTTGATAGTGACTGCATGGAGGGCTTCTCCAAATGCTTACCTCTCTCTCACATCTCTTTTCTTGGTGGGAGGGTCTAAGAGACAACATTTGCCATAAGCTTTTACCTGGAGCTTCTGAGCCTTCCAGTCACTCTGTCCCTTGCACAGCTGAGCTTTTTATGTGACAAGATAAGTTGGCAGAGGCTCAATGGCAAATTGTCTGTGCTCCATGGCTCCAGCCTCACTGAAGGCCCTGGTGTATCTTGGATCTTCTTCTCATCTGCATCCTACACCATCCTACCACTCCTTGGTGGATGCCCTGCTTGCATACCTTCATCATGGTCCCAAGTATGCCATTTTCAAAGAGAAGGAACACTTGCAAATGCTCAACGTTGATGTCAAATATTCCCAAACTGAGGTATTACCTTGCTTACGCTTTTTTTTTTTTATATAAGGTAAATAAGTAATACATTCTTTTGTGTCACATGTGTACAAATGAGGGCAAGGAGGAGAGTCGTATTTTCAGGAAAAGGTCAAGGGAGTGTTAAATACAGTAGAACTTAGAGTAAATGAGTGACTCATAACAAGGAGCTCAAGAGACACTAAGGAAGTGGGGGTTATGTCCTACATCCTCCCCAATCTCTTCTCTGATTGCTGTCCCTTCTCAACCTCTGCTGACTGACCTATATACTCCCATCACACTGTATTCAGTGTCTAAACCACCCAGGCTACACACCTCTGGGCTGTGTGTGTGCCCACAAGTGTCCTGTCCCTTCAATGCCTACCTCATGAACCAATAGTGCTTTTTAAGATGTAGCCCACATGCTGGGTCTTCTGAAAAAACATTCCCCCATTATTTTACTCATAGAAGTAGAAACACAGCACTGTGGCAGCAGCCATTAGTACTATGTCATCGTAATGTAATTTATCTGTTTACACATCTCTATCTGTGCATTTATTCAACAACTAGTTACTGAGCTTCAGACATGAGCTGGTGACCTCTCTGAGGACCTGGCCTGCATCTGTCATCCTTGTCACTTTAGACTTAAACACTGCACCTGGATAGGCCATGTACACTCTTTCTCTTTGGTGCATGAAACACTGATGGAAAGATGAGCCCCAGCTCTCTGATATTCAGGGAATGACTATGCTCATTTTACAGCAGGGAGATGTCAGCCTTAACATACATGAGATATGGGACTGTCCTCACAACTTCTTCCTCTCTCCTCTTCCTCCTTGTCTTTTTTAATTGATTACTATTATTGCCAGGAAATTCTCTTCAAATCTAATCTGATTCACATCGCCCATGATTCCAGCCTTCCCTAGATTCTTCCTTTCTTTAAAATTGCAAATGTTGCCCTTCATGACTCTATGTATTTGAAAATTATTCCACAATTTTCTCAGTCAGTCCTCCTTCCAAATATGTGTGGTGTGAGAATCTCAATTGACTTTATTCTGCTCATGGAGACCACTTTTCAAGTCTAGATCTCTTAAAAATATTTTCTCCTGTGCAGTGCTGAAGGGTTTTGCATCACACTGCAAGTTGTGGTGCCAGAAATGGCTAGCCCTGGTGAATGTACAGTCACTACTAAAGCCAGAGGGACTCCCAGATCTCCAGGGGTACACACATCTGCCTCGAATGCTCTTTACCTTCTGCACAACACCCGTGGTATGGCTCAACTAGCTGCCCTATTGCTGTCTCACCCACAAAGCCAGGTTTTCTTCTCCCATCCTGAATGTGTGTGATTCTCTGTAGCTTTTCATTAACAAATTTCCCTACTCTTCTAGCACTGCTAATGCTTGTTGGTTTTCCAAGGAATCGTCTTCCCTCACTATCTATGGGGTTGACCACAAAGCTACTTTGTTAAGCCTTAATGTCAAATAATATCTGACAAAGGATATTTAGTAACTCCTGACTGTTCCATGATTTAGTGTGACTGCCAAATGTTTTACCCCTTATCTTGCTATTCTGAGGATGGCAAGCAGCTCCCTTTTAAAATTTATGCAAAATCTTCCAGTTACCCTATGCTGTCTCCTGTCTTACGGAGTGATTAGGTATCTGACATCTTCCCTTGACAAGGAGGCTGGAGAACACCAGCACTGCAATTTGAAGGTGTTGGGTTAGGCAAAGAGGAACAGATAAGTACTAGAGATTAAGGAGAGCCCCAGGAGTCCCAGTCTCCTCTTCACTCCTTAAAACCAGCTCATGATATAAAGGAGACTCTTACTTACTCACATGTTGCAAAAAAATTAATATTTGGCAAAATCAGTCACAAGGAATGACAGCATAGACTTTAGAACCCAGCTCTTTCTGACTCCAAAGTCATACCAGGTAATTAAACATCAAGACAGGTGATCTATGGAAGCTAGTCTTTTCTTGAAGCGTTAAAAGTAGACACATAGCAATGGGTCTTTTATGGAGAGGTGATGTACGGTTTTACCTTAAGTCAGGATTGAACAATATCCTCTTTCAAAGTTTCTTTTGGGTCTGTGATTTTTACAATGGTTAGCATCATCTTTGTGAATTGTGGAAGAGAGAGCTTTATGCTTCAGGAATTTTATCTGTGTCATCCCCTTTGAAATTTTTGTCACTCTAGATCAGGAGACAAGACTATGCAACCAAGCAGGTCCTTAGTAATTGCTGGCTTGGGACCAGTAAGCCATGCCACAAGCCAGCTCTACTTTTGCACATCAGTGTCCCTATATATGCCCTGGGTCCCAAGGCATTGATTGATTCAGACCCTTTAGAAGGAAGGAGACCAAGCATGAAATCTGGACATGCTTTCTTTAACCTTATTTCACCTTCTAATCACCTCCAACTTCTGTTCACTCAAAGTAGCACCTTCTGTAAAGAAGGGTGGACCATGGGATTCTAGATATAAATGTACTAAAATAACCTGGTGGCAGATCACACAAGTCACTTGTCACAGCTAAGAGCAACGCACGGTGGATCTACAGATCAAAGAAAGGTTGTGAAACTTCAAAGGAAAGAAACAAAAATTAGTAGGCAAGTTACAGTTTCACGAACATTTAAAGTAATTCTTTTCTGAAAGTGGATCTCTTTAGCCAGAACTGGATGAAGCACACGGTTAGGGTCACACTAATTGTAGCTTATAATCATTTTCTATCAATAGCTGCTGCCATTGTTGTTTTATATGACTTTAATTTTATAATTTTATGAATTATAATTTAAAATTATAATTTTATGAGACAATGAGTTTATAGTTATTTTGGATTCTAATGTTAAATAAACTTTGAAGCTACTCTTTAAAGACAAAAGTATCTCTTAAGATATTTTCTCCTCAAAATGTTAAGAGGCTGATAAACTTTTAAACCATGAAGAAGGCAGGAGTTGGGTTGCTATTATTGTTTTACCTTTTGTTAAGGAATTTCTACTTGAGGGAACTCAGAGTTTATTGAACAAAGGCAGAAATTTGGTTTAGCATGTCACTGGGTTCTCCTCTGCAAACAGGAAGTCATTTGCACCTGCAGGGCTCTGCCTGCCGAGCTAGACCACAGTTCTGCTGTTTGGCAATAACCCAGACAGGGAAGTGCCCCCCACCCCAACTTCCTGACACCCTCTTGTCATTCAATATAAACAGAAAGAAATGTCTCACGATCCAAATGCATTTAATCAACACTCTACAAATGTCTAGGATATCAATATATTGGCACTGTTACTCAATCTCACGGGCAGAATAAAGACCTAGAAGAAGCCATTTACCTAGAAGATTGAAAAAGGTCTTGTTTCTCCTCTGACTTCCACTAATGTCCTCAATTGTAAAAAAAAGAATGGGGGAAAAACTGCAAAAATTGAAACTTTGCCAAACATACTTGAGAAGGAAAAGAGAATTTTTTGAAGCCCATGGCAGGGGTGGGGGATGATTAAAATCAGAGCCTCCCTCAAATCTTTTTAATTTTAACTGTACATATTTACATACAGTATGATAATCTGATACATGTATAGCCTGTGTAATGATCAAATCAGGGTAGTTAACATTTCCATCTCTTCAAACATTAAAAAAAATTGATTAATAGTAATGGCACATATTTATGAGGTACAATGTGATACTTCAGTGCATGTGTGCAATATGTACCAATCCAATTGGGATAATTAACATTTTTTCTCCTTGTCATTACTTGGCGTTCGGAGACTTTGAGCTCCTCTCTTCTAGTTATTCAAAAAATATCTAAAAGGTTATTGGGCACTATCATCGCCACACTGTGCAGCAGAAGACGGGAATTTATTACTTCTGGCTGCGTTTGGGTCCCCTTGTCCAACCTCCCAATATCTCCCCTTCTCCCCACCCTTCCCAGCCTCCAGTAATCACGACGATGCATTCTGATTCACTTTGAAACAAAACATAAACAACTCGCATCTCTTTTACAAAGCTACACAAAACTCTGGCATATGCCCTGAATCTTCCGGCTCTGGCTGAGGCTTTGAGAAGGGTTGATGGAGCGGCCTTGCTGCTGTTTTCTGCAGTCGGTGCAAGCAGAGGCTGATCGAGTGATGCGTCAGTGATTTTGTTCTGGCTTTGCTGATGGGTCCCTGAGGGTGATGCTGAGAAATTGTGCCCCAGTTCCCACAGCTCTGGTGGGGCGACACTCTCTTCCTCTTTCCCCGGCAGCACTGGGTGTGGGGAGGCTGCAGCCGCCTGCCCCATGCTGGGCCTGTGTTCACACAGCTTCTCCTTTCATCTGGGTGTGGGTGTGAACAGCGGCTAGACATAGATAAAATGGTGTTTCTGAATAAAAGAATGTGCTACCCAGGAGGCATGACCAGTATTTAATTTGCTGCCTGTGTTCAATAGACTGTGAGCTCCTCAAGGGCAGGGGACCGTGTCTCATTTGTCTTTGTATCTGCAGTGACTAACACACGTTCATTGGTTCATTCGTTTATTCAACAAATATTTACTGAAAGCTGGAGGTACAAGATGAATAAGGCCCAGGCTTTAACAAAGAATTAGACATTTCATTTGTTCCACAGGCTGGATTGTCATGGAATAAAATGATTTCTAATATGTTACACAAAACGTAAGTATACACTCAAAATAAGTAATACAAAAGCTGACTCTTTTACTCATAGACTCATCAATGTCGGAGATGAATGGGACCTGCTTTTACAGATAAGGAAACCAGCTCTTGGAGCTCACCAGTCCTGGGCCTTGTGCTCTCTTCACCCTGAGCAAGGTGGCCCATTGAAGATAAAATACTTCAAGTAGAAATTTCCATTGCTTTCTGTTATCTCTCCTGCCCTCACTACCTAATTTGGTCATATACAGGTATGCCTCTCTATCTGCAGGTGACTGGTTCAGGATCCCCCATGGATACCACAATCCACAGATGCTCCAGTCTCTTACACAATATGGCGCAGTATTTGCATGCAATCCACACACACCTCCCACATATCATAAATCATCTCCAAACTACTTACAATACCCAATACAACATAAATACTATATAAATAGTTGTTATACTCTATTGTGTAGGGAATACTGACAAGGAAAAAAGTCTCTACCTGTATAAACCTAATTTTATTTTTTCAATCAGTGGTTGGTAGAATCTACAGATGGAAACCCTATAGAGATTTTATACATCCCTCCCACATAATACCCCAACATGTCTATGTGTACATATAATTTTTTATTTTTAACATTTAATTTCCAAAAGTTTACATAACTCAAGGTTCTCTAGGCCATGGTTTAAATACAAATCATGAACCCAAATTCCTTTAGGAACCAGGATATAAAACAATTTAAGTAAAGTTAAATTGAAGAGAGGAAACTAGAAACAGTCTCTTGTTTCAGTTATTGAATCCAAATTTGTAGCTTAAAGCAACCACTTTATTTTACTTTTGATTTTGTGGGTTTAGCATTCATGAAGAGCTCAGCTGGATGGTTCATCTCTGGGGCACATGATCACGTGATGTCCACTCAAGGAATTGGAGGATCCAATCCAAGATGGCTTCTTCATTCATGTGTTTGGGACCTTTTTGTCTCTCTTCACATGGTGTCTGTCTCTCTTCACATGGTGTCTCTCTCTCTCTCTCTAGGGCCTCTTCCTGAGGTTTGGTCTTCTCACAGCATGGTGGTCTTAGGGTAGCCTCAAGTGTTTCAAGAGATGGAAACCGAGTACTACTAGTTTCTTAGGTCCTGGGTCTAGAAACTGTTTAACATCATCTCTGTCATATTTTTCTGATCAAAGCAGTTATTAAGGCTTCTCAGATTCAAGAAGAGGGCCCCTAGACCCAACCTCTCAAGAGGGGGAGTGTGAAAGAACATACAAATGTCTTCCGTGTGCCATAGTCTATTAAGAGAACAACCTCCACATACCAGATTGTTGCACTATGAGACTATGGCCCTGAGTGTGTTTGCTATAGCAACATGCCATAAATTGGGTGGCTTAAAGAACAGAAATTAATTTCTTATGTTCTTTAGTCTAGAAGTCCAAGGTCAGAGTGCTAGCATTGTTGGGTTCTGGTGAGGACTCTCTACTATACCACAGACTGTTGACTTCTCATTATATCCTCTCATTGTATAAAGAGCGAGAGAGTTCTTTGGGGGTTCCTATTGTAAGACACTAATCCCATTTATGAAGGCTTTGATCCTAAGGGTGCAATTATAATGGGATCAGTGTTTCAACACACACATTTTGGAGGGACACAAACATGTAGAATATGACAGGTCCAGTGTGAAAATATTTTGAACTTTATTTATAAATAGAGGATGAACATTCACATTTTAAAATGTTGAAATCTCGTGACTTTTACATGCTGGTAACTAACTCAAATTTTCTGAAGCTTTCTATTACTTGGACCTGTGTAGACACTGCCCACACTCACCTGTATTTACCTTCTGCTTCATGCACCAAACCAAATTCTTATAAAGAAGTTTGAAGAAAATACTGACATGTAACTGGAAATATTTTGCCCACCATGGAAAATGAAGATCTTGAGTGCTTCATTACCTCTGACAAGAGACTTTCACTGGAAACACACCAGTAGTAAGTAGAATCCTTCTATATAACTGTATTGTGACCCATAAGAGAAAACTTAGTATCTCCTATTTTGAGAATATCCTTCTACCACTTCTATCCTGGTCAAATCACAGTTTGATGAAGAATATAGTGATTTTCATTTCTTAATGAATTTGACTAAGAACTAGAAATACAAGATGATGAGGGAAGTACTGACTTGGTGGCCCAATGGAGAGAAAAAACAAGGGAAGCTCAAAATTAAATAAGACATCACTGATATAAAAAGTCCCAAATCTAGATCAGTAGTTCTTCAACTCTAGTGATGGAAATACCACCTGACTCAGAAGAACTAGTGAGTATCCACAAATCGGCACTTGAATACTCTGAGTGATTCTGGCAAAGGAAGTCAATGGACTGCATTGCTGATACTCAATGACATGAACAGTGCTATGATTTGGATTGGTGTTCTCTAAATGTGCATATGTTAAAGGCTTGGTCCTGGGGTAGTGCTGTTAAAAGGTAGTAAAATCTTAGGGAGGTGGGACAGAGTGGCAGATCCTTGGGAGTGTCCTTAGGTCATTGGGGGTGTACCTTTGAAGGGGACTGTGGGACTCTACCCATCATCTCTTTCTCTGCCTCTTGGCTTGTGATATGATCACTTGCTCAGACATGTGCTCCTGTCATTGCCATCTACCACCTTTATCAGAGACCAACTGGCTGGGCTGCCCAATCTTGAATTTAAATCTCTGATCTGTGAGCTACATAAAGCTTTTCTCTTTATAAGTCAATTGCCTTAGGTGTTTTGTTGTGGTAACACAAAGCTGATTAATACAGATAGACTTTTGAGATATAGCAAAACTGGGCATAGTTATAGTATGGATAGTGAGTCCTTTTTTGGGTTGGTGATGGCAGTGAAAATACTGGATTCAAGAGAATAATGTATTTAGTAGGCTCCGTTTCTCTGACTCAGTGTAGAAAAAGTGCTAGGAGTGGGAAGTGGGGTTTCTAGCTCGGACTTTGCATTAGCTAGCTACGTGAGTTCAGGGGAGTCATTTGCTTCTCAGAGCCTCAGTTTCCTCATCTGTTAAGATAAGGAGGGCTGGCCTGGGCTCCAACAATGGCAAGTACAACTCCCCTCTTTCCTGCCTGAGATTGACCCTACTCACACAGTGAACCAATCATCCCATTCAGCCCTAACCTCTCAATCCTTTTCTACTTAGTCACTTTCAACAGTGTGGAGTTGGCAAATGGTTGAAACTAGTTTTCTAGCCTTGTTGGAGAATCTGGGTGATTTCTTTCTCTTCTGGCTTCTGTGGTTTTATTAGAGTTTTAGAAGGAAAATCAGGTGGAAAAAAAACCATGAAAGGTAGTTTTGGAGGGAAGATGGAATAGTTTTGGGGGTAGGAGCTATCCAGAAACAGCAGCATGCAATCTGAGTACACAGGAGTGTCAAACAGTGTGCTGGCAGCGGTCCTTGTCAAGAAGGAAGTCTTTGTGTAGCTGCCTTAAGAGAATTCTAGCAGCCATGTTCCAGAACCACCAATAGGAGAGGGAGGGCTGGGATTAGAGTGAGAAAAATTGTGGGTGTTCGCATGCATAAACTTGAGGGTGAGGGTCTCCTTGCATTTTGTGCCTGTCATCTTGATTGACTCACCCTAATCCTTATCCCGAAGAGAGGTACAGGGACAACAGAGACACAATATTGTTGTGAGTTTCCTTCTCCATCATGGACTCCTTGGGTGGAGTGGGAGAGGGTTGTGTAGAAAGGGAAAGGCAGACAGATCTGGCCAACTAGGCCAGAAATTTCAAGGAGTTGATTTACTAAGGTGTTTGGTACAGAGGACAACAGCTCTGGATGACCTATGCAATTTTGTTCAAGTTACCTAACCTCTTCATGTCTCAGCTTTTCAGTCTTTAAAGTAGGAATAAGAACATCTTCTTGATAGGAACTTTGAAAAGACTGAGAATGTGTATGTATGTGGACATTATTTCCTTCTTTTCAACTTCTATTCTGCATCTAGTGCCTCAAGGAAATGAAGCAAGCTAGGAACAGCAAACTTCAAGCCAAAAATGGATGTGAAAAATTCATGTCCTTGTGCAGAGGAAGCCTGACCAGTCTTTACATGCATTGTTGACTTTCTGACTCATGATTACATTCTCTTTTAGAGCCTCCCATCCTGGTCAGGTTGGACCTAAAGCAGGAAGGTTAACAATACAATGTTGGGATCTTGCCCACCAGGAAAAATCTTCTAGTGCTAACCTGAGGCCAAAGTTCCAGGGAAAAATATCACAAACTCTTATGTTATAGGCTGGCTTAGTAAGAACTATGAATATTATTTATCTGATTAGTATGTACTTGACATAGTGTTGGACTTTTTATAAGCATTATCTAAGTCAGCATTTGCAACACTGTAAGTGGTAAATATGACTATTACCCAGTTTACAGATGAGGATACAGAAGCTAATATCTTTTATAAATGGCAGAAATTAGGACACAAACTGGATCTGTTCCTGAATGATTAACCATTATTTACTACTGATCATTTAGTGCTCTGAAAATGCAAAAAACATAAAAGGAGCTCACCCTCCTCAGGGAATTTTTGAGATGAAGAGAAGAATCAGCATTAACATGTGATGGAGAATAGAGTATAAAACAGTGTGTCTCAACTCAACTGGGCAGGAAGCTCCCTGGAGGCAGGGACTTTGTTATTCCCCTTCCCAGTGTAATGAATGATTCTTAGTAGAAACTCAATCACAGTGTGTTGGGTAAATCAATAAATAGAATGTAAGTGCTAAGGTGCATGTTATGGACATAGATATTGATGGGAATTCCTAGGGGTACACTGGAGAAGGCCAGTTTTGTGGAAGACAGGATGGAACTGGCACTGGGATTTGGAAGGTCAAAAGGAGCCAACACATAGAAGAAACGTACATGGAGGTCAGATGCACAGCACAAGCATGCGGTATTGAGGCAGGAAGATGAAATGCTTAGACAATTATGTGTTCAACTAGCCTGTTGTCAAGGAGCTAAACAATAACTGGCAGTTCCTTGTGCAAAACTGTCCATTATTTGGAAACAGGTCAACACAGGCAGTGAGAACAAGGTCAAAGGAAAGCAGTAGGCTGGTCTAGACATGTAAGATAGTGGAATGAAATGGAGCAGCTGGACCACAGGAAACAGGGCTCTACTGTGGTAAGGGATATGCAAATATAAGTTTGGGCAGCTGTGACAAACAAAACAGGAGGACAAGTGAGCCATGAAGAATGTGGAGGAGGAGGAGAACCAGGAAAGGTACTTGGAGGAATGCACGCTGGGGCTAATCACCCTCTCCATTTGGCTTGTCATGCACCACTAGAGGCTACCTGTTCTCAGGAGACCCTCGATACAGCTGTTCACTCAATAAAATGAACTCGGGGAAATCACATTTATTGAGGGATGACACAGGCTTAGTCATGAGGCTTGAATGGCATGTTGTCCCCTTAGTAGGGTTTTCTGATTAGAGATCTTAAAAATTATAGAAATGTTTTAATATACTTTCATATAAATAAAATTATATAAGTAATTTAAATCTGGGCTAAAGAGCTAAGATTAAAAGTGGAACCTAAAGGGTAATTATATCTTGGGGATACTGGCTCTATCCTTATCCTTCTTACCCAAGTATTTTAAAAGGACAATGAAATTATACTACTCAGACTGTCAGTATATATTTCAGTATATATTCAATCTATAGGTTCCAGCCAGAATGAAAATTGTTACTTGGTGATATTCTCCACATGGGCCTGAAGAATTCTACCATCTATCACCAAAAAGCCCAGAGAAAAGGTGTGGGGTGAACTTTGCCTATAGCTTTAGGATCAAACAGTCCACTATGGCCCACATTGCATGGTGTACAACCCCAAAGATCCATGCAATGTTACAAGATGTTGTGAGGAAAAGGGTTTTCTGGATATGGCGAGGGTCCCACGGAACACCCCCAGGTCTGGTGATTCATTTGGAGGACTCACAAGACTTAGCATCTAGCTGTTCTCATGGCTAAGACTCACTGCAGCAAAAGAACACAAAAGCAAATCCGCAAAGGGAAATATGCATGGGGTAGAGACCAGAGGAAACTGGGTACAGCCTCCAAGAATCCTCTCCCTGTGGTCTCGTACATGCATCTAATTCCTCCACTAACGATTTGTGACAACATGAATGGAACATCTACCAGGGACCCTCATTACAAACTTGGGGCTCAACATTTGTATGTGGGGGCCAGTCATGTAAGCATCCTCTGCCTGGCATGGTCCAAAATTCCATGATCCCAGAAGGAGGGCAGGGGTTCAGCGTAAGTGATACTACCTTCACGAACAATGAGCTATTCTGGGAATAGCAAGAATCTTCCCCAAACCAAGTTTCCAGACACCAGCAAGGACCAGCCTTCAATGAATGAGTGAGTGCCTTCTAAGGAAAGCCATTTTAGGCCTGCTATGTGAAAGTTTTTCTCTATGATGGTCTAATAAATAAAAAAAATTGGTTGAAGTGGGCAAATCCTGGGCACTATGGCCACCTTCTAGAGATCAAGTATACACATTAACAGATTGAAAGTTTTGGCAAGTCCTGCAGTATATAAGACTTTTTTTTCTAATCAATATTTTTAAACACTGATAATTATATTGAAAATTTAACACTTATTATATGCTGCTGGATACTAGAGTTCTACAGAATACAATTTGGGGAATCCTGGACTAAACGTATGAACTTCCATCACGTCTCTGGCTTCAGCGTTCACCATTCACTGAACACACTCATAACCAGCACCTGACTGGTGCTCATGGTGTTAAGTGCTTTCAATACAGCTCATGGAATAAAGCAGGATATTGGCTGGGGTGACCTGTGATGGAGGCAAAGCAGCAGGTAAGGGGTTACAGTGCTGACCCTGACTTTGCCTGAGTTCCTTTCCCATCTTTGAGATCAGTCATGTGATTAGGTTCTTAACCTTGGTATGATTCAGTTTCCTTATCTGCAAAACCAAAACCACGCACAGTACACAGTGATGTATGAATGCTACGAATGTGCTCATTATTGTTGTTTTCTTAAGATGAATGAAGCTCTTTCCAGTTCAAGCAATTATGATCACAGGGAGGCACAGACAACAGATTCTGGTGCCTCCGGAGACTGTGGGATGGGCTGGACAGATGAGGGCGGAGTGAGCACACCAGAATGGCCCCAGCTTGAGCTGCCTCCAGGCCTAAGGAAGCCCTGACATCCAAGGCCACTCGAAGCCAGGGGCCAATTCTCAGGATGAAACAGACTGTCACAGACCAAAGGCACCGTTAATCTCCTGGGAGTCTAGGACCGAGGCCAAGAACAGAAGAGATCTGCTTTTGACTGCAAACAGAGCAAGACTCTAAACAGTTTTCAATCAAACCTGGCAATTTTATCCGTGGGCTCAAAGAAAGGCACCTCCCAAGAAAATCCACCCCCCACACCCTCAAGTCAAGTCTCATTCAGATCTACATGGCTGAAGTGAGAAGAGGGAAAGATGCCAGACTGAGAAATGACAAACTGCCATCTGGAAAAAGCCAATTTTTAATATGCCTTAACATTTTTTCTTTATTCCTTCTCGAGCTATCTCAGGTTGAGGAATGTTCCAGATAACTGAATAATCCTTCATCGAGATACATGAGAGTCAGCAGGGTCATCCTGGAAGATGAAGGACAGTGATATATTTTGTAGAGTATGGACCCAGGTGGGTGTAAAAGGTAGGAGAAAAGTCCTCAAGGCCCAGTATGATAAAATTTCCCTGAATAAAGAATTTTATAAGGGCGTGGTGAAGAAGTTAGGCTGCCATCTCCTTGAGACAGTCCTAGGTTTGTCATGTCCATAACTGTTCTCAGAGAATTCCTTGCAGTCCTTTCCCTAGGATCCTTCTGCTTTTTGAAGTCAGGATCTAAAACACTCGTTACACTTTCATAGCACTGGGTCTACCTACCTCTAACGCTGAGCTCAGTGCTTGGCATGGAGCATGTGCTAATGAACATGTGTTGAATAATGAAGGCCTTCGGGGATCTTTCTGCTTTAAATGTCCAGCGTTTGCCTGCTTACCTAACTACATGTGATGTGTTGGTGCCTGCTTCCTCTCCGCATCCTGCCTGACTCCCCGGGGCAGGACTGATTCTCATAGTATATGGCACTTGATGGATAATAACAAGAGCTGCCATCAGGGTAGCCCTGACTTTGCTCTGAGCACTGTACCAGGACTTTTACATAGATCAACTCTTTACTTCACAGAATCACCTATAAGGTAGATCTGTTTGCTCCTTTCACCTTATAGGTGCATGTTAAGGAGGCCCAGAGGAGAAAGGCACTTGCCTAAGAACCCACACTGGGTAGTACAGTCTCTTCCTCAGCTGCCTCAATCATAGCTTTGACCACACTATGCTGTGGCTTGCCACGGGTGAGCCACTCAGTAGTCTGTTAGTGCTAACCTGTCATGGGGGTAGGAGGAATATTCCTTACATAATCTATCAGAGAATCAGCTGACCAGATTAGACAGTCCATGAGAACACATAATAAATAAAATCAAGCATTTGTGGTCAGACAGATGTGGGGTCAAGCTTCTTCTTCCCCAGTCAGTTCTTAACCATGTGACTGTGACCATATTATTTAAGTCTTTTGTAGCCTTGATTTTCTCTCTACAAAATGGGAATTACGGGGGGATATACTTCTTAGAGTAGTTTTGAGAATTAAATCAGTTAAGGACTGTGAAGTGCTTATTCAAGTGCCTACCAGACCTTAAATAATACTCTGGCTCATTTAAAGGTCTGTTTCATAACCACAGTGCCTAGGATTTGCCTGCAGCTCAGGAGGTATTCAACAAATGTCTATTGGATGCATGAATACATATTTGTCTTTATTTGGGGATCCAATGAGGTAAGATGCACACAGAATGGCTAATTGTATTTTGGCTGCCTCAGAACGAATCATCTTATTTCCAGGATGCAAGTCTCATAAATTATGTGTAGGGTGTGTCTAGGGCAGAACACAGTAGCTTCTTAATACATGTGGTACCTAAATCACCATAGTCACGAGGGGAAACCTGTCTACTTCTGGCTAGTCCTTCCTTGTCTTACTTACCTTGGTGTCATTTCTCGTTCTGATATTTTACTTCATATCCTTTGATCACATCCCATCATCTCTCTGACATATCTCTGTGACAATCTCCTAAGAATAAGAATCTGCTCTTTCTTGCCACATGGGACATAAGTTTTCAAAATTCACTTTTTCCATGGCTCTATCTCTATGAGCTATTTATTTCTACCAAAATGTTAAAGGGGGTTAGAGATGCTGAATTTGGCCAATTCATATCTTTGTAATTTATTAAGAACAATGAAAACATCAACTACATGATAATTCTGGTCAACACTTGTTAAGCTGTCTGACCATCCCACAATGACCACAGCTTATAGGGATGTCTCCAGGATGCAAGGACACACATGGTGGCCCAGCCTCTAGCTATTGCTTACAGGGTCAAGCTTGGTCCCTACACCTCAAGAAATTTGGAATTGGGATAGGAAAGGTCAGAATGCTGCTGGGAGCAAAAGGTTGCTGAATTAGGAGAGCACTTGAGAAAGTTCTGAGGGCTCTAGTCATAGCCACAAACATTTGAAAGGAATGGGAAGTCATCTTCTGTCTTTCTAGAAGAGTGAGTGGCAGATAGATCACGTCTAAAGAGTGAAGAAGAAAGTAAATAGAAAAGCAGAAAAAAGAGATCAGACTATCCTGGCTTTATAGTTAACAGTTCCAATCCTTCCGGAGGCTCTGCTGCCCCTTGGTGCTGAAGCCTTCTCTGAGACTCCTCTGTGTGTATATTGAGACAAGCCACCATGTCTCCAATTGCTTTGCTGAAGCCACCTTGTACTGTTTTTTAGCAACTGCAAGAATTCCAACATACCCAGTGGCAAAACTATGATTACAATTATGCTTATCAATAATAATCCTTATACACATTTAACGCAGTGCACACTTACAGACTGCTTATTATTATTAATATCTACTACAAGCGAGTATTACAGTAATGCTGCTGAAGCAGTCATCCAAGAACTAATAATTGGGTAGCAGCTGGAGGTTAAAAAGCGAGCCAGGGAGAGTGAGTGAATTTACTGAAATGATAACTAATTTGAAAAGCCATCAAACCACTGGAGTTAATTCCATTCACAAGAGTCCATCAAGGTTGGATGGCCAGATCAGTAAGATGGTAGGGGAAAATTCCTTTTAATAAAAATGATAAAACAATGAAATAGTTGGATAGTTGTTTTTAACATTATGATTACAAGAGTACAGACATTGGCTTTGCTTAGGTGGTTCAGAAAAAAAAATGGCTACCATCTCCATGGTTCCTAAGAATTATGCACCATTCTTACAGATGCCAATAAAACATTACACAACTGTCAATTTAGTAATGGAAGTGCCACCAAAGATTCATATTTAACAGAGACTGAATGTAATAGAGAATAGGGAAAGGTGGTTGGTGGAGATCTAAATTAACTAACCGTGATTGAGGAAATAATTGAGGCAATAAAAAGATCAATAGGAAATCAGGCATTCTCCAAGACCTCAGGGCTTCTCAGTGGAATATTTTAAAAGACGAGCATTTCATTTACTTGTCCTATTTTTAATACACTAAGAAATGCAGCTCAGGTGCCTGGTCACTGCTGAAATGGCTACACATTGAGCTAACTGCAGAGCCAGCAAATGATGGATGGGACTTGGAACTTGGTCACATACCTGTCTTTATGCAATACAGCCTTACAGACAGATCAAATAAAACAGGAACACTGTTTCAGATAATAAAAATACAGTAATTATGTTGCTTTGGAAAAAGTGAAAAACCCAGGGGAATATAAAGAAAGTGAAGTTTATTCTTAAACCACCATCCAGAGATACAACATCAAAACATTGCTGCATTTCTTTTCAGTATTTTTTTCTGTGTTAGAATAATTATATTTAAATTTTTCTGCCATTTAAAAACAAGATCTTGATCTTCCTGTATATGCGTTTTTCATAGTCTCCTTTTTTACTGAATGTCTAGTGAGGATTTTCTTTTGTCATTACATGTAATTTCAATGCAGCATCACATTTATTGTACACTTTTGTTATAATCTAGACAACATATTAGATAATTGAATAGTTTTCATTTTGCTACTTTCTATAGACTTAATGTTTGCAGTGCTGAGCAATTCATATGCTGAGTCCTAATCTCCAATGTGGTGATATTTGGAGATGGAGCCTTCATGAGGTAATTAGGTCATGAGAGTGGAGCACCCACAATGGGATTAGTGCCCTTCTAAGAAGAGGGATTCCTTCCCTTCTCCTCCATTTGAGGATGCAGCAAGAAGGCAACTGTCTGAAAACTGGGCAGAAGGTTCTAGCAGGAATCAAATCTGTAGGCACCTTGATTTTGGATTTCCAAGCCTCCCAAATTATTAGAAATACATTTTTGTTGTTTCAGTCACCTAGTTTATGGTATTTTGTTACAGCAGTTCAAATTAAGACACAGCTTTTCAACTTTTTTTCTTTTAAAGTGTGGTTTATCTCCATTTCCTTTTCCTGCCCTTCCTCCAGGTTCCACCTCACCTTCTCTGTTAGGCTCTGTGCCATGGAAGGCAATCCCTAAGAACTGCACTACCCAGATCCCTTGCACTCAGCTTCTGGTCTTCTATGGCCAGTAAAGAGGCATCAGCAGGAGGCAGGCAGTGAGAAGTTAGGCTGTGCTTCCCAGCATGCACTGTTGCCCTGGTGAACAGGACAGGCCTTGAGGGTGGGAAATGGAAGTGGGGCAGATCCAAATGGAGGTGGCAGGAAAGTTCAGACTTAAGGGCTCACATTGATACTTCCTAAGGCCTGATTAGCATAAATTTGGACCAATAGCACTGGTAGTTTTCCAAAACCTATTTAGCATAAATTTAGACCAATAACACTGATACTTTTCCAAAACCTGATTAGCATCAATTTGGACCAGTACCATTGACCCAGGAGCTTCTCTAGACTGGCACACTCTAGTGGCAACCTGCTGTTGTCTTCCCACTTGCCCTGAGAGAATTTTGTTTCTTTTCTTTATGCCTGAATAAATCCTATTCCTTTCAGTCTTGCTTTCTATCATCTATGAATTCCATTCTTTGGCTTTGAGAGACAAGAATCAGGAAAGAGATCGGCAGTGAGTTTCTAGGGTCTGCTGTGCCTTGGGAGGGCATGGTCTGCCATAAAAGCTGTAACACACCATTAAAAGCTGCAACATTCCACTTAATATTAGTGGAAATGATTCTGGCTTTGCTGGTTGCAACCTTTGGAGCTGATGCTAGTGGGCATCCCCTGCCTTGATTAGCTGCTAATACTAAAATGGGCTTTGTTGGCTGCAGAGGCCTGCAGCTTATACACCCCGCTGCCAACCACCAACAGAAGCTGAGAAACTCCAGTTTCACTGGCACTGGCTGCAGCACACCAAAATGGTTCCTCCCCTTCCATCGGCAGACCTTCTCTGACTCCAGCTCCATCCCTTTGCACTGTCGGGCTTCTGCTATGCTAGCCCTGGGCGACTCAGCAACCCAGGAGTTCCTTTAATCTACGTAACTGCTTTGACTTCTCTTTAGATTCCCCTATGACTGGTATTGAAAATTACAGTGAGCCATTTATACATTACAAGATACAACACTGTGGAAATCACTTATTTGTAAAAGCATTAAAAAGTCAACATTACAACCCCTATTTCAAATAATGGGAGGCTCAATGCAGGTCAAATAACTTGTGAAATAAGAGAAATGGTTTAGGTTCTAGAACTCTCTTCCCAAATAATCTTGGAAAGTGTCTCTCATCCTGTTCCCCTCAACTCCCTTCCCTCCGCAATTTTCATAAGACATACTTCTCACCTCCCAACTTTTTTTTTTTTTTTAATTGTAAACAAATGGGATACATGTCCAACTTTTGCCTATCCCTTGCCACAGATGGTGCTGTCTTCCAGTTCCCTCCTTATTTCTAAGCTCAGACTGAATTCCTGCTTCCTTCCTAAATTCTTGGAGTCCGCCACCTTCTTTCCTCGGAGAGAGAGAGTTCTGTGGTTTGAAATGGTAGCCGATAGTCTCATGTAGTTATTTAAATTTACATTAATTGAAATTAAATTATAAATTCAGTTCCTTCTCTGTCCAGTTCTGTGCCATGGAAAACTGGTCCTCATGGACTATACCACCCCAATCCCTGCCTTCTAGATTCTGGTCATCTTTGGCCAGTGAAGAAGGATTAGCAACTCAAATGCTCAGTAGCCACATGTGCCTAGTGGTTACTGAACCAAACAGAGTAGACCTAGAACTTTTCATCATTTCAGAAATTCCTATTGAACAGAGATGTTCTAGAGCAGTTAATTATATATGACTCAAGTACTACAAATATTCTTGTTCTTCACTGTATTTGCAGGGTGAAAAATTAACAAGGCAGAAATTCTGTCTTCTTTGTTCTGAATCCAACAGGGTGGGGTGCACAGCAGATACTAAGAACACTTGTTGACTTGGGAAATTATCATGACTATTTCTCAACAGAACATCCAAACATGAGGAACTTTTAATACTTGAAGCGAGGGTATAAAACAGGGCTCTCAATTGAAAAATTCGTTTTAAATTGGAAAGTTTGGAGGTAATGGTAGTAGGGATTCTTCTAGCCCCACAATATCAGATTAAACTGTGTCCTGCAAAACATTCATTTACAAACTCAGAAAGAACCTATCTAAGACATTGGAAGAGGGTCTTCTACAAGACATACATTCTGATCAAACCAAATGAAATCAGCAAAAAGACCCCAAGGCAGGGATTTGGTTTGCTCAGTGGTAGAGCACTTGCCTGGCAAGCATGTGGCCCCAGGGTCAAACCCCAGGACAGAGAGAAAGAAAAGAAAAGAATGACTGAGACAAAAACTTCTATATAATCTCATCCTTTAGATTCATTCACAAACAACAAAAAACTGTCTTTAGATATTGGAGCACCTTTGATTTTGATTCTAGTTGACAAAGAAACTGGTCTGTGTCTGAAGCAATTTATTGGAAGTGATAAAGCTATACATCCTATACAATGCCCTCTCTCATCTTGCTGGCTTGAGATGACACAGAAGTTTAACAAAACTTGAGTCAGTACTTGATTGATTGACTTGTAAAATATCCATTTTATCCTTACATTAATCTCTAGAAAGAATGTGTTCCTAGAGGTAGATCTACTTACTATACACCATTTATTAAGATTTGGGCTAATAATCACTTTGCAAAAATCTCCCTTTTGCTCCTCATTGCAACACTGTGAGCTCAGTATTTCTATTCTGTATTATAGCAGAGAAAACTTATTTTCAGAGAAGATATGTCCTTAGCCTGTGATCATACAAATAGTAAGGGACAGAGTGGTGAGGATGAGTTAGATTCTCTGAATCCAAAAACCATGACTGGAGCCACTCTGTGATGGATTGTCCCAACACTGACCAAAGCGGTATATGGGCATGGCAGGACACCACCATTGTGAGGCCTCTCTTCCTCTGCACAGCTTCTGGTCCCTCTGAAGGCCTTTCCTGACATTCATTTCAACAAAACTTCATCAGAAAACTTTCATGATGTGTACAAATGTGGACCTGCGTTTCAGAAAAGGAAGGACTCTCAGCACCTGCATCTCTTATTCTCTTATTTGACATAAAACAAAAACAGATGTGCATAAAGTCAGGAATCCTTAGCAGTCCAGTGACAGCACCCCACTCCCCCCAACATCAAATGTTCTGATTGCTACAAAACTACTTTTTCAGTGCAGATACCTAATTGTAGCTTTACAGTCTGACATCTGACTCCTTTCTTAGGTGTGTCCAAGGGATCTCCACTTAATATGTCACAAATGGACCCTCAGTTCCAGGTCAACCTGCTGCTCATGGGTCTCCTTCTGGGTTCCTCCCCACCCTGTATTAGCTCAGACTAATTGGGACTCACTTTGGACTCTCCACCCGGCCACACCCAATGCATCACCAAGTCCTACCAACTCTACCTTCAAACAACAGATTCATCCCAGGTCAGTTCAGGGACCTCGGCTCTAGTTCGCCCCATCGCCTGTTCTCACCTGGATTTCTGTGACATGTGAAATGGATAATATGCCCCACCCCTAATTTCATTCCTATCTTTGCCCAGGCCACTTTTTGCACAGCTATTGGCACAATTTTTTAAAATATAAATGAGATCTCATTTCTCCCTCGCTTATGATCAAAAGGGCAGATGTTAGTCAAAGGGTAAAAACTTCCAGTTAGATAGAAGGAATAAGTTTTAATGATCTACTGCACAGTATAGGGGCTAAAGTTAATAATAATGTATATTTCAAAACTGACCAAAGAATAGCTTCTCAAGTTCTCATTACAAATAATTGATAACTATGTTATCAATTATGTTATCTTGATTGAATCTTTTCACAATATATATATATACATGCCACAATATCACATTATGCTCAATAAATATATACAATTATTTTTTGTCAATTAAAATACATAAATTAAAAAAAATTCTTGGACAACTACTTACTGTATTTAAGATTCTCTGCAGCTTTGAGGCTCTGAAGGATTTGGCTTTTGTCTATGTCCTGGACATATGACTCTCCCTCCGGCTGTGATCTAACCTCTGGCCTTCGTTAGTGTCTAGAAAATGCTAAACCCTCTTGCCTTACACTTGGCATCTGCTTTTCCACCTGTGGGCTTGCTCTCCCCCTTCTCTTCATTTGATCAATCACCATTTCTCCTTTTTATCATTTAAATGCTGCTATCACTCCCTTGTTTAAATTAGAGCCTTTCCTTGCATTTCATATTTTAGCTTCATTGCCGTTAACACAACTTAATAGCAAATATATATACCCAACTCATTTCCTGCAGGAAGGACCTCAGAGAGGGTTATGATAGCATGGGGTCGCCCCATTAGAGAGACCGGTCATTGGATGGCAGTTGAAACTCTTCCAGATCCTGTGAAGTCTCCTATGTTTCTCACCATAGATTTTCCCCCAAAACCAGTAGCCAGTATCAGACAGTAGTGATATTTATTTTGAATTTCATTAGGTTTAGAAAATCCCCAAGTTCCAATTTATCTCTACCCTGTCCTTCTTAGGCCATTACATTAAAATACAAATTTAGTGTCCATAAAACTGAGTTAACACCTGCAATTATGTAATTTTTGTTTACTGGCTTCATGCTGCAGTTCTAGCACTGTCCCTTGAATACCTTTTCTTTCTACCATTGTGAGTCAATATTGGTCACATGATGGCAAAATAAATGGTAAGAAGGGAGGCCAAAGAAGAATGCAAATAACCTGGGAAATATTTAACCTAGGATATTAAGAAAGATGACCAATTGAGCATGTCCCAGAATAGTATATGGATGCCCCAGGGCTGAAAGTATGCTATGCTAACTCACTGGAGAGTACATGAGAGTGTTCAGAGAAATTATATTAACACTATGTTGTAGGGTTATTGATATAAAACAAATCTTTTAAGAAAACACTTCAGAAAGAAGTAGCTATAGTGCATCAGTGATTCAGGGTACGACACTAAATCACACACACAGCTACGTGCTGCCTAATGATGTTTCAGTCAACGATGGACCACATATGAGGCAGTGGCCCAAGACCACATTGCCTAATGCTGAAGTAGCCACCTTTGTCTGTGTAAGTACCTCTAACTGTCACACGATTACTAAGTCATTAACAAAGCATTTTCTTGGAATAGATCCTTGCCATTAATTGATGCGTCACTACACCCACACACACCCACACACACAAACATACGAACACAATCAACTAATAATTTCACTGCTGATTTTTTGCCTTTAGGATGGATTGCTAAGCTACACTATTTAGTAGGTTAGATGTATTAAATACACTCCTGACTTTTGATATTTTCAGTTTATGATGGATCTCTTGGGATACAACCCTATTGTAAATCAAGGAAAATCTGTGTGTGTATATGCGTGTGTGTATGTATTTTTTATCTTCTTCTTTAATATCTATTTCTGTTATGGGCTTAGTTGTTTCCTCTCCAAAATTCATATATTGAAGTCTTAGCCACTATACTTTGGTGTAACTATTTGGATGCAGGGTCTTTAAAGAGATAATTAAATTAAGATGAGTTCAGTGGGGTGTCCCAATCCAATATGACTGGTGTCCTCATAAATAAAGGAGATTAGGACTTAGACTACCCACAGAGGGAGAACTATGTGAAGACACAACTCTCTCCCCTCTACAAATTGAGGAGAGAGCCCTTAGAAGGAACCTACCCTGTCACCATGCTGATCTAGGGCCAGCAGCCCCGAAGACAATGAGAAAATAAATTTCTGGTAAGGTAACTACTCTGTGGTACTTTGTTATAGCAGCCCTAGAAGATTAATGTCACCACCCACCAGGTTTTAAAACTAGCTAAGGGAGGGGTCATTTGTACTGTGTTTCCAGCTATATCTCTAGTCTCCAGCACAAAGCAATGATGAAATATTATATTTCCAGTGTATCCAAAATTATCACAACAAGCTTGGAACGGCATTTAAGAACATCGCATCCAGACAGTGCCTGGGTTCAAATCCTTGCTTCATCACACCTGAGATGGTATGACCAGATTCAGATCACTTAATTGTTCTGGACTCAATTTCTTGATCTGAAGGAGAGGGATAACAAGAGCTCCCATCTCAGAATCACAGGGATAGAATGACAGAGCAGAGTGCTCACAGCAGTGTGGATGTATGAGCATACAACAGACAATAGTGAGTATTGCTAATGATGCCATTCGCCCTGGTCTCAAGGGCTAAGGGTCTATGAACCAATCCTGGAAAGACTCGGGGAAGCCACAAGGCAGGACAAGGACCTTAAATAGAGTTCGAAACAAAGAAAGACTCATACTTTAACTCCAGTTTAGTTTTAAATGTATTTCATGGCTTTATAATTCTTAAGATCCTTAAGGTCCAGATATCTAGCACCTGGAGTCATGTGTATACATTATCATTATACAATGAACAACGGAAGCATATCCTGAGGCTGGGGTTGCTCGGTGGCAGAGCACTTGCCTAGCAAATGTGAGGCTCTGAGTTCCAATCCCAGCACTGCACACAAACAATGTAACTAACTAAAGGTCTATCTGACTTACTCATAACAGCCCACAAGTGGAAACAACCCATATTTCCATCACCAGATAAGTGGACAGCAAATGTGGTATAGACATTGCAAGACATATCAGTCAACTTTAACAAGAAAGGAAGCAGTGAAACATACTAAACATGACCCTTGACAACATGCTGAGTGAAAGAAGTCAGTCATGCCAGACCACCCATTACGTCATTTAATCTACATGAAATATTCAGAATATGCAAATCAAGAGAGACAGGAAGGACAGACTGGTGGCTTCCAGGGGAGGGAGACACGGGGAGTGTCTGCTAATGGGCTTGTTTCTGGGAGTGACATAAATATTTGGAAGTGATGGTGGAAATGGTTACATAACTCTATGAATATCCTAAACCCTGCCGAACTGTGCACCTTAACTGGGTAAGTTGCATGGTATATGAATTACATCTCAATAAAGCTGTTATTTAAGAAAGTAAAAAAAAAAAAAAAAGAGGAAGACTTGGGGGAGTTAAAGGTTTAAGTTGTTGAATATTTATTGTGCTAAATGATGCTCTAAAGCAGGGGCTGTCTTGGGTCTAGTAAGTTGTTTTTTTTTGGGGGGGGGTACTAGGGATTGAACTCAGGAAGCCTCGACCACTGAGCCACATCCCCAGCCCCATTTAGTACTTTATTTAGAGATAGGGTCTCACTGAGTTGCTTAGCGCCTCACTTTTGCTGAGGCTGGCTTTGAACTCACAATCCTCCTGTCTCAGCCTCCTGAGCTGCTGGGATTACAGCACCTGGCATGGGCCTAGTAAGTCTCAAGCATGCAGTTAGTACTCCATAAATGTTAATCCAATCGAACACCGTGTAAGTTTCTCTTGTACAATCTGGGACAGAGCTCCCTGGTTAAAACCATCCTCCTACCTCGCTTGGGAGACACTTAATCGCCTTTCCCTCTCCACCCGGGTGGTAAGATTTCAGTCTGAGTCAACACCCTCACAGCATCAAGCGGGTTAGAAGTCAACTCCTTCTCAACCTTTTTCTTTTTCAGCCCAGGGCTTGAATAGAATGGACTCCCTGGAGTCTAAGTGATAATTATTTCAATTATCTTTACTGTCACAGCACTTACTATCTTCCAGAAGCTATTTTAAGGATGAGGAAACAAAAGTACGGGCAGTTCCTGACCCCAATGCAGGGTTAACCCAAGGGACCAATTGACTCCTGGGCACAATGGCTTCTCTGAATAGAAACTGCAAAGCCACCATGATTTTAGCTCTTATTATGACATGGAGAAGAAAACAAAAGGACGACTTATTCCAAGATTGAAATTGCGCCTACTTTACGGAGTAACTCCTCAAGTCACTGGAAATGAGACTTCCCAGCCCTTTAAACTTGGTTCCACCTACTGATCTCTTAAGGAAAAAACATACAAGATACGGAGTCAGAAGCATGTTTGTTTTACAGAAGGAAAAATGGCAGTGTGTGCACGTGACCTCGGTGCTTGGGCTGTACCCACAGGGATTTTGCAATGAAGGGTGGGTGACGAGGGAGTTCAGACCTGTGGTTGTGAGACAAATGGAAAGTCTAAATCTAAGTCAACCTGTACCAGGTGGGTAAGGAGCGGGTGTTCACACTCATTTCTGAAGCTGCATACCATACACTTAGCATCCTAAGGCAACACAAGTCTGTGATCTCACAGCTTCTGTGGGTCAAAGTCCTGCCAGGGTTTACCCTGAATGCAGCCTCTGCTCCACTCTGGGGCTCATCAGCTGCGATCAGTGTAGGCTGCAGGGGGTTCACCTCTGGAGGCTGAGTTCTGGGACAGATCTGCTCATCAGCCCAATGGCTGACCACATTCGGTTCTGTGTGGCTGTGGGACCAAGTCCGGTTCCCCCCTGGCTGTTGGCTGGGGGCTGCTGTTATCACTGGAGGTCCATGTGGTCTCACAAGACAGATTACATCTTCAAAGCCAGCAAGAGAACCACTCTAGCTTAAGGGAGGACCAAGTCTCTCTTTAAAGAGCTTTCATTTGATTAAGTCAGGAATACCCTGGATGATCTCCCTTTTGATTATTTGAAATTCGATAATGGGACCTTAATTCTATCTTCAAACTCTCTTCACCTTTGCCTTACAACATAACATTATCAAAGGACTCATAGTGGCGTGCATTCTACCCACCCTTAAGGAGAAGGTACTGAAGGGTGAATACACTGAGTGGGGAGATCACGGGGCCTACCAGTGACCAAATCCTTTGTAATTTCAACATTCAGAAAAATTTCAAGAGACTCTAATATTTTCTCATTAAGGTAAAATTCACCAATTTAACCATTTTAAAGTGTTCACTTCAGTAGGTTTTAGTATATTCACAGAAATGTACAAACATCACCAGTCTTTTGTGACTGGTTCCTTTTATTTTGGATAATATTTTTTAAAGTTTTGTTCATGTTGTAGCATGCATCAGTATTTCATCCCTTTTAACGGCTGAATAATATTTCATTCACAGAGCAATAGTGCATACTCTCTTGTTTATCCATTCACCAGTAGATGGGCATTTAGGATGTTTCTGCTTTTTGAATGTTATTGTTATTGTTAATACTGTTATAAACATACTTTTGTATGGGTGTATGATTTCTAGTTCTTGGGTAGATACCTAGAAGTGGAATTGCTGGGCCATTTTGACAACCTCATGTGTAACTTGTAGAGGTCAGTTTTAATTTGTAGCTACATATTACTTAAAGCCAAACAAATACACTCAAATACATTTTCATAGCCCTCTCAAGCTAGAGAAAAAAAGTCTTGTGTTAATGTAAATGTCCCAATGATAGACTTCCATTACTGACAACCTTCCATTATGGTGGCTGAAAAATGGCCTTCTATAAATGTCCATTTTCTAATTCCCAGATCCTCTGAAAATATTAGATTGTGCAGCAAAGGAGAATCAAGGTTGCAGATGGAATAAAAGTTGCTGTTCAGATGATCCAGGGACCAGAGAGAATCCTGAGGTATCCACGTGGGTCCCATCTATTCAAGGGTCCTTATAAGTGGAAGAGGGAGGTGGAAGGGGGGGACCAGAGAGATGACAGCGTGAGAGGACTTGGCCAGACCTTATCAGCCCTGAAGATGAGGAGAGCCAACAGATGAGGATGGCCTCAAGGCTGGGGAGAGCAAGGAGACGGATCTCCTTCGGAGTCCCCCAAAAGAAACTGCCTGCTCTTATGGTGATTTGTTAGCGCAGCCATGGAAAAATCAGGCTAGCCTTTTCCTTCTCACTATATTGTACATTCTTTATGGGGAAATCAGTTATTGTCTCAAAATGGAACCTGATTATGTCGCTTCTTTGCTTCAAACTCTTTAATGCGTGTGTGGAATTCTTGGGAGTATGGTCCACATGTTTGATGTGGCCTAAAAAGTGGTGGTGGTCTAGCTTTGGTATAGCTCTACAGTCTCACCTCCCACAACCACGGGCCAGCCCTTGAATCTGCTGTAGAGAAACGTCTTAGCATCCACATGCCTTCTCCTGGAAGTGCTCCCTGACCTCTCCTCCCCACTGATGATCCCCACTCTACAACTTCACAAGCCTACACTCTCCTCTGAGGATTCGTGCAATTAATAACTTAAATTACTAGTCTACTTCTATTTCTCTTGTAAGACTAATTCCTTTATTTGCTTGTTCAGTTTGCTAAGCACCTACTATGTTCTGGGCACTAGATGCTCCACAGGAGAATGGATTCAGAATGTATTGTTCATCACTGATCTCAAACACTTCATTAGATATACGGTAGAGAATCAAGTTGCTGAATGAATAAATAAATGTTTATTCCATTTGAATCTATGAAGGTATTTATTATAATGGTAGATACAAACACTAGGTTTTATTTTATGTTTTAAGTAATCCCTTTAAAAGTTTGGAGGGAAAGACTGGATAGAGTTCAAACTTGCTCCTTCAATTAGCATTTTGAAAAGGCAAATAAAAACATGCAGGTGGTTAACATAACACCTTTGACACTTAACGTCCCCAGGGACTACCCACAGGGAGGGGTGCTCCTTGCCTTTCTGATATGGCACACACCGCTGCATGTGTGCACAAACACACTCAGACGTGCGTCACCTAATAACATCTCCATGAGAAAACAACACGTGCCAATCACAGCTTTGTTTTCGTAAGACTTCTATGTGTGGAGTGGTCATTGATGAGTCTTTTAAACTGATGCAAGAGACATTTTTCAATTTATTCTGTGAGCAAATGTGATGAGCCCAAGTCCCTGCTAAGAAATTCAAGCCTTGAAAACTGGATAAGTAAATATAAATGAATTCATTTGACAGAGTGACATTTTCATTTAATTAAGGCAGAAAATCAGCTCTAAAACAAATGATTACCCCTGACAAAGAAGCAGAAGCTAGTCCTTAATTAATAAATTTCTAAAAGCTCTTCCCTAGGCTGAGAGCGGTCTTTAGGGCATAAGGACATTTGGGGAGTGAGGCAGGGGGTGGGGAGAAAGGAAGAAGTTGGGGAGGAAAGGAAGAAGGGGAAGAGAGGAAGTAAAAAAGGAATATAGATGTAAACTTTCAAAAACAAAGAAAATGGAAGACCATTTACTTATGTTTTAATACATGTCAAATCCAGCTTGACCAAAATTATTATAGTAGAACTCTCTGTGTAAGAAAAAAAAGTATCCAGCTGGGAGCCGAGGTGCACACCTGTAATCCCAGTCACTTGGGAGGCTGAGGCAGGAGGATGGAAAGTTGGAGTACAGTCTGGGCAACTTAGTTAGATCCCTTTCTAAATCAAAATAAAAAAGACTGGGCATGTAGCTCAGTGGTGGAGTGTTTGCCTAGCATGTGTGTGGATTCAATCTTCAGTATAGCAAGACAATTAAAAAAAAACAAATAAATAAAAGAGAAAAGAAAACAAATAGCCAAGTCTCAGGAGAGGATTTCTCAGGAGAACTTTTTAAAAAATACAAAATGATTTTAGGTCAACAATTTTTTTTATTAGTTCATCTTTCATTTTTGTAATTTAGTTTCAATCTTAGGGGCAAAAATAATAAGAGAAAAATCAAATTTCCTGATACTTAAAAAGATAAATATCTACATAAGTAGCTTAGAGTAAACATGAATGGTGACACCAACCGGAAGCCACTCGAGGAATGGGATGAACTGAAAAGCACACCCAAATGCTTCTTAAATATTTTCAGAATATCCACATATTACTCTCAACAAAGTTTAACAGTTTTTAGAGCTAAACATCAGCTTTGTTCTCCGAGTCCACCTGGAAAGAGCGAGTATACAAACGCATAGCTCAAAGCCACGTCACCTCTCACATGACAGCCACCTGAATTTCTTGATGATTAAGGTCGCTTAATGATTTTCTGTGCACTCATTTATGCCACATCAATTTCAATTAGATCAATTAAAATGGCAAAGAGCAAAAATTTTATGGTGTGGACCCTAATAAGTTTAGGATTACTTGTGATATTTGAGGAACATGAGAAAATGCTGGTCTTACATCTCTATTTCTTTATGATGTCTTGTGGGAGATAAACAAATTTGATTTTTTTTTAGTGACCCAGAACCTTGGGAATACAGGAGGTAGCTCAGGAAAACCACACCAATTCCTAGCTGTCCAAAATGATGGAGACTGGAAGATGGAGGGTGGTAACTATGTTTTCGATACATAAGCTATTAAAAGAAATAATTTATTTGAATAGGCTCAAGCATTAATTTTTTTAAAAAAAACATATCACAATCAACAATTTATTTGTAAAGAAAAAAATTATTTGAAACAAGAGATACTTCCTACCAGAAAGAGATCAGAGCACTAATTTGGAGTCATCTTACCAACTGTGATGGTTAATTTTATATGTCAGCCTGACTGGGCCATGGGTTGCCCAGATAGTTGGTCATTATTCTGGGTGTATCCCTGAGGGTGTTTTTGGATGAGGTTAACTTTTGTATTTGTAGTCAGAGCAAAGCAGATGGCTTTACCCAATAGGGTTGGTCCCATTCAAGTAGCTGAAAATCTGAATAAAATAAAAATGCTAACCTTCTTGCATGCAAGAGGTGCTCCTACGGTCTGTCTCTGAATCTGCACTAGCCTTGAGAACCATGTCCCTTGAGAACCACGGAGAGTAGATCCTTTTCTTATAACTTGCAAGGTGAGGTGTTAGCTCCATCCTGGCTTGGGCTTGAAGATGAGATTCCTTCATATGCCCGATGGGCTAAAGCATTCCTCTTAATAATCTGGTTAGGACAAGCAAACCCATTAAGCCTCAAGGGAGTTTTCCTCTTATGGTATTAAGGGGCTAATATGCTGCCCCACTGATGTCCTGATGCTCCAGACCAGTACAGTGCTAGGCCGTGGCCCTCAAGTTTCACACTCACTGGCGTTACTGGCCTTAAGGTGCTTGTTCCTGTGAGTCTAACTTGGCAGTTTGGGGTAAAGTCTAGGAATCCATGTTTTTAGGAAGAATGCCGCCAAATTCTGCTGCAGGTAAGTCTTGAGTTTGGGTGGAGGAGAACATGTGAAGAGGAGTGAAGGACAGCACAAAATAAACCCATTTCTTGTTTCCCAGTCTATCGCTGCTGAGCAGGCTCCCGAGCTGACTTTTCTCCATCAGTTGCCAGCACTGTATTGCAGATTGTCACTCTCCTGCATAGATTGATGCAAAGCCAAGCAACTGGAGGCCAGGCTTCACATCTGTCCTTCTGCAGGGCATATTCTCATTTTTTGTTCTGTAAATCTCACTAGGACAGACTGGGTGACAACTGCTAAGTAGTTCAACCTCTTAGTAGTTCCCCACTGTCTTCAGGATAAATTCTACCTGCCTTAAGGAGATTCACTTCAGGCATTCACTTCACCACTGGCCCTCCCTTGCCTGACCCTTCATTTCCTGCCCCCTTTCCTCCCTCCCACTCACTCCTGACTCTTGAAGAACATCAGCCTTTTTCACGCTCCAGGAATGCATTAAACTTCCTCTTCGACCTTGACCTCTGAGGTTGTTGGCTGCACATGTCGCTTGACTGCTATGGGATGCCCAGATAACTGGTAGAATGCCACCCCTAGGCGTGTCTACCAAGGCATTTCCAGAAGAGATCAGAATTTGAATTAGTTTGCGAGTGAAGACCGACAGCCCTCACCAACGTCAGCAGACGTTATCCCATCCACTGAGAAGGAGAACTGAACGAAGGGGAGGCTGGCAGATGCTTTCTCTTTCTTCTTGAGTTGAGGCTTCTCCCTTCTTTTCTCTTGGACACTGGAGCTACTGATTCTTGGGCCTTTGGACTCTGGGACTTATACCAACAGATCCCCGCTATCCTCATGCCTCTGGACTCACACTGAATGACAGCACCAGCTTTCCTGGTTCCTCAGTGTGCACATGGCAGCTTGTGGGACTTCTTGGCCTCCATAATCATGTGAGCCAATTCCTATAATAAATCTCCTCTCATCTATCTATCCATATCCTATAGGTTCTGTTTCTCTGAAGAACCCTGATACAGGTTCAGAACAGGCTGTGCTTTCCAATTTGGACACGTCTTTCTACAGTGCCCAAGCACCACCCATCCTGGCTAGCTCCTTTCTTTTTTAGATCTCAGCTTCGTCAGGGAGATTTTCCTGATCTCTTATAATCAGGGAAGTTCCTTTGTTGACTAGCTTCCCTCTTGTTTCACTGGCCTGGTTGCTACGATGACTTGTTTCGTCTTCCCCTTAAAATCTAAAATCCTTGTATGAGGAATGCATCAGTCTCGTTTACTGCATTTCACCAAAACAGAAAAAGCCAGCCACATCAAAGGCACTCAGTAAACATACAGTTTCACAGAACATATACAGTTAGGGCACGGTGCACTTCCCAAGCTCTCAGCACCTTGGCAATTTCATGTTTGTTTCATGTGTAAAGAGAAACCCTGCTAACTATAATCCCTGGCTCACCCAGAGGTTACTTTCCCTTGGAGACCTTCTGGACACTTTCCTAACTCAATATCCTTCTTACTTGGTTCCATGGACATCTCTGCTTATGTCTGTCATTCTTCAGATCTTCTGTGCTATAACATTTTACATATATTTTTCACTTGGCTTTGAGGGCAAAAACAGCCATATACACCCCTGAATCATCCCCAACACACAGCCTGGAAAGAATGCTTGGTACGCAGTAGGATCTTAATCATTTTTTTTTTTTTAATTGCACTGGGGATTGAATCTAGGGGCTACATCCCTAGCCATTTTTAATTATTTTTTTCTTTGAGGCAGGGTCTTACTAAGTTGCTGAGCCGAGTCTGGCCTTGAACTTGCCTGACTAGCTGAGATGACAAGCCTGTGCCACCACCCTTGGCTCTCAATAAATTTTTTAAAAATAAATAATTGAAAGACTGTATATTATTACTATAAAAGAAAAACACAATGAAAACTGGATGCTAAAAATACAGTGTTTATTTCAGAGAAAGATAGAAAGCTTTGTTCTTGTTTGGGTGATGAGGCTGGACAAATGATGATATGACTACAGAGACCTCTCAGTGTGGCCAAGGCCCACGGTGCCTTCTGAAACTGGCATGTGGAGACTGACATGAGGTTCGCACAGTCACACCATGTCTATGCCAGACACTGAGAACCGTCACCCCGAGGAAAAAGGATGGAGAAATTTGGTAATATGCAATACAAGGAACAGAAATCTTACATCACATAGATGACATATTTCTGTTTAATTCTCAGAATAGCTGGAGCAGCACAATGCATCTCCAAAAATGACTTTGATTTCCTCTAACCCAGTCCATGTGACATTGTCCTAATACAACTGCCTTTCATAGGACATTTGACCACAACAGGGACCAGACTGCAGGGTCTAGACTTACCCTGAAGAAAGAAACCAGCGTCAGTAGTAGAAAACCCATAATGTATCTGTCTTCAATGTAACATCAGTCATTTGAGACCCTTCAAATCTATAGTTACATCACAAGGTCAAAGTCACATAACAAACCCCATGACCATCCTAAATTGTTCATATAAGAGACATTAAATATATTGTTTCATCTGGAACATTTAAACACAAGGGTCACTGGTAAAGAATTTTTGAGGTTGGTGAGGTCTGCAGAGGCAGATAAAAAGCATTTGGAGTCTTTAGGATTACCCCAAAAGTTACTCATTACCATGAAAAGAATGATATAAAACAATGAGCAATAATGAAGAGAATTCCTGATAGAACAAGTCCAAATTAGAATAATAACATATGGATATTTCTTCCATGTACTGGTTAGGGAGACCATCTGGCAGAATAGAATAGCAAACATTTTTCTACCTTGAAGACTGCAACAGGTAAGAAACAGGAGTCCATTTCCAGCCTTACTTCAAACAAAACACATTCTTGAATGAATAGGCCATAATACATTCCCCAAATTAAAATGAAATACGAGTGGATGCTAACCAGGTAGCACACAATGTAACTCTAGATTCTTCTCATAAACTGACTTGATTTTTTCATAATCCCTTAAAGAAGGTTGTGTTTAGGCCTCGCTATATTAAGTTCATACCAAGAACAACTTCTCTGGTGGCTTTCAGACTTGATAAAATAGAAATATTCCTCACCAAAGAATTTGTACCAAAGGATACAAGAATTTTAAAGTATGTCAAGGGAACTCTGTGGAAGCAGCATTCTGAGGAGGTGCTTCTATGCTGGAGGACACTGGGAAGGGACACACAGTGGGAAGACCATAATCAAATGATACTGAAGTAACAAAAGACCACAATCGCAGAAGAAAAATCTGCACAACATCCTATAAGATCGCTCGCCGAGTATCTTTATCTATCATGAGCTGCTGAGCAATTAATTGGGCCACAGGGGAAAGGTTCACTTTATAGTCACTTGACAGTGTCACCCAGGAGAACGTTGAGGATTGAAAATATTAGGGAAAACAACTCAAAGCAGGTGGGTGGTTTATATATTTCAGTTCTTGCCATTGTCTTCACTGGTCAACTCAATACAAAAAAGATCACAAGTACATAAAGGAGATTCTAAGACAGACAGAAAAAAATAAAAGAACTTCTGGTTAACGTTGCTCATGGAGAAAGATGATCCAAAATGGCTTTGTAGCTACTCTTACTTTCTTATTACAAATCCATACAGAGATTGATATTGTATTCACTGCAATGAGAAGCTTAACCGGAAAATGAAATAGAGTTGGAAAATGAGAAAAGACTGTAACAATGAAACTGAAATCAGTCAAATCACACAAAAGATTCACTTTCTGCTGAGCACTATGCTAGGAGATAGGAGTGCAAAGCAAAATCAGAGCAGCACTGGGATTGTTCCTGGTCTACAGGGGAGAGAGGGGCACTATGCCACCATGCTTCCACACAGGCTCCTCCTCCTGCCTCAAGCCAGCCTTTGTGCACCTGCCAAAACTCCTGTTTTCAAGAGCCAGTTCACGTGTAATACCTTTGGCAGGTCTTTCTTGTCCCACCTCTTCCCTGGTGAGGCTAAGTTCCAGTTCTCTGGCATCAATATATATATAGATACAGCTCTGTAATGGCACCCAGCACCCTATCCTCATTTCTAGATGAGGTGCTTCTTTTTGTCCCTAGTACCTACTATAGAGCCTAGAGTGCATGGGTCAAAGAACAAGTGGGCACTGTGTGATAAATATATCACTGTATGAGCAAAGTACTCAGTAAGGCAGAGGGGGAAACGATTGGTTCTGCCAGAAAGATGAGGTAAACTTGTCAGAGAGGTGACATCTCCTCAAGACTGGGTTCTTTCATGAATTTTATTATGCCATCATCACACAAATCCTATGATACAGGGCCCACCCCGAATTTTACAATGAAGGTATCATAATATCTGGCAAATAAATTCCTCAAAATCAACACATCTATGAAATGTCTGGAATGGCTTTCTGTGGGCTGCTAAGACCTATGAATTTTATTCTGTAGGCAACTGTAAAACAGTGAATGTTTTAAGGTTAGAAATAATGTTGCCAGAAATATATTTAAATTAACTAAGGCAACAGAAGTGGGAAGTTAATGGAAGGCTAACTAAAGGAGCAGGGCTGACATTGGAGATCAAATGATAACCAGTAGGTTAGGCTATGACCTTGGGAGGAGGGAAAGAGGGCAAATTCACACAGGACAAGGAAGGTGGGAGGCAGGGAGAGACTGGTGACCCATTTCACAAGCAGAGCTTGGGGTTTGCTCTCAGATTCCACCTGAGGTCTGAGGAAATGGAGCAACCAATGGCCACTGTGAGCCTTCTATGTCAGGTTATGGGGAAGTGAGGGAAATATTAATCTGGAGAACAAACGCAGGGGAAAGGACAAACAGGGGACATAGTGGGGAAGATGGTGGGGTTATATTGAGATATTTTTAAATTTGATATGTCAGAAGAATATTCAGAGGTTCACATTTTCCAGGGAAAGTAAAAGAAATCTGAAGCTTCAGGGAGGCCTAAGAGGTAAACTTGAGACTCACTATGAATTAGGGGATGACTAATGGAGTGGGCGAGAGTTTCTGGAAGAATACTAAGTGAGAAGAATTAAGGAGACCCATCCCTAGTAGGCATGAACAAACATTCAGGACGCGGTAGAGGAAGGCAGCCTGCCGAGAGCCTCAAACAGCCATTAGAAAGGGAGGAGGAGAACCGGAGAGTTATTAAGATCATCCTGTAAGTGAAAACAGCTGAGCTCCAGGGAAGAGAAGACCAGGGGTCATCTGGGTCATCCGACCATAAGGCAGAAAAGTTGAGTATGCTGGGACCCTCTGTGAATGTCATATTGGAACACCAGTGCCACACTAGATAAAAGACACTGGAGAGCTAGAAAATTCAAAGAGTATAATTTGACATATTTTAGAAAACAAGGCCATCAGATATTATATTTGCCTAAAAGGGAATCTGATGTTCATATTTTCTGTCCCAGGTGTAGGGCATATTAATAGATTTTCTTCCTCAGAAGGTACAGAAAAAAGCATTCCTCATTGACAGCTGGGGAAAGCCATACTGTCCTGCCTGGTACATAGATATTGAGAAAATTTTTTTATTGAACACATGGGTTAACAGTGAACATGTATGACCTTGATCTTACTATGGATGGTTTACAATTGACCTTCAGGAAATTGGGGGTTTTTAAGATAGTAGTAGCTCCAGGAAGCAGTCGGTAGGACTTTGACAATGATGCAGTGATTTTTCAGAAAACTTTCCAACATTTTTATATGCATTACGGTCAATCTCCAATCCCATTATTCTGCTTTTATTATGTTAAGAATACTGACCTGGCAGTTTCTTACGAGGCAAAACATATTTATGATACAAATCAGCAATTTCACTTCTACATACTTCCCCAATCAAATGGAAACCAGTGTTTATACAAAAACCTTTATGTGAAAGCTTATGATAGCTTTATTGGTGTGCTACAAAACTGCAAATGACCCAAATGTCCCTCAACTGGTAAATGGATAAACAAACTGTAGTCATGCATCCGATGGAACATTCAGCACTGAGAGCGAATGAAGAGTGATGCACACCAGTGTCCCTCGGTCTCAGTGCCTGTTGGTAAGGAAAGAAGCCAGACTCTATCATTCCACTTATATTCCATTCTGCAGAAGGCAAAACCCCAGGGACAGAAAGGATCAGTGGTTGCTGGGGGCTGGTGGAAACAAGAGAGGAGACCTCAAAGGAGCAATGGGTGAACATTTTTGGAGTGATAGAACTGTATCTTGATTATAGTGGTCATTACACAACCGTGGGCATTTGCCAGTGCTTACAGAACCACACACTAAAAATGGTGATTCTCTGTATATAAACTATACACTAATACAAATAAGGAGAGAAAAAACACTAGGTGGAAGTTAAGAGAACTGAGACCTAGTTTCAGTTATGCCATTGACTAGCTTTGTAACGAGGGGGAATCTTCTAATGCCCTCTGAGTCTTGGTGCTCCCATCTGCAAAACATGATCAGACAATTTCCCAAGAGTGGATTGCTCTATTCTACAAAGACTCCCTTCTTTAAGCAAGGTGGTGGACCAGATGGCCCATTTCAGTTCAGATGGCCCACTTCAGTTGCTGAAGTATCACTGCGGAGGTGACTGGACTAAAATACCCATTCTGCACACAGTTCTGAAAAGTCTTCTTGGATTAGAATGCAGTGTTTCTAATTTTTGTCATTCCAAAAGATGGAGCTTTGGGAAAGTCCATCTGGTTGCTCAATTCCCAACTAAATTTTGACACATATATTTGGACAATGTAGAAAAAGTCCTCTGGGAAACACTAACATTTAATGAGCCAAAACTGGCCCTGGTAAACAATCAGGCTCTTCTTTTTACATTTTGCAGGCACTAATTATAAAGGCAGTTGAAGATGGCAGTATTTACTACCATCATCTGCCTTATCTTCCAGTGGGGACATCGCTTTTCATTGAATGTACCCAAATCTCACAGTTGCTTAAAAATTTTTACACTATTCATTATTTATAGCTAAGAAAGTCACTGAAAGAGACACCCCAGGAATGAGTTCTTACTACAGCACCCCTGGGGTTGAGGGGGAAATTTATAACTTCAATGGGAAAATACCAAGAATAAAAACAATAATCTTCATTATGATGTCAAAAGCTTACAGTTTTACCTCGTAAAGCATGGACTCACCAAGTGTGGCTTAGTCAATTTTTTAATTGTGGTAAAAACCATGTAATATTAAATTTAGGATCTTGACAATTTTTAAGGATACAGTTCAGTACTGGTAAATATACTGAAATTATTGTGCGACAGATCTCCCTAACTTTTTTCTTCTTGCAAAACTGAAACTCTATACTCATAAACACATATTCTCCCCACCCGGCATCCTTAGCTGCCACTCTACAATTTTGACTCCTTTAGACATTTCATATGAGTGGAATCATACATTATTTGTCCTTTTGTGACTGACTTGTTTCATTTACATAATATCCTAAAGGTTTATCCATGTGGCAGCCTGTGACCAGATTTTCTTCTTTTTAAATGCTGAATATTGTTGCATTGGCTCTCTATATAATGCTTACTTTATTCATTTATTGATAAACATTTGGGTTACTTCCATATCTTGGTTATTGTAACTAATGATGCAGTAGATATGGATGTACAAATATTTCTTCAAGTTCTTGCTTTAAATTCTTTTGGATATATACCCTAATGTGAGATTGCTAGCTTATATGGTGATCCTATTTCAAATTTTCTAAGGAACCTCCATATTGTTTTCCATAATGGTCATACAATTTTTACATTCCTACTAAGAGTGCACAAGGGTTCAATTTTTCTATATTCTTTTCTTTTTTGTTATACTGGGGTGGAACACAGGGTCTTGCATGGGGTTGGACAAGGGTCTTACCACAAAGACACACCTTTTTATTTTACTTTAAGATAGAATCTCACCATGTTGCTCAGGTTGGCCTTGAACTCGAGACTCTTCTGTCTCAGCCTCCTGAGTAGCTGGGATTACAGGTGTGCACCCAGCACAATTTTTCAATATTCTTGCCAACATATGTTATTTTCTGTTCTTTTGCTAGTGTTCTCTAAAAGGTGTGAAGTGGTATCTCATTGTGGTTTTCATTGGCATTTACCTAATGAATAGTGATGAACTTTTTTTCTGATGATGGATGACCATCTGTTTACCTTCTATGAAAAATTTTCTATTTAAGGACAATGCCTGTCTATAAATTGATTGTTTTTATTGTTGTTGAGTTGTAGATATTAACCCCTTACTAGACATATGACTTAAAATGTTTTCTCCTATTCTGTAGGTGACCTGTTCATTCTAATGAGAATTTCCTTTTATGTGCACCAGCAATTATTTTTGTGAATAAAGTTCTATTGGGACATGGCTACACTCAATTCATTTAAGTATTGTCTGTGGTTGCTTTAGCACAGTGCAATAGGTACATTAGACACTACATTGCCTGCAAAGATTAAAATATTGTCTGATCCTTTACAAAGCAACATTTTCCAACATCTGGAATAGTTCATATGTCATGAACTGTGGTATATGATTTCCACATAAAATATCACTGAATCAGCACTCCTAGATGTGCGTTCTTACCTCATTTGAAAGAGCAGAGGCAGAGAAGTATAATGGATAAAAGCTTGCTGTGGAGTCAGACCTGCATCAGGCTTTTAGCATTTGCCTGATTTTAGATATGCTACTTAGGTTCTCGGTCTTCACCTTTCCCTGTAGGTGCACTGGGGCTAACAAACAGTAGGGTCATGGTAGGGGAAAAGTCTGGAATTGATGTGACAACTAGTGCATGCTTTGTATATAATGAATATTTAATACATACTAGAAATATGAAAGACACCATACGGTATCCCTGGGGAGTTTTTCTTCCCAGAAATAATGTCCATTATTAAAATGCTAAGAATGTCCTTCACATCCTTGATTATGAAATGACTTGGAGGATCCTAAAATAATTGTCACCACTGCTGTGTGTTCTATAAAGCACCATTCCCTCGATCTCTCACGAATCAAGCAGAAGGAAAGTGCAATAATGATTTTCCAACTTCATACTCTGTTTCCCAAGAGACAACTAGAGGTATCCTGACCCTACTGAGTTTCCAGCAGGGATGTGCAATCAAGCAAGACTACCAGATTGACACCTGGTTGTTCTGTGGACAGGACACAGAGGACCAAAGGCTATTAGAGGAGAAAATCACCTTGCAGGCACTAAAGGGATGGAATGAAAGCAAGGCCAAACATCGATTATGTTACTTGCAAATGTCAAGTAATTGTGGCAACCTCGTGAATAAGAGCAGAGGCATGAGAGGCCAGGATTTCTGCTGAAGGACAGTTCTGGCTTTGTATGGTGAGCTGTTTCAGGAGATTTTGTCATGATTCATTGGTAGTGATTATGAGCTGATGTACTATGCATCCACCATACAGAAGCTCGTAAAGGCCTTACAATTTTTGTCTTTTTGTCAGCATCCAGGAGGATGAGACCAAGAAAAAGCAGGGCAGACAATTCATGTTCCCTGTGCTCAGGTAACCCACAGTGGCTAGGTGGAACTCTTCTGCTCCATTTGTAAGTATCTTGGCCATAGTCCTGGGGCTTCAAACCAACTGTGTGAAAACACGGGTGCAGAAGCAGAGGCTCAAGATGACTTTTATGACAGCAATTGAATGTGGGAGAGGTAGGCTTAATTACTAAATTATTTCTCCTAGAAACATACAGAATGAGCTTTCAGATGCATGTATCGAATTCACAGGCTGCATATAAACTGGTGCAACTGTGTGTGTATGTGTGTGTGTGTGTGTGTGTATGTGCACGTTTGTGTGTTTAGTGTCTACATCTAAAAGAGTGTTGCTTCCATGAGAAAAAAAATCCTTGGAGAGCATTTAGTTGTTTTATTTTGGAATTGATTTTTCACGTCTGTGGCAGGCTCTTTTAAAATCTTCAGGGGTGGGGGTGAGATTTCATCCTCTGAGTATGGAATTACTCTTTGGAGCAACAGAATATTTAGCTCCAGATGTTGCAAATAAGATGGGCACTAATGCATGCGGGAAACACTGTGGGTCAAAAACAAAACTGAGGAGAACACAAATAATTCCTTTAAAAGTGACCCAAGGAGCTGCCATCTTTTTTTTCTAATGAAGACAATCAAATGACTGATACACACATGAGAAGGTGCTCAACATCTTCTAGCCATCAGAGAAATGCAAATCAGAACCACAGTGAGACATTGTTTCACACATACTAGAATGGCTTGAAGATAATAACAAGTGCTGACGAGTATGCCGGGTACCTGGTATACTCTGACACTGCAGGTGGAAATGTAAAGTGGTGAAGCTACTCTGGATTTGGTTATGTTTGGAGTTACCATATGAGCCAGCAGTTCCATCCCTAGGATAGGCCCAAGAGAAACGAAAACAGGTGTTTACACCCAAACTGACACGTGAAGCAGAATTAGTTATAATAGTCAAAATTCAGAAACAATCTAAATGCCTACCAATGGATGGATAAACAAAATATGGGATAGCCATACAATGAAACTGAACAAAGTTAAATACTGACATATGCATACATCACGGGTACTTAAAAACAGTACCTGGGCTGAAAGCTAATCATAAGAGACCACATGCTAAATAACTCAATTTATGGGAAATGTTCAGAAGAGGGGAATAGAAGGTGATTAGTTCTTTCCAGGACCTGGTAGCTGAGGATACTGGGAGGAAACAAGGAATGACTGTTCATGGTATGGAACTTCTTCATAGGCTGATGGAAATGGTTGAAAATTGATGACAACAATAGTTATACAACTCTGGGAATATATTAAAAAATCACGGAATTGTATACTTTAAATGGATAAATTATGCTATGTGAATAGATCTCAGTAAAGATGATAAAAATAAGGCTTGCTGGAATTTGTGAGTTTGATTTAGTTATGTGATTTCTAATGATAGCTAAGTATATTCTTTACTGACTGTCATCCTACTCCGAATGATTTATATATTTTGCTTCTTTCTTTTTATCTCCCATTGGTTGGGTAGACTTATTGATCTCCGTTCGCAGATTAGGAAACTGGAACACAGGGAGATTAAGTAGTTTCCCTGACGTAACACAGCAGTGAGTATTGGGGCCTGGGATTTAAAATTCAGGTCTATCTGGTGCTAATATTCATGTGTTCTTCTCTCTCTTTTTTTTTAATTTATAAAAACTTTCAGTCTTTTAAATAGCTAATACACTCATTTATTTCAAAGTTGCTTGTCCTCTTCCTCTGCCTTCTACCCTGCAGTAGAAGGGTGCGGTTTCTGTTAACTTCCAGGGCAGTGTTCTGAATTTCCTTACACAAACAGAGCACATACAGATATTTCCGCATTATCATTTCCTCCTCTTTGGCAGAGGTAATATACTGTATATGTTGTTCTACACCCTGCCTTCTTCATTTCTCAGGGCATTCCCTAAATCCTTCCATATTGGTATTCTTCATTCTTGTGTTTCTAACTTTAGAGAACTCTGGTGCCTAAATGATCCGCCACAATTTAATTAGCTCTTCTCCTAAAGATGGCCGCTTAAGTTCTTTCCCAGATCCTGTATTTTGAAACTACCTCCAAAGGCAAGGATGGAACTCACAAGAAATTCAATCATTTTAAAAATAAAACCCTTTCCTCAAAAGTGGACTACTTTTGTTAAACATGCTAGTCAGTTAAAAAAAAAAAAAACTGTTAAATTCCAAAGCAATAGGTTGAATGTTATGTGTCTCCCAAATTCATATGTTGAAGTCCCAATTCCCCAATTCCCAAGGTCATAGTACCATGAGGTGGGCCTTTTCTAGGGGATTAGGTCATGAGGGTAGGGCCCTCGTGAATGGATTAGTGCCTATCTTAAAGTAGCTCCAGTGGGGCACTTCCTGCTTCTACCACGTGGGGACACAGTGAATGGGAGGTCTGTGTTCAAGCAGGCCCTCCCTAGACACTGAATCTGCCAGGGCCCTGATTCTGGACTTCCCAGCCTCCCAAAATAACAAAAATAAATTCTTCTTGTTTACAACCTCCTCGGTTTGTGGTATTTTATTGTAGCAGCCTGAATGAATCAGATAATCAACACCAACAAAAAATTAATTGCATTATGCCAGAGTTACAGCCCCACATGAGCCATGAAAATGTATTCCATTTCTATAAACAGGAGGGAGGCCCAGGGATTTCCAAAACAGCATTCTGAAATCTTTGTATCTCCGTAGCATATTGTTTCTGCTGATTAATATTGGTGGAAATGAAGAATAAAACATTCATACTGAATCACGGATCACCCGTACGGTGACTCTCCATATGATACATATGTTAAACCAATCAGGTTCCTTGAATGGAATGGAATTCCAATCCTTATTTTAGCAAAATGAGACTCTGAATATTTTAAGGCTTCCCAGCTGTCTTTAGAACATCTATTAGCTGTCTTAAAAACAACTTGTCAATCTTCTTTCCCTTTTTTCTCTTGTAAAGAAACTATCACTTTAATAAGGCAATGAATTTTCAAATGGATGCCTCTCATAAATGAGTTTGAGCATTTACTGGTAAAGGAAGAGCAATAAGAAAGGTAAGATGAGTGCAGACAGAATCTCTAGGCCTAGAGACCAGGGGGTCTCTCCTAAGGGGAATGGGAGGCTAGAACACCAATGTGTAGCTTTTCAAAGGGAAAAAAGTGACAACTGAATTGGAAAGACAGGACACAAACATACATTTAGCTTAACAGACTTGAGTACTAGCTCGGGGAAAATCTATGTTACACATCCAGGGCGATGAAGACTGTAGGAACGGATTTTGCAAGGCAAACACAGTGCAGGTGGACAGGAGAGAAGGACAGGTGTCGAGGCCACACTCCATGAGCTATGAGTGTGGGTCTCCTTCGTGCATCTTCCCAGAAGGGAAACGAAAGAACCGGGAAGCGCAGACACTAACTAGAACCTGGGCAGAAACACGCTGTGCTAGAAGCTTAAGAAAAAGTTGTGTGCTTCCTTTAAAACCATAATGTGGACTTGCAGTAGGAGACTTGGAAAACACAAGAATGTAAAAAGAACAATTAAAAATCACCCACAATGCTACCACCCAGAGAGAACTGTGATTAAAATATTGGCACACTGACTTGCAGTCTTTTCTTTATGTGCATATAAGAAAAAAAAATATATATATATTTACATACATGTATATATTTCTATTTGCAAAATTGGGCTCATATTATGTTATAAATAAATTTTATACACAGTCCCCCATATATTGAGTAATTTCCCATGTCATCTGTTCTCTCGGGATGTGATTTTAACGATGGCATTATATGTCCCTTATAAACTTAAGCAAAATCATTAGATTATTTCCATACTGCTGAAACTCTAGGTTGTTTCTAATTTTTCTTCCATCTTCTAAATAGCACTGTGATGGACTTTCTTGTCATAAATCTTTATTTACTTCCTAAAAGAAACTTCAAAGTGTATCAGTATGTCACATTCAAAATTAATTCCCCCGGTGTAGCAGTCAGTACCTATAACTTCACCCCTGGAAGCCTCTTGGGACCCAATTCAAAAAACAAGTATCAAATAAACAATGCTATTTCCATTTCCCTCGCAGTCTATATTTATCCTTCTGAAGGAAGCGTCTTTCAGGCAGTACATTATTTCCTCTAGGCAAATGGACTATTACTGGGTTAATCTAAATGCAATAACAAGAAACTTGGCTGACCCAGATTTCTCCAATAGAAGTGTGCATGCAATTACAACATTCTGCAGATAGAAAAATACTCAAGGCTCTCAAAAACACATATTTTATCAATCCTTTCATTTAAAATGATGCACAATTGGGCATTCAAAGAAAAAAAGGTTAAGAGTCAATGTTGGTTGATAGCAACCAAATCTTAAGTAGATACATATTTATACACAGTGTGACTTAAGGTTTTCTCCTACCTTCAGTTTTTTTCTCTGTCACTTCTACAGTTATAGGGATTTTAAATGCTCTAAAACATGTTGAGGTTATTAATGATTCCTATTAAGAATTATATGATCTTAATAGTCTAGTCATAAATTCTTTATAGTTTGTATTTTTAAATTATTCTATTTCCAAGAGACTAAAGTAGGGTTCTCACAATCTCTGGAGCATGTGTGTGTATAAGTTCATTTATATAGAGACATTCAACTAAAATATTTTTCTCCCACTGGCCAATGAAATACAAAGTAAAACAAAACACAGTAAAAACCCCACCTGTACCACTATTCACATTAAAAATGAAATCATTCAAATTCCAAGGTCCCCTCAGAATTGCTAGTCAGATGAAGATATCTAGGCCTTCACTGCACAGTTGTGCAGACTGCACACTGTACAACTCTTGAGGACACAACTGAACCTGGATCTGTGTGACTGGTCTCTGGAGTTGTGTAGTGTGCAATCTGTAGAGCTGCACGTGAACACCTTGAGGTCAGTTCTAATAATTCTGTTTGCTTATCCATTACTTAGTTATGCATCTTTTCCTCTAGAGAACTATGAAACATAAAAGTTTTGTGAGAAGGAACTGGTCTTTAAATCTATGTAGTTTTTTTTTTTCTTTTAATTTTAAATGAAGGAAATTCTGCAAAGAAACAATAACAAATTCTCCCTGGCTCCCCTCTGTCAGGATGAGACTTTCTGTCTTCCATCTCCCCTTCCAACTATCCACAGGAAGCAGTGGCATACCTTGTGTGAGTAACTGCAGGTTTCTGACTTCTTCTCGCACCTTCAGCTGGAGCACCTGTTGCAAGATGTGCTGCCGGAGGTTCTCCTGGGCGATCCCCATGCGCTCAAGCTTTTTGTCTGTGAGTCTCAGCAGCGCTCGTCCTGCAGGGTGTTAAGAAATAAAGGACAGAACTTAAAATCAGCCTACTACAGTGACGCAGCCACGTCAATGTTCATAGCAGCTCAATTCACGATAGCCAGATTGTGGAACCAACCTAGGTGCCCTTCAATTGACGAATGGATAAAGAAACTCTGGGACTGTATAGAGGGAAAAGAGGGGTGGGGGGAAGGAAAAAAATAACAGAATGAATCAAACAACATTACCCTATGTAAATGTATGATTACACAAATGGTATGCCTCTACTCCATGTACAAACAGAGAAACAACATGCATCCCATTTGTTTACGATAAAAATAAATTTTTAAAAAAAAGCAATTCTGGTATATATACACCATGGAATATTACTCAGCCATAAAGAAGAGAGAAATTAAGGCATTTTCAGGTAAATGGTTGGAGTTGGAGAACATCATGCTAAGTGAAATAAGCCAATCCCCCAAAACCAAAGGCCAAATGTTTTCTCTGATAAGTGGATGATGATGCATAATGGGATTGGGGGTGGAGGGATAAGAGAAGGATGGAGGAACTTTGGATGGTGTAGAGGGAAACGGGTGGAGGGGGTGGGGGAAGGAAAGATAGTGGACTGAGACAGACATCATTACCCTGTGTGCACGTGTGATTACACAAATGGTGTGAATCTACATCATGTACAACCATAGAAATGAAAAGTTGTACCCCATTTGTGCACAATGAATCAAAATGCAGTCTGTTAAAAAAAAAAAAAAAAAGAGAAAGAAATAAAGGACAGCAGATGAACAATTCACTGGACAAGACTTCATTCTGGGTCCTAGTTGACCTTACGTAGAAGTTTCCAACCAAACACAAGCTTCAGAACAGAGGGCCCTCCACCGTCCTTGTTGACGAGAACGGGTAATTGGGATGAAGAAAATCCGAATGTGTAAACGAGAACCCCAATTTGTATCTAATATATCCCAACTAACCTATATGCTGAGGCAGATAAACTAGAAAATGTTTAGCCTGGATATTTGGGTCACAGATGCAGGTTTCCATAGAGACAGAGCTTTTCATTGTGTCCAGTTCTCAGGGGGCCAGGAGCCCAAGTTTCCAACAGCCTAGACCAAGAACGGGATGCTCTCCCTGGCGACGTAGAAACCCAGAAACACTGGGCCCAGGACACAAGCTCGTCTCGAGAGGCGTGCATTAAAGTCCGTTTTTAATCTGCAGGCCTCCCACTCTGGCTGCTCCCCTGGCACAGGGCTGGGTCCATCTCTAGCTGCTGGGGGCTTGGCCTTGATCCAACCACCGGCGTGGGGTGAGGGTTCCAGCAGAGCCAAGGGCAGGAGGAGAAAGGACATCTCAACAGAGCAGAGCAAGACAGGGAGCTTGGGGTGGAGCCCTGGGTGTCCCCACCCTAGGCCCCAGGTGGCCTGCGGGGCCTCCTTGCAAGCTGTCTTGCACCCAAAAGTCCACATGCTTCTCCTGCACCATGATTTCTATTAAATCCTCAAGTTCTCCCCAACTGCGCTTGCCCTGAAATAAGCATTTCCATTTTGAAGGTTTATCATAAGAAATAAAGGGGATGATGGGTGTTAATTGCCCCTGGCACCACCCTCTACTCTCTCCTGACATCCTCAGGCATTACAACTGCAGATCTTTTCTCATTTCCGTGACTGAAGAAGGGACAGAGTCAACTACTATGATCCACGCTAAGTCTGTGGGTATATTATCATACATTCCAGAAACTAAATGGTCTACCACCATGAAAACAAAGCCCACCAACCAGATGGCGAGGTTAACGGGCATTTACATCAAAGGAACAGGAAAGCCCCCGTGGCCTATGAATGGAGAGAACCTGGGTGGCAGATTTGTGCAGCCTGCTCTTTAGTTCTTGTAAAATGCACCAGTCAGGATAAGTTAGCTTATGTGCTATGTAACAAACAACCCCAAAGCATCAGGGGCTACAACAAAGTTTACTCTCAGCTTACTGAGCATGTTGACTGTAAGACCTTGAACATGGCTATTCAGAGAACCAGAGGGAGAAGAGAAGGCACGAGAAGATCGCATTGGTGACACACTCAGCCCAGAGTCACCACCAGCCTGAATGAATCACATGAACCTTTCCGCTCACAGGGCTGCAGCTTGTACTCCAACATGTGCCCAGAAAGGAGGGGTGGTGCAGGGATATCGGTCAGGAATACTGATGGGAACTGTTTTAGTCAGCTTTTGCATCACTATGACCAACATACCCAACCAGAACAATTTAGAGGGGGGAAAGCTTATTTGAGGCTCATAGTCTCAGGGGTCTCAGGTCATAGACAGCTGACTCCATTGCTGTGGATCCAAGGTGAGACCGAACATCATGGGGGTAGGGTCCACTGGAGGACAGCTGCTCAGCTCACCACAGGGTCAAGAATCAGAGAGAGAGAAAGAGGGTGAAGGGGCCGCCCTGCCAGGGAAGAGGCACCCTTCCAGGACCGACCCAGTGAGCCTCCTTTTCCATCCGCCCCACCTGCCTACGGTTACCACCCAGTCAGTTCACTCACACTAGGATGGACTGATTAGGTTATGGTTCTTCCAGTCTAAGCATTTCTCCTCTGAATATTCCTGCATTAACAGCTCCTGGGGGACACCTCATATCTAAACCACAACAGGAAGCGATGGTAGAACTAGACCATTACAGATGTAGCTCTGGAGTAGTTCCTGCAAGGGAGTGAGCTCAGAAGTGTGTGTCCTGGTGGGGATGGTCTGAGGCTTCAGTCGAATCTGCACCTGACGGAGGATCCCCAGGTGGCTGTTCCTTAGGCTGGGCCACCTGGGGGATCGTGGTAGACACAAGAAAGCAAGCAAAGGTCAAGAGCAGACTCAAGTGGGTTCCACTGCCTTCCGGAGTGGGAGAAATAAGGGACCCTGACTTGTCCAGAGTCCAATCTCTATGGATTTGTCATTTTCCATAAGAAAGGGGGCTTTGCACACTTGATTAAGGTAAGGACCCTGAGGTGGGAGATACCAGCATCATCCAGGGCAGGGGCCACCCAGTCTACTCCCACAGCTCCTTATAAGTAGAAGAGGGGGACAGTGGATCCAGAAGAGGAGAAGATGTGTCCCTGTAAGCAGAAGACGGACAGAGCTGGCCATGAGCCGGGGAGCTCAGGCAGCCCCCAGAGGTTGGAAAAGACAAGAAAAAGGCCTCTCTCCTGTCCCCTCTGGGAGTGCAGCACTTCCAACACCTTGCTTTGAGCCCCAGGGGACCCATTTTGGACGTGTGACTTCACTACTGTAAGATAATAAATTTGTGTCACTTTAAGCCTCTAAGTTTGTGATAATTTGTTACAGCAGCAACTGGCCTTGTGACTGGAATTTACACGTTCTTAAGAAGTCAAACAGATGGCTTTAGATTTCCCTGCTTTCACAGTTTCTGGGTTGTGGCCATAATCAAAAGCAGCAGAGGACTGCCAAGGAAGGGATAGCCCGAGTCCCGGCACAAGGACTGGCCGGCCTTCTGCGTTCCACCCACGGTCAGACGCTGGTCCTCAAGTCTCATCGGGAAAACAATGAGCAGGACTTGGCTATCAATTACATGGATACTTGGCCTCCAAATAAGAGAGTTCTGGCTCTCCACTCACGCAGTGAACTTATAAATGCTGCAAGACACACTGACGGAATTCAGGTGATCTGAATCCCTCCCGACACCAAAAGGTAGACAAAGGTAGACCCTCTCGACTCTTTCTGTGACATTCTTCATCAAGAGCTGCTGGGGCACGGTCAGACCCAGGGCAGCATCATTCTGGAGAGGACGCTGATCCGTGATTAGACCACAGTGTTACTAAGTCCTATGAGGACTTTATTCCAGTGCACTGGGTTCAACTTTTCCTTGTATTTTGTTTTGGGGGGGCGAGGTACCAGGGATTGAACCCAGGGGCACTTGGCCACTGAGCCACATCCCCAGCCCTATTTTGTATTTTATTTTCACTAAGTTGCTTAGTGCCTTGCTTTTGCTGAGGCTGGCTTTGAACTCATGATCCTCCTGCCTCAGCCTCCTGAGTTGCTGGGATTACAGGCTTATGCCACTGTGCCTGGCAACTTCTTTTTGCTTGATGAGCCCTCTTGTCTCAGCCTTCCTACAAATATATCTGATTGCTGGAAGTATGGACACATGATACTAGCAGACAGTGATTAAGTGCATCAGGCTTGAATACGTGAATTACAAAACTATCAATTATAAAAGTCTGTGTTTTCTGACTATGTGATACAATCATACTTAATGAATGTTTTATACACTTGATATGTAGTGTTAAAATTGTTTTATCCAAATCCTGATGCTATAGATGTCACTTTATTTTTATTTGTTTTTATTTCCATTTTGTAAGAAAGGGAAATTAAGAAATTAAAGAATTTTTAAAGCATGAAAGGTTTCCCTAATTCTTCCCACTATTTGTTTATTTGTGCTTGATCTTCCTTGATGGAAAAATAAAAGGCTTAGACTTCAGGAAGAGAGATCAAGGTTAAAATGTTTAGCATTTCCTAACAAAACAACATCTAGAACAGACCCTGATCTGCACACCTAGGATCTTATGAGAAAATCTGATTCACTTCCTTAGATGGTTTCTTTCAAGCTGAAGGCTCTGGAAAATCCCTGCAATAATTAAATCACTTCCGGGAGCAAATGTCCCCCCCAGTTTTTATCTCACCCCTTCTGCTGACTACAAAATGAAAGAATGTCCAAATATGTGTGGTTCTGCTTTTAATGCAGGGAAGTGACAATTAGTCAATCACCAATTATATCCTTTTTTTTTTGCAATACATAATGTTAATTTTCATTGTTTATCAAAAAAATTCAGTATTTTGTTGAATGGACATTACTTGGGCGCTAATGATGTGGTGGGTATGATGCCGATGTCCTGGTAAAATGAAGAACTCAGAAGACAGGGTTAATCCTGAAGCCTTCAAGCTGACGAGGAAGGCAGCTAATGACAGGTCCGTGGATGTGTGTTGAATGCTACGAAAGGGCAAATATGGCAGCTGCACTATTTTGGGTGCTAGGAGGCTGTCACTGAGTGAAGGACATGGAGTCCAAGACTACAGAAAAAGTAAGAAAGCAGTTTTACAGCTTCCACAGTCCCAACACTCAACACAAGAATGTCTCAGCCACCTTGCTCTGCAGTCAACTGCTCACACGGAGGGGGGTCAAGGAGTGAAAATTAACCCAGTCTCAAGAAAGCAGTAGCAACTGAGTTTCCTGATTACACGTAATGGTTGGGTGGCCTAGACTTCTAGGCCCTTCACAGACCCACTGACTCATGGGGTTGGGAGAAGCGTGAAGTCCTCATAGCGACCTTACTCCTCTTCCTCCACTCTCTCCTTTGTCTAGTACTTACTGGGCACCATTACAAGGCTGGCATTATTTTGGACTCTGGGCATGTGTAGATACACAGTGCTTTCTGCATCTTCAGGGCTCACTGTCCATTATGAAGCCAGCAATGCATGAATGCATGAAGAGACTGAGGCCCAGACATTGATGTAAAGATGGAGATATGATGGTAGGTAGGTACGTAGAGCTGCTACCACTACCTACGAGGCAGGAGAGGGTACAGGAAAGACCCACTGCAGAGATGTGGGGCTGTCGCAGTTGGTGGTTAGGAAAGACCTCTCTGAAGAGGACGTGGTAGAACCAGAGAGAACAATGAGGGAACGGAAATGTCAATCAACCGGAGGAATGGTTAGCATCACCAAGGCAGAGCAGACAAGAAAAGAGAATGGTAAGCAAAGGGGGTCTGAAACCCTATGTACATGTATGATTACACGAATGGCATGAATCTGCATCGTGCACAGCCATAGAAACGAAAAGATGTATCCCATTTGTGTACAATGAATCAAAAATTAAAAAAAGAAGGCAGGAGCCAGACTACAGAGGGCTTCCTAGCCTACAGAGGACTTGGGATTTTATTCAGAAGGTGGATGGTTATGAGCAAGGGTAGCTTGGACATGATATTGGGCATTAAAGAATCCCTGTGGTCATCTGTAGAACAGATTGGAGGTTAGGGAGGGAGAAGCAGAAACATGAAGAAGAGTTAGCAAACTATCAACATGGTCTAAATGGGAAGTGATGGTGCCTTTAGACTGGGGTGGAAAGGAAGAAGTATAAGAAGGAGAACATTGGAGCTATTTTTGTGAATTTACAATGCCCAGAAGTAGGTGTGAAGGATAGGAAGGCTTCAGAGCTGACTCAGGTCTTTGCCCCGATCCACCAATGGCGAGGGACTCCATTTCTGAGCAGGAAACTGAGTCAGGGCTCTAGAGGGGATACGTTGGAGGGAGGAAATCATGGTCACGTTGCTGTTACCTTTTCTTCTGAGAGCACCTGGGATCTGCAGAAGTCATGAAAATGATAAAATTAAACAAAGGAGAACAATTAAAATATCTTCTTTTCTTCCCTTAGTGTTCTCATTCCTTCAACATGTTCCTCAAATCCCAGAGCTCTGAGTCACAGGAGTAAGGTGAGCCTAGGCAGAAAATGGCAGGAAATGTCATAGAGAAATACATGCTTCCTACAGCCCAGATCTGTACTGATTAGCCCCATTAAAGCCTTCCATGCTAAAAATACTCCCCAGGACCTCTTGTGGAGGCTTGGGCCAGGGAATATTCAGGGGGATGTTCATCCAGCAGAAACGTGGGTCTGGTACTGTGGCTGCAATCTTGGACAATTAGTTTTGCTGAAATCTGAAGCTTGAGGATTTATATAAAGGCACTGTTGTCCTCTAGAATGTCAGCTCCAGAAGAGTAGAGGATTGTTCATTTTCTATGCCAACTTGACTGGGCCATGAGGCATCGGATATTTATGCACTATTCTGGGTGTTTTTATGAGGGTATTTTCTGATGAGATTAAAATCTACATTGGTAGACTGGTTAAAGCAGATTACTCTCCAGAATAGACAGCACCGCTGCTCTTGGGACTCATATAGGGGCATCAGCTCTAGAGATTCTGGACTAGTCATCCTCCACAATCCACGAGCAAATCTCTTACAATTAACCTCTCTCCCTCTCTGGAAATATATGTACATATACACATAAACAATGTATGCATAAAGTATATCTCTTATTGGTTTTGCTTCTCTGGAGAACTGTACTATATATAGTAGAAAATGTTTCCTGTTAGGTTCCCTGTGCTGGCATACAGTAGTGCTCATAAATATTTATTGAACATATATACTTAGTTACTAAAATAATGTAAAGGTTGTGTTCCTTACCCACATATTGATGACCTCCAGATCATTAAATTACCATATCTTCTGATGTAAGAGACTAGATTGGAAACAGACTGACAGATAAAATAGCAACAAGAAGAAACTGAACATAGTAGAGGGAGGAGGCTACATCTGGTTGGTGACCATGGTAGCACATATTAAGTCCAAAGGAAACAGAGACCATGAGACTATCTGAGTGTTTGCCTTCCCACAGGCTTAAACAATGACGAGGGTTTGGTTCTGCTTTTGAATGGACACCCTGTGAGTCTGCAAGCCCCTTGCTTAGCTGATGGGCAGCAAGGATGGGTGAAAGATAATTGAATCATGGAACAGTTTATTAGTTGCCTCTGGTTTTCATAGCAAATAACTATAAACATGGGAGCTTAAAACAGAAATTTAGACCTCAAAGATCTGGACATTAAGAAGCTCAACATCATCTTCACTGGGCTGGCAGGGCCATGAATCCTCTGGAAGCTGTAGGGGAAAACTCATTCTTTGATCCTTGCAGCTACTGTTGGCCACCTGTATGCCTTTGCTAGTGGCCACATCACTCTACTTTCTGTCTCCACGCCACCTTCTCTTGTGCATAAAAACTCTGTCTCTTGCAATAGGTTCCACCTGCATAATCTAGGATAGTCTCCCATGTGGAGATTCTTAATTAAGTCACATCTGCAAAGACCCTTTGACTTACAAGGTAACATCACAGGTTCTGAGGATTAGGACGGTTGCTTTTGGGGTGTTTATTATTCAGTCTGCTGTAAGCTAAAAAGAGCCTTCGAGGCTTCTGAGAATGTTCCACATGGAGAAGTGAGGCCTGGGGAATGCAGCTTTAAAACCTCACAGAGGATGAGACAAAGTCAGGTCTAGGCTCCTGTTTCTGGCTTCAAGACCAGTTTGGTCTCTGGCCTACTGCAGATGTGCTCCAGTTTTGGCTCAGAGAATCATGGCAGACTCCCTATCATAGTTTTCCCAGATAAATGACTGCATGTCCTAAGGCACAGTTGGAAATGACAGGGTAGGCTGGAGGTGGCAGTGTGGATACAGCCCCTAGTCTACTGGGAAGCTTGGTGCCACTGCAAATAGTTGGGGAGGGGGTACCACTTTTCCTAGAAAATAAGCTGGATTAGATTACAAGGCTTCTTTTCTTCTAGAAGTTGGTACCACTGGACGGTTCCCCCAACGAATGGCCCTTTGTGTTCTGGTTTAGCTCCACACTGGCTCTCAGGTGAGGGCTGGTGTCATGCACCAAGCAGATCTCCCTGGTTCTACCTTAGCCCCAGCTCAGCCTCAGCAACAGAGCGACAGGCACTGAGAACACAAGAGTCCCATACCCCAGACCAGTGCTTCCAACCACACTGCTACTCCAAAATTGGGATTTTTGGTATCCAGAAAAATTCAGAAAGACAAAATCATGAAATCATGGGGTCACAAGCTAAAAGGTTTAGGTTAATACCCAGGAAAGCACAATTTGAGTCCTAAGTTCTTTATATCACAAATGCAGATGAAAATGACATTATTTCACAGAACTGTGAGGAGCAAATGGAATACATACACGTGATGTGCCCTTCATGACTTGGAACCTCCACAATGACGCAACTTGGGTGCTATAGTTCTTTGGCTGGCTTTCACTTCTTAACCTCCTCCTCCTGCTCTGCCTCCTCCTCCTCAGAATAATGATAGTAACAGCAAACATTTACTGAGCAGTTACTATGTGTTAAGCACAGTCCTAAAGAGCTTTACTGGATTATCTCATTTTTAACAACTCTGAAGGTACTCTATTATCTATGACTGATAAAGGGTTGTAAAGACAGGTAAAGGTCATATGCCCAAGAAGCTGCAGATATGGGATACAAATACAGGTGGAGATTATGCTTTACTACTTTTCTACCCTGCACCCTGGGTATTCCTTGCGTGGACCTTACGTACTCCCTGAGTTCACTTCTGCCAGTTCTTACACAGGGAGTCCCACTTAGGCAGGTGAGGCTGAGGCTCAGGGAAAGACCACCATCTCTGGGGACGTAGAGGCAGACTCGCTTATATAGCATCTCTATCACCTTGGTCTCCACTCAGTGAACAGAACACTCAGGAGTCTTGGACAGCAGTCACTGAACAGGTTGACCTGATCCTTTACTGCAGACTGTGTGTGTACCACAGACTGAACATGTCCCTCTAGTAGAAACTAGCAAGACAGAGATGAATAAGTTAATTTCCTAGCCAGAGACACAGCACTGGTTCTTTGTGAGTCACAGGAGGGGCAGTTAAAAATTTGGTGGGGGGGACTTTGAATAAAAGACAAAAGTCAAGATGTGCATGAGGGAGAAAGGCACTCAGGGCACAGGAAACAGGCAAAGACAGGCTAGAAGAACCAGAAAGGTGCAGTATGGGAACCCCATGCATGCATTGCTGGGCATGAAGCATGTGTCGGGAGTAGATGGTTCCAGGTCTCAGTGCCTCACAGAACAGCCTTTGGCCTCGGGCTTTCTCCGTTCTCCTCCTACCACAAGGGAGCCCATGTGAACCACAAACGATGTTCACAGTAGTAAACATCCCACTGCGGAACTAGTATCGGGAGCACCCCAGTTGCCTATGCTGCCTCCTTGCCCATTGTTGGCAAAGAACCTCTCTTTTGTCTTTTGGGAGCTACTCTTCCTCACTCTTCCTCTCTCGATGGGGCTTTGAATAAATAAGAAAACAAAACAACAGAACAACTTCATCAATGCACCTTGTATTTACTTTCTTGAGTATTACTTTTTTATAATGCACCTTGTAAATACTATTCTTGAGTATTTATTTTTGTCTTCTAATTCCCTCCTGCCTCCTCCCATAATGTAAGCCCCACAAGCGAGGGCTTCATTGCTATTTTCCAGTGCCCTGATGCAGGCATGAAATAAATATTTGTTAAATTAACACCGAGTATAGGACCCAGACAGAGTAAACTGAAGCTCTTTACTGGAATTGCTATGGATGCGAAGGGGAAAGTTCTCTTTCCTTCTTGGACTATGTCCCAAGGTACAGTACAATGCTACACTTGCTGTTAGTGGTCATCTTTGCTGCCATATAAAGAAAATTTGCTAGAGAATTAAGCCAATGCAGAGGGAGAGCTGAGAAAAAGTGGGGTGAGAGGAGGGAGAAAGACAATTTTTGGTTCCCTGAATACAGCCTGGCCTGAGGTCAGACACCTGGGTGTCTTGACTGAGTTGTGGAGGTCCTTTGTTTCACTTGCACCAGGAGAATCTTGAGCCACAGATCCTAGTTTTTGTGTAGTTTTCATTCAAGTCACTTAGCTGTCAATCCATCCCTATCTCAAGGAAGCCTGGTTGGTGTAAGTGAGTGAGAGTGATAAGAGTCTATAGTAATTTGTTTTCAAAAATTAATCGCTGGGAGTTGGGGCTGTAGCTAGTGGTAGAGCGCTTGCCTAGCACATGTGAGGCACTGGGTTCGATCCTCAGCACCACATAAAAATAAATAAATAAAATTAAGGCATTGTGTCCATTTATACCTAAAAAAATTTTAAAAATTAATGGCTGACAAATGCTGGTGTTTTAATTATTATACCTTAGACATTATTTGGACTGCACCTGCACTTTGTCTGCTGGATTCACCTGAAGCTCATCCTTATTTGGTTACCCTTGGTTCCGCTTGTCGGGTAACTCAGCTGTGTGACAGGTTCTGCTGTGCAGGACCCGCGAGACAAGGTGGACCCTAGTGGACTGGAAAGTGAAGTTTCTCTCCCAAAATTGGCAATTTTAACTCATTTTTGCTATGCAGAAACACAGCTAGAATACAGATGGAGTGCTGCCACTTATGTTTTTAAGAACTGAAAATCTAGAAGTTTATGAAACCTCCTTGTTTAAAATTCACCCATTTTTTCCCCCTATACTGTAGGAGTCAAACAAATGGTGGGTGTGGGTCATATTTGGCTCATAATCTACCAATTTCAGTGTCTGACTTTTTGCCTTCCTTCCCCCATGTCCCTCCTGCTTCCAAGGGAGGGAGTCTGTGCAGCCTTTACCTGAGGCTTTTAACAGCTTGTGAGCACAGAGGCCAAGCCCTGCCACTCCCCTTTGGATAGCTTACTTTAAATTAGCAGCCAGTTGCCAGTAAGGGTAGTTATGCACTAGTTTGAACTAGGCCTTGGTTTTTTATAACCTAGAGATACACTATAAATCTGTCTTCCTAAACCCCCAGTCTGATGTCCAATGTCTGTGATTTCCTAAAGGTGACCAGAAATCACCCAATCCCAGAGCTTCAGGGACTCAAAGGTCGGCCAACCTATTGCCTCATTTCCTGGCAAGAATTTGAGAAAAACCTTCCAAGACCAATAAGTCTCCTCTCACTTCTAGCTGAGAGCACAGTCCATTGCCAAGCCTGGTCACTTGCTTAGTTACAGTTATAATCATCAGCAGCTAAATGAAGGCCCTTCTCTGGGCCAAGGAAGAGAAGGGTTAATGGAAATTTGCACTGTGGTTACTGTAAGTAATTTACCATACTGATGGGAACTGTATATTGATTTTTTTCCCCCCCAGTCTTGGGTAAAAAGACTGTTTTAGACAATCTACTTCTTTGGTTGACTATATTCAGGTGCTGATGATATTAATAGGAGGAAACTGGAATAACATTAATTCCCTTCTGAAATATAAATTCAGAAAGAAATTATATTATGGTGCTTTTCAAACAGAGTTGCGTTATTTTTAGTGCTCCAAAAAGGAAAAAAAAAAAAAAAACAAAAAATAAAAAAAAAGCTCCGCAACAGTCAATTAAAGGTTAAATATTTTTATGTTGTTTGTAGTATAGTTAACAAATTCCCTCTAAAAATTAATTTTAAAAAGCCCTGAAATATGTTTGAGGATTCTGGGAAGAATTCATGAGAGGACTCAGTAGTTACTGCTCTTGTAACTCAGAGCTGATTTTTCAAGCAAAGGATTCTAGTACCAACCTCATGGAGACTAGAGCTGGAGATTTATGATATCATAAACAACCTTCAAGGCCTTTTCTGGTTTTGATGTGTAGACTAAATCTCTTGGTATTGTTGCTTGTATTTGCCAGCATTTGTATGCATTGTTTTGGGATTCTTTGTCACTAGATGAGTAGTGTCACTAGTTGTGCTATGCACTGTGCATTTGGCATCTTTTAAAATTAATTAGCAAGAAGCATGAGAGACGTCTATTGACAAGCTGCCTCCTCCTCCTCCTCAATATTCTGCTCAAGGCCATAACAGCCAACACACATAGCATTTGTATATGGAGAAGAGGCACCGGGCATGGTGGTCCTACACATGAATTAGACAGAGACAGTACCCCCCAGACAAAGTGACGTTAACAAACCAGCTTTAAATCAACTTTGACTTTCACTCCCTAATAAATACTGAGGGATTTGTTTCCCTTAGACTTTTGCATATTTATTACTATCAGGAATTAACAAGTGAATATCACCCCAATTTCAGAGACATTCAGTACAAGACATGGAAAGTGTTATTGCTTTTATATAAGATGAGCAAGCAATAAATAACTTAAAAAATTATGGGATAAAACCCTGTATCAATGACCAAGATGATGATGAGATTGATTAGGAAAATTTTCATAAAAATAAAAAGGTCTCAGGGGATGGAGTTAAAAAGCCAGGGATAGTCCAGAGCTGGATCACTGATCATTAGCTACATGGTCAATGTTGAGATACTTCAGGCTTCTGTTTCTTCACTAGTAAAATGGGGATGATATGACACCCTCTGTCCCGGAAGAAGCAGAATGAAATGTATTGTCTCCATTTTTAGGAAACATCATGGGGAGCTGTGGGACTCACTGCAGAACCATAATGGGGAACCTGAATGGACGGTGACCCGATGGCAATACTGGGAAGCTTTTTTCAGGAGGGAAGGGTGACAAGAAAAAGAAAATCCTATTTACACAGGAAATTTCAAAGTCATAATTGTGATATGCAAGTAGAGTTGAACTTTCCTGCTTGACTTTATCTAGAACAGAGTTTCTCAGTGTTATTATTTTTTTCTTTTTATTTTTTATGGGTTCTTTTCAGTTATAGATGACAGTAGAGTCCATTTTAATATAATTACATAAGCATGGAGTGTATCTTATTATAATTAGGATGCCATTCTTGTGGATGTCACTGATGGTGGGATTCAGTGTGGTGTCCTCATATAAGTGCACAGGAAAGTTATGTCAGTTCATTTTACTGTCTTTCCTTTTCCTATCCCCCACCCTTTCCTTAATTCCCTTTTGTCTAATCCACTGAACTCTATTCTTTCCCCACTCTCTGACATGGTGCATTGTGGGTTAGCTTCCACATACCAAAGAAAACACTGGACCTTTGGTTTTTTGGGATTTGATTACTTCACTTAGCATGATAGTCTCCAGATCTATCCATTAACTGGCAAATGTCATAAAATCATTCTCTTTGATGGCTAATACTCCATTGTGTATATACACCACAATTTCTTTATCCATTCATCTGCTGATGGGCACCTAGATTGGTTAGGTAGTTTAGCAATTGTGAATTATGCTGCTATAAACATTGATGTGGCAGCTTCACTGTAGTATGCTGATTTTAAATTCTTTGGATATATATACGGAGGAGTGGGATAACTGAGTCAAAGTGGGATTCCATTCCTAGTGCTTTAAGGAATCTCCATACTGCTTTCCAGAGTGGTTGCATCAATTTGCAGTTCCACCAGCAATATAATTGGGGCTGGGTAATTTTTTGTTGTGGGTTCTTCCCTTTGCATTGTAGAACATTTTGCATCATCTCTGGCCTCTTGTCTGACAGCTTCTCCCAAGTTGTGCCAATAAAAACGTCTTTAGATTTTTGGTGAATGTCTGATGGAGGGTAAAGTTGTCCTGATTGAGAACCATTAATCTAGATGTTCGATTTTAAGCAAGTGATTCTAAAAATGCTAATCCAAGAGGCTGACTAATCTTCAGAATTTGAAGTGTGTGGGACTCAGGTACATGGAAAGGTAAATGAATATCAAACTCACTTTGTGAAAAAGCATCTGCTAATCTACTATGTGTCACATCCTTTCTGATCCATTATCCCAATTTAACGCATGATATGGCCCTGCAACAAATTCTACAATTGCATTTTAAAGATGAAGACCATGATGTTCATGGAGATAAAGAGGCACACAAGTGACAGAACAGGGATCCCAACTCAGCTCTACATGTAAAAACTTAAAAGCTTTTGATTTTAAAACATCTCAAAGCACATAACCATGTCACTTGAAGTGAGATTAAACTTAAGGGGCCTTGTGAATAAATGTGTAATGAAAGGTGACTAAGTTTAATTATTGCTAGAAGAATGAATGAATTAACATTGAACTTTGGCATTTCTAGCCAAATCAAAGTCAGAAGAGAAAATCACACCTAAGGATTTCACCTTTTCCTTCAACTTCCTTTTTTATTTCAACTTACTTTGGGAACATATTTATTGCCATTTATGATTCATTATAGTGAGAGGTTATTATTGATTATAGCATTATAATCAACATATCATTATGGTATAGTCAATACATTATTATACTCACAGTGAACAAAGGGTCACTTAGAACAGTGATTTGAAATTCTTTCAGGTAAGAGAGCCTTGAAATTGGCATTTTGTCCTAGAAAAAGGACCTTGTTATAGTTGGAGAAACCCACGTAGGCCATGTTTTCTTTTAATTTTATGTTAAAGTGTGCATTTTTAATTTTTGCTTTTAATTACATATTTTAATTGTATTTTTGTTCTGTTTTTTGGTAGGAGAACTAACTTGCAGTAGAAGGTCTTCCTCTGAAGCTTGTGGCCTCAATATGCTGACTCTGGGAGCCTGAGCAGCTCTCTGAATACTCCAGAGTTAGTTTCCTCATCTGTAAAATGGGAATGATTTCAATCATTTTGCTTTTTATGTGAAAGTTAAATTAGGAAGTATATTTGGAAGTGCTAGCATAGCACCTAACACAATATATTTATTTCAAATTAAGCATTATGTAAATAGGTGTCATTTTTATACTTACTATATTATAATTGTGAATTTGTTCACATGCCCATCTTCCCTTCTCAACCCTGGGCTCTTTAGGAAGATATGTGGGTTGCATTCAATTTAGTAGCTGCAGTGCTCAGCAGTTTTGCCAAAGAAATGAATGGATTTGTGCGGAAAAAAAAAAAAAAAGAGAGAGGAAATAGCCTTATTGTATAGGTAAGAAAATAGACCCAGAGAAGTGAAGGGACTTGTCTAAAGTCACATGATTAGTAACCAGCAAAGCAGAGACTAGAACCCCACTGCTGCTATTAGGAAGGCTAGTCCTATTCAGTTCAGCATTCATTTAATAAATAATTATTGACCTGACCCACTATGAGCCAGGAACTAGCAAGGTGATAGGTATATGCAATAAATGCAATCCACATAGTCTGTATGTAAGAGTTTGCAGTTTCATACAAACTGCAATTAAAACAAATAGGAAATTTCAATAATTATGCACACCTTTAATCCTAGTTACTTGGACCTAGGCAGGAAGACCACAAGTTCAATGCCAGCCTGGGCAACTTAATGAGACTCTGTCTCAAAATAAAAAAGATAAAAAAAGGGGGAAGAGGCTGGGGAATAGCTCAGTGGCAGTACCTGCTCCTGTATGTTTGCTTGGCAGGTTCCAAGCCTTGAGTGAAGTCCTCAATACCCCAGGGGGGGGGCATTCAATAAGGAAAAGTGCACAAGGCTTTTCATGAAAATATGGAAAACCCAAGTTAGATGAGGTATGGGGGAGTAGATATAAAGAAGTAAAATAGCAATTTGATTGCACAAGGCTGCAATCTGAAGGATGAGAGAGACAGGAGAGGAGGAGGTTGAAAGAAGTTTTAAAGCAAAAGAAAAAAATAAATGCAAATATTTTTGTACACTAGGGCTTCAAGTGAAGGCAAGAAAGTCAGTGATGTCTTGAGATGAGGATTGAGAGGCAGACCATTCAAGGTCTTAAATGCACATCAAGGATCGTGCTATTTCCAGTGAGTGCAATGGGAAGTCAGTTGGGAATCACCCCTCTGCTCCAGTACTGGGTACTGAACCCAGGACTTCATGCATGTTAGGCAAGCACTCTGCCACTGAGCTACATCCTCAGTTTGTCAACAGTTTTATAAGGAAGTGACATGATACAATTAATATTGCTTATTGCTGGTTTCCTATAAAAAGTAATCTCAGTTGAGGGCCTAGGTGAAGTTTGGAAATAGATAAACTAGTTAGAAAATTGGAGCTTGTGTTGAGCTCATAAATCATGCTGCTGCTACTGGAGACGTGGTGCCAGGAAGAGAAACAGAAATTTTGCATGTAGGATCAAAAAGAGTTGATGAGAGATTTAGATATTTGACACAATACAGAAAGGGCTGTCAAGGGTAAGCCCTGTGTTCCTGGCGTGGCCATAAAATAAATGAAAGTTCAGCTGCTGTCATGGGAAACACAGAGGGAGCAAGTGAGAGGGGAAAGAGCAATACTTTTGATCTGGATGTATAATAAATCCAAACTGCCCACGTCTATGCGATAGTCAATGGAAAGGCAAAGTGGGTGTGTAGGTGAGCATACTGGAGCTCTAAAAGGGCAGCTCTGGGGCTTTAGCCACCATCAGGGAGTTGACAGATAAATGCAGGGGCAAGGAGAAAGTGGGTGTGAGTACAGAAGCAATCTCAGATCAGCCCCCTGAGGAACTCTACTACTGAGTGGAAGGTCAGTGAGACAGTGGCACCAGGATACTCCTGGGGAATGGAGACATGGAAGAAAATCTGGGTGGAACTGGTTGTCAGGAGTGAGATTCAAGAGCAGTCACCATCTACTGAATGGTTAAGAATCTAGCAAGGTGAGTCATGAGAACATACCTTGCAAGTAAGACCCTCAGTGCATAGGAACCCTGGGTCTGCAGGCTGCATGAGGAGTGGAGTACTACTTGTCTAGGTCACTCAGTGACGGGTTTTCTCCTAGGTGACATTTTCTTTTGTTTGACCCAAGAGAGAGAAGTAAAGGAGTTGCATGGAAATGAACCCATAAACCTTTGACACCATCATTATTATTATAATAAAATATCATCATAAACAATGACGTATTGGGCTGTTATGATGGGTTGGGTGTAAACTGTTAGCAATTTCTCATTCTTTAATGTATGAACTCTCTAAATAGGCTCAGCTATTATCCCCATTTTTAAAATATGGGGTTTGAGAATTCAAAAAATAGGACTATGATCACATAGATAGCAAGGGAAGGTAGAATTTCAAATGACTATTTTCTAATCTCATAGCTCACCTTCTCCACCCTCTCTGCTGTCTGGACTTTGCACACACACAGAGATTCTTTGAAGAGAATCTTTCCATGTCCTTTTATTGTTAGCCCTCGATTGGCAATTCCAGAAAGTGAGAACTTTACTTGGCAAAGTTAGCTTAGTGGTATTGGATGAGAAAGGCTGTGGAGAGAGGAATGGATTCAAAAGGAAATGAAAAAATGTGTGATAGAACTGTTCATTAACTTGATCCTTAGGATGTTTTCACAGGGGTGTTCACGGTCAAACTCATCAGACAGTACATTTAAATATACACAGATCATTGTGCATCAGTTATACCTCAAAAAAACTGTAAAATAAAGAAAAAGTGAATAAATGGTTGGTGAAAGTGTGGGAGAGACAGAAGGAGGAAGACCAAAGAAAAGTAGAAATCAGAAAACTTAGGCCAAATCAAACTATAATTCCCCATGATAATTGTCTCCACTGATTGGTATGGACTTCCTGCTGGGCCGTGTAGAGCTTCCTTATGGGCTCCTTCCAGTGGGGCATGCTAACAGCTGTCAGACCTTCTGTGAACTTCTGAGAGCCACCTTGTCCAAGGTCATGCCCCCTTCCTGAGAGCAGCCTGCAGCCAATGACTGGTGGGTGGGGGTGCGAGGGGGAGAAGGATTGAAGATCCAGCTCCTCCATGCATCCTGCTCCCAACCCACTCAACTCTGAAGGGCAGGTCTAGCTCCAGTGTTCCCCATGGGGTTGGCCGAGGTCTTGTCATGGCTGAATCATGCCTGACTTCTTCCTCTGCCCATTCCTGCTTTTTTCATCTCTCTCATTGGTGAGAGACACCACGGAATAAACCTGTGACAAGCGGATTACCTTCTCTGGATCTGCTTCTTGGGGAACCAATACTGGGACAGGGTTTCAGGGGGTAAAGAGGTACAGATTATCTCTGGCACAAACGTTATGTGTTGCCATGGTGATCTGATAACAGCCCAGGTGGCTTCACTGCACCCTCCAGCACGTTTCTAGGTCACCTATCTCTTACAGTAGGGGTGTGTGCAGGGAATTAAAATGGATTTTAGTAGTGGCCTGTGCAGTACATAATTAGTAAGATAAATCTGTCAAAAATTATGTGTGTACATCTTCTATTGATTTCCTAAGTATGCCTCATTTTCCATAAAATGCTATGAGCACTATATAATCACAGTGCACAGTGTACCTGAGCACTATAATACATATGCATACATGTGCATGACTTCTCACACAGTTCTGCATAATCTACTTTGCTAAAGGCTTCTATCACAGGCGCTGTGATAAGTGTTTGACATGAATGATCTCATCAGGTTCTCACAGGTGCGTACAATTACTTTCATTTTTTTCACATGCAAAAACTAAGGCCCAGAGGTTAAGCATCCCGACAATGACTCCCCAGCCAACACTGTGAATCAAATCTAGGACCACCAGACTTCAAGCCCTATACCTTTAAATTGTTATGCCACAATGAATATTGTTTTGAGTAAATTTCTTATGAGATAGAGTAACAAAAACAGAGAAAACCTCATTGACTCCTCATTTTGTAAATGTAGGTTTTGTATAATGGATTTCTTTCATTTGGACATACCTGGATACATAAATAAGTAAAAGTCATAAACAACAAAGCCACAGGGAAATGTGGTATTGTCCTCTATCCTTGCAGAAACTAGGACTTCTCAGCAATTGAAGTGAGCCTGCTTTTACAACTGAAATACTTTCCTTTGTATGCAGAGTAATGGAGCATAGCAGAATACATGCCTTCAGCTACAAAAATCTGTAAATCAACACACACTCCACCATGTGTGGCTGTGAGAACATATACCCTCACAAGCCAGGACACAGCCTCTGTCAAAGGAAGAGCTGGTTCCTATGAATACTGATCAGCCACTAAAAACAGAACTGAGATTGAGAAAACATCTTATCACCGATAAATGTATTGCTATCCTAACACCAACAGCTTGAATTCAATGAAAACTATATTGGTTAAATTAAGTCTTCTACATAAAGATGTCAAGTGTTACAACTTCACCATTACAGTGAAGAATAGCTGTGAAATGTGCCTAAACTGAAGAATGAGATGACAACATCCTAAAATGACTTTACAGAACCGTTAGGTCTGAAATCATATATCTCTAATGGAACATCAAGTTTCTTTTGGTATGGGCTGGAATTTTCAGTGCCATGCCATCCCAATTTGAGACATCTGGGCAATTTTTGTATGTTTTGATACTAACAAAAAGAAAGTAAATGTGTGTAGTGAACATTCCTAGAGTTTTCCCTTATTTACAGAGTGCTATGAAAACAGGACACAGCTGAAAATTTAAATTTATAACATTTATTTCAGATTTTCTTCAATAGTATAGCAACAGTCCTTCTGGTTTCCTTTTGCCTCCGATACTATGTATTCCTGGATTGGATTGTTATAGTTACAGGTTTTTTAAAAATATAAACATTAAAAACTCACAGGGGTGGGTGAGTTGGATCTGTGAGAATTCACCTTTCAATGAGCTTAGTCATTAGGTTCATTGTGAAGCTCTCTCTCCCTCTCTCCCTCTCTCTCTCTCTCTCTCTCTCTCTCTCTCTCTCTCACACACACACACACACACACACACACACACACAGACACACACCCCTTGGAAGATGTTGAGATTGCTTAAATATCTACATATCTACTATATGTGTTTCTCCATTTAACCTTGAGGTATGATTTTCAGAATGTCTTCCCATCATTTACAAAGGTGAACCAATCCAACTTTTAAGATGAAAGTGAGCCTTTCTTGAGCATGATTTACCTTCCTTTGTTTCCTCCTGATAAATTATATTTTCAGCTCAATATTCTGCTTTATAAAGCTCTATTTACTTGTCTTTCCGTAAGAAAGAGGCACATGTTTTCAAGATTAGATTCTAAATAATCCCCTGCTTTTAATTATGAAAACCTATGCCATTCAGGGAAGTTAGAGGAGAAGAAAATGATAGGCTGTGAAAAGAAATAATTCAGTATTACAAAATATTTCAGTATTATAAAATTATTGAAATTAGAGAGAGAAAGGCGTATTTGGTCATCTATCAAAGAAAGTATAAGCAATTGACACCTAGGTTTAATATGCTAGAGAAGTTGGGTCACCCGAGGTACCTTCAATCTTCTGATAATGTGGAGAAAATGAAAAAGAACATTTAAGGAGGGAGCCCTTAATCAAAGGCAAGTCCTCGAAGATCGAAATATCAGAGAGAAATATGTAAGATTCAGAAGTGAGGCAAATGGAGGAAGAAGGCTAAAACATCAAGAGACAAAAATTCACTTGAAAGTTTTCTAGATACAGATGTAAGTCATGTCTCTTGCCCACACTGATCAAGTATCCAGGGATGGGGCTTTTTAGGGAACGGTTACCGCTGGAGGGGTCAAAGGCTCAGGGATGTTATTGTGTTTGTCAAGCCCCAGCCTTTCATCTATGGAATGTCACTTAACCCTTAGAAATCTCTGGGTCTGTGCTTCTTCTAGCAAAGGGCAATTGTAGCAGAAAGCATTCTTCTGAGTGTGTGTGTTGGGAAAGGGGCTAGGGAGGAGGTATCGGGTCAGGGTTTCTGCACTGATACAGTGAAATTGTGAAAGAGCGGATGCTGAGATTAACAAGATAATTGCAGTAAAGTTACCCAGAAACCTGGAGCATCTACAGATTTCACCATACCACCTTTGATCACTCGAATCTTGGGAAAGGCACAGTCTTTTTGACCTTTTATTGCTTTTCTTCAATAAAAAAAAACAAAAAAAACAAAAAAAACAAGACACTAGTAACTAGCTGCTACAAGCCACTAAGAACCAAGGAACCTGCTGGAATACAGAGTGAAACTGGGTAAAAATGTGCTGGTGAGCAATCTCGAAAACATATCAACTTCCTTGTCAAGAGTCCACCCACACGCCCTGCACTGCGGATTGGATACTAGGCTTCTCTTGTGATTTATCGAATCTCTCCACGCACTGAGGCCAGCAATTGTCTGTGTAGAGAAGCTACATCTTCATGCCAGCCCTCCAACTCCCTAATGCAACTCTGAGAATAAGGGTATTTGCTAATTTTAACCAGGTCACTGTTGCAACTGAGCTAAAGAAAACAAAAGAGAAAGGGCTAAAATGTGCCCTAACTTCTTGAGCAAATTGGGCTGTAATTCTCAGTGAAAATAGGGAACAAAATTGGTCACACCTCCATAAATGTTATGTATTGTATAGTCTTTGTGTATGTGTGACGTTCCCACCCTCCTCCTTGGGAGACGGTATAGCAGAAGAGTTGTTAGGGAGTAAGATTCCCTGGGATTAAATTCTAGATGTTTCATTTCATTACTTTGGTAGATTTGAGCAATATGTTAAGTTCCTTTATTTTATTTTCTACATCTGTTAACAAATGAAAATGAAAGAAATATAATGGCATTTAACAGCATTGTCAAGAGGATGAGGGCTAACTGAAATGTTCTGTTCATACCTAGTGCCTGTCACACAGGATGACCCTAGTAAGAGCTGCCATTAGAGTAGAAATGACAGCAATAAACTAGTTTCTTAAAATAAATTGTGACTACTCAGAGAAAACGAAATTAATGGTGAATTTTAAGGATTGAGACATAGTAAGTCTGTCTTGATGTAACACAATGAAGAACATTAGTAAGTAAATGAGGAGGGAAGCTGGGGGGGGCAGGGGAGAGAAAGGACAGGGGTATCCTCTGACAAAGGAGAGCCATTAGCTTGAATCCACAAGGCCTCTGGTTCTTTGTGACAAAAATGTTTCCATACAGTTGGAATATGGACAGTATATTGCCTTTGTCTTTGGTCTTGAGCAACATGTCTTGGTATGGTATTCTGCTCCTTTTTTTTTTTTGACTGATTTTTGGTATCTGTCCTGCATGAGAGACTCTGGGTTTCTTGGATCTATGGTCTGGTGTCTGTAACAATTCTGTAAAATTCATGGCTTCCTGAAAAAAATTAAAATAGATGCATTCTTTTTTCCATCTGGAATTCCAAATGCCCATATGTTAGACCATTTGATATGAAGTGCAGCTGTAATTTTCTCAAGCAGTCCTGATTTCAGGGTGCCTCAATCCTTAGCTTGAAAATATAGTCACCATACATTTAACCCAATTTTATTAGCTTCCATTTGAGGTTTCTGCTACTCAAACATTTAAGTGGTGGTATACATACAAACTTCAAGTCCTTAAGTGTTAACAAAGGAGTCATGCTGTATTCATGGACTGGAATTTTGATACAATGATCTAGGTGAGGCCTGGGAGAATGTGTCCCTAACCCAGCAGCCTCACTGGGGTGAGACAGGTATTCTGGGCATAGCTCAACACATCTGTTACTTTTTTCTACTTGTGGTACTCTTATAAGCTTTGTTAGATTAAAGTCCCTCTTCTTGAACCTGTTCTTTCATTCATCTTAAAATTATCTTTCTTTAGTTTATGAATGAACTGTTCTTATAATCCAAAGGTACTGGCTAAAATTAAAAGCACTGACAATATCAAGTGCTGACAAGGATATGGAAAATCTTGAACTATCATGTAATGCTGGTCAAAGTGCAAATCAGAATAATGATCCTTAAAAATTCTGGGGTGTTATTAAGCTAAATATACATAAAATCCAACAGTTTCATTTCTGAATGTGAAAATGAGTACTCATTTCCATCAAAAGATGTGAAGACTGTTCATGGAAGCTTCCTTGGAAATAACCCAATGATTCTCAGCAATAGAAAAGACACATGAGATACACTTGCACAATAAAGTATTGTTCAAAAATAAAAATCCAAAAACAATAACTACATTCAATAATGTGAAAGAATCACAAAGGTAATGCTGAGTGAAGAAAAACAGACACAAAAGTTAATAAAAATTATTTGATGGTGGCAGAGTTGGAATAGTAGTTAATTCTGAGGACATCAACTGAGAAGAGGCACACAAGAGTCTGCTGGGGTTAGAGAAGCATTCTATGCCTTGATCTGAGTAAGGTTTACATAGGTGCATGCACATATGTTAAAATTCACTTAGCTGTACACCTAAGTTTGTATATTTTACAGTATATAAGTTAAACCAAGAAAAAATAAAGCACAGGCAGGAGAGAGAGAAAGGAAGAAGAGAAAAGAGAAAGGAAGGATAAATCATTTTGTCCTAGAAAATGAAAGTTTGGAAAACAAGTTTGAAAGCCCTTTGGGTCTTTGCCATTAATGATTTCACAGACTTATGTCCCTTCTCAGCATATTTCCAAACTAGGTGGAGATAATATTTTCCATAAATAAATATTAACAGTAGATGGAAATCATATGGGCAAATAGATAATACAGAAAAACTTGTTGACTTTTTTTGGTGTTCTCTTGATTGTTAGTCATAAAAATATTTTCCACAGAGCAATTCAACGAGTTTCAGACATCAGGAGGCTGGGGAAAGGCTGGTGTAACTAGGTTACATACTCTGGATTGAATCAAATATTAAATATTTCCCTCTGACTACAAAAACAAAAAACAAGTCTTAAACAGCAAAAATATACAATTTTTTGAGACTTTCCTTAAAATTCCTGCCTCCTATGTTTCTTATGAGGAAATGTCTTTTTTTTTTTAAATGTGGAAAAGAAATAAAGCAATTTACTATTTAACCACTGATATGTACAGTTCAATAGCATTAACTGTATTTTTACTGTTGTGCAAATGATTTCTATATTTATTTCATCTTTAAAACTGAAACTGTATACCCATGGACTTAAAACTGGCATTTCCCCTCCTACCCGCCCTGGCAATTAGGATTCCACTTTTTGTTTCAATGAGTTGCAGTACAATGTTTGTCTTTTTGTGACTGGTATATATACTTAATATAATGTCCTCAGGTTTATCCATGTTGTAGCATGTGATAGAATTTCATTTTTTTGAAGACTGAATGATAACTGATTATGTTTGTATGTGTATGTATACTTTTCTTTCATATTTTCTTTATCCATTATCTGTCAATAGGCATTTGGGGAACTTTTTTTTTTTTTTTTTTTTTTTTTTGTAGTACTGGGGAGTGAACCCAGCAGTGCTTTACCATTGAGCCACATCTCCAGTCCTTTTTTAAATTGAGACAGTCTTGCTAAGTTGCTCAGGGTCTCACTATGTTGCTGAGATGAGTCTCAAACTTGTGATCCTCTTGCCTCAGCCTCCAAAATCTCTGGGGGGCATATGCCATCATGCCCAACTTGGTTTTTACTACTTATTATGAATAATGCTGTAATAAGCATTGGTGTACACATCTCTCTTTGAGATTCTCGTTTTAGTTCTTTTGAATATACATCCAGAAATAAGATTACTAGATCATACTATAATTCTGATTTTTAAAAAACCTCCATACTGCTTTCTGAAGTGGCTGTAAAATTTTATCAATGGTTCACAAGGGTTTCAATTTCTCCACAATCTTACCAACACTTGCAATTTTCTTTTTTTTTTTTTTTTTTTTTTTTTTTTGGTGGTGGTATTAGGGATTGAATCCAGAAGTGCTCTACCAATATGCTACATCCCCAGACTCCTTTCTAAAATTTTTATTTTATTTTATTTTGAAGGTCTTAACTAAATTCTGAGGCTGGGCTTGAGCCTGTGATCCTCCTGCCTTAGCCTCCCATGTATCTGGGATTATGGGTACATGCCACTAAGCCTGACTCGTTTGACAGTGGTCATCCCAATGGCTATAAAGTCATCAGTCACTATGAGTTCCTTGGGAAAACCAATGACAGAATCAAATAAACAGAGGGGAAAATGTTGAAGGTGGAAGGAGCCCAATCTTGTATTTTATGCATTCATTAAACTAGAAAGGATAATGTATGGATACAAGTCTCAAATTATTTTTGTGTTTTAGTAGCCAAGTAGGAATTCCCACCTTGACAAATCTGACAGAAAGGACAGACAGGAAGACGAGTCCAGGCTGATTTTTGGTGACAATTTCCTACTGTGCTTTGCAGTTCATTGCTGTATCTCACCGAGGACACTTTTTCCTGTGGTGAGCAAGCCACCTTCCCTTTGCCGCTTCATGAACTCCCTTGTCATTCTACCTTCTCAGCCAGATACATCCTGTGGGAACATCTTAATCTCAAATCCTCCTCTCTATCCCACAAAGGGATCTCTTATCTTCGTATTACCCTACTTTAACCATTCATCCTCAGAGCCATACTCTGGACTTGGTTATCCCTGTGAATTATTCAAACTCTTCAAGCTTGAACTTCATCACCACTTCCTATGGGCCCAGTTGACTCTCACCCCAGCTCATGCTGCCCTCTGACCATATGCACACTCAAGTTCCTTGTGCCTCCTTCTCCACCAGTCTATTAATGTCCTCTGAGTTCATTTCTCAATCCTTCACTTGTTTGTGTATCAGATTCTCTGAAGGATAGCCTAAATTCAATGTCCCTTGATTTAGGCTGCAAAAGACCAGCTGAACACCAAAGATTTCACCAACCATCTGTCTTGTCTTCTCAATCTGCACATCAGACGTGAGAAGCTGTACTGGTGTGTGGACTCCTGACTCCCACACAAGCTAAGTCCTAGTCTCTATCCTTACCTGGACCCTCACACCTGCCCCACAGTTCTTGACTGTGAGTCTTTTTCTCAAATCTGTATCACTGCTGTTTCAAATTCTCTAGGATCATCATTATCTTTATCCACTCCCTGTTAGAGTGACGTGGTCTGGTGGCAAGGAAGCATTGGCAGAAGAGTACTCCTTTAACTTTATGCTTTAATATGAACCACCAGACTGCTCTGTGACAGACCAAGCGGTCAAATTTCCAATCTTCCTCGAAAGGGTTTTGGAAGAACCAGGGTTGTCTGATATCTTGGTTCTTCCAACTTAATAAGATATTTGGTAGTAACTTTATTCTATAAAATATCATTTTTATTAATTTTGCTATGTTTTCATTCTTAAAAGCTCCATTAGTTGCTGATTTAAAGGAAAGTTCACTCGTTTAATCATCAAGCATTCTTTGATTTCAAGTAAAGATCAAAAGCTATCGTGGCTCAAAGGAATATAGGTGAAGCCTCTGAGTCAGAATTTTTTAATTCAAACCCAATGTGGTTACCAATTCTCTGTGTGGCCTTAAGCAAGACATTGTAACTTAGTTTGCCTTAGTTTTCTCATTAAAAAGAACAAAAATGATATTAATATGGTTAACTCAACTTAGGAAATTGCTGAAGAAAATTAAAATCATTTATGAAGCTTTTATGAAATGTAAAACCCAATCCAGGATGATGAAGTCACAGATGGGAAGGGTGTACAGGAGAGGGGAAAAGTGTTAATCTTTCCTCATACAGAAAGTTAATTTTTCAAATTAGCCTCCAGTGGGAATGCATTTCATAGGAAATAAGTCCTAATCTTCTGCGATGTTTTGACTAGATCACTGAGGAGATGAGCTGAGAATGAGAGGTTTCCACATTTTTCTTTTTGCTGCAGTCAGAGCAATTTCATTGTTCATTTGAGAAACACCGAGAGCCTATTTTGTGTCATTTTTTAAAAGTTAAGTTGACAAATATTTATTGCATGTCCCCTATGTCAGTTGCTTTCATTATTTGTATGTTTGTACCCTAGGGGGATGTGCAGGTGATTCATTAGAATGTGGCAAGAAATCTTAGACTGTGTGTTCATATTTATTTTTCATTGGAAAAAAAAATCTATTAGTTGGAAAGTCAGCATATTTAGAGTATCCCAGGAAAGGCGTGAATTCCACAGGCTTGAGGAGATGGCAGTACAGCCCACGCTCAATGGCTCCAGATTATCTTCCTGGGACATGTTATTTACATGTGGGTTTGTAGCTTGCCATATCTAGCCTTAACTACACTGGCTTCCGTAAAATAGACTAGAAAATTAAGCTATCAAGAAAGACAAGATATGTATTTATATTCACTATTACTCATTATGAAACTATCTTAAAATATCTTTTTCTGAGAGGTTTTCAAGATGGCAGACGAGAAGGTGACCATATTTCATGTCGCTCCAGGACTCAGGATTCAAGAAGAGGAGGTATTGAGAGACTCAGGACCAACTCAGGGCCGCCAGGTGAGTCTCTCCCACTGGGCAAGGATCCCCAGCCAGGTAGGTAGTCCTGGAACAAGGGAACTTCATGGAGAAGAGTTGCCCAGTGAGACTCCCCTGCTGGAGCGGTGAATCCAGACAGCTGGGAGCGTCACAGAGGAGGGCTGCCCAGTGAGAGACTTCTGTGCAGAGCGAGGCTTCCCAGCCCAGGCGGTAGTTCTGGATCCCAGGGAACTTCGCAGAAGAGGGCTGCCCAGCGAGATGTCCCCACTGGGTGTCTTCCCCACCAGGCAAGGCTTTCCCACCAGGGCGGTAGAACCAGAGACCCAGGCCCAGACCAGTCGTGCCTCAGCCCGCAGTCTAGTCCCCCTTTGACTGACCATCGGTCAACAAGTGGAGGCGCCTCTACCCACTAGCAGGGAATATACCCCACCTGAAGGCCACCACCCCTAGAGGGGCAGCTTCCTTGTGTATCACTGCATTATCAAGTTCCTCCAAGACTTCAGGCTACTGAAGGCTAGGAGGAGAATTATTGGAAATCTACAGGGACACTATAAGTCAACAGAGGAAATCTGCAATATCTCTGAGTTTCACTACTAGAGGGGTAGATACCTGAGCGATATGAGAAAAAAAGGGAAGAAAATGTCCCAAACAAACCTAGATGCTACATCAATAAAATCCAATGACAGCATGGCAGAAGAAATATCAGAAAGGGAGTTCAGAATGTACATAATTAAAATGATCAGAGAAGCACATGATGAGATGAAAGAGCAAGTGCAGGTTTTGAATGATCGCACCAATCAACAGTTAAAAGAGCAAATGCGGGAAGCAAAATATCATTTCAATAAAGAGAGATACTGGAAAAAAAAAAACCAGAAATCCTTGAAATGAAGGAAACAATAAACCAAATTGAAAACTCCATAGAAAGCATAACCAACAGGATAGAACACCTGGAAGACAGAACCTCAGACATTGAAGACAAAATATTTAATCCTGAAAACAAAGTTGACAGAGAAGATGGTAAGAAATCATGAACAGAATCTAAAAGAATTATGGGATATCATGAAAAGGCCAAATTTAAGAATTATTGGGATTCAAAGGAAGGCACAGGGAAACAAACCAAAGGAATGAACAATTTATTCAATGAAATAATATCAGAAAATTTCCCAAATCTGAAAAATGAAATGGAAAATCAAGTAGAAGAGGCTTATAGGATGCCAAATATTCAAAATTACAACAGACCCACACCAAAGCACATTATAATGAAAATACCTAACATACAAAATACAGAATTTTAAAGGCTGTGAGAGAAAAAATCAAATTACATTGAGGGGGAAACCAATAAGGGTATCAGCAGATATTTCCACCTAGACCCTAAAAGCTAGAAGGGCCTGGAACAACATTTTTCACACTCTGAAAGAAAACGGATGCCAACTAAGAATCTTATCTTCAGCAAAACTTATCTTCAGATTTGATGACGAAATAAAATCCTTCCATGATAAACAAAAGTTAAAAGAATTTACAAAAAGAAAGCTGGCACTACAGAACATTCTCAGCAAAATATTCCATGAGGAAGAGATGAAAAACAACGAGTAAATCAGCAAAGGGAGGAACTACCCTAAAGGAATAGCCAAATAAAGGAGAAACCAAGTTGTGTTAAAAAAAAAAAAAATGAGCCAAATGACCAGGAATACAAATCATATCTCAAGAATAACCCTGAATGTTAATGGCCTGAACTCATTAATCAAAAGACATAGACTGACAGATTGGATCAAAAAGAAAGATCCAACAATATGTTGCCTGCAAGAGACTCATCTCATAGAAGACATACCTACAGACTGAAGGTGAAAGGATGGGAAAAAACATACCATGCACATGGACTCAGCAATAAAGCCGGAGTATCGATCCTCATATCAGATAATGTGGACTTCAAGCCAAAGTTAGTCAGAAAGGATAAAGAAGGACATTTCATACTGCTTAAGGGAAGTATAAATCAGCAAGACATAACAATCATAAATATCTATGCCCCAAACAGTGGCTCATCCATGTACGTCAAACAAATCCTTTTCAATTCCAGGAATCAAATAGACCACAACACAATAATACTAGGTGACTTTAACACACCTCTCTCACCACTGGACAGATCTGACAAACGAAAATTGAACAAAGAAACACAGATCTCAATAACACAATCAATAATTTAGACTTAACAGACATATATAGAACATACCATCCAACAAAGAGCGAATACACTTTCTTCTCAGCTGCACATGGATCCTTCTCTAAAATAGACCATATATTATGCCACAAAGCTACTGTTAGCAACTATAAGAAGATAGAGATACTGGATTGAAATTAGAAATAGATGGCAGAATAAAAAACAGAAACTACTCCAGCACCTGGAGATTAAATAATATGCTATTGAATGATGAATGGATAACAGAAGACATCAGGGGCGAAATAAAAAAAATTCTTAGCGGTAAATGAGAACAAAGATACATCATATCAAAATTTCTGGGACACTATGAAAGCAGTACTTAGAGGAAAATTTATTTCATGGAGTACATTCAATAAAAGAAGAAAAAAATCAACAAATAAACAACAAAAGAAGTAGAGGACAGGAAATAGTTAAAATCAGAGCTGAAATCAATGAAATTGAAACAAAAGAAACAATCAAAATAATTGACAAACTAAAAAGTTGGTTCTTTGAAAAAATAAACAAAATTGACAAACCCTTAACCACACTAACAAAGAGAAGGAGAGAGAAAACTCAAATTACTAAAAGTTGGAATAAACAGGGAAATATCATGACAGACACGATTGAAATACAAAACATAATTAGAAGCTATTTAGAAAATCTATATTCCAAAATAGGAAACCTCGAAGACATCAACAGGTTTCTCTGAGGTTTTCTATAGATACAGCACTAATTTCTAGAATATATAAAGAACTCAAAAAACTTTACACCAAGAATACAAATAACTCAATCAACAAATGGTCTAAGGAAATGAACAGACACTTCACAGAAGATTTACAAGCAATCAACAGATATATGAAAAAATGTTCAACATCTCTAGTAATAAGAGAAATGCAAATCAAAACTACCCTAAGATTTCATCTCACCCCAATTAGAATGGCGATCATCAAGAACAGAAGCAACAATAGGTTTTGGTGAGGATGTGGGGGAAAAGGTACACTCATGTATTACTGGTGGGGTTGCAAATTAGTGAAGCCACTCTGGAAAGCAGTATGGAGATTCCTCAGAAAGTTTGGAATGGAACCACCATTTGACCCAGTTATCCCACTCCTTGGCCTATACCCAAAGGACTTAAAATCAGCATACTACAGAGATACAGCCACATCAATGTTCATTGCTGCTCAATTCACAATAGCCAGATTGTGGAACCAACCTAGATGTCCTTCAATTGATGAATGGATAAAGAAACTGTGGCATATATATACAATGGAATATTACTCAGCCATAAAGAATAATAAAATTATGGCATTTGCAGGCAAATGGATGAAATTGGAGAATATCATGCTAAGTGAGATAAGCCAATCTCAAAAAACTAAAGGACGAATGATCTTGCTGATAAGTGGATGAGGACAGATAATGGAGGGTGGGAGGGGTTAGCATTAGGGTTAGGGTTAGGTTTAGGGTTAGGGTTAAGAAGGGTGGCAAGAATGGAGGAAGGAAGGATTGTATAGAGGGAAAAGAGGGGTGGGAAGGGTGGGGGGGGGAGGAAAAAAATAACAGAATGAATCAAACAACATTACCCTGTGTAAATTTATGATTACACAAGTGGTATGCCTTGACTCCATGTACAGAGAAACAACATGTATCCCATTTGTTTACAATAAAAAAGAGAAAAAGAAAAAAAAATGTTCAACATCTCTAGTAATAAGAGAAATGCAGATCAAAACTACCCTAAGATTCCATCTCACCCCAATCAGAATGGTGATTATCAAGAATACAAGCAACAATAGGTGTTGGTGAGGATGTGGGGAAAAAGGTACACTGATATGCTGGTGGGGTTGCAAATTAGTGCAGTCACTCTGGAAAGCAGTATAGAGATTCCTTAGAAAATTTGGAATGGAACCACCATTTGACCCAGCTATCCCACTCCTCGGCCTATACCCAAAGGACTTAAAATAAGCATACTATAGTGATGCAGCCACATCAATGTTCATAGGTGCTCAATTCACAATAGCCAGATTGTGGAACCAATCTAGATGCCCCTCACTTAATGAATGGATAAAGAAACTGTGGTGTATATATACACAATGGAAATTACTCAGCCATAAAGAATAATAAAATTATGGCATTTGCAGGCAAATGGATGAAATTGAAGAATATCATGCTAAGTGAGATAAGCCAATCTCAAAAAACCAAAGGACGAATGATTTCACTGATAAGCGAATGATGACACAATGGGAGGTGGAAGGGAGGCAAGAATGGAGGAAGGAGAGACTGTATAGAGGGAAAAGAGGGGTGGGAGGGGTGAGGGGAAGAAAAAAAATAACAGAATGAATTAAACACCATTACCCTTTGCAAATGTATGATTACACAAATGGTATGCCTCTATTTCATGTACAACCAGAGAAACAAGTTGTACCCCATTTATTTATAATAAAAAAATATCTTTTTCCCTTGAAACATTAGCTAGTGATAATTTGAAGCCATCATGATAAGTATATTTAAAAATGTTTTGTATTTGTCTTTTTGGGATCCTTTTTTATTTTCTATTTAGAAGTATGCTTTATAATGAGCATAATCCTGAGATTGGTTATAAGGCATATTAGTGTATTTGCACATATCGGGGATATATGTTCAAAAGTGTTTCTTCAACAGATTGTGTGACAGAAAACAAATTAGAAATGTGTGATGAAGATTTGGGGAAATGAAGATTGAAAGAGAGTCTCAGGATGTCTGACTGAACACACAGGGGTGTGCACAGTCTAATCTCAAGTCTGAGTATTTCTTCAAGGGCCATGAAAAATGTCTCATGTGGAATATTTTCTGTACTGAAAACCATACGGTGGTTTTAAAGCATGAACTTTAATACTTTGACACTCTCTTCAATGAGTGATAGGGATCCCTCGGATCTGTGTTGGGTTTGTGTCTGTTTTACCTAATAGACTTTGTTGTCAACAAAAGCCATTCATTACTTTCCTAGTGCTTTGGGGACATTTATTATGCCATAGAGGAAACTACCTGTCATGTAAGAAGTTCAGTTACCACAAGGCTGCCAGGTGGGTGGGTGAGGCCCCCGGCTGAATGGTTCCAACTGAGCCTCATCTTCTGAGCCATGCATGGAAGTGAGGCCATGTGGGGCTTTCTATGCTACCTGTTTTCCAGGTGAATACCAGTGAAAGACCTCAGTCGATACTACCAGGTGCATAAGAATAACCTGGTAGAGCTATGCTGAAATTCCTTACACATAAAATCTGAGACGTGAACAGGTTTTTAGGCTTTTGTTCTATAGCAATAGATAACTTTCAACGTCATTGTTACCAGAAGAGAGAAGCCAATCTAACAAAAAAACTAAACGGGTAGCATTGACTCTGAGAGTAGCTGTGGGCAAAGCTGGAAAGACTGTGAAGAGGATTTCAGTGAGGAGTGAGGAAAATGTCACCAAAAAATGAGGGAGCTGGAAGAGAGGAGAGTAAGACTGCTTAGTGTGGAAATTTTAGAAATGCTGATGTATTTGATATTGTGGAAAACAAAATGTACCAATGGATTGAAGAATCTGGCTAAGTAAATTTCCAGAAGAATATCAAAAGTTTCTTTTAAGTGCTTCAAAGTTATAGGAAAAAATAGTAGAGTGAAAAAAGGAAATCTGTAGTTTTCAAGCAGAATTTGGAGAAAAATAATGAATAAACACTTTCTTAGCTGAAGAGCAAAACTACTTCTCACTTCCGTTGTCTACCAGTAGAATATTGTCAAAGTAAAGGGAAACAGGGTCCAGAGACAAAATTCAGAATGTTGTAAAAAAGATATAATCTCATAATATACAATATTCAGAAGATTAGAGGTGGTATCTCATGGATCCTTTTAGTAAACAAATGAACAAACAAAAACCACATCTTTTCTCCAGGATCTTAAGAGCGTGCCTTACAGATTCTCTGTTTAAAAATAGAGCTTCACCATTTGTATAACAAGATTTATATATTTTGATCTTCATCAATGTGACAAGATCTACGATTTTTTCACCTAATTCCATTCAATCTGTTGCCCCTGGTATTACATGCATTGCATGCTGAAGATTGTATAATATTATTCAATTATTCTCTGTCATAGCTCCTTATGACTTACTCTTTGTAAGAGTTACCAGTTCTTTGAAGTTAACTAACAGTTTGCAGAGAAGCAGCATACTCTGAAATAGAAACCTATCAGTTACTCTTGCATTTGTTGTAGAGAACAAGTATAATTTTAAATGTTTGCTTACTCAGGGTATATTATTAGGAGCAATATCATTATTTTCTCCTTGCAATGAAACATTTAATATCCATTAATAATTAAGAGTACTTCCAGAAGCAACTTCTACATGAATTCCACATATAACTCTAAGAATTCTTGGTAAGGAACTGGTGACTATTCCCTTTGAATGTGTGAAGAAAATAGTATAGTTTTAATGCTTAAATAAGTATTTGTTAAGTACATACTATATGCAAGGCATTATAATGTTTTCTGGGAAAGGAAAATGCAATGGTAACAAAGCAGCTTGGTCTTTAAAGAGGTTTAAAATCAAATCTCAGGAGAAAATATGAACAGTTTGAAAATATATTTCTTTATTTAAAAAAAATAAAAATAGGGCTTCAAAAGATCTTCAAAAGATCTTAAGATTGTCACAAAGCAATCCTACAGAGGAACCACAAGAGAAAAATGCGTATTTCAAAGATTTTTATGCATATAATATTGTGTAATATTTCAGTAAGATTTATAGAAATCTGCAACATTTTTAAGAGAATTGTATTGGCAGAATATATTGACAGCTTGGACTAAAAGAGGCAGATATGGAATAAAACAAAAAAAAGCTTTGCATGCACAAAATTCTATGGGTTAGAAATCTCCTGGGGAGACAACTGCTCAGCTATAAACAGGCGATTTCTTGTGGAAAAGGAAAAATGACTCAAAGGATAAGATTACAAACTGGCAATAGGAATTGGTAAACTATAGCATATGGGTCGAATTTAGGCATGGACCAGCTTTATATGTCCAATGAGTTAAGAGTATTTTTACATATTTAGAGCTGTTTTTAAAAAAGAATAAAATTAAACCATGTTGCAAACAAAGTCTAAATATTATTGCATGGTACTATACAGAAAAATAATCTGACCTTCACCTAGAGGAAAAAGCCAAGAAACATAAGAGAATTACTCCCAGGGAAGAGTAACATTGAGCTGGTAGCAAGGGCCTAGCTACGTTTCAGAACTGATATGGTCTTGTGTCTACTGTGGCTATCTCATGCCCAATCTATCAATTTGTGCTGGAGGAGGGAAAATAATCTCTGTAGTTCACTACTATTCAGATCATGAGGAACCACACCCAAGGAATAACATTTTCTTAGCAGGAGTCTTCTCTGAACCTGAAATGGAATCAGGTACCAAGATAGTTGGTACCTGGGTCTTCAGGTGGGTGGGTTTCAGGAGGGGCCAAATATAATTCACATATAAAATGTAAACAATCTGTTTCTTGAGCAATAACTATGGTGATTTCAAAACATGTCTAGAAAATTTCACTATGCTCTTGCCATAGAGAGATTGTAGCTGTGCCCCTCATCTGCAATCTGGGAGGATATGTATCTGCACCAACCCACAGAGCATGGGAAAGATTAATGAATAAATTTCAAGATGAGGTCAGAAAAAGGCCATACAGTTAATATTTGCTTCTTTTTGGATTCCCTCCCCTGGGGAAGGTCTCTGCCATGAAAGGATTTTGAATACCCTAAGACTCTGCCATGCTGGAGTGTAATGTAAGCCACTCTTCTTGACAATCTCTCTGAGCCCAAACCTCTAGCCAAGACACCAGACATGTGAATGACATTGTCTTGGGCCATCTACCTGCTGAACATCACTGATGTTATGAGGATCAGCATAGCTCAGCCAAGCCTTTCCTGAATTCTTGACCCACAAATTCTGAACATAAAAAAAGCTTACTGTTGTAAGCTACAAAGTTTTAGAATATTTTGTTATGCAGCAGTAAGTAACTAAAACGCTTCACTGTGTATATGTAGGATATACTCTATGCCAGGGTGGTGCTGTGGACCCAGCCATGTAATCTGCATTGGTTGATGGAATCCTAGCAATATGATATAATAAGAGGCCCGAGATGCACTTGCAAGATTGGGTTTCTATTCTCCTGACCCCTATCATTGCTATGAGAAGATATATCTGGTATACATATCTCTATCTCTCTCTCTCTGTATCTATCTATCTATATGGCATATATATATATATAAGCTATAGATAATGAATACAATGAAAATTTTATTTCAAGGAATTTTCTGAATAAAAACACTTTGTTTTAATCATATTTTCATGCATTGTCCCTAAAATATGTGGGATACTCTATCTATTTTGTCTTATGCTATCTTTTCTTCTTTTTGTCTCTCCATCCTATATATTCTTAATAGCCTAACTTAAATTCTGCAACCCTAGAATCACCTAGGTTATTCCATCTCATAATGGCCTTACCTCTGGATTCCTGTAGGATTCACTTGCTGTACTTTGTCTTGACAGTTGCTAATAGATGACTTTGGGGGGGTATTTAATGTACTTTTGTGTTCCATATCTTGCAGTCCACTTTTTAAGATCTCTGAGGACAGCTATCTGTTTCACACTACTTCTGACCTTTCACCCGAATCCAGCAGCACTTAGCCCAGTTTGAAGTACGTAACACTCATTCAACAAATATAGGCTGAAGGCACAGAATGAGCCATAACTCTTGAAAGGATGTTAGCTAGGTAGAGACAACAGAAAACACATTTTATAACATTGCTTTGCCTCGCTTTCTATTACTTCAAATTTGAAAGAATAATAAAACTCTTTATGGAAGATAATTGAGCAATTTGGTGCAGGGTCAAGGGGTGGGAGGGAAATCTGCTGAAATCTCAAATGTTTTCAGTGAATCAGAGTCTTTATGGGTAAAAAGGTATTAAACAATTGCTGTCAGGCTTGACTATCTGCCAAATGACTGATCATAACGGCAGAGCTGTATTTCCCAACTTGGAGGTTTTGCAAGTCATTAATAAACTGTGCAACACTTACCAGGTGTTTGGCGAAAGCATGCTTACAGAAAGAGTTTGCAAATATTTATATTCCAGAAAAATCCTCCCACTGTATTTCGAGTTGAAACAGAGAATCATTTTCCTTTAAAAGATTATTTTTTTATGTCAGGGCATTGTATTTTCAAGAATCGTATTGAGAAATACTACCATGATTTTTTTTTTTTTTTTGTCTCAACTTTTTCTCCAGGGAAATTACAAATGAGGATGATGGGGGGGCTGAATGAGAGCAACTACTCACCTGCCAAAAACTTGTTTAGTGACAATGCACCTTTTGTAAAGGAGAAATAGGAAGTATCGTTCAAGCATCTGTTGGGAAGAAGAGAGTTTTCTTCACAGCCGATCTACTTCACTTGCAGGGAGAGGCAAGCACGTTTATTAATTTCTCTCTTTTCTCTTGAAAACGGAGTCTATGGTTAAGATTGGGACTGAGTCTTCCATCCAGAAATTAACAATGAGGTTAAATATGTATTCTACCACTGAAATAGATCTGAGTGGAAGGGGCGAGGTTTAGATGAAGTGCACAACACATCCTAAGGCCCATTGAAGGACAAGAGTCGTCCTTTTGTATTAGCCTTGTGTGGCATTGCTTACGGGGCACTATGAGATGGCAAGTTTGAAAGGTTCCGTCCACAAAGAATGTTCTAATTAACAGTATGAGTCTAGGGCCCACCTGCTGCAGCTTTTTGAGCTAATGGGGACACTTATGGGACAGAGCACTCCCCTTGCATGTAGTACATAGTATACACTGAAAGCTGATTAATGCATATCCAAGGCTGACGTAATAGATTAAAAAAACAAAAACCTGTGGCTGTCAGCTCATCTCACATTAGTTAAAACAGTAAAACATGCCTGTCAAATCAAGAATTAACCCAGGGTGGAAAAGATGGATCAGGAGTGACCAACTTGTAGTTAGGGTGATGAACATCCCATAAAGGTCCGTGTATTGAAGATTTGGTCCCCAGAGTGGTGTTGGGGAGAAGATGGAAACTTTAAGAGATGGGGGTCTCGTGGGGGGCCCTCAGTCACTGAGGGATTCTCCTAAAGGGGATTGTGGGAGCCCATCTCCAACCCTTTTCTTTCTTTCTGGTTGTGAGATGAGTAGTTTGCTTGGTTATGCATTCCCTGCCATTTCCATCTGGCATCCCAATCAGAGGCCCGAAGCAATAGGACTGCTTGATGTTGGACTCGAAACTCAAAAACCATAAGCCAAAATAAACCTTTATGCTGTATATGTTAATTTCTCAGGTATTTTATTATAGTGATGGAAAGTCAACTCACCTTAAAGGCGAGTATCCTACCATTAGCTGGTGTGAAAGCTCCCCCTTGAGGAGCTCCAAGTAACTGCAAAGCACAAATTCAAGGTTGCATCACCAGCTGCACCAGCTTCAGAAGGCTAAACACTTCTATAGGTAAAGCGGGGGAAACCTTTCACAGGCATTTCTGCCAAAGTCTACTCCACAAAAGGATGATTTCTGTCTCCACCCAAGATCTTTTATTACTTAACTGGCACTCTAACATGAACTAAGGTACGTATAATGAACCATTCCGCCACACATGCCCTGCCACCTGCCAGGGCTCATCTCCTAACCAACTGGAGGAAAAACCTTTGTTAAAACAATAATGATAACCCTGTTCTCAGGTGTTTTTTTTTTTCCTTATGTGTAGACTGCTTGAAATAATGAGGTGTTTTATATTCTGAAAATGGCATGAGGGGGGAAAAGATACTTCCTGACAAAAGGTTGTTCTTAATTGGATGAAATTTTATTTGACTACATGAGAATTTGGAGATTTTTCGTTTTGTTCGAGATGAGCAAACCACAGAGCTGAGTCTTAATGAGGTTTTGAAAGGATTAGATTTCCTCCTAGCCTGTGGCCTCCAGCAACCCATTCTCCTCTAGCATAAATGAGCTTCTTTTCCATGTGTGTTTTAGGGATAGCTGTCCAACCTGCCCACATGCATCAGGAAAGCACCCCCGGGGCACATTCCACATGCCGAAGTGGCAACTCATATGTTGGGATCTGCCTGTTAAGTGCTGGACTGCAGAGTCTGGCCTCAGGTGACTCAAATGGTTCTCCCACTAAAGTGGTCTCCATGTTCTCTTATCCAGTGGGGCTTTTTTCCTTTAAAGTTTTTGGAGACATCTCCCACAGAACAGCGAAGAACTGATGCAACGGTCAGCGTTATACAAAAAGAATAGGGTTTTCTATCTATCAAAAGAGGGAAGCTTGGTTATCAGTTCTTACTGAAGTGGAATCAAGAGGCAGTTGCAACATGTACTATTACCTAAATCACAGTACGATGGCACTAAATGCAGGATATCAGGAAAACAGGGAGAAAACATTATACGATAAGCTTCATAATTATATTATTAACCACATTAATTATCGTTAACTCTAATTATATGAAGTTACTCAGACTAGGAAAAGAATTTTGGCCAGAAGTCATTAACTTTTTTTTCCAGGGTATATTACGCAAATTTTGGCAAAGGCTAATCAATGATACTACCCTTTCACTCAGTGTATCTCTAACATGACCTTGGGAGTCAGCTGAAATCAAAGACATCTCAGAACTTGGGGCAGAATCAAATAAGGAAGACTTGGCTTCAACTAAAATAACATTAAGCTCGTTAAACTGAGTGTTACAGCTGCCAAAATTCTAGACTGAAGTAACTGTCCTATGTGAAAACTCAAACCTTCTCGTGGTGCTGAGTTTTATTCCCTGGGGCTTGATTCCCTGAGCAGTACCACTCAGCATAACCAGCACAATGGAAATCCAGGAGAATCTCTAAGCCCCACTCGGTGCCTCCACAATTGTCTCCCAGGATTGAAATCTGTCTTCATTCTTCCATTCCTCAAATACTTAACATCCACACTTATTTTTGGAGAAATACGTGTATGTTATTTGTAACTAATACAGAAGTCTGATTTTGATGATTCAGTTAACCTTTTGCATTTTGATTTTTCAAAGTGTTTGCAGATTTGCAAATGTGTTTTAGAAAACAATACTGCAGCTTTTTTTTTTTTTTTTCCCTAGAAGAATTTGTTTTTAAATGGAGCTAAGTGGAACTGGGTTAGTGAAGAGCCACTGAATCTGCAAGTTTGTAGTAAGGAATATTCAGTTGCCCAGAAGCCAGAATTCCTGCCTTCAAAAACAAGCCCATTTCCCCAGGCTTCTTGGTGTCTCCATTTTACTACAGCTACCCTCTAGTAATAGCTCAGCAAATGTTTATTGAGTAAATTAACAAGCACTAATTTAAAGATAATTGAACAATTAGTAGATAATGAATGATTTGTAAATTAGCAATTTATAATAAATTACAAATTATTTAGTTAATCAGTAAATAATTAAACTTCAATAGAGATAACTATGAGATATTCAGGAAGTAAACAAATGGCCAGAAGAAGAAAAGAAGATCCTCTAAAAATTAAAGGCCCATGCTGCAGAATATTTGGAATGGAAAGAAGTGTTATTATTTTCCAACACTGTAAGATATAAATGGGTACTGAAACAAAATTAGATAAATTAGTGAGTAGTACAATTCACAGTGCCGTCTTGTATAATAACCTATTATTAACAACGATTTATTTAATATTCAACTGCTAAATGCCCAATTTAGAGTCTTACAGTTAAAACATACTTGAGAGGGTTCCTATTCAATTTCCATTGCTTTGTAGATGAGGAATTTGAGTCTCATTTCAGAGGTACAACCTGTGCTCGTTCATTTTTTTCTTTTCCTCTATCCCTTCCGCTCAATTCCTCTCCTTCAGTGCCTATCATGTATTATTTCTACACACTAGGCCAATTTTTGTGATTTCCAAGTTGGCAGGTCCCAAATAAATCAGGGTATATTTGTAACACTTATTCTTTTAAACCATGACGTTTCAAAACAGGCACAATCAATGACCTTCTGGAATCTGGCGTGGTTTGGCCCTACATGGCTTATGCGACATTTGTTTCTATTGATACCTCTTAAAAGGAACAAAGTAGATCTGTCTGTAGATCCAATTTACTTCCTAGTCTTTCTTTTTAAATGTACTAAGAAAATCCAGTTCAATATGATAGGGAGGGATGAAGACTGCAAAAACTTCCAAAAAGAAAGCCAACCAGTTTTTTGAAATAAAAAGTAGAAGAAATTGTACAAGGATAATTTTCCAACCAGGAAATGCTTTTACCAGTATAGCATCCAATACATGATTGAAGAGCATTAATAAAACCTGCTTTTCCACTGCTTCTAGTCCATGTGACGGTGGTATTTAGTCAATTATCTCAAAAAAGTGTTTTGGTATAATTTTCCTTTTCCATTAATTCTAATTAAAGATAACAATTTCTCTTGTTGAATGGTAGCTTCAGTATCAAACAGTCTTGAACAAAATGCCTGGGATATATATGTATATCACCCTAGAGGTCTTAACCTCCTAAGACAATCTTGATGTCAAAAGTCTTCCTCTATGGTTTGCCTGTTAACAGCATGGAATGTTATATACTTGGTAAATATGACCGTTCTGAGTATTTAATTAAAATACTGAGGCAAAATGATGACAGAACAGAAGGCAGACTTTTCCTTGTATTGGAGCAAAAAATTTCGCCTTAGTTGTCAAAGGAGCTGCGTACTGCCATCTACTGGCCATTTGGTCTGGGTAATTTTTTTTTTTCTTAAATGTATTTGAGTTTTAGATTCCTCATGTAGAAAGAGAGTCACATAATATTTGATCAACAGGGTTCTGAGATTAGATAACGTGTGAAATATCACTACAAATTTCAAGTGTGATACAAATCTCAGTGGAAAATTTCTTATGAGTGACAAAACATGTAAGATTGTGGGGACATCCTCAAAACAGTTAACCACACATGTCAAGGAAACTCCTTCGACAGACCAAGTGGCCTCCCTGTCCTCTCTGCAGCAGTACTTATGGTCTGCACCCAGCTGTCACTTCACCACTCAGTGGGCAGATGCCTACATTTGTGGGGAGACAGGCTAGTCTTTGACTTGGACTGAGGGGAAGCATATTTTGCAGAGGTCAGTGTGTCTTGTACCCCTTTTTCTATATGCTCAACTGATCATCACTGTAAACTTACTATAAAAGTGAAGACTTCAGGTTAAGAGCCTTCTGGAAAGACTACAGCAGTCTCTCCCACTCCCACCCAGGCCCCCTCTGGATTTGCCTCACCATTCACTGAAAGATTTATAAAGAAGGACACTGTGCAACATGTGACCTTTTGAAACCGCTCGCAGTATGCTCTCCCTTGGCAGGAATTCTAATGTCTCGTGGCTTATGTTACCTGCTGTGTACCAACCACTGGGGAAAGACGTTGAAAATTCAATGAATTTAAAAAAAGATGTTCAAGCTCCTCTTTTGGAGGAGTCTTGGGGAAGAGGGAGGCAGACAAAAAGAAAATATTCAAAGAAGTTGCACTACCCCCTGGGGTGGCTTCTGCAGAGGACAGTGACAGGGACTTGGAGATGTCTGATTTATCCTGGCACTCACTTACCTACAGGGCTGGGTTTTACTACTGCAACTGCCCACAGCTGTGGCAAAGGGGAAGGAATCTGATTGATATCAGGTACCAATGCTAGAGAGAGAGAAGAGCGACACTCCTCACTGAGGGCTACTGACATGGAGATTAAAGGGCCTGGGTGCTGTGCTTTGCATTGGCCTGCGTGAGTGTTTATATGTGTGTATACATTTATGTGTGTGTGTGAATATGAGGTAGAATTCAGAACACAGCCTAGGAATCTAGGACATGGACAAAGCTGGGAAAGGGATGGTGGCTGTTGAACCAAGGAGCAAATGGGACCAGATTTACAACTTATCTGGAAGTAGAAATATGTACAACAGCCAGAGAATAACTACCAAGAGTCAAAGAAAATAGTCTGCATTAAATGGACACAGAAATGCATTTACAAGATATTTTAAAGAGGAAAAGAGAGGGTTATGCCATGATCTGAGGCACAATGGCATTTCTTAGCAATAAACGTGTGCAGAGAAAGCAGTCTGAAAGGATACACATCAGAATGTTTGTACGAGTCATTATTGTAGAATTAGAAAAGGAAATTTTGTGTTTCCTTTTTGTGTTTGTATAGTTTCTAATTTCCCTACATCAAAAAATGGGGAAAATGTAGTGTAGTTTTTAAAACAACTATGATTTCTAAGTTTCTTGTGAAAACATTACTGCGAAAACAGAATGGGGCAGAGGGAGAAGAGATCTGAACACGGCTTACCAAACTACAGCCTGCAAGTCACATCTGGCTTGTTGCCTTTTTGTAAATAAAGTTTTATTGAAACACAACTACCCTACAAAGGCAGAGATCAGACACAGACCACATGGCCTGCAAGGCCAAGAGGCCCCACCCAACCTTTTACAAAAAAGTTTGCCAATCCCTAACTAGTTGGGTGAAGCTGGGAAAGTTGGAACCTCCACGTCTCAGTCTCCCCAAATTCAAAGAGATGGATAATGTTATCTTAGACTTCTGATGACAGTTAAATGAGTTAATGAATAAAAAGTGATAAAAATTGGACTTGGCACATAGTAGATGCCCAATAAATATTTTGTGCCTACTTATTATTACCTACTTCCTTTAAATAAGATGCAATACTCCACTATTACATTAGACCTAATGAAACTACTATGTTTGGTGTTCAGAATTACTCAACATTGACACACATATGGTTCAAGGTAACTATACATTAGACACTTTTTACTTCTCCTGTTTAAATTGTAATTTCTGAGATGGTATCCACCAAAGTCATCAGGCAGTTTTGGGTTAGCTAAATTGCCACAAAGGACTGGAAATCAAATTCCAGCATTGTTGTATCCAAGTTCTGACATCTGTATGGTTGAAACAACCTGCTATATTTGTGCTTCATTTTGTTACTTGTGAAAATCAGGCAAATAAGCACTTAATATCCCTGTGGTGTGACCGATTCTGTGCCCTGACCTCCATATTACAGGATGGAGATGAATCTCCTTTATCTTCTGATAAAGGAGATTCATCTCCATCCTGTAATATGGCACCTGGCTCCTAAATTATAACAGACCCAGTGGGCTTCCACAGCACTGTGATAATCACTCTTGATCTGAGCAGAATTCCAGACAGTCTGCCAAAACATCCTGGGAAGCCCTGCCTGAAGAGAATTTGGGACTCAGGACCCTGTGAATTTGGAAAGCCTGTCATGAGCACTTCTTCAAGCACACTTAAAGATGACATTTTGGGGCTTAGTACAGATCCGAAAGAGGAGTTCTTTAAAAAAGTAAAATGGGACTCCTCTGAGAAAGAGACAGGAAGACAGACTTGAACATCAATAGAATGTAATTATAAGAAGCTGAAGATAGGAAAGTATAGGATGAACTTCATGAAAAGGAGGCGAATCAGGAAACTGAAGGACTAATCAAAGTGTTCTTATCAACGGAAATGAAGAAAGGCTTTAAGTTCAGTGCTAAGACTATCAAAGGAAGAACAAACTCAGTTTAATCCAATCAACACTTATTAAGTACCTATTTTATGCCAGGCACTGGGTTAACACAGCTAGAGAGATTAAGATAAATCAGAAGGTTTTTTCTACCCTGGAGGAGTTTCTGGGCTGGTGGGAGGGAGATAAACACATAACCAAATAACTTTAATATCATGTGATAAGTGCTAATATTAACAACACTAGCTATCATTCATTGCATAAAATGTAAAGAAAATGCATCATGGAAAAGTTAATTCTGCTTGGGTAGGGAGGAGGGAATCACGTGAGCCAGTGTACTAGGATACTGAGTCAAGAATGAGAGTGATTGGCTGGAGTCTGAGGATGGTTACAAATGAAGTTTCAGGAAGGACCTCATATGACAAGCTGAAGAACTAGGACTGTATTCAGTAGGCATTAATTCTGTGCACAGAAAGTGACCCTGTGAAGTCTGGTTTTAAAAGTCAGAAGAATAGATGCTTTCCTAGAGGCTCATGAAGCAGAATCAATGGGAGAAGAGACCACGATGTTCAGGAGAGACTGTGAAGACAGATCAGAGGGATGGTCGTAAGAAGAGAGAGGAGGGGTCACATATGGGGTGCAGCATGTTTTCAAACTGAAACCCAAAGGTGAGACAGAAGGTCCAAAGACCCAGAAGAGAAGAAAATACCAGATCCTGGTGTAGGAGAAGGGAGGAGCGCCCAGGATACGGCCATGGGAGGGAGGACATCTTTTCCTCACACATGAAGGAAGCAGGGAAGGAGGGGGAAGGAGAAAGGCCACCCTGTTGCATGGAGTACGGGAAATTCACTGCCATTTGTCTTTCTGGGAAAGGGAGAGAGGCTGTGGAAAGCACACTAGGTATGAAACCACCTTTGCCACCTGGGAAAGGGAACAAATGAGAGACAGGTAAAAGAGCTATTCAACAGTTTCAGGATCCAGTTAGACCAATACATCATGTGTTGGTGATGGCTCTCATCAACACATTTATTCGACTTTTACCAATAGTGCTTTGGGCTCATCTCTTCATTCATTAATTTAATCAAATCATGTCCTTAATGGGCACTGAAAAATACCCAGGGAGGAAAGTCTAATTTCCTTCCCCTGACCCTCAAAACCTGTGAGATAGCTCTCAATCCATCCTTCCATCTTCACCTTCTTTGCAGTTCCCTCTTCAGGATTCAGAAACCCAAATGTCTTTGGGTCTTGGGCCAGTGCCCTGGAAAGTAAAGAGGAAGTATTCAGGCAGTAGTGTGATGAGCCTATGGCTCAAGTGCTTTCTATCTTCTGAAATGCTCCAAGAGGCCAACAGATTACATTCGCACAATCTGATGTTTGAGGGGCTCTACCTTTATTTTTAGGGGGTTTATCTTCCAAAATTTTATGCAGGATAAATCCAGCCACCTTCAAACAGACTTATCAATTAAACTGGTTCAAAGATAAGAGTTCCTTCTCATTTCTTCTTCTGTACTGACCTCCATGTTTATTTTCTATATTGCTCACTTGAACTTATAAGAGGCTCTCTTTCACCATGTACAGGACAAAATATGAGCTTTGGATTAGACAGCACTGGTTTAAAATCCTGACTTTGCTACTCTGGGCTTACATGACATTAGAAAAGCTATTTAAGTTCTTTGAGCCTTATTTTCTTCATGTATAAAATGGGAATAAGAATACCAACATTACAGTGTTGTTATAAGGATACAATTCAACAGTATGTGCAAAATGCTAGCTGTAGTGCCTGGCATATAAACACTCAAATATTTTTCTAAAGTACGTGGTTTCCACCAACATGATGATAATTTATGGAAGGGCAAGAGTCACATCTTCTGAATTCTTTATATCCTGAGTAACTAGGGAAATACCTTTGGAATTTGTAATGTTAAATATTTAAGAGGTGGGATGATACTTAATAATCATTACTAAAAAATGCATCGGACAAGGCAAAGTTTTGGTGGGTTGGAGAAATTAAAGCTGACTGGTAGGTGTTAGAATGTGTGGACCCATGTATTTATATAGTTCTTTACTTCTTGCAAAGTGCTTTGCCTTACACAAAGCTTTGTATGGAGTCCATACAGCTACAAAGCAATAGTAATAAGAGCTAATGCCAACTTTCTAAGCTACATGTTATAGTTACATTTTAGAGAAAAGGAAACCCAAGGCTCAGAGACGTTAAACGGACTTGGCCAAGGTCACAGGCAGTGAACACTCAGTGGAACAGCCACCTTCACAGCCCTTCACAGTCTTTCTCTAATATTTTATTACTACCAAAGATATGGAGCTTGTCAAGAGTATTCTTTTAACATGGAACAGCAACATTGTCCTACAGTTAATATGGGACTTGAAGAATTTCTATAAAGTGAACCTCCATGGGGGACATGGGAGTTTGAACACAATGCCTTAAAAAGATGCTGGCCAAGACCTCTTCAAAACAGTTGCTGTTTATCAAAGTAGTTCCACAGGATCTTAAATAGAATCAGCTCCCCATGTGTGGGCTTCAGTTTCCTCCATCACTAACATATTTCAACAGACTCATCACCATAACCAATGCCTTCCAAAGAAAGAAACTGATGCAGTAATCAACACAGTCATCAGTAAACAAATAAAAACACTAAAAAAGGAATTAAATGGAAACAAGATCCAAAACCAAATAGGGACTTCTCAGAACACACCACACCTAATTGCCTTAATTTCTCTCACAGGGTAAAAAGCTCAGCTTCAAAATATAAACAGAGGATTCAGACCTTTGGTCATATTTGATTTAGTCCAATGTGACATTCTCATAGGGGACAACAGAAGTAGAATCTTTAGAGGAAAACAAGGGAAAACTGGATTCGATTGAAGGTGAAGAAGATGAAGTACATCACTAGAATACCTTAACTTTGCTGCTCCAATTTGCATGGCCACCTACTGGACTTTTCCTCAGAATGGATCTTCTGCTCTCCCTTAGCAATGTGGCCAAGCTTTGAGCATTTTCTGGCACTCCGAAAGTCATGTGACCTTGTACAAATCAGTTTAGCTCTGGGACTGTCTGTTCTCATGAAGACAGGAGACAAGAGGAGGTCCCTTTCAGTCAGATCATATTGAACCAATGATACTGGGTTTTTCTCTCTCACTCTAATGGGGTCAATGGGAACTATCTCCATTAGCATAGTATTTCGTGCATAGTGGTAGTCACTAAACATTTATCAATTAACTATAGATAGACCGATGATGATGATCAGAGGCAATTTTTATTGACCTCAATAGAATGTGCCAGGTACTCTTCTAAGTATTTTCCACATTTTAACTTCTTAATCCTCCCTATGATAGGATTATCCCTATGATAGGATAGCTGGTATGATAGGTCCTGCTGAGGTAAATGGTCAGCTCCTCTATATACTTTGAGTGACCCACTGAACCCTGCACACCTCGCTCCTCACCTGTAACAGCTTGCAAGATTATTGACAGCTTCTTATTCTTTAATACTGGGTGGTTCCAGACAGAGTTCTTGGCTCTTTGCAGTCAACTGCTCATAATATTCACTCAAATAAGTACAGCATCCAGCACACAGAAAGCCTCCAAGAAACAATGTGTTATTAAAGATGTCAAGGTTTTCTAATAGAGGACTGCTGCATAATACAACTCTTCCTGGTTCTAATCCTCTGATCTATGAAACAAATTGTTCATTTGGTGGGAACTTCCACTATGAACCTGCCAAATATTATTACTAATATTAAATATACTCTGCATTTAGAATACCAATAAATGTGCCCTTGGAACTGTAGCTTCTTTATGTTAGACTGCAAAGTGGTGGTATTTTGTGATGAAAATGGGAGAAATTAAAATGATGTATGTTTTTCTGAAAGCATCATTTATTACATTTTTAAATATTGAGAGTTTTTTTGGGGTTTCTAAAATGGTGAGTCACTTTTAATTCAAAATTATTAATAAAAAATACAAAGGTGGCAATCCTATGTCATTAAAAAAAAATCTTCTACAGTTTAACTCATCTGTGAGTTCTGAAAGTCTTGGCTGCACTGATGTAGACTCACAGTAGCAGAATATCAAGCTGCCAAGAGAGTTGTTCTTCTGTTGGTAGTAATCGTCCAACCGAACTGGTAAAACTAAGCCTTTCTTTATAAGAATGTTTTAGTGTCTTCTGATTATTCTTTCAGTTAAAAATTGTATAAGGTGGATTTTCAAACTTTATCTTTTTATGGAGAACTATCTATGTTGCAGATAGATGAATATAAAACCTTATCCATCCATCCATCCATCCATCCATCCATCCATCCATCCATCTTTAATATAAATGATCCAAAAGCCAGGATGGAAATATGTAGGATAACATTTTCATTTTTTTACTTTCAAACCAGTATGCTATTTAAAATTTTGGGAAAAATCAAACCTTACAAAATCTTTATTGATATATAATTTATATAAATTCCACACATTTGAAATACAAAATAGATGATTTTTTTTTTTTTTTTGGTGGTACTGGGGATCAAACTCAGGGCCTTGTGCTTGCAAGGCAAGCACTCTACCAGCTGAGCTATCTCCCCAGCCCCAAAATAGATGATTTTTGACAAAGTTATAAAATATTTTCATCACCATGCAAAGTTCCCTGCTCAATCTCCCTTCCATCCCCTACTCCCTTCAATCATTGATCTGACTACACCACTGTATACTATGCTCACCTGTTTAGAATTTCATATTAGAATCCCATGGTATGTGCTTTGATGCATTTGCTTCACCCAGCACAATGTGAGGTTCATTCACATCATGTACATCGGACATTGATTTGTTTTATTACTGAGTAGTGGTTTTAGGGTGGATGTACCATAAATTATCTATTTCCTGTTGATGGATGTAAGTGGAATAGGTAGCTACCTATTCTAAGTAAAGTTCTTTTGAGTATTAGTCAACTAGGACTTTTATGAGATGTTTTCCTTTCTCTGGAGGGAAATACCTCAGAGTAGAATTGCAGGATCATCTCTTAAGGTTGTGATGAACTTTATAACAAACCTAAAGTTCTTCAATTAGGTGACAGCATATCATGCTCATGACAATGAGTTCTATTGTCTTTTGTATCACAACCACACCAAAGTTTGATATTGCCTGGTATTTGAACTGAAGTCATTCTATGGGAATAAAGTGGTATCTCATTGTGGTTTTATTTGCATTGTCCTAAAGACTGAAATATTGTTGAACATATTATTATGAGCTTATTACGCATTCTTATATCTTTTTTGTAAAGGATTGGTTCAGATCTTTTGAACATTATTATTGGGTTATCTGCTTTCTTGTGTTTTAAATATTCTTTTATATTTTACTTCCACTACTAGTTCTCAATTCCTTAATTCTTTCTTTTCTTTCTTTCCTTCCTTCCTTCTCCTTTCCTCTTCTCTCTCTCTCTCTCTCTCTCTCTCTCTCTCTCTCTCTCTCTCTCTCTCTCTCTCTCTCTCTCTCTCCCTCTCTCCCTCCCTTTCTTCTGGTCTGTGGCTAGGTCCTTTTATTTTCTTAATGAATTCTTTGAAGAAAAGAAGGTTTTAATTTTGAAAAACACTAATTCTCTATTTTCTTTTAAAGTTTGTACTTTGGGGGTTTGTCTAACAAATCTTTGCCTATCCTCAAGGTTCTGAAGTTTTTCTCTTTACCTTTCTTTAAGAAATTTCTAAGATGAGTTCAGATTAAATTTTGTATAAAGTATGATATAGGGCTAGACAATGTACATTTATCCAGCTATTCTGGCACCATTTATTGAAAAGACTACTCTTTCTTCTGTTGAATTTCTTTGCTATCATTAAAAAAAAATTGCAAATATGTGTGGGTCTATCTTTAGAACTTCTATTGATTTTTGAGTTAGATTTTTTTCTAGTACCATATTGTCCTAGTTACTGTAGTTCCATAGTAAGTTTTGAAATCAGGCGGGTAAGTCCTCAAACTTTTTTTTTTTTTTCTAAACTGTTTTTGCTATTCTTGTTTCTTTAAAGGTCCAAATAAATTTTAGAATTAATGTGTTCATTTCGTTAAAAAGAAAAACACTGCTGGAATTTTGGTTGAGATTGAAGTAGATATAAATGTCATTGAGTGACAGAACATGATTTTGATGTTGACTCTTAACTCACAAACATAGTGTATCTCACTGTTTATTCAGAGTTTCAATTTCTCTCAGCAATGTTTTACAGTTTTGTGGGTAGTCTAGCACATATTTTATTTAGGTTTTATATATTAACCTTATATTCTGTGTGATGCTAAATTAAATCATTAGTTCTTATAGATTTGTTTTCTTGAGTTATTTGTCTCCTTGGTATATCTTAATGTTTTTCATATAAACAAAGATGTCATCTAAGGGGGGAAAAAAGAAAGATTTAACTTCTTCTTTTCCAGTCTTCATGGCTCTAATTATTTTTGTTGCTTTATCTCAGAGTCAGAATCTTCAGCACAATATTTAATAGAAAGGAGGAGAGTTGCTGTGCTTGCCTTGTTCTGAATTGTAGAAGAAAAGCATTCCATTTTTCATCACTAAGGATGGTGTTAGCTATGGGTTTTATCATAGATGATCTTTAGCAAGAGTTTTTATTTCTCGTTTCCCAAGAGGCTTTATCATGGATAAATATTGCATTTTGTCAAATGCTTTTATTGCCTCTATTGAGAAGAATGCATATTCTGCTTTTGGATAAAGTGTTCTATACATGTTAATTAGGTTAAATTGATTGATAAAGTTATTTGGGTCATCTATATCCTTACTGATTTCCTCCTTGCTGTGTCAATGAATTAAGGAAAGAAATACTGAAGTTTACAATTATAATGACAAATTTATCTATTTGTTCTTTGAATTCTACCAGTGTTTGCCCCATGTATTTTGATACTCAAATCTAGGGTACACAAATCTAGGGTTTTTATGTTTTCTTGAAGAATTTACCACTGAATCATTCTATAATGTCTTATTTTTTGGGGGGGTACCAGGGATTGAACTCAGGGGTACTCGACTAGTGAGCCACATCCTTGGTCCTATTTTATATTTAATTTAGAGGTGGGGGTCTCACTGAATTACTTCGTGCCTTACTTTTTGCAGAGGCTGACTTTGAACTTGAGATCCTCCTGCCTCAGCTTCCCCAGCTGCTGGGATTACAGGCGTGAGTCACTGCATCTGGTCATCTTTTTCTATTTTACTTTTCCTTATTCTAAAGACTGCTTTGCTTCAACTTCATTTTTTTGGACTATGGTAGCATGGTATATTTCTCTCCAACACTTTATTTTTAACCTGAATCTTTATATTTAAAGTATGTTTCTTCATACCTGTAATCCCAGAGGCTCATTAAGACCCTGTCTCTAAATAAAAGTCAAAATAGGTCTGAGGATGTGCTCAGTGGTCAAGGGCTCCTGAGTTCAATCTCTGGTAATCCCCCCCAAAAGTATGTTTCTTATAGATAGCATATGAATGGATTTTCTTCCCCCCAATATGATGATCTCTTTAAACTAGCATATCAAGATTATTCAAAGGTAATTATTGATAGAGTTGGACTAAAATCTACCATCTTTATTAATTTTTATTCACAGATTTTTTTCCCTGACTTATCTAATTTTAACCAAGTATTTGATACAATTTCATCTTATCTTCCAATTTCTTAACATTTTATCTATATTTCCCTTTAAAAGGTTTTTTTAGTGGTTATCCTAGAGTTAATGTATGTTTTTAAAGTAATCTAAGGGTAAAGTACTGGGGAATAATATTGACCAAATTGTATTTTTATAAACTGTGTGCATGTATGTGTACAAATATGTAACACCAATCCCACCATTATGTACAACTATAACCTACCAATAAAAATGGGATAAAAATCTGATTTCTCTTATGATTTCATCTAAGTCTTTTTTGGGAGGGGGTTGTTTTAACATGATATGCCTAGTTGTGAATGTTTGGGTATTTATTTTACTTGGTGTTCTCTGCCCTTTTTGGATATGTGGTTTGATGTCTGTCATTATTACTGAAAGTATTTTTTCTGCTCTCCATTCTCTTCCTGGTATTCTAATAATGCATATGTCACATTTCTTAATATGTTCTAGTTACTGGATATTTTGCTCTGTGTTTTCATTCATTTTCGCCTTTGTATTTGATTTTGGGCAATTATAACAGATCTATCTTTAAGTCCACTGATTCCTTCCTTGGGTGTCTTAAGTCTACCAATGATCCCATTGAAGGGACTCTGTTCTTGCATAGGTTCTTAGGTTGTTTTAATTTACAGCATTTTCTTTTGGTCTTTTATGTTTCCATTTCATTGCTTACATTATTTATCAGTTCTTGTATATAGTTTGCTTTTTACATTAGAGCCTTTAATGTACTAAATTAAACATAGTTATTTTAACTTTCATTTCTGACAAATCCAGAATCAATGTCATAGTTAAAACTAACTAGTTTTGTTGATTGATTTGTCTCTTTAAGCTGATTTTCTTTTTTTTCTTTTTTTTTTTTTCTTTTTTTGCCTCTTGTCATGCCTTATGAATTTTTTAGTGAAAGCTGGACATTTATCTAGCAATAGAAAACTGTATGAATTAGGTGCTTATCATAAGGATATATGCTCCCCTGACCAAGAGATGAGATGTTTTGTTTGTGATAGTCATAGGCTGTAAGACATATAAAATCTTCTGGGCCTGATTTTCTATCGCCTCTTGGCTTTGGTTCTTCCTTTTGTACTGCTCCTCAGACAGAATCTGTACCTTCAGGCTCTCTCAGTCATAACTTACTGCTTTGACTACTATAGCCTATTAGAGTAACTTTAGATCATGGAGCAAGGATATTTTTAACTGATATACCAGACCTTTAGGGGATGAGTATCTCTGGAGTGTCTCTTTAATAGCATTTCAGTTCATCCTATAGAAGTAGAGCTTTACTTTTGTCTCTTGCCCTTTCCTTACTTCTCATTCCCAAGGTATCTCCTAAAAGCCCTCTCAGCTGTTGCCTATAGTATGTAAGCATGTATGTATTCTGTACGCTGGATTACAGAAAACTGTAAAAATATAAAAACAAATACAAAAGTCAAGGAATTTTAGGCCTATGTTGATGAGTGATATTGGTCTATACCATACTATTCTTTATATCTTTGGCAGGTTTTGGTATCAGGGTTATTGTGATCTAATAAAATTAAACTGGAAATATCCTCCTTTTCCTCTACTTCCTGAAAGAATTTGTGACAATTTAGTATTAATTCCTTCCCGAGTGTTTGAATTCACTAGAAAAGGCTTCTGGGCTTAGAGGTTTTTTTTTTTGTTGTTGTTGTTTTTGTTTTGTTTTGTTTTGTTAGTTCATTTGAAAGATATGTGGCCACTTAGATTTTCCATCCTTTCTGAGGCCATTTTAAGTTGTGCTTTTTGAGGAATCTGTTCATTTCATATAAGCGAGTAACTGTACTCACATAAACTTGTTCATAATATTTTCTAATTTTTTAATGTATGTAAAAAAAATTAGTAATGACCTACCTTCTTTCTTGATAAAATCTCCCTCTTTTTTTCTTGTTCTATCTAGCCAGCCATTCATCAATTTTACTGATCTTATCAACCCTGCTTCGCCTTTGTAAAATTTTCTCTACTGCTCATGTTTTCTTGGTTTAACTGTTAAATTCATTAATTCTTTCCTTCTACTCACTTTGTAAAAAGTGTGTTCATTCTTTTCTAATTTCTATGATGAAAATGTAATTTAATGATCTCAATTATATCTTTTTCAATATAGCATTTAATACTATGATTTTCCTCTAAGTTCTGCTATAGATGCACCATACAAATGTTTGAAAAATATGATTCTAGTATTCAGCTCAAAACATATTCTAATTACTTTTGTGATTTTCTTTTTCTCCATTCATGTAGTCACTTGGATATATGTTAAGTTTTTAAGTATTTGAGAATTTCTAGATATCTTGTGTGATTTCTAATTTAATCCTGTCAGAGAATGTTTACCCTGTAAGAGGCCAGATTTTTTTGAAACTTATTTAGCTATGCCTGGCAATATAATATATCAGGTTAAAAAATTCTCAATAACTTGAAAAAATAGACTCTTGTGTCTATTCTGAAATTGCTGGGTGTAATTTTCTGCTTGAACTGAGGTAGGGGTGATATTACATTTTTAAACAAATGAATAAATGAATTGAATAGGAGGCGGCTCAGCACAGCGCTTGGACTCAGAGCAACCACTGGGGCTCCGGGCGGCTGCCTGAGGAGGAGCTGCGTGGCGAGCTGTCTGGACTTAGAACGACCGCTTCTTAACACCGGGGGGGGGGCTGCCCGGAGGAAGAGGATAAGCGCGGCGGGTCGCATGGTCTAGGAGTGACTGCATCAGAGCCACAGGCGGTTGCCAGAGGAGGAGGCGAGTGGTGAGTTGATTGGACTAAAAGTGACCACTTCTGAACACCGGTGGCCTGCCTGGAGGAGGAGCGTGGTGGGTCACTTGGTCTTGGAGCCACCGCTCCTGAACACCTGGGGGGCTACCCCGAGGAGGAGGAGGAGGAACGGGGTGGGTCACTTGGACTCGGAGTGACTGCCTAGGGCTATGGGCGGTTGGCGGGAGGAGGAGACGCGAAGTGAGTTGCTTGGACTCCTAGTGACTGCGTCGGAACACCGGGTGGCTGTCTGGAGGAGGAGGTGTGTGGCGGGTCTCTGGGTCTCGGAGCTATTGTACGGGGCTCCAGGTGGCGGCTCAGAGGAGGGGCCGCATAGCCAGGCGATTAGGTGCAGAGCAGGGTCCCAGGACCTAGGCGGCTTCTTGCAGGAAGAGCCGCACAGAGACACGCCTAGGGGCGTAGCGAAGTTTCCAGGGCGGTGGGCAGATTCTCTGGGAGAGGCAGCCTAAGGAGACTCGCCTGCGAAGGGTGAGGCTCCCAGGCCCAGGAGGTAGGTCCGGGCCCCTGGGAATGTTGCAGAGGAAGACAGCCCAGCCCAGGCGGTAGTTGTAGATTGAGGGGAAACTCTAGGAGGGGAACTGACCAGTGAGACCTCCCCACGGGGTGAGTCTTCCCTGCCGGGTGAGGTTTTCCCACAGGGACGGTAAAACCAGAGACACAGGCACAATCAGGACTTGCCTCAGCCCGCAGTCTAGTTCCCCGTTGGATGACAATTGGTCAACAAGTGGGGGCACCTCTGCCCACTAGCAGGGAATATACCCCACCTGACGGTCACCACCACTAGAGAGGCAGCTTCTTCGTGGAGTTCCGCATTATCAACTTCCTCCAAGACTTCAGGCTACTGAAGGATAAGAGGGGATATACTAGCAATCTTCAGGGACATTGTAAGTCGATAGAGGAAATCTGCAATATCTTAAAGACCCACTGATTCCTGAACAATATGAGAAAACAAGGGAAGAAAATGCCCCAAACAAATCTAGATGTTACATCAATAAAATCCAACAACAGCATGGCAGAAGAAATGACAGAAAGGGAGTTCAGAATGTACATAATTAAAATGATCAGGGAAGCAAATGATGAGATGAAAGAACAAATGCAGGCATTGAATGATAGCACCAATCGACAGTTAACAGAGCAAATACAGGAAGCAAAAGATCATTTCAATAAAGAGTTAGAGATATTGAAAAAAAACCAAACAGAAATCCTTGAAATGAAGGAAACAATAAACCAAATTAAGAACTCCATAGAAAGCATAACCAATAGGATAGAACACCTGGAAGACAGAACTTCAGATATTGAAGACAAAATAATTAACTTTGAAAACAAAGTTGAGCAAACAGAGAAGATAGTATGAAATCATGAACAGAATCTGCAAGAACTATGGGATATCATGAAGAGGCCAAATTTGAGAATTATTGGGATTGAGGAAGGCTTAGAGAAACAAACCAAAGGAATGAACAATTTATTCAATGAAATAATATCAGAAAATTTCCCAAATCTGAAGAATGAAATGGAAAATCAAGTTCAAGAGGCTTATAGGACTCCAAATACACAAAATTACAACAGACCCACACAAAGGCACATTATAATGAAAATACCGAACATACAAAATAAAGACAGAATTTTAAAGGCGGTGAGAGAAAAGAACCAAATTACATTCAGGGGGAAACCAATACGGATATCAGCAGATTTTTCAATCCAGACCCTAAAAGCTAGAAGGGCCTGGAACAACATTTTTCAAGCTCTGAAAGAAAATGGATGCCAACCAAGAATCTTATACCCAGCAAAACTTACCTTCAAATTTGACAATGAAATAAAATCATTCCATGATAAACAAAAGCTAAAAGAATTTACAAAAAGAAAGCCAGCATTACAGAACATTCTCAGCAAAATATTCCATGAGGAAGAGAGAAAAAACAAAGAAGCAAATCAGCAAAGGGAGGAATTATCCTAAAGGAACTGTCAAATAAAGGAGGAACCAAGGTGTGTCAAAATATAAATAAATAAATAAAATTTTAAATATGAACCAAATGACCGGGAATACAAATCATATCTCAATAATAACCCTGAATGTTAATGGCCTGAATTCATCAATCAAAAGACATAGACTGGCAGATTGGATTAAAAAGAAAGATCCAACAATATGTTGCCTGAAAGAGACTCACCTCATAGAAAGAGATACCCATAGACTAAAGGTGAAAGGATGGGGAAAAACATACCATGCACATGGACTCAGCAAAAAAGCTGGAGTATCCATCCTCATTTCAGATAATGTGGACTTCAAGCCAAAGTTAGTCAGAAGGGATAAAGAAGGACATTTAATATTGCTTAAGGGAAGCATAAATCAGCAAGATATAACAATCATAAATATCTATGCCCCAAACAGTAGCTCATCCATGTATGTCAAACAAATCCTTCTCAATTTCAGAAACCAAATAGACCATAACACAATAATACTAGGTGATTTTAACACGCCTCTCTCACCACTAGACAGATCTTCCAAACAAAAATTGAACAAAGAAACCATAGATCTCAATAACACAATCAATAATTTAGACTTAACAGACATTTATAGAATATACCATCCAACCAAGAGCGAATACACTTTCTTCTCAGCAGCACATGGATCCTTCTCTAAAATAGACCATATATTATGCCACAAAGCTAATGTTAGCAAATACAAGAAGATAGAGACACTACCTTGTATTCTATCAGATCATAATGGATTGAAGTTAGAAATAAATGAAAGAGTAAAAAACAGAAACTACTCCAACACCTGGAGATTAAACAATATGCTATTATATGATGAATGGATAACAGAAGACATTAGGAAGGAAATTTAAAAATTCTTAGAGGTAAATGAGAACAAAGAAACATCATATCAAAATCTCTGGGACACTATGAAAGCAGTACTTAGAGGAAAATTTATTTCATGGAGCGCATTTAATAAAAGAAGTAAAACTCAACAAATCAACGACCTAACACTACAGCTCAAGCCCTAGAAAAAGAAGAACAGACCAACACCAAAATTAGTAGAAGACAGGAAATAGTTAAACTCAGAGCTGAAATCAACAAAATTGAAACAAAAGAAACAATACAAAAAATTGACAAAATAAATAGTTGGTTCTTCGAAAAAATAAACAAAATTGATAAATCTTTAGCCACACTAATAAAGAGAAGACGAGAGAAAACCCAAATCACCAAAATTCGGAATGAACAAGGAAATATCACAACAGACACGATTGAAATACAAAACATAATTAGAAGCTATTTTGAAAATCTATACTCCAACAAAATAGAAAATTTTGAAGATATCAACAAGTTTCTAGAGACCTATGAATTGCCTAAACTGAACGAGGAGGACATACACAATTTAAATAGACCAATTTCAAGTAATGAAATAGAAGAAGTCATCAAAAGCCTACCAACAAAGAAAAGTCCATGACCTGATGGTTTCTCAGCCGAGTTCTACAAAACCTTTAAAGAAGAGCTCATTCCAATACTCTTCAAAGTATTCCATCAAAAGAAGAGGAGGGAACCCTCCCAAACTCATTCTACGAAGCCAATATCACCCTGATACCTAAACCAGACAGAGACACATCGAGGAAAGAAAATTTCAGACCAATATCCTTAATGAACATCGACACAAAAATTCTCAACAAAATTTTAGCAAATCGCATACAAAAACATATTAAAAAGATAGTGCACCATGATCAAGTAGGTTTCATCCCAGGGATGCAAGGTTGGTTCAACATCAGGAAATCAATAAATGTAATTCACCATGTCAATAGACTTAAAGTCAAGAATCACATGATTATTTCAATAGATGCAGAGAAAGCATTTGATAAAATACAGCACCCCTTCATGCTCAAAACACTAGAAAAAATAGGGATAGTGGGAACATTCCTTAACATTGTAAAGGCCATCTATGCTAAGCCCATGGCTAATATCATTCTAAATGGTGAAAAACTGAAAGCATTCCCCCTAAAAACTGGAACAAGGCAGGGATGCCCTCTTTCACCACTTCTTTTCAATATTGTCCTTGAAACTCTAGTCAGAGCAATTAGACAGACCAAAGAAATTAAAGGGATACGAATAGGAAAAGAAGAACTCAAACTATCCCTATTTGCTGATGATATGATTGTACACTTAGAGGAACCAGGAAATTCCACCAGAAAACTTTTAGATCTCATTAGTGAACTTCGTAAAGTAGCGGGATATAAGATCAATGCACATAAATCTAAGGCATTTTTATACATAAGCGATGAATCTTCAGAAAGAGAAATTAGGAAAACTACCCCATTCATAATAGCTTCGACAAAAATAAAATACTTGGGAATCAATCTCACAAAAGAGGTGAAAGACCTCTACAATGAGAACTACAGAACACTAAGGAAAGAAATTAAGGAACACCTTAGAAGATGGAAAGATCTCCCATGTTCTTGGATAGGCAGAATTAATATTGTCAAAATGGCCATACTACCAAGAGTGCTATACAGATTCAATGCAATTCCAATTCAAATCCCAATGATGTACCTTACAGAAATAGAGCAAGCAACTATGAAATTCATCTGGAAGAATAAAAAACCCAGAATAGCTAAAGCAATCCTTGGCAGAAAGAGTGAAGCAGGGGGTATCTTCAACTCTACTACAAAGCAATAGTAACAAAAACGGCATGGTATTGGTACCAAAATAGAAAGGTGGATCAATGGTACAGAATAGAGGACACGGACACAAACCCAAATAAATACAATTTTCTCATACTAGACAAAGGGGCCAAAAATATGCAATGGAGAAAAGATAGTCTCTTCAACAAATGGTGCTGGGAGAATTGGAAATCCATATGCAACAGAATGAAACTAAACCCATATCTCTCACCATGTACAAAACTAAACTCAAAATGGATTAAGGACCCCGGAATCAGACCAGAGACCTTGCATCTTATAGAAGAAAAAGTAGGTCCAGAGCTTCAACATGTCGGCTTAGGACCAGACTTCCTCAACAGGACTCCCATAGCACAAGAAATAAAAGCAAGAATTAATAACTGGGATAGATTCAAACTAAAAAGCTTTCTCTCAGCAAAGGAAACTATCAGCAATGCGAAGAAAGAGCCTACAGAGTGGGAGAAAATCTTTGCCAATCATACTTCAGATAGAGCACTAATCTCCAGAATCTATAAAGAACTCAAAAAACTCTACACCAAGAATGCAAATAATCCAATCGACAAATGGGCTAAGGAAATGAATAGACACTTCACAGAAGATCTACAAGCAATCAACAAACATATGGAAAAATGTTCAACATCTCTAGTAATAAGAGAAATGCAAATCAAAACCACCCTAAGATTCCATCTCACCCCAATTAGAATGGCAATTATCAAGAATACAAGCAACAACAGGTGTTGGCGAGGATGTGGGGAGAAAGGTACACTCATACATTGCTGGTGGGGTTGCAAATTAGTGAAGCCACTCTGGAAAGCAGTGTGGAGATTCCTTAGAAAACTTGGAATGGAACCACCATTTGACCCAGCTATCCCACTCCTTGGCCTATACCCAAAGGACTTAAAATCAGCATACTACAGAGATACAGCCACATCAATGTTTATACCTGCTCAGTTCACAATAGCCAGATTGTGGAACCAACCTAGATGTCCTTCAATTGATGAATGGATAAAGAAACTGTGGTATATATATACAATGGAATATTACTCAGCCATAAAGAATAATAAAATTATGGCATTTGCAGGCAAATGGATGAAATTGGAGAATATCATGCTAAGTGAGATAAGCCAATCTCAAAAAAACAAAGGTCGAATGATATCGCTAATAAGTGGATGATGACGCATAATGGGGGGTGGGAGGGGTTAGTGTTAGGGTTAGAGTTAGGGTTAGGGAGGGGGGCAAGAATGGGGGAAGGAAGGACTGTATAGAGGGAAAAGAAGGGAGGGAGGGGTAGGGGGGAAGGGGAAAAACAACAGAATGAGTCAAACAACCTTGCCCTATGTAAATTTATGATTACACAAATGGTATGCCTTTACACCATGTACAAACAGAGAAACAACATGTATCCCATTTGTTTACAATAAAAAAAATGGAAAATGGAAAATAAAGCATATAGGTTAAAGCTTACTAGAACTTTAAATACCACTACTAAATTATGCAGATTTTTTGGTCACAAATTAGTTTATCTTCAGTAAGAAAAACTAGACAACATATACTTAAGTTTGTGTGGATACTTATATATGTACATATATGTGCAAGTATCATATAAAAACACATATCCAAACTAACTATAACAATTTACATGTTTAAATTAAATGAAGATCAAAAATTTCCAGACTTATAAGGGCAAAATAAAATATAATTTTCTTAAAATTATGTAAAAAAAAATGAATTGAATAGAAATAGGCTGGTCAAGGGGTTAGAATGGAAATGCTGAGTGAGAGGAGAGGAAGTCAGCACATTTAGAGGGAAGACAAGAAGATCAATGTAATGGAGGAAACAATTATCCAGAGGATCCAGGGGATGCCTGGCTAAAGAAGAGTGAGAAAAAGTTTGTAGAAGAATGTCTCCTGAAACATAGAGAAGGTAGAGGGTTAGAACTTTTAGGTAAATCCAATAGAACTGCCTCTACCTGCTCAATGTAGAAGAAGGAAGGAATCTACTAGAGACAAAGGAAGAACTTGAAAGGAAGCATTTTGGGATATCTGATTGACAGTCCACTGGGATGAAGGAAAGGACTGGACAATGGTGCCATGGTTCCTCAGAGGCCTGGCAAAAAGAATCTATAATGGTGGCAGTCGTCTGTGGCTTTCCTGGGCTGTGGACCTAGGAGTATACTTCAATTAAACCTCAGTATGAACCTGCTAATCATTTTCAACTATCAACTTAATGTGTGATAAATCCAACCATAAGGCTTATCCCCAGACTTGTGGGAACGCATACCTAATCCAAAATGAGAATTAAGGAGGATTTTCTGTAGGAGCGGGATCTAAACCCAAGTTGAAGGAAAATTGGGATTATCTAGGTTAATGGCTAGGGTGGAGGATGGTAGAGAGAGTATGGCATTTGAGAGCCCTCAAAGCTGTTAATAGGCCTGCTGCTGAGAGGAGAAGGGAGGAAAGGAAGCAAAACACCATGACCACCAGCTCCAGCACAGAAGTTCAGAACACAGAGCAGAAAAAGAGGGTGCTTTTTAACTATGAATGCTTGAGGTGCTTCAGCTAAGCTGGCCGGCCATGCAGCAGGAATGCTGGAAGGCACAGATAGGCAGACATCTGGTTGAACTCCTGAGGGATATCCAGATCAGGGGTGGAGGAGGGTTTCCACTGACTAATGCCCCTGGACACTCTCCTGCCCTCCCTGTGCTCAGCTCAGTCCCATGTTCTGTCCCCTCTGGGGACTCATGTATCTTGATTTAGTTGCTTAAGTCATGAACTGAACGAGTGCCCTGCTGTGCCAGCAACTAGGATGCTTGACTCAGAGAGGAAATATTCTTAGCAAATCCATTTGTCTAAAGAACTAAATGGCATTCTCCAAAAAGCTTCATCAGGAATGAAGTGGACACCGACATCCATTTTCCTAAGTCCTGTGTTTATTTCTCGATGAAAGGAATATTTTTTTTTATTGACCCTGTAGAACTTTGGATGGCACTCACAGCCCTTTCCAACATTCAGAAGCCTCTCCTCCAGAAACCATCCGGAAAACCCCATTCGGCACCCTCCATTTAAGAACACTGAGAAATATTCTTCAAAAAGTAAGTGATTGGAAGTAGAAATTTAGGATGCTTTCCAACAAAATGGATTCAAAACAAAGAAGAAAGGCTATTATTGGAAAATGAACTTATGAGAAATAACTCAGGCCCTAATCCTGTCAGGAACTTTACTATGCAGATCTAAAATAAAGCTGGAGGCTTCGTACAAAGCACAGAGCAGTTCGCGTGAAAGAGAAATGGCAAAAAGTACAAAGATATAGAAAAGTAGAACACAACATCCAGAGGGAAAAGCAATGAAGACGAGAAAATGTGCAGAGGAGGCACTGCGGTAGTTAAATACATTCCCATTGTATTTGGTTACACTGGATTCTACTAAGTAGAATTCTCATAGGTACATCACATAGAGTAATTATTCTACTCCTTTTGACACTTGTTAACTACACACCCCATTGGTCTCTATGGGGAACTCTCACCATAATAAAAGACTGAGAAGACAATAGCAGAAGGATCAAGGGGTACAAAAGCTCAGAAAAAAATCAGCACTGAATGGAACAACGTTATGTTAGCAAATGCACAGAGCCACATTCCAAAGGGCTGAAAGAGACAAAGTGGTTTCCCTTTATTCAATAGCATTAAGTAGAACTGGCAAATTTCAGGGTGCTGCTTCTCAGTGAAATAATTTTAAAAGGGGAAAGGTACAAACGGCAATGGTTGAAACACAAAAAAGGAGCGGAGGTATTCATCTATTTTGTAGGAGACCATTTAGAAATATGACAAATCAATATGGGCTGTTTATAGGGGATATGCATAGGATAACTGTTCCTGCAGACGTCTGAAGGATACCCACTGTTGTTCCATGAAGCAGATCCAAGGAAACCCTTTACACATTCAAGGTAGCTTTTAAAAAATATTTTATATTCTCAGGAGTTCTAAGTACTTCACCCATGAAAATAAGTCTTTTAAGTTAGCAGGGGAAAGAGCCCTTCACAGATGGAGGATTTGAAGGAAAGGGAGTGGAGGGGACTTAGCCATAGGAAGAATACCAGGCACAGCTAGGGGCTGAAATCTCCTCAAACCTGAAAAGATTCTTAACTGTGCATAAAAGAGAATCTGAAAGTTGCCTGTGAGCTTTCACCTGGTCCCAGTAGAGCTTCCTCATCAGCATTCTGGGCCAGGCCTCAGAAAGCTGGGGAAAGAATCTTGCAAGCACAGGAAAATAGACAAATTTCTTTCCTTCAAGTCTAATCTGATGATTTAAATCTATATATCCTATTGCCTCTCCGGTATTCTAACCATCGTACTCCTTTTAAAGAATGCTTCTGCAGAGTTAACATACGTAGCCTCTCTTCTGATTAAACACATCTGCCACAAAATAGCAGGTGCTTTCTAGACACAATGAAATAATAAGAAATTCTAATGGGAAATTTACAAAAGGTTTTGAACACTGGGTGGATTAAAACATATCTGGGGGTGGGGGAGGAATTTGTTTTGAATTTAAAGCCCTTCAAACAAAAGCATAAGAAAAATGTTAATGTAGTGGAAATGTTTGTAAAAACATAAATACACAATGTTTTTTAAACTACCAAGGTTAATTTTCAAAAAAGGTTAAAATGATGGTCCTCATACAAATGAATGTGTGATTAAGATTTAGCTTTAACTCACTAATGAGGAAACTGGTAAGATGTTACAACTAGTTTAAGAGAGAATCCAAACAGCAGACACAATTAAAGATCTGGGAGGCTGAAATTAATCTGCAAAAGGAGGTAAAGCCCACTTCTTCTGCAGTGCCTAGGAAAGTCATCTAAACCTCTGTGGAACAGAATTTACATGTCAATAGGCAAGAATTTTGTTGTAGTATAATCCTTTTCCACAGGGCATATGTTCCAAGACCCTGCTGTAGCTGCCTGAAACCACAGATGGTACCAAACCCTATATATAGCATGTTTTTTCCTACATATATATACTTAGGATGAAGTTTAACTTATAGTTACAGTAAGAGATCAACAGTAATAACGGATAGAACAGAACAATTATAACTGTGCACTGTTGTAAAAGTTACATGCATGTGATCTCTCTCAAAATATGGAATTTTCCATTGAATTGTTGACTGTCTATAACTAAAACCACAAAAAGCAAAACCAAGGATGGGGGGGGCTACTATATTGCTGTCAGTCATCTACAACTTAGGTAGTTGTAAGATAACTCCCTGGAATCCGTTAGATAACACGAAATGGTGTGATATAGACAATGATGCCTAGTTTTCTATGGACAAGTTTTTCTCTACATGGATCACTGACAATCTTATTTACTTACTCCTGGTCGATGCCCCATAAATACTAGCTAAATGGGATGAATGTCAGCATTAAGCTGACACGTGTGTCATCCTGTTTAATCTTCCCAGCAACTTTTTAAGGATAAACATTATTCTCATTCTACTGAAGAGAAACCAACTTGCAAAACATCATGCAGCTGCTATGTCTTACAGGGTTGGGGTGAAAGACAGTAGAAGATTTGACTCAGGCCTATGATTAGAAAATACCTCTCTGTATCATCTTTCTCTCTTTTATCTTCTTTCTATTTAGTGTATGTTCTTTTTATATACCATCACCGGACCATCTGCCTGTAAATCAAGGGATGTTTATGTTGTGTTGAAATAACATGTTTCCCTAATAAGCATGATACTGAAAATCCTTGCTTTAAGAAAAATAAATGAACAGCAGCACTTGGGAGAATCTAAGCACAAACAAGAGACTCTTGAATGCTCTTGTTTGCAGCCTTGCAGATTAGCACAGGGTATTTACCAGCCCAGACTTTTGTTTCCACCTAGGTTCTCTTTCCCAATTATCAGGATAACGGCTAGATGAATTCAACACTGCTTCTGTGTGTTGTGTTGTTTTCACAGAAGTCAGGGCAGCACTTGGAAGCACAGTGGCAGTTCACACTCACCGTATGCTTGGGATGACCCCAGACTCCCTCCACAAAACCAGGAAGAGGTAAATGCTATAATCTCCTTTTTATAGCTGAAGAAAATGCAAGTGATCTAGCAGCCTTTACAAAGTCACACAGTGATGTCACAGCTCTGGGCTTGGTTCTGGCCTTTGGAACCACTCCCCTATCTTCTCCCTGAGTCACTCTACATCTGTACAGATGTACAGATGAGGTGGTGTTGAGCTTTACTCTGTCAGTGTATCTTGATTTTTTTTTCCTTCTGGTACTGGGAATTGAACCCAGGGATGCTTAACCACTGAACCACATCCCCAGTCCTTTTTATATTTTAATTTGAGACAGGGTCTCACCAAGTTGCTGAGGACCTCGCGAAGCTGCTGAGGCTGGCTTTGAACTCAAGATTCTCTTGCCTCAGTCTCCCAGGTCACTGGGATTAACAGGTGTGCACCACCACACCTGGCACATCTTGAATTTTTTATAGACGCTTTGCCCTGGTTGTCATGCTAGCCTGGGATTTTCACCAATTCCAGCATCATGGGTCTGATAACCACTGATTCAAGTCCTGGAAGCCATCTTCTGACCACCTGACCCTGAGGATCATTCTACTGTACATTCATTCCAAGGGAGGTAAGGGCCAGAGAACAGGGGAAGAGTGGGATTCTGAGGCCTCCAACAGGTGAAAGTCAAACAGATGTGGATCAAATGTTAATCTGAAATTATTCTCTCTGTTCCCCAAGTTCCCAATTCCCTTTCCTTGCTTGCCAGAAAATAGGCTTCTCTCAGAATGAAGGGTGTGTTTTTCAACACCTCCAGATGACACTTGATATGGATAACAGCAGGACACTGCAGGCAGAAGGTCTAAGTCCATGGTTGGCCCTGTTATTTCATTTAACCTTCATGACCACCCTCTGAGACAGACACCATTAGGATCTTTATTTGGGAGATGAAGAAGTGAGGCTGAACAACTGGCCCAGGGTGAGCAGTTTACTCAAGATCCCAAGAGAACTACATTTTCCCCAGCACAGAGGTGTTTCCTGTGGCCAAGAGTGCCACCAACAGCAAAGTGACACTGTTTGACCACACACCTCATTGCCTCGCCCTTTCCTCAGGTCACATGGCACAGAGCCTTGGGAAGTGGGCCTTTTACTCCATAAGCACTGAAGCGCGAGATCTTTCATCCTGAGCGGTGTGTGGCTCACCTTCCTCAAGCCGTTCGGAAGCCTCTCTCTCTCTCCACATAACTCTCATCCCTAATAAGGGATAGCACTGCTCTCAAATAAGATCATGAAGAGGCTTTGCCATGACTGTCACATAAGCATTAAGGGACATTAAACAGTCACTCTAACTGACTGCTCACTTTGTGGGACAGAACAACTGCCCCTCTCTGGGCTTCTCCTATATACTTACAGGAACAACAGAAAAATGAAATCCAGACAACTGTAATCTAAGATAAGCATCCTCTCTGCCTTCAGGACTTCTGGAACCTCATTCAAAAAGTTCATTAGCTCTAGCTGAGGGGAGACACAAAGTGTAATGATGGATCACTTTAATGCTTAAGAATTTAACTCTCTTGAGGACTCAGCTTGAGCTACCCCTGAGGGTGTTCTTCGTCTATTTAGACATTGTCAACTTGATTAGCAGAAATCTAAAATAATCTAGCTCAGCTTTTACGACATATTTAGTGTTAGAACCCTCCTCGCAAATTGAGTTTTCTGTATGAATGGAATATGTCAAACAGATGTAAAGGGAACTGGTTTGAGTGACACACCTACCTCGGCCCAAAAAGCACTGCCCTTCTCCTTTGGCAGTCAAGGACTTTAATAACACATTTTGAAAACCATCAACCCATTCCTGCTCCAGGGTAAGAAGTATACAGCAAAAAGAAAAGTTTTCTGCTAAAGGGTCCCTTCTCAAAACAATAGGAGTAACTAGGGCAGGGAGAGGGATTAGGGTTTCTCAAGGTAGGTGGTGGGTTTGGAAAAAGGGTTGGAGTTTGGAGTGCTCGGATATTCCACAGCAAGCCACTCTCCCAGGGAGGCATCGGTTTTCTCTCAAAGGAGAGGAAAGATCTGGACTAGACTCAGACTTCTCAACATTTCTTCCACACAAAGCCCTTAGAGTGGTGTTCTTCAGACTTACTTTCATTGTAATGTTTGTGGACAGTGGATAGAGGTAGAGCCTCAGGGCAGGAGGGCAGGTGAGGCTGGGAAAAGACCCCCCACTCCAATCTGTTGCCATGGTGGGTGGTATGCTTGCTCCATCTCAGCCCCCAACTGAAAGACTGACTGAAGGGCCTTGCAGTTCACTCTACGGTCCTATTTTCTGCTTCCAAATGCCTCTTAATTCCCTATATAGTACTCCAATACTCTTGATCTAAACCAAGTCTTAGTTTGTCTCTTAAAGGAATTCATCAGAGGGGTACTGATTAGTATTTTATTTCACTCAGAAATTTGGAACATCACAGGGTGTGGCCACAAGAGGACAGTCCTCAGGGAAGTGGATGGCTAGACTATGAGCAGCAGGAAAAGTGACTTCCCACCATAGACTTTGCTACATATTGGAATAAGAAAGAAGAGCTCACCAGTGAAAAAAGTCAATAAGCTTTAACTAAAATAACACTAGAAATAAGAAATAAAGAGATTTTCCTATCTAGAAAACTTTCCTGCTTAGATCCTTATAGGGGTCCTATAACCAAGTGGCTTTGGAGGACTTCCTCTTCTCTCTAGGATTGCTTCGCTCTTCTTTTCTTCAGAATTCCCCAATTCCTCACCTTGAATACACTTTTATGTTAGACACTCAAATTCTCAGTTTTCCCTCAAAAATCACTTACATTTGTTAAATACCAGGGTTCATGTGAATCTGGAGTTTATCACCCTTTCAGAGTAACCCCATGCCAGAAGGTTTTAGCACGAAGAGGCTGTTTCCCGGAAAAGCTAAGGGAAAGGCTGTCATGATGGGTGGGGGTGGGGTGAAATATCTCGGATACTGCATACTTTACCAGTTATGTCATGCTGTTTGAATGACTCACTGTAGATCTGATACTGATTCGGACAATGTTTCTTCAACCACTTGCAGACGTCCTGCTGGGTCCATAGAGCCACTGGTTTTGACAGCTTCACTGTAGATGACTATAAGTAAAGAAGAAAAAGAAGGTCTGTTAATGCCGGCCCTGCGCCTAGGAAAGCACTCGGTTGAAAGTCCTGGAGAGGGGATTCCCTGACGATAATTATCTGGCTCTTGTCTTCCTTGTAACCTCTACAGACCTTCTCAGTATTGTTAAAAACCACAAAGAAAAGGTCCCGGAAGGGGAGGCCATGAAAATTATACTTATTCTTGAGTTATCATCTCTACTGGGAGAAAACCCTAGGAAGTTGTGTTTTCTACTAAAAATTCTAACAACAAGATAATGGGGTTACTAAGCAAGTAATTAAATTTTAGGATAAAATTGCAGCCCCCAAGGACCTTTCTCTCTACTCAAAGAATGCATCCATCTCTTGTCTCCGACATCCCTAGGGCCTAATACAGCGCTTGCCCCAGCAGGTGCGAATAATTATTTTAGGACTGAAAGCTATAGGATTTAGATACTTGCATACTAAAAAGTGCAAGATGGCCTGCAGGATCTGGACTTAGGGTGACCCTATAAAGTCTAGGACCATTAGTTATGCCACAGTGGGGAAGCCAACAGTCAATTCTGCCAGCATGTAGAGAATGGTAATAAGATAACGGAGTAGTTAGGCTTTATACAGAAGCCAGCTAGTCAAGGCCTTTTATTGCTCACTGGTTCTTTCAGAGAAGTGTTTCTAAGGGAAAATATAAAAACACACAGAGGTGTAAAGGTCCCAGCCTTTGAGAAAAGGTGGATTGCAAATACATTTATTAATAAGCATTGACTTTGTCAGGGCCTGGATCTCAGGCATTCGGTTTAGGTGAGATGAAAGCATTAGCATCAATATTTATCACTCTGGATCGGTGTTTGCCAAAAAAGTAGTCTCTCATACTGATAGTTCTTTAAAGGGTCTTGAGTGGTACAAAGATCAGCCCTTAAATATCACTGCCCTTCTCACTAGGTATCATTTTCTTCTACTTCTCTTTCCATCTTTCAGATTAAGGCAAGGAAAAAGCCTTAATTTGGAAGGAGTGTGATTTAGCATCCTTCAAACACTACCTAACATTTTTTTTTTCAACAAAGAGCAGGTTTCAGAACCTGTAATAGAAAGCAGCGAATCTAGTTACATCTGATTACTCTTCTTTTTACTTCGATTACGTTTGAGGCAACCTTCACTTTATGGCAAATAAAATAGGGCATAAAATATAATTCATTTTCTGTAGTAATATCTAGTTTGCTTTTTTTGCAGGGGGGTGGGGTACCAGGGATTGAGCGCAGGGACACTCAACCACTGAGCCACATCCCCAGTCCTATTTTGTATTTTATTTAGAGACAGGGTCTCACTGAGTTGCTTAGCACCCCACTGTTGTTGAGGCTGGCTTTGAACTCCCGATCCTCCTGCCTCAGGCTCCTGAGCCGCTGGCATGTGCCATTGCACCCAGCTCAAGTTTACTTTTTAAACAAATTTGAATTAAAAAAATAAACACAAAAACAAAAACAAAAGACTTACTGGCCCAATTTAAAAAAAAAAAATTAAGGAAAGAATGGTACACATGGTGAGAAGATAATAGTAAACATAGTGGGAGGAATATGCAGTGATTCTGGTTTGGAAAGCACAGTGCTCAGGTATTATTTTTTATTAATATATTTCCAACTGAATGATTCTTTAAGCCATCACAAAATATCACAAAAAAATACTTAACCACTTTTCTTGTACAGTGATATGTTTCCCCTTTCACTCTTAAGCACGGCAGATTCTATTTTTCAAATATGACTTTGTACATGCGCAGGAGGGTGAGGTTATATATATATCACTATATGATTTCATATGTGCATGTAGTCATACATATCTTTAACTATATACACACATATGTATGTGCTTCTCATTCAGTGTGACTGATCTTACTTCCACTGATATTTGGGATTGACATTTCTAACCACTTGCATTTCAGTCGAGTATGTGACCATCAGGACCAAGCAATACAGTGGAATTGATGTTATATGACCTCTGAAGCTAAGTCATAAAAAAAGAGACAGCTTCTGCCTGGCTCACACTCTTGGCACTTACTCTTAGAACAGAGCTGCCATGCTATGAGGAAGCCCAATCCAAGTGAAGAGACCATGCAGAAGAGTTTTTGCCAATCCTCCAGCTAAGGTGACAGCTACCCCCAACCACCTGACAAATTATTGAACAAGTTTCAGATGATTCTACCCTTAGCCTTTGAATCTTCTCACTGAGGTCCCCAAGACACCATGATGCAGAGACAAGATTTCTTTGCTATGCCAAGTGAATTCCAGACTCATATAATTGGTGAGCATCATAAATAATTGTTGCACACTACCAAGTTTTAGGATAATTTGTTTTGCAACCCTAGTAACTAGAATACTACATTGTATGCTCAGTGAGGAGAGCAGCTGCTACAACTTTATGTTCCCTAGAGTGCACTGCATTTAATAGAAGCTCTGCAGAAATTTAATAGATGCACAATGAAAAAGTGAATGAGTTAATGAAATAAACCACTTTCGCTGAATCTGTGTTCCCAGGCCCACCTGACTATTTCTTCTTCAGCAAGTTTCAGGTCCAGCCCTCCCTGCTCTTCCCCCACAGTGTGTTGTGCTTACGTGGCTCCTAATCAATCAGCATGGCTGCCTCTGCCCACCACACTTCAGTCCTGAGTCTGGGCCACCATTTTCATTCTAAGCTCTGTGTGAAAACCATATTGATTGCTTCCTAATTTTAATGAAAAAGGAGAACCTTGGGCATGGTGAGTACGAATGAGTACTTGTTTTTTTGTTGTTCTTGATGTTGATGTTCAGTCTTTTTGGACCACCATTACTTTCTTTCCTTTGCAGAATTAGGAAACCAGAATTTAAGATCTTTCAGGTGGCAATGCATTTACCACCGTGTTTCACAAGTCAGCACCTCTGAATCTGGCTCTCTCCTGCTCTAAAAACTTTCCTTCAGATTAACTGAATGAGTTGAGAGCTGACACATCATTACCCTGAAACTCTTGCAAGTTTCTTGCAAGTACAGCTAATCACATTTTTTGAAGACTCCTATAAACCAGTCACAGAAGGCTGTAAATTAGGATGGGAGAGGCAGGGAGATGGAGTTGCTTATACATCAATATATTAAACTTCCTTCTTCCTGAAAGGTCATTCTTTAACTGGCTCATTTCCTACGCAATAGAAGACTCCATACCAAGACTAACCCATTCTGCTAGGCTTCAGCTAAAGATTTACCCAAAGTTGCTAAGTCAACTCAGAACAATCCTTACCAGCCCACCACATATGCATTTGTTATAAATTTTCCTTTCATCATAAATTCAGTAGTTCTGAGGCTAACAGTCAAGGAACTGGTTCACTTTTCCTTCAGAATATATTCTTGCTAATAACTCAGTATCACTTATTTGGATAGGAATAAACACAAAGCTTAAGATCTTATAAACCCAGAGGGATATGTCTCCATATAAACTGGTATAACAAATTAAACGGGGAATAAAGATTCCCACCATTAACAACTGATGTTTATCTCCTCCTAACCAAATGGCAATAAAAGTATCGACCCTATTTATCAGCTGATTCTTAGCCTTGGTTGAATTATAAAATTGTTAACAGTCTGCTGCACATTAACTTATTAAGCCATTATGACTCCAGTTGTTTCTGGGTCCTCAGAGCCAGTCTTCATTTTTTAATAAAGTCTGAGCTTCAACTCTCATAGAGCCTGGGTGAACCAGTAATACCTCCTTCCACTGTCATGGCCCGATACCCAACGGCAGGGGAATGAATGCATCATCAGATGCCCTTAAGGATCTCAATGTTTATTTCTGTGTGCAGAGTGGAACAACAATGAAAGACACATAGCATTTAACATAATGTCCCATTGAAGGCGGGAACAGAAAGCTGGAAGGTGCTACATCGTTCCACTACTCTCTCCTCCTCTTTCTCCCTTTACATCCATCACTAGATGATCATTTTCTCTGATATGCTGCCAAGTCTTTATTTATTTTTTAAAATTTCCTCACAGTAGGAGCCTCAACCAAGATAATAATAGTTCATAAAACAGAGATAAAACATTTCACATTTACTAGGAACAGTAAGCTAATAAGAAAAAACATCCTGCCCAAAGGCAAACATTAAGAAAACATTTACTCCAGTTTTTTTTCCTCCATGTTCACTTCTACCACATCATTCCTGGATTTACAACCCTGGAGACAAGTTTGGTTTGTTTTGCTGCCCTTAAAGAAGCCAGAGGCAGTTTATTATGGTAACCCATATGCATTATGACACCAAGCAGAATTCCAGGCATTTCCTTTCTGAATTGGTCCTGGCCTTTCTATAGACAAAAGGAAAATGCATTTCAGATGTTTTTAATTTCCATTTTATAGGAAGACTTTATGCAAAATACACATTCCTAAGGGGAAGGTAGTTTGCTATTTTTTTTTTTACAAATGATTCTTATTTTAATTTACCCTCATACAATAACTTCATCTATATTTTATAATAATTTCTGATTTGTGTTTAGCTGGAAAGAACTCTAAAGCATTTAGATTTAAGTAATCTGAGGTAAATGTGAAGCTTTTCTGCTAAATAATAATTAAATGCTATAAAGAAGTTAGTATGGAAAGGACATATTACAAAATGCTTTTGAAGTTCAATTTTATTTTCTAATTTAATTATCCCTTAACTTATCTTTTTGCCATATAAATTCTCTTTTAGTTTACAGGGTTTTGATTTACAAGAGAACACTACAATTTTAAGTTCCCAATTGCCGTATAAGCTCTTAACCAGGCAAACTTACATGAGACCTCATCAGTAAATTGTGAAAAAGTAGAGAACATTCAGATGGTTTCCATCCAATAGTAGGACAAGGGACCATTATGGCCAAGTACCAGAAAGTGGCAAACATCTTGTCAGAATCTCATTATATGCCACCATCTGCAAACTCTAAGAACTCTCTTCCCTTGTGATCTTGCAACTTTCATTTTTTAGCTACTTGTCCTCTCTTTTGCTGGCTACCATTGTGCCATCTTACTCAAAATTGTATAAAGAGAAAGAGGAAAAAGATTGCAGAAAGAGAAAGGAGAAGAGGGAATAAGAGGGAAAAAAGGAAACATACAATCAACCATTGATGTCTACTTTAGCAGTTTTTAATGTTCATTTACCTGGACAAAGGCAGAAAGGTCCTCTATTAGGCAGAGGAAATGCTCAGCATTTGAGCTAATTAATTTTGAGTACTAATAGTGCCCTCTTCTGTCACTCTAATTCTTTCCTGGAAGTAGGTGGCTAGGAAAATTTTAAAAAATTTATCTCACCTATTTTATCTGATTCCAGGGTGGACTGAGATTCACTTTTAAGGCTCATTCTTGGTTTGAACCAAAATATCTTATGATGGATAAAGCTGTTAAACTTCATGTCTTCCCAAAAGAAGGCATCTCACTGCTACAAAGTTTCCAGGTAAATGATAAACACATTTCCTCGAGGGTGAATAAAAGATGGATAAATGTAGTGCTAGTTGACAATTCTTTCATCTTTGCTGCTTTCACAGCAACCTGGATCATTTCTTGCTTCCTAAACTGTGATGCTCCTCTCTGAACAGGGTTAACAGTTCCTAAGTGCAGCACCATGGAAGCAACATGAGCAACTTTCCCAAATACATTGTGCGGCATCGTAAGTTTTCTTTCAACTGTTACCCACAGGGCATCCGTTGCAAAACTTTTACTTTCCATTTTCCTCCCCTAGCCACTGTGACTTGCTCCTATTTCTTACAAAAGGTAGTGTGCTAAATGTGCTAACTACAACAATGAAATCCACTGATGGAAAGCCTAACTCTTTATTCTGACCGGGTCACATCATAAGCTCAAGCTGCACTTGAGACATCTGACACTTGGAGTCTTCTACAAATGATCTGCTGCCAAACCTCTCTTATCCTGAATGTAGATTCTTCTGGACCTCAATTTCTGTTGCAGGTGTTAACTCATCATGTTGAGTCTTTATTAACCACTGTATTGGTTATTCTCCCACATTTGTGTCATCCATGTTAAAAAAATATTGTTTGATGACTTTGATGACTTTTAAGAATATACCAGAGTCCTATGACTAAGTTCGAGGGTCACTGTGCTAAGACATCATTGTGGTGGTGTATTTAAAAAGCAAAAAAGATAAAGTTAGCTTGAGAAAATATTTTCTCCTAATTTGCCTATATCAAATTTAGTGAAGGTCTTTTTCATTTCTAAATGCTGAGAAACACAGGCTCAAAGAAATTGAAAGTTTAAAGGAATTTGAAAAATCAATTAATTCAAGTTTAAATTTAATCTGAGAATCCAATTCACTGTAAGACACCTCAAATAGTGGCTGGTAGAGCTGAACTCTGATGACTGTATCAAGTTATATAAGCAAGAGTGTGTGTGAGTGTGTGTGTGTGTGCATTGAAACAACTTCATGTGGATAAATCTACATGCCAGTCAGTTCCCTAATTGAAAATGATTATCCCTGTCCCATCTTTTTTGCTACAAGAAATTTGGGGAAACAATGATCTAGATTTAAGGTTTTCCCTGAAAATTCAAAGCATTAGAAAAGTATATCCTATGAAAGTGGCCACTAATGGCTAATCAGTATTCATGATCTGAAATTAAAGTCAGACCTTCATTATCTTTCTCACTGATTGAGACCCACCTTTAAAAAAATGCAAAACAAGTTTCCTTGCCACCCTCTAATTTCGATTTCACACAGCAAATCAGTGCTCTCCATTAGGTCTCATGGTCTTTTTATTTCCTTACCATTAGATAGGCTGATAAATCCCACAATTTTGTCTCCAGCCCACTCCTCTCCCTACACTACCAAAACCTACATGCAACTGACCACTTCACAGTTCCAGGTATCCAGTGTGTCAACACCTCAAACTCACCATGTCCAAGATGAACCTCCTACTCTTCACCCCCAAGACTGCTCCATCTGCCACTTTCAACATCTCATCTGATAGAAATCCATCTGATAAAAACTCTTATCGGATAGAAACTTCCTCCTGTTGTTGAGGCCTGAAATCTTGGATTCACCATTGATTCCTCTTTCTTTTATACTCCACATCTCATCTACTGGAGAAACCCGAGGGTTCAACTTTCAAATACATTGAACTCCATCTCTCTAATCACCCACACTGCCACACTCCTGACTGGAAATTCTGTCCTGCCCCACCCAGAGTGCTGCCCCTGGGTACCTGATACACCACCAAGGTGTTCTGCTTCTTCCTTGCCTTCATTTTGAATCTTGGAAATGGTTTACAAGGTCTCACACCACCTGGCTACCCAGCATCTTAGATGTCATCTTTATTAATTTTCTTGCTCCCTTGCTGTTGTTAAACAATGCCAACGATGACTACTTCTTAGCTTGCTCTTCCCCTAGACTCCACCATGGCTAATTCCTCACTTCCTTCAAGACTTTGTTCCAATACTCCCTTCTTAGCAAGTTCTATCCTGATCTCCTTTTTAAATAAAGCCAACTCCTCTCTGGGGCTTCCAGGACCCATGACCTCACCCCACTGTTTCTTTCCTCATGACAAGTATCATTGAACATGCTACATAATTCACTCATTTTATCTGTTTATTATCTGTCTCTTTTCACTGCTTTGTACTCTGCAAAAGGGCTGGGGTCTTATTTTGTGAAGAATCCCAAACTTTGGAACAATGCCAGGCAGAAGACAGGCACTCAATAATTACCTGTTGAACGAATAGAAGAAATGTCTGGTCTGTCATCATATATCACAGCTCCTACATCCTTTGAGTGTCAGAAAACTGGTGCAGGTCCCAGCTGTGCTCTTGACATTCTAAGGTTGGGACTAAAACAGTCTTTCCTCCGATTAGATTTCTCCTATACTGAGCCAAAACTGCAGAGGTAGTCTAGCACTATAATTCTTAGCAGGACAGCGCACATCCCAGCTCCTCATTTTTTTTCTGTTTCAGTGGACATAGAGAGTGATGTGATGAAACAAGCTTGGCATTTGGAATCATGCAGACCTGGAATGAAGGCCAGCTCTGGCATTCACTAGAACTGTGCGCACTGGGTCCATCACTGAACTTTTCTAAACATGTTTCTCAATACACTGCAGTTAATTCCTACCCACGGGTTGTGCAGATTTAAAATGGTTTATCTAAAGCATTTACCTGTCACAAGCCATGTGTTCAGAAAGTATGTCTTAATAGCTCTGGAGTGGCATTAATATGCTCTTTGGCTGGATTCTCCAGGCTGATTTGGAGGAATGGGAGTGCAGCATGGTGGACCATCTGGGGAGACAGGGTGACGTGAATTGTAGGCATGGTGAGATGATGTTGGGTGCAGTCACTAAGACAGAAAGGAAAACAGTTGATAAGGAGGAGGAGGAGAAAAAGGCATAAGAGCAAGAGGTAGGCACAGGACCAAGAGGAAAAATACAGAAAGAGGGAAGACAAAAATGATACCAAATCAAGAGAGGTGAAGGGATGCTCCTCCTTATTTGGGCAACTCCTAATTATCGTTAGAACCACAGAAGCATCACCTTTTGATTTCCAATGAGATACTGTTCATTGGTTTCCCCCTGAGATTTGGAGTCAGCCTTTCCCTATTTGCAGAGACATCATATGCAAAGTGTCCTAATCCCATGCCAAAGATACAGACAGATGCCCCAGGGACCTCATAGAGCTATTTATAAAGGTATGCTACCCAGATGTGTAGATGCTGCTGCTCAAAAGCCGTGAAACAGATGCTCCCAGGCAATGCTGGTGAGACCTGCTGGTCCTACATGCATGCTGCTGGGTAACAGGTTTCCAGCAACAAAGGAACAAACAGATGTGTATAGGCAGTCAACAAGGAACAAGATGTCTCTGGCATCCTGGACAGCTCTGGTTATCAAGACCTGCTCCTTCTATTGGCCCAGACTGTGCAGTCTGTCAAGAGAAATACAGAAGGAGAGAATCACACTGCACTTTGTGTCTGCTCTGTCTTAGCAGGAAAATCCATCACTCATCTATGTCCTATGGGAGATGCAGTGTGTGCAAGGCACAAAGACACACATATGCTGAGAAGGTATCTTATGAGCAAAAACCCCTGTGTGAATGTTAGACGAATAAAAGTGTTAACAAAAACAAAAACTAAAAACAAATGTAGACTTAAAAAAATGGTTATTGATCATCATTATCTCATACTTCAATGATTCCTTTGGAATAACAATATATTAGACTGATTACAAGGATGTCCTCAGTGCAAAAGGGACCACAAGCACTATGATTGGAGGTCCTCTGTTGTGAGTTGACATCTATATTCCCATCTCCTTGGTCTGGAGGAAAGAAGGGGCTTGCTTTAACAAAAGAATGTGACAGTGGTCATGATGAGCCAGGTCTGAGCTGAGAACTCCAGAGATCTGGCAACCTTGCACATGTTCTTGCTCTTCTGAGACCCTGTGAGAAGGTGCAAGGTCAAGGCTGACCAAAACAGGCCTGGGACTATGCAGAAGAGCAGGCCGGTGCCATTCCAGACAGAGGATGAGACCATGTTGTAACAGAGCGTGACAAGGACTGTTTTGAGGACTTTAGATAAATCACCTTTAATCTTCCCAACAACCTACAAAGAAGTTATTGCACCTAGTTTATAAAGAAACAAGCTTGGAGAAGCGAAGGAGCGCATCTGGGGTTACACTGCTAGTGAATTTCGGAGCTGCATTCTCTCCAGGTCTGTGAGAACACCACATTCCATTCTTACTTTGCACTGTCACTCTAGCTTGATGGATACAGTGGAAAAAGGAGAATCAGAAATGTGAGTTATCTTATTGAGGTTCCCATTGCTAGACTACTTTTTTTTTTTTTTTTTTAGGAGGTGGATAATCTTTATATGGTACAGGAAACTTCAATGCCTGGAATTGATTCATATTAAGAGATGAAGAATATAACTATCACCTGATCTTTACAGTTTATGAAGCAAAATATTTTGGCTTTTTTTATTACATTTAGGATAGTGCCTTCACATAATAGATATCCAATAAATAGAGCTGCCATTTCTACTGATTTCCAACTCGATAATTACTTATCATTTAATACTCAGACATATAAATGCTGGTTCATTACTGGAGATCCTAAACATCTATTGACTTCTACATCCTTTATTCTGTATTCTATTTCAAAAATTGTTGGAAAGACTGCAGCAACAATCTTTTAATTACTCAATTCAGATAAATCTGATCAAAGATAATCCTATCTTTGTCCTCATCTGGGTATTCCAAGAGCAGAGCGGGGCTCAAAACCAGTCTTCTGCCCCAGTCTAGGACCCTTACCACTCTCCTTGTGGTGGAAGAAAGCACATTTTCTGCTCTATGCAATAGCACAGTGCTAATCTCTCTCAATTGTATCACCAGTAAAATGAGAAAGAAAATACCTACTCTGCCTATATTACAAAGTAGTGAAGATCAAATTAACTAATCAAAGAAAAAAGAAAAAAAGTTGGATGTGTAATTTGGAGGCTTCTTTTAGAAAAGAGAGGGCTGATGGGTCCTAGAGAAGACCCAGCCACCCTGCTGTTGGCCCTCAAGAGAAAGCAGAAGTACTACAAAAATGTTGCTGCAATGACTGTTAAAAGGGTGGGATGGGACTCAGGATTGGAGAGCCTAAAAATTCAAGAATCCGTTAGGGTAATGGTTGGTCTGTGAAGTTTCCAATACTAGTTTGGGGCTTTAAAAGTTAAATTTACTCAAAGGATAGCCATTATGGTTTGGATATGTGTTTTCCTAAAAGCTCATGTGCTGGAAACAGAATATCCAATACAGCAACATTCAGAGGTAAAGTGATGAGATTATGAGAGCTGTAGCCTTGTCAGTGGATTAATTCATTTGATGGAATCATAATTTGAAAGAACTACTAGGTAGGCAGGTGAGCCATGGCTAGAAAAAATACAGGTCACTGGGACATCTGTCCATAGCCCCTTCCTCTCCCTCTGCTTCCTGGTTTCCATGAACCAAGCAGCTTGCCTCTGCCACACCCTTCTGTCATGCTGTTCTGCTTCATCTGATGCACAGAGAAAGAGTCAGCTAACCTGGACTGAGACCCCTGAAACCATGAGCCCCAAATAAATTTGTCCTCCCCTAAGTTGTTCTCGTCAGCTACTTTACTCACAGCAATGAAAAGGTGACATAATAGTCAAACCCCCAGCTCTATGACTTCTTGCTGGCAAAAGTTTGCCTATCCGCTCAATTCAGTCAAATGATGAATTAATTCTGTGAGGGTTGTTATGGTCTGAATATCATGAACTCTCAAAATTCACAAGTTGATACCCTATATCCCAACTTGCATTTGAAGACAGGGCTGTTGGGGAAGTAATTAAGGTTAAGTGAGGTCATAAGGCCCCGAGAGACAGAAATAGTGTTCTTATGAGATGCCAGACAGCTTTTTCTCTTTCCACCACATAGTGAACGACTGGCCATTTTGGAATCAGAACCTGGCCATGCCAACATCCTGATCTCAGACGTCCAGCCTCTAGAACTCTGAGAAAATACATTTCTGTTTTTTAGGTCCCCTCTCTGTGGTACTTTGATCTGGTGGCCTGAGCTCACTTAACATAGGAACAAACTAGTTCAGAGGGAATGGTCAATTCAGAGAAAATAGCCAGAGATGGATAGAGCTTTGGAAAACCTCACTTCTAGTTTATCCTCTTCCTGATTCCAGTGAGATGCATTATGAGTAATTAATTTCTTACATATATGCTTTTACTTTTCAAATACTAGTTTTTATATAATTAAGGAACATTTTTTACATAATTATCTTTATATTTTATAAACTGCTTTTCCAGAATCTGTGTCCATGCACACAGCTTCACAGGAATACTTTCCTCTGGAACAAATAATTATGTATCTTTATTCGATTAATAATTTAACTAATTTCATGCTTCTATAGTCATCCTGTTTATTTGTAATCTTCTTTTGTTATCAAAGAAAGCACATACATAGTTTTAAAAAATTTTAAAAAGGACTTAAAGTAAAAAAACATGCCTCTTGTCCTATTTCTTTATACTGGCAATTTTTCTATTTTTTTTTTTTTTTCTCTCTTTGCTACCAGGGATTGAACTCAGGGGCACTTGACCACTGAGCCACATCCCCAGCCCTATTTTGTATTCTATTTAGAAACAGGGTCTCACTGAGTTGCTTATCACCTCGTCTGCTGAGGCTGGCTTTGAACTTGCAATCCTCCTACTTCAGCCTCCCAGTTGCTGGGACTACAGGCATGTGCCGTGACACCCAGTTATACTGGCAACGTTTTCTTAACAGTAGGGTCCATACACAGTCCTAAGTCAAATATTTTCCTTTGCCAACTTCAGTTGCAATCTCCAGGGGCAACTTAATGCATTTTCTTTTTGGCCTCTTTAGTTTATCACATTTAGAGAATTATCTATTGGTATCCCAATAAGTAATTAGAAATTAGCACACATATTAGCTAACCTGTATCATCTACTATTCCAAATGGTTGCACTTGGTATTATTAATCTTAGCTCAATTATTATTGAAACATTCAACAATATTTTTAAATTAATGATTTTGCAAATAAGAACTCCATTTGACTTTTTAAAATCTATTTGTTTCCTTTTTTCTATATTCTACCTTGTGTTATCTAGGTATTACTTTTCTATTGTCAAGGTTAGTAATGGATTTATTCAGTCTTATCTGGTCAGTTATGTTGTGGTGGGTTGATTCAACGTTAAAATTCTTTAAGCAGCAACATTTATAATGATCATGAACTACTCAAATGTGTGCCAATTAGTCTGGTTTATATTATTTTTTTCTCTTATCACATTCTTAGCAGTCCAAAGTCATATCCATCCAAAATCTCAAAGTTTCCCAACATGAAAAACAGATTGCCAGCAGTTGCTTAAATTCGTGCCATAGTATAGTTTACTTAATATTTGGAAAAAATATTCTTAGGAAGCTTTTGAATCTTTGTGGTATCTAATTTCCTTTCTTTTTCTCATTTTTAAAAGCATCAACATTTTCAAAGACTTCAATCATATTCTGTATCAATCTCCTTTTCTTCCCAAAGAGTTACTTCATAAAGTCTTCCTTGCTCCAGATTAGACTGGCTGCTCCCCAGATTTGCCTCTCTTGCTCCAGGATGGGTGAGTGAATGGATGTGCTATTTCCTAGATCCTTCCTCCATTTCTCAGTTTATGTCTTCTTTCTGCTGGAACACATTCTTAAGCACTTTCTAAGAAAGGGCTCGTGGGAAGTAAACATTCCCAGTTCTTGCAGGTCAGAAAGTCTTCATTCTTCCTCCACCCTTAGATGGACAGGATGGGAAGATGTAGCATCCTGAGTTGAGAAATAAGTCCCTCACGATTCTGATGGCATCACACTCTCCAGCTTTCCACCTTCAAGTAGCACTGTGAGAAGCTTGACTCTCTTTGCTTTTCTGAGCATCTTGGTTTTCTGAGCATCTTTCTCTGTAAGGTTTTTGGATATTTGTTGTTATTTATATATTGATATTTCATGAGAATGTGCTTAGATATGGGTCTTGCTTCACTCTTTTTGACAGGCATGGGGTAGACCCTTTCAACTTAAAGGTTGAACTCTGATGATTTTTGCATTACTTTTTTTGTTTCACATATTTATAAAAAGTATTATTAGTACAATACGATTTTTAAAAGATATCCTCCATTGTCTATTCTCTTTTCTAGATCATGTACCATTGAATATTGAACACTCTAGATTGTTTTTATTAATATTTATTTTAATTGTTGTAAGTACACATTACATCAAATTTACCATTGTAACCATTTTTAAGCTAAGTAGTATCCTCTACATTCACACTGATGTGTATCCATCGCAGCATTCAGTTCCAGAACTCTTTTCCTCTTGAGACTTTATACTTATTACATGATAGTTGTTTATTTTGTCTCCTCCTAGTTCCTGCCAACAGCCTTTCTCCTTTCTTCCCTGTGAGTCTGGGTGCTGTGAGTACCTCATATAAGTGGAGTCATGCAGTATTTATATTTTTGTGACTGGCTTATTTCATAGCACCATGTCCTCAAGGTTCATCCACGTTGTAGCCTGTGTCAGAATTTCCTTCTTTCTGGGGCTGAATAATAAAATTCAATTGTTAGTATGCACCTCACTTTGTCAGTTCGTCCACCCATGCACTCTTAGTTTGCATCCACCTATTGGGCTTGTGAGTTATGCTGTAATGAACACAGATGGACACACATCTCTTTTGAGATGCTGCTTTCAATTTTTTCAGGTATATATCCCATAAGTTGGATATTTTCAAAAAATATTTTTATCACATTACAATTCACATCTTCTACATTAGGGGCCAGCAAACTATGGACCATGGACCAAATTTAACCTGCTGCCTATTTCTTGAGGTGAACTAATAATTGCCTTTATATTTTAAATAGTTAAAAAAAAAGAATAAAAAAAATTTAAGACACATAAAAGTACAACTCAAATTTCAGTGATTATCATAAATCAAGTTTTATTGGAACAACGACCGTGCTTATTTGCTTTGCTACAAAGCCAGAGGTGAATGATCGTGACAAAGAACATGTGGCTTGCAAAGCTAAAACTATTTACTTGCCCGTTTTAAAGAAAGTTTGCTGAATCCCGTTTTACATGATGAGGGATTTTTCCTCAATTTCATCTGTCAAATCATTCATTACATATTAAAATTTAATTTAAAAATTGTACTTTAATTTCCAAGGACCATCTTTGGTTCTGATTTCTTTTTCAAAGCATCCAGAACTTTTAAAAAATGGATGCAATACATATTTTTTTAGACACGTGTTATCTTTTATTGTTTTTTTTTGTTTATACATGACCATTTTGACATTTTGACATAATAATAAAAGCATACAATATAACTTTTTCTAATTCCATCTCCAGTACCTCTTCTTCCCCTGAGGATACTAAAGTTTTTCAAAGGAGGATTGATATTTTTCAAACACTTTCTTTTAGCATATTTGACTTGACCTGTGGGTTACCTATAAATAACTGGTTTATATCTCTGTTTTGTAACAAAAAAACAACAAAGCAATGAAGATCCCCCTGGGATTTCTGCATACTTGTATTGGACTTCTTGACTGAGTGGAATTTTATTCAGTGTTCCAGGGCCACAGAAAGGGTGATATTGCCCTGAAGTGCTAACATCCATGCAATAAGCTCCAATTCATCCCACATGCATTAAAAAACACATTCACTTGTGCATTTCAGGGATGGATGATGATGATTTGCTTGTGCTATAATCTGACCATTGGGCTTTCTTCCTATAAGCTGAGGTGGGCAGGGAGAAGAATGGTGGATGAACACTTCTTTACTTATTCCCTACTCTATGGCCTGTTTCTCAGTCCTATCCCCAAGTCTAGAGTCTCTGAGAATTTACTCTGACACCAACTCCCTCCTGGCCCTACAAATACCTGTTATGTGTATATGTTTCTAGTTGGTTTCCCTGTATCCTCTTCACACAGTTGTGTCTCTTCTGCTCCATTCTCATTTTTACTATTATCTTTTATTTATATTCTTATTTTTTTTTCTAATGGAATTCCATAGGAAAAGGAGCTAGACATCTCTGTTCAGTTTTCCATTTGTACAAGAGATCTCCATTTGCTTAAAAAGTATTATCATGACATATTGCACAAATGTAAAAATCTTTATGTCCACATACAAAAGTATGTTTACATGTACTTACATTCCACTAAAATGCTCCAATTTAATCATCCTCCTATAATTGGACCTTTAGAATTTTTTCCAACCTTTTGCCACTCTGCATTGTCAAAACCTCTCCCTCCCCATGTCTACCTTCAGCCACTGCCCCATTTGTCTGGTCTTGTCCCATCATGAAAGAATTGTCTAGGTAACAATCTGTTTCCCCTCACCTTCTAGGTGGGCTTCCCTCCCCATCCTTCCACTGAATATGCTCCTGTCATGGCCACCAAGACATTTAAGTTGCTAATTCCAATATTACTTCTTCCAGTAGCATACCTCTTGTCATGTGGTCTCTTGGAACCATCTGATTCAACAGCATATATTCTCTTCTTGAAATATTCTTTTCTCTTGGTTTTCATCTCTTTCTCTCTCTCTCTCTCTCTCTCTTTCTCTCTTTCTCTGATAGTTTTCTTTCTGGGTCACTGGCTAATCCTCTCTTCATTAGCTACTCCTCCTGTGATTTAAATGGTATACTATGGAGTTTAGTCCTGGAACCCCATCTACTCTCTCTTTATACTCTCTACTAAGTAATTTCAAGTTCCTTTTGTTTTAAATTTTGTCAGATGCCAATGACTCTCAAATGTATACTTTTCCTCCACTATTTCTCTATAACCAAACTCATCTACAAGCTTCCTTCTTGTTCTCACTTGGACATACAGCAGGACTTTCAAACTTAATATCCAAAATGGAACTCATGACTCTCTTCAAATCTGCTCTTCTACGAATCTTTCCACATCTCAGTAGACACTGACCCAAAGTTCCATAATCATCCTTTCATTCTTTACTCTTCCATCCCTTCATCCCTACCATACAAACCCCTATTTACCTACCTACATATGTCCATAAAGACCATAGAGTCTTCTTAGAAGGCATCTCTAGGGTCCATACACTAACATCTACTTTTCTACTCCCGTTCAAAACACAAATGTCTCTCATCTACATCAGGAAAGAGTTATCTGATTTTCCAATTTCTATATTTGCCACCTACAATTTGTCCTCCATAGCATAAAATACACTTTTAAATATATAAACCCATTGGGTCCTTCGATAGCTTCCCCTTGCACTTTCAACAAAATCTAAAGTTCTCTTTGATATGTGGATGCTAACACACATTGGGGTAGGGGGTTAGAAGTTCACTGAATTAGGAAAAAGTGAATGAAGGGAAAGGAGGGGGCATGGTATGGGAAAGAATAATAGAAAGAATGGGACATAACTTTCCTATATTCCTATATGAATACAGGACCAGTGTAACTCCATATCATGTACAACCACAAGAATGGGTTCCTAGTTAGGATGTTACACTCCATATATGTATGTCAAAATACATTCTACTGTTCTGTAAATCTAAAAAGAACAAATAAAAAAAATTTTAAAATTAAACTACATTTTGCAGTCTTCAGAGACCTCTCCTGGTGTATCATCTACCTTTCCCTAACTTGGTCTTGACGACCCAAGACCCAGACACTGTTGTCCTCCTGCAACACAGCAAGCCCCTCCCTTCTGGAGGGCAGGTAACCAAAGCAAGCTTTTCTCTCCTGGCTGGCTCTGGCTTCAGGCTTCATTTGAGTCTCTGCTAGGCATCATCTCTCAGAATCATCCTTGACCACACATTCTAACAACCCTCATGGTATTTTTAACATACTGTATTTTCATCACAGCCCTTAACATTATCTGATAGGTTTCTATACCCATTTATTTTCTAAAATCAGGCAGAAATAATCTTTATGTGAATAACCTATTCAGTAAATAAGGACCTATGAAGTCCAGCTTGGTTTTCTATGATATATAAATTTTAGAAGGGGGAAAACAGAATAAAAGTTTTTGATCTATGCTTTTTGTCCCAAAATTTGATAGAAAAATAGGATTTTAGCGTTGACACAAAGCAAAGCAATGATGCAACCTGCAATAGCGAGGAGTGCCTTGTGCATCTGAATTTGAAAATATTATGGTTCTACCCTGACTTATTCATTCGTTCTAATATATTTGCTGGATACTTGTTCAGAGCCTAGCATCGCATTAAGTGTTGAGCACTGAATAACACAGAAGACTTTCTTTCATTAGGTACTTCATATTCACAAGTAAGAGCCAATCAGACCAAGATGTTTAAACAAGGGAGGCTGAATGACATTGAGAGAAGGCACACTTTCTGACTCTGCTCAAATGAAATTTCACACACCTGGGTTTGCATCTTGGTTTTTCCATTTATTAGCTATGAGCAGGTGATTTAATTTCTCTAAGACTCCATTTCACCATAAGGGTAAGTGGGATATGATATTTTTCTCATAGGTTTGCTATGAAGATTAAATTAGAAAATAAGTATAAAACATGCTGATTAGACCCTAGCACCAGTGAAACTGAAAATATGGTAGTCTTTACCACTACCATTATTTTATGATTCCTACTACTTCTGTTACAGCTGCTACCCTCAATACTATTATCAATTTCTCTTTATTCAAGAACTGTGAGGAAGGTAGAAATCAGAGTTAAAAAGTGTTTTCAAGAAATATTTTTTGACAATGACATAATAAACCAGATTAGTTATTTCCCACTAATAGAATTCTTTCAGACTGATAGGAAGGTAAAGATGCAAAGAATTGGTGGTTACCATCTTTTTTAAAAAACAGCATGAAAAAATAAGAATCACTGCACCGCATCCTGGTTATTTTTTTAAGACCTTGACATGAAACTGGTTCTCAGTATTAGAGAGATTTTCTCATGCTTGCTGATTGGCCAAGAAGATCCAATTATCCAACCAGCACACACACCTTGGCCAGGAAGAAGTGTTTGAAATTTCTTGACCTTTTCTCCCAATATGATTTGTCCTTTGGGTCTTCCAGGTTGGCCCACCTTCTCTAGGGAGGATTGTTTGGGACCATAAACAGAAATATGAAATCTCATGATTCCAGCAATACTCACCAGGCTCATGAAGGTTGTTTGTGGAAATGAAAGTTGTGATCTTCAAAGGAAACATTTAACATACCCCAAAGAAGAAGCACTCTCCCATTTGACAAGCAACACCCAGAGTTGATGTGAATGAACAACGAAATGAACAAATTAAGTTTCCCAAGTTAACTAAATCACATTTCTCCACAAAATATCATCTAAAACCCTCTTGCATGTTTTCAATCTTTCTTTCTTCTCTTTCTTCCCTTTCAATAAGCTTCCCTATTCATTTCTGTATTCCATTCCCATTTTCCTCTTGAACATAGCCAGGTTGTTAAATTAAAAACCACCATCCTCTGTCTTTGCATGCACATTATTTTCTATTTCTATTCTGGGGCCTTATTCTGGTCCGTCAGTCATTTGGCATTCTGAGCAGGTACACCAGGAGGCTAGAGGCTCAAAGGTGTCTCCTGCGTTTCTTGACCTCTTTGATTTGAAAGCACATTACCTTAATAATAAAAATATCTGGGTTACACATTTGATATACAGACCAGAGAGAATCAAGTGTAGGACATTTTTCTGATGCTTAAAGAAATGCCCTGAAAAGGATTCCGAACTGATTTTCCACTGATTCTCTGTCCTCCATTACATTATTTTTCTGTACCTTTCATACATCAGCAGAGCCCTTCAGAGTCATTTGGGATTATTGATTATGAAGCAGCAAAGATCCTTCACACTGCCAGCAGGGCAATGCCAGACTCTCGCTCAGCTAGCTTTTCAATCAAAGGATTTCTACTCATCAAATATATTTTATTCCATAATTCTTTTGAGTCAAACTAGTTTTCAAGTTAGTGTTATTCGTTGAAAAGTGACCATATAAAAAGTTTAAAATCTGTAGATTTAATGTGTCTGACACTTAATTTCATGCTCTGTTTGCCCCATTGTTCAAGGCAAATAGTAGTTAAGTCTCCAGCTATGTGTGTGTGTGTGTGTGTGTGTGTGTGTGTGTGTGTGCGTGCGCGTGTGTGTGTGTATGCATGTGTCTATGCTTGTATTCAGTTCTTGGCTTCAATTTTAAAATATTAATATATTGCTTTTTAAAAATATGCTACACAGGAAAGGTGTCAAACAGTAATTTTTAATCTATCACATTAACACTGCTGTTCCTATTTGCAGAGTGTTCTGATTTCCAGGGTTAACATATTCAGTAGCACTTCTCCATCTTTCTTTATTTCCTACTTTAAACAAGACTACTTTTCCAAATGATGAAGGACTGGACAAAAGGGCAGCACAGTAAGCAGGGAAAGTGCCTCTGCATATTGTAATTCCAATTATTTAAAAGCCACTTAAAATAAGCAAACCATTATTAATAACTAGGGATGACAATTTTGTGTCAGGTGCATTCAAAGATTTTCAAATCTGCCAACTAAGGACTAATTCCCAGGAGTTTAAAAGAAGAAAATGTAAATAGAAAGAAATTTTAATATTAAGCAATAGGCAAATGATTAGTTATTTCTACAGAATAAGTACAAGATTTATGCAGTCAAGAAACATTTAATCAAGAATCTACCAAGAATCTTGAGGATGCTCTGGGTAAGGAAGACTGACAGATACCTGCCCACACGTGGTTTACGCCCTAACATGAGAACAGATCTCAAGTCACAGCCTCACGGTGACGAGTACCATGAGCACAGTACAACTGGGTGAGGAGAGAGCCCAGGACAAAGGCAAGAGGCACCACGAAGAGATGTCTGCTCTAGATGGAGCAATCAGACTTCTTTCGTATTAAAACTAGTTACTGAAATAAAACCCTGATAGGAGTTGGAGATATTCTGCATACAATTAACATATCTAAACCTCAGCATGTGAAAATGGAAATTAAAAATTGTGTTACAACATTGATTTTATTGAAAATCTTCTACTTTTCTAAAGAAATGTGATTTTTAGGAATAATAATGCAGCCTCCAATCTACTCTGAATTATAATATGACATTGCCCCTTGCAAATACTCCACCCCATTATTCTTTCTCTTCTATGAATTATTAATATTTATATTGTCCTACAACCACACAATTACAATGTTCCATCACTACACAATGGCATTGTACTATTTGATATGCCAGGTATAGAAAGAAAGTAACAGCCCACAACCCACTATCAAATGGCGGGAAGATTTGTTTATTCACTTAAATTCATTTATTTAAAACTTACTAAGTATTGACTGTATATTTAAGAACTAGGCTATCTGCTGGAGACACAAGATTAAAAATCAGGATATGAGGGAAGGTCTCAAAAGAGATGAGAGAAAGGGAGATGCAATGAAAAAGAGTAGAATATAGAGGTATATGGACAGAGAAAAGTTTCAGGAGACAAATGGGGCACCCTCGGAGCACATCCAGCCTGGTATCTACACAAGTGGTACAGACATGGAGTCGGTGGATGGGGAGGCATAGCATACGGAGAGTGATTTTAGAATGAAGGTGTGAGAGGATATCAATGTAATGAACAGGAGAAACCTGGAAATTGAGAGAGTGGGGGACATTCTGGGAAGGGAACACTGTTGGATGGAGAAGTATACAGAGGATGAGAGAAGAGCTTGGGGAGACCAGAGATGATGAAGCCACCCACAGTGACACAGCTTGGTTCCCCCACTGGGTACTGACATGAACTTGCAACATTCACCCAGTCTCTCAAACTGTGCTGGGCTGGGTACTTGTGATGCTGGGGTGAAACAGACCCACCTCTAGGACCCTATCTGTCATGCCTAACATCACGGGTACCCACCCTATCTCCCAGCTTCTTCACCCAACATTTCCCCAGAAGTATATCTCTGGCCAACTAAATGCCTGCCCCTTTTATGCTTCTGAGCCCTTGACTGTAATGTTTTATCTTGCTAGGATGTCACTTCCACCTTCTTTACCTGGAGAACTCCTGCACACCTGTAAACCCTAAATTAAATGTGACCACCATTGGAGGATTTCCCCTGCCTTCTTCCCACAACTCTTTAATCTCCAATTAAATCCCCTTCCACAGTAAGGCTTAATGATCTGCCTAAGTATCTGCTCCCACCAAAACCATGGGTTGGCCACACAGTAGTCGCTAATTATAAAAATGTTTGCTTATATCGAATTTACCATTCCAGCAATCATTTAATAAAAATTCATATACCTGTTGTAGATGATGCTATAGTATGCTTAAAAAAAACAAACAACTATATATATATATATATATATATATATACATATATATATATAGTTGTTTGTGTTTTTTTATAGTTGTTTGTATATGTTTTTATATACATATATATATATATATATATGGCAATTCTGAGATGTGTTCTCACTATAACAGTTCAGATAATATGGATATGCAAAGAACCTGAACACCATCTTCATACTATACTTTCACTTTCATTTTTCTCAGCAGAGGTAGTAACTATCATCACTTTGAGGTTCAGCTTTATGCACATTTCTTTCCTATGTATTTTACACATATACATAAGTAAAACAGCAATGTATACTTTTCTATGAGTTCAACTCACTCCTATAAATGGGACAGTGCCACATGTGATGCTTTCCAACTTGCTCTGATTTAACAATTGGTGTTTGAGATATTTTCTATTCTAGAACATACAGATTACTTTGCTATTTTCAACCACAACATATTGTTCACTAGCAAGCACAGACATGCAAAGAAAAAGAGTAACTGAGTTTTGCCCAAGAAATATGCAAGAATTGAGAAGACTGATTGTATCCAAAGGGAAAATGTGCCCTTAAGCTAGATTGCCTTTCTGAAGTTCAAGGAGTATTTTTCTAAAAGTCTGTAATGTACAATTCCACATCAAAGTCTTTACCCATCAGAAACATGGACACGTATGCTTAAAAGCACACACTGGTATGTGTTGCTCTGATATTTGCATTAATAAAAACTTGTAAACATGCTAAATGTCCACAAGGATTAAATAAACTGTGGAACACCTGCATTTGATAGATGGTATGAAATAGAATGTCCCTTCTAAGGCCGCTTGATTTCAAACCTCTCTTCTAATATTTTCAAATACTGCAATCAGGATTATGTGCACAATTGATATGATTCCTTCAAAGACATTACTTATTTCCAGAATTTTTTAATAGCCTTGTCTTGCTTCCCTTCCTACACAAAGTGAAGGATATGGTAAACTCATACAAGTCTCTCTTTCATTTGAACACCAAACTTGAATATGACAAAACAATACCAATTTTTGCTTTATTACCTAACAGGCAAGTGTTTAATGTCAACCAAATTTAAGGGCTCTCAATTTCACACACATCTTGTACCCTAACTGGCAACCATGGATCATTAAAAAGGAGATGAATAGAATATCTGAGTGCCTGTGTTTGTGCGTCCAACTGTCCATACATCCCTACTCTGGGCAGTCTCATGAGGCAAGAGATGGGTCACACCCTCTGCAAAATCAAACAAGAAAGAATGAACCAGTGAGCAGATCAAGGAACTTGATATCATGGCTGAAAATAAGGACAAGAGAAATGAGAACCAATCACCAAATCAAAAGCAAAGAGAAAAAGCCCCACTTGGAAATATAAAAGGCTGGCTCCCAGATGCCAGCACAGAAGTTTAATTCCTAGTAGAAATAAATGAAAAGTAGGTCAAAGCACAGGTCCAGATGGAATCTCCAACTGGTGTGGGGAATGGATGGCTCCTTTTCAGACAAAGAAACTGGGGCTTCACAGGTGATGGGGTAAAGCTAGAACCTTGCACCTAGAACTACCCACTTCCAGGCCAGGGAGAAATCCAGGCAGGCAGAGCGGCACAGGTCCTAAGGTTCTGGTAGCCAGAGCAGGCACCAACCAATCGGGAGGTCTGGAATATGGTGGGGGTTATCTGGGAATCACAGGAAGCACAGCAATGGCACAGGACAATGCCAGTGTCCTATGGGAGAGTGAGCAGGTGGTGAGTGGGCAGGAGAAGGCAAGGCTCCCACCACTTGGCAAAGGCTCAGAGAAAGAGCATGGACTCTGAGAAGGTGGGCCAGGTGCCAAGGCAGAGAAGCCCCAGTCTTCCAGGAACTGAAGGACAAAAGGGAGAAGCCCAGGAAGGGAGACAGAAAAGCAATCCTATTCATTAGAAGCACCAGGCTTCAAAATGGGGCTGGGCAACTCCTAAAAAGGCCAAAGAAGCCCAGGTAGCGAGACCTGTTCCTGTGAGGGTACCTTAAATTCCTTTTGATGAATGATCAGCATCCCATGCCCTTGGCCTGGAGTGGAACCTTTAAATGTGGTCAAATGGCTTCAGCTGTGGGGATCAGAGGACTTCCAGGGCAGGGGGCCAGGCAGGTCATCATACTCAATTATTAGGTTTGGCAGGAGGAGGAGGGGAAAGTGAGGTTTTGGCAACACTGCTGGAATTATAAGACCTTAATTAGATTACTGGATCAACCTCTGACTAGCAACGAATGTCCTTGGGGAAGGTGTTTAATCTCTCTGTTAGATTGTGTCTGAGTTTTCACAACTAAAAACTGAAAATAATATTTCAGAGGCTGCTTACAGAAGAAGCTCATAAGAGCAACAGTGTTGCTAAAAGGATTAGGATTTTAGCTGATCCTTCAATTATATACGGCCCTTCACCCTCTGGCCTTGCAAAAAATAACGGAGGGCTGGAGGAAGTTCCCCTGAAATAACCACTGCAAAGAAATGCACTTGCTTTATATTTATGACAGTTGATGCAGCTAACTCTGCTGAACTGAAATTGGTTGTGTTATAAAATAGTATAATATGACTGAGTCATTCACCTTCAAAAAACCTATAAATGAGAAACGGCAGGGACAGAGAGAGAGAGAGTGACTTTGTATTTCCGATGGCCCATGAAACTTGGACAGAACCACTACAGAGAACACTTCAGAGAAAGGAGATCAGAAGAAAGTCATTACAGGTTGACCATACTCAGAAGCAGAAGAAAAAAAAATTCAGAAGATAGCTATTAATACCAGGGAAAATGGGATCAATTTGGAGTCTAGCCAATGGAATGCTATTTAGTTAAGAATGAGAGCCTTCTTCTAGAAGTTTCCAAAGGCAAGTAAAGAAGATATGGAGAAAGGCTTCTGAAAATGGGGTGAAGGATACATAGAAACAATTCAATTTGATACTATTGGGCTTTAAAAATTTTTAGCGAATTACAGTCCCATTAAAAAGACTTGCAATGGGCTGGACTTTTCAGTGTTCAGGGAAAGAACTATAAATGCCATTGTTTAAAATTGGAGCTAATTATCAATGGAGAATATTAGCCATAGATTTATCTCACCATAAGAAGTCATTTGGAAACACACTAAATGACAACCAAGTTCTGTTGAGATGACCTCGTGTTGTCTTCAGAAAACTACAAATAAAAAGTAACTGCATTGTCTTTGCAGACTGGTTCAATCTTTATGGAGTTAAAGCAGAGGCAGAGTGCTTGGGTGTCAGTATGTCTGGTACTACTCAGAAGAGAGTTCTCCATGTTAGCAGTGAGGAGTGATTTCTACATCCTTAGTCACAGCCCTGGATGAAAATTAAGATAATTTAAAGAGTTCTTGTCTTTAAAAGCAATGCCTGAGATCTATTCCAATCAAATTAAATCAAAATCTCTGGGGGATAGAACCAGGAGCAGAGATTATACTTCACAGCCAAGTTGAGACCCTTGCCCTGGTCTGGACCTTCAGACGTGTGAGCAAAACTAATAAAACTTGATGACTTTCTAACGTGATTACTCAGCTTCCTCTGCTCTGGTACCATCCCTTCTTATGATTATTTGATTTTCTAGACTGACTGTCTTTATAACTAAAAGAAGGTGATCTGCTGACCCATGGCTTGCCAGTTATAGTTCTCACCTCAAATGGATAAAAGGGACATCTCGTTTCTCAACTGTACTCTTGTTATTCTGAACAGTCCTACAGAATCTCCAGGATCTGTTGTTATAGTCAAGAAAAGAAATACATAGCTTCAGACTACATAGGGCCGGGGATAAGGGGCATCCAAGATGGTGGAGAGGAGGTAGGCTGCAGTTCTCAATTCCTCTGCAGGCTGGAAATGAAGAAGTGGAAGAGAGCTGATCCAAGAGGTCAGTGACAGATGGCAAGCACTGACTCACAATACTGGAAGGTCAGAAGTTTGGAGGAACTCGGTAATTCTGGTTACTGGAACACAAAATAGGAAGGTAGTAGTTAACCCAGAACCAGTACCTATACCAACAGGGCAGGGTGGAGGGGTGGAGTTGCAACATAGGATAAAGGGGGATTCCATAGGATTCTCTTACGTGCTGTACTTGGGAGAAGCTATGTAATAGTCTCCTCTGTTACAGAATTTAAGAGGCAGTTATTTTATTTCAAAGGGAATAATTAATTTCTATTTTTATTACAGTAAAGCAATCACATTCAAACCATCCTGCTTTATCTAGGTCCAAGGAGGTTTCTGAAACCTGAGACTTGCAGTTCTAAAATCAAGGTAGTCCTAGAGAAACCATGCCTTAGGGGTTCTAGGGACTGTCAATGCCAAATGCATCCAGGATGAGTTAGCAATACCACATATACCCTGAGCTTCTAAGATGAGTGGGCTTAATAAAAGAGGCTTCACGATCCCCTAGAAGTAGGTGAAGGGGGAAAAGCAGGTTAGAGGTGTTCTCCAGCTCACGTCAGTTCCTCAACACTAAGAATGAGAACACTGCACACACTGCCCTGCACTTGTAACTGACACCTTGCACAGTGACTCTGTAGATGAAATCTCAGCTGAGGATTGAGAATGGTCACGCTTCAGGCACAAGCAATGTGGAAGAGCAAAGAAGAGTGTCAAGAGAGATCTAGAAGCCCAAAGAGCAAGGGGAGGTCTTGGACCAGAGCCACCAGCTGGTTCCACTTCACAGGATCACAAGCCAACACAATCCCCAGGCCATGTGGCCATACCTAACATGTTAAAAACTTACCACATGTACAAGACTAAGACATTTACAAAGATTATATAATATAATAAGAAGGCTATGAAATAAATCTAATTATGAAAAATTTTTTAAATGAGAAAACCTGAAGCTATAGCTATAGGCTTTATGGACTCTCACCCTTTCTGCATGTCCAGCTCATTATAGGCAGAAAATACATCACACAAAAATACTAATGATAAAAATATTCTAGTGGAGAAATATATGTCCATTGAAGGATAATTTAATAAAACTCATTTGCAGTTATAGGTAGTCTACAAAATGGCTGATGTCTATTTAACCAGGCCTGTAACTGACCATCCTTTACAAATTACTTAAAGATAAGATGAGAGAAGGATTTGGATTAATATTATTAACCCAGCACTCAAGAAAAGAGAAATTACAAATGATGTGTTCTGGCTAGCAGTAATAGAAAAAAATGGAACGTGCATTAAGAAGGGAAATTAAACTGAAAATTAGATTCCCTGACCACAAATTTTGACAAAACTTAAAGGAAATTAATCAACCACTTTACACTTGCTTTACTGATCACAGAAAGCCTCTGACTCCACTTGACATAAGCAAATAAAGATGGTAACACTTGACATGTAATTCTTGGCTCACTTAATTGGATTGCCTCACACACCATTTTCAGTAATCAATGATTCCTAGGAAGAATCACAAAGGAGGGTACCAGGCTGTTGGGGACTGAAATAATGGGATGGCATTCTCTTGAGGCACCTATATAGAGGCGGTGGTCCAAACATCAAACACCTCTGTTCTGGTCTGTAGCTCCTTGTCCATATGACCACCCTGGGACCCCCTGAACACTCATAAGTCACTAGAGCATGGGGATCCTACAGTCTGACTCTCAGGTTTATAGCTCCACTCAGTAGCTACATGACCTGGAGTAAATCATCTTAGCATGTCTGCATCTCCTTGTATGTAAATGGAAATAACTGTACCTATCGCATAGGTATAATCCTTGTAAAGTGCTTAAAATCACATCTACTCATCAAAAAGTCTATCTGAATGCTTATTGTTTTCATTATTGTTTTTGTTGTCTTATATATAAAAAGATGCTCTACCTCTACTTTGTCTTTGATCCAGGTGGAGTCAGGGCAATGATCAGACCTGTGGGAGATCATGGGTCCATGATTGTGGCTGCAAGGTAGTCTCAGTGTACAGTTGCTGATATCAAGATGTCTAGACTGCAGTCACTTACCCACAGGATTGTTGGACATTCAGTCTAAGACAGTCCTGGGCTTAGTATATCCTAACCAGTTTGGAGCTTGCACAGGCTAAATGTGCTAGTTGGTAAGAAACTGTTTGAATCCTGCTCCATCAATTATGGTATGAGGCAAAAATGCAGAGTAGATGGTTCTCAATGATGAGTCAAGGTTGCTACTTAGACTTATTTGTCCAACACTTTTCCAGTTGAAGAGTCCAAAAGGCCTTGACAAGATCATGAGACCTGTGGCTCATTGAGCCCTACTGGAGCAGATGAGGACCAAGTGGCACATTTTGCATGACACTTCTCTACCTAGTAGGAGATCAAGACCTGCTACAAGCCACCAACTCTGTCTCCTTCAGTAATCCCATCCTGTAAACCACAAATTTACGATGCCAACAGTAAAAATTTGGAAATCTATGAACAATATCAGAGTCCCCCAGTAAAGGAAGTGTGTGATATAATGATAATAAATAATAATAAAAAGCACCTATCATCCCAGGCCTGACTCCTAATTGACACAAAATGGTTATGAATGGTGGTCAAAAAGCTGTAGCAAAACAAAAAGTCCATCATGACCTTTGGCCTATTTTCCAGGAGGAAATACGAACTAGCAAAGAGGGATGGGCTTTCACCAACTGCCTCTGTAAACCAATCAGTCTTCACATGCTAATAAAAACACACCCTACTGGCAGCATTACCTGCTCTAAAAATGCCAAAACGCCTTTCAGCTACCCTGCTACTATACAGGCTCAGAAATAACCTTCAGAAAACGACTCACTGCAAAGGGAGACCCAAAGGGGCACGTGGTCTTCACAGAGCTCTGATGATATGAAATAATACTTTATTTCTAGCATGAAAGTTTTCAGTGTGCCAGAAACTGGTCTTAAAAACCTTCTTGTTCCCTTTGCTCTTTTCTCTTTCCTCCTTGAATCAGAAGAGCCTGGCAGGCAGGATGCTGGGCGCAGAGCAGAGTAGGTGAGTTAAACTGAAATGTCGCTTTATGATGGCAGCAGACTAGATTTTTTACTCCAGTTGCAACTCTATCACTGACCTTTTTATGAACACTCTGTCCTGCTGAAGGAATATGTAAGACTTTGGTCATTTATCCATGGATGTATAATTCTGTCACTGTGCAGAGAAGTCAGGAAAAAACAACAACACCCCAAGAGAGGAAACAAACCCAAGAGAGGCAAAGGTCAAGTGTTCTTTGAAAAGTCCCAAGTTATGGTGAGAGGCCACAACAGCATCGGATCTAAAGGATTTTGCCAGTCTCCCAGCATGCTCATCTCTTCTCTACCCCAGTCCACACTGTTCTTTCTGCCGGGAAGGTCACACCCCAGCACACTTCTGCCCAGGCTCTAGGCAGGTCAAGGTTCACTCTTCTGCTAGAAGTCTCCTGTCTTCCTCAGATCTCCTAAAACTACCCCTGCCACCTACATGCCCCTTAGCACTGCCTGCCTTGCTGTGTGCTTTTCTGTGGCTCTGTCTCATTCTTGGAAAAGAATGAAATCCCACAGGGTGGCTGCCATCCCTTTATTCTGCAGAACTTCCAGTTGAAGTCTGCGAGGTAAAATGCTATTTCTTACGTTTTATAAATGGAGTCCACAGAGAGTCAGCTTGCCTACTATGACACTCCATTGGTTCCACTTCCTTTGTGGACAATGAGGTAACAGTGACTGCAATTTAAGCATACCAGTCTTTGAACCTCCCTGAATCCAGGCAGCTAGTCCACAAGTATACACATTTGCAGACAGGCATGTCCTCTGACTTTTATACTGTTATTGTAGCATTAATTATAATTGAAGTTACATCGGAAATAAGCCAACTGTGCCCAGAGACAGGAAAATGTAATAAATTATGGTATTTATATTATTAATATCTGCCCCTGCTACCTAAATGCCCCTTAGCACTGGAGATATATATATATATATGTATATGTATATATATGTATATATATGTTATTAATTATATATATATATATATATATATATATACATTTTTTCTTCACTGTTGGGGGAAGGCAGAATGAGTTGAAACTTCATAGCAGGATTCCCAGTGCTGGGAACTGTAGAAATTTGTTGAATTAATGAAGAAACCACCAAGATATAATGTAAAGAGAAAATCAAATCACAAAACACTGTATAAAGTATGACTCCATTTATACTAAAAAGTTATTTACACACCACACACATGAATACTAGAAAAGGGGTAATAGGATGAGGATCCTTTATTTTTTTATCCCATATTTTCTCTCTCTCTTTTAACAGTGAGTTTGTTCATTTATTTATGCAAATAATCAGCATGGAAAAGATAACCTGGCCTGAGCAGCCTGGGTATTGGGTTGCAGAGCAAGCCTTAGACTAGATGGAGCTACGAAGCTGCTTGGAAGCCCCTGTGTTTTACCTGACACTCCTCTTTTCACAGAGGAAGGAGTGGACTTGGAGGTGAGAGATTCAGGGTCTGGTGTGTACACTGCAAACACTTACCAGGGAAACTTCACTGAGTCACCCAACCTTCGCAAGGTTTGTCGCTGATTCTTTAGCCTGAGCATAGGAATAATGTCTCCTTTCCAAGGTAACTGAGAGTAAACAAGATGATGCATGCAATAGCTGCAGATACACTATAAAGCACTACCTACATGTAGTGGAAGTTATTATTTATCCCTGCGATTATTACTCCCATAAAGTACTAACACAGTGTCTCACATAGATAAGGCATATAATGTAAATTAGAGAAGTGAATGACTGTATTAGAATATGTGAATTTAGTCTTCTGTATTCATTCAGCATTATTTCCTTCTGAAGAGGAATTTTTTTTTTCTTTTTTCTTCTGGGGATATCTCCACTGGGGAAAAAATTTTTTAAAGTAAGATCTGAATCCCACATTCTATCTGATAGAAGATACCACTGATTTTAAAATATGCATTAATTTTATATACCACTAAGGCAGGAAAAGAAAGATGTTAAATAAGGCATGTCACACTCCGATGCCTGATTCTGAAAAATATGCATTTAAGAATCTATGAAATATAGTATTTAAATGAAAGGCTTCAGGCAAATTAGCTGATCAATTATATAGCACATCTCTCAAATGAAATTTTTAATTTAATAATAAAGTATGGTTTTCTCATGCCACTGATGTTTTAGTGTCTTTTTACCTTTGGAAGTGCTGGCCACAGCATTTTTTTCCTGGTTTAAAAATTATAGAGAATAGATAATTACTAGTGAATGCTGACCTTTTCTTATTATGAATAATTATGCTAATAAAAGCATCATTTGGGCCTTAATTTGGTATACAAATTATTCAATTACCTAATCTGCAGTTGTAAGGACTCTTGGCAAACATCAGTTTTTGGTGAGAGGGGAAGGATAATCCTGACCATGGAACAATTTCATCTTGCACTCTGTTGCAGCAATTTTCATTGTGTCAAAATAGAATTAAAGTCCTGGCTAAACCAATAACTGCACATTGAAATGCCTCATGACACCAAATTGTAACCAATGTGTCATCACCAAAAACATTCCAAGAAGAATGGGCCAAAGAAACTTGAAAAGAATTCCTTTTGCAAGGACATAATTGAAGCATGGTATTGAAAAATAAAACTAGAGCTAAGCCAAACACTCTTTGTTATGATGTTTGAATTTAGTGTCCATAAAGCTTGTTTCTGATGCCATTTATTGTCTCCATTTTGGTGATAGTAACAATGGTGGTAATGATGGTGGTGGAGATTCAGGTGCCCAGTATCTTCCACAAAGCAGAGTGGTAGATCGACCCAAAAGACTACCACCTGTAGGCAGAGGGGTATAGATAAAAAACAAATCCAAGTCTGATTCCTTGTTTCATTATTTACTAGTTGTAGTGTCATTGGAAAACCAATGCTTCAGTTCCTCATCCGCAAATGTAAATAATACCAAACGCCTTTCAGATTGTTGCAGGATTGGTGATCAGTCTCCAAAGCCTGTCCCATAACCGAGATTCAATAAGCAGGAAGTAGAGGAGAAAGAATTATTGTACTTATTCTGTGGTTTTCTATTAGAATTCCCTAATAGAAGAAAGTAGCTGGTTATAATTTTTTTTTTTTTTTTTTTTTTAGGAAGTGAAAAAAAGAGCCTGGTATTTTCTGATTCAAAGATGGTTTGAAATATTCTATAAATTCCCATCTTACCTATAGCTATTGCCTTACTATAGATTTTGGCAGATTCAGAATTTTTAAAAAAGACTTAAAATGGTCTGTCCTAAGAGGAATGCTGGTTTTTTTTTATTTGCCCACCTGGCATATTCTTAGTCCCTCTCAGTCCCAGAAGCCGGACCCCTTCATTGCTCTCCTGCTTCCAGTTAGAGTGAATCCCCAGGAGACACTAGCAGGAGGTGGGGAAAGGGAGACGCTGTGTCTTGCTCCTGTCTGCTCTCCTGGCTCTTCCTTTCAGCTGTTGTCCTCTTCCAGGCAGCTCCTCCTTCAGGGCTTCAATTCTGAACTGAACTCTGTCACATGCTCCCTCCAGCTGCCCTTCAAAGGTCTTCTCTAGCTGCCCCACTCAGCATGCCCTGCTGCTTTCTAAGCCCTATCCATACTTCCAAGTAGTTCCTTCCAACCCTTAACTTTCAAAAATCCTAGGTGAGTATGCTACCTGTCTCCTGACTTACTGTCAGAGAGTCCCCAAAGAGGGTAATGTGTCCACTCCTTCCAGACTCAAAAGCATGGCAGAGACCTGGACATCCTTCAGCCCCCAAACCACATCTTCGGAGCTGAGGGAACAAGTCTCTAAGTCTCTGGTGCGTTCTTGAGCTTTCCATTCTTCGATTTGCCATTATCCTCCTGCTTCAGAGCTTCTGATTAGACCTAAATTACCCAAAGTACATGAGTCAATTTGTGTGTTTTCCTCTCCAGTTCAATCCCTCACCCTGCTTTGCTTGCACTCTCCTGCTGACTAACCCCAAACTAACCATGGATCTCCAACACATCAGGCGCCTTCCCATGAGCCACTTCCTCTGCCCAGAGGATGCTGCTATGGAGACACTGCTGGCACCTGAAACCTAGTGTGCTTCTCTGCACCCTCTTACAGTACTGCACCTGTCTATATCGACACATCACAAATCTGTGAAGAAATGATTTCATGCCTTGGTTATATTCCCAACCAAGATGACCAGTCACTTGATAGTAGAACTGTATTTTAAATTCCAAACCTAATAATATAATAATAATAATATAATAATAATATAATGTCATCATTCTTTCTCCTCTTCATTTAATAAACACATCAGTGCTAATTATATGCCAAACTTTGCTCTACTTTTTCTTGTACATATTAATCCACTTAATATTCCCATCAACCCCAAAAGGTACAAATACCATGCTCATTATATAGAAGTTGAAACTGGGTCATGGAATGGTTAAGTAAACTATCAGCTCCTGAGGGCAGCAAGTTACAGAGCCAGGGCTGAAATTCAGACGGCTCCAGGGTAAGTACTCCATGCTTGACCACCTCTCAAAAGCACTTAAATAGCATTTGTTGGATTATTTAATAAATGCTAATGAGGCTTACCATAAACAAAATTGGATACTGAGAAAGCAAAAAATAGGAAGAAAGGGCTAAATTTGGTTATAGAAAGCATTTTAGAAAATCTTATTTTGGGCTTGAGATGCATTAGTATCACCATATAATTTTCTGCCCTTCTTATGAGCAGATGGGATCAACGGATTAACAAATCATTCAATGTTCACAAAGCGAGTCACCACTAAGATCTGTATGTCTTTTCCCAGCAGACTCACTGCATCTGCAATAAGGCAGGGACAATAGAATGTCTGCAAGATTCCTGTGAAAAGTCCTTCCACTTCATAAAAAATATTCCATAAGCATAATGTCTGCCACTTTGTTGGGACTAATGACACGTTAACTAACTCAGGCTGACTCCTTACTCCCTGGTGAGTGAGCAAGATCAAGGCTCAAAGGCGGTTTCAAAGGTTCATGACGATAAACTGGACCACCATCAGGGATTGGTTAAAAACAGTTCCGCGAACGTGATCAGCTCATGCTTGCCATATAGTCCAATGGGACTCTCGCCTGCGTGAATCCCCCCTGCCTTGCTGACCTTTAAGCTGATTGGTTCCCGCATAGCCCCCACCCTACACAAAAGCTGGGTGATTTCCTCAATAAACAAGTTCCTGCTGTGACGGGTCTCCCTGATGTGTCTGATTGTCCTCCGCCTGGAGGGCTGGGAGTGGGCGATCAGTCGGCCCTACCTATCCTGATCTGACCTTGTTGGGGAGTGTCCCCTTCCCTTGTCGCTGGTCGAGAAGAGCAAGGGGGCTTAAGACCCCAACACCACTTGGTATCCCAAATGATATGAAAAGTGGTGCTTGCTGTCACTATTAAACCTGTTCCCAATGCATCAAAAGAATTTGACTTGTCACCCATGGCGCTGACTGGAAGGGCCACCCAGTGGGCTAGCCCAGTCTTACCTGCATGCCACAGGTATGTCCTCTGCCCTCCTCATCAAAGCCTGAGTAAACTGAGCCAGTTCTCACATCCTGGACCACATGACTATGGAAAAATTCTCATCTTGTGACAGAGGGCAGGAACCGTGTGAACAATTTCTAGGTTTTGCTAGGCAAACTGTTTATTAGGGAAAAAGGGACAGTACAATTGTTTTGGAATATGTTTGTCCCTTGGTGCCTGAAATGTTCATCTTTCAGTGATAATGAAAGAATCCAGGTAGAGTCTAGTTCAGAAAGGTGAGGCATTACCAATTCTTTCAAAACCTCCAATAGTTCCAAAGCTCCCAGATTCCAATTCAGAAACACCACATATCACTACAAAAATACAAAAGAAATGGGTAGAAGTCATACAGAAGGACTCGGGGACAAGATGCCTGGCATCACTATCATCTCAGCTTCACAAATCTGAACAGGTGGCTCTAGGAACAAGACAATACTAGGCATGTTCTTAAAACGACTTAAAATAAATGCTAAAATCATTTCATGCTCTCATTCACCTACTGGCAGCCCTACATATCAAAGGCTTCTGCCAAGTAACCTTGGTGCTTTGAAAATGTTCCTGTAGCTCCAGTGGCTGTCTCCAGTGCCTAAGCAATTCTCAGTATCCTTGCACCAAATGCTGGCGAGAGGAAAAATTCAAGTCCCTCTAGAGAGCCTGCCACCAACTGGCTCCAACCTGGACACATCACTTCCTGTATTGCACACGTCAGCAGAACTCTCTAGTCATCTGGGTGACTGATGGTACCAAGGAAGAGCAGTCAGATGCCGTGGTCTGTGTGATGCTCAGTTCCAGATGGCTGCGTACAAGTCCTCCGGCAGCAGCTCCTGCTTATTCTCTGAGACACAAGCTCACAGAGTTAGCTCACAGTAAAAAGATCCTTTGCTATAACAAATCCCAGAGATTTTTTAGCTTGTTATTTGCTTCTTCCATTTACCTATCTTAAGTAGTGTCCTTAATCTTTTGCCTTTATATGAGTGGTTCAAATGATCCTTTGGCATAAATAAAAGTTCAAAGTTCATAAGTCCCCATGAGCATTAGGAATAGTATAAACACAGGGGTTATTCCCAAGTCATTTCTATAATATTGTCTGTGGGTTCTGTGCTAGACAGATTTTCATCACTTTAATGAAATGCCTGAGGCAATTAACTTACAAAGAAAAAGTTTATTTAACTCATGGTTCTGGAGGTTTCTGCCCAAGAATGGTTGGACCCATGTGCTTTGGGATTCTGGTGAATGGCAATGGTGGGGAGGGTGCTCAGAGAAAACCAGTTCCATCATGAGCCAGCAAAGGGCAGGGGTTCCATAATCTTCTTCAAGGGCACACCCCCGAGACCTAAGGGCCTCCCATTAAACCCTGCCTCCAAAGGTCCACAGTTCCTCCCAACAGCACCACCCTGGGGACCAAGCCTTTAGGAGACACTCATCCATACCCCATAGCAAGATCTAAAATTCTGACAGAGAAGCACAAATATTATTTCCCATGATGGAACTGAATGAGTCCTTTGACTTGTACAGCACAGCATGAATCTCCAAGGAAGGCAGGAAAAACAGTGGGAAGATGGGCCTTGAAAGCAGATGTAGAAAGTTACATACATCAGTCCCTCTATTTGTAGCTGTCCTTCTAGCTTCCATTTCCTGAGACTGTACGTAGGTTAACACTGCCCACCTTGCAAGGGAGGCTCAACTAAGACGGCTTTGCAAAAGGCTCCTGGGATAGGAAAATACCCAGTACTGGGTCAGACTATCTCTAGTTATCTGATTCTAGATTTAAAAAAAACAAAAAAACAACAACAACAAAAAAATAGACACTGTTCTAAACATAGCATCACGCTGATGCCTGTTCTTCAAAAACTGAAGAAACTCTGAGTAATTAATACATCCAGTGACACAGCCTGCCTGGTCCCATATCCCCAGTTGTCAATCAATATGCCTTCATTCTTATTCTAGCCACCAAGTTGCTTAAGTATAAATCCTTTTATATCACATTAATTTAATAAACTATTTTTTTTTAAAAAAGGCAGTGAGCTGAATGACTACCAGAAAATTAATTCCTTTGAGTCTTAGATAATTAGCATGATGGCTTAGCCAAAATATTTTCTTCCAACAGAGTTTTCCCATTGAGAGAGAGCTGCTATTCCGTTTTCAATCAGGACTGGAAGAGAGTTCTGAAATGTCAAGCTTGCCTGCAGAGCCATTGACTACCTGAGGAAAGAGGAGAACATGGGGACTCAGGAGGGGTCAATGGGCTTTGAGGAGAGCATGCTCATTTCTTTAGGCCACAAAGTAATGAACTCGAGGAAAGGGAAGTTGGAGATGTAAATTTTATTTAAAACATTTTATTTGAAACATTTATATAGCACTTTGTAAATGTTAACTTATCCTCATGACTGCTCTAAAAGGTGCCATAATCATTTCCATTTCATGGTTGTGGCCACCGAGGCACAAAGAAATGAAATAACCTGATATCACACAGTCTGCAAATGGCAGGACTAGCCAGGAAATCTGGCTGAAGAACCCCTGCTATTACCACTACTCTGGGCTGCCTATCTACTTCAGTTACATCTGAGTCTCTTCCTAATGACCAGTTACTTGGGGCAGATTCTGTCATTGCTGTCTCTGATGCATTGATCTGCTTTTCTTGATCCTGCGTGTCTCCCTCCAGCAGTGAGGGGAGTTCCAGCACCTCATTAGAGAAGAGCTGACACTCCATTATTTGACATTAAGCTACCTGTACAATGAAAATGTGTCATAGTTACTCAAGGCCAGCATCAGCAAATTCCAGTTCCACACTTGGGACATAAATTTCAAGACAAATGAATCTGGTCAATTGTTTCCCCTCTGTTACTTGATGAATAGTTAACAGTCGATATGCCTGTAATTCCTTTGCTTAAAACCGTGCATTAGATCCCCTTCAAGTCAAATTCCTCCATTATTATTTCTCTGAGCATATATGCTACCAATCTCTCTAAGCTTGCTCCTGTCTAGGCACATGGGCCTCTTTGTCCTTCCTCTAACTTGCCAGACACACTGTGTCTCAGGACCTTTGCACTGGCTGCTCTTCTCATCTGCAGTGTTCTTTCTCAATATCCTCAGAGTATTATTCAAGTATCTCTTTAAGTGATGCCTTCTCAAGCCTTCTCTAGTCATGATCCTAACCACCTGCAATTTCTTTTTGTCTCCATAATACTCATGATCTTCTTATGGAACTGCTCCCATAAAGCAAACTCTGCAAGACTAGATCTTTTCGTCACTTGCACTCACTGCGGTGCCCATAGAAACTACCCAATTGCCTTTCTCTCCATAGTTATGCAAAGTATCTCCTGCAAACAGGATAAAAGGGCAGAATGGCAGAAGAAAGAGATGCATAAATCTAACAGACTTACACTTGGAGAACCAGAATAACAGCAAACATCAACAAACCTTCAAAAATGAAGCGAGTTTAGGGGTGCACTTTTGGAAAACTTTAGCATCCAGTAACCTGACTCTCCTGATGAGGAGAGGTAAACGGCTTTTCTCCCTTACCAGCTTCAGGAGGAGTGAATGCTGTACTTGACCATGGCTGTTTGTGGGAGAGAGGCTTGCAGGGCACATGTCCTCAGTAGGAGACAGCAGCACTCAACCACCGCATGGTGAGCAAATTAGGAGGTTAGAGAGAGGAAGCGATTCCTCCAGCCTGCAGCCTTTAATTCAGGTGACTGTCCCCCAGTGCTTTCTGACATACGTTAGGCACTGTTGGGACCCAGTGATGAAGAGTCTACTAAACTAGTCAATAAATAAGCCAATGTGTTAGCTACAATAATAGAGCTTGCAACAGCCTGCTAACTGACCCACCCTCTACACTGACTGGAGCCCTACAAAACACTATCCGTGGAAGCACCCAACATGACTAAAAATGCAAATCAGAGCTCAGATCCCTTCAGACATCTGGCAGACTTCCCACTCGGCTCAGATCCAGTCCTCCATGTTATCTGCGGGGCCTCATGGGATCCACCTGCCTTCCACTCCGGGTTCACTCTGGACTCGGCTGCAGGGACGCTGCCCTCTTCAGTCTTACGGAAGTTCCCTTGTGCCTGCTATGGTTCCCTCCTTCTTTCTGTCCTTCCTCACGCTCAGTTCTCCCCATCAGTCTTCTATCTTTCAAGTCTCCATCTAAACACGCCTCCCTCAGAGAAGCCCTTCACTGACAGCTCGGTCATTCCCGTCATTCCTACAGCAATTTACAATCAAGTATTAAACTCCTGGCTTAGTGCATACAGGAAGTTCCATGAAAATATGAACCATCTGGACTTGACCGATCTGTATGTCTAACACCTAGCACTGCTTTGGGCACAGAGTAGAAATTGGAAAACCACATGCCCAAGTGTTGCCTAGGTGTTTGGCCAGCGCGCTGGTGAAAGGAAGAAGTGGAGGTTAGGCCGACAGGAAGAACCAGCGAATTCTCCATAGAGATAGGAAGTAACACCATAACTGGCTTTGCAGAGGGGGGTCTTTTTGGTCTATTTTCATCAATGATTTGAAGGCAAAGACTTCACCAGCCTTGTGCTAGGTGGTGTTGGGCACAGGAGGGATTTAAAAAATGGCTGATCACAATTCCTGCCCTCAACGATCTTGATAAGTGTGTGGGCGAGACTGACATGCAAATGGGGAAAAAACAGCAGAGGCACAATAAAGAGTTCCATTAAGTATAATAAGCTCTGCAATATAAGGCACAGGCAATGAATCACATAGGCAGCCTGGAAGGGGAGAGACAGAAGGTGCTATGGAGGCAGCAGAACCTGCCGTTTGTCTTGAAAAATACTTGCTTGTCCCAGCATGGCAACATCAGGTGAGCCTTACATATATTATCTCATTTAATTTCCTCCAAACCTCATGAGTTAGATTACAATTATCACCTCTACTTTACAAGGCAGGCAAGATCATATAGTTAATTCATGTAAGAGCAGGGATCAAGTCCAGGCAAACTTGCCTCAAAGAAATATTCTTAATGACTTTTGTTAAAGAACCATTATTATTTTCATTTAAAAATCATGATCCTGAGTGAAGTGTATTTTTAATTCCATGGGTGCAGGAGTCCATAATTACAGACATGAAATGAGTCTTTAAGGCAGCAAGTCACACCCCTGATACAAGATGACATCTGCCCTCCAAAAACAAGCACTGCCAGCTATTTCAATTTCATCCCTGCAGTAATGCAGACTTTGTGAGGAAGAGATCATTTTGACTTGTTATGACTTGCTTCATACACCTCAACTCCAATTTTTACTGAATGCCTACCAAATGAAAGAAAGGTAGAAAAAAATATAATAAATGTTTTATTACTTTCTTTAAAGTTGTTCGAGGATCAGTAATTTGGGGCGCCCACATAAGTCACCTCCCCCTGTAATGAGGACGTTCTGATACTTCTGCAATGAAACTCCTCCACAAAGGGTCGAAAAAGGAGCTACCTGCTTTTACTGAGAAGGGTTTTCATTTGGTATTTTGAGTATTATTCCCAGGGAAGCCACAAGGAAGAGAAAGTAAATACATTTTACATTCAGTAAAATTGGCAATTAGAGGGCAGTGCAGCAAAGTATTTTTAAAGTATCTGATCTTTGCCATCCATCTCAATCTAAAAAAAATTACAGGTGCAAATATAATCATGCTAGCTTTATGCAGAATATGATGAGCCTCATGAATAAATTATTGGAGAGACATGGAAGAGGTAGAAGGGCATTAAACAAAATTATTTAATAAAGTAATAATCATGTCAGAAAGCATACCTGCTATTTGTAACAATCAAGACAATAACTGGGAGTGTTTGAGGTTAAAACATAAACCATCGGCAACATCTTAGTAATTCACTGCACTTGACATTTTAAGGAGACATTATTTTGCATTAGCATGTACTCTTTATGGAGAAACATACCACTTAGATTTGCAAATCGAAAAAGACTGACATTATAAGAACCTTTCCACATTTATTGCCCTGCTTGTGTCATCTAATGTGGTCATTTACAATTTGCTTTAACAAATAAGAACTTCTGTCAATTACTCAACTCTTGCCATATTGAGACCAAGATTGCCATCTAGTGAATTTCATTACAACCTTTAATTTATTGGTCAGTGGCCAACTTTGATTTTCTGTCTTAAAGATGAAATTGATCATTATAAGTCACATCTAAATCATCAACATTCATGTTTCCTAAACACCCAATAATACCTCCATGTCCTTTATGTAACAAAAACATGTACAGTCCCAGTGAACACACACAATTAAAAGTGTTAAATAAGTATGTTTGATGACCTGTTAAGACCAGAAGTTTCTCATTGTTTCTTATTTAATTTCTAAAATAACGCCATGTTGTAATTATCATTCTCTTTCTATAGGTGAGAAAACTGAGCCTGAGAGAGAGAGAGAGAGAGAGAGAGAGAGAAAGAGAGAGAGAGAGGCAGGCCTGCAGAAGGTCATCCAGATAGTATCAAAGTCAGATTGATTAATTCAGCAAATCTATAGGGGTGCCAGCTCTGTGTTCAGTGTTGTTCTCAGGAGTAGAGACACAGCAAGACAAGAAACAGAGAATGCCTAAGGGCATGGAAACTCATTCTAATGAGGATAAACAGACAATTAAAATTACCATGCAATAAGATGTCATACAGCGACAGCTCCTATAAGGAAAAGCACAGTAAGGAAAGAGAAAATGTGGGAGTGCATGACCTGTGAGCAAGTAGGTGCTCTATGAAGTCAGAAAAGCTTGCGTGAACTGAAGAAGGGTTTTAGGGGCAACAGCCAAGTGGAATTCCTAACTGACCTATGATACTCTAGAAAATCACATTGATATGTTACTGATACAGTTTTGTGACTCAAATACCATCTCCCTAAACTTTCAGTTATACAAGATGAATAAGTCCTAGAGATCTACTGTAGAACAAATGCGTATGGTTAACCATAATCTAATGAACACTTACAAATTTGCTAAGAGGCTGGGGTTAGAGCTCAGTGGTAGAGCACTTGCCTAGCATGAGTGAGACACTGGGTTCATGTCTGGCACCATATATAAATAAATAAAAAAATAAAGATCCATTGACAATTAAGAATTTTTAAAAAAATTTTTGCTAAGAGGGTAGATCTTATGTTGAGTTTTCTTATCCCAAAGTAAAAATAGTACTACTGCTAATAAAGAAGGTCAGAGAAAACTTTAGGAGGCATGTGCTGTTTAGAGCATAGATTGTGGTAATGATTTCAGGGGTACCTACTTATTTCCAAGTTCATCGTGTTTACCTTAAATATGTACAGCTTGTTGTAAGACATATTCCAATAATGTAATTAAAACAAATATTCCTGTCCCCTTAAGAAGTAGAACATATTAGTTGAAGTTCCTTCACAAAACCAATAGTTAAAATACCCTTGCTCTGCCTTGCCTCTCTCTAGCTGCTAGTGCACTTCTGTCATTTCTTGGGTGCTGTACTTGCAGAGGGATAAAGACCAGCAGAGCAAAACAGTCAGCTTGCATTTTTGGAGTGGTAGTTACAAACTTAAATCTCCCTGTGCTCCTTCTTTGATTCCTTCATACATCATTATTAATGGAATATCTTCTCTGGGTATTGGCAATGTGGCGGTCAAGGAACCCATACAATGAACGCTGGCCCCATACAGCTTCTAATGGATCTACCCAACGCTGCCTGTGGGTGATTCAGGCCTCCTTGTCTGGGATCCAACATCTGCAGCATGATGATCTGTGGATCTAGGCCTTGCTTCTCCCTTGGACTTTTCTTCTTCCATTTGCCCTTTTATCATGATCTTGATGTCATGTTGGTTAATCTATAAATGGGATCAGCAGCAAGGAGAGGGATAGAGTGGCTTTCCACCTGATAGGGTTGAAAGCCCCATGGGGTAAACATCTACTAACTTTCAGTAAATAAAGTGATGGCCTCGCTTGTAAAGATCCCGCCCCTGGGACTTTTCCTCCTTGACCACATCAACACTCCTGGGACCGGTGGCACATTAAAATATTCCACTCCAGTGCTGCAATGGCTTATCAAATACATGTTTCTCCTTTGAAGAGCAAAGGTGGTGGCAAGAGGTGGGGAGAGGGAAGAGGAAAAGACTCAGTAGGCTGGATGGTGAGAAAACCAAGAGCGGACCAAGGAACCCAGACCAAGTTTAGTCTACCTTATTCTAAAGGTTTCTTAAACTAAATGTTCTCAATCGGATTTTCACTTTCTCATCTCTTTTCTCTTTTTAACTTTATTCTGTTATGATCTTTGTGCTACAGAAATCAGCAGGTGGCATGCATATGTGCATATATATGTTTGATATATACATATTGTAAGCCAGACATTTTGCCTTGGGTTAGCCTGGGTTTATGAACTTTCTATGCATTTCCAGAAGCTTGCAGGTATAAATCATTTTGGATTTTCTGATTTAAACAAATTAACCAATATCATTACAATTACTCAACAATGAGGTAAATTCAAACTCAGAGGATTGATTTCTGTCTTCAATGTCCTCCTGCATGGAACAATATCCATGTCAGAGTCACTGCGGGTTGGAGTTAATGTTGTGTCAATCAGGATCCTGGCAGGAAACAGATAACAAAAAGGGGTAAATGCTGGAGTGATTAAGGTTTAAGAACCTTGAGATAAAGAAGTTATCATAAATCATCTGGGTGGGTGTAACCTTAGAAGTGGAAGGGTGTGGCAGAGGGGATCAGAGAGATGTGACGTGAGGACTGCTAGAGTCTGGGTCTCGAAAGACTCAAAGGCCCATGTGTCAAAGGCTCAGTCACCAGCCTGGGGCACAACTGGGAGGTGGTGGAGCCTAGTAGAAGGAAGTTAGGTCATGGGGAGGAGCATGCTCTTGAAGCGGCCCTTTCCTATCTCTCTGTGATTCCCAGTCATCATGAGGTGAAATGACTTCCCCAGGTCCTCTCCCTCTGCCACGATATTCTGCCTTGCTACATACCCAAAGGCAATGGAGCCAAGTAACCATGGACTGACACTCCTGAAACCATGAACCAAAATAGACCTTTCTGGGTTAAATAAACCTTTCTGGGCTAGAGGTATTGTTAGCAGTAAAGTGCTTCCCTAGCATGTGCAACACTCTGTTAGTTCAAAAACATTTCCTCTTCTTGCGTTGATTATCTTAGGTATTTTGTCACAATAATCGAAAGTTAACACAGTCCTTGATCTGCTTTTGCTGGCTAGGAAGATAGAGGAAGGGGCCAATGAACCATGGAACAGACACTTTCTACAAACTAGAAAAGAAACAGATTCTTCCCTAGATTCTCCAGATGGGAATGTAGTCCTGCTGACAGCTTGATTTTAACCGTGTCAGACTTCTGGTATGCAGAACTGTAAGATAATCAATTGCTGTTGTTTGAAAACCCATGGAATTTGTGGTAAGTTGTTGCAGTGACAACATAAAAATGATAGAATAAGTAATACTGACATAATATAGGAAAGTTTAATAGAAATGAAGAGGTAGCATATAACAGTAGGAAGCAGTTACCACCTCTTGGCTCAAGAGCAAGGGAAAAGCGGCATAGCCAAAGTCAAGGTGGTACCCAACAGGAGCCATTGTCTCAGGTAGCAGAAAGCAGTCCCTAGAAAACTGTACCCCAAAGAGGTAGGGTGGGAAGCAATACTCCAACCTTGTTCTCCTCTTGCCTTCTGGTGTCCTGCTGGTGTTTCCCAATTGGAAGTCAGGGAGCAGGGGAACTGTGTGATCTGTTTCTGCCAGGATGTTGAGGAGAACAGAGGTGGGTGCAGAGTGGGTCTGGCAGGGTGAGAAGAGGGGAGAACACAGTACCCTGTAGAATGACCTGGCAAAGAGCTGGGGCATGGTGGGCTTTCCCACCTAGCTAACTCGTTCTACCACTGGAGGGTATTAGTGGCTCCAGGTTTCTGTGACTGTTGTCCAACTATTGTACACAGTTTTGCTTCATATGAAACTTGAGTGTTAACATCCTCTGGGAGGTGTAGCCAATTCAAAATTACAAGCTTTGAGAAACAAGTTTAGGGGAAGACACCCTGAGTTTAATGAGTAAACAAAGTAGGAGGACCAGGAAGGGCTGGAGGACAATCCAGGACATGCCCAGGGCCCATCCAGGATACAGAGGTCCCCTAGAACATGAGGGTTAGAGCAGTCCAGGCTTCTGCTATCCAGGTTGAGAGTGGCCAACAATGTGACAGTTTCACAAAGGGAGGAAATCCACATCTGGACCCCTTGTGTGGCTTTGGGAAGACAGAAAGGTCTGCAGTTTTATTGTGCATTTAGCCTAATAAGGATTATGTGTTATGCTAAGCACTGTCAAATATTATTTTATTTTAGTTTCCCAAATGACCTCGGAAGTGGATGTGATTGATCTTCCTTTAGTGAAGAAGAAAACCAAATTTAGGGATGAAAAGTAACTTGCTCAGAGCTGAAGTATCATAGACCCCCATCCTTCCTATTCCAGTTCAATTCTCCTGTTCATTATTAAGTGGTCCAGCATGGCCCCAAATCACAGCCACATCACCAGAAAGACAAGCTACCCACCAAACACATGATAGCTTTCTATTCCTGCAATCTGATTAATTTCATCAGTGGGCTATATTAATAAAATCTATCATTATCATATCACCAAGCTATTCTCTGCCAATTTCAATGGTGCATCTGGAGAGTTGTCTTGGAAGTGTGCTTACCTCCCTGAATAAGCATGGTGAAAGAGAATCTCTGGAATTGAAGGTACCCAGTCAGTGCAGAAATTAAAAAAAAATCAAGAACACTATCAAATGTGGGTTGACTCTAGTAGCGAGAATTTTCAAATGCCAGTCATTTCAACCTTAACCTCCTACAAGTTTCCTCCAACCAAAGATAGATGAGCTTCTTCCCTTTTAAAGATTTCGAGAGAAACCACCTTTAGAAATTTCCTTCAGTAATCTGTTCCACTGCTTTACAACCCTTCTTATCAGGATGTTTTTTTCTTTATATTGACTGGAAATTACAATCCTGTTCACATGATAGAGTTATAATGCCTTTCATTTTCACATTAAAAACTCATTCAAAATGTTTTTTAGTTCATAATATCCTTCTGTTCTAGGTAACGTTGCTATCGTGGCTGTTTTAGTGTTTCCTATGTTGGTGTTTTTTTCTTTTGTTTAATACATTGAAAGGAAGTAATATGACTTAATAGTTGAAAACAACTACACAAATTGCTGGTCCTTCTTAGGACACTGAGTGGACACTGTGGTGGGGGAATAGGGATAAAAGGAGCAGCTCTGCTTTCCAGAGACATTCTAGAAAATTCAGATTAACATGGAGCAATGGTGCTGCTGCCTACCACCTCTATGCACGTTCCTGCCTCTGTGTCCTCCCGGCTGATAGAGAAAGTCTTTGTTGAGTAAAATGTGCTACGTTCTTATTCTCTGGACATTTATAACATAAAGAATCTGGTATTGTTGATGTAGCAAATCATTATCATATGTTAACATTTTGTAGCTACTCAGATATGGGAGTCATGTAACTTTGCAATTTAAGATGCTAATCAACTTTGCTCAGTACAAACCAGAAGGAAAGAGAACCCATATATTGTGATTTGGTTCTGCTATTCTTGGCAATTAGTTTATAATTGTGGACCTTGTCTATCACCTTCCTATTCCTTAAAGCAGCCACTACCAGAAATATAAAGTAAAAACCACAGATTGCTATTTGTGTGGACGAAGGGTGGTTTCATTTTCAGCATCTTCATCCTTAGAAATAAAGAAACAAAACAGAGCAAAACAACAGAGAGGTAGGTGACAACTGTGTCCAAGGATAATAATGAAGCCAGGGTGGCTTTAAAAATGCAAATCTGACTGTGCTGGTTAGGATTTAGGGTCAGCAAGGAGTATCAAAGCATCTCAAGTTCCTTTCTCTTCTTTTTTCTTCCTCCTTCTCATAATTCAAGGATGCTAGGTACAATCTGCCCCTGGATGTCCAAAGTATCTGACCACAGTGTGTGGCCAGCATCTTTAAGGCCCAAGGCCACCTCTAAGTTCCTGGAAGCAGAAAGGAGAGGCAATCAAGAGGCAGGTGGCCACACTCCAGCATCTCCCAGAGGAGTCCCCCAGGAACCTCCAAAGACCATTTTGCATCCTTTGGTCAGAACATGGTCATAAGGTCATAGAGCTGCAAGTTAGGGTAGGAATGAAGTTAGGTGAGCCATGGCCCGCTAAAAATGTCAAGACTAAAGAATGGGAGTGAACACTGGTGGAAACCTGGCAGGTGCTCTGACATTAATCATGCAATTCTCCAAAGTACAACCTGGCACCCTTTCCCTACTGCTCCAGGACAATGTCAAACCTTTTACTAGGGTGCACCTGGCTTTTCATAGGCTGCTGTCTCTCTCCCTGTCCTTCTCCATGCTGGACTTCCTCAGTTCTTGAAGAAGTGAATTCGTTCTCACTTTCCAAACTCTTACAGAATTTCCACCCTCTTCCTTTTTGATTTCATCAGAGCCACTGTGCCTCATCCTGGAAGGATCAGCTTAAATGCTCATTCCATTTAACCCGATTTAAGGGTCTGACATCCATTAGGTATTTCTGTTGCTTTATGTTTCCATGACATGGTATCATACGGCTCATCCCACAAGTGATTCCCAATTTAATGTTTCTATCAACTGCAAAATCCATGAAGGCAGGGGCTACTTTGTTCATTATTGCATTCTTGGTTATCCTGGTATTTTTCTTTTAGGTAAAACTGTCTTACAGTAAAATGTACGTATCTTAAGACTACAATTCTGTGCGTTTGTTTTTACCTATGTAACCAACAGCCCAATCAAACAGACAATATTTCTACCCTTCCCCTCAAAAGTTCCCTCATGTTCTCATTCAGTAAGGCCCTACATCTTCTAGTAACTTCTATTTTTTTTTTTTATCACCATAGATTAATATGGCCTCTTTTTGTACCTCCTACAAATGGTACCATATACTTTGGCTCTGTTTTTCTTCACTCAACACACAACATCTATGAGATTTAATCTCAATGCTGTGTATATAAGTAATCTGCTCTGTTTTCATGCTGTAGATCCTTCCACTGTAAAATATAGCACAGTTAGTTGATCTATTCTCTTGGTAGATGTTTGAGTTGCTTACATTTTGGGAGCCTTATGAAGAAAGCTATACAGGTTCTTGAGTATTTTCATTTCACTTGGAAAATACCTAGGGGTAGGATTGCTGAGTTGCTGAACAAATGTGTGTGTGTGTATTTAACTTTATAGTTACTGTATGTTTAAGTTAAGGAATGGTCAATGGTTTTCTAAAAGTGGATACCATTTTTACATTCCCACGCACAATGTATGAGAGTTCCAGTTGCTCCACATCTTCACTGAGGTTTGGTGCTGAATTTTTTTTAGCCATTTGAGGATCAATAGTATTTCATTGTGGTTCTAATGTGCACTTCCCCACTTCATATGTCAAGTATATTTTCATGTGCCTGCTCTATACCTTCTCCCCACCTCTGTGCAGGGCCTCACACGTTCTGGACCTTCTTTTGTCAAGTATCTGTTCAAGTCTTTGTCAATTTAAAAACTGGGTGGTTTATACATTTTTTATGGATTTAGGTGACACCTTTATATATTCTGAAAACAAGACATTTGCCAGAGACATACACTGTACCTATTCTCTCACTGTGTGAAATCAGTGTTTAACAGTGAGAATTTAAGAAATATATTTTACATGGAGTTTGAAAGGATAGAAGTTACCTGATTTGGAAGGGGTGGTGGGTTGCACCACCTGAACAAGTGTTGGCTCTATCCCTCTCAGTTACTTCCATGTTGTCCCTGCTGGTTTGACATCTATTCATAGATGAGTAATTTTTTTTATGTATCTCCTCAGCTATTTCAGTTGTATTATTACAGGAGTGCAGTATATCCCTAAATTAGCTGAGAAGAGAAACATAGGCTTCTTCCTTACCTGACAAAATTATGTAACATGACAGTGGACAGAAAGAAGGAACTTGAGGAATATTACAAACTTTAGCAGCCCTGGGGAGTTTGTTCAGAGTCTTGGATGTCCAAATCCTGTTGCATAAACCACACTGAAAGCCAGGGCTTTATACTGAGATTACAAAAAATGAGTTATTCCTGACTGGGAATGTGGCTCATTTGTAGAGCCCTTGCCTACATGTGTGAGGCCCTGGGTTTGATCCCCAGCACTGCAAAAGAAAAAAAATTGATTTGCCTAAAACAAGTACTTGTAAAAATTATTTTCCTTTACCAAAATCTAGAAGAATGGTATACACAGAGCCTTATCAAAAATTTTTAAAAATTCTTTAGTACCAGGGATTGAACTCAGGGGTACTTAACTACTGAACTACATCTCCAGCCCATATCATCATCAAGTCTTAATCATAGGCTAGTTTAAAGTACCACACTAAAATGCAATTCAAGCAGGAGACACCTGTGTATACCTAGCATTCAACAATAGCCTACAACAGAGGAAAGGAAAATATTAAAACATGCACAGGAATAACCAGCTTGAGGGCCTAATACCAGCAATCTGTTAGAAGTCAATATAGCTAATGTCATATTGGCCTAAAATATTTATGCTGACATCAAATAGTTCCAAATATATCATTTTGAACTGAAAATTAAGAATATTTACTAGGTAGCTGACCAAGTGAAAAACTTTGGGGCTATCCTTGAATTCTTCCATCCACTTCTCTGGTTAATTGCCAAGGGCTATCTCTACTAAATTCCTCTCAAATCGATTACTGCCTTCTTCAGATCTCATCAGCGTGCACTAGCAAAAGCCTCTAAATGTTCTCTCCTAGCCTCTTTTGGTTTCTGCTCATCATCCATGATTCCATTAGACAAAGCACAGGTCCTCCTAAACCAGAGGATGCTCTTCACATCTGCCCCCTCCCACTCCATAGCTGTGGCAAGAGGAGCAACACAGCCCTGAGGACATCCACTGTCCTAATCCTCAAAACCTATGAGCACACTCCCTTCCCCAGCAAGAGAGGCTGTGCAAATTTGACTACGGCAAAGAGACAGCCCCACGGGATCTTTTAAGAAGGGCACAGGAGTGTCAGAGTAGGAAGGATGTGAAGATGCTGTGCTGCTGGCTCTGAAGAGGGTGGGAAGGACGAGGAGTCACAGAATGGGAGCATCTTTTAGAAGCTGGAAAAGACAAAGAAACATGCAGTTCCTTAGAGCCCCAAGAAAGGGTCATTAATGCTGTGCTTTAAGCTTTAAGACTCCTTTTGGACTTCTGACCTCCAAAAATGGAAGATAATAAATTTGTGCTACTTTAAGCCACTACGTCTATGGTGATTTGGTGTAAATGCGACAGGAAAACAATACAATAGATTCACTTGTGTTCATGTTATAAATGCCAGCAGGAGCTATGTGCAGAGGGCATGCACTTTTATGGAACCGCATTCATACTGTGGTGTGCAGCCTGTGGTCCCTGTGGCAGTCCCTAAGGTCCTCGCTGAAGGAGGCACTCACAAATACTCACCGAATTAACTGATGAAGGCCTTGAGGCACCTACACAGCTTTGTCTCTGTTCTGAATCCTGTTTCCTTACTCATTCACTGCGAAAATGACTGCTTCATCATCACTTGTCTGGACTCAGTTCCCAGCCTTTTCCTCAAGGTGTTGGTCCATCTTCCCCAGGAAGCTTCATCTCTTCATCTTCTGAATCCCTGTGCGCATGTCTGTCCGCTATACAAGGATGTGAGGGTCAAACCTGCTTCCACCCTCTGAGTGCTCAGCACCGTCTCACAGAAAGCATGTCTGCAACATGTCTGCTGAATGCCTGTCTTCCATCCTCCCCAAAACACAGGGCCTAGCCCATGCTGAAATTTCCTACTACGCCATGAGCATCACATACACTTTCCTAAGCTCAGTTTCCCTAACCATCAGCTAAAGATATAGATGCCTGTACATTGTGAAGTTCTGCTAAGAATCACAGAAGAAAATGCCCACAAAATATACGGCAAATGTGTCTGACACACAGTAGGTCTTCAGTGAATACTGATTGTCAACATTGTCTCTGGAAGAAGATGTAAAAGATGGCACGGTAAGTTTAAGCAAAAATGTATTAAATGGAAGAGAACAACACCTGTCAACAAGGGCCATTGGATTGTCATGAGACATATCCCCAACCACACTAGCACTGACTTGGCATTAGGTGAGCCATAGCACGTGACTCTTAGAATTCCAAATTCTAATACTTTGGGGGAAGTATGACATCATGAAACTCAAGTTTTCTCTCAGTCTAAGGGGGAAAAAAACCCATATACATTGACTCTGTCAAGCACTTCTTTCTATTCAAATTCAGCTGGGTATGATTTTTACATGATCACTGCAGCTAATAAATGAATACATGTTAATGATCAATTGAAAACTGTCCAATACATTTTGACATTGACAAGAAGAAAATTAATCTTCCTGTTTCTGATCATTTATGTAATTTCTTTAATTCCTAACTTAGAGTTTAATTTGTGGTTAAGACAATGGAGGTATGGTTCTAGCTGTTTGGGTGAACCTCCACAGTTATTGACTGATACTTCTCTCTCTGTTTCTGCATCTGTAAAATGAGTATAACAATAATATTTATGTCTTAAGGTTTTAGTAGAATTTAAATGAGAAAATATATGCAAAGCACTTCAGAAGTAATTGACATTTAGTTATTAAGAGTTAGCTATTAAATATTAACTATTAGTAACATTCATATTTATGAATACAATGTTTCCAAATAATACAATTTACAGTGTCAAGGGGATCACATAGGATATCTACTCCAGACTGAAGAGTATAGAAAAATATAAAAATCATAAACGCTGGGATTAATTTAGTTAAAAAGTTAGACCTTTTTTGAGGTTCTATATTTTTTTTGAGACTCTATATTCTTAATCAAGGGTATAAAAATTTTCACACATGTAAAAATGGCTGAGCTGACTGTAAAATCTGATAAGAAATGCTAATGAGATCTGAAATGTTAAAGGAGACATCAATGAAACTTAAAGACCAAAATGAAATTTTTGAAGATAGAACCAGATGGAGAATATGAGAGAAAAGAAGAAAGTCAGGAAATGGAAGCAAGGAAATAACACAGTTTGAATTACAGGGAGGACAGGAAGTAGGTAATTAAGGACCTGAAAGGAGGCGGGGCATGTGCTACAACAGGGTGCAGCCCTGAACACAGAGACCATTCTCAGGCCCAGCATGTTCCTGAGTCCAGCTCAGACAAATGTCCCTTTGCTCTTAAGAAGGCATTTACAATCCATTTAATCTTTTCAATGACCACCCAGTTTCCCCTTAAGGACCCTGTTTACACAACTATACGCTATTCCCTTGAAGACAGGCTCATTAGTATGTTACAAAAGACATAAAGAAAATGAGACGGTGTTTGCAATGAAATATAAAAAAACTTAATATACACTAATATACTTTATTTAAGATCTGTGAGATCGGCATGTTATGCATGTAACATTTATTACTTCACAACACTCCTAGAGGTATGCAGATAGCTCCAGGCTTGTCACCAAATCAAACCGGAGAATTGCTGCTCTGAATTTCTAATAATATCACTACACCATCCCTTTCTTCTTCTGAAATCGACAATGCTGGCTGTTTGGTGGTAATATAGATTTATCTTACCCAAATTAAATTCCTTGGGAAAGGTCAGTGTTCATACCTAGCATTCCTTGGCTTATAATGTATAACATGGAAAACATGAAAATTAATAGAAATAGAAATGATATTGCTAAGCTATGTCACCACAGAAAACATCTGTAGAGATCACTTTAAAATAAAAATATATGTTTATTCGTTCATTCAACAACTGGGGAGACAGAATCTATCAGGTAGGAGATATATGGTAGGCATGGTAGATAAAACTAGGAGAAAGAAAAACATAGTGCCTTTCCTCAAAAAGAAATATTCTATGAGCCATGTACTGTGAAGTGTAATACGAAATGCTCTAAGAATATGCTTTATACTGCTCACCCTCCACTGAGTACATGTTAGGTTATATATGTAGAATTTGTGTGTGTCAATAGTGGTTAGGTTATGCAGCAGTAACACCCAGATCTGAGTGACTTAACACTCATTCTATTTCTGATCTACATTACATGTCCACTACAGGGGTTCAAAATAGCATAGTGACTCAGGGACTCAGGCTGACAGAGGCTCATCCTGATATGGGCTTCCATGATGACCACAGATAGGGGAAGGGGAACTCTTGGCCCCTAACCAGAAATTAAATGCTCCAACAGAGAGTGACACAGATCTTTCCATTAACATCTCATTGGTTAGAACTACTCAACCAATAGAAAACCAGAAAATCCAGTGTCTATAGACCCAGAGGTAGACATGACAAAATACTGTTACTTAGAATCAATGATTACCACAGAGGTTCACTACAAAGAATGAGAGAAAGTTTGAGATTGTGGAAGGAAAATTAACCTGATCTATTTTCCCAGCTCTGATATATATTAGCCCCATGCCCACAATGTCACTTAATCTCCTCAAGCCAAAGTTACAGGGCAATACCCTCTCGCCTGCCTACCTTGGATAGTGGAGCTAAGCATCGATGAAGCAATGATAGATGAAACCATTCTGAAAGCCCAAACTTTCTCCAGAAATGTAAAGTAGTGTTGAATATGACTTTCATATGCTTGAAGAGGACAAAGGACAGGTAGAGCTGGAAAAAAAACTGGTAAAAATTGGAGGCTGCTAAAAGATTAGTATGGATAAAAGTATGAACAATTTATTAATCTTGGCCACAAACTCCAAAACTATCAAGTTGAAAGCCAAGAGTTTCCAGCATCCCTTCCCTTGAGTAATGAAAAGCAGAGGGTGCTGATCTCCTTGACCTTGAGTCTCCTCAAGAGAACAAGGTTGTCAGGTATAGCCAACATCCACAGAAAACTGTCCTTCACAGGGCTTCCTGATCCCCCCTGCTGGGAAAACAAAGCATCTTTCCTGTCCATTCTTGCCATGTGCCCCATCTCCACCCATATTAGAGAAGCACATAGGGCTCAGGACCCCTTTCATGTCTCTGGGTTTTTCTTGTCTTTGACCTTCTCCTCCTTCATCTTTTCTTGCCACATTGATCTTTCTCCTTTGTGACTAGAACAATGTCCAGCACACAGGGATGGGGCTCCTCTCTGAAACCATTCTTGAGTCTTCCCGACTCTGTGGTCGCAATGCAATTACTATCTTGCCTTGCTTTCACATTTATTTAGTTCTGAGAGTTGTTGATGTTCTGGTCTCCACTACTATATTGTCCACGGTACTGAGCATGGTGGTCTGCATAGAACAGGAAGGAACACCATTCTAGACATATGTTCTGGCATTTCCTCTCATCCTCCTCAAGTGGCCCCTGACTGATTAGCATGGAGCACTTCAGAACCAATCTGCCATGAGCTCTTTTTCTCAATATGAATCTTCTCTTTACCCATTATCTCTTCATCTAAACGTTTAAGATTGTCAATTTTATATTCCATTCTCCCTATGTCTTCTTTTCTGTTCATCATAAGTGCCTGGGAATCGCTCCAAAATATAGACAGATTCAAGTAGATTTTAAGTGCTCTCATAATAAAAAATAAGCATGTGAAGTAATGCATATGTTAATTAGCTTGATTCGTAATTCCATAATGTATACATATTTCAAAATATATTGTGTCATAAACATACACAATTTTTGTCAATAAAAACAAATTAATTAAAAATGTTTTTAAAATATACAGATTTCTGATCTTCACAAGACCTACTAAATCAACATTTTATGTATGTGCCCTGGGAATCTATCCAGCCTAGACAGATGCCTCTGAGTGGCATTTGGAAAGCATCTTTAGTGTATACTCATGTGTGATAATGGGTTACTCCCATAAACCTATGGTAATACAAATATATTAGCAGGGACCTAGTTTAATGCAGTGTTTTGCAAAATTTAACATGCAAACGAATGACCTGGGCCTACTGTTAAAATGAAGATTCTGATTCAGCAGGTCTGGGGTGAGAGCCAAGCTTATACAATTCTAACAAGCTTCCAGGCTGTCAATGTACAGACCTCTTTTAATTGTTTATTAGCTTGCTTATTAACAGATTTTTAAAACTATATTATAATGGAAAAAAGCAATCTTTTATTATCCTGAATATATTAATATAAGTTCAAATTGGTAACTCCTCTTTATTATAAAGTCAGTCAATTTATAAGACCAGTAAGACTGTTGGATGAATACAAAATTTGAAATCCTGGGTTATGTGAGACAAATGCATATTAGCATTAGTGTTTTAATTTTACATATTGTTTTCCTGATGAGTGTCCTGATTCATAAAGACACAAAATAATCATTTACAACTTTACAAGTTAGCAGCTTGTCATACAATCTTAGGTTAGGTGTCAACAAAACAGAACAACAGCAAAAGCTTTTTTTTTTTCTGATATCTGTGTAAAAGTCAGGATGAGTTAACCACTATTAGTATCCTGCGTATTCAAATCTGAAAGATATGTAAGGGCACATTTTCATTCAAGCTTTTGGTCAATAAAAATGAAAAATTAAATTCAAAGCAAATATCTGTGGAACATCAGGCTGCCTAGGAAGTTTTGAGAAAGACATCTTAAAAACCATACCTGGGTCCTAAAAAGTAGATCCTGTAGGCTCTTCCAACATTGAGTTATGGTTTATGTGGAGGATGGTTCTGTAAGTGGGAGAAATGGCTGAGCACAACGAGGGTCTTTCAAATGATGAGAGCAAGACTTTTGCTCCACTCTTTATGGAGGGCCAACTACATAGGTTTGGTCTCCAGAAAATTTTAGGACAAGGATTTTACTCCCTCTTTTATTGAGGGTCGTGCCCAAACAATACATTTGCTAGAATAAGGCACTAATTTGACAAGCACTATAAATAACCATGCAACACAGAGAAAACCTTATGTGTGTGTGAGGCAGAGATATTAAAAGCATCAAGGTAACAATTTTTTATGTTCAATTGTTGATTATGTCTCAATATTAAAGAGCTTGGTGGCTTTTAATGATGAAAAAATTATGCAAACATTAAAAAACAATTTTATATAATTATTTGGAGTTTGCTTTCATTTTACAAACAACAATTTAAAATAAATCCATTAATGCTGTCTACGGGGATTTCTTGCAAGTAAAAGGAAATGTATCATGCACTGCAGTTTGGCTTAATGCGAGGAAATAAGCTCTCCTTCTAGTAGTACATTATAATGGAAAATTAAGAAACTTAAGTGATGGTTTCTGTGACTGGGAGCGGGTCTTTAATGGGGCAAGTTCTTGAATGCAAAGATATTAGAATCGTCCACTCACTTAACATTTATGAAGAGCTGAACCAACGATGCACAGAGATCCCTTCTTACCAGCCAACACTCCCAAAGTTCAGCACCCAGACCCTCCTGATCTTATAGAGAACATCTAAAAAGGCCCAAATTCATCCTCTAGAAAGAGTCCACAGAGAGTTGGCTGCTTCTTCCAAGATTATTCTGTCTTTCATCATTTCTGAGAAATTTAAGGGGAAAGTCAATGTTTTGGGAAAACAAGCGCCACCTGGAGGTGAGAGAGTGGATCACTATATTGCCATCATCTCCCTCCTGATCTCTCCCTTCTGTCATTTTCTCACATTGATCCTCCTTCATCATTGCCGCCTCTTTTTCAACACTAGGTAAAATCCAGTTAAAATAATACCGAAATCAAACTAAAAGAAAAAAATAATCCCATCACAAAATGGTTGCTTGAGATGATTTTGTAGAGTCTAAGAATTATAATAACAATATTTTTGCAAGATGGTCATACAAGGCAGAAGTCATACCTCAGACATCTAACTACCGTTTTGGAGTATCTTAAAGGCTAAGTCTTGAAACAGTTTCTTAAGTTAAGCATACCCAAGAAACATACTGTGTCATACATTTTCCTTCACTTTCCTTAATCCCCTGCTACCACTTAAATCAACCATCTCTTATCCCCTCTTTTCCCATCAGCAAATTATGAAATTCATATTCACTATAATGTATATCCTGAAGCTACAGTTGAATGGGAGAAAAAGTCAACACCTGCCAATCACTTCTTCATTAGCCTCTTCAGTCCAAAGCAAAAAAAAAAAAAAAGTATGTTTGTGTGTATGTATATATATGTATAAAATATGTATGTGTGTGTGTGTGTACACACACACACATCCTGTCTATGATGTCTTCTAGAAGAGACATTACAGAAAAGTCCAGATGAAAGTAATACAGCTATAATAGATAGATTCTCTTTCCTAAGCATATATTCAGTGCCAGGTCCATCTAATCTTTAATGTTATCCTATAAGGTCTACCAACAAACAAACGGAACCCAGCTATTAGATTATTTTCTTACCTGGGGAGACAATCTAGTAGATATTCCTTGACTTGCTCTTTCTGAAAGGTTTGGAATTAGGGTGACTTGGCTAAACTCAATGTTTAGCAGAGGGTCTAGTGGGTTGAATGGTGTCCCTAAAAAGCTATATCTATGATCTAATCCCTGGAACCTATGAATATGACCTTAGTTTGGAAAAGGTCCTTACAATGTAATAAAGTTAAGGATCCTAAGATGACAAGACCATCCTGGATTGTCTAGTTGGACCTTAAGTCCAATGACAAGTGTCCTTCTAGAAGAAAGGCACAAAGATACCTGAGACAAAAGGAGAAATGACATAGACATGCAGAAGGAAGACGACATGAAGACAGAGCAGAGAGAGAGGTAGCCATAAGCCAAGGACTGGCAACAGATGCTGAAATTGGAAAAGGCAGGGAAAAAAACTTCCCTAGAGGGAGTGCTGCTCTGGTGACATAGATTTAGACTCTTCGCCTCCAGTACTGTGAGAGAATAAATTTCTGTTGTTTCAAGCTACTCACTTTGTTGCGGAAGGCACAGAAAACTTACAGAGAAGATATACCTAGGCTTCCTCTTTACGAGTGACTATTTCTAGTTCCAATTCCTGCCACACCTGGCGTGAACTGGAACGGGGTGGCATTGTGATAGAATCTGAGGCTGTGTTTTGGTGAAAAGCAGCAGAAGCTGAGCCAGCCTCAGAGACCCCTGCATTTGTAACATTCTTCAGAATAAATTAAGCTTGGGAATTGGTTTCTCTAGCATTTGTTTTTTTCCTTTCTTATGAACGCAGCTCTTTTTCTTTTTCAGGGTGGCACAGGAGAATCACTCTTGCCAGGTTCCTTTGAAACTAGTCATGCGACTGAGTTCTAGTCTGAGAGATAAAACGGCAATTTTTATTGGACAGTACGACAACCTTTAAAAGGGGCAGACTCTTTGGCATTCACCTTTGGCCCTTGGGTCTTACCCTTGTCATGACTTGGCAAGCAAATAGGATGAATCAAGTGGAAACCAAGAGAGTGAAAATGTCGCGTGCTAAGGAAGGCAGAGGAGAAAGACAGAAGGATCCTGTGACATCATGCATCTGGGCATCAGTCATGCATCACAGGCTTGAGGCTTCATATCACGTGAGAAAATTCAGCCATGCACTTAGGCCACTGCTTAATTAGGTCTTCTGTAACTCACAGCCAGATGTAATCCTAGCATGTCCACCAGCTTAGAAACAGAATATTCTTTGTGAATTCCATTCCTAGAGCTCTCTACATTAGAATTTATAGGGGAAAACAGCCAAAAAGAATGCTCTTCTTTGCTTTTTATTTTCTCATCACCAGAATAATGTCCTTGGGCCCCACAGGTAGGATTTGGATATTCCTTAGTGCCCTGGACACAATTTCATCCTTTTGCACTCTGATTACATTATCAATCCTAAAAAATTAAGCTTTTAATGAAATTCAATTTTCTTGCTACTGTTCTAGTCACTAACAGACTCAGGACCTAAAGGGATGGTCACATCGGTGGAACAGATCAACTGATAACAGCGCTAGTCTCTATATACCAGCAGTGTGGATCAGAAGGAAGCACTAAGATAGAGAAGGCTAAGCTCCAGCTTTGAAGACTGGCACCTTGTTTTTCCTAGAGAACTTCCTGAACTTCTCAGTTCTTACTTGCTCATGATTCTATCTAGCCACTAGTTAATGGCTTTGCTTTACCTTTAGTCTTTTACTGTTCTTATTCTCCTAATATGTTAATAGATTTCAGGAAATCTAATAACTTATTCACTTTTCTAACCTGAGTACTTAAGAAATCCTCCTTGGCTTTGGTCTCTAATGAGTAAAACATCTCCTGTACCTGATGTTGGCAAGACCATTTTGGAGGAGCCCATTGCCTTCTGATAGTTTCTATCTTGCCTGACATGATAGGTTTTCCAAGTTTTATTGTTATTTTGCAATTTTCTATGGGGGAAGATGGGTCAACAAGAACTAGGACAAGCTACACCATCTTAATTTGGGTTTCTCGAACCATAAATGGATAAAAGCATTTGGTCATGACTTGATGCATAAAAAGAGTCCTATGTAATTGTTATCTTTCTCAAATTCAGTTGACAGGCACTAGAGTCACATTCCTCCAATAGTTTCCTAGACCAACAGTATTTACAAAAAAAAAATCATCCACAGTTCATTTAGAAAATGTTAGCCTTTAACTTAGACCACCTAAAAAAAGAAGAAAAAAAAAAAAACAAAAACAAAACCAGGCTTTTAATGACTACACTGTTGTGGTGTAAAGTATGATGAGCTGTATAATGCAGACGTCCAGAGTTCATCAAAAACCTTCAGCTATCGGACTGATGGCATATATCATGTGCTATTATGAAGCCATATGGGGGTAGGACTCTAAGTTGTGACTGGGTATGGTGGTTATAAATTAACTAGCCATGTACCTCTCGATAGAGTGAAAAATCTGTTTCCACAGCTTAGATACCAAACTTTCAAGCATAAGGCATTCGGGTCTTACAAACTCAGTCCAGCTACAACCCACTTTCTTTTCCCAGTCTTCACTTAAGTAGCTGTACTTCACAAATTCTACAATGCAGTCACAATGAGACTACATTATTATTATTAGAACCCTGTACTTTTTCACCTTTCCAGCTCTGTTCGTGCAATTATTCTCTATCCTTAGAAAGGTTTCCCTACTTGTTCAAATATTACTTATTTTACTCAAAGATCAAGTGACACATCTTTCTCCATGTCTTCTGGATGAAAGGTGGTCTCCTCGGAATATTACCTTGTATTGAATTAGAACATGAACATGTGTCTCACATTGACTATTAGACTGTAATCTCCTTGGAGTTGTAAGTAGTACAAACACCTACTACTAAGCTCATGTTGAGGGCTTGTTACATACAAACATGGTATGCCCATCATCTTACATATTCCTTATTGTTTCTATTTTTGTAGATTAAAAAATGAGGCCAATTTCATTATCATCTCTCAAAAATAAACTACTTATAAAGTCATGTAATTTGCTCAAGAACCCAGAGCTAATTAAGATTTGCATTCTGAACTATAATACCAATAGTAAGAGTTAATCATAAATTAGTTATTGTATGAAACATAGGTCTAACTCATAAACAAATGGAAAACAATCTCAACTTCTAATTCATAAGAGAAGTACTCTGTAAGGCCAGATCTTATTCTCTCTCAAAACAAAGGTGATTCCTACTTGGTTGAACAAATTCTCAGATAGTACAATCTTCTTCCCTTTTATAAAAACTAATGAATCAAACTAAAGCAGCCTTCTCCCAAAGGAGTTTTGTTTTGTTCTGCATTTTTGTATCTAGGAAGTCAACATTTGTACAACCAATTACAAACTCTGACTTTTTAATGCTATTTTGATTTACTTCTAATTTCTGCCAATCTGAGAAAATATAGCAAGAAAGACATCCATCATTTCAGATTCTTGCCTAAACATCACTTGCACAATTTCTGCTTATACGAATTCTTTTTTTTTTTTTCTCGTTCTGTGCAAAGGGTTGCTGATTTTCATTATATTTAAGTAGGGGGCTGTGTGTGGAACACAGCAAGTGCTCAATGAATACACAGTGTCTTTTATTTCCAACCAAATTTTGGGGCCCAGTCAAAAAGGTAGGCAGAATGTGACAGAGGTGGAGAAATAAAAGGAATGAATGCATTTGCTCCACACTCATTTTATTCTTCAACTTTGAACATTATTCTGGGCCCAGGAAACATTAAAAATGGAACTTTAATGTTACAAAATGATTGAAAGTCTGGTATCATACTGAAGTGATGGATCAAATTTCTTATGGAATCTGCTCTGTAATAACATTTCATATTCTTAATAATGCTCTGGTCTAAATATTGACAGTGAATTGCCACTTGGGAGGCAGGAGGATGATAAAAAAAAAAAACCAAGAATATTAGCCTTCTTCCCTTAAGGTTCAATAACTTTCTGGTAAAAGAAAAGCACCACTTTCTTAGGTGATCTTTCTAAATTGATCTTCAGTGAGGAGGCAAAAAGATCAGAGTCTAGGAAATGTGTGCCCGTGTGTATTGGTATCCCATAAATGCTAAATAATTACATTCAAACTTCAAAAGTTCTTGTGTGGATGGATTTGGCCGACAACCCAAAATTTAATATTATTTAGCCCTCAAGGACTGACTCACAGCCAAAACAGCTATGGAGTCTATCCTGATTAAACACACAGTCCTGACCAGGTGGGGTAGGGGCCCGAGTGGCTGGCACCAGGACTGCAGAACAGCCCAAGGACTTCAAAAACCTCCTCCCCAAGGAACAGAAATTTTATTGTGTCTTCATAAAACTCACTCTTTCTCTGAGGACAAGAGTGCACACATCTACACGTGTCCTGTTTCTGAAACAGTTCTATTTCTGAAATGTAGAAGTATATGATTTGGTAAATTCTAGACATAACTTCCCCCAAACTCAGAAATGAACATTACACAAAACTCCATCCCTCATTCCTTTTGTATGAACTCCAGATTGTGGCAAGTTGATTTTTAATGAGAATTTAACATCAGTAACAGCTGTATATTGTCTTAACATTTATACATTCAAATATTTAGTTTATTTGATTTTTGTCCTTAACATAAGTCCTAAATGCCCATGCTGACTACTGTCTATCTTAGGTTATAAATCTCGATGGAAGGCTGATGCCTGTGCATTAACACATAATTGCACCCAAAGGCACAGCCTTATAATTAATGTGCAATTACTACTTCAATAATAATGAGTAATATTACCATTGATATTTAAAGGTGATACTATTGATGGTAACAGTTATCTGTGCAAAGTATAGCGGTTATTCACACACACACACACACACACACACACACACTTTCCTACACAGAAGAATTTCCTGAGAAACAAGGTAATCACCAACTTTCCTAATCGCCCTCTCCCAAATAATTAAAAACAAAAACAACAACAACAAAAACCACACCTCAGCTTGAGTAGGCTTAGGTAGGGCCTAAGGATCTTTGCTGAAGGGCATCTCATGATTCTGATGCAGATCATTCATGGAGAAACACAGAGGTATTTCACAGAGTGGTTCAGTAATACAAACGATTTTTTAAATAGGGAAGGAAATCACACAAATTTTATGAAGGCTTTTTATAATAGTTCATTACTATCCAGGAAGTAGGGTGATGATTTAATCTATGTAACTTGATCTTGAACTTTGAGGAAGGTTGTGGATAACATGATTTCAGGATGAGTCACTCATAACATAAATCGACTAAAGCACTCCCCTTCCCTAGTGTACACTTTGTACCACAACCATGGACAGTGGATGACAAGACATTGTGTGTTAGAGAGTGGAATCTACCGGTCAATTTGAGAAATTACAGCCTAGCTCTACTAGGCCCCCAATGCCCAGAATCTTTCCAACTACCCTCTAAAAAGCTGAGGCAGAGGAGCATTATTTGTTTAATATTCTTCACAGTTTCTATCAAGAGTGTGGGTTAATAGTTAAGAGGGTTAATAATTCACAAATTCCATATTCAGAGTGCATTTCCTCCAAGCACAGAAACTGAATGTAGTTACTTCACTGGTGATTTTAATACTATTACAGCTTGCAGTTTCTCAGGAAATTCAAGTTAAAAGGTATAACAGCACTGCTGTCATTTATAAAATAAACTGACTGTGACAGTCTGGGATATTATATTTTTCTTCACAAAGAACCTACTGGAATTCAAATATTACTTTGCTTATCATTGACAACTCATCTAGAACGGTAGAAGGAAATTGAACTGTTAACAAAAGGGATGTCTTAGTGCAATAGATTCACCAAATTACAAAGGAATAAATAAATAAATACAAAACTCAAAGTTACAGAGATTAAATTAATTTGATTACTTCCCTGGAAAGCACTCAGAATGATGGGAATAGGAAGGGAAAAAAAATCGATTCTTATTTAGAGGGACTGACAGCAATTGAAATTGAAATGTTCATATGAAAGAGAAAACCATTAAAAACTGTAGGTGATTTGACACTTCTACTTTTTTTCAGTTTGCAAAGTTATTTTAGGTAACATAATATACAGTGTCTGGCAGGTTAGTTGACAAATTTAGAAATCTCAATGTTTAAAAACAAAATATGTGAATGGATGTTTTGTGGAATGGAAAATCTGGGTAGATTTGATAAGAGAAACTTCAGAGCAATGGTTGCTAAATCTCTGCTGTGTCAATTATCAAGGCAGGGCCTAGTAAGTTTATAGTTCCAGTTGAGGAGGCACTTTCTTTCTTTAAAGTCTTGCATTCAAGCTTCTACAGAAAACTCTAAAGCAAAGGGGAAAAAACAAAAATATTTTTCAATAGTATGCAACACAGAATCCACAATGAAATGAAAGTTTGCACTGGGCTTTACAATGTCATATAGATCATTTGTGAGAAATTATAAACAGACAAGATTTGGTTTTGTTAGATCATTTCCCATTGTGCTGACTTTAAAGGAACTCATTTATTTTGTAGAAGCACACAAAAGTATTACATCAGAAATCTGTAGTGAATAGAGAGCCAGTCTTTTGCAAATAATTCTTGCTACTTTTAGTACAAGCAGAGAGACAAATCAAACTTGCTCTTTTTGTTCATCAATGAAATCTGAGCCTCCAATTCTAAAAAATAAGTAAGTAGCAGTTTTTAAGAAAGAAGAAGGGGCACTGTTGTGGACATTGCTTATCTTCCAACTCTATCCATTTCCCTTTATCTGGGGATGGGATCTACCCTGTTTTTGGAGTACCTAACACTCTCAGAGCCATGTATCAATTGGGCAATAAATATGGTCAAAGTGCTTCTGTAACTCTGGAGAGACTTGTCTAATGGAGTTGAGGGTTAAGGTCACCACATGCAGAAAATGGGTGGGAAGCAGAGCAACAAAACAGAACTATAAGATGAGATTCACAGTATAGTGTGAGCCCTGAATCCAGTCATGCCAGAGCCCTGATTTTTTTTTTCCAGTTTTTGAGCCTGTACTTACTTTATTAACTGGCTGCTTGGTTGGTTAATTGCTTATTAATAGTCTGTTACTTTTATATCACTTACTATTGAATAAATTCTAAAGAATTCAAACAGATCAGCTTGCACTCAGTGGGCTCATATCAGAAATTCAGAATTTTATCACACACACAAAGGAAAATAAAATTACCAGATTATAGTTGGAAACACTGATTTCTTTTCCAATTTACAGCTTCAATCCTTAGCATGTATTCCGAGGTCTCTGTGATCTGGTCCCAGTCATTTTTCCAGTGGTATCACCAAGAACATTGATCTCTGCTAAGATCAACTCATATCTTCTATCCATACTCAAATGTATCTCTGCCTGTGTCTGTACACTGCTCATGTCATTGTCTGGGTGTAGAATGTACCATCTAATCCTGCTTGCTCCACTGTTCAAGCTACAGACTACACTTCAAAGCCAAGTTTAAATATCACTTCCTCTGTAAGTTTTTCACAGTCTTCTGGTCATTTATAATTATTTCCCCTCTGCAAAGCTCTTGCTTATATCAAGTAATACAGGTGGAAAACATTTTTTGCACTATTAGAGCTAGCAATAGAAAGGTCAGATATTTTTAGTGTTACTATGGACTGGGATCATTGTTTTCTTGTCGTTATGTCATGTATGGGTTTCATCTTCACTTGGCTATGAACATTTTGAGGGCAGGGACCATATTTATTTTCCCACAGCCTACTTAATTGTCCCAGCAAAGTTAATATTAAATAGTAGATTCATTTTAGACATGTGTTAATCATTTAATTTTTCTCTTGCAAAACTAGAGCTCATGAAACCTAAACAATGTGCCCATCCCAAATGCAACTAACTAAGGACAGGGAGATTTAAGACAGTATTTTAAAGAAATTAAATATTAAAGCAACCCAGCAAAGATGAGTAGATTTGAACAATTCAAAGGAAAAGGTATCTGCACACATGGATCAAGAAATATTAATTCAGAGAATGCAGGAAAATCTGTGGGGATTGAAAATGGCCAGCATGGCTCATGGCATGCATGTGAAGCTGCAAAATTATAATTGCCCAGTTAAAGAAGATATTTCCTCAAACAGATCCTGCCAACACACAGAGAAAGCAAAAATCTAATAAGCATATATATGGAAATATAATAAACATATAACATGCATGCATATGTTAAGGACCAAACCAAACAGCAGTCTTTCTGATATATATATATATATATAGATATAGATATAGATATAGATATAGATATCTGCTATAGATATTGGTTGCTCTAGAGAGAAAGGAAGAAGAAAAATGCCTGCAAGGCAAATAATTAAGGTATGGACAGCTGGAGAAGGAGTGGAGAGGTGGTAGGTCACACTTGATGCCTACAGAGTGAGAAAGGTAATGTGAACACAAAGTTCCAATACCAACAGCAAAAGGCACCTGCTCTCAGTTTTGGGGAGATGTGGGCAGTTATGGAACTTATAGATAGTCAAAAAAGAATATGATACCACTACTTCCATTCAGACTATTATTTTCATGTGGGAATTCAGGTCCAAAGTTTCCAGAAAATCTGATTTTCCAAGAAACACAAGATTCATATTTTAAGTGAATTTTTGATTATTAAATACTAGCAACTAATTTAAATAAAGCTTTTAAAGCACTGGGAAGGCCAAGGAAACACATCTGTTGGTTGAACTTCTGATTTGTACAGGACAGCAACCACCCGAGTCAGAAGGCATTTAAAGTTATTTTTTCAGCTCCCATGCTACTCTTTAATGGGTTGACCATGGAATACCCTAAGAGGAGTTGAGGGATACAGGAGGAATTTTAAACATTCATATAGTGCCATATGTTCACAAATTGCTTTGTCTTCCAGTCTCTCACTTTATCCTCAGAGTAATTTTAGATGAAAGGAGTTACTGTCAGATTAGCTTTACAGTGGGCTTTGGGGAAGGCAGAAGGGAGTCCCATGAGTTGCCTATATCCCTACCTGCCATTCATTCACAGCAAATATTTATTGAGTGCCATCTATGAACCATACTTTCTCATTCCTTTACTTTCTTCCATGCTACGGAATGAGGAGGACTAACACGTTGTCAAATATTATTCATTACCCTTGTATCTATGATTTATTTAAAGCAGCTCACAAATTGTGTAGGTTGCAGATCATCTGTGAATCATGCTCTTTGCATATGAAACACTGACTTAATCAATATGACATAATTAAACAGCAACAATAATGGGTAGGTAAGAGATGCCTACATTCAACTATATTGTAGTATGGACAAGTAGCTGACAATGAAGGTTAAGAACAGTTTATAAGAGAAATTCCTTAACACTGGGAACACAGCATTATTAAATTAGCTCATATTTGTGCACTGAGGAAAGTCCACCTGTATTTCTGCAGCTTACAGAGCAGCAAGATATTATGGAGCACAACTCAAAAGCCAAAGGCTGACATATTGAAGCAGTGCCTGTCAAGTAGTGTGGACAGGTGTGCTGACAGAGCACTGTTCATCTGAGGTCCCTCTTCTCAACACTTCCTCATTGATGAGACCCTCTTCAACCTCAACCTTCCCCATCACCACATTCCTGGTGCATGGAACTTCCATTCACTGTAGCTAAGGGTTACCAACTACAGAATTCAAATCCTTCTCTCAGGTTTGTCAGACTAGCATGGCGCTTTGAAAGTCTTTGACCAACACTTGGATTCTCCAGGAGACCACAGTCCCTAGCACTTGGATTCCCATGACTGGTGGTTCCAAACCCAGCCTCTCACAAATGTTAGCCACAGAGTCATATGTAAGAACTGTGGTTCCTGATGGCATTCCCAATTCCCATTCACACTGGGATTTGTGAACTCGCTAAGAGAGCTTTCCATGGCCCTGGGAAAGACCTAAATGCCTGGCAATGCACATTTCCAAGGCCACCTCCTCCCTGATATTTTGTTTTGCCACTAACTTCTCCAACCTCCTTTTTTTTTTTTTTTTTTTTTGGCAGAGGCGGGGGTACCAGGGATTGAACTCAGGGGCACTTAACCACTGAGACACATCCCCAGTCCTATTTCATATTTTTTTAGAGACAGGGTCTCACCAAGTTGCTTAGCATCTTGCTTTTGCTGAGGCTGGCTTTGAACTCACAATCCTCCTGTCTCAGCCTTCTGAGACTCTGGGATTACAGACGTGCGCCACTGTGCCTGACATCCATCCTCTCCTCTTCTCTATCACATACTCACTGGGTCTTGCTCTCTCTCTGTGGGAATTTCTTATATAGTTGCACTCTAGTATTGCCTACTGGTCTAACCACTGCTTGACTTCACTTAGGTTGGCTTTGGCTAGCATGACAGCATCTTACTTTTTTATAAATAGCTTGCACAGAATTTTCATATTGTTCACAATTTACTGTTTACATTACACATGTGTAGCAGCTCAATGAAGGGGCCCCAAAAGCTCTAGAATGTAGAATTCTATCCTTGGAACACAGGGCAGCGAGGCCCTTCAGAGGGTTCAGAAGTTTCCATTTCTCTTTCCCTGGACTTTAAACATTCTGTTCTAATTATCTTCCTGTTGACTCACTTTTCCTTAAATTTAACCTACATGGCTGTTTGTGTTATGGCTGACATTTTCACCAACTGACATTTTAATACAATTTGTGTAATCTATTTCTACAAATTCCATATTTCAAGACAGAAATCTAGAACCTTTTTTTTTTTTAGTCTGGTTCTTCTTTTATGGGTTAATACCCTTCCTCATAAATAATCATTGGGAAAGAACCCATTTTCATTTCTGAATGGTTCTTAGCTCAAAGGGGCACTTGACATACTCAGTCACATGTCTATCATTTCAGTGAGGGACAGTTGGCTCTACCAAACCCCATGAATGGATGGGTTGCCCACAAAGTAGGTGAGGAGAAAGAGCAGACTCTCTGAAGTGAATCCAAACATGCAGCCATACTACTACAGGTACACAGACAGGTGCCACCAGTGGTTACATCACTGCTGTAGAGTCAGGCTTAAGGGTCAGTCACAGGTGTAGTACATCACGTCCTTGCTTAACTGGGGGAATTGCTTCACTGCTCTTAACTTCCTCATTTGTAAAATGGAAATAGGGACAATAACATCCCCCATAAGGCTACAGAGCAGATTAAGGACTATAATACTAAAGTCTAACTCTTGGTACCTGGTAAAGTGACTAGGAAATGTCTGGAACAACAAATCTAAGAGGAGTATGTCACCCTGTAAGGCCAACCTGGAGGAATTCTTGACACTGTATCATCCAAGCACTTACAGAACATGTGGTTACTGCTAAGGATCCACAGTCTCTGGTGATGCCCATCAGGAGACGTGAACTATTATACAAAAGATCAGAATCAATCATACACACGTTAAGTAGTTCCCAGTGACATCATGGCCTGGAGATTTGTAGACTGTTAGACAGTTGACCAGCATTTATTGGTAACTCTTTAGGTTTTGAATAGGTGACTTTGTAAGACATATTTCAGTTGTCACTCAATCACTCAAAGTTAGTATATATCTACCACTCCCAGCATGAACCCAGGGAGGAAGGTGTTGTTTCACACACAATTGGAAATGTCTTTTGTGGTTGAATCAGGCCTTAAGTAGTATCCTTTGGGTTTCTCTCCTTCTCTCCAATAGACAAAAAAGATGGCCAGTAACACCACCAAACTCATCCCATACCAACTTAGCAAGTCCAAGGAAAAAGGGCAGATGTCTCGATAATTTTAGACATTCCCCCCAACAAAAAAGTGTCCTGTTTGGATTTATAAATGGCCCAGCTTGGGTCTCATGTCCACTTCTGAACTAATCACTGGCCAAGTGGAGGGAGTTCTTTGCCTTCAAAGAACCAAGCATAAGTCACATGTCTACCAGGACAGTGAGTGACAGCTGGCTCTACAAAACACCATGGGTGGGTTGTCCATAGGATTGAGGGCCCGTGTTACTAAAGATATGGGAGAAGGATGATGGACAGATAAGCCAAGAGAGGCCCCTTTCAATGGGTAACACAAGAAAATCATCGTCCTTAAAGCTAGAGCTCTGTGATAAAATGACAAAGCAGGCATTCCTTCACAGGCAAAATCCACATCCTATTGGCTATGGTGCCAAGATTTGTATCTTGAGATATTACAAAACAAAATATTTTATCCAATCCTTTCTTCCAATATTCTTCCTATGTCCCAATGCCCAAAAGGCTATGGAATGATTCGCTGCTCTTTAGCTCTTGTTATTCAGATGTGAGATGTCCCCCAAAAGCTCATGTGTAAGACCATGCAAGAATTTTCAAATGTGAAATGATTAAATTGAGAAATGTAACCAAACCCGTGGATTCAGCCTCTGACAAGGATTAAGTGGGCAATAACGACATGCAGGTAGGGTATGGCTAGAGAAATTAGATCACTGGAAATGTGACTGTAGGTTTACATTTTGTTCTTGGTGAGCAGAACTCTCCCTCTGCTTCACTGCCATGCCCTGAGCTCTTTTCCGCCATCACTTCCACAGTGATGTTCTGCCTCACCTTGGGCCTACAGCTATGGAGTTGGCTGACCATGGACTGAATTTCTGAAACCATGAATCAAACTTTTTCTCCTCTAAGTTGTTCTGAAGCCAGAACTGGGGACAGGCAAGTATAGAAATAGGGGATCAGGTCAAATAGAGGAAATGGAGGCCATGAAAGCCATCTGCCTCTGGAAGTTGGAGACTGCCCCTGGGAGAATGGAATGTCAAGGATCTCTGGAGCCCATTTATTACCAAATTTACCTGCCCTTGCCAAGGACTGCAAGCAAGGAGGTGCTAATTAATGCCCCCTGGGTCCTTGCCTGGCTGAATCACTTTGGCCCTCCCCCTGCCCATTAGCTTCTCACTTTTTACATCTCACCTGCAAAACCAGGCCTAGTTACATAGGCAGGAGGGAGAGATAAGCAGGGAGAGAATTGGACAACAAAAGAGACCTTAACCTATAAGAGATGTAGGGCGTGCTCACTTCTTGGGACTTTAGAACCTCAGCCTTGGCCGCCTTCTCCCTCCCAGGAGAAGTCTGTATTACTATACTTTTAAATAAAACCTGCTTAATATGCTTGCCTTGGCGTGCTTTTCTAGTGTTCAGACTTCAACATTAGAGGGAGCAGAACTGGTCACCGGTAAATGGAGGTATCAGATTAGTTCTTGTCAGGTGTATGCAAGAGTTGACTGAAACATTTCTATATTTCAAGCAGTTAGCACCGTGCCTGCCTAACATTTTCTAAATGATAAATTTTATCATGCTAAACTAGAGGTAAAGGGGAATCACCTGAGGCTCAGTCACCCTTCTCAATCCTTTCTACAAGACACATTCCTTGAAATAAGTTTTTTTTTCATACCCTATTTTGCTACCATTATACCCAGCACCTCTGAACTCCTGGGAAAAAAGGCATTAGGAAGTTTGTTCCAAGCAACAGTTACTACTAGGTCTTGATGAGGCTTCTGACCTGGGATGTGTGTTCATGGAATGCACCTTTGTGAAAAATATGAGTTCTTATAAAACAATGTGAAAACCAAGGGCTCCCAATGGCAGCTTTGCACAACAGAGCTACACTTAAAGAGGTAGAAGACATGAAAATGAAGATGACTATGACCACCAGGGGAAAGGACAACAGTTGCTAGTGACCCAAGACCAGTCGCCCTGGTTTTATGCAGACAAACAAGACTATCATGTGGTCTATCAATGAAAGAAACCCAACGGCACCTCCTCATTTAGATCCTCAGTGGACAGACATCCTTCCCAAGCTTCAGGAGATCTGTAGTTTTCTACACAGCCTAAGTTAAATTTCTGCTTCCCCCACCAAGCTCAACAGAGCCTCTCCAGCAAGAGTCAACCCATAAGGAGTTACCATTTCCCAAGCACATCTGTATATCATGTATTTTCCAGCCACTGATGTATTAATCATTAATAAAGAAGGACCTAAATGGCCAAAGTTCAAGAGTGAGCCTAAGTTACACCAGCACTCAACACAGTTCTGACTGCTGTTCTTAGGTTCTTTCTCTTGCAAAGAAATTTAAAGTCCTCTGGGGCTACTTTCCTAATTGATGTACTGTGATATAATTATGTCCATTCTAAAGTATATGGAGCACAGTTTTATTCATTTTGATGATTTATAGAGATGCAGTAGATGTTCCTTCCCAGCAACATACAATATATGATGACTGTGTCTCTACAGTTTAGGATGCTGATACACAATCAGGTGGGTCCCCTTTATAAGCATGGTTTGACCTAAAGGTCATCTGTTTCAGGACATGGACTTCAATTAAAATAAGGAAAAAGAGGCTCATAGAATGTCTCGAATTGTACACTTTTAAAATTAGAACTTGCTTTTACTGGTCAAAATGGAACAAAGTGATTTAATGTCTAGTCTGTATATTTTAGATAATCTGACTAATAAAGCCACAGCAATATCATTTGTATTCAAGCTATTAGAGTACATTTAAGTGCAGTGTTGAAAAAATGTAATAATTATGTTGGTATTTCCATAAGTTATAATTGCCTCTTGTATGATTACTGATAATTTCAGGTAATTGTCATCAATATGGAAGAGGCATTTGTGGTCCCACAGTAGAGAATACACTAGGGAAGGCTCCACAGAGCTGAGAGGGGAATTGAGGAAGGAGAGGGCAATTTCATTCCTTGCATAACTTGCCTGGTTTATTCTCTAAAATAAATACATTACTAGACTAATGATTTAATTACCTGATGACAATCATAAACTGAAATACAACACTACCTTTTTAACAAAAATGAAAAAAATAGTATAAAAATATCTATCTTCAAATTCTTGCAGAAAATGTAGCCAATTTAAATCATTTAAATACCTATTTGAACATCTTGCACCTGGAATGTCTAAGCTGGCAGGCAGGCAAGAGATCACACCACATGGGTGTGAGATACTTCAAAATATCACCATTACCACTGTCAGGGACAGAAAGAGCCCCTTAACACAAGTCAATTTTTCTCCACATTATTAGGATGAGGATAAAAGGGGTAAAAAAAAAATAATAACTTAAAAAATAAACCAGTGAAATCTAGATACTGACACATGAGTCCCAGACACATAGGTGAATTAAACATTTCTGAAAACATATTATTTCACCTGTGAAAATACAGGCTCTCGATGGCAAACTGCTAAGAGAGAGGACTAGATGTCTGGGAAGAATAATTGGGAAACCAAGTGGCTTATGCTTCTCTTCCGCAAGACTCATCAATAATATGTCTAAAGACATCACTTACATTTTTGCTTTTTCCAAATATCAAAAGGTCAGAGTGGCTCAGTTTGCTGTTTCTTATACAAACTTTTTTCATTGATTTAGAAGAGAGAAGAGCAAAAAGATAGTAAAACTCCAATCAGCCTGAGAGAAAGGTTAAAGTCATTCTTTTTTATATCCATTCTGGGTAGTGATCCATAAAAAATAATTAGGACAAGGGTAAACCTATTATGTAGCACAGATTTGCCATCGGTCTCGTCAATCTGTATTTGCTCAGGCACTAAAGATTTGTTGGATCCTGTAAATTTATAATTAACATGTATATTAAATATATGTAGAAATGTCTCTTCCTTCATACCATCTAGATGAAGCCTGTGAGAATACCTGCTTCTTCACCTTCAGTCCAAACCAGCATCCTCATGCATGCTGATCTAAAAAGTGTAATATTTCCCCCTCCATTCTATTTTTTGCATTGACCAATTCTTCACACATTTCTGAACATCCATCATGCAGCTGTTATCTCTACCCAGCACTCACTGTCTGTCATATTTCCCTTGATCCTCCCTTTAAGCTAAGCTCCTTTAACACTGGCTGCCATGTCTCTTTCCTTCATCCCTCTACTGAGCGGAGATGGCACAGGGTCCCTCACTCTCAGGTGCTGGCTATGTTTCGTGCAGGATGTATTAGAGACCTGTCAGAACTGGCCGGAAGGAGGGTGCATTTGAAATCATTTCTCTTATTGAGAGATAAGTGCTCCCTGTCATTTATGCTTCCATTCTTGCTTTTACCTTTCACACTATTCCATATTTATCCTCCAGCTGCCTGCATATTTGACAATGCTGTTGCCGATAGTGTTATTCCACCAGATATGCACACGTTGGGCTGAAGTGACTGATGTGTGACCTTCCGTGCATTCTGTGCTTAATACACACATCCAGGCTTCGTCCAGGACTGTTTGAGACATGCTGATGATCCCTATCCAGGTCCTTATTTTCTGTAATGGTAATAATAATAATACTAAGTGATAAGGCCAAGAATTTATTAAGCTTCTTTTTTCCCAGGTAATTAAATGTCATATCTCTGCAGCCAACTCGTTTAGTTGGCAATTCAGCCAGACAAAAATATAGAGCAAATGCAAAAGTGAAGTTTTCCCCCTTCATTGTGCAGAGGGATGTTTTTTGCCCAGTCTTCCAAATTCCCATTGGATTACTCAATAGGGAACACAAACACATGGGTGGAGGTACAAAGAGAAAGAAAATGAGAGCAAGAGACAGGATGCGCTAGAGAGAATCCAAGTACATCATCAAACTCAATTTCACTTTGGGCTGTTGAGGTCACTTCAATGGCATGGTGGGCAGGGAAGGTATTTTCAGCAGTATTTTGGGAGATGATAGCATATCAATGCTAGGTTTACAGTATCAGGAATTCATGTGCCAGACTATATTTAAAAAAAAAAAAAAAAAAAAAAAAAAAACAGAATGCCCAGACAGATGCAACACTGAATAGATGTATTTCATCAGCAAATATGACCTTTAATGATGTTTCCACCAAAAAGAAACAAAAGAATTATTTCATAAGAAAAGAGACAAGTTTTCACAAAGTGGCTAGGAAATTTTTAATCTGCTTGTGAGAGAATTCAAGGTTAAGGAATTCAATCACCAATTTAATTGTAAACTCCTCAGAATTATCTTTCCCTATTCGATACACTGAGAAACAAATCTATCATCAGACATGAAATGCATCCAACAAACACAACACAGTTTAATGGAAACGCAGTTAAAGATTTTTTTTCTCTTTATTTACCCAAGATAACAAGAAAGGAGGGTGGGGGAGAAAAAAAGAGAAGGGAAGGGGAAGGAAGGAGAGAGAAGGGGAGGGGAGGGAAAGGAAGGGAGGGGAGGGGAAGGGGAGGGAGGAGAGGAAAAGCGAGGGGAGGGGAAGAGAAAAAAGAAGACATGGAGTTGTTCCTGAGGACATAACCAAGTAACCCTGTTAAGACTATCCTAAAATGAGACTATAAGACAGATAATTCTGATGTAAAGACATTTTATACATATCCACACGATGGATTTTGTTTAGATCTCTCTACTTAATAAAATACACAATGTTCCTGGCTGTTTTGGTCCTTGGGGTCATTGCAATATTTGATATTTCTCTAGCTGAAAATGCAATTTTATTAGGCTTTACAAAATGTACTTTTTAGATATATATCTAACTCATAAAACATATTTTATACCTGAAAATAGTTGGTCCAGGCGAAATGAAGGGGTGCACAACATGTGTGCAATGTCATGCACAAAAGTCGTAAAATGAGCTCTGGGAGTCACAAACCTTTCAGAGACTGCTGACTCTGCACATGGTTTATTGACGTGTGGGGAGGGGGTTGCAGGGGCGGGGTGTTTCCTCAACATCCTGTGGAATAGAAGTTGTCATTTGCTTGTGGACAAAAAGATATAAGTCCACTGTTGGGTTCAGACTTGGAATAGTCTGTAAACTTGAGAGCAGGTACCAATGTTCATGTGGCTGAAATGGACACAATGACGAGTCAGCTCTCATCACCTACTGCACTAATAACAGGCCCACCCCACCACACCCCCTTGTCATGGTTATCATATTATCTTTGTAAAACACATATGTAGTCACAGGTGAGCCAGCGCTTACAGAATGTGGCACACTTGCCTCTCCTTCGCTTTATCAACCGACATGCTTGGCATGTAAATCCAACCTCACACAAACTTAGCTCTCTCTACTCAGTATCTACAGCGGCCTAGCTGGAAGAGCTCAGAGAACACCGTGTAACCCAGCTGGTCTCCCTTGAACTTCAGGGCCAGTAACTCAAAGTGCTCAGTGTTCCAGAGTCTCCACAGCTTGTCTCTGATCCAATCACTCACCCACGCCCCTTCAGCACCCACTCTCTATTCGCATTGCTGAGAGGAAACTCCAGTTCTTATTTTTGAGACAAGAGGAGCTGTCAGAACAGTACTTCCTAATCCTCCCACCACTTGGCTGTGGCTCACCTGTCTTGTCTCTGGCTCACTTCCTTTGCCTTCTCTCCTATAACTGTGGAAGCTCCTTTCTATCAACACCGTCCACTGCATGTCCACTCCTTCCTCGCATCCTCAATTTCTCCCTCTCTATAGAACCATTCTATCAGCATTCAAACATTTTTTTAAATATTTCCCAACTTAAAACAACAACAACAACAAAAACCCTACTCTCTACCCCGACTCCTGATCCAGTTCCCATTCCATCCCTCTCTTCTTTGGAGCAAAAAGCCTGGAGGGTCCTGTCCTTGCTCTGCTCTCCAGATCCACTGGCCTATTCTCTACTGAACCCTGAACCCACACCTGTCAGTGACATGGCTGCACGGTGACACAGCTGAATCACTCTCAGCCACCCCTTAGCACATCTACTGTCCCTTCTAGAAACACTTGTTTTAGCACCCAGGACATGACTCACCACTTTCCCTCCCACTTCAATGACTTTTGTTCCCTTCTTATCTCCCTGGTTTCTAAATACAGGATGTCCCAGTGTTCAGTCCCTGCAGTTCTATCTCCTCTCTTCCCCAGGGAACCCATCAGTCTCACGGCTTTAAAAAACTATTCATAAGCCATTCCCTCCATGTTTTTATCTGCAACCTGGACTTCTCCCCAGGACTTCAGGATTATCTTAGCTGCCTGCTCAACATCTCCAACTAAAAGTATCTAGAAGAGAATTCCTGATTTCCATCTTCATATGACAGCTCTGTTCCTCTTACTGTTCTTTGACATAATTAATAACTATGATCCACCAATTAATTGCTCAGGCCAAAATTCCTGAGTTGATCTTAACTGCTCCTTATCCTGTGGGTACACACCCATCACTACTCCATCATCTAAACACATTGGCTTTACCCTTAAAGTATGTAAGTACCTGAACCTCTCCTCTCCACTGCCACCAACTCCAAGGCTGGTCCAACATGCTTGCTCCCTGGGATGGTTACAATAACTTCCTAAGTGGGACACCTGCTTCTCTCTTGTAACTGATAGTCTATTTTCAACACATTAGCCAGAGTGCTGGCTTCATAAATGCTAAGTCAGGTTATGTCACAGCACAGTGATGCTTCACTCCCTCACTGTAAAGGCAAAAATGGTCCCAGTGGCCTCCCAGCCTTTACAGGGACTGCCATCCCTTCTTCTCTGATCTTGTCTCCTGCCATTCTTGGTCTTTCCATTGAAGCCACATAGATTTCTAGCCAGAAACCAAGCTCTGCTCAAGGTGTCTGTCTGGCTACCTCCTGAATTTCCTTCAGGTGTCTGATCAAATATTCGATTGTTAACAAGACCTTCCCCAGTCACTCTACACTATCCCTCATCCACCCTGGGTGCCACGCACGCCTCTTCCCTCTTTTCCAACTTTGCACTCCTTTTCCACGGCAGTCACCACCATGTCACACCACACATTTGTGTGTTTGTTTCTTGACTAAAACTCCTGCTAAAATGTGCAAGGCTTCAAAACAGGCACTACTTTACACTCATCTGTGTCCCTTGCACTTGGCAATGTCTAGCCCACAGCATAATAAGTATCGGTTGAAAAAAATGAATGGCCCCAAAGTTCGTGAGGTATTTTTAATGTTGTGTTCTTACCATTCCAAATTGTGCCCTGTCCCAGTGATTCCATGATTTCCCATTCCATGAATCCCATTAGCCAATCTCTATGACTGAGATTGTACTTGTCTCCTCTAACAGTTGGAAAAGTTGAAATGTGACATCTCACTTGTCTCTAACCTGCCCTGCTTCTCCCAACCTTCTCTGTAGAGGCAAAGCAGTTTTCATAAGAAAATACCTCAATTCACTTAGGTCCACCAGCTTCACTGCTATCTATGAAAGTTCCTAAGTTAGAAGTTTAAAAACACTGAGGCATCTAATTGTATTTTATTGTAACTGTTTTACTTCTCTGAGTCCTTCATAAGACCAAGGAACAAAGAAGTCTTCTTTGTCCTAGGCTGGCAACACTTGAGTGTGTATGTGGTGATTAAATGGATACTATCAGTAGATAATAAATACTTTCTGGAAGTTCATCAGCATCCTGCTGTTTTACATGGATTTTCTCATTTAAGCCTTTGAACAACAATATGAGGTAGAAACTATTAACTCCCTTTGCATTTATGGAACCTGAGATTTAGACAGCTAAATAATTTTGCCAAAGGTCACACAACAGCAAATGGCAGGGCTGTTCAACCTCCATCTGGCTCATGATATTAATGAGCCTCAGAAGCATCACAAGAAAATCAGGAAAGGCTCCCCGACCTGGCTACAGATCAGAATCACTTAAGACATTGATAAGCTGCAGTCTTTGGTTTCACCCCTAGAAATCCTGTTTTGGCAGCTCTAGGATGGAGCCCAGGGACCTGTATTTTAAGTAGGCATCCCAGGTGATTTTGGTACTGCCAATCACTGCTCAGGATTAGTAAGCAGGAAACAAAACATCAAATGGGGTGTTTAGGAGGCATTTAATGAAGAAACTACTTAGAAAGTTGCTGGCAAGGATAAAGTAGGGCACAAGGCAGAGGTCGTTCAGACCCCCAGAAAGGGATAAGCTGAAGGAGCAGTTGCCAGAAGGTGCAGGGTAGCTAAGGATGGAATAAGAGACAGCCAGGTAGGAGCCTGAATGTTAGGTCAAGGTCAAAGACAATTAGAGGCCAAAGGGCAAGTAATTCTTGATATATGCCTTCGGAGGCATGGGGCAAAGCAGAGAAAGGAAGAGGTGTATTGGTCCAGGTAGCTGAAAGGGAAACATTCTGCATACCAGTCATTTGGGAATTAGTTTCCTACGGAAAGAAACATTTGTCCAGTAATTGCACTGAGCATATAAACCAAACCTGCTAACACACCCAAATGTCTTCCTAGAATGTGGTTTTGGAATACATATAATCCCCTGCCCGCTGAGTACCTACATGTTCTGAACATAACATGTCCTGCTAAACAGCACCCCCCCACACACACACACACACACACGCCACAGGCAAGCTGCTTGTTCTTCTGCAGTCCTAGTCATTGGACAACACCCTGTTCACCAGGCTCCTGACCCAGACTTACTCACCTGCAACTCTTCCCTCTCCCTCCTTCCAATCAACTAACTGTAAACACTTCTTTATTCTCTAACTTGGTATCTTAGATCCTGCCCTTTTCATTCTCAGGGCCACTGCATGGCGTGAAGCCACATTGACTCTGCCTGCATCATTGCAGGAGCCTCATAATTGATCTCTGCTTCCAGTATCAACACGCTAAACTATTCTCTTCAGAGCTGCCAAAGCATTCTTTTAAAAATGCGAAACTGATTGTATATTTCATTTTGCTAATGGAGAGGGAAAACTATTTGTTCTTGTATATTTACCATGGATTAAGCTTTTACTAATTCTAGTACTTTGTTGTATCAACTTTCACTACTCCCGTTCCCAACATTAAGAATAAATATCTCACAGCTTTATCTCTTTCCACTCATTGTTTCCCATTCCCAATCATCAACTTAAATTCCAATTTTCCCATGACTGTTTCTTTGGAGGACCCCCTTGCTGGTCATCTACAACCTCACTCGGCTGGCTGCCTGTGGTTAAGCAGAATAGGCCTGCACAATTCTAAGAGACACCATCACCTGACAGGCCACAATAATGTGGGGCCCAACCTGTACCTTGGTCAATTACCCAGGTAATTTTTATTGGCACTATTCATTTAACATGAATAATTTTCTTCTGCAAATTCATACTCCAAGTAAATCTATGTTATCTTCAGAGGTTTAATGGAAGGTCCAGTTCTTCCCAGGAGTACTTCCCAGTGGGTACTAGCTGAAAGTTTCTTAATTCATCAATGCTTATCCATTTTAGCACAGAATTAAAGAAAGGAAACACACTAATACGTATCAAGGATCCATTAGGTGCCAAGCACTTTCCAAAGTGTCATGCATTTAATACTTTATCTTCAAAATAATAACATTTAAAAATAATTTATGTTTCAAAGAAGCAAATTAATATAAGTTCACCTAAAAGAAACAATATAATAATACAGGAAACTGCAACTGTCATCCTTTACCTTGTGACCTATCTGTTCCACAAAGGCCATGACTATCTAATGGAGTGTATTATTGCTGTCCTTTTCTCATATATATATATATACACACATATATACAGATAAAAGTATTTTTAATAAGTTGAATCATACCAGATTTTTAAATTCTATGATTCATTTTTTTCTTTTAACAGTAGACTTCAGAAAACCTTCCATATTTTCCATATATAATTTGTAGGTCAGTGAAATTCACTTAAATTTCAGCATGATATTTTACTGAATAGATATACCATTGACTTTGCTACCCCTTATTGATGGACATTAGTTCATTTCTAATTTTTTACTCCAATGAATGTATCATAATTTAACTACTTTTCTATTAACACAGATTGCTTCTAATTTTTCTCTCTATAACAAAATGTGCTGAAATAAGAATCATTGTATATACATCACTATGCATAACTGAAGAATTCTTGATGAATTTCTATAAGTGGAATTGCTGGGTTAAAAGGGTATACACGGAGAGGTGGGCCAAGATGGCGGACTAGAGGGTGGCTGCATTTCACGCTGCTCCAGGACGCAAGATTCAAAAGAGGAGATAGTGAGAGACTTGGGACCAACTCAAAGCTGCCGGGTGAGTCTCTCCTGTTGGGGAGGCGTCCCGGATGGGGCGGTAGCCCCGGAACGCAGGGAATTTGCGAAGTGGAGTTGCTCGGCGAGACGCCCCTCCCCCCACTGGAGCGGTAAACACGGACAACTGGGATCATCGTAGAGGAGGCGGCTCAGCATAGCGCTTGGACTCGAGCAGCCGCTGGGGCTCCGGGCGGCTGCCTGGGGAGGAGCTGCGTGGTGAGCTGTTTGGACCCAGAGTGACCGCTTCCGAACACCGGGGGGTTGCCCGGAGGAGGAGGAGAGGCCCGGCGGGTCGCTTGGGTCTAGGAGTGACTGCATCAGAGCCACGGGCGGTTGCCAGAGGAGGAGCTGCGTGGTGAGCTGTTTGAACTCAGAGTGGGCGCTCCTGAGCGCCGGGGGACTGCCCGGAGGAAGAGGAGGAGCACCGCGGGACGCTTGGTCTGGGAATGACTGCATCAGAACCACAGGCGGTTGCCAGAGGAGGAGTTGTGTGGTGAACTGTTTGAACTCAGAGCTAGCGCTCCTGAGTGCCGGGAGGTTGCCCGGAGGAGGAGGAGGAGCGTGGCTTGTTGTTTGACCTGGGAGTGACTGCATCAGAGCTGCGGGCGGTTGCCGAAGGAGGAGCTGCGTGAGGAGCTGTTTGAACTCGGAGCAGCTGCTCCAGAACACTGGTGGCCTGCCTGGAGGAGGAGAGCGGTGGGACGCTTAGTCTGTGAGTGACTGCATCAGAACCACAGGCGGTTGCCAGAGGAGGAGGCGAGTGGTGAGTTGATTGGACTAAAAGCAACCGCTCCGGAACACCGGTGGCCTGCTTGGAGAAGGAGCGTGGTGAGTCACCTGGTCTCGGAGCTTCCGCTCCTGAACACCCGGGCGGCTACCCCAAGGAGGAGGAGGAGGAACAGGGCGGGTCACTTGGACTTGGAGTGACTGCCTAGGGCTACGGGTGGTTGGTGGGAGGAGGAGACCCAAAGTGAGTTGTTTGGACTCCTAGTGACTGCGTCGGAAACCGGGCGGCTGTCCGGAGGAGGAGGTGTGTGGCGGGTCTCTGTGTCTCGGAGCTATTGTACGGGGCTCCAGGTGGTGGCTCAGGGAAGGGGCTGCATAGCCAGGCGATTGGTGCAGAGCAGGGTCCCAGGAGCTAGGTGGCTTCTTGCTGGAAGAGCCGCACAGAGACACGCCTAGGGGCGGAGCGAAGTTTCCAGGGCTGTGGGCAGATTCTCTGGGAGAGGCAGCCTAAGGAGACTCGCCTGCGAAGGGTGAGGCTCCCAGGCCCAGGACGTAGGTCCGGGCCCCTGGGATCGTTGCAGAAGAAGACAGCCCAGCCCAGGGGGTAGTTGTAGATTGAGGGGAACCTCTAGGAGGGCAACTGACTAGCGAGACGTCCCCACCGAGTGACTCTTCCCGGCCAGGGGAGGTTTTCCCACAGGGACAGTAAAGTCAGAGACATAGGCACAAACAGGCCTTGCCTCAGCCCGCAGCCTACTTCCCCGTTGGATGACCATTGGTCAACAAGTGGAGACACCTCTGCCCACTAGCAGGGAATATACGCCACCTGAGGGTCACCACCCTAGAGAGGCAGCTTCTTCGTGGAGCTCTGCATTATCAACCTCCTCCAAGACTTCAGGCTACTGAAGGATAAGAGGGGATATACTAACAATCTTCAGGGACATTATAAGTTGATAGAGGAAATCTGCAATATCTTAATGACCCACTGATCCCTGAAAAATATGAGAAAACAAGGGAAGAAAATGCCCCAAACAAATCTAGATGTTACATCAATAAAATCCAACGACAGCATGGCAGAAGAAATGACAGAAAGGGAGTTCAGAATGTACATAATTAAAATGATTAGGGAAGCAAACGATGAGATGAAAGAGCAAATGCAGGCATTGAACGATCGCACCAATCGACAGTTAACAGAGCAAATTCAGGAAGCAAAAGATCATTTCAATAAAGAGTTAGAGATATTGAAAAAAAACCAAACAGAAATCCTTGAAATGAAGGAAACAATAAACCAAATTAAGAACTCCATAGAAAGCACAACCAATAGGATAGAACAGCTGGAAGACAGAACTTCAGATATTGAAGACAAAATATTTAACCTCGAAAACAAAGTTGAACAAACAGAGAAGATGGTGAGAAATCATGAACAGAATCTCCAAGAACTATGGGATATCATGAAAAGGCCAAATTTGAGAATTATTGGGATTGAGGAAGGCTTAGAGAAACAAACCAAAGGAATGAACAATCTATTTGAAGAAATAATATCAGAAAATTTCCCAAATCTGAAGAATGAAATGGAAAATCAAGTCCAAGAGGCTTATAGGACTCCAAATACACAAAATTACAACAGACCCACACCAAGGCACATTATAATGAAAATACCGAACATACAAAATAAAGACAGAATTTTAAAGGCTGTGAGAGAAAAGAACCAAATTACATTCAGGGGGAAGCCAATACGGATATCAGCAGATTTTTCAATCCAGACCCTAAAAGCTAGAAGGGCCTGGAACAACATTTTTCAAGCTCTGAAAGAAAATGGATGCCAACCAAGAATCTTATACCCAGCAAAACTTACCTTCAAATTTGACGATGAAATAAGATCATTCCATGATAAACAAAAGCTAAAAGAATTTACAAAAAGAAAGCCAGCATTACAGAACATTCTCAGCAAAATATTCCATGAGGAAGAGATAAAAAACAAAGAAGCAAATCAGCAAAGGGAGGAATTATCCTAAAGGAACTGTCAAATAAAGGAGGAACCAAGATGTGTCAAAAATTTTAAATATGAACCAAATGACTGGGAATACAAATCATATCTCAATAATAACCCTGAATGTTAATGGCCTGAATTCATCAATCAAAAGACATAGACTGGCAGATTGGATTAAAAAGAAAGATCCAACAATATGTTGCCTGCAAGAGACTCACCTCATAGAAAGAGATACCCATAGACTAAAGGTGAAAGGATGGAGAAAAACATACCATGCACATGGGCTCAGCAAAAAAGCTGGAGTATCCATCCTCATTTCAGATAAAGTGGACTTCAAGCCAATGTTAGTTAGAAGGGATAAAGAAGGACATTTCATACTGCTTAAGGGAAGCATAAATCAGCAAGATATAACAATCATAAACATCTATGCCCCAAACAGTGGCTCATCCATATATGTTAAACAAATCCTTCTCAATTTTAGAAACCAAATAGACCATAACACAATAATACTAGGTGATTTTAACACGCCTCTTTCACCACTGGACAGATCTTCCAAACAAAAATTGAACAAAGAAACCATAGATCTCAATAACACAATCAATAATTTAGACTTAACAGACATTTATAGAATATACCATCCAACCAAGAGCGAATACACTTTCTTCTCAGCAGCACATGGATCCTTCTCTAAAATAGACCATATATTATGCCACAAAGCTAATGTCAGCAAATACAAGAAGATAGAGACACTACCTTGTATTCTATCAGATCATAATGGATTGAAGTTACAAATTAATGAAAGAGTAAAAAACAGAAACTACTCCAACACCTGGAGATTAAACAATATGCTACTATATGATGAATGGATAACAGAAGATATTAGGAAGGAAATTAAAAAATTCTTAGAGGTAAACGAGAACAAAGAAACAACATATCAAAATCTCTGGGACACTATGAAAGCGGTACTTAGAGGAAGATTTATTTCATGGAGCGCATTTAATAAAAGAAGTAAAACTCAAAAAATAAATGACCTAACACTACAGCTCAAAGCCCTAGAAAAAGAAGAACAGACCAACACCAAAAGTAGTAGAAGACAGGAAATAGTTAAACTGAGAGCTGAAATCAACGAAATTGAAACGAAAGAAACAATACAAAAAATTGACAAAATAAATAGTTGGTTCTTCGAAAAAATAAACAAAATTGATAAACCTTTAGCCACACTAACAAAGAGAAGACGAGAGAAAACCCAAATCACTAAAATTCGGAATGAACAAGGAAATATCACAACAGACACGACCGAAATACAAAACATAATTAGAAGCTATTTTGAAAATCTATACTCCAACAAAATAGAAAATTTCGAAGACATCAACAGGTTTCTAGAGACATATGAATTGCCTAAACTGAACGAGGAGGACATACACAATTTAAATAGACCAATTTCAAGTAATGAAATAGAAGAAGTCATCAAAAGCCTTCCAACAAAGAAAAGTCCAGGACCAGATGGGTTCTCAGCCGAGTTCTACAAAACTTTTAAAGAAGAACTCATTCCAATACTTCTCAAAGTATTCCAGAAAATAGAAGAGGAGGGAACTCTCCCAAACTCATTCTATGAAGCCAATATTACCCTGATTCCTAAACCAGACAGAGACACATGGAGGAAAGAAAATTTCAGACCAATATCCTTAATGAACATCGACGCAAAAATTCTCAACAAAATTTTAGCAAATCGCATACAAAAACATATTAAAAAGATAGTGCACCATGATCAAGTGGGTTTCATCCCAGGGATGCAAGGTTGGTTCAACATCAGGAAATCAATAAATGTCATTCACCATATCAATAGACTTAAAGTCAAGAATCACATGATTATTTCGATAGATGCAGAAAAAGCATTTGATAAAATACAGCACCCCTTCATGCTCAAAACACTAGAAAAAATAGGGATAGTGGGAACATTCCTTAACATTGTAAAGGCCATCTATGCTAAACCCATGGCTAATATCATTCTTAATGGGGAAAAACTGAAAGCATTCCCTCTAAAAACTGGAACAAGGCAGGGATGCCCTCTTTCACCACTTCTATTCAATATCGTCCTTGAAACTCTAGCCAGAGCAATTAGACAGACCAAAGAAATTAAAGGGATACGAATAGGAAAAGAAGAACTCAAACTATCCCTATTTGCTGATGATATGATTGTATACTTAGAGGAACCAGGAAATTCCACCAGAAAACTTTTAGATCTCATAAGTGAATTCAGTAAAGTAGCGGGATATAAGATCAATGCATTTTTATATATAAGCGATGAATCTTCAGAAAGAGAAATTAGGAAAACTACCCCATTCACAATAGCTTCGAAAAAAATAAAGTATTTGGGAATCAATCTCACAAAAGAGGTGAAAGACCTCTACAATGAGAACTACAGAACACTAAAGAAAGAAATTCAAGAAAACCTTAGAAGATGGAAAGATCTCCCATGTTCTTGGATAGGAAGAATTAATATTGTCAAAATGGCCATACTACCAAAAGTGCTATACAGATTCAATGCAATTCCAATTAAAATCCCAATGATGTACCTTACAGAAATAGAGCAAGAAATTATGAAATTCATCTGGAAGAATAAAAAACCCAGAATAGCTAAAGCAATCCTTGGCAGAAAGAGTGAAGCAGGGGGTATTGCAATACCAGATCTTCAACTCTACTACAAAGCAATAGTAACAAAAACGGCATGGTATTGGTACCAAAATAGAAAGGTGGATCAATGGTACAGAACAGAGGACACGGACACAAACCCAAATAAATACAATTTTCTCATACTAGACAAAGGGGCCAAAAATATGCAATGGAGAAAAGATAGCCTCTTCAACAAATGGTGCTGGGAGAATTGGAAATCCATATGCAACAGAATGAAACTAAACCCATATCTCTCACCATGCACAAAACTAAACTCAAGATGGATTAAGGATCTCGGAATCAGACCAGAGACCTTGCATCTTATAGAAGAAAAAGTAGGTCCAGAGCTTCAACATGTCGGCTTAGGACCAGACTTCCTCAACAGGACTCCCATAGCACAAGAAATAAAAGCAAGAATTAATAACTGGGATAGATTCAAACTAAAAAGCTTTCTCTCAGCAAAGGAAACTATCAGCAATGCAAAGAAAGAGCCTACAGAGTGGGAGAAAATCTTTGCCAATCATACTTCAGATAGAGCGCTAATCTCCAGAATCTATAAAGAACTCAAAAAACTCTACACCAAGAATGTAAATAATCCAATTGACAAATGGGCTAAGGAAATGAATAGACACTTCACAGAAGAAGATGTACAAGCAATCAACAAACATATGGAAAAATGTTCAACATCTCTAGTAATAAGAGAAATGCAAATCAAAACCACCCTAAGATTCCATCTCACCCCAATTAGAATGGCGATTATCAAGAATACAACCAACAACAGGTGTTGGTGAGGATGTGGGGAGAAAGGTACACTCTTACATTGCTGGTGGGGCTGCAAATTAGTGCAGCCACTCTGGAAAGCAGTGTGGAGATTCCTTAGAAAACTTGGAATGGATCCACCATTTGACCCAGCTATCCCACTCCTTGGCCTATACCCAAAGGACTTAAAATCAGCATATTACAGAGATACAGCCACATCAATGTTCATAGCTGCTCAGTTCACAATAGCCAGATTGTGGAACCAACCTAGATGTCCTTCAATTGATGAATGGATAAAGAAAATGTGGTATATATATACAATGGAATATTACTCAGCCATAAAGAATGATAAAATTATGGCATTTGCAGGCAAATGGATGAAACTGGAGAATATCATGCTAAGTGAGATAAGCCAATCTCAAAAAACCAAAGGAAGAATGATATCGCTAATAAGTGGATGATGACACATAATGGGGGTGGGAAGGGTTAGTGTTGGGGTTGGAGTTGGGTTTAGGGAGGGGGGCAGGAATGGAGGAAGGAAGGACTGTATAGATGGAGGGGAAGGGTGGGAGGGGAGGGGGAGAAGGGAAAAAATGGCAGAATGAATCAAACAACATTACCCTATGTAAATTTATGATTACACAAATGGTATGCCTTTACGCCATGTACAAATAGAGAAACAACATGTATCCCATTTGTTTACATTAAAAAAAAAAAAAAATAAAAAAAATAAAAAAAAAAAATAATAAAAAAAAAAGGGTATACACGTTTTATATCATGGAATTAATGCCAAGATAACTTTAAAATAAGCTTTAATAAAGAATATTCCTGCTAACCATATGAGAAAGTGCTCATTTTCCCACATTATGTCAATACTAGATATTTTAATGTCTTTTAAGTCTTTGCTAATCCTATGCAAAGGAATCTCATTTAAAAATAAATTTATTTGATTTATAATGAAGTTGAAACATTTTATAAGTTTACTGTAACATAAAATTTCATCTCTGAATTGCTTATTTAGTCTTCTATTCTATTAATCTACTTGAATTTGTTTAATCAATTTGTTATGTTACTGACTGTCATAGACATTAATTCAATGCCTGCTATATGTCACAAATATCTTCTCCTATGCTGTCACCTATGTTTAACCGTGTTCATGGCAAGTTTTTATATTTAGAAATATTTAATGTTATGATGCTAAGAAAGGCTTTCTCTTATGTTGCTTTCTGAAATGTTAAAGCTTTGTTTTAGCATATTAGATTATTAACCCATATGGAATTTATTTATATATATGGCATAAAGAGAGATATGTATTCTATTTTATTTTTTTCTAACCTAATGTCATTATCTCCATCTTGCAAATGACAAAACTAAAACTTAGAAAGGTTAAGGAGCTTGTCTGATGCAAGTGGCCTAACAAGACAATAAACCTTATGATACTTTCTACCAAACCAAGCCACCTCTCAAGAAACACGATACACTCCACAGTAAAACATTAATATACTCAGTACAAACAGCCTGAAAACGTCACTCACACTTGCTTTAGCAGCAAGAAGTGCCTTGGCATTGCTGATCATATATAGACATACCTGCCAAGATCTGCTCTGCATTTGCTCAGAGATGGAATCACGAAGTCCAGGAATAGAATTCCATTATTATTCAGCACCAACTAGCTGCTATCGTGAAAACAAAGATGCCTCAAATTGACACTTTCTCAAATGACAATTCTATGTTCTCTGGGCTAGAATCAAGTCTAACTGATAATAATCAGAGAAGAGGAATAAGGTTGACATTTTATCCAAGATCATGAGGTTGAAGTGTCCAACTTCGACCACCAGTTCCCAGCAAATCCCGTCCCACTACAAGCTACATGGATGGTGCCTTTGGTGTTTTTTATTTCACCTACCTAATGGGACTCAGAGTAGACACCTTGGTTGCCTTCCCAGTTTATAATGAATTTCTTTGCATCTGGGAATGCTCTCCATACCTCCATTCCAGAACCACAGGGTCTCGGAGAAAGGCCACTGTCCACCTTGTGTCACAGTGATTTTCCAAAGCTGGAACTCACACTGGACTGATCACATTCTCTTTCCTTAGAATTTAAGGTTAGGATGAGGGAGTCAAGTCAACTGCATCACAAGGCTAAAACAAGATTTTGTAAGCTCAGGAGCTGTGAGTGGTCAGTTACTGCCATGTAGACTGTGAAATGGAGAAACTAACTGCAGGAAAGAAAAGAGAAAAAGGATGTCTGCACTGAGAAGGACAAGAACTAGAGACAGACTATGATGTGGGCTTCTATGACATTCTGGTTAGGATTGTTCATTTAGTCAATAAATATTTACTGTGCACTTAATACACGTCAGATGTCATTTTAGGTGATTGAGAACTATAAGATACCACTCCATCCTCAAAATAGTTTTTGTTGTTTTGTTTTGTTTTGTTTTGTTTTTTTTGCTTAAGCTAAATGACAGCAATTTCTGTTTCTTTTAACCAGAGATTTATTGACTCATACAGGTCCATAAACACAAAACTCCTCTGAGATGTTTTACACTTTCAACACTTTCAGATGCCAGCTCCAATTTTCAGATACCCCTATGCTACCTGTACAATCATTCATTTTATATACCTGTCACCTAAGGTGACTCCAAGTTCTTCCAGGGTAGTGGTTTTAAACTGTCATGACACAAGTCCCCAGTGTACTATGACAGATGATGAGCTATGTCATTAGTAATTTTTTAATTATAATAAATTGCTAAAGTTGGCTAGCGTTTCACCATGTTTTTCCCTGAGCAGATTCAAGGTCATGTGCAATATCAGTCTCACTTGCATCTCTATATGCTTACTTAGTCAAGAGAAATCTGATCTAACCAGCAGGCAGGGAATTTTGTCAACCCTGGGTGTGTATGCAGGAGTATGTTAGGTATGTGAAAATCATCCCTACTGTTTACCAAGGAAGATGGAAAGTTAAGACTCTCAGAGGCTGTGTCTTTCACAGGATTCTAAACATATCACAGAAACTCAATAAATAGTTGCTATTGCTGCTTCAGATTTGATAGCTAGGAAGTTTTCTGCTCCTTAATCCAGCACCATTGCAACTGGCCAGGTAAAACATGTCCACGTGTGCTCTAGGCCTCATGCCTTGAAAAATTCTGTCTCAAGCTGGAATATATGCAAAGACTGGGTAAAAAATAAATAAATAAATAAAATAATACAGTCAAACAAAGGTAAGAACTGTGCTATGAACACTGCTTTTTGGCTTAATTTCTCTCTGATGGGCAATGTCCCTCTGTCACAGGCCCCAGGGTTTTGGGAGGACCATGACTGGTCCAGAGATGGGCACATGACTTGAGTAAGACCAGTTGGGATCCTTTTTGAGAAGCTGAAAGGATGCAAGCAAAGAGAACAAGATTTTCAATCTCAACTGATAGAAACACAAAAGCCTGGAGCTATGAAAATCTTTTACAGGGAATAAAGTCAACCCAGAGAATCTACCACATTAAGCTATGTTTACCACACGTGTGTTAGCTCATTAAATCCTTATGACCTAGGAAGTACCTAGCTAGTAAGCTCACTTTTCTGATGAGTAATCTAGGGTTTTGAGTTTAAGTCACTGTCCAAAATCTTTTAGTCAGCCAAAGTAAGTGCAGAGATTTGAATGTATGTCTTTTTGTTTCTAAGGCTCACCTCTTCCAAAGAGACAGAAAATATTTTGTAAGACTTTGAAGCCTCTCTGAAACTTCCTATCTATGTGAATGTATGCAAGCCTTTGTTTATCATCTGACTTACATTCAGTGCAAGGAGTCAAGCATACTTCATCTGTAAAGGACCAGAGTAAACATTTCAGCCTTTGAGGGACAGACGATCTCTGTCAAAACTACTTAAATCTGCCATTGGACTGTAAAGATAATTATAGAGATGATCTCTGTCAAAACTACTCAAATCTGCCTTTGGACTGTAAAGATAATTATAGACTGTATGTAAATGAGTATATATGGTTTTAGGCAAATAAAACTTTATTTATAAAATAGACAGCAGAAAGAGGCAGGATGTGACCTTTCAGTAACAGCTTGCTGTCCTAAGCTATTACTTGTTGTGCAACTAGATTCAAATTCCATGTAGAAAAATTTTGTAATATTAAGAAATTTTTATTTACCCATGATGAAACACATACACACAAACATACTAAATCATCAAGGTGATTATAATAGGCTAAACCCCAGGGATTCTGGTATTTTGATTCATGAAGCGATCTATGCCAAATATCTAACTGAGGATAAAGCAAAGTTGAGGTGAGCAGGTAATCCTAGAGGGTGGACATATGTCCACTGTAAGGGACAGTTCATCTTCCTCCAAGTCATTAAGTCAATGAGAAACAGGCTACCCTGCCTGGATAGAGAAATAAGTGCTAGGGACTTCCAGACAATAGAAGAATAAGAAAACCAAATAGCAAGAAAAAAAGCACCAAAAATAGATGTTCTTTCCATGAGATGTTTAAAGATGCTTAGATCATTTCATTTTCAGTGGGAAAACAGACACATTTCCATTCATTTTCTAAGTATTTGTTTTTAAAAATTAAATCACTTTGTGAATAATTCAATATATTTAAGACATAAATTTAAATATCCGTGAGCTAACAATATTTGCTACAAATATGAATTAATACTTAAAATATTGCAGTGAAGAAAGTGTACAATCTTTGATCTACCTTTTAAAGTCTGGTTTCTAAGGGAATGTGGTTGTAAGGGCATTTGGAGGGAGAAAGCACTCTCATTTCAACTCCCCACACCTCTACATAGGAACACAAGGGAATTGTCCCAGGTCTTTCAGAACTAGGAAACTGGAGAACAAGAAGACAATTTTATGACAATCACTTTTATGAGATTACTTTTAACTAGATCCAAGTGAAAGTTAATTTTCAAGCCCATACACATTTAGGTAATGATAGGCTGCCTGTAAACACCATTTAACAAAATGCATTTTATTTCTATTATGAGGAATAATTTACCCTTGAGGGACAAAGTAGTCTTGTGTGTAATATAAAAAAGCAGAACCACGGACTTCCCAAGGTTGTTTGTGTTTTCCTGTCTCCCCTCCCCTCTTACAGCTAACCATTAGGCATCTTTGCACTAGACTAGGGAAAAGGAAGAAAAGACAGAAAAAGAGAAACAGAAGAAGTGGAGGGAGGAAGGGAGGAAGGGAGGAAGGAGTGAAAGGAGGAAAAGAGGGAGGAGGGTGAAAAAAGGGAAAAGATGAGAAAAAAGAAATAAACTATCCCAAGAATGAAGTGGGGTGGGAAAGGATGTTTTTAAATGTAAGCTTAGTTCCCCAATCCCTCCAAATGTTAAAGAGGCAGAGACCCTTGAAATGTTATTTCCATGCCTAGGGTCCTGGAGAATCCCTGCTTGACCCCTGCCTGATCAATCTGGGCATTCCCAGAAATCCAATTGCTTATCCACACTCGTGAGGCCAACTATACCTCCTGGTGTACAACGTCCAGACCACTTACCTCTATCACTGATCAGCTCCAGGTCTCCCATTCTGAGCCTCTAATGGTCAGCTGTATTTCCCATCATTCAAACCTTCACATGAGCAAACAACTCAGCTCCCCTCTCCCACACCCCTATTGCGCACTGTGGAAACCTCAAGGATTACAACTCCACTGCTCTCAGTCAGATAGACTTTTCCTTCAGAACATATTTTTGCATCTGTTCCTCCCTTCCTATCCTTTCTGATACCAAAATGTTAGGCATTCGTGAATTTTTGGAATGGTCTTCATATTCACCTTTCATCACCTGTGATCTCTAGCATCTCCCCATACCAAACCACTGGGGCTAAATTAATCTTACTGAATTATCATTTTTACCTCATAATTCTACCAGTAAGAAAAATCTTTTGGAGCCCTCTGTATATAGAACAGAATCTGAAGTCTTGGGTCTAGTGTCCTAGGTCTTGTATCATCTGTTCCCAATCTACCTTCCTCACTTCCCCAAACTGAAGCTCTCGATGGTCCAAGCTAGTCTACAAATTCTTCTCCAAGGGAGCATACATATTGCCACCTCTTCCCAGTCACATATTCAATTAAATACCACAAAAATTTAATCATCATGCGTGCAAGACATGTGGGGATGCAAAAATAGGTCATCCTTCACTTTTACAATACGGTGTAATAGGTTAAGAGCAAAACACTCAGAATGCAGGATCTAGTGGTACCTCTGACCAGACGCCTGTCAGATGGGAAGACCTAAGAAAAACCAGAAACAGAAAGGAATCCCTCTCTTTCTGGGCTTGATTCAGGGAATTAGTCTCCCACGAAGACCTTCAAGACAAGGTACTGAAGGCCTGAAGGGCAAACTAGGTCAAACAAGAATAGGAGCTAAGGAAAAGAGCACACAGAGGCATTGTTTCCAGGGTAGAAGTCATACTCTCCTATAGTCAAGAACAGCGTGATCACAGGGCTTCATACACATTGGGTCTTCTAAGCACATGACCTTTGAAATGGTCTGCAAATCAGTCTAAGATGGTGCAGAGGTGCTCTGGGAATTTCACCTCAGGCCATAAGTCTTGAAAATCTAACTGAAACCAAAGAACTGCTGCACACTGTAGAGAACCAAGGCGAGAAGGGCAGCAGGATACAGAGACAGCTCACAGCCAAGGGTGCAAGGGTCTAACTTCCTCCTTCCTCTTGTCTCATTATTTGCTATGAACTTGGATAGAGGCAAGTCAGCAGCTCTGATCTCACTGCAGCCCTCCTTCCACAACATGCCTCTGGCTCTGTCCCCTGTGCATTCCATTCATCTGCTAACTATGGAAACATCAAGGAGAAAGAAGTTAGAATCACCAAGAACACACTTTGGGCCAGGCATTGTGGTAGGTGCTTCCACATTGAAAAAAGAAAAGAAGAAACTAAATAGATAAAGATTAAGTAGTGACCAGAAAAGTGTTAAAGGCAACTGCAGATGAATGAAGGCATGGGTTATCAAAATGTCTCTAGCTAACTACAACAGAACCCTTGAGGACAACTGATAAAATGTGGATGCCCAGGCTCTATACATAGACCAGCAGACCTGGGACAAGGCCCAAAGTGATATGTTTGTATGGGTAACATGCACATATATGCATATAAACATGAACATACATATTTTTAAACAAGCAGTCCAGGTGATTCTAAATAGCACACAGGTATTTGTTCATGAGTAACTGTTAGAACTGATCAATTAGAGTATCTACTGTTTCCTTTAGACCTCAAACTCTTGGTTCAAAGTGACAGAGCTTCAATGTATCCTGATGCATGCCCCCGAAACCTCACTGCAGATTAAATCATGATATGCTTGCAACCATATATTGCCTCTTAGTTTCAGAAATGTGAAAAAGTTAAAGAAAAAAATACATATCTTTGCATTGATGGGCTACAGTTAACATCTCAAGCTTCCAAAACAGTCAGGGTTAATCTGGGTTATTTGCCTGGTGACTGAGATAAGGTTCCTTTGAGTTACACAGCTAGTAAGAGATAAGCCAAGACTGTTTAGAGCTCCAAAGCCTTCTTCATTCACCCCTTGGAGATGACCTGAGCAGTGAGCTCCAGGACTGGGCTCGCCCTCTGCCACACGCATTTCCCTGGCATATAAACATGAAATGTCTAGAAGAGTGGTTGGCACAAGTTAAGCTCTCAATAAATGCCAGTGTTCCTGCCTCCACATTGCAGCTCTGGGGATGAACTGGGAACATGAGCTACCAAGCATGAGAAGGAGCACTATTAGAAGATATCATAAGGGACAAACTGAGTCTCAGTTTCTCTGGGGAGGCTGCTGGACCAATGAATGTTTAAGCAGAGACCTGAACAATGGTGAGCAGCATTTCACTATCAAATCAAAGGGTGGCATGCAGGGCTTTCTCCAGAATCCCCAGCCCAGATATGAAAGAGGAGCTTTGCAATCTTCAGCTCTCGACCAGAAGACCAGAAGTAACACTGAATTGCACCATTCTTCTTGGCAGCCCAACCTGACTTTGTCCACAGGCTTCCCACCAGCTCCCAAGGTGTCCAAATGAGGCCCCCTAGGAAGGAAAGCAAAATTGAACCACCTGACTGTCAAGCAGACAGATGAATCCATCTGCTTGTAGGGCAGGTGGCAGTGGAGCAATAAATTAGCCCTATAAAATACTTCAAATCTAAGTGTGTAATCTCTCTTAATTACAATGAGATATTTCTACAGAGGATTTTTTTTTTTAAAGCAGGCAGATAAAATTACAACGTTGAATTAACTGGCAAGTCCCTCTCTACCTCCCCAACTCCCAGTCCTCCATTTAGGCGGCTCAACTTGCAACATTTGGGAAGCTTTATTATTCAAGGTGATGTCAGCCTCAGCAGATCCGCAGCATGGGGTGGGACAGAAGGAGAATTACACAAACTCCGTGGGAACCCAGCCCATCAGCTCTTGGCGCCTAGAACAGAACAGAAGGCCACATCGGTTTGCTTTACAGTAGGCTCCTAGCAAACACAAAACCAAACTCACGCATTTAATTACTGATACGAAGACTCTCCTTGTCCAAGATCATTGAAAATTATTTTTAAAACAAAACCAAAAGTCATGTGAAAAAAAAAATGTTCATAAAATATGCAGACTTTTGCTTGAGACTCATTTAGGAATAGAGAAATAGAAGCCTCAAGCCAAGTAACAGGCAGTGCAGAGATGGCAAATACACCAGAATCTAATCTGTGAATACTGAAAGATCAGCTTCATTTGGGACAGGGGACAGAGCTCAAAAACAGCACAGTCTATAGGCACTTCCTTAAACACACACACACACGTGCACACACACACATTTCTATTAGAAAACATCCAGGAGTCTGCTGAAACTCTGACATCCTATTCCTTGTACCAGGAAGACCCATCCCTAATTTGTTGGCCAAATTAAGAATAACTTCAGTGAGGCTTTTCCTGGTGTCCCCAAGGTACAGTTGGTCTCTCCCTTTCCCAAGTCTGCTCCCTAATACATCTATTACTATCCATATAATACTGGGATGTAATAAATCTACACTTCTGATGCCCCATCAGATAGTAAGCTACACAGACCAAATGTATACCCATCACCCAAGAATCCTGGCACCCGGCACAGTACTCAGCACATGGCTGTGCACGATACAGGTTGAACAAAATATTAAACAAATAATAATCTACACTACTCCCTGCTAAGAGAACTGGTCTTTATGCATTGCTTGGAAAGGTGCCCGAGAGCACGCTGAGTTAAAGTCACAGATGATTTTGTTACATGCCCCAAGCTTTGGTCAGTTCTAGTATTTTCCCATATCAAACTGAAGATATGTGCTTTTTTAATTTTTTAAAATTAGTCTCTTTTTTAGTTTTCTTCTTGTCCTACATAACAATAACCAGGATATTATGATTTGGTGTGTTAATTACATTCTGTTCAAATAAACAAAATATTAAGTTATTCCATCAAGCACTGTTCATCTGCATACCACCTTGAAGACACAGTGATAGAGTGGTGCATGTAAACCACTTGAAGAAATCTTGAATTAATATTCAAGCTGAAAAGGTCATTGGAGATTATCAGAGTCAAACTATTCACAACAAGGAAACCACAGTTCCAGAGGATCCTATTTCTTTCTCAAATAATGAAACTGGTGAGTAGTAGACATTGGACAAACATCCACAACCCCAAGCTCCCATTTTAGTGCTTTTGCTCTGACATCTAGGTCAAATACGGGAGAAAAATAAGAGTTTTCAAACATCTAAAGTACTACTGCAAATATTTAAGATACTTTAAAGTCTACTTTTTATTAAAAAGACTGGAAGAAAATGAAACAAACTCTGGAGGGGTAACAAATGTATTATTTTTTCTCCTTATTAGCTTCCTAATAATTTGCAATATGGTCACAGTCACTGCATCATAAAAAAAGTAAAAAGTACGCCATATGCAATGGGTAATTTATCGTACCAATTTGACTAGGTGATGGTACCGAGTTGTTTAGTCAAACACTTCTCTAGATGTTACAGTGAAGGTTTGTTTGTTTGTTTGTTTTTTTATTTGTGGTGCTGGGGGATTGAACCCAGGGCTTATTTATTTATTTATTTATTTATTTATTTATTTATTTATTTATTTATTTGTGGTGCTGGGGGATTGAACCCAGAGCCTCATGCTTGCAAGGCAAGCATTCTACCAACTGAGCTATATCCCCAGCCCTATTTATTTATTTTTAATGTTCACAATCAGCTACCCGTACCTAAAGTAGATTGTCTTCATAATGTAGGCAGGCCTTACCCAATTAGCTAAAACCCCTAAATGCAAAGATTGAGGTTTCCCAAAGAAGGAATTCAAGACTACAGCATAAAAATCTTGCCCGTGTTCCTAGCTTGTGGGACTGCACTACAGATTTCAGGCTTGCCAGCCCCAAAATCACATGAGCCAGTTCCTCAATTAACCAGTCTCTATACACATACATAGACTGACCCTAGATCTAGGTATTCTGTTGGTGCCATTTCTCTGTAGAACCCTGATTAACACCACACATTTCCATACTTGTGCTTTTAAGGGAGAGAGGCTTACACCTAAAGAAGATCGATTAGGGGGTTGGAAAGAAAAGAAAGTAAAATAATAAGTCATCTACAGAAAGAGCTAATATTCATCTGTTGTTTGTTCACACAACAAATGTGAGAACAAAGCAAATCAAGTCCCACACAGGACACCTCATCAAATCAATTAATTATAAATTAGTTTCCATGAAAACCTTTCCAGGGCACATACTAAGGAATTCTTTTCCTGATGTTGTTTATCTTTACACTTGATTTCCATTCTTGGTTTTGTGATTTAAACAAAACAAAACAACTAAAACACTCCTACCCAAGTTTCACAGTTTGCTTATGGTATTTTTCTCTCTTTTTGAGTGGGTGCCAGAAAAACCACACTCATCTCATTTCCCTAAAACAACACATTCCTCCTCTTCCTGCCCCTCCACAGAGAAGCCAGCAGGATTTATTCTAGGGCTCGCTTTGCATTACTGATGTGCAATAGCAGACCTGTCTTCCTGTATGCTGTTACAGAGTGACAAGGGAATGAATTCCACAGCCATGGGAACAGCCAAATCAACATTTGAAAATATTAATGAAATAAAATTTAAATAAGAAGTCTTTTCTGCAAATCAGCACATCCTGAATTTCCCTTTAAAAAAATGGAGATATTGATGAAATGCAGACCAGCTTCTAGCTCTGTTGAATGCTTGTCATGACACTTCCTAAGCAGAGATACGAACCATGACTAAGTGTTTATTACACGACCCATGAAGCCCCTTGTTCTCAGTAGCACGTGAGAGGGTGATGGCCATGACTGGGTCTTTGAGCAGTGTGTCAATTGATCTCTTGAGTAAAATGATTTTTAAAATGATGCTTTAGTTACAGTTGTCTTGGTGGTGTCCAGCGAGTATCCGAGTAATTAGTGACATTTCACTGAACTGGCTTAGAAAAAAGAAAAGAGAGAGAAGTCACATCCTAAGGCTGGGGAACTGGAAAATATGAGGACAAAATACTTATGGACCACGCTCTGAGCAAAAGACAGACTTTAGATTTGAAATCTTCTCTCTTAGGCCTCATCTATGACCTCATTTTTAAAATGCAGAGAACAGAAATCTATCTATCAGTCACTCTGTAAGGATAAGTTAAAGTTTTAAATGGAAAACAATTCCATTTAGAGCATGATTTTTGATAATCCCGAAGACCCAACATTCCTCATTTTACCTTCTAAAACTGAAAATGACACCCTGATATCCTTCTAGAATTTCTAGGAAGGCCATGATGAATTGAACAGAAAGCTTCAGAATGCTACGTGGCATTTTCAGGACCAAGAGTCCCTGGTTGATATCACTCACAGCCACAATATTTTAGGCATCTCAATGACCTACTTTTTCCAACTGGAGAATGACATGTACAATTAAGTCCCTTTGGTTGTCACCAAAAAATAATTTTTGTACTCCAAGATTCTTTGAATTATAATTATCAATATCATTTGTTAATGTTACATTCAGAATTTATTAAGTATAAAGGGATGACAAAGACAGTTTATCCTCAAAAAAACTCAGAAGCAACAGAAATAAACATGAACTCAGCTACTTACAGATGAACAAGCAGACAGGGGACACTTTGCAGGGTTCCCCTTTTCCAAAGGCATTGATGAAGGTTTACTTAAGAAAGAAGACACATGTTCAAGGGAAAATGGGGGAGGATCTCAAGAGAGACACCTTTGGGGTAAGGCAAAGAGTATACATTCAAGGGAGAATGCAGTTTTTCTCCAGAGGGAAAGGTAGCCTAGCATGAACAATCTTTTTACATTTTTCGCTTAATATAAATGTCACTGTGATGCATATACTATTGAACAATTCGACTATCACCAGTTTATTTTAGTCAGATAACTTTAGTCACTTTAATAACTTAGAATTTCTTTATATGAACAGAACACAATTCCATGTACCTGGTTTTCTACATATAGAAATTTAGTTTGTTCCTTATTTTCTATCATTATAAATAATACTCCAATTAGCATTTTTATAAATCTCTTCTTTCCAATATTAGAGTGGAATCTCTAGTTTATTAGTATGAGGATCATTAGCTCTGTCACCTACAGCTTATTGGTTTGTGTGCACAAAAATAAAGTGTAACTTTGTCCACTAGACCAAGATTCTTCACTAGACCGTTCATATTTTCTATATCTGTTCTAACATTGGTCCACCAAGGACCTCAATTACTAAGAAAAGGAAGTCAAAACTTCTCTGATTTTGAATTTGCCAATTTCTCTATTCAATTTTTTATACATTGCAAAGTTATTTTATTAGGTGCATATAAGTTTAAAAGTATTATATCTTACTAGTCTCTTGTTCCTTCTATCATTGTATAGTGACAAAGTTGACACTGAATCATAGGCCATCTTTGGGCAATTACTGTCAAGAGTCTACTCCATGAGGAGTCCTGCAGTAGAGTTACGGAGCAAAGACTCAGTAGAGAAGCTGATTAGGTTTGAAAAAAACCTAATCAAAGTGCTGCAAGCTCACATGCACACTGACTAGCCAAATGTGTTAAGAATAGAAATTCGGAACCAAATCTTCCTACTAGATATTTTATATAGGCTTAGGTAAAAAAAGAGTTATTTGTTGATTTCCTAGTATCTCAAAAAGATTCCCTCCAGAGGGAAGACTTTGATTCTGGTGCCTGTCCCAAGGTTACCACTCACACAAAACTAATTTTTCAAGTTAGCCTTTCAACTTGTAGCTTCTGGAACACATGGGAAGTATAAATGAAGATTCCAAATTCACATAAAGATGGATATTTTCTAGGAAAACCATTTTTCCCCACCTTAAACCCAGAAGATGACAAATATCCTTTCGTAAACTAATGGGGAGACTCTTTACACTATGCTTTCCAATGGGGTGCAGCCTTGAGAGACTCTTGTTCTATGTGACCACCTCCAACAATGACCATTTAAGCTCAACTGTCCGCCCTCCGGCAAAGGTACCACAGGGTCATCCCACATACTCACTTCCTGGTATTTAGCACCCTTCGTATTTAGTATCTGGTGGTTTACTTTACTTCCTTACAAAGTCGGTCATGCATTTCTTAGGATGTTTGCCATATTGCATCTCATGTTTCTTGACATTCTTAATGGGAGGGCTTTCAGGGTATCTACCATGCAATTCTGCAGGAACCAGATATGGACACATACACCACATGCACTTGGAGCTGCATGTGGCCTGTGGTAAGTGCTATATGAGTGTTTGTTGTTATTGAAAGCACTTCTTTTCTCAGTGTAGAAGCTAGGTAACTAAAATAGGAAGCTCAATACATTGCAGTGACTTGATTGATTATATAAAAGTATATATTTTAAAATTAAATACATTCCTATGGGGCATGTAGAATTTTTTTTTTAAATTCAAGATGGAATCAATTATGTGCTCTTTGTTGGGTAGAGGGATGACTTCAATAAGCAATACATCTCTGTGTAAAAATACAAATTTAAAAATAAAATCTCAAAAAGTGATCACTTAAAACTAAGACTACTTCATGAACTATGAGTAGCTAAGACTTAGAACTCTAGTGCTTTTCTGAAAATTATACATTTAGACCAAACAGGGGCAAATATAGTGCAGTTGAGGGAATTTAAACTTTAGGACCTTTCATTTGCTCAGGGACAGGAAAAGGAGCTTCTCATGGATTTGCATGATTCTGTTTTGGTAAAGTTTGTGAAATTTGCAACAGAAAGACATTTTACCCATAGTCAGTTAAGATAACTTTTTCTACCTCCACTCACCCCACCATACCTTCCTCAGTGCTAGATGATCCAGATATTTTGGGGATCCAGCTAAGGAGAAATTGAGATGGCTTCACATTTAGTTTAGGTTTAGTGAGATGTGTTTATATGTCTGTATGACATTTTCTAGTTAACTCACTCCCATGTATAGTTAAATTATTACTAGCTGTCCCAGGATAGGAATGTCTTTCAAGATACTTCCACCAAGCTGCCACCCATAGACTTAGTAGCCCCATTCAGTCATGGGAAGTGGCATCTGGCATTGGAGCAGAGGAAGCAAGTTTTGAAATGTAATGAAGTAAGAAGTAGAAATTTCAGTGTCTATTAATACCAAGAAATTCTGGTCAAATATACTAAAGATTGAATTATCTGTCTCGTCTTGTTATAGAAAATATTACAAAAATCACTGCTTCAGGAAGAGACTATCAATGAGCAGTCAAAATATGCAGAAGTGTGTCACAGAGGGATGTCAATTAGCAAAAAAAATTTTTGTGGTTTGTGATATTGGCTCTTTCAAATTTGCATTTTGATCACTTATCATTCTAAAATCATACTATGCCAATTTCTATGTCTGAAATTTTGTAGCAAAATTCTCAAAACTGTATGATCTTTAGAGTCCACAAAGTCTATATGTATATAAAGCACAAAAAACAAATAGGCACTAGAGTAAAAACAAAGTACACATTTAATGAAATAATGAATAATTGCATTTTGGCCCCAATATTATAAAAAAATTTAAACTTTTAAGACTTAACAGCAAATAAATCCTTTTATTTATCTGTTTGGTAAAAACAAAACCTTAGGAAATGCACATCTCTGTATTTTAAATTATATATACTTTGCTCTTCTGTAAGGCCAATCTAAAATAGAAATTCAACCATTTATAAATTCCCCAAACTAAGTTTTACCATTGTCTTAAAACTTCCTTCTTCAATAAAATAAGCCGAATGTTAAACTGCAACTCTCAACTTGACTAGAGGAAAAACAAATTAGTGCATTAAAGTTTATGGTTCAGAAGACTATCTGATTAATAAATTTTGTTCAGAAAGCTGTAAAATACAAGAACAAATTCCTGCTCAGTTCACAAATACAGAAATCAATGCCCAGTAATCAAGTCTAAAAGACAATTTTAAAAAGTAATTTTAGTTAAATAATTTAGGTTGCAGCATTTCTAGAAAGAAGTACCTCCCTTAAAAATTATGAGATAGACAAGGAATGAACTGGCATCTAGTGTAATATGTACTGGATCTCCCTCCTTGATTTTCATGTCAAAAGCTATGAGTTGCTAAAGATGGGTGCAGCTTCTCTCTGCTACATTCCTTTGATGTTGTCATTTGTCCAAGTGGAAATGTCCACCAGGCAGCTGAAAATGAAGGAGGGATTCTCAGGAGAGAGGCCAGGCCTGCCTGGAGAGAAGGTTCCAGCCATCCTATGCAGACAAAGGCCAAGGAGGGTCCTGGAAATCACCAAGTATGAGGAATGAAGTATGAACAACAAAGAAGAGAAGCTATTGTACTTGTGGCTGTTTTAAAGATAGAGGACACACATGCTCAGTCTGCAACATTTTGCAGGAAGACAAAATGGAAGAAAGAAAAAGCAAAAGAAAGGATGCAGCGAAGAGAACCAGTGGTGTCCAGAGACATGAGATAGAAATTTAAGAGCAATAAGATGGATTCACCAGACCTAATTTTCCTGTTAGTCATAAAAACCCAGATTACATGTTATTGTTTGTGTACCAGATAGTGCATATTTATTTTAAAAAGTGTGAGTAGAAACATGTGCTTGACCCGGAGAATCACTTTTAGCAGCAGTAGGAGCGGCCAGGACTTTCCCATTCCATTCTCGGTCGTCTCTAACCACTCCTACAGCCTGAAGCTCAAGGCCTGCTCTGCCTTAACCTATCGAAGACTCTAAAGAGGAAGGAGGAAGGCTGGGAAACTTAAACACCCTAAATAACATAAAATGTGTTTGTCCACATTTTTCTTCCCTCAGCGAAAGAAAACCTACAACATGATCTATGAATGACAAAAAAAAGTGTGTTCCCCCATAAACATTCTGGATAAAGTGTTGAGTAAAGTCCCATGAAAGCAAGCCACAGTGGAGTGATAGACTGAGAAGCAAAAAATCTGACTCTAAATCGCATCTTGCTTCTTTTGCAAAGAAACCATGTGGTTTCTTTGCCCATCGATATTCTTACAAGTAAAATGAGAAGGCTAGATTGGATGATTTTTAATGTCTGTTGTAAATGTAATCCTCTTTTTTCCCTGTGTATCTGTGATTTTTTTTTTTTTTCCATCAACATACGCAAAAGTCTGTATCCCGAGAAACGGCTGCAAAGCCCAGGGCGCTGCAGGGGACCATCAGCAACAAAATTGTGGAGTTGGCTACAACATGCCATGACTCACAGAAATGCACTAACAAGCACTGCTGCAAATAACCTTCATGCTCAACTCCAGATGTTGCCGATAAATATTAGCCAAGTAAGCCCAAGAGGAGAAGGGGGTCATTCAAGGAGAAGCACTTGTGTTTCAGAAAGTAGTTGTATGAAGGGTAAGTGATATGTGCCAGATCTGCATTTGGGAAGGGAAAATAGGTCAACTTATCCACAATGAAATAATTGCTGAAGCAGATTAAACCCATCTTCACTCTCCACTCTCAACACACAAGTCACACAAATGACACTGGACAAACATTCATTTCTGAATTTCAAACCCAGCAAAGGGTTCTGAACATTTAGTGGTAAGACTGTAAAAGAAATCATGAGCCACATCAAAGGATATCACAGCCTCAAAAAGAGATGGAAACAGCACTTAAATGCTGTCAACTGCATACAAACTCAAAATGGGGCACTAGGGAGACGCATGCCCCGGATGTCTTGACATTGTTAACAACTCCTGGGAGGGACCCCAGGAGAAAAGCTTTACAATCTTCAAATGGCAATTTTCAGAGCCAAAAGAACACTGATAAAAAGAAAGTCATGATCAATACTGACTTGAGAGCAATAATTTGTCAGGGTTTGCACTTGGTCTGAGATTCAGCAAGATGCCCGCCTGAGGAGCTTATCATCTAAGAGCATAAAATTATGCCGCCTAGACCAATCTATGTAGGCTAAGCTTCTGCTGCAGTAACAAACATCCCTCAGAATCTAGCACAGGATCAAAGTTTATTTATTGCTTATACAAAATGAGCTATAAGTCACCTCCTTGGCAGCTGCCCTCCATGCAGTGACTTGGTGATCAAAGTCCTTTGGGCTCTGTCACCTTAACAGGTAGGCAACACACTCCCCAAAGGAAAGGAGGAGTCAGAACCACTGAGGCACCTGGTCTTGCTGCTCCAGCCTATACTTCAGCATGTCATTTTCTCTCATAGGTCACTAGGCTAAAGCTAGATATTCTCAGAGACCAGGAGAAGAGAAGTGGAGACTGGCGAATGCATGTAACATTTACCATGACAGCAATGTGAAAAGAAGGTACACAGCCCTGCAGGGAATTAGCAAGCCATAAAGCCACCAAGCAGTACCAGCTGCTCATCACCAGCAGGCCTACTCTTCGAGGAAAAGCATCATTGGCCTCATTTCACTAGATGTCTAAAACGGTTATCGGCAGGCCAATGTGGTTGAGGGTGTAGGTTAAAATTAGGGTGGGAGGAGTTATTCTAACCAAGCGTTTTCATTCTGTGTCATTACCTCCAATTGGAACAGTGGTGCCCTGGGTCCATCACAGTCCCACCATCAGAGCAAAGAGAGCGGTCATAAAAGAAATAGCAGCTGCACAGAAGGGAAACCGAATTGCCACCACCTTCCAGAGATCAGGACCAACAGAAATTCTCTCGATTCTGCACACTTCATCCACATGCACATATGCACAACCCCAAGTGTGACAAATGTGACCTCTGATCTTTATTGTTAGCAGAGACCTCCCCTGAAACCTGGATTGACATATTCAACAACTTATTTGATGTCTTCTCTCAGATGTAACTCAAATTGTAAAAATAAGCATTTCAAAACAAAATACTAACCCCCCCCATCCCAAGCTTCCCCTACTTGTACTCTCTTGCCAATTTTTCTAATCTCAGTCTCACTAAATAACACCAACATCCAGTTGGCCATGCAGACCAAAAATTTAGACATCTTTCATTACTCCCTTTGCCTCATGATCCGTACGTAATCACACCTTACTCATTCTATCTCCAAAATAAATTACAATTTTTTCAATTTCCCTCCATGTCTATTGACACCATCCTGGCAGAACACAATGACATTGCTCAACTGAATAATCTATGAAAGCCATGTTATAATCTCCTCATTTCAATTCTTGCTACCTTCTAATCAACTCTGGTGAGTAATTACAGTCTTCCCTTGGTAAGTCCCTTCCTTTGGTAAAGCTCTTCAGTGATTTTTCTGTCCTACGAAGTATCAAGTTCACACGAAACCTCCAATCTCCTCTTAAGATATCTGAAAAACTGCCACCTTGGCCTTTTTCTATTCCTAAACAGAATGCATTCATTCCTATTTCAAGATCTTAATGCAGGTTGACCCGAGTCTATGGAATATTCTTGCTCCCATCCCTGGGCATGGCTGTTCCCTTTTAACATTTTAGATTTCATCCCAGAAAATATCCTTCTTAACCCACCTTATCCATCTCCTCTCCTCTACTCCATCTTTATTTTCTATCTCAGTTCCTCAGACCTCAGTTTCTTTCCAAATATATATTAGAATTTGTATTATGGTATTTGTTTGATGTCTGCTTACCCAAATAGAAGGGAAACTCCAGGAAGGCAGGGGTCAATTCTGTCCTGTTCAATATAGTATCACCAGAGAAAGAGCCAGATAAATACCTTTGAATGTAGAATATGCATATTTTTAAGGATATAAGAGCCAATCTCGTGAAAGAGGGTTAACAATATCACATATACTGTGTCAGCAGCTGGTGTGTCAAGGATCATTAACTCAATGCCCCTAGAATACTAGCAGGAACCATGAGTGAAGAGGGACAGACATGAGCAGTATGAAACCAGAAAGACTGATGTCTACAACAGGCAGCTTCTACACAGCCTAGATGGTGCAGAGACGGGCTTCTCCTTCCATTTTTTCATTTTTTCAAGAGAAGTAAAAAATCTGGAGCTTATAAATGAAAAATTTCTGAGATTTATACTTCAAACTTTAAGTTTATGTGGGCAAACAAAGCTGTAGACTGCCAATTTGGATACTTTGCTAATGCATGTGTGCATGTGTGCATGCATATATATAAATTTTTTCAATCCATCTTGCCAATATGTCTCCTGAGGGTAATGATGATAGCAAAAATAATAACTGAAGCAAACTGACATAGTGCTTTCTCTGCCAGGTGCCTTTTTAAGCATTCAATATACCAACTTCAATAATCCTAACATCCACCCAGTGAGGCAGAGTGTACTATTATTCTTACTGGATAGATGAAGACAATGAGGCACAGATAGACTAAGAAGTTGTCCCTTGTGACGTGGTCAGTAAGTGGTAGGGCAGAGCAGGGATCAAACCCCAGGTCCTAGAATCTGAGTCCTTTCTCTGTTATTTGATAAATCAAAACAGTGAAATTATATCTCCCCCATAAAAACTTTCTTCTGAACAACAAGTTCCAGAATTGATGTTATTTGGTTTTCAGTTTGCTGTAGTTCTGATCTGTCATTGACAATCTCTAGGGGTATTCTGGCATGTGTAGGGTTAACTCTCCATTATCTAATAGGCTGGTATCAGATTTCCCTTCAAAATAACAGATTTGCCACACAATATACAAGTTTCACATGTAAACAGACAAACATTTAGGAGCTAAACTGCTCAATTATTCAAGGATAAAGAAGTGATTTAGACAGCTTTGATTTTGGTATTTGTATAAAATCCCAAATTTGGTATTTGCTATTTGTCTGCTGGTAGGATTTGGCTACAGTTTTGGTTTTTGGCAGGTGATGTAGCCAAATACCGTTTTATATTATTGGCAATGCTGAACTAATCTTGTATATAATTAATGATCATTTGATAGCACAGGTTATTTACATAACTAATTATGATAACACTATCAATGACCCTAATAGGGATGTCCTTTGGTTTTACTGTTGCTATATGAAAATGTCTCTTTCCAACATAAGTAAGCATTCTATATGTAATTTAGAGAGCAAAATTCTCCCTGTTTGTTTTATATATTAAAAGTTTAAGGGTAGGGGCTGTAGCTCAGTGGGAGAGCACTTACCTCTCACATGAGAGGCACTGGGTTCGATCCTCAGCACCACATAAAAATAATAAATAAAGATACTGTGTCCATCTACGACTAAAAAATATTTTTTAAAAAAGTTTATCAGCAAGCTAAAGATTAAATGTGTATTGATTATTATAAGGATTCACTCAACCAACCAACAGTTGACCCCCTTCCTTAGAGTAGGCATGGTTGTAAGTCATGGGGGTCCATCCCTGAACAGAGTTTATCCTCTATGTTTATATTAAATAATAATTAAGAAAGTGTACATTGCTTTGTTTTTAGAAGCGATGAAGGCATGGGGTGGCAGGCAGGGGATAGTTGGACAGAGTCAAGTGATCACGGCTTTGGGGAAAGAAGTCGCTTCCACAGAACTATAACCTGAGGAGGTTACACAACAGCAGGGATCAGGAGGAAAGAGTGTGGATTCTAGGCAGAGGGGGCGGCCAAGACAACAGCTCTAAGCTGAGCAGGTACCTGAGTTGAGCCAGGAGCAGCCTGAGCATGGAAGAGCCCAGTAGCAGTTAACATGTGTGACTTGTCAAGGGACAGATCACATAGGGCCTGGGAGGACACTGGAAGGACTCTGGCTTTTAATCTGAGTGAAGTGAGCAGGGATGGCAGAGGAATGATATGATCTGATGAACAAGATGATTTTGTTTTTTTTTTTTTTTAATTGAGAATCCTGTTTTATAATGAATATTTTGAAAATGCTGCTTAAGGAGGGGAAAAAAAAAACCCACAAGGATAGCAATAAAATAAAAACTTGTTTTTGAGAATTTTTAAAAAGCATCTTTTTCAACAGCCTAAAGCTTTAGTGTATGGGATTGTTTCAATGAAAACTGTATCATGACCATCAACCAAGATGGCAAGTCTAGGAGTTGAATCTTTAGTCAGTTATTATTGGAAAGATAGAAAGGTTAATGACTAGGGGGGGATCACCATTGGCACAATAGCTATAATCGCAGAGCTTGACAAAAAGTCTATTTTGCTCCTTTGTTGACCTCAGTTGGAAAAGAGCATATTTTCAGTATCATAAATGTGTAACAAAAACCACAGGAGCTGACAGATTTGAGAAATTATTACCACTGCTCCATAATGCCAGTTTTTTTTTTAAAAGATCTGCTTGGCATAATTTTAATTAAGTTGTACTAAATAGGTATTCTTATTAATATCTCAGATTTATTATTGTATGTCAGACATTCATTTTATGATGGTGTTATTCAACTTCAGTCAAATAATGATTTAATGCTCAAAGACAGTTGGCATTTGACCAAAACGCATACTTGGCATATGTCAAGGACTGAATGTGCTGCCTAAATTTCACACTGAAGTCCTAACCCCTGATGTGATGGTGTTTGGGGGTGGGGCCTTTGGGAGGTAATTAGGTTTAGATGAGGTCTGAATGGGATTGGCATTCTCTTAAGAAGAAGGTGTCTGCCAAGTGAGCACACAGCAAAAGGTGGCCATCTGCAAACCAGGAAGGGGACTCTCACTGGAACAGATCATCTGGCACCTTGAACTTAGATTTCAAAGTCTTCCTTCTGAACTGTGAGAAATGTTTGCATCTGCCACTGAAGCCACCCAGTCTATGGTACTTTATTAAAGTAGCTCAAGCTAAGACAGCGTTTGTCTAAGGGCACATTCCTGGAAATAATCTTGGAGGTTTAAGCCTGGTACCTGGTGGTACGATTTTCCAGTCTAAGAGAGGATTCTTAAAGAGGAGAAACTGCTTTCCACTTCCCTTAAGTTTGGACTAGATCAGGAAGATAAGGAAGGCATCAGGGAAGTCAGCTGGTACTCTCACTGAAGACCCTGAATGTCACTGGGACGAGGTTGATGGAGCCTTCTTGCCATCTGAAATCTTGGCAAACCACATACAAGGGAAGGCTGGAGACTCTATCTAAACAAAGGAAGGAATGCCTGCATAAACTGTGACCTGATCTCTGCCTGGCCTGAAGGTCAAGTAGAATTTTGAGGATGAAAGGTAATGGGTTGGCAGCCATGGAGGAATCTCTGGTCTACCACGTGGGTGATGAACCACCCATACCCGCCAGCGCAAAAAAGCATTTTCCCTGATATGGTCAACCATCACTGCACCCAGTAAGATTTATCTTCTGCTCACTTGTGGAGAAGCTGAAAATAATGAAATAACCACGAGACAAGGGGTTTTGTGACACAGGAACGGACTTACTCATTTATCAAAAATCCAATCTTAATTATGTGCTAGACACATTAGCAGCCATTGATATTATAGCAGTGAACAAGATAGACAAGAGCACCACTCTCAAGGAGTTTAAATTCCAGTGGAGAGGCAGAAAAGAAACAGAATTTCAGACAGCAGGAAGTTCTATGAGGAACACCCAACAGAGTAATGTCAGAGTGGCCAGGGACAAAGGTAGTTAGGGTGGTCATGGCAGTCCTCTGGGACAGACACAATCAGTCCAGGATCTAGACAAGGAACAAGCTGCACAAAGATCAGGGAGAGAGCACAGGTCAAAGGGATGGCTGCACCCATCACCTCCAGAGAGAATCACCTGAGCATAGTCAAGAAACTGACAGGCATGTATGTCTGAAGCTCAAAGAACCTGGTAGGAGATGATTAATTTCTTATCAACCATGAGAATAAGTCTGGACTTTTATTTGAAGCACTGTGAGAAACCATGAAGAATGCTAAGCAAGTGAGTGGCATTATCTAATTCATGACTGCTGTGTGGGAAAGGGATCACAGGAAGGCAGGGGTAAAGCGGAGGCCAGTTCAGAGGCTGTTCATGTGCTCCAAGGAGAAGCGATGGTGAGGTGAGACCAGCTGACAGCAGCACAGGTGGGACATGCGTGGATTCCATAGTACAATGGAGAAGAATCAATGAGCATGGCTTGTTGGCTGACCCACCTCTGAACAGTGGAATAGCCTATGCCAATTTAACCCAACAGTCTCTTATTTCCAAAGTTTAGTCATTGTTGTGAAATCTCTCCTTCCCCATGTATCGGTGATGTAGGGCAGTTTAAAATTATTTATTACTTATTATAATGTTTCTTTTCTTTACAACCATAAACTTTTGGCAAGTTACATGCAAGCAGAATAGAAGCTAAGGCCATGGGCATATCTACAGAGAAAGAAGACAAAGCAGGTGTTTCTTATCTATAGGGTTCTTAATGCCACCGGGTAGCAGTCCAGCATCTCTGATCAGCCACTCTGAGGCACAGCCAAGATGATGTGACATAGTGAGGACATGCCAATCTAACCTTAGTATCTCAAAGAAATGCAGCTGCCTCCTCAAAGTCACTTAGGCTATCAACACCCACCATGCAGGGCCATTTACTATCTGGCCCTTTGCAGAAAAAGTCTGCAAACCCCTGTTCTAAATGGTCACCAGAATCCAAATATTCACAAGTTCAGCAGCAACTACAAAACATGCTCTTAGAGAAAGCAAAACAAAGAATTACTTGAAGCTCTTACTAGATAATACACATTTTACAACAAAGATATATCAGCAGATACATGCTGAGATAGAGTGAGAACAGGAACAAGAGAAGGGAGAGAAAGAATAAATTGTATTTCAGAGACGATGTACATTGGTTAAACCACCAACCCTTCAATAGGAACTAGTATTCCTATTGCTACAGGTGTAGACAAATACCAAAACTTGTTTTCTCCCACCCTCCACTATTCTTCTTGCCCTGCCTCATCCTTTTCTAGGTGGTTCTGTATTATCTACTTCTTATGTCCTTCACTTGGCTGGATGGGACAAGGCATTTCCAACATCCCCTTGTCAAGGATTGAAAGACTTCATTATAACTGCAGAATGAGCTCAATGAGTGCAACCAATGTCATCTCTGTCCCTCGAGTCTGAGTTGAACAAGTTGCCTTCATCTGGATGCATGAGTTTTGAGGTGTGAAACATGTTGATCAATTCTGTGATGACTTCTGAACTGCTGCCATGGTAAGAAGGGTTTTACCTAAGGAGCTTCAGAGTTTCTGGCTGGAAAAGAACATTTGGGCAGAGTGCTAATAGACAAGCCATCCCGAGAACTCAAATGCCCTCTCCAAAGGCCAATCTGTGCTGTGTCAAAATTGTCAGTGGAACTAGAACTGGACCCTGTGATTCACCCAATCTTAAGGGCTCCACCTCATTTTGCATCCTCAGATGGCATACACTCTTGTCTGAGTTCACCAGAAAAGTACCATTAATCAAATAGCTCCAGTGGTTTATTTCATACAGTTTTGCAGGCATGGAAAAGTGGAAAGTAGTGATTATGTATTAGAAGAACTGTTTTTTAGCAGGGTGCAGTGGTACACACCTGTAATACCAGTGGCTCAGGAGGCTGAGACAGGAGGATCACAAGTTCAAAGCCAGTCTCAGCAACTTAGCAAGGCTCTAAGCCACTTAGCGAGACCCTGTCTCTAAATAAAATATAAACAGGGCTGGGGATGTGGCTCAGTGGTTGAATGCTCCTGGGTTCAATCTTGGGTACCAAAAAAAAAAAAAAAAAAAAAAAAAAAAAACCAAAAAACCCCAATAAACAACAACAACTGTTTTAGGGTAGACTATTCTGATGGCCTCAAGATCTTGGAAAAGCCATTTTTTCTGAATCTCAGCTTCCTCATCTGTAAATGAGTGAGATGGTCAGATGCTCCCTAGATTTTCTTCTTTATTGATCATATCATGAATCTATGATTTAAAAACACCCTATTTGTTGCCACACTTTTCAGAATTTAACACATTAATAATAAATGCTTACATTTTCGAATGTGAGTTTACTATAATTTCTTCTGTTCAAGATCTGTTCAAGTACCCGACGTAGAAATACTGGGGCCCTGGAACTCACTTTGCATGAAGTCATTCTTGCTCTCCTCTCTTGTTCTGACCCTTACGACAATCCTAAAAGTATGTACTCATTATGTTTCTCATGCATTATGTCCTTTCCTATCATGGGTGATATTATATTGGGTTGGCAGTTTTGTTTGGAGACACTTGTTCCTTGAGCCAAGAAATACAGATAGCCAAGAATGAGATCATTCTATCCTCAAACTGCCACAGACCTTCTCAGAGGCAGCAGAGCAATGTAATTTGATCAAGGTTAAGTACAACCCACTCTTCATCTTTTAACCTAAGACTAAGTTCTTTTAGCTTTCTATTTTAATCCCAGATTAATGGCTCCTGCTCATTGTTACAAACGTCCACCAGTTGCCCTGCAGTCAAGTCTCATTTATCTGCCTGTGGCTTATCCAAAACACCAGGCTTTCTCCTGCCTCCAGCACCAAATTCCAGGCCAGCTCCTTTAACTCAGTGCCAAAGAAATACAAACTAAATCTAATATTAGCCTAATGAGAAAAGGCGATCTACTGCCAAAGATTCACATAATGTATCCCAAGGCAAGTGCAGGCAATTATTCACTGTTTTCGATGCTGGCATTGTTTCTCCCTTATATAATATAGCAATCAAGATTTGCTGTTTCCCTCTGAGGAGTAAAGAATACATGCAGCGTTTTAACCTCTTCCTTTGCCTAGTTGGCCAGATTCTCAGTGTAACAGACTATATCTTCTTTTCATATAAATAGATCATTTGTTCATTTATTGTTAGGGGAATAAAAACCCTGAATTTAGAGCTTTTTGACTAAGATTTGGGCTCCATCTTCCTCTAGTTATTAGCCAGAAACTAAGAATTGAGGAGTCATTTAAATTCTTGGGTTTCTCAGCTGTAAAATGTAAATGCAGATTTTATAAATAAAAAGTGTGAAGCAGAAATACAAATGTGAAGGATAAAGAGCTTGGGTCCTGACTGGAATTAACATCATGGCAGGAAAATTCAGGATCATTAGCTTTATGAAATCTTTGTTGGAAAAGCATAAAAATACATCTGGATGAAGTTTTCTTGTAAACAATTTCAGAAATTCAAATTTTCTAATATCCGGATGCTTAGGAAAATGTTTAGGTCACTTGTGATGACATATCCCAGAATTCCAAGGTGGGGAATAGCCAGGATACTGCCTACTGATGGACTGATGTTGTTCCATAGCCAGAGTTGCCATGGAAACTCAAATTCCAACCATCCAAGCATTTAGGAACATGACTTTCAAAACAGACTCCTGAATATTTTGACAATTTTTTTTTTTTTTTTTTTTTTTTTTTTTTTTATGACTGAAGCATATGTCCACCAAGGCCCAAGGACATGGGTCAGAGAGAATGTCAACACAATTTCATTTCTCATATTATTCCTATACCCAATGAATTTCAACAGTTTTTCCAAATTAGAGTATGCCATCTAACAGAATTTTCTCTCATAAGTCACATTCACACTGTCCAAAGCATGCATCCTTTAGATATATGTGGCACCTAAAATCACTGGTATAATCACAGAAATAAATTTTTTAAATTATTTAATTTTAATATATTTAAAGCTATGTATGGCTAGTGCCTATCACATTGGATAATGCTGATAGAAAGTAAATCCATACTCTTTGCTCCAGCATTCAAATTCCACACAGCTTGACCTCAACCAACGGATATGGCTTCAATTTCTACAACATAAAACCTGACTCTAAGAGGCGGTTGTTGAACACAACCAACCAATCCACTGCCTCACCTTGGATCAAGATGCTCAGGACTCATGGTTAAGGGCACCTTCTATTCTTGGAATTTTACCCATACTTCACTCTACCTGTGCTGAAACACTGTCCCTAGCAGTCTTCTTCTCCAGAGTGCTGTGTGAGTAAAGGGTTAGTGAACCCCAGCACTGGGCCAGTCTGGGAAGGACCCATCTTCCACCTGGCCTGTGACTTGTCATTAGGCCAACATGACTAGTATGGTACAAAAGGTTGCAGGGAAAGAGGCTGTGCCTTCTGTGTTCAGAGACACACCCTTCCTCAATTCTCAGCTGAGGCAGCTATGCATGCCTCATGTGGGTGAGAGGCAAAAAGCTATGCCCTAGAATAAAAGAAACAAACCCACATATATACAGTTCTCGCATACTAGACAAAGGTGTCATAAACATACATTGGAAAAAAGATAGCCTCTTCTACAAATGGTACTGGGAAAACTGGAAATCCATATGTAGCAAAATGAAATTAGACCCCTATCTCTCACCCTGCACAAAATGCAATTTAAAGTGGATCAAGGACCTAGGAATTAGACCAGGCCTACTAGAAGAAAAAGTAGGCCCAAATATTCATCACATCGGTTTAGGAACCGAACTCCTCAACAAGATTCCTAAAGTGCAAGAAGTAAAATCAGGAATCAACAAATGGGATGGTATCAAAACAAAAAACTTCTTCACAGCAAAGGGAATAATCAAGAATGCAAAGAGAGAGCCTACAGAATGGGAGAAAATCTTTGCCACCTCTACACCTCAGTTAGAACATTAATCTCCAGGATATATAAAGAACTCAAAAACCTTAACACTAAAAAAACCCAAATAACCCAATCAATAAATGGGCAAAGGAACTGAACAGGCATTTCACAGAAGAAATACAATTGATCAACAAGTATATGAAAAAATGTTCAACATCTTTAGCAATTAGAGAAATGCAAATTAAAACTACACTGAGATTTCATCTCACTCCAGTCAGAATGACAATTATCAAGAATACAAGTAACAATAAATGTTGGTGAGGACGTGGAGGAAAAGGTACATTCCTACATTGTTGATGGAACTGAAAATTGGTGCAACCTCTCTGGAAAGCAATATGGAGATTCCTCAGAAAACTTGGAATGGAACCACCATTTGACCCAGCTATCCCAATCCTAGGCATATACTCAAAGCACTTAAAAGCAGCATACTATAGTGACATGGCCACAACGACGTTTGTAGCAGCTCAATTCACAATAGCTAAACTATGGAACCAACCTAGGTGCCCTTCAACAGATGAATGAATAAAAAATATGATACATATACACATTGGAATATTATTCAGCCATAAAGAAGAATGAAATTATGGCATTTGCTGGTAAATGGATGGAACCATAGACTATAAAGCTAAGTGAAATAAGCCAATCCCAAATAACCAAAGGCTGAATGTTCTTTCTGATATGCAGATAACTAATGATAAGTGGGGTGTGGGGGGTACGTGGCATAGAAGTTCACTGGATTAGACAAGGGGGGAAGATGGGAATAGGAAAGACAATAGAATGAATTCGTGTATGTTTGATATGTCATACATTCTCTGTCATGTGTAACTAAAAAGAATAATTTTTTTTTTTTTTTTTTTTTACAGCTGTGTCCTTGGGTAACATTAGGGCTTCCCTTTGAGTTAAAAATGCTATGCCTTCTGTATTTCTTGCTTTTTACCCTTCTGTTAAAGCTAAAAAAACTGTTTTTGCTTCTTGAACTTGTAATTACAACTGCTAGTAAGATGTGTGTGGATTCCCAAGCACTTATAGCATTTAGGACTTAGGTTGGTAAATATCATCTACATGTCCACATTTTAATTGTACTTATTTTTTTTCAACTAGACTGAGGGCTATCCAATAATAATGCTTAAGAGAGCTGGATACTCCTTTGTTTCTCTCTGATCTATAAGAGCCAGAGGCAACTTGCAAAAGAAATAACCTCCTTCTGGAATTAGGGGTCTGAGTTTTTTGGGGAATGGGAACCAATGGTTCCCAAATTGCTTTCTAAGACAGAAGCAAGAAGAATTATTCTCCCACAACAAATGTGAAAATGTATGTATCTCTATGTTTATCAATATATATGTACACACAAGCAATATACATTATAGGAGTAATATGATACATTACGCACATACTACTACAATCCCCTTTCAGGATCTATTATTGCTTAAAAATACTAGAAAATGTATTTAATATTTTAAAATTTATAAAGGGCCAAACTTAATGCCAAGGAAGAGAAATCTCTAGGTATCAGAAAGCCACAGCAGTGAGTAGACACAAAGCTCACTATGCCTGCTGGGATCTGAAATAAGTGATGTGCCAAAGGATTGGTTTCAAAGCCTAACATGGCTGTACTCAGTGGCAGAGCCCAAAGGCAAGAAAGGAAGCAGGCACCAGGATCCCTGTTAAAGCCGCTGAAGCACATATGGGGGACTTGGTCCACACAATCAGTCCGAAGCAAACACAGGCTAGCACGTTGAAACACTGATGTAACACCTGGTCAGAGTTACTCCATCCCCAGGATCGGGCAGAAAAATGCAAAAGGGCTCTATCAGACAGCCACCACAATCCAAGGCACAGGTAGGCCAAAAATACTCCATGATCACTCACTCCTTTGGCATATAAACTTACCACAGAAATAGAAGTTGTTGAGAACAAGGTGACATCTGTGCAGCCATGTTGAATGAACAAGCCATTTCGGGAACTGGCCCGTAAAACCTCGCCCCAGGAAAGGGCGCACAGGTGCTACCCTCAAAAGCCAATACAGGACAAACAGGACGTACTGGGCCCCCGGGGTTTATCAAGGCTCTGTCCGAGAAATGGGCAGTTGCCCGGAAACCTTATCTATCAAGGACAGGGGAGGTGGCCTAGCCCCGACTCATCTCCTGCATAGTTCACCCCCTCCCTCCTCCCTTCTTCCTCCAGGACCATTCAGTTTTGGTGGGACCCAATGAGATTCAAATAAATTGGCGGGACCCAACCAAAAGAGAACAAATGTTTAGCTGTTCGAATGTTAACCAATAATGTACAGGTCTTTGTATGTGAATGACTGGACATTTCTTAAGTAGAGGGCTTTCTCATCCCTTGGGGCCGCTCCCTACTCAGCCATGGTAGTGGTCTGAGAGGCTGGTTGCCGTCCAGGCTCCAGCTTGCAATAAAACCTCGTTGTGTGATTTGCACTGCCGTGTGTGCACTTTGACTCTCTGAGGATCGGTTGATATTGAACCCCAATACAGTCATATTGAACCCCAATAAATCCAGCACCTGAAAAGAGGCAGAGTACTATCCAACAAAGAGGAAAAGTCACGTCTGAGCTACTCAGTAGGGAAATTTGAAAAGGGAGATAAAATAGATGTAGTTAACAGGATGCATATCTTTTTAAAAATTCAAAGAAACAAAAGTGCATGTGAAAATGAATGCTACTCTCAACTCCAGATATAAACTATTGCTCAGTGTGGAGTAAACCCTCCCAGACTCAGGAATGCCTTTATACAGAAAAGGACATTTTTATACAAATGTGAACACAGTAGTGACCTGCCCTTCTGTTTCCCTCCCCACTTTAAAATATTATCACATGCACTTCCTCCTGCAATTACATACAGGTCTCTGAAGTCTTATATAGGAAGGGCTCTATTCCATTGCATGACTTCACAAAATTTCTTTAGCCAGTGTCCTATGAATGGAAACTTGGGTGATTTTCAACACTGTTGTATCATAAACAGCACTACAGTGACTATTCTCCTGCAGCCAACTTTGAGTATCTGATGATTAATTCCTTAGCATGAGTACCTGGAGAGGGAATTACACATATTTAAAATTTGAATAACTACCTTTCAGACCATTCTCTAAAAAAACTGGACCAATTTACACTACTGATTAGCTTTAAATGCATGCATTTCTAACCCCAAGTTTAGAGTAGATTGAATTACTGGAGATTGAAGTATCTACCTACCCAAAAGGAAAGAAGGTAAATGGAATTCCAATAGTCCTCTAAATGGGACAGAAGAGAAAATGTGTTTGCACATTCGTAAACAAGCTCGCATTGTATGCAGGACAGAAACTTCAGGGTGTGTGATGTTGCCAGGGCCCACGATAATCCCTTGAGGGTACTTCCAGCAATTTACCCAGCAACTACATTTGCCATATGGTTCTCCATAAAAAAATGAACAAACATGTTATCTGAGTTTTACCAAAGTTTCTAGTCTATTCAGCCCTCAATATGACATCAATGTGAAGACCCCAGAATCTTTCAACCCCACTTGTTTGGGGGTTTTATTGTAGATAATTTGAACAATGTGAAGCTGGTTTCTAATATTTGGGCTATTCCTAGGGAAAGGTTCATTATCAATTTTTATATTATCAATGAATTATGTTATCAACAAATCAACAAGGAGGGGATCTACAGACCAAGACAAAGGGCTGTGCTACAAAAATTCAGGATATTCTGTAAAATTACATATTCAAAACAATTCAAAAGTCATGTAGTCATATAGGGTTGGAATCGAATATTTTCTATTACGAATTTTTCTGCAAACAAAAAGATATAATTTGGAAATGTTGAAAGTTGAATTAAGAGCAAATATCAATATTTTGTTTTCTTTCTTTTACACTCTGATTTTTAATAGTTTAAGCATCCGTTTGAAAAGATCTTGCTCAGACAAATTATATTTATCTTCCTAGTCAAAGAAGACCCCAAGGGCGTTTGTTTTCCTGGCTCTTTCAAGACGCCTGTGTGGTCCCACAGATTGATCAAGTTTAGATGTCATTGGTTCACTTACTTCCAACTCTGCCCACAAACCCAACTTGAATGATCATCAGCCATTTCCTATGAGCTGCAATTTGTCAGCTAAGAAGTCTAGAGCAAAGTACCTGCAGGATTTTCCTCACTAATCATTCCCCACTTCCTGCCACATACACACACAGACATATGTGAGTAATGCCCTCAGTTTCTAATTATCCAAGCTCAAGAATGGAGCAATAATGGCACCTATTCCAAACTGTAGGTAAAACAAACCATTTGGATTTTAATTTGCATGACATTATTTGGAGGAGGAGAGAGCTAGTCATTGTAGGATAGCCAAGTGACCTTCCTATTTAAGATATTTCTTGGGTGCTTACATTTACTGTCCAAGGTCTGCACCCGTGTATTCGCTCAACAAACCTATGAGAGTAAATTCTCCTGCAGAAAATACCCAAAGGGAGAGACTAAATGCTATGTGAAGACTAATTCCCTCAATTTCCAACAGAAAAACTAAAATGAACACCTTCAACACTATGCATCAACATCTTTACTGACTTTAGACAAAAATCCAAATCATGCCAGTTCTAACACAGGTAGCTCTTAGAAGAGGCTGTCCTAGGGGCTGGGTGCATGCCTGTAATCCCAGAGGCTTGGGAGGCTGAGGCAGGAGGATTATGAGTTCAAAGCCAGCCTCAACAATAGCGAGGCACTAAGCACCTCAGTGAGACCCTGTCTCTAAATAAAATATAAAATAGGACTGGGATGTGGTTCAAAGGTTGAGTGCCCCTGATTTCAACCCCAGGTACTAAAAAAAAAAAAAAAAGACGACAACGAGGAGGTTGTCCTTAGCAAAGAATCACCTACCCTCCAAACCTGCATTTTGATACCTTCGCCATGCATATTTAGTCAGTTTTTTGGTGCCTAGATTTAGATAGAAGACTAAAAACAAAAAATTAAGTATTCTAGAGCAAAATAGATCAATTTTTATCTTCCACTAATTAAGGACCGGTTTACTATCATCTACCTCACAGGAAGGTTATGGAACACAAGTAAGTCGGTACATCAATATTCCTTCCAATAGTGCCTGCAAACATATATAATTCATAAAATGTCAGTTATCATAATTAACACTATTATTTTCAGTAAAAGTTCCTCATACTCAGGCTTTTACAAATACTTCCACAAGCACAAAATCACCTGCTCTGCTCAACCTGACAGGGGAGGCAGGTTAATGATTCCCACTTTACAGATGAAGAACCTGAGTCTCAGGGAGTCCTGTGATTTACCCAACATCACGGAGGGTTAATTCTGAGCCAGGAAGATCAATCTTTCAGCTTCAAGTGCAAGACATCCCTCTTTATAACCCGCAGCTCAGAGCCCCACACTATTAGACTGACCACAAAAGTGTTTCAATTTCATCCAAAGGGAAGGCAGTCAATATTTTCATTTATTATTACATATCAAGATGCTGTGCTCCTTTAACCCAAGATCCTACAGTAATTAGTGAGAGCACTATCGGGTCTTCTCTGTGGCTGAACCACAACAGAGTTTGCAGCTGCAGCTTCAGACTCCCTTCATTAGCTGGTTTATTACCTACCTTAGGCGTCTCAGCTTCTCCCTGTAGTCGCTTGGGGGTTCCTTTTTGGTTAGGCACCTTCTGGAAATTTTTGTTTTTAATGGACTGAGATTCCACACCTTCACCTTCAATTTGCAGTTTAATACCTTCAGCACGGGCAGGGTGATCAATACCCCGTGGATTCAAACCACAGTGGAGAGCTAGGAAAGAAGAACAAATAGAACTCAGAAAACAAATCATACAAAGAAAGTGCCCAAGACAGAAGATATTTCATCAGGTCTAAATAGGAAGAAACAAGACACCTTTGAGTTAAGAGGTAGTGTGATAACCATGGAAAATAACAGGGTGAGGAAGGAGCATGGGGTAGTAAGGAACCCTGAGCTTGAAAGTCAGAGAGACTTAAGTGCAACCAGTTCCAAGGTGAGCAAGTCAGCAATCCCCACATTTCTGATGAGAATATCAAATCAGCAGCTTCATTATTGCTTCCAATACATTCAATTATTACAACCCTACTGTTTAGTTCATCTGTCTGCCTATATCTGGAAAGTGCTCACTCACTCCTACCCGCTTCTCAATCTTCTCTATTCTTCAAATGTCCACTTAAGTTCACCCTCTTGCTTTCAGTCAACCAATATTTAATAAGCGTATACTATGTGCCATTCCTGGGACAGGTCTGGAAACATGCACTTAAGTAGGATAGAAGCTACCCTCAAAAAACTCACAAGTTAAGAAGAGGCAGAAAAAATAACTAGGGATTTTTAAACAGTCATTGCTGCTAGGGGAAAGGGAAGGAAAGACCAGAGTGAAGCGATCAGGGGAGACAAGCCCCAGTGGCTCCCGATTTGTTATCTTACTCTCCCCACATTCTTTAACATGAATACCCTCACGAACAAAACCTGAAGTTCATTTTCTGGGACATTTATTCATTCAGCAAATCTGTATTCATCTCCTCCTGTGTTCCCAGCATTACCAAAGAAATAGCAGTAAATGTTACAAGAACTATACACGACTTCCATGTACCACTGGGAGATGTGTATCCATGTGCATGTGCAGGTGTGTGTTCTGAGGGCTCTGATAAAGGACTTTGCCTCTCTATGACCCCAACCCTTCAAATTTAAGTTCCCATCCTCAGGCCCTTCCTTATCTCAAGTTATTTAAGGTCAGATATTTAACCACCACACACACACCCTCTCCCTCAAGACTGATTTATTGGTGATCTCATTTTACCCAATATCTCTGGCCCCCTCCTCCATCACCATTCTTCCCCTTATCCAGCTTCTGAGATCTAAATCCTGCTCTTTTGCTAGGCACCCACCCAGGCCTGCTCTTCCCCTGGCTTCTGTAGAATGTTTTTCTGAATAATGTTTCACCTTGAAGGAAGGTTTCCCAGAAGTCAGGTAAGCCCTTTCCCTTCCATTCTCTACTTCCTCCTTAACAGGTGCCAACCATCCCCGTGGCTCCTAATACAATCAACATGCTGGTGACTCCAGTTTTCACACCAGCCTGGACAGACCTGGTTAGTGTCAGATGTAAGAAATTGACTGCTGCTCAGTCTCAATTTCAACACATAGCAGATGCCTCAAAATTAACATGGTTTAAACTGAACTTTAGTTTTAGTACAAAAAAAAATATTTTTTTTTTTTTTTTGCTTTCTCCAGGCTTTTCCATCTACAGAAAGTGAGGCATCACCCCCGCCACGCTTTAGCACATCCCTTCCTTCAATCACTACGTCCAATAGCTCTGCAGAAAGTACTGCTCAGATCCATCCATCCCACCATCTCCACCACCACTGTCATCCTGGCCCAAACTACCCACGTTTCATACCCAGACTGCCAAACTAACACAACAGCTCTCCCTCAGCTCTGAAGATCCATTAAAATTAACTGTCCAGGAAATAGAAGAAAGACCATGATACTCTTCTGCTTAAAAATTTCCTAATGGTCTGGCTTCCTACTTGCATAATTCAAAAATCTTAAGCTATCTGTCTCCTTTTTACTTTCCATCTCCTTCCATGTCATTTCTCATCCACTCACTTTGGACACGTCTCCTTTTCTCTCACCAAGTTTTTTCTCACCCCTTAGACTTTATTCATATTTCCTTGCCTGGAATGTTCTTCTCTATTCTTCACCTAATTCCTACACGTCATTCAGGTTTTGGTTTACATGCAACTCCTTCAAAAATTCTTTCTCTTTATCCCCTTTTTCATCCCACTCCTCCATCCTCCCCATGCTAGGTCATGTGCCTGGAAGAGTAAGCACTCAACAAATATGATCTTCAAAAGAAATCTGAATAAAAATGATCTAAAAAATGGATTGTACAGAGGAGCTGTGCAATGTGATCTTATTTCTACCATAAAAACATTACCTGTGAATTTCTCTTCTCCAGATCTCTAAACTTCCTAAAGCCAAGGATCAGCCTATTTGGGTACACAATAAGCACTCAGTATGTATTAGTTTGTGTGGCCTCCTTAGGTTTTATTTTGGATCTCAAAAATCTTCATGGAAAACTCTGAGACACAATTACATTCATTTCTCAAATAAGGGAAATGAGGCTCAAAGGGGGGTTATGGCCACAAAGGTTGACACAGGTCTCTATGGAAGGTCGCAACAATCATGGATCATTTAGGATGCACATGATTTCAAGCAAGAGATGAGAAAATCCAAACTGGATCAAACAGTAAGGAAATATATTAGTTTTCATTACAGGAAGTTCAGTCATTGCACAAGTTTAGAGTTGATTAATTTGTGGCTCAACAGTGTCATAAAGGAACTTGTTTTTTTTGTTTTGTTTTTTCATCTTTGCCATGTTGCTATCCATGGCATCACCTTTACCCTAAACCTGGGGGCCCTGATAGTACCCAGAGTTATAAGTTTCTGGTTTTCACCTTGCAATAGAGAGAGGTTGTCTGACCAGGATCTTGTTTTCCCTAAACCTCCTCCAAAATTGCCTCTTTTCTTATTGGCCAGGAGTGAATCACATGATTATCACTGAACTAAAACCCAGGCAGTGAAGACAGGAATACTCTTAGCCAAGGACAATTCTCCAAACACATTGATGCTCAATAGGGCAGGAGCAGAATGGATGCTAGGGAACCAACTACAATGCCCAAATCAGGCAATGGTAGAAAGAACTTGGTAACCAAAACTTGTGAGAATATGAGATCAATTACTGTTAGTATCAGTTTTTCCAAGAAATTGCCTAATTACAATTAATATTTAATTAACTAAACAAAATGCTGATTCTTTTTAAAAGGCATGCTTCTATAGGGAGGTAGAAGATTGACATGGGAAAGATTGAGACAATAAAGAGGAAAAGAAAAATGTCTGCTGTTCATGTTTCTCAACAGCATTAGCCTTCAACGCTTCCTACCTGGGAATCAGGGCCTAGGAATGCTAGGGAACTAGTGGTAAACTTCCAGTACTTCCTTTTCTCTTCCCCCATCGCCCCTCATCAAAGAGACTTCTGTACTTTCTTCATCTCTGTGGATGCTGGTCCCTCTCTCTAAAAGAAATTCCACTCTACTGTGATCACTCTGCAGTCCCACCCACAGTTCATCTGGTTTCCAATATTTTGCGTGTTCAAAAAAAAAGAAAAGATGGCATCTTCAAGATGGCAACTCGAAACAATGCTAGAATATGTGTATGTATGTATGTGTGTGTGCTGGGGGCTGTGCCAGCCAGAACGGGCGCCTGATCACATCGGCAGTGAGGAGGTTAATTAACATAAGCACACTCAGGTGATTTATCACTGGTCCGTATTCAGTTAAGTCCACATGCACAACACGTGCACAAGTGTTCCCGAGCGAGCAGGCACGATGGGGCCTGCTCGTTTTAACCCTTGCCGTGATAGGGCAGCTGGCTCCTCACCTGATTGCAACTGGCATGGCCCCACCCTCTGCCTCCTGAAGGGAATATAAACAGGCAGTAGGCAGGGGCACGACAGTAAGCAGCAGCAGCTAGCAGCAAGAGGCGGAGAGAAGCCACTAGCAGAAAGGAAGAAGAAGAAGTGGCAAGCAGATAGAAGCAGTTAGTAGAGAGAAGCAGCAGGCAGGTGGGGAAGGCAGATCACAGAGCAGAAAATTGAGAACACACCTCTAGATCACAGATAGGTAGATCGCAGTATGCGGGACGCATCACTAAGAAGCACCTCAGATAGACGCACCCTTAGTTCACAGGATGCAGGACGCACCTTTAAGAAGCAGCAGCAGAACTAAGAAGATATAGATCTCTGAAAGTATAGTCTCTCTCTTTTAAGCAAAGTCTCTCTTTCTCTCTTATGCAAAGCCTCTCTCTCTCCTCTCAAAGCAAGTAAGCCTCATTTCCTCTATCCTCTATAAACAAGCAAGGAAGGAAGCAGATCAGAGATAGAAGTAGCTCAGTTTCCAGTCCACCACCTATAAAGACCCGCACAAATTGTTGCTGCAGGCAGTGACAAATACCCGCGGATTTGGCACCGCAAAGAGCCAGTGACGTGTGTACACATTTGCAGTGAAATATTTCACTACTATGTTTAAAGAGAAATGTAAAACCTGCTTGAATTTTAACTCTAGATTTGGAAGAAATTAACATTAGTGACAACTGAACTAAGTGACAGCGGAAGCAACTTGGGTAAAGATCCTGAGCTGGCTGCAATGCCAATTCAAAAACTAGAACTCTGGTAGACACAAGAGTGGATAGGAAGATGAGTAGAATGTGAAGAGGGTTTTGAAGTTGACCCATGAGGGACTAAGCCCATTACATTGAGTAAATAGCTTTAGTGAAAACAAGAAAGTGTAGTGATGAGGACAGAAATGGGGACATCTTTTACATGATGAGCAAATGAGAAGCCATTGGAGAGTTGCTTGATTTAAAGACATGAAATTTCTGAGAAAACAAAGCAAAGCTGGTCAGAAATAGTTTTAAATAACTAAGTCCAAGCACAAAAACCTAAATCAACAACTGGGCTTGCAGTCACAGAGGGAACAGCTATGGGGGATTAAAACATTTCTGTGAAGAAAGAGGCAACATGTGCAGGCATCAAAAATAATTGTTCTGCCTCCTGTTTATAGATACCTGACATTTTGAGTACCAATTTTTTTTTTTTTTTTTTTTACTAGCAGGAAAGTTTCTTTCTGATATAAAGCAAGATTGTGTGAAAAGAGGAGATTCCTGGTTCATTCTGCAGTGGATCAACGGTTCCTTAAGTGCCTATTCCAGGTTCTCCACTCACAGGGAGCAGAGACAAAGGCAATACGTAGGAGATGAAACTGCCCTTCAGGAGCTTCCAACTGTGAGGGGGAGTCAGGTGGATCAATTTGGTGGACATTCTGAATGCTTCTTAAGTATGATGAGACAGTGCAGGCTCAAGATTCTTGCTCTGGTAGCCAGAGACTCCTAGAAAGCTTTCCAAGGAAGAGATCTAAGCTGACACATGATGGTAGTAGGTGTTAGCTTCCCAAGACAAGGAGGTAGAACTCAAGTGGAGCAGAACCTTTTCAGAAGAGAGACCAGCTTGACCAGAGTGTTGGAAGTATGAGAGTTCGGTTCAAACAGGAGATATTGGAAACAACCCAATGTCCATGGAAGGAAGAATGGATAAACAAAATCTCACATATTTCAATACAATGAAATATTTCTCAGCCTTAAATAGAAAAGAAATCCTGAACATACTACAACATAGATGAACATTGAGGACATCATCCTGAGTGAAATAAACCAGGCATAAAAAGATAAATATTGTAGGATTGCTCTTATGTGAAGAATTTAGAGTGGTCAAATCCACAGAGATGGAAAATAGAACAGTGGTTACCCAGGGACTAGGCATGAGAAAACGAGGGGCTATCTGGGAGTTATGTGTATAGTGTTCCAGGATGGGATAAAGAGATGGCTTTTGGAGATGAACAGTGGTACTGCTTACACACAGTGTGAATGCACTAAATGCGTCTGGAATGTACACTTAAAAATGGTTTGAGTGGGGCTGGGGTTGTAGCTCAGTGGTGAAGGGCTTCCCTAGCATGTGTGAGGTACTGGGTTCCATTCTCAGCACCACATAAAATAAATAAATAAATGCATAAAAAAGTAATGAATTTGTAAAAAAAAAAAATACTGGTTTGGATAATATTTTAACAAAAAATTTGAAAACAAAACTAAAACATAAAAAAAAAACCTACTCCCTCTCATTTCAACACCCTACTGTCTCAACAAATGGAAAGACAAGTTCCAAAGAGATCTTTATTCAAAAGTTTGTTATTTCACGAATGATCTCATGGTAATGTTTAGCTAGAACAGATTCTTTTGTTGTTTACTTTCATACATATGAAAGGTGGATAAATGGAATGTGATACATACCATGAAGTACTGTTCACCTTGAACAGGAATGAAATCTCAACGCATACAATACACATGAACACTGAAGACAACACGCTATGTGTGTGAAGACTATGCACCAGCACCACTGCATTCATTGGGGAGTCACCAAGAAGTCACACAATTTCTAGTCCTTGCCACTCACACCACAAGCTCCCTCATGAAGCAAGGCATGGAGCTGTGTTCAAGTTAAAAGTTCCTTTATTCTGATAAAGCTCTGTCTTGAAGAGGGAAGTGGGCAAACACTCCCACCAAACACGCAAGATGACCTGGATCCTATATCCATGGTACCTCTACTCCCACCATGCAGAATCCTCTAGCAGCTCCCTGAAATGCTTAGTGCACCTCTGCTTAGGACTGATTATTTTATATACAATATACTTGGTCCTTCTATAATTTGCATGGATAACCCTTTGGAAATATTTTCTATTTTTTCCACTGTAAAGCTTTAACTAATCTTGCACTCAATATCTCTCCTAATCAAAGTTGACAATTCACCTCTTATTAGCAGATCTGAATGTGTTTCCATGTGTATGCACCATGAATTGCAAATATTTATTAATATGTCTGCCTAGTCTGTGACTAAGAGTCCCTGAAGCACTTTACTAGTCATTGAGCTTTTCCAATCTAGTGTCTAGTCAAGTAACCAACTTCCAATAGGTACCCAATTATTGTTTATAGGACGAGTGTAGGTAAAATGGAAAGATACCTTTTCAATCATACTCATTGCCACTGACTTCTTATGAATAACTTGCACTTTTTTCAAAAGAGTTGCTTCTAACCTAATTGTACAATTCACCAAACATATGGTAAAACACAGAATCATAGTGCTGTCCCCCAAATACTGATTTACTTGACTGCCATCTGCACAGCAAACTGTCTTATTCATCTGTGTACCTGCAAAGCCTATATAAACAGTTGTACACATTCGGCACCGAAGAAATGTTGCTAAGTAAAACAAATATACGCTAATTCCCCATCATTCATTATTAGAAATGAGATAGGTTATTTAAAGTTTTATGAATGTCTTGCTAGATCTAGCAAGAGATGAAGGTCCTGGAGGCCATGGTCCTATTTTCACACACCCCTCATATAAGGTACATAGAGAAGACCCTCTGATACCTTTTTAATGGAGATGGCTCATATACTAAATTCTGGATTCAAGTTCAGCAGAGACTCTGCAGAAGTAATCTGAGCATCACAAAAGGTCTACAACTCTTTATAGTAGACACTTTTGATTGGCAACACATTCCTAACACTCTCCTCTTAATCATCTCCTGAAAGAAGGCTACAAAGTCAAATGATTTCCCAGCCTCTCTTGCAGCTACAAGTAGCTAAGGACAGGTTATTGCCTAAAGAACATAAGAAGTTTGATGGGGAAAGACAGTACTGGAATTGACAAATAAAGACAGGTTTTAAGACATCCTGCCCTCTTCTACTGCCTGCAGATGTCCAGAGTGGTCACAGACATTGTGCAACCATAGGGCTGCACCAGGAGAGGTGGTCAAATGACTAACAGCCACATTGGCTCTAGCATCATTGAGCTACTCAAACTATGTGTTTGATGCCCACCTCTGGACTTGATAGGATATGAGAAAAGTAATTATCTGCTTATTAAGTCATTATGATTTCTTCTATGACTTTCAGATGAACCATTGCACAAGGACACACAATTCCATTTTAACCAATAACATGATTGATTTATTGTTTTTTTTTAAAGGATGAAAAAAGACTAATATCCTAGGAAAACATTCTATCCCAGGTTTCATAATTCCTATGAATTATGACAGAGGTTGACAATATTAGTTTAACAAGGAAGAGATACATTAAAAATAAATGCTGTTATTAAGAGATACTACTATCAGAGGTGAAATCAACCTAGATGACACTGAAGATCTCTTACCCTAACAACAGCGAAGAAGTCACAGGTGTTTACAGGACTAGCCTCTGATTTATTCCACACTCCTCTACTCCCAGGCAATTTTAATGAACTCACTTGTGTTTAATTTTTGTATTTGGGTCAGGCTCTGAGAGCCAAAATATGATTTCCAAACTTCTCTTTGGTCAGCTAAATAACAGTTTTCCATATACATATTGAAATTTAAAATTTCTAAAGCAGGTAGAAGTTCTTTTCTCCCTATCAAAACAACAGGGTTAAGATACAGATTTCCAGTGTATAGCTCAGCAGCATTAAATGATGAAAATGTATATCCTCAACAAGTTTAAGTAACTAGTAATGGAAAACTCCCCTCTTTTATGCAGGTACAGGCCAGGGAGAAGAAATAACAGGGAAAGTAAAGGACTAGACCCATAAAACACACCCATTTGTCTTCACAAGTTTGCCCCATGGCTGCCCTCAGAACAGTGTAGCCTTTGGAGATGGACCCAGATGATGGTCCAACCTAGCCAGATGTTCAGACCATGTGCCTCTGAGTCAGGACACTGCCCTCTCTGAGCCTCACTCTGGTTTGCTTGCCTGCAGAAACAATTTCATCTTTGTAAAATATTTGTTAAGCCAGAAACTCATTCCCCAAAGGCTACTTGAGTGCAATCACCACATCAAATTCACCTGTCCTATCTATAATACCAGGACTAGACAATCTAAGTGGAGTAGACATTATAATGTTGCTTGACTAACATTTCAGCATCAACAGACAATCTAAGGCACAGGCACATTAACTCTTCTCACTTAGCATGAGGACCCATGGGCAGTTATACTAAGAGTTTCTATGATACTGTAGACAGGGGGTCTGGTACCAGACCATGAGAGTAATAAGTAGTCGTACACTGGTGACTTTAAAATGTTTTTATCCATCGTACTAAAAGAAACAGATTCCATCTTATGAACCAGTGCTCAAACATACATCTATCTATATTTATAAACTGAACCAAGTTTTTTTTTTAAATGAACAATACTTTCGTCCACTGCATGTGATCTACTGATTTTTTTCCCCTCAATTCATCCCACTAAAAATAAAAATGATACCATAGATAAGCCAAACATAAGAAGACTGAACAGGAGAAAAAAGGCAGATTATCTAAAGACTTTGAAACTAGAGGAATGACATGGTAGGGAGTTCTTGGGCTTTCTTTTTGCCTCATACTCTGGACTCAGAGGTGAAGACACCTGGAAATGCCAATGAGTACGAAGAACAAGACGAAGGACCAGGAGGGGGGCTGCCTAGAAAGACAGAAAACTTTCAGATAGCAGCTGCTCTACTCCAATACTGCAGAAAGAACATGACCTTAGCATCTATATTAACAAAGGCAGGGTAGAAAGACTTCTACCCTTGCTGGACCTTAACAAGGTACCCAAACACTCACAACAAGCAGTTGCAAGGAGCCCAAGCAGAGAACGCACGCTTGCATGTCTGTCAACCTCCTAACCCCCGTAATATCGCCTTAGATGATGTGGCAAGGCTCAGCTTTACCCCTCCCAGGCGAGAAGAGCCAAGCCTTCCTTTCTCCATGGTGTCTCTGATGGAGAATCAGGACTTCCACAATCACCCAACCATAACTAAGCGGCCCCTCCTCTCAGGCATCAAATGAGGTCAAGTTGGAATATGGTTTCTAACTCCACCTGGAAGCAAGTAGCTCAGGCATCTTCTCTTTTCTCTAGGCAGAGTTATGTTAAAGAAAGCCAACAAAAGCAAAAGGTTTAAACAAGATTCAGACTCAACATAAAATGAACATATCCAAGTTTTGATCAAAAATAACTGATAATCAAGACCCAGAAAGATCTCAAACTGAGCAGAAAAAGACAATCAATAGATGCCAACATCATCATGACAGCGATGTGGAATTATCTGACGAATATTTTAAATCAGCTGAGCTAAAAATGCTTCAATAAGCAATTATATCTGACGCAAATAGAAAAAATAGCTGCAGCCAAGAAACAAAATCAACAAATGGAAATGTTAAACCTGAAAAATATAATAACCAAAAGAAAAGACTTAGTGGATGGGCTCAACCACAGAATGGAGGAAACAAAACGATTTAATTGGAAAGGGTAGAGGGTACTTTCTTGAAAGGAAATGTTCTGCATTTTGTTTTTAGTTATAAAAAACTATGTAAGGATAAAACTTGTGAAATTGAAACACTTAAGATATGTGCTTTTATTATATGGGTTTTATTACATATAAAATCAATTATTGTATACCATATACAAAACAATTAAATAAGACACTAGAAACACTTTTATAAAGTTTACAATTAACTTTTAATTTACATTTTCATTCATCTCTCTGTCTGCCATTCAATATACATTGATTTAAGCCCAAGTTCTACCACTTTCATGCAATAAATATTTAAGCACAGGCAAGTTGTATCACTTCTTTTCTGTAAAATGGCAATAGTAATATTACCTTATTTTTTACCCTCACATTGTTATTGTATTGATAAAGAGGGGTACATATGAAATGCCTGAGGCCTATCATGAGTTCAGTGAACATCAATCCTCCATCTTTACCCGACTGCCTCCTCCCGAGTAGAGCAATGTTAGGCATTAACAACTGTAGCAACTGCTAAACAAAACATTAACCATGCACTTTAAAAGAATAAACATAGTATAGACTTGAAAATGCAAACTTAAAAGACAAGTTAAGTGTAATTCAGTTAAAAACTGAAAAGGAAAAAAAAATACAGTTTTTAGAATATATAAACAACATTGGAAGGAGGTTATAAATAAAGATAAAGTAAATATCTGCTCACGTAACACAGATTCTACTGACAAGATTAATTGCATTCTCCACCAGAACAAGTAAATGAAAAAAAAAAAAAAAGTGACCCTCATCTGTTAGGAAGTCTTTACATGTGATAATCTAGTACTTCAGGAATAGAAGAGGGTCCACTATGGAAGTACCCCATATGGAAATCTTTTCAACTATCACTAAGGTAGGTATTAAGAGGACAAAAAGACTTGGAGATACAAGCAACATGTTGATGACCACCACAAAAATGGCACAAGTGAAAGGAAAGCCAGAACTGTTCCCAGCTACCCACCGTTTTGCCCCGCCACACCTTCCTACTTTGGGAAATGAGTTTTTTTCCCTCTAGATCTTAATCATTGCTTAGGAGGTAAAAATCACAGTTTTAGAGTAAAACAAATTTGGCTTTACCACTAACTGGCTGCATATCACTGAACATGTTTATTCACTCTAGGTGTGAATAAATTGTTAATATTGTTAAAAAGTTAAAATTAAGACAACCTATGAAATTACAAAAAATCATAATTTAGGTTTTATAAAGAACCTAAAGAATTAAGTAAAAATATATGTCAATTGCTTAGTTGATGTCTTGCATATAGTGAGTGCTCAATACCAAACTCTGCTGTAATTAGGGATGCTGAGCAGCATGGTGTTTTGGGGTAGGCTTCAATATGTTGCTTAGCATCCCTAAGTCTTTGCTCTTGTTAATATCTGTTTAATGGTATCAATTTATTCATAACCAAGCATCTTAATTCTTTTACATATGTCTGCATGCACTTATACCCACAGCTCCACTAAGAAAGAAAGAGAGAGAAAGAAAGGTAGGTTGATGGGTGGGTGATCAGTATTGCTAAGGAAGGTAAAAGGGGACAAAAGGTCAGAGAAAGTCTTTGGGAAAGAAAAAAAAAGAAGCAGCTTAAAATTCTCTTTAAGGGATAACCCCAGAAATTAAGGAAAGAATACATAAGAAGAAATTCAGGCAGAAACATAAGTATTCACTAAAGCACAGAGTCATGGAAAAGACTGGACAGAATCTAGTCTGACTTGAGGAATGTGAGCATTTCCTCCTCCCAAGGAGGGTGGAGCAAGACAATACAAGTTGGCAATTTTGTCTGCTCACCGCAGAAATGTCCAAAGAAGTATGCAAGCTTAACAAGCTCCAGCCCTCATTTCACTTGAGCTTCACAAATGCGTATACAATCCTCCCTCTGTATCTGGGCAGGATCAGTCCCAGGACCCTCTGAGAATGCCAAAATCTGCATATGCTCAAAACGCTTCTATTAAATAGAGTAATATTTGCATATAACCTATGCATACCCTCCTGTATTCTTTAATTATTACTTCTAATACTATGATGCCAATGCTATGTAAATAGTTATTAAGCTATATTGTTTAGAAAGACGGAAAAATATTCTGTACATTTTCAATACAGATGCAATTTTTTCTGAGTATTTTCAAGTCATGGTTGAATCCACAGATGTGGAACCCATAGATAAGAGGGCTGACTGTATATGTGTGTGTGTGTGTGTGTAAGGATATTATCTAAAACAAGAGTTGTAATAATGAAAAACAGATCTTAACACATGAATTGAAATCAGCATTTGTACAACTTGTGGCCATCTGAGGGTGAAAAGTAGCTGAAAGTTCAATAGAGCCATTGATTGGTAGATCTACAATCTGCTAAAGATGTCTCAATAAGAAAAATTATTCCTTTCCTAATATCTCAAATATATTAAAAAAAATTGATAAGATGCCATCAAAGTTGGAGGATCAATACTCTTCAGTATGCACTGGTCAGTCCTTTGAAACCACAATGTCCACTATGGAAGCCAATAGTCACCGGTGGCTATTTTTAATCAATTATAGTTAAAAACAATGTAAAGGTTAGTTTTGCAGTGGCACTGTGCACTTTTCAGTAGCTCCACATGAGACTGGCTGCCACATTGGATAGGGCAGTTACTGAACATTATCTTATTACAGAAAGTTCTATTGGATAGTGCAAGTTTGAAGGATCATCATTGCCTTTCTCCCCAGTGTTAAAAATATATTTGTTCTGTTCTGTAAACCTTAAAAAAGAAAACTGAGAAAACAAGAATTTGAGGTCAAAAATTACTTCAGAAAATTCTTCCATGATTGTATAATTGTAATCATCTAAGTAATCATGCCTACACTTTAGAGATAAGAATAATCATCATGTCATAATTAGGAATTTTATAAAATTCCTAGCTTTCTGAGAACAGGCTTTGGAACCAGTCCATTCTTCTTTCATACACATGTCAGACATGCTTTTGTAAAAGTAAGTGCCTCTCTGCTTAGTTATTGGAAACAACTGTCAGATCTTTGAATAATCTACTTCCCAACCTGGTTCCTTCTGTGTGACCGATCACAGTTATTTTCCTGTTACAAGCTTTTAGAGACCCAGGATTATCTCTGAGGGGGATAGAGATAAAGTGGGATTCAGAGATAAATTGGCTCTGGTAAGGCTCACAGGCTACTAAATTAACAGCTCCAAAGCCTGTCCAGAGAGGGGAGGAATACAGGATGCAGCTTTGCTTGGTGTTCGGTGAAATGCAAAGGCAGCCAGCCTCAGGAGTGTCCACTGCCAAATGTTTTCAGAATACAGGTCTGTCCTTTATTCTCATAGAGTCTTTCCTGTATTCTTTTGATGTTAACTGTTCATCTTTCATAAAGTTAAGACATGCCGAGAGGGAGAAGTGTATGTGTATGTGAGAGAGTGAAAGAGAGAGAGATTGAATGCTAGCAAAAGAAAAAAGCTATAGAAACTATGTACAACATACAATTGATCCCCATTTTTATCTTATCTAAAGATAAGATAAAAAGTATGAGTATTTCTGTACTATTGATCAAAAATAAGCTGGCCAACAGTTAAGTTACAGATGATTTAGGGGAAAGAAGAGTAGAAATAAAAATGGCAGAGAAAATAATGATGAGAAACTACAAAATTGAGAAAGGAAATTATTACCTCCAAGCCAAGAAAATCACGAAAGACTTCATGTGGTATCTGGTATTTCAGATGAGTCTGAAGAAGCCGGGTTTCACAGAGAACAGGGGAAGGTGTCCAAGCAAAAGAGCCAATTTGAAAGAAAGTACAGACTAGGAAGAATTGGGGCATTTACGAGGAAGAGCAAATCACTCAGACGTGAAAGAACATGGAAAAATGGAGGTGGACATGTAGCTTAATGGCACAACACTTGCCTAGCATGCATGTGGCCTGAGGCTTGATCCCCAACATCACCAAAAGGAGAAAAGGAAGCATGGAGATGAGACAAGAGGAAAACCTGGGGGCCATTACAGTGACCAAGTCGGACCTTGGGTATTAGCATAAGAAGACGGTGGTTCTTTTTCACTAAACAATTATACAATCAATACATGTTTCAAGCAGGAAGAAACATCACTCATGTTGTTTCAGTAAAAAGATGAATAAACACACTGGCAATATTTATATTCAGTGTGCTGAGGCATGAGCATCCTTCAAGATGTAGTTTGTCTTTTTAAAACAACTCCTGCTGGGGCCTGGGAGCGTAGCTCAGAGATAGAACACATAAGTAGCACGTGCAAGGACCTGGGCTGGCTCCCAGGCACCCTCAAACAGTGAGAACCTCTTGCCCTACTCTGTACCCACATTCCTTACTCTGAACTCCCAGTTACCCACACTACCCAGGGCAGTGCATCCAGTTTTCTCAGTCACTCCCACAGAGTTAGGCAGTCAATCAATGTTTTTGTTGTCCCTTTAAATACTGGACCCATCTTAGAGGCTAAATGATGACAGCCAAGCCTCATCCCAGAGCCCTTAGGTTCCCAATATAGTGCTACAGCTGAGCACTGGTAGGCGTGCATCCCGGGGACATCTTAATCACACACGTGCACACTGCTTTAAGAGATAACTAAAGAAGTCAAGCACCAGCAAACAACAGGAAACACGACTGAGTACTTAAGAAAGGATTTATGTTCCTACTTAGCTTTTCAAATCAGACAATGCTTCTAAAATATTTTGCCAGTTTCCTCATTGGTCTATATCTTCTTGGCTGATATACAAAAACAAACAGCAAAAGTCTAAAGAATCCACTCTGAAAGATTAGCGATTCATTTTATGGTGGTGTAAATTATTTCTAAAGATGCTTCCAGTCACTTCTCAATATGATGGCCATTAAAACATCGTAAACACCAACTGTTACCACTTAACTCTCTCCTTAAGATTAGGGAGGAGGGGGAAAAAATCAAGAATACAAAGATGATCAGAGAAAGTCTGTCTACCCCATTTGCCTCCATGGCTGCTGCTGCTATCCACAGCCATGAGGGCTGTAAGCTCATGTTTTTATATCTTCAATGAGCCCACTGGTTCCTTCCCATAAGTTTATTAACAAGTTCACATCTCACTCTATATGACAATCTTCCCTCAACCTCTTGTTCATTTATCAACAAACCACTCTCTTATTTTTCTTCCTCCCCATAGTAAAATTGCTAAAAGTGTTCTATTGCTTAGGGTGTAAACAGAACTGTATGGGAAATAGTCTAAGCATATTGCATACTACAGTAAATTGAACTTCTACTTGATAAATATACACTCCCCTTCCCTTTGGGCAGAAAATATTTCCCTATACAAAGACTTTGGCCTTGGTCATGGGAGTTCATTTGGCCAGTGGATGTGAGTGGACAAGATGTTAGTAGGAATGTTAAAACTCGCTTATGCGGTTTGTGCACTTGTGATGGCCAAAGGAAGGCATGGCCAGAGACTACTGTCCCTTTAACCTGGACCTCAGAATGAGGCAAAGTAAAAGTGACCCCAAACAGAAGCCAGTAGCCAAGCCCAGAAAACTGTAAATGATGAAATAAATGTGTGCCTATAAGCCACTCAGACTCCAGGAGCTGTTACTTAGCAGCAGCTACTGCATAGGCCAAGAACATTTAAAGTCTCAGAAATAGATACTGTAGTATTCCATTTGACAGATGAGTAAACCAAGACAAGGAAGTGAAATAACTCACATGCTTACAAGTGGCGGAGGCAGCACCTGAAACCAGCAGTCCAACTGCAGAGCCTGCACGGGAAGTACTTCACCTCACTGCTCCCGAGAGCACCAGCCACCTGCTACATCCAATCCCACCTCCCACCCACGCCTGGATCTGCTGCACCTGGCTCTTCCCCTGTGGCTGATCTCACTAGTGATCCCTTAATTGCTGACCCCCAGAGAAAGCTTTCAGCCTTCGGTGTCTCAGCCACAGTAGGCGGTGTTGATCACAGGCAACCCCCCCTCCCTCCTTGCTTGGCAAATGACACTTTACCTTTCCTGATTGTCCTCTTCATTCCCTGTTACCTCTCAGACTCTTTATTCTCTTTTGCCTGTAACTCCTCCCTCACTCCCACTCTACTTTCCTTTATCTTCCTGACAACTTACTGCTCCCTCCCTCCCTCCCCCCCACACTTTCTATTTGCCAACGACATGGTTAGACACTGGTGAGCCATTAGAAAGCAAATCTGATGCAGCCATGCCCACAAAAGAAGAGCGTGCCCTAGCAGAGGAGACAAACATACACACCTTAGAAATGGCTCAGGTGTTACAGTTTGTAAAAGCACACACAAGATGGACAGGCTTGTGTGTGGTGCAGGGAGTGGCTGGGAAGGGAGAAAAGCCCACCTAGTCTACAGGCCTAAAATGTCTTCTGCAGAAGATGCAGGAATTCACTAGGCAAAGAGCTAACCAGGCAGATGGAATCGCCTGGGAAGCTGGAGGACAGTGACACGTTCAAAGAACAATGGAAAAAATAATTTTTGTTTATGCATTTGCCACACCACCAGAGCTGACTCCACCCTACACAAGCGCACGCGCACACAAACAATGGCTGCTCTAATTCAGGCTAAAGACAATAGTGACTCAGCTCTGGTAATGTCGCTGAATTTAGAGAAACAGATGTTTGAATTGGAGGATCTTGCCCCTGAGAACACATAACCTAGAGATTTCAGAGACAGGGGAAAGACATCTAAAGTAAGAAAAGTAATCAACAACAGCTGTGCCTAGGACAGAGCAAAGCCCAGTCATTGCTCTGCAGGCAGCAGAAGGGAATATGGAAACAACCAGTGAAGGAGGCGATGGTTCTGCCTGCTAATGCAAAATTAAACCAGAGTAACTGGCATGTCGTAAGACACAAATCCCGTGCCTCCAATTGTAGGGCTGACTCTATATCATTCCTCTACTTGGGCATCCACTCCTCAGTGAGGACATTCCTGACCACATCATCTAAGTCACCTCCCAGGCAGACAGTACCCATTGTTCTCTCTTGATTTTCTTCAGGGCACTTGGTTCTCTGATACTGAGTGGCCTGTTTGTTTACTGTCTATCTCCTGGAACAAAAACTAAAGTCATGAGACCAAGAGCCTTGTAATATTATAACCCTGGCACAGAGGCTGGCACCTGGGCAGCACTCAGTAGATAACTATTGAACAAATGAATGAGAGTAGGATGCCCTTCCTCATTTACAGATATTCTCCTATTCTTTTCTTGGGTGTTTCCCCCTGCGAGGTTGCTTCAGATATATATTCCCTTTAACAGGCAACTTTAAAAGTCTGTAGTTATCTGCAAGGTTTTATATGTATATGTCTCTGCATTTTTCTGGGTAAATGAATCTAGTTTTCATCAGAAAAATCAAAGGATCTACATCTGGTATGAACTAAATAGTGCTCTCCCTTCGTATGTTGAAGTTCAAGCTCCCAATGAGACTATATTTGGAGATAGGGCCTTTCAAGAAGTAATTAAGGCTAAATGTGGTCATAAGGGTGGATCCCTAAGCCACCCAATATGATGGATGTCCTTTATGTACCAGGGAGGTACATGTACAGAACAAAAGGCCATCTCCAAGTAAAGGAGAGAGGATGCCAGAGAAGTCAAACTAGTGGACACCCTGATTGGCCAGGTGACACAACTTGAAACCCAGGCCAACCCTTTCTCAAGGCTACATCTACAAGTAGACCTCTCAGATAGGACAGAGAACAGTCGGTCTCTTTGCACTCAAGACTGGTGGGGTTAAGTGGGTTTCCTGTGACTTGCACTTCATATTGTGTATGCCATGTCACAGAAAACCTAGTCTCTTAGGACTGGAAGGGTCTTCAGATGTCAGTAAAGATGTACTGGTTTTCTAACCTTGAACTTGGACTTTATCAATAGGGCAGCAGGGTGCCCTTGAAGGGTTTTAAGTGAGCAAACTGGTGTCTCAAGATTTTAAAAAATGATATGATCAAGGCACAAAACTGAAGTTGGAAAAATTTAAGTTTAGAGGCTCTTGGGTTCTCCATATGAGAACAGATGAAGGTCAAAGCTGTGACAAAGGTACAGAAGACAAGGGGCATGGAGAGAGGTGCTTACAAATAATTTATTCAGATGGTAGGTTTGCAAACTTTTTCTATAAAGGGCCAGATAATACATACCTTAGACTTTGCAGAACACACTGTCAGTGCTGCTAAACGCTGTCCCTGTAGCACAAAAGCACCACAAACTATACATAAACTAATGAGTGCAACCACAGTCAATAAAACTTTATTTACAAAAAACAGGTAGACATTTTCCAACCCCTAACTTACAAAGTAAAGTGAGTCAAACTTGGCAATTGACTGGCTGTGAGAAATGAGGGCAACACAGGGTCAAGCTAACTGCTAGGTCTGGGGGTCTTAACATTCTCAGCATCTAGTTCCAGAATCATAAATTCTTCAAGCCACTGATTGTCAGAGTGGGAAGGAAACAATTTACAAATATATAGTCAACAGTCTCAATTTAATAGTGACAATGTTAAGGGCAGGTGTTTCTGAGGCAGTGCCCAGTTAGCACAGACAGGACCAGAATTTCTAACTTGGGTTCAGTATGTCTCTTTGGCCCTAGATTCCTCTAAGTTTCCTCTGGGTGAAAAGATTTCCTACTTAAGGCCTCGAGACCAGCATGAAACATGTAATAATAATCAGTGCACCTAGATGTCCTTCAATTGATGAATGGATAAAGAAAATGTGGCATATATATACAATGGAATATTACTCAGCCATAAAGAACGATAAAATTATGGCATTTGCAGGCAAATGGAGGAAACTGGAGAATATCATGCTAAGTGAGATAAGCCAATCTCAAAAAAACAAAGGAAGAATGATATCGCTAATAAGTGGATGATGACACATAATGGGGGGTGGGAAGGGTTAGTGTTGGGGTTGGAGTTGGGTTTAGGGAGGGGGGCAGGAATGGAGGAAGGAAGGACTGTATAGATGGAGGGGAAGGGTGGGAGGGGAGGGGGGAAGGGAAAAAAAATGGCAGAATGAATCAAACAACATTACCCTATGTAAATTTATGATTACACAAATGGTATGCCTTTATGCCATGTACAGACAGAGAAAAAACATGTATCCCATTTGTTTACAATAAAAAAAAAAGAAATGTTAAATACCTGATAGCTCAAGACTGTCAAAGAGCATTAGTAACTATTATGAAATATAACAAATGTGAAAAATTACATAAAATATATTAGGTATGATTTAACAAGGAATTATAGGTATAAGTCCTTGTAACCACTATCAAGTTTGAGATATACTGCACTCAGATCTGTAGGCAATACCTGCTTGTCTTTTTCCTAACACAAACTCATTAGCACTACATTTATTTGCTATGCTGACTATAATCAAGAATAGCAATTAGTATACTATAGAACTGTACTTATTCTGTTATGTATTCTTTTATATCAGTTTATTTCAATCACTATTAGTTTTATTAGATTCAGGTCCACATGAAATTTTGTGTGCTCTCGTTCTTTTGTTTTCATTACCATGTAATATTTATTTAAATAAAGTTTAATATATTCAAAAAAATAATAATAATAATCAGTGCACATTTAATAAATATTACTGGACATCAATTATGTGTCCTAGGACCACAGAGAGAGAGAGCTTCCCATCTTGAGAACCGTAAAGTCTTATCTTTGTGACACACTTCCCCCAAGCAATTTTTGTGCTTCTGATTTTTTTTCATATCTGATCATTTTTAAATGGTTGTGAAACACGTACCACACTTCTTTGCTCTAAGGATTATGCACTTTCTAATCTGAAGAGTGTTTTATGTTAAAAGCATATAGAGAATTTATTCAAGCCAAGAACTAAGGTGCTGCTTATTCAGCTGCATGACAAGAAAAGAATAAATCACAGACATGCATTTATCAGAACATAACCAGAGTCTGCTCCAACTGAAGACCAAACTTCCACATGTCAAGTAAAATGCCTCTGACTGCCAGGCAAAACCAAAAACTATGCGAAGAAACAAGGACTAGAAGAAAACATGCCAAATACTAAGTGCCAGTCTTTTGAAGGTGAATCCCTGGATAATTTTTTTCTTTCTGCTTTCCATAGGTTGTATGCATAAGAAACATGTACTGATAATTACTTTAAAAGGTTAATTTAAAAGATAGGAAATATTGCTATGTTGCATAATTTTTTAAATTCTTGAATTTCTAATATTATCTTGCTCTAAGATATTACAAGTTATATTTTAAATTGGGTTTAAAAAGTGCAGGTTCACGAACTAAACTTTCTGTTCTAAATATGTAATATGGCTATAAAATTGGATAAATTATTTCTTCTCCATGCCTACCAAAAGACTCATCTTTAAATATTTCCAGATACCATGTTTTTCCTCATTATTATCTTATTTTTTTTAATATGACTCTTCTTTAACCCAACATGGTATTTGCTTAGTTAGTTGAGTCCAACTTTTTATGGACAATTATCTTTAAGAATTGTTTCCTCCTCCTCCTCAAAGAAATCTTAGAAACACTATGTTCTTGCTCCCTTCTTGCTTCTTTCAGGCAATTCTACTCCACTGCTCCTGCCCTGAGCACGGGAGCATGGATGTCAGAATGAAGGGCAGACGCAATATCAGAACAAATGACCAGGCCCATGGCTGAGCCCCTCTGGTTTGAGAGCTGGCCCTTCCAAACAGGCCAGTTCAGCATGGACAATTTCTCATCCCATTCCTACTCTAATGATGAAGAACTAGTGTATATAAGGAGAGACTAAGAGGAGGGAAAGCAAATAGGGATGGAAAGAGATCGCTGTGGAGTGGCCTGTGGGACATCTCTCCATTCTAAGTTTTAAAAGACCTAGTCAGCAGAGAGGAACAGATGGGGAGCTCTCTGGGAAGCAGTCAGCATATTGTCTGCTTGGATCAAATCTGAAACACCACAATCTTAAGATAAGGGTACCCCTAGTGTTCCTAAGTCAAATGGTGCTGTTCCCCATATAGTCCTTTTCTACTGTCCCTTCCAGGACAGCTTATGGTTGGCACGCCACAATAATACCTCCTAATCCCAAATATAAAGAAATATACCCTTGCCCCAAGAAGTCCCATAAACAGGAAACCTCTCTTTAGGGGCTGGGGGTACTCCGGTTTGCACAGCTGCCTCTGTGAAATCTGTGTACACATGCACAGCGGTACCAGGATGGGGCTGGGAAACTCGGGCTTTCCTCCAGATCCTGTGAAAGAGATCTGAGTTCAACCAACAATTATTTTCTGAGCACCTTCTAAACATCAGGTGTCCTTCTCAGTGCTCAAATGTCAGTAAAAAAACAAGATTGCAGTCGTGGTGGACGGATATTTTGGGATAAAGGAGTCATCAGTAATGAAAAGCCTGGATGATCTGTATTTACACTATTCACTTTCTTAGAAATAACACAATAAAATGTGCATGGATACGGAAACTTATCTGGAAGTCAATTTAAAAAGGTAGCCGTGGGCATGAACTCTTGAGTCACAAAGTGTTTTTTCTCTGGGTAATTAACCAACCAAATATACAGAGCTAAATATTCTAACGTAAGAAGACCCCTTCTCTTGCCCTAACTATAATCAGTCAGTTCATCATATGATGAAGACCAAGATCAATAAGCCCATTTCTACCTACAGAGTTTTCTTTGTTTCTTTATTTTTTAAAGTGGCTCACTCAAATATGAACGGAAACCCTAAGGTTATTAAACATTCAACATGAAAGAGATCAGCACACACAAATTAAAAAAACAAAAATCAACTCAGAAGAAATGTGGAAAGAGAAGTTGAATTAAAAACAATAAAAATATTGTCACTACTCTCAAAGAAACATGGGAAGATATTAAATAGGATGTTAGAAGATTCTTAAGAAAAAAGTTTAAAAAAATAGTAGAAATTATGAGTGCCATAGAAGTTTGAAAATAAAATTAATATACCAGAAAATAAAAATTTAAGAAAAGGTGAAAAAAAGCAAACGTAGACTTTAAAAAATAAAAACCAGTCTAGCAAATTTATCATCTCAAAAAATAGGAACTGGAGAGAAAGAACAAAATAGATAAAAGGAAATCAAAGAACTAATTCCAAAAGATTCTCAGAAATGAATGGCAAGTTTTCATTTTGAAGGATCACTAAATATACAACACAATGGATAAAAATAGACTTTTACCAAGTCATATTCTTATGAAATTTCTGGACACTAGGATTAGAGAGGGGATTCAATAATTCCAGAAGGAAAAACGTCTGTCTTATACAAATGATCAAGAATCAGAATGACTTCAGGGTTCTCACAAACATGTCTGAAAACTGGAAGATAACATATGCTTCCAAATTGTGAAGGAAGACAACCCTCAGCATTAACGAGAATTAATCAAGCCATCAGTCAAGTACAAAAGTAGAATAAAGGCTTTTTCAGAGAAGCAAGTTGTCAAAGGTACACATCCCATGTGCCTTCACTTAGGAAGCAATGAGGCAGACTGTGCTCTCCCAAAGCCAAGGTGGAAATGAAGGGAAACAGGATCCTGCAAAGGGAAACTCACACTAACTCCTCCAGGAAGGCACTAGGTGGTGGTGGAAGGAAATCCCAACAGACAGTTGGGAAAGCAAGGCTGGGGACCAGACCTGCTGGGAACAAGTCAGAACGTTCAGGGGAAATTTCTTCAATGATAAGAAGTTGATAAAAATTCCTAAAGTATGGCTCAACTGGAATGAGATTAACAAATGATGGAAACTTTTGATTTAACTCAATGGTAAGTTTATAGAACACTCAGCAAACAACAATAACAAAACTTAAACAATTAGAAAAGACAATGACATTTTTAAAATTTATATTCACATATAACTTGAATAAAAATAAAATTTAAGGTTATAATGTGTTTATCATACTTCCTAATAATGGTTTCAATTCCACACACATGCCCAGGCTTCTCTCCTAATTGTCTTTATTTTACCTTTGTACTTGATACACACACACACACACACACACACACACACACACACACACAGGGTCCTCAGATAACTTACTTACACAGAACTTATTTCCTCACATGCAAAGTGGGAATAAGTACAAGGTTGAAAGTATTAGAATTTTTATAAGCCAACGTCTTAGTAGACAGTAAACATTTAATGGTAAGAATATCTATCTGTATTTGTACATAAAATATTTAGGAATTTTATCACCTGAAAAATGAAATTCTGATTTAGAAATATTAATCCAAGAGGTCATTCATAAATAACTGCAGTGTTTGTGAATGTACTCAAAAGATTCTAAACATTAAGAATAAAGGAGATTAAAGGAAACCTATATAAATTAAAAAATCCTATGCTCATGGAAGACAATATTACTGAGACAATATTACTGAGATAGCCACATTCTAAGCTGATCTCGTGGAAAAAAAAAAAAGAATAAAGGAGAATGCACAGCTCCCCATAGTACACCAAGAAAAAGAAAAGACTAATCAAATATCAGGGAGATGGGTAAATAGAGGCAACCAAATGAAACTCCAAAAGAAAACCATGAGTAGAAAATCTTGGTAAAAGAATATACTGAAGATCGAAGAATAAAACATCATGGCAATCATGGAGTAAAAGTAGTGCATGTAAATAATCAACGAGCAGCAATAAAGGTGGAATAGCATTTAGGAAATGTGTTACTACTCAGCTCTATAGCTCACCAGGAAGCTGTCCTTATACTGCAAAGACTTCCTGTTCCATTCAACAGATACATCTTTCATTACAAAAGGTGATTCTTATGTCTTTAGCCTGGTTGGTGACCACGAATGAGTGACAGAATAGAAAATAATGACTCCTTTAGAAACTTGGTCAGCTATTTATTGCCCTCATCACTGGCCTCATTAAGTGCTGTCTCTAAAGAGAATGAGATGACTCGTGTCCCTTACACATTTACAAATAAAATGCATTGATATTTTTAACATTTTATCAACAACTATTAAGATTTGCTAGAAGAGCTTGTTACTCTAGGTACGACTAGTTATTTAGATAAAGCCCAAAGGCTGTTTCCTCTCATTGGATGATCCCTGGGTACCAGATTTGTTTTGTGGCAACAATTTGAATTCTTACTCCATCATTTTCTACCTAGTGGCCTTGGGAAATTATTTAGTTTCTCTAAGCCTTGCTCTTTTCATGTAGAAAATGGAGATAACACTAGTAACCATTTCATAATTGTTGTGAAAGCGGAATATTTAAAATAACCAACAATCAGTATGGCCTGGACACCAACCCATCAGAACTGCTACTGACCCCCAACCAGCAAAGTCACAGGACCTGCTGATATCAGTGAGTGTCTCATTAGTGTTAGCTACTCAAACCTCTGCTGTTACTGTTAGTTTCTTAGTGTTTTCATGATTTTTTTCTTCCTATGGGAAATTTGAAGAATTTTCATACTCATAAAAAAAGTTGTTTTTTTTTTCTTAAGTATTACCTTAATGTGGCTATTTAGAAGATCCGGTAATGGAGATGAATTAACAAAATACTGGGAAAGAGAAAGAACGTGACCTCTCATCACTCTGAGCCAATGACCAGGCACCTCTGGAGAATTACATGACCTCATGCCCCGCTCTGGCTGCCTTCATCCATAATTTAAGAAAGTTTCTGGAGCCCTTTTAAAATCATAATATGAGCACTACAGACAGCTGCTAACATCTCATTTACAAACCCCTTCAAAGTGGGCTCTGTGCCATCCCTTGCACTCACAGCAGCTATGATAGAAGCCACAATAAAAAGCCCCAAGACACTAAGCTCTAAATCTAAGCTCTGCCACTAATCTGTTACGTGACCTTGGGCAAGGGATGCTTCACATCCTCATTTATGAAAAGGAGCAGGAGGGCAGGTGAATATGACGATGATGATGGCCTCCACGTGAGTCCCAGCTAACACCAGGGTGCCACCAACAACTGAGTTTCAATTAAGAACCCTGACCAGCAAGGCAAGTTAGAGGGCAGGAGCGTCTGGGATGTGTAAGGGTACTTAGCAAGCAAGGTACTGCGCTTCAGCTGGGGAAAACCTCTCCCTCACTATTAGAATCAGGGGTGATGACTTCAGCTCCTAAGCCTGAATCTTAAAGCTGCTGAGAGCAGGAAGACAACAGGGGATGAGAGGAAATGGAGATCGTGCTTCTGTCTTGGCAAAATTTTATAAGATTGACCAAATTTGTTTCTGGTATCTTTTTACCTTTCCTTTCTGAGACTAGACCCACTTTCTGTTGTTTCCGAGAAACTGCATTCCCAGTCTGTAGGATTAGAGAGCCCTTAAGTACCTCCTGGCTGGTGCACCAAACCATACTGCACAGGCAGGCATGTCCCTGAGCCTAAGCTCGCCAGAAAATGCTCTTGTTCTAAAAGGTACACCCTCCCCCAACACTTGAGTAAGAGAAGTCTTCCTGCTCCATCCCAGCCCTGCCTGGAGTTAGTTATTACAGATCAATCAACTCACAAGAAATTGTCAAAGAGCCACGTGTTCTTCTAAGTCATACTTCAATAGTCTCATTTTTAAGGAAAAGTCTTAAGATGTTAATGTCTTAATATAGTACTCCCCAAAGTGTCCTGACTAGGAAATTGCATGATCATCTTTTTAGATAGCATCTTGATCAAATTTCAACTCCATCACTTCTAAGTTGTGTGACTACAGGCAAGTTATATGACCTTTCTGTGTCCCTTTCATTATTTGTAAATAGGGATTATAATGACCTTTACCTGGTAGGACTGATGTCAAGATAATGAGTTAAACTATTAAAAGTATTAGAACAGTCTATCACATAGTATGGCGATTTTTCATTATGTATTTACTTGGCAGTTCCAACACTATGTAACTGCCACACCCAGTGTTAGAGATAACAGTGTCTTCTCTAAGAGCTAATAGCTAAACTCTTGATGGCCCCTGCCCCATGGGTTATCTCTTCTTTCCTTTGAATCTCCAAAATCTACTTCTCCACTAAGTCAACTCACACAGTCCATAAACTCTCTCAAATATCTCCTAGCTTTGAAAGAAAGAAAACAAAAAACAAAAAAAAAACTTCCTTTGAACTTGCTTTCTGCCTTGGTATAGATCCCTGTGTTCCTTAAAGCTTTTCTCCCCCATATTTTCGATCTCTGTGACCTTGATCAATCTCTCTCTCTCTCTCTCTTTCCATGCATGTACTTTGAGAGCAGCTTCCTCATCACCCACTTAATCCTTCAGCCATCATCATAAAGATTTGCCTCCCCATTCATTTCACTGCTTGCTAAGCCCTGTGGCATGTCCCGGCATACACGGGGCCAGCTCACTGTGCATCAGGTGATATCGACACTCAAAAAGGGCACATTTCTCTCACTGGCTATTTCTTCCTTATTCCTTCCAGCCTCCTCTTCCTGGTCCCATCCATGAAACACGGCAGCTGCCTGGTGGTCATGCTCTTCCCATTAGGAATCTGCTCTTGCCCCAGTGTTCCCTTGCCATAAGTGTGCCCAGAGAAGGACATCAGGAGGACAACGTGAACATGTGGAAGAAAGGCATGGAGGTGCAGGAACAGTATCAGCAAGACAAGGGATTCCAGGTGTGCTGTGAGTACCTACGAAGCTCCCTAGGAGTGGGATGTAGCCCTGGAGGGGAAGCTGTGGCATCCTGGAGAGCCCAGACTTTATTTTATTGGCAGTGAAGCACCTAAAAAATTGGGAGCAATTATGTATCTGCCACTCCTTCTAATTAAACAGTCCCATACCCTAGCTGTTTTCTTCCTATGAAACACTTCCAACATCTGCCCCTTTGTTTCTTTCTTTTCCCTTATCACCCTCTTAGTACTTCATCTTCTCCCTCATCTTTTCAGTCTTTCCAGACTATAACCCAACTTTCCATAGCAGCAAGTTCTATTAGAAAACAAGGGAAAAACTACCATGACTTCAAGAGGAGCCCAAGGCAGTGTGAGGATCGTTGCTGTGGGCATGGCGGCTCTGCTCTGACACAGAGGGAGCGCAGCTCTTACCCAGCATCCTCTGCCCAGGTTCCTGCCTTTTCTCTTGTGATATATTTAGCACATGAGTCTTACATCTATGACTCAACCATAAGCTCCAGGAGGGAATTTTATATGGTCCTGTGCCATTCACAGTGCTGAGCTTATAGCCGGTGCACAATGAATACTTCTTGTCCAAATGAAATGGTAATTTTCACTAACTGCATGCGGGGTGTGAAGGTGAATTGGAGGGCAGTATGGAAAAACAACATCAGCAAAACCCCCCAAAGTCCAGGGGCTCCTTACAAAGAAAGGATGCAAAGGTGCAGTCAGCTTATAGCCAGCTATATACCAAGATTTCATCCAAACACTCAACAGAATTTTCCCCATTGCAGAGCACAATGCTTTGATCTTATCATAATGCTGTTTTTCTTAAGCGACCAAGGTTTCCAAAAGACAACTAGTAAACCAGGACCAAGTTACCACACTGAGACAAACAAGAAAGCAAAACTGTAAGGCAAAAATGCAAGGACTCTGGCCAAGGGTAGATTTGCCTCCAAAGTCTGGTTCTGCCACGCATTAGCTGTGTGGCCCTGGGAAAAGTATTTCTCTTCTCTGGACCTAAATTCCCTCAATTATTAGATAGGGGGACATTCCCACCTAACTCACTGCTTTTATGAGAACTGATTTTTAGAGAATGACATAAAGATCTTGGCCCAGAATAGTCACAAAGTAGCATTAGTTCTTTTGTTTTTTCAACAAATAGTCCAGTGCATTCTATGCACCAGATAGTTGAACCCTGGGAGTGGATCAGGGAATAAAAAAGTCAAAAGACAGTTCTCAAGGATCCAAGATTATTCCTCTGAGCCTCTATGAGAAAAGGATAGAAGCCCTAGTTCATCTTCCCATGAAAAACACACATAATGTCCATACACAAACTGTGCCCACAGTTGTAAGGGGATTAAACACCCCATGAAATTCTTCAGTCCCCTCTTGCTATTTTAGATAAAGACCCCTGCCTTTAGATCAGAGTCTGTCAAATATATTTGGTAGGAATGACTCAGGACACAGGTTTGATTTTGGGCCGCGTTTCTTTTTATCCAAAAAGAATAGTCCAGACGACTCATCATATAAGGGAATACTGCCTGAGAAGATCTCACAGTCTGCAGTACACCTAGTTTTCCTAAATTAACTCACCTTAGCATATCACTACACATCAAACTCTTCTACAGCTTGGCATACAGTAGGTCTTCAGTAAATATTTTTGAATATATTTTTAAGAAACAATGCTACTTCTAAGCAAAAAGAAGTGAATGCTAAACCCACATCCATTTCCTAGATGATTCTAACAACAAATATCTGTCTCACAGATGATCCAGGTAGAAATATTTACTAAATGACTACAATGTAATAAAGTCAGAATTTCTTTGTAGAAAAGAAACAGAAAGAAAGATCTAGGCCACCGCAAAGCACTGGCACACATCTGGTGCTTCCAGAGACCCAAGGCCAGGAGACAGAGGTCATCTCCACTCTGTTCTTGGTTACTAGTTGCTTCCTCTCCTGCTCCTATAAACCATAGGTCTTTAGGGGCAATAAAAAGCACCACACAAAATCAAGGACAAAGTACACATACTGCAGACTGGTTAATAACATTTTCACTTCTGCATAGAGCACAGGTGTCTCTCCAAAAACGAAAACAAAACCCTCACCTAAAATGTTCACATTTTATAACTTCGAACAACAGTTAAACAGTTAGGAAAACCGTGTGTTTAGGAGTCAATCTGCAGCAACACCAAATTCATATATTCCAGCCCATGGTCTCAGAAGTCAGTGATAAGTCCTAGAAATCTCAAAATGTTCCCATTGAAATGATACATAAGAGACTATCTTTTGCATTTGAAAGCAAATTCACTATCAGGCTGCACACCCATGTTGTAGCAATTCTTTATAGTTCTTACACAGGGTTTCTGTATAAGAACAAGCACTGCTCCTACTGTACAAAGAGCCATTTGAGAGGCCCAAATGTACAGCAGAATCACACATGGCTGCAAAACCACAGCCTGGTCCCTGCCATCCTCAAAATTCAACCACACTATCAATAGTCAAGGAACCTTTTCTTAGGCTTCACAAGATGCAGTCCATCATGTAGCAAGACCAAGTCACCTTGTTTGGTCAGACCAACTCCTTTCAGGGATGGAGTGAGCTTTTCCCCTCTCTGGCTAAAGTCACTTTCTATGGCCTCTCAAATCTGGTCTTCCCTTTCCTACCTAAGTGTCCTTGCCCACTTTCCCCCAAAGTAAGCCTTCCTGGTCTGTTTCCCTATCTGTTTTCCACAACAACAAAAACATTTCTTAGAACCGTATGACAAATTCTTGTGGTACTTGTTATAAAATTAAATTTAGAAGCTTTTCTTTGGTTTGCTAAAACTAACAGCATGTTTAGGCTGAATCCATGCCTGTGATCTGGACTAACCTGGAAATTAGGGGTGTACATGTGCCATAGCGACAGTGCACATTCAAGGAACTCCTTTCTCATTTTTGAGAATTGGCTACACAGTCCCATTGATCTAAGTCTCTTATTTTCCTAAGGTCTTCTTTATCAGATGATCTGTACAGAGAAAAGTTCCAAATAAAGGAGAATACACATGAGGCAAAGCCACTGGGAAAAACTGTTTGGCATTTTCTTATAAAGGTGAAGTATACATATGACTTGAAAGTCCCAGTATTTGCACAAGAGAAATGAACAGGTTCATGCACCTGTAAGCAATTGTTTATAATGGTTTCCTCATAATCATCAAATTGCTAGAAACAATCTAAACATCCTTCAGGCAGTGAGTGGATACACTTCAGTGTCCATTCAATGGAATCCTAATCAGCAATTAAAAGGACTGAACTATTGCCGCATGCATCAACATAAATAAATTTCAAGGCTGCACACAAAGTGAAAGCCACCAGACTCAAATGTGGCATAATGTATGATACCATTTATATGACATTCCAGAAAAGACAAAATCAGAGGGATAGAATTCAGAGCAGTGTCTTCAAGGGCCATGGGTGATGAGGAGGGTATGAGGAAACATTGGGGGGCAGTGGTGTGGAATTGCTCTATAGCTTGATTGTGGTGGTGATTATAACACTATGTATACTTTCAAAACTCATAGAAGTACAAAGGTGATTTTGCTGATTACAAAATCATACCTAAATAATTCAAATTTAAATTTTTTCAATACTAATATGAAATCAAAAGACAAAGTAAAAAAGAGAATTTTTTTACAGTAGGGACTAGAGTTTCAAAATTAATAATGAAACAGTTTGAGCCATACTTTATCTTGAAAACAGAAGCTGAAGAGTTTGCTTTATCTCCTATTTAACTGAAGTTAGGTTATACTTGTGATATGTGTTAATTCTTAGAATAGAAAAAGAATCCATTTTTATTTGTTATATAACTTCTATAACAAGATTTATGCCAGCAGGACAAAATATCTTCCATTTCACACTTGACTTTTCATAGCCCAATTGGGAAGGAGATATTTTTTCCCAAAAAAAATATTTTGGGGCATCTCTTTTCACCCCAGACTTCTCTTAATTCTTGGAAGATCCTAATGGTTCTCATGGGTGCCTCTCAAGCCAACACCATAGTCCATTTTCTCCCATTTCTTGGTTCTGTGGACCAAATAGTCATACTTTAGCTGGACTATAGTTTTATGAGTTTATCAGTTTTCCAACATCATTTTCATAGAGTCCATGAAATTTTACCTCTTTAGAAAGAATTGAAATTTTTCTTTCTAATCAACTTACTGGGCATATTTATCATGTGGCTGGATGGTAAGCAGCTAATCAGAGATAAACCTACCAAACTGCTGGTGTTAAGGGGCAAGTAAATTTTTTGGAGGGAAAAATTATGTAAGTGATGAGCCTTTAATGAATAGTTCCTGTCAAGAGAACTTTTACTTCCCTCTGTAACCTCATAGCTACAGGGAGTCTGATACTGAATACATCAAAAAATACAACTGAGGATGCCTTACATTTTATCCATTACTTTTTTTTTTTTGATTTTTAGTTGTAGCTGGACACAGTACCCAGCGCCTCACACACGCTAGGCAAGCACTCTACCACTGAGCTACAATCCTAGCCCTATCCATTACATTTTGTTGGTCTTATCCCAACTCAGAACCATTACTGAACCTTCCATCATGGAGCACCTATTACCCCACACACTGCACTAGCATGGGAATATAAAGTGTCTCAGATATTTTCCTATGTGGAGACAGCATCATTACCATCAGCTGGCTTATTCACTGCACAGTCACTGAGGACCTGTGAGACCAGGTTTTAAGGGCTTCCTTGATACCGATCTAATGCCATGACATGCCTATGAGGCCATTACTATTAATATTCCCATTGGATAGATGGACAAAGGAGTCCTGAGCCATTCAGTGAATTACCCAGGCAAACATCACAGGTCCTCAGCAGAGCTGTTCAACCCTTGTCTGGCTGCAGAGCTTACATATTTAAAGCCAACACTGCCAAGCTGTAGCAACCATGGTGACAGTCACACCAGAGTCCATTCTGCCCCAGGTCTCAAGGACAGCTGTGGCTCTGAGAGTCCCAACTGACAGCCAGTCCACAACAGCTGTCAAATCACTTGAGACTCAGGATATGCTGAAGAGAACACCAGGAACACCTTCTCCAGCAGCAAGACAGGCCTGAGGATCAGAGAGGGGCAAAGACTTCACCTGCCAAGTGGCCCCCCTGGGCCCCAGTACCCTGGGAATGGGGCTGCAGGAGGCAGTGAGGCGGGCCACCCTTGTCACCAGCAGCTGCCAGCCCATTCTGTTCTTCACTCCGGGAGGCGAGCTATGCGAGCAGCTTCTTGCACCCACACTTTAGAAAAATCAGACTAAATATAACCACAATTTGCTCTCATGAGCCAGCTCAGAGCAGAGGGTGGGGGCCTGCTCCATTTCACTTGAGAAAATCATGGAGGAAGAAGCTTGCTTTATGAGGGAGGAGCCTCCCTTGCTTGTTCCTGTGGTTTCAAAAGGGTCATATGCAAGATCCAACAGGGTTGTGGTGAGTGAAGTTTTGGCCAAGCAGATAATAGAGATCACAGGAAAAAAAAAAAAAAAAAAATATATATATATATATATATATATATAATATATGTATGTATATGTGTGTATGTGTGTGTGTTTGTGTGTGTGTGTGTACCAGATAAGACTTAGGAATCTTCTCATTCACTTTCAGGGCCACAGGGACAAACGACCACATCGACGTAATGGAAAAAAAGCATTAGAAAGTCCACATTATACACACACTACTGTTTTCTCCCCACCCATCAAAATCCTACTCAAAGAATCCCTTACTTCTTCCATTAGGCTACCCAGTCCAGCTCAGAACTAAATGCTACATTTGTTCTCTGCCCTCCCACATTATGGTATTTGTGCTTTTATTAAGCACTGATATCATTCAGCCTAATCTGCTTCCCTGTCTCCTTCACAAAAGTGGAGGTTGTGGTGGAGGAAGGGAGTAGAGGGGCTCAGCTGCCTCATTTATTAGACCTCCCCAACAAATGTAGTAGAGTTCCAGGCAGCAGGCAGTGCCCTCTGCTTATTAACAGATATGCAAAACCTGCCTGAATGCCAGTGAATGAGAATTGGCAACAGCCCCTCTTTCAATGAATTAAATGCCCCCATCCCTGGGGTTCAATCATGGGCTTCCGACTTCAGGCTGCCTTCTTGTAACTTGCCACCACAGCAGGTACTGTGACTCAGCACTGCAGACTCTGCTACACCAGCAAAGTTTCGCATCACCAGCCCTTGTTTCTTCTAGCCTAAGAGGACAACAGCAAGACCGAGGGGAAGGAAAGGGTGGCAGGAGAGGAGTTAGTAATGGTTGCGCTATGCAAGGCAACCCTGGATTAGACTGAAGCCCTGTCTGAACTGGCCGGGAGGGCTGTGGAAGACATGGGAGTGGCAGCAACCTCCGACACAGCAAGTTCCCAACCAGATCTGAGGCCCCACTTCTTCACACAGTCACTGCACAGGAATTTTCAATGAGTATCTAGTCACCATTCTCAGGTACTAAAACAGTGCTCAACAGAAACTGCTGGGACAGGAAACTCAGAACTGAGGAGTCAGAGGACAAAATGAAATCAAGAAAAAAAGGAAAGAAGATGCTTGGTGATACATGAAATGGTAGAGGACTGGGAAGCACTTAGTTTAACAACACCATGGCCCTGCAAGGTTAAGTATCTATTAGAGAAACCTGCCCATAGTCCCAATGCTTTTATGTCTACTCTGAAAACGATAAAGTTGGGAGTTCTCCTGAGCATTATGGGGGCTGCTGTGGAAATCAAAAGCACTCTTCACAATCCCACCTGGCAATTCGATTGTCATCCATTCACTCATTCAAGCTTTACAGAGGGTCTACCATGGACCAGGCATAAGATCACATGAAAAGGTAGTCAGAAAAGCCCAGGTGGGCTGGTAATGAGAGAATGTCCCCCAACGGCAAGAAGAAGCACCTCTCCCTTGCTTGCCATGTCATATGAGGGGAAATCCTTCAGAATGATGCTTCTGATCTCTCTCTCTGTCTACACCCTCTTAGGAGCTGTTCTCAGGAAGAAAGAAGGCACTATCTGGTGTGGCAGGTCTACAGCCGTGAAGCACAGGTGGCTCAGCCCTTCTCCCCAGCTTTTGGTCCCACCAGGCGGTTGCAGGAGCCTATACTTTCTCTGCTGTCAGGATTGTCAGTGCTACAGAGGGAGGTGCCCCTGAAGGTCACTGAGAGACACAAAGTCAGAAAAAGTAACATATATAGCCTTGTGATAAAGGTGACATTTTAATCTCCCATTATAATTCTAACTCTGGCACAGTTCTCAGTGCAAGGTGGGTGGACAGTCAGCATCAACTGGTCCCCCAAACCCAGGTATCTCTTTCCACCTTTTCCCTCAGACTTAAAAATGTCCAGTGATGGATAGTCTTTTTGCCTCTACTTTACAGCAGAAAAACTATAGAATTTGATCACTAAGTGACTTAGAGGTCATTTGATAAGTCAATTCAATCACTTAAAATGAAAAAGTCAGATCCTCTAACAGAGGTCATTTAGAGCACACTAACTTCCATTTGAAATATTAGGGGGAAGGATGGCACTGAAAACTGGAAATAATTTTTTTGCCATGTAAGAGGACTATTCTATTCTACCTGGAATGGACACACTAGGTACAATGCTCATTCACCCTACATTTCTCATAAAAATCTAACGATAAAGAAAGAGAGGAATCAGGGACAAGAAGAAAAATTCTTTTCTGGCTCTGGGGAATCAGGAATTTATATATTTCATTCATGAAACAATTATTGTGGGGTCTTACGTGCCAGGCACTGTTCTTAGATCAAGACAAGACTGTCCCCTTAAGAGTCTACTTTTTTCTTCTCCCTGCATAATATTGCCATCTCTTTCTCTCAGATATGGTCCTACCAGTCCACATGGTCACAACTGTCCACACAGTCTGGCCATGGAGAATGGACGACTGTGGTTCCTGCAAGCTTCTCTCTACCTTCTACCTCGGGGTCCTAGTTCTCCATTTAAAAAAATAAGGACAATGCATGCCAATGTAATCCCAATCCAATGCAGACCATAAAGTGGTGCCCTGTAAACATAAGTAGGATGTTCTTAAATTCAGAGATAAAAATATAACCCAGGGAAGCCATGAAACAATAAACAAAGGGCACCTCCTTTAGTATAAAGCTTCAGATTCAGCAAAATGAATGAGTGTCCTACTTGCAATTAACACTTTTTACAAGTTCAAGTTTACTTAAGAGAAAGGTTACACATTATAAAAAAGCTTCTAATTTGTTACTAATTAGAAAGGCTGGCAGGCATGAATAAGTGAAAATTTGGGATACAAAACACATGCCAAATAGTATGGCTTTTTCTAAAGAGAGGAATCAGAGGGTGTATAAGCAACTCTTTCTGAGAATCTTGATTCTGGGGACCCTCCTATGAGACCCTTCCTTTATTTAATTGTCACGATGTTCCCAGGAAGTAAACAGTAGTGAGACCATTTTTATTCCAGACTGGAAACTAAAGCTCAGGTGTTAAGTAATATGGTCTGTATTTTCTCTTCCAGTTCCTTTAGCAAAATTCCTTATTCTCTGAATCATTGTTTCTCAAGGAGCTTGGGTAAACTGGTCATTATAATCTTGGCCTGGAAACTTGGTATGGGATTGTCAAATACTGCAGGACATTTAGTATTGCCTGCTCACGGGCACAAAACACAAACAGTAGCTCCCAGTAGCAGTTTCTACACATCTCAGACGTGTCCTAGGACAATGCCATTCTCAGCAGTAGACAAAAACCACAGCTCTGCCTCTTTGAACCTAAAGACAAAAAACTGCAGGGAGGAATTCTTCTTTAGAAGTCTCTCCACTACCAGCAAATATCTCAGAAGTCCTTCATTTTATGGCATTTAGGCTAAGAAAGCCTCAGGCACCCTTATGGAGCCAGTTACAAAAGCTCCACAAATATATTTGCTATGTAATCTGCAAGCATCTTTGGAGGACTTATTATGGGCCAGGTACTACACTATTGGCCAGGAAGATGAAATCAAAGAGCACATGGTCTCTTCCTGCCAAGGGCTTAGAGTCTAGTGAGAGACAGATTAAGTATGATAAATACTAGGGTAGATATAAGCACAGATGGATGCTAGAGAAGCAAAGGAAGGGTAGAGGGACAGGGAGGAATGGAACAGGTTCCCAGAGGAAGTGAAGTTTTTATTAAGCCTTGAAAGACCACATGGGAGTAGCCAGGAAGGTCCCAGTTCCTGCTGCAAAGGCTGCCTTTGCAAAGACCAGAAACAGGAATCTTATTTTCAACAAGGCTTAAAACACTTCCTTCATTCTTCAAGTTCAGAGCTCATTGTGATTCAGAACCAGGATCTCCTGTCTACTAGATAGGTACTTTAGCCAAATAAGTCACTAGAAAATAAAACAAATTCTCTGTATTCCATACATACTTCTTTTCAGAGCTCATTTTAATATGGTCTGGCTTCACTGGTATGATTACCCATACGACAAAAAATATGACTAATTCTATGCTTTTTACAGTGAACACTAAATTGTCTTCAAGAACGCCATGGACTGCCAACAAGTGGGAGTGTCCCTCACTTGGGGACACAGAAAAGCAAAAAGATCGTAATCAATGTCATCTGATAAGTGAGGTGGAAGGGTGCCAGTAAGTCAATCCACCATTGGTCTCAAGCTCAAAATAAGCTCTATCTTGGCTTTTGTTTTTGAGGTATCTGAAATCTTGTCTATCAGTGGTCATAGTGCAAAAAGACAAATTCTCACCCTATTTTGATATTTGCACAGAAAAGACAAACTAGAAAAGTCTTTAGTTATTTTTTTTTAATGTCAGATCAATATATCTCTGTATCTGAGAGAGGGAAAGAAAGAACAGAAGCTAAGTTTTGTTGATGTAGTTGGAAAAACAGGAGGTGGCCAGCTGAGACAGCCCAGAGGCAGTAGTTTCCTGAGTTCATGGGTGCTGAGTATAGGACCTGGATTGTTGCTACTTTAGGTTGTTAAGACAGTAATTATGAGGAAAGGAAGAGTCAGATTATTTCAGTTATTCTCTCCTGGGGCAGGAAGGGGAGGCAGAAGCAAGTAAACCCATGTGGTTGCCTCTTGTCTCTAGCCTACAAGGAACAAGTTCATTTCCCCCTTGGCAAGGAGCCTGATGCTGCTGGCAGACATGCCCTCTTTCCTACCTCAGTTTCCCTCTGTAGAAGCACAATTCTATGGGTGAAGGTAGGCTCCCATTTAGTCCCTTGATGGTTTCACTTATCATTCAGGTACAGTTTGACTCTGAATTTGACATCAGAAACCCTTCTGGTCCACCATCAACAAGAAAGCCCTTGTTCCAAAGTAAGCGAACCTGAGATGAAAAACTGGAATCCCTCACAAATCACCTGACCCTACTTTTAACCAGGAAGTTCAAAGGAGGCAGAGCTGTATAATCAGCAAGTCCAAAGATCAAAATTAATAGGGGGAAGAGGAAGGTGGTCTTCAACATAAAGACGTTCCAAAGAGGCTAGTTGTCTTCCTCCAGTCCCCCCACCCCAGGCTAATTCCACTTGGTTTCGGTAAACTTTGCTAATCCCTGGAGAGCTGTATAAACATTGACAGGTGTAGGGACACCTTCACCCTTTGGGTACATCTGCTGCACTGTTGCTGGGTACACAAGGTGAGGGGCCCTTGACCCAATCGCAGTCCAAGCTTCCAGATGACGCACCTGATCAGGGTCCTCTCCCACGTGTGTAGGGGGCAAAGCGAACATCCTCAGTCCCGGGGACACCCAGTCTGTCCTGACAGAAGTGGACAAGACAAAAGGGCACCTTGGGGCTGAGACCTCATGCCGGACTCCCCGGCTTTCCCTCCATTTCCAGCATATCGTTTGCATTAGGGGCACTCTTCTCTTCACCTCCTACCCTAAAGTCCTGCTCATCTAGAGTCTCTACAAGCAAGCGAATAAAGCGCCTCTCGGCCTTCCTCGCTCAGGTGAGTGCCAAGTGGTGTAGGAGGAAGGGGCCCGCTCTCCGCCACCCCCTTTCCTCGCCTCCCCACGATCGCCGAGCTTCAGCAGGGATGTGTGGATTGGGGTGCGCGGGTTAAGAGGGAGCTTAAAATGCCCCAAGCGTCCCTTACCTTCCACAGCCATTCTCTCAGAGCTTCCCTAACGCATGCATAATTTTCTTGGCCGAGGTACTCCTCCTGCCCCGCGCTCCCCCCCGCCTCTCGCTTTCGCCTAAATATTCTGCGCTCATCTGCTCCAGGACCAACCTGCCGCGGTCACGCAAAGCGAGCAGCCGGCTCCCGGCTCCGCGCAGGGCGGCTGGGAAGTGTAGTCCCCTGCCTTCGCCGCGACCCGGAGACACGCCGAGTCCCCGCGGGGCGCGGCTCGCCGCCGCACACGGACGGCACTTGGGTATCAGCAGGCCCGGACCCAGCAATCTCTCTTAGGGGACTCGTAAAGGGGCCAGGGGACCCGTGAGCCTCGGGTGGTGGCGGGACTACATCTCCCAAGATGCCGTGCTTCCTTCCTTCAGCGCTAAGAGGAGGGATCGGTGATTGAGACCTTCCCTGTCATTAGGAGCGCCTGGGCACCTGGCCCCCGCGCAGCTCCAGGCAGAGGGCCGCCCAGCTGTGATGTGCTCGTCTGGTTGGCTCTGGCCCCCGGACCACCCTTTTTTTTTTTTTTTTTTTTTTTTTAAGCGAGCGGAGCCACTGGCTGCCTGTGATTCTACACCTGGGCCAGAGACCTGCTGCACAGGATGCCGTTGAAACTTGTTCCTCTGCACCCCGGGATGTGTGGGGTTTGTGGGGAATCCAGCCAGGTCAAGCATAGGTTTTCTGATCCTCCAGAGTGATTCTTGAGGCTAAGTACTTATCATAGGAGTGGGTGAATGCGGGAGTGGCTTAAAAATCCCCAACAGACAGCATCCCCAAGAGATTATTAGGAGCAAAACCTAGGAGCCAGGATTTTACTGAAGGACATCTGACCATGGAAGCCTACCTGGCTTGCGAGGTGTGAGACTTTCATCCTCCCAGGCCTGGGAGTCTGTTGGTGGTTCGTGATAAGCCTAATAATAGTGCCCAAGAATTGGTGTTCTTTCCATTTCTGAACCTATGCCCTAACTTCAGGTGCGGGTGATGCCGTAAGTAGAAAGGATAAGGGGAATCACGTAGATGGCAATATAATTCCCGAGCTGGTAAATATTGATAAAAATTAAGCTCCCATACTCTATTTTTCTGCTGCATAAGGAAATACAGATGCAGTTATGGCTGGAAGGAGTAAGGGAACGATCTTGAGAACAAATCCGATTTAGGATTGGATTAAGACTTTAAAGGCCAGGAGCTCAGAAATGCCTGCGGTGCCCCAATCACCCAATCTGCAGCACCTCTGCCCACACTCCACATTTTTTTTTTTTAACCTGCTCTGCGAAATAACTCCAAGGAAGTACAAAGACTATATTCTTTCCATGATGACTACTTAGACTTGTCTGTCTTGAAAAAAATTTAAAAGAAACATTTTCTCAATAGTTTTGTTTCTGGGTGTGTGTGGCACACCTGTTTCTTTGGTTGCTAGTAACTTGCTTAGTCCTCCTGTTGGCTAGCATGGCTGTATAAAATATAGGTACTTTAAAAACTACCTGTATGTAATCATTAAATACCCTTGGTGATACTTTAAATCTGAGTTCATGGAGCGGTGAGCAAATCAAACTTCAGCCTTCCATCCTAGGTACAATCAAGAGACCTGTCCAGAAAGACAAACTTTCCTTTGAAAAAAGAATTGGCAGACTTAATATACAGCCACATATTCTAAAACCTGGAAAATGCTGAAACTCAATGCTTTCCTCCTGCCTCATGTACATACAATCATCAAAGTGTTAAGTCTTTAAATTTAAAAGATGGAAAACAAAGCCATATGTTTTAGTCAACTTTTTTGCTGCTGTGACTAAAATACTGACCAGAACAATTTTAGATGAGGAAAAGTTTATTTAGGGGCTAAAGGTTTCTGAAAGCTTGATCCATAGACAGCTAGCTTCATTCCTCAGGGCTCAAGCTGAGGCTGACAGAGGGAAGTGGCTCACATGATGCTCAGTAAGCAGAGACAGATACTCTGCTGGCCAGATACAAAATACATACCCCAAAGGCACACCCTACCCACCTTCAGTTACCCCTCAGTTAATCACATCAGGGAATTAATTCACTAATTGGGTTAAGGCTCTCATAACGCAATAATTTCTCCTGTAAACCTTCTTGCATTGTCTTACACATGAATTTTTGGGGGAAACCTCACATCCAAACCATAACACCAGCTACAGGCAATGTCAGTCTTTCTCAACCTTGACTGTACAAACATACCTCTAGGTCCCACTCTCTGGGTTTAGATACAAACACTTTAAGTTTTAAAAGTCCACAGGTGATTCTACTCTTCAGCAAAACTGAAAACCATTGGTCTGTGTTCAATCTCTTAAATATCTGAGTGATATTAAATGTATAAGTGACTGAAATTCATTGCTAATGCAAAAACCTTGTTTTAGCCTAAGTCTTTAATAACGTTCCCAAATGATGTGTGTTCCAGTTGAATTTCATTTTTAGTATGAACATAAATAAGATGTGAATGAAATATTAGTTTGAACCATGTGAAACAGCCTATGTTTGACTATTTTAAACTAATAACTGATGTGGTTTCATGCGGTTCAAACTAATAAATGATAAGCAGCAGTTAAGCAGAAGTTTTTGATTCTAGTGGAATATTAAAATCACCTGGGATGCTTTGAAAATAATTGCAGGTCTCAATAAAGTGGTCAAAATAAAAAGACAGGAAATACCAACTCCTGGCAAGTCTGTGAAGCAGTAAGGACTCATATTGCTGCTGGTGTGCAAATGGGTATAATCTCTTTGGAACAACACTTGACATTTTAAGCTGAATATCCTCTTGTCCAGTGACCTAGCAATGCTACTTTTAAATGTATACTGTGTTCTCTAAAAGACATATATAAGAAAGTTCATGGCTGCATTGTTTTTATATCCCCCAAGTGGGAAACAATCCAAATATTCATCAATAATAGGTTAGATAAATAAGTCATGATGTAACCAAATAGTCCTATATATCAGGAGTCAACAAAATATTGCCACTATGACCAGTGAGCACCACCCATTTATGAGCTAAGTGTGATTTGCATTTTTAAATGTTTGGAGAAAAAGCATAATATTTTGCAACACCTGGAAATTATATAGACATATGTACATGATGTGGTCAGTTTTTCTTCTTCATCTACAAAGCATGAAATGTTTCCTACCTGGATCTTTCCAGAAAAAAAGAAAAGGATTGCCAAACCCTGCTATAAGGTAATGAGAATAAATGAATTATAACTGTATAGGACAATATAGATCAACCACATGCATGCATATTATTTATTTCTAATAACAGTCTATCCCAACATTTGGTGTCTGGAAACAATACCATTTCTTATCTTTTTATTTGGATAATTTCAGTAAAACTTGACCTGGACCTCTACTTCAGTATCTTTCACAGACTTCAGTCAAGTCATGTAAAGACTCAAATGGGAAGGACCAGCTTCCAAACTAAGATGGTTGTGGCAGAAATCAGTTCCTACAGACTTTTGGACAGAGGGCATTAATTCCTGGCTGACTGTTGACTGGAGTTCATCCTCAGTCCTTTGCATCCATGGCCATTCCAACATGGCAGCCTGCTTCATCCAAGAGTGCAAGCCAAGAAGGAGTCAAGATAGTCTGCTAGCAAGGTGGAAGTTAGAACCTTTGTCACCTATTCATGAAAGTACCATCCCTTCAGTGTTGCCATGTTAATGAGAAGCATGTTCTTCCGGAAGATAGAATTAGACAAGACCTTGAATACCAGAAAGTAGGGGTCCCTGGGAGCCATCTTAGAAGCTGGCTACCACAACACACAGCAGAATATTGAATGAAAAAAAAGTCAGACCACAAAAGCACACATTATGGTGATCCTATTTATTTGAATTTTAAAAACCAGATAGAACTAATTCATAGCATTAGAAATCAGGATGGAGTTTCCCATACTATGGAAGGGGAATTACAACAACAATGGAAGGAAGCCTCTCAGGGACACCTGCAATGGTGTCCTTGACTGTCATGCAATTTACACACATGTATACTGTTTGTGAGCACATACTGAGCTTTATACATATGATTTGTGCAAGTTTATGTGTGTATTATAGTCTAACAAAATTTTGAAAAGGAATAAATGCTTAAATTCCACTGCATATGATAAATGATCCATTTGCCATCCTCTCTTTAATTATCTGTCCTTCTTGTTTTCTTTCTTTGCCATAGGAAAGTGGCAGTTCCATTCAACTTCATTTAATAAGTGCGTTTGGAAGACCTACTATGTGCCAGGCATTCATCTAGGTACTTGGGATATACAGTAGGCTAAATTTCTAGAAAAAGGTCTAAAAACTTTATACCACAATAGTTGATCTTTAAAAAAGTAAATTATTGGGGTAGGCCTAAAGTTATCACATGTTCCCTTAAAATCAGAGATCTTTCTTCAGTTGGTAGCAGAAAAGGATGGTGAAAGAGGAACTACAAAAAATTCTAGGCATGAGAAGTAATCAGAACCCTTTATTCTTTATAAAGGAAGGGAGCAACATGAGAAGGGATGTACATGGCCCCTGACTGACAGCCCATATGGCAGCAGAAGCATTGGTTTTGTAGTTATCAGGAACTGGATTATGCCAACAAAATGAATGAGCCTGCAAGAGAATCCTTCCCCAGACGCTTCAGAGAAGAGTCTAACCCAGCTGATGCCTTGATTTAGGTCTTGTACACCCTGAGAGAGAACCCGGATAAGCCCTCCCAAATGTCTGAGCTACAGGACTAGGAGCTAACAAAGGGCTATTGTTTTAGGTTGTTAACTTTGTGATAATTTGTTATGCAGCAATAGAAATGAATACAGAACACACCCTGTGCAAAACAGAATATTATCCTGGCCATATTTTTGTGGGTTAAGACAGTGAAAAATAATGATAATATTAATAATACCAATCATGACCAAGTAAATCAGAATCTATGGAGGTAGATCTCTCACTCCCCAGATTTCTTTCTCTTTCTCAAGTTCCTCAAGTGTTTATAATCTGTAGCTCTATTATGCAAAATTTTAAAAGGAGAGCAAAATGCCTGGTGAGAAGAGACACATTGAACATTTCCCTCTGTTGGGTGCTCTATTAAGCTGTCACTGAATCTTGCCATGTTTCTTTGCAACATCCCTCTTGATCAAGAACTTCTCCATGCTCTCTGCCATGATCCTGTGGAAGTCAGACAGACCTGGATTCAAAGCCTGGCCCTGGTGAATATGAGTTATTTCTCCCTGGATATGGTATTGAAAGCATCGAGTATGTTTCCACAATTGAAGTTGGCATTGAAAAAGTTCTCACAGTGTTTGTGTTAGCCAGCTTCTCACTGCTGTGACAAATACCTGAGAAAAACAACTTAAAGGAAAAAGATTTACTTTGACTCGCAGTTCCAGAGGTTTCAGTCCAAGATCAGCCTGTTCCATTGCCTTGGGTCTGAGGCAAAGTAGAATATTATGGCCGAAGGGCATGGTGGAGGAAAACCACCTAGCTTATGGCCGCCAGGAAACTCGAAGGGGGGTGAAAGAGAGAAGGAAGGACTGGGGACAAGAAATACCTTTCCAGGGTACACCCGCAGTGACCTACTTTCTTCAACCTGGTCCTTCCTTCAGTTTCCACTGTCACCCAGTAGCTTATTCAGCTATTGATGGATTAGTCCTCCGATGAGGTCAGAGCCTCCATGATCCAATCATTTTCCAATAGCTGCACCTCTGAACTTTGCTGCCTTGGAGACCAGGCCTTCAGCACATGAGCCTTTGGGGAACACTTCGTATCCAAATCACAACAGGGTTGTTACAGGGATTAATTCAGTTTATTCAGGTAGATCACTTAGAAATGTACTTGAAATATAGTTAGTTGGTTTTCTTACTGAAGAAGGTGAAGTGTACAAAATACCTCATCCTATTAGGTGTTCAAAAATGTCACTTTTACTTCCTTTCTGAAGTTCTGATCATCACTCACACATAAATATATGTTCTCTCTCCCTTGTTTCAATGTTATTTATTTAACTAACATTTGTTAGGCAATCACCATGAAACCAGTATTGTTCTAAGGCCTAAGAATTCAGAGATAAGGTCTTAGGCTCAACAGGGGTGGGACTCAGGATGGAGGAAAGAGAGAGGATATGATGGAAATAGGTAAGTCAATCTGCTGTCAAAAGGCATGGAATAAGGGCTATGGTCAGTGGTGATGGTTAATCTGTGTCAGTTTGGGTCACAGTGTGCTAAGATATTTGGTCAGATATTCTGGGTGCTTTTGTGAGGATGTCTGAATGAAATTAACATTTAAATCAATAGACCGGAACTACATCATTAACTTTCGTGGTTCTCTGGACTTCAGATTCACACTGGAACTAAGTCATCATCTTCCCGGGGTTCCAGCTTGCCAACGCACTTTGCATATCTTGAAACTTGCCAGCCCTCATAGTCTCACGAACAATTCCTTATAACATATCTCTTTCCATGTATAAATACATCTTACTGGTTCTTCCTCAGTGGAACCCTGACTAATACAGGTGTAGATCTCCTAGACTCTGCAATATCCTTAGGGACAGAGGAAGGTGAGAAGAAAAGACAATCAAGAAGACCTCCCATGTCCTGATTCTTGAGCCAGGTGTAAGAAGTGCTCAGAGATTATTGGAAAAGACAAGGGCATTCTGGATAGCCGTCACAGTGTGTGCAAAGGCAGAAAGGGGCGAAGAGATCAGGAACCTGCAGAGAGGGTCAAGCACAGGATGTGCATCTAAAGATGCTAAGAATGTCCATCAACACAGATGTCTTGTGTTCCATCCAGTTTTGGCTTCCCTTAGAAGTACAGGGGAGTCGATGACGTATAATAAATGGAGGGGCAAAATATTCAAATGTTCCCAGCTCAAAACTAGTAGCTTGTATGCATAGGAGCCTCCACTGGACTCTCTTATATAAATGTATTTATAGCAGAATATTATTTCATGTTTTTAGTTAATAATTTATTATTAATATAATAATAGCAGTGATTATTAACTGATTCTGTGTGCTGGAGTGCCACAGTGTAAAAGCATATATCACACATTTTTCATTAACCACTTGTAATAGCTCCTGGAACTGGATCAGAGTTTTTATTTTATACCTAAGAAAACTCAAGCACAGAGGAGTTAGTGATTTGTCTATGTGTTTCCAGCAAAGCAGACTCTGAGAATTTCTCTCCTTCCTCCTTATTAACAGAATTTTGATTTTATTTGGGATGGTGATGTTCCAATTAAAAGGCCAAATGTTCCAACCTTCCTTGTGTGAGTAAATTCTGGCCAGTTGGATCTAGTAAAAGTTTTTGAGTGGGACTTCTAAAAAACATTTTTAAATGGAAATGACAGCTAGCGTTAGACTCATTTTTATCCTTTTCCCTTTCCTTTAGCTTCATGCCTTGAACATAGTGTTGCTAGAGCTCTGGTAATCTTTATGGTTGATGATGTGAGCTACAAAGAGCAGAGCAAAAATAAGGGTACTTGATGTTAGCCAACCAACCACGCACTAACTTTATCTTGTATTTTGTATGAGAGAAAATAAAATTGCATATTATTCAAATGACTATTATTTTTGGTCTCTGTTATCAGCAAACAAATAAATTTCCTAACTGATACATCCAATTTTAGCAAGGGTCAGTGTCTGGATCCCATCCCATGAATCCCATGAACCTCTGTGTTCATTATTATGCTATTATTGTACATAAACACTTCAAGTGCTGGAACTGAGTCTGATTCTTGTACTTTCACACTTTCATAATTGTGGTTACATAGTAAGTACTTAAACAATAATTTATTATTACTATTTTTATTATTATCAGTAGCATTTATCATGTGATTATAAATAACTGGCTCTTTAATGAGCACTTTCATATACTATGTCTCATTTGATCCCTACAATATAGTCAAATATCACTATTTACAGTTGAGTAAATCAAGGCTCAGTGAGATTAAATAAGGTGTCAAAAACATGAAATAGTAGTGAGGTGAGTCAGGTTTAAGTGCAGAGCTTTGTAGCATCAAGTTATTCCATCTTGATTTCAGTCCTAATGTGTGTGACATGATCACACGTCTGACTTAATGAACATGTGCACTTGAACCGGTGCTAATAATGATAAAATAAAGGGTTTAAAATACTTTATGATCAGAAAGTGTGATGTAAACAATGACTCAGTAATTTGTGTATATATTGGAATGTGCAGAATAGAAAACATCAGCCCATCACACTCTTTAAGTGATTTAAAATTAAAAAGTAAAAATATTGAGATGTGGCTACAGGTTTTGACAGTTCCTCATATTTAAAATAATGTATCTAAATATTTCCCTGCATTTTCTGTTCTACCTAGGTGGCCTTTTTCATAAATTTCTATAGAAAACACTTGTAAGTCTCAAAAGTAAATTGGTTGGTCTTATCTCCATTCTGTCTGGGACGATCTTATAAATCTAACTAAAATAATCCAAACCCTCAAATCTAAAACTTGTGACTTGATGAAAAGAGAGAAAAATATGATTTCCTATATTATTAAAATTAAAAATAACTCTTTCTGATCTTGAGTCTTGAACAGAAATGCCAATCGTTCCAGCAATATCAGGCTTCTGTTGGAATGAGAGAGCATATTTTTTAGTAAAAGCGTAGCTATTTCTGCTTAAACCACATTGCATATGATTAAATCATGTGTGTTTTCTATATTGTGATAAGTTGATGAGACAGCTTCTATGCCTCATTTTTAAACACTCAAATTTCATGACCCCCAAATGGGCATATATCTATTTTGTTAACAGTTGTTGCCTTGATATTTGGTTTAAGTACTCACGCTTCATAGATATAAGAGCTAGGCTGTCATCCTAACAGATACTTACTAGCTCTTGTTTATTAACCAAGTCCTTTAACAAGTTTCCCCACATGTACGGGAATATAGTTAACTGAATCATGCACTGATTACCTAACACAGAGTACTGGTGCTCAGCAATAACTGGGAGAGTGTAGAAAGAGTGCCAAGCACTGGTCCTGGGACACAATGAACATCCAGTAAGTGCTGGCTTTCATCATCGTCATGTTCCAAGGAAGCCTCGGGAGCCATTCCCAAGAACTCAGATGCACTTTCAGTTAAGTGTTGATGGGTCTTGACTTGTAGTTAAGTCATAGGATGAGCTTAAATTATGTATGCGGAGCCTTCTCAGTCAGGTGGGAAACATGGCTATGCTATGGGAAAGCCATGTACTGGACATTTGCCCATTCTTTGATAGATTCTGTGGATAGAAACAAGTGTAGGACTATTGCAGACTGTAATGACTGATTACATACAAACATGAACTGTTCTGGAGTTGGTATGCTCAAGTAGATTTGCAGCAGCTCTTCTTACCAGTGTTGCTCCTTCTCCACCAGTGGATCATAAACAATGCTAACAGCCCAGGAGTGGTCCTCTGGAACTGCTTGTCATCTACACACACCTGCAGAATGCTACAAAGGCTGCAACTTATTTGCACCACTCAATTATCATATGTCAGATGTTGAATATTCCAGGTTTGGAGGCTACATTTTATTCCTTTCTCTGAGCTGACTAGAATTCTTTGCTACACATGCTAAAGCTGACAGGTTGATGTTATCATTTTTAAGTTTTAATTTATTTTTTTCTAGTAATTATTATCTTATTTGTACAAATGTATGGAGTACATTGTGATATTCAATACGTGTATACAATATGTACTGATCAAATCAGGGTATGTCATTCTTTCTTAACCCTTTCCCTTTCCCTTTGTTCCTCTATTAATAATTATCTGAAATATTTTTTACTTTTAGTGCTTATATATGTTATAATTAACTTTCAAACATGTTATTGTATTTTACCTCTAAGACGATTGTGAGTAAATATTATTTACTTCATTTTATAGGCATGGATCAGAGCCTAGGAGAGGATAGATGAGTTGTTCAAATTTGAACAACCAAGAAACACCTGACTTCAGCACTTTCAACTTTCAAATCCAGTACTTTTCTCATTTCATCTCAATGCATTATCTCTTTAGATGTAAAAGCACAACTTACTTGGCCTCTTAAAAATATACAAAAATGCACTCTGATATGAAAAATCCCATTTGGTATTGAACATCAATAAAATTCTACCTGAATTGTGCCCAATAATTCATAGAGAGTGAAACTTTCTCTGAGTGATCTTGAAAAGTGCAGTGGTCTCAATGGAAGATTCTAGCGGGAAGATGTTCACATTCACATTCTTCAAGCCTAAGCTGCTATCTTACAAGTTGACTGCAATTGTTTACCATCTTCTCTATCTGCCACACATTCCTGCCCTCTGCAGTCCCTTCCCCACCAGCAAACAATGATAGGACTCAAACCTAATCATCTCACTCCTGTGAAGTCCTTTACTCCTTTGCTCTTTGGTTGGTCCACAAGCCCCAACAAATTTGGCCTCAGCCTTCCACGACAGGTTAATTTTCTCCATTCTTGCAGAGCTAAAAATCTTTCCTTATCAGCACTCATATAAACTTGTAAGAATATATTTATTTTTGTTTCCACTTAAATACTGTCAGTGTCTGCTCTGCTTCCATGGGAGCAGGGATGGATCCGCATTCGCCCACTGTTGACATTCCATCCACTAGAACTCTGTCTGGTGCATAATAAATACTTAATACATGTATTACGTGTTTATAAATAATGAGTGACTGGTGGATTCCATGAATAAACTATCTAATCCTGAGTCTTTACTTTTTCCAAAGATACTGCATGTTAATATTTTGTTTTTGTTTCAATATTTCAGACTTGTGGGAATAGAGATTTTTATACATGGGATAAGTTCAGAAATATCTTAGAGAAAATTTCATCTAAGCTGTCTTATTTCACAATGGAAACAAAAAAGGGAAAATCTTTTCCCAGGTTACACCATGGCAGAATAGTTCCTAACCCGGAGCTGGGTCCAATTTTTTGTTGGTGGTCTGTGTTTTGGTTTATAGAAGGTTTTGAGTCTCCCAGGTGTTCATGTGTTGGACGCTTGGTCCCCAGGGTGACAAAATTAAGAGGTGGTGAGAGCTTTAAGAAGTGGGGCCTTGTGGAAGTTGTTAGATCATCGGACGTTTGCCCTTGGAAAGGATTAATACAGTCTTCATGGAACCTAGCCATTCTCTGGCTTCCTGTCTTGCCATGTGATCACTCCCTCATTCCCAGGTTCTCACTACTGTGACCCCATCTGCTGTGAGGTCCTCACTAGAGTCAAGCTGATGCCAATTCCATTAAGTAAACCATTTTTTCTGTATAAGTTATCAAGTCTCAGTTATTTCAGTGTAGTAACAAAAAACTGACTAATAGATTTTTTTTTTTCAGGTGGCAGGGTGGGAAGGGAGGTTTTGTTGTTCTGGGCTCATCTTGACTTGGTGGCTGAGCTTCAAGCTAAGGAGGTGGGAGCAGCTGTGCTCCTCATTCAAGGTTTGTGGGTAGCTTAGGGTATCTCTTTTCTAGGTTGACGGGGTGGCAGCTAGCTGGGGAAATTTCTTCTCTTAATAATGGCAAAGGAACAAGAGGGCAGAAGGAGACATGAAAGACTTTTAGGGCCTGATTCAGCCTGGGGCATTTTCATTTTTTCTCCTATGTCATTTGCCAAAGAAAGTCACATGATCAATTCCAAAGGTGAGGTGTGAGGAACTATACTCTGCAATAGCAAGGATACGAATGCAGGGAAGAAGGGAGCCTTGGGCTAACTATCCAAGCTCCACAATGACTGGGCATTGATTTTCTGTGGCTGCCATACAAAGCACAATGAGCTGAGTGACTTAAAAAAACAGAAATTTATTCTCAGCGTTTTGGAGGCTAGAACTCTGAAATCTAGGTGCTGGCAGGGCCATGCTTCTACTGAAGGCTTTTGGAAATAGTTCTCCCATACTTCTCACTTTAGTGGTTGTGGGCAGTCCTTGGTGCTCCTTAGCTTGTGTCTACATCTCTCTAATCTCTGTCTTCATCATCAGGAGGACTTCTTCCCCAGGAGAGCATCTCTATCTCCAAATCTTCCTTCCTTATGAGCATACCAGTCACTGGATTTATAGCCCTTTTCTAAACCAATATGACCTCTCCTAAATCTGATGACATTTGAAAAGACCCTATTTCCAAATATGGTCATATTCACAAATATTGGAGTTCAGTAATTCATCGTATTCATTTGGGTGCACAATCAGCCAACAACAGAATCTTGTGCCTTCTTTTATAAAACGTAGTATTTATTTTTAAAGTCTGGGTTCTAGACTCAATATCAATATCATCTGGGAGCTGCTTAGAAATTAAAATTCACTCTAAACCTATCTAATCAGAAATTTGGGGAGTTAGGACCTACTAACACCTATTAATGTGAGGTGTGACAATTTCTTCAGTTGGTTTTAATTCATGCTAAAGTTTGAGAACCACTACAATAAAAGACAGTGTAAGATTTTTCAAAAGGTAGATTTAACCATTGTTCTCAACAAAGAGGGAGAGGTAGGAACCATGGGTGTATGTGTGTGTTTCTTAGAATTTAGGGGTGTTAGAGCAGAAATGGGGGCATCCAGCTGCTGGTAAGATGCAAGAGAAGGGAATTGCTCACAAGGGGCAGGTGCTAGAAGTTCAGTGGGTTTAACCAATCCACTGAGGAACATTAGTTATCCAGGTCCCACTTCCCCCATGGACAAGTGAGATGATAAAGTGCAGTTCTTTCACCCAAAGTCATTGCAATGAATTTTCATTTCTTCAGGTGCGAGGATGCTGGGAGGGGCAATCCAGGCTGGCTCTTGAGCCACACTTGAGCTGCACTGGGCAGAATCAATGAGAAAACATAGGCAATGTGTTTTGCAGAGTTTGACACATTTGAAAAAATAGTTATTACCAGAGAGCTATAACTGTGTAGGTCTGTCTCCAACCAATCTGGAAAAGAATGACCCTGGGCAGAGCTAAGAGAGGAAAGGTGACATACCTGAGTATAGTATTCAGGCAAGGGGATTTAATTTACTAATGAACTCACATCTAACATAACTATGTTTAAGGAAGTCAGAGCCTAGATGGGGTTAGATTCTCAAGTTAAACGTATGGTGTAAAAACCAGATATGGTCAATTTTGCACTTGAAAGTGTTTTAAATTGCCCATGATATATGGGACTGGACAGTAATTTTATGTATATAATCTCATAGACTGATTTTCTGGTGTGAAAGAATTTGGGAAAATAGAGAAAAGTCAACAAGGATAGTCTTTATGCAAATGTATATTTATTAAAAACATTCTTCCTTTAAAATAATAAATTTCTAGTTATGGATGGGGGAAGGGATAACAGTGCTGACTTTTTAAATCTAGATTCTAATGTCTTAATATGCCTTTTGGTTTTATGAGGATTAAATGAGAATATTAAGGCTTCATCTTAGATTGGTGGTAGGTCTATAAATAAATTGGAATTCTATTCGATAGATTTAACCTGCCTCTATGTGCTGATCTGTGCTTACTTAGTGGTCATGATTTTCTGGAAGTTCTTCTCAGTTCTTTACCAGAGTCCAGGTATTCTTACTCTGGAGGCCATGTGCTTAACCACTCTGCTACACTGCCTTTCTAGTTTTTCACATATTTCGTTCCCACCACTTATAATTTTGGAGAGTAGCAAAATGAAACTAGACCATGGACCTGGACACATTGCTGTCTGGTGAGGGTCCAAGGACAACCCTTCTGTGCTGTTCTTGAAGGTTGGGCAGTCATGTGGTTAAAACCTCAACAGCCTTTTATTCTGGGGGCAAACATAAGCTTTCTTGTTCTCCAGGAGGAGCAGAAAATCTGCATGTTATGTTGTTGCAAAAGAAAAGAATAGAGTTTGTATTATTCTGTGGTTAGAGATGAAAAAAGTCTGGCCAGAAAGCAAAAGTCTTGGAGATCCGTGCAGCCAGAGCTAGGCAGGAGGCACCCTAGTGCTGATGACAGATTAGTGCCCTCATGAACCTGAAGGATGATCTAGGGCTCAATCCTAATGTCTGCAGATGCAAAGAAGTAAAAGAAAAATGAGATGTGGGAGATGATTTAGATTGCACCTGGGAGAGAAAGAATGTAGCACAGCCAAGATGCGCCCGGGAGACCAGGCCAGCATTAGCACAGACCAGTGGGAGCATTGCCTGCTACTGGTCTTTTCCAGCTCCTGGTAACTGTTAGTGAGAACAAGGCATTCGAAAAGACGTTCTGCAAGGTCTATTTGATTCAGGGATCCTAAGAGATGGAAATATGAATCTTATGGGATAGGGGAAATTATAATTAACCCACAGCTTTAAATGCTGCTGGAGTCGTATCTGTTAGGTGTCCCATACAACTCTTCTATGGACTCTTGGGGGTACTTTCTTTTCACTTCCTGGCTGGTTTCTTGGAAAAGAACAACAAACACAACCATGAAGACTTCCTAAGACCCTGGTTCCTATGGTGTTGCCTTATGTGTCTTCATTATTGATTCTACCTAACAGCAGTAGAAAATATTGTGCACCCTGTAAACAGAATGAAGTTCAAACTCTGCCCCTCACTATGTACTGGGTGGGCAAACTGAAACAAAATAATCAACATCTTTTTTTTTTTTCTACTTTTTAAAAAAAATTTTTTAGTTGTCCATAGACCTTTATTTTTATTTATTTATATGCAATGCTGAGAATAGAACCCAGTGCCTCACAGATGCTAGGCAAGTGCTCTACCACTGAGCCACAACCCCAGCCCTAATCAACATCTTTGACCATGATTTTCTTATCTATAATGTGGACAATAATCTATCTTCTACACGTTTTGTTTTGTTTTGTTTTTGATACTGGGGGATTGAACCCAGGGGCACTTAACCACTGAGCTACACCCCTAGCTCTTTTTATTTTTTTGTTTTGAGACAGGTTCAGTGGTTAGACAGGTCCAGCCTTGCTAAGTTGCTGAGGGTGGTTTTCAACTTGTAATCCCCCTGCCTCAGCCTCTCAAGTTGCTGGGATTAGAGGCAGGCCCTACCGTGACTGTCCCTACAGGGTCTTTTTGAGAAAAATTGTCTCTCTATATTACCAACTAACCTAAAATGTAGAAGCTTGAAATAATGAACACTTTTCATTTCACACAAGTTCTATGCTTCATGGAACTGAGAACCGATTGGGTGCATTGTTCCAGCTCAGGGTTTTTCATGAGGCTGCAACCAGGATGTGGCTCAGGGCTGTATTCATCTGGAGGCTCAACTGGTACTGGTGAAGCCACAGCAAATTGCCGCCCCCACCACACACACACTCTTAGAAATAGGTGCTGGCTGTCAGCAGGAGGTCTGAATACCTCACAATATGGTCCTTTTCATGGGACTGCTGGGTTGACCTCAAGAAATGACGCTGGCATCCCCTAGGGAATGATTCAAGAGAGCAAGGAAGAAGTCGCAATGCCTACTTACTAGAAGTGAGACACTAAGTGTTAGTTCACACACAGGTGGGCAGGATTAGGGTCTACTTTTTGAAAAAGAGTGTCTAAGGATGGACAGATTTTAAATTTCCGCAAGAAGTAACACAATTAAAATTCTTGAAATAGATTTTAAAATTTCATTAAATGAGAATAATTGTTCATTGAAAGTTTTAACAGTATCTGTTCTACTCCACCTCTTGGGTCCCCAGCATAATGTGATATCACAGTCGTTTAAAATAAGAAGCTAAAAGTATTGCTTGCCCTGGGTCTGGTGTTGTACTAAGCATTTGTGTGGACCAGAACATTTAATCTTCATGATGACCCTGGAAAATGGGTGCCAGTCTATTAGTATCCTAAGTCTACAGATGGAAGTGAAAATATACCCAGAGAAGTTAAGAAGCTTTAACCATCTCACTGAATATTTTCACCAGTCAAGGCTCCCAGATTTAGTCATGTGAAACACTTCTGCCTCTAAAACTTATTTGTCTGGGAATATTTTGGAGGCAGGAGGAAAATATTAGAATTGTGAAGTTTGTATCTTGAGGGCCCTTTGTTCAGATTGCCCTAGAAATACCCAGTCAAAATTTCCCAATGTGAAAGACAGAAGCTCCTCTTTTACCCTCTTCCTTGTCCATCATTTGATAAAACACCCCACAGCCCTTCTTCTTTCTTGTTTTGTACTTTCAATTTCTCCTGGAAACTTGGATGTCTGAAGGTCCTATGGCTACATCACATGTTTGAAAACTACAAAAGTAGATGACCTCAGGGGTCATTTTGTGTTCCAAATTCTTATGATTCCATGAACCTTTCCTGTCCCTGCCTCCCCATCATTACAGAAGTTAGTGACCAAGTCCAGTCTATTCCATTCTCACCAATTTCTCTTGATTTTCCTTTTCTCATTCCTTATCATTCTATATCTGAGATTGAAACATTGTAGAAGTTCCTTAACGGGGTCCTTGTCTCTAGTCACTCTCAATTCCAAATCATCTTGTGTTCAATGGCCACATAAATCTCCAAGAATGTCTTTGCCACTCCGTTGTTAAAATAAACCCTTTTATTGGCTATGTCACTTACTTCAGAAAGGGATCCCACAGGTACCAGTGCATATCAATATCAATTGGTAGCTTTTGTAGAGATCAGCCTAAAAGAAATTAGTAAGTCATTTTCCTTACTAATAGAATTTCTTCAAGGTTCTGGTATGTTCATGTGCAATGTGAATCTTCTGGAGGGATAGATGATGTGACCCATAGGTTTCTCTCTTGGCTTGTTGTGGGCAAGCACAAGTTGCAGGTCATGGAGTTTTTGAGGTTGTCCACTTGGAAGCTGTTCGTTTTCACCATGCCTCTTCCCTGATGCTTTTCCCTTGCTGATGAGCCCCCATATTCTCTGTAATGCACCTTAACATGGGAAAGTTCAGAAAGTCAGTCCTTATAGGCTGTCATGCTCTCTCTCCTTTCTGCCCCACCTTTGGCCTCCCCAGAACCACCACTTCAGAATGACAGGATGTGTTTGTGCATGTACATGTTAACGTAAGTTTCTTTACTGGAGGACTGGACGTAAAGGACATTGCTGTACCGGATGAAAATTTTCAAAGTTACAAACTAACATAACTTAGGATTCAAAATATGTGTACATGTGTGTGTATGCATGTGAGTGTTTGTGGTGTGTCTGTATCTGTGCGTATGTGTGTGTGTTGTGTGTGTGTGTTGAATAAGAAGTTAACCCTTCACTAGAATGGTCCTCTTTAAGCACATCTACTGTTTTAAACCTGACTTCCCTATCCCTGGTGTTATCCTTCTGTTGGAGAGTCTTTTATCTTGTAGACTTCCCCAAAGAAACTCCATTCACATTATGGAGGGTGTGTATGTAGAGCTCCCAGCAGGGCTGACTAGGTTTCTGTTCAATTACATTAAGTATCACTTCTCTCCCTGACTAATCCTAGCCTCCTTTCTTACTTTCTTTTGGTTGTATCTTCCAAGAATATTCCTTTCCATTGGGCCACCTACCCAATGGGTGATCCCAAGACCCATTGTAATTCCACTCACTAAGAAATCCCCCAAATTCAAGTCATTGAGTACAGAGTAGTATCCTGTGTTTGTTCATTTGCTTGTTTTGGGCAATCAGTTATTTCTTTTGATATCCAAAGAGCTGAGGAGTAGGACAGGAAGAGGTTTCTGGTATTGCAGACCTTCACATCATCCAGGTTGGCATGTGTCCCCCAAGGCAGATTTCTTTGGAGGTTACTCTAAAACTAGACCTTAAAAACACCTCTGATGATAGAAATTAGATTGGTTAGAATAGCACTGAACTTACTCTAAAATTATCTTTATTCTCAGGGAGAACAGAGTCCCTCTAAACCCTAATGAAAAGCAAAGTATTTTTTAACTGCTTTGTAATTTGCAAGATGAATTTTTCTTCTTTTAAGGGCAGTACCTCTCATTATTATGCTCAGTGATTTTCCTTCGGTGCTTTTCACTCATATCACTTTTGACCTTATGAAAAGGAAAAGAATTGTATGCTTCCTAAGATGGTTTCCTTAGTCCTATAAAGAGAACATTGAAGGACCATTCAAGCAAGCAAGCAGTCAGGAAATAAGCAGTTGGGCACTAGAAATGGAAACACCAATAATGTTTCCCACCCTGAGAGTTGGCCTTAAAAGGCATCTATCCACTCATTCGTTCATATGTCAAATACTTTTAGTGTTTACTATGTGCCAGAGACTATGTTTGGTGGTAAGGAGTTCTTACACTGAATTCCCTGGGATTAAACTCTGAGACTGGATTTGTGAATTATGTGAGAAAGGTTATCAGAGAATACTGTTGGGAGATACAACTAAAAGAAAGTAAGAAAGGAGGTTAGGACTGGTCAGGGAGAGAAGTGATACTTAATGTAATTGAACAGAGACCTAGTCCAGACCTGCTGGGAGCTCTGGAGCTGAGATGATCCTATAAAGCTGACCTGTAGAAGCAAGGACAGTAGGGTTTTGCATCCCATGTCAATCAGTCATCGGTGACCCATTCTCCTTGAGAGGGGCTGTAACTGGCACCAAGGAAGTCTTTGCAAAGTTATGTCACAACTTTGAGACATTAGCAATCGATATTCCCAGTAACTGGGAGATGGAAAGAAATCTTGGAATACCATATATACTATGGGGATGTAACAGGAATATGGATCCATTCATGCCCTTAGAAAGCCAATAGTCTGCATGGGGAGACACAATAGCAAACAGGTTAAGTGCAAACGTGGATAGGTAAGTTCCAGAGTGGAAAGTGCTATGAAGACACAGCAAGGGTACCTAACCCAGGCTTAGGTGTCCTGAAAAGGATTCCCAGAGGAGGTGATGGCCATGATGGGGTTGAAATGAGAACTGGGCTTGTGCAGGAAGTGGGTGGTAAATAGTCAAAGAGTTCCTGGTGCAGGGAGCCACACATACAAAAGGCAGATAATGTAAGAGCATGGCGGACGCTCCTTCCAGAGTCAGCATTGGCTGAATGGAAAGGGCAATAGAAGCAGCATCACCAGGGGTGGGGAGAGGGAGCTGACCAAAGGCTGGACCCTGAAGTATGGCCCTGAAAGAGCAGGCAGGCCAAGCCCAGCAGCTGGGAATTTTATCTGGATTATCCTGACAATCACAGATTCCAACAGGGAGTTACATGATATAATTTGCACTTCAGGAAGATCATTCCGACTGCAATGTGGAGAAAGGATTAGAGGTAAAGAGCAACATAGGGCTCCTCTGAGAGACTGTGTGGGCAATTGGGTCATTAGTTTCAGGTGAGAAATGGTAGTGATTAAAATGAAGGCATGTCAGGTGGGATGGAGAGAAATGGATGGATTTGAGAGATATTAAGGGACAGAATCCACCTAAGACTTGACTGATTGGATATGGGCCATTAGGGAAAAAGAGGAGTCAACCTCAGATTTGTCTTTGAGCCCAAGCAGGCTGGTGAGAGCAGGAAGAAGGGATCTCAGAATGCCAGACTGAAGCAAGGGAACCAATTAGAGCCTGATAAATAACATCTTTTCGTACGGGGACCCACTTGGGCGGAGGGTAAGGTTAATGGACCTAACTCTTTTCATATAAATGAAAATGGCATTATAGAAATCTATGAAAATAAAATATATACATATATCATTACACTTACAAGAACTTTTTTTTAAAAAAAGAAAACAATGAGAAAATAGGTTGTGCATTTGTCCACTAAAATATTAATATGTGGACTACGTTTAGACATCACCATGTGGAGGCAGCTTGCCAATATATTTGGTGCCTATTTGTGAAGTGCTTTGACCTCACAGAGAACATTCTAGAGCAAGTTCTTTTTACCCTTCAGGTAGAAATTATTACATTACTAGTAGGAAAGATAGTAGAATGTGTTGGACTTTACTTTCCTATGTGCATATATGAATACACGACCAATGTAAATCCACATGGTATACAATCAGAAGAATGGGAAGTTGTACTCCTTATATGTATAATATGTCAAAATACATTCTACTATAATATATAACTATAAAGAACACATAAAAAAGACTTTAAAAAGAAATCATTACATTCCTAATTTATAGAAGCAGGAATAGAGGATCAGATAAATGCAATGACTTTACTTTCCAAGTGGCACAAGTTGAGTCTAGAATGTTCATTCCATTCAGGGTAGTGTTTTCTGAGGTAGTAGCCACAGTTTGCCAGACTGTTAGGCAGAGACCACACAGAGAGGAGATCCATGTGACTACTGCCTCCTTCATGTATCAACAGGGCCTCTTTCTCTCTGCTAGCTGTAAGATGGTCTATCTGCTCAGAAGAGGAGAGGCTAAGGGGGCAGGTAATGTCTGTTTCTCTGGAGGAGCAGAGAGTGCAACCTGGGCATTCTTTCTACCTGAAAGGATGCTTCTGGGGCCCCTCCCATGGGTCATCCTGTCAGCCTGGCTTTAGCCTCAGGTTACTTGGACCATAGTTGCTGGGATCCACAGAGGTGACTTCTCCAGATACCTGGGCTCTGTAAGCTGTGAAAAGCTGCAGTTGAACTTGGTTTTTGGGTTGCATTATAGCCAAATGAACTAAATGTAGGGCCTACCCCCAAGTCAGTGATATGGTAACCTTGCTGGATCAGACAACTACACCCTTAACTAGGGCAGGGGAGGGTTCCTTTTGAAACTTCCTTGGTTGGGGTCTCAGGCCATATGATCCCACCCCCTGCCTTTGGCAGATCATGTGTCAGGTTTTCAAGTATAATGAAAAGGGAGTTTGCATCTTAATCTGGAATTTAAAAAATATAGATGCAATTAAATGATTGTGGATTAGGTTGAAATAGATTTTCTGATTATAAACACACACATATATAGATGTATGTATTTTAGATATTGCTTTGGGTTAGATGTGGTTTGAATGTGTTCCCTAGGGTTCATGCACTGAGAGCTTGGTGGCAGGGTAGGGGGATGATATGGAACCTGTAAGAGATGGAACCTCTTAGAAGGTCCTTAGGTTATTGATGGAGCTGTCCTCAGAAGGGATAGAGTTGGCTCTCATGGGACTCTTATGCTCTTGCCAGAGTCAGTTGACCTGTGTGAACAAGGTAAACCTCTGAACTGCTTTCTAGTCTCCTATTCTGAGGTAAGATATTTTCCTCCAGCATGAACTGCTGCCATTGAGACATCATCCACTGTTAGGCCCCCTCTAGTGGCAGAACCAGTGGGCCCTCCATTGCCTGCCTGATCTTGGACTTTGAACCTCCAGAACTGCAAGCTAAATGAAACTCTTTTCTTTAAAAAAAAAACAAAAAAAACAAAAAAAAAAAACTCTTTTCTTTATAAAGTTAGTTTGCCTCAAGTATTTAATTATGGTAATGTAAGTGGATTAATGCAGGTATATTTATTAGTCTCTCCACAATCACATTTAATCTTAGTTCTATGGGTGGTTAGTCTCCCACACCTTATTCTTCTTCCTTATTGCCTTCTCTGCTGAAGTCCTCATCTATCTTGGGCTACCTTATCTATCTCCTTAGTCGCATGATATTGTCTCTGAAATAGCCATAAGATTGAACAAGAAACCACTCTTACCATTATAAATACAGGTTGTAGGAAGTCACAGAATGTTTCTAATTTAGTTGGAGATTAGTAGTAATACTTATTATTAAAAGAGCATTTATTGAATAATTACTATTAACAAAAGCTAAGTAGTTTACACAAACTAACTCAGTGATATGTTGGGATTAAATTATTTAACACAATTTTGTATGAACATCTTAGCCATTGGCCATGCCTTCTCTTTTAACTACCTTTTCCTTGTGTTTTTGAATTGCGCATTCTGTTCAGGGTTCAAAATGCCAATTTTGCATCACTATCTACACAATCCAAAAAAATGGGGAAGATGCCTCTTCTTACACTTTAATGCATTGCCTTTGGCTCCACATCTCTGTGTTTCTTTCATATGATGCTTCTGATCTTGATGATCTCTTCTCTCTTCCTAGAATCTTCCCCAAGGACATGTGTCAGGCCATGCAATCTTCCAAAGGCAGCAGATCTCCCTGATTGTCCCCTCTAACACATTCCTATTTGTATGGGCACATTTTGTCAAATGCTTCATCTACAAAGCTCTCTTATGCCTGCAGAAGAGAGAAGACAAGCTTCAGAAGTCACATGATTCCCAGTATGGCCCCATGACATCTCTCCCACTCTTCTCTTTAGGCAAAAGCTTGTAGTAGGAATAACCTAGAGCATATTTTATTTGTTTAATTTAAAATCAGGTTGCCATGAATCTTATTCTACAAACATGCAAGGGCAAAAATGTTACATTTATATGCTGAAAATCCTAAGGGATCCACAAGAAAAAAACTGCCAGAAATAATGAGTGAGTTCACAAGGTCACACACAAGATACAAGATCAATATATAAAAATCAATTGTAATTTTACATACTAGTGATGAAAAATCTGAAAATGAAATCTAGAGGACAATTACATTCATAATAGCTCCCAAAAGAATAGATTACTTGGGATTAAATTTAACAAAAGAAACACCAGACTTTTAACATTGAAAATTATAAAATCAGGTGACAGATATAAAAGACCATCTAAATGTATGGAGAGAAATTCCAGGTACATGAATTGGAAGATGTTAACTCTATCCAAATCAATCTATGGGTTCAAGTCAGTTGCTATCAAAATCTCAGTAGTACCCTGATGGGACTACTTTTCTATCCTCGTGAGAGGTCCTGTGCTTTCCTCTCTTGCTCATTCCATGAAGCAGAAGTGGGATCAGAGTTACGCAGATGCAGGTCTTTGTGCTTTGCAAAGATTTCAGTTTGATTGGCTTTGTAAAATTTTCAATCAAATTGGCTTCCTGGTTATTTTTTGCAGTCAAATGAGATAAATTTAGCTGAATGAGGCCCCTGAACACCCTGAGTAAGCAGTTACTGTAGCTATCCAGGTTCAGAGGGGCTCAAAAGACATTAAGAACATGAAAGGACAAGCTACAGACTGGCTTGAGAAAAACCTTTGAAATCGTATATCCCATAAAGAACATGGGTCCAAACTATGTAAAGAACTCTTGCACCTCAATAATAAGGAAAGAAACAACTCAATGGGGCAAAATATTTGAATAGAATTTTCACCAGAGAAGACATAGGAAAGACTAGTAAATACAAGAAAAGATATTGGGCATCATTTGTCACTAGAGTATGCAAATCGAAAGCTCACTGAGATCCTACCTTATACGCACGTATATGTACTAGAAAGACATTATAGAAAAAGAGACAAAAGCAAGAGTTGGGGATGATATGGAGAAACTGGATTTCTCACACATTAGTGGTAGAGATGTAAATGGTGCAACCATTTTGGACAACAGGTTTTCAGCTTCTGAAAAGTTTCCAGTGTTCTCATCTGTTGAAAAGAATTTACCACTGACTAGGTAAATTATAAATGATGGTAGTGTATTTGATGATGGTTCTGGAGACTGGAAAGTCCAAGATTGAGGGGCTGCATCTGATGAGGGTCTTCTTGCTGCACCTCATTATGGCAGAAGGCATCACGTGACAAAAGAGCATGGTGGGGGGAGCGGAATGGTGGCTGCACTCTCCTCTTTTATAACTCACCTGCTCCCTCAATAACAGCCTTAGATCATTCGTGATATCCACATCCCTGACCTGATCATCCCTCAAAAGTCCCACCTCCCCACATTGTTGCATTGGAAATTAAGTTTTCATTTTGGGGATTTTGTTCATATTGTTCAAACCATCACACCTGGCAATTCCACACCTAGGTGCCTGACCAAGAAAAAGGATAACATGCACATGAAAAGACTTACCAATGAAAGTTTATAGCATTATTATAACATAGAAACCCCAAACTGGTAGCAATCTAAATGTCCTTCAGCTGGTGAATGCATAAACAAAATGTGGTATGGCCATGTAATGAAATAAAATGCAGCAATTAAAGGAACTGAACACATGCACCTCCAACATGGATGACCCTCAAGAATGTTATGATAAGTGAAGGAATCCAGACACAACACACTGAATATTGTGTAATTCCCTGCATGTGAAGTACCTAGCAGAGGCAACTCTATAGAGACAAGGCAGATTCGTGGTTGCCTGGGGTTGGGGAGGAAGCAGGAGTTAACTACAAATGGGCACAGGGGTCTGGAGGTCATGAAAGTGCTTTAAAATTGATGGTGATTATATTTGCACACTTTTATAAATTTATTAAAAATCATTTACTTGTAATTTTCCAGTGGAAGAATTTTGTAAGTTTTATGCCTCCATGAAGCTGCTTAATAAAAATGGGAAAGAGAGATGGAGTAAGCTTGGCAGTATGTGATGATTCTTTTTTTTTTTATTATTGTAAATAAATGGGATACATGTTGTTTCTCTGTACATGGCGTAAAGGCATACCATTTGTGTAATCATAAATTTACATAGGGTAATGTTGTTTGATTCATTTTGTTATTTTTTTCCCTTCCCCCCCACCCCTCCCACCCCTCTTTTCCCTCTATACAGTCCTTCCTTCCTCCATTCTTGCCCCCCTCCCTAACCCTAACTCTAACCCTAACACTAACCCCTCCCACCCCCCATTATGTGTCATCATCCGCTTATCAGCGAGATCATTCGTCCTTTGATTTTTTGAGATTGGCTTATCTCACTTAGCATGATATTCATGTGATGATTCTTGAGAATGGATACTGAATAACCAGGGTTCATTGCATTTTTCATTTTTACCCTTTCTAAATATTTGAAATTTTCATAATAAAAACTTGAAAATAAAATTTGAAAGAGGAAAGGTCAGACTTTATCTCCTTTAAATGACACCAAATTGAACACACAGGTGGAGGTAAATCCAACCTCAGTCAGGATGGGGGTCCCCTTGCTAGGGTCATTCCACATGGGAGGTTTATGTGGTGTCCCCAGATCTTCAGATCATCAGGTCCATATGATGTGGCCATTATCTGGTATGAGTGAGTCTTAGACTGAAGAGAGCAATGCTGTGTTTATGCCTAAGCTGGACCCAGGACTCTTTTCTGAGGTCAGCGGTACTCACATTTAGGGCCACCTTCCCCGGATCCCCTGTAGATTCATGTTCCTGAGAGGCTGTTCCCCTCTGGGCCCTGGTTCCTTTGTTCCCAAGGGTGGTGTGACTTCCTGCACTGGGGGAATCACAAATTTCCTTCCTGCTTTCAGTCCTGGGGATAACCTATCCAGTCTCTTTCTGGGTCTCTTAAGTCAGTGTCTTAGCTGAATTTACATTTTCACCAAGGCTAGATAAGGAATTAATTTTTATTTATTTATTTATTTAAATTTATTTTTATTGTAAATAAATGGGATACATCTTGTTTCTCTGTTTGTATGTGAAGTAGAGGCATACGATTTGTGTAATCATACATTTACCTAGGGTAATAGTTTTGACTCATTCTGTTATTATTTTCCTCCCCCCACCCCTCTTTTCCCTCTATACAGTCCCTTCTTCCTCCATTCTTGCCCCCCTCCCACCCCCCATTATGTGTCATCATCCGCTTATCAGAGAGATCATTCGTCCTTTGGTTTTTTGAGATTGGCTTATCTCACTTGGCATGATATTCTCCAATTTCATCCATTTGCCTGCAAATGCCATAATTTTATTATTCTTTATGGCTGAGTAATATTCCATTGTATATATATACCAGTTTCTTTATTCATTCATCAATTGAAGGTTATCTAGGTTGGTTCCACAATCTGGCTATTGTGAATTGAGCAGCTATGAACATTGTTGTGGCTGTATCTCTGTAGTATGCTGATTTTAAGTCCTTTGGGTATAGGCCAAGGAGTGGGAGAGCTGGGTCAAATGGTGGTTCCATTCCAAGTTTTCTAAGGAATCTCTACACTGCTTTCCAGAGTGGCTGCACTAATTTGCAGCCCCACCAGCAATGTATGAGTGTACCTTTTTCCCCACATCCTCGCCAACCCCTATTGTTGCTTGTATTCTTGATAATCGCCATTCTAATTGGGGTGAGATGGAATCTTAGGATAGTTTTGATTTGCATTTCTCTTATTACTAGAGATGTTGAACATTTTTTCATATATCTGTTGATTGCTTGTAGATCTTCTTCTGTGGAATGTCTGTTCATTTCCTTAGCCCATTTGTTGATTGGGTTATTTGTATTCTTGGTGTAGAGTTTTTTGAGTTCTTTATAGATAAGGAATTAATTTTAAGACTATTTTTTATTAAATGCTAATGCACATGAAAGGCATGGATACAAACATATTTTCTGATTTTAATGTGTGTGTGTGTGTGTGTAAAATCAAGAGAATAATGCATAAGTGGCTTCCACTATTACCAATTCACCTTGAGTGTGCAAACCTTAGTGCATTCACTTATTCAATCATTCATAAAACACATATTTATTGAGCCCTTCCAAGTAATGCCAGGCACTATTTGAGTCACTAGAAATACAATACTGAGTAAAATCAGCAAAGACTTTGCTTTTTTGCAACTTAGACTCTAGGGCTTTGCCTTTCAAGCTTTAATGTGCCAAAGATTCACGTGGATTCACATGGGAGGCACTGTTAGAAGGTAGATTCTGATTCCTTAAGTTCTCGAGATTCTAGGTCTTCTGTGGAGACTGTGCTGCTGGTACACAAAACACACGTTGAAGTGCAAGCTCCTAAGGCATAAAGTGGGAAAGTTCTAGAAAACAGAAATGTTCATCCTTCACAAGTTTCTCTACTGAATGATTTGTGATTTACTTCTCACCCGCGCTGAGTGAGGGATATGGACGCACTCTGCCCTGAGAGCCTGCGCACTCGTCACCTGGCCCCCAAATACATCATCGCTCTCTCTTGCCCTGGAGACCACCCTGTCTAAAGAAGCCCTGCAAACCACACCCATGGACGTTCTCTCCGTTCACACCCAGTGGCTTCTCTGATTAATTCACAGGTCAGGACTTGTGTGTCAACCTCCCCTTAGGGATCTGCTCATGTTTTGCACTTCAAAGGCCCATCTGGCAGGTATCAAAGACATGTCTAAATCTTTGGAGCTAAACTTGAGCCTTCTCACATTTTAACTCTTTCCTGCCCTTCTCAGTTATGGTATCAATGAGGAAAGAATGGAAAGAAAAAGAACAAGGTAAAAAATAAATAAATAAGCCCGGGTGTTTTTGTTTATTTTTTATATGCCTTGGTTACCCTGAAAAGTGATCCGTTTGCATTTGCCTGAGAGTGTTGCACAAGTGAGTTAATTCTATCCAGACCTGTGGCTATGGTTCAAAATCGCTCTTCTGAACAGCCAGCCGGGTTGCTCAGCATTTGCCCAGCCACCCCGGGCATGCCGTTAGATGGTTCAAGGTTATAGGAATCCATTCTTTGGAAATCACTGGAAGGGCAGAAAAAAAGTATCTGCAAAGGAAGTTTATCACAGAACCATTTTAATAGTAAATATTTAGAGAAAAATAAGAAACCTAAATATCTGTATGAGCTTCTTGTTGCTGCGGTGACAAATCTGTCGAAACTTCATGGCTTTCAATAACACAAACTTATTCTCTCTCTTACAGTTCTGAAGTCAGAAGTTTGAAATCAGGTTTGCCGGGCTGAAGTCCAGATGTCCGGGCTGGAACGGTCCAGAGGGTTTGAGGGAGTAATCCTTTCCTCTTCCTTTTTAGCTCTGTTGCGGCCAGCCCACGTTCCTGGGCTGTGGCCCTCTCCCAGGTTCAAGGGCATGGTTCAACCCCTTTCTATCATCACATGGCCCTCTCTAACTCTGACTGCTCCTGCTTCCCTTTCCAGGGACTGCTGTGTTTACAGTGGCCCAGGTGCATAGTCAAGGAAAAGTATCCCCATCTTTTAGCCTTAATCATTTAAAATGAAGATTCTTACCCTAACCACATCTGTAAAGTCCCTCTTGCCATATAAGTAACCATCACAGGTTCAGAAGCACTTAGGATGTAGAAAATAGGGACCATGAGTTGGCTCATCATAACATTCTTCAAATAGCTAATCAATTTACATTTATTCAATGGAATATTATGCAGTCATTACATATATTCAATGACATTTAATAAAGTTGACATAATTTATTCAGTATTTGCTTACCCAATCTAATATTGTGTTCCAGGCCACATTCTGAACACTTGGGGGAAGGTCAAGTGCAAAGGCCCTTCTCTCTACATTTTATATCCTATTCAAAGAGATGGACTATAAACAAGTAATTTTAACTGGCAATCAATGCTATAAAGTAAATGAGGGAGAAAGGGAGGGGGGATGTTGTATAGGGAATTAAGGGAAGGAATTTTGAGGAGGTTCCATTTCAACTCAGTTCTAATAAAGAGAAGGAACCAGACCAGACTCTAACCATGTTGCAGATACTAACTCACTTGATCCTTACACTATCCATGCCATGTAGGTATTATTTTATCTGCATTTTACAGATAAGAAGACTAAGGAGTGAAGAGATTAAATAATTTTCTAGTGATGGGAGTTCCCCATCTTTGTGTGTGTGTGTGTGTGTGTGTGTGTGTGTGATGTGTGTATGTGTGTGGTGTGGGCACGAGTGTGTAGCTAGGGAGATGGAGATGAAGACAATCCTAGACAGAGATTAGCAGGCAACATACCAAATGTGCTAAAAGTTCGTTTCTGAGAACCGTTGCCCACAATTTGTCTTCTTCATACTTTACTCATTTTCAATTATTTCTGTAGTGAACATGTGTAATTTTACCTGGAGGGAAATAATTAAAAGTAGAGGGTATTGTGTTTTAGCACAGTGGTGTCCAGCAGTGGACTTGACATTATCTCAGCTCTGTGGCAGGAAAGAAAGAGAAACAGCATCCTTCTATAGTCCAGACTGAAATTCCACCAAGCTCCACTGGTCCAATAAGTCATAGAGCAGGTTAATCTTCTAGATACCCAGAGCATAATTATGGCTTCCTCATCCTTGTCCAGTAATTTTCCCACTAATCAGTGATGTTTCTAGGAATATTCCTGTTCAAGTAACCAAATTCTCAGCTTTTGCAAATTCTGGCGTTGTAGAGAAACAGCTTTTCAGAGACACCCTCTATTTATTTGAATGTTCTCCCTCAAGTCTGGATTCTGTATGCCAAGTTGGCTTTCTTTGAAGAATTCCCCTTGTCTAACTTGACATCGTTTAGTTTATTTATGTTGGAGAACCCTTAGGGAAATACTATACCTGTGTTATATATGTATGTATGTGGGTGCGGATATAAAATTCAGTGCAACAAATCATTAGAAGGTGAATTCACTTATCAAATTCCTAGTCTTGGGAGCTGTTCAAAAGTAAACTGCATAAATCACACTTCTGCACCCTGTGCTAGAGACAGCAAATAAGGAGAGGGCAAAATCCAACCCGAGGGGTAGGAGACCCTGAACACATCTTAGACTCCAAATCTTAAAAGTGTCAGGAACTATATTTTAAAAATCTAGATTCTAACCTCCTTGCAGGCAGCAAGCATTTATTTCCTTTCTTAGAGCCCAGTCTTTCCTCCAGTTCTTTCACATGTCCATGGTTTGTCTAGTTCTTAGCACTGAATCTTGCACAGTTATACAATAAATATGTTGGAAGAAAAAAATACAATCTTTAATCTATCAAAAAAAGAAAACAAGAAATTCTAAAGTAGTGGACCTAGTGAACACATACTAATATTCTTCACTAATATACAAATACCATTTTATTAAGGATTCAAGAACATCGAAGCATGTATTTCTTGTTTGAATAGAAAATTTGAGGTTTCTAAGTAGTGATACATTAAAAAGCTTATCTTAAAAACTGAGGACAAATGTCTAAGTAAATCATAGTTTATGTGTTAAAAATGGCTCCCCAATCCACTATATTTTCTACCAACTTTAAGATTTGGGCAATTCCTAAGTGAAGACAGCCATCAGCTCATGTAATCAAAATAGATGGAAAAGAAACTAATGATGAAGGAGTAGTGGTCATTAGCAGTTCAGAAGCATGGAAAAGATAAGCATAGAGGAGTTTTAGGAGCAGAACTGGCTGAGGATCAGAGAGGGCTTGTTTTTTTTATCTTCAAAATAGTTATGAGAGCTTAGTTTAAGCGTCATGACAACGCCCCTGTTTGGGTTAAACAAAAAGAACAGATTTTAGTTGAGCAAGGCACTACTTTTGAAATGGACTCATTCTGATAGATTCCAGACAATGGATTTAAACAAAAAGAAACAAAGTCCCATAGACATTTTTATTGTAGATGTTCTCACTATGTCAGTACGAAGCTATAAAACAAGCAAAGAACTGAGTGTAATTACAGACTCTCTCAACAGAGCGAGGAGAATTGGTTTGAGAAAAGCCCCATTGTACCTCATTGCACGAGGGGGTTCTCTCAGCAGGACCATGAATCAGGCTCCAGTGCTGGATCTGCATCCATGCTGGGGGAAATCTTGGATTTGATTCATAGAGATGAAGTTGGGTTAGCTGTGGGTAGGCCATAGAAATAGGGTTCCAAATCCTGAGAACAGTGATTTGAGAGGAAGATTTAGCCTTTACACTATGCCCAGTTTCCATGGGGAGGAGGTCAATCAGCTTTTCCCAACAGTTGTTGCTACATGAACCATCAGGGCCTTCCTGACTTGACCATTCGGAATCTTTCTTGACTCTAGAACGCCGACTTCTGTTCTTTTCTCTGACTGAAGAGCTCTATTGTCAAACTTAATTTCTGAAAAATGGAAAGTGAAAGTCCAATTGTGCAGAACAAACGTTTGCAGCCTGCTGATCCCAGGTGTGAGGGATTATATTACTATTTATAAAAAATTCATTTTCCTTTCTTGAATAACCTCTTCCGGGAGAGCCTTATGCTTCTATGGCATGTTGAAGTCAGGAGTGGCCTTGTGAACTTGCTTTGTTAAATGTGGCAGTATAATGTACCACTTCCAAGATGAACATTTCAGTTTGGTCAGGTTTCCAGGTCTCTCCTCTCTGTTATGTTGGCCACAGATATGTCTCAGATAGAGAATATTCCAACAGTATGAATCCTGAAGTAACAAAAATTTAAACACGGCACTAAGACTTGCCACCACCCCTCTCCCTGGGTAATCACAGGCCAGCGAGGGCTTTAAGCATCTCTCCTCATTCTCTGGACCACTTGACATGGCTGAGAATATCTGTTTAGGTTCCTGCTTTGACCCAGGCTGGTGGAAGTGTGCAGGCAGCAGCATGGCTCTGGGAGGAACAGACCTGAAGTCATGCTTTGACTGTGACATTTACTGGCTGTGTGTGGCAGGCACAACTCTAGAATGATCCTCAGGATCCCACATCCTGTATCATCTCCTCCTTTAAGTGTGGGTGGAACCTGTGAATATGATTGGATATCTCTATTGTGGTTAGGTTACTAACAGATTCACCTGACGTTAACTAATAGGTAAATTATTCTGGGTGACCCTGTTCTAATCAGAGAATATCTATGAAACATCAGAAAGGTAATGATTCTGCTGACCTGGGAGCTAAGAGCCATGTTGTGAACGGCCTATGAGGGTCACATGACAGGGACTACATGTGACCTCAAGAGGAGAGGGGTCCTGATGAACAGCTGGCAAAAAATCTCAGTGATACAAGCACAAAATGATGAATTCTGTGACTAACTGTGGAGCTTAAAGAAACAAAAATACAAAAACAAAAAACTGCAAACCTCACATAATTCTAGCCCTGAACAGTATCTCGATTGCAGTGCCCTGAGATCCCGAACAGAGGGTCCAGAGAACTGGTATGTGATCTCCCGACCCAAAGAAACACTAAGATAATGGATTTGTGTTATTCATTTAATACTGTGGCAACGTGTTAGCAAGAACACAGCAGTAGAGATAATGCATTGCATGACTATGACTTCAGGGAAGTTCCCTCCCTACCCTGAATCTCATTTTCCTCATGTGTGAAACAAGGATGGTCATTAGATTTTTTTCAGGAGCTGCTGAAATCCATTGTAGTATTATTTCCTCTAGTAGTTCCTTTACAAAGATTAAGTACCATTTCCAGTCCTCACACCATCGATGCAATCACTTTTCTGGAACATTCTATCCTACTTGCCCCTCAAGAGCTGGCATGAGGATTCTTGTCTCAGGTGTCAGTTGCTCAGCAGCCAGTCCTGCGGTCAGTGTTTGATGAAAATTCCTATTGTAATGCGTAACCATGATGCGTCCAGAGTTAAATTGCTTTGGGAGCCTTTGTGTGATTAACATTTCAGCTGTTTATGGAGTCTTTACCCTATCATTTCCTGTTTTTAAAAAATTAATGTGCCAGTTTCTTTATTATTAAAAACCAAGAAGGGGAAGTGCAGCTGGAGCATAGGAAATAACGCTGTGTAATCCAAATAAAAGTTCCTGACTACCGAGAACGTTTAGGAGACACCTTTTATATTTGGATACTCTCTGAATTCCTACAAGTTTTTCCTTGGATGTCATTCCTCCTCAACTCCAAGCTCTCTGCCCTCTGCCCCTCCTGCCCCTGAATTTTGAGTGGGAATAAAGCACTTGAATTGAGACCATTGTGACTTTTTAATAGTGTCAATGATATTGTATGTGACATAATGCAAAACTTATAGAATGAGAGGTTTAGAATTTGAAGAAACTTTTTTAGGGCATAGAGCATATCTCCCTCATTGTTTCAAGAGAAAACTGAGTTTTGGAGGTTTAATTGCCCAGGGACACAGCTAATCAGTGACTAGGTTTTCTCTGATAGAAATCAGAGCTCCTGACATTTTCCTCATGTAACCTAAATCTGTTGCTTTTATTTCACATATGTTTACATTTAAAGTTGATTTCAAGATACAAGGATCAAATGCTCCCTTCTTAGGGATATGCCTTAATGTAGATGTCATGATGGGTCCTGATGGCTGTCATGCTGCTGCCAACCGAGCTCCTAGGGGGAATAGAAGACTCTCCTAAGTCAGATAAAAAGATACAATTCAATAAGAAGGAAAGATTTAGGTTAGATTTAAGGGGCAGAAATATCTCAGTGGCCAGAATTAACATAAGGTACTGGAAAATCACATTCTTTAAAGATCATTGAGAAAACTATAGATTTAGCATCTAACAGGGATTCACTCATTAGCTACCTGGTATCTCTCATTTTCCTCTACCCACCATTCCAGTTTTGATGACTGTATATATATGTTGGGAGATCCTGCCTTCTCTTCTTCCCAGGGGAATAAAACAATTCTGTTCTAGAACATAATCAACCTGAGACTCTAGTGAAACCTTTGACTTGACAGGGCATATACTCCACATGCGCAGATCAGTTAACACAGCATGCCTGAAGCCAATATCCTTAGAACATTCTGCCTGAAGATTGGCTGTTGGCTGGTATTGGGGAATTTCACAGAGGAGCAATTCCCTGCCTTGGTATCAAATGGCCCCTAACTGATACAAACAACATTGCCAATCATGCTGAAACCCTACTGTCTTTCTTGCACCTTGGAATTTTGGTACATGAGAGGCAGTTGACCATCTCCCAGTAAAAATCTTGGAACTAAGTCTCTGATGAGCTTTCCTGGAAGACAACAGTTCACACATGTTGTGACAACTGTGCTGGAAGAGTTAATGTGTCCTATGTTCTGTTAGGAGAGGCCCCTTTAACTTTGCTCCTGGGTCCTCCAAATTTTATCCCTTGCATCTTTTCCCTTTGCTGATTTTGCTTTAGAGACTTTCGCTGCAATAAATCTTAGCAACGAGTACAACTCTGTGCTGAGTCATAGCAATCTTCCTACAAAATCAGCAAACTTGGGGCTGGTCTCGAGGCTCCTTCTATTCCTTAGGAAAGATTTGTTTCTGAAAGACTTCCCTAGTACCACTGAAGCAGGAAGCTCTTATTCTAGGGATCTCAAGTTCAAGAGCTAATATGAAGAGGGAAAATCTAGTATAAAATATTCCAACAACATGTCATATCTCCTGTATCATTCCTCCCTCTTTTACTCATCTGCGTTTTCCCAGATACCATATGCTTCTCTTTTAATTTTCTAATTTAGGTCTCATTTCTTACTCTCCATTTATTCTGCCTTCTATCTTGGATTGTGAGGTTTTATGACAGAAGGGAGTATATAAATAGTAGGTTAGCAAAAAAATCAAAAGATTAATTACTCTATGAAAACTTTGTTTTTATACTCAGAAATTTTGCTTTCTAATTAAAGGGAGGTCACTAGTATTTTTGTTCCTTAATTTTTGAATCTTAGAAGTAGGAGCTAATCTTACCTGCCTACTTTACAGGGCTAGAAGGGAATCATACAGGGTAATTTTTATGCAGCAATTTCAAAAATTTGAGCCACATGGAAACATTGAGACATCCTTCTCCTGGAGCTGAGCACAAGTGGGTTACATGAGAAATATCCGCTCTTGAGATGCAGAATAGGCTCTCTCTATTCAAAAAATGATATGAGAATATAAAGATCCTTGATAAAAAAGGGACTTAGGAGTAATAGCCCTGAGAGTTGTGAGTATTGTCTTCAGATACTGAAAGGACAGCCGTGGAAGGGGGCAACAGAAAAACTCTGTGTAGTTTGGAAATGGAGTCAATACTAGTAAGAAACAAAACAAAATAGAACAAAAACAACCATGGAGGCAGAAGAGGCAAGACCTGGCTGAGATGCACAAGAACTTGGCTTTCAGAGCTGTTTGCGATTAGACTGAATCACTGCCTACTGACAGTCTCCTACTTTGCACGCAGATTACATGTTGAATTGATGAATGAGCATCCTCTGCAAACCACCCCCATGATTTCTGCTGTAGTGCTCTCTGCACTATTATTTATTGAATCCTTCTTTTGAAATAATTCACTCATTTTATGAGATAAATTTTGCAGATCTGATGTTTTACTTTTTTTTTGTAATGAACATTAAAATAAAAACACAAACTATATAAAAAACTTGAATTTGTCAGTCAACCCCAAACTAGATGCTTCTAAACCTGATATTCCATAGAAATTCTTAAGCCACATGAAAGACAAAAATTAAAAACGAAGGCCTGGGGACCCTGATTCCTGTCCTGTGAACCGTTGGGCCAAGAGTGTTACACAGTTTTTCTTAAAGAAAAGGTTGTCTCCCCATATGGGGGGTTGAGCGTATTGCCTTGTGCCTCCTGTGGGAGACTACAAGGCCCTGTTTCTCCACTCATGAATGTGCTCATCATGATCCACCAGGACAATAGGAGGGAACAGAGCTATCACCAGTTGGGATGCGTGGAAATCCTACCCTGGCTGCTCTGGTTTCAAACCTCCCAAATATTCTCAGCACTTGATTCTTGCCTCTTACTCTATTTTCTAGGGATCATGTTATGACATTCCATTCTCTCATACATACACTTACACTTTGCTCAAATTTTAATTCTGCCTCCTTGACCACAGTTGATCAGAGCAGAAATGGATAACTGACCCAGAGTGGATCAGTTTTCTTCCTGCTAGAATTTGACATTTCAACCTAGAGACATGTTAGTTTGCACTACCACCAACTGGGGTGCCGCTGGGGAAGGGTCCTGAAGGGTTTGTTCCAGGTGGGACCTAAAAGCAGGTTCCATTGTGTATTCAATGAAGAATAAGCAGTGACCAAAATAGAGGAAATCGTTCTCCAAGCATTACAGATAACATAGTCAGCAGAAGCACAAGTCTGAAGCAACTGACCTATATTAATCAAGGTTGCAGACAGGTCAAAACTCTTAAGTATACTGGAATCATTTGAATCTGGAGTGTCCCCCAAAGGCCCATCTGGTAAAGGCATGGTCACCATCCTCTGGCACTTTTAGGACGTGGGGGGAACCTTTAGGAGGTGGGACCTAATGCAAAGGAGATAGGACGTGGGAGGTGTGCCCTTGAAGGGGACATTGGGGCTCTAGCCCCTTATTTTCTCTTTCTCTCTACTTCAAGGCCACCATGAAGTGAGCAACCTTCCTCTGGCTCATGCTCCTTCCATGATGTGCGGTGCTGCCACAGACCCAAAGCATTAGAGCCAAGCAGTCAGGGACTCAAACTTCTAGAACAATGAGTCAAAAGAAAACTTCCCTTCCTTTAAGTTGGTTTATCGCAGGTATTTAGTTGCTGCAATAAAATGCTGACTAACACATGTACCTTGGGTATGTTACATAATGTGTTACTTAAAGGAGAAACGAAGCCATGTTTAACAAAGCCCATATTTTAAAAAATCTTGATCAGACAGAAGTACCTCCTTAGACTCCTGAAACTCAAGGTCTTTGCAGGTCTTGGGCCCTCTTTTAGAGATACACATCATATCATATTTAATTCATTAAGTTAACCACATTTGAATAAAGGAAGTGGACTACTTTAACATATATTTCTGGCTTGATATTTGTCTGTGAATAGTTAACATAACAGTGACTTCTGTGCATATACTAGTACTTATTAGTTCCTATTTTGAAATTTTCTTTTTCCTATTTTATATCAAATTCATTTTTGTTGCTCTTCCTTCCGCTTTTTTGTAGATTTTGAAATTTTTGTAGACCTAGTCATTGTGCTTTGGTGGCCTAGTGGAAAAGATGGATTTGTTTGAATCTCAATCTTTAAAAAAAGTTTCTAATCTTTCCATAATTACATTTCCCTAGTAGCAGCAAAACATAAATATGAAGTACTATAGTATTTAAATGGCTTCAATATCTGTTCTCAAGAGGAGAAAACTGATGGACACTGTTTCCACAGACATGAGAAATAGTTCCAAACTTAAAAAACTGCTATTGATCTCCTCTGCAATGAAGCATACTCTCAATTTCTCTCTCTCTCTCTCTCTCTCTCTCTCTCTCTCTCTCTCTCTCTCTCTCTCTTTCTTTCTTTCTTTCTGTGCTTGGAATCGAACCCATGGCCTCAGGCATGCTAGGTAAGCACTATACCCCTGAGCTATACCCAGTGCTAATCTTGACACTTCACAGAAGAAGAAATACAATCAACAAATAGATGAAAAACTGTTCCACATCTCTAGCAATTAGAGAAATGCAAATAAAAAATACACTAGGATTGCATCTTACTTGGGTCAGAATGGCAATTATCAAGAATAAAAGCAACAATAAATGTTGGCAAGGATGTGGGAGAAAAGGTACATTCATATATTACTGGGGGAATGCAAATTGGTGCAACCATTATGGAAAGACGTATGAAGATTCCTAGAACACTTGGAATGGAACCACCATTTGACCCAGCTATCCCACTCCTCAGTTTATGTCCAAAGATCTTAAAATCAGTATACTACAGTGACACAGCCACATCAATGTTTATAGCAGCTCAACTCACAATAGCTAAACTATGGAACCAAACTAGGTGCCCTTGGACAGATGAATGGATAAAGAAAATGTGGTATATATACAATGTAATATTACTCAGTTTTAAAAAATGAAATTATGGCATTTGCTGGTAAATGGAGAATATTATGCTAAGTGAAAATAAGCCAATCCCAAAAAAACCAAAGGTCAAATATTTTCTCTGATATGTGGATGCTAACTCACAATAAAGGTGGCGGGGGTGGGGGGTGGCTAGGGAAGAATAGAGTTACTTTAGATTAGGTAGAGGGGACTGAAGAGAGGGGAGGGGATATGGAGGTAGGAAGGATAATAGAATGAATCAGAAATTATTACTCTGTGAACATATATGACTACATGACCGGTGGAATTCTACATCATGCATCACCCAAAAATGAGAAGTTATACTCCATTTCTGTATGATGTATTATAGTGCATTCTATTGTCATGTAAAACAACTAATTAAAACTAATGAAAAAAAAAAGAATGCTTTATTAGAAAGGGCAACTATGTCACATTTCAGAATTAACTGAGCATTAATGTACCTTATTCCAACTTAAAATGTGTTTGAAAGCACCACATGTAATAAGAAGCTATAGTTCAGGCTGCTTATTTAGTTTCAATATTTTTGACATAAAACAAAACACTTAAGTGATTGTGAAATAAAAATAAAATGGCTAGATACATTTGCAGATCCTGCATTTTCTGCTCCCAAATAAAAAGGCAGTTAAAAAATACTGCATTTGCAAACATTTTACCTTTCCTGAATTAGATTTCATCCAAGCATGAGCTAACCAAGACTGAGAAGGATGTGCTCCATCGATTCAATATGATTACATAAGAAAAATCTCATAGCATTTGTTGGGATTCGGCTCAGAGTCTAGCTTTCAGGAACTTTCTCTCCTCTCAGATTTACTCTAGCATTTGTGTTTCATTTATCTGCTGACTGGATATTGTTATGGTGTGGATGTAAAACGTCCCCTAAAAGCTCATGTATTGAAGGCTTGATTGCCAATGCAGCTGTCTTCAGAGGTGAAGTCTTTGGAAAGTGATTAGATATTTTTTTAGTTGATTATTTTTAGTTATACATGACAGTGGAATTCATTTTGATATAATTATATAAACATGGAATATATCTTATTCTAATTAGGACCCCATCCTTGTGGATATACACAATGGTAGGATTCACTGTGCTATATTCATATATATACATAGGAAAATTATTTCAGATTAATTCCACTGTCTTTCCTTTTCCTATACTCCCTCCCTTCCCTTCATTCCCCTTTGTCTAATCTAATGAATATCTATTCTTCCTCTCCCCTCTCTTATTGTGGGTTAGCTTTCACATATCACTGAAAACATTTGACCTTTGGCTTTGGGGACTGGCTTATTTCGCTTAGCATGATAGTCTTTGGATTCATCCATTTACTGGTAAAGTTCAGAAAGTCATTCTTCTTAATGACTGAGTAATACTCCATTGTGCACATACACCGCATTTTCTATATCCATTCATCTGTTGATGGGCACTTGGGTTGGCTCCAGAGCTTAGCTATTGTGAATTGGGCTGCTGTAAACATTGATGTGTCTGCATCTCTGTAGTATGTTGCTCCTTTGGAGAACTCAAAAAATGTAACACCACAAACCCCTAAAAAACCCCATCAATAAATGGGCAAAGGGACTGAGCAGACAATTCTCAGAAGAAATTTGATTAGTCAACACATATATGAAAAAAAAATGTTCAACATCTCTAGCAATTAGAGAAATGCAAATTAAAACTACACTGAGATTCCACCTTACTCCAGTCAGAATGACAATGATCAATAGTACAAATGACAATAAATGCTGGCGAGAATGTGGGGGGAAAACAATGAGATCTTGAGGGCTCTAACCTCATCAATGAATTTACCTATTGATGGATTCATAGCTGAATGGGATATTGGGGATGGTGGACTTTTTAGAAGGTGACCCCTAATTGGAAGAAATAGATCTTTAGAACTGTGCTCTTGAAGCTATGTTTTGTCCCCAACCCCTTCTTCCCTGTCTCTTTCTGCTTCCTGGCCCCTATGTGGTGAGCAGCTTTGCTCCACCACATGCTCTCCACCATGATGCTCTGCCTCACTAGTCTCAGAAACAACAGAGCCAAGTGACCATAGACTGACACCTCTGACACAGTGATCCAAAATAAATCTTTAGTTTTTTAAATTGATTTTTCTCAGCTATTTTGTCACAGCAATGGAATATTGACTAATAAATACCATCTTGCATTATTTTCCAATTGCTTTGTCTGACCCTTGAGAAATGGTAAGCATCCTGAGGGGGCATCTGTCAGCTCATGTCTGATTTTGAAAAAAGACCCCATGGAGCAAAAGTATGTTTGCTGTGAGTTTTCTTATATGCATTAATAGATGTTTATCTTGCTTTTAATAATCTAGATGACCATACCGTTCTGCTGGTATAAATTCAAATAGACTGAATCAGTTTTATTGATCAGATTCAAATTAATTTTTCTTTTTTTTCTTAATATATCCATTCAACCATCAAAAAACATGGGTTGAACTGCAACTATTGTCTCAAGGAGCAAAACCATCTATGTAATTAATTTTAAAGAGGCTGAATTAAATAAATATGAATTTATAATCCATAATTCTGGGACACATATTAAAGGCTAATAGTCTGTATTGGTCAATGTAAGTTGATGTAAGGTGAAGTACGTACTGCTACATGTACATTGTATTATCTTTATAAAATGTAATGATAACTATTAAGTCTTGTAACTCTTCCCAAAAGGCAACTTGGAATATGGTTAGGAGAATACACTTGAACTCAAATTTCAATTTCATCACAGGTTGTTTATGTGACTTTGGAAGTTAATCTTGCTTCCTCAGTTTTCTCATAACATGTAGTACTTACACTTCACAAAGATAAACTGAACCATTATTATTTAAACTGAGAACAGTATCTGCCACATAGCATGTGTCACATAGGCTTCTATTATATAATACATCTTTTTTTCCAGTAATGAAGATTGAAACCAGAGCCTTGCACAGGTTAGGCAAACTCATGGCTAGTCAGCAGTATGCCCAGCCAAAACATCTTCCTTTTTTTTTTTTTTTTTTTTTTGGTACCAGGGTTGGAATCCAGGCATGCTTAATCACTGAGCCACATCCACAGCTATTTTTTTTTTTTTTTTTGAGAGAGGGTCTCACTAAGTTGCTTAGGGACTTAGTAAGTTGCTGAGGCTGGCCTTAAACTTGTGATCCTCTTGCCTCAGCCTCCTGAGCCACTGGGATTACAGGTGTGTGCTGCCATGCATGGCTTTCAATAACTTTTTGACAGAATATTTGGGCTTATAGAAACTTTGAGAATAATCATATGTGAGAGCAAGGATCTCAGTGTAAGCAGGCAAAATTAAATGCATTTTAAATTCAAACGAGACGAAAACAGTTAAGTTCATTATTGATATATCTATTTTACAAATATGCTGATGTTAAAATAAGACTTTCAAAGAATGTTGGAATGAAGAAATTCTCAGCTATGTCTTAAAGGCAATATGTATATATGACTATATACAGTATGATCTCAATGTTGTTAGAAGGCACACTGAAAAAGTGATAGAAAAAATATCCAAATGCTAATGGTGACTATTTTTACAGATATTAAAATTAGAAATGATTTCCTTATTTTATTCTTTATCTTTCTATAGTTTCAAAACTTGTCACAAGCATGTACTTTATTCTTATACTTGGGGAAAAACCCAAGAAAATATATTTTAAAGAAGGAAGTACAGATAAAGACAAAGAGGTGACCAAATAATTATATTACCTATTATTTTTCTGAGTTGCTAGGTAAGCATACAGAAGGGAAATGACAAATCACTTCAAAGATGGCAAATTTGAAATTAAGAAAATGTTTTAAGACATAACTAATTAGAGTGAGGGTCCTTTAATTAATAAATAACATTAAGTGTGTGTGTGTGTGTGTGTGTGTGTGTGTGTGTGTGTGTTTCCCTTTAAAAGAAGAATTTTAAACAAATCATGGTCTGTGCAGGAGGTGAGGAAGCCAAAGCTGATGAGTTTTGGATAAATTCAGCAATAACTCACGTCAGTATACCAATAGGAACCAAAGCCAAGTTCTGGGGGGGATAAAAACTCCACTACAGACTGATGATCTTGGGAGTTGGTAAAGTAATTTGCAAAGGCTAAATATTATTACAGATGTGATACTGAAACTCACTCCATCACCTGCCAGCTAAGTGAGAGTCCCCTTGCTGGTCTGCAGAGGTCACTTATTTCACCAACAAACTCCCTTCCCTGCATGTGTGAATTATGAGCTCAAATCCCCAAGTTTCTTAGTGAAAGTGTACCTTCAAATGCTTTGAAAATTTTTCTTCTCTTATTTTCTAGCTTGGAGGAAAATGAAATATGCTTTCATGGTGGGTGTCCAAGGAATATTTACTGCCCAAGCAATTCCTACCTAAATTTTCTTAATGTAACAGAGAAGGGAAAAAAAGATGCACCAAACACTTAGAAACCTACCCACCCAATTAAGGAATATGTAGAAGTAGCTTCGTAGCTAATATAATAATTGCCAGTGGTAATGGTGGGGGCGTATTTCTTTCTCATTTTTATAGTAGCTTTGTGTCTGTGTTCTAGAACCCTAGGGACAGTATGTAATTAAAAGTTACATGTTAAGGTTATGTGGGAGAGAGGCCTGGGAAACATGCTTAGCCACTTTTAAAAAGAAATTGATAATTGTAATTCCTTTGAAAAGAAGCAATCTTAATTTATGACCTTTAAAAGAAACTGTCTTTATTATACTGCAGAGGATTCTAAGTGTGTATCATAGCCAATATTTTATGCATACATTTTTTCAGTTGAAGGCATTTGCTATAACTCAGCTTTAACAAACTCTGTTCTCAGTCATATCTCAGAGCAGGACACATGTCTATCGCCCAGCTATAAATCTGAGGTTGTTATGATACTTTTATGAATCTGATTCATGCAGAAAGCATTATCCCTGCAACTTTAATTAAGGAGTCAGGAATTTTCCCATTTGAATTCCTAGCATTCTGTACACTTTATTGCATCTTCCCCCATGAGTCCCAAATGAGATATTTGGATTACAGATCCTTAGAAGAATAAAATCCATAAGCTCTAAATCAGGAATGGGTAAGTGGATTTGATCCAGCTTGAGAACTGACTTTGATGGTTCAAATTGCATGGAGTCTCTTAGGATTGGATCCATCATTAATGTCTAAGTTTTTAAAGCTGTAATTTTAGATATTTGTTGGTATGAGACTATTAAGATGCAGACTTTTGTTTGTTTAGTTTCCTATTTCTGGAAAGCACATCAGTCTCTTACTCTGGTTATCTTAAAGTCAAGATTCTGTTTGACTCAAGACTAATGAAACAAAATCTAGTATTATGCAGAGAGAATGCTATGTGTGACCTGTTACATTATCTTCTGTTATTTTAATATAGTAAATTTATGGATTTATATTTGTGCATTTGTGCAGGTGATTTTACAGAAATAAATGGAAATTGTACAATTTTATGTCATTATAACTTTAGGTTGGCTGCATCTTTGGACGTCTTGCCTTATTCCTCGCCATCCTGATTTCCTCTTATACTGCTATAAATACAAACAACATAATATAATGGTATCAGCTCTTAAATACCAGCCCTGGTCTAAAGAGTCATACATGGGTAAACCCATTGAATGCTGATAATAAATTACTAATTACCCCATTTTCCAGATAAAAACTGAGACAATAAAAGATTGAACATTTTTGTCAAGATTACAGAGATAGAAAATGGCGGAGTTACAAATATGTGTCAGTCATATCTGTCTCCAGAATTCATGGTCTTATGCATTACATTATGATGCCTGAACTAATATATTGTCAGCATATGTTTATTGAGCATCTTTGAACTAGCGGGGTCTTATTAGGGAGGAGAAAAAGTTTGACCCCAAAAAGCTTGCATCCTGGGCCTTGAGACAAGAGATGCACACAGGAAAACTTAGGAGTAGTACCTGATGTGCTAATAACACTGACAAGATGAGCTCTGTGGTTGCTACCACACTTCAAACAAAATTCTTAACTGTTTTATCTGTGCTTCACAAGGGAGGAAACTGGGGGTAGGTAACGGAAGTCCCATTTCTAGTAATCAGCAGAGCCAGGACTTGCACCTGGGCACTTTCTATCCACAGCCCCTGCTCTGGACCCTGTCTTACACTGGATGTGAACCCTTCTTCAAACATACACAGACACCAGAATATACTGTAAAAGCTGAGCAAGGGTGAGAAAATAGTGGACCCAGTGAATCAATTTCTTAGCTATTTAATTAACCCAATATTTAGTGGTTACCCTCACTATCTCCAGCCTATTGAAGTGCTTCTGGCTCTCTGAACTTCTTATGCCCTCATTTGGCTTCCAGATTTCTGCATATTCCTTACCCGAATGTCCTTCGTGCCTTGCTTCCCCCAGCAAGTCCCCCACGGACTCTACTGCCTCCACTACCTCTACCACTCACCCTCAGGGCTCAGCGTAAATCCCAAAGCTGCTGGGAAGCCTTCCCACCACTCCATGATGCGCGTGGTTGATTCATGTAATCCTGCCCCTTCATTGCACCTACCATACTCTGGAAGGTTTCTGCTTTTCTTACCTATCTGTCTACTTCATGCCCTGCCCTATTACATACCCCATTCAATACTCTCCAGCCTACCCCAACAACAGTCTCTTAAAGTCTTGAATGCCAGAACTGGATCTTACTTCCCCTGCTGGATGGCAGGCTCCCAACATAGGACCTGACATACACCAAATGCTTTATAAATATTTTTATAAGTATGTGCATTTATGAAGAGCAGGCACTATGGATAGAAAGCACTTAGAAGGCATGAGCTAAACGTTCATTTCCATGATCTCACTGAATTCTTATAATAATCCTTTCAGATATCAATTCATTTTACCTTCTCAATTCAATAACCTTCTCAAGGTCACAAAGTGAGTAAATGAGTTGGAATTAGAAATTAGGTCAATTTGATCTTCGTCCTGTGCTACATGAGTAAGTGGTTGCAATGCGGGTAATAAAAGGCATAAAGTAAGGCTTGCGGGTGAGGCAAAGGAATCCGAAATCATTTTCTCGTGGTTGGATTGGGAGGATGGCAGGATTTTTGCATGGAGAGGAATCTGAAGGATAAACCTGAGTTGGTTTGAGGGAGAACAGAAAGAGGGTTTAACAGGTATAAAGATCATAAACTGTGAGAGTCCTCCAATCCCTTCCTTCAAAGAGCAGTGGATCATGTTCTGTAACCAGAATACAGGTGCAGTGGAGAAGCAGCCACGGGACTTGGAGCGGTGTGTAAGGGGTAGAGGCAATCTCGGGCAAGGCAGGAATCGGCAGGGTTAGAGGAATGGCGAGGAGGTGCACGCGTCTGAACTCTTAGCTGAAGTCAGGGGGAAAACCATTAATAAGGAAAGAATTCCCATCCATACCGCCTGAGAAACAGGAGGCCAGAGCTTTTCACGTTGTTCCCAACTCATCAACCATGCGCCACTGGCAGCTGAGTGAAGACCTAAGAGATGTGTCACACACAGAGCAAACCCTTGTCTCATTCTCTTCCTACCACACCTGCCCCTTCATCTCCTGTTAGTATTATGCTTGTTAATGAGCTAGAGGACAATATGCATATGCTTTTATTTGTTTTGTTTAATCCTTCCACTGTGGCAAACATGATCAGAGATCCAAGGACAGAAGTGACCAGTCAAGTCAAAAATAACACACATATGTGATGTGCAAGTTGGTGGCCTTCACGAGAACCACAGATCTAAAAGATAATAGCTACTACATACTCCGTGCCTCTTGGAGTGGAACACTTCATCTAGATAACACATAACAAATGGGGTATTTTCTTCTGTGATCTTTTGGCTCATTAATTTGCAAAGAGTAAAATTTTGTCTCACATTCACTTGATGTCTTCTCTGCAGCCATTTCTTCCCTCTGATTTTCCATGACCTCATTTTCTAATTCCATATTTAGAAGGAATGGGATATTTTGATGACTTGCCCAGATAGTATAAATTCTTTAGGATCTTAAATTTCTCCTGCAAGTCCAGAGTGAGAATCTAAGAGAATAACTTCATGAAAAAGCTTTCCAAATAAATGTGTGGTGTCCGTTGTACTCTCAGACTCCCTACAACAAGAAATGGACAGGTTATCATGCTATTACATGGCAGCCTATTCCTGGAAGCCACCCTAAGCTGCTCAGGATAATGTATCTCTACACTGCATCAGCCTCTTTGTTCCATTTATGATACTTTTTTTTTTTTTTTTAGAGTTTTATGAACATAAAATAGCTCCTTAGGAGAACATTGTAATCACTCAATCTGGATTTTCCAGCCATTTTGGTACAAGGGATGATAAAAGGCCCACGGGGCAGAACCAACTGGAAAGGGATGATTAACTCCAGTTTCACATGCTTGGGACACTATGCTGGATCAAGGAGTGATGTGGTCCAGATGAGGTGTGAACACCCAGGCTTCCGTTAAGAGGGAGCCTGGAAACTAAAGGACATTATCTGCCCTTATTAGTCTATCTGTATCGGGCACTGTTCAAGATACCAGGGGTACAAAGTCTCTCCCTTCAAGGTGCTTACGTCCTTGAGAAAAGAAAAGCGACAAAGAAATGCATTAAATTCTATCAGGAAAAACAAAGGGGCATAAGGAAGTGGATAAGATGTAAGAAGGGAGAGACATGCTATTTTATATAGAATGAGCAAGAGAAGGACTCTGTAAGGTCACATCTCAGAAGAGACTTTTTTAGAAAATGGTGGGGCAGGCAGGCAAATGTCAGGGAGATGTGTTTTCATCAATCAGGGCAAAATTCCTGGAGTAGGAGCGTGATGGAGGAAGGACATGGATGTCCCTCGGAATGGAACAGAAAACACAAAGGATTTTTTCCCTGCATTCTTGCATCCTCGCCGATACTTATTGTCACTTGTATTCTTGATCATTGCCATTCTGACTGGAGTGAGATGACATCTCAATGTAGTTTCAGTTTGCATTTCTTTAATTGCTAGAGAGGCTGAACATTTTGTTCATTGACCATTTGTATTTCTTCTTTTGAGAAGTGTCTGTTTAGTTGTTATCCCCATTATTGATTGGGTTATTTGTTTTATGGGTGTTAAGTTTTTTGAATTCTTTGTATATCCGGGATATTAAAGGTCCATCTGAGGAGCAGGCGGCAAAGATTTTCTCCCATTCTGTTGGCTTTCTAAAGGTTCACTGTTGGTGGGACTTTGTTGGTGGGACTGCAAATTAGTGCAACCACTCTGGAAAACAAATAGGGAGACTCCTCAAAAACTAGGAATGGAACCACCATATGACCCAACTATCCCACTTCTCAGTATATATCCAAAAGATTTTAAATCAGCACAATGACACAGCTGCACCAGTATTTATAGCAACTCAATTCACAATAGCCAAGCCCTGGAACAAATCTTGGTGTCTTTCAACACTAAGATAAAGAAAATGGGCGATCCAAGATGGCAGCCTAGAGGGAGACTGCACCCCCGTCGCTCCAGAACCCAGGAGTTAAGAAGGGGAGGCATTGAGAGACTGGGACTGAAATAGAGCCACGGGTGAGTCTGCCCACTGGGTAAAGCTCGGCCCGGGGGGGCAGGTCCAGATAGAGGTGGCTTATCGGAGCCGGGCAGGGCAGCTAGAGTCATCCACAGGCAGTCCTGCGCACTCCGGCGGTGGGCCCCGCCCACACAGCCAGCTTCTCCAGGTTCTCGGAACGGAACTGGCCCACTGGTGAGAGCCTTTCTGACCAGAACAAGCTCCGAGTCCCGGAGCCAGTGCAGCTCAGCGTACTCTGGCACGCAAGCAGATTCAGGGTCCAGACAGGGCAGCCAGAGACTTCCCCAAGTAGTCTGGACCCCTGCGGTGGGAGGTGCCGTTCAAGGCTAGCCTTTCGGAGCTGACCCCCCAGTGAGAGACTTTCTACATAGAGCCAGCCACAAGCCCCCGAACCAACGGAGAGCCTCGATCCGCAAACAGCCTCTGGGATCAGGGCAGGGCAGCCAGACACCTCTTCAGGCGGCTCTGCCCACTCCGGCTGCAGGCTCTCTTCTCGGGGCGATCCAAGATGGCGGCCTAGAGGGAGACTGCACCCCCTGTCGCTCCAGAACCCAGGAGTTAAGAAGGGGAGGCATTGAGAGACTGGGACTGAAATAGAGCCAGAGGTGAGTCTGCCCACTGGGTAAAGCTCGGCCCGGGTGGCAGGCCCAGATAGAGGTGGCTTATCGGAGCCAGTCAGGGCAGCTAGAGTCTTCCCAAGGTAGCCTTCCACACTCCGGCAGTGAGCTCCTCCCACACGGCCAGCTGCACGGTGCAGGCCCACAGTGAGAGCATTTCAGCACAGAGCCAGTTCCAAATCGTGGAACCAGTAGGGGGCTAGGGGCAGTTTTCTTCGGATACGCTGCTTTATCAGATTCCTCCAAGAAATCAGGCTACTGAAGGCTGGGAGGTGATACACTGGAAATCTACCGGGACACTATAAGCCAATAGCGGAAAACTGCAATATCTCAGGGTCCCACTGACAACTGACCAATATGAGAAAACAAGGGAAGAAAATGTCCCAAACAAACCTAGATACTACATCAATAAAACCCAATGACAGCACAGCAGAAGAAACGTCAGAAAGGGAGTTCAGAATGTACGTAATTAAAACGATCAGGGAAGCAAATGAGGAGATGAAAGAGCAAATGCAGGCATTGAAGGAGGAGATGAAAGAGCAAATGCAGGCATTAAATGATCGCACCAATCAACAATTAAGAGACCAAATACGGGAAGCAAGAGATCATTTCAATAAAGAGTTAGAGATACTGAAAAAAAAACAAACTGAAATCCTTGAAATGAAGGAAACAATAAACCAAGTTAAAAACTCCATAGAAAGCATAACCAATAGAATGGAGCACCTGGAAGACAGAACCTCAGACATTGAAGACAAATTATTTAATCTTGAAAGCAAAGTTGGCCAAACAGAAAAGATGGTAAGAAATCATGAACAGAATCTACAAGAATTATGGGATATCATGAAAAGGCCAAATTTAAGAATTATTGGGATTGAGGAAGGCTTAGAGAAACAAACCAAAGGAATGAACAACCTATTCAATGAAATAATATCAGAAAATTTCCCAAATCTGAAGAATGAAATGGAAAACCAAATACAAGAGGCTTATAGAACTCCAAACATACAAAATTACAACAGACCCACACCAAGGCACATTATTATGAAAATACCTAACATACAAAATAAAGACAGAATATTAAAGGCCGCGAGAGAAAAGAATCAAATTACATTCAGAGGGAAACCAATAAGAATATCAGCAGATTTTTCAATCCAGACCCTAAAAGCCAGAAGGGCCTGGAACAACATTTACCAAGCCCTGAAAGAAAACGGATGCCAACCAAGAATCTTATACCCAGCAAAACTTACCTTCAAATTTGACGATGAAATAAGATCCTTCCATGATAAACAAAAGCTAAAGGAATTTCCAAAAAGAAAGCCAGCATTACAGAACATTCTCAGCAAAATATTCCATGAGGAAGAGATGAAAAACAACGATGCAAATCAGCAACAGGAGGCGCTAGCCTAAAGGAATAGCCAAATAAAGGAGAAACCAAATCATGCCAAAAACAAATATGAGTCAATTGACTGGGAATACAAATCATATCACAATAATAACCCTGAATGTTAATGGCCTGAATTCATCAATCAAAAGACACAGACTGGCAGATTGGATTAAAAAGAAAAATCCAACAATATGCTGCCTGCAAGAGACTCACCTCATAGAAAGAGACACCCATAGACTAAAGGTGAAAGGATGGGGAAAAACATACCATGCACACGGACACAGCAAAAAAGCTGGAGTATCCATCCTCATCTCAGATAATGTGGACTTCAAACCAAAACTAGTCAGAAGGGATAAAGAAGGATATTACATGCTGCTTAAGGGAAGCATAAATCAGCAAGACATAACAATCATAAATATGCCCCGAACATTGGCTCATCCACGTACGTCAAACAAATCCTTCTCAATTACAGAAATCAAATAGACCACAACACAATCATACTAGGCGATTTTAACACACCTCTCTCACCACTGGATAGATCGTCCAAACAAAAATTGAATAAAGAAACTATAGATCTCAACAACACAATCAGCAATTTAGACTTAACGGACATATATAGAATATACCATCCAACAAAGAACGAATACACTTTCTTCTCAACAGCACATGGATCCTTCTCTAAAATAGACCATATTTTATGCCACAAAGCTACTGTTAGCAAATACAAGAAGATAGAGATACTACCTTGTACTCTATCAGATCATAATGGATTGAAATTAGAAATAAATGACAGAATAAAAAACAGAAACTTCTCCAATACTTGGAGACTAAATAATACACTATTATACGATGAATGGATAACAGAAGACATCAGGAGGGAAATAAAAAAATTCTTAGAAGTAAACGAGAACAAAGACACATCATATCAAAATCTCTGGGACACTATGAAAGCAGTACTTAGAGGAAGATTTATTTCATGGGGTGCATTCAAAAAAAGAAGTAGAAATCAACAAATAAACGACTTAACACTACAGCTCAAAGCGCTAGAAAAAGAAGAGCAGACCAATACCAAAAGTAGTAGAAGACAGGAAATAGTTAAAATCAGAGCCGAAATCAACGAAATCGAAACAAAAGAAACAATTGGAAAAATTAACAAAATAAATAGTTGGTTCTTTGAAAAAATAAATAAAGTTGATAAACCCTTAGCCACACTAACAAAGAGAGAGAGGGAGAAAACTCAAATTACTAAAATTCGGAACGAACAAGGAAACATCACAACAGACACGAGTGAAATACAAAACATAATTAGAAGCTATTTCGAAAATCTATACTCCAACAAAACAGAAAACCTCGAAGACATCAACAAATTTCTAGAGACATATGAATTACCTAAACTGAACGAGGAGGACATACACAACCTAAATAAACCAATTTCAAGCAATGAAATAGAAGAGGTCATCAAAAGCCTACCAACAAAGAAAAGTCCAGGACCAGATGGGTTCTCAGCTGAGTTCTACAAAACCTTTAAAGAAGAGCTCATTCCAATACTCCTCAAACTATTCCATGAAATAGAAGAGGAGGGAACCCTCCCAAACTCATTCTATGATGCCAATATCACCCTGATACCTAAACCAGACAGAGACACATCGAGGAAGGAAAATTTCAGACCAATATCCTTAATGAACATCGATGCAAAAATTCTCAACAAAATTTTAGCAAATCGCATACAAATATATATTAAAAAGATAGTGCACCACGATCAAGTGGGTTTTATCCCAGGGATGCAAGGTTGGCTCAACATTCGGAAATCAATAAATGTCATTCACCATATCAACAGACTTAAAGTTAAGAATCACATGATTATTTCAATAGATGCAGAAAAAGCATTCGATAAAATACAGCATCCCTTCATGCTCAAAACACTAGAAAAAATTGGGGTAGTGGGAACATTCCTAAACATTATAAAGGCAATCTACGCTAAGCCCATGGCTAATATCATTCTAAATGGTGAAAAACTGAAAGCGTTCCCCCTAAAAACTGGAACAAGGCAGGGATGCCCTCTTTCACCACTTGTATTCAACATCGTCCTTGAGACTCTAGCCAGAGCAATCAGACAAACCAAAGAAATTAAAGGGATACGAATAGGAAAAGAAGAACTCAAACTATCCCTGTTCGCTGATGACATGATTATATATTTAGAGGAACCTGGAAATTCCACCAGAAAACTTTTAGAACTCATAAGTGAATTCAGTAAAGTAGCAGGTTACAAGATCAATGCTCATAAATCCAATGCATTTTTATACATAAGTGATGAATCTTCAGAAAGAGAAATTAGGAAAACTACCCCATTCACAATAGCATCGAAAAAAATAAAATACTTGGGAATCAATCTCACAAAAGAGGTGAAAGACCTCTACAATGAGAACTACAGAACACTAAAGAAAGAAATTCAAGAAAACCTTAGAAGATGGAAAGATCTCCCATGTTCCTGGATAGGCAGAATTAATATCGTCAAAATGGCTATACTACCTAAAGTGCTATACAGATTCAATGCAATTCCAATTAAAATCCCAATGATATACCTTGCAGAAATAGAGCAAGCAATTATGAAATTCATCTGGAAGAATAAAAAACCTAGAATAGCTAAAGCAATCCTCAGTAGCAAGAGCGAAGCAGGGGGTATTGCAATACCAGATCTTCAACTCTACTACAAAGCAATAGTAACAAAAACGGCATGGTATTGGTACCAAAATAGACAGGTAGATCAATGGTACAGAATAGAGGACATGGACACAAACCCAAATAAATACAATTTTCTCATACTAGACAAAGGTTCCAACAATATGCAATGGAGAAAAGATAGCCTCTTCAACAAATGGTGCTGGGAAAACTGGAAAACCATATGCAATAGAATGAAATTAAACCCCTATCTCTCACCCTACACAAAACTCAACTCAAAATGGATCAAGGACCTCGGAATCAGACCAGAGACCCTGCATCTTATAGAAGAAAAAGTAGGTCCAAATCTTCAACTTGTTGGCTTAGGATCAGACTTCCTTAACAGGACTCCCATAGCACAAGAAATAAAAGCAAGAATCAACAACTGGGATAGATTCAAACTAAAAAGCTTTCTCTCAGCAAAGAAAACTATCAGAAATGTGAAGAGAGAGCCTACAGAGTGGGAGAATATTTTTGCCAACCATACCTCAGATAGAGCGCTAATTTCCAGAATCTATAAAGAACTCAAAAAACTCTACACGAAGAATACAAATAATCCAATCAACAAATGGGCTAAGGAAATGAACAGACACTTCACAGAAGAAGATGTACAAGTAATCAACAGATATATGAAAAAATGTTCAACATCCCTAGTAATAAGAGAAATGCAAATCAAAACTACCCTAAGATTTCATCTCACCCCAATTAGAATGGCGATTATCAAGAACACAAGCAACAATAGGTGTTGGCGAGGATGTGGTGAAAGAGGAACACTCATACATTGCTGGTGGGGTTGCAAATTAGTGCAGCCACTCTGGAAAGCAGTGTGGAGATTCCTCAGAAAGCTTGGAATGGAAACACCATTTGACCCAGCTATCCCACTCCTTGGCCTATACCCAAAGTACTTAAAATCAGCATACTACAGAGATACAGCCACATCAATGTTCATTGCTGCTCAATTCACCATAGCCAGATTGTGGAACCAACCTAGATGCCCTTCAGTTGATGAATGGATAAAGAAACTGTGGCATATTTATACAATGGAATATTACTCCGCAATGAAGAATGATAAAATTATGGCATTTGTAGGCAAATGGTCGAAATTGGAGAATATCATGCTAAGTGAGATAAGCCAATCTCAAAAAACTAAAGGACGAATGATCTCGCTGATAAGCGGATGAGGACATGTAATGGGGGTGGGAGGGGTTAGCATTAGGTTTAGGGTTAGGTTTAGAGTTAGGCTAAGGAGAGCGGTAAGAATGAAGGAAAGAAGGACTGTATAAAGGGAAAAGGGTGGGAGGGGTGGGGGGGAAGGGAAAAAAAAGTAACATCATTACCCTATGTAAACGTAAAAAAATAAATAAAATAAATAAAATAAAATAAAATAAAAGGTAGGACCATTAAAAAAAAAATAAAGAAAATGTATGTATACACAATGGAGTATTACTCAGCCACAAAAAATGACTTTATGGCATGTGCTGGTCAATAGATGGAAATGGAGACTTTCATGCTAAGTGAAATAAGCCAGTCCCAAAAAGTCAAAGGTCAAATGTTTTCTCAGATATGGGGAAGCTAATCCAAAATAAAGGGGTGGATAAAAAAAATGAATAGAAGGAAGATTAGTGGATAGACAAAGGGGAAGGAAAGTGCAATGGGATAGGGAAAGCTAACTTTCCTATGTATATATATGAATATACCACAGTGAAACTCACTGTCCTGTATATTCCTAAGACACTAACTGAAAAAAGAAACTTGAAGTAAATAGAAGAAAGATCAGTAGAGTAGAGAGAATAGAACAGAAGGAGGAAGACAGTGAGGGTAAAAGGAAGTATTGGGGACTGAATTAGAACAAATTATATTCCATGCTTTTATCATTATGTCAGAATGAATCCTATTGTCATATATAACTAAAAAGAACCAAAAAATTGATAATCTTTTTAAAAAAGAGAACGCGAGGGAGAGGAATAGGAGGCTGACATTGGGGAGATGCAAGGGAGGCAGGGAACATTTGGTGTGAAGACCGAAACTCTCGTACCAGCCTTGGTAAAGCATTCAGATCTTCTGCTGTGTGGATTGGGAAGTCACTGCCAGAGTCTGAGGGGAGGAGGGACATGGGCTCACTCACCTCGTATGAAGGCTCCTCTGTCTGCTCTGTAGTGTAGATGTCAGGGGCAGAGGTGGAGGTGGAGAAGCCACAGGAAGGGAGACTCTTGGTCCAGCAAGGGATGATGCTGCATGGACCAGGGTTGCAGTGGTAGGGGTAGAGTGGGGGTCATATTCTGGAATTTTAGGAGAAACTGACAGAATTTGCTATAGGTTGGTTGTGAGAGAGAGGAACCGGGTTCTTTACTCCTATTCCTGGATGCAGGAAAGTCGTGTTTAGTGAGACAGAAACAATTTCAGGAGAAACAGACTGAGGGGATGAAAGCAACATCTCAGTTTGGGACATGTGCCGTGAGACGCCTGGTGGTCATCTGTGTGGTCTTGTAGAGGACACTTTCAGGTAGTGAGTCTGGAGGTTGGGGAAGAGGTTGGGGTTGAAGATTTAAATGTGGGGCTCATTAGTCCATAGTAAATCCATGAGACTAGATAGAACCATCTAGTCCTGTGTTGGGAGGAAAATAAGTTCTTGACTGGCTTCTAGTTGTCAGTTCTACTGCCAACCTGGGGTATAGTGTCCCACATGGTTGCTTTCATCCTGTCCCTTCAGAGGCCACCATGCTCTTAAGCTTTCTCTAAATCAATTTTCAGTGTCACTCCAGCTAATGCCAAATCTTGTTTCTAAATTCTAAGCCTTAGGTGAACCACAAAACAGTATACTTTGTTCAGCAATGGGACAATTCTGAGCTTTACCCTGGTTTCCTGCCTTACCTGTTGTGAAGTGAATCAGTGTGACCTTAACACTACATTCAAAATGCTCATTCCTCCCAAATATCTGCCAGTATCACAAATGTGTTTCTGGATTGTTAGTGGCATTGGTAGCTACTAGGCAAGGACCTGTAGACCTCTTGCATTTAAGTATATGATATCATCCTAAATGCATATTTGATAAGATGGACACTTGAAAGGAGAGCTGTGCATATCTCATAATAGGGGTATACACTGTTAAGCTCTCCTAGCCAGAGGAAAGGAATGCTTAGTAAATCACATTGCTAGATGTGAATGGTGACTACCTGCAGTTTCTGCTGTAATTTTATCCATGAAAGAAAAAAAGGTATCAGAGTGATTGTAAAAGGGAGCATATGAACTATTTCTACATCAAGGTCCCAAAATAGAATCAATTGTGACATGGATGAGATTCAGAGCGTTTGATTCAGTAGGATGGGAGAACAAAGAGCAGATATATCCATGGGGCTGGATCAAGTCCATGCAGCTTAAAGAGCTGCCAGAGGTTGGAGAAGATCTAGCCTGGCAAATATATAAAAGGCAAAGCAGTCAAATAATGGCAGATGGCTGTGCAGTTGATGGATGGCATCTGCTAATAGAGGTGCAATGACGGCACCAGAATCTGGAAAAGGAGGACCTAGGAACGCAAAACTTACAGAGTAAAAATGGGCAGTTTTAGCATTTTATACCAGGCCATAAGCCTAGCCAGGACTCCCATACTCCCTGGGTATGGGAATCCAGGGTCACTGGAACAGAGCCAAACGGGTCATTTGACCTCAAGAAAGGGAGATTTACTAAGAATCTTAGGTTAATAATTTTTGCTTTATCTCCTCTATCAGTCAGAGTTGCAGCAGGAAATAAATGACACTATCAAATTGGATGATAATTGGAGAGGATAATGAAGGGACTATTACTAAGGTATTGGCAACACGTAGAGAAACCACAAGGGATCCTGCAGTACCCGGGAGCTAGTGTCAGTGGGAAGCTTTTACCATCTCTAGACCTGAAGGCAACATTTAGAAGCAGAGAGAGAACAATCAATCAATCATATGTCAAATATGGAGAAGACAAACTCACATGAGCTACCTTGGTAGACTGAGAGAGAGGCAACCAACCCATGGTGACCTAGCAAAGTTGGGTTTGGGGGATTGTATTTCTGACCCCATTTCACCATCCTGCCAGTCCCATGTGACTTCTCTCCATTGGCAACTTAACAGGAAGGTGAGGGTAAGAAAACCGTTGAGTTGTTCATACAAGCCAGCCTCAGCACAGAGCAGGGTGGGCGGTGAAGGGCATATCTGCAGGGACAAAGGAACTTCATCCAGCATGTCTCCCAATGAGGATGCTCACAGCATGGTGATCGAACTCTGGAGTCATTGGCTATGTCATTTTATACTGGAGTCCTGTTGCTGCTACATTTCTTTGAATGAATTTTACATTGATTTTAGAAATAATTCTATAATTTTCTTGTGACTAATTCAGTAATATTGTGTTGGAATTTTGGCATGTTGAAAGCATCACTTTTTCAAAGTGAACGTTTAAAAGAATACCACAAATTTAAAACTTTTGGAATTGTGAGTGTGCATATGTGCATGTGTACATTTCTTTTTAAATATCTGAGAGCCTCAACTTCTGTCAAACACGAGGTTGAAGCTGAGTCTTAGCCTCAGAGAAATTGACTTCTTGGCCATGTTTCCAAGCAGATGATCAGATGCAGGAAAAGAAGACAGGACTCATTTATCAGGACAGAGAGGAAGGATGGTGGTCTTGAATGGAAGACTGTACATCAGAAGTGAGGCAAAGGAACAAAGGCAGGCTAGAGTTAGGCTGCTTGGTGTTTGTTATTGAGTTCTGAATTGAGACTCTAAATGTTCACAGATGAAGGATCAACTGGTCATAGAACTAGATAATAGAACTGAGTTTGCTTAAGGGGATTAGGAGTCCCCAGGCACAGCAGGTAAGTGAAAGGATGCATATGCAGGAACCCAGCAAGTGGTTGCAGATGCAACCACAACCCTTCCAAGGCTGCTTATTCACTTGTGTGTAGGGTGGTAGCCTGGAATCAGAAGGATCAGATTTTTCCAAATGGCACACTCATTTATTTGGCTTGACACAATAATTGCACTACCTTGGGCAAGGAATTGAGTCACATGCTGGGTGGAGCTGCTAGAAATGAGATTTTTTTTTTTTTAAAGCTGAGTCATATAGTGATTTCTAGATGTTTCTAATCATTTTTAACATGTGGAGTCCAAATCCCTTTCTAAAGTCTTCAGTAACATCTTCAACTTTCATAGCATTTAAATGAAAGCAACTGTGATTTTAAAATAATATAAATAGGTGGTAGGTACTCAGCAAACATTATGAATTTTCCTTTAAGTTCTATTGTGTGATATTAGCAGGCAGCAGCAGAATAAATTGTACTTTTCCCCTGCATTTATACCATGTGGGTATTGCCTTGCTTTTGACCATAATACTGTAGTTTGATAAATGCTTAATTTGCCAGAATTGATTCTTGGTACCTTTTCTGTTCCCATAATAGATGTAGCTATTGACAATATGACTCTCAATAATGATCCAGAATGATTTAATTTTAAACTAAAATGTTATAAAATTTAAAATATTCCCAAGAACACAATTTTGTTGTAAAAGATACTGAGATAATGCTCTCATTTTCAGTAAATTAGCCACAATGCTATATTTTACTAATTTGAGTGAGCTTTCAGGTAGGAGAATATATAGGCTGTTGTTGAACTGGACAAATTTAGATAATTATGATTTTGGAACTTGAACTTTTTTTTCTTTAAACAATATCTAGACAACTGTAGTCAAAGGGAGGTTTGATAAAGAATGATCTGTGTTTTTGTTTTTAACTTTATTCTGTGAATGCGTAAACATGTCAAAATAAACCTCCTTCTAATAGTTTACTAAAATTTGTTTGCCAATTAATTATATCCTTTATTAGAAAACAAATACATTAACATAAGCAAAAAGAAGACAATAAAATCACTTATAATCACACAATCTTGAGACAATTATAAGCATGTAAGTATATAATACTCCGTATTTTTTACACGAAGCATCAAAAATGATCATAAGTGTACAAATTTTCAATAATCTGATTATATACAAAAATATGGCCATTCTTGTACATATTTTTTTAAAAAATGATTTTAACCATAAGACTAAATCTCCCAGTGGCTAAACTTTGGGTTAAGCTTTTGTTTTAGATTGTTTCTGATTTCTGAGATTTCAAAATGATTTGTTTAAACTCTATTTCTTGTTTTGGGGGTAAACCCCAATTAACCGTAACTAATCTCAGAAAAATTTCAGAATCTTGGGACAGAAACGGACTTTAAATTGGTCAGTTTCTGATTCTGATGCAGACATGGTCTGCAATATTCCTATTGGTGGTTATGAAGCCTGAGGTTGGGAGACTTTACTAATGAAAGGCTCATTTTATTTGGGGGACTTTTCATCTTGAAATAATTTTGATTACTTCAAAATATTTTTATGTTGTTCTAAAAGCTGTGTGTATATAGTCTCCAGTCCTCAGAAATATCAGAGAAAATCTAACTTTTTTCTACAACACAGTAGGTAGATCAACCACAAAATTAAACAAAGCCATACATTCCCCTGTCCTCAGCCTCTTCCTCTGTTTGGTCTTCTTTTGCTTAAATCCTTCTCATTCCCCAACGTCCTCCATATTTTTCAGTTTAAAATACTTGACAAACTGTATTAGAAATAAGGGACACATTATTTCATTACTATAAAAAGCTAGCAGTTTTATTAGCAGTGTCATGTAAATTAGATACAAATTTGTCATAAGAAATAATTGTAATATTTACTTTTTCTAGAGAAATAAAATTCAGTGAAGTGCCATATTGAAATTGGGTGATGCAATTTACAATATTTACCTTTCAATGATATTTTATTGGACTATTAAGACTCATACTTAATTCAATAAATTGGATTTTTTAAAAGTCTTTTTAGATTCATTTTGTATATTTATGTATCACCAGTCATTGGATATGGGATATCCCTGAAATTCTAAGCTCCTTAACTATCCCAACACATTAGTGGTGTAATATATAATTTTACAAATTATCTAGTATTAAGTTTGAATTCTTTGAATGCACTGCATTTAAAGGCAAAAAACTCCAAATCTGCATACCTAATTATACAGCATTATCATTTCTATCCCTAATTCCTTAATCAAAACAGTCATTAGCAATGCAAATACTAAAAGAAATTGGATTAAGAAGGAGACAAACATTAGTGCCTAAAATCAGATAGCTAGTTTTAGAAAGTCAAGTTGAAATTGGGCTCTGTTTTATAATTCAAATAAACAATGCAACTACCTTGTCATAAGCCTTTTCAATTTTAATGATAAAACACTGTTTTTGTTTGTTTTGATGAGACTTTTACATGAAATCCATGGGTAAATTCAATGAATTGGATTTAATTTAACCCATTAAATTATTATGAATTTTAACAGAATGACCTATAATGTATCAAATCATCTCAAATTAGGGAACACTGCATTTTGGGGGTGTCATTTAAGTAGCTGATTTTTGGCAGATTCAAAGCTTTTCTAGGCCTCAAGATTTTTACTGGTTGGATATGTGACTGTAATTCTTGCAGTTGAAGCATTTTTATTTTGAGTATTCAATTGATAGCAATGCTTTACTACAGAACAAGAGTTCCAAATAATTCTTTGAGAAATCCAGCAGTATATTGGGAGAAATATAAACAAAATTAAAGCTTCAACCAAGGTGAAGCCTGGCAAAGGAGCCTCTGTCAGCTCACGTCTCCAAGATAGTCTTACTCTGCTTCCAAAAAGCTGACTAGATTCACCAGACCAATGTCTGCATAATGCAAAAAACATCTCTGCTATTTAGATTTCTAGATTGTACATATTAGGCATATAAATATTAATAAAAATTTCTGCCCTTAAATATTACATGTCACAGTTAATATTCTGCACTCTCTATCTAGATATTTGCTTTTTAATATTTGCTGCTAGAACTTTATTAATAAATTTGAAGCTTGTTTTTCCCTATGTGTGAATTTTATCTGGAACTCTATGTTCAGACAACTAAGGAGAAAAGAAAAACTTGCTATCATTTATTGATGATAGCAATGTAGGATGTGTCCTATAGTTGTAGCAATATACCATGTGACTAAGATAAATGACGTCTTAGACACAAAGTGCTTCATCTTTTGTGAACATAGTTGAGGAATGTTTTTTTATCTCCTGGGGCACCATGTTCCCCTTATTGGGGAGTTAATACAATGGGGTATTAAGCATGATGAAGTTTCCTGCCTTTGTGGGAGATCTGATGGTTGTGGTTCTCTACTTGGCTACCCGTTATGTTCAGGAGTTTAAAAAAAATTCTGAAGCTGGGTCCAAGCCCCAAGAGATTCTGATTTAACTGGATTGAGGTATGTGTTTCTCATGTGATTCTAATGTACAGCCACAATTGAGAATAGCTGTTTTGGAATGACAACTCACCAAGATTAGATGCATGTCTAATCCAGGTCAGTGAGTTTTAAAGTTATGCTCCCTAAAGAAACCTCTAGGCCTGCAGAATCCTCAATGAAAAGAGGTTCTGTGGAAAAAAAAAAACTTGGAAAGTGTTATATATCTTATCTTCTTGGAGAAATTTCGTTCACCAAATGATAAAGAGATCTCTAATTTAGTATTTTCCAGAATTTTTTACAAGGATTTTTTAAAATAACAAGCTATATGATCTTATGCAACTAGTACCTGTGGTCCACATGTTGGCTATATTGCTTTCTGTTTTGTGGAATTGTTTCTGATCTCCGTGTTTAAAAAAAAAAAAAATTGCCCACTTTGGTTGCTTATCCATGAATACTCCAAAAATATGCGGTATGCTTTTATTGGTCACACCATCTTGTATTGGGTAAGTTTTGTGTCTGTGTGGTTGTTAAGTAAAGTGCATATTGATATGAACCCCGCTGGAGGTGAGCTTCTGCTCTGAACTACTCTCTTTGGACCTGGAGTTTATTAATGCAAAGGACCTGGAATTAAGGTCATCTATCTTTAGTGTCCAACTTGACATCAAACTAAGAAAGCTACCTACCAGTATTGCTTGGAAGTTACCATCTTACCAGTTTCTTAAATCCCTTTTGTTTTGCCAGTCTCTGCATCCTAAGTCTGAATTTATGAATTCCTTGTCATAAAACGCCTTAATATTCTGAAAGCATCATGAAATGTCTTTCTCTCTCTCTTTTTGAATATTTTTTGGGGACCGGGGCTGGGAGGAGAGCTGGACTATGTGGGCTATGGGAGGAAAATAAAGTGACCACAGTTGTGGAGATGTAACCAAGGGGGAAAGTGTTTACTCACAAATGAGAGTTAGGTTGAGGGGATGGTAAAGTGGCTTTGAGGCTGAAGGAGGCAGGAGACATGCCATTTATCATTTCTCCTCGGGTAGAAATGAAGATGTGACTAGAATACACACAAAAAAGCAAAGCTACCCATCCTGTTTACTTCACATCCCAGGTGTTGTCTTATTCTGTGTTTTGGCAGTGTGACAACAGGTCCCCTCCTGTTCTCCTTCCCTTTCCCAGTCTTCTGTAGCCCTGTGAGCCCCTTGCTTTCCTTTTATGGCTTTAACAGCTCTTTCTAGTCTCCCCTGGGTTGGGGAAGACACTCCTGATCTTTGCTTCCATGGTGGCATAAGGACACTTATTTTTATTATGGTATGGGTTCCAGGTACTAAAAAGGTTTCTTTAGCTTTATCTTCCCTGTAATATCTTTATATTGAATACACTGCATATAATAGGATATGACTTATATTAGCTGTAAAATCTTTCAGAGTAGGAGGTGACTGTTCACTCATGTCTCTAGACCATGGTAGACACCTAATAGGGCATGGACATGTGTTTGTTAAACCAAATTAATTGACTGATTCCATAAACACTCAAGAGATGCAATAGAGAAATGAAGTAAAGGCCAGCAAGGAACATTTCCAAGAAGAATAATGAGCTACATTTCTAATGTACGTGATCCTTTGTTACTTAAATAGATTGTTCTTTCTGATAATAGATTTGATATTTATTTTACAAGAGCTAAAAAATAAAGAAGTAAGAACATAAATACAATGCATACACTGCCCAAAGATAACCATTGTAAATAATTCTGCTTATTTCCTTTTGGTTATTTGTCTACACATAGGTGTGTATGCCAGAGCACATGTGTGTGTGTGTGTTTGTGTGTGTATGTGTGAGTTTACAAAAGAATTTCGATCATACTGAAAAGATGATTTTGCAATCTTTTTTATTCAATACTTTCATTTGATAATATTTAGAGAACAATATATAATGTTCTAGCACCACTTTATGTTCAAAAGATAAATTGGTAAATAGTGTCTTAAATATTTTTTGGAAACTTGAGTTTTAATGACTTGCTAACACTTCTTATTTTAGATTAGTCATAATTCATTTAATCCATGTCTTACTGCTACTGTTACTGTTTCTCACGCTTATTGGTAATCCAACAGCAATCACCTGTATCCACTAATATTTGTGTGTTTCTCTGATCACTCACAGGATAGAAGGGGAGTCAGAAGTTTAGTTATCCTGACAAGTTGTAATAATTTGTAAGTTCCAGGTCCCATTATATATGAACGTACTCATCCTGACACCCTCATTAGTGTTAACTTTTATTTTCATTGTTACATTTGTCCACCAACTTATTGCCTCCAATTAGAATGTGCTTTATTCTAGTACATCTAATGTTCACATTCTTAAACAAATATCTGATCTTTGTTTTTCCATTAATTTCTGTTGATTTCACTATATGTGAACATTAAAGAAATAAGAACTTTAAAGGAAATGTCTATTAGTCCATACTTGAGGATTTTTTTTTTCTTTTTAAGATCTCTGTTCCACTTTGATCTACTGGCAAAGGTCTTGGGGTTTTCAGAATGGCTCTGCTCACTTCTTTCCTTGGTCAACACACTAAGGTCAGGTGTGCACATCCAGTTGGGGTACATTAAGCAAGACAGATGTTCAACAAAAGTGAAATGTCCTTCAAAGCCTACTTACAGCATCCCAGAGGCTCCCTTTGACTGTGGAGTCTTCTCTGAGACTGAGCATAATAATTTGTTGGGGAATCCTGACACATCGTTCCTTTATGAAGAAACCCCAGCTTGACCAAGATCAATACAGATAGTACTGCCCATTGTGAAATAATGTCACTGTTGTTTCTAGACATTAGTAGAAAAGGTCAAGATGTCCTTACAAAGAGCAGCTTCACATTTACAAAGGCAAATTATCAATTTATGGAAAGGAAGACACCTCTAAAGGCAAGGCGTGCCATTCCTTTGGAGATTTCTAAGTTTTAATACAATATAATCAAAATGGAAAGCTGTTTAATTAAAGTAAAATAATGAATAGCTTACAGATTCTCCATCTGTGTGGGTTTCCATGTGGAGGATGCAATATAAAATTAAAAGGAATCTAGCTGGTCTCTAGAGAAAAGTGCCTTTGCTTTTGATACAAAAGCTGACACTAAAGTGAATGACTCCACGTGATGACTTGAATCTAGCTTTACAGTTTCCTCTCATTTGCTCTTTTATTTCCATAGTCTACATTTTTGCTTCCCATGAACATACACATTTTAGAATTCATATAACTTTTATGTTCTGTTGATCCTATCCTGTAGCCTGGAAGTCAAATAGCAGATCTGAGTGGAGTTCATTAAGTTTTCTCAAGCTCAGCAGCATTGCATGGATGAGTATTGTAGGATGTTGTACAGTGTGCATGGCCTCTGTCAACTGGATGCCAATAGCATCCTTCTCCCCTCTTTATGACCACCAAAAATGTTTCTGAATGTTACCAAATGTCCTTTGGTGGGCAAAATCACCCAGGTAAATACAGCTCAGTCTTCTTGAAGGATTCCATTGTCTACCCAACAACCAGATTTTGTAGTCTCCCTTGCGAGTGAGAGTTCAATGGATTCTCATGACAGTGCAATAACATCTCAACACCTGCTTCTTCTACATAACCCTCCATGATCTTACCCCAGCCCACTCTCTGCCTCTATGGACATTCCTTTTTTCTCTTTTACTCTTCTAGAATCACCCCTCAAAGAAGACTTTCCTCTTCACTATTCATGTAGTCTCTTTCTCTTTCTAGTCACTCAGTCAGATCATGCATTTATTTTCTTTACAAGCACTTATTACAACCTGAGATTGTTTGGTACTTTTATTTATGTACTAATTTATTGTCTTTCCCTACAGACAGTAGAAAGACAGTGAGCTCCATGGATTAAAAAGCATTTCTATTTGGCTCACTACTCTTTGTCCAATGCCTAGGATAAGGTCTATTGCTTCATAGGTGAATAAATATTCAGTGAATAAATGAATCAAAATAGTGACTCAATATATATATTTTCTTTCACCATATTCACACTGAATGACTCAGTGGTATCTTAGATGTTCAAAACAACCTTGAGAGAAAAAATGTAACTTTATGTGTCTTGTATTCAGATAATATGATCTAGAGGGGCAAAGGATGAAGTGTGCCATTATGTATTTGACAGAATCTTGTGCATATGTGTACAACAGTTTAAAAAGAGACCACTAAGATTTTGTGCATCCATATAAATCAACATTTGTAGGTTAAGTATTCATTAAGAGGGGAATATCCAAAATAGTCAGATTTATTTTCCTTCTTCCAGGGGCTCACAGTCTGTAGGAGAGGTGGGCATGGACAAGGAGACCATTAAAGATTGTCTGGTAAGTGCTTTAGTATGAGATGAAGACCTGAGCTAGAGAGCTCTTGAGAAACTATGGAACAGACAAAAGCTGGAGTGCATGTGTTGGAAATTAGGGAAACCTGAGTAGAGGTCTCACTCCGAGTCTGCTGATGAGTTCTGGTAGAGCACACTCCATTCGGGTAGTGAGAGAAAGGTGCTTATGCACCAGGTCTCACCATGGCTGAGCTCCATGCCCCAGGAGCTTCCAGACTTGGAAATCCTTCAGTTTCCTCACTTTCTTTGCTTGCTTTCTATTTTTGCCTTGAAATATGTGCACTTTTAGAGTTCCTTACTTCCAAAAAGCCTTCTGAGCCAGTAGGGAAAAAGTTTGCTTTGGGGAACTTCCAAGCCCTTGTGGATTGCCATCAATTGCTTTTCTTCACTGAAACAACAAGACAAATCTGAAGTATCAAGAGATAATATAATATTCATATTCTTCCCTGAATGTGTCCAGTATAAATATGCTCAGAAATTTCCTTCTATTTTTGAGTATGGGTATTACGTAAGTAGGGACAGTGGTCTTTTTAGGTATTTTCCATAATTCCAAAAAAGGGACTAGGATTCTGAGGTGTGGTTAAATAATGGGAATGCTGTAGGAGTATTTTCTAAAACAACATTGTGGGATGAGAGCTTCTGACCTGGGGAGTCGGGCTCATTAGTCATTCTTCTGAGTAGCTGCTCAATGTGGTGTAGTGTTGGTTCTTCATGGAACCACCACCAAGTCAGTGAAGATTCCTGTAGTCACTGCCTTGCAGTGTGACATAAGAACTCAAAAGGAAGTATCTATCACATTAATTTAATTACTGAGAGGGAATGCATGCTCTTTTTGATTTTGGAATTAGGCAGATGCTGTGAGCTTTTCCCCTAGTAGTGCTTTCCATGTGAATTCTAATATGCCAAAGTCACTCAGATATTTTTAATTTGAAAGGACAGACACAGAGAGGAGCTCCAACAGAAGGTACTTGAGTTTTCTGCTACTTAAGATGACTGACTGATCATCATGAGAATGAGACTCTTTTCCCTCTTTGTGCTTGGAATTTTCAACTAACCAAATTGGAATGTGGGAAGCACTTGGCTTGTCAACTGTGGTTGCCTCCCCACACAACTCCTTTTAAAATCTTTTAATATTTTTTATTATTATTTTTGACAACTTCTGTGGTTCCAGTGGTGTACTGACATGGTTTTTGTGGTCTTTGTTTTTGTCGTTGTTAGCTGAATTTCTGCAGGGCTTTCTTAAACTGCTTTTATGACACCATGTCTCCTCAGCACCGCCAGGGAAGGGAATCACTGGGCAGGAGCTTCTCTTCTTCTCCAACTGCTAAACACATTCACTTTCAGGTCTGTCCCTGTCCCCAAGGACCCATGTGTCAAAATCTGTATTGCTGATGGCATTTGAAATGGTATGTGCATAGTTCAGGAAGCATAACTGTTTACCCATTAATCACTCTGGGCCACCAGTCAAAATATTTTCTCTGCAGAAATGCCTTTCCTATTTTGTACCAATTAATATTGGATGGAACTCAAGAGTCACAGTTAATCTGTGGCAAAGCTTTTATTTGCTGTCAGGCATGCAGACATGAAAAATGCTCAATGTAATATTTTAATTAATAAAAATATGCTGAGAAGTGTATTTTTCTGAAGTAGATTTTTATTACACTTCATTACATTTCCAAATTTAATGGACACATATATTATGCCCTGTCACCATGGGAACCACATCAAGACAGTCTTTTTATAAGCTGTTGGATATAGTTATAAAACTCTCACAAAGACAAAATTGTTTCTTGTAAGTTTAAAAGAAGCTGTGCTCATTTACAGTATGTATAATTTACTACAGAGCTTGAGGCAATAGAGAGGGTCTTTATTTGATTTAGAGACTAACACTTCTTTTTATGATGCTCTTACATTTTAATTATTTCAGGTCTATGTTCATGAAGATATAACTTGGCTGACTGTGAAAGCAAATAAAAAAACATACAAGCTTTGTATAACAGATCAAAAAGATGAAATTCTTTTTTACAACTGCTTAAAATCAACCCACTTAAAAATAAAAATTTCCTAACATACATAAAAGTAGAAACTACAATGAACCCCAATATCCAGCATCTTCAATAACCATAAACATTTTGCTATATTTATTATATGTATCCCCTACCAACACCACATTTTATGGTTGAAATATTTTAAAGTAAATCCCAGACATTATATAATTTTACTATCAAATACTTTAATATACATCTTAGAACTGAAAGGAGGATAAAAAGAAGACCATATAGTGAATAACTTTATATTTAATAAAAGTATCATAAACAAAATGAAAAAACGGAAACCAAACATATTGATCATGCTAACATATGTGAATTGACTGACTTAATATAAAGGAAAGGGAAAAAAAAAAGAATTATCAGAATTATTTTTGTTCCCCAAAAGCAAATTCTTGCTCTACACCATTTAAAAGGGACATACTTAAAATTAAGTGATTTCAAAGGTTAAAAATTAAAAAAAAAAATAGACAATTGCAAATTTAAAAAATCAGAGATCTTAATATAGGCAAAGTAGAATCAGGGCCAAAATCATTAAAATAGATAGATAAGGATATTTTATATTAATAAAGGCAAAAAATCATAAAGCCGATGCAAGAATTATCTTTTAACTTAATCATACAACTTTAAAAAAACGAGTACAAGATGTAAACTGGAGATGCACTTGTAATAGGAGATTTTAACTCACTTCTCTCAATGCCAGGAAAGTTGAGGAACAAATCACTGATAAGAATAGAGAAGACTCAAATAGCGTTTTAATTAACTTCATATTGAAATTTGAACCCTGATAATTAAAATTATGCCTTCCTTTTACCAAAGTCTTTGAAACTGAAATTAGTGAAATCTAATGGGGGCAAAAAATCATAGAGTTTGAACCCTGGCTTAGCATTCTTCAGCTCTTTCAAAGTTAGAAAAATGCATCCATTTTTTGTACTCAAAATTATTTTTGCATGTTCCATGTTCCATTCACATGGCCTGGCCCATCCCAAGCAGAGATCTGTTCTGGCCATTTATGATTTTCCATATTAAAAGTAAGCATTGGTACTGATTTTTAGATCAGACAAAGTTTGAAATATTTTCCTCAAGTGTTTCCAACTGTAACTTCCAAGAACTATCTAGCATAGACTCATCTGAGCTTTCTGCCTTTTGTGAATGCCAGGAAAGAAATGTGAGATTTCACAAACAGTCAGATTGCTTTTCCGTCTGTCATAGCCCATGCATGACATGTACAGGGCACTTCTTAGTTAAATGGACAGGGTAACCAATATGCTTGTTTAAGAAAGTGAGGCATTAACCTGTTTCTTAGAAGTACTACTTTTCTTCTTTGTTCAAAGACTTTCCCTCCCTCAAAAATCATCGAATTTTAAAGGGGAATTTGCAAAGCCTAATTTTCACAGTAATGCAACATTGGTTTAAATCTACTACCTTAGGATGTTTGAGGTCCCTAAAATATAGTAATTTTTCCCTTTAAGTTTTCATAACATGAATATGATTGACGTGATAAGGAGTGTAGTTTACCTCACAGCAGCCAAGATTGGTTGTAAAGGAATTACAACTGGATGCCAGCAATCTATTAAATGATGAAAAGCTGCTAGAATATATGGGAACTCACAGCCATTTTGCTTAAGTGCCTAGCTGCTCTGCTAGCTTAGCTTTTATCCATTTGTTTATTCTTGTGCATTTTTATTTGTTTGTGTTGTTTTACTGTGGTGGAGTTGTGAACTACTGCAAGTGACATTTGCAAATATAACAAAGTAACTGTGAATATGGATTTTTGGTCAGATTGCTCTGGGAATTAGAACCACTTAGCAGCAATGGGACCATGGCAATTGGCGTCAACTCTGAGCTTTCTATTTGCCTCCTGCAACATAGGAGACAAAATAATTAAATATTTATTTGACTAAGTTCTTCTGAGTATTCAGTTGAAGAAGTTTTGTGCAATGCTCAGCACATACCTACATTCATTAAGCATTCCACATTAGAAACTACATCAATAATAAGTGAAATTAAACTTTTTAAAATAAGTTTTAAATTTTTTAATTATAGTACAATAACATAAAGTTTACCATACTAATAATTTTTAAGTCTACAATTCAGTACCTCACCATTTAGGGGGAGACCAATAATAACAACCAATGCAAACAATACATGGCATTAAATCAAACAGTTCCTGCTATGACATCTACAATGTTGTCACAATAAAGAGAAAATGATGAGATCAGTTATAACAGTAATAGTAGTAAGTTTGCATAAAGGTTTATAATTTCAAATGATGAACATGGAGAGAACAGAAGTGATGTGGATGTGATAATTATGAGAGAGGAGGACAGAAAATAGAAGTAAAAAATAAAAGTAAGAGTGAAAAAGAGAACAATAGAGATTGACTATTAGCAGAAGAAAAGAGAGAAAGACAAGCAAGGGAAAGAGATAAAATGGGAGGAAAAAACTATATGAAGTAAAAATTTAAAAAATAAAAAAATAAAAGAATATAAAACAAAACTGAAATATACTAATCAAACATCCTAACTCAAAATACTGATCCATGAAAAATACCTGGCTTCAAAAAAGCTAGAAATGGGAGGAAAAAACGAATATGAATGTGTGTAAGTGTTCATGAATCGTTCAGTTCACACTTAAACAGAGGGGGAAAAAAAGAAAAATAAAAAAATACAAAGAAAAATAAGAAAATAAAAATAAAATAAAAAAGATCTTGATGAAAAATTAAAGAATTATTTCCATAGGAGTTCAAAAGATTCTCAGCTTCCCTTGTCAGCAGTGTTAGGTGGGGTGACCTGGAGTGTGATGCCTGATTCACCCTCAGGGTGGAATTGCTGGAATGTGGGAGGAAATTCTGCAGGGGACCTCCTGCAGGCAGGGTTTAGGCTTAGGGGGGCTCCAGGCTCTTTACTGAATGCCAATTGTTTTGAAGATTTTAAGTCAGCACACTTCCAGGACCCAGCAATTGCTCATCCAAGCTGGAAGACTGCACCCCAGGGGTCTCCACTGGGTTCCACTTACGTGGTGGAGGAGCCAACTCCTAGTCCACTCCATCACCTGTGGACCACACATTTCCTGGTCTTGGGTACAGTTTCCAAACTCAATCTCTCCTACCTCCCTACCCTTTCAAAATCCAGGCCTGGCACATCTCTCCCAGCAGAATCTATAAGTGGCCAAATGGGGTGTGGGGGGAGATACCAGTGGAATTCTATGACTAGTGTTCCCAGTGTAAACCCCTCTCCATGTTTGATTTTTTTTATTATTATTATTATTATTATTATTATTATTATTATTTGTACTGGGGATTGAACCCAGGGGCACTTAACCACTGAGCCACATTCCTAACCCTTTTAAAAATTTTATTTAGAGACAGTGTCTCGCTGAGTTGCTTACTGCCTCTCTAAGTTGATGACTGGCTTTGAACTCATGATCATCTTGCCTCAGCCTCCTGAGCCCCTCCCGTGCCCAGTGCCTCCACATTTGATTTTCTCCTGGTCGTTTAAGCACACGCTATGTCATGAAGTGTGGGTTTGCCTCTATTTTGGGTCAAACTCAGGTTTGCCAAGACTTGACTCCCCCAGCTGCTGGCCCCTGTGCTGCAACTAAAAAATGGTTCCCTCCTCTGTCCTCTGAAGGCAGCCGGGAGAGATGCAGCTTCTTTCCCATAGAAAGATATTGTGCGACACACCTTTCAGTTTAGTTGGGTGGTGTCTTTGACCTCTGGTCTCTCCATACCCATATGCACCTCAGGCCTTCTAAAAGTGCTGGTTCCTTTAATTCCCTCATCCCTCCACTGTGCTTACAGAGGGACTGCTCTGGCTGGTGCCTCCAGCAGTGGCATTGGTGGTGGCTGGGAATTTCTTCCTTATTTTATTATATTCAACCTCCTGAGTTCCCAATTTCCTTTGAATGTCCAGTATTAAATCCCATAAAGTCTCCTCCCACCCCCCTAATTTTTTTTTTTTTTACCCACTTTACTGAGAAGCTGCCTGTCTGCTTTCTTGGTTTCATACCACGGAGCAGCCAGTAAAGCCACCTTCTCTATTCTCCCATCTTGAAAAAACTCCCAATTCAGTAGTGTTAAGTATACTCACAGTGTTGTAAAACACACCTCCCGAACTTTTTCATCTTGCAAAACTGGGACTTCATTAAATGAACCTTTCAAAAACATTTAAAAACAGTTTTAAATTTACAAAAAAAAAAAAATTGTGAAAAAGGTAGAAGAGAATTCCCACATACTCTGCTATGGTTTGAATGTGAGGTGTCCCCCAAAAACTCACATGTGAGACAATGCAAGAAGTTCAGAGGAGAAATGTTTGGGTTATGAGAGTCTTAACCCCATGCATGATTTAATCCCTTGATAGGGATTAACTTAGAGGTAACTGAAGTGGTAGGGTGTGGCTGGAAGAGGTGGGATTTGGGGCGTGGCTTTGGGTACATATTTGTATCTGGTGAGGGAGTCTCTCTCTGCTTCCTGATCACCTTGATGTGAGCAGCTTCCCTCTGCCACCCTCTCCCGCCATGATGTTCAACCTCACCTTGAGCCCTGAGGAATGGAGCCCATCTTCTATGGACTAAGACCTCTGAAACTGTGAGCCCTCAAATAAACTTTGCCTCCTCTATTATGCTGCGGGTTAGATTCTTTTTAGTCACAGCAGCAAAAATCTGATTAAAACATACTGCAAACCCAGTTTTCCCTATTATTAACATTAAACATTAGTATGTATACTTGCTGCAATTATGAGGTCGATGTATTATTGTTTCTAAAGTAAATACTTTATTCAGATTTCCTCAGTTTTAACCTAACTCTCATTTTACTTGTTCCCAGACCTCATCCGGTGTTCAACATGACATTTATTTGTTGTGTCTCCAGATTCCTCTTGGATGTGTCATTTTCTCAGAGTTTTTGCTTTTGATGGCCTAGACAGTTTTAAGAAATACTGGTTATATATTTGGTAGAATATTTCTCGTTAGGGATTTATTTGATATTTTTCTCATTATTAGAATCTGGTAAAAGTACATATTATCAATATGCTATCATGATGAGCCTGATTGCCTGGCTAAAATAGCATTTGCTAGGTTTTCTGCCTTATGATTACAAATGTTTTAATTTGCAATTCTCTGATTAAAAATAATATTGAGAATCTTTTTATATGCTTGCTTGCTTTCTGAATATTTTCTTTGGTGGGATGTCTGTCCAAATATTTTTACCCATTTAAAAATTGCTTGTTTTCTTATTTGGGCATTTTAATATTTTTATGTGTATTTTGGATCCAAGTTCCTTATCAGTTAAGTGTTTTACCAATATTTTCTATTCCTCTGTAGCTTGTCTATTTATTTCAATGTCCTCCACAGACATTAAAGTTAAACTTATCATTTTTTCCCATAGGTTGTGCTTCTAGTGTTGTTTCCTTTTAAAAAATCACCACTAAACAAGCTCACGTAGATTGTCCACTTTGGCCTTTTCTAAAAGTTTTATAGTTTTTTATTTTGTATCGTACATATAACATGGAGGTGTATGATCCCTTTTGAGTTAATTTTGTGAAAAGCGTAAGGTCGATGTGTAGGGTCTTTTATGTCTGTTTGCATGTGGACATCCTATTTCCCCTCCACCCTGTGCTGAAGAGATTGTCTTCCTCCCATGCTGATATCACTTGTGCTCCTTTTTCAGATACTAGTTGACTGTATTTGAATCTATTTCTGAATTATTGGGATCCATCAATTTATGAATCTGTTCTTTAGTGAATACCACATTAATTGTAGTTTTACAGGAAATCATAAAATCATATTGCGTGAGTCCTCCAGCTTCATTCTTCATTATTGTGTTGGCTATTACAGGTCTTTCATATTTCCATATAAACCTTAGAATCAGTTTGTCAATATCCACAAAATAGCCATGCTTCGACTCTGAGATGGATTTCATTGAATCTACAAATTGATTAGTGAGGTACGGTTGGTTTTACAATACCGAGTTTTCCATTCCGTAAACATGGACTAGCTCTCCATTTATTTAGATTTTCCTTCCATGTCTTTCTCCAGAATTTTGTAATTCTGTGTAAATCTGTTTACAAGTGTTTTTACAATGTTGCAGTAAGTGTTGGTGAGGAAAAAAAAGAGGACAATTGTATACTATTAGTGGAAATGTAAATTTGTGCAGTCATTATGGAAAACAGTGTAGGGTTTCCTCAAAACCTTAAAAATAGAACTACTGCAGGATCCCAATACAGAGTGTCTACCCAAAGAAATGGAAATCAGTGTGCTAAGACATCTGCACACACTTGCTCATGGTAGACCTATTTACAATGGCTAAGTTACGAAAACAAAAGATGAATAGTTTAAAAAAGTGGTGCATATGCACAATAGAATGCTACTCATATTTTTTCTTCTGCTATATTCCTTTTTAAAACATTTTTATTTGTTCTTTTTAGTTATACATGACAGTAGAATGTATTTTGACATATTGTACATACATGGATTATAACTTCCCATTCTGTGGTTGTACATGATGTGGAGTTACACTAGTAGTGTATTCATATACAAACACAGAAAAGTAAAGTCTGACTCATTCCACTGTCTTTCCTATTCCTCTCTCCTTTCCCTCATTCCCCTTTGTCTAATCCAAAGTACTTCTATTCTGCTCCTTATTGTGTTGTTAGCATCTGCGTATCAGAGAGAATGTTTGAACTTTGGTTTTTTGGGATTGGTTTATTTCCCTTAGCATTATAGTCTCCAGTTTCGTCCACTTACTGGCAAACGCCAAAATTTTTAGAATGCTATTTATATTTAGCAAATAAGAAAATCCTGTCATTTTTAAAAAACATGGATGAACCTGGAAAACATTTTGCTAGGTGAAATAAACCACGCACAGAAAGGCAAATGCCACATGATCCCATTTATATGTGGAATCTAAAAATGTCAAACTTCTGGAAACAGAGAGTAGAATAGTACGAGGGTGAAAGAAGGAGAGGATGGAAGGATTTGGAAGAAGTTAGTAAAGGAAGGAAAAATTTGGATACAAAATTCCTGTTAGGAAGAATAAGTTCAAGAGAGCTATTGTAAAACATGGTAAATATAGTAAATAATAAAGTAACGTACAGTAGTTGAAAAGTGTTGAGAATGGAGTTTAATGTTCTCACTACAAAAAAAAAGACAATTATGTGAGATAATGTATACATAATTGGATTGATTTAATCACTTCACAATGTAATACATATTACAAAACATGTTGAACACCATGAATATATACAATTTTAGTCAATTAAAATAAAAATAAAATTCATAAATTACGATAATGAAAAATAGATTATGTCTTTATGAAATAATAAAGTCTTTGTACACATAGGACCATATATGCACAACTGAAGGGATTTCAGTGGTTTGGTACCATAATAGAAATATACTCCAGACTTAATAGAGCACAAAAGCAGGAATGGTTGATTCTACAAAATAGCCTGCACTTTCATGAAACTTTCATGGAATATTTCAAAGAATAAATGGACAACATTTGAAATTAAAATATGGACAAAAGAGAAAAAGGAAGCAGAGAAATAAGTGGTGAAGCATAGAAGAGTGAAGCAACATACTACATTCATGTTTTTTAAGAAAAAAATTTGTTATAATTTCCCACATGTAGACCTTGGATATTTTAAGTTTACAGTTAAGTATTTCATATTTTTGGTGCTATTGTAAGTGGTGCTAAAATCTTAAAAAATTTATTTACTTTTGAGTGTTTTTGAATGCAGACTGTCGACTTCTGAAATATAGGAAAACAGTTGACTGTTTACACCAACTCATATACTGTGACCTTGAAAAATTTGCTCATTAGTTCCAGAAATCTTTGTGTAGCTTCTTTGGTATTCTCTGCATAGACAATCATGTCATCTGAAAATAATTGCAGTTTTATTTTTTTCTTTAAAATGTGCATGCTATTGGCTTGTGTTTTCCTTTTTCATAATACCTTTATCTGATCTTGGTATTGGAGTAACATTGGCCTCATAGCAGAAAGAAAAAAGTGAGAAGGCACACATTTACCAATGACAGAAATTAAAGAAGGGTTATCACTACTAATGCCAAGAACATGAGGGTGTTGCCTCCAACTTATTTATTTTCTAAAAGAGTGTGGAGAACTGTTATCATATCTTCATTAAATGTCTGGTAGAATCCTCCAGTGAAACCATCTTGACCCAGTTTTCTCTCTCCCTCCCTCCCTCCCTCCCTCCCTCCCTCCCTCCCTCCCTTCCTTCCTTCCTTCCTTCCTTCCTTCCTTCCTTCCTTCCTTTTCTTTTGCAACTTATTCATTTTTTTAATACATATAGGCCTATTCAAATTATGTTTCTTCATTGTATTATTTTAGTAGTTTTTACTTTTTCAGTGAATCAATCCATTTCATATAAGTTACCGAATTTGTGGCAACAAAGTTGGTTAAAATATTTTATATTTATTTCATACTATTTATTTTATACTATTTTAAAGATACTAATCTTTTCACTATTCTTGGCTTTAGTAGTGATAACCCTTCTTTAATTTCTGTCATTGGTAAACTTGAGTCTTCTCCCATTTTTTCTGCTTAACCTGGCTAGAGGTTTATCAATTTTATTGCTTTCAAAGACTGAACCTTCCATTTTATTGATGTTCTCCGTTGTTTTCTGTTTTCAATTTCCTTGTTCCTGCTTTTTATTATTTTTCTTCTGCTTGCTTTGGGCTTGCATTCTTATTTTTCTAGTTTCCTAAGGGAGAACCTTAAGTTATTAGCTTTAGATCTTTCTTACATTGTACTATATGCTATATTATATTTAATTTCATTATGGAATTTTCAAAAGTGTACTTTTTAAAATTTCTATTCTTTGAAATTTATTAAGGTGTATTTTATGGTTCAAGTATATTTGTTGATAAGTATGCTATTTTAAAATTATTTTATTCAACTACAGAATTCATTTTATCTCTCAGTAGAAAATGCACATATGGAAGAGACAGCCTACAGAGTGGGAGAAAATCTTTTCCACATGCACTTCAGATAGAGCACTGATCTCCAAAATTTATAAAGGACTTACAAAACTTTATGCCAAAAGTACAAAGAACCCAATCAATAAATGGGTCAAGGAACTGGACAGACACTTTACAGAAGAAGACACACAGGCAATTAATAAATATATGAAAAAGTGTTCAACATCTCTAGTAATTAGAGAAATGCAAATTAAAACAACTCTAAGGTTTCATCTTACTCCAATTAGAATGGCTATTATCAAGAACACAAACAATAATAGGTGTTGGTGTGGATGTGGGGAAAAAGGCACACTTTTACATTTCTGGTGGAGTTGCAAATTGATGCAGCCACTCTGGAAAGCAGTATGGAGAATCCTAAGAAAACTTGGAATGGACTTGCCTTTTGACCCAGTTATCCCACTCCTTGGTTTATACCCAAAGGACCTAAAATCAGCAAACTACAGTAACACAGCCACATCAATGTTTATAGCAGCTCAGTTCACAATAACTAGATTGTGGAACCAACTTAGGTGACCTTCAACCGATGAATGGATAAAGAAACTCTGGTATATATACACAATGGAATACTATTCAGCCATAAAGAATAATAATAATATGGCATTTGCAAATAAATGGATGGAATTGGAGAATATCATGCTAAGTGAAATAAGCCATGCCCAAAAAACCAAAGGCCAAATGTTTTCCCTGATAAGTGGAGAATGATATATAACAGGGGTGGGGGGGAAATGAGAGAATAATGGGGGAACTTTAGAATATGTAGAAGGAAATGAGAGGGAGGAGGGTATGAAAAATGGTGGAATGAGACAGACATCATTACCCTATGTACATGTATGATATGAATCTACATTGTGTACAACCATAGAAACGAAATTTTATGTACCCCATTTGTGTACAATGAATCAAAATGCGGTCTGTAAAAAATTAAAAGCTAAAAAAAATTCCACTCAAACGCAAGTGGTAAAAATAAACTTGGAGCTATATATATAAAAAAAAAAGAAAAAGAAAAAAGAAAATGCACATATGGCATAGGTTCATGACTGAGACTTGACAAAATCTTCTTTCTCTATTCTGAAAGCCTCTGACCAGGTCTCTTTTGATGGGAACAGCAGGTCTTGACAGATGACTTTTGACAGTGGTGGTAGTGAATTTGGGAGGGAAGCAGCAGGCCTTGTTGGGTGCCCACTGAGTTCTAAGTCCTGTGTTTCTGTGCTTTACCTTCCTAATCTCAGTTCCCACAGCAACTCTCCTGGAATGAATACCGTTAATTCCTTCTTGCTCCCTTTGAAGAAATTGAGATTTGGAGGGCCATTTAACTTGTCTGGTCACCTATCAAACAAGTGACAGAGGAGGAACATGAACCCTGGTCATTGTGACACTCAAGCACACTGGCTTCATCTTATCCTCTCACTTTCCTTGCTTAACATATTATATTCCCTATTGTGAAGTTCAATTTCTAAGAGCGTGATCTCATAAAACTTCCTTCACTAACTCTGAATGACATTTGATCCTCTAATCTTAGCTATCAAGGCCGAGGGCTAAACTAATGAGCAAACCAGACAAAATCCTGCCATAAAGAAGCTTCTAGAACAATAAGGCAATAGGCAGCAAGCTACATAAAAATAACCATTAAATTATGTAAAGTTGTAACATATGAAACCCTTTGGATTGGATATGGCATAAACTGGAAGTGATTCATATTTTCTGTTTTTCCTTTAAACACACTTGGGTAAAATCTTTTCGTTTTCAAAGAAGGTATCTTTGGCATTTCTCATAATTTTTATTTGAAATATTTATGGACATAATATTAGATTTACAGAGTTATAAAAAACAATACAGAGAGAGTTCATGTAGTCTTTTTATCCAGTTTTCCCCAATGGTAGCATTTTACAAAGTTACTATCATAACGAGGATATTGGCATTGATAAAATCCACTGATCTTATCAGTTAAATTCCAGTTTTACTTGTGTTACTGTGTGTGTATATCTGTGTGCATATGTGTATTTATTTCTATGTAACTCTATCCATGTATAGGTTCATGTATCCACTGCCATTGTTAAGATACTAAGGAGTTGCAATACCTCAAGGGACTGTTCACGTTATAACATCTACCTCTTTCACCTCTTCTCACCTCCATCTCTGACTCCTGGAAACCACTGATCTGTTCTTCATTTCTAATAAAATTTGTCATTTCAAAAATGTTACAAAACTGGAATCATTCAATATGTAATCTTTCTCTGTTGCATTTTTTCACTTAGCATCATTGTATGAAGATTCATCTAGATGGTTGCCTGATTAATTTGTTCCTTTTTATTGCTGAGTAGTATTCCATGGTTTGAATGTCCCTCAGATTGTTTAACTATGTACTATTGAAAATATAGAACCCATGTCCAGGTTTTTTTCATTAAAAATGAAAGTGGAATAAATATTTGTGTACTTTTCTTGTGTGAACATAATTTTCATTTCCCTGAGATAAATGTTCAAGAGTGTTATTGCTGGGTTATATGGTAAATGTATGCTTACTTTTTAAAGAAACTTCCATACACATTATAAGGTGACTATCTAATTTTACATTCCTATGTGCCAAAGAATGAGTAATTTGGTTTCACTTTACTAGCATTTATTACTGTTAATATTTTTTCCCATTCTGTAACTTGTCTTTATATATTCTGGACTTTCTTAGAGAAAAATTTTAAAAGACTTTTTAAAATGTCATCAAACTTTTTGATAAGCTCCAACTTATCAATTTTTCTTTTTAGGGATTATGCTTTTATTGTCAATCCAAGAATTCTTAGCACTAGATGATTTTTTTCTTCTGATTTTTTTTTTAATTTCCCTCTAATGGTTTTAAGTTTTACTTTTGACTCTTAAGTCCATGGTTCATTTTGAGTTTATTTTTCTATACAAGGTGTGAGATGTAGGTTGAAATTGATTGATTTATCTATTGATTGTTCTGATCCCATTTGTTGAAGGGATTATCCTCCCTCTGGTGAATCGTATTTGCATTTTTGCCAACAGTCAGTTGAGCATATTTGTGTCAATCTGTTTCTGTGATTTCCATTCCGTATCACTGCTCTGATACTGTGCTTATACCACACTGTCTATATTACTGTGGCTATGGTTAAGCCTATGTCAGGTGGTCTTACCAGAGTATAATTCTTTGTCAAGATTGTTTCAGTTGGTCTATACCTGCTGTATAAATTTTACAATAAGTGTGTCTATGTCTACAAAAAAAATTTATGGGGTTTTGATAGAAATTATATTATGCTTTCAGATCAATTTTGGAAGAATGGATATCTGTACTATGTTGGGTCTTCCAATCCATAAACATGGTATGTTTCTGTATTTTGAGGATTAATTTCTTTCATCATAATTTTGTAATTTCAGGCATGCATATTCTGTACATTTTTAAAAGTATATGCCAAAGAATTTAATTTTTATTGGAGCATTTGTAAATTATATTGCATTTTTAGTTTCAGTTTCTACATTTTAATTTTAAGTACATTGATATATGAATAATTTCTTTATGAGATCTTGTATCTTGCAAACTTGCTGAACTCATTATTATTTTTAGGGATTTGTTTTGTGTGTGTGTTCCTTGGAATTTTTGACGTTTGTCATACGTTATGTGCAAATAGGGATGATCATTTCAGATATTTCTAGTCTGTTTGACTTTACTTCATTTTCTTGCCTTAGTGCCCATAAATCTTAATGCCATGTAACATCTAGCCTTTAAAAAGGCCCGCTTTCAGATATTAAGATGTCCATACCAATCTCAATCAAAACTTTAGTTTCTCCCTCAGTTAAAATCTCTGACTCCTCAGGCTAACTCTGAGTAAAGGAAATGCCCTTTCATGCTCCTTGCTTCCCTTCCTTGTCCCCTCTGTCTAGTATTTGATAGCATGGGTTTTATCATTCTTTCCCAGCATCTGCTCTCTGGAAGGCCTCTCCTGGTTTTTCATGGCTCAGAAGGAAGCCATGTGGATAGGATTCTAGCTGGGTTAACTTCAACCACATCCATTTGCCCCTGGGATAGATACTGCACATCTTTGCCCTTCTAAATTCTAGATATTCAAACTTATGCAGTTGCTGCCTTCTCTTCTTGTTTTATTCCCAGAGAAAGCTCCAGTTAATTTCTCATCTCCAGATTTTTCCCGAAGAATCAGACTCAGATATTCATCTTATCTTTGTCTTCAGGGAATACATATGAGGTATTCTCAAAAACTCATGAGAGTAACCGGGAGCAAGCTGGCAGTTTCCTTCATTTAAACAATCCTGATCTAGGAACCTTTCACCTGTCCAGAGAGGGAGGGGAAGGGAAAGAGCAGGGCAGAAAAATATCCCATATTCTCTAGATCAGCAAATTCTTATCAAATCAATGTATCATTTTCTAAATGAACATCTTGACAATTTATCTAGGTAAGAGTTGGATGAACCAAGATTGATCATAGCAAGTGCATAGATCTGAATCTAGCACTTTGCTTTACAACTTACAGAGACTCATCACCTGTTGTATCATGCATGTTTCAGGATGTCTTGCATTTTGGACATGAAACATTTTCATTTGTCATCCCGCTTCACTCTGACTGATGTAAGTTAGAGGTACATTGTCATCGGGACTTATGCTTGTTTGGGGAGATGTGTTAGAAGGCTTCCCTGAGAAGTCCCTTGAGATCTGAAGGATGAGGAAGTATTAACTTGTCGAGGAGGGCAGAGGAACACTCTAGAAGAAAAGGGACATGTGTCAATGACCAGGAGGTTGACACTGCTGAGAATGTAAACAGCCAGTGTAAAAGAGTTCAGAAAGCGAGAGTATGTCAAAATCCATGAATGGGATGAGATTTTAGGTTGCTTGCAGACAAAGAAGTTAGCCTGTCGCCTTTTTATGGATGCTGGCAGAAGATTCCAGGGTTAGAGACAAAGGACACTATTATGCATGGCTCAGTAGGTATGTCAGATGAAAATTGGAGTTAGTTTCTCTCTGCCACCCTCCAAGTCTTATGGAGGAGATACCTGTGGGTCTTCACTCATGGGTGGATCTGCAAACATATTGAGTTTGTGTCATTAAGCTTTCAGAACCCTGATCCTTCAAAATGGGCAGCAAGTCTGCCTGCCCTTGGTCTGGAGGAAATATCTTTATAATACCAATAATACCAGCAGCAGTAGGCAAACTTGCATTCTCCTCCAGAGAGAGCAGCTATCTCTAACTTTGGCTCATTCTTTTTCCTTTTATTCCCTGGAGCCCAGATAGTCTCCTGCTTTTTTTTTTTTTTTTTTTTTTTTTTGAGAGCAAGGTCAAGTCTCCCTCTCTGCCACTTTGTTTGTCTATTCCCCTGGTCTCTTCTACCTTATGTATCAGATTAGTGACCTAGTTTTTAGCCATCTTACCAAATCCTGTTGTTGGTTCCTTGCTTTTGAGTCCCAGTAAACTCTAGGGATCCTGCCAATGAAATTTGCCCCTCACCTGTCACATGAAAGAAGATCAACTTCTAGGCTCTAGTTTTCATCTGGTTTTTGTGAACAGAGCTCTCATCGTAATTGTCACACAAACACAAAAAATGCCTCTTTGAGAGGCTTCCTGATAATTCTTTCTCTATGAGTTGTCAGGAGAGAGGATGGTATCCTTAACTGGATAGTAAAAGAGGTGGAGTCATTCAAGGGCTAAGAGGGTTAAGTTCTTCAGGGGATTATGTTAGACCCCAGAGTTTTTATTGTTTTTTTTTTGTTGTTGTTGTTTGTTTGTTTTAATTTACAATTTGTACATATGAGAGTTAAGCCAAAAAAAAATCAAAGAACAAAAACAAAAAAAACCCCAACAAAAATAAACAAACAACAACAAAAACCAAAAATCAAATAAACCTTATGTTCATTTGTTAAGATAGACACTATCAGAAATAGCTAACATTTTGTAGTTATAAATCAGAAATACTTTATTTTACCCTATTTCTTCATTTCTTCCTACATCTGCATTCTTCAAATGAATGACTTACCCCTGCTTGGCTAAAACTGAATATAGAAGTTAATGTCTTCATATGGGTAGTGCCTGAATCTGTAATCTACCCTCATTTTCATCAAGACCTTGAAAGGAAGAAGGAAAATCTGGGAGCCTTGAAGCATATAAATACTCATCCTTGTCTGAGTCTTACAGGCATATTCCTTCAACGAGGCAACCAATTTTCAGTCCCGGTGACTATATTCATCTCTGAGCCAATTCAAACCAATTTAACAAATAAAATTTTATGAGATTTTGTCACAAGCTTCACCAAAGGCCAATTATGAAACATCTACTTCATTTCCTTCAGTCATTGATTTTCTAATTTGTTGGCAAAAAACTATGACTTCAGTTTAACGTGATATTTTCTTTATAAGCCCATCTTCTCTTTCGCACATGATTCCATTGTGTTCTAACACTTTAAAGATTTCTCATCTTCCTGTACTTGTTTCATTATCCTGCGAAGGTAGAGTCTCTGAATTACAATAGCTGACCTAGCCATGCTTACCTGCCTGGTGGAATGATACCACATCTGTTTTCCTCTAATCTTGCAGTGCAGGTCTAGTGTGCTTTGTTTAAAGACAATTATAGGCAATTCAATGGACGCTTGCTAATTTTCTTATTATGTTAGGATGCATATCATGCAGACTGAATGCTTTTACTCTAGCACTCCCCACCTGAATTTTGCCAATACTTCTTTTGCAGCATCACCATTATTCTTACTGGGCAAGTTTATTTTTCTAATTTGACTTGGTAAACAGGAGTTGAGAAATGACTATAATCATTTAGCTAAGTTTAGAGTCATAATAATTTAGTACTCTATCTTTTTATTAGCAGACCTGTCTTCCATAGAGTTTATATCTCTCCCCTGGTACAGTTGTTTAATGCTTTTTTTTTCTCTCCATTTCCTTTTCTTTGCCGCTTAGCATTAATTTTATTCTGGATTTTCATGCACGAGATCAATTCTGGCTAGACTCTTACAGAGCAGGTATTTTTCCTCGTTCTTTTGCTGTCCCTCTCAATGGAACCATAAAGCAAATTATAGACATTAATTTTTATGACTTGGAGACCAAAGTTAAAGAAAACTGTCAACAAGAATTACACAAATGACTATAATCATTTGCCTTGATAAGAACTTAAGCTTTTAAATGCTGGCACTTTTAAATCCTGCCTGCAAGTATGAAAAATCTTCACTTGGCATGAACTGGGCATTGTAGGAAATCACTATGGCATTTAATATGTTAAGTAGGGAAAGTGAAGAAAAATGAAAGGAAGAAATTAATCTATACACAGAAATCATGATTGACACAGATCTTATGATCTAAGAGTTAGAAAGTATACTGTATGATGAGTGCCTTGAGAATGGTTTATAATAAATGTAGTTATTCAGGTGTTCTCAGTGTATAGGATCTTTCTTTGAAAAAAACCTTAGGGTTGGGAATGTGGCTCAGTAGTATAGCACTTGACTATGGTGTGCGAAGCCCTGGGTTTGATCACTAGCACTGCAAAAACAAAACAAAACAAACAAACCCTCACTGTTTGCACACATGATCTCCCCTGCTGTTCAAAATGAGATTGGAAGAGGTAGATAATTACCAAAGGGAGCACACATACCACCATACGAATGAGGAAATTGAGCCTAGCATGTTGAAATTGACCAGGGTTTTTCATCTGGTTAGACACTGGCTCAGACCACAACCTTGGCCTTCTTCCCAGACCATTATATTTTAGATATGTGAATGTGGAAGTCTGGACAGGGAGATTCCAGCAGTCTAGCAGGTCCTAGTGTCTTAAATTCCTAAAGGAAGAGTTCATAGTTAATTGATGGTCCATGGAGATCCATTCCACATATCAAATGAGAATATCGTACGTTCAGAGACAGGGTGTCAAACTTTTCTTGAATCATGTTCCCATTTCCCAAACAAGAAGGGCTTTTGGTTCCTGATTCAGTCAGAGTTTAATTGGAAAAGAAGATTGGCTAATGTGTATACATACCTGTGTACACATGTGCATGTACACATGTGTCTTGTTACAGGGTTTGGCCATCGGCAGTGGTGGGAGTAGACTGAGATCTTTCTGTAAGGCTGCTGTCTTTGCACCTGTCACTGGTGTTTGAAGTTCACACTGGCAAGAAGTTCTGAAGGGAAGATGCAGGTAAAGTGGGTGAGAACAAGATCAAGCTGTAGTGCTCAAGCATGAACAAGAGGTCACAAGAATAACTAAAACCGTGTCATTTCTTACTGCTTCTGATCTTGGTGTATGCTCTACAGAAGCCAGTGTCCCTTGTCATGGACCAAACATTTAATGCAAGAATCAGAAAGTTTGTAATAAAGAGATTGACTTCGTTTATCTTATTGGCTGAAAGCTTGCAAGCCGTCACCCCACACCTCCCTTCCGTCCCACATCTGAGCAGGCTGATAACAAAGCCTGGATGCTCCTTCCTCTGTTGGCAGGAAGTTCAACTCATGTAAGCCCCAGCCTGTGTGGGTACCATCACCACGGCCCCATCCCCTAACCACCCAAGCCAATCTCTTTGCCCTGTTTTCTCTTAAGCCAACCTGCCAGAGAGCCTGCCTTGCTCTCCCTGAAAACCTTGTTATGTGAGCACCCTCTTGGTGCCTGTGTGGTGTCATTGGTCTCAATATTTGAACCAAATTTTAGGTTTTTGGGGTCCATTCCACCTCTGTAGGGTGACCAATACAAAGTTGGGAGAAATCAAAGCAAGGTGGAGCAGTTGTAGGCCCAAGCACTATCTTATGCCAACAAGAGGAATCATAAGTCACCAGCAACATATATGAGCTACCAAATGATACTTTGCTTCTACCCTCCAAATCTCTCATAGGGATCTCCATCATGACCTACCCTCTCCTGAAATGTACAAGAAAGAGAATTGATGGAAATGTTTCCCCAAGCCACGTTAATACAATAACTGGCATAATCTAATACATGCTTTATAGATTTCAACAATTCCTTTTTTTCCTTTCCTTAAATGAGATATTAAGGCACTAACACAGTGCCTTGCACACACTTAACTTAAAAGTTGGCTCTTATTATATTATTATAGTTTATGATTTGACTTCACTATCATTTTTTAGGGCTGAGTTTTCCTGTCAATCACTACAGCTTCTCTTGACTTTTCTTGCCTTCACATTCTCTGAATTTGCAGCTGTGACAAATCTAATGTACTGATATGGTGCTGAGAGAGAGAGAGAGAGAGAGAGAGAGAGAGAGAGAGAGAGAGAGAGAGAGAGAGAGAGAGAGAAACATTCTGATTCCTTGCAGAAGGGGATTTCTAGTTCAAGTACTCCATGGAGCCAGACGTCTGTCTTCTAGTTTGTAAATGCTTTTCAGGGAATGTGAAAAGACATGAGTTTCTTAAACACTTGTTCATCCCTTCATAACTCAACCCTTGATTCTCCTTTATGCCCTCTAGTATAGGACTTAAGGTGTTTGGTTTATTTTAAAGGATTTGGATCTGTTAATTTTCTTAAGCACATTTCAAGAGAAAAACAAAACCATGGGAAGGGGAGATGATGTATAGAGAATTTAATGCAATCCTTGCAGGAAAATCATCTTTTTGTTTTATTGTTTTACCATAGGAGGCATGTTGAACAATGTTGAGTGGTGTGTTGATTTGTGAGGCGCTTTCTGTGAGGCATGTTGTGCCCAAGGAGAGCAGGCTCTGGGATAGAGATTAGCACAGTGTGCTTTTAGTAGATGGTGTCCTTGGGATGGACCTGTGGAAAGGAAGAGAAAGAAGTAGGATTGGGCAGAGGGAGAAGTTGGGCTGAGACACAGTTTTGGTGGAAGCCTTGCTCATCCCTGTGGGTCAGTCTGAAGAGGGCCTGATACTTCAGAATGACCCTAGCGGGGGTGAGAAGGCTGGTCTTTTATTGGACTCTGTTAGTCCTTCTTGGATCTGCGCCATTCCAGGAACGGGAGAAGGTGTTTCTTCCAGTAGTGGCTTTATGCAAGCTAAAGCGTTCTTGGGGGGGCAGACTGAGGACTGAGAACTGTTTGCCAACTGCCCTTTCAGCAACTGTGGGACTGAAAGCTTCATTTCTGATGAGGAATCTGATGTTTTAACACTGGTCCCACGTATTCTGAAAGGAGTGCTTATACAGGGATGATTTTATGGAACTGCTGTTTTGTTATCCTATTCTGAAATATTCTCTACTAACCCAATATCCAGTACCTACACTGCTGGTGGTTAAGGGAATAAAACCATAATAAAATGTGCCTTTAATACTTTTTTACGAGTCTCATGGCCAATTTCACATTTTTCCTATAATGTCTTTATATCAGAGTACTCTAGCCATGTCAGTAGGTTACCTTGAAAATGACTGAATAATGACTTCCGTGACTTGTGAAGACTGTACTCAGGGAGAGGAACCATTGTCTGCTCTCTCTTAGTCAGATGCCCATCTGGTTTAGAAGATCTAGGGGGATCTCCAGAGTCTGAAATAGAGATAAAAATAACTACGATAATTTTCTCTCTGCTCAGCTACCACAAACTTGTTCCCTCTTTGCTCTGAGCTCTGCGAAGTCAGCACTAAAGGACTGCTCTCCACTTCCTTTTTGGCCCTCTTAGTGGGCTCACCCAATGGGAAGCAATAAAGAGACAACAAGCACGTGGAAGGAGAAAATGGTTGAGGAATTTCTTCCCTGCTCTCTCCACATGTTGCTTTTTTTGGCAGTAGCAGAGTCCTTCTGGGATTGCAAGGCAGTCCCTCCTGCCTCTCACTGGGCTTGTTACACTAACTCTACTCTTTTTGTGGGAGAAAAGGTGGGAAGCCTTGGATGGATCCCTATAGTGTGTAGCCAAAGTAGAATTATTTTTTTCCTAATTTTTTTTTTCATGGATGAGTTTTATTTAAAATTATAAAGAAAAGATTTTTTTTTTAATCATACGTTTACATAGGGCAATGATGTTTTTTTTCCCTTCCCCCCACCCCTCCCACCCCTCTTTTCCCTCTATACAGTCCTTCTTTCCTTCATTCTTACCGCTCTCCTTATCCCTAACCCTAAACCTAACCCTAAACCTAATGCTAACCCCTCCCACCCCCCATTATATGTCCTCATCCGCTTATCAGCGAGATCATTCGTCCTTTAGTTTTTTGAGATTGGCTTATCTCACTTAGCATGATATTCTCCAATTTCGTCCATTTGCCTACAAATGCCATAATTTTATCATTCTTCATTGCGGAGTAATATTCCATTGTATAAATATGCCACAGTTTCTTTATCCATTCATCAACTGAAGGGCATCTAGGTTGGTTCCACAATCTGGCTATGGTGAATTGAGCAGCAATGAACATTGATGTGGCTGTATCTCTGTAGTATGCTGATTGTAAGTCCTTTGGGTATAGGCCAAGGAGTGGGATAGCTGGGTCAAATGGTGTTTCCATTCCAAGCTTTCTGAGGAATCTCCACACTGCTTTCCAGAGTGGCTGCACTAATTTGCAACCCCACCAGCAATGTATGAGTGTTCCTTTTTAACCACATCCTCGACAACACCTATTGTTGCTTGTATTCTTGATAATCGCCATTCTAATTGGGGTGAGATGAAATCTTAGGGTAGTTTTGATTTGCATTTCCCTTATTACTAGGGATGTTGAACATTTTTTCATATATCTGTTGATTACTTGTACATCTTCTTCTGTGAAGTGTCTGTTCATTTCCTTAGACCATTTGTTGATTGGATTATTTGTATTCTTCGTGTAGAGTTTTTTGAGTTCTTTATAGATTCTGGAAATTAGCGCTCTATCTGAGGTATGGTTGGCAAAGATATTCTCCCACTCCGTAGGCTCTCTCTTCACATTTCTGATAGTTTCCTTTGCTGAGAGAAAGCTTTTTAGTTTGAATCTATCCCAGTTGTTGATTCTTGCTTTTATTTCTTGTGCTATGGGAGTCCTGTTAAGGAAGTCTGATCCTAAGCCAACAAGTTGAAGATTTGGACCTACTTTTTCTTCTATAAGATGCAGGGTCTCTGGTCTGATTCTGAGGTCCTTGATCCATTTTGAGTTGAGTGTTGTGTAGGGTGAGAGATAGGGGTTTAATTTCATTCTATTGCATATGGATTTCCAGTTTTCCCAGCACCATTTGTTGAAGAGGCTATCTTTCCTCCATTGCATATTTTTGGAACCTTTGTCTAGTATGAGAAAATTGTATTTATTTGGGTTTGTGTCCATGTCCTCTATTCTGTACCATTGATCTACCTGTCTATTTTGGTACCAATACCATGCCGCTTTGTTACTATTGCTTTGTAGTAGAGTTGAAGATCTGGTATTGCAATACCCCCTGCTTCGCTCTTGCTACTGAGGATTGCTTTAGCTATTCTAGGTTTTTTATTCTTCCAGATGAATTTCATAATTGCTTGCTCTATTTCTGCAAGGTACATCATTGGGATTTTAATTGGAATTGCATTGAATCTGTATAGCACTTTAGGTAGTATAGCCATTTTGACAATATTAATTCTGCCTATCCAGGAACATGGAAGATCTTTCCATCTTCTAAGGTTTTCTTGAATTTCTTTCTTTAGTGTTCTGTAGTTCTCATTGTAGAGGTCTTTCACCTCTTTTGTGAGATTGATTCCCAAGTATTTTATTTTTTTTGAGGCTATTGTGAATGGGGTAGTTTTCCTAATTTCTCTTTCTGAAGATTCATCACTTATGTATAAAAATGCATTGGATTTATGAGCATTGATCTTGTAACCTGCTACTTTACTGAATTCACTTATGAGTTCTAAAAGTTTTCTGGTGGAATTTCCAGGTTCCTCTAAATATATAATCATGTCATCAGCGAACAGGGATAGTTTGAGTTCTTCTTTTCCTATTCGTATCCCTTTAATTTCTTTGGTTTGTCTGATTGCTCTGGCTAGAGTCTCAAGGATGATGTTGAATAGAAGTGGTGAAAGAGGGCATCCCTGACTTGTTCCAGTTTTTAGGGGGAACGCTTTCAGTTTTTCACCATTTAGAATGATATTAGCCATGGGCTTAGTGTAGATTACCTTTATAATGTTAAGGAATGTTCCCACTACCCCAATTTTTTCTAGTGTTTTGAGCATGAAGGGATGCTGTATTTTATCGAATGCTTTTTCTGCATCTATTGAAATAATCATGTGATTCTTAACTTTAAGTCTGTTGATATGGTGAATGACATTTATTGATTTCTGAATGTTGAGCCAACCTTGCATCCCTGGGATAAAACCCACTTGATTGTGGTGCACTATCTTTTTAATATATATTTGTATGCGATTTGCTAAAATTTTGTTGAGAATTTTTGCATCGATATTCATTAAGGATATTGGTCTGAAATTTTCTTTTCTCGATGTGTCTCTGTCTGGTTTATGTATCAGGGTGATATTGGCTTCATAGAATGAGTTTGGGAGGGTTCCCTCCTCTTCTATTTCATGGAATAGTTTGAGGAGTATTGGAATGAGCTCTTCTTTAAAGGTTTTGTAGAACTCGGCTGAGAACCCATCTGGTCCTGGACTTTTCTTTGTTGGTAGGCTTTTGATGACCTCTTCTATTTCTTTGCTTGAAATTGGTTTATTTAAGTTGTGTATGTCCTCCTCGTTCAGTTTAGGTAATTCATATGTCTCTAGAAATTTGTTGATGTCTTCGAGGTTTTCTGTTTTGTTGGAGTATAGATTTTCGAAATAGCTTCTAATTATGTTTTGTATTTCACTCGTGTCTGTTGTGATGTTTCCTTGTTCATTCCGAATTTTAGTAATTTGAGTTTTCTCCCTCTTTCTCTTTGTTAGTGTGGCTAAGGGTTTATCAATTTTATTTATTTTTTCAAAGAACCAACTATTTATTTTGTTAATTTTTCCAATTGTTTCTTTTGTTTCGATTTCGTTGATTTCGGCTCTGATTTTAACTATTTCCTGTCTTCTACTACTTTTGGTATTGGTCTGCTCTTCTTTTTCTAGCGCTTTGAGCTGTAGTGTTAAGTCGTTTATTTGTTGATTTCTACTTCTTTTTTTGAATGCACCCCATGAAATAAATCTTCCTCTAAGTACTGCTTTCATAGTGTCCCAGAGATTTTGATATGATGTGTCTTTGTTCTCGTTTACTTCTAAGAATTTTTTTATTTCCCTCCTGATGTCTTCTGTTATCCATTCATCATATAATAGTGTATTATTTAGTCTCCAGGTATTGGAGAAGTTTCTGTTTTTTATTCTGTCATTTATTTCTAATTTCAATCCATTATGATCTGATAGAGTACAAGGTTGTATCTCTATCTTCTTGTATTTGCTAACAGTAGCTTTGTGGCATAAAATATGGTCTATTTTAGAGAAGGATCTATCGCGTCCCACCGCGTCCCTTTCTGGCCGCAGAAAGACACGACATACGTCTGAAGCTTCAGAAGTTTATTGTGCACGGTCTTCCTTCCTTTCCTTCCTTTCTGTCCCTCTCTCTTTTACTCTCTCTCTCTCACTTTCCCCCTCCTGCGCTCTCCTCTCTCCCTCTTACTTAGCCGTTCCTCTCCTTCTCTCACTCTGCTCTCGCCTGCTTCGGCCGCTTCTGCACTCTCCTGCTTTCATCCGCTTCTGCGACCGCTTTCCACCTCTCTCTTGCACTCTCTTCTGCATAACCCCCTCCCCCAGGAAGACGCCAAGCTTATATACACTTCAACCAATCAGGGGAGAGTACACGAGGTAAACGCGCGGACAGCTGCAGGCATAGAACAGTTACGCGAGGGAGGCATGCTCTAATCAATTAGCCACTCATCAGAATTTGCTGGTTGTTTACTGTATAGCTAGCCGCTTTTGGCCCAGCGCCAGGCGCCATCTTGACTATGCCTGAGGCTAAACCCCGACAAGGATCCATGTGCTGCTGAGAAGAAAGTGTATTCGTTCTTTGTTGGATGGTATATTCTATATATGTCCGTTAAGTCTAAATTGTTGATTGTGTTGTTGAGATCTATAGTTTCTTTATTCAATTTTTGTTTGGACAATCTATCCAGTGGTGAGAGAGGTGTGTTAAAATCGCCTAGTATTATTGTGTTGTGGTCTATTTGATTTCTGTAATTGAGAAGGATTTGTTTGACGTACGTGGATGAGCCAATGTTCGGGGCATAGATATTTATGATTGTTATGTCTTGCTGATTTATGCTTCCCTTAAGCAGCATGTAATGTCCTTCTTTATCCCTTCTGACTAGTTTTGGTTTGAAGTCCACATTATCTGAGATGAGGATGGATACTCCAGCTTTTTTGCTGTGTCCGTGTGCATGGTATGTTTTTCCCCATCCTTTCACCTTTAGTCTATGGGTGTCTCTTTCTATGAGATGAGTCTCTTGCAGGCAGCATATTGTTGGATTTTTCTTTTTAATCCAATCTGCCAGTCTGTGTCTTTTGATTGATGAATTCAGGCCATTGACATTCAGGGTTATTATTGTGATATGATTTGTATTCCCAGTCAATTGACTCATATTTGTTTTTGACATGATTTGGTTTCTCCTTTATTTGGCTATTCCTTTAGGCTAGCGCATCCTGTGGCTGATTTGCATCATTGTTTTTCATCTCTTCCTCATGGAATATTTTGCTGAGAATGTTCTGTAATGCTGGCTTTCTTTTTGTAAATTCCTTTAGCTTTTGTTTATCATGGAAGGATCTTATTTCATCGTCAAATTTGAAGGTAAGTTTTGCTGGGTATAAGATTCTTGGTTGGCATCCGTTTTCTTTCAAGGCTTGGTATATGTTGTTCCAGGCCCTTCTAGCTTTTAGGGTCTGGATTGAAAAATCTGCTGATATTCTTATTGGTTTCCCTCTGAATGTAATTTGATTCTTTTCTCTCGTGGCCTTTAAAATTCTGTCTTTATTTTGTATGTTAGGTATTTTCATAATAATGTGCCTTGGTGTGGGTCTGTTGTAATTTTGTATGTTTGGAGTTTTATAAGCCTCTTGTACTTGGTTTTCCATTTCATTCTTCAGATTTGGGAAATTTTCTGTTATTATTTCATTGAATAGATTGTTCATTCCTTTGGTTTGTTTCTCTAAGTCTTCCTCAATCCCAATAATTCTTAAATTTGGCCTTTTCATGATATCCCATAATTCTTGTAGATTCTGTTCATGATTTCTTACCATCTTTTCTGTTTGGCCAACTTTGCTTTCAAGATTAAATAATTTGTCTTCAATGTCTGAGGTTCTGTCTTCCAGGTGTTCTATCCTATTGGTTATGCTTTCTATGGAGTTTTTAACTTGGTTTATTGTTTCCTTCATTTCAAGGATTTCAGTTTGGTTTTTTTTTCAGTATCTCTAACTCTTTATTGAAATGATCTCTTGCTTCCCGTATTTGGTCTTTTAACTGTTGATTGGTGCGATCATTTAATGCCTGCATTTGCTCTTTCATCTCCTCCTTCAATGCCTGCATTTGCTCTTTCATCTCCTCATTAGCTTCCCTGATCGTTTTAATTACGTACATTCTGAACTCCCTTTCTGACATTTCTTCTGCTGTGCTGTCATTGGGTTTTATTGATGTAGTATCTAGGTTTGTTTGGGACATTTTCTTCCCTTGTTTTCTCATATTGGTCAGCTGTCAGTGGGACCCTGAGATATTGCAGTTTTCCGCTATTGGCTTATAGTGTCCTGGTAGATTTCCAGTGTATCACCTCCCAGCCTTCAGTAGCCTGATTTCTTGGAGGAATCTGATAAAGCAGCGCATCCGAAGAAAACTGCCCCTAGCCCCCTACTGGTTCCACGGTTTGGAACTGGTTCTGTGCGGAAATGCTCTCACTGTGGGCCTGCACCGTGCAGCTGGCCGTGTGGGAGGAGCCCACTGCCGGAGTGTGGAAGGCTATCTTGGGAAGACTCTAGCTGCCCTGCCCGGCTCCGATAAGCCACCTCTATCTGGGCCTGCCACCGGGGCCGAGCTTTACCCAGTGGGCAGACTCACCTGTGGCTCTATTTCAGTCCGAGTCTCTCAATGCCTCCCCTTCTTAACTCCTGGGTTCTGGAGTGACTGGGGGTGCAGTCACCCTCTAGGCCGCCATCTTGGATCGCCCTGTGAAGAGAGCCTGCGACCGGAGTGGGCAGAGCTGCCTGAAGAGGTCTCTGGCTGCCCTGCCATGATCCCAGAGGCTGCTTGTGGATCGAAGCTCTCCGTTGGTTTGGAGACTTGTGGCTGGTTCTATGTAGAAAACCTCTCACTGGGCGGTCTGGTCTGAGAAGCTAGCCTTGAAAGGCACCTCCCACCGCAGGGGTCCAGGCTACTTGGGGAAGTCTCTGGCTGCCCTATCCTGGTCCCTGAAGCTGCTTGTGTGCCGGAGTACGTTGCGCTGCACTGGCTCCGGGACTCGGAGCTTGTTCTGGTCAGAAAGGCTCTCACTAGCGGGCCAGTTCCGTTCCGAGAACCTGGAGAAGCTGGCTGTGTGGGCGGGGCCCACCGCCGGAGTGCGCAGGACTGCCTGTGGATGACTCTAGCTGCCCTGCCTGGCTCTGATAAGCCACCTCTATCTGGGCCTGCCACCCGGGCCGAGCTTTACCCCGTGGGCAGACTCACCTGTGGCTCTATTTCAGTCTGAGTCTCTCAATGCCTCCCTTTCTTAACTCCTGGGTTCTGGAGCGACTGGGGGTGCAGTCTCCTTCTAGGCCACCATCTTGGATCGCCCCGTGAAGAGAGCCTGCAGCCGGAGTGGGCAGAGCCGCCTGAAGAGGTCTCTGGCTGCCCTGCCCTGATCCCAGAGGCTGCTTGCGGATCGAAGCTCTCCGTTGGTTTGGGGACTTGTGGCTGGTTCTATGTAGAAAACCTCTCACTGGGCGGTCTGGTCTGAGAAGCTAGCCTTGAAAGGCACCTCCCACCGCAGGGGTCCAGGCTACTTGGGGAAGTCTCTGGCTGCCCTATCCTGGTCCCTGAAGCTGCTTGTGCCGGAGTACTTTGCGCTGCACTGGCTCCGGGACTCGGAGCTTGTTCCAAGAAAAGATATTTAAAAAATGTTATTTAAACTATTCCAGACCTCTGAAAACAGCAAAGTTTTTTAGTAGATTTTTAAAAATTATTTATTTATATTTTAATTTTTACAGACTGCATCTTGGATCATTGCATACAAATGGGGTACATCATTTCGTTTCTATGATTGTACATGATGGAGATTCATACCATTCATGTAATCATACATGTACATAGGGTAATGATGTCTGTCTCATTCCACCATTTTCACCAATGACTTTTTAATCTTACATCATTTTCAGGAGGTCTGCCCCTAGAAACCCAATTAATCAAATGTAGATGTCACACAGGATCAAAACAGTAACTGAGTTTTTACTTTATAAGATGAGCCATGCTCATCTTCTTTAATTGGTATCTGCAGTTTGAAGGTGATAGCAGGAATAAGCCCATATGCAGTGTAAAAGCAGGGCTGTGGATCCTGAGGCAACAGTTTATCATCATTAGCAGAGGTGATAAAGCAGGTACCAAGAAAATCTGGAAGGTCTCCTGCAGAATTAGCAACGTGCCTGCCAAGCTCAGGCACTGTGCTTCTGCACACCTTGCTCTATGCTGCCTGTGGCCAATGTCTCCTAGTTTCTCAGCATCTGCCCTCTCTCCTCTCAGACGATTTTCTTCACCAGTTTGTCTCATGATAGCAGCTGTTATTCCCTAGTGACAGGGTGAGTTATTAGGGGGAATGCACCTCATAAATGATGAGAGTGACTCCTTCTCCCCTCCTATCCTGGAACAGGGAAGTCAGTGCTACGTCTCTGTGCTTCTGAGCTCTCAAAACATGGAAGAATTAGAGCCCAGGTTTGGGTCCACACGGGAGGATTAACTGTGGGTTCCCTGGGGAGAAGTGGCCAGTGCCAGGATGGGCAGAGTCAAAGTGATCACTAGGGCTGAGAACATGGTCAAGGTGATAGACCACAGGCCTGAGTGTAGGAAGGGGAATTGTTGAATGTCTCAGGGGACAAATTCTATGAGCTGCATCCCTGGGCGTGTCCCAGGCAGTTGTAGTTGGAAAGATGAATTGAAAAGTTCACCAAAAGGGTCACAATGTGGGATGCTTTGGACAGACATTTCCTTATTTATTTTAATGTGTACAGGACAAATGCATACTTTACATATTAAAACTGTGGTTAAGTGATTATGATTTTTCCTACTAAATACATGGAGCTGAAGAATATATCAAAAAATTATAATATAGATAGTTCCTAAATGTGCAATTGCCTGAAGTAGGGAAATAGTCCACAGCCCAAAGAACAAAGTTATAAATAGCAATGACCATTAAGATCTGACTCCCATCTCAATATTTCTGCCACAAATTACTAGGATTCTTCTGTAACCTTATGGAAGAAGAAAATGGGAGTTAGATACTTACTGGAATTGAATTTCTCTCCATTTGAGTGGATGGAGACATAGAGTAGATAAAATTTGGTTTATAAAAATAAAAGCAGGCGTGCTGGATATTCCATGTTCCCCTATGGATTTACTCTCCATGAGCACAAGCCTGCTCTGTGCCCTGCTTGACTCATGTCAGCTGGCTGCTTTGCCCCCTGGCTTTAATTGGATTTATCCAGTTCCAGGGTTAGGTCCAAGGGAATGAGGTCCCCAGAGCACCATGAGGTCCTCTTTACATTTTTTGTATTCTCTAGTAGGAGACGGGACAGGGAAGAACAAGGTTAGGGAATGTACTGTCCAGCTCCTCCCAGGGACCATTGGGTGGTGATCTTTGCCTACAGACCTCTCCATCCCTTCTTCACCCAAATTCCCTTAGCTGGCCCTGTTACTCTTTTAAAATGAGGGTGTGTTGGGAATGAGGAGAAAGAGGGGAAGGGGCAGAAGGAGGAAGGTGGATCCTGGCAGTCACACCCGGCTCTCTGCTCTTCCTGGACCTAGGGTACTGCACCAGCCCTGTTATCAGACCGGAGGACTCCACTCTTCCTTGTCACTACCCTGGAGTACCACACTATTCTTTCTTTGTGATTGCATTCTGCTCACATCTTCGTAAATAGTCCCTTTTAGAAAGGACTATTTCCATTTACCTGTTGGAATATAACTTGTGTTTTTTTGCTGAGACCCAGGATGATACACCCTGTACCATGTTTTATCCCTAGAGCTATGACCTACAACTCAACTGTTTTACATTTAATAAAATAAGGAATTTCCTTAATCTCTCCCTACTTGTTTGTTGGCTCTCTAGTGGACAGGGCCCTGGTCTATTGTCACTGTCTGCAGGGCCTACATGGGTAGCATATAATGAATAGGTGCTTAATAATTGCTTGTTGACTGATTCACTATCTTGACAAAATCTAGGTCACAATTTCCCTGAGTAAGAAAAGATTCATGGATTATTGGATACTTGTCTGTTAGAATAAAAATATTGTAGCAGAGGAACAGGCTGGGAAAGAGAGAGGTGACTCTGTCCTCTGTTCCTGTTGCTATGAATTTCCCAAAGTAAGTCCTTTAATTTCTCCTATGTCATTTCTTGGCTCTAAACATCCCTATCTGCTAAATATGGCAAAACAGCTTTCAGTAAGCAAACTTCAGGGGGGAGGGGAAGCATGATAAGTATAGCACATGCTCATTCTTCCTTAATTGCTTGATCCTCCATCTGTTGGCCTGGGATAATATTGATAAAGGAATTAAAGACACAGTACTGTCTCCTGAGTCAAATGAAAACAGTCATTCTCAAATACAAAGTATGACATTTTTATGTTTCGCAACATGAAGAGCAAAGAGTATTTAATTTATTTTAATGTGGTTAATTTGAAGCTAGATTGTATCATCTAGTTAGCTCATAGGTTCTTCATTTTTAAGATTGAACACTGGGTAACATGTCATTTTTGTAGTGGCAGTTGCTACTGTTGATAGTGGCTTATATCTAATCAACTAGGAAGGTAACCTTGAATGCCAAACACAAAAATCTATAAACCAGAAGCTAGAACTAACATGATTTTAGGAACAGAATCACTCTTAAATAAGAGGCAGTTTTGCATTGTTTCAAATTTGGTGCTTGAATATGTCAATACATTCTCATAGTGAAGAACAGAAAGAATGGTGGAAAACTTCCAAACAAAATAAAAGCAACCCTGATGTTATTTGAGGACATTCCTTTGGTGGCTGGGGGAGTGAACAGATGTCAACATAACACATCTTCAGTTGCATTGGATGTGTCCTCTGCAGAAGTCAAACTCACCCAGCTGGGGGTTGGTTTGATCCACTAAAACAGATTTGGAGTTGATAATAAACAATGACAAACAATTACACTTTGACACCATGGTTCAGAACCTATAATCAGAAATGAAATTGCACAAATGAAGTATTTCAACATCTTATAATTTTTTAAAATAAAGAGTGCCTATAATATTTCTTAGTTGTAGATGAACACAATACCTTTGATTTTATTTATTTACCTTTATGTGGTGCTGAGGATCAAACCAGTGCCTCACATGTGCTAGGCAAGCGCTCTACCACTGAGCCACAACCCCAGCCCTCAACATCCTATAATTTTGAGATTCCTGAAAACCTCTTTTTTTTGAAGACAAGTATAAGTGAATTTCAACTTCAGGGTGACCAGGAAAGCTCTTTTAAAAAATACTCTACACACCTAAGAGTAGCAGATTGATTCTAAATTTGTACACAGCCACCATTCTGTCTACCAAACCCCAGTTTCAGTTTAAGTTCAAGTATTAGCAGAGAATGTTCAGAAGGTCCCCTGGTCCCTCAGGTCTCAGGTCTGCCTTCTCTCGCTGGTTAGTTTTCACTCCTCTATCCTCTTATCCCCCAGTGCCCTAATCTTACCCTGGTGGTATCTGGTTTTCTCTAATGAAAATTGTAAAGGGTTATCAACGGAGCCCAGACTAATCATGGAATGAATACACAGAACATTGTCTGCCCTTCTGGTGTCCTGGAAGATTATTCTCCTTCATTTGTGTTTCCCACAGGTTACTTTTCTGTATCTGCTGCAGTGTGAATGTTTCCTTCAAAAGTTCACGTGTTAGAATCTTAGTCCCCACTTCATGTGCTAATACTTTCTGGGAGGTGGGGACTTTGGGAGGTATTAGGGTTAGATGAGGTCACAGGAATGTGTCCCCTATAATGGGATTAGTGACTTTATAAGAACAGTAAGCCAGAAGCAAACCAGCAGCTTTCTCTGTCTCTCCATGACGCCCTCTGTCATGTTATGATGCAGCAGGAAGGTCCTCACCAGTTACTGGTGCCACACTCTTGGACTTCCCGGACTACAGAATCCAAGCAACAGGCACCTCTATTCTTTATAGATCAATCATCCCATGGTATTCAGTTATAGTGACAGCAAATGAACTAAGATGCTATCTTTTGATGGTATTTTGATTATTGATTACTATTACTGTGCTTATAAAATGCATTGGAATCTGTCTTTATTTTGCTTATATTTGATTTGGCATGCTCTCCAGTTTTAAGCCAATGATTTCAAGACATCCCACCTTTTCACAGATGGAAATACACAGGATTATTAAAATGGGTTTATGGTCTGCCTATATTAGGGTCTGAAGAAGTTGAAGGACTTAAGTGGGAAAGGCCTTTTCAGTCAGGTAGAAGTCAGAATGTGAGCAACAGTGTCTGTGCTTGAAATATGTCCACCATTGTGAGTTATATGGCTTTGGGAGCAGGAGAAAGATTTTATAAAGCTGAATCTGATGAGATCATACAGGAGCACTGATTCTGCCACAGTATCTTTTTTTTCCAGAAGCTCTTCTTTCTTGCTAAAAACTATGGAATCAAAATCAAGAGCAGCTTCCAGTTTGTTCACAGAAGAGACCAGAATATCATTGCTATTTTAAGATTAGGATAGATCGATATCATCTCTGGGTCCCCACAGTCACAACATGTGGATGAAGTGGTGACCAGGGCTTCACTGTATTGAATGAAGTCCTGTGCAGGTCAGTATAGCTGCCATCAAAGAGACCCATGGATGAGCAAGTCCAATGGGAAGAGGGAACCAGTGGTTGTGGTTATGTAGTCCAAGTTCCCTGGAGAAACATGAAGCTGGAAATCCATCTCTAAGGAAAAATGGCCAAAGAGAAAAGCCAGACTTAAAGTGTAGAAGAGAATTCATTGACATCAAAGAAGGAGACACAAGTTAAAGTAGAATGTAAGAAACTCAGCCTGGCTGAGATCAATGGATTTCAAAGGCTGGTAGATCAGAAAAGTTTGCAATGTTTAGGATTACAAATTGAGACGGTGGCCTTCACTTAGCAAAAACACAAGAAGACAGATAATAGGTAAGAGCACCAGGTGCAGGTTTGGGATAGAAATTGAATTTGTCTTAACTATGGTCCAGCAAACCAGAGGAAGACAGACACAGAGCAGTAAACCTTCTCTTAGACACAATCTTCCCGGTCAGAGAAGAGAATGAAAACAGGGAGGATAGAGGATGATTGACTCAAAGGCATTATTAACTCCTGGTCAGGAGAAATGACACAAAACTCCCCAATCTCCACCCCTGGGGAAAGGTCACCAAGATATCTCACAGAGAGAAGGTAAGCTGGCATCCTGTTGTCTGTATCTGGCCTGCAAGTGGCTTCTGCTTGTCCTTTTCTGTATATTTATGTGTTAGTCAGCTTTTATTGCTATAACAAATGCCTAAGATGAATTAACTTACAAAGATAAAAAAATTTATCTTGGCTCACAATTTGGGCATGGTCAGATGGCCTATTATTTTGGGGCTCATGACAAGGCAGTGCCTCATGGAGGAAGCACTTAACAAAGGAAGCTGCTTGCTTCATGGTGACTAGAAAAAAAAAAAAAGAGATGAAGAGACCAGTGTCCCACAATCCCCTCCCCTCTGAGGACATGTTCCAAAGTGACCTCAAACCTCCCACTGGCTCCAGCCCTGACAGATTTCCACCACCTTCCAATAGCATTTGTTAGGGACCAAGCCTTCAACACATGGGCCTTTTGGGGATATTCCAGATCGACACTACAGCAGTTTAAAAATGTATTAATCAGTTGAAGACATTCTGAAACTGAAAGGTTTCTCTAAGTGTCTGAAAAAGGAGAGGATCTGGAAAATCTGGAAGCAAATTCCTGCACAGCAAAAATCATGTGGAGTTGACAGGGAGTTGCCTTCTTTGGAGAAAGCACAACTTCACCAGCCGATTTGCCAAATAAACTCCCCATTTCAGGTCTGCTTCATTCACTTGTTTTAGCTGCTTGACCACATACATAGTCATTGGAATTGGTTAAAGGTGAGCATGACGGGGGCTTTGTGCTATTTATCTAGAGTGGTGTGTGTGTGTGTGTGTGTGTGTCTTTATACATCTCACAGTGCACCTGCTATGTACTGAGCTAAGTCAATGGGAGACTTGAAGACAGCAGCCCTGGGCTTTGCTTTCAAAGAGCCTATGTTCTAGGAGGGGCTATATACAAGTACACAGCTAAAATGTGATCAAACTCAGACATAGAAGTCAAGGGCCTTGGAAATCTGAGCAGGGCAAGTCCACGTCAATCTGATGGAACTAGGATGGTTTCACTAAAGAGGAGACGTTTTTCTAAATTAGCAGTTTTAATTTTAAATGCCCCAGAATTTCAGAACTTCATGCAGGTGGTGGTTAATATAGAATCTCTGGGGGGGTTAGCTTTCTGCAACTGTAAGAAAATATCTAAGAAAATCAACTTAAAGGAGGGAAGATTTATTTTGGCTCATGGTTTCAGACGTTTCAGTTCACAGTCCCTTGGATCCCTTGTTTCTGGGTCGTGGTGAGGCAGAACATCGTGGTGGAGTATGTGAGATGGAGCAAAGCTACTTGCTTCATGTGGCCTAGAAGGAGAAAGAGAAGGAGGGGGAAGGCTAGGGAGAAGATATACCATTCAACAACTTGCACCCGAATACTACTTCCCCCAACTAGGCCCCATCTCCTGAGGTTTCTACCTCCCAATAGTTCCACCATCTGTGGACCAAACCCTCAACACACAAGCCTTTGGGGGGCACTCAAGATCCAAACTTCAGCACTGGGCAAACTCCCTTGATACCTAACTATGACATCTATTTGCCCATTCTTGATGGATCTGGTCACACTTCTACTTGCAAAGTAGTGCAATTAATTCAGACTTTGGAATACACATTTTGGCACACCAACTCAATGTGTCTTGGTCTGCTGAACATCTTTTGCTTTTCTGTACCCTTTTATTGAACTGCTTTTTAAAGTTTTGTTTAGGATCCATCTATGACCTAGTGAGAAAAATCTCACTTTGATTGTGACAACTTGCTTCCTTTCCTGATTGTTAGAACATGTTCTTAAATAATGATAAAAGCAGTTAATAATATGCTCACCTGCTTTGTGTCTTCATGGAAGCTGAGGAAAAATCACAGGGCCCACAGCAGAGTCAATTCAAAGCGACTCAAAGTCACTTTATCTACTCCATCTAGGCCCACCTCTAACTCAGTATCAGTACTTCCTTTCACTCTTTCTTTTTTTTTCTGCATCGAATATGGGTTTGAGAATTGTGTCTGGCAGACATAGCAGGAGAAATGATGTCTGGAAAGGAACAGAACTGTTTCCCTGCTTTTATTTGCACTGGGGAAATTTTTAAATGAGCTTCATTTCTGAAAATACCTGGGTTTAGGGAAGGGAAGTGTTTATTCCACTTTTTCCTCCCACTGTTGGTAGGGTTTAGTCACTCTGAAGCACGACTTAGATCCTTCAGATCATGGCACTTCAGTGATGATCGGAGTGGTTGCTGAGGTCCAGATTAAGCTGTCTTCCCTGCCCAGGTGATGGAGAAGGAAGGGAGCCAGAGAAGGGATGGTACTTGAGTAGCGTCACATATTACGTGTACCCAGTATTATGGACTTGCCCGGGCACTTCCCCAAGTACTTCCTTGGCTCCGTTGCCTTGGTGCCTAACCTCTCCTAGGAGATTATTTTAACATTCTCATTTTAGAGAGCAAACACTGGTGGCTAAACCAGGGTGTCTTATGAGAGTCTGGATTTGAATCCAAGTCTGTCTGTTTCCAAGGATGAGAACAGTTTCCTTTTTAAGACAGTGTCACTACGTAGAATGCTCTCACCCCACCAGAGTCTGAGAGGTGAAGGGGCAGGGAAGAGCATTGCTCTCATTCCTGGTAGGCATTAAAAACATTATATTAAAGAGAATTCCACAGCCCCCCACCCCCGGAGCCAGCTCACCCCTGGTGAGGAGCTCCTGTTCTGTTCCAGCTGCAGCAGCACCGCTCAGTTTTGTCATTTATCAAGTCAGTCAATAAGATCTTGTCTCCCCAGAGCCTGCCACAGTGCCTGCCCAGAGCTGGACATTGTCTATTCCAGGCTGAGTGGACAAATGACTCCCCACTTACATGGCGAGAGGATATTTGCAGGGATTTCCTTCTCCCTCTCTTCAGATGGAACACCTTCCTCTGTAAAAAATGTGTATAATTTTTCATAATCCTAAAAGTTATATGTCCAGATTATTGAACATTTTAGATAAGATTAAATTATCAAAGATTAAATAAATTTTTTAAAATAAAGAAATTTAGCTTGCAGTTATAATGTAAGCAAGAATATCTACCTATGATGCACATACATGGGTGAAAACCAGGGTACAATTTTTGAAAGATAAAAATCAAGTTTTAGCACATGAAATATGTTTTGAATGTGACTTTCATATAGCTCTATTCTACTGAAAGAATAAATTTGAATATGCTGAGGAAAACATTTAAAAGGACACACAGAATACACTTCAGTGATGGAGATTAGAATCTATCAAAGTGGACTTTGCCTGTCGCTTTATATTACTCTAGTTATATTCATTTTTATTAAGTTTTAGTATTATAGTTACAGAATGACTTTTATTTTTTGATTTTATAATTAAACAAAGCAGCATCAATTCCTTATACCAAAGATAACCAATTTTACAGTTACGTTTCATTTTTAAAAATTTGGATCTAACCGTAGAGTTTTTGCCTTAACATTTTCTCCTTCATGTCTTAAGTACTTTCTCATATCATTAAAATTTCCTTGAAAATATTATTTTTAGGTATGTAGTGCTTCGTCATCTTAGTCTTCATAATTTAGCTATCTCTCAGGTATGAAAATCATAGATTATTTTCATGTTCCTCAATGATAAAAAGTGCTTCCCAAAAGAGTCTCAGACAGACTCCTTTGTTTGCATTTCTATTTCATTAGATCATATCTCTTGAAGTGGAATTAGTCATGGAATATGGACACTCGTGATATGTGTTGCTGTAGACCTTCTTGGCTGGGCATGCCAAGCTTTGTGGCCTGCAGATTTTGTGTCAGCAGATGCACAATATGGCCTGCAGCGTGTCATGCCTGCTGTGGTAGAGGGAGGACGTGGAAGTGCGTCCTTTCTAGCAGTGTGTTATGATGCTGGAGTTTCAGGATGGCTTGGGTGAGTGCACAAAGGCAGAAAGTATCTGCTTTGGGTTTCCCTGAGCTTGCAGGACCCTCTTTTGCCAGACCCACACTCCTTTTCCGTTAGACTATAAATTGTCCAATTTATTCAAGAAAGATTCCTAACTAGTTCCATTTTTCACTATGAATTTTTCCAAAGCATCATCAACATGCAGTTTGTCATTTAAAAACAACTTTGTCAGTTGGTGAGACTATTATTTATTGTTTCAATACTTGGATTCTTTATGAGGTGAGATTTGTTTGTGTGTTTACTGATAATTTGCATTTTGAGAGTTGAGTATTTATTTCCTTGGCCTATCTTTTTCCACTGGAGATTTTCTGATTGATTTATAAAAACTAATTATATGTAATAGATACTTGTCTTTTCTATCTTAAACATTGCAAATGTTTTCTGTATTACATATTTGCCCAAGAGCTTTATTTACACTGTGTCATGATATTTATTAAAATTTAAATTTTCATGGAACAAATTCTATTAAAAAATTCCTTTCTGCTTTTTTGCATTTATGCTCATAAGGTTTTTGTTTGTTTGTTTGTCCTTTCCTGTAATTTAACTATTCACTAATATCACCTCTGGGTTTTGATTATTTCTTACATTTCACTCTAAAATCCAGATTTCATTCTGATGCATGTGTGAAACAAGAATCGAATGTGATGTATTTTCCTAGAATAATTCAACTTCTCATTTCCAGCCTTCTTCCTCCCATTGCCCATGTGGCTGGATCATAAATGGAGATAACTGATGGAAAAGGAAGAAACGCCAGGGCCCATGTGCTGGAAATGGGGTGCTCACCTTGCTTTTGTCCTGCAGGGATGCATTTAATACACCATTGAGTCTCCTAAAAGGACTGCTTTTCAGACTGCCTGGAGTCCTCATTAATTCTAGACCATAAGTAGTGGTACTTATCTCCTTCATGCTACTGAATATTATTTTTGCTGCTGTAAGATGTGATTTTTTTTCTCTTTTGTTTTAATTCCCATAGTCACCCATGATACTCTTTTCAAAAGAGGTGGATGAAATTGACTTCCAGCTTCCCCTCTGCCCTGGAATAGAAGCCCTGCTTTCATGATAAATTGCACAGAAAAAAAGGCAGCAGGAGTTGCTTGTACCAAAATGAGAGTGGCTTTTGGCTCTGCTTCAGTGACTTTGTTCCACATTTCTTTCTGAGCTCTCAGAGAAAAGTGATAATGAGAGTTTAATCTCTAGACTTGTGCCATCAGCTCTTTATTTTCCTTGGAATATTTTAAATCCTACAGAGCCTCAATTTCAGCCACTAGACACAGCACTTTCATGGTAGTTCTTTCCTGGGGTGGAAATAATCAGATGGTAAAAATCCAAGGTTTGCCATATTTTCCAGCTGTGTGATTGGGTATGTTTTCATTATTTTGAAAAGATAGGGGGGTGACACAAAGAAGCTTAGTAGGAGTGAGATGAAGGACAGAGGGAAGCTATTCTTCAATTTACTGGAACTCAGCTGCCCTTCTGGTATAGTATTCACGATCTCTGTGAACATTGCTACTTTGATCTTCACATTTCTCTGAGTTTTCTGCTCTTGTGTAGTATAGACGCCTGGCATCATGGAAAATGACCTCAGACTTCAGCAAGGCTCGTGTGTTGCCCTCGATGTGGAATCATATGAACTAAGGATTCCTTCAGGAGACTCCTTCTTGGAAAAAGTAAAGAATAGTGTGACTAGAGGGAGTGTTGAGGCGCAACAACTGTGCTTTTCCAACATTTTGAAAGCAGTAACTTCCCTGTTCCAACTCTTATGCAAATAACACTTTTAATTACCACATGAAATGTGGGATCCAGATTGTATCATACTCACATTTGTGTTAACCAAATCAAGTCTGACTTCAAGCATCTTCTTGCGAATATTAATGCAAAGTCCACGTTTCCACTCTTCTTCTGACTCTCCCTACAATCAACCTGGCTCTGGGACTAATATGACTCTGGTCATCTGTCCACAATAGTCATTGCTATGCTGACTCCCTGATCCATCAGGAGAGGAAGCTTCTGGCTGCAGCTCTTCCTTTTCTTTCCTTCTCAGCCGCGAAGCATCTTTGCTGAGGTTACAGAGGTCCTGTACTTAAATTCCATTCCTGACAAGTATCCACGCCGCCAGCCGCTGATAAGGACTGGCTTAGGACTGGCTTGCCCCAAAAAGACAGTGCTTGTCAAGGGCAACTAGCATTGCCCTTCTAGCCACATTCAGGGGATTGAATATTGCTCAGGAGCCTAGGAGCTTCCCCTGCCAATCTTCAAACATGAGTCTCTGTTATTTTCCCTTTTCAGGTGATTCAACTTAATTTCAACATATGTCTAGAGCTTTGAACTTCAAACATCTCTTTATGAGATATCATTAGGGTATTCTGCTTCTGGCTCTTGGAGGGGCGGATGAAAGAAGGGACAGCAAAAGACCTGAAGGATTAGGCAGTGCAGACTTAGAGTGTAGGGTATGACTACTTTCCTTTGGGTTGGGAATAATACAGACATACACACACACACACGTATAGTAATAATAATAATGATACTACGTATATAAAATTTTTCTATAACATTAGCTGGGAGGAGAAAATCACCCTATTCAATTTTTAACGGGTAATATTATTACATTAAATTTTCAAGAAATCACCAGCAGGCTGCCAATATACCAAACAGATAAAATCAGAGATGCTGTGTTGGAAATGGAATGGAGCACAGAAGCCCTTCCCACTTAGTGTCCTGGTTACTTCTCAGTGGCTCCTGAGTTACCATGAGGAGGTTTGGGGGATGCAGGAGGGTTTCTGTGGATCTCAATTTAAAAGCTGTTGCTGAGCATTCCTGACAACTTCTCTTCAGGTCTACACACATTTGTTCTGACAGTATGGCCTAAGAAAGTAAGAATGGCTGAAGAGGGACAGTTCCAATAGACGTCTAGACACCTTGGGTGCCCAAAGTAACGTGATATGGTGGATTATTTGAGAGAGGGGGAAGGATTTGGCTAAGGCATATGCTTTCTAAATGACATCCTCAAGGAATAAAGATGTCCTCTTAGGCATTTTAGTTTTTCTTAACAGAGGCATAGACCTTCTATAGTGTTCTTACTATGTATTAGGCTGAGTTTATGAGCAACATCTAAAATTTATAGAGCACTTACTATGTGCTAGGCACTCTTTCAATAGCATTGCATATAGTATCATTTATTTATTTTTACTTATAACTATTAAGTATGCTGGGAACGTTCTAAGAACTTAATGAGTATTAGCTGATTCACACTTTGTAAGAACCTTTGAAAATAGGTAGCATTGTGATCCTCCCTATTTTCCATATGAGGAAGATGAGGCACAGAAAGGTGTAGGGAATTGTCCAGGCACAACTGGCTGCCCGCAGAGTTGATGTTTGAACAGTGACACTGTGGTTTTAAAGTCCTTCACTTCTACACATTATCCCATGATGGAATACAGTTCATTTAGTCATCCCTAGGAGGCAGGTAACACATCTCCATTTTACAGATGATGAAACTGTTACCCAATGCATTCTAGTAATTTTCGTGTAATCGTATTACTGTTGGAAGAAATATAAATTCAAATCCACTTATTTGGAGTCCAGAGTCTATATACCAGCAATAGAATTTGAAAGGTAAATTTGTGTAAAGACATCCTGTTTGTAAGGACAGAAAAAAGTACACCCAAATCTGCTACCCACTTCCAGGCATTTTTAACTCAGTAAATATATAACAAACTGTGAGTTTATCTAAATGTTTTGGGAACCTGTTTAAAAATTTCCCTGACTGTAGGGAATAAGGTGATATTAGCAATTGCTGGCATTTACTATATTCTAGTAAGTAGTGTTAATATATATGCATATATTTTTTCATTTATCGATATAATACATGATCAAAATTCACCAGAATCCCACAGTCCTGTAGAGCCACCCATAGCGTTCTGGAGGGCATCTTTAGAGTCATCTTTCTCCACACATTTTAAGCACACCCCATATGCCCACTCATACAATTTTAGGTAAATGGAATCAAACTAAAGATACTATTTGTAACCTGCTTTTATCTATTCATTCCTTCAGTCAAAATGTTTACTGAAAGCTTAACATTTTCAGAATGATAGGCTTGAACAATGTATTTTATGCATTTTCCTATTTTGATGAACAGATCAATGTTTACATGGGCAATGACTCGTATTAGTCAGAATAAGCAAGGTTATTTTGCAGGAGTAAATTAACCCCTGCAACTCAGTGGCTTTATGAAATGAGAATTATTTCTTGCTCACATAGTTGGTTGTGGGGTCAGTGACCCTCGATAGTGATTTGGAGACTCATGCTTCTGTCTTCTGGTTCTTATCTCAGTGAGAGGGTTCTGTTCACTGTAGTTGGGGAAGGATGCTGAAACATCACACAGAGGCTGCCCATGGCCTCCCTCTATAAGTAAAACAAAACTTGTGACTTCCAGGGCTCTTACCAGAAGCAATCAGAAGGTGCTGCCTAACTTGAGGCAGACTAGGACACATAGCCCTCTGTGTGCCCCAAGGAAAGTCCTCCCAACAATCACCTCTTCCAGCATTGCAAGGAGCTGAGATATCGCTGGTGATGACTCATGATCCCACAGGTCTGACTTTCCTGGGAGGAACATTCCTGCTCCACAGTTCCCCAGACTCCCGGCTGTGGAATAAGCCTCAGCAAAATCTCCTGTGTCACTCCTCTTACCTGGAGCTTCTCCTGATCTGACTCAACCTTGACTGACTTAGCACCTATTACCAGCAGTCTTCATGCTGTTCTGCCAATGTTTTTCAGCATTAGCAAAGTTATCCTCCAAACAGAGAAAATGAATGGTGGCTATTGCATTTCTTGGGTTCAAAATATTCATTATAGTTTTTACCGGCCATTTTTTCTTCTCTTGTGGATTGTATATTCACATCTTTGCTGACTATGTTTCCTCTTTTGATTAGCAGACTTTCCCAAATGTTCTCTTCAATAACAGTTCTGTTTGATATTCCTTTGCTGTTTTTGGACTTCAAAGGGTAATCATTTCTTTCAGTATATTAGATTTGGGGAACAAAGATGCTATTCAGGTAAGCATATTACTAAGTCACCAACTAGGAGTTGGGGTAATCACTATGAGAAAGATGGGAAAGGCGAACTCTTAGGGCCATTCCTTCTCTTTGGATCCAGGAGGACAAGCCCTTTTAAATATAAGGAGCGTGTGGAGGTGCAAGTATTTTGAATACGAACAGTTATTAGGGATTTTCAGTGGCATTTGTTAATCATTTCTGCCTTTGTTATACTCTTTTATCAACTGTTCTCTTTAGACCCATCTGTGGCTCATCACACCCTCTGAAAGGAAGAAAGAGAGTGGCTGAAGACAAAAAGAGTCGGGGGTTGGGGGGAAATCAGGACTGTGCCATATTGCTTCCATAACAGTGAAAGAAAGATTGCCAACAGAAAGGTTCGATTTTCCTTTTGAACCTGACAGATGGAAAAGCAGCAGCAGAAGCATTTTAACTAAATGAAACGAGGCAAAAATATAAGATAGTTTTAGACAAATGGTCATAATTTGCTGAGTGTTAAAACTGGAAGAAAAAATAGTTTGAGGGTGGTTTGGACCCAGAAATGGAAATGAAGATTTGAAAGTCAATTTGATTGGCAATAGCTCCTGGAGAATTGGGTTGAGATAGATTCTGTGACAAAGTCCACATGCAATGATTTAAGAGTCCTGTTGGTCACCTTATGATGGCCGCGAAGGTTCAGGAAGGGAAGAGAGCCAAAACGGGTGCCATATCTTGCCTTTCTTTGGTTAGAATGTGACTTCCTATTGTGGTACATGATAGGAAGGACCTTCTCTGGGATAAGATTGAATAAAGGTGAATGTAGGATATTGGGAAAAACAAGACGTCTGGATGTAGTCTCCACCCACCCCTGATATCTGCTTGGTTGATATGGGAACAAAAGTGTTTTAATTTTTTTGAGTGGGAACTTATCATTCTTTCCAGTTCTCTATAGACCATGGGCTGCTGTCATGAATTCACTCACATGTGATCAGAAATGTCAGGTCTATTTGAGAATTGCTTATTACTGAAAGACATCCATGAGTCACGGATGTATGTTTCGTGGTACATAAATTATTCCCTGACTATCAATGAAGTCCTTGGGGGAGTTTCATTCATCTTTCAAGTTGGTTCTATTCTGTGTATTATTTCCAGAGATTTTAATAAAGAGCAAACAAGTATATTAATTCTTTTATTCACTTTGCTTGTATTTTTAGTTCCTCCCAAGTACGAAGTACTAGTATTTTCAGTATCTCTAGAGTCATAAAACATAGTTTTCACATGTGAGGAGCTTATACTCATTGAGGAACAGGGATAACACAAAGGGAAACCTAAAATGTATTACACAATAATATAGAAAAGTTGCTCTGATAACAAAACCTATACAAATCTACTAGCAGGTAGGTGCTCAGGAAGTGTTTTGCAATGGGAATAGAAATTAAATGTGGATAAGAAAGGAGTAAGAAAATGTGCATTCCTTCTGGGTTGGGGTGGGAATAAGTGCAACAGAAAGAGAATGAGCCTGTTGGGTAGCTGTCTTGATGGAGAGGAACACATATTTGAACAGGGCCATCCTGTGCATTCGGTTTTGGAATGCATCTGAGTTAAGTCAAATCATAGCCCTGTGGAGCTTCTGAACACTTCTGGTGTCCTAGGCTTAACTCTGGAGATCTCATTCTGATCAAAAATGATATGCCTCTTCTTCATGTACAGAGAAACAAGATGTATCCCATTTGTTTACAATAAAAATAAATTAAAAAAAAATCATTCCCCAAGTTTGTTCTTCTGGCAGCTCATGCTCCAGAATGTCCCCAGATCTGCATTTCTCAAATTGCTTTAGAGTGCTGAAAATATGCTTTAATAGATCAACCTGGGCCATATTTTTCTTTTTAACATTTTAATATATTAGTCTGAAATAAAATAGTGTTCTAGTCTGCTCTTTCACTGCTGCGACTTAAAGACCCTACAAGAACAACTGTAGAGGAAGAAAGGTTTATTTAGGGGCTCACGGTTTCAGAGGTCTCAATCCATAGTCAGCAGACTCCATTCTTCAGGGCTCATGGTAGAGGAGTGTGGCAGAGGGAAGCAGCTCACATGGTGACCAGAAAGCAGAGAGAGAGAGAATCCACTGGCCAGATACAAACATATACCCCAAAGCCACGGCTCAATTCCCCCCTCCTCCAACCACACTCTACCACTTTAGTTACCACTAAGTTAATCCCTAACAGGGATTATTCACTGATTAGGTTAAGTTTGTGACACAGTCATTTCTCCTCTGAACTTTCTTGCATTGTCTCACACGTGAGTTTTTATGGGACATCACACCTAAACCATAAGTAGTGTATGTATGTGTATGGGTTTTATTTTGATAACAACATGTATTCCACATAAAGAATGTTGTGAAGTTGCAGATGAAACCACCTAATGCATGAATGCTTGATATTCAATTATTTTTAGGGGTTGCACTTACCAACCTGAGAATCGTGTTGATGTATATTGCCTGTCAGTGGTTGCTGGACCATTATGTATCTTGTTATAGAATGTAAATACATATTAGTGATAGTTAATGTTTATTGACTGTTAAATATTTATACTACACAAATTAATTCTCATGCATCTGTAGCTACCAGAAGGTCTTTTTACATGATAATCAGATGTAGACATTCACAAACTGTTTCAAATCAAACCAACCAAAAGGCAGAATGCTTCCAAGTAAAAATAGTAGTGAGTATCTTTAATTTCTTTTAAAAATAGAAACTGGACTCCCCGAGTCTCGTTAACCATTTTTGATGCAGTCCTATTCAAGAATAGCAAAATATTATAGAATATATTCTGCTTTTCTTTGAAAATGTACCTATGTATAACAAAATTTTCTCACTATAAGCAAATTAACCATTTTTGATGCAGTCCTATTCAAGAATACCAAAATATTATAGATCATATTCTGCTTTTCTTTGAAAATGTACCTATGTATAACAAAATTTTCTCACTATAAGCAAATTATAGGAATGACTTGTTGCTACTCCTGATATGAAAAATCTGACCTGTCTGTAGTTTTCCTCATGCTAAAAAATTATGCCACCTGAAGTAGGTTGAATTCTCTCTCTGCAAGAGGCACCCACACCTGGAATGTGTAAAAATGGACTTATTCTGAAACGGTGTCTGCAGATGTAAATAAGTTAAGGATCTTGGCACCTGATCATACTGAATGTCGAGATGGTGGGATCCCAGGGCACTTGTTGATCTTTCTTGGTGACACAGTTGTTTTGTAGTAACATCTTTCTTGTGACTTTTTCTTAAGTCACATCATAACTAGCATTTACAGTGTGCCAAACATTTGGAAAGTTCAAATACCATAATACGGAAAATAACTTCCAGTTTACTGGTGAGGAAAGTGAGATCCAGTGAGGCCAGGAGATGGAGCAGTTACAATTGCATAATTTTTCACTGACAGAGCTGAAATTAAAACCTAGGTTCCTAGATTCCAAATCCAGGGCATGAAACAACAATAAAATCAACACAGCAATGAACAACTGAACAGCAGATATGCACTTCTTCATTTCTTAATTTTGAAGAGGAACCTGAGCAATGGAAAGATGAATGGCTACAGGTGAGATGTCAGCAAAGACAATACATACACGAAGTTTCACACAGTTCTTACTTCTCACTCTCAACCACTAGTTTCATTAATACTGACTCTTAAAGAAACCACATAAATTATGATTTTCAATTAAAAAACATAAAAATCCTTTGGCACCACATTCAGTTCTTTAGGTCCGATATTCTCTTTGCAATTAATTACTACAATACTACTAATTAATAATACCAATTAATTATTAATACTAAGTATTATGAAAATATTCCCAGTAGTCCCAGTTACAAGAACAATGACAATAATAAGGATGATGATAACTAATGGCTCCCATGTTTATGCTCTTTCTGTTTCCATGACACTGTAATATGTATATATGGATGTTTATATATGAATCAACTCATTAATCCTAAAATTAATCTGATATGCGGGTGGCAATTGCTGGCAGGTGGTAGAGCTTATATTGAAGTTGGGACTGTGTGAATCCAAAGACTATTTTCTTTCTTATTTTTAATTTTTTTTAGTTGTAAATAGATATATTACCTTTATTTTATTTTTTTACTTTTATGTGGTGCTGAGAACCAAACCCAGTGCCTCACACATGCTAGGCAAGCTCTCTACCACTGAACCCCAGCCCCAGTCTAAGACTGTTTTCTTAATGTTAACATGTTTTTTAGGGCTAAGGCATAAGAAAATTAATGTAACCTATACCTTGACTGAATTAAACCAAACTTATTTATATAAGAACATAACACATTAAAATAATAGGGACATTAAAGAAAAAGTTTTAACTATTTTTATTGTCAGAAAAATTCCCTAATTGCTCATCATCATGAAAAGATAACTGCTTAAAGAGAGTATGAATACCAAAATAAAAATTACGAGCACAGGTTATTTAATATTCTAATTTTAAATGAGAAAGACACTCAAGGCCACAGTTCACCATGTATTCACAAATACAGCTTCAAGGAGCGTGGATATGTCTGGCCAGGGCTAACCCTCTGCAATATTTCCTCTTTGGGTCTTTCTATATTTATAGAAAATGGATCAACAGCCAGGTCCACTGTTTTCTTTCACTGCCTGTGGATAAGACCTGCGAACATTCCTCTACCTTTCTGGGGTTCACTTTACACATGTAAAATGTAACATAGATTCTAAGGTCACCTTTGTGCTGAAGTTCTCTCCTGCGTCTCCCTTGCCTTCTGACTTCACAAAACTTTTTTTTTTACCAATAGCGGGGGTCATAGATGGAGCAGCCCAGGATTATCCTAGGATACCAGTTTCTTAGGGGTAGCTGGGAGATGCACATTGTGTCGGTTTGACTAATCCGAAGAGGCCATTCCCAGGCGTCCCTTTGTGGATAGCTCCAGGCCGAGGCACGAAAAGTTTTCTGCACAAGATTTGGGAGGTGGAAGTGAAGCAGCAGGGACGTCCCTTTCATGTCCATGAGGCTGGTGCCAGCCCTGAAGCGTTGTTTCAGCTTCTCCATGTTTCTTTCATTGCTGGCTCACCCTGTGGGCTTGTGGCGGCTCCAGGCAGATTCTGAGTGTTCCTGACTCCCAGGGTCAGGAGTAAGTTTTGACCCTGACGAAGAAGGTCATGGCTCCTTCATTTCATTTCAGTCATCAAAGTGGGAGGCTCAGAGGCACTGGGCATGTGATGCAGGTTCTCATCCATCCTCCGGCCCAGCTGTTCCTCCACTCTCCTTCTGAGCCTGCTTCTCCCACCTCACATCCTTCTCCCATTCCCAACTTACCAGATGGGCTGACTTCCCCAGCTGCAGGGGCCAAAGCTGAACAGAATCTTTACCCCACAATCGCCCAAGATCAAACACCTCTAATAAACCCCCTATTACATAAATTTCTGCCTGGTTCCATTCCTGAGTTAACTTTGACTAATATGAACTGTTAAATCAGCAAGGGGAAGAGAGTTAGATGGAGAGAGTAGAAACTAGCAGAATCCTCGTCAGGAAAATAATGGGTTTGGGAAAAGTATTTTGCTTAGCCATTTAAGGTGCCCTTTAATGGGAAAACTAGGGTAACGATTTGTATTTACTAAGTTTCTTTTTAAGAAGAGGAGTCTAGTTCAGCCCAGGGCTTTTGTTTTTATCTTGAATGGGATGCAAGTTAGGGGGCCAGAATTAAATCGTTTGGGGACATCAGAAAAGGAAGACTCTACTAATGGTGCTCTCATTACCCGTTTTCCTCATGCAAAGGAATCTTCTAGAAACACATGTTTAGACCTATCTCAGGAATATGGACTTGACTGATTTCTGCATATCTGGCTGCCTGAGGGAACTGTTTCACCAGTGCCCTAAGCTGCATGATGAGTTTGCAAAAGTGGCAACTTGTGTCACCACTGAATGAAGACAACTCCCCTCTGTGTTGGGGGCATTAGAATCAAGTCAGTCCTACTCTCTACTAAATCACTCTAAAGTCTCATTTCAGACAAATAATATGTTTCTTCACTAGTTGATCAGTGAAGAACTAATTGACTGAGCTGGTTAATTATTGCTTGAACTTCCTGTATATGCAATATCTTGCTTCTTAGTTTGAGTAACCTTCAAAAAAGGATTTCATATTCCCAGAAAATCCAGAAGGAAGTGTGAGGCCCAGGCATGCCTAATTGCACAGTGCTGTCTAATTAATTTGTTCTTTTGTTCTGTCACCTATGGAGTATGAAAGAAGTTATGAAAGATTGTGAAGGAGGAAAATTCACAAACTTAACCTTAAGAACTGACATGAAAAATTATGCAGAATAACAGGGAATCCTGGTAGGGATTTTGGTACTTATTTTTTGTGTGATTTTAGGAGCTGTTCATCCTCAGGGGTGGAGAGCAATTAAAGACATACAAGGTAATCTTGCAACACTTCACACACATGTAGAGAAATTGTGCTTTGCCTGGAAGAATTGCAGTGACCTCTCTTCTCTTTTTTAGCTTTTTTAGAGTCCCTCTTGTTAATGGGTAAGTTGACCTTCATAAGTTGACCACATGAAGGTAAACATAAAAAGATATGCTGGCATCCTTAGGCATGCTGTTTAATAATAGTAACACATCTTTTTCTTTTTCCTAATACTTGGCACACCTTTGTTTCATCTTTGAATCTGTTGTTTCACAAAATGGTTACTTTTGATGTGTCAGCCTGGTCTGGGCTTTGGTGCCCATTGTTTGGTCAAACAGTCATCTAGATATTGCTGTGCAGATATCTTAAGAAATGTGATTAACACTTAAATCAGTACACTTTGAGTTGATCAGATTACCCTCATAATGGGCTTCGATTAATCAACTGAAGCTTTAAGACCAAAAACCGAGGTCCCTCTGAGAAAGGAATTCTGCTCCAGACCTCCTCTGGCCTAGACTGCAACATCAACTTTTGCTATAATTTCTAGCCTGCCTTGATGCCCCAAAGATTTTGGATTTGTCAGCCCCCCAAATCTGGATCAATGACTGAGAACAATTCCATCTGTCCCCTTATGTTTCTGTTTCTGTCTATATCTCTCTGTCCTCTCTATCTGTCATCTATTAGTTCTGTTTATTTAGGGAACCCTGAATTCCAGCTCACTGAAAACCACTTTATCAGAAAGATAAGTGAGAGTATGACTGATCAACAGGATTTACGGGTTAAATCCCAACTTTGCAGTTTATTAACTTCCTAACCTGTGGGAACTTTTTAATTTTTTTTCTGGTTTTGGCCATGCTAAGGATTGAACCCAGGGCCTTTCCTGTGGTAGGCAAATGACTTTACCACTGAGTTACTCCCCCAGCCTGGGAACTTTTACCCCCTTTATAGTTATAATTTTTAATTGGTGAGTTTTTAATTTTTAAAATCCAATTACATTTTTAAAAATTTTTATTGGTTCTTTTTAGTTATAGCCTGGGAACTTTTAATGTTCCCCAATTTACATTGTTTCAATAGCCATGAAATAGGAAGTGAAATAAAGATAATACTTATTGGACTTTTACTATATTCTAGACACTGTGCTGTGCTATACATCTTATAGTTATTTGACACTCACAATAGCCCTAATAATGAAGGAAGGGACTGGGCACATTTGTATCTTATCAAGTCACTCTGTCTTCAGTAAAGAACCCATGGCGGCGGCTGCTCCCTCATGTACACATACATAAAGAGCAGGGACCAGCCTCTGCAGTGGGAGAGTCAGACCCCTGGACAGTGTGCCACATCTCCAGCAGTTGAGGGTTTGGAAGTTTCTCCTGATTTATCCCACATCCAAACTGTAGCATTTACTCCAAGATTTTTCCTGGTTTATTAAACGGATCTCACCAACCACAGATGCAAACTATAGCAAATAAATCTTTTTCCCTGTTCTCTGAAATGAATTCATATATCAGAATTTCCTTAAGTTGACCAAAGAGTGGGCTCTGGTTACATTAGGGATTGAAGATGCTCCAGCTACTTTTTTCTCTAAGATCAAAGTAATTCTTTGGCCATGCAGGCTGACAAATGCAAAATGAGGGCAATAACTGTTCATAGTTTCTCTCAGTGCAGACATAAATATTTCAGGTGGCTAGACCCAGGTCTTAACACTGTGGCAGAACTCATTTCTCTTCTTCTCAGGGAGGTGAGAACTGTTGGACCTCTCACTTTCAGTGTCTCAAGAAGCCCAGCTGCTTTCTCCTCTACCCATATTCCAACACCCTTAAGGGACCTCAAAAGAAATTGTACAAGAACATTTGTAAATGAAAGTGAGCATCGTCTCATCATTATATAGTTACTATCATGCTTGTTTTGCTCTCCTGAATCACTTGTTTCTCTCTACAGTCCCCTCTCCACAGTATAGTCTACTGTATTTCTGTTTTTAATTTTTAATAATAAGCCTGGATGACATACCGGAGGTGTTTAGTTTCTATCCTTAAATAAGAGCTTAACTTTCTAAGCATTCCTTCCAAAACACTGAATCGCTTTAAAAACCAAATCATAAATAATAGCTATTTTAAAACTCTGCTTATGCATTATATAATTCACAAAATTTCTCGATCGTAAGTTACTTCTGTTGGAGTTCATTTAGACCAATGCTCACTATTGTTATTCCAGGTCCATCACCCACCCCCGCCCCACCCTGCTCAGGCTAAGGAGTGGTGGAGCTGGGTGGTGCTGGAGTTACCCTGTCTGTAAGTCTGTACCACTCCTGGTGGCTCTCAGCCAATGCCTGCCAAGCCTGGATTAGGAAATCCTAGCTTTGTGCCTCAGTTTAGGATCATCTGGTACAACTCCAGAGCTCCCATTTGTGTTCGAAGTAAATCTGATTTTGCAGGTCTTTGGCTGGAGGTCCCAACTTTGCCTGGCATCTCCCCTCCCCTCTTTTTCTTCTTTTGACTTTTTATGAGTCTTTTTTTGGGAACCTGGTTTTTAAGTAACCAGTTACACATGAATCCTTTCTCCGGGTCTAATATGGCATAATCCTGACTTAAGATACAACCTACAGTTGTCAGTATCAGAGCTCAAACTCTCATGCACTATCCAGTTTGAGATTCATCCTAAGAAGATGCAACTATTTGTTATAAGAGAAAACTCTGATTAGGAGCAAAAGATTAGGAGCAAGTGTAATTAGATGCATGATGTGTAGACTCATTCACTCTTTGGTCATAGATTTATTAAGTACTTCACATGCTCCAGGGCTAATGCAGGTCCTCATAATACCATGTTAAATGAGACAGCAAGGTCTCTGTCTTCATGGATTTATGTTGTAAATCTAGAACAGGAGAAATAAATTTGAAAAGGACCAAGATTGGCACTGGTGATAGGTGATATGAACCAAATAAAACAGGGTTATGTTTTAAGTAGAAGAAAGGGGATGATTTTACTAGAATGGTCAGGAAGGTGCCCTGAGAGGTGTGGTGATGTTCTCTGTGAGACCACAATAGAAAAAAGGAGCAGGGCATCTGGTGCCTTGCAAAAGAATAGGGAAATCCAAACATCTAAACTGACGCAACCTTAGAGAGCTGGAAGAACAGAAAAGGCCAGAGTGTCTGGAGTATGACCCAGGGAAAGAGAAAAAGATGAAGAAAGCAAATGACAGGTGGTGGTTAGACCATGGGAGGCTTGTAAATCATGCTATGGAGTTTGGATTTTATTCTTGGGATCACCACTGGAGATTTTTATTTATCAGGATCATTCCAATTGCACTGCTGAGAGTTGAAGATGGAAGGGCAAGAGCTGATGCAGGGGCCATTTAGCAGGTTATTGCTATAGTTGACAAGAAAAGATGAGAGTGCACTAGACTAGGCCAGTTACTGTGGATAGGAGGGGTAGACAGATGTGAATTTGGAGGTAGACTGGAGATGGACTGGATGTGGTAAGTGAGGATATAGAGCTTGCAAAAGTGGCTTTGTGCCTTTGGGACTGAAGCAACTGAGCAGACATGTGGCAATTTACCGAGATGGAGAAGGCTGGAGATACAGGCTTTGGAAATGGGAGAAATCACATTTCTATAAGTTCACAAATGTAATACTTAATATATACTTTTGGTTTTATAGCATTTGAAATTTGTTTTGGTTCTCATGACCTTTAATGAAGAAATTGTGCTGATTAACAGCACACAGTGCCTCCAGTGTAGCATTTGTAGCATTTATTGCTTTTTCCCATGAATAAGGTCCTTTCAAGAAGTTTAGTTTTATTCCACCAGCAGGAGAGTTCTCCATGGGAAATTTGTCCCTGTTGTCCTCTATTCACAATTATACAAGGTCCCATTCTTTAACAAAGAAATAGTGGCAACACCCACTGAAGTCAGCAAGAGGAACTTGGCTTTGCTTGCCATGAATTGTGCAGTCCCACAAATCCTGAAGATAAGAATTGGAAAAAAGGGTCAGGACTAAGCACCAGAGCTTGACTTGGATTTCAAGAGTGAGTTGTGTAAACATTTCTTAAGCATGACTTGTATTCTTAAACACTGAGGCATGGCCTTTTGTAATGAGGGAAATAAAATTCCCCCATACCTTAATGTGAGTCCTTGGGATTCAGTCATTTGGGTTCTAAGAAACAGAATATTTTCTTTCAATGAGAAACAGGCTACAGTCACTGTCAGTATCTTGAGAAGCGTCCTCCACCTGTTGAAGATTTTATGTCAGCTCCGAACAGGCTTCAGAAGGCAGGCACTCATGACCAGAGTCAGTGGGGTTGGCTTCCAGGTTATGATAAGGGCTTTTGCTGTGGAAAGAGGTTTGTAGCTGATAAACCAATTCCTTACTGTATTTATCAGTTGGAAGTCTACCACTGACCAATTTTCCACTCTTCTTTTTCAGAGTACAAAACTTTTTTTCTCTTGTGTATGTGTTTGTGAAAGATGGACAAGGTTTACTGAGATACTTGCTCTCATTTCTCCAGAGAAGGCTTTTTTTGTTTTCCAAACAAGGGCTTCTGGATCATTTTGCCATGGTGGTGGTGCATACTGTAATGTCAGGACCCTGCCAGCAGATGGCAGTAGCACCACACTGCGCTTTGGCAGTAGGGGAAGCTTTAGACCAGGAATTTGTCCTTTTCACTGAGGGAGGGTCCCCAGTGCTTTTGGGCTTGGTGGGTGGGGTAACTTGTATGGAGGCAAATTCCAGGGAACCCACTTCATAAGTATAGGAATTGGTCTTAAGTTTAAGGATGGTCTGAGTTGGAGAAGGAAACAGAACTGAGTTTTAAAAAGAAAAACAGAAAAAAAAAAAAAAAACTTAAATAAATCTGTCAAAATGAGCTATGAGGTGAGCATCCCAAGGTCCTGGGCTTATTCTGGGCTTTGTTTCACTGATACGTGGATCAATATAATCATAGTCGAGTAGCTGGCATGAAAACATAATGGCCAAGAGAGTATGGCAGGAAACAACTGCAAAAGTACTTTATTTTCTGGAGGATTAACTGAGCTTGGAGTGACTGGTGCAGGGGGTAGGGGAAAAATACCAGAAACAGAGGTGAAATTAGAAATGGTGGAGGAGGTTCTTTTTCCTTCTTCCAGAGAAATGGCATTTCCATAGGAATTCTTTATAAAAACTAAGGAATTTTACCAGCTAGGGGACACTGCACGGTCCACAGTCATCCCAGCTCCCACTTCATGGTGGCTTCCCTGAATTGCTCCCGCCATGACTCAGTTGGTTGTGGTTATTCTCCCTTTCCCACTGGTTAAGTGGTTGCTTTACTCTTTGTTGAAGATGTGCTGGCTTTGGGGCAGGTGCAGGGATTAAATGGCATCGGGAGAACATTGCTATTTCTCAACCTGCAATGTGGTTTTTGTGTCTAAGCAAAAGGCATTTATCTCTGTCCATGTTTGAGTTGGTCTTTTGAGACCAGTAGCTGTGTGTGGGAACAGGGCTCTTTTTAAAGCAAACAGCCACAATCCCTTGTTAGAGAGAAACCTTAATGTCATGGAAATGGATCACACAGGTCAGGGATTTATGGAAATGTTTCTTTTTCCAGGGAACTATTGAAATGAAGATTATTGTGGAATTACACAGTGAGAGAACTATCTGCAAAACAGATGAAAAATGACAGATTTAATCATGACGGCATCGCCAAAGGAATTAGCGATTCCTTTAGGAATTAGGATTCGTTTTCTGGTTCTAGTGTGCTTTTCCAGTCTGTGGAGACTGAGGGTTTGCTTCTTTTCCCTTCAGTAATTATATAGGTACATGATCATCCATCCCTATTTGAGCAGGGGTCAGATATGCCTCAGCCAAAGACTAAGCAGTGGAAACCGTCTAGTTGGCATAGAATCAAGCAGGGAGGTGGGGGGCATTATCCACAGAGAATTTAAAAGCATAATGGATTTGAATAAAATCTGATCTGCTCTTAAATTGTCACCATGCCCAGAAATTTTTAAGTACTGTCAGTGAAGAAATCTTTTTCTATTCTAATTTCCAAACGTTTGCTGTGATTGCAACTGAATTTCAATAACATATATGCAAGCTTGAAATTAGCACATTTAAATCACTTATTTAATAAACATAGGATTCTTTGTGGAAGTTAATTGAGAAAACCCCCAACTATGCAGTTGGCCTTCAACACACGTGGGCTCAGCTACCGCATTTATTTTGGAAGAAGTTCCTTATGGTTCAGAATCCTTCAAGTTTGCTTCTGGTATAGTTTATATTTTCAACACCCATGGTATGATATATTCCTGCACTTAAACAGTATATTTGAGGTAAACAAAGAGATGATGTATGATTTTTCTTTTCTGAGTTGTATCTTTTCTGTTGTGAAGTTAGCCAGATGCAAAAATGTTTGCAGACATTCAAAATCAGTTTAATGAATTCATGGAAACAGATATAAATTTGTTTTTTGAAGACTGGTGCATAGAAATGGCCGAAAAGACCATTAATGATACAAAAGGCGAAGCTTTGGACATTTAAGTGGAAAAGGAATCAAATTAGAAGGAAAATACTCAGAGAAAAAAAAAACCGAAGATACTGGGTTTGCATTGTTAGAAGAAATAAGAAGGTAGTGCGTCAATTCGCACCAAGATCTGGAGACTAATTCTAAAGCAATAGATATATAATTTTTACTAAATATAATAGAAATTTATGATGGATTTATGGTATATTTTATTTATGTATTTATGTATTTTAGTGTGATTTTTGAAGACATTTGAAAGTGGCTGGAATTGATATCAACTACATGGACAATACTTTTGGAATTTATTACAAAATGAAATTGCTATGAAACTATGCCAGTCTTACTTACATTTAAGAATTTTCTTAGTTGTTTATATATCCGTTGCCTCATGTGAAAGAAATGTTATGACATCAAAATTAACAAAAAATTGTTCCTCTATCAACTGTTTGAGAACAGATTGAAGCCTGTGTTGTTAATTGAACATAAATACATGAAGAAAATTAGTTTGACCAAATAAGTGAAAAATTTTTATCAACTTAGAACTAGGAAACAGAAACTATAAGTTGTTTACTTAGTATTATAATATGCCAACTTTTACATGTTTTTCTTTTAAAATCACAATGCAATTAAAACAATCTGTTACTTTTTTTCTTAAGTCATATTTATCTTATTTAAAAATCAGTCAAGACATATATGAAAATTCCATAAAATAATTTTATGCTTCTATTTTTGACCACTAATTTTTTTCTTGTCATAAATGTTGCTCAAAGTAATTTTCTTCTATTGAGGAAATGGCATTAAAATGATCCTCTAGATGTCAATGACACCAGGTAGAACATGCTGTTCTTTCACCATTTTGATTGGTAACAGTGGTCTAGACTATGCTATCGTAACAAATTCAATGACTTAACTCATTTAAAATTTGTGGCTTGCTAGTGTGAAGTCAAATCTGGAATCTCTTGATCGAAGGCCAATCCTCGGTGGCTTTTTGTGAGTAGAACCTCAGAGACTCACCATCTTGAGCATCCATCATGTTGACACTTCAAAGTTGCCCTGGAATCATCCAGCTAGCAGATGGGACAGGAGAAATTAAGGATGAGACAATGCAGAAGATGAGACAAGATTATTTTATGGACATCCCTGGCAATGACACCCATCATATCTCTCTCCAATCAGTTGGTCACTTCCTGCCATATGGTACTCACCCAACTGTACAAAAGACTAGGAAATGCATCTCTCCAGGGTGTCAAGGAGGAGGGAAGAAGCCCGGTTAGCACCTAGCCAGCTCTCCCACTTTGTCTATGCTCAGGACACGTGCCTGGCTTTGTCTACCATTGTGATAGCTTGTTAAGTGGTATCTGCAGTCTCTCCCTGTCACTAACCGTGCAATCATATTCCACTAAATAGTTAATGGGTTTCAAAATCAAGCCAGTGAGATGCATTTTTTTTTCAAGTCAAATATTCTATGTAAACAATGCATTAAAATTTGATAAATATATTGTAGTTCTTATTGGAATGCAGGTGAGAAGTCAGGAACTCTTTGGTCTTTTCTTGAATTGCACACTTCCTTCTCCTTTCCATCTTAGCCATGGGACCCTTAGTTACCTGTGGAATTCCTAGACTGTGGTTAGCAGAAGTGGAAAAGCATTACAGAGGCAAAGTTGAGCTGTGGAAGCTTTTGGAGCACGGAGTGTGGTATGGAGACATTGAACTCTGGTTGGCTAGGCGACTACGCCCGCTGGTCCTTTTCAGCTTCATCTTCTTCTTCTCTACTTAATGTCTCTTTAAATTTTACTACTCCTGTTGACTTTCAAGTTCATATATACAACTTTTTCACCGTGTTCTTGATATCAAGCTTGTTCTATTCATTCAAAATTGAGTGCCAGGCATCAGGAAAATGATGATAGAGACTCTAACTTCAAAGGAAAGAATTCTCATGGTATAAAATTAAAGCAAAAAATATCTAAATTCAAAGTTCAGTAACAATGTGATATTAATAAGACATAAAGAACCACTTTTTTTTTTTTTTTACTTTTGGTGCTCTTTATTCCTTTTCAAATTTTGTTTTATTTTTACAGACTACATTTTGTGATACACAAATGGGGTACAACTTTTCATTTTTATGGTTGTACACTATGTAGATTCACACCATTCATGTAATCATATATATACATGGGGTAATACTGTCTGTCTCAGTCTACTATCTTTTCTCCTCCCACCCCTCCCGCACCATTTTCCTCTGCACCATCCAAAGTTCCTCCATTCTTCTCTTGTCCCCCAACCCCCCATTATGTATCATCACCCACTTATCAGAGAAAATATTTGGCCTTTGGTTTTTTGGTTTGGCTTATTTCACTCAGCATGATATTATCCAACTCCATCCATCTACCAGCAAATGCCATAATTTTATTCTTCTTTATGACTGAGTAATATTCCATTGTGTATATATACCACAGTTTCTTTATCCATTCATCAATTGAAGGACATCTAGGTTGGTTTCACAATCTAGCTATTGTGAATTGAGCAGCTATGAACATTGATGTGGCTACATCACTGTAGTGTGCTGATTTTAAGTCCTTTGGGTATAAACTGAAGAGTGGGATAGCTGGGTCAAATGGTGGGTCCATTCCAAGTTTTCTGCCATATGGTACTCACCGAACCACACAAAGGACTGGGAAATTCATCTTTCCAGGGTGTCAAGGAGGAGGGAAGAAGACTGGTTGGCACCTAGCCAGCTCTCCCACTTTGTCTGTGCCCAGGACACCTCCTCATGCTTTCCAGAGTGGCTGTACCAATTTGCAACTTCACCGGCAATGTACAAATGTGCCTTTTTCCCCACATCCATGCCAACACTTATTATTGCTTATGTTCTTGATAATAGTCATTCTAATTGGAGTTAGATGAAATCTTAGGGTGGTTTTAATTTGCATTTCTCTAATTACTAGAGATGAGCACTATTTCACATATTTGTTGATAACCTGTATATCTTCTTCTGTGAAGTGTCTGCCCAGTTCTTAGCCCATTTATTGATTGGTTTCTTTGTATTTTTGGTGTAAAATTTTTTTTAAAGTTCTTTATAAATTTTGGAGATTAGTGCTTGAAGAACCACTTTATATCTAAGATATTTGTTGAGTTTCTTGATTGTACCACCTAAGCCCTGGACTGGGCTCAAAGTCCTACCAAACAATCAAGCCAAATGTCTCCCTTAATGGTCAGGACTCAAGCCAATCTGCAGTAGACGCCATGCCAGGGGAAGAAGCTCTCTACCAGTTTTGAGATTTCCTTCCATACAAGAAGGCCACCGGGACCTACATGGATAGGTTTAGTTTATTTTTGCTGACTGATTGAGGCAGGAATCCATACTGAGCACAGAGCCTGGAAGTCTGTTTTACTGATAATGCAAAACCACACCCCTATGAGTCTCTCCTTCCTTTTCTTAACCCTTTCCATTAGGCAGAGCCAGCCAACGCAGTCTGTTGCACCAGATTCACTGTTCACTTTATCTGTGTGGAGCTTTTACGATATCGCTGACATGAGTCAGAGGCCTCTATCATGGTGTGAGCTGAAAGCAGATCGGTATCACATTTCTAGGAACCTTTGATCCACTTGGCTCCAACTAAAACTGTCCTGTCTTAACGTGTTCTTGTGATTTCAGAAATGTATATGTGGTACCCCAAAGAATTCAGACAATTCACAAACTGTTTCAGAATCTACCTTTTTGTTTACTTGAAATCGTTTTCAGCTGCAGCATGTCTTAATGTGTTAATTCAGTTTTTACATATGCTTATGACCTCTGACATACCAGATATCAACTATCCACACTGTTGTCAGAACAACGTATGGACAAAGCATCGTTCTGTAAATATTCATTTTATCACATGTTATTTTCCCTACATATTATAAAATCATATACTATTTTCCGTTTAGTCTGTTAACGTGGTTAATGTGAAATCAGCATTAACTGATTTCAAAACTGAGACTTCCATTCCTAGAATAAACCCAACCCTGCTATATTGTTCAATATTTATATATCACATATCTTTTGAACTAGTTTAACGAATGAAATCGACCTGATTAATTTTTTTCTGGTAATGTTCTCTGGCCTATTCCAAGTTTATGTGATTACATTAAATGAATTTTGAAGTATTTGCTTGTTTTCCTGTTCTCTGTAAGATTTTTGTGTGAGATTGGTATAATTTCTTGCTTAAATGTTTGATGTAATTCTCAACAATTTCATGTGGGCCTGGAGCATATTTAGTTTGTTGTGAGAAGATTTTTAATTATAATTTCAATATCTTTAACGTAGATAACATCAGTCTAGTCTATGTCAGATAAACAGCATTTGAGACACATTTACACTAAAAATTATTATTTGTTTCAAATAATTCAAATTTAACTGTATGTCCTATATTTAATCTGGCCATCATGAATGTATTCATTATGTCTAAAGGAATAGTGACTGTCCCCCTGTATGCTAATTGTAGTTATTTGTGCCTCTTTTCTCTTTTTTATTGAATAACTTCACTAGAGGCTTATTGATTTAATTAGTCTTTTCAAAGAACCATACTTTGAGTTGTTTATTGTCTTTACTGTATGTTTCTTTTCCATGAATTTCTACTCCCATTCCCCCCCCCCTTTTTTGTATTCAGCATTTAGTTTGCATTTCTCACTTCATGAAATTGAATATTTGGCATTTGATTTTCAGCTTTTGTTTTTGGTTTTAATATATGAAAGTAATTTCCTTCTAAGCATGGTTTTAATGCATTCATAGAGAATTATGCTCAGGGACTTGGATTTTATTTCTAAGGTCATAGGAACCATTAGTTTTATCCTGAGGAGTGATATCTTTATATTTGCTATTTTTGACTTGTGCAATTATTGTGCTGTGAAAATAGTAGTTTAGGGAGTGCTATAGTCTGAATGTTTATGCTCCCTCCTCACCAAATTCACATGTTGAAATTCGAATTCCCTGACCTAGTGGTATTAGGAGGTGGGGCTTTGGAGAAGTGATTAGTTTTTGATGGTATTCCTTATCAATGGGATTAGTGCCCTTATACATTGGCCTCAGAGAAGGCCCCCCAACCCACAAGTAAGGACACAACAAGAAGTCACCATCTATGACGAGTGGGCCCTCACCAAGCACAGTCTGCCAGTGTCTTGGTCTTGGACTTCAGTCTCCAGACTGTGAGAAATTAATTTCTGTGGTTTACAAACCACACAGTATATGGGTGTGTAGGAACTCGGGAAAGCAGGCTAGAAGTGGAAAAGCACGTGGTTGATGATAGAACATTGAGGAGCCAGCTTTAGCAAATGGGCAGTTGAAGGACATAGTCATTTTTATTGGAGACAAGGAAGAGAGAAGCAAAAACTGGTTCATACTGGTGTAGAATTGAGACCACAGGCAGTAGGCAAAAGAAACTTCTTCAAGTTCCACAATTGATAGCTGTGTTTATGTTTAAGATATTTCAGTGTCGTAATATTGTCTTATATATATATATATATATGTATATATATATCCATATGTGTCATATTTGAATATATATATCAAACCTTTACAACTGGTTAAAACATGGTTGTACAGCATGCTGGTACTTTAGTTGAACTCCACATGTGACCCTCAGACCAAAGTTTCCATTGACTCAGATCCTCAAGGATAGTGCTTAGCACCAAGCAATGGCCACCCTGATTTTCCTAGATTGATGTGTAAATGTAAGTTCTGGACTGCAAGCCACTCCAATCTGAGCCCATCCCTTTTTCTTTTTTTGTTTATCTCATGTAGTGAGGTGGATGCTATCCTAAATGCTTTATGCAACTTGGTGAGACACAGCTCAAAAGTAAGAGTCAGTTTTCATTTCAGCTATAGATGATAAAGGACTCAGTGTCTTCTATTTTAAAAGAGGGTGGTTACATTTAACTCACAGCACGTCAGACTCTGGGTTGATTATTGTTTTTTTTTTCATTGAAAGAGACAAGGATTGGTGAGGAATAAAACTTTAGTGGTTTGTTTACGAATACCTCATTCCATCCTTATCTTAGGTGGAATAAATTTCTTTTCACATAAAGTGAATAATGACTAGATGCATCCTTTATGAGAGGCCATCATTAGAGACTGGCAAAGTTTGAGATAGCGAGAATTGAACACAGTGGTCCTTCAAGAATAATTGAGATTTGTACGTGGGTGACTGTCCTACCAAAGTCCAGTGTCCTGAAAGTCTCACTGTAGTCCTCAGCCTGGCCTGTTGAGAAGAAGCTCAGGGCTTATTTCTTTTGACCCATTCATTCCATAGACCCTCCAGGTCCAGGTGGTTCTGCTGATACATACATGGAAGGAAAAATTTCTTCAAAGGAATCAGATTTTGTGGCTATGGACTTGGATGTTTAGATAAGTATTGGACTGAAATTTGAAGACGCCCTTGAAGTTCCCACTATTGTATAAGAATTTATAGGAAGCTGAGATCCTTGAAAAATGTGTGGGAAAAAAATCCTCACTTTTAAAACCACAGAACACTATCCTATCCTCACTACATGACATGCTATGGTTGCAGTTTCAATGATAGAGGATAGTTTCTTTATATTTAATGCTAAGATGTGGGTTTGGGTGTGAGCACAGGAGAAGTAGTTTTTCCTTGTCTATTCCCACTTGTAACTCCTTATTATATTTAAGCTCAACATAAGCAAATAGTAAACCTGTGTTCCATTTGACCACATCTTTGCTTTAATTGTAGAGTTCTTGCTAACAACTTGGTAGAAAAAAATCCAATAAGAACTAGAATTATTGAACCACTCATGGTGGTTTCAAAGTACTGATTTACTTCTTCATTTAAAAAAATGTGTTCCTCTCTCCATCAAGGGGTGAATGGGGAGAAGGAAACCTTGGAGATCTGTTCACACACAAGCCGTCCTGATGGTTGGGGAGGGTATACGGCTCTTTACCCTTCATCAAGGCAACAGATAGCAATAGAGATGAATATGATAAAATGCCTGCCTTCCTGAAACTGCTGACAAATCAGTAGTTAGGAAAGAATTTAATAAGTGCTAACAATAGGACCATCTATGAACAAGTGGGTTCAACTGCAATAGAGAAGGGGAAGAAAAATAGCACAGGGCAAAATAATGAGCTTTTGGACCAGGGTAGTGGCAGTGGCAATGAGGAGGGACTGGCAGATCACAGACCTTAAAAGTTTGATTTTGGCACTACCATTGTTGAGCATACTTTTTTAACTCATGCAAGGCAAGTTTGAAAATTCTCTGAATCTTCATTTCTTCATTTGTAAAATAGGACAACCTAACTCATAGGGTTGCACTGTGTGCTTTAAGTGAGATGATTCATGAAAGTTCTTAGTATCTCTTAGTATTCAGGGCTTCAAGCACAGCAATTCAAGGCATGTCAGCTATTACAGTTACCGTCAGTACTAGGACTTGGGTGAGGAGTCACACAACTTAGTGAAAAGGCTTGGGATTTTAAGCCAGATGGCCTTTCCTTTGAATCCCATTATTGCCTTGTACTATCTGCAGGACTTTGGGAAAGCTGCTTAATATCTCCAAGCTGCAGTTTTATCATCTGTGAAACAGGAATTGCAGACACTATGCTGTGGGACACTTTTAAACATTAAGGATCAAAGCATGAAAAATGTGTGACCCATATCTAAACTCTGTAAATAATTGCCACCGTTATTGGGAGCTGACAAAGATGTTTAGGAGGAGGTTCTCAGATTTGTTTTGAGAGTGCTAGCTGGATAGTTGCGGAATGTAGAGAATGTGGGGGAAGAACAGGCTTGTTTAAAGATGAAACAAGTTTTGTTTTCATCTTGGATGAGTACATCTGGTGCTTCTGCTGGGTAATTAGAGATAAAGATATGATTCTCAGAAAGAATTCAGGCCTGGAGTTCCAGCTATGTGTATTCAGCAGTCTATAAAGTGTATTTTATACCATGAATATGGATAGGGTTTTTTTAGTCAGGAAAGAATTCAAGTTTGGAATCTTAGGGAACAGTAGCATTCAGGAGGAATGGCGGCGAAAGAGAAGACCATGATTGAGAAAGAGCTGATGAAGTGGTGTCAGGAGGAGAGCTGGGCCCGAGGTCACTGTGCATGCTAAATAACGAGAGATGTGTTCACAAAGGTTCACAGTGGCCAGATGTCAAGCAGGGAGGAAACTGAAGACAGAGCTCGCTAGATTTGGCTACTTGGAGGAAACAGGTGACTTTCACCTTAGCAGCTTCTGAGGAGCAATGTGGAGGCAGACTGCAGAGATTCGAGAAATAATTGGGCAGGGGAGTTGAGAATGTACCCAACTCAAATTTTAGTGCTCATTAACCACATGCAAGAAAAGGGCTTGAAGAAATGGTATTTAGATAGGGTAAGGGTTGACTGGGTGGATAGTCATGAAAAAGAGGTACTGGAAAGAGTCCCAAATTATAGGAATGCTTCATTCTAGTGGGCTTTTTCTCTCAGGGTGAGTTGGAAGGTTAAAAGGGCACTTAACTTTGGAAAAACAGGAAAGCAGAAAGCATAGAAGATCATGATGGAGACCACGGGATCTTGTGTGAGATCTTTCCGTTTAGTGAATGAGAACTGAGAGGTGGGGAGAAGGAGGGAGATGGAGGTAAAAAGGAGGAAAGCTGGCATGGTTCCTATTTGGGCAGCCAAACCGGTGAGACACTGTGGACAGGTGATGGGTGGGCAGGAAAAAAGATGGGTGCTGGTAGTCAAGGGAAGGATAAAAGGCCGTAGGAGATACACAAAGCAAACGTGCCAATTTAAGGTTTACCCAGTTGTGGTCTACTTCACCAGCAGAGTGAATTCCTATGGGCAACTCAGAAGGTGAGGGAGTAGGAGTTAATATCTTGCATTTATGTAATCATCTTTCATAATCCAAAGGGTTTTAAGTATCCAAAAGATTCAGTGTGCCCAATGCAGACCTAATGACTTCAGATGACATATTTGTATTGCTCCCTCTGGGATGGTTCATTCTTCTTTGCTAAAATAGAGCTTCCTGAGTGAAGAAAAAAATACCACTGCTCATCAAAACATCAGTAAAAAAAATAAGGGCACAATGTTGCATCAAGGATAAGAAAACAACAGGACAAGCCAAATGCAGTTTAGATTTGAGATGGCATGAGGTTGCTTTGATACGTTGTGTAAGTCATTTAAACTCTGGGTCATAATCACGTGTGAGGTGAGGAGTCTATGTTCAGTTAAGCAAGGAATTCTTTTGATAGCAATGAAGTAGAGGGTCAGAAGTAGAGGGAAGAATAGGAAATGAAGATACAGATGTTAAAGCCATCAAAGATAAATAGCAAAGAGTTAAATGTTGGAGTCTCCTTGAACTAGGTTCAAATTATGGTTTTACTATGTACTAGCAGATGGCCTTGTGAAAGTTCCTCGGTGCCTACTTCCTCAGAAACAAAACTGAAGATAGCGACAGGTATCTAAAGTATTGATGTAGTGAGTGATAAATGAGATAATATGTGTTAAGTGCTTAACCATGCCTGTAACCTAGATGTGTTCAAACTGGTAGAAAATAAAACAAAGTGGGACATCTCTGTTTATATAAGAGCCACACTTTTCTTTTTAAATTATGCTGTTCTCCCAGATAGAAAAAAAAAAAGGGGTCAGGGTGGGGGGTGGAATTTGAGCATGTTGGCAATAAAAGTACAAGTAAATCTGGTAGTAATTTGGCAATTCATAGTAACATACCATTTTACAGCAGGAAGGAAGGAAGGAAGAACCAAGAACAAGCAAAAGAAGAATATTATTTAGACAGAAAACTAGTCAGTCAATGGCTAAAAATACTGTGGAATTGTCAAAGAAATTGAGTCGTTTCTTGGGTCAGGAACATTGTGATTTATTAAAAAAATAGGAACAAAAACAAAAACAGAAAAACATGTCTCTCTACAAAGACCATTCTGTCGTGTCCCCAGGGTTTTTGCATTTCCAGGACTACCTTGCTCTTCTAGACTTATTGTGCTCCTGATGGAGCTTTGTGGAAGTTCTTTTCTGAGAAATACTTCCTCAAATTCAAATCACAGTCATTGTTAATAACATCTGCACTTTCATTGTCTTCTTATCGGTGGAAACTAAGAGAAGATGAGAATCCTTCCAACTGCAACACTTAATGGGAGAAAATGGAAATTTTAGAATTAGCAACAGTGTACCTGAATGCAAATCTTTGCACATGGCAATATATGAGCAACTAGCATTTTGACCAAATTAGATAAGCAACAAATATTTATCCATTGCCTTGTAAGTGCTGAACTTGCAGTCTAGTGGTGAGGCACAGGAATTAGTGTTTAGAAAGAAAGAAGGATCTAATGGTGATACATTGAGTAAATGAGATCAATCCCTATTTTCTAGAAGCTCAAAAGCTGATGGGAGAGACATAGTACAAGAGGAATGATTTTGTGCTATGGGTACCATTGGATATAAAAGAGGAGGTGGAGAAAAAAGAAATCTGTGAGAGGGTTATATTGTGTATCCTGAAAGCATGTAGAGTTTCTGGATGTGTTTGGAACACTTATTGGAATATTGAAGGAATTTCTGGATTTTCTGGCACTCTTATTGGAATAGTTAGGAAATTTTTGGATGTGTTTGGAGCTCTTATTGGGCTACTGGGAGAAAAGATTGGGTATAAAGGTGTCGTCAAATATCTTTCTTCTATTACAAAACTAACTTTTTTTCCCCAACTAATAGGATAGGCCATGTCTCTACTCCACTCCCAATTCTTCAGATAAAGTTTTTGGTTATCATTAGTTAGCATAAGTGAACTCATGAAAAGATGGCATGAAAACATCAAAAAAGTTGTCTGAGCTCAAAATATATTACAAAAAAATGCTGCCAAAAGTGGTAGTTTTATGGTCATGTCACTCTATTATAATTTGCTGTCTTGGATCAACAGATCTGGTCTTCTACCTTGAAGTCATGTCCTTGCATTCACACAAAGGGCCATAGGCATGCAGTGCAGTGGAGGTGGCCTTGTGTTGGTCTCCAGGAGTGTCCCTGAATGAGCCATCACTTGTGGGTACACATAAAGGAGAAGGGAGGAGAGAAAAGTCCTGCCTTTTTGGTAAGACTCATTTGATCTTTTCCAACCACAGCAGAGGACAAGGCAGGTTTCCTGGAAGAAGCTCAGGGGAGGGAAAAGGAAAATTAGAAGGCTTCATCTGAAAAGTTGGGGCTAAGCTTGAATTTCTAATTGCCAGAGGTCTTTTCCAAGAAGCAGGTCTGTCTGTGGTGTACCAGCCTTCAGTGGGTGGCTCCTGGGTCAAGTCTCCTTCGTCAACCAAGCTGATGGCACCAGCACCAGCAGCTTTCTTCCAGGAACGCAGTGCCTATCCACTCTGGTTTTCTATTGAGTTGGTCTGGCCCTACTTAAGAGGAAAATAATTGTTATTCTTTACTTTTGTGTTAAGCAGTAATTTTTTTGAGCCACCCTTCACATCAAGGCCAGCCCTGTCAAAATTGTGCAGTAGACATTTGCTTTTAAGCCTTTCTTTTCTTTTTTATTTCTTGATGCTCATAAGTCTATCTAGGCTTCTCTCCTTGGTCCAAAAGTTTGGGGTCATCATGTTTTGACCATCAGCAATGTTTTCACATTCATCCCTTTGCCAGAAGAATACGACTTTGGAAGCATTGGTAATATGCTCACTATGCAGAGCATATGAAGCTCATAAATACATGAGGAATTTGTTCTGGAGAGACTATTCAGGAAGTGAACTACAAAGGTAGGGATAAGTGCCATCATTATTGAGGTGGCTGTGGGAATCACCAAAGAAAGGTAGGCAAGAAGATGACAAGATTGATTTGTAATTTAGGAAAGTCTTTTAGTGAATAGGAATGCTTAGTTCACATCAGAAATCTAGAAGTGGTATTGAGTGGCTTGGATTGAAGTAGTCGTAGTATGGACAGAAAAGAGGGGACAGATTTGAGAGATATTTAGGAAACAGACATTGCATCTTTTGATGATTGCTTATAGGCCCAAGTTTGGGAGCTGTTGAGGGAGATGGAAAAATCTAGAAAGCCTGTAAGGATTATGATGAAGCCCAGTGTGATGATGCCTTCCTAGAAGTGTGGAATGCAGAAAGCAGAATTAATTAAAGATGTTTATTTTGATAGTTGGGGGTGTAGGTGTTATGGTTTGCATTTGAGGTGTCCCCCAAAAGCTCATGTGTGAAACAATGCAAGAAGGTTCAGAGGAGAAATGATTGGATTGTGAGAGTCTTAACATAATCAGTGAATTAATCCCTGATGGGATAAATTGAGTGGTAACTGGAGGCAGGTGGGGTATGACTGGAGGTGGTGGTTCATTGGGGGTGTAGCTATGGGATATATATTTTGTATCTGGAGAGTGGAGTCTCTCTCTTTTTGCTTTTTATCATGACCTGAGTTGTTTCCCTTTGTTGCTTCCCTCCTCCATGATGTTCTGCCTCACCTTGAACCCTAAGGAATAGAGCCTGCTGTCTATGGGTTGAGACCTCTGAAACTGTGAGCCCTCAAGTAAACTTTTCCTCCCCTATACTTATTCTGGTTGGATCTTTTAGTCACAGTAGTGAAAAAGCTGACTAAACAGTAGGTGAGGCTTACCCCAAGCTCAAAAATGTATTAATCATATCCTACCAAAGTGGCATCAAGTCAGTTTCATTAGATTAAAGTACATCTCTTTTACTACCCTGTTAAAGAATTTTGGTAATTTGTGCAGTTTAGAGACAGTGATAAATTGACTGAAGAAATGCCCTTTATTTCGGTTAAAGAGTAGGGCAGAGCAGGGTATGGAGGTGCCTGGCATAAATTTGTATAATCTGGAACTCTGGTTATTGTATTTACATTTAGCTATACATTTAATTTCCCCTCAGACATTCCCCCATATATGTCCCCTTCAATCTTTAATCAATTATTTTATTCCTTCCTATTCTAGCTTGATAAACCCCACTCTCTGTACCAAGTTCACTGGATATAACTTAAGAGATCTCCATCTTTGTGTACTTGCAGTCTTAAATTAAAGCAATGAAGATTTCCATGGACTCAGGATTCAGAGGGAATATCTACTGCTAAAACAGAAAATATTGGGAGACAGAGAACCAAGTGAAGATTCCCAAATTCTTGCTATTTTTCAGGCAAAAGCCCAATATTTTTGGTAGCTAACGGGAGCAAGATACTTGAGAAGAAAGTTTTAGATAATGTTAAAAAACTTGCTGTCACTTGGTTCCTGTCTTTATATCAATGTGATACTTAAATACTCATTTCATTTCTCCCTTATTTTTTGATACGAAGATATTAAGACCTTAAATTCCCAAGTTCCCTACTATGACAAGAGTTATGTTTTGTTAGAATGTGAGAGAAAAGAGAGAACAATAGGCTCTTCCCAGGAGTAAAGAAGGAATAACAATAAACGTGTGTAGAAGACATTCCAGAAAACAATTTAGAACCAGAAATCTTGTAATTTACATATCACAGACAAATACTTTCACAATTCATATGATCAGACATGAAGCTACCTAGGGCTGTTCATTATGAGCTTTTCATCTTCAGAAAGATCATATCCACTTGTCATGCAATGTGGACCTAGGAAGTGGTTTTGGATTGCTTTTGGCATCTTTGAGATGGTTTTGGATAAGATTCTGTTATAAAAGCTGAACACAAGTTATGATTGCATGCTATAAGAATGCTGTGTTCATGGACTATTGAATCCCCTAAACCCACACTGAGATCCTGCAGGGCAATTGATGTCAGAGGCAATTTAGAAAGAGGATAAATGCTAGCTACTGAAAAATATGTAAATGACTCTGAGTCTTGATTCTGCAGATGAACAACACAGTTGCTATAATGGACGATGGTCAGTCCAGCTTGGCAGAGACACATACCTTGGAAGACTTCACCAAGTGGTACTCCAAGACCCCAACAAATTTAATGACATCCCAGGGGGTAAGCATGGGAGGGAAAGGTCATAAGACACTCTAATGAATTTAAAGGTAGGAGAGAGAGATGTCATATTTGCTCATTCCAGTTTTCCAGCTGAGATTGAAAACCAGTGAATTCATCAACTTTTATGTAAAAAACTGTTATATGAGATCAACTGTGATACAAAATTCAATAAGCAATAATAGCTGGCAATTGAGTGGGAGAAAGAAAAGAGCATATTCATGTGAAAATTTTCATAGAAAACCTTTGTTATTAAGTTCAACCAAAATTACAATAAAATAATAAGACTGATTTTGTTGAGAGCAATGACAATTTATTTTTAACTTGTGTTTTCTCACCCAGGACCAAAAGGTAAGCACTTAGAACATTCTGGTGTATGGTCAGTAGTGAATAAATGTCTGAACTGAATGAATATGTGACTGAAAACCTTACACAGTCATCTGCATATCATGTTCATAATGTTTGCATGATCATAGCTATGGTAATACAATTTTTACTCATTATTTATAATTAAAAATTGTTCCAGTTTCTCTGTATGAGCCAGATAGAAAACATTTTAAGCTTCTGAAGCTAAGAGGTAAAATGAAGAATATTATATAGGTGATTAAATAACAAGAGAAAAAATGAATTTCCATGAATTTTTTTATTGATGAAATTTAAAATATAATGATAACAACTGAGGGGCTGGGGTTGTGGCTCAGTAGTAGAGCACTTGCTTAGCACATGTGGGGCACTGGGTTAAATCCTCAGTTAAATAAATAAATAAATAAATAAATAAACTTAAAAATAAATAAATAAATAAAGGAGTTATAATATATATATATATAAGTATGTTTTTTAAAAAATAACAACTGATTAACATTTTTGTAATAGATAAAAATAAATAAATAAATAAATAAACAAATAAATAAAAATAAATAAATAAACAAAGGAGTTATAAAAATATATATATATAAGTATGTTTTTTAAAAAATAACAACTGATTAACATTTTTGTAATGGAACGTAAACAGTGGAAATATTTGTAGGGGATAGCATTTTACTTAGAGTTCCAAGTGTTCCCTATTATCAAAATCTACTGCAAATATTATCTGTTAATGCTGATCTTTAATGAGATTCTAATTATTTCATTTAGAATTTGAATTTCAGATAATTCAGATTCAAATTGCATATAATGTTATTAGTCTTTTTAATTTTCTCCTACCATTTAAAAATGTAAAAGGCATCCTTCACTCTCCAGCCATACAAACACAGATGACAGACTGAATTTGGCTTGTTGACTGCATGTTACTGACCCCTTATTTATGCTTACTGGTTTTGAGTAACATACAATTTATTTATGTGTTTGTTTTATTTTCAAAACCATGGTGAAAAAAATGGCATTACAAACTATTTGCGTCTATTTTCAGTATCTCACATACCAGAACAAAAAATCCCTACATTTGGGAATTCTTCTTTGTTTTTCAAATAGCTATTTCATGTAGGCATTGGTCTGAGAACATCCCCGCCCCCCCAACCCCCACAAATTACAGTATCCTCTTGGTTAACCTGATAGCTTCACCCTTCAACTGAGTTTGACTTAGCAAGACTAGGCTAGAGGACAAGAGCTTCACAAGAACTTCCTCTCTCTGGGATAAAAATACAGTGACAAGGAAAGAATCCCAAGGAACTGCCAAGTACACTGTATGCCCAAATTTGAAGTTCTGTTTTTCTGTAGTGTTTTGGTCAGAAATGCTTGAAATGCCTCTGTGCCTTGTAATCCCTGCTCCCCACTCTCACTTCCGGGCGGTCTCCCTTCCTTCCTCCCTCAAAACCCCAGATTCTTTGAAGTGCTTGTCATGGGCTTCATTATCCATTACCCTTCCTTGTTGCTCTCATATCTCTGCCTTCCAATGTCTTGTCCCCATTCATCATGTCCCCTCACCTGACCTCACTTATTTCCCTGTCATTTCTGTGTAGGATGATGGTTAGGGGCAGAGAATCTGGAATCAGACTGTACTCAAAGCTTGGCCCTATCACTCTCTAGCTTAAACTATAGTTAATGGTAGTATCTACCTAGTAAACATGAGGATTAAATAAGGATTTGTTTTAAAACTTAAGTACTTAGAACAATGACTTCTATTTAGTGAACACTCAATATATTCAGAACCTTCACCATCATTTAAATATAAAGTTTAGATTACGTAGAGGGAAATGAGATGGGGGAGGGGGCAGAGGTATGAAAGATGGTGGAATGAGACAGACATCATGTATGTACATGTATGATTACATGAATGGTATGAATCTACATCGTGTACAACCATAGAAATGAAAATTTGTACCCCATTTGTGTACAATGAATCAAAATGCAGTCCGTAAAAATAAAAATTAAAAAAATATATAAAGTAATAAATACCTAATACCAATACAAATGGGGCCAACTGCTGACACTTACTGAATGCTTACTATGTAGTAGGCATTGTTGAAAGCACTTTATATACCAACTTGAGGTGTCACAATAGCTCTATTAATTGGTATATATTGTTATCCTACTAAAAATAAAGAAACAGGAAGATAGGTTTAAAGTACCTTGTCCAAGGTCACCAGCAAATAATTGGAGCATACAGGAAGTAGGTGGCCCCTGCTTCATTTGGTTGCCAGTTCTTGGACCTCTTTAGCTCCATCTGCCTTTTCCTCCACCTTGTTTCATCTGGTCATCATCAATAGTTATGGCATCCTCACACTTGTAATTTCAAGCTTTCGTTCTCTGTTTTCTGCTCCTCTCCTAACTTTTTCTTATTTCTATTATATTCCCACAACATGTTTTCTAACCTCATTCAAACTTTAAGACCTCGACCTGACTCCTTTTGCCATTTATCACTTCTATGCAGTTCTCTTTTTCCCATTCAACCTACATTATTCATGGGCTAGTCCTATAACACTCCCTTAAAGACACCTGAATCCTTCTCTGTATTCTCCTTCTATTCTACCACTTATTCCAAACCCAATCAAACTAAATTATCCACTTACCAATTCTGTAGCACTCAAAGTATAGCCGAAAGTTTGAACGTGGCCAGGCTGTGCCATGATATGCTTCTAGAAAATGTACTTCCTTTCTCCAGAAGTTCACACATTCCCCTCTCTTCCCAAATTTCAAACGTCTTCTGACTTCTCTCTGTTCATAACTTTGAAGCTTTGTAGATACAATAGATGCAATTGAATGTGAACAATCTTATCTTCCTACTACCAATTTAATTAACATTTCAGAATTTGTATGCAACTTCTAAATTATTCATCCTATTAAAAGGATAGTCTTTTTTCTGTTCCTAAGACCAAATCCTTTACTAAAGTCTTAGATCCTTTCTATCACAAGAAGTTGGTTCCTATAATTGTCACATTTCCTTTATCAATTTCTTTCCTTTTTTTAGGATCAATCATATTGGCATACTAACATGTCTCGATATCATTTCTCTTAAGAACCAAACCATCCCAAACTTGTTTGACCTTCTGTCTTTCTTTGGAGGCTGTTGAATTTTTCTTCTTCCCTTTATATCAAAATCCCTTACAAAATCATTTATACATATTGTTTCACTTTCCCCACCTCCTTTTCTCCCTTTATTTGATTTAACAGATTGAAATTCTATTGAAATTGCCTATATAAAACTATGGTAGCAGACACTGTCTACACCAGAGATTTTTTTTTCCCTTTTCTTCTTTTTCTCCTCACTTTTTTTTATCCTCCTCTGCTTCATTCTCTCTTCCTCCTTCTACTTTCTTTAAGTGGGACTTTTACCATGTTTGAATTCTTTTTCCATGTGATAGAGATGATATCCAAACCTCTCCCAGTCCTTTGGGGAATGAAGTGTAATTTATCTTAGCCAAGCAAGGTAATTCTATTATTGTTTTAGAGTTTTATTGTTGGAAATTCAATTATTGTTTTAGAGTTTGATGTAAAACCAACAAGCTAGGCCATGGGTTCTGAGTGAAAGTCATATGCAGAATTCCAGGCACTTCCTAATGAAGAGTCAAGAGAGGAGAAAACACCTCTGGGGTGTGGCCATGCCTTCTGAACAGCCCTGGGGGAAGACAGAGACCCACAGGTGTGCAAGAACACCAGGAAGCCGGTAGCATTTCTTGGAGATTTTTGAAGAGCTCTTACCTTCAGACTAAGAGAAGGGTGGAAGGTGGAACTGATGAGTAATGAGAAGACAGATTAGTAGGGCTGACATTGTCAAGAGGTTTTTTGTTTTTTTAAAGTGTTAACTAGTTGATCTGTTAAGGGCCAATTTATATAACTTTGATCACTTTTCAAATAAAAAATTGATTGCTACTCTCAAGACAGCAGATTTTTTTTCTTATTTAACATGTTATTAATGGAGACAGAACATGAAGGAGATGATAGAAAACAGAATAAGAATTAGGAGTCAGCTGTTCTAAAAGCAATGAGGATAAACAGAACCACAGCCACCCCTACAAGTAAGAGAAGAAGGAAAGCAAACTGGTAAAATACTAGTTTTAGTGTAATAAAAGTAATCAGTTCATGCTTTTAATCAATAAACTATCTTTTAAAAAGTAATTTTAGGTTCCCAGCAAAATTTGAGCAGAATGTTCAGAAGTTCTCATATCCCCATCCCTACACATACACATCCTCTTCCACATTTCACACCAGAGTGGTACATTTGATAAACTCTTCCTTCACTCTGTAATGTGTATATAAGTTTTCTCTTTCTTTCTTTCTTTCTTTCTTTTTTTTTTTTTTTTGTGGTTTGAGAGCTCATTTCTTTTTTGTGCTGAATAACATTCCATTGTCTGTATGGAACCAGTTTACTTATCTATTCACCTATAGAAGGCCATATTGATTCCTTCCAAATTTGGACAATTATGAATCAAACTTTTATAAACATCGATGTGCAGGTCTTTGGGTAGATATGTTTTCGGTTCATTTGGGCAAATGCTAAGGAGCATGATTGCTGGATTGTGTAGTAAGAGTAGGTCTAGTCTGATAAAAAACTGCCAAACTCTCCCCCAAGCTGACTGTGCTGTTTTGTGTTCTTGCCAGTGTTGCTTCACACCCCACCAGTATTTGAAGTTGTCAGTGTTTTGCATTCCGGGCATTGTAATATGGTGTAGTGGCATCTCATTAATTTGATATTATACTAAACATCTTTTCATGTATTAACTTGCCATCTGTGCATATCTTCATTAGTGAGATGTCTATCCAGAACTTTTAAGCAAATTTTAATTGGGTGGTTTGTTTTCTTATTGTTGAGTTTTAAGTTATTTGTTTAAGTTATATTTTGGATAACTGTCTTATGTTCTTTGCAAATATTTTTCCCACTCTATGACTTGTTCTCTTGACATTGTCTTTCCCATCCATGTTTTTGAAGTTGAATATATAACTATTTGGATTCAAGAAATAGCATCAAAGCTCAAGGATGCTGATATGTTCCTGTCACTCCATTGCCTGACTCTGATTGCATGGACAACAATTTCTGTAGGCCAACCCATGCAACTTTGACAATTACCTCAGCTATTATTGTGTCATTCAACTTATTTGCAGAAATTAAGGTGAGCAGAAATGTTGTCATGATGAAATGCAATCCAGTTTTAAATGATGTTAAAAGACCAAGTTCTATCTAGCACCTCCCTTTTAAGTCTTTATCAACTTAGTATAAGCATGGAATGAATCAACTTCATCTTCTGTTGCAACAAAGAGAGATACCAGAGTGCACTTTTATGCTAATCACCCTGTCATCTTGTCCAATCTTGAGCCGAAGAGGCAGTAGGGGGTCTATTGTCATCTGTCGTTTCACTTCCATAAAACACAGCTCAGCATAAAATTTTGCAAAACAAAACAAAAACCATTATATTTAGGAGACAATCAATCTAAAATACCCTCAGGCAACAAGTCAATTTATTATGTCTTTTGGAGGGATTCAGTCACTCTCAGCCCACAGTGGATTTATTCTGTTATTCAGGCATGTATTTTGCTCTTAATTCACTCCAATGGTTTCTGAGGATCTAGTTCTTAAAATGAGATATTTGCTAGTTTATGTATTAATGTTGTTTTGTAGATGAAACCAACAGCTGGTCACATACATGCCTGCACAGTAAAGAGACAAAACTTACCGAAGGCTAAATCTTTAAATTTCATGATGTCTCATGCTAAACTGTAGGGTTTAAAACAAATACACATGCTTGAAAGGATCAAAGCTCTGTTGTAAGAAAAAAATCAACTTTACCATTAGGCTTCCTGCTGCTGTACATGTACCATTATAATTAATTTTTAATGCATGGAATACTTCCATTTTTGCCTTAGCTGCCAGGAAACAGAGTACCATTCACTGCCTGTGAAAGGAACTGATTATTTTACTGGACCCTAGTCCCTAGACAAATCTCAATTGCTTCTTTATCCTTTGGATAATTTTGTTTTTATAGCTATTTATCTTATTTAGCTGTGTGTTAGATTTCTAGCAATATAAACGATTTTTGAAGAAGCTCTTAAACATTTCAATAACTTCTTTCAACAAGAATTGATTGAACACTGTGCAGGCTAATAAGTTATTGTCTCTTAGTTTCAAACCCAACTGTCTCTACTCAGCTTTGCAAAGCTGGGGCTAGGGTGGTACAAACCACATTTTCACTTGGCAGGTGATCCATGTTAGGCTCTACCTGTAGGGGGCAATAGAGGGAAACTGGAAGGCTTGAAGAGGATATATAAATATCTATATCTATCTATCTATATCTATCTATATCTATATATATCTATATATATATATATATCTACACATAGATATATATAGATATAATTTTTTTTTTGCATTCTGTCCCCAGTAATGTCACCCAAGTAATATTTCTTTACCCAGCAGAAGTAGTTTCTTCCCATAGCTGATTCCAGTTGCAGTTAGTTCTTGAAGCACAAAAAGAGCCCATTTCATCACTTACCATTTCACCAGCCAAGCCTGCTGGCAATCCCTCTGCAGGGAACTTGCCAGCAAACCCACGAGGCCACTCCTGTGAGACACCAGCATGGAGAACCTCCTCCTTAAGATCTCAGTTTCAGCTCCCTGAGGACCCTTCTCTAACTGTCTAAGATGTAATCATTCCAACATCTTTCTCATCCCTTCCACAGGAGAGGTGGTCAGTCCTTCCTGCCTTTGTTACTTCTGAGATACTGAAGAAGCTTTCTTTGTGACCTTTTAAGTATGTCATAAACTTTATAACTAGTTAATACTTTCTTATATGAAATTCCTTCTCTTCAAATAAAGGATATGGTTCTTCATTCCTAGCGAGCTCCTCATGAATACAAATATTTAACATATATTAGGCACAGTTCTAAATGTCAGGCAATAGTCATGACCCAAATAAAGCTCCTGCCTTCAAGGAGTTGATCTTGCAGGGTTAGACAGGCAACAAACATAGAAGTGCAATATGGTTAGTGTTACTTTCTCTTTTCTTTTCTGTACTATGAAAAAAGAGAAGAACAAAAATGAAATCCAGAAAAGAGGGAAGAGATTAAGCATGGTGGCAGAAAAGGCCTGCTAGTGTATGAAGATGTAGAAAAAGGCCTCTCTGGGCAGGTGACAGCTGGGTAGATTTGAAGGAAGTGTATGATCAAATTAGGTGGAGCCAGACTATTTCATAGAGAAGAAGTAAGAAGTGCAGGCCTTGGAGATGAAGCAACCATGCCGGCCTGGAAAGGCTGGTGTGTCTCTAGCAGAGGGAGCAGATGAGAGCAGAGAGATTACTGGAAAACCAGATCCTGAAGAGTCCTGGAAACCATAGGAAGGATTTTGAGTGAGATGCTGAGTCACTGAGGAGTTCTGAATAGAGGAAGGGTAAGCAAGCCCTCAAAGAGCATAATTTTTTGAGTACCTATGTTGTGCCAGGCACACTTTTAAAAGCAAATAATATAGCAGTAAACCAAATGACTAACTGGTTCTCCTTCTCTTCATGTCATGCCTTACATTTCTCCTATCCACAGAAACCTTTCCTTCTTTCTGGAATTGAGATTTAGATGTCCTTCCTCTGAACCAACCCCCGGGATGACTTCTACAATTACCCAGAAAGACGTTCACATTCTTCCATTAATCAAAACCCTTAATTAGTTTAGGTGTATCAATAACTGTTTTGCCTTCAGAGCTCTTGGTCAGGGGAAGGTTTCAGAAGAGTCACTTGGACCATACTCAGAGCAATAGAGATGCGTGGCAGGTATCATATTGTTCAACTGAGTACTTGGGGTATACACTCCTCCCTGTGTTCTTATTGAAGTACAACTGTACACTAATGAAGAACGATTGCATTTGTTGTTGAGTTTTTTATTTTAGACCTTTATGTTTTGCCATCATGACCTGAATATACCTTTCTTTTATCAAGATTTTAATGAACTATGTCCACTTATTTTAATGCTTTGTTTCTACTTTGTTGCAAACATGTAACAGCTTTGAATCAAAAGCTCACAGAGCCTTGTAGAAGGAGCTATTGCTGCTTCTATTAAATCAACATGTAAAAAGTATCATATGTTCATTTCCCGAAATAAGGAGTAAATTTCTTCAAACTTTGGCAGCACTTCATTTACATGAAATACAACTCCCCAGACTGGTAAATTCCCCAAGATTATCGGTACAGACCTGTTAAATTGAATGGAGAAGGGATTTCTATTTTGAGAGACTACTGCTTTTGGCAGCCAGTAGAGCCTTCTGTAGACATCTTTTTGAGAATGGGATAACACATCTGAATTCATCCTAGCCAGAAATAAAGATTCCTGGTGTCTTATGTAGGTGCGTTACTGGAAGGATGGTAAGTCTAGATTAGCATTGCTTGCAAAATTTATTTATGATTGGCACTCCCAATGGGTATAAAAAGTCTCTTTTTGCTTTTGGTTATGTGTTTGTGTTTTGCTTTTCATAGTTTATTTGAAGTCTACCTTCAAAAAGCTCAAAATAAGGTTATTGTTGGACAGTCCTCTATCTGGAATCCAGGAAACAGTTTCCATTTTGGCTCCAGTCAAGCCCACATCATGTATATTAATGCACTTTTCTCATACTAAACTGCTTTTTGTTTCTCGGTTTGGGTCAGGTTTTTATTAACATGCTTAAACCAATAAATCATAATTTTAACTGGAGCAATCTAATTGTGTCCTATAATGAAAAGCTGAAAACTTAATTTGTCAAATTGGTGTCTGCTCATGGGCCACCCCACTGAAGGCAGACCAGCCTAAGGAGTATTCTTTTCAAAACACTGTGTCAAATGAGCTCTTTAAAAATCTTTCCTTGCTAATGACATGTTAAACAACTTAATTCTGTAAATGTTATTTTTGCTGGAGGAGTGCAAACTCTTCCTACCAATATTTACAAACCCACTTCGTTATGTGTCATTTTATGCTGCTCAGAATGGTCATCTTACTGACAATGTTCTCAAGTGATAGACAGATAGTCATCAGACTGTTTTTCTCTTTCTCTTTAGAATGAACTCTCTGTTCTGCTTTGCCTCACTAAAATTTCTGCCCACCTCTCCAGTTGAAATCTTAATACCTGGAAGCTTTGTGTAGTTGCTCCTTGTCACTGAGGCAAAGCATCATGTGAATCATTGAGGGTCACCAGGACATGTAACATGTGCTATACCTGGAGTCTACATAGGCAAGTAGTTTCACCATGTCAAAAAAGTCTGTCTGGCAATAAGAGTTAGTTAGATTTCTTATTTATCTTAATTAAAATTACAGGCACTAGGATAAGTTCTTTTCTTGTTTTTGCAACAACACCAAGGTGCATATCATTATAGAGATTATTGTTGCTTTTGCCTTTCCTGTAGCCCTATGTCTTTATCTAAGTGATAATGTGTACCTTGGGATTCCTTCTGGTGCTGCCTCCAGATGTAGACATATAACTGATCTGATTGAGTAACTGGATTCAATTCCTAATTTCTATGTGAACTTTTGGCAAAAGAGATATCATCATTCCACTGGACTTGGTGCTGTGAGGATAGGATCCTTCACTTATGGGTGATACTCTGATAGGAAAATTTGAAAATTAAACTGTATCAGAAGATAGCAGACATGTGGGGGATATTACTTCATAATACTGAACACCTGGGGATCCCTAGGTTTTTCGGGTATCAAGTCAATAAATTTATACTCTTTTGACTTACTTGCTTATTTTGGATTAAGTAAATTTGGGTTAAATTTTCAATATTTGCAATTGAAAGAACTCTGAATAAATATAATTATTAGTCCCAATTCTATAGATGCAGAGATGAAGCAAAGAGAAGTTAGAAAACTTCAAAGTTACTAAGAAATGGAGCTGAAATTGGTAGTTAGGCATATTTAACTAACTACCTACTTTTGTAATCCATTTTCTCTCTTCTATACCATATTGTAGCAACATTTTTGTATGTTTTGGCTTCTCTAAATTATTTGTTTCTTTGTGTTTTGGTAGACAGAGGTCACGGTTTGCAGTTTTATCATTTTCTGCTAGCATTTTGGAGGAAGACACTGTGAATGACACAGAAGCATTTGTGTGAAGCTTTCAGTGGTTAAACTTTCTCTTTTGTTGTTTTTCTTTCATTCTTTAGCTTCATAGAACCTTGGATGTAGCCAGCCATTTTTGTTCATAGAGAAATCTGCTGGTCTTTGAGTCTCTATTACATCAGTGTCCCTAATTTACAATGTCGATCTCCATTAGTTTAGGTTTTTGTTTTGTTTTGTTTTTCAGAAACAAAAGCAAGGATTGAGTGAGACCATCACAGCGACATTTATATTGGGAATGCTGGGAAAATTATGACTATTCCTTGGCTGGGTTGTAACAATTTGCAAGAAACACTTCAATTTTATTCCTGGAATTGTCATTGTGTTTGGAGGTGGCCTTGGACATTATTCTATTTCTAGGTTTCGCCAAAGGGAAGGTAATGGGTTGGGAAAGGAATGACTAAACATCCTTAAATGAATACATTTTACTCTTTGCAGCAAATATTATATTCCCACTTTCCTGAAATTACTGTGAATTCACCAGCTAGATCTCAGAGTCTTTTGAAATTTCAAAAATAGCCCTTTTAACTTACAGGTAGACAAAACCAAACAGACAAAAATCCAAACAAACAGGAAACAGGTTTAGAGCTCAACAAAGACAGGTGGACCAGTCAGTGTCTTAAGACCTAATTAGTTGATGGCCTTGGTGGCATTTTCCGAAAGGAAACCAGAATCTTTTGCCTGTAAATGTCTCCATTAGCTCAGTGTGTGTGTTTTCATTGGCCTTTGGAGAGGGCTCAGTTCTATTATGGTTGGTTAATGGCTAACAGTGTTCTTGGCGCTGAGCAAGATATAGAAGAAGGTACAGGAACCGCCCAAGGCCCTTGCAACCTAAGTTAGTAAAACAAATAACTTGCTATTAGTTTTGACCTTGGTGGAAATTGGGCTTAAATATCAGTGGTGCTAAGTTCCAGAATATTTCTATTTATGCTCCTTTGGGATGGGCAGGAATGACATTGGTGGAGCAACTGCGTTCCCTGGTGTCCTTCCTTTCTTCCATTTTTAGTGTGTCTTTCTTCCACACTCCAGAGTTTTTTCCATGTCTAGTTAACCACATATGTGGTCTCCCACCATTCACTGTTTTTGATATGATACTTTATTTCACTATAGGGGATTTCACTTATCTCCACTATTGTGGTTGGTAGAAAAAGAGCACTGGTCCAGATAAACCCCAAATATATATATTTTTTAAAAATATGGCAATAAATGTTTGTTCTTATATGTAATTGTGCAAACATCCATAATGTTTCACATAAAATAATGAATCTTCATTGTGAATACCCAGCTAGGGTTGAAAATGGTTCTGCATCCTCTGTCTGGCAATTTTCCTCCTTATGAGTAGTGAAAGAGAAACTTTGACTCTCACAGTCTCTGGTGTTCACTCTTTTGAAGAGAGTAAGTGAAGTTGGAGAGTAGTATGGGGAGGTTCGTGATGACTGTTGAGCAGAACCTGGAAGGAGGAGAAAAGAAATACATAATTTGAGAGTCCATTTTTATAGGTGGGCTTGGTTGTTGGAAAGTGGAAACTTGCATGAGAAAGAAGAGTTTTAAAATTAAGCAAATCATTGATTCTGCTTCTAGTCTGGACATAAATCCTGCTTATAAGCCCTCAGAAGTATGCTGGTTTTGAGGTATAAAATTAGCCATATCAGCTGATGAGGACTGATCCACATCCATGAAAATGAATGGTTGCTAAATGCAGCAGTATGGATGTGTTTTCAATCCTATGTTGAGCAGAAGTCAGACAGAGATTAGAGACTGATTAATTCAATTTAAATAGTTAAAAAACAGGCTAACTAGCCTATGATTTTAGAATTCTGCATAATGTTACACTTGGAGAGGTGGTGACTGGAAGAGAGGGTGACTGAGCGTTCTGGGATGTTTGGGATGTTTGAAATATTCTATTTCTTGGGCAGGGTTATATTTTATGGGTGTGTTCCCTTTGTGAAAATTCTTTAGCCATATGCTTGTAATTTTTGTATTTTTCTGTATAAATTTTATACTTAGTTTTTAAAGATTACTGAAAAATTACTCATGTCTGTTAGATGTTTTCACATATATATGTTGTTATGGAGTCACTGGAAACTTCAGCTAAATAACTGTTTTTGATTTTTTTTCAGATTAGTAGCTAAGTGATATTTTATTTCTAGTGAATTATTTGTTAAGTAAATAATTCTGGTTTCAAAAAAAGCAGGGGATTGGTAGTACATCTTGGACAGTAGGCTGACAGACATGTAGGTGTTACAGGTTGGTTTAAGCCTTGTTACAATCAAAGACAGGAGCTCTTAGTGGATTGTATGTGAGTTGGAAAGGCTAGCTCAGGGCAACTCATGGTAAAGAAAAACAACTGAGCCAGGCATGGTGGCATATGCCTGTAATACCAGTGACTCAGGAGGTTGAGGCAGGAGGGTTGTGAGTTCAAACCCAGCCTCATAACTTAGAGAGGCCCTAAGCAACTCAGTGAGACCCTGTCTCTAATAAAAAAATATAATAAAGGACTGGGGATGTGGCTTGGTGGTTAAATGTCCCTACGTTCAATCCCTGGTACCCCCAAAAAGAAAAGCAACTGTTACTTCATTGTTCCTCAGATCCCGAGATATGTGGCAGCAATGCACACCAAAATTTGTTATCCTCCTTCAGGCCAATGACCTCTTCTAACCACCTTAACTTTCTAAAAACTTTTTAATTGGTGCATTATCATTTTATGTAACAGTGGATTCATTGTGATATATTCATGCATGCACATAACATAATGTGATCCATTTTATTCTCCAGTACCTCCTCTATCCCTCCCGTCCTCCCTCCTTGGATGCCCTTCCTTTATTCTACTCCCTTCTATTTCCATGAGACCCCCTTTTTATTTCTATTTTTCTTTATAGCTTCCACAGATGAAAAAAAATATGACCCTTAATTTTCTTAGTCTGGCTTGTTTTGCTTAACACAATGCTTTCTATTTTTATCCATTTTCCTGCAAAGGCCATCTTTTCATTCTTCTTTAGTGTCAAATGAAACTCCATTATGTATATACACAACATTTTCTTAATCCACTCTCTGTTGACATAAACCTAGGATGGTTCCATTCTTTGGCTATTGTGAATTGTGCTGCTGTAAACAAAGGTACGTATCACTATAGTATGCTGGCTTTAATTCTTTTGGCTAGATACTGAGGACTGACTAACTAGCATATCTTAGAAGAGAACCCACCTATACCCTCTACCCTATAGAAGAGGAGTGGGCACGTGAAAGACCTCTATTTGGTATACAAGAGATGAGAGGGTGGGGGAGGGATAGGAGGAGGAAGAAGAGGAGAAGGAGGAGAAGGACTAAAGAGGAATGAGAAGGAAAAGAAGGAGGAAAATAGAGGAAAGACTGGAGTAAAGCAAAAAAGACATGTTGAGGTGTTTGGAGGTCATCACTTTAAAAAGAGCCCAACTAATCATGGCAAAAGGGTGAGGTCATCACACTACTTTATTAAAAATTATCATATACGTATTATTTGCTACAAATAGTCTCTCTGCCAAATATATTATGTAAGTTTAATTTTCATTTTGTAGATGATAAAATTGAGGGATCAGGAGGATTTTAAACACAGCATATCAGACTCCAGTTTAACTAATTTTAATCATGAAGTTAAACCCTTATATTCAGAGCTATTTAGGAATAATAATGCAATGTGCCCACAACAGCCTAAGTAGTATAGTTCTTCTTAGTAAAAGTGTTTTGTTCCCTCTGATAATGCATAATATGACTGAGCTTTATTATCTGGTCCATTGCTGTCTGCTACTTGTTATGGGCTATGATTACGATTTGGGGTCTGGACCTCATGGAGTCATTCCAGGTCATATGCACCCTCTGGTCACTCTGGTCATGACCACTCTTTCTCTTCATCCCTCATCCCCACCAGAGTTATCTGAACTAAATCAGTCCCTGAAGATAAAGTAGGTCATTGGGCAGATGACCATGGGCCTTTTACTGCTGACCTTGTTTTGTGCGTACTGTCTTTGAGGGAAGGTCACTGTGGCTTCCTTTTATCTTCCATTTTTATGTAGGGGAAGATTGGGCAGACATCATTGTATAGAATCCTGTAAACCAGTGGATGATAGAAGTCGATCATGCCCATGTATAAGTGACCTCTTTGGGCACTCACTTTATGCTTTTAGCACTACACAAAAATGACTCAACTGAAATACAAATTAAAACAATACTGGGATTTCATGTCCTTCCAGTTGAAATGGCAATTATCAAGAATACAAGTAACAATAAATGTTGGCAAGGATGTGGGGAAAAATGTACACTCATACATTGCTGGTAGAAATACAAATTTGTACAATGACTCTGGAAAGGAGATTCCTTAGAAAACTTGGAATGGAGCCACCATTTGACCAGCTATCCCACTCCTTGGCATATACCCAAAGGATTTAAAATCAGCATACTACAATGAAGCAGCCACATCAATGTTTACAGCAGCTCAATTCACAATAGCTAAGCTATGGAACCAACCTAGGTGCCCCTTCAACAGATGAATGGATAAAGAAAATGTGGTATATATACACAATGGAATATTACTCATAAAGAAGAATGAAATTATGTCATTTGCTGGTAATTGAATGGAACTGGAGAATATTAAGCAAAATAAGCCAATCCTAACCAACCAATGGCCAAATGTTGCGTCTGATATGTGGATGCTAATTCGTAATTGGGGGGGGGGATAGAAGTTCATTGGATTAGACAAAGAGAAATGAAGAGAAGGGAGGGGGAATGGGAATAGGAAAGACAATAGAATGAATTGGACATAATTCTCCTGTGTTCATATATGAACACATGACAAGTATAACTCCATATCATGTACAACCACAAGAATGGGAAGTTATACTCCATGTATGTATAATATATCAAAATGCATTCTAATGTCTTATATAACTAAGAAGAACAAACAAAAATTTTTTAAAAAAGATAATCATTTTTTAGGAACAAGTTGTAATTACAAGTATTTGAGTATCTATGACTTGTAAATATTATGCCATGTGATCTTGGGGACACAGAAGTGTGACCTTAACAGCCAGAGCAAGGAAACAGTTAACTTCAGGTCAGACACTGTGGTGAAAACCAATCCTGTACTGAATGAAAGCAACTAGGAAAGAAGCCCACAAATGAGCTCATACTGAGATGAGAGAGATGGCTACATCACAGTGCAAGCAACGTGATCTGTCCGTACATCTATGGGAGTGATCATTTCTGTATATTTACAAACCACACAAAATGGCAATTGGTGATTTTCATAAAGTGCCCTTTGAAGTCCAAATAAGTTAGGATGTGCTAGTTTAAGAAAATGAATACAGGTATCTTTGTAGTAGGACCTTCTGAGATTTGGGCAATCCCAATTTTGAAATTCTAGGGGAACACTGGTTTTCTTGCACCTTTAAAGTGTCATCATACACATTCTCTTCTGGAACTAGTCTGAAATAATGGTTTAATATTCCCCAAGTCATCTGCCTTTCATTTCATGTTCTCCTTCCTTTGAGGTTTCAGGGAGCAAATCCAGGTAGCATAATGTGGTGGAAAATAAAAAGAGATCGGCCCAAGACCTATTTTGGTTTCACCTTCCATGAAAATAAATTGCCTTTACTGTCTTCAACAAAGTAAATCAACTTTAGACTCATTGACCCAGGCCCTGCTCTGGCCAAAAGATTTTAGTTTTCCTAAAAGCCAGCCACAAACTCTTTGCACTCTCCATGTACATTTCCCTTTTCTTCTCTTAGGACAGTCAGACTTCCCAAAGGGACACATCAGTCCAACTCTCCTACTTTACAGATGAAGAACCTAAACTTCTGGGGGATTTGACTTTCCCTTGGGTTACAGTGCTAATCAGTGAGTGACAATGGGGAGTCAAGGTCACCTGGTGCAGAGTCAATGCCACCTCTTGTGGAGTCAGAGACCCTAGGAGCAATTCAAGCTCTGATCCCCTTGACTGACACTAGGGTAACCAATTTGGGAATGCCCACAGGATTTGACACCTGCACCCAGATCTATTCTGAAACATGATAATATTCAAGTACAGCTCCTATTATCTCTTGGGGAGAAATATTCAACATGGGGTTCAAAACTCTATCAGTCTGTTAGTGATTTACCTTTGTCCCAGGTAAAAAAACAAAAGCAACACACACACACACACACTCCAGCAAAAGAAAGTCTATTAACAAATTCTAGTTACTATTCTATCAAGGGTGTCCAGAAATGATTTGGTTTAACACTCCAGTGTTTCAGAATAAGTCCTAGGGAAACTGCATGGTGTCTCTAAACCTCATGCAATTTACTGTGGCCGCCAAGGCCTCCACAGAAAGAGCTTTTCAATTGGTATATTTATACTTTCTTTACTTAGTATTGATTCTAAATAAGGATGAAACCGTCCTTGATGGGAAGCCTATGAGTAAGAACAGATGAAGTAGAGTTTGTTTTATCTTCCCACTTTCCTTTTGCCGTAGCCAAAAAAAGCCTTCCTTTTAGAGGCAAATGGGATGCCATCTGGAGGCAGCAGCCACGGCCTCAGAACAATCCAGTGATGAAGCCGGTGGATTCCAAGGCAGCAGCATGGTGGTTCTGGTGCAGGGTCAGGGCTCACCAAGCCTGCATCAGTATAACCGGGGAAAAGAGGCCATCACGAAGGTCCGCAGGTCTCTGAACTTCCCCACCCTGTGCTGTGTACAGATGCCTAGGGTGTCTTTTGCTAAATGCACATTTATTTCTCTAAAAACACCTGTTTGGGGCCACTAATAAAGTGCTTTCAATGCTCGCACCCTTCTCTGTCTCCTCCTGCAGTAGGCTGATCTCACCATAAATATGCATCTGTAGGCCTGAGAAGAATCTCTGGGTAATTTTCCTTACGGGAAATATTGGGCTGGGAGAATCAGTGACTCCAGGCACAACCGTTCAAACATTGTGCTCACAGATTTGTGCATGTGTGTGGGTTTCAGCTCTTGAAAATTCCAGCTGAAAAATATGGAGTAAGTTACTGAGCCTTTTAAAATCTGTTTTCTCTCAAATGGACCTAATAATCACCTTGCCATGTTTTGTGAGGGTGAAATTAGCTAATACATGCAAAGAACCTAACAATGCCTGTTCTGAGGTGAGTGAAAAATTACAAACTGTTATTATCAATAAAAATGATACAAGGGTTTTGTCTTTGTGTCATTTTCTTCATGTTTTTATGATGCCTAGACAACTGAGTATGTTTCAAAAGTGTTTTTTGGATAAGTGACTCCCCTGACATATTTTATATTCCTGTTACCCCCCCCCATAGCTGCCACAAAGATTTCATATAATGCTACCAAATAAATAAAAATAGGACTGTTTGATGAAGTCAGCAGAGGTATGGTAAAATTAAGATATAATTGTTCCAGATCATTTAATTTATATGTGAAAGTAGCAGCTCCATGAAGCAATGATTGGGATTTATTTATTACATTGTATCCACCTTGAGAATCTTCTGGGTGGTGGGCACTGTATGGGCAGGGCTGCAAAGATGAACAGGAACACTTAATAATTATTGAGGGCTAATTCGTGCCTGGATCTGTGCATAGGGTTTTAGAGGAATGACGTGAGAATACCAACAATAATATTTAAGAGTAGATTTTAGTAATGTCCTCATTTCACAAGAATGAAAATGAAGGCTAGAAAAAATAATTAGCCAGGGTTCTAGTGGTAAAGTGGCCAATGCTGTATTCAAAACCCAGCTGGTCTGACTCACCAAGTTCACAGTTATTATCCTGCCATGTGAGATTATGTCCTTGGGAATTTATGATCTAATTTAATAAAGTCAATCAATATGGTGTAATACATGCTCCAACGCAGGGAACTCAGGCAAATTGGGACCCACGGGAGCTTCCTGCTTTATTTTTCCCCAGTGACTTCCTCAGTTATACTAGGAACTGTCTGAACTAGTCTTTGGTGGGTTTTCCCCTCACTTTCTCATAGAACTACTATGATTCATGTCACAGGAGGTTTCAACCCAGAGGGGAAGTACCTCTGGTAGTGTTTACTCATTGGCTGTCTAAGGGGTTACATGTGGTCATCCAACGAAGACAAATATTTGATTGTAATGGGAACAATACTATCGCTGGCCTCTGGAAGGATCTAGATAACCCTCTGCTATCTTTAGTTTCTCCCATACAGTTCTGCAAATAGTGCAGCGTCCAGTTTCGCAGCACCCTTGGCACGGACTTTGATTCTTTCCTGGGTGGCTCTCAAAGAACCAAGGAGAGTAGATGGACTTAGCAATAGAAGTCAGCTGTCCAGATCTATTCATGTCTTCAGGTGCCATGAATTTCCCTGTTGCCACTTAAAAAGACCAACAGAATTCCAAGAAGGCTGAATGGTCAAGTTGGAGGCTTTCTCTCTCTCTTGCCTTCCCGATATAGAAATTGCCATGGCCCCATTAGAGTGAACCATTATATGAAGTTCTTATGAAAAGGTGAGTTGTCCCTGGATTAAGGTTTTTAGTTTTCTGTTATGTTGATTTACTAATACCTTGTTTTAGGGGTTAATGAATAATATATTCACACCTGATGGCTACTTGGTAGAGAGAGAGAGAGGTATTCTGATAGAATCATTAAAATCATAGGGGTGGGGTGGGAAGAGAAGGTGAGACCTGGTGGGAGGCATTGATAACTAAAGGGAAGAACAGTTACAGGTGGTCATCTAGAGTCCATAACACGGTGGTCAATGACAAGAAATATTTTCTCTTACCTAGGCTGGTGCAGTTGACCTGCTTATGAGTATTACTACTGTTCACACCTTCATTCTTTCTTTAGCATGAACTCTTTCCCATACATAGTACAAGGAACATCAAATGCAAACAAAGAGGAAGGAAATGGGTCCTTCTTTTAAGTTCATGATCTGGCAAGGGACACGTGTACACAATTAAGTATGGAGAGGGCCTGTTTTAGAAGGAAGGTGTAAACAGTGGCATGGAGCTGGCACTTGTGTCTTTTTAATCTGAGTCCCAAGAAAGTGGAATGAAAGACAAGGGACGGATATGGTCAGGACTCAGGCGGAACTTCTGCATCTCGCTCCCTGTTGGGGGCACACTTGCCCAGAACTTGGGGCCACCTGCAAGTCGTGCTTATGTCTTGTAACCTGTTTGGCTAAGTCTGGCCAATACTGGGCTGTGCAGGAAGATAGCAAGATGGCTAGAAATTGCAGATGACTTTTTATTTGATAAATTTCTGTGTGCCAGATGCCACACTAGTCCATTTCATGATCACAGCAACTTTATACATACTTTAAGGAAACTGATGTTGAGAGAGGGTAAGAAATGATGCTGTAGGAAACACAAGTGGCTGAGCTGGGCTTTCATCGGGAGTAGGTTAGTTTACCATCTGAAGTCTTACTCATTCCATCCTTGGATTCCCCAATACTTCATAACACAGGTAAGTGGAATGCACCTTCGAAAGGAACTCCAAGAGCATACCATGCTGGGGCTCCAGAGGGTTCTGCAGGGATGCGGACAGTTAGGAATGAAAGCAGAATCACATAAATCCTGGGAGAGACATGGTGCTTTAGTTTTGGGAGGGAGGAGAACCCAAACAAGACAGACATTGATGAGTGCTTGGGAGCAGGTACATTATAGGAAGAAATGGAATGGTGTTCTCAGCAATCCAGAATCCAAGCGTGTTGACCCGTTGAGGGTCCCATTTTGAAGGGGGGCATGGAGACCTTCTCCAAGTCCCAAATTCTCTTCTCTGGCTCAGTCAGGCATCATTTTCATCATTTTAACATCCAAATCCAACATTGGCAACAATTGATTAAGAAAACGGTAATTTTTTTTTTGTTCAATGGATAAGTTTAAACAAATATCTTTGTTTTGTCTGTGGGAAACTATCATAAAAGGAAGCGATCCTTCCAAATGCTGTTTACACTATATAATTAAGCAAATAAACATGGTTGAAGAAGTTGGAACTTCGTGAACTTTTAACGAAAAGTAGAATATCACAGTCATCTATTGGTGAGGACATAATTCTGACCCTGGCCAAAGGAGCAATGTTTCCATAATGATAGCTTTACCCTCATGCTTCAGTAAATATGTGACTTTGTGTGTTACGCTGAAAGTATGTGTGTTCTTTGGAAGAGAGTATTCACTTCGGCTTTCAATGTTGGTACTAGAAGGCACTGATCTAAAACCACTCATTAATTCAAGTTTTCTAAAGTATTACCCTAAGTCTAGATGAAAACAAAGCATAAATAACATACAACATAGAAGCCTGACTCTGAATATCATGCACACAGGATTTGGGTGTTTCTTCAAAATGAGGGATTATCTTTGAAAAATTATGGTTCCTTTCTGTGCTGTATGTCCTTCAGTGAGATGAGTTCTAGAGAGTTTACTTGAGGCAGACTTCTCTGGGGTATTTTTATCCTCTTTTGAGCCCTTTAGTCATCTTGTCAATCATGTATTTTCAGTAGCAGGCATGTGTGATGCATTTTATGGGGAGGAAGGTTGATATGTATGTGGGGACAAATGCAGGAAGTTGTGAAGATTACTAATGAATGTCCTGCATATAAGAATAAAATAAGAGATTTTAGAAGATACATATCCATAAGTGTTATTTTTAAGCACTTGGTGGATAACATACTACCAAGTAGAAATCCAATGTACTTTACTTTTAAAAACGTTTTATTACAAAATTCAAATCCTATGATTATAAAAATGAACAGCAAAGAATTATGTAGAGTGAAAAATGAAAACTTATTCTTTCCTCCCTACTTCTCTAATCTCACTTCTTTTCCCAGAGGAAATTTTTTACCAGTGTGATATGTATCATTTTAGATTTTTATATTTGCATTAACAGACATATACCAGATTTTTTTAAAAAGAGAGTCTAATAAGATTAAACATCCTGTTTTGTTATTGTTTTGCTAATACCTTTGAGATCTACCCCTTTCTTTTTAACATGTATGTGCCTTCTTTCCATAAACATCTGCCTGGTGTTTGTTTTTGTTAATTATCACAAACTTGGTAGCTTAAGATGACACACATTTATCATCTTATGGGTGCGGGTTAGGCATCTGGGAGGTCCGTCTGTTCTCAGCTTGGCATCTTAGAAACCAAAGTCAAGGTATCTACCATGCTCAGCTTTTATCTAGAGGATGTGGGGAAGAATCTGCTTCTAAGCTCATTCAGGTCGTCTCCAGATTCTAGTTCCTTGTGGTTGGAGTAAAGGGATTCTTACCTCCCTGCAGGTTGTCAGCCAGGGACTGATGTCAGAGTCCAACACAGCCTGGATTTCTTCATCTTCAGGATGGCAAAGGCCTGGTGAATCTCTCCCAGGCTTGAGTTTCGCTGCTTTCTCCTTCAGTTGAAGAAAGATGCCTTTCTCCTATTAAACATTTCCTCTGGTCACACCTGAATTTTATTCAATATTAATCGATCATGCCATACATTTTTAAAACTGAAGTAGAGAATACCTCTAGTGCTCTGTGAAAACAATGCAATTCCCAAAGAACATGAGTAGTGAATGACACCCTAAATCAATCCATTAATCAATGGAGAAGGATGGACAGCCCAAGAAAGCAAGCAAATGTGAGCAGCTCTGTACTCCCTCAGAGGCCACCCATACCTGTATCCTCTGCATTTCCGAGGACTGTAGTGATTGATGCACACCAACAAAGGTCCCACTTCTGTCCATTTTCTAAACCTTTAGAACTTTTCTGTTAACTTCTCAGTTCTGAAACAAGTCACAAGGCCCCTTTGATACAGAATTTATTTTGCAAAATAGATTGTCTTTGCTATTAGTCATGGACTCAGCAAGTCTTCAGGGATGAGGTAGCTGTAAAGCTAGAGTTTTTGGCATGCAAGAAATTCCATCCTGGAGGGATGTTTCTTTCTATTACTTATTAATTTTATGAATGGATATTTGACTTTAAATTGAAACCACATGCATGGGATACCCTACTTCCTAGCTGGGGTGAAAGGTTTTCTCCCCATAGTCCCTATTGTTTGGTTTGGCAGTCTTGTAAATTAATCTGCAAAATAAATATGGAAGGTTGTGGTCTTGAATTCTGAAAGGTCTCCTTAGTTTGTTTATTAATTTAAATGGAGAAATTGTTCTGTAGGGTATTAAGGGAAGTCATGGTTGGAGACAGACATTAAAGTTTGATTCCCTGCTATGCTAATTGACTGAGGGATTTTGGAAGGCCACTTAATCTCTCAGAAATTGTTTTTCTTAACTGTAGAATGGGGATAATATGCAGCCCAAAAGAATATTATGAAGATTAAATGAAGTAATCACATAATTAGTTCTGTGGTTGGCACTTAGCAATAGTTCAAGGAACTTTTGCAAGGATAATGACAAAATCCTGAATTGTATTGATGGCTAGTGTTCCAATGGAAGAAAACATGATTCTAAATTATAGCAACTCATAATTATCCACAATAATAAGAACGGACTATGCAAGAAGCAAGTTTGTTAATAAATAAAAAAGACTAACAATTTTATGTCCAAAAGTAAAAATCTTTATTCTTTATCATCAAAGTTTTGAATGCTCATTATAAAACTTTTAAATGATATATAAATATGTATAAGGTAGAGTTATAATTTCATACTTTCTAATACAAGATTTAGTGATTATTTTTCATATTTCTTTAGGTATGTCTGTATGTATGCTACATTTAATACACAACTATTTTAAACAAAAAAAGGATCATAAAATTGCTATGCTACATTATTGGTTCAATTTTATTCAATAATGTATCTTTAATCTTTCACGTCATTACGTCTAAAATGCCTCACCTGTACATGAATGTTCTTAGAAGTATATAGCCCAAATGTGGGAAAACATAAATATCTATCAATAGATGATTGGATTAACAAAGTGAAGTATATTTCTCCAGTGAAATATTATTCAGTCATAAAAAGTAATGGTGCATGTAGCATGTACTTATACATGCCACAACTGTCCTTAAAAACAAGTGAGGACTGTCCTTAAAAACATGATAAGTGAGAAAAGTCAATCTCAAAAGATTACATAAAGTATGATTCCACTTATAGAATAGGCCTAGAATAGGCAAATCCATGGAGATAGAAGGTGGCTTAGAGGGACAGGGAAGAATTGGGTGTGACTGAACTGGTAGGATTTCCTTTTGGGAAACTGAAGCGTTCTGAAATTAGGTGGTGGTGATAGCTGCAGGACTTCCTCAATACACTAAGAGATCGCCACTCTGTGGATTTTTAAAGAGTGAATTACATGGTTTTTGAACAATGTCACAATTAAGTAATTTTTAAAAGCCAAGGGCAGCTGGGAACATGCGTGTAATCCCAGCAGCTCAGGAGGCTGAGGCAGGAGGATCACTAGTTCAAAGCTAGCCTCAGCAACAGTGAGGCACTAAGCAACTCAATGAGACCCTGTCTCTAAATAAAATACAAAACAGGGTTGGGGATGTGGCTCAGTGGTTGAGTGCCCCTGAGTTCAATCCCTGCTAGCCCCCAACTCCCCAAAGAGTCAAGGGTATCACTCCATATCCATTGAATTAGAATTTTGTGGTGTAGACTATGGCTTATGGATTTAGATTCTGATTCAAATCCACCACGTCTTACCACGTTTATCCCCATGGAAAGGTCACATACTTATTATATACATGTGCACATGCACAAGTCTATGTTTTCTTAACAATGGGTTTATGCTAGCATTCATTTGGATTCCTCTCCCTTTTGGCCTGGTTTCATGTCCTACAATAGAATTGTATAGAATACTGTCTAGGCATCACTGAATGCGGCCATCAACCACTGCCAGTGAAGTCTCACCTCCACTTCCACACCAGTAAACTCCGTAGTGCACTCATCATGAGACATTACTGTCATTGATCAGAATTGGAATTGAAATCTTAAAAAAATAAGATGTCCAAAGAGCAAGGTTTCTATGGTTAACATCATCTTTCTAAATTAGGACAGTGAGAGAAAATTTTCATAACTGTGTGAAATTGACTATTGCACTGTGTTTTATTCATCTTTGAATTCCAAAAACTTCCCTCCATGAACTTGATGATCAATAATTTTTTTATGTGTGGTGCTAGAGATCGAACCTAGGACTTTGTACATTATAGGCGAGCACTCTAATGCTGAACCACAGCCCCCTGCCCACAATAACTTTTTGGGGACTATTTCCATGACAGGCAATTCCAGACAGTCTCAGTTTGCTTCTTCCCACCCTCCCGCTTCCTAATTGACTTGCATGAGGTTTCTTGACTTTTTAGTTGGAACACTGAGGCTAGAACCATGACTTTATGTCCTTTCAACCTTACCACCCTTTTTATCTTCATTAAAACAATCGAAACCCAACATAGTTAAAATAACGATTTGCTTAATGCCACAAAACAAGTCAGGGTCATGGATATCCTATATTTCAAACCAGATCTCAGGTTTGGAAGTGCATGGGAATAATAGCCCAGGAATGGGATAATGTTTCAGTAGTTTGGGACTTAGAAATCAGTATTTTTATGTTGAATTCTTTATATTAACTGGATTTCCATGACACTTCCCCTGGATTGCAGTAGTAATTATGGAGCAGTTGACATGGTCTCTGGGCCCAGCACATCCCATAATTAGCTGTGTTCTCTCCACAGCATATGACTCAACCCCATGTGGCTCTTCTATATCAAAGGCAGGATGGCCAGATTTTTTTAACCACAATACTTGAGCATGTAGTGGCAGATGGCTGCATAACCCAAGTGCATGGGGTCCTTTTGAAGAGCAACCTCACCAAAAACAAGCAAACAAACAAACAAAACCAGACCTTGAGATTTATTTTTGAAAAAAGGAAAGAATTTTCTTGGGAATGTTTCCAAACACTGCCTCATTTAAAAAGAAAAGCATGTCTTTCTTTTCTTTTCTTCTTTTTTTTTTTTTCTGGAAAAACTAAAATAGAAATAAATGAGTTAGAACTTTGAGGTCAGCCTTGATCAGGAAGGAGGGCACTTCCTGGTCTCTAATCAGAGGTCTGCAAGAGGTTTACTTGGTTCAACGAGGACATTGGTATAATGTAGCATGTGGTGGAAAAAAACATCAGACCAGGGGTCAGGAGACCCAATTTCTTGTCTTTACTCTGCTGCTAATTAGGTATCTGAAGCTTTCTGAGATTCACTAAATAGAACTCTTTCTGAGATCATTTATGCAAAAACCCTATTATAAGTGCAAAATCTTATGTTATCAGACTAGCTGAGAAGTTGAGAATCTCAGGCTCCCTTCTGCACATGCATATTAATCAGCATCTACTTTTGAAGAATTCTGGGGAAGAGACTCAGTTGCTGCCCTGGTAAACTTGTTACAGGCTTAAACTCACCACCAGGAATTTCTGTATTACATTAGTAATAATATATCAGAATGGAGAATGTTTTATTCACCAGAATTCCATTGAGGAAAACAACTATATTTGTTGTGGAAAGGGCTAGAAATGGAAGACTGGACCCAGTGGTCATAAATATGAGCTTTTCTGCTTTGTGCTTTAGAAGGCAACAGAATTTCTTATTATTCATCAGATGAAGGGTAGAGGAAAGCAAGAGAGGGGATGGAGCCAGCATTATGGTGGGGTTGCTACATGATTTGCAAGGTGACCCTGGCCCCCAAAACTCAAAAACTGAATTGTCTTAAAAGTGAATGGACAGTAATGTATGGGTACGGATGTGTGAGAAGTGGTCATTTGAGACAGAAGTGGGGAAGAGACTCCACTTACACTCATATTAATTCTGAATTTTAGCCAATTCGAATATAGGGATGAGAAGGTAGAGAGGTAAGAGAAAAATCAATCTCGGGGACTGGCAGGAACACTAGAAGAGCTCTGGATTCCCAGTCTATGGAACTGGACTTCAGATCAAAGTCAACAGATCTTTTAAAAAGTATTTATATAAAAAAGTAGTGGCTTTTAGTAAGATAGAAAAAAAGTATTTGTAACTGAAAACATACTTGATAACACCTATAATTTGTGTATTTTGCACATTTCAGATACTGTGCCAAATGCTTGACCTGTGGACTGCATGTATACATGCCCACACGTAGCCAAGACAATTCCTTTTAATATTTACACTACCCCCGTGAAGTGGCAGTATTATCTTCATTTCAGACATGAATAAAATAAGATCCAGAAAGCTTACATAAATCGTCCAAGCACACACAGCTGTAAAGTACGATCTAGATTTTAAATTAGTGTAAACATACTCTGACACAAAACTAGTAGTTATTTGTTAATAAAAAAAAATGTATTGAGTGCTTTTTTTTTCTAGATATTAAAGAGTGTACAAAGATGATTCTAAAGTAAATCTTGCCACAGAAAAATACAGACAGAGTCGTGTTCTCAGGTTAATATAAGGCATGGGCCACAGGAGAGGTTTAAGTGCTGGTGATATCAGTAGAATCAGACACTAACTCCCTGACACCAGTGCGGTCTGAATCTTTTTTCTTCTGTGAAGCTGAAGAATAGTTCATTCATATTCTGTATGTGAACCAAAGTTAGATGTTCCCTTGCTCGGTGGCATCAGCCACGATGAACATCCAACCTCTTTAGTTTCAATGTTTTGACAATCTATATTGAAGATCCTTGATGTCACAGGCTGTCACCTCAGGTCGCGCTCTGCATTCATCCTGTACATCCCCCATCCATCATTTCTCCTGCCCTTGAACTCCTCCCAAGTTCTTGATTTTCTTTTGTCTACCATCTTCTTTCTTCTTCCTTCTTGGGTGATACTTCCTCCTCCTCTGGCTACCCCTCTTCACATCCCTTTCCCAATCCTGCCCTGGAGACACTGTAAGGAAACATTTTCCCACAAGGTCTGTTGCTTTGAAGGAGAAGATTTCTTGCTCTGTGGCTAAGAAAACAAATTTGTATCTATGAGAAATTTTCTTTCATCTATTTACAGATGCATAAGGGCCTTCCATTCTTAGATAGCCTCCTGATTTTTGAGAATTCTTCAAAATCCCCACTACTCAGCCCCTTCCTTGCCTGCAACCATCTTGATACTCCACCACTCGCAGTTTAGCATTTCCCCTATTTATTGGATAGGGGTGCACAGGAAATTCAAAGCAGCCAAATGCTTCACATGTACCTTTAAAAAAATGATTTGGAGGAAGAAGCTACATTGGTGAGTAGAGGTGGCTTGGAGGTTGTTATTTATTCAGTTTACCTATTTTATCAATTTTAAAGTGAAATTAAAATTCACCATTCAAAGGAAAAGGGGCCCTTTTCAAATACATTAGCATGATATTGCAAAATCAATTTTGTATTTTGGAACTGGTAGTGGACCTGAAGTCAGAGGAGCTCTATGAATCCTAACTCTGCTGTCTGACTTGGGCAAGAGTTTACTTAACCCTTCTGAGTCTTGGTTTCTTCAACTGTAAATTGGGATACTAATACTGGGTCTACTTCATAAAGTTAATGTAAAGGTCAAATAAGTCAGATACGTATCTAGAACACTGTAGGTGCTCAATTAATAATGGAGGCAACTCTTGGTGAAGAGACAGGCCAGTTCTCCACTTCCCACCTTCTCTTTGACCTCTTCATACCAATGTTAGAACTTAAGTATTAACTGGCTCACTTTGGTTTTTCCAGTTGCATTTCTGTAGTTGCATAACAGGAATGTTTATAATTGAATTACAAACTCTGCCAACCTAGAGGAGCCTAGAAAATCCCGCTAGAGTCTGAATTGAATGCCTGCAATTCATTTCCAGAGAAGCCTTCCAACTATGTGATTTTCCATAGCTTCAGGCTTTGCTATCGATTAAGAACCCTGTTGGGCTTATCACTACTCCTGGCAGCTGCTAGGCACTGATGGCTGTACCTAGTTAGGAGTAGAAAAGGAATTGGGGTGGGGAGCTTTCCAATACCACAAGAGAAGATTCTTTGCAGCACCAAAGCATATAAGAGCTCTGCAAGGAAGTCGGTAGGGTGTACAAAGGGCGTATACTGAAAAATTAAGGAGTAATGGCAGAATTTAATGCAGCTTCAATGTACAGGAAAACTCTACATTCATCCTTATGTTTTATGTGGGAGGAATTTCAGTAAAACTCTGAACTAATTTTTCTTAGTTGGAGAAACCTGGTGTTTTACTTGAGAAGGGAAAGAAAATGTAATCAAATAACAAGAAAGTGTTGTCACATAGTAAACAATTATTATGCTCTCTCCAAATTTTATAAGTTGGATATTTTTATTCCATTTTACAAGTGAGGACTGTAAGGCATGTGATATTAAATGAATTGCTCCAAATTCAGGAATTGAGAAGTTACTTCCAAGAATTCAACAGTTTAATAATTTCCTTCCATCCAGACAATATGTACTCTTAATAGTTTGGTGATGTCACTTGCCTTTATTTTGTTTTATTAAAATTAAAAGACCTTTACTGGTAACTTACTTATAGCATTGCTCAACTATGGAATAATCCACTTTAGAAGACATGAAGGTTATGTAACCTCTTACACAGCAGAGTAGCTGCTCAAGACAGCTTCTAAAGTCCTCATTTATGAAAAAAAAATCTGAGTCTCCAAATCTCATATCTCTTGGAAGCACAAGGACAATACTAGTGAAATATATTCAGATCCAGAATTTTAGGAAGTCTTAATGAAACCAATTCAAGGGGAAGAGAACACTAACCGAGCAAACTGAGATCTGATCCCATCTAGAATTTAGCTTCATTCAGGAGTTGAAAACTTGTCTTTGACTATTTCAAAGTTCTGGCAAAGGATATTCCTAAAATAAAATTTCACTGAATGAATGAACTTTAAACATCTCAGAATGTTTTTGAGTCTCTTTATAATTAGAACATTGTGTCACAAAATAAATAAGGAACAAAACAAGGATAAATTCCCTTCCAAATGTAGAAATAGGCCCAATAATTGGAGAAACTAAGATGACAAACTTTTACCATATTGAAAGATGGGAACTTCCTTTATTATAGTGATGTATAGATCACCTCCTATAGGTTAACTCCTTCCCACAATGCTGTCGGGATATTATTGCCAATGAAATGAAATTTGAGTGACATGGAATAGACAGCCTAAAGATGTTCATCAGATTGGATGGATGGGCAAGAATTAAACCCTCTTCTTAACCAAACAGATCAATTTTTAACTCTATTCCTTTCACTACAGTTTACCCTGTTTGAGGACTGAAAACCAGTCCTGAAGTTTGAGATAACTTCCTCCTAACAGAGACTGTTCATAAAGAATCGTCCCCTTGACACCTCTGCACCAGCAGCATCAGTGGTACACAGGAGATGCTTAGAAATTCAGAATCTCAGACCACACTCCCTGTGAACTGCATAAGAATCTGCTTTTAGCACAATCTGCTGATTTGTATGTATATTAGTGTTTTAGAAACACTGCCCTACGTATTTTGCCCCTATAATACCAGACCAATGCCCCTATAACACCAGACCAATGCCCCTATAAGACCGGACAAAAATTTTTTTACAATGAATAAAAGAAAATAGTGCATTTCAGATAGGGCCTTTTCTCATCCTTGGTGGTGAAAAATATTTGACTGTTATGATTTCTGTCAGGAATATGGCTGAAGATCAAAAGTTTGGGCTTTGGAATCATATACTAATTTACTCTGCCAAACTGTTTTTGCATTATCAGTGCTGAGGAAATTAAGCCTGGACAGGACAGTTTCTCACTAGAGTCACTGACATTCACAGCCTATACTACAGGAAGGGAAGCAGATGGGTCCAGACATAGATATTATGCATTCTGATAGCAAAGCAGCAATCTTTCATGAGCTGCCCTAGAGCAAAGCGAAAGGAGATCTGTGTTAATTTTCTAATGTCGTTTTAATTAAAAGTGTCAAGGCAGAGTCCCTGAGAGAACTGAATTCTCCTGTTATCATCTTTGAAATGAAAGCCGAATCAAGGAGCCATTATTTTTCTTAGTCTTTGTTTTTGGTTTCCTTGTTTCCTGTTTTCCTACTTGGGGTACATTTCAAGACAAAACCCAGTTATTGTTTTTGGCTAACTGTGAGTTAGCATTTGAAGTTATCTTGTAATAGAGCATAGACACCCATCTGTATCAGTCGAACGTGGCCACAATCATGCTGCAGAATAACAAAACGTTCATGGTGTTCAACTCTAAGCACTGATTTCTCATGCTGTATCTGTGGATAAGTGGGGTCGTGGCTCACCTGAAAGGGCTTCATTAGGGCAGGTAGTTTTGGCCAACGGTTTCTTGTCTTCCTCCTGGTACCTGTAGCCTGGGCATGCACTTCTGCCTGGTCTGGCAGAGGCAAAGAGGACAGACAGAACCACACAATGCTTCCTAATGTCTGGGCTCAGAGCAGGCCCACTGCTACTCTTCCTTTCCTTTACTGTCCACACAAGCCACATAACTACAAGAATATTTCTTCTGTTTCTTTTATAAGAGGAACTACCAAGCTACAGCACAAAGGGTGGAGGGACAAAGAGGGGGGAAAACCTGAGGGCATTAACACAATCTGTATAACCTACCACACTGCCTAATTGTTTTCTTGGCCTTTCTGTAATTCAAAGATTTCTAATCTCCTTCTAATATCAACAGACATTCTGAAACAAACGGGATGATGGATATTGCATGGTTTGCTTCACATTCGCTAAAAAGGAATCTACTTAATACCTTGAGCTCAGATTTATTCCCAATCTTTTTTCATGCTTAAAGTTAATGTGGCATTATCAAAACCCATGTCATGCTAATTACAAAATCATTTAGTTGCCCAATATTATGGATTTTTCCCTTTCCTGATAATATAGGCTTTCGGAGAGGGTCAGACCATGCTGGGGAGAATTGCTGCACATGGTGGTGAATGAATCCATTGACATATTAGTTTGGGAGAGGGAATCCAGAAATGACCAGTATCAACATTCTGATTCTCAACAACTCTTTTAGAATAGAAAGGAACATTCTTTCATTTTCTGCTGAAACTTCCATATGAAAAAATGTTTTCCAGAGTTTGTGGAAAAGACAGGAAGACTTTAATTTACAGGCAAAGTGGAATGATCATTGTGGGTACTACAATTTAAAGTTACTTTTCTCTAATATCATCCTTCCTGCTTCCAGTGTCTGAAATTTTACCCTTAGAGTCATTCTTTGAGCTAAACATCTACTGATTTTCAAGATATTTGGCATCTGTCTATTCTGCCTTTCCCCCATCCTTCCTATCCGTTCATGATCAGTGAACAAAATCAATAATGAAAATACTCAGCTGTAAGATGGCCAACTCTTGACATCATCCTTCATTCTAACTTCCTTTGTTTTATCTCTGTATCACAGACAGCACTATCTTCTGGCCTTTTATAAGTGAAATCATTAACAAGTGCTTCACAAGTGAGCAATTTTTGCTTAGGATAAATTTTGTTCACCCTGAATCATACCTCATGGGATTCTTGGGAGGATTAAGTGAATGAACACATGGGAGCCATTTAGAAGAATGTAAGACACACAGTACAGCATTACACATATTATTTTGCCCATAGAATCTGCATCACATTTTGTCACCTTTTTTTGAGGTTATCTATCTTTTCTTCTAACAGAGGAGATTTTGGAGACACCTAGAAAAGCCCAGAGCAAATGATACATCTTAAATAAATATTTATCAATGCACTGTATTTATTGATTGCTGATTATGTGTCAAAACCAGTGCACAGTTTTGGGTATGTCAAAACTACAATTACCTAATACTTGGCCTAGAGGAGGGCAAAGTCTATGAGAAGAGCCATTTTATGATTCTATAGAAATCATAAAATATAATATGCAATGGGTAGACCAGAGGAATGTAAAGAACAGAATGGCAGCTTAGAGGCCAAAATAGACACTCAAATGGTCCCACAGCTGACTTGGGCATCAGTAATGTCTGGCAAATTCAGGAAATGAGTCAGTAGTTACCAAATTTAGCATGAATTAGAATCACCTAGAAGGACTGATACAACACAGTTGGGGATCATGCCAGGAGTTTCTAATTCCATTGATCTGGAACGGGCCTGAGAATTTGCACTTCTGACAAATTCTTAGATGATGATGTAGCTACTGTTCTAGGGAATCCAATTTAAAGAATCAGGAAGGAATGAAGAGGTAGCTCCACAAACAGGAGCAGTTCCCTAAGTTTGCCACTATCAGGGAACAGAAAAGTATAAACATCAAAAAGGTAGAAAAGATCCCCATCAAGGAGGGGTGTTTCATATTTGTTCTCATGTATCTCTCCAACAATGTCAGGAGGTAGCTTTATCAGGCAGGATAGTCTAGGCTATGCTGCTGGGCACAAATAAAGTACAACCTCCCCCCACACAATTATTTTCACTCATGCACATGTCCTATGCACATTGATGGGAACTCAACTCCACATAGTGACTCAGGGACTATAATGGATGCTGTAGTCTACTATCTACAGAGATGAAGGTCTCAATCCTCTCAGATGCTGAGATAATTTCCAGCCAGAGAAAGCTGCCACATCTAAGGAGACATTCACTTATAGGCCAGCCTACAACAAATGACTTGGCAACACGTGGGATGTCCCACTTGCCACAGGGTGGGACAACTTTGAAGAGTAGTTTTTTTTTTTTTTTTGGTGGTGCTGGGGATTGAACCCAGGGCCTTGTTCTTGCAAGGCAAGCACTCTACCAACTGAGCTATATCCCCAGCCCTGAAGAGTAGTTTCAGCTCTAGTATTTCATAGTATTGAGCTTATTTCAAATGGATCCCTGTAGATATCTGTTTGCTAGGTGGCCCCAGGAAACAGACTCTAATATCTTTTGGTCAAGAAGCTTATTGGGGAGTGTTTTCAGTTTTCAATATCAGTATCTGGAGCAAGTGAAGAAAACAGGAGGGAGCAGAGGGCATAATTGAGTTACGGTCTAGATCTCAGAGGAGTGCCTACACCTTATAGTGCTGCTCAGCTCAGAAGCAGGGGCCTGGACCCCAATGGAGGCTCGTCATAATGGTGAAAAACAGCCACTGGTGGAGGAGGATGTTGGACTCTGCTTTGTTCGGCTGAATGTTTGGAGAGCCACTGTGGTGGCCTTTTTTCTGGATTATGATTGTCCTCTTCACTGAATGATGTTTTGTAGTCGTTTCTATATTAGTCAAAGAATCAGTGTTATCTGGAAGAAGGTTTTTAAAGTATATCCATCTCCATGTCTTGGCATCAACAGATTTCAGTATGGCATTCTGTTCTAGGCAAGACATTATTTAGGGGGTCAATGGGAAAGAGAGTCCCACATAGACCAGACTGACTGGGAAAACGAAGGGGTCTGTGAAACACTTAGGGTGAAGGTATTCAAGAAACACAGTCTGGAATTCAGGTGTCACTTGAGGGAGCCCAATCATCAAATTCTGGGACTGTCCTGTGAAAGAGGCTATCAACTCACTGTGGTTCTCTTCAAGGTTAGTCCTAAACTGGATGTATACTCTCTAAGAGGATGGGCATAGTGCCTTTTGAAATTGGCACTGTATTCCCAGGGCCTGGCATTGTACCTAGTACAAACAAGTTGTTCAAGAGACATTTGATTAAATAGAAGAAACTGAGTATTGCAAGGATTCAGCTTTTGACTCAAGAGAATGGAGGTCTGTGTTGATAAAACTCTTTCAAAACTAAGACATAGACTGCTTTACAAGTAAGTTGAAATCTCATCATTCAAGGGTGCAGAAAGAGAGGGATGGCTTTGCCTGAGCAAGGGGTACTGTAAGGCCAAATTCCTGTCCTGGATAGGAGGGTAGGAGGTTAGACTTCAAATGTTCTTTTCAACTTTAAGATTCTGCAGTGAGCATTCCTTGTAGAAAATCTATCAGAAAGCATGGTGGCTACTATATATAGAAAGTCTTGCACTTTCCACTTTTGCTGAATTCCCAGAGTTTCCAAAAGCACTTTGAAGGAAGACAATTTTCCTCTGTGTCATTCAACTTAAATATCAATTATTAATATTATGATTACTTTCCTGCACACACAGATAGCCTCCTGGTGAAAAGTACAGAATACTTTTAACCTCTGGACATGCTAGTGATAGAGTGTTATAGACCCAAGTCTACCTTCTATTTTAATGTGCCCAGTACTTCAAGTTCATATTAAGGAGTTAAGTCCTTTATACTGTGATTAAGGATAATTGGATGGGCATAGCAATTATGGTGCAAGGTCTGTGGGGTAGAAGAAACTGAATTTTTAAATTCAAGGATCATAGTTACCTTAGAGGATTTGGAGAAAGCTTGTACCAAGTATCTGAAGAAAAATACATATGCTATGAAATTTTGCAAATGTGGACCTCCCCTCTTAAACATCCATTCATGAATTAGGAATCCATAGAATAAAGATGGAAATTTTTAGAGAACCTTTTGCTTTCTGAGTGGTCCCTTTGAACCCAGAAAGCTACTCTTGTTTCCAATATCCTATAAGGAAATAATTATAGTGATATGACTCATTGTATCTATGAAATCCAGAGAAATATGAGACCTGACTCAGAGTCAAAGAAGATGGGTACGGCGCTGATATGTCATTTTTGCTGCAGGGTGTATTAAAGTGGAGTCATGTTCAGCTTAAGATTAAAATACATAAATGGTATCGATTGGCTCTTGGTCTTAGGAACACTTGTCTTCTTCCCTTGTATTTCAAAGTTCTCCTTGGTGTGACACTGTGCGTAGGTGTACTGAACATCATGCCTACTTGATGTGATAATGGGCTGGGATGAACCTGCTCATTGGAGGATGTGTCATGCCAGAGTAGATGTATATCTGAAATTACTACTGGTAATGGTGAGCCCAGAAGGAATTTCTGGATGCATGCATTGTTTAATAGAGAAGGCAAAATGTGACTTGGGAGGCTGTGTGGTAAAGTGGAAAGGACATGACTTTGAGGACAGAAAGATCTGGTTTGAATTGAGCTTCACTGCTTTTAAGTACACACTGTTAGGCCAGTTACTTAGTTATATGGAGCCTCAGATACTTCGTTTGTGGAGCAAGACAGAGTCCATTTTAAGTTTTGTGATAGTGTGAAGCATTTAGGTTCTGATAGGCAGAAAGGCTTCATCCTCATTCTCTGTCCCCTTTCACATAGGACACATTCTAGATGAGTAGTACCCAATAAGGGGTTAGTTTTTCTAAATGGTAAAGAGCATCAAGAAGATATATATCAGATAATTTCTGTAAGGAGAGTGGGCCTGCAGGGCTACTGAGAACATGGGATACCAGGAGGAGGAAGTAACAGGACTAAATGAAGCTGGGGTTAGTGGGAGGATCATGGAAACAACATTCACCTCACTAATAATCTTTTTATTTCCCTTATGGTTAGAACTGAATTTTCCTCACATGTCTTTAAGCTCTCTGTGTTTGCAACCTCTTACTTCCCCAACTGAAATTTTGGCATTGACCTGGAAGGAACAAACTTCAAATGTGACTTTTTGCTCCCTCTCCCCAATTTTCCATCTTATTTGGAGTAATCCCAGGCCATATCCAGGGAAAAGAAGCTGAAAGTGGAGGGATAGTACAAAGATAGAAACCTCTCTTTGGAGAATTTTTTAAAATTGGGAATATGATGGTAGGAAGGAACTTTACATTCCTAGTCTGGGGTTTCTCAACCTCAGCAGCATTGACTCGAATTTGGCTTGGGTGATTCTTTGAGGCTGACCTGTTCATTCCAGGGAATTTGTTAAGTTGCATCCTGGTCCAAATCCGCTTCTCTTAGCCACTTGGTCTCAAGCTGTAGAGTATTGTTCAAGTTGAGGTAGAATTGGGATGGGGATCAAAGGCTCAGAACAGTTAGAATCAACATCAACAAACAAGTGTCATGGAGAGACTCACTGGAGGCTTGATGGAAAGCCATTTCTGGGGGAAACTGAGGCAACTGTTTCTTCTCTGTGCAAACCTGAGGAGACTATATTTCTCAAGTGTTTCAGAATGAGCAGAAGCATTCCTTGTTTCCTAAAGAAACATGTCTAGTGACCTGACATTCTGAAATTTCACCAGTGTTGTTTGTATAGTCATACCTAATACCAGGTTCAAACCCACCCCTGCTAGAAATGCTCTGTGGCTCTGCTTTTTACATGCCTAAATATAGCCCTCATATTTTATTTCAGGAACTGAGAATGGTTTGTGAGAAATTCTTTGATTTGCTTTGGGAAAATTATGCAAATATATAATGTAATAATCTGATTTATACTGCCTATAGAGAGTTGACTGAAGAGGAAAATTAAAAGATTGTGAACCTAAGTAGATGATTTATGAGTAAGGACTATGAAAAGGAAAAGTTCTAATAGTAGCAAAATCTCTGTACAAGTTGAGATGGGAGAAAAATGATGTGCTTTGGCAAAAAGGCCTCTAGGTAAGATTAACAGGCTGAAGTCAAAAAGAAAACAATTTTGTCCTTTATGACAAGTATCCACAGGTTCAGATTAATGATGTACTGAGTACTTTTGGAGAGAAACTTATACCTCCAATACTAAATGTTCTAAAAACAAAATCCTGCAACACACAGCGTATTCAGAGGTGAAGAGGGTTGGAGGACGGAATGTAATGTTTAGAGCTTTGGGGATCTTCAGAGATGAGGTCATTGACTACTAAGGTTAGTGACAAATATAGTTTCTGTGATTTTACTGCACAGACTTAGAATATACTAAACTGTATATATTAAGAGTTGTAAAGCCTCTTCAGACCATGTATGGTTTTTAACTCACAAGATAATACATAGTCTAAGGGAGATAAAACATTTTAATAATACAAACTGTAGTGCATGTTGGGTAACTCTCCTTCAGTGTTCAGGGAAGTTTTAACTGTGTAACCCTCCTTAGGGAAGTATAAGGTCAGGGTCATGTTGTAACAGGTGATCTGCAGGAGACCCACAAGAGGCCCTGTGTCTTGAACAGGATGTCTGCTCTGCCTGTGACTCAGTGCCACAATCTGCATGGAATAAGGGCTTTAGAAAACAAGTGAGTGCTGAATGGATGCAGTGGATTCTCATTCTGACAAGATGAAAGGAATTGCTATAATAAAAGAACAAGTATTGACTGTCTTTGGTTAAGACCTGAGGTCCTGTATTTTCATGCCACAAGTGGTACTTGAGGAGGATTCTGCGAAGCATGCTCTTCTAGGGACCAGAAGCCAGCAAGGTGACTATCACTGAGTTCAGTGAACAAGACACATCAACACTGAAAATGATCCTAGAATAAAAGACAGATTAGAAGAGTGATACAAAGGGGGATTATGAATAGGAGGAGGGGAAAAGAAGAAATTCATATGAAATGAGAAAATTTAGATGTCTCTAAATAGCTCGGATGGTGAGGGATAGCAAATAAAAATGGATTTGCAAAGAAATTTTTTTTCTGAATCACTTTGAAACACAAGTAGAGTTGGCTTAGCTTAGCAGTTATCATGAAAGAAATTCTCTTTCTATATCACTTTTTGGTAGTGTTTCAGCACCGGTGTAAAATACAAATGCATAAGTTTATATATATAGATGCAGTGCTTTAAGATTGCCATTGCACACATATTATATGTAGATTTGGGGGTCAAAAGGTTCTGTTTTCAGCTCCATATCTGCTTCTTTCTAGATGTGCAACTTTGGATATTTCGTATCTCTAAATCTTGCTTTTCTTACCTGTGAAATGGAGGCAATATACTGAAATACTTAGGCACAATGTCTCGTGAAGCATTGTGGAAAGGGGTTAATTGCCTATGATTTGATGTGATGAAGCTAGGGACTGCAGTGTCAGTTGTGGTATGCTGGTAAATGATTATCACTTAGCTCTTTTTAAATATTTTTTCAATTCTTATGGTATAGTTACCCACCGTGGCTCAGGTCAAACACAACATGATGTCGTTGAATGGAGAGTTGGACACTGAAATGCATAGTTGACTTGTTCACACCAGGTTCATCAAACCACTGAGTGTCAGTGTTTCCATGTGATGACATTAACATTAAATAAGACTGAGGGGAAATAAACTGTTGACAACTGAGACTGTCCTGTCTTGATCATTGTGTGTATTCTGAAGGGAAGAGGTGAATCCAGTAATGAGAACCAAATTTGTCCAGGTACCAAGGGAAAGAAGAACTTCCTGTCTCTGGAGCTGTGAGCAGGTAGATTTAGGCTTTATCCTGGGAAGTTGCATGGGGTACTCCTTATGGTCTGGGTAAGCTAGTCCTAGCAGTGTGAGGCAGGCTGGCACCTGGCAGGGAGTTGTGCCCATTGACTTTATGTCTCTAAGACTGGTTTGACCCATGTAATTTTATGAACAGAGATTTCCTTGAGTCAGTTTTTAGTTACTCTTGTTTATTTCTATTTTCTGCTATCGTATGTCATAGTGCAAAGTTACAGTTGGATGACAGTTGTGAAATGAGGAGCTGGAAGACTGGAGTCCCCTGTCTATAGTTGGAGCAACTCTGGTTGCTGAAATCTTCCAAACTATATGTGACACTAAATTCTCAAATTCCTGTCTTCTTTTGTTTGAAATAAAAAGGTCTCTTCTTTTTTGAATATCAGAGTCTCTTAAGCTAGATTCATGACTTTCAGTTGCTTCTAAAAAGGCCCACAAAAAAAGGCCACAAAATATACAAAACCACTATGTGCATACTATATACATTACTCTTATTTTTATTTTAAAGTTTTAAGATAGCAATTTTATTGTACTTACTTTTACTATGAATCATTTAAATTCTGTTTGTTAAGATTAACAATGCAAAAAACTGAACAAACAGTATTAATTTTTTTCAGTACTTGGGGATCGAACACAGGGTCTTGCATGTTGCAGACATTCTTTCTACCTCTGAAGTGCATCCCCAACCCCTGAATGATGACTACTTAATAGACTGAAAATTGCATGCTACTTCCTTTAATATTAAATATAAAATTACCAGACATTCCTCTCTGAGCTACATATCCAAGAGAATTGAAAACATGCTAAAAATCCCCTGCATATAAATGCCTATAGGTACATAATTCATAATAGCCCCAAAGTGGGAACAACTTTATGACCATTAGGGTCAGAGCAAATGAACAAAATGTGGTGCACACATTCAATAGAATATTATTGAGCCATAAAAAGAATAGCATACTGATACATTCTACAACATGGGTGAAACTGGAAGATATTATACTAAATGAAAGAGGTTAGACACAAAAGGTTTCCATTTTTATGAAATATCTAGAACAGGCAAATCCAAAGACATAAAGTAGATTAGTGATTGCCAGGGCCTGGGAGAAGAACAACTGGAATGTTAATAAGCACGGAATTTCTTTATGGAGTTATGGAAATGTTCTGGAATTAGATGTGGTTATTGTACAATATAGAGGACATACTAAAAACTACTGAAGTGCACTTTCTAAAATGGTTTTCTTGTGATTAATATAACAAAAATATAATCAATAACAATTGCATGCTAACTTAAAAAGTAAAACTAAAATAAGCATGAGTCAACTAAACTTAAGAAATTTTAAGGGCCAAAGTTGGAACAATTCAAGGGAAGAAAGCATTTATTTGATTTATACTAGGTTGTATGTTGGTTTGTAAGCCCAAAATAAAATAAATATCTGAAGCTCATAATGATATAAATAAATTATTGAATTAATAAGTAAATGAGAAGAATAAATCAGTCTCTTGTATAGAAGAATTCCAAATAACTTATGTAGCTACTCCACCCTCACGAGGGGACGGTGATTTCTAACTCCTTCAATCTGGGCTGTGCCTAGTGATTTCCCTCCAAGAAGGACAGTATGGAGAGCAACTTTATAGTGAGGAGATATGACAAACACTACCCCAGCCAGATGATCAGGGTCAGCATCAGCTGCCATGTCATGTTATAGCATGTGTCACTGACTTGGTCTGATGAAAGTGGCCCTTTACCTCTGTCATCTTCATCCCTGAAGCTGAGAACCCAGCCTCCCTATGAGAAAACTATCAGGCCTATTCCATTAGACAGACGTTGTTTAGTACTGACTAGTACTCCTTAGAGTATCAAAGTCATGAAATACCAAGAGAGTCTGAGAAACCATCTCAGCCAAGAGGAGTCTAAGGAGACATGAAAACTGAATTCAATGGGGTATTCTGGAGGGATCCTGGAATAGAAGAATGTAAAAATCTAAAAGGTAAAAACTAAGTAAATATGAACAAACTATGAACTTTAGTTAATAATAATGTGTTAATATTGGTTCATTAATTGTTACAACACATACCAGATAGTACAAGATAAAAGAGAATAGGATATAGGGTATCTCTCGGTGCTACCTCCTCAATTGATTGTACCAATCTGAAACAGTGCTACAAAACAAAAGTTGTTTTAAGAAATTTTGTGTAATATTTAGAAAACATTAGTTGTATTTAAAAATGGTATATAATTGTGGAAAAATCAATGTGAGATTATATGAATTGAGCTGTAAATAATGATTTATTATTTTTAGATAGAAAAAATATCTGTTCAGTTCAGAGTTTCTTTCAGATTGACCTTCCAGGACTTTACCATAGAGTTTCTTAGAGTTAGAAACACAGTTATTTTCATCCTCTCAATATCATCGGATGATGTATCCACAGTACTGTGATCTATGCAAACCAATGGTCACAATTAATTTAAAATATCCCACCATTCTTACATCGGGAACAGTCACAAACCAAGTCGCACACACTGAACTGTTAGCTCTATTAATATAGGAGCTATGTCTGTTTTGTCCATTGATGTAGCTCTACACATATGATGTCCAGCACTGTCAGTCAAATGAATGCATGAACTAAATAAAGGAGGAGAAAGCAGACCTATAACTCATGATTCATTGTAGCTTTGAAAACTCCAAAGCCAACTTATGAAAACCATCAAGGGAAAACAGAAGAAAAGAGAACAGAGAAAATAAACATGGATGTCTCTCTCTTCTAACAGTGAATAGCTCCTCTTGTATTCCTCATAAAGTAAAGAATTTCTTTGAAGAAGGACAAGTTAATTTTACTATAATTGGATAAGTAAGGACATTGGCAAACAAGACTTAGCTTGTTTCTGTGACCCACTGTGGAGCAACTGATGAGAGACCTGTTGATTCATTAATATCCCAGGCAGGTACTTGACATATTAAAGAGGAAATCACAGTGAAAGATGAAGATAAGATTTTTAAAAACATAATAAAATGCTTATCTTGCTGACTGCAATATGATCTTTAAACACTGAAACTGAAGTTTGTTTTTTCTATTTCTGAAGTGTTCTTCATGAAAGCTCCATTGTGTTTAACTCCCACTTAGTTTGATATTTCCAAGGAAAATGATTGTCCTTTGTTCACTTTCAATGTGCACATTTTTTAAACTCACTAAAATGTATGAAATTTGTCATTCCCATTCCTAACTATTAATTTTTGAGGTCTTATTTAAAATTTCCCAAATAATCTGCTTAAAATTTCTCATGTCAATTTTAAATACTATTGATTCCCTGAAATGAAAGCTAAAGAAAGATAAATATTTAAATTCATGTAGTATTTCAATTTAAATTATAGGTAAGCATAACACTTAAAGGATGTAGCCGGACATCAAATCTCTCTTATAGCTTTATTGCTGTTTGACTGGTTATAGAAGTCACTTACCTTATAGTAAACATTCTTGGTTTCTGCCTAGATTCCTTTGATTGTGCTGTTGCACCTCTCCTCCAACTGCTGTGAGTGCTGGTTGCTAATGGCTCATAGCCTGCTCAGGATGTTACCCCCATCTCCATACCCCAGGTGGATTCCAAGCAATGGTTGACATTGCCTCAGACCAAGGATGACTATATGGAAAAGTTGGTGTGGCAATGGATACATAGTCATGATTTCACTAGTCCTACCACATTAAAACACAATCTAGTTATTGCTGGATCACAGAATGATGAAAAGACTCTTGAAGTAGTAACTGAGCTGCCAGCTTGGAGATTATGTCATACTTCTGGTATACATCTTAAATTCATGTCTGTAACATGGTTTCGATGGATAGTAGACATGGGAGCAGAACTGAAAGGTAGGCAGGAGTGATCTCACTCACTGTCATTTCCAATGTCCATTAAAGTAATCTGTGCTTCTGTCTGAGCAACTTTAGGCTCTGTGGGTTTAACAGAGTAGGCACTTCTGCCAGTGGAACAGTCCTCTAAACTTAAAGCTAAGACTGCCAAAGGTCACTCTAGGATTTTTATGCCAGTAGGACAGTAGTTAAATAATGGAGTCACCCAAAGGACCTGACTATTGACTCTGATTGTTTTGAAGAAGTACATAATGAGGAGTAAGCAGGAATATATTTGGCTGTCAGATGAACCCCAAAGGCATCAGCAAGTACTCTGATGGTCCTCTCAACTGTGAAGAAGGAAAATGACTTTGACCTAATAAGCATATTAACCAGGCAATCTGACTCTTTGGAAACATGTCAGATCACAGGTAAAACCCCAGGAACAACAGTCCTATCAGAGGAAGAGGAAGATCTACTGTGAATGATGGATGAGGAAGGTGATGGGTATCAGTTAGGATCTGATGGTGTGTTCAGTGTGGCAGATTGTTCAGGTGTGTAACTTGGCTTGATCAAACTCACACCCTACCTCCTCCCCATCATCCCTTTTCTCTACACTAATGGTTTCTGTTGTTTTGGTTCTTGAATGATCCTCCCAATGCTTCTTGTTTTGAAACCATAATTCCCAATACAGTAAGATTCAGAGGTGGGGCTTGATTAGAGTTCTGACCTCTTCAGTGTATTAATTCATTTGCTGGATTAATTTATTAAAATCTGAATGGATTATTAGGTGGTAATGTTAGGCAGGTGGGCATGGTTGGAGGAATTAGGTTATTTGGGTGAAGCCCTGGGGACTATCTGTCCCTGGGCTCTTTCCTGTCTCTATCTGTGCTCTCTGGCTGCTCTGAGCAGAGAAGCTGTCCTGCCCCATGATGTTCTGCCTCACCTCAGGCCCAGTGCCATGGAGTCAGCCAACCATGGACTAAAATCTCTGAAACACGAGCCCAAAATAAACTTTTTCTCCTCTCAGTTCTCATCAGATATTTTGACCTCAGTGATAAAATACGAACATAGTCCCCCTTTTACATTCATGGTGTCTCTTTTAATTCCTCTGGCTCCCAAATATGAGAGAAAACATATGTCACTCATCTTTTCCAGTCTGGCTTAACATTTCACTTAGCATGATGCTTTCCACTTCCATCAATTTTTCCTCCAAATGTCATAGTTTCAATCTTCTTTATGGTTGAATAAAACTTCATTGTGTATATACACCACATTTTCTTTATCCATTCATCTGTTGACAGACACCTAGGCTAATTCCATAACTTGACTATTGTAAATTGTGCTGCAATAAACATGGGTTTACATATATTGCTAAAGTATGATAACTTTGTTTTGGATACATACTAAAGATTGGTATAGTTGGATCATATGGTTGTTTTAATTTTAGCGTTTTGAGGAAACTCCATGCTGATTTTCATAGTGGCTGCACTAATTTACATTCCTTCCCACAGTGCATAAGAGTTACTGTATCTCTGCATTCTCATCAGCATTTATTGTTTTTTGTGTTTGTGACGATTGCCATTCTTACTGGACTGAAACAGAATCTCAGTGTAGTTTTGATGTGCGTTTCCCTGATGGTTAAAGATGTTGAACATTTTTTTCACAATATTGGCCATGTGTACGTATTCCTTTGAGAAGTATCTGTTCGTTTCTTATTACCATCTACTGATTGGGTCATTTGTTTTATTGGTATTGAGATTTTTTTGGTTCTTTTTATGTTCTGGATATTAACACTCTGTCAGAGAGTAGATGGCAGATTTTCTTCCATTCTGTAGGCTGGCTTTTCAAATTGTTAACTCTTCCCTTTGTTATGCAGAAGCATTTTAATTTGATGCCATCCCACTTATTGGTTGTTTTTATTTCCTAAGGTATAGGAGTTCTACTCAGGAAGTTGTTTCCTGTGCATTGGCATCGAAGTATTTCTCTCAAGTTTTCTTTTAATAGTTGCAAAGTTTCTGTCCTATAACTAAGTCTTTGATTGTTTTTAAGTTGTACAGGAGGAGAGAAGGGAATCTAGTTTCATGATTAACCAGTTTTCCCAACACTGTTAAAGAGACTGTCTTTTCTCCAGTATGTTTCTGGCACTGTTGTCAAGAATCAGATGACAATAGTTGGGTGGTTTATTTCTGTGTCTTCTGTTCTATTCCATTGGTCTGTATGTCTGTTTTATGTCAGCACCATGCTGTTTTCATTACTGCATTTCTATAGTATGATTTAAAGTCGGATATTGTGATGCCTCTGGCAGTATTCTTTTTGTTCAGGACTGCTTTGGATATTCTGGGTCTTTATTTCTTTCCTGTGACGTGTAGGCTATTTTTCTTCCATTTCGTTGAGGAATGCAAGGAGTCTATAGATTTCTTTTGGTAACATGGCCATTTTAATAACATTATTTCTGTCTATCCATGAACATAGAAGGTCTTTTCATCTTCTAGTGTCTTCTTCCATTCCTTTTATTAGTGGTCTGTAATTTGTCTCACAGAGGTTACTCACATCCTTAATTAGATCTATTCCTATATTTATTTTTTTTTAAAGTTCTTGGGAATGGAATTATTTTTCTGATTTATTTTTTGGAAGATTAATTATTGATGTTTATATATTGATTTTTTATACTCCTACATTGTTAAATTTGATTATTACTTCTAGAAATCTTCTGGGCAAATTTTAGGATCTTCAACATGTAGGATTATATTAACTTCAAATAGGGATAATTTGAATTCTTCTTTTCAAATTTATTTTTTCTTTTGATTTTAAATGCTCTGTCCAAAATCTCAAGTACTATATTGAATAAGAGTGGTGAGAGTGGACATTCTTGCCTTGTTCCTGATTTTAGAGGAAATGTTTTTATTTTTTCCCCATTCAGTGTAAGGCTGGCTTTAGGTTTATCATACTAATCTTTATGATGTTAAAATAAGTTTCTTCTATCTTAGTTTCTTCAGGGTTTTATCATGAAGGGGTGTTGACTTTTGTCAAAGGCTTTATCTGCATCAATTGAAATGACCACGTGATTTCTGTCCTTGGGTCTATTTATGTGGTATAATACGTTTATTGATTGACATATGTTGGCAATCCTTGCGTTTTTTGAATGAAACCAACTTAATCACAGTGTGTAATCTTTTTGATGATATATTGTTGAATTTGGTTTGCAAGAACTTTGGTAAGAAATTTTACTTTTATGTTCATCAAAGATATTGGTCTATAACTTTTTATTTCTTTAATGTGTCCTTATTTTGTTTTGATATCAGGATGATACAGGCTTTGTAAAATGAATCTGAAAGCATCATCTTCTTTTATATTTCATGGAATAATTTGAGGAGCTTTAGTCTTAGTTCTTTAAGGATCTGGTAAAATTCAGGTATGAATCTATCTGGGCCTGGATTTTTCTTTGTAAGAAGCCTTTTATTTATTATTGCTTAAATGTCATTGCTTGATATTGGTCTGGTTAGGTTTTTCATGGAAGGATTTTATTTCATCATCAAATCTGAAAGTAAGTTTTGCTGGGTATAAGATTCTTGGTTGGCATCCATTTTCTTTCAGGGCTTGGTAAATGTTGTTCCAGGCCCTTCTAGCTTTTAGGGTCTGGATTGAAAAATCTGCTGATATTCTTATTGGTTTCCCTCTGAATGTAATTTGATTCTTTTCTCTCGCGGCCTTTAAAATTCTGTCTTTATTTTGAACGTTAGGTATTTTCATAATAATGTGCCTTGGTGTGGGTCTGTTGTAATTTTGTATATTTGGAGTCCTTTAAGCCTCTAGTACCTGGTATTCCATTTCATTCTTCAGATTTGGGAAATTTTCTGATATTATTTCATTGAATAGATTGTTCATTCCTTTGGTTTGTTTCTCTAAGCCTTCCTCAATCCCAATAATTCTCAAATTTGGCCTTTTCATGATATCCCATAATTCTTGTAGATTCTGTTCATGATTTCTTACCATCTTCTCTGTTTGGTCAATTTTGTTTTCAAGATTAAATATTTTGTCTTCAATGTCTGAGGTTCTCTCTTCCAGGTGTTCTATACTATTGGTTATGCTTTCTATGGAGTTTTTAACTTGGTTTATTGTTTCCTTCATTTCAAGGATTTCTGGTTTTTTTTTTTTTTTCAGTATCTCTAACTCTTTATTGAAATGATATTTTGCTTCCCGTATTTGCTCTGTTGATTGGTGCGATCATTAATGACTGCATTTGCTCTTTCATCTCAACTTTCAATGCCTGCATTTGCTCTTTCATCTCCTCTTTTGCTTCCCTGATTGTTTTAATTATGTACATTCTGAACTCCCTTTCTGACATTTCTTCTGCTGTGCTGTCATTGGATTTTATTGACATAGTATCTAGGTTTGTTTGGGACATTTTCTTCCCTTGTTTTCTCATGTTGGTCAGATATCAGTGGAACTCTGAGATATTGCAGATTTCCTCTATTGGCTTATAGTGTCCCTGTAGATTTCCAGTATATCACCTCCTAAACTTCAGTAGCCTGAAGTCTTGGAGGAACTTGATAATGCAGTGTTTCCGAAGAAAGCTGCCCCTAGCCTGCTACTGGTGGCTGGTTCTGCGTGAAAATCCTCTCACTGGGCGGGCCTGCTCCCAGAAACTGGCTGTAGACAGGGCCTGCTGCCGCCGGAGGGAGCTGGGCTGCTCGGAAAAGCGTCTTGCTGTCCTGCCCTGGTCCCAGAAGCTGCCTGCGAGCCGGGGTCCGCCGCTGGATCCGGGGCTTGGGGTTGGCTCTGTGTGGAAAGGCTCTCACTGGGCGGGCCTGCTCGGAGAAGCTGGCTGTGGATCGCACCTGGCACCGGAGGGAGCAGGGCTGCTCAGGAAGACTCTCACTGCCCTGCTCTGAGAAGCTGCCCACTGTCCGGGCCTGCCACCCGGGCCCAGCTTCACCGGGTGGGAGAGACTCATCCTGCAGCTCTATGTTGGTCTGAGTCTCTCAATACCTCCTCTTCTTGAATCCTGAGTTCTGGAGCCACGGGAGATGCAGTCACCCTCTAGTCCGCCATCTTGGATCTCTGGTTAGGTTTTTAATATCCTCTTGGTTTAGTTTTGGTAGTTTATATGTGTCTAGAAATTTATCCATCACTTCCAGATTTTCCAATTTATTGTACTATGTTTTCAAAATAGTTCCTAAGGATCCTTTGTATTTCAGTGGTGTCTGTTGTAATAGCCCCATTTTCATCTCTAATTTTATTAATGTGTGCCTTCTCTCTCTTTTGTTTAGTTTGGCTAAGGGTTTATCAATCTTATTTATCTTTTTTTAAAAAAAACACTCTTTCATCAATCCTGTGTATTGTTTCTTAGTCTACTTCATTAAATTCAGTTCTGATATTTATTATTTCTTTTCATCTATTAGTTTTAGAGTAGGTTTGTTTTTGTTTTTCTAGAACCTTGAGATGCAAATTAGGTTATTTATTTGTGATCTCTCTGATTTTTACATGTAGACAATCATAATTATGTTTCCCTCTTGGAATTGCCTTCATTGTGTCTAACAGGTTCTGGTATGTTGTGTTGTTTCTATTTTTGTTAGATTCAATTAATTTTTAAATTTCCCCCTGATTTGTTCAATGACCCAGTCATTTAAAAGTATATTATCCATTTTTCATGAATTTGTATGGTTTCTTTGGTACTTTTTGCTGTTGAATCCTAATACTACATTATTATCTGAAAATATGCAAGAGATTATTTCATTTTTATTTTAAGATTTGGTTTATGGCCAAATATATTATCAGTTACAAGTGACTGAAAAGAAAACATATTCAGTTATTGTTGGATGAAATATTCTGTAGATGTCTTTTAAGTAGATCTAGAATGTAGTATATATCTATTGTGTCTTTGGTGATTTTCTGTCTGGATGATCTATCTGTTAATGACAGTGATATACTGAAGTCCCCCACTATTATTGTGTTGGGGTCTATCTGTCCATTTTTTGTCAAATAATGTTTGTTTTATGAAATTGGATAAGCTGATGTTCAGGGCATAAATATCTAAAATTGTTATATCTTCTTATTGTATTATTTCCTTAAACAATATGTAATGACATTCTTTGTCTCTTTTGACTAATTTTGTCTTGAAGTCTATTCTATTGGATATGAGAGTAGCTACTCCTGCTTGCTTTAGGATACCATTTGTGGAATACCATTTTCCAATGTGACACTTTCAATTTGTGAATGTCTTTACATATAAAGTGTGTTTCTTAAAGTGAAACATGAGGTATCACAATACCAGACATTAAACTATACTACAGAGCAATAGTACCAAAACAGCATGGTAATGGCACCAAAATAGACAGGCAGACGAATGGTACAGAATAGAAGACACAGAGACAAAATCACATAAATACAGTCACCTCATACTAGACAAAGGAGTCAAAAACATACAATGGAGAAAAGATAGCCTATTCAACAAATGGTGCTGGCAAAACTGGAAATCCATATGCAGTAAAATGAAATTAAACCTCTATCTCTTACCCTGCACAAAACTCAACTCAAAATGGATCAAGGACATAGGAAATAGACCAGAGACCCTGCACCTAATAGAAGACAAAGTAGGCCCGAATCTTCATTGTGTTGGCTTAGGATCAGACTTCCTCAATAAGACTCCCAAAGCACAAGAAATCAAAGCAAGAATCAATAAATGGGAGGGACTCAAACTAAAAAGTTTTTTCTCAGCAAAGGATACAATCAAGAACGTGAAGATAGAGCCTACAGAGTGGTAGAAAATCTTTTCCACACACACTTCAGATAGAGCACTTATCTCCAAAATTTATAAAGAACTTACAAAACTTTACAACAAAAATACAAAGAACCCAATCAATAAATGGGTCAAGGAACTGGACAGACACTTTACAGAAGACACACAGGCAATTAATAAATATATGAAAAAGTGTTCAACATCTCTAAAAATTAGAGAAATGCAAATTAAAACAACTCTAAGGTTTCATCTTACTCCAATTAGAATGGCTATTATCAAGAACACAAACAATAATAGATGTTGGTGTGGATGTGGGGAAAAAGGCACACTTTTACATTGCTGGTGGAGTTTCAAATTGATGCAGCCACTCTGGAAAGCAGTGTGGAGAATCCTAAGAAATCTTGGAATGGACTTGCCTTTTGACCCATTTATCCCACTCCTTGGTTTATACCCAAAGGACCTAAAATCAGCAAACTACAGTAACACAGCCACATCAATGTTTATAGCAGCTCAGTTCACGGTAGCTAGATTGTGGAATAGTTGTTCTCACAGTTTAAATTCCAAACTTTGGAGGGACTTGGATGTGCTGCTTATTGCTGCTGCACTTTCTTAAACCCCCTGATTTAGTTCTTTTTTGTTAATAAATGATTTATGATGATTTTCATTTAAATGAAAGTAGATGCTTTGTTTTAATTTACCTTTAATTGTTAAAGATTACTATTGTTAATTAAAAAGCAGATAATTATAAGTGGTAAAAAATAGGTTAGTGCATGTGAAATAATTATTTATCCTCAAATGCTCCGAAATAATTACAAATATCTTCTGAATTGTCAAATGTTTAAACCATTTAAATTAAAATAAACATCATAAAAATTTTGGAAAAGATGTTAAAAACATTTATTTTTATCCATAACAAAATAGTGTAATGAGAAAAAAAATGTTATAGCACATCAATAAGAATTAATAGGAAAATTTGATAAGGTAGTTGAATATAAGATAAAGATATAAAAAGTAGTAGATGTTCTCTATAATAATTCTATCCAGAAATAAAATAGGAAAATATTCTACTCAAAATAGTTAGAAAACTGGTAAGGTATTTAGGAATGAATTAAGAAAAAAGCAGAAATTAATGGGAAAATTTAATAGGAAGCTTATTGAAAATAAGTTCTTACAGAAAGACATAATGGATAGTCAAGCAATTAGAAGGACATAACAAATTCTTAGATGATTATGTTTTATAGATAAAATTATCAATTTTCCCTAAATAATATGAATTCTGACTAAATATAGAAAAGGTTTCGGATATTTTGTACATGATCTTATGAAAAAAAAACAGAAATAGTAAAAAAAGAAAAGAAAAATATTAAAGATATTGCCTTACTAGATGAATTATTACAGAAATGTTAGGATTTCTCATTTAGATAGATAAAATGATTATTGGAACAAAACAGGGAATAAAAATAATTTTATGGATATCTAAGAATTTTGAATATATAACAAATTTGGCATTTTACTTCATTGGGGAAAATAGTTTATTTAATAAATGGTTATATCACATTTGATACTGAATAGATCTGGAAGAAAATGAAGTGGGAGATTTATCACATACCATATGCATAAATTTTATCTGAATTAAAAACTTAAAAGTTTTGGAATAAATTAATAATAATTTTAGAAAAAAACCTAGGAAGTTCAACTTTCTATATATGGGACAGAATTTTTGAGTAGTATGCTAAGTTTTTCATCAGTTTAATCTAGACACTATAGTAGATAGAAACGCTTGAATATATGTGAATTTATAACTTTGTATGGAAAAATATGTGTATCACAGAAAGATGAGAGATTGTAGATTTATTTGCATCCCATATGCATATAACAGTTTATATAAAATACCCAAAATATATAAGATTCAATATGACAAGGAAATAATACAATTATGAACAAGGCTGTAAATGGGAAATTCTTAGAAATGTATAAACATCTGGTAAAATCTTTACATCACAATTAATAGAATGCATTTAAAGATAGGAAAGGAGGGAAAATGTGTAGGGAAATTTAAAAAATAATGTTAAGAGAAAATACTAAGCAAAAGCTTTTCTCAAAATGTTTGATGTAAACCTGTGTGCATAAAAATTTTAAGGCATGTAATTATAGGTATAAGTCTTCAGAAAATAGATTGAGCTGAATCTTTACCTATCTTTAGTGATGATGGTGTTTAGGATGTCCTCCCCCAAAATAGGGAGTATTGGGATTTGAGCAAATAGTAAAAGCAGAAACGTCACTGTCAGCTTTCCTCACCCTTCTGCCCCAAAACAGGCTATAAAACTTAGGACAGATTTTCTGACCTTCCCCTGAAGCAAGTCATAAGACCCTCATGTGGGAGGCATCCTTCCTATTCCATCTTCCCTGTCAAATTTATACATTCATATGTACACATGTAGGAGCAAAGGAATATCCTTGTTTCTAAAAATGAAGGGACACAGAAAAGTTTCTGAACAAACAGACCTCATAAGTTCTCCCCAGTTAACTACTATTAGATGGTACCTGTTATCCTCCTAGCAAATTTCTTCTTCATTCTCCACTTTTGATCCAACCTGATATAAAATACCCTCAGCTCTATTTCTTTGGGTCTTCATTTCCTTATGAAAACTCCCGTGTCACATAAGACACATAAATAAATTTGCATGCTTTTCTCATTAATTATTTTGTATTATAGGGAACTCAGTGATGAACCTAGAATGAGTAGAGAAAAGATATTTTTCTTCTCCTCTCTGGACATGTGAAAAAAAAAAAAAATATATATATATATATATATATGAAAAAATACATATATGAAAGAAAATTAGTATATAGTAACGTGTATACTATGATCCTGTTTTATTCAAAGTTCTGTGAATGTTTACATATGAATATATAAATGGGGAGAATGGTTTGATAGAACACACAAGATTAGTCCGTGTGTGTGTGTGCGCACGCGCGTTTGAGCACAGTGGCAGTCAGAAGCTGTACTTATCTCCTCTTTTATGGTGTTGTTTTTATGGTGTTGTTTTTATATGTTATACAATACTATTCTGGGTATTTAAAAAACATTGAATACCAAAAATATTATATTTATTTTCCAATTTTGTGTGTTCTATTTAAACAGTAAATACTTACTGAGAACCTGAATTATAAATCAGTGCTTAAGGTTAAGGTTGGTTATACTTACAATTACCTCAAAAATCCCTTGTATTAGTCATGAACTGTGTAACTCATGATTTTTGGCACATAAACCTGAGAAGTACATTAAAACTTTCAAAGGGTAACTAAGGAGGAGCAAAAGAAAATCTCTTTCCAGGTATCTGAGTGTGTCACCTTTCTGCTCTAATATAACTATCAAAACCCTGGGGACAAAGAGGGATGAATGCAGAATTTTGAAGTGTTCCTTCTTGTCTGTGGAGTTTACTCCATTCAGGTTTAATATTCAGTTTTCAAACTAGAAGGCAGTAAGTTATTATGAGATAAAATAGTAAAGTTTGCATTTTTAGTATGATTCACTCTTTCAGGTTACCCCCAAATGATGTGATCTTGATGAGTTTAATTATCTTTATTTAGTGAGAGCTTCAGCCTCACTGACAATCAAATTAAATCTGCTTACGTACAAAGTTGTGGAATGAAAATCCCCCTTTCATACAAAGAAAACCATTTCAGAGGCTTTAAGTAATTTATTCAAGGACACATCAATAAGGACAGGAGAATTTGAATTTTTGCCTTCTCAAAACCTAAGCCAAGGCTGTATAGCTCTCTACCTGAACCAACCTGCACTAGAAAGTACAAAGAAACACAGCAAAGCAACCTACAACTCCACTCACCCAGCGGGTAGAGAGCAGAAGACGAGGGAGGCAGAGAATGTGGAGGCCTTACGTTTGTGTCTCTGGGGTGAGTGCACTGGAGGCAGGGTGTTCTTGTAGGATAAGTCTATGGTAGAGGTGACAGGAAACTGACTTGGCTTAGGGAAATCTAATTGGCTTGGAGGTGAGAACTGTGGGTGACTTAAAAATTGCTGTGGCCTCCAACTAGTAATTTGTATTTCATCCCACCTTTATTTCTTGTCCAAAGGGAGAAAAAAGGACTTGGAGCACAGGAGTAGGAGGAAGAAGAAAGGAAGAGCTGGTGGGAGTTTAGGCAAGCTTGGTTTCCTTTCTGTCCTCACCCACCTTCTCCCACTCTTCCTGTCTGCATTCAGCTGCTGCCCAGGTGGAGGTTGCCAAGGAGAGCTGGGTTTCAAGGAGGCTTTGTAGGAAACTGGAGGCTTACCATGAAACAAGAGTTCCCGGGTGACTCTCCGGGCCTCTGGGGCTGGAGTTTCCTGGGATGCAGTTGTTTCCTCCTTTGGTTTTAAGGGCAGAGTTGCAGAAGTTGGTCCTTACAGGTTAAGTGAAAGAATGGATAACTATCTGACCACAATCTTCTTTGTGTTTGTGTTTCAGGATATGGATGTTTGTGACTGCAATTCCCTGACTTTCAAAACACCTACGGGGTGCCCAGCAATTCAATTCCATCCCACCACTGACTTCCCAGATCCAACTTCAGATGCCCATTCCAATGGGAATGACCTCGTTTCAGATGCCAGTCTCAAGTACCAAATCCCCAGGCTACCTGCATTTCTGCTTGACTTGGCTACAAATTTCAGGGTTCCCACAATCCCCTCCTTAGGTTTGATAATTCACTGGGACACTTAACAAAACTCAGCTTTCTTTGCTGTTACTTTTTTCTTTTTCCTCATAAAGGATGTGACTCAGGAACAGCCAGAGGGAAGAGACTCACAGGACAGGTATGGGGAGCCAGGGAGCTTCCGTGTCTTCTCAGTGTGCCACTTTCTCATCACCCTAATGTCATCACCAACCAGGAAGCTCTCTGAAAGTCACTTTTTAGTGGATTTTATGGAGGGTTCATTACATAGTCATGATTGATTAAACAAATGGCTATTGGTGATTGAACTCTGTCTCTAGGCCCTTTCGCCACTTGGGAGGTCAGGACGTAGGGCTAAAGTTAAGACCTTGGGTTGTGGCTGCCTAATTGCTTGATATAATTACAGTCACTGACTACTTCTTCCACAATATCATTGTGGTTGCCCCAGGTGAGCTTTCCTACAATGTATGGTTGGAACGCTAGCAAAAAGAGAATTGGGACCTCATTTGGCTTACAGAAATGGTCTTATGAAATCATTTGTGCTTGCATAAAAATAAGTGCTTGTTAGTAAATGTGTGTGTGGCAAAATTTGATCTTCATCTAGATAGCTAAGTTGTGGTGGAGTGGCACATCTCCATCCAAGGTAAGAGTTTGCAAGCTCAAGTTGGTTAATTTCAGCTCACAATAGGGGTACTTTCATTCCAATTCCTTTAATTCTATTTTGGGCCAATGACTGCTTTACCCTTGGTCAACCCCTGGAGCTCCTGACCATAACTGTTCTTGTTAGGAGGCAGCCCTCTGAAAGCCAGTGCTAATGAAGAAGTGAAGGTGAGGCAGCCATATTGCTTTGCATCACTTGTACCCTCCCCATCAAAGGTGCTATGAGTATATCAGACCATATTGATGAATTGGGGTTACTAAACACAGTTAAAATGTTAAACAGAAAAAAAATTAAATGCATATCACAGGGCTGTGGGTACAGACTGTGGACACTCTAAGAATAAAGCTCCACAGAGACTCTCTTTCACTGGGTGGTTCCTGCATGGACACATCGAAATACCTTGTTATCCTGCTCTACCCCCCTGTCACTCAACCTGACATGGTTGTGTAGTTGCAGACTACCCTCCCACCTGGCTATTCTTCATGAACATTGATTAGGTCCTCCTGTTTTTCATCAATCCTAACCACATTTTCAGGATAAACTGAAACAGTAATCCTTAGCAGTGTGTTTTCCAATCTATAACACAGGCTCATTCTGTTCAAATAAAATAAATCTTTTAAGAAAAATCATGTTTCTATCCAATACCCAGGCCATATGACAGGCCAATCAAATCACAATTTCTGAGGGTGGGATCCTCATATTCAAAAATTATTTGACTGACATATAATATTTGTGATACTTATGAGGTACAATGTGACATTTTGATTCATGTGTACATTGAGTAGTGGTCAACTCAGGATCGACTCAGCATATCCATCTTCTTAAACTTTCATCATTTCTTTATGGTAAGTACTTTCAAATTCCTGTCTTCTAACCATTTTGGGATATATAATGTATTATTGTTAATCATATTCACACCTACAGAAGTTAAGTGTAGAATAGTGGTTAGCATTTCAAGTTTTGGATGCAGGGACCCTACATCAGAATAAAAGGTTGGAATACAGTTAAGAAACTGTGGCTGATAGAGGAGAGAGGTAATCCATTCCAAAATTATTGGGAATCTGTTTTTTAGGGTTCCTGATTTTCTAAGCTCCCCAGGTGATTCTAAAACTCAGTCAGAAATAATAACCACTGCTGTAGAAAAGTCATATGAGAAATGGCAGCAGAGGCTGGCTTACTCTCTACAAGAATAAGGCCCATATATATTCCTCAGGAACAAACACCAAGTCTCAGACATAGTGTAAACTGAATGTACACTATGAAAAATAAATATTTTCCTAATTGCAAAATATTTGAAAATTGTCTCTGCCCATGATTGATGTATCATACCTCTTTGTGAAGAGAGGTTCTGGTTTGTGTTTGCTAATTGGATTTCTGATTTCAGACTCTTCCTTGGTGGATTTTGAAATATAAGAAAAAAGTCAGGGGGGCAAGAATGGAGGAAGGAAGGACTGTATAGAGGGAAAAGAGGGGTGGGAGGGGTGGGGGGGAAGGGAAAAAAATAACTAAATAAATCAAACAGCATTACTCTATGTAAATTTATGATTACACAAATGGTATGCCTTTATGTCATGTACAAACAGAGAAACAACATGTATCCCATTTGTTTACAATAAAATAATTAAAAAAAAAAAAAGTCAAGTTCAGAATTAACTGCCCTTAATCTACCCCTGGCTACACATAAAATTTGTTGCAGCTTTAAAATAAAAAAATATTTCCAGTGCTTTTTGGAGGCTATTTGATGTCTGCCTTTGAATTAAATTATATATTCACATGCTTTAAAGGGTTTAATTGTTCCAGAATTGTTTATTAAGAAATCAGCACCTTTATATCTATCTTATTTCATTTTCTCACAATAAAACATTTTTTATGGTTTCTGCTTCATGCACTGAATGCTCTGTATACATTTCAGCTGCTTTAGTCCTCTTTCCATGTCCCCACTGAGCCCTGGGGTCTTCACATTTGTGTCATGTGTGTATGGTGATGGATTCACTGAGTTGAGTGACTTAAGTGTCAAATTTTTATCACAATTTTTATTTGTTGTGGTGCATTGTTTTCTTGCAAGTGTTCTTATGCAAACATTTGTTTTTCCTTTTACTTTCCCTTAGTTTCTTTGCTTGGAACTTGTGCTGTTTCCTTTAAAAATTTATTAAGGTAAAATTCACAGAACATAAAATTAACCACTTTAATGTTCACAATTCAATGGCATTTAGTACATTCATGATGCTGTGGGACCATTACTTTTATCTCATTCCTAAACATCTTTATTACCCCAGGAGGAAACCCTTTTCTCACTAGGCAGACTCATTACTTTTGGGTAGGACTGAATACTGATAGTGGTAGTTATCCATTGCTGTGTAACAAATGACTCGGAAACATAACAACTTAAGCTGGTAGTCATTTCTTATTTCAATTTCCAAGGGCCAGTCATCTAGACACAGCTAGGACTCCAGATGAGTTTCTCACAAGGCTGTGGGAGGGTCCCACTCATGGCTACTGGCATGATTCATTTTCTTGTGGGTTTTTGGACTGAGGGCCTCAGTTCCTTGCTGGTTTTGGTCAGTGGCTGGCCTCCATTCCTTGCCACATGGAGGTTTACACAGGTGTTTTAGTCAGCTTTTTTCACTGCTGTGACTAAAGGACCTGACAAGAGCAATTTTAGAGGAGGAAAAGTTTGTTTTGGGGCTCATGGTTTCAGAAGTCTCATCCATAGACAGCTGGCTTCATTTCTCAGGGCTCGAAGTGAGGCTGAGCACCATGGTGGAAGACTGTGGTGGAGATTAAGTGGCTTACATGATGATCAGTAAGTACAAGGAGATTCCATTCACCAGATACAAAATATATAAATCAAGGACACTGCCCCACAGACCCACCTCCTCCAGCCACACCCTACTGACCTTCAATTACCAGTTAATCCCCATCAGGGGATTAATTCACTGATTGGATTAAAGCTCTCATGACTCAATCAGTGCACCTTTAAGGTTTCGTGGATGAGCTTTTGGGAGACACCTCACATTCAGACCATAATAACAGGGAAGCTAACTCCATCAGAGCAAACCAATGAAAGAATAGTAGGGGCAGGTGGGGAGAAAGAAAGAGACAGAGAGAGAGAGAGCTCAAATGGAAGTCAGTCTTTTTATAACCAGTCTTTGAAGTGACATCCTACATTTTTTTTTTCTTTTTGTTAGAAACAACCACTAGGTTCAGCCTACACACAAGCAAGAAGGTTACACAAGGGCACAAGTTACCAACATGTGAAAAGGCAGGGTCCATTTCAGAGGCTGGCCACCATTCTTCTGCATGGCTGGCACCCATTATTTTGTTTGGAAAGGATGACATTTTGAGAAGCTATTATACAACTTTAAGTAACCATTGGTAATCAGAAAATTATTTTGCTTTTCCCATTACATATCTCAAAGATTTTATAATAATTTAGGGGAGAGAAAAACTTACACAGGCAAAATTCCTGACAGTTAAGACAAAACAAAATAAAGCTCTGAATATATGTTCTTATTTAGAAAAGAGAGTCAGATGGAATTGAATAATTATTATAATCCTATGACCAAATGTGTGTCTCCATAAATCCATATTCCATTGGCTAGATATGGAATAAAATTATATTGATTAGGAAGAAGGGGAAAGATCAATATTGGCTGAAGCTATTAAGGAGGAAGTACACCTTCAAAAGACCTTACTCAAGGGAGAAGGAACATTGTGGTGAAATTTAAAACCATGTTATTTGAGCAATAGGAATCTACTGATATTTAAAATAAAGAAGAGAATATTTTGTGTACCTGTTTCAAGAACTACACAAACAAGAGGACTCTCATATTTTTATGTTTACCTGGGGGCAGATGTGAACTCTCAGGTGGAAAGAACTCCTTGAAACTCTAGCTTATGTATCCTGGATCCCACCGTTTTCCCCTCTCTCCTCCCAGCTAGCAATGCAATATTAAGTTAATTAACATCTTTGTGTCTCAATTTTTCTGTCTGTAAATTATATCATATATATATAATGTGTGTGTATATATATATCATATATATATAATCATGTATATATATGATTATATATATACATGATTATATATACACACACACACACACATATATGTAAAAAGTTAATAGAATGATAAGCTCACAATAGGATTTCAAAGATAGATTATATTATATTTGCTTGTAGTTTATTAGTGCTAAGGGATGGAAATATTTCTCTGTGTGTTAGGTTTGGCTTAACACTGGGAAGAATTATCACAATTCTGAGCAGAAATTAGAAAACTATGACAGGGAGAATTTTCCCTATTGCTTATTTTTATAGAGATTATTAATAAAGCATAGTTTTTATAACTCTGAATAGTAACTTAAGCAGCAGCAGCAGAAGTATAAATGGACATTGTATGTAATATACCAAGTCAGAACTGTTTGCTCTCTGGCCCATTACCAAAAAACATTTGCTAACCTTGGAAAGCTTTCTCAAAATGGGATGGCCTCCTTTCAGAATGAGTGGGTTTCCCATAAGGAAGTTTTAAGAAAAGAGTAGAGAGTGGTGCCTGTGTAGAAATAAATGATAATGCTATGAAAGAACTTGTTATCATTTGGATATCCCCCAAAGTCTCCCTGATGCAGAAATATTCAGCAGTAAAATGATTATATTATGAGAGCTATAATCTAATTGGTCCATTCTAGTTTGAATGTAATAAGTGGGTGGGAACTGTAGGCAGGTGGGGTGTGACTGGAAGAGGTGGGTCACTGGGGTGTTCCCTGGACAGGTTCATCTTCCCTGTGGTCCCTTCCCTTCTCTCTTTGCTTCCTGGCAGCCATGAGGTGAGCAGCTTTCTTCTGCCACACCTTCTGCCATGATGTTCTTTCTCACCTTGGGTCCAGAGTCATAGAGTTGGTCCACCATGGACTAAATCTCTGAAACTGTGAAACAAAATAAATTTCTTCTCCACTAATTTGTTCTTTGGGGGTATTTTTTTGTCACAGTGATGAAAAAATGACTAACAGAATTCCAATCCTAGAGGACAACTGAAGGAATAACCTCCAAAGTCCAGGGTATTAATATCCAGAATATAGTAAGAAATCCAAAAACTTAATACCAAAAATCAATAATTGGGCAAAAAGACTACACTGACATTTCTCAAAAGAAGAAATACAAATGACTAACAATCAAATGAAATAATGTTCAACATCCCTAAGAATTTTGGAAATGAAAATCAAAACTACACTGAGATTTCATCTCACTCCAGTCAGGAGAGCAATCATCAAGAATACAAATAATATATACTGGTTAGGATGTGGGGAAAAATATATGCTTATACATTATTGGTAGAACTGCAAATTAGTACAACCACTCTGGAAAACTGTATGAAAATTTCCTCAAAAGATTAGGAATGGAACCACTATATGACCCCAGTATTTATTCAGAAAAACTAAAATCGGCATACTACAATAATATATACACATCAATGTTTACTAGGAGCGCATTTTACAACAGCCAGCTTATGAAGCCTGTCCAAGTGCCCATCAACAGATGAAAATAAAGAAAATGTGGTATATATACACGATGGAGTTTTACTCAAGCCATGAAGAGGAATGAAATATGGCATTTGATAATAAGTGAATGGAACTGGAGAACATCATGCTAAGTGAAATAAGCCAGACTTAGAAAGTTAAAAGTCACATGTTTTCTTTCATATGAGGAAGCTAAAGCAAAATAAGAAAAATAAAAAAAGGTGGGAGAGGGAGTCCCATGAAAATATAAGGGAGACCACAGGAGTAGAGGAAGGGTATTGAGGAGAAGGGAGGAAGGACAGGAAAAGGGAAGAACTGGGGAATGAAAATGACAAAATCATGCTATCTACATATATTAATGTATCACAGTGAATTCTATCTCTGTGGATATTTATAAAGCACCAAATTAAAAAAAGTTATAAATAAATACAAGGAAAAAGAGTCAAGTAGAAGAAGCAGAACAGGGTGAGTGAGGAAATATTGGGAAGTGAAATAGAGCAAATTGTATTTTATGCATATATGATTATGTCAAAATGAACCCCAATAGTATGTATGACTATGATGCAATAAAAAACTGGACAGAAAAATATCTTGAAGTTGATTATAAAATTCTACACATATAGAATCTTATAATTCAACCTAAAATATACTAAAAATGTAATTTATGATTAACATGAATACCTTTGCTCCAAACCTCTTCCTCCTTCCTCCAAATAATAAAATAAAACCCAGCTGTCTCATTTTACATGCTCTTTCTACTTAAAGCTGTTAGAAGGAACAGGGTCTCTTACACAGTATCTTTTCTGAGTGCTAAAACATGATAGGTATTTTTAATGTTTATTTTTGTTATCTAATTCTATGTACATAGGGAAATGAATTGGTATGAAATCCAACATTCTTCATCTGCTTTTTCTGGCTAAAGAGCAATGAATGAATGGTTTTCAGGTCTCTAGTGTATTGAATATTTTTTAAAGAAAATATTTTCCTGGAGCTACCTGAATCTATTATATGTGGTAAGATTCCACATTCCTTCCATCTGCTTTTCTACTTCTCCAATAATTGGTCTCTTCTGAATTTCTTTATTACTCAGACAAAGTCTGTGTCTTTCTGCCTTTCCTTAAGTCATTAAGATGTGAAGAAGTTGGGTTACACGTGTGTTGGGGACAATTGTTAATTCTTTGAAAAAGATGGCTTTTCCTGAATTACCATCTGTACTATAGTGAAAATGACCACAAAACAAAATGTGTGTATATGAGTGGTATTTCCTGTTTTATTTTCTATATTGACAAGATGTGGATTTGGTTAAAGAATAGAGGAAATCTTGGTTAGGATTAGGGACATGGTGTCAAGTCAAGATGGAGCTGAGTTTATTTATTTATTTTTTTATTTTTACAAGGGTTGGTGGTAGAGATACAGAAATTGGAAGGCCAATGCCTTCCTGTCTACTAGAGGATCAGGTCTCTAGTAGAGGATGCAATCTTAGATGTCCTCCAGGGATTTTTGAAAAAACTAGGCTCTCAGTAGTCAAGGTGGTTACATGTGATCCCAAATCAGTTAAACTCACTTTCCCAAAAAACATGAGTCCTTTTTTCTTATTGATGTATACTAATTATATGGAATAACAGGTGTCATTTTGGCATATTTTACATGTATGTAACATAATTGGATCAATTTCTTTCCCCAATACCTCCTCTAGCTTCCTTTACTCCCCTGGAAAGAGCCTGAATCTTATGCTGAGTCATTCCAATGATAGCCTTGGGAGAGTCTACCCTTTAGTGCCAGGTGTAGTTCTGGGTGGCAAAAACAACTTGGCCCCTGTGTACTTATCTTTACTTGATCATGGGGAGGGCCTTGATACACAGAGCAAGGAAATGCAGAAAATGATGGACATGGAAGCTGTATAGGCAAGGAAAGGAAGGAAGGGATGCTGTATAGGCAAGAAACCACTTAAATCCTGAAATAAGCATTGGCCACAATTGCTCAACTTTGTTATTAATCTCCATCCTAGCCTAAATCTAGGCTAGGACATATCTTACTATTCATTTATTTCAAGTAACAATTTTTTACCTTATACTTCCTAGGGTGTGTGTGTGTGTGTGTGTGTGTGTTGCCTCTAACGGACAGTGATGCTCCCTCATGATTCAGTGCAATGTCTTCTATGTGTCTCTGCTTTGAAGAAGATAGTATTTTTCATTTCAGAAACAAAATGTGAATGAAGAAAATTATGAGTCAATGTATCCTCCAGTATTAAAAGGTGTGTGAATTAATTGTGATTGAAGATTTTGAGAGATTAGATCAGAGATGAGATAAAATGAGCCCCAGCAATTGTGGGAATGAGATGGAGGTTTCCAACAGCGAATCCTTCCCATTTCACCAGACGTACTTCCAATCCTGCATGTTCTACAGTCTTGCGTGTGTTCCAATTCAATTAGCAGATGGAGGAGCTGCCAGTTTGCATCAATCTTCTCAAGGTGTCTTTTTCAATATATTCTATCTCATGTGGACTTCCTTTCTCTTTACCAAGACCACCTTTAACATTCCTCAGTTCGTTAATACAAAAACTTGGTACTACCTCTGTTGATACACCTCAGGCAGCTTGGTTTGAGATAATTGCATTTTTTCATAATTCCCACTTTGCATTATATCTATGATTGCATTTACCATATGTTATTATAATTTTTTATTTATATGCTTACCTCTTTTCACTCTCCCGTGGCTTATTCTTCTTTGTACAGAGGGAAAAAAAAAATGGTTTTGAACAGCCACAAGCTAACAAAAGTCCCTTTTCTGAACAAAACTAGTTTCAGGTAAATTAGCATATGATTACATAGCTGACTCATCTACAAAGTCAGACACAATAGGCCACATGTATGATTGCATCAATATCAAATATCCAGTATAAGTGAATACATGGAGACACAAAACAGATTCCATTGCCAAGAGCTGAAGAAGAGGGAAATAGTGAGTGATTGCTTAATAAGTAAGGAGTTTTCATTTGGGGAGATGAAAAATTCTGGAACTAGAAATAGGTGATGGCTACACAACATTGTAAAGGTCCTTAATGCCACTGAATTCTACACTTGGAAGTAGTTACTAGGTACATTTTTGGTTGCATATTTTTTTACCACAATTAGAAAGCATTTAAAGATTACTCTTAACCACTACTACCATAGCAAAGCAGTAAGGTCAATTCCCATGTTATTGTGTGTTCCTAAAACTTCTCACTAGAATGTCTTGACTTCCTCTGCTTAACTGGATCCTGAGTCCTTGACCCTCTAGGATATTCTATGGTGATTTTATATCCTACAGAACATCCAATATAATTTTCTTCTCTATGAAATTCCCCACTAAGGGGGAAAAGATGATAAAAGTAAGACTAAATTAATAGGTATTAATAGGTAACTTATCATTAGTAGGTAATTTATCAAATACCACTGGAGATTTTTGTAACCATTTTAATTTACAAAGTAATAATGGTTTGCAAAAAAATCAAGTAGAAAGACATGTGAAGAAATGTACAAACTAAAAGTTATTTTAAAAAATCCTTTCTGACTGAAACAAAACTCCATCAACCAAACCAGGGTTTGTTACTCCTTTCTTGTGGGCACATGAAGTATTCCCTGGCTTCTTGCAGTTAGCGGAGAAACTGTAAAACTCTTCTGACCAACAGGATATTCATGAAAGTCATGTAACCCATGTCTAAGACCAGCTGCAAGATCTCAGTGTGGTCATCTCACTTCTTTCTCTTCTGCAATGATTTTTAAGGCTTGAGTTGGGACATTTATCATTGATTATGTCCATAATTCCTTCTGTACTTATATTTCTCAGTCACAGATATAAGCATTTCTTCTTTTTTTCTTTCTTTTTTTCTTTCTTTTTTTTTTTTTTTTTTTTTTTTTTTTGCAGTGCTGGGGATTGAACCCAGGGCCTTGTGCTTACAAGGCATGATATAAGCATTTCTAATACACAGCCTCCCCTTGACTGCCAAATGCCAATCTGGGTATTATCAATGTATTTAATCTTACCAGTTTGATAGGTACAATATCTGTTTGTCTCACTCTGTTTTTCTTTTGCTATTAATGGAGTCGACCATCTTTTCATATGAGTAGTGACTACACAGCTTTTATAAGTTGCTTGCTCAGATTTTTGACACATTTTTCTATTGACTTTTGAATTCTTTTATTGATTGAGAGCAGCTTTTGATGGAACACAACTGTTAACCCTCGAATTGCAAGTGTTTTTTTTTTTTTCAGGTCATTGTTTGTCTTAGACTTTGCTTTTAACATCTGTTCCTATGCCGGAATTTCACATTTTTTATCTCTTCACTTCATCTCGCTAAAATTGAATGCCTTCCAATTTTTATATCTTAAAACTTGAAATGCTGTTCTTCCCAATGGCATTTTCAAAGTCCAAGATATTTTAAAGTGCAAAAATCACTTAAATTTGCAATAATTGAGATGATTGGTAGATTGATTGATTGATTATAGTCCAGGGAAAGGAACCCAGGGTGCTGTGCCACTGAGCCCCATCCTCAGCCCTTTTTATTTGACTGAGATGATAGTTAGAGGATTGGGGTGAACAGACAGATACTTGTCAATCTAGTGTATGTGAATAACTGCTTTTTGGTGAGTAAGTTGAAAGAAAAGAGATGTATTTTTGTTGAATGCCTACTATGTGCTAGGCATCACACTAAGGCTTTACCTGGTTTTTCTTGTTTTAAAATTTTTAATCCTCATGACAATTCTGTAAACTTGTTTTTATTATAACTATTTCAAGAAGAGCCAGGTTAATATCTTGCCCACAGTCACATAGCCAATAGAGTGCATCGGTGTTTAGTTCACATCTCCTTAGCTTCTCAACACAGACTTAAGTGCTGTACTAAGGCACTGTACTACCTCTGAAAGATGCCGATACTGGATAAGTGCATAGAACAAATAAAACTTGTACTTTGCCCGTTCACACTTCTCTTTTATCAGGAAATAGAAGACCTATATGACTCAAGCATTGTTCTCTTTCCATTGTACTATGATGTATTCTTTTGAGCTTTAAAGAAAAGTAGAATATTTAAAAACTTTTAGCTGTTTATATTAAGCAATTTTCTTTTACAAAACTGAATTAATCACCAACATTATCAGGAAAACTGCTTCTGATGTTCATGGGCTGGATTCATGCACTTTTGGAGATATTGATCAACTGGGTGATGGCTCTGCCCCATTTATCTCCAGGGCTTATTTGCTAGGGACTTACCTTGTTGAATCCCTCCCTGTTTGAACAGTCACTTCCTTCGTCTCAGCTGGCTGGCTTTGATGTCTAGTACTGTCTGGTATTATTTTTAAGATGAGAGTGTGGGAAGGAAAGAGGAAATGGGCTGTGTCTTGCACCAACCTCTTGTCCACAAGAACTTTTCTACTTCTAAATTTTAAGATCTACTCTACCAGAGGTTTAAGTTTCTTTGCATTTAATCCCAGTTTGAGCCTTGTCTGATAACCTTCTCTTGGGCAAATATTCATAATAGCCAAAATAAAAGAACTTTTAATCAAAGATTAAAATATAGGATCTGGAAAAACCCTAACCAAAGAAGCTTGAGAGCAGCCACTTTTTATTTTTTTAATTTAGGAAATCAGGTGGGGTGTTGGGAATCTAGATTTCTGACTTTGATTCTGCCACCTTCTTGCTGAGTGGACTTGAGCAAGTCACTTAAATGCACAGGAAAATTGTTTCTCTACACACAAAGTAGAGGAATTGAAGCAGACTTCATCAAGACCCCTTCTAGTTGCTTGCTCTAATTCTGGAACACAGAGAACCCTAGATGGAATGGGACCATTGCCAGAGCTGGTCTCATCTGCCCTTCCTTTCATATTTCTTTCTGTGCTCTGAAAATTCCATGAGGAGCTACATATTCTTATGTGTCAATGAACATTTTAGTCTGTTATTTTTTTTTTACAGTTTTCCCAAGCATTATCTCTTGCTCTAAAACCTTTCATAGTTACAGCCTCCTAAAGCTTTTCTCTGGGTATAATATGTTATATATCATTAAATAATATTAACATGGTGTAGACCATTCTAACCAGATAATGGACTACTTCTTGCATGCCAAGGAGAACCTTCAGTGAACATATTTATTCCAAAGAAGTGACACAAACAGATGAAATTATAAGTATTTAGTTTGGACCACTGAGAAAGTTCTAGGAGGGTCAGGTCCTCATCATAATCTCTAGAAAACAACCATTTAGTCTGTTTTGTTGAACAGAAAACAAACGTATTAAACATCATATTCTAATTCTCTTGAGGAGACTAGATGACCTTGGAATTCTTTTCCTTCTTTTAAAACCTGACGTGATTGAGACAAATTGACAGAGACTATATGAGGACTGGGGCTTCCTATTAATTTGGAGATGCCTAAAAATCGGTCGACTGTCAACTGATTCCTACACCCCATGAGGGAGTTGGACCTAAGGGATATGGCAAAAATCACTGTGGCCCTTCTGTTCTCTTAGACTCAGCACTCTGGTTATCACTTTTGGAGACATGTTCTGTTCCTAAACACAATTCTGAGTCCTGTGCAGTCAGAGATTGCGCATTTTACTTGTGTGTGTGTGGTGCCTAGCATAGGCTGGGGACATGACATTACTTAATGAATACTGTTGATATGTCATGTTTTATGGAAATATGATCTTATAACTTTCTTACCTCATGTTTCTGGCATGCAACAACCTTTGAAGATATTGATAACTCCTTTATTTTGCAGAAAGACTAAAAGAAAGACATGGTAAGCGGCTCATCTTACATCACAAGTAGAGTGTGTGGCAGAGCTTGATTAGCACAAACTTGTGACAAGTGACTAAAACAAAGAGTACAAGCAGGCTGATGCCCTTCTGTAATGATTCTGCTAAGCCTTGGGCTCCCAGTGGCAGGTTTTGAGTAAAGGGAGAGAGAAGAATGTCTGAGAGCTTGTGTAGTTTTGTAGAAGAATTGGAACCAGATAAATGCTACTTATCCTGGATGCCAGTGCAGTTGAAGAGAAAAATTGGAATGAGGGGGTTGCTGTGGTGCTTAGACACACAACCCAGTGCCTTTATCTGGGGGATCCTCATAATGTGTCAACTCAAAGTTGTGCCCCCAAACTGCCATTTACTAGCTGAGAGTTCTTTGGCAAGATTTGTAGTGAAGATTCCAAAGCCCTTCAAGTTACCTATCAGGTCCTGCATGATAAAGCTCCTGGCTACTTCTGCCCTGGCCTGGTGGGTTGCATTTCCATTTCCTCACTGAATCAAGCATGCTGTATTGAAGGGCCTTTGCACTTGCTGCCTCTCTCCCTGAAATGCTCCTCCTTCAGAGCTGCTTTGCTGGTTCCTGACTTCCCTTAGGTCTGAGCCTCCTCATCAGGGAAGCTTTTCCTGATAGTTGAGTAGCTCCTCATCTGATTGAATATCCTAATCCTAAAAAATTGTAATAGAACATAAGAGCTTAATGGGACATAAGATATATGAATAAGATGAATAGACTGTCAATGTTCTCAGCACAAAAAAAATTGAACAAATAAATTGGTGCAGTGACAGATATGTTCATTAGTTTGAGTGAATTTTTTTCTAAAATGTGTACATAGATCGAAACATTCAATTGCACCCCATAGATAATTAAAATTATTATTTTCAATTGAAAATATATTTGGGAATAAAAAGACATAAAAAGACAAGACTCCTGGATTGTTCACTGTTTTAAACTCAGAATCTAAAAAGATCTCTGTACCTCATCATTTAATAAAATTGTTAAGTAAGAAAATAAACCCACCTAATTTCCTTATTTCTCTGTTCCTATATATAAAGCAAGAATAATTACTTCCTTTTAAAGGGTTAATATATGTGAAAGAGCTTAAAGAATTTTGGTGCTTTTAATAACTCTGAGCGACCTACAAAAATATAAGAAGGACTTTACATTTACATATTGGTTAACTCTTTTTTTCTAAATTGAATTGACCTTTTGCAAGATTATTCACTCGTTTTTTTCCTCCACATTTTAGAGAATATGGTCATGATCTAAAGTATAACCAGAAATGATGATCAGATTATCTACTTATGTAAATATGGAATATGTATATATAAACATTTGTATGTAAAGATAAAGAGAGAGAGAGAATTAGATAAATCTATCTGGAGAACTACAATGCCCTGTTCATTGATTCTGTTTTGCAATTTCCTTAGTGTTTAATATGATTAAGTCAAATTAACAAATCTAGTTGTCTTTGAGAACGTGGAAAATTTTCCACATTCACAGTAATTAGTGAATCAGGAGGAAGAAAGCCTATTAGGTAGAGTACATACTTGACTTCAGGGCTAAGAAGTATGATTTGCTGATGGAACTTCCACATGAACATCTCTAGTGGCTATTGAACATCAGCGACTGGCAGGGCAGAAAAAAATTAGCAAAGGTTGAGCATTTGGGTTTCATCTGATGAAGGCAATGGAGTTAAATGTGGAAGCTGGTCATTCCCCAGTGCAAGTTCAATATTAAAACAGCAACTTCAAGTGAGAAAGCAGTGCTAAGTGCTTAGCATATGCTGGACTTTGTGCTTTGTGTTTTTCATGCAATATTTCATGTAATTGTCATGAAGCTAATATTATTTCTGTATTCAGTTGAGGTGATCAAGGTTTAATGAGATTAATTCATTTTCAAAAGTCCACAGAGCTAGGGAGGATAGGAGCTAGTATTCACACCCAGGTCTGTCTAACTTGGAAGCCAAAGTTTTTAGTCACTCTATGAAATTACACAGTGTATAATTTATGAAATAAAAATATAAACACATATTTTAGGAAGAAAGCCTGTGCCCTTATAATGTATCCCATGAAGGCACTGAAAGGACTCCAGCTTTTCAGTTACTAGGTTGTTTCAGAGTAGAGTCCAATATGAGATCCCAGGGTTTCGTGCTTCCTGTTTTCATACCATCAGCATAACACATCCTTTAGGGAAATACTACCTCTCTTTTTTAAAGTGTTAGTGCAATTGCAGGTGACATAGGCTTTTTGTGTGGAGTTCACTTTTCATCTCTATAAGTATTGGGATATGTGTTATGTGAATTTTTGTATTAAGTAAAATGTGTATATTATAACTAAACTGAAATAATTTCCGGCATGAAAGCAAAGAATGATGAAACCTGGTGTGATTTGTCTGTAATTGTGCCCCTCTCTGTCTGCCTTATGTCCTTTCTTTTATTTCATTCCAAACAGATCTAATGCAGAACAAACAGCCATGCTAAATCATACTAAATAATTCAATACAGCGCTTGGCGGATGTTTGTGAGATATGTATATTAAAGATGATGGTAATCTCAGTAGGGAGGAGAAAGGTCAGAGAAATATTCAGGAAATGTGTTTAGACATGCACTTATTTTCTTTGCTTTTTGTTTCTTTTAAAGATTTGTTTCTTTCAAGGTTTTGTAAGTGTATGATGGGGGACCTGGCAGAGGACCCTTTTTTCATTTTCTCTATCAAATACCTGGGGAATAGACAGTACTCCAATGGATTTAGTAGTAGAGAAACTAGTGTCAGTAGGCAGTGGCACTAGCGTTCAAAATAAAAACACACGTGTGGATGCAAGCACACACACAGAGGTAGCTAAAAGCAGTGGATTCAAAAGTGATTCTAGAAATCCAGACAGGTCAGCAGCAACAGACAAGCCCTTGCACTTGATAAGAATTTATTGTCATCTCCTGGTCTTGGCAGTGGGGACTGGCAAATTAAAGCAATTGTAAGTTATTAGGTAGATTATCATTATGGCAATGGAGACCCAGGAAGAAGCAAAAAAACCCTGCAACTTTCAGAACCAGGGTCAAAGGGCCATGCTGGTGCTAAATTACCAGAGACATTCAAGTATCTCCTTTCCTGTACCGGGGCTAGTGCCAAAGATTAGAACTGAGACCACTCCTGTAGGCAGGGTCAAATAGATCAGGCACAAAGCACAGACTTTTTCTCTGTGGTGTGCATTTTGCTGTGACCATGCTGAGACCACACATGATATTGAATTAGACTAGCAATGCAGTTCATTAACAGCAAGGCAATTCATTAACAGGACGACAGAGCAATTTAGTGAGCATATGAAAAATGTTTATTTAACTCATAAATGTCTTTATCAATGAGGTTCCCAATAAGAAATAGAAGACATATTCAAATGGAATAATTGAAAAGAGTTTCATGAAGTTGTATTTAAGGATGTAAGTAGGGCTGAGGAAAACCAACCATAGATGGTGAAGTACCCTGGGGCTACTGACAGAGGGGAGCTAGTATCATTCCCAGGCTACCTGGTGGGAACAGAGAACAGAAACCACTGACATAGTCTATATACCTGACTTTGATACTTTAGTTAACTCTTTACTAGGAAATTGCAGTTTCAAATAATTTTTTTAAATACTATCTAAAACAAAACCATAGTAGGTAACTTGCCATCATTTGAGTAAGTATCACCATCTCACAATGCCAGATGGCTCAACCAAGCTTATCAAGCAATTGTTTATTCTTTAACTTACTTGGAAACCCCTAAGTTTCTCTATTCTTCAATACTAAACTATTTTATTACAAGTTTTGCCCAGTTCTAAGCAAGCCCAGACATTAAAAAGTTGACCTTGAACCAGAACCCTCCAACAACACATATACCCTGACTTTGTTCTCCTTCTGCAAGACTGAAGAAGACTGTAATACAGTGATCAGCCCTCCTGTGATAAGCAAAACATCCAGCTTTGCCTCATCAACACATTATTCTGGTAACATTTTCCAGAGCTAGCATTTGACAGAGCAGTTACCAGAAATTGGGACAAATATTGTAGGTATATAGGAAGTGACCACCCAACAGGAACTGTGCTCTCCACAGAGGAATGGAGCATTTATTGACCAGGGAAGGAGTAAGCCCAGAAATAAATTATCCTATTTCTTAGCTCCTATTCTCTGGTCTCCTGCTGGGGTCTCTTCTTATCCATTTCTACCTGGAAACCAGAGAGTGTGGAGTTCTGCATGTAGTCACTACAGAAAAGAAAAAGAACAATGTCTAGCACATTGTGACCAGAAGCAAAGATCAATGCACCCAAAATGGTTCACAATGTGTTCTGAAAAATTTAGATTGCAAAAATTGATCTAGACAATGTGAACTTTCTAGAAATACACTGAAATAGTACTTTAGAAACTGGTTTTAAGATTGAAAATTAAGTTGAAAATCACATGTAGTAAAAATTACACTGGAAAATCCCTAAATTGCCCATAAATACAGAGTACAAGGAACTTGGTAGATATCCCTGTACACTAATATGTATGTATAACTGGATAATATACACAACATGCAATTCCATAGAAGGACCATAATCAGCAAGCAAATAATTTGAGGGTTTCTGCAACACTTTCACAATTTTGTGGAAATTCCAAATTGCTGGCTGTAGCATTATTGTCATTTTCTACATTAGATTTTAGCAATTTTCCCAATTTTGGTCAGTATTTCTCAAAGGTCTTCCAGTAATTCTTATATTAAAAGAATTTCAATCTTGAAATGAGTTTCAACTGAAAGAAAAGTTTTCATGAAAGGGCAAAGAAAAACTGTACATCTTTTTGTACAGATTCATTAACCAGGTGTTATGCTACATTTTTTTATTCTGTCAATGTGTGCACGCACACACACACCCCCACACATACATAAACACATACAACTTTGCTGAACCATTTAGAAATATATGCATACTTCTTTATTTATTATCCCTTAATACTTAAGTTTATATTTCCCCAGGTATTTGCATATAAAACCACAAATTCAGAAAATATCAGTTTCAGGAAATTTCATATTGCTTCACTGATCTTACATAATATATAGTGCGTATTTTTGTTTCATCAACTATCCCAACAAAGTCTTTCAAAAATCTTTCACAAAAGTGAAAAGTGTCACATTTTGCACTTAGTTACTGCATTGCTTCATTCTTGTTTAATTTGGAATAATTCCTTAGCTTTTGCTGTTGTCTTTCCTGACCTTCCTTGAGATTTTTGAAGATTATATGTGACATGTGTTATAGACTGGGCTTTAATTTAATTCACCCCATGTTTCCTTGTAATTTGATTCAGGTTCAGGATTTACTGACTGGATTTCTTTTCTTTTCTTTTCTTTTTTTTTTTTTTTTGTGTGTTTCTGAGGATTAGAACCCAGAGCCTTAAGCATGTGAGGAAAGCACTCTACCACTTGAGCTATATCCCCAGCCCTACCAGCTGGATTTATAAACAGGTGATTTTGTGTCCCTCTTAGCCTACCATACCTGCAGGCACATTATGTATACTAACCTTTATTCACAATGCTAACTGCCCCTACTTAGTTAAAGCACCATTTGATTTCTTCATTACATAGTAAATTATAATTATCCTTATGAATTATAATTTATAAAATTATGTTATGAGAACATATTTTGAGATTGGGTTGATGACCTGCTTTTCATCAACACCCCCTCCCATTAATTCTAAAGTTCCTCCTGTAGGAATTTACTCTCCAATTCTCACCTCACTCTGTATAACATCTTTCAATATTTGATAATCCTTGGGATGTGGGTTTGGGCAATCATTGAAACTCTTAGATTTATTTTAATTTTTGACCAAGCTGATTGACTTCATGTACATTAAATGTGGGTATACTGAAACTCTATTACAATAACCATAAAAGAAAAGCCCTGTGAGTAGAAGCTATAATCTGTCACATTCAATATAGACAAAATGACTTAACCAATAAATCTGGCATTCAGTGCATAGTTTACAGAAAAATGATCCTGATGAATATAATTTCAATAAAGTAAACATAAAAAGTAAGCATTTAACAGTGCTGAATAGAAAATTCAATAATAAATTAAAAAGGTCTAATGATATTTGCTCTGCAATGTGCTTGCCTGGCAAAAAATGTTTTACTGGTGTTATGATTCAGGATGAAATGTTTGCATTCACAAAGATGGAATCCAGATGTCCACAGCATCAAAAACAGGGTAAAAGTTGCAGGGTGTGGCAGTATGGCTGGGTACTTTAGCACATGGATGTTGGAACCTGGTCTCCAGGGTTGAAATTTCACCTCTGCCAATTATGAGATCAACCCACAGGCAAGTTATTTAGTCTTTCCCTCAATTTCTCTATTTGTAAAATGGGCAACTGATAATATGTGACCTTACATGATTGTCATGAGGATTGGAAGATTTAACACATGTAAAATGGAAGGCACATGCTGGAACACAGTTAGTCTCAGGAGTCACCTTCTTCATCATCTTTCCCTCATACTGTGTCTTTCTGAGATAGGGAGACAGATATTTCAAGGTTGGGAAACTCATCTGACCTGAGACTAATTGAGAAGATAAGAAAATTATCCAGGATGCTGCTTATCATTCTCTGATAGTAACAATGATGCTGTGTCAATTTGTAAACCGAGTAAAGCAGCACTATGAAATTTTCTTTGCGAAAGCCACTAACAGAGTCATTTTGAAAATGTCTGGATTATACCTCTTGGTTGAAGTTTCATTCCAGAAAACCTCATTTTAACACCATGGCTACAATTATAGCTGTCAGGTTGTCGGTTTTAATGCCTATGGCATGCTGTAAGTTTAAACCAAATTATCTCAATTAATTCTAGTTCCAATTTTATGAGAGAGATATGACTATTTAGCCTGATTTTTAAAGAAATGGGCTTTGAGATTCTACAAGATTTGGTCAAGTTCATAGATCTTAGAAGGGGAGGAACCGGAATTTGAATCCTGATGTCAAGAGTCATGTGCAGATCCACTACACCATACTACTTTCAGGACTGGTGTGAGGGATTGTCACCACTGTGGTTTGCATTCACTTTGCAGGCAAGAGACACAAGGCTCTTTGGTAGAACAGTTAATGGTATCTCTTTACAGCTTTATTAGTCAGAATCCTGGAAGGAAAAGAAGTATATAGATAAGAATTATTGAAGTAAATGTAATGAGTCTCTTTACCAAGACATGCATGGAGTTAAGGGTTTCATAGAGGGTTAGCAAAGCCTTCTGAGACTAGTGATGGTTGGAAACTTTTACCACTCTGGGTCCAGACCAGACAAAGGGAGGAGGCTGCTGCTGGAAGCTGGAGAGAGCTGTAGCCATGTGACAGGAGCCGCCTGACATGTCCACTACAGAGGAACATAGCCCCTGCTAACATATCACCCAGCTGGGAGGAATAGAGGTAGTAAAAATACCCTGACCTCTTTCTCTTCTGGTTATCTGATTTTACATGAGTGCCTCCTCCTAAGTCAGAAGGTGAAGGGACTGAGGTGACAATGTTGAGTCTCTTGGTAAAGAGACTCATTATATTTACTTCAATAAATGCCATTCTTCCTGGGGACAGGTTAAGGCTATGTGGGCAGAAAATAAATGAAGCTGTGAGCAGAGAATGCAGACTTTCTGACACAGAAAGTGTACCTGAGACATTATTCTAAATTATGATCACTTATTACAATATCAGTGGAGAAAATTGAGAATCCAGGAATAAAAAGACACGAATACACATAAATGACAAAATGGCATACTTTTCTGAGTCTAAGAGGGAAAAATGACTTTATAATAAAAAAGGAAGGACATCTTCAAGTAGTGCTGATGCATAGCAGGAGGCACATAGAATGTTCAAATGGGATCAGCCGTCTTCTCCAAGTTGCTGATATGTTGACTCTGTCTTGTGAAGGGTGACGAAGTTGCATTTTAGAGTCTGGTAAATCTTCTAAGTTTGTCACTTGGCTTGCACATTGACTTAGTATTGCGGTGCCAGTGGAGGGGTGTGCGCTTCACTCTGGTTTCTGAATGCTCCCTGTCTCTGGGCCCTTCCTTGCAAAGTCTCTTTAGATATCCTGCTTATTGGCCCTCTACCGTGGACTTCCGGCTGGGGAAGCACATCTTCATCCTACTCCTGTCCTCTTCTGTCCTATCTCCTCCCTTTGTAAGGAACTCCACTCCATGAGCCCCCAGCAGGCTTTGGTTTCTCTGAAGAAAATTGAAAAATGAATTTTAACAGACTTTTTAAAACTCTTACTCCTTTGGAAGGTCATTCCCATTCCTTCATTTTGGTGTGGCGTTTTCTACCCTCATTTTGGTTTCAGATTTTCAGACTTCCAAAGTCTACTTCCGTTTGAGACTTTTTACACTCTTGTCAATTGATATGTCATGAGTGAATGCAGGCTGGGTGCTGCCCTCATGGGTCACTGGGCTAGGCCTCGCCCAGGGAAGGCTCACAAATAGGAACTGACTGAGACTGAAATCTGTCCGTTATTTCTCAGCTGGGTCTTTTCCCATCTCAAGCAGGGTGGTGTGGTGGAGACACCATGTAAGTAAGTCCTTTCCGGCAATTCCTTCAACTAATATCACATTGCCACCTGGGGAGGAATCCTCAGTGCCAATCTAGAACAATGGGAATTTGTGAGTTTAAATATTAAAGTTAAAAAAGAAAATATCTCTTAAGCAGAACTGAGGAAGGAAAAAGGAAGGCCTGGGATTTTTCTTTCTATTTCAATGCTGAAATTCCCCATTTTTGATTCCTCTTATTTTAATTTTTCCAATGATCGAAGCACTTTATTTAGGGCACAGGAATAAAAAATCAATAGTGAATTCTTAACTAGGAAATGCAAATCAATAGTAACTTCCCTATGCAGGAACTTTTTGGTCTGAACTGTTAGCAATATGCTATTTGTTCTAAAAATATGGCTTTAATAAGTGATAGCTTAGAGTGACCCTATTTACATACACAAAGCACTGTACAATAATCTTATCTTAGGGCACAACCAACTAGCACTTTGTGTGCATTTTATACCTATGATAAAGGGACAATGAGAAAATAAATCAAAATAGCAGCTAAAAGGACAATTTCTAGTAAAATGTAATACATAATACATGCTTAATCCATATGTCCTGTATTTTCTATTAACAAATTGAGAATTCATGCATATATTAATCTCTCAGAAGAATTTTAAGTGGCCTTTGAATGAAAAATAATTGAGATTATTTTGCATTTGGTCTTGTTTGCATTTCGGTATTCTGATAATTTTCTGTGACAGGAAAACAGCAATGTTGAACCAGGAAAGTGAAATTGTTTAGTATCTGCTATTACTTTTAGAGAGAGTACTCTAGACTGGAAATGGACCATTGGTGTTTGACTCTGCGTCTCCCACTCTTTACATGGAATAAATCACTTATGGCATGGTTGTTTTGTCTCTCCAGATTCCTCTTGGCAAAGTTCCTCTCCTGCGCTGTGTGCCAGTGGTTGCTCCCATATTTTTATAAGACTCTCCTCTTCTAGCAAGACTTGACTTGGACCAACTAAAGTCCTTCCCTAGAATTTGGGTTGACCCAGAGGGAGTTTCTCTGCATTGGTTAAAGCATTGTGATGTATGACTCATGGACCATCCTCTGATCTCAAGAACACTTCTGAGGAAAACCAACATAAAGAGGCAAAGACAGAAACAGTCCTGGTGAGGTTCACATCTCTGGTTCCAGTTGTTTTTGATGCCCCTCTGCCTCCCTGCTCTTCCTGGGGCTGGGTCATTCAACAAATGCTTGACCTTCCCTTTATTCAAGTTAGGTTTTATCTCATTCGTTTTTGGTTAGACTACTAGCCCCTCAGTTTCACAGTCATAAACCTATATGCAATTTTATGTTATATTTTTAAAAGATGATTCTCAATATTGTGTAAGTTAATGCCCTTGTAAACCCGGGACCCACTTTTGATTATTGCAAACTCACTTCTCTGATTTTCAGTTAAAATGTTTATAAAAGATAGAAAATCAATCCTGAAGGTCACTAAAATTCCGTGACTCTTGCTGTAAAAAGCATAACTTCCTTTCATGTTTCAGTCCTTTTTACAACCCATTGAGAAATGGATCCTTTTGTTCAAACATACCAGGGCCATAATGAGGTGCCTCTGATTACTAACAGGAAGAATTTTGAGGAGGAAGTGACCAGCAGAACTGGAAACTTGAGGGGATTTTAGGTGAAATTCAACCTGTCATTATCCCTCTGAAACAAAGGGTCTTAATATTGAAGGGGCAATTACAGAAATGAAAATTCTAGGTATTATACGTGGGGGACTTTTTTCATTAAAATATCATACTTCCTCCCTGGTGCTTAGATGATATTTGGAAGTTTTGTGGTCTAGTGTTTGATTCTTTCTTTAGCATCCCCCCCATTTTATTCATTTTAACCCATTAAAAATGTTACACACTACAGGTGCATGAAATGTACCATAATAGTTTATTACTGGGAAAGCACTTCTTATCAAGAGATGAAATTTTCACCAGTTTTATTGTTGCTGCAGCCAGGTGATAGAAGCTTTATCATATGGTTCTGTGTTTCTTTTTTTTTTTTTTCTTAGTATATAATGCACCTCAGCATTTTTTGTTTGTAGTCTTCTTCCGTTTTTCCATTAATTTGATCATTGCTTCATACATTTTTTAAGGAAGAGCTTAAAGTCACAGGGTGGTAGCTAGCCAAAGCTTTTCTTTAACCGCAAGGAATTAACAATATAGTTGATATATAGGATTTTAAAAAGTAGTTTTAATTAGTTATGATTTTTTTTTATTATTCTCATTGCCCATGTTTGGTAATAAAATTATAAGACTGGAACTATATTCAGAAATACAGTTAAGTAGGGTCACTATATATATATGTATATGTATGTACATATATACATATGTATATTTGATATACACATATAATATGGATAATATTGCATGTATATTACATATATATTACATATCAAAGATAATCTTGGATAATATTACATATATATAGAAATCAGCCACTAAGAATTCAGAGGTAGTGGAGAAAAACATCTACCTAACGCTGGAAATCATAACTTGGACTTAGAGGGGCTGGAGTAGAGAAAATGAATAATGACTGGTATTATGAAATCAAAAAGATCCACAAGGATAGCATAGTCAGTCATGGAGACCCAGCTACTAACCTACATGACATTTTGGGGTTGGGGGGAAAGGACATGATCCAAAGATCTGGCAGTGATGATAAAATAGAGAACTTAGACAGTACAACCAATTATACATTTGATGTAGAGTACAATGGATGGAGCACCAAGGAATAGGAGCTTTGAGTTCCAGGAGGGGTATAGGTAGGGAGAGGTGGGTCCTGGTGGTCTGGACTAGCTCAGGATTGAATGGACATAAACCACTCTAGGTCAATTTTGATCCTCCTTCCAAATTATTTCTTCTTATGCATATGTCAGACCTGCACATTTAATTATACTCCTTCTCTGTTTGAACATTTTAATAAGCTGCATTGCCCTCAGGATAAAAGTCAAAATTCTTTATCATGATCCAAATACTATTTCTTGGACTATTTTATACCTTCTCCACCAGTTCCAGTGCCCAGACTCCCCTCTTATTCTCTATACTCCAACATAAAGCTGTTATAATTTCAAAAAAATTAACTCTATGCCACTATCTTATTGCACTTGCTATTACTTCTGACTATAAGATTTTCACCTTGGAAAAATCCTCCTTGTCCTTCAAGTCTTAACTCAAGTAGAACTTTTATGAAACCTACCTTATTCTCTCTCCCAGTAGAGTTGGTACTTCCTGTCCTTGTACATGCTCATATTATAGCAGTGCTGTTCCTTGTTAAAATTTCATTTTACATGACTATCTCCTGTATTTGTACTAGAAATATCTCCTTGTGGACAGATTCCATGCATTATTCATTAACCCTAATGTTTCACATTATGTCTGGCCAATACTAGGCCTTCAATGCTTATAGAATGAATTGCAAGACAGGTTTTGGTTAATCTTGGGCATAGGGTCAAGATTTGACTTAAAATAAAGTAGGTCTGGTCATAGAAAATAAAAGAAAAAATCACGTATACCCAATATCAACAATGATCTCTGTTGAGCTCTTGAGTCTGGGCCTCCACACTCAAGAGCTCCATACTTTGTCTAGCTTTCTTCAAGCTAAAAATATTTCTTTTTCAGTACAGAGTATGAAATAAACCCATTCATGTAACTGGAATTAAATAATAGCAAACTCAGAGGATGGAGGGTTGAAGACAGAAAGCCAGAGCCTGTCCAGACAACCTTTAGAAATATGAGCTTCCCTTGCCTTGAAGAAGGAATAGAGAGCTTTGGCCTTGGGTTGTAGAGAACTTGACTCACAGTCATTTATTCAGTGTCAGATGCTGAATTTAAGTTCTCTGAATCTACATTTCCCCTAATTTTCTAATGGGTATCATACTAACCATACAGAATTTGTGATAAGTCACCAAAATCATAAAATGCAAATGCAAAAGCATGGACTCCTGAAATGCTCTCTCTGTTCTTTTCCTATATGACAGACCCCAACCACTTACTCTCTTCTGATCTCTTGGAATTGTTTCAGAAGAAATATCAGGTCACAAATGAAAGTGTGCACCAAAAGTTGTGCACACAGCATGAGCTGGGGTTGTGGCTCAGTGGTAGAGCACTTGCCTAGCATATGTGAGGCACTGGGTTCCATTCTCAGCAGCCCAGATAAATAAATGATATATAATGGGGGTTGGGGGTGAGAGAAGAATGGAGGAACTTTAGATTATGTAGAAGAAAATGAGAGGGAGGGACTTATAAAAAATGGTGGAATGAAACAGGCATCATTACCCTATGTGCATGTATGACTGCACAGTATGAATCTACATCATGCACAACCACAGAAATGAAATGATGTACCCATCTGTGTACAATGAATCAAAATGCAGTCTGTAAAAAATAAAAAATAAATAAATAATATTAAAAAGTGAATAAAACAAAGGTCCATCAACAACCAAAAAAATATTAAAAAAGAGTTGTGTGCAAAGCAAAATCTTAAGTGGTACTAAAAATTATGATATCATCTAGATAATGTCTAACATTGAATGTGTTTGAAATGTTGGATATACATATCCAGTGGACTCTCTGCTGTTGTGTTTTATTTAAAAGTATGCAACCAATAACTTCAATAATATGGACAAAGTTATATAGAAATAGTGAAAATCATGGAAATAATTTATCAGTAAATTGTTTTATTCTCCACTTGGAGTTCTTAAATATGGTAGTTTGAACCTTTCATTAAGCAGTGTAGAGAAAATTGCAGCAATAGGAGCTGAAAATATTTGTCCTTCTATGAAATTAAAAATGCTTTATCCAAAAGTCTTCCTATTTTTTTTTCTTTTGCTTCTCTTACAACTTCACCCTGTGTTTCAGTCAGGACTTGATGAGAGAAACAAAACTAAGATATTAATTAATATCTAAACGAAGTATTTATTGAGGTGCTTGGTCTTACACAGTTGTGGAATGTGGTTAAATGATTTTGTGAATCCCCCCCCCCCCCCGGGTCTGGAGGTAAAGATAGGAGTATGCAGAGCAGGAGGTAGAGGAGAATGGATGTGAAGTGACAGAAGCCAAGAACTGATTGAAGTCTATGAGAATAGACTAAAGTCCACGATGGTTTCTTACTATCTTTATGCATCAATGGCATGGGGGGGGGGTGTACTCTGAGGAGAGCCTAGTCACCTTCATTACAAAACTAAATCTGTACCTAGCACAAGAGCCACCAAAGATGAATGAAGAGCTGGCAGGAACTGTAAAATACTACCCCAAGGTGGTGAGCCAGCAGTAACTAACAATCTGCAAGGAGCCTCATTGCTTGCTTTGGTCTGATGCAAAAGGAATATGGCTGATATGTCATGTTAACTGAGAACTATGCGGGGAAGGAATTTTGAGAAGAGTATTTCCAGTAGAACTAAATTGACATATTCTGAATCCACCATGTTCAAATGATTATATGAAAGTCCTACTCTGTACTTTATAATTCCTTAGCCTGACTTGCTCTCACCTTTGTTCTTGGGATAACCTCAGATGCCTCAGGTCTCATTACCAATATTGAGCTCTATTTGCTACTCAATGGACAAATAAATCCATGGATCAGTTTTCCAGGGCAATGTTTAACTTCATCTGTTTCATAATGGATTCCCAGAACTAATAATCACTCTCAACCCACAGTGTCCAGCAGCAACTTGTTTAAAATGAATTCTGGTTTAATGGTTTTTCCATGTTACTCTGAAATGAGACCCGTGTTTTCCCCTCATTTCTCTTTCAACTAAGTCTTTCATTTTGCAAATGTAGACAGATATGTATTATACTAAAAACCTGAAATGAATTGGTGAGGTATCCTGGATAGTAGAAAGTGAATTTATTGTTTCAAATGAAGGCATTTTTTCCTGGTTCAGTGTTAATGAAGAATATGAAAAACCATGCTGTTAGCAATCATTTATTCATTTGTATATTTTATAGATTTAATATGTCTTTGCTTTAACCATTGGCTTCCATATGGAGATTATAAGGAACTCTGTTAGCTTTTCAAATAAGGGTTGAAAGCTTAAACTTGACTGACATACCACAATGCTCTTTCCCCTTCTCCCTACTTGCACATGATAGAAGCAGGAATTGAACACAGAATACTGAAGTGCTTGAACAGCTGTGATCATGAAGAGTAGAGATGAGGGAATAAGGAGAAAGTAGACCCTGAGCCCATCAATCAGCATGACACAACACTAATAGGCCAGGTTATTATCTGTGAACTCTCCACACTGCTGCTTCCTACAAAAGTTTAGAACTTTCTGCAAAGCAATGCACCAAAACTGATGGGCATTGGCAGCTATTGATGGCAGGGTGAAATGGTTCTCTGTAGCCTTAGTGGAAACTCCTTTAGGAGGAAGGGGCAAGACAGAGGGAGCACCAAGAAAATCTGGGAAAAGGGTTTGAGAAATAGCTCAGAGGATGTACCTGTGAAACTCTGGCTCTTGAAGATGGAGGTAAGAGTGAGCTAGCCACTTGTAGAATAAAGAGTAGAAGGCAGCTGTGGCTAGCAGGGTCCCTGAAAGACTCCAGTTTCATCTACACACGATATCTCACAAATCTCCTGGCCACTTCATCACCAAAGCAGTCTGGGAAGGTGGCCTGAACCTGTATTACACTGGTAATCTCCAAGCTTATATTTTTACCTTTACTCTCCCATTGGTAGTCATTTTATGACCTCAACTTCATAAAGACTATCTAGATGGCATTATGGGCTCACCACCTCATAATGACATAGCAGTGATACCAGTGATATGTTAGCGATTTCTGTAATAGTGTTAATGGAATTTATTTCCAAAATTTTATTGTGGATACTCCCCTTTATAAAATGAATACTAGAATTTATTCTGAGTTTCTCCACCCACAGGTATTTGCTGAGCACATACTAGGTCCCAAATACTGAGGAAGAAAGAGGAAGAGAAACTCCTTGATCTTATGGAGTTTATATTCTAGTAACCCTGTCATCTGTCAATTCTTCCTCTCATTCCCCAAGACAATGAATCCCAATCCTTTTAATTTTTACAACTCTTTTTGAGTCTCCTCATCTTTGTCTTACATCTGTTACTCTTAGATGACTTTGTACTTCATTGAACAAAGAACATAGAGCACGTAACTCAATTTCTTCCCACTTTTGTAGAGAGTATGATGCAGACTCACTTTCTTTTTTCCTGACTCAGATGACCAGGCAGTAATTTTGGAACTTCCCCAGGGATTGGAAGGTCATGGAGCTATGAACATGCCTAAGTCAGCTTTGGGCATTTGGCTTCAAATTTGAGAGCATCCAGTATTTTGCTTAATCCCGAAATTTCTTCATTTGCTGATATACTCTAAATCTTAAGTATGCCCTGAAAGCATCCACTGCATTTTGCTAACTCATTTTGATAACTTTTAGAAGACTGCATTTATGCTTGGGGTATAGAATTCTAAAAAAGCCTTTTATTTGTTATTAGTTGCCAGGCAATAATAGTAGAAAAGTAGTGGGATTCCAATAATGGTTTAATTTAAAAAGAGAGTGTATTAGTCCATTTTTTGCTGCTACAACAGAATACCTGCAACCAGGTAATTTAGAAAAACAGATTTATTTGACTCATAGCTCTGGAGGTTGGGAATTCTAAGAGAATGGCACCAGCATGTGACAAGGGCCTTCACACTGTGTCATTCCATGCCAAGAGAAGGAAGGGCAAGAGGGGGCAAGAGTAAGAGGTAAGCAAAATCCAGAGAGGGAGAAATGTTCCCAGATTGGTCCTTTTCTTAGGAACCCATTCCTGTGATAATAGTGTTAATTCACTCCTTAGAAAAGAGCCCTTAGGAACCTCTTAAACCTCCCACCTCTCAACGCTCTTGCATTGGGAAGAACAAACCAAGATGTATATTTTGGGGAATGTATTTAGTTCACAGGAGGCTGATGTCTGCAAAACCTTCTTTTTCAGTTTCCGAGTCACAGAGGTTAGGAGCTCAATAGAAAGCATACCCCTGAGCTAATAGCTAACCTGACTTAGTTATGGAGTAAAAAACATGATAATGGACAGTTTGGTGTGAATTCCAGGTGTACCATTTAGTAGCCATACCTTTGTAAAATTTATTTGGTATCTGTAAAATCAAGTTTTATCACCTATAAAATGGAGATAAAATGTATTTCTCTCAAGGTTATCATAAGGAGCAGTGCAAGGAACTAAATGTTTCTGTCTCACCAACATTATGTTTAAGGCCTAATCCCAATGTTATAGTATTTAGCGATGGGCCCTTTGGGAGATATTTAGGTCAGGAAGGTGGAACTCTCATGAATGTGATTAGTATTTTTACAAGAAGAAGACACTAGAGAGATAAGCTTTCTCTTGACCATGTGAAGACACGGCAAAAAGGAAGTTGTCTTTTAATAGATACTAGACCTTCTGGTACCTTTTCATGGAGTCTATATCCATGACAAATAAATATTTGTTGTTTAAGATATCCAGTCTATGGAACTTTATTATAGCAGCCTGAACAGAGGAATACAAGTGGTTGAGATTACTAAAAGTACCTGCACCTTTGGCTAAGTGGCAACTGATTCAAGATTAAATACCAGTTTCGTGAAGATGATTTCTTGTCCCCTTACACTCTCACCTCCCCATCACACTAGTTTTGTTTATAACTGTCATTGAGATACAATTGATGCCTGAAAGTTCCCAGAGGAGCCGACCAATGACAAATGTTCCCAAACAACTAATCCTCTTAGAGACGGTAGTTGAGTTATGTTGTGATTTTGTTGAGGGGTCGATCTTAACCTGTCCAACACAAGTTTGAGTAATAGAAACCTAATGAGCCTTTCTCATCAAAAGGCTATCTCTACCCTAAAACAAAATGTGTTTGTGAAAAATCAATTATCTTTATGCTTTCTTGGCCAAATTTTTGGGATGATCAGTTAGTAAGCAGGAATTATAATTAGAATACTGAGAGCACTGTTTCATTTGTTTATCATGGAAATCCCACAACTGAATTAGTGAAACATAAACAGAAGCACAAACACTGAGGAGAAACTTGTGCCTTCATATTAATTTAGATATATCACATGTTTTCGATTATTGTAGGAGTTCTTGTCCTTCTAGAAGAATTTGTTAATTCAAGTGGTGGTATCCGATCTATCTTCCTTAGTGAAGAGAAATAGGGTCATTTGCAAGAGATACAATAGAAACCAGCACCCCACATTTGTTTTAATCTCTGGTGATATACTGTGCTCTAACACAGAAAATGCCCCATCTTGGTTTGCTGGAGTTGGTTTGATATTTACCAACCTAATGCTGATTTAGTACAGAGTCGAATGAAAGTAAGAAATGGAAAATATTCTCAGGGAAAGTTAAAAAAGAGAAAAAGAGAAAATTGGGTTTGGGTTTGGGTAGATGGCCCTTAACTACTCTTTTCAGTGAGATGCCATCAATAATTATCTGCACTGTTGTAAGAACTGAAAATGGGGAGGTGCTTTTTCATCTCCCTGCCGCTTCAGACTTTACTACATCACCAAGAATTCATGTTCCTTTGGTCTTGACGAAGGTCTGGTATTAAATGACAATGGCAAAAATAATCCTTAAATTCATTTCTTTCTTTCCCTGAGATTTATCTGTTCAGTATAAGATGAGAATAAGGAATGAGGTAGATAGATTCACACAGTCATTCAGATTTAGAAATACATTATGAATGATTTCTATTTGTCAGGTGAGAAATAGAATGATAAGAAGGGATAAATCAGTCGTCATTTTGTTCTTAGGATTTTCATAGTTTGATAGGAGAAACAGAATATTTGCTGTAAAAAAAAAAATTGGACTTTTAGCTGTCTTGGATTTTCTAAAAGTCCAGTCCGAGTCAGGCGTTCTTGTACAGCTAGTTTTCTGATGAACTGTTTGGGGGAGAAATCAGCAAGTTTGTGAAGCCAAGTAGAGATGTGGGTTCAGCTATGTCTCAGCGAGGGCTCACCTCCAGGGGACCTGCAGAGTGTGAACACCACCAAGATCTCTCTCCTGGAGTCCAGAGTCTGGGCCCTGGAGTCACCTAGTCACTAGACAGGGCTCTCCTTTCAGGCATTCTTGAGCTCCTGTTGGCTAAAGGAAGATCAAGCTCACAACAGCTGGGAGACACGTTCACTGGCTCAGTAAAGGGGACCAGGCCGAGGCAGCAGCTGTTACCAGATAAAAAAATAAATATGATGAGGCTTTACACCCAGAATTCAGAGTCTCATTGTGCAGACTGATATTAAATAAGCAGTTATGATACAACATGGCAAGCATAGCAGTAATCATTTGTACAGGTGGCATGGTGGAGAGAGCGATTGCTCAGTTATACCTTCACTGGCACTTTATCTCCTTGTACAAAACTCTGAAGACTTAAAAATAGTTTTGATAGTAAGGAGTATGTAAATCTTCTCAAAGAAGTGATGGCAGAGGTAGATTTACAAGGACCACCTCCGAGAATGTAACACTGGTGAACAGGAAATTATTGAGTGAACTGTTTATTCCACGACTGACTCTCTCTCTCTTTCTCTCTCATTTATATGTAATATATGCCATATATCTTTGTCTTTACCTCCAAATCTACTCTATATCTTTCTCCGTATCTTTATGTAAGTGAGGCTTTAAGAAAGGAGTAAGATCAGATTTTAAAGAAGCAGTCCACTGGGAAACAAATAAACAATCCTTTCTGGGATAGCACTCATGGTGATAGTTTCTTTGAACTAGGAAGGATTATAAACATGACTAAGTGCTACTAGTATGAGTCAAGATTTTTTGAGAGATATATTTTTTTCAATGATGGACTTGGTCTGTCAAGTTCAGTGATTGAGGTATGTTTTCATAAAGCATTTTTCCAATGATATTTCTTAATATCCAGCTATATTTTCATTTAATGCTACATTGTTTGATTTGACACATCTTGGAAGTAATGTTGGCTGTCGACTTAGAGAGACTCCAGGGAAAACAGGAGGAATCCTGAACTGGGAACATGTCTAATTGGCTCCAGGTTTCCATTTCTTGTCAACAGTTTAATTCTATTGGTAATAAATTAAAGTCATATTTTAGGGTACTTATCTGATTCATTGCCCACTCAAATATCCATGTTTTAAGAATACAATAAAATTAAGCAAGATTTCCTTGTATGTGTAGCACAGTATCAGTTTCTATGGTTTCCTTATTAATTTTAAATCCCAGAATTAGCACATGGCTGAAAGGCTGAGAAAGTGACTGGCCATTTATTTAATTGTATTCATCATTCATTACTTGAGATTTTCATATTTCATGTCTTTTAAAATGGTCTTCTCTATGTCTTTTCATAATTTTCTTTTAATTTATAATCTGAAAATGTATGTTTCTTTAAAAAACAAAAGAAGAGAAAGGAAACTTTCTGTGACCTCCATAATTACCTTCTACATTTTCTTATTCTTTCTTTTCATGTGAACATTTATAAAAACTTGCTTGTATATGTGACTGTCTGTTAAGTCAACAGTTGACATTTCTCCCAAGATGTGACAAAAAAATTGTGTGAATTTTGTATTCATCCCTTCATTTTTGATGACTTGGGTGGTAGATAACCACAGAGAGAAGAAATATCTTAGGAAGAGAAATATAGGAGAGAAAAAAGAAAAGCACAGACACGCATACACTCTCTCATGGTAAATGACTCTGACAAAACAGTCTCCATTAAACACTATCTGGAGCTTGCCATCAACAGAACTTAGTTCTACATTCACAGAAATTTATGAAACAAAGCTGAATTAGAAGTATTGGCAATTTATGTCTTTTTGTTGTTTTTATTCTTACACATTCATTCCTGAGACAAGAGAATGCATGAAGTCTCATTCAAATTTAAAAAAGGATAAAGGACAGATAGGCTCAGAAAAATATATTTTTATTTGTGTAACTTGTTCTTTTATTTGTGTAACCTGTCCTTTTTATTTGCATGTTTCCCATGGGAGTAGGTAAATAGTTTAAATTTGGGGAGATATGCCTTTCAAAGCTGTTTATCTGTGGGAAAAGAGGAAAGTTTGAAGTAAGCCTTTGGATAATTTATGAGGGAGGCTAGAAAGACTCTCTTACAAAGCAAGTCTTACTTAGTCAAATTATCTAATAAAGGAAATCCTGATTAACCTCCTTTGGTATCTGCTTCTTTCTCTTTCACAACAATGCTTAGATCCAAGCTTGCAGCCTTGAGAGCATGAATTATTCCTTTGCTGTTCCCATTACAGGAAGTCGGAATAGGCCTCGAATGCACCCATTTCTCCTTTTGATCTCCACATTCTGTTTTGGAAGAAGAGAAAGCAGACAGGAGGTGCCTTCATTTCTCCTGGTTAGCAGTAGCTCCCTCCACTGGCTTCCTAGTGTGGGTTTTGTCTTTTGGGGATTCACAACAGCTTTTAAAGCTCTTTCTGGAAGCAGCACTCTGATTTTCCTTTAGCAAATTCTTCTCTTTCATTGTCACTCCTTGTGGTTTGGGTGAGGCTGACCACTACCCTCCAGCGGCCCTCACCCACCCAGCCCCTCAAGGCGGTCACGTGACCCAGGCTGACAACCCAAACATCTCATCCTTGTTGCCAGGATGGGCACAGGATCTAAAGTCAGGCCAAACGGTGGATGTGCCTATCTGCCGAACCAGACCACTCGATTTATACTTTCTTAGGAGAATAAAGAGTGTTTCTCTCTTCTTCTGGTTTTAATTTATAAATAGTTGTTAGTGGAAGATTAAGTGAAAAAATGTGCACTCTCATTCTATCATATGAAAACTAGCATGTTAGGACCTTGCTCACTGCATTTGGTGTACCATGCAACCATTACTCCCACAGTAACTCAGACATAGGTACTTCTGCTGTGACCCTGTTACACAGAAGTTGAGACACAGACATACCAAGCACCTCTGTGAGACTCACATGCTAATAAGCAAATGGCGTTCTAACTTGTCTAATTAGTTGTCTAATCTGAAATTTGTGCTCCTAACTGCTTCATAGTGCCTGCAGGTATTCTTATGAGCAGAGGGAAAACCCACCTTTGACAATTTTGCAAAGATTAAAGTAAAATGTATGTTGAGAAGGGAGGAATGACGAAGAGTGGGGCAGGGGCGAATAGGCAATAGAGAATCACGAGTGAGAGCAGCCCTAGTCTATCAGCAAATGGACATCAGCGTGTGAACCTGTTCCACGGTGGTGGGACAGAGATGGTAACACTCAGCTGCACGGAATCCTGGCTAAGTGCCAGCCACACTAAATCTACAACTCGAGGCCTTCTGGAGGTAACACATAAGCGTCACTGTGAGAGTCATGTTATGCAGTATTCTGCAGTTTGCTAAAACTAAAGTAATGAGCCTGGCTTCGTACCCTATTGTTTAATGAATTCATTCATTCACTCATCTTTCCAGTTTTTATAATGCAGCAATAAATTTTAAGATCTTTTACTTACAAAAAAAAATATAAGAGAGTAGATTTGGTGACTGGGTCTACATTGTAACATACAGTTGAACCAAGGAAATTTCCTCTGGCATTTAGTCTTATTAATTTTATTTATTTACTTACAGGCAAATTTAATTCTAGAGATGTTCTTAATGCCTTTCCTAGCTATGTAATTTAACAGTTTTATAAATACTAGTTCCCTTCCTGGGCTGGCAGGAAGCCATCTGAATTTTGCAGTGTTTTTGCTATAGGCTACACTTAAAGAAATTTATGCTGAGCACCATTATATCATTTGGGAAGATACAAGAAATCAGATGTACATGGGTTCCAATTCAACTTACCTTCTTACTAAGTATATGACATTGTGCTAATTATTTAGCATCTATAAGATTTTAAAAAATATAACATGGGGAGGGATATTTGTAAAGTTAAATGGATTTATAAACATGAAGAGAACCGAAGTTAGTATTTACTTGCTCAACAAATGTGTGTTCTTCCCTTTCATAGTTTTTTCTGTTTTTTTCTCATTTGTCAAATTGAGATAATAGTAGTTACTTGCCGGACTGATCATTCAGTGAAAGATATGTTAAAAATGGCTGATAAATAGTAGATGTTTAATAAATGTTTAAGTCTGCTGCCTTTCCACTTGGATTCTTGAAGCTATCCATGACTTCATATTTTCACCAGAAAGTGTTTCATAAGTTCTAAGAAAAAATTCTTCATATCTGAATAATTAGATTTCTGACTCAGAGTCAATAGCATCTCCCTACTTCACCAGAAAGACACAATAGAAACTCAAAGACTAAATAGGAGGTAGAATGCAAAGACATGCAATGTGTAAAGGAACTAACCAAAATTCTTAAGATAAACCATACATATACCTTCAGTGGCTTGGCTAATATTATCCTAATACTTAAAAAATAAAAGGAATGCTTTGGAATCATAGACAATACAAGGGAAAAAAATAGTTACCTTATTTCTACTGTGGAAAAAAGTGATTTGGTAATAAAATTTTACCCATTTGTCACATACATTTTTTGCAATATTTGTTCCAAGCTTTGTGGTTGATAGTCATACATCAGCCCTCTTTCTGATGAAAAGTAGTTTTCCACTCTAAGTTCATTCTAGTTTCATTGACACTGGACTGATAAACAATGTACAGTGAGCTTGATTTTTAAAAATTTAATAGTAACAAAGTAACTCCTCTTTTGAATAATATCCAATTAAAATTGACTGTGGCAGATGCAGGCGGTGGACCTGGTCAAGAGGCAAAAACTCCCAGCCCACCCAGTGATTGTTTTAGCAGAGAATTTCCAGGCGTTTCTTCAAATGATCTCAGCCACGCGTTTCAGGCGCTCTGGGAGAATCAGTTCTGTGCCCACGCCTCATCTCCTTGACTGTTGCCGAATGTGGCTTTATTTTCCATTTGTTGGGCTGGAACATCCCCTCAGATTAGAGAAAAGGCAGTTCTTTGCAGTTTGTAAGCACAGTTCTGTTAGGAATGAGTAATAACGACTTGGATTCTGATTTTTTACAGTCAATTTTATTTCAACTTTAAAGAACCAATTCTTCATTACATTTTTAAGCACAAGCAGAATGATTCTTGGTAAAAGTTGGAACATGAGCAAGTATTAGCAAGGATAATTGAAATCTACACATTTAAATCTAATTTTATTTGACTTACTTCCAAACAGTTATTAAAGCCCCTACTATATGAAAAAATAGTATGCTCAATGCATATCTGTTGAATTACGTGTGTCAATATCTATTATTTAGATTGGTCTACCTACATCTACTATAATCTCAATTTTATGCAGTTATGCAATTCAATCAGTCATGGATAAATTTAGTTTCCTTTTTGTCTTTTTATTGTTACCCATGAAGTTTTAGAGTCATCTTACATTCTTGGAATATATTTGCCAAATAAAAGCTACTTTATTGAAGGAAATCTCCTGTAAAGATTCCAAGAGAACATTAAAAAAAAAAAATAAAAGATTGTTTCCAGTTTATCCTGCCTCTCTCTTTTTTATCAGGATGATTTAAGATTGACCCAAGTGGTGACCATCTGCCAACATTTCTTTTAATTGTCCCCATCCACTGGTATTCACATCCTCGTATATTCTTCCCATTGAGTGTAGGATTGCCTAGTGACTTGCTTCTAACCCTGGAATGGGGAAGGGAATAGGATACTTCTCCTGTGACCAGATTGCATAAAACTATGACTGCCATCTTGCTATTGGGTTCTCTCTATTGCCTTCTCAGTTTGAATGCTGATGAAGCCAGCTGCCATGTGAACAGATCCCTGGGAAAATAAAACCTTCAGTCAGCCACATGTAGACTGAATTCCACCAACAAGCCTATGAGATCAGAAGCAGATTTGTCCCAGTCAAGCTTTCAGATGAGACCCAGCCTAGTCAACACAAACATTTTAACCTCTGAAAGACCCTCAAGCAGACAACCCAGCTAAACTGCATCTGAATTTTTAGCCTAATTTGCAGCAATAGATAACTATCACTGCTAGATAATTCCCCAAATTTTGTTTGAAGTCTCACCTGGCTTCACCACTAATAAACTAATGAACTATTTTTACTGTCTCTTTACTGTGCTCTTTTGGGAACATTAATGGTAAATTTGTCGCTATGGAAGCATAAATGTTGTTCCTGGAGTATCTGATATCTTTTGTCTCAGGTCAACCACTGGAAAAGTTTGGTTGTCTAAGTTACACCATAGATGACACAGTGGGGAGATTATGCCACTTATTTGACACTTAACCTCTTTAACACTTAGTTCTTTTCTTTATAAAAGTGAAAATATTAAGAATAAAAATATCTAACCTCTGCTGAGATCTATGCTGTTCTGTGTATTTTATGTCATCATCAACTTTAATGATCACAATAAATTTAATTTGTGTTCCCGGAATCTCTGAGACAAAGATTTCAGGGAGAATTGTTGGATAAAGGGGATAGTTTAAAAGTTATAATAAAGAATATGTGATCAATAAATAGTATATTATCAAAATGGAATTAATAAGGAAATAAGAAATCCTGTATTCTTTCCTCCAGAATCACATGGATGAGTCAATAAAATGTGGACAAATTCCCCTTGGGAGAGATCTGGAAAGTAATTGAGAGATTCTCATATCCCAGTAAGCACAAAATGAGTCACATGAAGGAAAAAAATATTTCAGACTATTTATCTGATTATAGGCTAATTTATGTAATACATAAGGAACTTCCACACCTTTGTAGCAAAAACTAAACTAAATAAAACCAAAAAACAAAACCCCTAACAATCCAAATAAAGTTGGGCCTAAATACTTGAATAGACAATTCTCCAAAGGAGATACGAATGGCCAATAGGAATGAGAAAGATGCTCAGAAATTAAAATCAAAACCACAATGAGAGACATCACCTCACAGTTGTTAGGATGACTTGTATAAACAAAACCAAAAAGACAAGACAACTGGTGTTGGGGAGAATATGGAGAGATTGATCTCTCATGCATTGTTGATAGAAATGCAAAATTATGCAGCCTCTATGGAAAACAGTAGGATGCTCCTCAAAATATTAAAAATAGAACTACCATATGATCTAGTAATTCCACTCTTGAGATTTATCCAAGAGAAAATAAATCAAAATCTTGAAGAAATGTTAACACTCTGATATTCATTGCAATGCTATTCATAGTAGTCAAGATGCAGTTACATCTTAAATGTCCATCAAAAGATGAATGGATAAAGAAAATATGGTATATACATACACTGTAAGATCAGCCCACCTTTAAATAAAGGAAAATTTTCAACATGCAACAACTTGTATGAACCTGGGGGACATTATGTTAAGTGAGTCACAGGAGGACAAATGTATGATTCCACTTATGTGAGGCATATAAATAGCCAAATTCAGAAGCAAAGAGTAGAGTCATTGTTGCCAGGGAGTTGGGGGTGAGAAGGGGAAAATGGAGAGTTACTCTTCAAATGGAATAAAGTTTCAGTTATAAAAAAATGAATAAGTTCTAGAGCTCTGCTCTTCAACATTGTGTCTAGAGTTAAGCATAATGTATTACACACTTAAAAAATTATAAAAAGGGAAGATACCATGCTAATTCCCTTAATACAAATTTTTTAAAAGGAGGATACTATCAAGCAAGTTACTCCTAATAGTAAATGGAACTTAATCTTGCTGGGATCAGTAGGAGACTGCCTAGGACACACTCCTCAGTCCTCTTGCCTTGGAGACTAGATGGCTTAGTGATGATCTATCCACTCCTTACATACTCATTGAGGAAGGGTGTTGGAGGAAGGTAAAGGGTATTCATTATCCCAGAACCTCTGGCTGTTCCATATGTGAACAGAGGGTGTTCCCTGACCAGAGGAAATATTCAGGGAGCCAGTCAAAGGTGCTGGCAGTTGGAAGTTGGAGGAAGCTTGTGCTGATGTGGGGAAGTGCAGAACCGATAAGAGGCAGGTTATCAATGATATTACCAGTATCTGCCATATTTACTTACTACTGTTATTAAATTTTGCAAGAGAGGAAAATAAGGAAGGAGGGGCTGAACCATGCCTCTTAGTTTGTTTGGAGCTGAGCTCAGACAAACTTAAAATTCAGTGAGATTGTAAAATAATACATACCCTATAGACTTGTTATGGAGATTAGCTATATATTAAATGTACCTAGAGAGTAGTGAGCAGTCAATGGCAAGTATTTTGTAATTGTCTTGCTCTGGTTTTCCAACAGGAGACTGGAAAAGGTGGTACATAAAAGGTCAGGACTTGGGGACCCTGTTTCTTAACAATGATAAGGAGGCACTGAAGTAAATCTACCCATTTCTTTGTGCCATGTTAAAAGGAAAACTGTACAAAAAATTATTTCTCTTTCTCTTTAAATATTTAATTATACAAGACTATAGAAATTTTACTGAAAAAAAATCTCAAAATTATGAAAAATTAAATGACACATTCTCTTAAATCACTTTTACCATTTTTGCACATTCCTTTCCAATCTCTTTCACATGCACATATTTTTTATCTGGTTGTCCTCAAATTCTATGTACATTACTGTATGCAACATTTTAATGTTAAGCTAGAATAATGTCAGAAAGAGGCAGAAAATCCACTGTGTTACCAAATTAAAACTTTTTTTCTGACAGATGAAAATGGTACCTCAGTGTAATTACTCTTGCTATAGTACAAAGACTGAATACCTGTGCATTTGTTTAAGGGCCATTCTTATATTCTATCTTTAATAATATGTGTTTTCTTTTGAAGTAGACAGAATTCTAAGATGAGAACTCAGTTCAACTGACAATTTGATTTCAGCCTTTGAAACTCTGGGCAGAGAACCCAGCAGAGATTCTTGATCTACAGGACTATGAGAAAATAAATATGTTTTAAACCACTGAGTTGTGGCAATTTGTTATTCAGCAGTAGGAAAGTAGTGCATTCATGTTTCCTACCTGACTTTCATATTTATTCTTAACATCAGCACAGAATATACCAGCACTTACATCTGTTCTAATCAACCTTTTCCTTACAGTTGAACACTCAGGTTGTTTTTAATTGTTTGCTATTATAAATACTGCGGTGATAAACATATTCATGCACATAGTGCTACCCATTATTTTTAGCATTTATTATTTTATTTGCTTTCATTTTTAAGAGGTAATATATTTCCAATTCCAAAGCCCAAATGTATAAAATGAGAAGGACTAAATGACAGAGTAGATGGTTTCCTTTCACTTCTATGTCTTGACTACACAATTTTTCACCCCCAAAACAATTCTAGAATTAAATTATTTTGGGTCCTTCTAGAGACATTTTGTACCTAAGCGATGGCATATGGTTCCCACTGTTCTGTTTATTCATTAAGCAATCTTAAGATTGTTTTATATTCATACCTGAGGGATGTCATTTCTTTGACTAAACAATGTTCTATTCTATAAACCAAATATAATTATTTAACATTATTGTTTAACCATACAGCTATTGAACTATAAATATACCATGAAGTATTCTATTCCATAATGTACTATAATTTATTGATTATTAAACATGTAGGATATTTTAGAATTTTGTTTCTTGTCATGAATGATTGGATAATGTGGACAAAATTCCCATACATCAACCAAAATTACTGGTTATATAAATTATTAACAAGAGGCCTGTATTTCTTTTTGGAGAAGTTTCTATTCAGATCATTACCTATTTTTAAACTGGATTACTTATTCTTTTTTTTTTTTTTTTTTAGTAAGTGTTTTGAGTACCTTCTGTAAACTGGATATTAATCAATATCATTAGTTATCATGCACATGCAAATAAAAACTACAATGAGACAGCCTCTCACCCAAGTTCAAATGGCTATTATCTCAAAACCAAAAATTAACAAATGCTGGTGAGCTTGTGAAGAAAAAGAAACTCTTGGTGGGAATGTAAATTAATACCACCACTGTGGAGTAGAACCTGGAAATTCCTCAAAAGCCTAAAAATAGATCTACCATCTGATACAACTATCCCATTTTTGGGTGTGTATCCAGAGGACAAATTCAGTATACCAAAGAGATGCCCATGTACTCATGTTTATTGCAGCACTATTCACAATAGATAAGATATGGAATCACCATAGCTGCCCATGAATGGATAAAGAACATGTGGTACATATGCATAATGGGATATGTTTTAGACATTAAGAAAAATTAAACCCTATTCTTTGAAGCAAAAAGGATGGAACTGGAAGACATTTCATTAAGTGAAATAGACCAGACACAGAAAGAAAACTTGCATGTTCTCTCTCATATGTGGAAGTTAAAAATACACATATTGACCTGAAAGTAGACTAGTGATTACTGGAGGCTGGGAAGGAACCAGGAAGTGTGGATAAAGGAGACTGTGTGTCTATACTGAAATGTCACACTGAACCCCATTGACATGTACAATTAATATACATTAAAAAAAGGATGCCTGCCTAAAGAGGTTTAGAAGGCCAAAAACAGTGAGAATTTACCTGTTCAGGAGATTTACCTGGATGGAAATCTAGAACTCAAAGTCCAGCATTTGAGGCTGCTTTTACCTGGACAATGAGATGCTCAGAAGGACTAGGTGACAGACAGTCTTGTGGGGCTAAGAGGAGTCACGGACCTTTCCAGGGGGGCACGCTGGTGATGCCCCATGCTAACTTTGGACTGGTGCTCCTCTGAACCTTCGGGGTGAGAATGAATCCAGCCACACATTCTCTTAGCTCCTGCACTTGAATTGAGATGGTCCAATATTGCCAGTGTTTGCCGTGGAGGCAAATGCAAATCTTCTCTGAGGCAGAAAACAACAAACTAGACTTCACATTATTTTTAGAAACAATTTTGCAAATACCAAGTCCCAACCACAAAACCAACCAAACAAAACAACAAGTAAATGAAGAGACATGACAACCAGGAAAGAAAGAAATTAATGGAAACAATAGAAAACAGACACAAATCCTCAGGGGTCCCCAAAATGCAGAAACCAAGTTAAAAATAAGCATTTTTATAGAGTCCAAAGCAATAATAAGAAGAGAATAAAATTTCAGTGAATCGGAAACTACGTTATTTTCCATCTTTTTCTCTTAGGAACAGGGAAGCCGAGAGTATACTTGTGCAAATATATTTGGTAGAAGGGATATGGTGATGTGGAAATTCTGTCAAAAATATCTGCAACTATAATTTTGGTAGCTACCAAAAAATAAATTGGCCTCTCTGGAGGTGTTACCTACTTACATTCTCACCAGCAATACAGGAAAGTGGATATTTCCTCTTGACAACTCATGTGCCAACAAATTTTGAATTTTTCTTATATTGCCTTTGAGTAGTCTGACTTTGGCTATTGTGAGCTTCGCCATTCCCAATTTTTTAAATTCATATTTTCACCTTATTTTTTCTTCACTTTCTGGTTTTTATATCATGTGTGGGAAGACCTTTGCCACACTGACATTATGTATGAAAAATTGTTACTATGGTTACTTGTACTTTTATGAATTTTTTAATTATGTTTTTGAACTAACTGTACTTTTCTTTCAGCTGGCCATCCAGTTATTCTGATACCATTTATAGAATTATCTTTTTTTCAATGACTCAAAAATACCACCTTCATCAAATATTTCATTTCCAAATACATTTGGGATTATTCAAGTTATTTTTCTCTGCCATCAACTTGTCTATTTTTATATCTGTAATGACTCCTGTAAATTATATTTATACAGTATTCTAACATCTACAAAATCTTGTCTCATCATAATATTCTTCTCTTTTGGAAATGCCCCGAATATTCTTATTTATTCTTTCGCATTGACTTTAAAATCAGCTATTTTGTTTCCAAAATAAACCCATGAGTACCTTTAGAAGAATTAAACTCAACTTAGATTGATTTGGAAAGAATTGACATGTTTATGATGTTGTTTCTTTACATCCGAGTTCCTGCTCACATCCTTTTATCTCTCAGGAATATTCTACATTTTTCTTTATCTAGATCTTTAATATAAGCTTTCTTAATTTAAAAGTCGATTCTTCTTTAATATGATTTTTTCAAATATGAATGGAGTCTTATTTTCTTATACCTAAAAACTAGTTTTTGTTTCCACCTTTGAAGACTGTGAATTTGTGGACATAAAATGTGTGGCCAACATTCTTCACAAATTTGCTTATTCTTTGTAATAACCTATTCTCTTTGACTTTTCAAATACACAATAAAACACTAAATGTTCCTTCTAATTTTTATACTTTTAATTGTTTTCTTTTGCTTAACTACCATGTATTAGACCTCCAGAATTGAAGTAAGAAGCAGTGCTGGTTATTAGTTATCTGAATAAGTGAAAAAAAAAAAATGGGATCAACAGTCAAAATAAAACATATCTTATTATTTTGGGAAGGTACTTTTTGTGTTAATTTACATTAATTTGATGATTAGGTGTTGGAAATTTTGTTTTCATTTTTTTTCTTTTGGAGGTCCAATATCAGGATTTGAGTTGATCATATTGCTTAGCTCATGGATTATTACAACCTACAGGTTGTAAGAGTCCCTCTTTTATTCAAACCAAAAATCCATTTATTCCCCTTTACTACTACACTCCATCTCTCTCCCCTTTCCCATCATAGGTTACCATCACCATGTATTAATGTGGTGGTTTTGGTTTTGGTTTTATATGCAATCGCAAACTTTCTTCTATGTGCAGGTATCGTTAATTTACACAAGTAGTTTGTGCCTTTATATTGCATTATATTTCTGTGACCTTTCATATTTCTATATGAAAAATCCAATTTGTAGCTTCTACTGCCATAATACATTTCCTGAGGTGCATGCATTATATTTTATGTTCATGGTCTCACTCTAACTCCCTGCCAAATTGTTTTACTTGCTACTAATTAGATTGTGTGAAAAATTGGGGGATTATTCATTAAAGATCTTGGGTTTTATGCATACATGGCCAGATGACTCTTTCAAATGATACTGTCAGTCTGCATGCCTGTCAACAAAAAATGAAACCTCTTGAATTGCCACAATACCTACCAATACTTAACATAAAAACTTTCCTATGAGCTGACTGGTTTAATTTTAGTTTCTTCCTTGTAAAGCTCATTTATCTTTTTTCTAAGTCTTCATTTTTTAAATCACACATATCCTTTATAAAAAGGATATCACACCAATTTTGTATTATTGCCAAGAAGTTTTCTCAATATATTATTTACATCTGAAAGATAAGTGAGGTTTCTTCAAGCATTACAATTTGGTGATTTAAAAAAAATTTTTTTAAGGAGTCACTTTTTTTTCTTTAAAGAGGGATTTACTTTTACTTTTCCCACAAGCTTCCTGTCTGCATATGACAGAGAAGTAACTAAGAATTCTAAAAATTAAAAAAAGTATAGATCTAGGTGTTATGGACTGAAAATTTGTGTTCCCTTGAAATTCCTACATTGGAATCCTAACTCCCCGTAATGGTATTAGGTGACGAACTTTTAGAAGGTAGTTCAGACATGAAGGTGAAGTCCTTGTGAATGTGATTATTGCCCTCATAAAAGAGACCCCAGAGAGATCCCTTACTTCTGAGCCATAGGAAGTTAGTAGTCTGCAACCTGGAGAGAACCCTCCCCAAACTCAACCATGCTGGCACCCTGAGTTGGATTTCCAGCCTCCAGTTTGTGAGTAATAAGTTTCTGTTCTTTATAAGCCACCCTGTGTTGTGTCTTTGTTATAGCAGCCTGAACTGACTGAGACTCCGGAAGAGGGGGTAGAAAGTGAACATAGGCATAGCAATCACTTCAAAAACATTTGCCCACTCACTTAATAGAAAGGTATGATGTGCTGGGCACTGTCATAAATGTTGGTGTTACAGAGATGAGTAAGACAAAGTCACCTCCCTTGAAAACACATGGCTACTGGGGGACAGTCATGTAAAAACAAATGGCTGGCAAGAATTCCTACAGAAACATAGCCAAACACAGGGACAGAGGCTTTTTCCAAGTTATACCTCAAACTTTCCAGTGTCAAATTAATGTGTTTGTTATATTGATGACATATTTTCAGAGTCATATTAGGAGAGAAAGAAAATTGAAATTAAGCCATTGACTGTTAGGTTCAGTCAACAAAGTATTTACTGAATGACTCATTTTGTCATAGTGCCAGGTGTTAGGGATTAAAAAAAGAAAAGTGAGCAAGTGTTAAACATTGGATTAATGATTCACTGTGATCATCTCCCACAGTAATCCAGAAGGTTCAGCATGCTCCTTAATCATCTATGTTGGTTGCAATCATAAGGGTATACAGCAGTCATCACTTAGGTTTTGCTGTGGTGTTTGCATCATGCTAATGCCCTCCGGTTTGACTGAGAAAGAATAGAGATGCATAAGGCAGGTGGCTCTGCTTGCACAGACAGTGACCTGAATCTCTTCAGGGTCTCCCCAGGCAGAAATGTAATGAAGAAGGTCACATCTGCTCAGTAATCTTCCACACTATCCCAGGCAGAGGGACATCTTCCATGCAGAGGAGGCTGCACATTCAGATTTAATGGTCTGTAACAGTAAAACAGAGGTTGTTTATGAAAAATCTATGAAAAATCTTAAAAGCTAGAGGTGGATAAAGATTTTAAAATTAGATACAGTGATTTTATTCTGTAGGCATTGATGGGGTCCTTGGAAGGCCAGTGAGTCTCTGGAAGAGCAATTTTGTACTATTCTGCCTTTAAATGCACATCGGAAAATACATTGGATGTTGAGGTTTTCTCCTATCATTCATTATGCTCTTCCATCATGATGCATCAGTCAAAGTTTTAGGTGGGATTGAGTGTCCATAAATGAATTGGAATAAATGCATCCACCTAACCATAGTGATTGGTTCATTGGCAGCCAGAGAGAACTGCATGGAGGAGAAAAGTTGAACTGGACTTTGAAGAGTAAATTTTGGTAAATGGAGAGCAAATCACTAGAAAAACTGAAGAGAAAAAGAATACACAAGATTTGTTCAGGAACTGTGAGCAAATCCTTTAACTAGGGCAAAACGTTGTCCTGTTTTTATCTCCCAGAGCTGTCCAGGTGATTAAACTCAATTCTTACATTCAGCAAACAATTATTGAACAGTGTGCAGTGCTGTACTAAGTAGCAGACAGTCTTCAAAGGAAGTTGCCTTCAGGTCGAGAAACCCCACTGCAAAGATAAACCCATTGATTTTAGAACTAAAAGTGCCTACAGAATAATCTAACACAATCCATTCATTTTCAAGTACAGAAACTGAGGTCCAGATAGCTTAAGTGAATGAAAGCAGAAATGCATGCAGGGAAGAACATGAGTTGTAAGAGTCATTTAAATTCTCTTACATTAAAATTCATTCCTTGCAAAGTGAGTAATAGCACAGGAAGCTGTAGCTAGAATTTAGAGATGGCATAAGCAAAGGAACAGGCACATAATAGATACTCAATAAATTCCCCTTTCATGTTCTTTTATTTATTAATCGTAACTAATTTCAAAGCAGAGTTAGAAATAAGAATGTACTGTTTTGACACCCTCCCCAAGAGAGCTTCCTTCTGCACAGTACAGAGGTCCAATGTTGGAAATCTCATAAAAATTAACATCAAAGACATCTGATTTCCTCCAAAAAGTAGCAGGTATCTTTGCAAACTCTTGTTGTCCTGCATATGTATCAAGTTCCTCTGTTCTTTAGACCTGTGGACACCTTTTTTTCAAACCTCACTCCTGCAGGAATTTTTTTTCCCTTCTTTCCTCCTATCCAAATCCTCTTATTTATTCAGTCATTTCAACAGTGGGTCTGAATGGGTTGGCCAGTCTTCAAACATGTTGAGCACTAGCTCTGTGGTAGGCGCTTGACAAGGGTTTAAGATCACAGATCTGAAAAGAAAGTCCAGCTATCAAGGAATGCAGCTCAGATCTGACACAGTCTAGTTGGAGAACAGACAAGTTCACCCAGTAAATATAAGGGATAGTGGTGGAGTAATTGGTATGGTGTCTTGAGAACAGGGAATGAGCGAAGACTGGGTTCCACCTTCAGTTGGCTCTTCCATAGTCTACTCTATCCTCATCCATCATTCCCTCTTCTACCCCTGCTACATACAGAGATGTCCACACATTTAGATCCCTTAAGTGGTTATGTTGTTTATTATCTTTATGTAGATACCAGGATGAAGGTAGAAGTAAGATGTATCCAGTTAGAAAAACCAGGGCATTGTAACCAACAAAATACTTCCAGTAGGTACCTCTGGGTTATCTAGAAAATGGCTCATGCTCAGGAGCAAAGGATAAATAATTCCTTCACCAACAAACTTCACTATAGACCTACCACAGTGTTTCTAGATCTTGCTTGCATGCCAGAATTACCCAAGGAGCATGTGAAAAATACAGATTCTTAGGTCACATATTCAAACTCCTGAAGCAGGGTTTTTGGCATGCAGTGCAGGCATATGGGTTGGTTCTGATGATTAACTAGCAAGTCTTGGGAAATAATGGCTTATGTTGTGCCAAAACTTATCGAACCCTGAGAACACAGAAAATGAATGGAATACAGCCAATCCTCTGCTTGTCTGCTTGCTTTACACAGACTTTTCTGTCCAGTCAGTGGGGAGTGACAGGCAAGCAGAGGTACACAACAGATAAGGTTTTAGAGGTATAAAGTGTCATTAGAACACGAGATGGGAAGAAATGACTCACTCTCAGGAAAGATCAGCTCACTCTGGGGAAGGAGGGAAAACTTCTTAGAGGACTCTGCTTTCAAGAAGAGCCAGAAAGGACTCATGGGAGTCTCCAAAATGAAGAAAGTGAGTAAGAACATTCCGAGCATAGGGCTTAGCCTTCAGGTTCCAGTGGACTCTGTCAGCTAGTCTAAGAGATGCCAGAGTGAGAAGAATTAGGGTATTCTCACTTGGGAAGGGCTCTTGGTGTGTGAAATGGAGACTGTGATGTTGATCCATCTTGTCACTGATTTACACCTGCTTCATCTACCATTTTTATTTCACTTAACCAGACATTTACTGAGCCTCTTTGTGCCTAAGAGACATTCCCAAACAGAATTTGCAACAGAAATACACAAGAGGGACAATAATTTCTTGGAATCTGAAACTCAATAAAAGCTTCCTGAGAAAGATTATACTGAAGTTAGTTTGAAGAATCTGAAAGTGCTTTTTGTAAAAAGGAGGAATAGCAGAAAAGAGCAAAGCATGGAAGTTACACCAAATTCTGTACATTCAAGGAACTACAGCGTCAGTGTGATTGGAGCACAGAATTAGAGGAGAGATGTGGCCATGGATTGAGCTGGGGGTGAAGGTGTGCCCAGGCTGCTGAAAGAACTCTTCTGCCCTGCTGCAGTCTAGACTTCATCTTCTAACTGGCCTTAAGGAACCTTGGTTATTTAATGCAGGGCATTAATGGTTTCTGATTTACTTTTCTAAAAACTCATTTGGAGTATACATATATTTTCTTTCCTCAATAATAAGCCTCCTCTCACCAGGGATCATATCTTGACTCTTCATCTAATTTTCACCAGCACTGCTTAGCAGAGTTAAGGGACACATATTTGAGAGGTCAATAGTTAATGGATTTATTAATCGGTTGAGAGTATAAACCTTCACTTGGGTTAATGTTCTAATCTGATGTCTTAACTCATTTTCTGTGGCTAATAATGCAAGAGCACACACTGGTTAAATTATAAGAAGTGTATTTTGCCTCACAGTTCTGGTCTGAGTTTGAGGGGTTGCATCTGAGGATGGCCTTGTTGCAGAGTCCTTTGATAGTGAAGAACTCACATGGCAAAAGGTAGAAGTATATGAGAGACCTGGCCATACTGGCTTTTACAGAGCAGATCCACTTTCAAGGTAACTTATTAACTTATTGATCAAATGAAAGAATTCATTTGTGAGGGAAGAACCCTAATCACCTCTTCCAGGTCCCACCTCTTAGTATCTATAAGGGGGATTAAATTTCAATCTGAGTTTTGGAAGAGACAGACCATATTTGAGTTACAACATATGGATATGTGGTGACTAATAACAGATATCTCAAACAATCCTAAACCATGCTTCTTAATTTTAACATGTACCCATTTCAACTGGGGATCTCATTAAAACAGAGATTTTAATTTTTTAGATCTTGGGTAAGGCCTGAGATTCTCCATTTCTAACAAGCTTCCAGATGCTGTTGCTTCTCTTACAATTTGTGTGGATTTCCAATTTCAAGAGGCAGGAATCTTATAACTTGTTTGCCTTATTTGGGAAAGTTCTGACACTGGACTTGTTTATGAACTGTGGAACTTCCTACAGGGATTTCAGGAATGGAGTGGCTTCACCATGCAAGACTCCTCCCTAAGACTTCACACAGCTCCTTTGGGAGTTTTCAAGGCAATAGTAAGTCTCTGATGCCCTGTGGGTAGATATTAATATTATTTGTCTTTAAGGGAATTTCTGAGATTGCTGCCAGTTTCTTCCTTGAGCTGCCAAGTATTGAGTTCCACCAGAAAATCCATTAGTAACAGTGGGGTTGATAATGGAACAGCAAATAGAGTCAGAGGACTCCAAAAACAGCATGCTATCAGCATGTAATTTGTTCAAACCTATGTAGAATGACATCTTTACTTGGGAATTTTCGAGTTTGAAATTTGATTGTGGGCTGGTTTGTAATTTTGGGGGTATTTTCCTCTGTTTACTTTCACATGTCATTGTCCTACAACGGCAATTTGGATGTTCCTTGGGTCTCAGGAGCCCATAGGAGGAAAGACAGTTGCATGGTTTAGACTGAAGTCCACATGCTTGATGCTCTCATTACTTTCAACAGGAACTAGGTCTTCATTTTGACATTCTGTGACATGTCTAGTGGCCCTCAGGGAAGCTTCCAGGCACATTTTCTATCATCCTAGATGTGAATGTAGGTTATTGCTTACACTTCTTCCATCATTCAGCAAAGGGCTCATGGTGGCTTCTCATCCTCATACTACTCCCAACAATATGGCCAGTCTCCTTGGTGTCTTCTCCAAACATGGTGGGGTCCATCCCTTGGACTGAAGCAGCCACCCTTTTGTGAGCCTCAACCGGGAGACAATCCAATGTAGCAGAAAAGGGAACTGTCTCTGGAGGTGGAATATCTTAGTTGTGTGATTTTGACAAGTTATTAGCCACTCTATACCGAGTATTTCTTACCTCTAAAATGAGAATCACCAGAGTTCTAAAGTTTCAAAATTGCTGAGAGAATAAGGTAATCCATGTAAGCTCCTAACACTTCATCCAGCCCACAGAAAATACTCGATAAATGCTAACCATTACTCACTGCTTTTCTCTTTATCACCATGGGCAAGCTTCATTTTTATTTCACCACAGCACCGCTGAGATCAGTAAATATGGATTAACATGGCATGGCTGATGCTGAAGGATAAAAAGAGTGGATTAAATTCAGGGGGAAGTATAACTGCTATTTAATAAGAGTATTCTCAGTCACCAGAGCCCCAAGTGTGTGTTCTGGGGTTCCCTCAGGGGGCCTCTTGCTTCCCTACAGGGTTTTCCATGTCAGAAAGCTCAGAGATGAGGACTGTCGACCTAGGTTCATTTCCATGTATGGCATCAGTTCTTATCAGAGTGACTGACAGCAGGACTCTCCACTCCCTTGAGAGAGCCTACTCTGCCTTACCCTGGAATGAAGGCAATGGTCCTTTCTCCTTTCCAGTCTTGCTGCACAGGACAACCAAACTCTTCATCAATTCATACACAATCTCTTTCCAGGCTCATGTGAGGGATAAACTCTCACAATAGTAATAATCGATCTGAATTTTTCTTTGCCCCATTGCTTCTGCAATGAGATTTCTAGAACATGCTTCTTATTTCACTTCTTGTTTAAGCTACTTATTGCCCTCTGGCACTTAGGAGTCAAAATTCACAGTAGCCTAAGAGGCTCTTCAGGAGTGTTGACCTTTCCCTTGAGATGGACTCTCCTCCATGGTTTTCTGTGAAAAATACCCACTCGAACTTCATGACCCAGCTCAAATTTGACTTCCTCTGTGGATTTTTCTCTGAAACCTGATTGGCACCCCATCTCCCCAGATCCCAGCCAGGTTCCCTCCTCCAGACCCCAGAACACTGCACATTACTCCAGCAGCCTTGTAGCTTGTCATGATTGGCTTCTAATTCTGTCTCCCCCATTAAAAGGAAGCTCTGTGAGAAAGGATGGGATTTATCTTATTAATTATAGTGTCCAATTTCTCAAAATGTGTCTGGTGATAGGAGTGACCGGTGAAGGAACTAATGTTTATTTTGCGTTGTATGGAGTATGTATTCAGTGACTCTGGCCCTTACAAGAGGTTTGTGAGATAAGCACAATAAGTATTACTGGGACCTCCTCTTTATGTATGAGAAAAGGAAGTTCAGAGAGCCAGGTAGTTCATCCACAGTCACTCTGTCAGCTAAGGGAGGGAAGAGAGAAATAAATTCAGACTTAGTTCTTTGGAATTTAATGTCAGCAACCCCTTTTGCTACTTTTTCTTTCTCCCCTTTGACAGAAACTAAAGGGTAAGAACTCAAGGAAGACAAGACATGGGGTTAAGAAGACAGAGAAAAGTACTCCCAGTTAAAGCTCTTTGGGTATGATATGCCGGGAGCATATTGCTGACAGATTTTTAGACTTCAGGGAAGATGGTCTTTGATTAAAACAATGAAGATGGGAATGGAAGTGGGAAGGGAGAACCTCCATGATAAATATTGTCACGCTAAGTTGGAGTATACTTAAAATCTAGCCCCAAGCAGACTTTTTAGAGTTTCCTTCTCTTTCAGCAGTCCTCTGGATTGCTTCAAGGGATGGCAAATAAGTTTATAAAGTCTTAAACTGTTGTTAAGAGTCCTTTTTAAAGCTGAAAACAAAACAAACAAACATGAAGTCCTACAGAGCCGAGAATAAGCCCTGGAGAGAGTGAGAGCAGTGGAAACAGTCACTGGAAGGGAGGAGAAGATCACAATGTACCTCGTTTTAAGCCCCATGAGTGCTGTCACCTCACCCACTTGCAAGTCCTGTGGGCAGTCTGAACTTGGCGGGGGGAGACAGGGGAGACGCCAGGACGGGAGGCCTCAGAGCTATTTCAGACTCCAAGCCAATATCCACGGAGACCTTGAGTTATGTCATCGAAACTGTCTGGATTTTGGTCCCTTCATGCCAAATGCGGTTTCCAGAAAAAGGATCCGCCGCATATTTGGAAGCCCATCAACTGAAAGTCGTCTCGTCACTTTACTGCATGATATCTTTTCATTTGTGAAGGGCATATTTATTTTGCTTAATTATGGGCTTTGAGGAGATGGCATAGAGCAGTGGAAAAGCATGGTGCTGGAGTCAGAGAGTCCTGGGTCTGAATCATGGCTCTGCCATCCAACAGGTCTGGGGCACTGGCCTGGTGGCCTCAGTGTCCTTGTCCCTGAACTTAGAATAACCTTGTAATCATTAACTATGTGGTAGGCAAGTTATTAGGATTAGGTGGTTAATACATTTCAAGAATTTTGTATTATTTTACGACTTAGGTATTTAATGATTAGTAGCCATTACTAACAAACCATCTAACTTTTAACAATAACATTCAGCAAGCAAGATTTCACTTGTATTCTGAGCATATGCAGTGGTAGGTAGAGTCTTTTGACGGCAAGATATTGATTATACTAAATTTCCACTTCCCTAAGAGGTTTAGATATATGGATGCTAACTGATGCTGATTTTCAGCACCTTAATAATTTATTATTTTTAAATACTTATTGTTTGTTTTGTAATCATCTATACCATGATGAAATACACTTTTCTTAAGGAAGAAGGCATCCAGAAAAGAGAAGATCCGAAGCTTTCATCTTTATCATTTTTTCGCCAGCTACCTAAGACTTATCTTCTTCATCTGAGGTATGGGGGAAATTATTTGATCTACATATTTCATAAGGACTTTGTTTCATTTTCCCTGAAACAAAAATCAGGTAAGAGTTTTGTAAATTAAAAAGATTTTGTCAACTAAAAAGAAATGTAAATGCAAGGCCTGGGGACTTTTCCAGTCCTTCTGTATAAACAGGAAGTCCTTTATGCTGTGTCCACCTGCCTGATGCTGTTGACTGGCTGGTGTCATATGCTTGAGAGTCGCCTTGAGGTGACTTACAGCCTCTTTCCACCACGGGATGGAAGGAGATTGGGCAACTTTATTGAGCAATCAACTCTTCTGACTCATATTTCTACAGTGCCCATTTTGACCCATGTGCTACCCAGGGTGAGCAAGGAATTTCCCCTCAGGAGATGTTTAAGGAATGTTTTGTCTTTTAAAAATCTTCTAGTACTGTCTGTCTTAGAACTCAGAGAACAAGTATTGGCTCCTACTAATTTCAGATCTGCCGAGATACTCTGGTAAGTGTTCAGAATCCCACTTCTTTAATGAGATTTTATTCACGGATACCATTCTTCCCTACAGACCTAATTGGGATGGAGAAGCCCAGTTAACACATGTGAATGGCAATGAGTGACCAAGAGATACCTTTTAGCTGTGTGTCAACATCTTCTTTTCTTTGCTTTCTGTCTCTGGTTGCTCCTTCAACTTCCTTTCTTTTCCTTTTCTTCCCTTTTACTGTTTTTCCTTGATCAATAGACCTGTCATGGCATACCTAGGCAGAAGTCATTAGCCTCATTGGAAGTACTCAGAACACGAACCATTGTAGACATTAAGTCCAAGTCTGATGTTCTCACCCCTTTCTATTTATTACAATTTTCTGGAGAACTTAATAGATACACGGTGGGAGAGACCTGAGGGTGGCCTGGGACCTGATGGGGTTATTATCTTTGAGATTATGGAGAGTGGACCTGATGTATTAAAAAAGCTTCAAAATGATTCTAATATGCATCCAGGTTGAAGATACTCAGAAAACAAAGAGAACAAAACTACCCTAAAAATAAAGTAAGGTTTCTGGCTCAAAGAGCTGCAATCCTGTGGTTTTGCTATACTTGCTTATTTCCTATCCATCAAATAACAAGTGTTTTTTGAGAACCACAGAAAGAGAAAACTTGTTCATGCCCATACAAATCATCTTGGTGTGTCTCAAAGATAAGGTGAATGAGCATGAAATGCTTTGAGGTCATATTGGTTGAGAGCCTTCCCTCAGCCATATGCTGTGTCAAACACTGGAACCCCACATCATCTCATTTAATCCTCTCAGCAACTCTCAACAAATGGAGAAACAGAGGCACCAAAACCTGTTCACTATCAGAAGTGAAGCTGGAAGACTTGAATACTGGGAATTGATTGAATAGTTTGTTTGTTTATTATATTAGGGACTGAACCCAGGACACTCTATCATTGAGCTACCTCTCCAGTTCTTTTTATATTTTATTTAGAGATAGGCTTTTACTAACTGGCTTCAAACTTGTAATCCTCCTGCCTCAGTCTTCCAAGTTGCTGAGATTACAGGCATGTACCACTGTGCCCTGCATTATCTCCCTTTAAATCATCATACTATACACTTTCTACAGTAGCAGATAATATAAAACTACAAAAAACTAATAAAAGAGTAGATTTTTCTCGGTCTTGGCTGCATGATATAATCATTGAGGACTTTATAAAATTCCTTTGCTTAGGATATAGCCTAGAACAGTTTCATCCTTATGCCTTAAGAGTGGGACCCAGGCTTTTGTAAACACCCTGATAACTTTAGTATGCAGTTAACTCTAATATACAGTTAACTCTAATACACTGGATTAGAGGAAGGAGGAGAATACAGGTGAGGGGCATTAGGAAATCTTCACAGGCAAAATGCTACCTGAATTTGGCCTGTTGAGGCAGATTAAAGCTCTCCCACCACTGTGGACCTCTGATGAACTTGCATAATAAAGGAGAAGGGGCACTACTGATGGAATGAAGTTATTAATTAGGTAAGTGGAAAATGGAGAATTAGCTTGTATTTCCCAGGGAGAACCAATAGAATCACAGGGGTTCTTACCAGTAGAAGAAGGTGAGGATGAGAGACTCAGACAGCAGCACGAAGGGCACTTGGTCCAATACTTCAGGCTCTGAAGAAGATGATGAAGGGCTCAAGGGATACAGGCAGTCAGGGAAAAGATCAAAAAAGAGTCTCTCCTCAGCGTCCAGAATGGGCAAGCCTTGCCAACATCTTGATTGTACACAGTGAGGCCCATTTGGGGTTTCTTATCTCCAGAATTGTAAGAAAAATTAATTTGCATTGTTAAAGCCACCCATCAGGATAATTTGACTTGACAGGAAATTAATACAGTGTCTTAAGAAAAATATAGAATTTAGAGAAATGTGTTGTAAGAATGGAAAATACCAGCTAGTGGCAGATTCAGTTTTTTGTTGGAGCAGAGTATATACTAATTTGGAGAAGTACATGAGACCCTGACTAGCCAGGCCAAAAACTGTAATTAAACTAATAGAGGAAAATGTGCTAAAGTTTAATAAAAATAAACCAAGGTATACTGTAGATATCTACATGCCACACAGCTTCGGTATCTGCTATACACAATGTCTCTACAAAGTAGACATTTGCATTTGTTGTCGATCCAGGATTCAAACCCAAACCTGCTGGACTCCAGAACCAGTAAACCACTGCAGTTTCCACACTGTGTTTTATCTCTTTGCTAAGATCCTTTGAAAGATTAACGGTTTTTCTGATTTTTCTTGAAAGCAAGGCAAGAAAGTGTCATGTCTTTGGGGACCTTAAGGTGCAGAGAAAAAGGATTCTAAACAAGCCCCTTAGAGAACAAAATTGCTGCTAATTCCTAGAATGCTTAAAGAAGATTGATGTGATCTTTTTGTGTGAGAAGGACTGGAGTCGGTAAAGCTGGAAGCCGGCAGGTCAGTCAGGAAGTTGGAATAACAAGGTTCCTGGGACAGAGCTGAACTGAGACTCTGCATGGCAGTCGCCATGGGAATGAAGAGGAGAAAAAAAAAAAAAAAATCCAGGAAACCTTAAGAAAAAAGTCAACCCAAAGAAATTCCCCTACTGAAGAGTGGCAAAGGAAGGCAGAGTCAGGATGACTCCAGGTTTTCAGGACTGGCAGGATCAAAGTGGGATTGATGATGCTCCTGAAAGAAACAGGATGTCAGAAAAGGCATCAAATTTGAAGGATGGAATGGGGAAGGAGGGTGTGGCATAATAAAGAATTCGACAGTGGGCAAAACAGAGTTGTGTGAGACCTCAATACTGGGGCACACAGAAACTGCAGAGAACATTAATATGACTTTTCAACCTCCATTTTTGGTTCTTGATTGGCCTCTCTGGCCTCCCCAGTGAGTTTGGGCTAGTGTCATGGAATCAAATATCAGTTCTTTTAAAGATAGAGCTGAGTTCAAATTCTGTCTCTATTCCTTACTTGCTGTGGGATGCTGGGCATGTAACATTCTTTAAGGGTGATAGCCCTTTATCTTAAAATGGGAATATTAATGCCTAATTCATAAAGCTGCTAAAAAGATGAACATAAAAAGTTAAGATCTTGGCAAAGAAGAGATGCTCAGTGAACACTATTTTCTGCTGTCCTTTAAGATTAGTTTCAGTTGAAATGGTTCTTTCTGAGAGAGTTTTTCCTTTTATCCAGATTTATCAAAAGGAAGTCAAAGTGATTGATGTGGCTTCACTGAGCATTCAAGGAACTGTCTAACTTTGGGGGATATGCTGACTCATTCTCCCAAACGTCAGTGGTTGTTCCAGTTTTGACTCAAGGAAAGACTTGTCACAACTGAAAAATGCACAGTCTCTACTCTGCACAGGAAGGGAGACATCTCCACAGTACTCCTCTCTGAGCTGCAGGAGCACTCAGGTACAGCACTACTGCAATAGGCACACTGTAAGCTTATGTGACTCTTCCAGGGAGACCAAGCCAGTCTGGAGCCCAGAGTGAAAACCAGGCCTATGGACACATCCTTACAGCCTCAGCTGTCCTCTCCCGATTCGCCTCTCTTCCATTTTCTGGTGATGTGTTTTCAGCTCTGAACCAAATAACTGGCATAATTAACAAGAGGAATGCTCCTATAATCATTGTCCTAAAAATGATTGCATGAGATGGCTAGGCACTACCCCTGCATGAATTCATCCCCTGGGAAGGAATACATTCTCTAAACATTTGTTTACTACATAAAATACTAAGACAGAAATGGATAGGGACACATAGATTGGTTCCATAGCTTGACTATTGTGAATTGAGCTGCTATAAACATTAATGTGGTTGTGTCACTGTAGTATGCTGATTTTAAGTCTTTTGAGTATAAACTGAGGAGTGGGATAGCTGGGTCAAATGGTGACTCCATTCCAAGTTTTCTGAGGAATATCCAGACTGCTTTCCATAGCAGTTGCTTCAATTTGCAGTTCCACCAGCAATGTTTGAGTGAACCTTTTCCCCACATCCTCACCAACATTTATTGTTACTTGTATTCTTGGTAACTGCCATTCTGACTGGAGTGACATGGAATCTCATTGTAGTTTTGATTTGCATTTCTCTAATTGCTAGAGACATTGAACATTTTTTTGTATATTTTTTAACCATTCATATTTCTTCTCCTGTGACATGCCTGTTCAGTTCCTTTGCCCATTTATTTGTTTATTTCTTTTCTTCTTGTTGCTGAGTTTTTTGAGTTCTTTGTATATCCTGGATATTAATGTTTTATATGAGGTGCAGGTGGTAAAGATTTTCTTCTATTTTATGAGCTTTCTCTTCATGTTTTTGATTGTGTACCTTGTTGTGAAGAAGCATTTTAGTTTGATGCCATCCTATTTATTGATTAATGGTTTTACTTCTTGAACTTTAGAAGTTTTATTGAGGAAGTCCATTCCTGAGCCAAAATGATGGAGAGATGTAATATCTATATACAATGGAATGTTACTCAGTCATAAAGAAGAATGAAAATATGGCATTTGCTGGTAAATGGATGAAACTGGAGAATAGCATGCTAAGTGAAATAAGCCAGTCCCAGAAAACCGAAGGCTGAATGTTCTCTCTGATATGTGGATGCTAACCCACAACAAGGGAGGGGAAGTATAGCAGTTCACTGGATTAGACAAAGAGGAATGAAGGGAAGGGAGGGTGGATGGGAATAGGAAAGACAGTGGAATGAATTGGACCTAACTTTCCTATGCTCATATATGCATCCATGACCAGTGTAACACCACATCATGTACAACCACAAGAATGGGATCCTAATTGAAATGGGTCCCTCTCCATGTATGTATGATCTGTCAATATACACCATACTATCTAAAAACAATAAATTAAAAATTAACATCTAAAGATATAACCAGAGAATCATCCCACAGTTTCCATTTAGTCATCCCTTTCATTATATGAAAGATTTGTTACCTGAAAAATAAATCTTTTAATTTTAGATATTAAAATTAATATTTAGCAATATGTTTCAAATAAAGATACAATGCTTGTTATGAAAAAAAGCAATGGATAGGGAATACTTAATGAAGTTTCTGGGATTGTACTCCATCTATTATGAAGAAAGGGAGGTTAAACTGCCAAATGATCACATGACTCATCCAAAGGTATACTACTTAGAAGAGCCAAGATTTCAAACCTGCTATGTCAAATTCCAAGGTCATTTTCCCTTTTCCCATTGCCTATTAGCCAATAAACTCAGGACCGTTTTTAAGAAAGACTTATTTATTTCTAGATTGAACCTCTTATTATTTTTTTTAATTCTCAGACCTTACCAGACTTTATTTTTTCTAGAAAATTTATGACATTCCTTATTCTCTAAATGTGGCTTAGTCAACGGTTTATTTACAAACTATTGGGAAATAATATAACATCTGCTACACCCAAGAAGCCAGTCTGCTTCTTTTCCATTTTGTTTTATACCCAATGTCAACTTCAGAGTTTGCATTTTACAGAAATTCATTCTGGAGGCTTTAGCAAAGTTTACTTCTTTCGCCATCTCCTCTTTAGTAAACACATCCTGCATCCTTTCCTTGTCATAAGTACCTCATGGCAGAGTACATCTTGTCACCATCCAAGATGACATATTCTACTGACTGGAGAGGAAATTCTGATCCAGAACCCAAAAGAGCAGAGTTTTCCATGTAAAACCATTCCCATTGCTGACTAGTAAATTTCCGTTTCCTGAAACTGTGACTTTTTCTTTCTGATTCTTGATGCAACCCTATTTCAGGAGTGATGTTTGACTTTGTAGGCTTAAATCTAAACGTAGAATTGGAATTGATCCTTGGTAAGATGTGAAATACTTGGCATTGTTGGGGCTATGGGATACAGCACAGTTTGTTCCCAGTGCAGGAGTAGGTCAGAGTAGAGATCCCAAAGGAAGGGAGGGTCATGTCAGAGGAAGTAGCTGCTAAGGCTGTTAGGATTTAATAAAGTGATGATGATAAAATAAATGAGGAATGGAGGTCAGTGGGAGTGAGATAATTGAATCATTGGGATTTAATGAGACGGTACCTGTAATGGTCTTAAGTACAGGGCTGTGCTCTTTGCAATTTCTCAACAAATGGCTTTCGCTGTGAGCAGCAAGGTCACTAGGAGCAGCAGCAAATCAGAGCAAGATGAATTGGGGATCTCCTAGGTTTTGTCTTTGAGAAACATTGCTTTCTAGGAACATGAATAAGTACAGAGTCTGGAAAAAGGAAGCTGTTTAATAAATGTTAGTGATTATTATTATTACCTTTAACATTGAAGAAGACAGATAGGCTCAAGGTCTCTGTTCTAGTGCCTAAGTTTGATCCACTGTGAGTTGAATATTGTGCAGGGTGAGAGATAGAGGTTAAATTTCATTTTGTTACATGTGGCTTTCCATTTTTCCCAGTACCATTTGTTGAACAGGAATCTTTTCTACAGTGAATGTTTTTTGCCCCTTTGTCTAGTATGAGAAAACAGTATTTGTGTGGGTTTGTCTCTGTGTCTTCTATTCTGTACAATTGGCCTATGTGTCAGTTTTAGTGCCAATACCATGCTGTTTTTGTTATTATAGACCTGTAGTATAGTTTAAGGTACAAGGAGTGAAAGGGGAGGAGGGAATATGGGGATAGGAAGGATAGTAGGATGAAACAGACATTACCACCTTGTGTACATATATGACTGCATGACCGATGTGATTCTACAACATGTACAATCAGAAAAATGAGAAATTATACCCCATTTATAATTGCTATATCAAAGTGCATAAATGCATTCTACCATCATGTATAACTAATTAGAACAGATAAAAAAATTTAAAAAAGAAGGCTCGTCCTTTTTCAAACCCTAAATTACCATTCACATTTATATAGTCATAGCTCTGATCTCCTTTCTGAATTTCAGACTCATGTACCCAGCAGTCCTTGATGCGATTTCCTCTGTAAGTCCTTCTCAGAATCCTGGACCAGCATAGAACCCCGTATAATATGCTGCAATATTGTTTTGTATTTCTCACTATCATTTTTCTATCTACATTGCTGTGGTTGTTTTTAATTGACTATTTTCCCTGGGATATATTTGGTGGGGGAAGGAACTCCAGAATGATATTTGTCTATTCATCTCTTTATCTCCAGGGTCTAGTAAAGTGTCTGGTTTGTAATTGCCACTTATGGAAAGTTGATGGATAAATATAATGATTTAAACCATTGTAAGTTTTCTTATTTGTTTGAAAGGATATCAGTATTATCATGCCTCTCATCTACTATGACACTACAGTCTTTTTGATGATTGATATTTTTGTGAGATGCAATAAGAACAAATTACTAGAAAAAAAACAGTAAAAAATAACAAATAAGAGGTCCAAAATGCCACCCAAGTTTTCATTAATAGATTCGACAGATTTGATATTGTTGTTGAATAATAACACAAGTTTATAAACACTCTTTAAAAAAAAGAAGACAGGTAAACCATTACAAAGTCAGATGACAAAGTGCATCAATAGTTGCATCCACCCAAATAGAAGCACAAAGTTAAACAAGAGTCTTAGTAGGACTGAGGAGCCCTGAGCTCTGTCACAAGCTGGGCAATTTAATTTCTCACATCTTTGTTTAGACCCTTAAAGAGAAGGGAAGATAATAATTCCTTAAACTGCCCAATAAGAATTCCAGTACCTCACCCTCCAATCAGCTTGGATGGGTGCTAGGAAAGTTCTAGGGAAGCTCATTTTGAACAAACATCCCTAGTAATGCTTAGGATCAGGTAAAATTGAAGTACACTGGGCTACACCAATCCAAAAAGTCCCCTTACCACCTGCTCTAAAATTCCAAGAGAGTACTAGTTAGGCAACCATTTATGTTCAGTCCCAATTTCAGAATGGGAGCAATAAAATCCCAGAGTTGGGTTCCACTGGTTCTGTGTGGGTTTGTATATGTGTATATGTATAGGGGGGATCATTATAGTGATGAGATATTTTTAAAGTTGTTGACTCTCAAGTCACCACTCTCCAGGATGGTTAAGCTATGGCTGGACCAAAGCAGGAGTTATGAACAGGTGACCTTGTATCATCTCTTAGAAACTTACGATTCCTTGAGAATGATGCATGTTTTGTATATCAACTACTGTTTATCTCCACTTGTCTGAAGTCAGTGAGTCATGAAAAAACCAAAATTGCTATAGAAATGTCAAATTGGAAGATGGCTTTGTTTTAGTTAGAAGAATTTTTGTGGAACTATGACTTAAGCTTTTGTGTCTCAAAAGATGAGGTGGATTTCCCTCGGAAAAGACTCAAGAAACCCCAAGGAAATGGAAGATTTTTTGGTACTAAATACTTGGAAAAAGACAGAAGTCTCAATCCATTAGTCATAACCAAATGCCCGTGATGATGTTCCTCTTTTTTACGACTCTTCTGGAAAGATTAATGGTTCTTTAATCTGACCCTTCCTTTCCACATGGGGCTCCCACCTCCAGCCTGAGTTGTCTATTTATCTCAAGATGGTTCTGGTAGTCAAGCAACTGGTTTAATTGTCTCTAGCCTACTTTTCCTCCAATTCATTCAGTACTCCTGTGCCAAAATAGTTCTTCCAATATCCTCTTTGCAAATTATCAATACCATTCTTAAGACCCCAAAGACTGCCATTGTGCTTATAGAAAATATAAAATTAAAGATTCTCAGGTGGCTAGGACCTCACAAATCAGGACAGTGAGCTCCTGAAACTCAAATATCTTTGTCTGGTATTCAAGGACCTCTTACTTCATGTATTAGTCAGGGTTAATGTTTATGAATCACAGAAACTGACTTGGAAAATTCAGTGATTCACAAAACTAAACAGCAAGAGGAAAACAAGTGAACAGAATCGGGGGTTTGAACATCAAAATTCTTTCTCCATCTCTTTTCCTAGTTCTTCTACTAGATCTCTTTCCTGGGGGCCTCTGGCAGATTTAGGTTTACACCTATATAGCTTTCACCAAACAGAAAAAAAAATCCTTTTTAAGTAATTCCAAATGTTCATATCCTAAAAAAGATCTTTGATTGAATGCCTTCATTTAAGAATGAATAAAGTTTGGGGTTATCAGACCCAATTGGAACCATATGGTTGAGTGGGGGTAAGGTATATGAAGCAGCTCCCTAAAAGAAAGAGGTCCTTGTAGATAAAAATGAAGGCTTCTGAGTAGATAAGCAATTACAGTGTCTTACTAATCAATTTCTATTAGCTTGCTTTATGCTACTCACAATTTTTTTTTACAAACTACAGTTCTAACCAATGTTTCCTCAACATTTATATATATAACATTTATTATATCAATTATATATATATAACATTTATATATATAAATGTTGAGGAAACATGTATCTTTGTGTACACACACACACACACACACACACACACACACACATTCTAATCTTTGAGGTTTTTCCAATACAATTCCCTGTGTCTAAAATGTACCACCTCTTTCTCTCTGCCTATAGTCTCCTACAAAACCTATCTGAAGTTTCTGCTTCTTGGTGTACCCTGGGGTTCTGAGATATCATTCCAAGGATGCACCATGTTTATTTGACTCAGCTGATACTAGGCACACACTATATAATATCAGCAATTACTCTTTCAAGAATTAGATCACAACTGTATTCAACACTACCAATCATAATTACCCTGGTTTAATAGATTATTGCCAGTGGGAACTCTGGTCAAGGGAGAGTAGTAAAAGTTTATCCCTCAGATTGTATTTGAGTATCAGTTCAGGAAGCAGCTTCAATAGGACTCAGTATGTTAGGAAGAACCCAATCTAGGGCCAGAGTTCCACTGGTAAGGAAGGGCTTATAGTTCTCTCTTCTTTGAGTTTTTCCTTCATCTCACATTCAACTCTACATCAAAGCACAAACACCTTGTGTTTGACAAGGATAGTTTCACAAATAGCAAATAAAAACAACGAAACACTTGATGCTCCCATTGCAGTGCTGGTTTACAACCATGTCCCTTGCTTAACTATGGTAATAAAGTGCCTGGTCTTGAGTCCTCTACCTTTATCCCTTGAAGTATTTTTTCAAAGAATTATCAATTAAGATTTTTAACATGTACATAAAAATTAAAGATAGTTTGCTGAAGAAGACATACATAGAATAAAAAACAGTGATCATAGAAACAAAAGCTTCATGGAATGTTTTTGCTGACACATAGGAAAAGGCTTTTTCAAAATTTGTTCTTTTTTTAATGTCTTTATTAGTGCCTTGTAGTTAGACATCATAGGGGGTTTCACCTTGATATAATCACACCTGCATGGAATGTAATTGACTCCATTCCAATACCCAGTATTTCCACATTCCCTCCCTTCTTCCTCCCCTGGTCCCCTTTCTTCTACCTGACCAGTCTTCCGTCTATTTATTTATTTTTAATTTTGCTTTATAGACATACACTGATATGTACATAATATAATTTCATCAATTTAATTTCACAGTTCCTCTTTTCCCATCCCTCCTCTCCCCCTCAATCCCATTCCTCTACTCTACCCATCTCCCTTCTTTTTTCATGGGATCCCCACCTTTTAAAAATTATTTTACTTTAGCTTTGCATATGAGAGAAAACATTCAACCTTTGACTTTCTGAGTGTGGCTTATTTTACTTAGCATGATGTTCTCCAGTTCTGTCCAATTACCAGCAAATGACGTCATTTGATTCTTTTTTATGATTGAGTCAAACTCCATTGTGTATTTATACATTTTCTTTGTCCATTCATCTGTTGATAGGCACCTGAGTTGGTTCCATACCTTGTCTATTGTGAACTGGGCTGCTATTGTACTGGCTATTGTGATGTGCCTGTATCACATTATGCTGATTTTTAGTTCTTTTAGATAAATACTGAGGAGTGGGATAGCTGTATCATATGGTGATTCTAATCCTAGTCATTTGAGGAATCTTCCAGGTGGTTTTATTAACTTGCAGTCCCACCAACAAGGTATGAGTGTACCTTTCTTCCTGACATCTTTGCCAGCATTTATTATTATTTGCATTCTTGATGGTTGCTAACTGGAGTGAGATGAAATCTCAGTGTAGTTTTGATTAGCATTTTCCTGATTCCAGGGATGTTGAATAATAATTAACATTTTTTTCATTTATTTTTTGACCATTTGTATTTCTTCTTTTGTGAAGTGTCTGTTTAGTTATTTTGCCCATCTATTGTTTGGGTTATTTGGTTTTTTGGTGTGAAACTTCCGAGTCCTTTATCTATTCCGAATATTAATCCCCTGTCAAAGGAGCAGCTGGCAATGAACTCCTACCATTCTGTAGGCTCTCTCTTCATGCTCTTAATTGTTACCTTTGCTGTGAAGAAACTTCTTAATTTGATGCTTTCATGCTTTTGATTCTTGGTTTTATTTTTGTGTTTTAGAAATCTTGTTAAGGAAGTTGGTGCCTGTACAAATATGATAGTTGACCGTATGTTTTCTTCCAGCAATTACAAAGTTTATGGCTTAATTCCTAGATCTTTGATTGACTTTGAGTTGACATTTGTGCAGGGTGAGAGGTAGGGATCAGTTTCACTCTTCTACGTATGGCCATTCAGTTTTCCCAGCAGCATTTGTTTAAAAGACTATCTTTTTTTCTAATATATGTTTCCGGCACCTTTGTTGAGCATCAGTTGACTGTATGTATATGGGTTTGTCTCTATATCTGTTCTGATGACAATTCTGGGCTGTTTTTGTTACTATAGCTCTGTATATAGTATATATAATATACTATACATAATATATAAGTATATATATTATAATTATATATAATATAATTCGAGGTCAGATATTGTGATGCCTCCAGCATCGGTCTTCTTGCTCAGTATTGCTTTGCTGGATCTTTTATTCTTATACAGGACTTTTAGCACTCCTTTTTCTAGTTCTGTGACGAATATCCACTCTCATCACTCCTATTCAATATAGTTCTTGAAACTCTAGCCAGAGCAATGAGGCAAGGGAAGGAAATTAAAGGGATACAAATAAGAAAAGAAGTCAAACTATTTGTTTGCTGGTGACATGATCTTCTAGGTAGAAAACTTCCCCTACCACCAGTGCAAAAAAAAAAAAAAAAAAAAAACCAAACAAACAAAAAACAAACAAAAACAAGCAATCAAAACACAAAACAAAAACCAAAAGCTCCGCCAGAAGACTTCATAAGCTGATAAACACATTCAGCAAAGTAGCAGGCTATGAGATCAATATGCAAAAATTGATAGCCTTCCTATACTTCAATAATGTATCTGCTGAAAAAGAAATCAGGAAAACTATTCCATTCACAATAACCTGAAGATAAAATAACTTTTGAATAGATCTAACCAAGGAGGTGTCTTCTATTATGAAAACTACAAAACACTGAAGAAAGAAATTGAAGAAGACCTTGAAAGGCAGAAAAACCTCTCATGTTCTCAGATAAGCAGAATTAACAATGTCAAAATGTCCAAAAGAGATATACAGATTCAATACAATCCCCATCAAAATTTTTCTTAATCTTATCGTTTTAGTTCATAATACTAACCCATCGAAATTACTTCACAACTTGCATATGTTTCTAGATGAACAGGACACAACAGTGAATATAGACTCACAGGGATAGTTTTAACTCCAATTTAATCTTTTACATCACTTTTTAAAACAAGATTGACTGAACACTTTGACTTTTACCTTGGTATGTACAGAACTGGAGGAAGCAGAGAGTAAGTTTTAGTGAAGTTCCCAAACTTAGGACAAAAAATAACCAAATTAAATTCAAATTCATGACCTTTTTAAAAAAAACCCATTGGAGACCTGAGGTCACAAAACAAATAACTGACCCAAAATCTAAGACGAGAAGTGACTCCAGGGAGAGAAAACTCATGAATGTGTGCTCACCTGGATTGTGAGCACCTGGACACTAGTAAGAATTCAGCTGTCCGAACATTTGGCGGAGGATCAGTGTAGGCTAGTGGCACAGAGTGAAAACCTCTGGAGGCTTTGGAAATTGAGGGAGCCTACCCCTTTCTGTAGGTTCTATCTCCATGAACTCTACAGAGTGCTCACAGAAGAGTGTAAGGAAGAGCCATAGAACCCTGCAGGGCAGAAGAAGAGCGTCCCTGTGGGGAGGTCAAGAAACCTCACTGGAGAAACAAAAGGGCTAATCTATCAGGGAAAGGGACAACCTGCTGGCTTTAGGATATTTGGTGACAATCATTGCAGCTGAGGGAAGGAAACAGGAGGGAGAAAAAGTCTAATCTTAGAAAAGGAGGCAGGATTCAGTGCTGAACCCAAAACTGCTGTCAGGAGGAGAATTGAAAAGGCCACACACATACCTAAGAGTCTTCATCAGAACACCAGAGCTGGACCTCCCCTTCACTGTGAGGCTAAGAAGCTGCAGGTAACATCTGCAGCCAAATATTGCAGAGAGTGGTGGGTGAGCATCAAGTACGTGGAAAGAGAAACTCTCTGAGGCACAGCTTAAATGAAAGACCTAAGCTCAGATGGAATACATCCATGACCTTCAACACCCCTATCTGCAGGAGTTTGAAGTATGTGCTGCATTGAGCATAACTAGAGTAACAACAAAAAAGTCAAAAAATAGTCCAATTACTAGTTGGATTAATACAAAGTCCCTATTAAGGTTCTTGTACAAGGAAAGAAATGCATGGACACATTGACTGTCTGAAACCTTCATTTATTTTTACTGAAATCCACAACTTATGTGGATATTAACAAAAAAAAAAAATTAAGAAATACAGTAAAAAGTAAGAAAAAATATTATTTTCCAAAGGGATGGAACAATTATCAGAAATAATTTCAAGACCTACTATAAAGTGACAGTAATTAATGCTGTATGGCATTGGTGAAAGAACAGATTTTAAAAATTTATGTGCTAGCATAGAAAGCCCAGAAATGTGACACACAAGTATTGTCAACTGATTCTTGACAAAGATGAGAAGTTAATGCAACGGAGAAATGCTAGTTTCTTAGTCTTCACAAATTATGCTGGAACAATTGGACATCCATATGCAAAAAAAAAAAAAAAAAAAAAAAAGATTTCAACACACGTTGTACAAAAATTAACTTAAAGTAAGTCAGGAACCTAAGTTTGTAGCATAAACCTGTGAAAGAAGACAATCTGTGTGGATTTGGGATCCGGTGATGAATATTTAGCTATGACACTGAAAATAAAATTCGTTTTTAAAAATGATAAGCTATATTAACACCTATAACTGTTGCTTTGTGAAACACAGTAAAAGCAATGAAAGGTAAGCCACTGATGGAACAACTATTTGCAAATCACATACTGATAAAGGGCTTGCCTGCAGAATATGTAAAGTACTCTTAAAATTCAATAGTTAGAAAGTAAGCAATATAAATTTTTAAAATGGGCAAAAGATCTGGACAGAAACTTCCCCAAAGAAGACACACAGGGCCAGGGATATAGCTCAGTTGGTAGAGTGCTTGCCTCGCATGTACAAGGCCTGGGTTCAATCCCCAGCACCACAAAACAAAACAAAAAAAAAGCAAAAAAAAAAAAAAGAGAAAAAAGAAAAAAAGAAAGAAGATGGACATGCCAATAGAAAAGTGAAAAGATGCTCAACATCATAAGAGTTATGGAGTCAGATGTATCCTTCCCAGTTCTTATGCTAAAACCCGCCCCCCCACTCCCTCCCTGCCCCTGGCATTTGGAGATAAGGCCACCAAGAAGATAAGTAAGGCTAGGTGAAGTCATAAGGTGGTCTCCCCATTGAAGAGGAAGAGACACCAGTGTACTGTCTGCATTTGCACAGAGGAAGAACCTGTGAGGACCCAGTGATGAGACAGTCTTCTATACATCAGCAAGAGAGGCCACACCAGAAACCAACCCAGAAAACACCTTGATCTTGGACTTCCAGGCACCACAACTGTGAGAAATAAGTTTCTGTTGTTTTGGCCACTCCAGTCTGTGGCTTTTTGTTGTGGCAGTCTTAGCAGACTAATGCAATTAGTCATTAGGCAAGTGCAAATTAAAGCACAGTGAGATACCACTGTATGATACAGAAATGGCTAATATATGATACATTAAACCCGACAATATGAGGCACTGGCAAGGATATAAAATAGTAAGAACTCTCCCTCAGGTTTGGTGTGGTGGTGCACACCTGTAATTCCATCAACTCTAGAGACTGAGGCAGGAAGATCACAAATACAAGGCCAGTCTCAACAGCTTAGGGAAACCCTATCTCAAAAAGAAAGAAAGAAAGAGGCGGGGAGAAAAAAAGAAAGAAAGAAAGAGGGGGGGAGGAAAAAAAGAAAGAAAGAAAGAAAGAAAGAAAGAAAGAAAGAAAGAAAGAAAGAAGAAAGGAAGAAAGAAAAAAAGGAAGGAAGGAAGGGAGGGAGAGAGGGAGAAAGAAAAAGAAAAAAGAAAGGAAAGAAGGAAGAAAGAAAAAGAAAGGCAAAAAACAAAACTAAAAAGGACTGGGAATGTAGCTCAGTGGCAAAGCCTGCCTGGATTTAGGGCCCAGTACTAACAAACAAACAAACAAAAATCAACTCTTGGAGGGAATGCAAAGTTTTGGTAGTTTCTTACAAAGTTATTCAAACATTACCACCACCCAACAGTCCCACTCCTTGGTATTTGCCTAAGTTAATTGAACATGCAAACATTTATAGCAACTTTATTCATAATCACCCCTAAACGAAACAACTACAGTGTACTTCAACACATAAATGGAACATCCTTTTGATGAATTGCTACTGAGAAATATAAAGGAGCAAAATATTGATTCACACAGCATTATGAATGGAATCTTGAGTGCATTTTGCTAAGTGAAAAAAAGTCACAGAAAATATAACATATAATGTGAATTGGTTCTTACAAGATTTTGGAAAAGGCAATATCATAGGGATGGAGAAGAGTTCAATGGTTGCCAAGAGTTGGTAGAAGCAGGAGGGCTGACAATAAACGAGGCACACAATCCTCCAGGGTGATAGAACTGCTAGGTATGGTACGAGGCCGGTGGACACGCGATACTGTGTTCTTGTCAAAAGCTTTAGTTTGCCACAAAAAAGTTAAATGTATGTGAATGAAAAACATCCAGGATGGAGAGGGAATCCCAGGAAGGAATTTAGATGGTAACAAATAAGTATAACTGTATTCTATTCAATATAGGACAAAGTGTCAGTTAAGAGAATGAGAACAGAGGGAGCTGGCTTAAGTCACTTTGGAAACCAGTGTTTTCAATGGATACTACAGAATTAGAGACAAAAGATCTGTATAATAATACTGCATTCTAGTGGGTAAATTTGTTTCTCATATGGATAACTCAGCAATTCCGAAGATACTTGACATGCATCTATGGTGAAGCAAGCAAATGCTATAGATCATGTCAGGCACATTTCTCACTCTGAGAAAGAAATTAAAATAATCAGGAAGGAGGACAAAAGCTAGAATGAACTTAGTGGGGTATGTATGTTTGATTTATACTATGTACACACACATATATATATGAACACATATCCACATGTGTATATGTATAGACTCACATACATATATACATGTACATTACACACTTATGCACATCTATATGTACATATAGATTCATATACATATATGCATACAGAAAAATAAATGCATGTATGAATGCACACATATACATGTGCATACACACATGCTGCACATATGTATGTGCCTACACTGTGCATGTGGACATAGAAATGCATGCATTCACATATAAATGCACACGCATGTATTTGTATGTATGTGCATACACACATATACATGCATGCACATACACACTTATGCAGATTCATGTGTGTACATGCATGTACACACAACATGCACATATGTATCCATATGTGTATATGCTTATACGTATGTGTAAACACACAGATATATGAACACATACAGTGTTTGCACATACATATATGTATATACATATGCATCTATGGATTAATATGTATGCATATGTTCACTAGCTTTTTCCCTTGACAAGAAATGATATCTAAGTAGCAAAGAACATAACTGACACCCAGATCTTGGTTTTTATTTATTTTTTTATTTATTTATTTTTTTTCAGATCTTGGTTTTTAAATACCATTTTCTAATAAAATGAAAAATGTCTCATTAGAGGGCTAGAGGAAGGAAAATTATTTCATTTTAAAAGTTTAAAGATATGGCTTTTATGTATTTTATCTCTCATGCGGAGAAGCTTGAGATTCCAAAGGAGTCTCTATCAAGGACAAACAAATAAGAATTTGAGTAATTTAGCCTTGTTACTATGAACTTTCACACATTTGTTAAACCTTGCTAACTGGTGTAGGTCATTGCAGTTTCTCTGAGGAAGTCCCTAGCCTCCTGCTTCAACCTTCAGCGTTTAATGGGCATGACTTCTCCACATCAAGGATGACAACACTGGAATGCCTCTTCCCAAGTTTGAGCCTCTTGACTGCACCTTTGCTTTATATTTCCCCAGAATGCTACCTTTCTGTGAAGGTGGCCACAACTGATATGATCTTACAATCAGGGTTGATCTGTGACATGGCTGTATTCTAAGGTCATGGTAAGGTGAGAGAAGAGGAGACAGACCAGGAAAGGGCAGACTGTAGTGGACTCTGATCACAAGGGAAGCCCTTTCTTGGGAATCGAAACTGATAAACAAGGATAGACCCTCACTGGTCATGCCTTTACAGTAATCCCAATCTAAAATAATCTGAGATTGTCTCCTAGGAATTTGCAACTTCAAACTGAAGGATATAGAGATGTGAGATTAGGAGAAAGAGTAGGAAATTTGGCCTGCAAGGGACACAGAGTCCCTTGCTTCTGCCTTTTCTGAAGCTTGGATGCCATCCACATTAGATTCCTGTGGCTGTTGTAGAAAATTCCCACAAACTGGGTGACTGGTGACAATAGAAATTTATGCTCTCACAGTTCTGGAGGCCAGAAATCCAACAATCAAGGGGTCAGCACAGCTCTGCTCGTAGGAGATGTGCTGGGAGCAAACCTGCCCTTGGTCACTTCTGGCTTCCTTGACTTATGGAAATCACTTCCATTTCTTTCTCTGTCTACATTGTCTCCTCCTTTTCTGTCTGTCCACTCTTTGTGTCTTTTATAAAGACACCTGTTGTTGGATTCAGGGTCCACTTGGACAATGGAAGATAACCTCCTCAATGAACAAGTGATACACTAATTCATCTACAAAATCTTCTTTATTTTCTGAGTAAGATAACATTTACAGGCTCTTGGGATTATGATATAAATTTAGGGGACCTACTATCCAACCCAAACAACATACCATCCTCTCAATTAATTTCTTCTTTTTCTCAAACTCAGTAGTGCCATTTTCTATTATTTTCAACTGAAAGAACTTACGTACTTTGGCTTCTCAGTATTTGCAGCAGCAATTGTAAGTGGCTTGTACCACCTGTTTACTACACCTGACCTCTGAAATTCTCCAATTTTATTGTAAAAAAAAATTTTTTTTGCTTTGGAGCTTGTTAAAAATGCAGGCCTCTGCCCTCATCCCCTGAAATTTGCAGCTGGTTGGCCCAGGAATCTTCATTTTTAATGACTTCTAAATGTTCCTGTGATGAAAGAGGAATGGAGAAATCAAAAGAGCTCAGGCCATTATAAGGTCCCATTCAAACACCAACAAGAGGAGAAGCAGTGAAAAAATCTTGGAAAACTTTAATGATGTTGTTTATATAGTAAAACCATAAAATCTTTTAAATAAGGTACATTCAATTTCTCAGAGCTTCTAATATTCAGATAATTTATAATTCACACACTTCCCAACATTAAACAATTGACTAAATAATACATTTTCTATAAAATGAAATTACAGCTTATACAGATAAAATTATATTACAAAAACACTCCACACAGGAAAAATGGCAACATCTACTAGAAAACCCTACAAAATTCCCATTAAAAAATATATATTTTATCTCTTTCATCTTGTCATAATAATAAACAGAATATAGTTTTTATTTCTAAAATTAAGTCTTATACCATATCTCTCTAGGACAATAATATGTACAAATCTTATATCTGAGTGAATATAAATAGCAATACTGCAATAGTGTTACAGATATATTAGTAACTTTTGCAACTGAAACAAAACAAAACAACAACGTGGATTTCTAATAAAAACCTGTAGGGCAGCTGAAATCTCAAAGCTACTTAAGTTAGACATTCCCATATTTAGAAAGGCATGATGGAGTCTAGTTTTTATTATTATTTCCAGTTGAATTACTGCTAGCAGTAACAAGGGAACATACAGTCAATGGATACTGGACCAGTCCTGATAATTGGATCAATTATTTGGGATTTATTGAACTTTTGGGGAGATATTAGTTCTTTCTTTACACCATAGTTTCTTTTAGTGCCCTGTGGCAAAAATTAGTTATTAGTGATGAGAAAGAAATCACCGTACCCCCTCAATGCCTGAGAAACAGTCTACTTATCCATTGGATCTGGCCCATAATGAGTCTGGTTATAAGCAGCTTATTTTTACTGATTGGACCTGGTTCCCTATCATTTCTAAAAATAGCTTCTGATACAATCTGTACATTGTGAAGCTGTGAAGGAACCTGATGGACTTCTTCAGACTGTGTGTGACAGCTTTGGGGAAGTGATAGGTTTTCAAGTGCTTGAGTGCATGCACCAGACCCTTCAGGGTGTCCTGGTCACCATTTTTTATTCTCCACAAACTGAGCAGCTTCAGGAGTTGTTCACTTGATTTGCATGTCTTTCTTGTTCTTTCAATATCTTCTATTCCAACTTTCTTCCCTGGTAAGCTTTCCATCAAGCTGCGAAGCTGCTCAAAAGTGAGGTTTGCGTGTCCAATGTGCCGCTGCACACCATTTTCGCAGAGGTCAATATCTGCATAAAGCAAAAGCCCAAAGAGATGTTCACATCATTTATATTCATCTAATGCCATCAAAAAACCAACCTGAGGCAAAAGGTTCTCACAGAATTTCATAATTTTAAAGATAAACTTTCCCTTCTTTTTTTTTTTTTTTTTTTTAGGTGACTTAAGTGACACTCGTTATTTCTGAGAACTAAGATAAATATCACTTCATATTATAATAGGATAATATGCTATATATTCTAGGCACCCAATGAAGCTTTGTGAGAGTCCCTAATTTTGAAAACTAAGAGTGGAAAAATAAAGACAAATCACTCTCAGTTTTCAAAGATCAATTGGAGACCATAAGAGTTTGGAAAATAAAGAAATAAAGTAGTCAAGTTAGCTACATTATAATACAAATTTCACTAGTGGAGCACTGATATGGGCACTCTTGGAAGAGCTGCTTTAACTAGTCTTTCATAAATGCACTCAGCACTAGAGGAGTACCACTGTAAGGCAGATATCTGCAAACCCAGGAGCCTGAGTCCAAGGAATTGGAGGATACACACATCCAGAGGCTATTTCAGCAGTGAGTTGGGCATAAACAGGAGGCAGTAACTAACTTTCTATTAGCAACATGAGTCATTTAGTATCTGTGAGCCTGAAGGCAAGTAAAGTCAGTTCATCTTTTGGGGGCTGTAATATACTCCTTTAGAAAATAGGGAATTTGGTCCCTTCCAATTCTAACAGTTTCCGATTCTCTATTTCCTGTTCTTTTGGCTTCAGGGCTAATTATATGTTCAAAGAATACTTTTGTTTTGCCAGAAAACAGAAGAAAAGTGAGCTCTTTGCATAAGCAAAAGCATTCAACTCTCAATACTCTGGTTCCAGATGTTTGAGGGTTTCAAGATGGTATAGGAAAGCTCAGTTGTTTAACTACTAGTGAAGAACAGAACGAATTTCTTATTGGCACTGTCTGCTTTAGGAAAACCACCCTCAATTTTCTGACGTGTTCTCCCAATGATAATTGAAGTTAGAACTCTTTCCATTGTATATCCTAAAACTTACAGTCTGTGAAGGGTTACAGTCCACAGGGATTTCCTCTTTTTGTGTTTTCTATCACATTCTTTGTATTTTCCATCACATACAGGTGCGCTCTCTCTCTCTCTCTCTCTCTCTCTCTCTCTCTCTCTCTCTGTGTGTGTGTGTGTGTGGTCTCCTTCTGTATCTTAATTCCTCTTGCCAACACACCATTCATTTCTAAAGGAGATTCTTTGGAAATCTCTAAAACATAAGAATATCTGGTCTTTTTTTCATTTTATTATTTTTTTATTTAAATTTTATTTTTACAGACCGCACTTTGATTCATTGTACACAAATGGGGTACAACTTTTCATTTCTATGGTCTTAACCATTTTTTTAACCCAAGAAGCTCAAACACTTTTCAGACTTTATCTCATGAATCCTCACCATACATGCCATTTAAATGGCGATTTTAAAACAGGTCATGTGGTAAGAATGAATGGGAGGATCCATGTGAGACATGCAGCATCTCTCTGAAGAAAACTGCCAAATACAGAGCATAGCTTCTTGGTGGAAATGTGAGACGAGACCCAAAGTGGCTGAAGACCTTCTCCTAGGCATGCAGGGAGGCTAAGAAAATAGCTAAAGGGTCTGCAAACAAATTCCTTAATGTCTAGTCCTGTACTTGAAGTGCATATTTCCTTTTGGAGTATTCAATGTACTTTAAATAGAAATTAGGGCCAAGGGTAAGAATAAAACCTTACACAACTATTGTAGGAATAGCATCTACATTGTCACTTGAAAAACTGTGCAGTCCAACTTTGATTCTGAAAAGGAAATGTCGTGCACAACTATGCAGGCACATGGTTTCACTGCTGTTTTACGACAAATGGGTGTCTGGTTTCAGACTGAGTTTCTGTCTCAGGAATGCATACCTTGGATGATCTTCTTGACCATATCTTGGTCTTTGTTTTGATGTTTCCATAACTTCAGCAGCTGGAAAGTCTGTTCCTGTGAGCTGTGCCGTCGCTTTATCCTCTCAAGGCTTTCTGCATTTACTTTGGTTCCTGGCAAATTGTCTACCAGGATGCTGAGCCAGTTAGGGGTAAATTTCGTAGGAACAGCAAACCTGAAGAATGCCTCTTCACACAGGGTGACATCTAAAGGAAAGTGAGAAAACCAAGAAAATTTACTCAAGGATTGGATTTCTGGAAGTCTTTTGAACAAAAACAAACAAAAATCAACATGATAGCATTTTTCAAGATACAGTTTACTAAAATGCAAAGTTTGAAGATCAACCTTGTGTTGGATGCTCTTAGAGATGGAGTCTAACTGAACTTATGTGCTTTCTAATGTTCTTTATGGGCATTTGGGATACGGGAAGGTTTAATAAATGTTTAATAAGAATGTAAATAGATACAAATAAATTCTAAATTTTGACAAAAATTCTATAATTTTATATAAATATAAACATTCAAATATTTTTTTTAGTGCCCACAGGGTACTTCAAGATCAGTGTCAAAACCAATATAAACACTGACTATAAGGAGCATGTATATATACATGCAGTTTACCTGTGGAAACAAGGCAGATAGATTTCTAAGTATGCATTGAGGGACAGGGTTGTGGCTCAGTGGTAAAGCACATGCCTAGCATGTTCAAGACCCTAGGTTCAATTCCCAGTATGACACCATAGAATAATCATGCATTAACTGAAAAAAAAAAAAAAAAAAAAAAACCAAACCTAAAAATCATGTCATTCACTAAAGCATTGCAATGGCCTAAGTATTTGGTTAGGGTCCATATATTGTCTTTGGATTCATCATTCCTAGGCCTGAAACTGCCTCTGACATTCACACCTATACTTCACAGTGTTTCTGTAAATATTAAAAAGTCTATATAGCAAAGTACTTGGCAAACAGGAAGTGTTCAATTAATGACAAAAATAAAATTAAAATGAACTAAAGAAATTAAAGAGAATGCTAAAGTTAAGAGTCACTCTTTCTATTGTCTCTTTCTTTATTTCAATTATTAGATGAAAAAAGAAGAGAGGCTAAAGAACTTGTCTAAGAAGTTGATGACATAGTGAAAAAATGCAGAAATTTGGTTGGAATTGTAGATATATCAACCCACATTCCTACGCTTCATATACGTCTACGCAGTTTACAAAGATGTTTGGGGAGAGTCAAGCTGGTCCATGCCATTGTTTGGCTAAATGCAAAAGGCATATCACCCTTGGCATGATATATCCTCCAGGGCAAGTCTGACAGTAGTCAAGGGGTGGGAGTGACAGGGTAAGCACATACTCCAGTCCAATAAATGTCACCAACGACATGGGGCAGGCTCAGATCATTAGAGTTTGGTGTTAGTGACCCTTACTGAATCAAGAGTTTAGGACCACCAGAAGGATTTGGAGCTTCATGCACTAACCCCTCTAAATCCATTGGTTACAGAGCCAAGTTTATGTTTCTAATTTGTTGTCAGCTTATGTCATCTTGCTTCTTGGTTGCCAATTATAATTTAGCTAATAAAACAGCCATTCTTGAAAGTGATAAAATGTACAATTTGAACTCTGCTAATTTGGCCTCAAGCAACAAACTAGACATCACCTATGAATAACACTGAATTTGAATGTGAAATGAAGGGGGAGAGAGAGTGAGGGTTTGGGGTGATATCTGGGAGAAGATGAGGACTTTTTCAGAGATTTTGAATTGTGGCTTTAGCAATTGTGAAGCTGGTTAAGAAACAAGAAAGGGAAAATGTGAGTTTGAGAACTTAGCCAGAGTCCATTGTGTTCTACTCAGAGAAAGATGATAAAATGACACAAAGGCAGAATTTGGAATGTCCTTACCTATTCCACATTTTTGAGTTGATTCATTGTTTGCAGAACATATATTATCATGTGTTGCATTTCCTTTCTGAGTTAGCAAGAGACCAAATATGCTGCAGTTTGTGTGTTTTCTACAGGGTGCTTTGGAGGACGTCTCATTGGAGAAGAACCCATCTGGACATCTTTTGCAAACCGTATTTCGCTCCGGGGTTCCTAGAGAAAATACCAAGCGATTTAGCACCTTTCTCTTAAATACTTTCACAGCAGATACTCTCTTAAAACAGTTCTGAAAGACTTCTCACTTGGTTTTTACTGCTACTTTTATGTATTATGTTGCACAAAACTTTAGGCATTTTCATTTTTCACTTCATTAGACAGAACAAAACTTCTACAGTCAGCCCCTAAGGCAGGTTCCCCTTCTCGTAATACAAATGCAAGTTTGTTTTGCTGTTACCTACAAAATGATCCTGATATGTAAGAGGAAAGGAGAGGAGGGGAGGGTATTCATTAGTCCTGCCTCTGCTAGAGTGGCAGGAAGGCGTGTTGTCAACTGCATTCTTCACACAATTATTCCTGGAATATCATCAAGGTAACTGCTATGTGTCTGCTGTAACATCATCCTTCGAAATCAGCACCCACTGAAGGTTGCCTCATTAAATTCCAATCAGTTCCTGCTGAAGTTCTTTCTTTCCTGAATCCTAATTGCAAAGCAACTCATAAGCGTACTAACCTTGAGAAGTAAAAATTTACGTTACAATAAACTTTTGCAAGTGGCAGTAAAGTTGGCCGCTGACTCAAAAATGAGAGCCTACAACGAAGTCACAGAGTAAATGGAAGGTGATATAACATTTGCTTGAACTGTTAAGGGAAAGAGCACATCATTAAGACTTCAGGAAAGGTAACCGCAAGGACATCTCATTTCATTGTAGTGAGGTATTTGATATTTTTGGAGAAATGGCTAATCACAGTTTATGAACCAGTCAGCAACCAAAGATACTGTGGAAACTAAGTAACTTCAAACCCTTGACTCTATTATGCATGGATAGATCTGACATTGCAGTGTATTTGCATATGAAAATATCTCCATCTAGTGTAAGCTAGTTGAACAATTTAGACTTTGGTATTCAAATGTAGATTTTACAGGCCAATTCTGGTTTATGGGAGATAACAAATGCAAAAGAGACAAATGAAAGCTACAGAAAGTTATTAAACTTCATTTATTAAAAATTTCAAACTCCTACTTCATTAAATATATATATTTTTTTTTACCAAAATGAAAAAGAGGGGGGAAAAAAGGAGCCAAATAGATTGGTTCTAGTTTTATCTCCTCTCCCTTTCTAAAATACTGATGATTCATTGACCTATAAAAATGACAAAGGGCTGCAGAAAAGAAAAAAAAAAAAGAGAAGGGGAAACCACAGCCAGAAACCTTCACATATTAAATGCCTATTTTCAGCATTGTAGTGGCATTATCATTATCTTAGGAACCAGCTAACAAAGTAAGGAGGTTTTTCTTTTCTTTTCTTTTCTTTTTTTTAAATGTACTTCCTTACTATATCTCTTTTCTTAAATGGAATTCAATTCCACACCCAAATTCTACAATATCATAAGCAGAGATATCTGAGCAGGAATTTCATCACATTCATTCATTGCTAACTTACTAGGAAATGACTTGTGGACCCAAGAGTCCCTTTTCAGACTCCAGCAGGTTCTACACAAAGAACCTTGCCATTCTTTGGATACATATTTAGGTTTTCTCGTGCATCTTAATGAGAAGATCATGCGCATGAGATGGTATTTTAGGTAAGTTAGCTTTTAAAGTTCTTTAACAAGAATAAAGAATGGTAGAACTAAAGTTTTGTAATAAGCTTACAGGCTCCTTTAATGATCTTTCTGGAGAGCACTTCCCTCTTTATAATTGATAGAACTTTTTATATATAAAAAGATTTATTCATCTAAGTAATGATTCTGCCCTATTAATATCAGTGGAAATATAAAAATTATATCCTGGCAGGCAAAATGTGAAATATTATACGATGAGAGTAGTCTGGTTTTACAGTTTATAATTCACCATGGTAGCTATAGGTAATCTTATAGAAAATCAGAGAGCCAACCAAGATAGAATGATGTAAATAAAACAGGGAGAAAAGACAGTCTAACTTAAAAGCAGCAGCAACACCAAATGAATGGTTATTAAATACGTTTAAGAGTACATAAAGCTTCTTTGTCTTTGGGATGAAAACCTCTTATTTTCCATGAGGAACCACCATGTGGGGTTTTTAAGGAGAAAGAGATAAGTAAACCCCACTATGGTGCCACAGAATAAAACATGTACCTCTGGCTTCAGTCTCCTGGTTGTCTATGTACTTCATTCTACGGTCATATTTTCATGCACATGAAACATCTTCCCCATTTCCATTATTTTTCAGAATTCTCCAGTTTCTAAGTTGCATAGACCATGCTTCATTATTTTACATACTACTTACTGCATTGAATGAAATGGATTTGGTTTTTTGGGATGGAGTTCCCTCACTCCACAATTTGGTTTTGCATCTGAGTCCCAAATATCACACAGTAAAAAGTAGAAAATTAACATTTTTAAAAGTTTACTGCTTCCTCAGATGCTCATACTGGAGGCATTTTAGGGATCTCCATGCAATTTGCATCTTCTATGATTAAGTTTTTGAGATTCACTACTAAGGAAATGGAATAGATTTCAATTTGGAGATGTTTTCTTTGTATGCATTTAGACCGAAAGTATTTGTCATCTAACAATTGACTTTATATATTATAATTTTGTGTGTGTGTGTGTGTGTGTGTGTGCATGAGTGCACGTGCTGAGGATTGAACCAAGGGGTGCTTTACCACTGACCTGCATTCCCCATTTCTTTTTTATTTTTTATTTTGAGATAGTGTTTCACTAAGTTGCTAAGGCTCTTGCTAAATTGTTGAGGCTAGTCTTGAACTTGTGATTCTCCTGCCTCAGTTTCCCAAGTTGCTGTGATTACATGTGTGTGCCACCACACCTGGTTATATATTATCACTTTTGAAAATTAAAATGGTTACAAATAATTAGCATTTACTAGTCCAATGGACTTGTGACACTTTTGGTTGCCTCCATGGTGGTGAGACTGTTGTTGACACCCAAGGTTGCTGCCGGACACCCTACAGTACACAGGACAGCTGCCCTCAAGGAAGAATTCAGCCCCAAATGTCAATGGTGCTGAAGTTGAGAAATATTGCTTCAGTTATCTATGCAAATTACACTTTCTTCCAGCTAAGTAGGTGAATAGTCTTGATTTTCCCAAGCCAGGAGGAAGTTCTAGTCTACATGGAAGCTTCGCAAATGAGTAGAAAAAGAATGTGAGGTTGCAGATTTAAAAGACTGTGTGCACATTGGCCCTAACCTACGCTGCTGGAAATGCAGAAAGGGAAAGCATTTTGTTTATGGTCAAGGCTTCCACCTGGCTTGACATCTGTTTTGTCTAACATAAAGAATAAGCTGCTTAAAGAGGCTGCTAGAGTCTTTATCCTCCCAGATACTCCACTCGGGTGCTAGAGGAAGAACTAGCTTCATTTTTAATAATGAAATGCATTTCCCCTAACCATTCTCATTTTTTACATAATTAATTATAACTGCTCATTGTTAGCACTCCAGAGCCTCATTTATATCAGCATAATTACTCTCTTGGTATCAATTAACATTTCTGATGTTTGTCAAAAAGCACTGCAGTCTGAAGATGTCCATGCTGAAGTGAAACATGGAGGTATATATCCACCATCATCAGCGCGTCTAAGAGCATGTTCCTTTAAAAAAGGGCAATCCATCATGCATCTCATTAGGGAGCAATTTGCTGCATTTGAGATCCTTCACTAAATTACCCTGCAGAGGCAAAGTATTCCTCAGAGAAAGGGCCTTTGGAAGCAATCCAGATACACCGTACATACCCAGCAGGTTCCATTACCTTTACAGTTTGCCATCCTGTTACTATCGTCAGGACTAAAGTGTCCCCCAGATATTTCACTACTGTCTAGCTTTGCACACTCCTGACTTTTCTGCATGTTGGAAGCAGATACGTACCAGCTTGCACCACTCCAAATCCCGGGGGACAGCTCCTGTGCTTCAAGCAGAACTCTACCTCCAGGTAGCGCCCTTCCTCGCACTCACACACGCGGTTGTGGGTGCGATTGCACTCCTGCTTGACATACTGCAGCTCCTTGCACACTGCGCTGCAGTACAGACACTCATCACTGGTGTGCCAGCTGTCTGTGTAGTAGTGGTCAGGGCAAGGGGCACACACAGTCTTCCGCCTGGCTGTACAGTGCTGCTTTAGGTAGGTGCCCGGAGGACATTTGTCACACATGAGCTGGCGAGAGGTTTCTGGATCATAGTGAAGGTACTTTGGAGGAAAAGTTTCCTGGGTGGTCCATTTAATAGAGATGTCCAGGAACTACAAGGATAAAGAGACACAGTGGCATGTTAGCCTGGAAATAAGGCTGTTCTATGCAAAGGCAGCACTGGACTCAAAAAGTCCCTTACTACTTAAGCTGAAGGCCCTTCCGTCTTTTCAGATGCACCACAAAATAAGTTCAGAAACCATACTTTTTGGTTTCAGTGTCCCAAATTCAAAGACCATGAATGTGGATAGTAATACATACATTAAGTTAAATTCATGCTCATATATGACTGGAGCAGAAAGTTCATCAGAATCGAACTTATACTTTGATGACCTGCTGTATAACCATGTGACCAGAAGTACACCTGGGTTTAACATTTTCTCTAGATTAGTGAGATGAACTGGTGGCTTCCAGAATAGCTGCAACCAAATCACCTAGACTCCTTACTAAAAATGTAGATTCCTGGGATTCATAGCCTTAAGCTCTTAACCTTCATGAGTGCGGAGCTGGGCTAGGGGAGTAGAAAAACAAAGCAAAGAAAAACTCCCCAAAACTCCTGCAGTGATTCTAATACATGTATCACATACTAATAATTTCTTTCATTTATTGATTGGACAACTAGTTATTGAATCCTTAATAAGACAGTTTCTGAGTACCTGAGATACAGTCCTGAATAAAACAGGCAAGAAACACTGCCCTTGTAGCATTTACAATCCAAATGGAGGATTAAGAAAATACATTGTATATAAATGATATGTTAATAGAAGTATTGTTAAAAATAAAAGATTAGTTAAAGGAGACAGGAAACATGGAGGGTAGGGTGGGAAGATGATAATTTCTAAGAGGGGTGGTCACATTAGCCATATTTAAGACTAGATGATATCTCTCTGGGTTTTCCTAGTCTAAGACTTTATGATGAGCAATAAACAACGAAGTCAAGAGTTAGTGATGTGTGAAGTTACATGGTAACACCCACAGTCCTCATCCATTCAATGATGATCCATGTCGAATGCTTACAAGTAGTTGAACACCAGGAATATGCTGCTGAGTCTGGCAAGACTACGATTTCCATAGGCTCATCAGCCACTGAAATTTTAAGGTCAACATTTTCTCCAAAGATCATTTGGGTCAACACTCATGACTCTCATGTCTAGAAAATGAGACGACTCCTTCTCTTTAAGTTAATTGGGGAAATTTTCAGGGAGCAGGCAAGGTTTCAGGAAGGAGTCTGCAGTGGGAGAAAGTGTTTCACCAGCTTCATATGGGCCTCTATCTTGTATTCTACATCGTCAGTGCTTCAAGAGAGCATTGGTGAAATTCTTCACACTAATTTCAGGAAACACACACTAAGAGGGAGCAGTGTTGTTTGTGTGTAGGGGGTGGCTTGTTTGGTTTTTATTGTTTGTTTTTGGTGCAGGAATCAACACTATTTTCAGGCTCTTGGGAGGTGGCAAACCAAACACAATAATTTTTTCCAAGCCCTCTTCTTTGCAGAACTCAAGAAATGTCACAGAAACCCCCTGACCTGGAAAAAGCATGCCAAGCTAAAGAAACATCAATTCCTTTTGAATTAGAGGCAGTACAGGTAAAGAATGGCCTTTTTCATAAGCATTTGGATATTTTAATGTAACTTCATTCATTTCGTACTGGAACATGGCAAGTTTATGAGCTGACAAACCAGAAGAAAAGAACAAAACATCCTCACCCAGGGCCATAGATCTTCTAGCAAAGAGCAATTTTCAAACAGTGCTTTGATATAAGGGACTCCCAACCAACAAAAAAGCAGAGTCTATTGCAAAATTAGGGTTGGCTTCAGCAGTCTGCAAGACAGATTCTTCACCTGGGAGTTTCTGGGGACAGCATGTTCTTGAATTTCCCTGGGGGCTTTTTATTGTCTTGAAGGAAATAAAGCAAGATGAAATGACAGACTTTCTGGTTGGTCATTTGAGTATGTTGCAACACCATCTTTCAGGGCCCTGTGCATGGACTTAGTCCAAAACATTTCTAAAATTCTCAATGCAGTTGAATAAGGTTTTCCTTTAAAAACTTGTAAGTACATATGAAAGCAATCAGAAAAAAAAAAAAATTCTCTTGCTGTGTACTTTAAATTTCCTGGAAAGCTACTTTTGGAGTTCTGTCTGCTTTCAAGAGGTGTGACTCAGAGACCCAAAGAGACCCTTTATCTCAAGGGCTACAGTTAAGTGAGCCACATCCTGATGATTTGCCCCAGCCTAACTTCTCATTGTTGCCCTGTTCCCATTACAACATGGTTGCTGTGCCCATCTGTTCATCAGTGCAGACTCTTCCTTAGTAATGGGGATGGGATGGGAAATCCCAACCAATGATGCTTATGTTCCCAGTCTGGAAATCCAAAATCTAAAATGCTCCAAAATCTCAATCTTTCTGAGCATTATTATATCATTGCTCAGAAAAATACTTCAGATTTGGAATTTTTGAATTAGGTATTCTCAACTGGTAAAAATCTATGCAAATATTCCCAAATTAAAAAAAAAATGAAAATCCAAAATACTTCTGGTCTCAAGTTCTCAGATAAAGGATACTCAACCTTTATGACTAAGAATGCTAATAATATTTATATTTTTCTAAGTAATTGGACATGACATTGTTGGTTTCCTGAAACCATGCTTTGGAAATTAGTTGCCATTTCTTTAAGATATGGGGAAGTTGGGATGAAAGAAATGTTCAGAGAAGAATAAATAAATAAGGTTGACTTAAGAATTAGAGAGTAAACAGCAAAGGCTGTTTCTCCAAGGCTACCATATGGAAACATCATCTACATGTTTAAAAATTAAAAAGCCTTGAGGAATTACAGGCTTGTTTTCAGGGAGTTCAATAGGATCTCTGTGTTTTATTTGAAAAATTTCCACTTTGGTAAAAAGACAGAACTCTGTGTGGCCAGAATTGGATGTTTAGGTCTCAATCTTTGGTTAGCCCCAATTCCCACACAGAATTTCTGGAATTGGTTACTGGACAGAGGATGGTCAAGATTAATAGAGTTCTTTGTCGCAATCCTTTCTGTTACTTTCTTCTGCATTTCCTGAAAAATCAAGGAAAATGAAGATGTAGGAAAGACCATCGGAACACTGGCTAGAGTTCCTTCACCAGTTGATATTTAAAACCTAGTAAGAATTTAAGAAAAAATTTCTGCGCAGTGCAGTCTCCAAATAACCATTAATGAACATCTGCAAAAGCCATATGAATAGGACACATGTACGAACGTGTCTGCAAAAGCACAAAGTGCCTTCTATAGAAGAGGCCATCCTTTCCTGTATTTTGCACTTGACTTAAAATGAACGAAGTTGAATTTTCTCTGTTCTTTTTCCTCCTTCCCTTCTCCGTCTAGTCATTCTTTGGTGGAAACCATTGTTTCTTGAAGGGAATCTGAAAGTCTTCCAATCTTCTTCTTTTTTTAAAAAAAATATATATATTCTTTTTAGTTGACAATGAACCTTTATTGTATTTATTTATTTGTTTGTTTGTTTATATGCAAGTGCTGAGAATCGGATACAGTGTCTCACACATGCTAGGAAAGTGTGCCACCACTGAGCCCGTAGTTCAGGACTTCTTCCCCAAGCTTCCACACCTCTTCCTAAAGACAGAGTTATGCGTGCCTCTCTAAAAGCCTCATGCTTCCCCTCATCTTCCATTTTTAATGTTGGCAAGTACTGAAGAATTTTCTATTTCAAGCCTATCCACCCTCCCTCATCCATCAAATGCTAGCAGATGGTTGTAATGAGTGAAGAGGGTAGCTGGGCTGAATCAGTTGTTCTCTAAAGCCTTTTCTAGTTCTATCATGTTCTTTTCTTTGGTTTGGCAATTTAATTAGCCAAAGAACTTGGGAGCAAATGCCTTAGTCTCATCCCCTTCACTTTTCTTCCTCCACTCTATTTGTGTAACCCCTCTGTACAGCTGAAGTCTTTTTTGCCTCTTTCCACTTTTCAGATTCACTCATGCCTTCCATGTCTTCTGAAAAACCACCTAAAGTCCCAGTGTGCTGTCAGTTATGCCTGTTCTCTAGCATGCCATCTCGTGCCTGATCTTCCTGGAGAAGTTGCACGCTTAACAAAAGTCAGTTGTACATTTGTTGCTGATCCAGTTTATGCTAATTGTAACTATAATAAAGTAATTCAATGAAATACGTAAACTATCAAACATTGATACAAAAATAATTATAGATCTATGAAAAGTAAATTGAATGTTTTGGGATGACTTGATTAAGATAAAATTACCAACCCCCTCCCACAAACAAACAAAAACCCTGCAAAAATTACAGTACTACCAACCCACCATAGACTTTAAAGTAGGTAACACAATTGTAGAAAAAATACTAAGAAAAGCATAAAGAAGTGTTATATACAATCAATTAGTTTTATAAGTATCTTCAAGTTTTAAAACAGAATGGATGGGCTATACTCACAGAGAAGGGTTTTGTAGGAAATACAGCATAAGACTCTAGTTAGCAAACACAAATTCCAACAAGAGTTGGTCATATCTCAAAGTACAGGTGAATGAATATTTATTTAAATGTTTTAAGTCAAAATAAAATATTTCAGACATATGTGTATAATATTTATTATTAAATGCTCTGATCTTATAATTGATTGTTGAATTATTGGTCCCAAACACATATAAATTTGTGACAATAGTTCCCCATATTTAGAAAATAGAGTAGTATGGTAAAGGTATGTGTGAGCAGGTAAAAAAGGGTAACATGAAGATGGATCTCCATTTTGTCTATTCCATTCAAAATATGTGTATTAAATCTACTCTGTGCCAGACAATGGGCTCATAAGTAGCACATATAATATTTTTGTTAGTACTCATAATTCTTTTTATCACTATTATCACTAAGTCTCCACCAGCTACAAACATAAGTCTTAGAAAGGTTGATTAACTTGTCCCAGGTCATAGTACTCACTGTAGGCAAAACTCAAACCTACAGCACATTCCCCATAGAATTATTTTTGGGAAGGTTCAAATTCTTTAACATTGAACCATTGCTTTCACTTATACTGTTGCCCTTGCACATAGTCCAAAAGTAAGCCCTCAAGTGCTTAGTTCTCATTCAGACTCAAGGGCAGAGAGTTAGGAGACCACCAGAGTTAGAAGACCAACCAAAGCCTTTCTAAAGTCCAGGTGAACTGACAATGACTTTTCTCTCTTTGTACTAAGACTAGCTCTTGTTCAAAGCTACTGAGTTGGAAATTTCTCAGCTGACAAGCGATTTGATTAGAGCACTCTACTGCTTCATGCATCAGAACAACAAAAGAAAACACTTCCTCCAGCAAGCTTATTTTTGCATTACGCAATGCAGCCAATCCCATAGCACTGGGCTTGCTCTCTGGTATGCAGAACCATGAATGACCCAGTGGGTTTCCATTTATGGAAGATTCATTAAAAGCAGCCCACGCAAAGCCTGAAATAACCATTTGGTTTGGGAGTTCCTTTTGTGATCCCTCGTCATGATCTTTGCCGCAGAGAACTATTTGAGGACTATCCAGAGTTAGCTAAACTTCTGGTCAGTTTGGAAACCATGCCATTTTCTAGTTCATCTTAACCATGAAAGAAAACATCCAGAATACATAGCATGCTGAATTTCCTAAATATTTTTTGTAGTCTAAATTATAGAAATTATTAGAAATAAGCTATTTTCCCATGAGGGTCAACTTTTAATTTTTTTTTAATAGTTGTACTGTGCAGGTCCTCTTCTTGGCCCTTCCCCTCCACATTCCTTGAGTAAATCATTTGTTCATTCATTCAGCAAATATTTATTGAAACAATGGCTATGCTCTAGAAACATAGCTAAGAAGAACATTTATCTAAAATTCCAGGCTGATGTAAAATATTCATCAGCCTCTCACTGAAAAGGAACTGGAGGCAGAAGAGAAGAGAACAAAGACCAAGAAAAGGTTCAACAGAGAAACAGGTCAGGAATTAAGAGGAACACTGTAATGGAGGAGAGGAAGGGATAGATCTTGTATGTTGGCTGATAGTTTTGGGAGAGGGTGGTGCTAGAATAAGCAGTTGAAGAGTGTGCCTTTGAATTCTAATGATTAGGCATGTGATGTTGCCATTGATTACTGTCAGCAGGAGAAGCAGATGGTTATAGAGAAAGATAATGGATTTAGTTGGGAACAACTTCCATCTTTGAGACAAGTGATGATGCTTAGCAAATGAATGTAACTGTGCGTTGAGAACTCAGGACAGAAATATAGCTGAAGACACATCTTTTAGGGCTATAAGCACATAAATGTCTTTAAGAGCAGAAAAAGTGGATAGCAGCACCCAAGGAAATAGCATAGAAGTAGAAAGGACAAAGTCATTAACCTTTGGGCCTTAACAAATGTTTGAGAGATCGGATGAAAAAGAAGGTAAAAATGTAGGAACATCATGGAGAACTTCAAGAAGGATACTAAATGAATAATGAATATGGGTTTTGAAAACTGTGAATTTATAAAAGCGTTTTCAGTTGGGAAGCTGGCATTTGCAATGTACGTACCAGGTTCCAAACTCAGCTCTACCACTAGCTTAGTAATCCCAGATCACTAACTCACTGATAAAATGAGAATGATCCTTGTGTTACCCTCAGACAACTGGCATATTTCAAACCAGTAGGGGGACAAATAAATGTGATAAGGAAGGAAGTTCCAAACAAGCAGGAGACATTATTATATTTGCTAATTACACAGGAGGTGGGAAATGGTAAAGACATCTGGAATCAGACAGGAGACATTTTGAGGTTTCTTGGTCAGTAGGAAGCTACACACCTTAAAATGTGCCTTAAGTTGATTATTCTGTTCTCAATTGTCTCCAGAAAAAGCATGGCTGATTTGACAGAATTACTTTCAGTATCTTCCCAATGGGTGTCATTTTCTTGGTCCTGGTCAAGTGATTTTAGGCTTAGAGGACTCAGATAGGAAAGCGTTTGCCTCTATATTCCTTAAATGCTAGCATGAGGTTGTACACGTAGAAAGTATTGAGTATATCCACATTCGTTGCATTTAACTCAACAGCTGTATTGAAAACCTACTATGTGTAATTAGGATCATTGGGGATCATATAGATACAGATAAATATCTGAGATATAAAGGATATATTTGCAAGGACAAGAGCCAAGTCTGCAATTTCCCATCTAAAATGATAGGCATGATAGAATTAGCCTAAAGGAAGGTATTTTTTAAAAGCATCTTTCATTTTGCATGGAATTTTGAATGGACTATTCCATTTTTATGTTGCTGCAATTTTAAAGGTCGATGTGTAAGAAAGGCATTTCATTTGAGAGGTTTATCTAGTACTGCCAGCTCCCTACCTGAAGGTCTACCACTGCTTTCACAATAGCCAGCTGTTTGAATGAGGATTGTGTCTGTGGGTAAGGAAGTAAGAGCAAATGAATTAAATCTGTTCATCTCGACAGGACTTATTTGCTGCCAACGGCTTTCCTAGGCAAACAGGGGACAAGAAACACAAATAATTATGATTTATTAGATGAATTACTGGACCCAATTCTACACTGTTTTGCTTCCCTTGGGGCTGAAGAACTGTCTCCAGGTACAATTTAACTTTGAGTGTAATTTTTGTTCCTCTCGGAAGTTTCCTGCAGTTGTCTGAAGACTTTAAAATTAATTAGCAGTACCTTGTTTGTGTTGGGAATCAATCAGAATTGTCAGAATGGATTTGCTTATGACACTTTTGCTGCTTCAGAGGATTTTTATAGACAATTAACATTTGACAGATTAACAACTAAGGGCAAAAAAACACAAAAAAACAAACAAACAAAAAAACCCTCAGAAGAAAGAACTTGTAGTACCAGGTAAACACTTAATGTGGATAAACAGGACTCACAAAATTTCACTCCCTGGAGTGAAATTTTCTTGAGCTTTTGGTTATCACTAGATTGAGACATGACATCAGTTCTGGACACCATGGTGTCCTGTGCCTTGTAATGCTCTCCTTTCAGGTCCCTTCACAAGTACAAGGTAGCAACACTTCCTCAAGTTTCTCTGGCCAATCCCTGGCCCCGCAGGCTCACCACTGGCAATACTTTTAGTATGTTGGTACCTCTGAAGATTCGTTTTGGATTTCCATTTTATTTCTATGGTGCTTCTCTTGGAACATATCCTGCAGTCAACCACACCAATGGATCCTTTTGATAGCTAATGAAACCTGTTAAAATCCAATCAACATATGGGTAAGGGTGAGAGAAAGGAGGGACAGCCATGGTGGCAATAATGTGGAATAGGAACCAGGAGTGAAAATGGAATCAAGCCCGTTATGAGTTGAACGCGTGGCTATTTCCTGTGTGCCTGCAGTGTGGGAAACACCCTACTGAGGTCCTGGATGATTTGGTGAACAATAGCAGGAGAGTCGATTGTGATCTCTGTTAGACAGCAGGCTCTGGACTAGGCCCCGCTCTTCCATCCCTCCACCTACCTCTAAGGGAATGGGACTAGTCCCATTTCACAGAGGAAGAAACTGAGTCTCAGAAGTTGGATGACTCAAAGGCCATAGAACTAGCACATGTTTGAGCTGGAATTCAAATCAACGGGCTCTTCCCTATGGGGATCTGCAGTCTTATAAAAGAGACAGATATGTCAATGATCAACTATAAAACAATATGGAATTCAGTGTGATCTATCATTGATCTATGTCCTTTTTTTCTGATCTTTATGAATCTGTCTATGCAACCATCCATCCTTCCTGATGAACGCCAATTCTTCCTTCCCTGGTTCTGCAGTGCAGTAGTTCATACATCCTTTCTGCAGGTGGTCCTACGAGGCTGGGCAAGCCTCTCTTAGCAGTGTGCTCCCATGTTGGCGCTCCTTCCTTTCCTACTTTACTCATCACATGCTCACTCTTGCTTCTCCAGGGTTGCACTTTCTGATAAGCTACTGAAACATAAGCTTTTTTGCTTCATGTTACCTAGAGGGTTTGGGTGTAGACTCATATCCTGTAAGGATACCAAGACATTTCATTGCCAAAGAAAAAAAGTATGGTGGCTCCCTAAAGCTGAAGGAGTTGAAAAAGAGGTGAAATAAAATTAAATAATAAATAATAAAAATAAATAATAAAGTCATATTGGAATCACTTTGTCCAAGGATTTGACCCTCATGTGCTTCATGCAGAGAACTATGAGCTGAAGGTACCCAGAGACATGGCTCAGATTTATGAGTATTTTTCACTAGACTCAACTACTAGACATTAGCATACACTAAGTAAAAAAGAACTTCTCATCTGGGTAACCTTAGGGGAAAATTACCTAACTTCTCTGAACTTCGCTTTCTTTATCTGCAAAATAGATACTAATCGCTACACCAAGGATTTTTATGACATTTAAGGGAAATATTGCCTGTGATATTCAAATATGATATCTATTCTAAAAGCAGTTAATATCTTTCTATTTTGTGGTTTCCTTCTTATGGCTGGTCTTAACTAGGTAGAAGTCGTAGAAGAAGATGAGTGAACTTTTACAAAGGAATGCTCAGAAACAATGAAGAAATAAAACATGATCTCTGTTTGGTCACTCACATAATAGGTATTTGACTTAGTCTCTTACTAAGTATCTGTTGGGCTTCCTCATTTGCAGCCCAGATAAGCCTTTCAGTTGCCTCAATTTTGAAATTTTAGCAGTGGAAAAAAGAAGAGTTTCTTTTTCAACAATCTAGTATTGGTTTTGTTGAGGAAGGAGTTTTAACTGGTAATCTAGCATTATAGATTTAGGCCATTGTGATTTTTAAATTCTCTTTGTAGTTAATGCCCCTCAATGAGTAGACAGAGCAGGGATTTGGCTTCTAAATCAGTCAGATCTGGTTGGGTTTTATGTTGAGCTAATAAACAACTTTGAAATATCTGTGGCTTAAGAACAACAATAAAGTTTTATTTCCATGCTACTATCTCTGCGAATGCTCTTAGCAAAGTCCCCTGTCCAGGACCTAGGGCAACCAATATCTGGAAAATTGCCAGTTTGCTATGTAAAAAGAAAAGAACAACAAAACAAAACAAAAACCCCAACATTTGGGGAGCATATGTGGGCAATTAAGCGTGCTAATTTGGAAATGACATATCATTTTCACTTGCAAGTCATTGACCAGAACTAGTCATATTCTCCTCCACTGCATCTTCACTGGGGAAAGACTGGGAATTGGAATCCTGGCAGGTTTCTGGGAGGAGAACTGAGAACAATAGGTGAAAAAGCACTAACTACCACACCATCCCCCAAAAACATCACTCATACTTTCTAGATCACATTTATTCAGCCCAACCTAGTTGATTCTTTTTTCTTCCTTTTTACTGGACAGTAAAAGAAGAGGCAAGAAACAGAGTGTGGGTGTCAGAGGTCCTCTGTCTATCAGTCTGGTGTATTACTCAAGTGCAGGTTTTAATGGTCTTGCCAAGCTACCTATTATCATGCTTATTATGCCTGAAGGTTTGACATTTATTCCAAAGAGCAGTGTGCAATTGTCAAGTACTTCTTTGTGAATACAAATTCAAAGAAAATTCTGCTCAATGAGTCTAAGGAGATTGCTAGTGTTCATAATTATACCTCTTCAGTCCTGAGGGAATGTCTTGGACCTGACTTTTCACTAAATGAAATATGAAAAAATACCCATATTAACAACTTCTATGCACACTGGTTAAAGACAAGAAGAACTTGTTTCAGAATGAGAAGATATTTTTTGGCTTAAAAGGATAATTTGTGATCCTAAATTACATAAGTCATGCTATCTAAAAGTAGGTAACATTTCAAAAGCTGATTCCTCTTGTGATCTCATTGACCTAAATGTAAAGTGATGGGGCAGAAGAAATTTTGACAAAATAGATTATTTTAAAACAATCCTATAGAGTAATGTTTTTATACACAAATAAACCTGGCATTTGCATATTTGTGGTTGGAAACAGTAATAATCAATCTTTTATTTTTCAATTCAGATGAAAAATATTTAAATCTAAAGTACACCTTTCACATATTACCTGTTCCAACACCTCTATGTTGGACATGTGTGAAGTAAGACCCAGAGAAGTGGAGTCACTGATTAAAACTCAAAGTCTAAGGCAGAACTAAGAAATCAGAGCCCCCGTCTCTCCTCTGCCCTTGCCGTTGCAGAGTATTGTCACAATGCTCACAACTGAACTCCTCAGTTACACTTTGTTGTTTCCAGTGGTGATCATGCAAAGTGATGGTGAGAGGAATCATAAAGAATAGGGTCCTGATATTCATATTTTCAAGGAAAAAAAAACTATAGTTTTTTAAACAAGAAAGTAATAACAAGATTTTTGTTATTCAGCAATACAACACAAGACCAAAAGCAAGACAAGACCAGGTCAAGATCAATAGCAAGATCAAGACAAGTTCAAAACATTTGTGGGCAGACTGATGTGTTAATTAGATGGTAGTAATCACTTCACAATGTCCATGTACCAAACCCTTTATATTTTATACTTTAAATATATACGGTTTTTATAAAAACATAAATTTAAAATGAGATGTTTCAAGGAAACTAAACAGTATTTTCACAGTAAGACTACAATTCTAAAGAAGTGAATTTTTTTGAAAAATTCACAGTAAGAAAGTAATAAATCAAGGCCATTAACAACATACTACTATTTTGGAAGGGCTTCATTTCTCTTGCATCCTCTGTCCATTTATGATATGGCTAGTCAGGTGCTGCCAAGAAATTAGAGTTCAAAAACCTATCCAAGCACCTAGGAAACTATGTCACTTGTAATTGGAAGAAACCATTTGGGTATGTCTGTCAAGTGTTCTGGCTGTGAAACACTAATTTAGAGAGGTAGGTAAATGTGAGAGAGAGTGGGTACCACACAGCTTCTTACCTATCATGTCGCAACACTATTCTTATCCCTTACAACTGTCTAAAAAAATTCTTTTTTTAGATTTTCTAGGCTAGTTACCCCAAAATATTCTGTGGTACTGAGTTCCAAAAACTAATTACATGGCACATAAAAATACTGTCCTTGTATCTATTTCAAGTTGGCCATACCTCACTCTTTCTTCTTGCATAGATAGTTTACAGATGTTGCTAGGATTTCCGATTCACTAGTTCCTGCTATTGTGGGTTGCTAAGTTTTATTTTGATTTTTGTTTTCTTTTCTAAACATGTGGCTGCCATTGCTGTTCTTATTTGCATTTTGTTTACCAGGCTATCGATATCAGAAATGTGGCCTGGGAACAGCTTCACCCTCTCTTTTTTTTGTCACGAAAAATCATCTTTCTCTATGATTCTCTAGGACCCGAATTTTTATCTCCAGCCCAGGCTTCTTCCATGGTCTAGAATTTCTTGATTCTCAACACTTACTTGGCAGTTATTACAAACATAGAACATTTCTCAAATCTAAAATGAACACTTGCCCAAACTTAATACCATGAACCCCACAATCACTTAAGAAAGCACACACTCCAACAAGATGGGAAAGTGAGAAATCTAGTTCAGTTGAGTTTATATTGCATTTTCAAGGATCAATATATGAATGTGGTTTATTTTTGTTGCTTGTTTAAGTACAAGCTTTCACAAAGTATTGATATGCATCTTTTATTTATTTATTTTTTTTAATAGTGCTGAAGATCAAATCCAGGATGCATGCTATCTAAGAGCTCTACCACTGAATTAAATCCCAGTCCTTGAAATGAATCTTCGCAGTAGAAATGCATATAAGAATATTTAAAATATTGTTCAGATAGGGAGAGTGTTATATTAGTATTTTGAAAGAGATCTAAGTCAACATGGGATTGTTAATCACTGGGAGTAAACTAAATTCTACTGGAACATTCATGGAAACTGATAGTAGATTAACCAATACCTTAGAAACTGTCACCATAGCTCCTTTGTTTCAGACACTATGGAGACCATGGAAATGTAATGAGTAAGATGAAAATCTGTGCTTGTAAAGAGCTCATCTTGATTGACCTCAGAGGAGATGTGCTACCCCTAGAAGTTCTGAGAATGTGAACTTGAAGGGTGTCCCTAAGGGCATTGTGATTGCTGCTACTTGTGTCCTAAACAACCCCATGTCCCACATGGCTACAAATGTCCTATTGACAACTGTCATAAATAATCTAAGTGAAAAACCTATGTCATTATCTGAGCCTAGATTGGAACTCCATTTTATTTTTATGCAAAGTCGTTTTTACATAATTGTTGTACAGATGGCTTTTTCCAGGAATTTGATTACATAAAATTTGAGAGATGATTAATCTTTGTTATGTTTAAAACTCCAGCAAGATCTGTCCATCATTTCAGAAAAATCACAGCATCAAAGCCAACCCTGATCACGCTTTTGAGGCCCGAGTGTGACACACAAGCCCACCCTTCCTTTGTAGCTGTGTGTCTGGTGGCAATTCCACATAAATATGACAGCAGATCATAACTTCTTTATGCCTTCTAGAGAAGCTTATTTTATTATAAATTACTTTTCTTTCATTACTCTTTTATAGTACAGTTATGCCAGGATATTGATTTTATAACAATTATATGTGGAGGCAAAATATATGTACTCTGAATTTCATTTCGGGAGACAAGGAGGTTGTTACAAAGGATTTATTACACAAGTGCAGGGAAGGAGTCTGAGATAATTGAGAACTACTGCCCTACAGGGTAAAACATACAGACACGCTGATAATTTTGGCATCATTGCTCCATCACAGAGACCTAAGGGCAACAGACGTCATCAGGTAAGACCTTGAAAATTGCATACATAAATTTTTGTAGATTACTCTTTTTCCTTAGTATATTCCTCAGTTCTTTTTAATTTTGTTAGTTATTTATTTTGGGCTACAAAGGAGGAATGCAAATGAAAGGAAATGCTATTGGTGAATGAGTTGCTAAAGAAAATAATATTTTTCACAGAAAACTTGCATGCAAAGGGAGCACAGTCAGGGAGCTGAGGGTTGCAGAAGGAAAAACCCAGAAGGCAAGTTAGTGGGCAGAAGAGCAAGAACATTGGAGTGTGTTTAGTGTCATTTTGGTGAACATTGCCAGAGTTCTCCCTCTAGAACAAATTGGATAAAACATTTAGCACAGAATGCTTTCTTTATTCACCAATGGTATCGGACAACTGAGGTTTTAGCCTAAAAAGTAAAATGAACAACCAGATTGAAATTAGGAATTGCACTGAAGGTTGCTAGGTGACAGAGGCCAGGAAGGTTGCGGTAGACAGGGAACCTCACTGTTTTGGGTTGAGTATGTCAGATTCTCCTAGAAATGTCACAGTATTCATTTTCTTTAGAGAAAGAGAGAGAGGAAAGGCTAGGCAAATACACAGACTCAGTCACTGGAGGAAGGGGAGGGAAACCAAAATAAACACAAAGAAAATGTCAAAAGCCTCAAAGGGCATTATCCTAAAGGAAGAGGGACAGACCAGGCAGCTGGCCTGAAGGATAAACATCTCTACAACTCCATAACTCCACCCTAACTTCTAGTGTCACTGAATTGACTCTCAGCTCAACCTTAAGTTCAGTGGGTGGTTCTGGCACTACATGCTAGAAAGTTCCAGCCACCAGTTAAACCCTAGGCCTAGACCAGTGTGTTCCTAGAACACCAAGTAATTCACGGGCAACCATGAAAGAAATACCATGGTGTCGTTACTCCCCCATCCTGCAGAGCATGTCTCCACCTAACTACACACAAGCATTCAAGGAAAGCCGGTGTGACGCCCCTACTCCCTTCACAGCATGCCTACCAGAATGTCCTCTCCTCTCAAAATAAGAATCTAGAATTCTACTTAGACACACAATTTTGCTTCTCTTCTACTTCCTAGGTTCAGGATGCCCTGACTTCATCTCCAACAAGGAAAATATCCTAACCCTCCTGCCAGGTGATGCTCCCTCCTCTGAATATCACCTGCATTCTTTTTCTATTTTACATTTTCACTTGGTTCTAGATTGTCTTATAGTTAGCTGTGAACATAAAGCTAGAAGTTAGTGTTAATATGGAGCATGAACTGTGTGGTTTCCTTGAATGTGAGCATATAATTGTAAACAGTTTATATCTGCCTTCTCCATTAGGTGGTGAACTCTATGGGGACAGTAGGGTGTCTGTCCTGTTTTTCACTCTGTCCCGACTGCTTAGTGGTGTGCTGCTACAAGATCAAGAATCTGTATTGTTTCTGATTCCTAGGATTGCATCTCTGCACTTACAAAAGGGGATCCAGACTCTGTATGTGTATATACAACATGTCCATTTCTAATTATTCATAAATTAAGTCAATCTCAGAAACTAAAGAGGCAAAGTGAAGTCTTTTGTATTTAAAGTATTTTCTGTGTTCAAGACACAAATTTTGTCTTTAGATAATGCTGTAGCACCTGAAATTAGTGTTACCTACATATCTACATACGCATCTCCCTATACAGACTACATAGACAAATATTTCTGCTTGCTATTAGGACATGTATCATTTGGTGGAAATCCTGAATTTAAAAATTATTAATAATAAACAGATTATCTTTGATAGAATAAAAAGGATTAGAGAGAATAAAAATGCCCTCTCATTTACAGAAGAGTTATATATACAAGCCCAAACCTGGAGAGATTAGTTCTGTATCCATACAATGGAACACTATACAGTGATGAAAATGGACAAACTATTGTACTTCCAACACTTGAGATAAACTTCACTACAGAACTTTGAGTGAAAGGAGCCAAATGCCAAAAAATACATGAAGTTTTTTATACTAAGTTCAAGAATAAGCAAAATAAATGTATGGTGTTCAATTCAGAATATTGATTATTCTGGCCATGAACATAGCAGTGACAGGGATGAGGAACAGGAAACTTTTGGGGTACTGGTAATGTATTTCTTGGTCTGTGTGTCAGCTCACAACTGCTTAATTTGAGAAACTTTATTAGCACTTACAACTTGTGCAATTTTTTATGTTATAAATTTATAAAGCTTCATTTTTAAAAAAGTTCTCCAGGGTATCTGTATTAGCATGCATATTTAATTTACATATATGTATATATTATGTATGTAATTGACATACTTATACATGAACTCCTGTCCAACTTTTCTTGAATGACTTTGTTATTTATCTACTTATTTGTGCCTGTACAAGCACAGGAACTAAGTGGAAAACTACCTAGACATTCATTCACACTTTGTGGGTTGGAGGTTGAAGTTTAAACATTTACTCCAACACATCCAAAATACAAATGTGGCTTATATATGGATTTTCCTAGTCTTGCACAAATGTCTGATTAGTAACTTTATATATTCAGCCCTCCAAAGGAAATAGCTGTTTGGTCATTAAATAACCTACATGCAGGTATCAACAATGATCCATCAAAAACTCAAACTAAAATAAGTTACAGAGATCCTCTGTTTTCCAAACAGCATTTAACATCGTTCTTAGCCTTATTTAGTAGTGCTGAACTTCAATTATTTAAATGTATTCTTGCATATAATTAACAACATTTCACCAACATTTTCCACATTACATTTGAGAACTGGAATAATTTGTTTTAACAATAAAGCTATTAAAATATTAAATGTCACAGTGAAGGTGAGTGAGTGTGAAAGAGAGAAGAGAGAGATCTTTTTTCCTGTTGCTAGTGATTCAGAATTGACCATAACACTTGTATAAGTGAGCCTAATGATGTGACATTCACTACTTCCAACTTGTCTTCCATGTAATAGTTTTTAAAACTGACATCTCCTTTCAACATACGCTCAGGGGCCATATCACTGCTGAATGATAAAAAGCCCAAGATAATTAAGCAAAGATATAAGGAACAACATGAAGGGGGAAATAATCTGAGATGAAGAAAGTAAATCAAATGGATACAACTCATTCAAAACAAAAACAAAAACAAAAAAAAAGGTCTAAATTTCTTCTTTCCTTGCCCCATAAACTCAGCAGAAACTTTGCAGAGTGGAGAGGAGCCCCAGGGAAGCACGGGACAGCTAGAAGGAACTTTCCTGTTCCAACCTGACCCCGATCCCTCCTGGGAGAGAGAGTTAAGCTAGGTGCCCATCAGTTGGCTGGGCGGTCGGGAGACCAGGTGGCCGGCAGCCGCCCCAGGCGTCCAGGCCCAGCGCCCGCTTCCCCTGGCCCTGGACTCACCACGAGCGCGCAGCACAGCAACTTGTTCATTGTGGTCCCCGGGAAACCTCAGGCGCTGGGAGGCGGCGGCGGCGGTGGCAGCGGCTGGGTCAGCAGCGCTAGGTGCGTCTCCGCAGCCACTGCGTCGGTGACGTTTTATATAACGTTCCAGCAACAGGAAGTATCCTTGGCTTTGATCAGTCATTTCTCTGTCCTGGACCAAACTCTGCACCTTTCCTTTTTAGGAACCTTGGGCGGGAGCGGGGGGAGCGGGGCCGCGGGAAGCTCCGGGTTAACGCTTTCGGAGCCGGGCGGCCAGAGTCCCCCAAGAGGTGGGGCATGGGTGGGGGAGGGCGGGGATGTCTGGTCTCTGCGAAGGGGGTGGAAAAAAGCCACCAGGCTACGGAACAAGGCTGCAGCTGTCTCCGCGGCTGGCTCTGAGGTTTCCCAGCCTCTTCCCGCCAGCGGCCAGCCTCCTGGCAGCCCGGACCCGCGGCGGGAGGGCTGGGCGCACGCTGGGTAGCCGCTGTGCTTGTGGCTCCTCCACCCAGAGCGTCCACTGAGCCAAGATCCGGACGCAGCTGGAGTGTCCCAGACTTTGTCCCCTTTAGGAGAGCTGTGAGTTTCCGCTTTGCCCGGTTGACTGATCCCTTTTCTGCCAGGTTTTGAGAGCTGGGATAACAGGGCCTCTCATTTATGCGTTCCTGGGAGCGCTGTTCGAGAAGGTTGTGACAATTAATCTTAAAGGTTGCGTAGACCCTGAGAAGGAACTTTTGTAAGTGATGTCTGACAGGCTCTAAAGCCCTGCTTTCTGCCATTCACTTCTTGTCTGGGTTCTTCAGAACCAGAAAGAATCAGAAGAGTAAAAACCTACTGCCTAATGCAGGGAAAACCTCGCAAGCCACTATTTTCATCATCCTTAAGGTTCCTTTGGTAACTTAATACGCTACGCATTGAATCTCCAGAGTCCATTCTTTTTTTGTTTCTCTTTCAGGAAGCAGAGTTTTATTTTGCAACACAGAGGAAACATGCTTTGCCCACCTGCTCCAGACATGAATTGTTAGGACTCACGTACTGGCCAGCAGTGCCCCTCGTGGACTCCATGCAGGGTTCTAAAGACAAATCAGAACCTGAAAATTCTGAGCTTTCCTCCCAAAACATTCTTCAAGGTCGTTCCACTGCCCCAAACTTTTGATAGAAGTTTGGTGCTTTGCATAAAGGGATCTTGTCTTCCCCGTCAATTGCACCAGCTGCTCGCCCAGAACTGTGTTCACTTCTTTTGTCTGAAAGTTGGACTTGACCACCACCACCACCACCACCACCACTACTACTACTATTACTAATTCTTTCTTTTTCTTCCTCCTCCTCCTCCTCTCCTTCTTCCTCCTCCTCCTTTCCCTCTTCCTCCTCCTCCTCCTTTTTCTCCTTCATTTTTTAATTTTTTATGGTACTGGGGATGAAACCCAGGGGTGCTCTACCACTGAGTTATGTATCCAGCCCCTTCCCCTCTTTTTGGAGACAGAGTCTCACTAAATTGTCCAGGCTGGCCTTAAACTTGTGATCCTCCTACTTCAACCTCCCAAGTCACTGGGATTTACAGGTGTGCACTACCACCCAAGGCTGGACTCCATCACTTTTCAACTGAACTTCCATTCCAATGCCCTGTGTGCAGTTCATGGATCACAGCTTTCAGGTTGTCGCACAAAATCCATTTTCTCATGACTGAAAAAGTCCCTGCAGAACTGGCTTTCCCATTAGGGCCTAGTGTTCAGTGATATGTCAGTTGAGAAAGGCAAATTCTGCTTTTTACCAGAGTCAGGGATAGGAAGGTGAGAAATCAGGAAAGAGGCCGCTGGAGAGCAAGTTTGCCTATGAGGATTAGAGCACCTGCTCATTCAAATGGACACTGTTCCACCAGCAGTTCTAAGTACATCCATAGCAGAAAATTCTTAGAAAATAATGAATGTCAGTTAGGAGAAATGAATTTCTACTCTTATGGTTTCTGGGAGAGAGGAGTCATATTCAGCTTTGTCTTTCTGAGGGTGACACATACCAATATGCTAGTTTCTTAAGTGAACTAGTGGTAATATAGGTCAATGAGTGACCCAGGGAGGACTCCATAGGAGCCCCTCATATTTCGAACTTAGTGTTGACAGCTACGACCTAACATATTGACACTTAGATTTATGTGAGACTCAGGTGCTAGTTGAAAAGCCTATATAAAAGACAGTGCTATTGTTTCTGCTAGGGTAATATTAGTCTAGGCCTTTATTTGAAGGCATTTTTTTCTTGAAGCATAACATGATACCAATATGTGAGATTTAGGCCTTGGAGAAAACTGATCGAAGATTAAATCCTTTTCTTAAGCCTGGAAAAGGTTCATGCCTCTCTAAGTCTCAGTTTCCCTCTTCATAGGTTAAAAACTGGTATTGCAGAAGAAAGAAGCAAATATAAACATTTTAAAAAGTAATACAGGACCATAATCACTGTTATGAGCATTAAATAAATTGATGCATTGAAACTAATTTAGCACAATGCCCATAGGAAATATTGACTGAATTCTAGCTGCAATTGTTCCAGGGAAATAACTGATACTGGTCTTTGGAATCAGACACAGAGTTTTGAGGTATAGTCCCACTTCTTCCTGGCTCTGTGACCTCAGCCAATTGTCTATCTAACTTACTTGTTTCATTTTGATTTCTTTATCTGGGTAAAGACAATAATAATCACATCTACCAGTATGATTAAGGGATTTATGAGGATTAAATTAGATAAAATATGTAAAGCACTAGAAATAGAGTCTAGCACCCAGTAAGTGTTAGTTATTATTATTATCATATGAGATTCTTGAGATATTTACATTAGCCCTAGATGAATCTAAGCTCCTGAGGGTAGGAACCCTGTATTTTCCCATGGTATTCCCTGAAGCTTTTAGTTCAGCTTTGACTCCTTGTAATTTCAATAACTAATGGAGTGATGTTGGTGGCTTGCAGAGGGCCTGGGTGGGTTGGTAATTAGCTGAAATCTTGAGACAGATTGGTATACCATTTATCTAGAATCACAAAATAGACCGTGTATTGACTAAGTATCTCAGAACCTGACTATAGGCTGTTCATTAATCACTCACTGGCAGGAAACTGACAGAGACCATGAGTTATTGGTCATTTCATTCATTATATTCCTGGACCAATCTGGCCAATCCCCTGGGGTATTCCTAAATGATCCTCTAGTGTGGGCAGCAGGACCCCAACACCGAAGCTAGAGTTCATCTGAAGATTTAATTGGAATAGACCTCAGGATTCCTGACTGAACCCTAGGTGGGGCATTTGAATAGTAACTTGGCAGACTACATTTATCTTCCTGTGACAGAGAGATCCCTCATAGGCACAGGCCATCATGACATTAAGCAGAGTCCCATAAATTTAACCTTTTTTTCTGGGCACCAAAAAAATGTATGAGACTAGGTTTCTAGAGGAGACCTCACCAGATACCCCTTATCTTCTCTTCTCTAAACTCCTCTGAATTAAGTCCTTCACTTAAAACATTCTTACTGCTGGCATTTCTGATTGTCCCTGACAGTACACTGTCCATCTCCCCCAATCCCTGTTCCTGCTACTCCTATCACTTAGAGAAATGGTACCTGAATCCTGGGAGCTCCCATAGGGAAAGCAGTTCATCTTTTTTGCACGGCAGCTCAGCACCTGGTACAGAAGGTCATTTGTTATCATCGTCATCATGGCAAGAGCTCCAACTCAGACAGCAATTGATTTAGATGATTTGGGAGACAAGGCTTGCTCTGAGGGGACAAGGACTCTGAGGTGACTGATCAAGTGTCTAAAACATCTTCCACTTCTGCTTCCTCACCAGAACAAAAAAATAGAGAAATACTCATTCTGAGATTATGCATCCAAAAGGATATCAACTTGAAGAGCAAATCTAAATTCCTTGTTGTTTCACTGTTATCAAAAGAAGCTTTATTCTGATCTCATAAAAGGAACAGAGAAGGAAAGAAAATATTGTGGTGCTAACTCATTGATTTTATTTTATTAATATTTACCAGTTTCCTCATTAACAATTTGAATTGAATTAACCTTCTATACATTAATATTCTGACTGTTAAGGTATTGTAGACTACTTTCAGAATTGGACATGTGTTTGTTTTATAAAAATCATAGCTAGAAAGGCAAGGCTGTCCAGTAAAGGTATTTTCTAGTGAAGGGAGTCACCAGTCACTGAAGGATCTGATTAAAAGTGTTGAGTCACAGATCAGTAGGCAGTAGTTGGAGCTCCCTCCCTACTCAATGGTAAATGGTGTGTGACTCATTCATTAAAATGACACTTTCTTTCAAAATTAGCCTTAATTAGACAACCCTATAAACTTATAAATAGAGCCAAACTGTGTGTTCTTCCACAGGGTTATGGTTTGGATGTGAGGTGTCCCCCGAAAGTTCATGTGTGAAAAAAGTGCAAGATATAGAGACAAAATGATTGGGTTATGAGTGGCTTAACTCAATCAGTGAATTAATCCCCTGATAGGCTTAACTGAGTGGTAACTGAAGGTGGGTAGGGTATGTCTGGAGGAGGTGGGTTGTTGGGGTGCCTTTAAGGTATATATTTTGTATCTGACCAGTAAAATCTCTCTCTACTTCCTAATCATCATGCGAGCTGCTTCCCTCCACCACGCTCTTCTGCCTGATGTTCTGCCTCATCTTGAGTCCCAGAGACTGGAGCTGGGCTTCTATGGACTAAGACCTCTGAAACTGTGAGGCCCCCAAATAAAGTTTTCCTCCTCTAAAATTGTTCTCATCAGGTCTTTTAGTCAGCTTTTTCACTGCTGTGACTAAAACACCTGGAAAGAAAGAAGTTGCCAAAGGAACCCCTGACCCTGTGGACTTTACACCTGAGCTCTGAGAAATGAGTGTGTTAGCTCTTTGTGAGACACAGTGGAGGAGCCATGCAGCTAGAACTTTTGGTCAGCAGCCCCAAGGTGGGAGGAAACAAGCTGTGATTTTAAAGAATTAGGAGAGGGCTGGTGTGTCCAGTGCATGGAGAGCAAGGGGGTGAATGGGATGGGAAAGGCTGGGAGCTGAGTGGTCAGGAGGTGAAGTGTAATGGAGTCCAGTCTTTCTACCAAAGAATCATATGAAGCCCTAGAGGCTCTGTTATATTCATTAGTTCAATTTATTTTTATTACTTAGGGGGAAAAACTTGATAACATTAGATATTGAAACTCTTCTGGTTAAATCATATCTGTAAGTGCAAAGTGATCAGTCACTCTAAGTGTGTTTTGTTCATTTATTTTTTTAAGCATGGGAGTGTATCTTATTTAGTTTGGACTGCTATAACAAAATACAACAAACTGAGTGGCTGAAAAGCAACAGAATTTATTCCTCGGGTTCTAGAAGCTGGAAGTCTGAGACTGGGAGCAAATCAGGTTGGAGTCTGGTGAGAGCCCTGTTCTGAAATGTATGGTTCTGAATTGTATTTGTCTCCTTATGTGGCATAAAGAGGGTTAGACAGCTCTCTGTGTCTCTTTTATAAGGGCACTAATTCCACTGAAGAGGACCTAGTTACCTCCAAAGTCCCTCCTCCAAATGCCATCTTATTGAGGTTTAGGAATTTAACATGTGGTGAGACCATTATAGAAGATATAGGGTGTAATTTTCTGAACCTTGCCCTCTCAAGGTTATAGAACCAAACATGTAAGAGGAAGCCAAGTTCGTGATACCTCTGGTCATAGAAGTTGGAAATAAGGAATAAAAATCTCAGTAGACCATAATAGAGGATCTGTTCCAATCAGCTGGAGGAAGAGATACAATCCCTGGATGATAAAATCAGTTTAGTCACTTCAACTGGAGTTTCTTGAAACTCAGATACCCATCTAATACCTACACAGTCCCAAGAAGTTGGTTCCTTAATTAAACAGTGGTGCATATCCCAAATAAGCACTTGCCCAAAGGCTTCTGAACAAACAAATGTTCATATCCACAGAGTGCTAAGAACACTGAATGCTTCTTCAGATTCCTCTTCAAAAATTCCAGATGTAATTTGATCATCTTAGTATTAATTCAAAAATTCTCATCATCCCTCAATCTCCATGCAGTTCAGTAGGTCTGCACCTAGCATGGTGAAGACATTATGAATGGGAATCCCTAGAACTATTCTTTTAATAGCCAGTTAGTGCTTCTGTTTGAGAAAGTTCCCTCCTGTAACTAAAACAGTCTTTAGAAAACTGTAGCTTTCAGAGAAATGAGCCTACAAGAATGAATCACCTCTTGGAATAAGATTTTGGCTACAAAAGGTAAGCCTAAAAGAATATCTTTATGTGAAGATATTCTAAAGAAATATCTTTATGCTAAAGAGAGGGGCAAAACTATTTAATGTACAGTGAAGGGAAACTTCACTTCATATGAAGGAGTGAAAGTAACCAAGTAAGCCTAGAAGTGAATTCTAGGTTCATTCTAGGTAGCACTCATGGACAGGGTCAGTGAGGAGAGGTCCACACAGAAGTCAGTGCAGGGGTACTTCAGTTGACTTCTTAGGAAATAAATAGCTCCCCAAAGAAGTAATTTTTAAATTTGTTCTTTTTAGATACACATGACAGTATATTTTGACATATCATACATACATGGATTATAACTTTTTCTAGTTAGGATCCCATTCTTGTGGTTGTACATGATGTGGAGTTACACTGGTCATGTATTCATATATGAACGTAGGGAAGTTATGTCTGATTCATCCCACTGTCTTCCCTATTCCTGTCCCTTCTCCCTTCTTTTCATTCCCCTTTGATCAGACAATGGAGATGGAGGGAAGAGCAAGTGAGTCTGCCTATGTGAGAAATATCAGAAGGCCAAGGGAGAAAGAGAGTGAGTTAAACCATAGTGGTCAGAGAGCTGGTCCTGGCTACACTCTTCACCCTGTGAAGAGTCCACAGGGTCAGGGCGAGAATTTGTCACCACAGTCTATAGAGAGTTCGAAGCCATTGGGATGCCTTGAATGTGAATGTTGTGATTTGACTTACCTACCAAAGGATAATTCTGGGAGATAAATATGCCGCCAGAAGAAAGCAAGAGGACCACTGAGCTGTCATCAGGACAATCATCATTAAACCTTCAGGTCTTGAGAGGTGAAAGAGGCGTCAACTCCAGCATTTACACCCAAGTGTGTTTCACTAAGTCACTGAGCTTCTGAGATTCTCCAACCTCAGAGTTTTCTAGCTATAAAATGGACATTTTAGTTAACCTAGTGTAGTTATGCATGCCTCCTAAGGATTCCAGGAGAATCAGATGAAGTATGGGAGGGAGTTTATAAGTCATGAAGAGCTATGTAAATTTCCATCACTACTATCAAAGGGTACGTCTTTGGCCTTCTTTTTAGTTAACACTCAATGTGAACAGAAAGGCACAGACAACTGAAGAGTAAAATAGGGAGGCAATGTGTTGTGTATTTCAGAAGAAAACACTAGGAATATTTTAATACAACAAAATGTGTTTGAGGAGACAAAGATTACCCTGATTTGAATATTATACAATGCATGCACATCTTGAAAGATTACATGGTACCCCATAAATGTGTACAATTTTTACATGTCAATTAACAAATATCAAAAAAAACAGGTAGAGATACCTTTTATATTTTTAATATTTCTATATATTTTTCTAAGTATTTGATATTTAATGTTCCCTAAATAATAAGATGATAAGAGTTTTGAGTGACTACAATTTATACAATGCTGCACTTGGCATTTTGTATGTACTAACCTCTCCAACATAGAAACTGTTATAATTCCCTTTTTACTAAGAAGAGGACTGAGGCTCATGGAAGTAAAGTAACATGTGTAATGTCAACATCTAGTGGAAACATTTGAACCTAGGCAGTCTAATTTTAGAGTCTATCTCTTTACTAGCTCTGATGCTTGTCTGAATTTGAGGGTTTTAAAATGCCAGCAATCAGTTTGATCACACAGAACTATTAGGTATTTGGTATATCTCCAGAGTAGTGAGGAATTATAAGAAGATGAAGGTTAGCTTCTCTTCTTAGACCAAAATCTGCCATAGGTGCACATAACTATCAGTAAGCAGTCCCTAAGGAGTGACACAGTGTAAACTAGAATCTTGATAAAGTCTCAGTTTTTGTCATTTTGGGGGCTCTGGCCATAATTTGCATAAAAGGTGGGGCTGAATCAAGGGTACGACTCTCCAATAACAGAATGAACTCCAGTGCTCTCATCAAACAAGTATCTCTAGAACCAGAGGTGGAATATGAACAGTTCAAGAATCAAAGCTAGGACATCAAACCTGAAAACCAAGAGTGAAGACCTTGCATTATTTGTACAAGGTATATAAGGTGTTAGAGTGCTTTAAGCGAGTGTTTCTCCACCTCTTTGTTACTGCTGTTATTTGTCCATAGAAGTTTTTAATTTACTTTGATGAGATAAATAATGAGGAATACATTTTTTGTCAGGTCAGGATTAGCAGGCCACCAAACCCCAGTAATAGCTCAGACTTTTTTTGAAATGTCTTTCCAACCTCTAAGAACCAATTTTTGCCCATTCATAGACAATATTGCCCTCATTCATTGAGAATTCATGTTTTAAGCCAACCCAGCACGTTGGATACCCATACTTTCACCAGTGAGAGCACAATTACCACAATTATGCTAAGCAACAAAACTTTAGTTGTTGCAGGGTTGAAACCTGGCATGTGGGCCTTCTGATGAAATGGATTTGGGAATCCTGGTTAAGTCAACAGAGAAGAGCTCAACTTGACTAGGGTGTTCATAAGATCACAGTAGTGCCTATGCTAATGTAGTTTAAAATGAGTTATAGACATATTAATAGGAATCCCAAGCAAGCAAGTAGATTGAGAGTTGTGTGTAGGGAATAGCCCAGATTAGAGTCTGGAAAGGAGAGACAGGATGGGACTTGGTTCTGCAGAAGTGTAAACAATACCTAAAGAAGAGCAACCTGGCTTCTGTCACTGCTGCTCCTTCTCAGATACATGAAATGGCCTTTGAAGGTTCATTTTTCTGTAGGTGCCACCCGGCATTGGTTGAGAGTTAGGAGTGTGAAATAAGTGGACCTTGAAAAGAGTCAAGTTCACCTTTGGCTTCTGGTGGAAAGGACATTATCTGTGCTTTGGTTTCTTCTCTCAAAGGACATGCCACTTCTGCTGGAAGGAGCTCCAGTAAAGCAAAGGCACACTTGAACTTCTAAACCAGACCAGGTGGGAGTGTTTTGCACAGTGGGACCGAAGACCAGGTCTGCAGAGGATGACTTAGTAGTTGAACTCCAGTCAGTATGAGGCAGGAATGCTTTCTTGGCAAGAGAAAACCTCATGGTTGGAGCTTACAAATTCATGAAAACTGTGAGTCTTTTGCCCAGAAAAATGGTACATAGGCTCACACAGATGTCTCATTCAATTTCAGAAGGTTCATGGCCTATGGCTTCATGGGGGAAATGATTTGGAATATGATGAAACTTTTACTGCTTAGTTTTCAAGTGATGTTTGTACCTTGGTTAATAATAATATTGTCGTATCATCATTTGTCATATTTCAATATTTATCCTTCTGGAGTTCTTGTCTCGGATACTGGCCTTGAATTTTCAATGTCACATAAATGAAGGTTGTTTTCTTCTCACCAGTGCATCATTGTACCGAGAACTTCTATAAATGGGTTTGCCCTTTGAAATTGTGTACTCTCAGGACAGCTCAGATCTTTGGCGGCTGAGTGTGCTTGGCAGGTGTGGGATGTGTAATTGAGTCATTCCAGAATCTCAAAGAGATATTTGTTAGAGGGAGCAGCAAACAGTGACTGATTCAGAAGCTTGCTGGGTTCCAAACAACCTGGTACTTACCACAGTTTACATTTGAAGGAAGCTCTGCCCCTTCTTTAGTGGCTGTTAGATATAAGGGAGATGAAAGGAAAGAAAAGCAGAAGTTCCAACAGCAGGCACAGTGGGAAGTGTGGAAGAGGGGACTTTTGGTAGCCTTTTCTTTCTTTCTTTCTATCTTTTTTTTCTTTTTAACTGACATATGATAAGGCTTGGATAGCATAGGATGAAGATCTGGCAGTTTATCAACAAGTGTGTTCAAGTCGTTTGAGGCCTTTATAGACTAAACACAATAGGATGGGGTGGTTAAGAGCTCAGGTTCTAGCTAGACTGCTTGCCTTTGGATTCTTGCTCTCTTGCACACTAGTTGTGTCCTTTCATTTCTCTGTGTCTCAGTTTCTCCATCCAGACAATGCAGATGCTAGCAATAGTTTAGTAATAATATCAATGTTTATGATCTTACTTTTCGCAGTACTGGGAAATGAACCCAGGGCCTGGCACGTGCAAGGCTAGCAGTGAACTGCATCTGCAGCCCTTTTTATTTTTTGAGACAGGGTCTCGCTAATTTGCTAAAACTGGCCTTGAGCTTGCCATCCTCCTATCACAGCCTGTAATCCCAAGTGACTGGCATTTGTACTATAGCATATAATCCCAAGTGATTACAGGCAGGTACTACCACGTCTGGTTTAGGATTATTCTGACTATTCAATGGGAAAATATATGTAAGTCACTTAAAACAATGTCTGGCAAGCTACAGCTCTCCACAAACATTAACTCCTATCTGCAATTAAATTCATTGCCAAGTTACTTTAGAGTGATTAAACTTTGTACTGTGTCAACTAGCTGTCAAGGTCATTGCATGGGAAGATTTTATAATTTTGCAGAATGTTCATGCTACAGTTACTTTCCATTCGTTAGTATAAACTATAGCACACAATCTCCCAATAACCCTGGCAGTCAAGTGAGCAGGAACATATGTATCTCCAAATGCCTGTGTTTTTCCCAGTCCCATGCCAGTCAGTATGGAACATACTGATGTTGGATGCACATCAGTAACATGGATGTGCCTCTGTATCTCCTGTCTTATCTCTTAATCAGAGCTTGTCCTATCCTGTTACATGCTTTTCAAAAAGTTTGAGAAATGTATTGGTGCAGCAGGTTAGAAGGCATAATGATCTGAATTAAAGTTTTAGGAGTTTCGGGGGTAGAATGGGATGCATTTGAAGTTGAATGAAGATTGTATCTGCAATGAAAATGGAGTTTTGAAAAACTAGCAGTGTTCTGAGAAGCAGATATGCGAAGGAGAAACAAGGTTTCCCTTGGGCAGGAGAAGCAAGGTTAGAGAAGGAAGGCCCTGTGGTAGGTAGGAAGAGGAGGAAGGTATTGTTAGTGGTGATAGAAGAACAGGGTACTGCAGACCCAGTGGGTCCAACCGAGGGAAGGTGTGCAAAGCTGAGCAAGAATCTAGTCACTAGAGCTATCGCTGCAGAAGGGGAAGGGGTTAAGAGAATGTGTGGGTGATCTGAATGCTGAATGCTAGATTGTTCTCTGGGCAGTAGAGGCTCAAAATGTTTTCAAGGACCTAAGCTTAAAGTACCATTTACAAACAACTTTATTCTTTTTAAAGTACTTTTGCATACTTTATTTTGTCCTGGTAGCAAAGCTGTTCAGTGCATAGGGATCTGGAATGTGCCTCATTTTCCCAGTTATGCTACACTCATTGCTCTTAAAAGCAAGAAGATCAAGAAAGTGTCCTGTTCGTGTCCAGAAACATGAACTAGTAAGAAGGGAACCAGACCATATGGATGATCTGGGGACTAGAGCTTATTCCACTCTGCAATGCCATTTGTTTGGAAACAGACTTTGTTTTTGAAACTATGTAAAAAGTTTAAAGAAGAAGCAAAGTCCTTATTCATAAGATATATCTATGTTGGCATCATATATTTAAGTATATACTATCAATTTATAATTTAAGTCACAAGGCAAAATCTAACATTTACACAGTCCTTCCAAGTTTACACAAAATTATTTGGTCATTTAATCATTTGATCTTCCCAGTAAACTAACAGGTAGGTTAAAATATGATTAATATTTCTTGTAGAGATATGAGAAAATACTGGTCCTAAGTGGTATATTTAAAAAGAAAGGGATCAGAGTTAAAGCAAAAACCCAGACTCCAGATTTTTTCAAAACTTCCATGGTCCATCATATTTCGATAACTGTTTCTGTTTAACTCCTTTGCAACTATTATCCATCATTTGAAAGTAAACTGTCAAGGATTTGTAGGCTAAAGGATATTTTGACTGTGATTAGGATCCTTATTTGCTTGTGATTGATTTATTTGAAGCCTGCGGATGGGTGCCAAGATGGAAAACTACAAGCCGTTTGATTCAGGAGCTGGCCCTCTGCATGGTACAGAAAGTGATCAGCAGCATTGAGGGACTTTGCCTTGCTGACTTGACTGTGCGACATGTTGCACTTTGTTGGTTTCCTGGCTGCTTGCTGCTCTTCCCAGCTTCCTCTTTTCACTCCCAGGATAGAAGCGCAGGGGGGAGTCTGTCACTACCTTTTCTGATGGGCTACCCATCTGCGTCAAAGTAGTGTTGATTTTGGTGCCTGGGTGGCCAGACCTGACACCATTCTTGAGCTGCCATTATTTCTTTCTAATCGTTTTTGACCTTTGAAGTCAGGAGAAGGTTAATTTTGCTTAGGGAGACCTCAAGATTTCAATGGGAATTTGGTTTGGGATATTTTTTAACGCCCTACTCAGTTCCTAAGAAATGAAAAGTCACTTTTGGAGAAGTACTTTGCAAGTTGACTTGTCAGCTAGTTGGGCCTACAACAGAGCTCAGGATCTCCAAGGCTTATTAGACTAAATCAGGTGGGAAACCAGTCATGCCCTAGTCTTTGCATTACCTAAAAACCCACACTCTGGCAGAGCAGTGGTGGATATAAATTCTGGCACCCATGCAAAACTGTGGAAGATCATTTGCAGTGTCTTTAGAACCTTGTAAGGTAACAACTGACTATGGAAGGAACACGCCCAACCAAGTCCCACTGAGAGGAGTCACTGCCTGTGGTGGTGTGATAGGGAAGCCTAGGATGAGTGCTGATCTTAGCATTCCATCAGGGGTAAAAATCAAGCTCACCTTTTGCTGACTTGTCAGCACTCAAATGAAGTTTTGTTGAGTGAATAGATGGATGCCTCATGCTGTGATCACAAAGGATAATGAAAATGTCCCTTTTATCTGGAAGATCGTTTATCCAATAAATTAGATTTTAAGCCTTTTTATTGAGGCATAATTGATACACAAAGAACTGAAAATATCTGATGTGCAGTTTTATGAGTCTGCACATGCCTGTGATATCATAACCTCCAAGGTAATAGATACCCAACATCTCCCAAAGAGTCCTGTGCCCCTTTCTTAGTTTTGTTTCTTTTCAGTATGAACTCTGGACATGTGATATACCCTCTTAACAAATTGTTTTTTATTTTAAGTACTACACTGTACAGATCTCTAGAACTTATTTATCTAGTCTAACTGAAACTTTATACCAGTTGAACAGTTCCATACTTCTTTACCCTTCCGTTCCCAGAAAGCACTATTGTATTCTCTGCTTATGTGAGTTTGACTGTTACAGATGCCTCATATAAGTGGAACCAGCAGTTTTTATTCTTCTGTGAATGGCTTACCCAAATTCATTCTTTCACCCAGTCAACAAATATTACAAGAACCTTCTAGCTGCCAAGTAGTGGGTATAAATAAGTCAGGGTTCATATGCTCAAGGAATTAATTACCTAGTGAGGAGATGGATTAGTTGTAAGAGGAAACAGAAGGTACAAAAGAGAATACAGAGTGCTACTGGGGCTTATGCAGGAGGAGGAAGCCCAGGCTTGGCAACACAGAGACAGGGTCCAACAAATGAGCCAGAAAGCCATTGCAGTTCAGTTAGGAGTCACTGAATAAAATGATGACGTTAATTAAAGCAACTATTTATAGCATAATCATTAAGTTCAGGGTCTTTTGTACACATTATCCATTTTCCAATTAGGAAACTAAGATTCAAGCACTTGTTTAAGTCCCCAGAACAAATGACAGCCAGAGCTGGGGTTAGGATATAGCTGCCACTAAAGCTACTGCAGACCACGTGAATACAAGTTGGCTCTTGATCAGTGTCTATTCTTTATGAATACCCACTTCTACCCACACCTAATTCCAACTGAATTCATTCATCAGCTCAAGGCATTCTGTCTTGACACATCCTGTCTACACTTGTATTTCACTTTACCACTTGTCATCCTTTATCATACATTATACTGTCTTTCAACAATTTCGAGGAGTCCTTTTATTCACATATTCACATCTCTGAAAGTTAGGATGCATGAAAATACCAAGGGCATGGCAGAGTTCATGACACCCTTTTCATTGTTTGTACACAAAAATAGCAATGCATCTTTGGAATGCTGGCTTTTGTGATGCCTGAAATATGTCTATTTTGCTCATATGCTCATTTTCTCTCTTTCCCCAGTAGAATGTAAGTTCTGAGAGGGCAAGGTTTTGTCTGGCCTTTTCGTTTTTGTATCCACTCTCACTTGGAATGTTGCTGACCAAATTAAAGACAAATAGATACCTGCTACCCGTTGCAGGCTCTGTGGATCGCTGGGTCTAGAGCGAAAAATACCACAGACATGGTTCTTGCTCTCCTGGAGGTGACGCAAGTAAAACAAACATGTGAATCAATCAGTACATAAACAAATATGAGATTTTTATGAGTGAGAATATTGAAAGTCCTGGGGAGCAAATAAGTGGGGCTGGAAGCATTTTCCAAATTTAGATTGGCAAATCAGGGAGGACCACTCTAAGGAAATGACTCCCAAGCTGATACCAGTGGGTGGAGGTGGTGAATCCTGGAATCTGACTGCCAAGCTCCCTTGCACACATAATAGCCAAACTTCATCACCCTGGTCCAAATCATACTCTTTGCAGCTGTATACAGCACTTGTATCTGCATGCACTGATCCTTTCTGATAGATCAGAAAGAACTCTGGATTCAGAGACAGTAGGCCTGATGGTCACTCTGACTTTTCCCTTACTTTATAAATTGGAGAAGTTACTCCAAACCTCAATGTCTTTACCTGCACAATTAGGAAGTGATATTAGCGCATCTTTAAGGCATCATTGAGTTTTAACACTTAAATGCAATAATAATTAATCCTTTTTAACAGTTATTGAAGAGTTACTATGTGCTAAGCTGCTAAATTTTCTGCAGGGTACAGGAGAAATTAAGATGAAAGAAAAGTAAGATACCATGCATTCATTTAGAGTGCTTATGATATTGAGAAGGGAACTGATAGTTTGATGACTTCAATATAATGCAGCCTAGAATCCTCTTTGCTGGTAATCTTCGACTACAATCATTGTCTCTCTTAGTGTGAAGAAAGTCAGTCCCATCACCCTCTCCCTCCTAGTAAAGACACTCAAATCCACCTGGACTCAACAGGTAGAACAAAGGATGACATCAAGTAGATGAGATTGCACTGGATTTTAGAGCTAATGGGTGAACTGCAGGTCTGAAAACTCTGAAAACTTATTTGTAGGAAAATAATTACTTATAATCCAGGATACAACAGGAATTGAAAGCAAGGGTTATTTTGTTCTATCTGGGTAGGGGTCAGTGTCAGGGAGTAGTGTGGAGTGGATCAAAAAGCATATTGAAAGAGACTTTGCAGGGCACTGGCTAAATTTTGAAGAAAGGGAAGGAACAGGTAGGTGTCATACATGGGATGCTTTCCACTACAAATGTCAAACTACCCGACTAAAAATGGGTCCAATAAGTGAAATTGTAATTCTTCCTAACATGAAGGGCAGAAGCAGGGGAATTCCAAGTGCCCATGGAATTTCAGTGGCTCACAATGTCATTCAGGCCAGGCTCATTCTGTCTTTCTGCTGTCACCCTTAGAATGTTGGGTTTTGTTCTGAAGCTTTCCACTCCTGGTGGCAAGATGACCAAATATTTTGACATAGTGTTTTTACACAACTCTATTAAAATAAAGTCCAAAAGGAAGCAACTTTTCTCAAAATTGTCTACACTGAAGTGAAGAACTCTTCGGCCCCATTTCCCCCATTTTTCTCCCCAGTCTCAGCAGATTTCTCTTGAGGTTCCAGTGGTGGTGGCTGGTCCTCATGCCCAGGTTCTACAGGCAGGGGAGGCTGGGAAAGTGTACCCTTGGCCTTTCTGTCCTTGAGTTTTTCCTGGGTCTCATGTTCAAAATCTGGCAAGGTTTTAGTCTCTACGCTGGAAGCATTCAATTGACATTGGTTGATTGTTGAATCATTATCATGAAGACAGAAAATAAATAGCAGGTCAGGCAAGGGAGTAGTCAAACCAGCTATTCTTTCCAATCCCATGACCAGATGAAAGAGAATTTTAATTTTGTCACTTGAATGGGTGGGCTGTTGATATTTCTAGTGGGTGGTTAAACTGAAATACTAATTCAACATCAGAGGGCTAGTGGTGATATCTCTTTTAAATTGTGTCTAATTTGGCTAAAGTTATATAATTTAAAAGCAAATCAGAGAGAAAACTGAGTTAAATGGAAAAAGACCAGATTTTAGGAAATGAGAGTTTACTGAAAAGACCATGTGTGGGGTTTTAATAAACCAACAGAATGTAAGATGATCCCTGGGATATGGAAAAAAATTTGGTAGGTCCCAATAAAGTACTTACTATTTGTTGATTACACATGGAAATACACAGCAGGAAGGCAGAAGAGGACCAAATTAGTCCATTTAAAAAAATCAGCTATGTACATAAGCAGACATTAACATTTTTCTAAAAGTGAAACTTCCTTTGCCTTTTCCACAACTACAAACAGAATATAAAGCTCCCCAGTTGTTTTGGACTATAAACAACAACAACAAAAGGAAAGTCATGCACAAACTGAACAAAGAAATGTGTTATTTAATTGGAAGGGTGAATTATTTTAAATAACTTGTATGAAGTAATGCAGGGAGATTTTAAAATAAGTAGGAACTTGTGGCAGCATATTGATCCTTTGAAATGATTTCCTCCATGTTTTTCAAACCTGTCAGATCCTTTGGCAGAATTGGAAGAGCTTTCCTGGAGAATAGACATTATCAGAGATGAGTATGGAGTTATTTCCCACTGTTCTTTTTTGGATTTTTTTTTTTTTTTTTTTTTTTTTTTTATGTCTAGGACTATTTAACACCAAGTATTTTCAGTGGTTTCTTCATCTGGAGTTCTATTTTTTGGCTCCACTCCATTCTAGCTTTCTTCTCCTGAATGCCAAGGCAAATCATAACACAGGACAAGGAACCACAAAGGGCCAGAGGAGGTTGATTCATCCTTCAACGTATCCAAATCATAATGTCTGTTATGATGTGTTTCCACTGTAAATTTTTTTCCATCTGGACTAAATTCATAATCTTTTTGGAACCTTTCCATGCTTTTATTGATCACCTTCCTAATGCTACATGAAGTTCCAAGATTCCTCAAGTTTTTGAGGTAGCAGTGTACTTTCAATAGCCAATAAGACCTGATAAAGCTGTTCTTCCGAGGAGTTCATGCTGGAGTTCCAGAGGGTCTACCAGGGTTGGCATGCCAAATCAAAAACTCCCAGATGGAGACTGTCAAAAATTCTAGAAGCACTTATTTGAGGTATTTTGATGATAAATCACTCTGGTTCAGAACCATGGGTCTATTTGCCATCAAAAGAAAAAAGAAAAGAGAAAAGAAATGGAAGAAAACTAAAGGCCCTTGCATCTGAAAATCATGATAACATGCCAGTATGGCAAAGTTGAAAATTGGCATAGTGTATTGGTTAAGAGATTGGCTCCCTAAATTCAAATCTCTGTTCTGATGTAGCTTCTCCAGGCCTCAGTTTACTCACCTATATGATGAGTATAATAATAAAGCCTGCAGTAGTTTTGGGATTAAATTATGTATTACATATAAGAGTAAATTCTTACAAAATACTTGATGACAGACTAACACAAAATAATTGCTCAAATAATGTCAGTTGTCATTATCTCTGACTGTGGAGAGGCTCAGGATGGAAGTTGAGTAGTGTATTTGATTAAAAACAAAAAAACATAAAGTATTGTAAACAATGACATTTGGTTTAGTAGGTAGAAAGTTTAAAACACCTGAGATCCATGTGGAATTTTGTTTTAGGTCATTGGTAGTACAAATGTTGGTCGATATTTTATTTTAAGTAATTACATTAGCATAAGAAATGCCACAGTTCCCTTTAGTGGTATTAGTAAGACCCAAAGTTATCATCTAGACATCTAGAAGTTACTGATTTGGTTAATTAAGGATGGTGTTGTTTCTTATAGACTAGAAATATTTGGGGCTGGATTATTCATTAATAAGATTAAGAATCTATTTCAGTAAGAAAAGATTTTTAAAATGATAGGTTTTAAAATAAAAATGAAATTATTAAATATAGGCATTTCCAAAAAACATTTAATTAGTTATGGATAAGTTACATATTTGTTGTAGCTCTGTATATTTATTTTGTGTTTTAAAGTAGCTTTTTTTTCTAATTCCTAATTATAAGTGAGAGAGGGACACATCATCTTTTCAGACTCAGTGGTCCCTGATAGCTTTCAGTCTGGTCCTGAGTCAGACTCAGTTCTAGGGATTGTGAATTCAATGTGAGTGAGACCTTTAGACAGTGCCCCCTTACAGTGATGCCATTTTGGAGATGGAGTTAATAAAAACACTGTAACTGAAATTCTTGCTTTTATTCCAAAATTATGGCATATATATCCTAAACCATTTGGTTCATCCAACAGACAGGTGTCACCCAACATATAAATACTCTTTCAGCAATTCTAATTTATCACAGAATGACTTTGTCAACTTGGATGTGACAGACTGTAAATTCCACAGGTTACAGACTAGGTGCCTCAATAGACTCTGTCCTTAGCATCAATAGTGTGAGATTTCCAGAGCTTCAGAATTACAGGGCTTTTGTGGAGACTGAATGGTTGCCAACCAAGGATTTTCATATTCTAATTCCCAGAACCATGCATAAATGTACAGGGTTAAAGAGACTTTGCAAGTCTGAGCAGATTAAGGATCTTGAAATGGAGCGATTATCTGGGCTTTACCCATACGCCAAATCTAATCATAAGCAACTTTATAAGAGGGAGGCAAGAAGACCAATCAGCAGAAGGAATTGAGGCAATGGAAGCAGAGATTGGAGTGATACAGCAATCAGCCAAGGAATGCCTACAGTCTCTAGAAGCTGGGAGAAGTGAGGGATAGATTCTCCTCTAGAGAATCCAGAAGATGTTTTGATTTTTAGCTCCATAAAAATCATTTCAAACTTGTGATATCCATAACTTTATGGTAATCAATTCACGCTTTTTAAACCACTAAATGTGTGGTGATATGTTAGAGTAACAATAGGCAAATAATATAGATCTCATGGATCATTCAATTCAGTTTTTTCACTTTGATCAAGTGATAAGTCCAGAGAACTTGGTCATTCATTTATTCATTGATTCAATGCCAATTTATTGAGCTGCTAATATCTGCCAAGTAGGACTTACATTAAGCATATGATCCATACTGTACCTTTCTGAATGATTCTTTCAGGACCCTGAGTATTAAAATCTGCAATGGAGCAATCCCCAGGAGAAAGAAGATTGGAACTGATGATTCTGATAATGATATACCCAATCCCTAGATCTGCACTGTCTCCATTCCTTTCAGAGGTGGATACATTTTAAAATTTTTTAACTACCCAGGAGCCTTGTAACAAATCTCTTCATTTATGCAAGTTGACTAGAGAGTGTTTCTGTGGCGATTATACTCTCTTTAGTGCATTGTCTAAGTGTCAGTTGGTAGTGTCCTCTGATCACTTCAAAGACTTGTGTGAGTGTTTTAGATCAACACTTTCTTTTTAGAAAGGGCACATTGTTCCATAGAACAAGTCCATCAGTCATTAACCAGTGGAAGTTGTCATTCCCAACAAGTTAAGTTCACATCCTCATCTTAGTATTTAGGACATATTTTTCTCTATGTGGGAAGAAGAATGTGAGGCGGAGACTGGATTTGCGATCCTCTGATGGCTGAGCTGCTAAAGTTTGTCATGGAAAGGAGAGTTTTGCTAGGAATATGAAAACTCTGGAACACACATTCTGTTTTGCTGTATTCTTGGTAATATAATAATTTTAATGACTATTATCTATCATCATCAATATGGATAACTGTCAGTGACCATTATGAAAGGGGTGTGGGCAGATGTATAGTACCTTAAGGTGAGTAGCCACCACCCTGCTCAAAGAGTAGTAAGTACCTGCAGTAAAGAAAAAGAATAAATTGAAGAGCTCAGGCACTGCCCACAGGTACACAGGACTGTGGGGCTTAATTCACCAATTCCAAAGACAGGCCCTCAACAACTCTAGTCCCAGACACCTTTAAGGCTTCTTTCTGTCTCCCTCTTACAGAGTAAGATAGTAGCAAGATTCAGCAGGTTGAAAGAATGGCTGACGTTACATCTGGGCTGCACAAGTTGACTTCCTTGATCAACACAGTTACTTCCCTAAGCCTCAGGATCCTCATCTTGAAAGTGGAATCAATAGTGAGGGTGACATGGCTCTGAGCTCCAGATGAGCTGAAGCAAACCTTTGTCGTTCTAAGCCCCTGGTGTATGTTGGGGTGATTTACAGCCACAATATATTCTAAGCCCACCTGGAATGGCATGTGAAGTGCTTTCCACAATAACCTGTCAAGTAGGATGAGGTCATGGGTCTGAAGTATTTATTCATTCATTCAAGTTTACTGAGCACCATCGCTGTGTCATACAAGCAAGAACCATGGTGAGGATGGAAGACAGGGCTTCCGACTTCATGGAGTCGACCCGCAGTTCTGAGGCTGCTCCCACTCTAAAACTGAACGAAGCACTCAGAAAAGTTTCATTTCCTGCAGGAGTGTGAAGCAAGGCTCTCCAAAACTCTTTAGATATGGAGAGTAGGGCAAAGAAGAGTCATTATTGACCAAGAATATAAGATCTGACAGGTTACAGTGGACATTACTTGGTTGATGTTGGGCATGCCTAAATATGTGATTGCTGCCTATTCAGAGCAACATTGTGGATGCTTCTGTTCTAGGTTCCCTGGCACCATATGTCCCTGATGTACCCAACACAGTGGCCCTCTTTTTATGGAACGCATGCCTAATTCATCTGCGTGAACTCACACCCTGCCTGTCCCTTTCTATGGCATTGTTCCAAAATTAAACCAAACATTTACCATCTTGATCTTCCATCCATTCTATCCTGGGTAATTAGATCCATCTGAGCCACAGCCTGAGGATGGCTTTCTGAAGAAGGTGAGAAGGAACCAAAAAAGAGCTACTTACTTCACTGTCTTTCTGGAAATGAATGGTGTTTGGTGAGGCTTAGTGACAGTCCTCATCAGGTTCCTAGCAAAGGGCCTGAGCTCTGTGGTGTGAGACCTCATCCCACGAGGTGGGAAGGCAGAAGCCCCTTCTACAGTCCTGACTTCTCCCATGTGGGAAGAAGTGTGGGTGATGCTGTGCTTTGAAGATCGGTGAGATGTCCTTTCATATTAAATCTACAGCCAGCAGTATGGGCGAGGCAGAGCTGCCCCAGCCCTGACTGCCACCTAGCAACATGTTCTGGGGTTTCCACATTTTCTTTTGTCACTTCACAGAAAAAGAGAGGGAAAAATTCTAAGTTGGTGACGAGCTTATCCTCCATGACCAGGAAAACTCTGGAACACACATTCAGTTTTGCTCTATTCGTGGTCTGACTCTAAACAGGATTGTTGCTTGAGAGTCACATTAATTTGGTATGAATACTGGACTTGCAGTTGATAAAAAAAAAAAGTATGTGATCTTGAAGGAATTGTTTGATTTTTCTAAGCCTCAATTTTCTTACCTATAAATGGTAATATTAATATTTTTGTAGGTGGCATTCACAGGATTAAATGAGATTACGTCAAGCATTTAGCAGGGTCTGGAGCATAGAAATCCTTCAATATATGTCCATGACTTTTTCTTTTTCCTTCAAAAGAAGGTGGGACAAAGCACTTGCTTCTATGTACCTTTGGGAGATGGTTAGAAAAAATTTTAACTTTTTGCATGGCACAATGCCCTTTAACACACATCCAGTTTTCTTTCTGTTCTTCCCATAATTTGTAAGTACTATCATTATGTTCTTTTTATAGATAAAGAAACTGAGACTTAAAGAGAGGATGCAATTTGATCAATGAGCACAAAGACAATACTTGCTACAGATGAGACTTAACCCTCAGGTCATTGGACTCAGACCTTCTTCTCTTCACAGTCCATGCTTTTTCTTTGAGATTTACAAGAAGCCTGACTTAGTAGTAGCCAAAGATCAAATCATATTAGCACTCTGTCTGCTGGTCTTCCTGTTTTTACTGCCATTAAAAACACTTGATCCTAGGCATATTGAGACTTCACACTGGGGAAGAGGGAGCTGGGTTAGTGTTAGGTTTGATGTGGGCTCTTCATTCTGTAGAACTGGGGAAATGAACTTTAATCTTGTTAGGGTCTCAAAGGAGAAAGAAAAGGGTGCCTGCTGTTTTTCTATCTTTCACTCCAAAGCACACCCTACCCTTGGGATAGAGGTTCTCATGGACTATGTCCCTCTATGCCACGTCACCAGCGGGCTTCTCCCACTGAAGGTCATAGCTTGCTTCAAGGCATAACTCTTCCGGGATCTGTAAACCATGCATTATCCTCATAAAGGGGTGGGGATCTATTAGTGGTAACAGTCTCAGGGTACTATACACTATTGTTAAGTGATGTCTTAAGAAATCTTCCTCAACTTAGCCTACTTTCTTTCTAAGATCATGATTGACAAAGTAGTTTCATGTAGTTCTAGTAAGACCTATGTTTTAGTCAGCTTTTTCACCACTGTGACTAAATGATCTGACCAGCACAATTATAGAGGAGGAAAGGTTTATTTGAGGGCTCACGGTTTCAGAAGTCTTAGACCATAGAAGGCTGGCTCCATTCTTCGGGGCTCCAGGTGAAGCAGAACATCATGGCAGAAGAACGTGGCAGAGGGAGGCAGCTTGCATCATCAGGAAGCAGAGAGAGAGAGAGAGTCTCCTCTCTCCAGATGCAAAATATATACCCCAAAGCCTTGCTGAAATTCCAATCTCCTCCAGCCACACCCTACCACTACAATTAATCCCATCAGGAATTAATTCACTGATTGGATTAAAACTCTTACAACCTAAACATTTCTCCTCTGAACCTCCTTGCATTGTCTCACATGTGAACTTTTGGGGGACAAATCACATCCAGACCATAACAACCTATTCTAGGTAGACAATAGATGTTAATATCAGTTTCTTTCTCCATCTCCAAACCAAAGTCTTCAGTTGCAAAGTGTCCTTTCATGATTGTTTTCTCTTTCAAGGGTACTCTGTGTAGTCATTTCAATTTTGTTTTCCTAATACAAAAAAGCAGTGTGGTCTGGTTATGTCAACATTGTAATTTTTAATAAACTGAATCTCAAGAAACACCCTTGCTGAACTTCAGAGGTAGAATAATATAATAGAGCAATGCAATCAGACCACCCAGCTTAAAAATCTCAGTTCTGTCACTTACTCTTTGATTCCAATTTGCTTAACCTCTTTGTACTTTAATTTCATCTATTATAAATAGAGTTTGCCTAATGGGTGATTGAAAGAATTAAATGAGTTAGCATATGCCCATAAAACAGTTCTGCAAATGGATGTTTGTTTGTGAAGTAACTCAGGAACTCACATGAAAGTAAACAAAACCTTGAAGCACTCAGTTTTTGAAGGGACCACAGTTCTAAAATGACATGAAAACTTGAGAAAATTTGATTTTTTTTTTCTTTAAACTACTTTGATCTTTTTAAATTTTTACAAACTGCATTTTGATTCGCTGTAAACAAATGGGGTACATGATTTTTTTTCTGTGGTTTTGCACGATGTAGATTCATACCATTTGTGTAATCATACATGCACATAGGGTAGTGATGTCTGTCTCATTCCACCATTTTTCATACCCCACCCCCTCCCCCTCTCATTTTTCTCTACGTAATTTAAAGTTCCTCCATTCTTCTATTACCCCCACTCTCCCACCCTAATTATGTATCATCATTCACTTATCAGGGAAAACTTTAGGCCTTTGGTTTTTTGGGATTGGCTTATTTCACTTAGCATGATATTCTCTAATTCCATCCATTTTACCTGAAAATGACATAATTTTATTCTTCTTTATGGCTGAATAATATTCCATTGTGTATATATACCACATTTTCTTTATCCATTCATCTGTAGAAGGGCACCTAGGTTGGTTCCATAGTTTAGTTATTATGAATTGAGCTGCTATCAACATTGATGGGGCTGCGTTACTGTAGTATGCTAATTTTAAGTCCTTTGGGTATAAACCGATGAGTGGGATAACTGGATCAAAAGGTGGGTACATTCCAAGATTTCCGAAGAATTTCCATACTGCTTTCCAGAGTGGTTGCACCAATTTGCAACTCCAACAGCAATGTATGAGTGTGCCTTCTTCCCCACATCCACGCCAACACCCATTATTGCTTGTGTTCTTATTAATAGCCGTTCTAATTGGAGTAAGATGAAATCTTAGAGTTGTATTAATTTGCATTTCCCTAATTACTAGAAATGTTTAACACTTTTTCATACAGAAGACATCAGGGAGGAAATTTTAAAAATTCTTGAGGTAAATAAGAACGATTCGATACAACATATCAAAATCTCTGGGACACTCTGAAAGTGGTACTAAAAGGAAAGTTCATTGCATTGAGCTCATATATTAAAAGAATAAAAAGTCAACAACTAAATGACCTAACATTACATCTCAAAGCTCTAGAAAAAGAACAGATCAACAACAAAAGTAGTAGAAGATAGCAATAATTAAATCAGAACTGAGATCAATGAAATTGAAACAATTGAAACAAAGAGAAACAATTGAAACAAAGAGAAACAATTCAGAAAATTGACAAAACAAAAAGTTCATTCTTTGAAAAAAATAAACAAAATTGATAGACCCTTAGCCACACTAACAAAGAGGTGAGAGAAAACTCAAATTACTAGAATTCGTAATAAAAGGAAAGATAATGACAGATACCATTGAAATACACAACATAATTAGAAGCTACTTTGAAAATCTATACTCCAACAAAATAGAAAATATAAAAGACATTGACAGGTTTCTAGAGACATATGATCCTCTTAAACTGAATCTGGTGGACATATACAACTTAAACAGATCAATTTCAAGCACTGAAATAGAAAAAGCCACCAAAAGCCTATCAACCAAGGAAAGCCCAGGACCAGATGGATTCCCAGCTGAGTGCTACAAGATCATTAAAGAAGAACTAATACCAATATTCCTCAAAGTATTTCATGAAATAGAATAGGAGGGAACCCTTCCAAACTCATTCTAGGAAGCTAGTATCACTCTGATATTCAAACCACACAAAGATGCATCAAGGAAAGAAAACTTTAGACCAATATCCCTGATGAACATAGATGCAAAAATCCTTAACAAAATTCTGGCAAATTGCATACAAAAACATATTAAAAAGATAGTGAACCATGATCAAGTAGGGTTTATCCCAAAGATGCAAGGTTGGTTCAAAATCCAGAAATCAGTAAACATAATTCATCACATCAATAGACTTAAAGTTAAGAATCATATGATTATATCAATAGCTGCTGAGAGAGTGTTTGATAAAATACAGCACCCCTTCATGCTTAAAACACTAGAAAAAATAGGGATAATAGGAACATACCTCAACATTGCAAAGGCTCTCTATGCAAAGCCCATGACCAACATCATTCTAAATGGCGAAAAACTGAAAGCATTCCCTCTAAAAACTGGAACAAGGCAGGGATGCCCTCTTTCACCACTTCTATTCAACATCATCCTTGAAACACTAGCCAGAGTAATTAGCCCAAAGAAATTAAAGATATATGAATAGAAAAGAAGAACTCAAGCTATCTCTATTTGCCAACAACATGATTCTTTATTTAGAGGATCCAAAACTAGAACTAATAAATTAATACAGCAAAGTAGCAGGATTAATATGTATTCACATAAATCTAATGCATTTCTATTCATAAGTGATGAATTCTCTGAAAGAGAAATTAGGAAAACCATTCCATTCACAATAGCCTCAAAAAAAAAAAAAAATACCAGGGAATTAATCTAACAAAAGAGGTGAAAGACCTCTACAATGAAAACTACAGAACACTAAAGAAAGAAATTAATGAAAACTTAGAAGATGAAAAAATCTCCCATGTTCTTGGATAAGCAGAATTAATATTGTCAAAATGGCCATACTACCAAAAGTGCTATACAGATTCAATGCAATTCCAATTAAAATCCCGGTGACGTTCCTCATAGAAATAGAGAAAGCAATCATGAAATTCATCTGGAAGAATAAGAGACCTCGAATAGCCAGAGCAACCACGAACAGGAAGAGTGAAGCAGGAAGTATCACAATTCCAGACCTTAAACTATACTACAGATCAATAGTAACAAAAATGGCATGGTATTGGCACCAAAATAGGTATACCAATGGTACAGAATAGAAGACACAGAGACAAACCTGAGTAAATACAGTTACCTCATACTAGACAAAGGAGCTAAAACCATACAATGGAGAAAAGACAGCCTGTTCAACAAATGGTGCTGGGAAAACTGGAAATCCATATGTAGTAAAATGAAATTAAATCTCTTTCTCTTACCCTGCACAAAACTCAACTCAAAGTGAATCAAAGACCTAGGAATCAGGCCAGAGACCCTGCACCAAATAGAAGAAAAAGTAGGCCTGAATCTTCATTAGGCTTAGGACCAGACTTCCTTAACAAGACTTCCAAAGTGCAAGAAATCAAAGTAAGAATCAATAAATGGGATGGATCCAAACAAAAGCTTTTTCTCAGCAAAGGATAAAATCAATAATGTGAAACAAGAGCCTACAGAGTGGGAGAAAAATCGTTTCCACACACACTTCAGATAGAGTACTAATCTCCAAAATTCATGAAGAACTTACAAAACTTTACACCAAAAATACAAAGAACTCAATCAGTAAACGAGAAACTTCGTTACTATGATGAAGGTAGTGTAAATTGCTTCACAGAACTGGGGAGATGTTCAATAAGTTTCTCTGAAATAATTTCCTATGCATTTGTCCTCATCTCATCTGGTGAATTCTACTGGAGAAATCTAACACTTCTAGGTAGCTCTTGGTCCTGTGTTTAGTAGGTCAACACCAGAGTGTTATCTCCAGATTAAAATAAAAATCCTTCAAAGGACAGCATCAGGAGCTTTTGACAACTCTGTCCATGCTATCACCTGAAACAGACTTCCAGTGTTTATCATGTTAGACTTAATTCCTACTTCACATCCTCCCAGACCCATTCCCAACTCATCCCATTATTAGTTCAAGAACTGGCCAAACAATGAATCTTTTTACTGCTAATACCATTTATGTGTCTCCCTCCTACCTACTCCCATCTTGGAAAGTAGCAGTTGGTGTGATTTCAAACTTTTAATGTGTTTATTGGTAGTCATATTTTTCTTGGGTAGAAAAAGTTATACTAGATTTGTAACCAAATTTCTGACCCTGAAATCATTTATTTGTTTATCTTCATTTCTACCAGCCTTGGTCTCTGGAAAGAACCAGGTGCATCTCTGTAACTTCTGATTTTACTTTACCTGTGACTTTGAGAGATTCAAATGAAGAGCTGCTTTCAAGTTTTACTTTCTCCTTTGCCCTCTGGGGCTGAGGGTATCTGCTCTTACTATTTCACAGGGAGAATGTGAGTGTAAGCCATGTGATTTCCAAATTTTTCTAATGAATCTAGGCCTTCCCCTGTACTCTAATATCTACTTGAAAACATCTAACAGGCATCTCAAACTTGGTGAATCCAAGATAGAATTCTCATTTCTAACATGTACCTTCAGCTCCTAAAAATACTTTTTAAAAGACAGAAAACAAAACAAACCCTCAGTTCTCTTTTTGTCTCTGTTCTGTTTTTGTTCACTGACTTAAGGGTCAGTAAGAGTAACTTGGGCTGATCTCGCAAAAATGTTTGGCACTGTCCTTGACTCCTCTCTTTCTCCCACAGTGCACAGTCAATACATCAGCAAAACTGTGACCCTGCATTCATAATTCATCTACTTTCTAGCATAATCATTCCTGTTCTCCAACTTCGGGTCACTGATGCCCTTCTCCTTCATTACAGCTTGGGTTTCCTTACTCTTCTTCCAGCTTCTGCTCTATTATGGGTATTAATTATATACTGGTGCAAAGCAAATCACCACAGTACTGAAAGTGCAAAACAACACACATTTGTCTCTGAGCTTCTATGGGTTGAGTCTGAATGGTTTATCTGGGCCCTCTGCATCAAGGTTTTCCCACTAAATTGCAGTCCATGTGTGACCCAGAGCTAAGGTCTCATTGGAAGGAAGGGATCACTGGGGAAAGATTCACTTTCTAAACTTGACTGTAGACAAGATTTAGATCCCCAAGACAGCTGAGACTGAGAATGTCCTTCCTTGTTGGCAGCTGGCCAGAGGCCACCCTCACTTCTTTGCCACATGGACTTCTTTAATAGGGTTCTCGCTTCACCCAAGTGTGCAGGTCAAGAAGGCAAAAGAGTGAGTCTGCTAGCAAGACAAAGTTACCACCTCATTTAACCTCACTGCAGAAGCAGCACCCATCCCCTTTATGGCATTTCATTGATCAAAAGCAAGTCAAGAACTCTGCTCCCCCTCAAGTGGGGTGGATCACAGGAGAGTTTGAGTCTGCAAGCCAGGAGGCAGGAATCACCAGGATGCCCTATGAGAAAGTGCCGGCTCAGCCTCCTACAGTTGTTGTTTATTTGTTTGATTGGTTTTTGTTGTTCTGTTGTTGTTTTTGTCTTGCAGTGATCGGAGAAAAAGCAAGAGTCCGACCATGCCACACTACTGTTCCAAATCTTCCATCTGTTTCTTCTTCTCTAAGAGACTCCACATTCCTCACCATCCCATCTCATCTTACACCACTCTTCCTGTACTCACTCTGGTCCAAATGTCCTCACTTTCTTCTTCTTCCTCAAACCTACCCCACACTGTCTCATTTCAGGACCGCTGCACTGAAATTCTCTCTGCGTGAAGCCCTCTCGCCCCGGATAGACCCATGGCCTGTCTTTCATTTAGTTCAGGCTTTGCTTCAATGTCACCTTTCAGAGAGGCCTTTCTGGACATGCTATCTAAGACAGAAATTCCCTCATTGCTCTGTCCCTCCTTACCCTTCTCTATTCTTTATACTTAATACTATTTTTAACCACACAAAATATTAATTACAATATTTAATTGTTTACTCTTCACTACTAAAAGGAAAGCTCCTAGGAGTAAAGGCTATTTTGCTCAGGTAATGTGCAGTGATCTAAATAAAGGGAAGTTTTTTTTTTTTTCTTTTCTAGGACAAATGCAAGCACTAAACCAGTAAAAAAAAGAGGAGAGTGCAGATTCGTTTCTAGTAACTATCTTGCAATTATCCAAAGTACTGTCCTGACCTCTAGGGAGAGTGTATCTTTCTTTAATTGAAATGGGAATTTCTTCAAGGACATTTAGTTCTCTTCACTGCTGTCTTATCAACTTTCTAGGACAAACTCAGTTTTGTGATTGCAGTTCTAGGGACAACTGTGAATGAAGGGCTACTAGGCATGAAGGTTTTGATCACTGTTCTCAGTATCTCCCTTCAAAATTAATAAAGGGGCATTCCTGTTAATAAGGTAGAATCAGAACCTGCTTAAATTTAGGTAAACTTACATAAACAAGATTACAGAATGAAAAGCCACAGACTTGACTCTGCACTGTGATCTTTCCTCCAAGAGATAGCAGCTATGATGAACCCATTTAGCAAAGCTATCTGACTTTATCTGCCACTATTATCTGGTATTCCAAAGAGGCATATACATTTTGAGTACGATTAGATTCAAGCTCTTAGTTTTTTACATGTGGTAATTGCAGGTCTTCAAAACTAACCTAAATGAGCTTAAGGTTTATTTATGGTTTGTTGCTGGAAGACAAGGGAGACATTTCTGTGGCATTGACCAAAGTTTACTTTTAATGGACAGATTTTCATTTGGTGAGTTGCAAAAAAATTTTTTCAGTAGGTACCTAATAAAGCCTAAATTGGCCAACTTCCATGCCCTTCAGGGTTCCAGAAATACAAACAGGAAGTTAACATTTCCATAGCAATAATGATTCTGTAATAAAAGCTGAGGAGAAACAATAAAACAGAAGGTCAGGATAAAAGCAATTTACTTTTTATGAACATCTTAGCACTGCATCAGAATAGATTCTAAAGATTAAAATGGAGTCAGAGTACAATTAGAAAAGTACTTGTAATCAAATGACTTTTATTTTTCATTTCTAGACAAGCCTTTGCTCTGGTCTTACAGTAAGGTGCAAACTTAGCAGCACTTCTAAACTCCTCAACTTGAAAGTTCTGCTCTGTCATCTTATGGATTTTTTCTTTGAGTAAATTTGTCTATTTCTGGTCAAAATGTTCTTCCCAAAGAAAAGACTGTGATTTGCTGGGTTAGTTCCTCCATTATTGTGAGACACCACGTATTTAATGAGTGTTAGGAATTCAGTGATTTGAAGCAAGTCAAATGAATTCTTTCAGAAATCCAGTAAACTGATAGATGGTCCTTTAGGTATGGATGTGGCTTAGGACTCGTAAAGTTTCCTGGATTTCCCAGGGGCTTAGACCATTCTTTTACAAACTATTATACATACCTACCTTCTGAGTATGGACAAGAGAGGCAATTTCCTAAGAGAGTAGTAAGATAGTTTGACCTTTCAAGAAGACAGTAGATCTGAAAACCAAATAGATAGAAAAGGGGACATTCCAACTCCTAGGTGGAGGAACAATGAGAAGGAGATGGAGAACGAGTACCAAGAATAGAAAGGGAAGAAGATGGTTAATTTTGTAAGCCATGAATTTCTTACTGTAACCTCCACTGATCAAGTTCCCAGCTTCTTCTGTCTTTGTCAGGTGGTGGGCTTATAGCTAACAATTGGGACAGGATTGAACAAAATTGGACTCATCTTTTATCAATTTTAGAGAACCCATCTTTTATCAATTTTTGCTGTTGTTGTTTCAAGAGCACGTACCCAAAGGTGAGGTTCTGGAGAGTGAAATTGACCAGATTATGTTATGTGCACGTACAAGCATAGAACAATGAAGTCCACTATTAGGTATGATTATAATGCACCAATAAAAAAAGAGAATACCTATCTAGCTTGTTTAAAGGATTTTAAATGTCTTCATAACAGTTTCTAAGCCTTCACTCCTTAAAAATGTGTTGATTATCATTCAGGATCCAAGAAAGTTCTTGTATAATTTTTTATCCTTTGTTTTCCCACTTCACCTATTTTTTTAAATTATTTATTTATTTTTTAATTTTTTACAGACTGCGTTTTGATTCATTGTACACAAATGGGGTACATCATTTCATTTCTATGGTTGTACATGATGTAGATTCATACCATTCATGTAATTATGTATGTACATAGGGTAATGTTGTCTGTCTCATTCCACCATTTCTCATACTGCCACCCTTTTTGAAATATGATTTTGATATGTAAAATAACCCTGACTTTGAACATTTAGTTGCAACTGTGTACTTTGCAGTTTACAGATGATATATATGAAAGATCTCTTTCTAGATCTGTGTCTGAGCCCATCCTTGAGAGAACCTTCACTTAGTCGGCTTGGCAAGTCTATTCTGATGTGCCACAGTACTGAGTGGGTTGAACAAGTCTCTTGCTTTATGTGGATGCAGGCCTGATGGTCAGAGAGGTAGTGAAGTAACACTCCATTGACTATAGTTAGTATAAACTTAGGTTTGTTCTTAAAATAGACAAATTACTTTTCCTAACATAGCCCTCAGGTTGTTAACACTAGCAAATGCTATGCCAATCTCAAAGTCCTATAATTTTAGTTACTAAGAACCTTCGGGAATCTGTGTAAGAAACCGTGTAAATGGAATGCTGCCCTCTTATGGTTCCACAACTCCTAGGGACAATGTCTCACTCTCTAGTTAGGAAATTAATAGGACGATTTAAGAACCAGAAACGTGATAAAATTTAATCCACATCTTGATTTTACAAATTATAAAATACAGTTACACAAAGGTGGTTCATTCCAAGTTCATAGAGGTAGATAGCATATTGCTAAGGGTAGAGGTAAGTCCATGGCTTCTCATTCTAATGCACACTTGAGTATGATCTCAGCTTCTACTTTCAGGATTCACATATTTCAAGGGAAATCACAAAACACCTATTTTATCCAGAAGAGATGTAATAAGATAATTACATCAATATAGTATCAAGTCCCTCAAATGTTAAAGGGTATCTTCAATATCTCAGGTCAGAGATATTGCACCTCCAATTTGAAATATTTCAAATTTCAAACTCAAAAGAACTCCATTTTTTACTTTATTTTCTCCTAAATACTTTTACTTATAAGAAGATATGTATTCTCTTTAAGTTTAATGACTCCAAACATCATCTACATATTTTGTCTTCAGTGTATGTTATTCTATAGTTAAGTTTGATTCAAGGATTCATTTTAAGGCAAATTATATTCACAATCCAATACAGGTATATCAATCTGGTCATGAATTCTACTTTTGAGGAAAAACCATAATCTTAATTCACAAAAGCCAGTTCCTATGTGAAGAAATATTCTATACCTGCTACATTTTATCATCTTATTCATCAAGATAAGATAATCATAATTTGAATTTTAAAAATATCTTTTGAAGTTGTGACTCACAAACACAAATGCTTACAGAGTCTTACTAGATGGAATAAAAATATAAATTGGGTAGCTTATAAGACTATAGGGAGTGGTGAGGCATGGCTAAACGTTTGTTTGTGTTTCATCTAAAAGTCACAAATCTAGTTAAAATAAGAATCAACCAAACAAACACTGACAAAAAACCCCATGTCTACCTTCTTGATTTAAAACAAGTAAAGAAATAAACATGATTAAAACTTATCTTCAGAATTATGAGCCCCAAACTGAGGTCTGTGGAATCCTTTTTGTTATTTTTTAAATTATTTATTTTTTTAATTTTTTTACAGACTGCATTTTGATTCATTGTACACAAATGGAGTACAACTTTTCATTTCTATGGTTGTACACAATGTAGATTCATACCATTTGTGTAATCATACATGTACATAGGGTAATGATGTCTGTCTCATTCCACCATTTTTCATACCCCCTCCCTCTCATTTCCCTCTATGTAATCTAAAGTTCCTCCATTCTCCTCTCACCCTGCAACCCCACCCCTCTTTTATATTATTGCAATTTGAATTTCAGTTATTTTACTATCCTATTTCTGTGTTATTTCTCAATTTTTATTTCCTTTAAAAATTGATCAGTTTATTCATTTATTCCATACTTGTGATCTTGTTAGGAAAAAAAAAATCCCCATCTTTTCACCAATGGTTACCATTAATTAAAGAAAATAAATATTTCAACTCAGATTTTCAATAAAGCCTGTGGCTTATTTTCCAACCTTGAGTAAAAATGAAATGCTGTATTAAATTATCTTCTTTGTCTTGTAACCATTCCATTTCTTCAGGGATATGTGCCTGAACTCTTTTAATTGGTTTCCATATTGAAATAAAGTCACTTTATATATCCAAAGATGGGTGTTTTGTTTAACCTGATAAGGGTAGGGAAAACGAATTTTGTTTATGAATTGAATCTGAAATGATAAGAGTTGTTTGCTTTCTCCTTCTTGGTGGGAGAGAACAATTACGGTTTGCTGCAACCCCCACATGTCAGTACCTTATACTGAGTTGGGAGGGGACTACCTAGGATTATGTGATTCTACAAAGTTAAGCTTGATTCAAGGATTCATTTTCATGACTTCCTGGAGGTCCTCCTACTGAGCTAAACGGGACATGCCTCCTGAAGAAAAATATTTCTTCCTAGACACATCTGTTCTCCACGGGACCCTGCCCTGGCATTACCTGCTGCAGTTAGCCATCCAGTCCTGCCAGGAAGAAGCTGGGGTCTAGCATTTCCTCCCATGATGCTTTATGCTTCATCACTGATGCTCTTTGCCTGAAGGAGGGTGCAGACAGGGAGGAGTTGCAGTGTCAATATGGTGCATTAACACAGAGCTCACATGTGAACCTCACAGTTATCTTCCTAAATGTCTACGCTGGATAATTGTTATGGGTTGGATTGTGTCTTTTCAAAGGATAGGTTACAGTCCTAACTCCTGGAACTTGTGAAAGTAGCCTTATTTGGAATTACGGTCTTTGAAGATGTAATGAAACTAAGACCTAATGAAACTCATTTTGGGTGAGGGTCACACTGGATTATGTGGGCCCTAATCTAATAACCAGTGTCCTTTTAAGAAGGGGGAAATTTGGATGCAATGACACAGGAAGGGAAGCATGAGTGACCAGAGAGGCAGGGACTGGAGTGATGTGTCTGTAAGCCAAGGAATGCCAGAATTGCCAGAAACCACCAGAACCTAGAGAAAAGGAAATTTCCCTTAAAGCTTCAGAAAAAGTTTGGCCCTGAAATTGCCTTGATTTTGGACTTCTAGCTTCAGACTCTGAAATTATAATAAATAATACATTTCTGGTTTTTTTTCACTGTTTGTTTTGTTTTGTACCAGGGGTTGAACCCAGGGGCGTATAACCATTGAGTCACATCCCCAACCCTTATTAATTTTTTTTTCTAATTTTGAGAGAGGACCCTTAGGGTCTCACTAAGTTGTTGAGGTTGAAATTTCAGAGAGAACATTTGGCCTTTGGTTTTTTGGGATTGGCTTATTTTACTTAACATGATAGCCTCTCGTTACATCCATTTACCAGCAAATGCCATAATTTCATTCTTTTTATGGCTGAGTAATATTCCAGCATTATGGCTGTGGAATATTCCAGTAATATTCCACAGTTTCTTTATCCATTCATCTGTTGAAGGGGTTCTAGGTTGGTTCCATAGCTTTGCTATTGTGAATGGTGCTGCTATAAACATTGATGTAGCTATGTCATTATAGTATGCTGATTTTAAGTCCTTTGGGTATAAACCTAGGAGAGGGATGACTGGATCAAATGGTGGTTCCATTCCAAGTTTTCTGAAGACTCTCCATACTGCTTTCCAGAGTGCACATCAATTTGCAATCCCACCAGCAACACAATTGTACCTTTTCCCCCACATCCTTGCCAACATTTGTTGTTATGTATATTGCCATCTGACTAGATTGAGATGATATCTCAGTGTAGTTTCAATTTGCATTTTTCTAATTGCTAGAGATGTTGAACATGTTTTCATATATTTGTTGACCATTTGTATTTCTTCTGTGAAGTGCCTTTTCAGTTCCTTTGCTCATTTATTGATTGGGTTATTTGTATTTTTTGGTGCTGAGTTTTTCAAGTTCTTTGTATATCCTTGAGATTAATGCTCTATCTTGAGGTGCAGGTGGCAAAGATTTTGTCCAATTCTGAAGGCCCTCTGTTCAAGTTCTTGATTGTTTCCTTTGCTGTAAAGAAGCTTTTTAGTTTGATATCATTCCATTTATTGATTCTTGATTTTACTTCCTGCACCTCAGGAGTCTTGTTTAGGAAGTCTGTTCCTAAGACAACATGACTGAATTGGGATTATTTTTTCTTCTATTAGGTGCAGGGTCTCTGGTCTAATTCCTAGGTCCTTGATCCACTTAGAGTTGAATATTGTGCTGGGTGAGAAACAGGGGTTAAATTTCATTCAACTACAAATAGATTTCCAGTTTTCCTAGCACCATTGTTGAAGAGGCTACCTTTTCTCCAATGTATGTTTATGGAACTTTTTTCTCGTACGAGATAACTGTATATATGTGGGGTTGTCTGTGTCCAGAGGGCAGATTGATTACATTGTAAAATCTCCTTCTCCCTCTCATCCCTAGATATGTCCTATAAATCTAGAAAACAGAGGCAGAAGGATTATTTCAGTAGTCTAAAAATTATTAGGAAACTCTGAAAAAGACAAACCCAGGGCTAAAAGCACAGTTCCAAAAATGCTTCAGGTGGAGGAAGATTTATGGTTACTCTAAGCTGGGGTCAGGTAAATAAGATTGTCATGTATCTGCCCTGAAGTACAAATCAGGTGTTTGGCTGGAGTCTCACAGCTGGGGCAACCTGAAGTTTTCACATCCTCTTTATACCTATTTATGCCAAGAAGTGAACCAGCAGACAACCACTCCACTACCATCTTTGAGCTACAGTGCAGTACACAAATACAGAACTTGTAGGAAGGCTTCCAGAGAGACTTTCCAATGTCATGAGAAGCTCATGGGTCAGAATCACCAACAGTAAATCCAGTTTAGTCAGGAGCATCAATATCAACTCCAAAACCAAACCAAACCAAACCAATATAAAACAACAGAGTGCTAACAAACAAATCAAAGTTTTAACCAAAGTTAAATGAGTAGAGATGTGCAGAAATATTATATCTGTTAAAAAAAAAAAAGGAATAGGTGGTTAGATTGAAAATTCACAACTGGCTCCTGGAAATTTAAGACTGCAGTTGATGGTCTGAATAGCAGAATTAACATAAAAGAAAAGTTCATTCATTAACTAGCTGGAAATTGAGCTGAGACATTTTCAATACTCAGCAAAAGAGAACAATGTGATTGAAAATGTAGGAGCAATGCTAATATTCCAAAGGTACAAATAAGCCAATTAGAATGCTTGGAGAATACAAAGGAAATGGATGGAAGGAAATATTCAAAGAAACACTAGCAAAATATTTCCAGGACTAAGAAGAGATGGGCTATAAAATTGACAATGATGAGTGGGTGCCTAAGAGATGGATGATCAAAGATACAGATCTAAGTCAAACATTGGAAACAACTCTACTGGCCACACACAGGTGAATGGATAAATGAAATATGGTGCATATACACAACATGGAATGTTATTCCATCATAAAAAAGAAAAGAAGCATTGACACATGCTATGGCATGGATTAACCTTGAGAATTTTATAAGTGAAAGATGCTGGACACAAAAAGACCATACACATTATATGATTCCGCTTAAATATTTAAGATAGGTAAATTCCTAGAGACAGATAGGATTCTTGGTTCCAGGTCCTGGATAGTGGTGATAGGAATGAGGACTGATTACTGAGTGGGTATGGAGTTTGGTGTGATTTGAAAGTGTCCTCCCAAAGTCATATGCTGGGATTGTAATCTCCAGTGCAACAGTGTTGGGAGGTGAGGCCCAAAAAGAGGTGATTAGGTCATGAGGACTCCACCTTCATGAGTGGGTTAATGCTGTTGTGGATGTGAGCTAGCTATTGTGAAATAGGTTCATTACAAAAGTGAGTTTGGCTCCCTCTTACTCTTTGCTCTCCTGCTCTCTTGCTATTCTGCCTTCTGCCATAGGATGATGTACAAAAAGGCCATCAGATGTTGGGGTTGAAATTGAACTTTAGCTTCTGCAACTGTGAGGAAAATTTTTTTTCTTTATAAATTATCTAATCTGTGGTATTCTATTATAGCACCACTAAAAAGACTAAAATTGGACTTTGTTTTAGAATGATGAAAATGTTTCAGAACTAGAAGAGGGTGCAGTTGCACAATACAGTGAATATACTAATTTCCACTTTAAACTAGTAAATTCTATGTTATGTCAAGTTCACCTTAATTTTTTTTACATGGGAAAGAAGAGGAGAGCACTTTCTCACACCCCTGAGAAGCACATGGGACAGCACATGGAACTCATTCTGGAGAGATAAAACAAACAACCCTTACACCTAGATGTGTTGTAATCAGAACTGTAGAACTCCATGCTTATAGAGAAAATTCTGAAAGTTTCCAGATAAAAAGCAGATAACTCACAAAAGAACAAAAAGGATCAATAATGGAATCTTCATTTTAAAAAGTCTGCATTGAAGAAAACATTTAAGCAACATCTTCAAAGTGCTGAGGTAAAACTGATTATGAGCTTTGTGTTTTATGCTCAGACCAACTACTCTTTATGTGAATGGTAAAAAAATGACAGATGTAGCTATTCCCATCCTTAGGGTATTTGTGACCCACAAACCCTATCTGTAAGGTGTCGCTGGCTCTTTGCGGTACCAAATCCACAGGTATTTGTCACCGCCTGCAGCAACAATTTGCGTGGGTCATTATGGGTGGTGGACTGGAAACTGAGCTACCTCCATTTCTGAGCTACTTCCTTCCTTGCTTGCTTGTTTATAAAGGATAGAGGAAATGAAGTTTACTTACTTTGAGAGGAGAGAGAGAGAGAGAGGGGCTTTGCTTATTGGAGAGAAAGAGAGACTTTGCTTAAGAGAGAGGGAGACTACACTTTCAGAGATCCATGTCTTCTTAGTTTTGCTGCTTCTACTTAAAGGTGCATCCTGCATCCTGTGAACTAAGGGTGCGTCTATCATGAGGTGCTTTAGTGATGTGTCCCGTGTACTGTGATCTGTGATCTGCAACCTAAAGATGTGTTCCCACTTCTCCGCTCTTCAATCTGCCTTCTGCCGCTGCCCCTACTCGCTGCTTCTGCTTGCCACTTTTTCTTCCTTTCTGCTAATGGCTTCTCTGCTTCTTTCTGCTAGCTGCTGCCTCTTAATGCCTTGCCCCCACCCACCGCCCGCTTATATTCCCTCCAGGAGGCGGAGGGAGGGGCCATGCCAGTTGCCATCAGGCGAGGAACCAGCTGTCCAATCAGGAGCAGGCGCAAGCAGGAGCACTCGGGGACACCTGTGCAGGCATACCTCCAATGTGATCAAAACAGCTTCTGGCTGGCTGCCAGGTGCCATCTTGGCGAGTCTGCATGGCATAGCCCCCAACAGTAAGGTTTATTAAAGTTAGATTTCACCAAAATTTTTGAAAAACTTCAGATACATTATCATAAACATGATAAGGAAAGAAAGAAGTAAAAATCTGTTAAGAATAAATAGTGCTCTGGTTTCAGCCCCAACAGGTAGAGCCTGGAAATAATCGCTCTTTGCAAGGAACAAATGCTGGATAAATCTGCAATCAACCATTTTCTTGAACTTACCAGAGTACTAGGATCCCATGGCAAGCCAACCCAAAGTCTGGAGAGAGAGATACATTCAGAGAGCTAGATCTGGAATCTGTTTACCTGGAGCCATGGACAAGTAGAAATACTGGAATGATAATTTAGATAATGTGATAGGGACTGACACCAAACAAGAGTGAGAAAATGCAGGGACCTCAGCCTCAGAGTTTCCCTACAGTTTTGTGAGTTTTTGTTGCAGGAAAATCACTGTGGTCTCACAGTGAGGATCTGAGAAAGAACCCCTGAAGGCTCTGGCACAGAGGAGGGTACCATTGAGAAATATGTCTCAGTTTTCCATAAAAGAGGCAAGCTCTTCAAGTAAAAAATAACAAAACAAACAAACAAAGCAAAACAAACAAACAACAAAAAAAGCAAAGATCTTTACCAGAGAATACGTCTGTCCTCCCAACTTAGAATAGGGAATTTGTTCCCACTCTGGAAGGATTCCCTTCCCAGTCTTCTCGCCTCATACAAGGGGGTAGAGCGGAATCAACAAGGGTTAGGGCTTTGAGGAATGATGCAGTCAAAGAAGGGAGTTGGAACCAGAAGGAAAAAAACAATGACACTGAAGAAACACCTGTAACCACCCTGAGACACAGACTCAAAGACCAACATCACACTGGAAGGTTATTCCAGTTATAATATTCTTGCTCCTCCCACCTTACCACCACCCTAAGCATCACAGTGAATTTCAGCTACAAAGTGCTGCGAGACATATACTCTCTCTGAGGAAGAGCACATAGAGCATACCCAAGTCAACAGTAGAGACATCAACAAGGACACCACAGGAATCTGAAGCCTGCAATACCTCTAGTGACAGTAATTATTAGCCAGGCCATTAGGTCCCAAGCTTCCAGTTCTGTGGTTATTCAATAAAATGGGTTGAAAATCACAATCTAGAGTTTATATATTATTTTTGTATATATTATACATTTGCATATATATGTATGTGTATATATATATACATATATATACATATATGTATCCTTCAAATACTCTGATCATTCACCCATTACTTTTCTCAAAAGAGTAGAACTCTAAAAGCATAATTATTTATTTCAAAGTGGCCATAAATGGTATATTTGTTGCTCAATTTAAGTTTGTCTTATAGGTATCTTATACATAGGATGTTTGAACAAAGGGTTAAACAAAACCCAACTCTCTCATGGTTTGGATATGAGGTGCCCCCTAAAAGCTCCTATGTTAGTACAAGAATGTTTGCAGGGGAAATGATTGGATTGTGAGGGCTGTAACATAATCAGTCCATCCTAGTTTGAAAAGACTAACCGGTGGTGACTGTAGGCAGGTGGGGTTGTGGCAGGAGGAGTTGAGTCGCTGGGGGAGTACCTGGGAAGGAACAATTTCCCTGCAGTCCCTTGCCCCTTCTCTGTTTCTTATCCACCATGGATGGAGCAGCTTCCCTCCACCACACCCTTCCACCATGAAGTTCTGCCTCATCTTGGTCCCAGAGCAATGCAGTCTGCCCAGCATGGACTGAACCTCTGAAAGTATGAGCCAAATAAGCTTTTCCGTCTCTAAAGTGTTCTTGTCGGCTATTTCAGTCAGAGCAATGGAAACCTAACAGAAACTCCTAGTCAGATAAACCTTCACACTAAAGGCCTATTTGCTTCATTTCTTATTATCCAATATGACTTGTCTGTCTTTCAATTAAAAATTAAAAGGGATTCCAAAAAGGATAAAACAAAAACTTTCTGAAGAGATGAAGTAAGGATCAGATATGAATTATCATACGGAGAGTTTAAAATGACAATAATTAATATGTTAAAGGTGTTAAAGGAAAAAAGGTAATAGTGTGCAGGAAGAAAGCATGACTAATGTGATCAGAGAGATACATAGTCTAAGGAAGAGTCAAGTGGGAATATCAGATATCAAGAACCAAGTAATAGAAATGAAATAAATCTCAATGGAAATTGAACAACTGTTGGAATTATACTTCATCAATGTATGATTTATCAAAATTCATAAATGTTTTCCACTGTCGTGTATTTAGAGAAAATAAAAAAATTTAAAAGAAAAAAAAAAAAAGAAACTGCCAAGGGGAAAAAGCAATACAAGAAAGTAGTGATAGTGATGTATTGTAAACATGAAAATGATCAAGTAATTTAAGAAATTTGGTAGGGGATTCAACTGATGAAGTTAGGAATATTTTTCTTTGGCTGTGACATTGACTTTTTCTAGTAGGAAATGTGAACAAATGTGAACAAAATAATAAAATGTCATAGTCATAATAAAACAAAACAAAGTCCTAGAAATGAAGAATGACTTTGATTGACTCATTAGTAGATTAGACATGGCTGAGGAAAAGATCAGGGAACTTGGAAATAGATGAATAGAAATTTCCAAATTGAAAAGTGAAGAATAAAGGATACACAAAAACAGATTAGAAGATTCAAAACTGTGGGACAAAATGAAAAGAAGTCACACACCCATAATGGGAATATCAGAAAGAAATGAAGCAGAAGAGATATGCCCCAAATTCTTCCAAAATTAATGATAAACACCAAGCCACAGATTCAGGAAGTTTAAAGAACAAACACACACACACACACACACACACACCTGAGCATAATACATTCAAACTGCAGGGTACCAAAGACAAAGAGAGAATCTTCAAAGGGTTAAGTCATGATCTTGAAACTTCTCAGATTATGTCAATGTGGTGGTAGTCTGTGATGAAAAGATGAAGGTAAGTCAAAAAAATTATTTTTGAAGTTGACTATATATATGAAAAAGATAAATAGTAAGACTGTAAGGATAACGCCTTGGAATAGAGCAGATAACTTTTGAATTAGTATTGAAAAATAAACATGTAAAATAAAAAAAATAACCTTATCAACAAACTGTTTTTACATTCATACTGAGAAACATAAGACCATTAAAAAGAACAAGATATGTTTATGTTCACAGAAATAAAAACATTTTATTTCTTATTTTTCAATAAAAGACTACGTATTTCCATCCACCGCTATGTGTATATACACACACACATATATATGTATGCACATTAGGAAGAAGAAAATGAAGTGGGGAAAGGAAAAGGAACCTTCTCTGAATATGTAGTCAGATACTTCTAAAAATTCAAACCACATAGGTATAAGTATATAAAGATGTATATTTATGAATAAAGATAAATGTTTATATAAGTACAAATATATATTTTTTAATACAGCTGGTATAACTTGTAAAATGATTTTTTTAAGAACCACCAGCTTCTCTGAATAGACCCTAATATGGAAAAAAGGAAGATGGATCTTAATTTCTCATTCTTCCTTATAAATGGAAGGAAATATTAACATGCAACCATATATAAAAATACAAATTATTTTTCTCCACAAAACCTTCAAATGTCATGTTAGGAGATAGAGCTTCAAAGAGAAACGTTTTGCTTCTGGAACACAATTTTTCATTTAGACACAATCTCCATTTTGAAGAGAAAACAAATGGGTGCAATATGACCCCTCTGGCTTTATGCCTTCTCATGTACCACAAGTGCCACATGAAACCATGAAAGAAACCACATCAGAGCAGATCAGGCCACTGAGGACTTCAAGGAAATCATGTCAGCCACACATGATTGATCTGTGGACCTTTGTCAGCAAAAGCAAGTGGAGTGGCCCAGAGCTAATGGGAAAAGTCATCAAGTAAGAAATCATCTTTTGAAAGGACATGAATGAGCAGGAATCTAAAAAATCTGGAAATACCATCAATTCCATGTGCCTGGGATGCTTTCTTTTGGGGAATTAAAACACCACAATGCTGTTGAGCATGCTTTTCTTACTCTCACACTCTGGGAGATTTTTTTATTTTCTTATTTCAGTTTAAGGAAAAAAATCTTATGTTTTTGTTTCTACACGTTGTTAATCATATAATGAGCATACTAATTTTGAGCCTGCTTAGTATTGCTGGAAGTTCACAGATATCATTTTTAATCCAGAAGTCAGTATTGTGCGGAGTGTTAAGACACCAAGCTATAAAGCCACCTGCCTCTGATGGCATCCGTGCCGCACCACTTACAGGCCATGTGACCTTCTTCAAATTTTACCTGCCTGTGTCTTCATTACCTCAGTTATGAAATGGGCAGCTATGGTCCTTATGAAGTTGCTGTGAAGGTTGAATGAAATACAAGTCATCCTCATAATCTTCCCTGGTACACATTGACACTAACAGCCAGCCACCATTTAAATCTTCATATCCGTCCCACGAAGTAGATCCCCTTCCTGTGCACAAGGACCTTGAGACCTAGAGAGGGAAAGTGGTCCAAGTATTCACAAATGGTGGACAGAAATGATAGAAACGGAATGCAGAGTCAGGGGAGTCTGCCCCCTTGTCTCTGGCGCACTAACTACTAAAATACATTCTTTTGCAAACTTTTTACACTTTTGCTTTTGATCTTCCATTTGGACATCAGTTTGGGGAAGGCAGGACAACTATGTATTCCCCTGAGTTTTCACTAAGTAGCCTCGTTTATTACCCTGGGTATATGTGGCAAACATCACTAAATGGAAGGACATTGACATTTATAAAGCACTTACATAACCATCTGCAAAGAACTGTAGCCAGGTACTAAGACAAATTATATGTAATCCTAATAAAAAAATTCCAAAAGGCTGGTGTTATAATTCCTGTTTTACAGATGTTGCCTAGAGGATAAATTCTTCTTTCCTTGGACTTATGTGCACTCTCTTTTTGGAAGGCATACAGTAATTGATAGCAGGATTTTAAAGGCAAAAAGTTGCAAGAAACTTATTCTGCTTATTGGAGAGTGTGATTTTTGAATCATTAAACTTTTCTGAGTCTCATCTATAAAATGCAAATAGGAAATAACAGCCTACATAAATGAATAAGATATTCAATGAGGCCATACATTTAAAGCCTTATACTGGAACCGCAGTAAGCATACTATAAATGTTAGCTGTTATTATTATTATCACCATTAATATGAATATGGATAGTCAGTTGAAGTGAAAGACCTTTGTTAAATTTTAGCCAGACTGTCATTGTGCCCTTTAACATGAGATGTCACCCTTTCTACAGTACAGAAGCTTTGGGGGGGTCACTTGGACAGGTAATTGAATCAGTTTGAACAGCTCCCCTGGTCAACCTCTACCCAGAATAATTATTGTTTCAGTAAAACAGTTGGTAGAACATGGTGAATGATATTTTTAAAATATTACTTCCTGACAGGAGTGTGGCTGCAAGTTTATAGGAATAACCAGCTTGTGATGTGTAGATAGGAATCTGTGTGCAACAAAAAAATCCTTCTTAAGCCAGTGGAACTGACCTCAAAAAAGGACAGCAAAGTCAATTGAGATTTTATCATCTTCTGGTGATTATAACTTTAGAAGTTCAAAATCCTTTGGAGAAAAAAACCCCATGCATATTTTTATTTCATCCAACTTTAAAAAATGATGATAAACTACCTTTAATCCAGAAAAAAAAATCAATAAACTGAAAAGTACTGGTTATAACCAAATAGTATTTGTCAAATACAATTAAAAGCTAGAATATTTAGATCAAACATTATACTGTAAACAGTGCACATAACATTAAATTTTCTGTGAGTGAAATGTTTACTTTGGTCATCCTCAAACCTCTTTAGATTCTTAGCATGTTCCAATATTATCAGGATGAAACTTAATTGTTATGGTAATAGAAATTTAAGCACAAAGTAAAAAAGATTTCCTCACCAACAGAGCAGTTTCAAGATTGTGTGAGCCATGCTGGAATTCTGTGGGTTCCCTTTGCAGGGAGCTCCACAGGCTGAAGGATTGCATCCCCAAAAGTTTGCAAAACAGGTTTTAATGTAGAATGAGGAGTTACTGGGTGGTTTAAACAATAGGAATAAATTTTCTTAAGGTTCTGGAGGCTAGAAGTACAAGATCACGGTGTTGTCAGGGAGATTTTTTGAGTCCTTTTCCTTTTGCTTATAGATGACCATCTTTTCATTGTGCTTTCACATGGTCTTTCTCTCTCTCTCTCTCTTTGTGTGTGTGTGTGTGTGTGTGTGTGTGTGTACGCGTGTGTGTGTGCGCGCACGTGTGTGTCTTAATCCCTTATAAGGAGACCCCCCCTATTGACCTTGTTTAACTTTAAATACCTCTTGAAAGACACTATCTCCAAATTGAGTCATTTTCTGAGATATAGGATTTAGAACTTCCAGTCCATGACAGTGATTTTTATAGGGGAATCGCTAAGGGTCTTGGTTAAAGACTCAGAATTCCTCAGCACCACCCTGAATACTGATTCATTAAGTCAATCAAATTATATTTTTAACAAATAGCTAGAACTTGTTCTTTTACAAGGTCAGAAACTGTATCTTAAGCTGTCAATCAAAATATACCATTTGATTAAACTACTGAATAGTTCAAGAGTAAGTTTTTAGGGGTACTTGACTCAGGACCTAAATAATACTATGACCTCTGGGTTTCTCTTTTTATATTGCTCCCATTCGCTTCCTCAGTGTTGCCTCCACTTCTCAATCCTCTCTCGGTAAGAAGAGAGCTTGACCCAGCTCTTGTGTCTTCAGAGGCTCACATTTGGTGGTGTCATGGGTAGATCAGGTTAACATCTTCGCCTGTGAATTTGCAAGGTGGATTTTAAGTGATAAAGATAGATCTTAGATGGCAAAGTAGTTAAGGCTTAAAAAATAGATGAGTGTCCATGCTCTTGGATGTAAAAAATGCTAATTACCTGATACACAGAAAGTCAGAGTATATAATTAACAATCATCCAAAGTATGAAAATTGTTTTAGTAAAAGATTAGTAGTATAGATAGTATTTCTTTAATGTTTACTATGTGTAAGTCACTCTTCTGATGTATATTTAATACTCCCATTAGGTGCTATTAATATCATCATTATATGGAGGTGGAAACAATGTCTCCCCATGGCTACATCACCTGTCCAAAGTACAGAAGACAGTAATAGGTGGTAAGGAGAAAGAACTGCAGTTCAAGTCTGTGGAATTCCTACCTATAATGCTACTTCATGTGGCCACACTGACATGCTAGATGTCAGAGCTAGCTAGCTTTACAGGGCTGAAACTACTCAAATTTAGTAGTTTATATAAAGCAGCAATGTTGGGGATGAAATTAAAATACTATCATTTATTGCAATTATCTACATGTACTAGAAAGATTCATTTGCCTGACTTCGGTTTGAAAACTGTCATCCAAACTCTGTCTAGCATGGCCCATTATGTCTTCCAGCATCAATAAGCAGAGTTTTACAAGTTAGCAGCTTATTAAAGAGCTGTTTACTCAACTCAGTGCAGGCAAAAGAAAAAGAAAAAGAAAAAAAAAAAAAAAAGGAAAAAAGTAATGTGCCTTTCTCCTCTTCTTAATCCATGAGTTTTTCCTGATGAGTAGATCATTTGACAACCTTACCATGAGCAAACACGGAAGCATCACATAAACACTGCCCAGCTAGCAGTCAATGTGTGGTGTACGTATTCACTGACGTCCACTTCTTTCACTACTGAACTACAGCAAAGGTGTAGGTCTTCCCCTGGAATGTGAACAGGGTGCCTTGCTGAGAAAATGCATATAAATGCCTGAGCCAGTTTAGTGGTCTTTACCAAAAATAGCTTGGCCTTTTGACTCATCCAGGCTGCCAGTAAACTCTGTTGTTTTTTCCCCCTCTCCACGGATCTGCTAAATCTAGTAACACCAGGTCAATGCATTCTGAATTGGGATGCAACATTGAATTTGTTTTAGTTTGAAAATCCTTGTTATCAGTTCATATGTTGTGCCAGAGAACACTGAGGCAGGAGGGGTGTGGAGGATTAGTTAGCCCAGCCTCATAGGGTTATAGATAAGGAAACAGAAGCCTAGAAAGCTTAAGTGACCCCCATAAGGTCACACTGCTGGTAGTGGAGCACCCAAAATAACTCGAGCTCCTGGTGCATGAAATGATCTGTCTTCTACCAGAGTCTCAGCAGGAGGCTTTATGGTGAGATACATCATTCCCCTCAAAAGTCATTTGGGAGAGTAATGCAAAGTATGGCCGCTAGCTGCTACTGTATTTATGAAATTTTTATATTGTTATACTGCAATAGCAAGAAGAAATGTTTGAACGACAAAACCAAGAAAATCCAATAAATATTCTAATGCTCATACTTGTCTATGGGTAGTCTGTTTCTTTTTACTTTTTCTTTGCTTTCTTAAAATTTTGGTAATAACCCTTAATATGACATCTGTTCCCGAATAAGTTTTTAAGTATACAATATGGTATTAGTTATGGACACAATGTTGTACAGTAGCTCTCTAAAACTTATTTGACTTGCATATTTGAAACTTTATACTTGTTGAACACAACTCCCCAGTTCCCCAATCCCCAAACCCTTGGTAACCCACATTCTATTCTCAACTTCTACGACATTTATATGCCTCATATAAATGAGATCATGTGGCAATTGTCACTGTGTCCAGCTGGTTTCACTCTGAATGATGTCTTCAAAGTTCATCCATGTTTTCTCACGTGGCAGAAATTCCTCTTTTCTAAGGTTAAATGACAGCACATTGTGTGTCTATACAACAGATGTGAGGTTCCTTGATAAAATGATAGTTCTATTTTTGTTTTTCGCTGTTTTCCATAACTCCATTACCTTCCATTCTCACTAACAGTGTGCAATGTTTCCAATTTTCCACATCCTCCCTGGCAATACTTCTTGTCTTTTTTTTAATGGACATTCTCATGGATGTAATGTAATGTCTCATTGTGGTTTTGATTTGCATTTTCCTGATGACAAATGATATTGAGCATCTTCTCATCTACTTTAGGACATTTTTGCATCTCATTCTGAGAAATGTCTCTTCAAGTCCTTTGTCCATCTTTTAATCAGTTCTTTGCTCTTCTATTTGTTTGTTTTTTATTGAATTGAGGAGTTTCTCGTATATTTTTGATATGAACCCTCTATTGAATGTATGGTTTTCAGATATTTGCTCATATCCCAGAGACAGTCTTTTCATTCTGTTGACTATTTCCTTTGCTGTGCAGAAGATTTTTTAATTTGATGCACTCCCATTTGCCAGTTTTTGCTTTCTTTGCCTGTGTTTTCGATGCCATATACAAGAAGTCATTACTAAGATCAATCATGGAGATTTTCCCCTAGGTTTTCTTCTGGGAGTTTTAGTTTCAGGTCCTTACATCTTTCACATGTTTTGAGTTGTGTTTTTGTGCATGATAAAAGGGTCTGATTTCATTCTTTTGCATGTGGATATCTAATTACTTCTACTCCATTTGTGGAAGGGACTGTCCTTTATTGTGTCTTCTAGGCACCTTTGTCAAAGATCTGTTGACTGTACTCTCATGCCCTGCTATCAGTGGGAGATTGATTCCAGGACCTTCTGCAGATGCCAGATCTGAGGATGCTCAAGTCCCTTATATAAAATGGTGTAGTATTGGCCTATCAGCAACTCATGGACTCCCACATACATTAAATTGTCTCTAGATTACACATAACACCTAATACAATGTAAATGCTATATAAATAATTATCATACCATATTGTTTAGGAAATAATAGCAAACAAATCTATACATTAGTGTGGATGCAATTAAAAAATATTTTCAGTCTGAAGTTGGTTGAATCCAAGGACCTGTAACCTGTGAATACAATGGGCTGACTGTATAGGTGTATAAGTCTGGGTTTTCTATTCTATCCCATTGGTTTGTATGCCTATCATTACGCCAGTGATACACTGTTTCAACTACTGTAGTTTTGATTTTATGAGTTAGAAAATGTGATGCCACTGACTTTGCTGTTCTTTCTTAGTTACCTTCTGGCCATTTGTGATCTTTGGTCCTTTCATATGAATTTTAGCATTTTTCCCCATTTATGCTTTAAACATTCTTATTGGTATTTGATAGGCATTGTACTGTAATTTTCAAATTACCTGGGGCAATGTGGACTTTTTAATAATATTAAGACTTTCAATTCACAATAGCTAGATTGTGGAACCAAGGTAGATGCCCTTCCACAGATGAATGGATAAAGAAACTGTGGTATATATACACAATGGAATATTACTCAGCTATAAAGAAGAATAATATTATGGCATTTGCAGATAAATGGATGAAATTGGAGAATATCATGCTAAGTGAAATAAGTCAATTCCAAAAAACTTAAAGGTTGAATGTTTTCCCTGATAAGTGGATGATGATATAAAATGGGGTTAGGGGGTGAGGGGTGAGAGAAGAATGGAGGAACTTTAGATTACATAGAGGGAAATGAGAGAGAGGAGGGGTGGGGGTATGAAAAATGGTGGAATGAGACAGACATCATTACCCTATGCACATGTATGATTACACAAATGGTGTGAATCTACATCGTGCAGAACCATAGAAATGATGAACCCCATTTGTGTACAATGAATCAAAATGCAGTCTGTAAAAATAAAAAAAAATAATTAAAAAAAAGACTTTCAATTGGTGAACATGGTTGCTTTTTCTTTTATTTGTATCTTCTTCTATTTCTTTCATCAAGGTTTTATTATTTTCACATACTCGAAACAAACTTTCAAAAAACAACTAGGAATAAATGGAAATTACCTCATCATAGTAAAGACTGCATATATACAGCCCACTACTAGCATCACACTTAGTGATAAAAAACTGAAGGCTTTTCCTTTAAGGTCAGGGACAAAGCAAGGTTACCCACACTCATCACTTCTATTCAACACAGTGCTGGAAGTACTAGGCAGAAAGATTAAGAAAGGAAAAGAAATAAAAGACATTCAAATTGGAAAAGAAGATATAAGTTTTATAACCCTGTTTGTAGATGATATTACCTGATACACAGAAAACTTAGAAAAAGAAGTCTGTGAAACACTTATTAGGAGTCATAAATTCAGGTAAGTTGCAGAATACAAAATTGACTAGAAAAAAATAGCTATATGTCTGTACCCTAACAATAAACTATCTGAAAAAGAAATTAAGAATCTGATTTACTTAGCACCAAAAAGAGTAAATAATTGGAAATAGATTATTTATTACACATAAAACAGGTAGATTTTAAAATAGGGCCTTGGAAAGATGGGAATTCCTATCTGTGGGTTTCTCTGAGATATTTCATGACACCTGAGTCATTACTGTGGTTTGTCCAGGCCTTTACCTCCACAGGTAGTCCAAATCTATGGCTTTGTGCAAGGAAACAAGGCCAAGAGCCTGTCCTTCACCAAGCAATAAAATCTCTGTGTCTTCACCAGTACTTTTATAACTGAGTGAAAATTTGATTTTTATATAAATCTCTTCTATCTTTTTTTTTTTTATCATCTGCTTGGGTTTCATGGTAGTTGAGGGTTTTGTTTTCATTTTTATTTCAGCTTATTTATTTAACTGAGGAGATTAGCAATTTCTGCTTTCATTCAATTTGATAGATCTGTCTATTATGTGAAGATGAAATTTGCAGTTAAAAATGAAAGTTGGTCACACAGAAGAAGGCAAATATGCTTTTGCCAAGTGAATATTAAATGTCTCTTTAAACAGATATCTTGAATATAATTAAAACCTATGAACAGCTATTTCAATTTTTAATAAGGAATTCAGGGGTGGATTATGAAGGTAAAATCTATTGTGCATGACAATGTTATAGATGAGGTAACTAAGCTTAGAAAATAAAGGACCTCAGCAAGGTTTCACAACTGGGACATGATAAACAAGAATTTGGACCTAGACCTAAGGCTTACCAGGGGTCACCCTGTATCTGTTTTGCTGGATAATCGGCTTCCATTGATTTAACTGTCATACAATTGACCGTAGGAATAGGAGATAAAAGTCTAGTGTAAAGTGTTTTCATGTTCATTATTTCATTTGAACTTTTTAGAAACTTTGCAGGAAATGTGAGCAGCTGTTGTTGTACCCAATTTAAGAAAAGATATCTGAGATCCAAATGAGTTATTTGACTTTCCCAGACTACCTGCTCAGAAGTGGCTGATGTAGGATTCAAATCATGGACTTAAATATCTAAATTAAAGTGCATAGTGACAAGAATTTGGTATGTAGGGTCAAGAGACCAGATTCAAGGGCTAGTCATTCATTCCACTTACTTAAAGTGTATCTTAGACAAATTATTTAAATGATTAAATAATTCTGTGATTAGATTTCTTGCTACCTGTCAAATCATCATAAACATAGCATTCCTGCTGCTGGATTGTCTATTAGGTGAAACAATAAATCTAAAATGCCTTTGAAGACTAAAAGACTAATTTGTAAATACTAAATGCTATACGTAAAAAAAAATTAATATAATTATAAATAAACTAAATTAATTTTTATTATTTGTAGATCTGTTTGTGATGTGAAAGTGTTCTCATTTGCTAATGAAGACTATTAATTGCTAATTTTAGATACGAAAAATACTCATTTAAGTATTTTGGCCAAATGTTAATCTGATTGGGATGACAAACATGAAAATTATAAATAGCCTCTTTTATTTTCAGGATAACGTGTAATCTGTAATTGTAGGAATGCATCTTAAGCAAATTTCTAGATTCTGAAAATTAATACAGTTTATTTTCTAGTCTTTTTCTTCCATCCTTTCCAAGAATGTACATGTCACTCAAGGATGAAAAATTACATATGAGTAGAATTGACATTTTTGAAAGAATAAGACAGATTTTTAAAGGACTTTCTACATTTGATATAGGCAATAATGCCCATTCATCAGCCAAAATCCTCTTGAGGAAAGCAAAACAATACCTGTCTAAAGGAAATTTCTTCTTCCTCAAATTGCCTATTAAGCATGGATCTTTAGAAATATACTAAGTGGGCTAAGGAATACAAATATTCTAATGCCTTCCATGCAATTTTTCCTACATTACAGTTCACAATTAATTTTACAAAACAAGATGATTATATCTGTAACAGTTTGAAGCAATTAGAAAAAAAACCAGGGAATATATTATACCTTAATTACTTTTAACTGCACTTAGCAATGAAATACCTGGTTGGGAATGGTCTTCCCTCTTCAGGTGGGGTGGACTTTTTACCAAAATGAAATTAATTAGGAGGGAGGGAGGGTATTTTAGTGGTTTTTTTTTTTTTGTGCTTCTGTGACTAAAAGATTTGACCAGAACAATCTTAGGGCAGGAAAAGTTTATTTTAGGACTTACAGTTTCAGAGGTCTCAGTCCATAGAAGGCTGGCTCCATTCCTTGGGGTTCAAGGTGAGGCAGAACATCATGGTGGAAGAGGGTGGTAGAGGGAAGCAGTTCACGACATGATCGGGAAGCATATATACAGAGACACCACTCTCCAGCTACAAAATATATACTCTATAGTCACACCTCCAATGAACCACTTTCTTCAGCCATACCCCACCTGCCTCCAGTTACCACTCAGTTAATCCCTATCAGGGGGTAAATTCACTGATTGGGTAAATCATTTCTCCTCTGCACCTTCTTGCATTGTCTCACATGTGAGCTTTTGGGGGACACCTTACATCCAAACTATAACATTCTGCTCCTGGTCCCCAAGAACTCACACTCATCTGAAAATGCAAAATACATTTAGTTTATTCCCAAGAGTCCCCATCGTCTTAACAGTTCCAAGATTGCTCAAAGTTAAAGTTCAAAGTTTCCTCTGAGGCTCAAGGCAATCTCCCATTGTGAGCTCCTGTAAAATTAAAGGCCATTTACAAATATTCAATATATAAAGGTACTGAGTAAATATTTCCATTTACAAAAATGGACACACAGAAATATGGGCTAGGACCAAAGCAAGACCTAAGTCCAGCTGGGCAAACAGGTCCTAAAGTTCTGTGTCTGGCATCAGGAGCACATGGCATGCCCTCTGCCAAGGACGTGTGTAGCTCCACCCCTTTGGCCTTGTTTGATTGCAGCCCAAGTGGCCTTTCTGTTGGCTTGTCTGCTCAAATCCTGCAGCTTTCCTAGGATGATGTCCCTCCCACATTACTGGCATTTCTTAATTTCAGGGATCTCCTCTACAGCTTCGACTTCCTCCTCAAATCTCCATAGCTTGCCTTTTCAGGTGGTGCCCACTGGGACCCTGACTCTGCTGCACCTTGCCTAACCTCCAAAGCCTTCCTTGAAAATCTTGGTGGAAGTCTCCATGACCCCCTAACTCCAACATCCTGCATTCCTGCAGAACCAGAACCATGTGGTTGATGCTAAGATCTGCTGCCATCTCCCAACTCCAGCAGTAGTCAAGCCTCCAGGGACCTTGCTGTAGTAGCCTCTGAGTGTCTGGGTGCAAGAAAGGATTCCCTGCTGATCTCTTCTCAAGAGAAACTTTTACTCCTTTGAGCCTGAGGTTGGTGTAATCTTGCTAACTCCTGAGATGCCCTCAAGCCATCTTTCTTATTATTTCTAGGCAAAATTTTTAGCATTTTAGTGGCAGTAATGTCTTTAACAACTGCAACTCCCTTAGCCCCAGTTTTACTCTCCCTCTTCAAGTCCAAGTTTTTAAAATATTTCTGCTCTGCTTTCTGCCCCAGAACATCACCATAAACTTGGTTAAAAGCCACCAGCAATTCCCATGCCTCCTCCTGAATGCTATGCTGCCTAGACATTTCTTCTGACAGATTAAGAAGTCCATAGCTCTTTAAAATTAGCTTCATAGAAAGTCTCAGGACACAGGAAAAATGCAGACAACTTCTCAGACAGAACGTAAGTGGAAAGGCCTCTACAATACAGTCCTCCTTTTCTGAATCCTCTTGAGCCCTGTCTTCACTGACCACAGTCCCATTGGTATTCTATTTTTCTGAGCTTCCACCAGAATTGGCCATTAATCTCCACTTAAAACAATGTAAAGCATTTCTAGCTTGCACTGCTACAAATCTCCAAATTCCTCCAACCAATTCCACAAAGTTCCAAAAACTTATGAACCTCATGGCCAGGATAGTCACAGTAACGACCCTACTTCTCAGTATCAATTTCTGTCTTAGTCAGCTTTTTCGCTGCTGGAACCAAAGGACCCAACCAGAACAATTATAGAGGAGGAAATGTTTATTTGGGGGCTCATGATTTTAGAGGTCCCAATCCATAGACAGTAGTCTCCATTCTTGGGACTCAAGGTGAAGTTGAACATCATAGAGGAAGAGTGTAGCAGAAGGAAGCAGCTCACATGATGATCAGAAAGCAGAGAGAGTGATTTCACTCACCAGATAAAAATAAGAGACCCAGAATAGCCAAAGCAATCCTTAGGAAAAAAAAAAATTGAAGCAGGAGGCATCACAATACCAGACCTTAAATTATACTAGAGAGCCTCAGTAACAAAAACAGCATGGTATTGGCACCAAAACGGACATGTAGACCAATGGTACAGCATAGAAGACACAGAGATAAACCTGAATAAATACAGTTATCTCATACTAGACAAAGGTGCCAAAAACATACTTTGGAAAAAAGATAACCTATTCAACGAATGGTGTTGGGAAAACTGAGAATTCATATGTAGCAATGAAATTAAATCCCTATTTCTTGACCTGAACAAAAATCAACTCAAAGTGGGCCAAAGACTTAGCACTAGAACAGAGACCCTAATACAAGAAAAAATAAGCCCAAATCTTCATCATGTCAGTTTAGAAACTGACTTCCTTAACACCACTCTTAAAGCACAAGAAGTAAAATCAATAATCAATAAGTGGGAAGAAAACAAACTATAAAACTTCTTCACAGCAATGGAAACAATCAATAATGTGAAGAGAGTGCCTACAGAATGGGAAAAAACCTTTACCACCTGCACCTCAGATAGAGTATTAATTTCCAGGATAGATAAAGAACTCAAAAAACTTAACACCAAAAAACCAAATACTCCAATCAATAAATAGGCAAAGGAACAGAACAGACACTTCACAGAAGAAGAAATACAATCTATCAACAAATATATTTAAAAAATGTTCAACATCTCCAGCAATTAGAGAAATGCAAATCAAAACTGTGCTGAGATTCCATCTCAATCCAGTCGTAATGACAACCAACAAGAATACAGGTAACAATAAATGTTGGTGAGGACGTGGGGGAAAGGTACACTCATACATTGCTGGTGGGACTGCAAATTGGTGAATCACTATGGAAAGCAGTATGGAAGTTCCTCAGAAAATTTGGAATGGAACCACCATTTGCTCCAGTTATCCTACTCCCAGGTTCATATCAAAAGGACTTGAAATCAGCATACTACAGTGACGCAGCCATATCAATGTTTACAGCAGCTCAATTCACAATAGCTAAGCTATGGAACAACCTAGGTGCCCTTCAACAGATGAATGGATAAGGAAACTGGTATATAACTACACAATGGAATAGTACTCAGAAGAATGAAGAATATTACTTAAAGAAGAATGAAATTATGTCACTTGCTGATAAATGGATGGAACTGGAGAGTATTATGCTAAGTGAAATAAACCAATCCCAGGAACCAAAGGTCAAATGTTTTTTCTGATATATGGATGTTAATTCACAATAAGAGGGGGGGGAGAATAGAGGTATTTTGGATTAGACAGAAGAGTGAATTGTGGGGAGGGGGCATGAGGGTAGGAATGATAGTAGAATGAATCAGACATTATTACCCTATGTGCATATATGATTACATAACCTGTGTAACTCTACATCATGTACAACCGAATAAATAAAAAAGTTATACTCCATTTACATATGATGTGTCAAACTGCATTCTACTATCATGTGAAACTAATTATATTAAATTTTTAAAAATCCCAAACCATACCCCTAATGCCCCACATTCCACAGTTACCAGTCAGTTAATCTCATCATAGGATTAATTCACTGATTGCTTAAGGCTCTCATGACCCAATCATTGCTTCTCTGAACTTTCTTGCATTGTCTTGCACAGGAATTTTCTGGGGACACTTCATATCCTAACCATAACAGAGGAGCTGCCATGGGAACAAACACTCAGGAAATATCAGTGACAGGGGACTTTAAGCCTCATGATGCCCTGTGAATTAGACTTTAGTGTCCCATTTTCAGTGAGAACAAACATTCAAAGTATTAAGCAGAGTAATATAACAAACAGTGGTGTTGAGACCAGTTCTGATTTTGAAGCCTGTTCTCTATTTACTGCACTGTAAAAAACTTCAATGTAACTGGGCTTTTGCCATAACACTCTTTCTCTTTCATTGGTCATGCTTCATAACTCGTGAACATTTGGGTGTCTCCTGTCTTCCTGGAAATTCTCAAGTGTCAATGGACCAAGTTTCATGGTATGTAAAGTTATATGCAGCATCTAAAGCACAGAATCACTGATATGTGCAACTTCTCACTCAGAAGGAGAGCTGTTAAAGAAATCTTTTAGGTGGCAATAAAATAAAAGTGTTGGAGTAAGAAAGTGAAAACTACTTATTCCATTTCATATAATAAAATCAACTCCTCTTAAACTCAACCAAGGTAGCAGTGTTATGAGATAGCACTGACACATTCAGTAGACTGGCAATCAAAAAACGGGTTTCAGGTAGAATTTACCAAATATAAATCATGTGACCTTGGACAAGTAAATTAACCTCAACATTTTTGTCTATAAAATAAAAGTTCTTTTCTTCTTCTCACCTTACAAGGTTGACTTAAAGATAAAATGAGACAATGTATAAAATGTGTTTGCATCCCTATATCACAATATGAATTTAGAAGAAATAAGGTCAATTTGCCTTTTACCCATGACAGTCTGCCTAGAGGGAGTACTATCAATTATTCTCAGTGTGGATTAATTTAAACTCTATGAATATACTTAATAACTGACATCCATGCTAAAGTTCTCTTCAACTGACTCTTCTATGTAAAATCAAAGAAATATAGGTGTGTTTGGGGACTGTGGTATAGATCCTTAAAACCATCGCCTTGACCAAATATGAGCACAGTGCTGGGAAAAATCATGAATAGAAGCCAATGAGTTTTATAATCTCTTGCATGAGACTTTTGGCTAAACATTTAAGAACTTGGACATGCTTGATTTAATTATGTTTTCCCAAATAGTGGTCCATCCCTAAATATAACTGGTATTTATTACTGTGTTAGGATTTATTGGCTACTTCTTATTTTCCAGGCATTGTGCTAAGGGCTTTGTATATCATTTAATTTTAATGAAAACCTCAGACACAAAGTAATGTTAGCAACAAAGGCAAAATTTGCCCAAGGTTGCACAACAAAATATACCCAAGATATATGCAAGACTATCAAAGTGGTTGATTTTTGCCATTCATTTATTTATTCATTGTGATTGATTAAAATTCTCTTTAGTAAGAAGACTGGTGTTTACATGGCATTTGGATCCATAAGGAGGGATAACATCACCTCAGGAAGAATGTAGCTAGAGAACAGAAAAATAGCTGAGGATGGAATCCAGGGGTTTCCTAGAACTTGAGGTCTGATAAAGAGGAGGAGCCAGCAGGAGAAATTGAGGGAGACTGTTCCCCAAGAAGGAAGAAAGAAGCACATAAATGTGGTCTCAAAAGCCTACAAAATGAAATTACTTAACAGGAGTGAGTGGTTGGGTTTGTTAATCCTACTGACATATTGAGTAAGGCAAGGACAGGAAATTGACCATTGACTTTGGAAATATAGAAGATGTTGCTTGTCATGGTAGCACATGCCTGTAATCCAGCAGCTTAGGAGGTTGAGACAGGAGAATCAAGAGTTCAAAGACAGTCTCAATAATTTAGTGAAGCCCTAAGTAATTTAGGGAGATCTGTCTCAAAATAAAATATAAAAAGGGTTGGAATGTTGCTCAGTGGTTAAGCATCCCTGGGTTCAATCTCTGGTACAAATAGAAGATGTTGATGACCTTGACAAAACTTATTTTACTTAACAACAGTTCAATTACAGTGGGGTTAAGAAGAAATAGAATGTGAGGTTAGAATGTGAGGTAATGGAAGCAATAAATACAGAGAGTTCTTCAAAGAGTTTTGTGAACCTAGCAGATATTGAAATAACTAGAAAGAGTTAGGGGTCTTTTAAAACAAATGGGTGGCATTAAGGCATATTATGCAAATCAGAATGATTCTCTGGAAGAAAATAATGTCACAGAAAAGTAAAGGAATAGTGCTCATCTCCAGAGCACCTGGGGGTGGGATGCCTTTGCTTGAAAGAAGGATGTGTGTCCCTTCTAATGGGGAGGTAGGTAGAGTGCACAGGTGCAGATGACAGGAAGAGCCAGCATCAGAGTTGAGAAGTCTGGGTTCTTCTTTTCCAATTGAATTTACTTTTACTAGAAAGGATCCTACAATGTTTTCGACTAAGAGTGAAATGGAGGAAAGTTCTCAAAAGGGTGAATTCTGAAGGACATGGAAATAAGATTTTGGAGAGCCAAGATAGGATTATTAGGTATTGCAGAGTGCCATTTTGAGACTTGTGGTCTGAGTTGGTAGTCCCTCAGGGTGGTTGTGTGCTTTCCCTGGAGGGTCAGCATCCCAGGGACAGGCAGAGAGCAAGTGCACAGTGGAATTCCACCAGGTTTGGGTGTCACCAGCCAACAACGGCAGTGAGGAAGAACTGAAGAGCATTTAAAAGAGAGGTTACATTTCTGAATGTGAAATCTAATCAGGAACATAGTGGAGATGTGAGAGGGTGATGAAGAAAGAATGGAAGGAAGAAAGGAAGGAAGGAAGGAAGGAAGGAAGGAAGGAAGGAAGGAAGGAAGGAAGGAAGGAAGGAAGGAAGGAGGGAGGGAGGAAGGAAAAAGGAAAGAAGAAAGGAAGAAATAGAAGAAGCTTTCCTGATAGAGGAAAGAAATGGAGGTCTGGACGAAGTTAAGGAAATTACTTTGTGTGGTATAAAAGAGTGAGAAAATTTAAATAATAGGAAATTTCCAAAATGGCCTGTTATTAGGGAGAACATAAATTCACAAGACTGGGTATTTTAGATAGAGCAGAGCAGAAAAGTCAAAGAACTGAGAGGACACGGTGATGGACAAATGAAAATGCTGGTACCATTATCGGTGATCACAGGAGATGTGAAGTCAGCCTGCACATGGAGGGAGGGATGGGACCAGCGCTGCTTCATCAGAATATGCATAGGAGAAGAAGAGGTAGAAAAAGAATGGAGGAGTTGAATCTGAACACCATCGTGATGACAGGGAGGACCCCCTCCTTCTTCAAACAGAAGAAAAAGAGCTGCCATGTGGGTGGGCTTCAGGGGTACAGGTGTGCTAGGGAAGAGTCTGACTTCATCAAGTCAGAATACGTAGGAAGTTTAGATGGTGAAGATGGAGATTTTAATCACTGAATTTGAAAGTTTAGTGACATTGTGGAAAAGTATAGGAAGGAGATGAGAAGAAGTTTGAAGTAAGAGAGAAACAAAGGCAGTACAGCAAAGGAAGTTCAAAACCAAATGCTGGTGTCTGAGCTGCTGATCAAGCAAGCAGTGTCCTGAAGGTAGGGTACATTTGTTTGAGTGATAAATCCCAGTAGTACCCTTGGAAAGTATAGGAAGGAGAGGAAAAGAGCCTGTTATGGCTTAGATACTGCCTTCACAGAGAGCTTAGTTCTGGCAATAGCTAAACATTTACATGGAGATGAGGGCTGTAGTGGTCCAAAGCAATGGACCAAGTGCCATGTTGACACAGAAGCAGAAGCAAAGCAGTAACCACAGCAGACTAATAAAGCATGTACTCAATAAACATCTGGTAACAGAACAAGTGCTACTTGATTAGTAGGCTCTCCAGGCTTCATGATTCATTGAATGCCTACAATCCCAGGTCAGGTTCTTCATTCCATTTCCACATCATATTGGAGAAAGTAGTAAAACACACAAACAACAAAACTGCAAAAGTAAAAAAGCTATTATTTAACACCATTTCTTATATCTATGTACAACTTTGAAGAAACAAGGTAGAGAGAACTACCGTCAGTTTTTAAAGGTAGAAACAGCATAACCCCTTCAAGGTCTCTGAGTTCATGAGTGACACAGTTCATGACACCAAGTTGGTCTGGGCAAAGGCAAGAATCAAAACCTTATTCAATTTATCAATCACTTACATTCTAGAGTATTCCTCCTATTCAAAAGCACAGGTTTGCTTCATTTTGTGTGTCTCCTGGTTTTATATTTATGGTTGGCTTGGAAAAAAATCAATGTATTTACTTTATAGTTCTACTTCCTGAACATCCATACTCAATTATATATTTGACATCACTTTATGTGAGCATGTGAATACTTTTAGTGCATATATTCATATAATTTTAGTACTATTTGTTAAATATATATTGCTATTTCTATGAATAAATTTCATTTAAAATAAGCCATAATAATTTAGTGTATAAGATTTTAATGTCCCATTATTAATAAAACATCATGCATGTGCTAGCATATCGTTCTGAAATTTTTACATCACACTAATACCTTAATTTAAACAACATTTACTAATAAAATATGTAAAAACACATTTGAATTATTAAAAGATAGGACTCATCTCATTAGGAGGAACTTTTAAATTTTAAATTCTATGAGTAAATAAATCATCTCTCCATTAAAATATTAAATAATATTTGCTCTTGAAAAAATTGAACAGCCATGGGTTGGGGACCAGGCCCCATCTGTTAAAACATATTTCACCAATTACTTAATGGATTAGAATAAATAGGATAATGTAGGCCAAATTTTCTGGAATGATCACATTTCATTTATGATACTTGAATGTTCTGCTCCAATGACTAAATGCCTTCAAGTCTTCACAAGTTTTTATCTGGTCAATTACTTTGCTTTACAAAGGAGTCTAATTAAGAGTGGGTGTGGGGCTTACCCAGACTTGCTAGAAAACAAGAGGACTGCATAGTACTTGGGGAAAGCTTTCTGGGAAGAGTTGGTGAGCAGTTACCTGGCTAAGTAGGAAAGTGAAGTTGGAAATAGATTTATGGTTTAGATTGGGAAGGGAGAGAAGATTAGGGAACTGTCAATTTTCATGATGTTGAAAAAATAATTTAAATGAAATTAGGTGGGATGCAACAGGGAGTTGTGTTTGGAGAGAGAATTCAAAGGATTCAATGATTTATTTATGCCAGTCACCTGGATTCCCACTCTCATGAGATATAATTCTGAAGAATTATGTCACAAGAATTATGTCTCATGAGAGTGAGAATCCAGGTGACTGGCATAAATCACTGAAGACAATTGGGTACATTATTTCAAAGCCCTGGGCTTTTGAACTCATCTAAATCTGGCTTTACTACTTACTCTGCCATTTACTGAGTCACCTTGGACAAGTTAAGATAGGAAAGTTCTTTACATAATTGTATTTGATTTAGTTTTGTCTTCATTAACTTGGTCCCAATAGAATCTAGGCTTTGAAGAGAGTAGTATTCTGGCTGAATATTGTAACTAGTCCTGTGAACCAAAATGTATGAGTAAATGTTTAGGAAAAACTGTGAACAATTGCAAAAAGAAAAATCATTGTGACAGTAAAAACAGAGAGATGTCTGCATCTTTACCTGATCGTGTTTTTCAATGAATTCTGTAAATCTTTTAGGTCAGATAAGTTTGTGAATGTGCTCGATAAGAAAACTGTATTTCAATATAACTTGAAGATTTAATGTCAAGAATCATGAAAATGGAAAGGGTCTTCAGAAAAAAAGTATATTTTACCAGGCTCACTGGTTTTTAGATGCCTCTGAAATATTTGATTTGGTTCCCAAATGGCATGATGATTATTTAAGAAAGGCAAGAAAAGGGATTTATCTTTTTGATATGGATTTGAAGGGTGAACAATTTATTGTGTCATCTTCCCAAAATGATTTCAGCATGAACAGAATGAGGCTGTGGTTGGAATCACTGGGCACAGGATAAACCAATGTCACATGCTCTTTATAGGTGGATATTAGAAACCAACATGGAATCACAAACGCCTCACACACCCCAGACTTGGATCTGATCCCACCTGTGTGACCTGGCCTGTGCCACTTAGCCCTGGTCCTTATCTCTAACGTGGATAATAATGCCCAGTAACATGCAGATCCTTTTCCCTTTCATTTCTTAGCACCCACAGAAAATTGTGATATTTGCCTTGCACATTGATAATATATATATGATCAGAGGAAATTAGCTTAGGGCTCCAAACTACATTAAATTGTCTAGCCTTCTTGAGGAGATCAAAATCTCAGTATGATTATAACTTAAGGACCACGTCATGTATTGTGCAGACATGGACACTTTTGAAAGTGAGATTGAACATATTAAAAACAACACTAGGATCCTGGACATACCAGGACAATGCTCAAACTGACCATAAACTCTAGACTCCACCAATGCCTGATGAAATAATAACACAAAAGTGGTAGCTACTGTTATTTGCAGGAAATCTAAGTGTGGAGAACTGTTCAGATCCCTAGGGAAGCAATTTCCTCCAGATGATGGATAAGTATCTCAGGACTGATGCCTTCATCTTTTCTAGCCATCCAACTATCAGATCAAACGGAAGCAAATAACCCAACTACACTTCCAGGAATCCTCAGTCGTCATTTCTGGTGTCATGGACTTACATGGTTTCACTTTCAATATTTTCCCTTTCCCTTGGCTTCTGAGATACCGTCATGATTGAGTAACAATCTTTCTAAGGCTGTTGTTTCTTTTCCTCTCTTTGTTCCACCCTATGTGATTCATTCCCACTCTGCCAAGCTAGGTCTCTGTTCATCTCCACACTCTTGCTTAAATATATGCATCCAAGCTTCCAACCCATCATTCAAGCCCGGCATTCTGAAAGTGAGCTCATAATATCCAATGCTTTGTCACAACGGTCAGCTTTTCCCTAACCTGTGATTCATTTTTTTGAGTGTTTTTTGTTATGTGTTGTTTTTGGATGTACATGACAGTAGAGTGTATTTTGACATATAATACATATATGTAGTACAACCCATTTCAATTAGGATCCCATTCATGTGGTTGTACATGATGTGGATTTTCATGGTTTATGTACTCATATATGAACATAGGAAAGTTATATACCATTCATTCTCCTGTTTTTTCTATTCCCCTACCCATTCACTTCCCTTCATTCCCCTTTATCTAATCCAATGAGCTTCTATTCTTCCCCTCCCCTCCCTCCATTGTTATGGGTTAGCATCCACATATCAGAGAGAATATTTGGCCTTTGTTTTGGGGTGACTAGCCTATTTCACTTAGTATGACATTCTTCATTTTCATCCATTTACTGGCAAATGCTATAATTTTATTCTTCCTTATGGCTGAGTAATATCCCATTGTGTATATATACCACATTTTCTTTATCCATTCATCTGTCGAAGGATACCTCTATAGCTTGGCTATTGTGAATTGAGCTGCTGTAAACATTGATGTGTCTGCTTCACTGTAGCATGCTGATTTCAAGTCCTTTGGATTTAAAGAAAGGAGTGGGATAACTAGGTCAAAAGCAGTCATGAAATTCATTTGGAAAAATGGGAGGTTCAGAATAGCTGAAACAATCCTTAGCAAGAAAAGTGATGCAGGAGGCATCACAATACCAGACCTTAAATTATACTGCAAAACTATAAGAAAAAAAACCCCCAAAACAGCATGGTATTGGCACACAAACAGGCATGAGGACCAATAGAACAGATAGAACAGAATGGAAGACACAGAGACATACCCACATAAATGCAGTTATCTCATACCAGACAAAGGTGTCATAAACATACATTGGAGTAAAGGTAGCCTCTTCAACAAATGGTGCTGGGAAAACTGAAAATCCATATGGAGCAAAATGAAATTAAACCCCTATCTTTCACCCTGCACAAAACTCAACTCAAAATGGATCAAGGACTTAAGAATTAGACCAGAGACCCTGCACCTAATAGAAGAAAAAGTAGGCCCAACTTTCCATCATGTTGGCTTAGGAACAGTCTTCCTCAATAAGACTCCTAAAGTGCAGGAAGTAAAATACAAAATCAATAAATGGAGTGTTATCAAACTAAACAACTTCTTCCCAACAAAGGAAATAATCAAGGCCACGAAGAGAGAGTCTATAGAATGGGAGAAAATCTTTACCACTGCACCTCGGATAGAGCATCAATATCCTGAATATACAAAGAACTCAAAAAACTTAGCACTAAGAAAAAAGAAATAAACAAATTAACCCAATCAATAAAGGAGCAAAAGAACTAAACAGACACTCCTCCAAAGAAGAAATATAAAAAAATCAACAAATGTGAAAAACTGTTCAACATCTCTGACAATTAGAGAAATGCAAATTAAAACTACACTGAGATTCCATCTCATTCCAGTTGGAATGGCAAGTATCAAGAATACAAGTGACAACACATGTTGGCAAGGATGTGGGGGAAAAGGTTCACTTATGTAATGCTGGTGGGACTGCAAATTGACATAGTACAATGGAAAGCAGGATGGAGAGTTCTTAGAAATTTGGGAATGGAATCGTCATTGACCTGACCTGCACTTCTAACTTGTATGTGGCACCACTGAGTTAGTTACCCAATTGCTCACCTGGAAGTATCCTAGGTTCCTCTCTCTCTCTCCTATTATTTTCCTTTCAGACTCAAATGTAGCCCATTGACTTGTCCTTTAAAACAGCTTTCATGTGGTCATTTCCTATATATTTCTGCTGCTTGAAATTTTCCTATCATCATCATTCACTGCTTTTACCGAAAATAGTGCTATTTACCGATCTTTAAACTGACTACTAGTTCCAGCACATTTCACACTGCCTACACACTTATCTTTATTGCTTTAACATGCAGATATAATCATGTTATTTCCATGCTCAAACTCCAAAATCCTTCAATGACATCTGTTAAAGGATAAAATCCAGAATGTTTTTCATCATGTAGAACTATCCTCAGGATCAGGACTCTTAAGTGCCAAGCCTAATTTTGCTCAATTCCTTTCCATATTACACTAATCAGATATTTTTTCTGTACATTATCAAATCTCAGCCCCTACCTCTCATTTTGGTTATGTTCTTGTTACCTCATGTATTTGACTAACTTTGCTCAGATGTGTTCTGAATATGCCTCAGCTTATTCTCATGTCACATATTTTTTTCTTCCCTGAGGCCTCTCTGACATCAAAGCATAGGGCTCTCTAAGGAAGCCTCTCACCATGATGAGTGGGCAGTCTGAAAGTGTGGGACATTCACATGCATGGAGCCACCTTGATGTGTGAGGAATAGCAGCCTGAGCCAACAGCTCAGAGACATTTTGTAAATCTCCACTATGGATTAAGGGGAATGAACACCTGCTACCTGTACCACTGGCCAAACCAACAACTCATATTCATCTTCTTCTCTTTTTCCTTTTTTATCCCCTCTTCCCATCATTCTTGATCCATGTGATTACTTCCCAAATAAATTATTTTTATGTAAGCCTTAACTGAAGTTCTGTTTTCAAAGAAAGGTGAAAGATTATAATCCCTAGTGATGGGATTTGAGAACTTGACTACTTAATATATCAGAAAAGAATAAAATTCGGTTGGGTACAGTTGTGGTCACCTGTTATCCCAGTGACTCAGGATTACAGTTCAAGGCCAACCTCAGCAATTTAGCAAGGTCCTGAGGAATTTAGCAAGACCCTGTCTCAAAATAAAAAATAAACGGACTCACTTTCCTCTTTACTTATGGAAATAAACTTTGGCTTGCAGTATCAGTTATTAAGGATATCACATGTGTGAGTTATATGGTAGGGCAAATCATTCGATTGACATAGGACTCTCTCATTCATAAGAATTTCTTTCCATATCATACTCTATTGAATACTTCTATGTAGCTGGATCTTGTGAACATTAAGGGGTCAGAAATAAGAGACATGTGAGCCAGAGTCAGAGGATAGAAAATGAACTCTGCCAAAGTACTGCCACAGTAATGAATATTTGGACATTGATACATTACATTGATGATACCTTTAAAAGGGCTGCTGCCATAATAGACCTATACAGGGGTATTCCTAAATAAGAAGGGTGGGCCAAATTCTCTCCAGTAGACACAGCCATGAACAAAACTTACGTTTTTTTCATTTTGTATGTAAGGATAAATGCCATGACGTAAAGGAGGGTATGGATTTATGACTATTGGAAAAATAGCTTGTCTAGTTGATTAGGAATTGGCAAGATTAGAAGAGAGGCAAAAAGGAAGGCTGCCTAGGATACATATGAATGGATGCACGGTAGTAGGCTCAATCCATGAAGACAGCAGGACACGGAGAAGAGAAACTCAATAATAACTGGAGAGAAGACTTTTCCTATGGATTTCACTCAGCTTCACTTTCTGACAGTTCAATTTTGGCATGGTGAGCCTGTAACTAAAACGGCCATGGTAGCAGAGAAAGTCTATATGCATGAACTCGATAGCATGGGATACCTCTTTCCAAGGCCAATTCAGGTACCATTGTGTCTAAATACCCAATCTGTCAGCTTCCAAGATCGAAGCTGAGACCTTGGAATGGTACCTTCTTTCAGTGAAGCCTCTCAGTCACTTGATGGCTGGTTGATTATATTAAAACTCTTCTACCATGGAGAAAGAAATGATTTGTCCTTGCTAGAATTGTCACAGAGAAAGATATGAGTTTTACTTTTCTGCCTTCAGTGCTGCAACCAACACAATTTGAAGACTTACAGAATACCTCAAATATCATAATCATAGGATCTACTTGGATAATTACATATCCCATCATTAAGAAGTCACTGGTGAAACACACATTATCACCCCACATACATCTATCACTGCATGACCAATGTGATCCTACAACATGTACAATCAGAAAAATGAGAAATTACACTCCATTTATGTATGATTTATCATAATGTATAAATGCATTCTACTGTCATGTACAACTAAGTATAACAAATATAAAAAAGTTTTTAAAAATTAAAAAAAGAAGTCACTGACCCAATAGAATAAAATCTTTACTAAAATCTCAAGTAATAGTTCAGTTCAGTAATATTGCCTGCAAGATTGTAGCAGCATTTTCAGAATAGTGTATATTTACCAAACTGATGACCAAAAGATGATGCTGGTTTTTCAATGGATGCAATACATGAATCCTGGAGCTCACTTGGAAAATTTATGCTTAATCTCTATTGAATTTGAGGTTCTATTTTCCTGAGGGGTTTTCCACTAAAGGAAAAAGGGAAGAATTTTGTTATATTTGAAGCTAGGATTACCATTTAGTCACTCTGGATTATTTGTGCTAGTGAACAACAACCAACAAGATGATTACTAATACAGGTGATTAATCATGGCTTACGTTAGGAGCTGGGCTGCTGCTATATAAGAGAAGTAAGTTAAGATATGTTTGACAACCAGGGAGTTTACTTGGACACATTTTTTTCTCATACTATAAAATGATCATTATGCGAATAGAGCAACCATCACCTGAAAAGTGCGTGGTCCAAAGCATTTAGGATTAAAAGTCTAGGCCATCTCACTAGGCAAGCAATGAGACAACTAGTTAATAACCTAGGTCAGCCAAAGTACTGACTAATGGTAAGGAAAACATGGAGAGGATTGTGTATCTGTTTGCCTGGGCTGCTATAACAAAATACCATAGACCAGGTAGTTTAAAATACAGAAATTTATATATGACACTGTTTTGAAGAATGGGAAGTCCAAGATCAAGTAGCTGGATGGCAAATTCATTCTCTGGCAAGGGTCTGCTTCCTGACTTTTAGATGACCATTTTCTTACTGCCTGCTCACATGGTCTTTCCTTGGTGCATGAGTGAAGAGAGAGAGAGAGAGATTATTTTTAGTTTAGATTACTTTTATTTTAATTTAGTAAAGAACAAATCCTACCAGATCTTGGTCTTACCTTTATTCCCTTTTTCAACCTTAATTCCGTAAAATTACATAGAAGAATATGGTTTTAACACGAGTTTTAGGGCACCAAACATAGTAATATATAGGGTAGGAGTGAGAGAATGAATGTGAATTATTTGCCTCAGGATTAACTACAGCAGCAGGGACTGGGGATAGTTTCACTGGTCCACTTTATTAACTGGCCTTTACTTTGAAGGGGATTTTGTGTTTGATTGAACAGCCTGAGAAGCACACGTTGGATAGGATTCTCTGACTCTTGTGCACAGCTTTAAATCTTCTTGGATCAGTTGGGAGGCCCATTTCATAAGCCTCCAGTAATGACCCTCGGACTGGAGCAACAGTTGACTGTATCAGGGGCCAAGTTCATAATGCCACCTTGTAGGAGCTTATCTTCCAGTCCTGTTTCATTTCCCCCTGTCTATCACTTCTGCTACCTGGGGTCACTTTTAAAGAAAATATCTTCACTCAAGAATTTGTTTCAGAAATTCTTTGGGGGGAACCCTTGGTCAGAGATCACTCTAACATTTCTAAAATAATTATAGCACTTAGCAAAGGGACTGACAGATGCACCCAATTAAAATGTGTGTAATGAATATTGGTCTCTGAAAATGGATCCACAGCTGTGTCTGAATCTTTTTTCAGGGATTTTCCTCTGTTCCAAACCATCTCCATCAGATTTATTACCTGTAAAACTCCTGCTCAATTTCAACTCCACTGTACGAAGCTCCTGTATTGTATAAACAATTCAATTTCATCACCAAACAGTTTGATTTCTGGGAATCCTGGGGGAGTACATTTCCCAATTACAATTGCACGTGGCTAAGGTGACATGGTTAAGTTCTAGCCAGAAAAATGTGGGCAAAGGTGACATAAACAACGTGGAACTCAACTAATAAACTCTCTACGTCTAAGTAGGAAGTGAGAGACTCAAAGATGGCAAAATTACAAGCTGAAAGTAGCTGGCTCCTGGTTCACCACTTGGAAGAGAGTTACTAGAAATATCACCAAACCACCTTTAACTTCACTTGAGTGAACAACTTCTTTGTGTTATGCCACTGAGATATCAGGTTTTATTTCTGCTTCAGTGTGGACTAGCATCCATAACTAATGTATCCCAGAGAGGGGTCATTTCTCTATGTTCTGACTGAAATCTAGGTGACTGAAATCTAGATGTGTTTATTAAATCAATAAATATTTAATTCTAATTATTTTACTTCCATCTCTTTCACTGTTACTTCTTTGAACTCTCTGATGCTGGTACTACCTTGTGTACTTACTGATTCGAAGGATGGTTGGGAAAAGGCACAAAGATTTATTCTGTATGATTTTAGGAAACAAGCATTTATAAACAATTGATCTATGTAAATGCTTTGGTAGGCAGAGTTATTTGGTTGGTCTGGAATTTAAAGATCAACTGTCCAACATGGTTAACTCACTGGTGATGTAATTAAAGTCAAGGTAAGTCAAAAGACTTGCCCAAAGCATGTGAGTGACAGAATTCCAAGTGAAATTGAATCTTCTCTCTCCCATATCAGTACTTTATTATATCAAAATCAAAGAGACTGATAGCCAGCACATCAAATATGTATGAGATCTCAATTCAAATCCTGACACTAGTTATATGTCTTTAAGTTAATTAATATGACTCAGGGAATCAAGTAGCCTAGCTCATTTATAAAAACAGAATAAAATATTTTCATCACAGATTTTCATGAAATATAATGAGACAATTTATATCAACATTGAGTTTAACGAGTTTAACACAAGTTTACAATTGTTATTATTACATCTATTATAATATTAATAATTAAATGAATTTTTAAGTTCAATTCTATTATATACATTTTGCTGTATGGCAGTAAGTGAGATTCAGCTTCATTACAGGTCAAAGACCCAAACAACTGAATTTTAAGTTAACTGTGTAATGCCATACTTTCTTTGAAACTGAGAACTTTCTGTGAAGACAATTTTTAAAAAATGCAACTCCAATTAATTGCAAACAGTGAATAGAAAAGGATGGGAAAGAAGCTAATTTAGGAGCAGAGAAGACTGTGAAAGCTGGAAAGTCCCAACACACTGTTCTGCTCCTTAGATTCCTAGTTCCCATAGTAACCTGGAGTAATGTTTTTCATTCATGATTCCCCTGAAAATTAGTAATTTATTAAATGTAATGCTATAGGGTATTGACAAAATCATTATCAAAAAGTTGCTTTTTGCCTTTGGGATAAAGTTTGTGCTTAATTTGGGGTCCATAATCAATCAGAGATTTTCCAAATGAATTTCATAACTGCTTTTTCTAGTTTTGTGAAGAAAGTCCTTGGAATTTTGATGGGTATTGAATTGAATCTGTATAGTGCTTTTGGTACCATGGACATTTTGACCCAGAATAACCAAAGCAATCTGTAGTGAGAAAAGCAAAGCAGGAGGTATCACAGTATTATACTTCAAATTATACTATTGAGCTATCATAACAAAAACAGCATGGTACTGGCACCAAAACAGGCATGAAGACCAATGGAATAGAATAGAAGACATGGACAAACCCACATAAATGCAGTTAGCTCATCCTAGACAAGGTGCCAAAAACATACATTGGATAAAAGGTAGCCACTTCAACAAATGGGGCTGAGAAAACTAGAAATCCATATGTAGAAGGAAATTTAACACTTACCTCTGACCCTGCACAAATGTCAACTCAAGTGGATCAAAGACCTAGGAATTAGATAGAAACCCTGAAACTTCTAGAAGACACATCCAACACATTGGCTTGAGAACTGGCTTCCTTAACAATACTCCTAAAGTACAAGAAGTAAAATAAAAAAATCAATAAGCAGAAAGGTGTCAAATTAAAATGCTCCTGCACAGCAAAAGAAACAAGAGCATGAAGAGAGAGCCTACCAAATGGGAGAAAATCTCTGCCACCTGCTCCTCAGATAGGGTATTCATATCCAGAATATACAAAAAACTTTAACAACTTAGCATGAATAAAGAAAGAAAAAAGTAAATAACCCAATCAATAAATGGGCAAAGGAACTGAACAAGCACTCACAGAGGAAGAAATACAAATGGTTGAAAAATATATGAAAAAATGTTCAACATCTCTAACAGTTAGAGGAAATGCAAATTAAAACTACACTGAGATTCCATCTCGCTCCAATCAGAATGGCAATTATCAAGAATACAGATAACAATAAATGCTGGTGAGGATGTGGGGGAAAAGGTACATTCATACTTACTCCGATGGGACTGCAAATTAGTACAATCAGTCTGGAAAGTACTATAGAGATATCTCAAAAAACTAAGAATGGAACCACCTTCTGACCCAGCTATCTCACTCCTCAGTATATATCCAAAAGATTTAAAATCAACAAACTACAATGGTGCAGCCATACCAAGGTTTATAGCAGCACAATTCACAATAGTCAAACCTGGGTGCATGTCAACAGATAAATGGATAAAGAAAAAAAATATATATATATATATTATTTATTATTTTCAACATATTTAGTATACATAAAAGTGATATATATAGTGGAGTATTACTCAGCCATAAAGAAGGATGACATTATGGCATTTGTGGTAACTGGGGACTAGCATTGCTATGTCAAATAAGCCAGTACTCCCAAAACTCAAAGGGCAAATGTTTTCTCTGATATGGGGAAACTAATGCAAAATAAGGGGAGGGATTAAAAACTAAAAGAAAAATCAGTGGACTAAAAAATGGAGATTGAAGGAAAGTGGAAGAGGTGGAATAAAGAAAGAACAGTGGAATGAATCTGACCTAATTTTCTTATGTAGAAATATGAATATAACACAATGAATCTTAGCATCATGTTTATCCATGGGACATTAATTAAAATAAGAGGTATAAGTAAAGAGCAGAAAGAACAGTAGAGTAGAGGGAAAGGAGCAGCGGGAGGGAGGAAGGAAGAAAAGACGAAGTACTAGGGACTGAAATAGAATAAATTATATTCCTAGTTTTTTATAATTTTGTTAAAATGAATCCTAATGTTATGCATAACTAAAAAGAACCAATAAAGAGAAAAAAAGATAAATAAATAAATAAGTAAATAAAAGATTTGCATTTGGTCAGAAAGATACTCCTAGAGGATAGCAGTAACCGTAGATGATAGCCAGTGAGATGATCACTCTAGGTACCTAGGTCCCTAGAGCTTCTTGGGAACCTGGTGAGTATTCTTGAGGTTCAGTAACCTGAGTGTTTGTGTGTTTGTGATAAACTATATTCCAATACAACTAGATAACAAATCCTGGCTATGCATTTTAATCTTTATTATCTTGTAAAGTTAATTAAAACTTCCAACCCTCGGTCCTGCCACCATGTCAAATATGGGTAATGATCCTTCCACCCTCAATGAATTATTGTGGTGCTTGAGAATACATAAATGTGTATGTAATCTAGCACAATACCTGGCATATAGAGGATATTCAATGACAATTCCTTCCTTCCTTCCTTCCTTCCTTCCTTCCTTCCTTCCTTCCTTCCATCCTTCCTTCCTTCGATTAGCAAATCAATTTAGCAAATTCTTTGAGTACTAACTTGGAATTCTTGAAGACAAGCACACTACTGTAATTTTCTCTTCAGTGACTTTCAGACCCTATCATATGCTTCCACCTACATTTACCCATGAAATTCACCTTCAAGATTTATTTCCACAAAATCAAACTAGCAGAGACAGGTGAAGGAGGGAAGAAGTAACCACTGACCCAGAACCTTCTATACAAATCACCTTCCCTCAGGGACAGATTTTGTGGTTACTTAGAATAGGGCCTATAGAAGTGACAGATTCAGCTGGAACATCATGAATGGGTTCTGTGTTTTATTTCTGGAACAGCATGAATGGGTTCTGTTTTTCATTTCCTGTTCCATTCCTTTGGGAGTCTAGGCAAATCACTTTGGGTCTGTTTATCTGTAGATAAAGAATTATATTCATTTTAAGAAGATAGTACGTTGGCTCTTGATAGTTATGAAGCCATTTAACAATTTATTCAGAAATGTAGCAATGAAACTCAACTCTTTTTTTAATAAAATATTTTTAGAGCAGTTTTAGGTGTACAGAAAAATAAGTAGAAATTACAGAGCTTCCACATACCCTCTGCTCTCCCCACATGCCTACCCTCCTCCACTACCAATATCCCCTACCAGAGGGGTACATTTGGTATAATGGATGAACCTACACTCACACATCGTCACTCAAAGTCCATCATTAACATTGATAGATGTTGTGTACAATTTCAGTTTAGACTAATGTGTAAGGACATATATTCATCATTATAGTATACTGAGGATAAAAATCCTGTTTCCTACTTACTCATCCCTCACTCTCCCCAAACCCCTGACAACCACTGATCTTTGTATTGTTTCCATAGTTTTGCCTTTGAGTGAACTTCATAGAGTTGAAAATCAGATCCTGACAGTTTTTTCAGACTGTCTTCTTTCACTGAGTAATAAGAATTCTTTTTTTTTTTTTTGCATGTGGACATCCAGATTTTTCCAGCACTATTTGTTGAAAAGGTTATCTTTACTTCATTGTATCATCTTTGAAATTTTGTCAGAGATCCCTAAGTTTATTTATGTGGGTCATTTTCCAAGCTGTCTACTTTGATCCATTGATGAATTTGTTCTTTCACCAGTCCACGTTATGGTGATCAGAGTAGCTTTTTAGTAAATCTTGAAATCTGGCAATGTCCCCAGACTTTGTTTTTTAGTGTTGCATTAGTCTTTCCAGGTCTTTTGATTTTCCTTATACACTTTAGTTTTGTAGACATCTGTAAAATAGTTTTCTGGAGTCTAGATTAGGATTGAACAGAATCTATCAATCAATGGAGTCTTCTTATCTATGAATATGGAATATCTCTCCATTTGTTTTGTCCTATTTTTACTTTTTTCATCAGAGTTTAGTAATTTTATTCATACAGTTCTTGTATGCATATTGTTAGACTTATGCATAAGTGCTTTATTCCAACTGGTGAATTTGGACTCTAAAGGAGATTTCGTATTTTCAATATTAAATGTCACTTCATCATTGCTGATACAGGAAATTGATTGATTAACCTTGTAATAATTACCTATCATATTCTGTGATATTTTGTTTTGCTTCCAGAATTTTTACATTGATGATCACTCATCTGGAAACAAGAACATTTACTTCTTCCTTCCTATCAGTACATCTTTTATTTCTCTTGTTGCATTATGTAGGAATTACTTCCAGTGTGATATTTGAAAAGACTGGTGAGGGAGGACGTCCTATTTCTGAGCTTAGCAAGAAAATGTGCAGCATATCAGTACTAAGGATGATATTTGTGGAAGTAATTTTTAAAAGATATTCTACTCTTGGTCACTTGAGGAATATCACCTCTATTCCTAATTTACTGAAAGACTTTTTAAAAAAAATAAAATATCATGAATGGGCATTGGACTTTGTCAAATGTTTTCCCTGCATCTATTAAAATGATCATGTGATTTTTATTCTTTAGATTCTTTGTGTGATGGCTTCCATTAACTTATCTTTTAATGTTGAAACATCCTGTCAAACCTGAGATAAAAACAACTTTAAATGAATCTTTTTATACATTGTTGGATTCATTTTACTAATATTTTGCCGAGGATTTCGTGTGTTCATGCTCCTGAGATAATACCTTTGTGTTTGTTTGAGTATTAAGCTAATGTTACTCTCACAGAATGAGTGCTTCTATTTTCTGAAAGAGATTGCAGAAAATTAGTACAACTTTTTGCTTAAATGTTTGATAGAATTCACCAGTGAAATAATATGACCAAAGTGTTTTATGATTTGAAAGTTCATTATTTATTCAATTTATTTTATAGATATAGATCTATTCATATTATTTATTTCTTCTCTCATTTTAGTTTTGGCGGATGGAATCTTTCTTGGAATTAGTCCATTTCATCTAGGTAAACAAATTTGTGTGAGTCATTATTCATAGTAGTCCTTTATTATCTTTTTAATGCCCATCGGATCTATAGTGATGTCCCCTTTGTTTCTGATATTAGTAATTTTTATCCACTCTTTTTTTATTAATTAGGCTGACCAGAGGTTCTTTGATTTTATTGATCTTTTCAGACAGCTTTTAGTTTTGTTGATTTTCTCTATTGATTTCTTATTTTCTGATTTAATTAATTTTTCTGATTTAATTTTCTATTGATTTCTGATTTAATTAATTTTTGCTCGACTTATTTCTATTTCCTTCTTTGGGTTACTCTGAATTTAATCTAGTATTCCTTTTCTTGACTTCTGAGGAGAAAGCTTGGATTATTGATTTTAGGTCTTTCTTGTTTTCTGAAATATGCATTCAATTAGATACATTTTCCTCTAAGAAAGCTTCCCATAAACTTTGATGAGTTATATTTTCATTTACTTTAAAATATAATTAACATTTTTCTTGAGATCTCTTCTTTGACCTGTATGTTATTAAGAAGTCTACTGTTTAGTCTCCAAGTATTTTCAAGCTATGTTTCTATTCTTAATTTCTAGTTTAATTCCATTGTAGTCTGAGAGCAGACATTGTATGATTTCTATTCTAAACTTTATTTTGTTTATTCCTTCTTAAAATTTCCATTTCTCCACTTTCATTGTACATATATTCTTAAATGTTTTCTAGTTTATCCATTAGGGCACTTAGTATATTAAGCATAGTTTAAAAAATTTCTAATCTGATAATTCCAATATCTCTGCCATATGTGAATTTAGTTCTAATATTTAACTCTCTATTCAAGTGTGATTTTTGCCTTTTAGTATACCTTATAATTTTTTTTTCTTGATAGCAGGCCTTAATTTATTGTATAAAATAAATTATTCTAAATAGTCCTTTACTCATATGGTTGTAAAATGTAGGGGACGGTGAAGAATTTCATAGTTTTATGAATTAGATTTCAGTATTTTAATGAGGTTGTGCCAGTGGACTGTGGACTTCACCTGTGTTTATTAAACACTCTGACAACACTGCCCATTGGGTATGATGGAATATCCACTCTGGACTAGAAATGGAATTTTTCTTCTCCCAGATCAGTTAGGCTCTGATAAAATGTTAGCAGATTAGGCTCTGTTGAACAGTTTCTCCTGACAGCAGACTCTGGTAAGAACAAAATGCTTTCTTCTATTTTTTATACCCTATCCCTTATTTTGGTTTAGCTTCTGCATATCAAAGAAAACACTCAAACTTTGGATTGAAGGGGAGGGAGGAAGGATGGCATAAGGAAAGAACATTGGAATGAATCTGACCTAATTTTCTTATGTACATATATGAATACACCACAATGAATTTCACCACCATGTATGTACAAAAAATTAAAAATATCTATGTATGTATGTGTGTGTGTATGTATATATATATATCAGAAAGACCAGTAGATGGAAAGAACCAGCAGCGGAGGGAAAAGGGGAAGTACTGAGGACTGAATTAGAACAAATTATATTGCATGCCTTTATAATTTTGTCAAAATGAATCCTAATGTTATGTATAATTGAAAAGAACCAACCACAGAACAAAATGCTCTGATATATATCAAAATACAGACATTCTCTCTTATGAAGTCAGCATATTGTGAAATATTTGAAAACTTTCTCCACTCCCACTGCTAGAAGCAAGTAAGGATTTTCCCCCAATATTCACAAGGAAGTAAAAATTCCCAATGTGTGGGTACCCTCCCATGACACTAGAGTTTTTGACCTTCAGATTTGTTGCATTGCCAATCCATCAATATGTCAATTACGACTGCATGGGTTCCTGGAGAAGTTTCTGTGGTTCTCTCATCTCCCTGTCTGTCTCTCCATTTTCAGGGACAATGATCTGCCCAGTAACCTCCCTTATGGTAGGTATCTAAAAGAAGTGGTTTTCAGTTTGTTCAGCTTTTAACTTGTCAGAATTAAGTGGAGACCTCCAGGCTTCTTCCATGCTGAAAGAGAAGCAAGCAAACCTTAGCTTTTTATGTTGTCTCTGTTAAAGTTAATAATAGTAACAAACCTTGAACGCATATTACATGCCAGAGAGTGCGCTAATCCTCACAGACACCTTACGATATAGGTATAGGATCATTCCACCTTTCACAATCTAGGAAACTAATACCTTTCACAATTGAGGCAACTTAGACACCAAAAGGTTAAGTAACATATCCACGGCTATATTGATAGAGATTGGTAGAGTCAGTATCCAAACCCAGGGAATGTGACTCTAGAGACTTTGGGCTTAACCATTATATTCTATTGCTGAGTTTGGACAAGAAAATATAGTGCATTCTTTTGTAGAATTTTTGTTGTTTATTTCCAGTAAAGTCTTATTCTGGTTTTCAGAGAGTAAAAGTTTCCAAATATTTCACAATATGCTGGCTTCATAAAAAGTAAACATTTCTGTCATTTTATAGTTATCTTTCCTCTGCAGGGTTTATTTTTAATCTATATAAATCCCACAGAGGAAATAACTTCTACGTGAGACATGAGAACTCCAAGGGGTGCACAGGACAATACATTGAAATACTAGACCATCTATTTTATTTCATTCTTTTTAAAATGCTGTATTGTGAATGTCTCTTAATAAATAAGGAATTATTATTATATTAGTTCCTCGAAGTAATTTGCAAATTCATAACATACATATTTGGAGATGAATCTTTAAAATGTTTTCATTGATAAAGATGAATATTCAAACAATATCACAGCTTTATGATGATAGAATTTGGGTAACTACCTTTCATTCATTGCTTTCTTACAAGGAATCAATTTACACTTTCACTGGGTGATTTAAGTTGCCTTCTAAAAACTTACTAGTTTTTTGTTGAATATCAAAGTTAACAATTCTCCCAAAAGAATACAAATTTTTTACCAGAATACAAATTTTTACCAGAATGCAAATTACCAGAATACAAATTTTTTAGGTTTTCTAGGGTAGTGCTATGATTTGAGTATATGTCCCAATGTTGATTTGTTGGAAACTTAATTTCTCAGTGCAGCACCCTAGGAGGTGTGGTCTGGTGGGGAGTGTTTGATCATGGTAGTAGAGTCCTCTACTACCACAATGAATGGATTATTGTTTTTCCTATGTGAGTGAGACCTAAAATCCGGTGGGACTGGTTTAGTTATGGAGCGAGTGTGATGTTGTATAGTAGGTATGCTTCATGCTCTTTTTCTTCCACATACTCCTACTTCCCTTCTGCTTTCTACTAAGATGAAGTAGCACCAGTTCCTCACCAAATGTGGCAACTCAATCTTGAACCTCCAAGTCTCCACAACCATGAACTGAATAAATCTCTTTTCTTTATAAATTACTCAGCATTGGGCATTCTGTTATAGCAACAGAAAATGGACTAAGACACATAGAATAAAATGCATAATGAATTCTCGAAGGATATTATTAGAAGGAAGGAACAAAGGATGGGCAAAGGAATGATATAAGAAATAGCTTTCTTTCTTATCTTAGGTTTATTGCTCAGTCTCCTCTAACAAAAGGCAAATTAACAAGAGAAAATCAAACAAACTCTTTAAAAATAAGTTTTAAACAAAACTTGGGAACCTTAAAAAATGAAGATCCCAAAACAAGTAAACTTGTATATTTTATACTTGTCCATGTGAGAAGTGAACAGTCATGGAGAAATGTCTGAAGGCCAAAGAGTATGATCTAATGGTAATAACCTAGAGGGATCTTAGCCAAGACCTTTTGTTCAGATTTTTCTGTGTCCCTATATCTTCCAAGAAACTGCTGTTCTTCTGTTTTGGGTATGGGAAAAATACCTCCAAAACAAGGGTTTTACAACCTGCTCAGGGAAGGAAGGTGACCTTCCTGCTTCTGCTCTTTTCTCAAATGCTAATGTGCCATATTTTGAAATAGCATGTCCTGAGCCCCACGAGAAGGAAGGAATTGGGGAGAAATAAAATGAGAAAAGGAAGGAAAGAAAAGAGGAAGGAAATAAGAAGCAATAAGAAGAGGGAGGGAAGGAAGGAAGAAGGAAGGAAAAAGGAAACAAAGCAGAAAAGGAAGAAGGAAGGAAGGGAAAGCCGATGTCCTTTTACGCAGTGTTTAATCTTGAAGGAATGGTAAAGCACACGGATTTGCACACAGGGTCCTGAGCTTTTTCCCAGAGCAAATAAGTTTTCTTGATAAGAAGCATAGGCTACCCTTGGTTCTAGTATATTGAGATTTTTGTTGTGAAGTGAACAAAATTGGGATTTGGGGGAGCTGGCAGAAGCAATTGCTTCCTTCTAAGATCTGGCACATCTAAGGCATTCAATACATACCTGTTTGGTTAATAAAAACACACCTCCTGTTTATTGTGTACTACGTTAAAGGTACTGTTCTGTTATTGTTGTTGCTACTGTTCTTGTATTGGGATTAGAGATTTAACCCAGAGGCAATTTACCACTGAACTACATCCCCAGCCACCCACCCTCTCTTGAAAATCTTGAGACAGGGCCTTACTAAGTTGCTTAGGGCCTCGCTAAGTTGCTGAGGATGACCTTGAAGTTGTGATCTTCCTGTCTACGGTATTGTTTTTAAAACTGCATGAAACCAATGTTGAGCTTCACAAAACTCCTATGAGACAGGTTCTGTTAGAAATCTCATTTTACAGATGAGTAAACAGGCCAGAGAGATTAAGAAATTTGCCCAATATCACACAGCTGGTAGCAGATGGAAGAGTCCAACATATTCTGCTCAAGACACCTTGCTCTCACCTTCAGGCTCTTACACAGGAACTCCCAGCTCCTGCTCTTTCAAATGTTTCAAATTTCTTTCCTATTTTATAAACACTTTTAATTTTCATTTCAGCAGAGAAACATAATACCAGAAAAGTGGGGGTGGGGATAGGGTGGGGTCATGCTGTGTGAAAATCCCAAGACTACTACAAAAAGATCAGTTAAGACCATAAGAGCAAGCACTTAATGAGGAATATCATCATCATAACACAACACAAGGTTGAGTTTATTTAGTTTAATATATAGTTTATATAGTTTAATGTATATATAGTATGAATATGAAGTATAAAATATAAAGTATAAATCAACATTTATACTTTCAGAATCTTCACAGGTAGTCAATATTTTCCCACTTCCTATCAAGAAAGAATTTTTATTTATTTATTTATTTATTTGTATTGTAAAAGAAAGAATTTTTGATATAAAGGATTTATGCATAGTCACAGAGCTAAGGCATGAATTTGGACTATCCTTTACCCTTCAAATGAATTTGTCTGACAGATACCTTTTGGCAATGGATAATTTAGGTAGAAAACTGTTTTCAAAACTATATTCATAACAAGTCTTTGCATTTGTTGAGAGCCAGACTGCCAAGTAGTTTCTGCATCCAATTTTCCTTATTAGTAGTGTTTGAAGCATTTGGTATTGAGGAGGCTGAACTCAGCTTTGCAAACTTGAATGCAGGGATTGACCAGTCATGTCTCCCATGCCTCAGAGATTCACTCCTCCTCTTACTGAGATTTGCTTTGGAAATTGCTGTCTTATATGTTACTTTCTCTGGATAGAGTTATCTCTTTGCAGCACCTGCATCAGTATTCATACACTGTGACTTTTCACAAACAACCGTACAAGTATCTGACAGCATTTTACTTACTCTTGAAGACAAGGACCTCATACATCTTGTGTCCTTCTATAGGACACAAATCCTGGTCCATAGCAGGACTCAGTAAATAGTTACTGAGTAATGTGTAACTAAAAATAACTTCAAAGGTGTCTAGTTGCCTGAGGAGGTTGAGGACTTGGTGGAAACCATCTCAGGAGGAGAGCAAAACTGAGCTCAGAGTTGTAAGCATCTCCTCTGGCCGCATCTGATCCCTGAAATGCAAATGGCTCAGCTCCTGATCACTGGACTGTTCGAAGCCATTAGTATTCCAGGAGGGGACAAAAGATTTCTAAAGTTACCCACATAGCTGACCTTTTGTACTTTGTTTGGAATTAAGCTCTGCCTGTATTTCCTGCACACTTCCTCTGTTCCCTACAGACATGAAAAGAAATTGCTTCCACTGAGCCATCTTGATGGGAGACCTTGACTGAAAGTGTCCTGAAGAAGAAATTATTCTTCACCCCTGGGGTCGCTTGGTAGCTAAAACAGACTTCTCCTTTTTCTTTTAATCTGTTCTACTTCACTGACTCCTTTCTTGTGTGTTCTTAAAGGTATTGCTTTATTTACTTTGATGGTTTCTCAACTAATTGAATTCAGCAGTGAGTTCTTTCTTCCTTGACTCTTTTGGATGTTTCTACTACCCCAAGGGGAAGGGTCCCCCTCAGACAGCTTGACTTTGAGATACTTGCTTATCAAAACTACTTTAAAAGTTATTGTTTTTTATGGGACAGTTAAAAGTTTGCACATTGGACTCAAATACACAGAATAGAATGATATCAGCCTTGGCTTATGACAGCGGTAGTCCTAATTTGGGGGTAAGGGGATAATTTCTGAAAACAAAAGAGTGGATAAGTCTTGGGGCTCGATTTTTAGGACTATGTATATTGTGATCAAAGGGTTCTAATATGACTTTTTTAAACCTAAGAAACTACCTATATTTGAAGAGAAGTGACACAAATTATAAAACTCAAAGCATGTTGACAGATTCCTGGAAAGAAGGAGCTCACTGCCTTAAGACCAAATCCTTCCTTTTGATATGGAGATGATTTGTTTTGACCCTAGAGTTATAGCAAGTACTTTCCAGTTCATTAATATTTATGTCCTTGCTCACATGTGCACGCGCGTGCACGCACACATATACACACACACGCATTCCATGCCCCACAGAAAAGGGACTGTTCCATTCTAATTTAGTGTTTGCCACTCTCCTCCCTCTATCCTATCCCCATTGACTCAAATCATTTGATGAAATACTCTCATAATCATTTTTCGCCAAGATAAAGAATTTTTTGGAAAAACTGTAAAATTCTCAGAGAAGACTTACTATCTTCCCTTCTGTGCACTTATCCAACAAGTCCCCAGGGCTCACGATTTTCCCAGCTTCTATGTTTAGTATGCTGTGTAGTGAATCATTGTGTCCACCTGTAAGTGTCATAAACAGATGGTATAAATATGCTTGCATAATGTGACTCAAAACACATCTCCAGTTTTAGCCTGAGTTCAAACAATATTCACAGTTCCAAGAAACCTGTGGCTTGCAACTTCAGGGTCAGTGGGAGGAGAATACCGGAAAACTGAAGGGCCGTGTTCCTTGTAGCCTGTCCGTGTGGGCCATCCTGAAGAGCCCGGGAGGAGGTGGAGTGGGGACGAGAGACAGGAAAACCTGTTTTCCATGTGCTCTTGAAGTCAGTCATTTTAAAGAGGACCCCAAATTTGTTTGGGGACCCAATGGGAGTGGTGGCTCCACACATGCACTTCTCTCTTCCTGGAATGTTCTTCCCTCTTTCCACCCCCTCCCATTTCCCCCTGATTTTCAATTCTCATTCACTGGGTCTCAGCCTCAAAGTCCTTCCCTGTACCAGGTTTTCCCAGCCCACCTATCAGGGGAAAGTCCACCATGTAATGTGTCCATGACACACTGCTACACTTCCCCTTCCTTACTCCAGCCAGATTCCACTGTCACTGTGCCTTATGGTGTACTGTATGGTCATCTCACACCAGTTTGATTGCACTAGGGCAGGGATTGTACCACCTCACTGGGCACAGTGCTTGGGACGTCATAAGCATTGTTGATGTGAAAGTCTAGCCCAATAAACAATAATTTAGAAAGCTAGACAGCACAGTTAAAGTCTCAGAGAGAGGTTTAGTAAAGAATAATGAGGACTGACTTTTGGAGAAAAAAAGAAAAGTAAAAGAAGCCATCATTGCTTCTGGCAGGTTCATTATACCTCTCTCTCACAAGGTCCAGATCACGTATTGTCCTGCCTGGGACAGGGAGTGACTTCTCCACCATGATCTCATGGCTCATTCATAGCCTGGCTTCACCCAGGCTCCTCTTTCCATCCTTCTTACCAGGTCACTCGCTACTAGTCATGAGCTGAATCTCTGGTTCCTTTGCTGTATTCTGCTTTTCCTGGGATCTGGTCTGTTGCTTAGCACAGAGAAAGCTCTCGTGTTGGCTAAAATGATGGACATGCTGGTGAGCAAAATAGAACACCTATTCATTTAACCAACATTCAATAAATATTTATTGAAAACCCAACTGTTTACAAGGCACTGCTTTTGGTACTTAGAATACATCAATAAAATATTCCCCCTTCAAATAAATATTGTTGAAGTTTTAACTTTTCCAAGAAATTGAGAAATGGTTTCCAGGTTTGTTTTGTAACTGTGGTTACCTAAGAAAATGAACACAGTTACCTGGTGCAAGTTGCTAAATACTAGGTATTGAACATGAAGGGCATGATTAAGAGCCAAGCTTAGTAGTACCTCCTCAGTTGTGGATGGACCTAGTGCCCTGACAATGTGTATTCGATAAGGAAAACACAGATAGTGGCAAAGTGTGCAGTTTCTATGTTCATGTGGAGTCAACATGGGCGCAGTGTGAGGGCCATGGTTTCTCATGTTATTTCATTAAAGCATTCTTGAATGTCCTGAGAACGGAAATCTGGGCAGTCTTGAGTCAGTTCTTAAAATTGTACTAAATTAAATTCTATTTTCTAAAAAGTGCCTAGACCTTTTTAAGAAATATACTCCCTCTTTATTATACTTAGCTTTACCTAAAACTAGATTTTGTGCATATTTTTTTAAACTAGAATCATTAAAATGCACATGAACTTCAAGCTGTGCAATATCTTTTCTAATGATGCTACTTCAGTGGGAGAGAGAGTAAGCAGCAAGATTTGTTCTGATTTTGTGGATGATATTGGGCCTAGAGTAATTAATGTCAAAGTCACTGGTAGTCTTTGTTCGTAACACAGTGAGCAAAAATTTAAGGAGCAAAACTAAAATGTTAATTGGAAAAACCAATAAACTTCTGAGGGAGAGAATTCTGTGCTTTCTATTTCCCTAACTTTGAGGTTGCCTTATTTGAATCCACAATATTAGACCCATATTTATTATTTTGTAGAAAGGCAGATAGTGACTTCATTCTTCTGGCCTATGAAGAAGTCATGTATCAAATTATTTTCAGGTTTATACTAACACAGTTTAATATTTCTTAAAAGACTGTGAAGCACTACAGACTTCATAAACAGATCATCTAATTCATCATAGAACTTTCCACCCTGCAGATGAACTATAGCAGCAAATACATGCAAGACAGGAGTTCTGTAATTCATCTAGTGGTGGGGAAGGAATGCCCTGTGATAGGAGCTTATTGGAATCACTTCTTCTGGGACTGATAGAGGCTGAAGACTTTCCTTAGGAGGGAAACAGAATGGGCAGTGTTTCTGCATGAGTCTGCACCTTGGGTGAAAGCCTTAGGGATCTCTAATCTTGTTGAGCAACACCAACCACCTTTTGTTTCCAGAAAGACCAGTCCTCAGCAACACTGTTAAATAGAACAATGTCTGTTTATGGTCCACCACCTCTTCCCAGCTCCATCAACTACAACAGGAAGGAATATGCTGAGCATTCAGTAGAGATTTGACTGGAATCAAATTCTGAAACCAAGTTTTGAGCTTGTCTCTGTCATCTATCAGCAGTATGATGAAGGGGAGTCAATTAAACTCCTTGAGAAAAATATTCTTGTCTGTACAATGCAGCCATGACACACTATTCATAGGTTTTCTGTGAAACATAGGTAGACTAGTGTACATCAAGGGCTCAGCCAGATAAGAAGCAATCTCTGTACTTGTTGGGTAATATCATTGCCCATAAAGCTTGTGGTGGGGCAGGGCAGAAATTGGCAAGACCATTTCATGGTTGGCATCCCTTCCTCTAGCAATCATCTTACTCAGATGCCAACATTCCTCTCGCTTTTCTCCCAGCAACAAATATAATATCTTGGTATTTTAGAGGAAAAATAAAAGCTATAACTGTCAGGACTATGATAGAACTGTCATAGGTGAATCAAATCTGCAACATGAATTATGAAACAAGTCTGGATTCTGTTTGTTCTCTGACTGTTTGAACACTGGCCTTTTCTGGAGAACAAATGGAAAATAGAGACTGGGCACTCTTTCCAGGAAAGTCAGCCTCTCTCATAGTCAAGTATGTGTGGCTTTTAAACCTGTTCAGTTTCTCGTGAAATCTGCAGGGACGAAACAACAAAAGTAGAACAGTATATGTGAAATGTTAGCATTTTGTAAAATCTATTTGAATGCTAAGCAGAAGAAACTGAACAAAGTGTCTCCACTTTGGAAAATATCCTTACTTTAAATTTTTTGTTATATTTAAAAAGTAGATAACATTTGGTGAAACAGAACAATGATACTGTTTTGTGGGATTTTTTATCTTGATCATTAACAATTTCAGCAAAATGCAACATTGCATTCCATATTTATTTGTGAATCAACTTATTTGATGTCAACATATTCTGTAAGAGCTACAATTTCATGCATGTTTTTGAGGGAATACACTATATCATTTGAAATTGGAGGGATGGATTTATAACAGGACTGTTGTTGTTGTTTTTTTTGTTTGTTTGTTTGTTTTGTTTTGTTTTGTTTAAGCAGGGTTCCTGACATTCTTGTCTCCTAGGTGCTTTTCTGCAGAGTGAGGCACTGCAGATCACACCTTGTAGGGAAGTACATTCCTTCTAGAAGGATTCATTGGTCAAAATGGTTATGTGCCAATACTTTAAGAGCTGGTAGGTAAAAATTATAAAGGCAGTTTAATTGTTAAATTTGTTTCTTTTTTTTTCCCACTTTTTAATCCTCCATTCCAAGAAACCATTTTAACCTTTGTGTTCCTATGTATCTTCTTGGGTAGGTGATGGCAGTAGGCTCTTGATAAATCACAAAGTCAACGGGCAGCCAGAAGTTATTTCTTACACATCCATAGGTTATTGTTTAGAGACTTTAGGTTAGCTTGTTATGTAGAAAGGCTTCAAGAACTGGCACAAATGGAAATGGAGTGAAATAGGGATTTTATTTTATTTTATGTTTTTTTGAAACCAGGGATAGAACCCAGGGGTGCTTAACCACTGAGCCACACATCCCCAGCTCCTTTTTTAATTTTTAATTTTGAGACAGGATCTCACTAAGTTGCTGAGGCTGATCTCAAATTTGCAATTCTTCTGCCTCAGCCTCTCAAGTTTCTGGGACTATAGGTATGTGTCACCATGCCCAACCAAAATAGAACGTTTTAATAAATTACTTTTAGAGCATCCCTGGTAACTGTGCAGATGATGTTAGCAGCTTACGCTATAACAGAGCCTAAACTGCGTGTCACCTCTGACAGGAATGGCTTCATTAAGCATCTTGAGATGCTGGACACTGAATTTTAAGGCCCAGCCCTCATGGTAGAACCTCTCACCCCAACACACATACACATGCACACACACATTGTGACAGCATTCAGCCACCTGCCTTTGAAGGAAGTGAGCAGAGTGTCCTTCATTAAATGTTCAAATGACATGAGAGCACTCCTTTTCTCATAGGACACAAAAGAGGAGGTGTCATATTGAAGATTGGATACATTTTTTCACTTTTTACACAAATATGGAGGCCTCAGAACAAGTCTTCTGACCTACAAAGAAAGAATAATATGGATTTTCTTGCAACCAAATTTTCAGAATAAAATTTATATCTGCTACAATTGCTTCAAAAGAGAAACTGAATGCAGATATAGGATTTGTCAATTTAGAGTTTTCATGTGACTCTTATTTAAACCACAAGAGGACTAGAAATATAATAGTCATGGAATTCCCTCCATCAGGTTACAGGAATCTGGGAATTTGCATGAAGTATCATAACAAAAAGATGCACTTTCTGTAAAGTATTTGTATAACACACATTTGTTTCTACGTAGTGCCGTGTTTCAAGACTTGGTCTCCAACTCCAATCTGCAGAGTATATTCCTTCCGGAATGTTGAAATTGACTGCGAGGTCATGCATTTGATCTTTGCTTTCCAAAGCTAAATGGAGAGAAAGTGATACTGAAGTATCTGGCAATTCAATCCACTGAGTGGAAAATCTGAAATGTTCCACTCTTCAACATTTTCTTTCTGACTTAACCACAGAGATCATTTTTTAAAGTTTTAGCTGCTATTGCTTCTATTACATAATGTGTGGTATTACACTCTGCTAAGAATAAATAAGCACAGAGGAACACCAGCATCTCAAACCTGGATTCTGTACTCTGTGGGTTTGTGGGGAACACTCTCTGTGGTTCATTCCTCTGGGCCACCCATCCCTGTGGCCTTAGGTCAGGAACTCCTTACCTGAAACAGTTCCTGGTGTTCATAGTGTAAAGCAGGTCAAGTTTTAGGAAAAATTGCAGCTTCCATAAAATCAACAGTATGGACACTGGGCACAAAGTGACTAACCGTGAGTGTTGACCACATCACAGTGTGGGATTTAAGAATTCCCTTTGGGAACCTCCAGATAACAATAAGAGAAAAGGCATGATGTGAATGGTTTCAGATGTTTGTTTAAGATTTGTTACAAACCATAATACTTAGATTCCCTATCTGTATGCAATAGTATGCCTTCAGATCAACCTTGAAAGCTTAGGTGACGGACATCATGGTTTGCAATCACTGCTCATTTCTACCTTCTCATCTTCCCTTCTTTCTGGATCATGACAATATCATCCTTGCCTGTATCATACCATGTCAACAGAACACCCTTGGATTCCTCATACTTTCCTGTGACCAAAGCTGTTGAACACTATTTAGAACTTACCTCATATCATCTTCCCTCAGGACTTGATGTAGGTGAGTATTCCCTGCTTTTCTCCTCCCTTGACTTCAACAGTACCTAGTTCAACATCTCAATTCTCTTCATTTCATCAAAGTTTTATTTGTTGACTATTGAATGACTCTTGTGAACTAATAGATATGTCCTCATCTGTCCATTTATGAATCATTTCTAGAGTTGCTTGGCCTTGACATAGAGTTTTTGATTTGGGGAAAAAAATACATAGAAAAGTATTGCTGAAATATGGCTGCTACATTTGGTTTATCTCAGTGCAAATGCTAGCTCTGCCACTTGGTGGCTGGCTGTTCAGGATAGGGTCCTCAGAAAGCAGACTAAAATGTAGACTCATATGTAGGGTGTTGAGATAAACATCACTGGGAGCCAGGGAAGGCAGAAGGTTTGGACGAAAAAAGAAATTGGCTGTGCATAATCTCAACAACCTCATGGGGATGTCTGAAGTTGAGATGGGACTTCTGAATTATCTGAAGCTGGGGGAAAGACTCTGTGCCTTTATTACCTTGCATCCATCCATCTTTGGCTACAAGTTTCCCTGGAAGGGTGGAATGACTTTGGGTAATATGTTCTCTTCCCTTAATGGGTTTGGGAGCTGAGGGCTGTCAGATGGCAGCACTGTCAACAATTAAGGGAACACATCTTGTTCCTAAGGGAATTCAGGAAGAACTTCGCAACTTCCATTACCATAGCTCTGTGTCTTTGGGAAATTAGTTTTTTTGCGCCTCACTTTCACAGTTATAAAATAGGAATATTGACAGTATATACCACATGAGTTTGTTGCAGTTGCTCAAAACAATAACTGGCATAGAGTAAATGTCAAGAAAATAATCACTTTTTATTTTATTTCATAGCCACACAAAATACCTGCAAAATAAGCTTTAGGATTAAACAGATTGCCAAACTGCATTACCTTGGAGTCATCCTCAACTTATATTCAATGCATAAGTTCTATCCTTTCTTCTTCTTTTGTTCTTATTTTGGAACTGAGGATTGAACCCAGAGGCACTTTACCACTGGGCTACATCCTCAGCCCTTTTTATATTTTATTTTGAGACAAGGTCTTGCTAAGTTGCTCAGGGCCTCACTAAGTTGCTGAGGCTGGTGTCGAACTTGCAATCCTCCTACCTCAGCCTCCTGAGTATTGGGAGTACAGATATGCACCACCATGCCCAGCTGATTCTTTCTTTTCATGGCCTCTGAAGTATGCCATGAATAATTCCATGGTGAAGATCCTTGTGTGTTCTTGACTCTAATATGTCATAACTTCTTGTCTTTCTTCCTTCCAAATAATCCTTTAAATAACTAGTAATCTTTTCATTGGTTCTTTTTAGTTATATAAAAATAGCAGAATCCATTTTGACATAATTATAAAAGTTTGGAATGTATCTTGTTCTAATTCAGTTCCCAATATCTTTCCTTTCCCTTCCTTCCCCTCTCTCTTGCTCCCTTCCCTCTATTGTTCTTTCAGCCATTTACCCATAGTTATTTTTTAAAATTAATTCATTGCAGATGTACATGATGGTGAGATTAACTATGACATGTTCATATAACATAGGAAAGTTATGTCAGATTCATTATACTGTCTTTCTTTTCCCATATCCCACCCTTCCCTTCATTCCCCTTTGTCTACGTCACTGAACTATTCTTCCTGACCTCTTCCTTATTGTGGTTTAGCATTCACATATCAGAGAAAACATTTGACCTTTGGTTTTTTTGGGGGGATTGGCTTATTTCACTTAGCATGATAGTCTCCAGATCCATCCATTTACCAGCAAATAGCCACTCTTCTTTATGGCTGAGTAATGTTTCATCATGTATATATGCCAAAATTTCTTTATCTGTTCTTCTGTTGAAGGGCACCTAGGTTGGCTCCATAGCTTAGCTATTGTGAATTGTACTCTTGTAAACATTGATGTGGTTGTGTCACTGTAGTATGCTCATTTGAAGTCCTTGGATGTATACTGAGGAGTGGGATAACTGGGTCAAATGGTGATTCCATTCCTAGTTTTTCAAGGAATCTCCATACTTCTTTCCAGATTGTTTGCACCAATTTGCAGTCCCACCAACAATGTATGAGTGTACACTTTTCCCCACATCCTCACCAACATTTATTGTTACTTGTACAAATTCAAACTTAATCATCATTTCCCTACTTAACGTCTCATTGTCATTAAGACAAAGTTAATATTCCTTAAGATTGTGTGTCTTACCATTCCCTTATATGCAATTAATTCACTAGGAATAGTTAATTACTTTTAACTCTCTTTATCAGGCTCTTGCTCTGCTCTGGTACTTTAAGCAAGTGTTTTGTGAGTTCAACTTTTCTTCATAACTAAAATATCTTCTCTTCTATAAATATTTCTCTGACTCATTTCAAAGCACCAACACACTCAGACCATTATTTCTTTGCTTAGATACAAGTTACTGTCTCTCACTCCTCTGTTACCAGGCTCCTTTGTCAGAGCTTGAGGCTAAGTGTTAGACCACGTAGTATATAGTATCATAACATGGTACAGTGAGCTCTAGCACTGAGCAGTTCTGTCTAAATTTTATGTTGGCTATTGTCAGTGAAGCAGCCTTGGACTAATGGCAACCTTAATTTTTCATCTTACCCTACAAGATCTGTCAGGAGCAAATGAGAGAATACATACAAAATATGCAAAGCATATGCTCCATATGTAGCAAGCAGGAGTATCATTGGGCTTATCATCCTCCATTTAGTATGAGCTCTTCAGAAGAAGGAGTCTTGTCTTATATACCTTTACTTCTTGACAAGTAAGAGAATGTCTGGCACATTAAAAGAATAACTAGTAGGTCTATGGCCAAAGAAAAGGTTGATACATATCATATATCTTATTGAAATTGTACAAGAATGTAAGGGACAATTTTGAAAAAAGTGAAATGTCAAGTACATAAGGTAGTGAAACTCCAGGAATTATCATCACTACTCTAAAACAAAAATGCTTTATAATCTAAGTGAAAGCGATTTCAAAATTAACTAATATATTGTCATGTCTTCTCAGGCAGGCAAGCATTACTTATCCCTGACAAAAATCAAAATTGCAATAGTTTGTTATTGGTAATGTGGTGTCCATGCATCCAGTCACTCATCCATTCATCAATTGTTTGCTGAGCATCGACTAAGTGCTTGAGCAATTCAGAAATGAATTAGTACAAATGTGACTCCTGCCCTCACAAAGACCACAGCCAAACCAGGGCAGAAAACTGTTGCAGCCATGAGCAGTGTGGTAAGATCTTTCCTGTGGAAATGCAAGATGATTTAGTAACAGGTAGCTGTGGACCTGACTAGTTGGAGAGAGGCCATGGAAGGAGAGTGTGGCAGCATAGTGGTTCAGCACAGTGTTCCCAGAGCAGTCTGCAGTCTGTGTTAAACCTTTATACTTTAAGCAAGTGTACCGTGTCAGTTTAAGCAGATACCATAATCAATAAAGTAGTAACATCACCAGATTTCCATTTCACAAAGAACACTCTGACTTTCATGTAGATATTGGATCCAAAGACGGAAACTGAAGCCAGAATGATCATCTGGGAGGCCACCACCAGTCAGGTCAAGTAGGTCTTCAGTCTCTGAATCTGGATCCCCATTCAGTATTTGCTTGTCTTTCAAGGCATGGTTACTGGTTATTATGGTATTATGATCACAAAGAGTCAGCACCATAGGTGTTATGATAATAAGGACTATGAAGGCATACAAGGAAAAGAAACTTCAGGGCAAAGGAACCTATAGAAGTCATCTTATCCATTGCTCTTTCTTTTGGATGGAAGAACTTTGCCTCACAAAGATGACTGTCTCACCTAAGTTCCACCCACTGAGTCCAGTCCATGTGCTTTGGATTACATATGCCCCAGAGAGAAGAGAAATAGGATTCATGCTCCCTAATTTCAAGGTCCTTTTAATCTAGGAAAAGAAAACAAATAACTCTATCTAGAGTGACTTGAAGTCACAGGTAAAGAATGAATATAAGCCCTATGTAAATTTATGATTACACAAATGGTATGCCTTTACGCCATGTACAAACAGAGAAACAACATGTATCCCATTTGTTTACAATAAAAAAAAATCTAAACCACTCAAAAAAAAAAAAAAAAGAATGAATATAAGGCTAATTGTGTTTCTACTACTATGCTAACTAAACATTCCCCAAGCTCTTATTGATTGATGAGAACTTCTTATGGTTCCTTTGGGTCTAAACAAATTTATGTAAATTCATGACCAGCAATAGGGGTTGACCAGTAAGACCACTCTTCTTATGTCTGAAGAAATTCCAAAGTTTTCTCCTCAGTTATATATATAGTTTGTAGGAACAGGGATAGGATAAGACTATATCCATATTCATGTTCCTTTGTGGGACCAAATCCCACTCAGATGATTGGTTGCTTTGAGTTACTTATCTACATCTTTATCATAGTGTAGACAATGCAATATGACTGATTTGAAAGAGTAAAGCCACATGGTTGACTACTATGACAATATATTAGTTGTAGAATTAGCTATATTTTATATGAAATACAAGTATTACTCTATCCCTCACCTATAATTCTGAGTTATTATGTGGAAAAGTACTCATGATTACCAATCATGTAATTTATAGAAATATTTCAAAATTTGATGACTCTGGGAGGTATGGAAGCTGTCAGAGTATCACAGTCTCCTTGGCTCTAATCATCTCAAATGGAAACCATATCTAAAGGTTCAATGTATTCCTTGGACACAAAGACATAGGGCAGAGCCAGTGCTGCATCACATTCCAGATCAGATTAAAGGTCTCTGGAGTTGTGGTTGTACACACCCTGTTATAAGAACCCACTTCTCCACCAAGGGCACATGGAGCTTCCTTCAAAGCTCCATCTCTGGAATATGTAGACCAAAAGATACACCACATGGCAACAGATGATTATCAGTCACAAGAGTCAGAAAGGTCCTCATTCATTAATTTGTTGAGTACGCACAATCTGCCAGCTATTGGGATAGGCATGGGGGTACCAATAGAAAGAAAACACCAAACTTCTGGCCAAGGAAATTCCAATTAATGGATGAAAGAGGCAAGCAGAATACTGGCAATACAGTATGATAATTATGGCGTGTACAATTCTAGGTAATGAGATAAAGGAAGTAAGAAGTGGTTGATGTTGTAATGATGACTCTGGGGATAACAGAATCTGAGATAAATCTTATGAGACAAGAAGAAGTTAATTACCAAACGAGATAATGCCATGAAAAGAGAATTTTATTTCTGACCTAAGTCTTTTGATCCTGACAATTGGCATGAGGCATGAACTGAAGGAGCACAGCAGGCAGGTGACAGGCAAGATCATTTCTAAAGTGACTCTTTCTCACCCTTATCTTACTGCATATATTTATTTCCATTACCCAGAATGTCTTAATTATGTTAGAATCTGGTTCAGAAGAACTATCTATAAGTGTCTGTTGTTTTAGTTGAACTGGACCTCCAATGAAAATTAAGCATTCATAGAAAGTAAATTGAACTTTTAAAACCCACATATGTCATCACATCTTAAAGAGTAAGACTGATTTGGAAAACAGTACATTAATAATAATAACTGATATTAATTTAGCACTTAACAAGTAGCAAGCATTCGGTTAAGCTGTTCACCCGCATCAGGTCATTCAAGCCTCACAATAAATCCATGAGGTAAGTTTCACTATTCCTCCCATGCTACAGATAGGGAAATTGAGGCTTGGAAAGTTCAGTTACCCACTTTTAAGAGGATTGCCATGGTTCAATAAGAGGTCATCCCATGTTGTGGAAAGAGCAGAGGATTAGAAAGCCATGAGTCTGGTTAGAAGTCCTAATTTTACTATGTATGGACCAGGCAGTAGTCACATCACCCTTATTCACCTATAAGGTAAAGGTTGAGGGATGGGTTATTATAGCAGTTGTGAATGGAGAAGCTGGAATTGAAGTCATTTGTAGCCCTTTTGCCAGTGCAGAGTGGACTGCACTGTCCACTGGTAACTCTGAGCACAAAGGGATATGGTCACTTATCCTTACAATGTACTGAAAGGACAGACACATCACCACAAGGAAGACAATCACCCAATTGATGTGGCTACTGGTTTGATCCATGCATTCATTGAAGGTACTCTCCCAGTGCTCTTGGCCATGATTTTTCACTCAAATGAAGGAATTGCTTGAATTACTGCCATTTCCTTTATAAGAAAAGGGATGAGAGTGGTTTCTTTGAAGAAAGAAAACTATTAGTCCATAAACAAAGGTCTTCACTGAGACTGCACATTTTGAAACAATTCAGAAAAGGGCGTTTAAGGTTGTATTCTCTTGAATTTTGTCACTTCTTTTTTACCCTATCCTTATGCTCCAAAATATGGTAGAATTAAAGTCCTTCCAGGTACAGATTTGAAAAGGAAAATCCATAGAAGGGCTGCAGATGGGAGTGAGGTTTTGAAATGTTAGCAGTTTCTAACTTTGGTCTTTTGCATTGGTCTTTAAACTTCTGTTTCATTTTGGCTTTAGGAAAGTTACTGGAACTTTTTAATAGTTTATTTTCTTTGGAGATTGAAGAAAAAAAGCAAAAGTGACCACTTTGCTCAATTAAAAGGGTGTGAAATTAGCTCTATTTATGAGGTTTAGAAGAAAATACATACACTTTGAAGGCAAAAACAATAGCTCTGCCATTTTTTAACTATGTGATTCTAGCTAATATTCCTGAACCTCCATTTTGCATCTGTAAAATGAGAATTAAAATCCTTAGTTTATAAGTTGGTCATGAAGTGTAAATGTAATCATATATGTAAAGTACTTATATGTAAGTTCTTAATTCAGTGCCTGACTGAAGTTTAACACAAGGAAACTACATTCTTCAAAGATAGCAAAGACTAGTTTTCTGAATTGATGCAAATAATACTCACAGCAAGGTATTCCCTGTGTTTTGAGAAAGACCATCTATAAAATATTTTTCCCATCTTGCATATTTAGTCTCCTTAAAGCAAATAAAAGTAATGATAGCAACAGATATGGTGTCAATAAGCAAACAGAATGGAAAACAATGCAATATGTTTATGTGTTTGAAAATTTCCATCAGAATTTATAAAACTGATGATCTGAATCCCTCTAGAAGAAAATCTGAACTCCAAATGGCTTTGTATGTTTTTTTGTGAACTTTCATATCTGTTATCTATGATTGGTTGTGATTATTTGTGAAAAGCAGACATAGAGAGAAGATATATGAAACTGTGCCAGATTAATAAGATAGTGCCTGAGGTATGAACAGCATATTAATATACTTCATACAAAAATGGCTAACCCAGCTGAGCCCAGATATCAAACCTATCTGTATATATGAGGATGCAAATTTTCAGTGAAAAACTCTGGATGGATGCCAATATATTCTGGGAAAAGGAAATAGTATTATACAGATCCCTTCTCAGAGACCTTTGATGTCCAAAGGAAACCCTTCATGAAATGGTGATTATTCTCTTCTTTGCCTCATCTTTGAGGATTGCCCCAGCTTGTTCATTTTGTATCCAAAGACCACCACAAAGTTCAGAGAGGATAGGAGGGGCCTTCCTTTTAAATTCTCGGTAAACCATTTGCATTTTCCAAAAGTTAGTTGACAATTACATGGTTTTGGGACTTCCAGTTATAATTGTATTGCAAAAATAATAAGAGAGGAAACAAGCAGAGTTATGTTAACAGGCCCCTGGTGGCTATCACAGACCTGTGGTTCGGCCTTTGAAGTCAGTTTCAGTAGATTTTCATGTGAAATAAGTAGAGTAAAATGTTCCTATTTCAGGTTTCAAAAGTGATATTGTTTAATGTACTGATGTAGTTTCTTGTAAATTTGTTTTAAGGATTTTCTTTTTTCCCTCTGAATGACTACTATTTGGAAATCAGAACTCCTCTATTAGGCAAAACAAGACAGTAGGTTAAGATTACATTTCTATTTCTATTTTATGTAACAAAATTAATTCAAGCACATGGTTTTTAAAAATAAACACTGAAAACTAAAAGAATTCAAAGTAACAATATCCTTTTTCCAGTATCTCTCCCCAAAGGTATCCCTTTTAGCATCTAATTTTCTCTATATCCAAAAAAAAGCAAAAACAAACAAAAATAAAACTGTTGTATAGATTCACCTATATGTATATTGCTTGTTTTACACAAAGACATATATAACATACTGCCTAGTACTTTGATTTTTCACATAATATATCTTGGAGACTTTTCAATATTATTACATATGGATCTCTTATTTTTTTTTGACATTGCATACCATTCTGCATTCTGTCCATTTGGGTGGACAATAATGTATATAAACTGTAGTGTGTGTTCATCTATCTAATGAACTGAATATTCTTTGCATGGAATTAATAAGTCAAAATGTAACTACCTTGTAAATTTTGAGAGATGTATTAAGTTTGAAGAACATGAGTGAGCTTATTTTTAGTAAGTTTTATGTTGTCTCTGTATCCTCCTGTACTTTGGTTGAGGTAATGGTACTCATCAAAGTCAACAGAATGATGAAATTAAGAATAGAAATCTGGAATACAATGAAGGTGTCCCTCTAGTCAGGGTCCCAACAGGGAATGGAAGCTTACTCAAATTAAAATCATTTAAGGAAAAGGACCTGATAAAGATGCAAGGAGACTCTGGGCATGCTGCAACCACAGGAACTAGGAGATAGTGGCTGGGTTTTTACCATCCAAAGGCTAAACTGGAGAGAGGAAGGGTCATGTAGAGAAACTCACTGTGAGAGGAGTAGTGTCCTGAGGTTGAGGGTCCGGACTTGCTGAGGCTCCCCTTTCTCAGTGTCCCAGGGCTTCCCACTGGCTAAAACCAGCAGAAACCAGAGGATACGCTCTTTGCTGGGCTTCATATTGGTCAACTTCACAAAGCAAAAATCAGAGTTTAAGGGATGTAAAGAATAGACCTGAGGGGGCAGAAAGTTCAAATGATCCTAGCACAGAAATGATTTCTAGCATTGATATGAAGAATGACCCATCCCGAATTAGCATAGGAACCAACCTTTATATATGCCTGGGAGCAAATGAAATTTATTTTAGTAAAATGTTGTCTTGTCCTTTATCTAATTATCCTATTTGGTAAGCCATCTGAGGAGGAAGACTGTGTTCTAACTCATTCATCACACTTTCATTGGAACCCTGAAGGATGCCTGACACACAGGAAGTATTTAATCCATAATTATTGAATATATGCATGTATAAATAAATGCAGCTCAGAACAAATGTTTCCTATTTCTGAAATTGGTATTTTATATTGCTATCTAAGCCAATTTATTTATCATTAATGGATTATTTAGTGTTGGTGGTATAACAACGATCAAGGGAAATTTCCCTCTGGAGAATGGCTGTCTTCAGTGCCTCCTGATATCTCAGGCCTATAACTAACGTGGCCTTGACTGATCTTCTAGTGGGTGCTGCTTTAGGGTAAGTACTGGCATATGGATTTTATCCCCATAGAGAACATAAGTAGTAAAACACATTCCAAGTATACAAATTGCTTTCTGGGCTATGTGAAGATTCTATTCCTGCTTTCTTTCCAAGACATGTGAACCCTAACAGGATAATTCTAAGCATCTGTACATTCTGTGATTTCTTTGGTGGAGCCTTCTCTTCTTTTGTCACATAAACCTAGGTCATTATTTCTGCGAGTTTTCTTTATACCTGGCTGATATTCATTCCATGAAATCAATGATCACATTTAATTGCATTTTTTTCATGAAAGAATGGATTAAATAGAAAATTTTGTTATATGGCTAACTGAGGTACATGGACCCTGTTTTTTTCATCAAGTTATTCACTAACAGATCTGACATATAATAGAGGTTCAATAAATAGAAGGTGAATTTATGCAGGATGTCAACGTTCTTCTACCCTTTTGTAGGATGCACCACCCTTGACTTTGGAGATACAGCAAGAAAGTTAATTCTCACCTTGCTGCTGTTGAACAGAAAGCATGGAAATCAGCATGGTAAGATAGAATGAACTTGATTTTTGATATGAAACTGACCTGAGCTCAAATCACAGCTTTGCCATTTTTAACCTGATAACCTTGAGCATTATTCAACTTCTCTGAGGTTTCTGGGCAAATGTAATAGGATTACACACACAGTAAATTCTCTGACACTTGATAAAATATTAGCCTTCCTTTCTGTATTATTTTTCCCTTAAGGATATAAAAAAACTGTGCTCTGGTTAGAGTCAAAGGATGGGCCAGTAGATTTAAATGGAATATTTAAAGAACTTATTGTAATTTTAGAAAAAGGACAGGACATAATGGGAATCATTCTTTCTGTAAGTTTTCTTATCTATGAGGTGTTGAAAACAAACCTTATGGGTACACAGATTATTCTCTCAAAAAAAAAAAAATCCTGAACAAAACACAACAACTTAGGTGCATTCGCTCCCCTCTTTCCTGTATAAGCCAGCATTTGAACTTGTTTCAGGAATACATTTGATCCAACACATGTTGGTGTCTAAGTAGCCATGTGACACCTGTGAAGCTTCATCTCTTTGTGAAATAATGTCTTTTAGAACAATAGTCCACATTTTATTCATGAGCTGACCTGTCCTCAATATTTACTTAACCCTTTAACCTTTACCCCAACTCCAGGGGATTGTAGAATCAGTTTTCCAAACTCATCAGAGTCTGCTTGGTCCCACCAGCCCCTCCAGTGCCTCTTACTTCCTTTCTCTTTCTTGGCTTCACTCATATTTCTCTTCTTGGAGCTCTTTGCCATTTTACATGACCTCCTTACTACTATTTATTATACAGAGAAGGATGATATCAATGTTTAAATAAATGGTAGTAAACATCTTACCAATAGCATTAAATGACATCATCAAATTCTGTCCCACAGGACCAAGATCCACTCCAGAGCGTGTGTGCCCCTACTCACACTTGGCAGCCCCATCTCTTGCCGTACTTTCTCTTGGGCTTTCTCTGCGGCCATGCAAAACTCCTTTGGTAGTGCACTAATTCCTTCCTTTTAATTCTGGAACATGTTCTTCCCTCCACTTTCATCTCCCGTGTACCAGCTCCCTGTCGCATGCACATCTCTAGGGTCAATTCACTTCTGCTCACCCTGCAGTGCTGAACTGGAAAGAGCTGCTCCTCCAGAGCCCTTCCTAGCCCTGTGTCCCTCAGCCCACCGGGTCATTGCAGCATACTGCCCTTCATCTGGGTCGTTCTTCCCTTAATTTGATAGTAATGCTGTGCATTTAACTCTCTGACTCACCCCACCAGCCTGCAAGACCTAAGGGGGTAGGGACTACATCTGTCTGATTTCTTGTCACATATTGGGGTCTGGCATAGTGCAAGATCCATCTAAGATACTCAATAAATAACTGTGAATGAAAGTTTTGAGCTGAAGACAAAGATATTTGGTGCAAAGTTATATTAGTTTCCTCTTGCTGTTAAAACAAACCACTTAATCATTTAAAACAATATACTAGCTTTTAGTTTGGGAGTCTAGAACTCCCGACATGAGCTATAATCAAGGAGGTGGTGATACAGTGTTCACTCTGGGGGCTCTGGAGGGGATTCAGTTTCCTTGCCTTTTCCAACTAATAGAAACCTTGGCCTGTGACCCATTTCTCCACCTTCAAGGTCAGCAATTAAGGCTGATTCCTTCTCATGCTGCCTCTCTGCCTCTCTCTTCTACTTTTAAGGACTCTGGATTACACTGTGTCTATTCAGGTAACCCATGACAATCTCCCTTTTTAAAGGGAAATGAAATGACTTAACTGATTAGATTGCTACTTTAATTCCATACCCTTAAGTTCATTTTACCACATAACCTAACATAATCACAGGTTCTGGAGATGAGGGCATGAGCATTTGGGGGTGCTATAATTCTGCTTATCTGAAGATGTTACTCTTCATTTACTTTGACATCTGTAAAGTAATATGTGGGGTTAGTGGCCCTCTAAAGTATCTTCTGGCTCTAGCAAAAGTGGTGAAGATGGTGTTGAATTATTAAAATAGGTATATTCTCCTCTGTCTTCTCAGGTAAATCAGACTTGACTATAACAATTCCAAGTCATGTCATCACATGCTGGGAAAAAGATAGCAGTTGCCAATCACCACAGAAACATCATTCCTTACATTTGATTCTGAAGTTGTTTATCATTTTGTGTTTGGTTTTGAGGACCTAGCGTGATCAGATATTCTTGAGAGCAAAAATAATCTTCTCAATTCCTTCTTATCATATTGGCACATCAAATGCAAGATAGAAAGTAGAACTTTATTCTAAACCATGGGAAGGTAAATTCAGGATATGATGAAAGGGATCCTAAAGGGAAGAGGGAAAGCTCACCCCTCCTGATTCTGTGGCCCTTTGGAAGAAGAGGGAAACAAAAGGGAGAAATAGAGTAAAACAGGTGCTCTGGACTTCTCTCTTCTTTAAAATCCATAATGAAAATATCATACAGATATGGGATATATTAGTCAGGTGCTTAGCAGGAAGATGTGCATCCAAGGCTTTGAGAAAAGAAAGTTTAATGAAAGGACCATTTACAGAGAAGTGTGTGCAGGATTAAAGGAATCAACAAGAGATGGTGAAGCACCAACAGAAGATAAGGACCTGGAGTTATAGCTATAGAGAGAGGAAAGAGCCTGCCCAAACCCTAGTCTCATGGGTGAGCCTGATGGGAAGACCTTGATTTACCCCTCATCTTGAGTCCCATCTCCACACAAATGGGCAAATCCAAACCTGGAAGTTGTAGGGTAGTGAGACTGTGATAGGACCTAATAAGGACAGTACCCAGGGGAAAAGAGCAGGGCAAACAGAGGATAATTAGTGCAGAGGGAGTAGTTTGTGTGCCTGGATGAAGCCTGGGTGAAAGTCTCATTGACAACATACCAAAAGAGCACACAAATCCTTGCCCGAGGGGCTATCTGGGAACTTTGGCCAGAAACAGGGATGGGAGCTGGATCTCAAACCTCACTTCACCTTTCTCCAAAGCCCACGCTGTGTCCCCTTTCTATTGACTCTTGACGTTAGATTCTCAGCAGAGAACAGTTAAAGTAACAATTTTTTTTTCTACTATGATCCCTGAATGATTGAGTACTATTTAGTACTAAAAAGTAAAACATACCTGAAGCTCCTTTTTTAAAATAATGTTATATATTAATTTAACTGCAAAACACTCTTGGGATGTATTTTAAATTTATGAAATAAATCAGAGACAAGGAATACAACCTAACAGAATGGCTAAGTGTTAATGAGTTCGAGATTTTAGTTTTCAAAATTGCACTTAGAGTGAATTCAAACTCTCATCTTGACCCTAACTACAACTCCAGACAACTATTTGATTATTTGCATCACATTGTCTACACTTGTGAAGCTGGGATAAAATACTTACCCCATAATATTGCTGTTAGGATTAAGTTCTTTTATATACCTATCATCTAACATGCATTAAAGATTGAGAACTGAATAGATGTTACCATTATGAGGCTTAATAATAAATACAATCAGAAAAATGAGAAGTTATACTCTATTTATGTATGATCTATCAAAATGCATAAATGCATTTTACTGTCATGTACAACTAATTAGAACAAATAAAAATTAATAAAATAAAGACTCAAGATGCAAAAAAAAGAGAGAAAGATGCAAAAAAAAAAGAGAGAAAGGATTATATTCTACTCTTATTCACCAGAATTTAGTGAGCACCCACTTTATGGAAAGACCTAGAACAAATAGTTTCTGTACTTGAGGAACAACTGAATTTGCGAAGAAAACAGACTCATCAATATAGAGTAGCCCATGATAAGACAAAGGGAATCACAGAGGTTTGAAGCCATTTAATTTATTGGGGTTGTCACCAATTCAGACTGGTTCAATTGTTTGGGATATGAACTAGGTAAGTGTGGTAAAAAGGCATTTGTTAAATAGTGCCTCCATTTGTGATTAATCCACATTTGAACCTTACTGATGATGGGCATGCTTTCAATTTTATTGCTTTAATGTTTTATCTTTGTTCCAGCTATTCTAAAGAAATAGTTCTCTCTTTGGAGAATTCACACTAAGCTAGAAGTTTAAAGACATGGTTTCTAGAACTGGTACTGCCCCTTTCTGGCTTTATAACCCTGGAATATCTTCTCTAAGTATTGATTTTGTTTCTGCAAAATAAATTTTGTGTATGCATCTCCTTTTTACTGCCCTCAGAGAATATCGTGAGGACCAAATAAGCTCAATGGATTTGCCACTGAGAGTTTTAAAAACGTGGGACTTTGTGCAAATAGAAAGAAGAAAGTTACCACCACATTGTATGCCCCAGAAATAGCAAACCATGGTGGTTAAAAGCACAAGCTTTAGGTGTCAGATACATGTGTGTGAATCCTGGCTTCACCACTTAGTAGCTGAGCAAACTGGGCTAATTGGTTATTCTTTTCAAACTTCAATTTCTTCATCTCTGTAGTGGAAATATTTACACCTATGCCTTAAACACAGTTTTGAGGATTAGTTGAGATTCTCTATGTAAAATGCTAAGCATATTGCCAAAGTCCATAGTTCAATGGGCTCTTTTTATTAAGTATTCCTTTCCCTGAAGCTTGGGTTGGAATGCATCACCATAATCAAGTCTTGCACTTCTGCCTCTAAAACATAAAGCAAAGGGTTCTGACAGAAGAGAGAAGTCACATGCTTGTATTCGTCTCCCTGGCTCAGTCAGAGGACTTGAGGAAGTTTTGAAATGTGAGAGTTCAGACAGGCAACGTGGAAAGACAAAACACCCTCCTAAATTGTGCCACAACATATGCGGAAAGCAGATAAAGCTTATCGCTTATCATTTAAAAGGGAGGATTTATTAAACTAGATATGGATCTAGAATTTATGACGAATTCTGTTTCTGTTTTTCATCCAACCACTTTTATGAGTTTAATAATTCACACCTCTAAAGTATGTGACTATGTAAATCTCTTTTATCCCCCAAGTCTTTCCTTTTAGAAGACCACACCAAAAAAAAAAAAAAAAAAAAAAATGACTGGAATTTGTAGATGCTCAGAAACATTAGCAGGAAGCCAGAAGATCTGCCTAAAACTTAAAGGTGAGTCAAACAGAAAAAGTGTTTGTAACCTAGAGCAACCAGACAGCGTCTACTGTGACACTACCACAGAAGAGACCCTGTTATGACACCAAAGCCACCAGTATCCAAAGCTGTAGAGTTTTGTCAATGACACACATGAAAAAAAACAAATTCCTGTCTGTCACTGAACTTCCAAGTTATTATAACATTATTCTCTGGGTGTGACTTTCAATATAGATAAACAATTTTGCTTCCCTTTCAAAGATAACCCTACCAATAGTACATTCGAGACTCACGCTTGTTATTTTCTTATCTGATATTTATTGCAATTCATTACTTTTTATAGTCAACCCGTAGGCTTTGTATATGCATGTGAGTATGTGTGTATGTATGCACACCTGTACACCTACATGCTCACACTTCTGCACACACACACTTGCACACACATGCACACATGTTAAATGGAAACCCTAGGCCACAAGAGCTAAGAGAAAGCTTAATGGTGACTTTGTTCAGCTTTCTTCTTTTATGGATGCAAGTTTTGAATCCAAGAGAGGAGGAAGACTTGCTATAGTCCTCAAAGTTAAATTAAGGTTAACTTCATTTCCTTCTACTTATTTTTATCTTTCTAGTATATTGTGCTACCTTTCAACTCAGGGGAAAAAATAAAAATTGAAAACACATGCAAAAAAAAAACTGTTTAAAACCCCTACAAAACAGACAAACAAGAATACCTGAACATACAGGACATTTATTTAATATTTCAGATGTTGAATACTGCAAAGGTAGGAAGATACATGGCCTAATTTGTTAAGACTAAGTCAAACTTGTACCTGTCCTCTTGTTGTAATAGTAAACAGCACACCCATTCACCCCTGCCCCAAATGTGCTGGTGTGGAAGATAATTTATATGGTCACCCTAATTAAAGCACAAGTAAACACACATTTCACGTTGGAGGTCACCATTCATAGTTTACTTGGATAGAATACAAAAAAATATTCTAGAACTTTGCTTCTCAAAAGAAGGTCTACAAAAATTATCACCAGAGTTTGGACTTAAAAACAGGAGTTGGCTGATACTATGCATTTGCAAATGAGCAAGACCACATGGAATGTCCATAGTAGAGCTAATCCTTGCCAGAAAGAGCCAAGTATGTTCATAAATCTTTGTAAGATGTCTTCAGTGAGAATTGTGGTTCTTTTTTTTAAATTTTTGTTTGTTTTTAATAAATGAAATGAAAGTTCATGAAAGAGTAGTGAAGCAATGTTATAATTGAAGACACTCAGCTGGTAGTTGAATCTCAAGTTCAGTCTTCGCAAAAGGTGCCTGAAGGCTCTTTGTTCTACTTCTCTGGGCCTCATCATTTCTATCATGCATAAAATAAGAAGAACAAAGTAGACCACCTCTGCTTCTTTCCAGCTTGAGTTTTACACTCCCACAGACTTGCTAAGGAATTTCCTCAGTTGTATTCATTCCCAGGAAAATGTATCACATACCACCCACAAATGAGTCCCAAGTTCTTGATGATACAATTATTTCCTCAGAAATTTCAGAAAGGAAGAGAAATAAGTGGCACTCCTCCTGGAGTTTGCACTTGGTGATAGTACAATCCAGCCACCTAAGGTTGGAACAAAGAGCATCATCTCTCCATTCCAGTGTCCTGGCTCCAACAGACATCATTCACATGCCTTCTGATTTAGTTTGTCAGCTCGGGGGAAACGAACACTCCATCTACAGCTACAGTCCAACTACAGCTGCATGGACTGGATGAAATGTGGTATGGCCTCTCCCGTCAACTCTGCTTTATCTCCAACCAGTTCAGAGCACAGCCTAGAAGCTCGTGTTTTCAACAGAGAAAACTGAAACAATGGCCTTAGATATGCGATAATCCTATTTGCTGGCATGAATATGCCCAGATCCTCTTCTCCAGCCTCAAAAGCTGTTTTAATGAGAAGTCCAAAGGTCAATTACTTTTTGACTGCTTATATGGAGAGAAAACTGGTATCTGAGGAAGGTAGATTATATTATTCATTCTGTCCACACAGCAAAATGGTTCTCTCTTTGTGGAGAATATTTTTAATTAGTGTTCGAATTGTGCATTAAACTTGGGCATGCATAAATAGTTAACAGATGTGACATTTTATACCTTAAAATTTGAAACTTTTTTTCTTTCATTTGATGAATTCTAACCCATAGCTCTCTGTTTACATGTTTGCTATTTTGGTTCTGTGTAATTCTAGAAATAACTAGTTTCAGACAGTTATGGTTTAGTGAACATGGGGAATTGCTTTAGCTAAAATTATTGTTGCTTGTTTCTAAAACTCCTACAGAATAAATCTACAGTCTTTGGAAAAGCAGAAGTTATTTCCAATGACACATACTATTTGCTGAAAATTTACGGTAGGTTGACTCATGCATCTTTGCATTGTACTTAGATTAAAATACTATAGCTTTGGTCAAGGGGTAGATGTGTCAGTAGTCTCGCTGCGGCTTCAGAGTTTGTTTTGATAGGACAGAGAAAGTTTGCCTAATTATAGGCGGCTCATTATTGGTTCTGAAGAAGGAAAGAAGTCATCTCAACATTGATTTCTTCTGGAAATGAATCATGCAGTTGTATAAGGTTTAGCCCCACTGTCTGTCTCCATTTGTGATCTTTTTTTCTTCTCTTTTAGTTAATGTGAAGTTTGTCATTTCAAATAATGTCTGATGTCTGGCTCTAGGCTATTTGTAGATTTATCCTACCCAATGTGTGTCACTCATCTTTGTTTAGAATCTGTAACCTTCATCCTAGCAACCTCTTTTTTATTTTCTCTGTGCTTTTGCTCCATTGGTGGCTCTGTGCAGATTATAATGGATTCTTGCAGGAAGACTGTGATTAATGGTAGGTATCATAACTCCGTAGATGTACAGTAAATTGGAAATTCTTGACATGAATTTATCTTCCAGATAAATATTGGCTGCATCTTATTTCAACAGTTATTTTGCCCATATTTTATTGTGGCCAAAACACTAGAGCTGCCTTTTAAAGAAACAATACAAAGTTCAGATGTTTCAACCCATACAGCCAATTTCTAAGTTGAAGCTGTAGATGTCAGAATTCTTCCAAATATGTAAAAAGAGGTCTTGGCTTTCCAAATGATTATAATTTTTATCTTAGCCTATTATTATTTTTATGTGCTGTTTGCTTTGGTTACCTGCTTGCAAGAAAGCAAACAAAAAATGGATCCTGTTTCTTATTGCCTATTTAAGAATCAAGTTGGGTTCTTTTCTCTCAATTAAACCTGACCCTGAGTTATAGACTTCTTCCTATGAACTAGTTAATGGCCCCAACACACATTGGACTACAGAATTTTCTACTTCACCTTTAAATTTTTTTAAATATATTTTTGTATTTAATTGATATATAGTAATTCTAAATATTTGTAGTGTATGGTGATATTTCAGTGAAGTATGCAAGGTATGCTTATCAGATAAAGGTAATTGGCTTGTCTATCACCATGGACATTATCATTTCTTTGTGTTGGTAACATGCCATTGGCTTTAATAGGAAGTAACCAACATGAACATTCATGTCTAGAACTCAACTAAAAATGTGATGAGGGTTTTGGGACAGCATACCTTTGGAAAACCCCTAAATGTTGACTTGGCTTTCCTAAGTAATTAAACCCTCCTATCTTGAACTCTATTCAAGAATGCAGTTATATATTTTGAATATGGACTGGCATATGTTAATGGGTGCTATCTCAAAAGAGGTAATACATCATTTCCACAAAAGAACAGCCACCTTCAAATAAAAGAGTATTTGTATCAGAGTCAAAGGTAAACAGTTTGGTTACAATGGAGCCTTGGTGAAAATGGTTTACCACTTTGGCTCTCTTGCCACATGGGTAGTGGATCAGGCAGCCAGAAAATCATGGACTCCTTTCAGCTGTGGAAGTTCAGGGCACAAGTCCAAGCCAAAAGCGTGGCCATGGCCAGCTCTCTGATCCTCTGTGTGTACTCAGTAACCAGTAGTATGTTACAACATATGCTGTGTCAAATCCAGCCATTAGCCTTCCAGACCAAGTCAGGAGAGTTGCTCTTGTGTTTGGTGTACTAGAAAAGAAGCTTCAGTTGGATTATAGTGATCGTGTACTAGAAAGGCAGAGAGAATAGAGGGATTTACACTTTTCTCTTTCAGGCTATTGATGAGAACCTAACCATTTTTATCTTTTTTAGAAAGGAAAGGTACAGGGGGAACAGAGTGATCAAATTATACATGTGCATGTACAGATATGATATAATGACACGTGACACTATTAATGTATAATTACAATGCACCATTAAATATTTTTAAAATAACTAATCTATGTATGTGATATGTAAATGCAGGTTCCTCAAGTCTCTTCTCCATCAGTTGAAATGATGAAATTGCCTCTCTTAAAAATGTTTATGTGCAAATACATGATATTTTAAGCACAAATCCAGTTCATTTTCTGTACTAAAATCCTAAAGTCTTCTGCATTTTGTTGTAAGGAAGAACTGAAAACTAACAGGATACAACAAATGGCTTTGAGTGTTCAATGTCAAGGGTGTCATGACAATTACAGTAAAGAACTAATTAAAAATAACACAGCCCTCAGCAATAATGCAAATAAATGGAAAGTTCGAATCACCTTCTTTTATTAAAACAGAGAAATATCGAGAAAAAAGCCTGTCTCGTGGAGGTTAGAAAAATATAATTTTCAAGACAAATCCTACTTTGAACAAATTTAATCTATCTCCATATACATACCCTTGCAAATGACTATAAAATAAAAGCCATCATTCTACATGATACTTCTCAATCTTTGGGTAATCAATCATCAACAAAAGAAATTATTTGTAACATACGTATTTACTAAGCCAGAAGAATAGCAAAATAGTATTTCTAAAGTTTAGTTTCTTTTCAAAAGTCATTTTTCATAGAGATTTACAAGCTCAAAGTCTATGTCTTACTCATTGTGTATCTCCAGGGAGTAGGAAAGTTTGTAGCATGTGGTAGGTGATCATGAATTCCTGGTGATCATATGGATTTTTCTTGTCACACTCATTATAGGATACTGCATTATTGGTTCTGAAGAGGAAGCAAAAATGTTGTTTCAGCATTGATTTCACTGGGAAATGAACCAGGCGCTAGCTTCCATTCATACTTCCTGTTTCCATCAATGACCAGAGAACTCAATTATCCACAAATTCAACTTCCTTCTCTTTGGGAGTAAGGTACCCTTGCTGTGGCCAGTGCAAGGAGAGCCAATTCAGCATCTCTAAAACCCAGTTTCTAAAACTGACTGCCTCTGCATACCATGTAGAGGTGATGGACAGATCATAGCTACTTGGAAATGAATACATGATCTATTTATTTTTTATTACAGACCCTTCATGGCCATAAATAAATAAAATCATTTTTTGTGTGTTTGTTTTAATTTCACAGCTCTTACTCCTCCAACTTGGAAACTGATTTCAGCCAATAGCCCTGAGAGATGCATGTGTTTTATTTAAACACATACCTTTGGAAAAAGTAAGAATTAATTTATTTTTTGAAAGCAAAGAGTATTGTCTTGGGCTGGGGTTGTAGCTCAGTGGTATAGCGCTTGCCTAGCACATGTGAGGTGCTGGGTTCAACCCTCAGTACCTCACAAAAATAAATAAAATGTTTATTGGAAAGCAGTATGGAGATTCCTTAGAAAACTTGGAATGGACCCTCTATTTGACCCAACTGTCCCACTCCTCGGCCTATACCCAAAGGACTTAAAATCAGCGTACTATCGGGATGCAGCCACATCAATGTTTATAGCAGCTCAATTCACAATAGCTAAATTGTGGAACAACCTAGATGCCCTTCAATAAATGAATGGATAAAGAAACTGTGATATATATATATCACAGTTGTATATTGTATATATATATACAATTGAATATTACTCAGTCTTAAAGAAGAATAAAATTGTGGCATTTTTTAGGTAAATGGATGGAATTGGAGAATATCATGCTAGGTGAGATAAGCCAATCCCCCAAAACCAAAGGTCAAATGTTTTCTCTGATAAGTGAATACTGCCACATAATGAGAGTAGGGAGGTAAGGGAAGAATGGAGGAACTTTGGATTTGGCAGAGGGGAATAAGGGCAGGGGAGGGGGCAGAGGGTAGGAAAGATGGTAGAGTGAAATGAACATCATCACACTATATATACATGTGTGATGATTGCCCAAATGGTGTGACTCTACATTGTGTACAACCAAATGAAAAGTTGTACTCCATTTGTGTACAATGAATTGAAATGCATTCTGCTGTCATGTGTAGCTAAATAGGACAAATAAAAAAGAAAGAAAGAAAAATATTATGTCTATTTACAACTAAAAAAATTTTTAAAAAAAGAAAAAGAGTATTCCCTTTTGCTCTAGTTCATCCTTAGTCCAAATATTTATTGATACTTTAGTCTTTATTGTTTGGGGAGGTGTTTTAGAATATTTTAGATATATGAAAAATCAGTTGACTTAACAGAATAGGGAGGCATTAAGTTGTTAGTTTCTCAAATGCAGATTTGAGAACGTATATTTAATATATTGAAGTTTTATGGCAAATGATAAAGGTGAAGAGTCTAAATCTAGCAGCCAAACAAGGAGATCGATTCTCAGGATTAGCATAGGTATAGGCTTGGGACTTGAATCCTAGCTCTGTACCTCAGTTGCTTTGTAATATTAGACAAGTTACTTATACATTTTGTGTCTCCATTGTGTTGCATATAAAATGTGAAAGACAGTAATTATATTGGGGTATACTAAGCGTCAAAAGAGACAGCTGAGATATTCTGCAAAATAAGCAACTTTGGGGGTAATTTTTCAGCCCCTAAGCACCTGAGAATAGAAAATACAACAGGATGATGAAAGTGTTACAGTTGTTCTCTTCTAAAATGTTACCAAAAACAATTCAAAATTCTCATTCTGAAGCAAGGTTGATTTGACTTTGTGATTGAAGAACATTTTAGCCTATATGATCTTAGCAACCTCTCCTAGTGTTAGCTAGAACTTGCAAAGCACATGTATTTTTTGTTTATTTGTTTTGAAATAGGAGGTCATAGGCTAGACAAATTATAGAGAATGGTAGCAATAACAAGTCTTTGACTATATGGACCTTGCTCAAAGAACCAAACATCACATTAACACTACTAGTCAAAGTCACTGGGTAAGAGCTACTTTCAAGTCCTATCTGCTAGACCAGTGTTTTAAACAAAAAAATAACTCCTCCCAGCCAGGCACAGGGGCACACACCTGTAATCCCAGCTTAAGGTAGGAAGGCAGCAAATTCAAGGCCAGCCTCTGTAACTTAGTAAGACCCTATCTCAAAAGACAGTCTTGGAACATCTCTGTGTTTGATTTCCAATCAAAAAATAAATAAATAAAACCCACAAATCTTTCTGATATCTGAGTCATTATCTTATTTAACTTTCCTTTTTTTTTTTTTGGAGGGAGAGGGTAGTGAAGGGAGGGGAAGTGGTATGGAGGAAGGAATGATAGTAGAATGAAACAGACATTATTACCTCATATACATGTATGGCTACGAGCCCAATGTAATCCTGCAGTATGTGTAATCAGAAAAATGAGAGCTTGCAGTCCATTTATGTATGATCTATCAAAATGTATAAATGCATTCTACTGTCATGTTCAACTAATTAGAACAAATAAAATAAAGTAATTTTTAAAGCTATCTTAGCTATCATTATGTACCTTAATTTCTAAGATCTGAATATGTGGTTATGAAACTTATTAAGCATACACATTTGTTGTCCTTTAAAGTTCCTTAGTTTCCATTTCTTCATGGAATGAATGAGATTCTCAGATGAAAATAATAACTGTGGAACAAATTATAGACTGTACAGAGTAAAGTCAAAGAGTACTCTCTCCTGACTTTAGATGGTTTTTACACCATTCCATCTTAAGGGAGAGTAAAAGAAGCATTACTATATTCTAATTGGAAGATATATTGCTGTGTCAATATTTATTGTAAGGAAAAAAAGAGGACATTTTATGTTAGAACGTATTAGGAGAAATTCCTAGAAGACAAGAAAGCAAGAAAGCTGAAGTCACTGCTAAATAAAAACAAAATGGGAGCTTCTTTGGCAGCCTGGGAAAGACCAAGGTTGAGAGCACCTGGGGATTAAGAAAATAAGGGGGAGGGGGTATGAAAGATGGTGGAATGAGACAAATATTATTACCCTCTGTACATGTACGATTACATGAATGGTGTGATTCTACATCGTGCACAACCATAGAAACGAACTGATGTACCCCATTTGTGTACAATGAATCAAAATGCAGTCTGTAAAAAATTTTTAAAAATAAACAATTTTTTTTTTAAAAAAGTAAAGGGAAGGAGGCAAAATTCTAGAGCAATATCTTGAGAAGGAAAGGACTGTAGAAAGATGGGGACGAGGAAATTCCAATTGTGATGCTGCCTAGAGCGCTTTGAAGAAGAGGAGTGCCTCATTCCCCATCTCAAGTGCTTTGAGGTGTTCTGAAATGATCACCCTCTGCTACCCTGAGCACTCCAGTGAAAGGGAAAAGCACTCTACCGAGTTACCTTGTGCTGATGATGCTTCTGTGATTGAAAGCAGGGTGGACAAACAAAATGAGCTGCAGAAACACAGAAGGGGCTGAAAGAGATAAGTAGCAATAGGCAATTATGCTGAACAGGGCCTGAGAAAATGAGAATCCTCCAGAATGCTCAGCAGTAGGGCAATAGGCTAGCACAGTTTATAAGGCAGAGGCTCAAGACAACTTTATTTAACTTGAGAGAGTATTATGACACACAATGCAGGAAAGCTTGAGCAGCCTTAGGTGGCTGACATCTGGGCTCCATATTTTCTAACATATGTGATGTGAAAAGCCACGTTGGAGGCCTTGTGCTATGGTCCTTAAAAGGTGCTTTGTAGTCTGCAGATAGGGTTTGAATCCCGACTTCACTACCTGCCCTGAAATCTTAAGAAAGTTGCTAAATCCTTTTAAAGTACAGATAGTACCTGCCTCTCAGGATTGTGGGTAATACAAAAGTGAAATAAAGGCCTTTGTAGGATGGCTTGTACGCAAACTGAACTTAAAGTGATTTGACATGATTTTCTGCCACCCCTCATGGCCAAAGCAATGGAGCCAGTGGACCTTGGGCTGAAACCCCCTGAAACTGTCAGCCAAGATAAATCTTGCCTCATTGAAATTCTTGTTCTCAGATACTTTGTTCCAGCAATGAAAAGCTAACTAACACACTTCCGGAATTAACATGTTTTTAAAAGATGTTTTTGCAACAAAATGCTTCTTTTTAAACAAATGGTGTCTTGATGTTAATCGATTATGACATTCCCTGGTAAAGTTTTGGATCCTTTGTAATAAAAAGTTATTATATGAATAAAAGACTCAGTATCTATGCATGTTATGAAATACAAACTTTGAAATCATTTATGGGAACCTAGAAAATGAAGGATATTTTCTTGATGAGTAAGCTTTAATCTTCTCAGAAGTATTTTATGAAAGTATGCCTTGAAAATTATATGTGATATAAATGACCAAAAATTTTTGATGTGAATTTTCTAAAATGTAAACAGACCATTAAAAATGAAACATCATTTATTAGGCACATACTTCCCAGCAGTGCTGAAATAAATATTTATGTCCAGTAGGGTTGAAAATATTTTCCCAGAAATGAGTTGTATTCTGTTTTATCAGTTCAACAAATGCCTGGTAGTGTCTCTTTGCTCCTTCGTGTTGTGTCAAATGCAGAAGGTCAACTGCACTCTGTTGAGTCTGTGAAATTTGCAGCTCTTGGAGGTAAGGGGTTAGCACGTGGGCATTAGTAATCACCCTGAAGAACACTCATCCTTGACCTCTGTATAAGAAGGAAAGAGGTAAGGAAGCTCCTCAGTAACCCAACCTTTATCCGCCTCTCTCTCCAGAGTCCTGCTCCTGTGAACCTTAATTTTACGTACCTCAACCAGGAGTAAAGGCCTTGGTCACCATATTTGCAAAATGGAGAGCTAAGATGTAGATAAAGTAAATAATCATCTTAGAAGTAAAATGAGTGATAGAATTGAAAGTTTGTTTCAGGCCTCTAAAATGTCAGGTCACAACTACTGTTTAACATAGTTTCTATTAATATATTCAATTCAATCATCTCTTTTTTTCTGGAGTATATAAAGCAATTCAAGAGTGATCATGCATTTGAGCTGAGTACAGAGAATTAAACTGCCTTGTCAAAAAGAACAAAAGAGTGCTATAAAGGATCAATTTCCTTTTGTACTGCCAAGACCACCAAAGAATCTCCCAGTTATAAAATCTGAACTTGTTTCCTCTACACAGAGTTGACAAATTACTGAATCCTATTGATTCTTTTTAAAAGCATCTTGATCAATTTTTCTTCTCACTTTCTATTTTTTCAGATCTCATGTACTCTGATGGCTTTAGTTAAATTTGATATGGATCACTTTCTAACATGTCCTTCTGGCTGGTATTTTCTTTGAGCCCACTAGATACCTCCACTTGAATATTCCAGCAGAAAGTTGTGCTCAACATATCCAGAATTTAATGTATTACCTTTCCATCCCTACTCTTAGTAAATGGCACCTCACCTAGGTGTTCAAAGCAGAAATTTGGGGATCACCCGGGCTGTTCCCTCTCCCTTACCCTCCATTCTAAAGGAGCTTTAAGTCTTTTCACTTTTCCTTTTGTTAATATCCCTTGAAAATGTTTCTCTTTTTCCCCATCATCACTGATAATGTTCAAGATAACTCAGAAAGTCAGGCACTGCAGGTTGCCTACTTAATATCCATTGTTGCCTCCAACGCTATTAGCTAATTCAGATAGGTAAAACTCTTAATCTCTGAGTCTTACTTGCTACTAGCACAAGATATAATCCTGGTACACGAGATGAAAGTGAATTTGACCACCAAAGATTTCTGGAAAGTTCTTTAGGAAGTTGATTTACTTAACTGTCATGTTCCCTCGACCCTTGTTCCCCATCCTTTCCCTTTGCCCTGCCTGAAGCATTGGTGCAATGTCAAAATTATAATAGCCTTTCTGTGACTATGAAGAGCAATGCCGAGAATGGGGAAGCCAGAGAGAAGTCTTAGTACCATGGTGCTACTTTATCAGGATTCTCTGTCTCCATATTTCTTACCTGATAAAACAAACAAGCAAAAACAAAAAACAAGCAGACAAAACTCTTCTTATTTCATTCATCCATCAAGTCACTGCTGCTGGGTTTCCATTGCATGAAGACCATGAAGTTCTACTTCTGCCACGTCTTTCATCACTATCTTCTGATAGTGACATTCTTTCTTCAGATTCTGCACGGAGCTTCATTATCCTTAGGATATTGTCCAGACTCCTGGGTGACATGCATGGTGCCCTTCTGGATCCCCTGTCCTTACTGCAGCTTGAACCTCCTCTCCCTCATCAAGTTCCAAACTTCAGCCTCAGTGAATTCCCCTCCGTTATCCATGCATTTACCCGTGTGAAGTGTCTTCCTTTTACTCCTCCCCATTCTACTTGGCTAATTTCAACAATTTTCACAAAATTCTGCTTAAGAAATCTTTCCTGACCCATCAAACCTAGATAGTTTCGGTTCCTTCCTGTGGGTTGCTTTGGTAACTACACAAACCTGGTATTTTTTAAAAATATTCTCCACACTAATGACAACTATTTCTGTACTTCTCAATCCCCTGAATGAGATGAAGATTAATCTGTTATGGAATGGGCTCTCTTATTCACTGTTGTTACTCCTTAGCTTATCACTATATCTGATAAATAATATTATATAATTGCTGAATGAATAGATGAATGAATGCCTTATCATTACACATACCTATCATTCAAGCCCAAACTCTCATCATTATGTGTCCATATAATTATCCATTCTAATTCATCCAATATTATTCAGGACACTGCTATATAATTAATCAACAAACAACAATAATGAAAATCAATGACTTGCCTCCAACTCCATTAGGACCAGAAAAGGGTATTGATCCCTAGTAAGTAAAACTGGTCAGAGATGCATGTACTCTTTAATGAAATTAATTTTGTAATTAACTTTATAATTAGGTACATTTAAATCATAAAATTTAGTTATGTGTCTGTATTAATATTTTTCTTTTGTCTTATTTTAAATCCATTACTTTGATTACAAATGCTTTAAAGATACTTAATAGCTACCCTGAATCAGGGTCTACACACTTCCTGACTCTATAAGGAATTCTTTCCAAAATAGAGGCAAAACTGAATTTGTCTAATTGATTGTTTCTATACCTACTAAACTACTGAAAAATTATAAAATAATTATGATCATTCCGAGTTTTGGAATGTAATTTTAATGATGGGTTCTTTTGTTATCATTTTATGGCAGTGTAACTTATATATCTTACAAGTAACCAAATGTAACTGAAAAGTGGGATTTTTTAGTACATTTATACAATTGTGTCATTATCATTGAAATCCAGTTTTATGACACAGCTGTGACCTTTAAAATTTCCATTGTGTCAATTCTCAATCACTTCCTGCTTCTACCCTCAGACCCAGAAAACTACACATCTGCTCTTCAGATTTAATACTTTCCTCCTCCAGAAACTTCATTTAAAGGAATCATATGGTGTCCAGTCATTTGTATCTTTTTAAAAATTTTCTGAGTATAATTTGGAGAGATGTCATCCATGTTGTTGCATTTATTAGTAATTGATTTCTCTAATGGTTAAATAATATTCCATTGTATGAAAATAACAGTACACACTCACTGCTTCATGAATGTTTGTGTTTTTCTAATTTTTGATTATTATTAATAATGCTATTATAAACATTTATGTACAAGTATTGTGGACATACATTTTGCTTTCTGCTAAACAGATATCTAACAGTTGAATTGCTATTCATATATTTGATCCATTTGTATTTGTTAATTTGTCTTATTGTTTGGTTCAAGTCATTTATTATATATATGATTTGCAAATATTCTTTTTCATTTAGTTGGGTAGACGTCCTTTATTGAATATGACTTGAAGATACTTTCTTCTGTCCTGTGACTTAGTTTTATTTTTAATATTTTTAACATAAATATTTTTAATTTTGATGCAATATGATTTATAATTTTTTTATAAATTGTATTCTTAGTGTAATATCTGAGAATCTTTTACCTAAGCAAATGTCACAAATCTTATGTTTTATTCCATAAGTTTTATAGTTTTATGTCTTATATTTAAGTCTTTGATCTATTTTGAGTACATTTTGTGCATAGGTGAGATTATGGTTCTGAATTCATTTCCTTGCATGTAGCTAATTTTTTCAAAACAATTTGTTGAAAAGACTATAATTTCCCCAAATGAATTACTTTAGTATCTTTGCTAACAATTAGCCATTACTGTGAAATTTATTTCTTTATTTATGGACTGGCTATGTTAATCACTTGTGTGTTTTCATGCCCCACTCCTTACTGAGTCTCTCCAGTGGCAACGAAGTGGCTGGATCTTCTGGCCTTCCTGTGCCAATCAAACTGTTCACACCAAATGAGATGAGGGCAGTCATGAGCTGACTCCATGCAAGAAGCCTTTACACTTACACTGTTCTTAAACAAAACTGTGGTATCTTTTCATGAATAAATTCATATAAGCTTGACTGCTTTGGTCAATGTACATAACCCTGAAATAATCTTGTTTGATAATGTTTTGTAGTTTATGAATATTTGTGGAAAGGATTCTCTGGCTTCTTCATATAGCCACCACTGGAACCTCCTCCCCATAAAAGATTTTTAAGGGGAAGAATATGCTGTTGAACCTCATCTCAGCAGACTTTCCCATAGGAGTTACTTGAAATTAAATTATAAAGTAATTTTTGGAACAGCTGAGTCCATATGGCAGATTGAATCTTCATGTTTATTCTCTGCTCCCAATAGAATGTCATCAAAATAGCAGTAATATAATTTTAAAACATGCAACAACAGAAAGAAAAGAAGGGAAGACAAACAGAAAAGCAACACTATGATTATTTGCAAGCTAGCAAAAGTATAGATAAGTGGTTACTGTAACCATCTTAATAGATCAGAAAAATGTAAAAAAAAAAACTATCTCTGACTAGGAATGACAGAGATGTAAGTTTATAATGCACCAGTCAAGTCTTGGGAACTTAAAGTGCTAGATGCCATGTAACCTGAAAAGTGAGAAAATGAGACTAAACAGGAAGATTAAGAGTTTTTAAAATGAGCAATTTCTGCTCAGATTCCAATGACCACTTTATATAGAAGACTATACCTGATATTCCAGAGTACACAGCTGAGGTTTTGTCCTGTGGGAAGGTTGAATGAGAAAGATTCTAGACTTCAGGATAGCAGCTATAGTTGAGGTGATGGTGAGCCACAGAAGACTTGGAAAACAAAAACCAGGAGACATTTAAATTCCTTCCTTAGTCCAAATACTAGTAGTGAGATGAATGTATCCCCATAGGAGATTTAACAGATCAAGAAAAATTGCACAGATAATGAGAATGAGGGGCTCCCCACAGAATAGGTAGGTCATTAACTTTTTACTCTAGAGTACAGTAGTAACAAAGTACCATCCTTAGTCAATTAATTACACTGATATATACAGATCTTCCAAATTATGTTTCAGTGGCTCCTAATTACAAATGGATTAGTGTAGAATTTCCAGATATTTTAATAAAGGTATTAATAAGAAATGTGTAAGGCAAACAGAAGTAAACAGAATCAAGACTAAATAGGAACAATATAAGAAACAGAAATTTCTTTAAAAAACCAATTAATAGCTAAATTGTTGAAAAAGAAAGGTGCTATAAAGAAAGAAGATTTAGCAAGAAAGACATATTGTAAGTGTTCAATAAAAATTTTGAATGAATTGCGTATAATTTCAAAGAATGTGTATACATAAAAAATGGTTCAATATAAAAACACATACTCAACAAAAAAGTAAAAGGTGTGAATAGAGAAAGATTTCAGAAATTAAATCTGTCCAAATATCCAATATATTCATAAGGAAAGGTCCTGAGAGGCGGAGAAGCAGAAACAATGAACACAGGTGCAGGTAAGGGATTTATCTAGAAGTAGCACAAAAAAAATTATAATACTGATGTACAGTCATTCCAGACATAAAGGTCTACAGATGATCTGATACAATGAATCAAAAAATCCCCCATTAAGGCTCTATTACAGAAATTTTAGAACATCTGGTAAAAGAAAAACTCTTAAAAGCATCCACAAAAAGGAATAATATATTTCCCAGAAACACAAAGACTTTGCATGACATCAATTTTTTATAGCCACACCAGAAAAGAACGGAAAATTTAGCAATATTTTATATCTTGGGGTGAAAATTACTTTCATCCTGAGATTCTATACCCAGCCAAAATGTCACATAATACAAAGGTAGAATTATTATATTTCAGAAATGCAATGTTTCAAAACTTCATCTACAAATTGCTTTCAGGAAAACAGTAGATGCCATAATACACTACATGAGTAATGAAACCAAGGGAAAAAATGTGGGTATCAGGTGGGGCATGCCTGTAATCCCAGCAACTTGGGAGGCTGAGGCAGGAGAATTCCAAGTTCAAAGCTAGCCTCAGTAACTTAGTGTAGCCCTAAGTAACTTGGGACCCTGTCTCAAAATAAAAATGACTGGGGATTTTGTTCAGAAGTTAGGCACCCCTGGGTTCAATCCCTGGTACAAAAAAAAAAAAAAAAAGGGTTACCTGATTATAACCCAGGTCCCTAGAAAATGGAGAGAGAAGTCACAGATTAACAGCTTATGGCAAACTTTCCTGTCTGTGGAGCAATAAGCTTGAGTGTTCAGGATAGATATTTCTAAGAGCAGTGGAAACTAATTGAACATTTTACACTTCCATAAAACTGAAAAATCTGAAAGAATTTGTAGTTAAGGTGGAATTGGTACATACAAAGCTATTTGAAAGAAAACAACACAGTTATTTAACCTACGGAAAACAAAATTAAAACAAAATGCAATTATAATGCAGTATGTAACTCAACTGTGAGTAATTATTACAGAGCCATCATGACATAAACATTGGATATGATATTAAAATTATGCCATTAAGTTACAAATGCAGAAAGAAGTGAAATGTAAGTGGAAGGGGGCCTAGGGATCAAAATAAATCTCTACTTCCATGTTCAGAAGTCAATGAGTTTCTAATTGAAAAAAATCATATTATCAATTTATTATTTAAAATTCAGAAGTGGTAAAGAAGCAATTAGATTATTTAAAAAATTTTCTTATAGGAGTAAGGATCAGCAGTGGGAAGGAAAGAGCAGGAGGCTTCTGCTTTTATCTCATCAGCCTATAAAAACCACCAGAGTTTTCTAAATTATGCTTTTATAAATGAGAAATTTGAAATGTAAAAAAATAATAATTGTGTATATTTGCATGCTGCTTTCTACACATGTATCATTTTAAAAGCCACTCTACAAATTTTCAGTTCTTACAAACTGCATCAAATTAAGTTAACCCACAAGAGAGAACTTTAATCCAATAAGGTACTTATGTGAACGGACAGAGCCAAAACCATGTCGAAAGTTGAGTTATATCAATTTGTCAGGAAATCCCTTCTGGAGATGAGACTGTCATCATGTCACCGTCCTGTTTTAACTGGTAAAACACATCTGCCTTAGGATATGCTCATATCCTGTGTTTTGTTTTTTTTCTCCAGATATCATCTGAGCTAGATGCATGATAATTAAAATGTACAAGAGCAGATGTTTCTAGGTCCCTGTCAGGCACGGAGCAAATGTTTTGATGTGTCATTTCTTCCTGTAACTGTTCATGAATATCGTAAGACTAGTGTGTTAGTTTCCTAGGGCTGCCATAGCAAATTACCAAACACGTGGTGACTTAGAACAACAGAAATTTCTTCTCACAGTTCGGAAGTCCAAAAGTATGACATCGAGGTGTCCGCAGGGCCGAAATCACTCTGAAGGCCCATGGGGAGAATCTTTTCATGCCTTTAATCCTGGTGGTTGCAAGGCTATTCCTTGGCTTGTGGTTGCTTAATTATAATATCTGCTTCTGTCTCCATGTGTCTTCTCTTTCTGCCTCAGTCTCATTTCTTCAGGTGTTTCTTGTAAGGACACTTGCCATTGAATTTAGGGTCCACCCTGATAATCCATAATGATCTCAGATCCTTCCCTTAATTACATCTGCACAAACATGAATAAGGTCACATTCATAGGTTCCGGGTGTAGGATGTGAGCATATTTTGTGAGGGGACAACCTAATAAAAATGGACAGAAGAATAACAGGGGGAAAATATCACTCATTATTCACTTCTGTGACATGTCAACTGGGAGGTACAAAGCTAAGCCTGAAATTTAAGTGCCTTGGAAAATGGAAGATGAAATTAGCCAGAAAATGTGAAATGATGGAGACAATTTCATAAACTGGTCAATGATTCCTCTCTTTCTCAATTTGCATTTGCTCCCCCCCAACTCCAATTTAATGTCAGCTATAAATTTGTTTGGTTTGCTGTCTATTTCAAAATTAGGTTTTAAAGAAACAACAGTGCTGACTTGATGCTCTCAATAGTTTCATTTTTTGAATAGCTGAAAGTGAATTCTTCTAAGTGATGATAGAAGTCTCTCTGGGAAGCATTAAGTATTTTTAGTTGAAGAAAATATATTTAACATAATTTGTCAACTTTCATTTATTCAATCATATCTTCTATTTTGATGTTTATGTCATCTCATATTTATTGGGATATTAAGAAACCTGAAAAACTTCTAAAACAATATATCCAGCTCACAGTTTTCAAGTATATACATTATTCCCTTAAATGGTTTACAATAGAAATACAATAAATATTTTACTTTTTTATTCACCAACTTGAGATGGTGTTAAATCATCAGCACAGTTCCTGTCGCATGCAAGCATTCAATAGAAGTTGGTGTTATTATCAATATTATAGACGTGACCATTCTGTAATGATTTTCCCTGTTGTCACTCCTTTCCTCTTTTAACTGTGGTTCACTTTATGCTTTGAATATACCCCTTGTTGCTTGAAAACTGAAATGCTTTTTCCTTTTTCCCAGTCTTTCCTCCCTGACCCTGTCCTCCCTGATCCTGTCCTCCCTGGTCCTCTTCTCTCCCATCTTCTCCTCCCTAATCTCTCCTTCCTAATCTCAGCTCCCTAATCTCAGGAAACAATTCCTCTGAATCACCTCTTTAAAACCCCCCTGCTCCCTGTGATTGGGAGAATCACAGACTCTAGGGCAGAAGTTCCTGTGTTTCTCCTTCGCTAGCAAAGCAATAAAATTTTTTCCTTTTTCTCAAAGCCTTGTCTCCGTTATTGGATTGGCATTGGGGGTGAGGACCAAGCTTTCATAACACTCTTATCTTCCCAAAATTATTCCACTGGATTATTTACCTAGTTTATAAGAATCTACTTACAAATTATTGACTCCTAAAGTCCATAGTTTGTGCTCAGCCCTTGTCTTATGTTTCCATGCTTCCGTTGGTAACAGCAACATGTCTAAACTTCCTTGTCCATTGGCTTCCGTTACATTTTGCCACCTCCCTGGTTCATTGTCTAGTCCTTCCTTCTACCTTAGGTCCCTAAATGCAGACTTTATCAATGTTCAACAGAATCAAGACCTGCCTCCCAAACTCCCTGCTTTCATAACCTCCACTAGTTATTTCCCTGACCCTTAAACTCAACCATCCTCATTACTTTCACCTCAAAACTGATTCTTTACCAGCTCGACTTCATGGAAGTAACACTTGTCCAGTCATCTAGGTTGAAACTTCAAAGTGATTTTGAAGATCACTTTTCTTTGTAAATCTTGGCTAAAAACAGAGCAGCCCTCTCTGCTCCATTAAAGTCCTCTTCTTTGAATATCCATCTATTTATAAGCTCCCTTGTTTTTTTGCAAGAAATGAAAGGAACTAAAGTTTCCAAGCCAGGGTTGAAAAATAAAACCGGACACAAGTGAGTAGAGTATAACTATTATATATGAGATATTTTAAACTTTTACCTTTACCTGTTGCTCTTAAGATTCAATGAATTACAAAACCTCATGCATTTGTCTTCCTCAGGGAATGGACACACAGATTGAACTGCAAAGATGTGCACCACAGTGTCATTTATATTAATAATATCAAAATATTGAAGTTCCTAGACATAGGGCATTGACTGATTAAATATTGCTTTATACATAAAATATGCAATGAATACTCAGCAACAATTAAATTTTGATGTAATATTCTATTGAAAGATACAGAAATATATTTATATACATTGCTGAGTTAAAGAAGATTAGAGGTGGAGGCTGGAGTTATAGCTCAGTGGTAGAGCACTTGGCTGGCATGTGTGAGGCCCTGGGTTCCATCCTTAGCACCACATATAAATGAATAAACAAAATGAAAGATCCATTGGCAACTAAAAATATTTAGAAATCAAATAAAAATAAATTTTAAAAGGAATAGAGTTTTCAAAGGGAAGAAATGGGCCATGCCAAAGAAAAATTCTAAGGACTACTATTTTCTTCAGATTTTTACCAGTGGATTTCTAGGTGTAAAAGTAATGATGATGCTTACATTACATTCCAGGGGAAGCTTGAAGATAAAAATAAATAAATAAATAAAAAGAGGTGGAATGGATTTAGAGTAATCTAAACAATTTAAAGAGCACCAATTTCAAAGAATCATAGAATTCAAAAAGAACATTAGATAGCAAGTCCACATCTCTTTATGTGCCTTGTAGTCATTGAAGTTGAGTGCCTTGCTCAATGTCATATCTAGTCATAACGTATGAAATGTGAGGATTCTAACATCAAGGTAATAGTTCCCATTATTTTCCTATCACTGTTAACCTGACAAATGCATTCACTTTGGACATTTTAAATATGTGTAAAATTAGTGCATTCTCAAAGACTGAAAATATTCACTTTTATGGAAAACAGTTTCCTGTTCCACCTAAGAGCAAACATCTTTGGAAATAATTTGCATTTGATTGGGGGGGGTGGCTTGTTCAAAGGATGACTTTATGCAAGTTGCTTAACTTTCCTTAGCATCAGATACTTTGTCTGCAAAACGGGAGGATTATTATTTGTACCATAGGGATGCTCTAAGGCCTAAATGTAGTAAATGTGAGTTGAGACCAGCCCTTTACCTGTGCATAATGACTCTTAGATTGCTGCCAACTCCTTTCACTCTCTCTCCCTGTATTGCTGATGAAGAGATCAGTTCAAACATACTATGAGCCTCCGTCACATGTTGAGTTGTGACCTCCACTCAAAATTCATATGTTGAAGTCCCGACCCCCAGTATATCAGAACAAATGTATATCGAGTAAGTCATTGGATTTGTGATCCTTTTTACGACAGCTCTGGGAAAGTTGCACACCCATATTTCTTGGATTGACCATTATTTGTAACAACATCTATCTTTTCCTAATTCAATGAAAGTAGGTTGAGAATACCTTTCACCCAACTCTGAGTTAACATGTATCTTTGGGAATAAAGAAGGCAAGGAACCTCTCCGATATAAATGATTCTGGTTCTAATCATCCAAAATCTTACCAAGCCAAGACTATTCATATAGGATGTGGGTTGGTGGAATAGATAGGTAAGCAGACAGGCAGGCAGGCAGGCAGGTAGTTAGGTCTGTCAGCTGGTTGATCGATTTCAAAGTTGATATCTATGTCTATGTCAGATCTTTATAATCTGTGTCTAAATCTAGTCTGCCTTTTAAGAATCATAATATTGCAAGCTATTTCCTCCACTTTATAAAAAAATTTGCTGCAAACATCACTTTAAGAAAACAGTCACATCATACTCTCTCATACACTTTTATTTACCATAATTGGCCAACCTTTAACATATTGTAAGACTCTTTGTCACATCTCTCCAAATAAAACTTTGTCTACATTGCAGAATATTTCCTTGAGGTAGCTGCCAAAGGGCAATTACTAAGGGCCACAGTTACAAACAGTTTTTGCCAAACTGTTCTGCAGAAAAGCTGGTTATTCTTTCCTTTAGAATTCAATCCCAAGATCACTTTTTGTTAGCAAGGGAAAGACATGGGGAACGTTGGAAGTCTCTGCGGTCAGTTGCCACATCAGCTGATGGATGTCACCTCAGGAAAAGCTCAAAGTCACGCAGTGTGTTCCCATCATATCTCTTGAAACCTCTGGTTCACAACCCTCTGGTACCCAGTATTTAAATTTAGTGCAACCTAAAAATTGTCAGACCAAATACTGAGCAGAGGCATCTCTATCCTTTCTACTCTTGGGGTGTTTGTACAGACTTGCACACTTGAGTGTTTAGTTCAGAGATAGTTTTCAATAAACTGTTGTCACTTGAGAATAAACAGTCTGGACAATGTATGGTCCATTTGGGATACTGAAAAAATAAACAATTCAGGGTGAGCTTCCTTCTTGTCTTGGTAGCACTTTCTGGAATGTGTGCTCCCATGCTTTCCTTTCTTCCCTGCAGTAGAAGTTTGATTTAAAATAAAGCTGTTCCCTTGGCATTTCAGGAAAATCTTTTTCTGAGGAATTTCAGCAATGAATGGGTTTGGAGTCCTGCTTCGAAGTAACCAGTTCATCCTCCTGCTCTTCTTTCTCTTGCAAATTCAGAGTCTGGGTCTGGATATTGATAGTCGCCCTACCACGGAAGTCTGCGCTACACACACAATTTCACCAGGACCCAAAGGTGAGAAAAGAAGCCCCAGATCTCTTGTAGTAAATATGATCTCTTCCCTCATCCCCACTCTATCTTCTTAATAACATTCCTTAATCACTTCCATAGATTCCTCCCACTTACCTTCTGTTTTGGAAAACCAAGAGCACGTATTTATTTGAAGTCTTCCCTTGATGTTAGGTAAGAGAAGACTGGGAAGGAATAAAAGCCCTGGGATAGGAATCTGACTGGATGCTCCAGGGGCAGAGGGAATTTCCTACTCCATCATACCCAGAGGAAGATGTGCAACCGAGTCATTGGTCTTTGGGAACCCTTTCTTGGAGAGCAACCTAAAAATTGTCAGACCAAGTACTGAGCAGAGGCTTCTCTATCCTCTATCTCTATTCTTGCTCTCCTTTCTCATGCTGATTCTGGTAAAGCTATTTAGGCAAAAGTTCAGCAAAAGAAAATTTAAATATTAAATACATTTTTCATTAATTAATTGGCTCCTAGGTTCCAATAAAGAGGATGTATTTTGGGGGGGGGGGGGGGGCGGTAAAGGCTTGGAAGAAGTGTATAAATAAACATTTTTTTTTAATTTGAAAGTAGAATCTTTGAGGTCAAGTGCCTTTCGATGAAGAATGATTGAATATTGTAATTTTTTTTCAAGTAGAGCTGAGGTCCAAATAGGCTCCAAGCAACTGGTTGATAAAAAAATCTGTTTTTCCTGGCTTCAGCTCTTACCCTTTTGTTCTAAAAGTGGTCACTGCACTGCAGACTGGTGCTTTCTTATTAGTAATTCATGCTATGCTTCTCCAGGCTATAGGGCAGTAGAATTGCAGCTGCTTAAAATTTTAAGTAGAAAAAAGGGTCTTTCTAAAAAATATTTTTAAAATGGTCTGATGCTTGTCAGTTATTTAAATGTGTATTGCTTAAAGTGCATTTTTTAATCAGTGAATTAATTTCCTCCTAAGATTGCAATCCAAGTTTTAACCTTTGATACCATAAAATAAATGCAGGAAGGAACAATGAGACCTTGGGCTTCCAAATAATTTCTTGAGTGAATAAATGAATAATGTGAGGGCAAATGTTCAGAAAAGAAAGTTTTGATTAGAAATAAAGTATTTATTTAAAACCATTACTGGACTTTCCAAAGAGTGTAGGAAACTTTGTGTTGTTATTCCTGTGGTGTTATGCACAGTGCTGAAATTAAAATTTTCCTTGAGTGTGTAAATGGGAGAGTTTGTTTAAGAAGAGCACTAGTAAATCATTTTCCATGCACAGAAACTGTAACTTTCCAACTGAAAGAGAATAAGGTATTATTAAAATAATGTCCAAAATATAATGCATGTCAATCTAACAACTCCATTCACTGCATTTTAGCCAACATGTATTGAATACTTAGTATCAGGCACTATTTTAGGCACATGATATACATAGGATAATATGGATAAATGCCATGAGCAATGGAGAGGTAAATAATTTATGGAGGGCACAGAGGTCAGAGCAGATTTTCCAAGAAGGTGGTGACTGAGTTGGGTCTCAGGTAAGAATTGTTTAGGCAGATGCAAATATCCAAAGAAAAAACTTAAAAAAAAAGAAAAAAAGCTTAAAGCTTAGTAGAAACTAGAAAATGTGCAGAATGCACTTGGCAGAAGAATCCCTGTAATGCTTTTTGTTTTGTTTTGTTTTGTTTTTAACCGGGGATTGAATCTGGGGGCACATAACCACTGCACCTCATATCCCCAGTCTTTATTATGTCTTATTTTGAGACCAGGTCTCACTAAATTGCACAGGCCTCACCACTTTGCTGAGGCTGACTTTGAACATGAAACCCTTCTGCCTCAGCCTCCTGAGTCACTGGAATTATAGGCATAAGCCACCATGCCCCACTTAATCCTTGCTTTTGAAATATTAAAAAGTATAGATAAAATCCTTAAATCTTTCAGAGGCTCTGGAGGCTGAGGTAGGAAGATCGTGAGTTCAAAGCCAGTCTCAGCAAAAGCGAGACACTAAGCAACTCAGTAAGACCCTGTCTCTAAATAAAATACAAAATAAGGCTGGGGATGGGCTCAGTGGTTGAGTGCCCCTAACTTCAATCCCGTTACTTAAAAAAAATAAATAAATAAAAAATAAAAAATCTTAAATCTTTCCAATAATAAAGGCAAGGCATATACTTTAGAAATCCTTTGAAACTCTCTTATTTTGCCTTATTGTTTTAATGAAGATGTGATCAATACTTGCTGAATGCTAGCAGGCTGTCTACCACGTATCTTTTTATCCTTATTTCTTCATCTACCACAAAACTCATTCCCATTACACATGCTGTTACAATTTCAAGGGATGGAAATTTCCTTAAGTCTCTTTTGGAGTCTGTGTAGAATTATGCGAGGATTACAATCAGAATATGGCAGGATGAAAACGTGATGCACCTAGGGAAGAGGGACACTGGAAGAGGGGCGTTCAAATCTGGTAAGGACCCAGATTTCTTCTCTTCCTGGAGCCTGGGCACTTGGCATCAAATGCATTCTAAGTTCCCTTCTTAATAAAGCGATTCCGTGATTCTGGAAGGTACTGTACAGCCCTGGAGGCCCAGACATCTTGTTAGATGCTGAGAGTTTAAAGCTAAGATATGGAACCTTCCTAGGAGTTGGCAATTTGGGATTAGATGGCAGACTCTTGGGGTCAACACCTAGATAACTTCTTTCTTTCTCTGTGAATGCCTACAAATGGACATACAGCAATCTAAGCATATTTATTGTTGCTTTTCCTCTACTATAGATGCTATGTTAGATGTCCTGTGCACACCAAAAAACAAGACATGGCAACATCTCACAAATGTAAAATACCATCTACTCCACTTCATTCCTTCATGAATACTGTTAACAGCCCCTCTCCAATCCCAAACAAGGCAGACTTGTATATTTAACTCCACAGAATGAAAAAACAAAATCCTTGATGGCTAGATAAACACTTCAAAGGGCTGGGTTATCACTTTTGTTTAATATATTTTTTCTAAGTTAAGTGGTCTGTATTTTTCTCCATGACTAATCATCTTATTACCTTATTTATTCGCACTGTAGCACTGAGCTCAGAAGCTCTAGGTACTATGGGAAACAGACAATAAGAGGAACTTACTGTAAGTTCCCCTAAATTCCTATAGGAGATACATAGGTTATTTTGAGTTGCAGATGAAAAACCTGTAATACTATCCAGTTATAGAATATGCTGTCCAATATAAAGACATCATTTTAGAGCATTAGTGCCTAAGCATGACTTAGTGGAAAGAAAGGCACTGTATTTAGAATGTTTGATCTTCAGCTTGTTATTGTATCTATTTTTGCTTCAGTTCTTTTATCTGAAAAATGAACCTTCATTATAGACTTGTCCTAAAAGTAATGTAAAGTTATATAGACATCATAAATAGATATGTAACAATTTTTCCTAAGTCTATCAAGTAACAATTTTGGGAATAAACATCATTACAATTATCAAAACTTATTTGTTGAAGTTGCTGTTAATTTTCTTTCTATACCTTAATTTATTGTATGCTGCTTTTTTTTTATTATTGTAAACAAATGGGATACATGTTGTTTCTCTGTTTGTACATGGCGTATGCTGCTTTAGTAGAAGAGTGCTGTTTAGTTTTTTTTCTTGCTTATTTCGTTTAGAAACTTATGTGAAATTCTGACCCCTAGTGGTTTTACTTGAAAACAACAATGACAAGAAATTTAAGAAAGTAATTTTTCAATCAGCAAGAAATATTGGATGATGCTTTAAAATGTCCAAGGAAATTCAAAAATTTTTACAATTTTCCCATGTGATAGTAACTTCTTAAACATAAGGAAACAATCTCAATGGGAGTCCACAGTCTTTCAGTAGGTGTAATCATGAAATTTGAATTTGACCTCTGGCCTCTGAGTCTAGGACCAGTGTCATTCCATAGTTTATACTAGTTATATATTGGGTTTAAAACAGACCAGCTGGGCACAGTGGTGTACACCTGTAATCCCAGTTACTGGGGAGATTGAGGATCTGAGGATGGAGGAATGTAAGTTTGAGGCCAGCCTCTGCACATTAGCGATAATCCCTTTTAAAATCTAAAGGGCTAGGATATAGTCCAGTACAGAGTGCCCTGAGTTCAATCCCAAGTCAGTCTCTATCTTTTCATCTTTCTCTCTCTCTCTCTCTCTCTCTCTCTCTCTCTCTCTCTCTCTCTCTCTCTCTCTGACACACACACACACACACACACACACACTCCACACACACACACACATCACACACACAACAACCCACTGGCTACATTTTTGGTAATAGGGAGTGAATAAGACAATGGAGTTCAAGCAACCTCATAGCCTAAGAGTTGCATTGGACACTAAAACATGCTGAAAGTCGATGGCATATTTCCTCTCTGCAAATCAACCAGGTCTTCATTAATTTGTTTGGAAATCAATGCTCTTTTACCCCATTGCGTATCTTGGTTTTCTGCTAGCTTCTTAGTTTTCTTTCAGTGGATTTGTGTCTTTAGAGTCTACGAGGGCTTTTCATATCTGGCTTCTTCCAACTTCTCCCATATTACTTCAAACTGTTGTTTTGCCTGTAGCTTCCCCTGGACAGTCTGGTCTTGTCTTTCAGTACTGACTCAGAGACTTGGCCTCTGCCTGGTCACCTTCACTGCCTGTCTTCCCAAGGATGGTTCTTCTCACTGAGGTCTTAGCTCAAACGCCATATGCATAGCAAACCCATGCCTGGCTTCACCTGCACTCCTCCTAAGACATCGCACTATTTCCACAGACTTACTACTAAGTGAAAACCTCCTGTGCATTTTGTATGTGTCTAGTCAGGCTTGGAATGCAAGCTTCATGAAGGCCAGACCCACCCATTCACTAATTTATTTTCCTACTGCCTAGAAGAGCTCCTGCACATAGTAGGTACTCGTTTACATTTTAGATTAAATAAATAAATGAACTCAAATTTTCAATATCCCCTAACATTTTAGCAACAATGTAACTGTTAAAACAACTTCAGAATATCCTCTGTTTCTAAAAAAAAAATGCTGTGAATGATCCTAAAAAGGGGTTGTTCCTGGGGGACATTGCCGTTGTGCCACTTCTCCAATGGCCACAGGACCTCCCTGTCTGTGGCCACTGCTTCTCTGCTAAGTACAATAGTGCCTGGTGCTTCTGTCTCAGCCCAGCCCAGGCACTGACCTGCTGCCACCATTCAACAAGGAGAGTTTTGGGTCACTTGCTAGAACATGACAACTCCTGTGAGTAGCCCCCACTCCTCCACGCATGTGGCTATGATGGATCACAGGGCCGAGAAAGGCTCTCTCCTGCTTCAACAAGAGGTTAAGGACAGTGTCAACCAGGGTGTTAGAATTACTGTCAAGAGCACATGAAGAGCTGCCACTTGTGACAGTGCAAGCACTTTACAATCATAGGTAAATTAAAGCATCTCAACAAACTATGAGAAAAATACATTGCGATTCCCATTAGACAGATGAAGAAAACGAGGTTCAGAATTATTATGTCAGTAGCCCAAACCACAGAGCTGGAAGGGGCAGATTGGAATCAATTCAGTTACAGCTGGATTCTGTGTGCCAATCAGACTGCTAAACCTTCTAATCAGCAGAAGGGCCTCTTAGGCAGTGCTGACTGTACGTACCACAGTATTTTATGGGGCCAGACAAAACAGTTATTTAGATTGTTACTTAGAAATTCCATTGATCCTCATGGAACTCATGTCTGGAAAGACTAGAGCATAGGTCTGAGTGCCAGGCTATAGAAAGTGTGCACAATTGCATCTCTTCTTTGGCAAATGAGGTCGTGCCATGAGGGAAGTCCTATGAGCTCACACCTATTTTCTGGAATAATTCCTTTTGTCATGAATCCATTAACTACAAGAAAATAGACTTCGATTTAACCACCCACTATTTTAGTAGATTTGACTCTGTATCCCAGCAATTGACACAACTTGGGTTACTTCCTCAAAAACTTCTTAGCCTCCATCACAGAGGCTTTCTTGTGATTTCCCCAAACAAGGAGAGACATACCCAAGGATTTCTGGATCTCAAACATTCAAAGCAGAAGTCTTACTACTTGTCAGGTAACTCTCAGAGATAATTTGGTTTAGCCCCAGTTGTTTTTGCTTTTGCAAATACAGAAGCCCAGAGAAATTAAATAACTTGTTCCAAATTACACAGCTATTAACTGGTGGCAAAGCTAAAACTAGAACTTAGATTCCAGATTCCTGGAATTTTCCCATTCCTCTCTATTACGTAATCATACTCACCTTTAATCATTCTCATTAAGCATGAAATAATTCTTCAGAGTTATAAATTAACATTAGAAGAAAAGTTCAGTGTTCAAACATGGCACAGAATTGCTTTAACTCGGTCACCTTGATATAAGTTAAGCTGCCTATTCCTTTTTGGTGACTTTATGAGATAGGTTAAGCAAGTAGCCATTTTCCCCAAAACCTTTTTATTAATTGTATCAAAATTTAGATTCATTTATTATGCATTATAATATGTATTTTATACATAAGGGCAGACCAATATTTCAGATGTTTTTCTATTTTAACTTCTATATTCTAGTGTGTGGATGTTTGGAACCATTTTTTCCTCTTCTCCCTTTGAGTCGATGCCAAGAAAATTTCAAGGTCAGGAGGGGAAGAACAAAACACCAATCCATCAAAATATGGATAAATATGAGTCGGGAGGTAATGATTAAAAAATTGTTTGCTTCATTTTAATAAAGACATATCCTTTACCAATGCCATTTATCTCCCTAACTCCTTTATGTATAATTTGGCTATTTATCAATCGCTAGTAAAGACCATGGCAATAACCACTTGCATGTTGGTTAAAATCATGGGTTTTGAATTTTTCTCTGCTGCTTACCTAACTATGTGACCTAAGCCTCAGTGTCCACGTCTTTAAAAGGGAGATAGGAATATTGCCCATCTCAAATGTTCATTTTAAACCTGCTAAAACATGGCTAGCATATTACTTAGCAACCATTATTTCTTTCGTTAGCTTCCATTGCTGTTATTAATCACCATAAGCTTCCTCTCTTTCTCCAGTTCCTAAAGAAAGGCTCATAGACTGTAAAGTTGGCTCCCAATAGAAATTCACTGGGGAAAGGCCACCACCTTCTGCTCCTTACTGTAATTTCCTATTTTCAATCCCATTTCAAAGTCAGCCTCCATGGGAGTCTACCCTTCCTCTTCACTAACATTGCCTCCTTTCTGTAGTTCCCCATCTGGTCCTGGTGCTCCTTATTAGTAACATGAGAATAATAAGATTATAAACACCCCTGGGGATATAACAGGGACTCAGGGTTTTAAGACATGCCAAACTGAAGCCTGAGTGTTTTCATCAGTAGCATGGACAACCCCTTCACAGGGCTGAGGTAAGCAAGAGTGAATCAAGACAGACGGAGCTCTTGGCATAGAACGGACACAGTGCCAAGCGCTCCTTCGATGTGACAAAATTGTAGAATATCATGCTAAGTGAGATAAGCCAATCTCAAAAAACCAAAGGGCGAATGATATCGCTAATAAGTGGATGATGACACATAATGGGGGGGTGGGAGGGGTTAGTGTTAGGGTTAGAGTTAGGGTTAGGGAGGGGGGCAAGAATGAAGGGAGGAAGGAATGTATAGAGGGAAAAGAGGGGTGGGAGGGGTGGGGGAGAAGGGAAAAAATAACAGAATGAATCAAACAACATTACCCTATGTAAATTTTTATGATTACACAAATGGTATGTCTTTACGCCATGTACAAACAGAGAAACAACATGTAACCCATTTGTTTACAATAAAAAAAAATACAAAAAAAAGATTTAAAATGGAGTTTGGTTATGTATAGCTATATGATATATTCTTCCTCAACCACTAAAATATCCAAAAAGAATATTGAATAATGTGAAGAAATTGCAAAGTGTTAAGTAAAGATGTCAAAATATAAAACTGAATATATTTAGAACCTAGGTTTTTGAAATAAATGGTATACATTTATAGGTGCTGAAAAAATACAGCATAAGTCTTACATCATAATGTAAACATTTAAATACAGATGAAGAAATATGAATGACTTTTAATTTTCTCTCTGTGCATTTTTTTGTATTTTCAAGGTTTTCTGTAGTATAAATTAATTTTGTAGTCAGAAAATAAATAAATATTACAGATACTAAATAGAAAAAAAAAAAAAAAAGAAAACTGGAGGTTAGCAGGACCCAAAGGAGAAAGAGACTACATGCTTCCACTGGTTTTATACTTTTTCTTTCCTTAAGAAATGTTTTCCTTCAGTTACTATGTGTGCCGCCGGCAGGATGTTCTGTTGGCTCAGGTCATTGATGACATGTGTAAGCCAGCCACAACTGTTCTCTCTCTTACTCTTATGTTTATGTTTATGAAATTCTACTTGTGAAAACTTGATAACTCCTTTGGAATGATTTTATTAGGCCTCCCACATCTTCTCATGATATTCTATCCCTTCTCCAGTTTGTCTGTTTTCTGCATCACATATTTTATTTACATACCCTATAATTTTAGAAAATTCTTTATGTTTTATAGCTTTCCCTGCTCTTTTAGGAAAGAATTGTAAATATGTACAGTAAAAACCCGACATGCAGAGACTCAAGTGAGTTAGCCTTTAAATAATTTAATACTTTTCATATTCTTCATTGTGATTGTGCTTGATTTGACACTGGGGGCATCATTTTAGGTCTCTTGGGACCACTAGATTATACTTGTATCTGTTCAATGTATGCACATAGTCTTGAGAATTTACAAGGGTTTATTATTTTGTCTCAACTCTGCTGACTTAGGTAGGGGTTGCTGTCCCTATTGAAGAAAAAGAAGCTAGAGCCTGCTTCTTGTAGATGTGATTTTACTACATAGCTGTGAGAGAGGATTCTGAAGAGAACATTTGTGCCCACTCTACCGCCCCAACCCTGAAGGCAAGAACAGAGTCCACTTGACTAATGACAGGAACTGAGCTCTGTTAAATAAGATAGTCTTGTCTCAGGAAACCAGTCATACCTTAATAAAGTAGGTTAGATATAATAATGAGACCAAATTCTTGAAGGAAGTGGCTCTTATTATTCCCCATATTCAAGAACTTCTAGATTCTGAGGGTCATTTATTTACGGCTATGAACCAGTGTACGTGTAAGACACTATACTATTGGGTATAATCAAAAATATTTTCAATAGTGTTGTTCTGTCTGGCCTGAGATGAACCAGTATCTAGAAAATGATTTTGCTGTTCAGAGCCAAAATCTGCAACAAAGTCACCTTTCCCTCATCAGACTACATGCTGGGTGACCAAATGACAGGACAACCAAAAAGAGGAGGCCCATATGTCTAATGGGAAGTTGGGAGATGGAAGAGGCAGCCCGTAGGGTAAGTAGGTAATGCGCTCCAAAGAAAAGGGAAGGTCCCCATGGAAACTAGATTTTGACAGACCACAAGGAAGGCGTCTGGAACTATTTACCAGTGTCACCCTAGTGCCATGCTTATCACTGAGGAACAGTCCACCAATGATTGTGGGGTAATGCCAGTGTGCGACCCTATTCACAGAGCAAATACCCTGCCAGGAAGCTCGTACAGAGAATACAACTCAAGGGACATGACCGACTGTCCCAGTTGGAGTATACTTAGGGAGTATGATGTTCGTTTGTTTTTCAAATTAAAATGAGCTCAAAATTTGAGTAACCTGTGTAGGGAAGGTTTTCTTGTCTCCCCATGATCAGGGGAGCCAACAGCATGTGGGTATCATTTAAATGACATTTTGTGCTGCTCTCTTTTCCTGATTCTCTAACATTTTAATTCTGAGAAGATGAATGCATGAAAAGCAACGCGCCCAGCATTGACTGCTGTCAAAGGAACTCTGCCTTTGCCTATAAGTCTTTATTAACAGGAACTGAATCTCCCCAAATGCTTCATATCACAGCACATTCTCCTGTATCCTTTCTTGTTTTACTTTTAAGAATATAGAAATATGGGTGGGGATTAAGAGGCTATCTTTGTAGCATAGACCAGTAAAAGCCAACTCTCCTGATTCCCAAGTCATTGACCTTTCCAAAGTCTCACTTTGTTAGAAACCAACAATCACACTGCAATTTCCCTTTAGCAGCTAACTCACTTCAAAGACCTTCTTTGGTGCCTCCTTCTCCACAAAACTCTTACCCATAGTAATGTTCAAGATTGTGCTGAAATCCTTAAGACCCAATGTACAACTCGATAGCTAGTGGAAACACAATCAATATTTGTTCAATAAGTGAAGAAGTAAGTAAATTGTGAAGCTTTGAACAACACTCTAGAGCAAAGTGTTCCTCTATTTTCACGAAAGAACTCACAGTCTAATTAAGTTGACTTTAATATGAACAGTTAAATAAGAATGCATTATTTAAATAATACTCCTAGGCAGCAATTATAAAGTAGTAACAAGGAACCAGATGGTGCATTACCAAGGATATAATGCTATCAATAAATTCATAGAAATTGGAAATTAACTTGAGACAGGACTCCTGGGTAAAATTTATAAAGAGAGAGAACAGCCATAGTTCTCTTTACATTATTTATGATGTATTTTTAAATTGCTAGAGTATTTGATACTAATGGGACCGTGTAACATGTATAAAGATGTACCAAATAGAGACGTGTAAAGGAGAGCTCTTGGTCTTTCTTCACAGTTACCCTTCCATTTCTGGACTCACTTCTACCACATAACTGCCATCAATACCTTGGTATTAATACTATTCTCTATATTTATCTTTCCCTTATTCTATATGGTATCAGATGGCATATTACTCAACAAGACACATTCCAAATGAAATGTAATGTGGAGCACACTCCATATCCAGAAAACCTTCTCCAGCTCATTAGTTTTATCTCACTGAAGATTGTGTCATATTTTAAATACAATTTAATCTTAGGAATGTAATATAAATCATTATATTTTTAATCAATTTCATGATAATAAATTTTAGATTGTTTATGGGTTCTGTTTCTGCCACTATAAACATTATTGCATATATTTATTGTTACTGTTACTCCTATAAATTAAGTTCCCTAAGGTAAATTAGGGTATGTGTGTTTCTTATTTTAATCATTATTGACAGATTATTTTTCATTACGGTAGCAATTTAAATTGTCAAGAGCAATGAATGAGAACATTTGACTCTATATCTATAGTACCTTTGAATATGATTAGTGAAATATGATACAGATATTTACATATATATGTTAATATATATGTATAACTAATAAAGAGTCTGGACACTTTTCATCTCATTTATTGTTTAAATATTTGGTCCATCTTTTTAATTTATTTATTGTCTTTTTGCAAACCAATATGCAAATGTTTTTTGTATATTAAGACTATTATTCACTTTTATGTCTTAGTGTTCCTTTTTTTTTTTCTTACCTATCATTTATTTGCTAATATACTTGGTATATCTGTGTGGTGTCTTTTACCATATAAAAACTTTAAATATCTCATATGGTAACATATGTCTGTCATTTACAACTTTTGGATTCTTCTCTAAGTGAATAAATTTCATATAGGAAGAAACAGCATGTGCTACTCTGTGGACACAGGACCTGAAGGATATTTTGATAAACGATGAACAGACAGGTTGAACAGGAAGGAAAGGTCATGCAGGTCAATGCCAGAAAATAACCTTAGGAGTTTCCCTTGATGCCAAACTGTGATAGTTTGCATATTAGAGTAATTAGTTTGGATTAGGCCTATGAACACAGAAACACTGTTGAAACATTTTTAAGGGCATGATAGCATGATTAAAACATGATTTTTATAAAGATTGATTTGCAAGATGGCTTGGAAAAGTGAAGTCCAGATGCAAAGAAACCAGAACTGCAACACTATTTATTGAACAGAAATTGTTCTAGGCACTTTGAATATGTCAGTGAATTAAACACTTTGAAGACCATTTAGGAATCACCTATAGGGGCAAAGATCAGGGTACAAGGTCAGGACAAGGCAAAGTAATGCTAGTGAGAATGGGAGGAAAAAGGAAGAATAGACCTGAGAAAAAAATGGGAATCAAGATGGACTTGAAGAACGGGGGGTGATCAAAGCTGAGTTGGTTATTGAGCCTGGGAAATTCAGAACTAATGGGAAACAAAGGTAAATAGAAGAGAAAGCATAAATATGGAGTGTAGGGCAGCAGTGAAAATGGTAGAAAGAGTAGTTTGTGTGTTCACCTGGGCTGCTTTGTCAGATTATGGAGCTTCACCACAGACCGTTACCCACCCCCAGCAGACTGAAGTCAATTCATTAATTAGTCACTACTGAGAATGACATTTCAATCAATTACAAATTCATTGGACTGTATTGTCATTAACTTCACATTTATCCATCCTGTCTTTGGAGACACTACTCCTTTTATGTTGAGAACACTGATTGAGAAAGCACCTACTGCATCCCAGACTGTGCCAACAGCTAGGGATGCAAAAAAGGTAATGTGTCAACCCATACCTGTCTTGCCCTCTAGGACACCATGTGGTATGGTGCTCTGAAGGACAAGACAAGTGCCCCCCAGGGAGTGAGATCAATTCTGGCTGTTGAAGAGGGAGGTGAAAGCAGGAACATTGTACTTAGAAGACTCTTGACAGAGGAGGTGACCCATGACCCTAAGGTACAAGGAGATCAACAGAAAACAGTTCACGTGAACTTTCATTTGTGAGGACTTTTCTCCACAAACCTACCTCAATGTAGTAACAAATTTATGATTGCTTATTTTCTTTGCACATACCTTGAGATGTAAGATTATTCTGGTGGAGCCCAGTCTGGGAGATTTCAATTACATATTTCTAACCAAAAAAGAAAAAAAAAATAGGTAGAGTTAGGCATTCCCTCCTTTGCACACCCATAACAGTGATTCATTAAATTGTCTGTCTTCTCCTGAGGTTTTTACCTTCCCTGGGAAGGGACCTCATTCTCCTGATCATTGTCTAGTGCTTGTATTAGTAAGGAAACTTGAGTTTGCAAACATAAGAACCCATCACAAACCTAACCTAACCTGGTTTATCAAACAAGCAAACAGGAGACAAGCGCAATTTAGAGACTCAGTACAGAAAGGGATTCAAGATGCATTAGATGCAAATGCCTGAGCAATATATTCTGAACTTAGTCTACTCATTTGATTCCAATTTCCTCCATAATGACATTTCTGTAAAGCAGATTCTGTCTTCATGGTGTCAAGACAGATTCAGACCCTTCAATGATAGTATATCTTCTCTGTGATCCCTATAGACAGATCAAGTTTTTCCACCCCTCTTTTTAAGTTCTAATTGAAATCCTCAAATTGAGATTTACAGGTTCATCTATAGGGTCACATGTCAATTTTCTGAACAAGTCACCATGACTAAAGCCCAACCATGTGGTTTGAGAATGAGTGAGGGTTGATTTCCTACAGAAAATTGTGGAGCTGTTACCAGAACACCACAGGGTAGACACCAGGAAGGATACCCACCATACACACAGTCTCTTTGAATAGTGGGGCACACCCCATGCAAAGGGCTCTTTCAGGAATTTTACCTCCATAATCTCATTTAATCTTCAAGTAACCCTGTAAGAAAATGTCATTATCCCCATTTTCCAGAATAGGAAACTGAAGCAGGGAAGTTAATTATTTAGTAAAATATTTAATTTAAGTTTAAATAATTTATTAAATAAGTTGCTTATTAAAATGATTAAAATTTAATTATTTATTAAACTCAATTATTTATTGAAGTATAGGTATAAATTATTTAGTATACAATTAAAGAGCTATTATATGACAAATCCAGAATTTGGAACCTAAGTCTGTACACATACATATATATTATATATATATAAAATACACACATACATATTCATCTCTCTATACATATATAATATATAACTAAATACATATAACTAAAATTTATATATCATATATGTATACATATGCAATAATACATATGTGTATAAATATCTGTATATGAGTATTTATATATGTATATATACATAAATATGTGTATACATGTATATACATATATCTGTATATGTGTATTTATATGTGTATATATTTATATAGAGACAGACACAAACTCTCAGAAAGAAATGCAGAAATTCACAGTAGTAAGCCTAAGTTCTTTGAAAATAAACCTTGACAAATAATTTCATGTGTTCTTCTGGAAGAACTGATACTAATATATACTAAGGTATACTAATGCTAATACTAATGTAATATGTATATATATGTATATATATCTATATAATATGTATATGTATACATGAATCTGTATACACATACAGATATATGTATAAATTCCTGTTTCATCTATTGCACCAAGCTTCCAGAGGGAATTTGAATAGACGTATGTTTCCTGAGAGTGAAGATCTTTGGCAAATTACATCTTTGTAAAACGTTGCTATCTTTCTTATAAGAGGCTCCCTGCGATATCTTTTCTACTTATAGACACACTTTCCTATAAACTAAGATGCTGTTGGTCCTTTTGTAACTATATTCCTACTTTAAGACCAGAATAAATAATTTTTTAGAACACTTTAAATGTGTTAGGGAATCTGTTCATTGTTCTACATGAATGATCTCATTTCATGCACATTCATCATAACTGTGTGACATGTTAGGTGAAAACCTCAGAAATATCTCCTGGAGGATCCATGCCCCACTGCCAAGTGAATTTTTCTTTTCCTATTGCTGAGAAGCATAATGTTTATTGTTCTTCAGCAAGAACCATCCTGGTGACCAAGTCTTTAACACGGGCTTTGGGGACACATTTGTAGCACAGGATGATCAATATAATGAGGACTCGCACTGAGGATAGGTAAACTTGCAGCCATGGCTTCATCATTGTTCACCCCACCTTCCCAGGAACCACCTTCTGTGAATGACCAATGGGAATTTGTCTTCTTCCAAACACTTGTTCTAGGCAGTTTCTTGATCTATTAGTTAGTTCTTCCAGAAGAGCAAATGAAATATTTGTCATGATTTATTTTCAAAGAACTTAGAGTTAGTCTTTGAATTTTTGCATCTCTTTCCAATAGCTTGTTTCTCCTTTTTTACTAGATTAAATATATGATAGCAGCATTGGATCAAGAGAAACAAGAGTACAGAATTCTATGAAGGTGATTTTAACAAACACTTGTAGCATATTTAAAAGCAAGATTGATATAATGGTGATAGGTTTATGTAAGAGACTGTTCCCATCATCTAGGGACACTTGCTAAAGTATTTAAGGAAGTACTGAAGAAAGTATTTAAGTCATGTATGCCATTGACTTTTTAAAAAATCAGCAAGAAGAATGAAGCAATGACAATGTGATTGCTAAACTCAGTGATGGGTGTATACGTCTTTTCATCTTTGAATTGTGAAAGTTTTCATAGGTGTTATGATTTAAATTTGGAATGTCCCCCCACAAAACTCATGAGTTAGGCAATGCAGTCATGCTCAGAGGTGAGAAGACTGCAATGTGAGGACTCTAACCTTATCCATGGATTAATTCACTTGCTGGACTAATGATTTCAATAAATCTACTGGCAGGTGATGAAAATTATTGGCAGGTGAAATATGATTGGAAGAGTTAGGTCACTAGGAATGTGGCTTTGGGGAGTATATCTGTCTCTGGTCCTTTCCTATCAATCTCTCACTTTGCTTCCTAACTTCCATGAACTGGGTAGCTTTCCTCTGCCACGCCCTTCCTCCATTATGATTCTGCTGATCATGGTCTGAAACTGTGAATTCAAAATCAATTTTTCCTCCTCTAAGTTGTTCTGGTCAGGTATTTTGGCCACAGTGAAAAAAAAATTGCTGATAAACACAATAGTAAAGAGTAAAAACAAATAAATAAAACATAGGCAAATAAAAACCATAAGTAATGGTTATAGGATAGGGATTGAGGTAGTGAACAGAAAGGAACAATCACTTTATACTTCCCTTCCATTATTAAAGAAAAATAGAGGGATGTACTCAGTGAGCTGTGTGAGCACTTTTCATCCACTATCTCCTTCAATTCACAATAATCCTACAAGGTAGGAATGATTTTTCTCCATTTTATGGAGGAGGAAACTGAGACTTAGAAAACTGAAATGACTTGCTCCAGGCTCTTAACAACAGTGCAGTCCCTGTGCCTTGGGGAAAGCTGTGTAGATGTGACTGGGTTGAAAGAGCTCAAGATGACTGGGGAGTAATTGGAGGTACCCAGGGTATGATAAGCTGGGTGAATGGGGAGAAGGCAAGCAATAGTGAGTTCCAAGAAGGTCCGAATATTTCAGCAAAGTGATTGGAGAAGGAAAAGTGCTGGTCCATTGTATGACCCTACTAGTGTATCTGGTGTATACCAGAGGTCTGGGGAATAATCAACAAGACTGTTGAAATTTCCAAACATGAGGATGCAATTGGCACCTGTGGAAAGAAGATGTATGTAGGGGAGAAAGGATACGTTTTAGGCAGGAGTACTTGCCCCATTAATAAAGAACACCATGGTACTAATCCTACTTGATTCTAATGCTGATCAGGAGAAAGATTGCTAACAACTTTGTCTCTAAAATGATTTTGGCAATGAGAAAGGCACAGCTTCCTTTGAATTTTCTTTAGCATTTCCAAAATGAATGCACTAATTTTTTTTAATAATCACTTCCTTTGAGTACAGGGTACTGACCTAGGTTCAGCTATTTAATTTCAAAGTAGAATTCAATCTTAAAAGATTGCTTGCAAGAAAGAGAGAGAGAGAGAGAGAGAGAGAGAGAGAGAGAGACAGAGAGAGAAGAAAATAGTACCTAATAAAATATGGTCAACTGTGTGCTCTGCTGGAATTCTGCAGGAGAGATTTTCATACCAAGCGAATGGCCTAGAGGGGTCCAAACAAATCATTTTTATAAAACTGAAATTTGTTTATTTCAGTTTATAGCTTTTCATCTAATTTTCTAATGTAAGTGGCTATTTTTAAATGAAGACTAAATAGCACTACTAATCCAGTGAAATATTGCCAGAAGGATAAAAGCGGACAACTGTGAACCAAGTGGGGGTCCTTCCCAGAGCTTGCTTTCATGTCTCCCTTCTGTCCTTATGAAAGCAAGTCCCAAAGATCAAATGAACCAGAGCCCAAGCTGAAGGCAAGGACACAAGTTGTTTACTTCATCTCTGCCAGCCTCCTGCTTACCACCAGGCTGGGTACAGTCACATAGGTCACAAAAACAGCAATGTGATTTTCACCCTCCCAGAGCCACCAGGGAGCAGCAGATGACTGTCACTCACCAGTTAGACACTTGCTTGGAAATGAATGGAAAAATTAACAGGAAGGTGGAGTGGGAAGGGAAGTGATAATAATGCTAATATTCACATCCATGTGACTTTACATGAATTTACATCGATTTCTGGTGAACAGGACAGATCTCCTTAGTCCCATTGTATAGAAGAACAATATAAAAACCAGAAATTGTAAGATAGGAATTTGTTCCAGATCACATAGCTTGTTAGAAGAATGGACTTTGATGACAAATGGTCCGGTGTGAATCCTGACTTTACCATTTTTAAGCTGTGTGACCCTACATAAATGACATCACCTCCCCCTGGCACCTTTTCCTCAACTGTGAAAAGGAGCTCAAAATAATATTCATCTCAAAGGTTGCAGAAATCAAATGATGGAATGCATGTCAAGAACCAAGAATACTCTTGACACATAGTATTATGGCTACATTTGTAAAAATATTTTATGGTTCCCACAAAGTACATATAATTCTACAGATATTAAGTACCAGAATCAGGCATCCTGCTAAAATCTGGATGTGCTAGAATAAATCACGTTATGATCTCAGCCAATCCTGAGGTTACAGAAGGATATAAGGGATAGACAGAGATGAACTGACAAATTGAGTATAATGTTTTAAACAAAGGCCATTAGAGGAATAATTGAATAATTTAGCTTTAAATTTCTACAGAGGGACAGAGTGGTCTTCCTTTGGTCTAATACCTTTCTAATTTGACCCTTTCTTAAAAAAAAAAAAAAAAGAAAAGAAAAGAAAAAAGGAAAAAAAGCTGCATTGGAAAAAATTTCTTTCATTGTGCAAATGAGTAAAACAAAGCCCAGAAAAACTAAAGAACTCCCTAAGGTACCTTAGCTAGAGAGTGGCAAAACCAGTTCTCAATTATACTAACCACCACAATGATACATTTTCTGTGATTTAAGTCATTGAGATAGTGAGTTAAGGTTTTTTCTCTCATTTTTCCCCATTTTCTTTCTTGTTTTAAAAAATAACATAAACTGTCTTTTTTTTTCCTGAATCTCACCTTTTCTCCCTGAAAAATTCAACAAAGTGCCAAATTCTCTAAAATTCAACATCTGCCAAGAGTCCCAGAAGCCCAAATACCGCATACTGATAAAGATCTGGAGGGGCGGAAGAGTTTATGGTGCTGAATCCTTCTTCAGCCACTAACTAGCTCTGTGACAATAAGCACACACTATCACCCACAGAGTCGCATTTTTTTTTCTATTGATAAAACGCAGCAATAGTAGTTTCCACCTTCTAGAATTGCTGTGATGATTCCATGTCAAGTCCTTAGCTCAGCACTTCGCACAGGTTAAAATCTCTCAATAGACATTCACTGTTCTTAAGCTAGAAAAATGCCACCTGGTCCAAACCATACCCCTCTGGTCTAACCACACAAATCATCTGTGCATCTTTTCCCCTCCCCAGAAGTTTATAGATCCCCTTGGGAAGTACCCCAGTGCTTGACTAATCTCACAACCTAGAAATCCATCTCATTCATATATTTCTTATGCTTTAATTTAATTTTTTTTCTTTCTACATGTTTTATTGATGAATTATGGTTGCATAGAATGATGGGATGTATTGCTACATGTTCACACATGCACACAATATAAAATTTGGTCAGTATCACTCCCCAGCATTCTCCTTCCCTCCCCTTTCTCTTCTCAGAGAAACCCTGTATGTTTGTAAGTTTGTTTTTCTGGTTAAATCAATGAACATCTCAACTTTTCCCCAAACTTCCCAACTCCAGGAACTTCACTTATATCATCAGAACTTTATGTTTTTCCGTCTTTCTTCTGGTGATGGACGGAGATCTTCGTGTCCTGAGATTACTGTGGTGATAATGTAGGTATCTGATGTCAGCACAAGTGTGTGTTGCCGTGTTTATTTTCAAAGCAACAATCACCCACTTGCCTTGTTGATCTTAAAACAACTGGGCGAGGCAGAGAGGGAAAATACTATTCACACGACAAGGAGAGAGAAACTTCAGCAGCAAAGGAAGAAATGGCAATGGCCATCATTGCTAAGCACTGATTGTGTCCCAGGCCTTCTCTGTATTTTATTTTACTTGAACTTCTTTTTTTTATTTAATTTATTTTTATTGTAAACAAATGGGATACATGTTGTTTCTCTGTTGGTAGAAGAGCCCACTATAGTAGGTGTTCTTAATTTAGTTTTCAGGAGAGGAAAGTGATATTCAAAGAATCTGTGTTCAAATTTCTCCAGATAGTGTGAGTGGGGTAGCTGAGATGCAAGTCCAGACCAGTCTTATTCCAAAGTCAGTAAACTCAATCACTGACTTATCACAGATTTGTTCAACTCACTTTTTTTATGGTTGAGATATGTGGTGCCCCCAAAAGCTTAAGTGTGAGTCAATGCAAGAAGGTTTAGAGGTACAATGATTGGGTTATTAAGAGCCTTAACCCAATCAGTGAATTAATGCCCCAAGGGATTAACTGGGTGGTAACTGAAAGCAGGTAGGGTGTGGCTGGAGGAGGTGGGTCATTGGGAGCCTGCCTTTGGGCTTTGTATTTTGTGGTGGTGAGGAGAGCTCTCTCTTTCTGCTTCCTGGTGTGTGTTGCCAGCTGCTCTTCTCTGTCACACCCTTCTGCCACAACGTTCTGCCTCATCTCAGGCCCCGAGGAATGGAGTCAGCCATCAGTTCTTTTGGTTGCAGCAGGGAAAAAGCTATCGCATCATTAGTTACTAACTCACATGATGTAAAATCTGGACTCCTGCTTCATAGTCCAGGGCACCTTGCATAAAACCACTCCCTGGTTGTTCAGGGTGCTAGAGCTGCACTCGCCTATGACTCAGAGAGCTGCCACTCATGTGAGACTGTTTTGAAGCCGTTCCACATTCCACATCTCCTGTTCTTCACTTCCTGGTTCATGTTTACAATTTGGGGGTTCTTTAACATAAAGTAGGATGCGGAGAAAAGTAAAAGACAAGGCGTACCAGAAGTTTCTTCTTTTGACATGGATTTAATATGTCATCACATTTGAGCTGGAAGACAAGCTCTAGACTGCAGGGTGGAGTCTAACCGCGCTCACCCTCCCCTGGGAAGAATGCACTTCAGTTTCTATTTGAGCTGTTTCACTCTCTCTAGTTTTCTGTTCTTAAAGGAGATGATGGTGAAAAAGGAGATCCAGGAGAAGAGGGAAAGGATGGCAAAGTGGGGCGCAGGGGACCAAAAGGTAGGTAAACCCACAGGAAATTGACACTACACTATGAAAGTACTTGTGTTTTACTCTCCTGGTCCTAGCCCTGGCCTTCCTCCTGGAAATTAGCAGCTTCATTATCCTCTTGTCCCCACAACACATGGAATGTATGTCAGACATGAATTAAATCACCATCCAAGGGCTGCTATGAGCCTGCCTGTTAACAAGACATGGACCTATTTCTGCAGCTGCATCCTTAGGGTTGGCCAGAGTGGACACTCTGGGAGCCCCAGTGGAGTAGCACTCTCCAAGAATATCCAAGAAAAGATGAGATTAGGAAGCACAGCTGTGTCCGTGACTGTGACTCCCTTCAGAAACTAAGGCTTAGTGACTTTCTGTGGCTGACCCAGACCAAAAACAAAAAACAAAACACAAAACAACAAAACCAGAAAGAGCTGCCTGATCCATGGATATGTTCGCCTTTCCCCAAGATCACTTTCTTTAACCCCTCTTTTTTTTTTTTTTGTAAAAATGAATAACACAATGGACAAATCCAGGGAGATGAGAGGTGCAGGAGCAAAGGAGATGAGAAGAACACAAAGCTATATTGGAATGTTTCCTTTTCAGAAGGGACCAGGATGAGCCTCCTTAATACAGGGCCTCTGGATTGTCATGCATCTGAACTTTTGAATCACTCCCTGCCAGCTGCTACAAGATAGTTGCCCTTATTTGAAATTTTTTAGCAATCTAAAGGGAAGAAAGAATCATAGGTCCTTGAGGCCTTATTTTGAGAAATGCCCATCTTATTCTAGAAGTATGTATGTCAACTGAAAAAGTATTTTACAAAAATAAAGCTATATTACTTGTAAATATTTTATATTATCATATCTAAGAAAAACAAAATAAATAATACATTAGAAGAATCTGTGATCCCTGACCATACATTTGGAATAAAAACTCATCAAGACAATCTCCCATGTCTCTTTGATCACCAGATTTTATGACTTCACCTTCATCCCCTGTTTTAAAGTGGCTAACATGGGCAAATCTTGTTTTAAAAGAGAGAGGAAATAGAATCCCAAAGTAAAGCCAGAATGGACGAAAAGGAACAGATTCAGAAAAGAGGACAAGAATCCTTCCACTCAGCCCTTATCTAACATTCAAATATTCAAATTGAACATCCTCTGCTGTGGTCATCTAGAAATACTGTACCATCAAGTATTTTAATATCATCATGTCCAGGATTGTCATATTAGCCTATTATTTCATTTTCATAATTATATATATATATATATATTTATATAACTATTAGAGTAGATAACACAAGATATAAATCAGATATCACAGGCAGAAGAATATACTTTTTGTTATTTCTTTTTGGTAAATATCACATGTTAGTCACACCCTTAAAGGGAAGATAAAACTTTATGTTATAAAAACAACATACTTTGTTTTTCAGGAATTAAAGGAGAACTGGGTGATATAGGAGCCCAGGGCAATATTGGCAAGTCTGGGCCCATTGGCAAGAAAGGTAAACTGCATTTTACTTTCCCAGTGGCAACTAAAAGTAAATTGAACATATCACTAATATATTTTAAGATTTTGTGTGATGAAAATGATACCTTTTCTCTCTTTTTAAAGATAAGTTCTGTCTTTCTGTCTTGGCTCTTACACAAGCAATATATCTCACAGCTCAAAGAAAGAAAGTCCTTGAGCAAAATTAAACAAGATTTCAGGGACACCTTCAAGCCTAAAGTTCTAGTGGTCTCTATATTAAACTTCCTTTCAGATCCACTCATTGGCTACTAATCCTTGAAGCAATTAAAATGATATCACAGTTATTCATAAAACATAAAGCCAGCTGAGAAGAATATAACTTTCTTTCCTAATTTGAATGAAGTAACTAATGATTCTATACCTGTGACCTATTATCAGGAGAGGAACTCGAGGTATATATGGGCAGCCCCATCTGAGTGCAGACATGTTCTGATTGAACATAGTCACTATCTCAATATTAGAAAACAGAGATAGTCTCCTCTTTATTCTCTAAGCAATCCTTCCCTATCCTCTTCTCCCAAAACCCCACCATAGTGATAGGTTCTAATTGCTTCTGGTATTCAGTAATTCAAACCTACAGGCATTGTTCGACTTGGTTTGGGGATACAAAGCTGAACGAAATCAAAATTGTATAGCAAAGAACTCAGAGACTGTTCAAGAAGATAGAAATTTCTCAAGAAAAATTATAATACAGTATGGCGTGGCTACTACAGGGGCCATGTGGGGGAGTAAGGCAAAACTGTCATGAGGAAGCATGATCTACTTCTTGAGGGAATGGGGAGAAGGTGTTTGAGGAAGATGCGGGAAACATTTGTACAAAGTCAACCATTAGGGAAGCTCAGTGGCATGGGTACTACCATTTCTGCCCCTTCTGTTTTTTCGTAAATGCTGAGCACCTGCAAAGTTTAACAAGTGCCCTGCTGTGGCCCACAGGGTGTTCCTGTAGACAGGGTGATAGTTGGGAGTCTGAGCTGAGGCCGTGGCCCTTCTCTTCCATTCTGGAACTCAGTTGGTACTCTCTCTCTCCATTCTTTTCCAACTGATTCCTTTGAGGAATTTCCTTAGGTCACATTTGAAGGCAGGGATGGAGAGCAGTGCACTGAAAAGAAATTGCTGTGGTAATTTTTGATCCAATGGTTTGGACTGCACATTCACCTGTATTGAAGTCCTTGTAGGTGGGGAAGAGCTACACACCCTGCTCAGGGTTCACAGGTCCTGCTGCAGTCTATGTCTGTGGCTAAGGAAGTTTTGACTTCAGAGCTCCTCATTTGCATGGTTCCCAAGACCCCTTAGCAAGCCCCTCATTTGCATGGTTCACATGGCCATATGTCTTGGTAAAATTTATAAAGTCAGGCATTTTACCTCAGTTGGTTCAAACAATGCTGTTCTTCCATCAAGCCTAGCTTTGTCAATGTATTTTTCCTAATTGCCTCTTCCAGTAAAATTTTAATACCATTTGTGTACTATATATTCATTTATGTATACTTGTATATATTTATGCTTTATATATTTTAACCAGTATAATTTTTCACCCCCAAGAACTGACATTTGTATTCTGGAGGTGATGTTACCCATCAAGAAAGTGTGGCTTAAGGCCGCTCTCCCCTGCTCCAACTGGTGGCCTGGGAGTGGATACAAGGCATTTGGGACACTAGCTAAGAGGAGTTTGAATGGGTAAAACCTTAAGTTTGAACTTAATGAGATACATTTACATAGTCTGAAGTTACTTCCAAGTACAATCAAGTTATTGCTAGCAAGTCCAATGTAACAATAACCTCCAAGCATAGTACTACCACTTACAATGCAGGTCTATCCAAAGTCATGGTGCAAAACCACTGGTCACAGGTCAGATCATCATCTCAATATGTCCTGGAGAATCTGCCACAAGAAATGTGTAGTTTGTAACTTAAAACAAAACAAAAAAAAAAAAAACAGGGCCAGAGCAAGTATGTGGAAAGTTTTTCCAAATCCAAAGCTTTCGTATCAATGAAAAAGACGTTTGCAGGGAAATATTTTCAATTTGTACAAAGTTTCTTACTTTACATATGTCAGTAATAATTTGTAAAGGTGAAAGAAAATTTTGACAGTAATGAAAACAAAATTCAGACTTCTGCTGTGGTCCAGGAGGAATGGGCCTGCATTAAGTTGTTCTTTCTGCTAAGTGTGATTATTTAGGTCAAAAAAAGAAATCATATACATATTTAGAGGCATAAGAGGCTATCAAAATGAATAGGACTTTAGGAGCCATGATCTGGAGAAGGGAATCACTGGATAAACTGTTTCTCAGAAATGCAGGCCATGTTCTTAGTTGGTGCACAGATCTGCAATGAGCATATCTATACCTAGGAGGGTGTAGCCTGAAAGGAATATATTGGACTTCAAGACTTCTGGAAGTTGGCCATGATAGAGGAAGACGAGACCCATCTAAAGACTCCACGTACTGCCCTGGAGACATCTGAGGTGGAGGACGAAGGCAATCCACTGACAGGAACAAGCCCAGAAGTGCAGGGCTTCTTAGGCACTGCACACTTCCCAAAATGTAGATATGTCAAGTTTATGGAGTTCCTAACAAGCAGAGCTGGAGTTAAAGATCTTGGGTCAAGTTTTAAACCTCTCCTAAAACAAGAACAAGTGACATGGGGAAAGTGGTAGATGACAGAGACAAGAAAGGGCAGAGCCTCCACATGATTGGCAGAAGCTCAATGTGGATGAACTCCCAGAAATGTTGAGCAGTAACAGTCTGGAAATGACAGGGTTAACTACACCTATCTCCCCCAGACCTGCTCCTCCTTAGAGGCTCTAGTACACATACACACCTCTGTCTCTGTCCTCATTGCCATGGCCATTGGCTCCTGTGTTTCCCCCTGATCCTCTGGGGGTAAAACATGAATGACAGATTCACTGGGTCAGTTTGCTTAAATAAGTATAAGCTTTACTTAGGGATCCTAATTTTATCCTAATACCTGTTATGTAGCAGAAAGTTTCCAAAAGTTTGATGCATTAAGAATTTTTAAAAAGAATAATAAAACACATTAATTCCCACAATGTGACTTTCTATTCTACTCCTTAGTCCTATAAATGCCATTTTCCCTTAACATCAATTTCCACTATTGGCTACTAAGATTTCCTTCTTCTCCAAAGATATGTCATCAAAATTTATGATCATGTCCTCAAATTTAAAAAAAAAAATGGAGATGCAGTGTTCTGGGCCACCTGGATTAATTTAATGTTTAATCTCTACTTTGATATTTATCACTCTCATTTTGATGATGGCCCTTCTAAGTCTTTCACTGACTTGGATTAATCTTAACTTTTTAGGCTGACCTTAATGTTGTCACTCGCATGGGTAAGGTGGCTTTCTGGATGTCAATATTTCATTTTAGAAATAACAAATAAGAATGATTTAGTATAGGTAAATTCAATCTCACAGCAAAATAAATGTTTTTACTTGAGATCAATAATCTTTTTACATTGAAAGCATTATGGGGTTTTTTGTTTGTTTGTTTGTTTGTCTGAATGTGACCTCTAAGTTGTCAAACTTAAGACCGTACTTATAGACACATTCCGCTCATGGATCAAAATAAGTTTTGTAGATGACCTTAACCATAGTGAGTTTTGGAGAAAAGGATGCACTAATCCCAGGTGTTCTGTGTACCAGCTAAGATCCTGTCCTGCATTCCTCTGCTATAACTCAGGTGTAGGACAGAAGCCAGATCAGTTGAGCATCCTCCATGAGTCAGTCCAATGCTCATGCCTATTGTGGGACTTATCCAGAAGTAGAATCATAACAGAACTGGAATCAATCTTCAATACATGTTGAATTAAAAGGGATTCATGTGCAAATAAAATACAAATTTTGTAAAAATGAAAATATTAAACTCATATTCATGATATTCATATATTTATTGGTGATGATAAGGACTGCTATTACCTTTCATTTTTTTTCTTTTTTTATTTTTAATGGACACCTAATTTATTACCTAATTTATTCTCCCGATGATCTTATCATTGCAGATACTGTCATTTCCACTTTAAAAAAATAAAGAAATAGAGATGAAGAAATTAAGTAACCTGCCCACTTTTAGCAATTAAACAGCAGAGCCAGGATTTAAACTCTGAATTGTGGGACTTCCATGGTCTCACTTCACCACACTGCTTTGATGTTCCCATTTGTCATGAGAGGAAAGGAATTAATATCAAAATACTAGGAAGCAATCAGAGTGTTGACATATTCTCAGAAGAAAAGCCACATGCCAATTTAAGAAGCTGCTTCCTGCATTTTTAAGATTCAGCTGACTGCTGCAATGTAGGCTTCTCTACTGTGAGCCACAGGCTGGCATCTTTTCCTCTCCTGATGAGATTCTAGAAAGATTTTCACTTATTTCACTGTTCATACATGATATTGTCGATCTTTTCTCCTTGTTTTCTTATATATGCTTTCATTTTCTTAAAATCTCATCATTTTTCCAAAGCAAATACAATATTCCTCCCTTATCCCCAAAGGATATATTTCAAGACCTCCAATGAATGATTGAAATTGCAGATAGTACCACACCCTATATATATTATGCTTCCTCTTATAAATACACACCTAGCATAAAGTTTAATTTATAAAATTAGGCAAAATAAGCATAAATGATAATAACTTAAAATAACAATATACTGTAAAAATTATGCAAATGTGGTCCTTTTTGCTTCCTCTCGCACTCTCTCAAAATATCTTATTTTATGGTATTCACACTTCTTGCGATGATATGAGATGATGTGATGCCTATAAAATAAGATGAAGTGATGTGAAAACATTGGCATTATGACATAGCATTAAGTTACTACATAAGTGTTACTTGAAAACTAGCACTACACTATCATGGCAGTTCATCTGAAAACTGAGATGACTCCTGAGTGGCTAATGGGTAGGTAGCACATACAATGTGGATACTATGGACAAAGGGATGAGTCACATTCCAGGGAGGATGGAGCAGGATGGTTTGAGATTTCATCACATTCTTCAGAATGGCATGCAATGTGAAAATTAAAAATTGTTTATTTCTGGAATTTTCCATTTGATATTTTTGGACTGCAACTGACCACAGAAAACTGAAACCATGTAAGCTAAAACTGCAGAAAAAAAGGGAAGTACTCTTCTCTATTTATATTTCTTGTATACCTATTGTGGGACTTACCCAGAAGTAGAATCATAACAGAACTGGAATCAATCTTCAATACATGTTGAATTAAAAGGGATTCATGTGCAAATAAAATACAAATTTTATAAAAATGAAAATATTAAACTCATATTCATGATATTAATATATTTATTGGTGATGATAAGGACTGCTATTACTTTCCATTTTTTTCTTATTTTATTTTTAATTGATACCTAATGATTTTACAATCTTATGGGGTAAAATATATTGTTATACATGTATACATTGTGTAATGATCAAATGAAGTTAATTAGCATACCATTACCTTAAACATTTATTGTTGTCTATGTGATGAAACATTCAAAATCTTATCTTCTAGCTATTTTGAAATATACAATCCATCATTATTGACTATAGCTACCCTACTGTGTGATAGAACCCCCAAATTTATTCCTCCTCTCTAGCTGCAACTTTGGACCCATTGACAACCTCTCCCAACTTTTTCCTACTACACTGTAGTAACAATCCCTCTGTTTCCTACTTCTGTGAGGTTGAGTTTTTTAGATTCCACTTGTGAGTGAAATCATGCAGTATTTGTCTTTCTGGATCTGGTTTATTTCACTTCGATAACATTTTTCAAACACTCTACTTTTGCTCATTAAGTCATTGGTTAAATCATTTGGGACCTATAGAGTCAGACATGGTTGGGTTTGAACACCAATCCTTCTATTTAATTGTTGGATGTCCTTGAGGAAGTTCTTTGCTTCTCTGACCCTCAGTTGCTTCACTTATAGAATACAGATAATCATAGTACCTCGTTCACAGGATTTAATCTGATAACATGTGTAAAGTGTACGGAATGGTACTTGGCAACTGATTGGCCTTAAGTAAATACATGTTCCCTTTCCTCCCTTAATATATTCTGAAAAATATGTTCTTTTCCAATTTGCATATAAGGAAATAAGGAATTCACAGGAAACAACCAAGCTGTGAGCAGACCAATCTTCCTCAGTAAGGTGCTCAACATATTTCCATGCTCTTTCCCCAACTGCTATATGCTGTCCAAGCCCTCACTTCTATCTTCTGATGCTGAAAATTTCAAAGCCAAGTTCAAAGGCTACACACTCCCTCTTGCTTCCAGCTGACACACTTGTGCTTCTGGCTCCCTCTCAGGGTGCGTTATCTTTGTCCAATGTCTCTCTCACAACATTTTCACCTTCTAGTATCATTGCCTTTACCGCGGTCTCAATCTCAAGTTCTGAGACGTTCCTGTCCACACTTAAATTACATTCTGGAAAAGCACACATCAGACAGTGATGTGAGGAGAGCTAATGGGCATCCTTAGTGCCAGTGATAAAAGGCACCCTACAGGCTCTGGAGTGGCTTCGATTTTTCCCTGTAACTGGTGAAGGATGAAGTTAGAACATCCTTGCTGACTCTTCCCTCCTCTTTGCAATTCCTGGCTGCACCAGGCTCTGTTGGGGTTAAGTCCCATGTTCCTCCTAGACTGAGTGACCTTCAGCCTGTATTTATCCCTCATCTGCTCTTTTTATTCTTCTCCAAGATCACAATTGAAACATTAAAATCTATTTTACTTCTCTCAGGGTCTTCTCTTTTGATCCTCAAGAATCTCTATCAAACATTTTCTCTTGTAAATCAAAAGATTTTTTTTTCAACTATGTGGGTTTTGAGAGCTAATTTTGAAGTTAAAAAATCAACATTTTTTTTCTCTTTGTTTCAAAATTCTTAATTCTTTTTTTTTTTTTTTTTTTTTTTTGTGGTGCTGGGGATTGAACCCAGGGCCTTTTGCTTGCAAGGCCAGCACTCTATCAACTGAGTTATATCCCCAGCCCAAAATTCTTAATTCTTTAAGAATCATTTTTGGGATGTCTCTGATTGAATAAGAATGTAGTCACATACAAAGAAGAGCACAGAGGAAAATTATCAGTATAATATATTTGACATGACTTTATGGTATAGACATTGGCATGTATCACATCTCTCCTGAAAATTGTAAAACCTTTGAGTCAGAGGTTTAATCTTGTCTCCCTGTTTATCCTCTTCTAGCCTTTGTCTTGCATAGAGTAAATAATAAATATTTGTTGAATTAAATTGAAAAAGCACAACACATGTTTTTGAAAATCCAAGGGCAAAGCTGCAGAATAACTTGGGGCTTAATAAACACACTGACACTGCAATGTGGTAACCAACTGATCCAGATTTGCAAAGCAATGGTATTTTTAAAATTAAAAACATACTGAGAATTCTATTAGCTTTGTTCAGAAGGCCACATTGTAAAAGAACATGCGGGTAGGACAGATACCACAAATTCAAACCTTTCTTATACATCCTGCTGGGATTCTACGTTCCATCTAAAGAAATTTTGACTCGTTTGATTATCTGTGCCTATACAGCCAAATTAGAAGCAAATTACTTATCTAAAGCCAAAGCATATTAGTTAGAGATATTGCCAATGAAATTTGAAACACTGTTTCTTTTGAGTTTAAATGTGTACAATATTTTCTGCTTAAAACCTTTTTGCAAGATGCCATAACACATGCCTGTAAACCCAGAGATGAGGGAGGTGAGGCAGGAAGATCTTGAGTTCAAGGCCAACCTCAGCAATTTAACAAGGCCCTCAGCAACTTAATGAAGCCCTGTCTCAAAATAAAAAATAAAAAGAACTGGGGATGTAGTTCAGTGGTTAAGTGTCCCTGGGTTCAATCCACAGTGCAAAATAAATAAATAATTTACCTTTTAATTTCATTATGCTGTTCTGTCGCTGCTGCTGCTGTTTTATACAGGTGACAAAGGGGAAAAAGGTTTGCTTGGGATACCTGGAGAGAAAGGCAAGGCAGGTATGGTATACTCATTTTTCTCCTGGATTTCTAGTATCATCCCTAAAATGTTCATCTCAAAAATGAATGTTTTTTTAAAATTACTTTTAGTGTGCTTAACCTTACTTCTCTAAGCTAGAGGAAAGGGGAGAAGGGAACTTTCCTTTCTACCCACTGGTAACTTTCCACGCCCTGGGGAAGGAGATGAGGGTGCATTCCATGCCCACCATGCTTATTGTGAAAAGCAAACCCAGCAAGTCAGGAAGCAGCCCCCAGTCTCTGGGACCCAGGGAAGATCAACAGAACCTGTGTCAGCATGCCATGTCTCACATGCCACCAGCATCTCACCCAAATGCTGGCCTGATCCCGAAAGGCCCCATGGTTCCAGAATGCCCTCCATGGCCAGGGAGTTACGCTACTATTCAATTTTATTTCCAGAGAAAGAAGGTAGATTGTTCTGGGGGAATTTCAGTGGCTTCTATTCACAGAGGTGTGGTGAAGACTAATTCAAAGAACTGTTTTCATTCCTTCTATTTAATGGAGAATATGGATAAATTAAGCCACAGAATTTTTTTGTTGTTGTTCCTTTGACAAATAAAATTGTTTTTAGTTTTTACACGACCAAGAACAAAGAAAACAAATGTTTACATGAAACAGACGTTAAATAGAAAAAGGGAATCGTTTGAGTTTTATATTATTTTCTGTATAATTGCTTCTCTTTCACAATTTCACAATTTCCAGCAGGTAGTTGAAAAGGTAGGTGAGAAAAGGAGAATGAATGGCAAATTAAAATCATAGTTAACTAACAAACTGGACAGCTGGTTTTTAAAATTATGAATTGGAACTACTTCTGGGATTTAAACTTAGACACTGAAACATGCGAGCTGTACTTTAAATGAATGATCAGAATTAACATTTGATCAAATCATGAAAAGTTTCTCCTCTCATTGGAGACCTTGTGAGCTAGTGCATAATGCAGCAAGAAGATATCCTGGGTGTTTTAAGGAAGCTGTAAGAATTTTATTCTGAGATTGAGCAAACAAGTTCTATGTTCTACAAAAATGCCAAATGGTTCTCCACACATGTTTGGTGGTTTGTCATATTTATTCTTCTTTTCAAAAATTTAGTTTAGATTTTTTCAAATCATTTCAAACATTCAAAATGATATATCCTGGATTCCTAATGATATAAATTGGCAACCTTGTTTTAAACAAAATGTTAACTGTATATCCATTCAGAGAGCTATTACCAGACTAGAAAAGGACAGTAAATATTGGTAAGGGGACAAATGCCCTTTGTAACTGGTCTGCATTTACTTCCACATGAATTCACAGTTTTTGTCATTTAAGGTACTGTCTGTGATTGTGGAAGATACCGGAAAGTTGTTGGACAACTTGATATTAGTGTTGCTCGGCTTAAGACATCTATGAAGTTTGTCAAGAATGGTGAGCAAGTTCTTTTTACTTTGGGCTATATATCTGTCAATTTAGTCTCTTTCAACCCTACATTCCGTAGCAGGAAAGTTTGGAAAAAGACCTACTTGGAGATTGTCACCAGTCTAAAGACCTATCAAAATGTTGAATATCCACTGAGACTCCAAGACATTGTAAGTCCACTACATAGATTCGTGCATATGTATGGTGCCTCTTGGTTAAAAAAAAAAAAAGAAGAAGAAGAAGAAAAGAAAGAAAGAACAAAAAAGAAAGAAAGAAAGAAAGAAAGAAAGAAAGAAAGAAAGAAAGAAAGAAAGAAAGAAAGAGTGAGTCTCAGGAAAAGAGGTGATAACGAGTGATTTCCTTAAGCAGTTGAGATAGTGCACAGCTAATAGCAGTATTTCATTGAATGTTTATAATGATTGTTATGATGTACTTATTGTGATTAAAGTAAAGCTCAGAGAAAGTATCTTGTCCACAGATAACAGACCTCACAAGCAGTGGAACAGGGATTTGAATACAGGTTTTCCTGGCTCCTTTTACCCCACAGTAAAACTCAGTACAAACCTTATGTTTCTCTAAATTTTGAAATTTCCTATATTGGTCATTTTTGTTGTCCTTTGTCCATTTCCCCATAACTGTTATTAGTAAGGTCCTTAGGAAGAACCTTCAGAGAAAGTGTTATTGAGGGACCTGTAGTTATTATTACAACTGGTTTTGTTTTTTGTGCTTTTATTTATTGTAATTCACATATGTATGCTGTGTATTACAGGAAGCACACAGCTGCCATCTTGTGTTCATAGTTATCTGGTAATACTAGAGGCATAGGAAGTACTTAATTTTAAATAACCACCTTAATTACAGCTCTGGTTGTAACCCCATTGAAGATTTTGTGTCTGATATGACTTAGACTGTCATGAATAAACCAGACCTCATACAACACAGAGCAATAGTCACAGACTTCTTTTAAAATTAAAGTTATAGACCCCAAATATACATGTAGATGTCCCTGAAGCCCAAAGCATGCGTTCCATTGTATGAGCTCAGAATGACTCTGGGTCCCTCATTCTATTGGAAACTCAATCAGTAGCTTGGTCTCCCTCTTATACCTGGGTAACATATGGACAATCTCTATCAGTGTACAAGTTCACAGCCTAAGAATTTTGCCCAAAGTTGACAAGGTTCTGTATTATTCTTCTATCTGTTCATCCCCTGGAATGTTCCACACAATGAGGTTTAAGAGTATCAAAGACATGAGCCTTATCCTCAAGACATTCACAGTTGAGTAGAAGTGACACTTGGGCAAACAATTAGAGCAAAATGTGCAGAGAGCTGTAAAGAAGGAAGTGGGAGAGCAAAGAAAACACAGAGAAAAACAGAAGAATCCCATGTCTATGCAGGGGCATCAGAAAGACTGCTTATAGGAGAAATCATTTCCCTTAAGATCTAAATGTGAATACGGTTTGTCAGGTAGAAAAGCAGTAAGAAGACTTTCCAGGCACAAAAGTCACAGAAGGGGAAGACAGAGGGGGACAAGATCATGGACCAAGTATAGCTAAAACATAAGCGGGGCTGGGAAAATAGTACGGGATGATCTGGGTTTTTACATAGCAAGTCCTTGTCAACAGAGCTCCCCGACCGACAGCTCTATGGGAAGTTGAGCAGGCAGAGAAGGAAGGACAAATGGTAGACTTTCATTTTCCACTTAATGTTTGTTAAAAAAAAAAAAAAAAAAACAGTGATGCTCTCATGACAGGACCTTGCAAAATAATTCTTGAATGCTGAACAAATGAAATTAAATCTGTCTATATTTTGGTCAAACTTGCCTCTTGTCTTTTGGAGATGCATAATGATACTTTTTGTTTCCTCCCTAATTAGTCATTGCAGGGATCAGGGAAACTGAAGAGAAATTTTACTACATTGTACAGGAGGAAAAGAACTACAGGGAATCCCTCACCCACTGCAGGATCCGGGGTGGCATGCTAGCCATGCCCAAGGATGAAGCCATCAACACCCTTATTGCTGATTATGTTGCCAAGAGTGGCTTCTTCCGGGTGTTCATTGGGGTGAATGACCTTGAGAGAGAGGGGCAGTACGTGTTCACGGACAACACTCCGCTGCAGAACTACAGCAACTGGAAGGAGGGGGAGCCCAGTGATCCCTATGGTCATGAGGACTGCGTGGAAATGCTGAGTTCAGGTGGATGGAATGACACCGAGTGCCATCTTACCATGTACTTTGTTTGTGAGTTTGCCAAGAAGAAAAAGTAATTTCCCTCATGCTACCCAGCTGTAGTTCCCTGTGGTTACCACTTGTCTTCCTAATTACACTAAATTCACTCTGACTCAAGACCAATAGGAAATTGGAATTCTAGGTCTTGGCATCTCCAACACCACGCTCTTCTGTGACATATTTGTCATGTTTGTATGTAATATATCATTGACCCAATAGCTCACCAGACGACATGGGTCCTGAGAGAGAGTTTGAATTACTAGTTGAGCAGGAGGTGTTTGTCTATGCTCACATGAAGTGTTCACTTGGAATTTGCTCTGACACCTCTCCTTTAAGCCCCTTCCACTGTGGGTAGTTGACCAGTTGGTTGGAGATGATTAGGTTGATTGGTCATGAATAAGCTAACCTGCCCTTGCTCAAAGCCAGATACCCAGGAAGGACTTCTGTGAGTATTGCCAAGGTATTACCTGTTTTTCAATCCAAATAGTTGACCAGTCACTCACTGTGGCCTTGATCAAACTTGGAAGTTCCCTTTGTTTACCCAGGCATAGAAATACTTAACCCCAAACCTCTCTATGAGGAACTCCTAGCTCTGTTCCAGATCACGTGGGCTCAGAGACACTCCTTTTGTGCTTCTGATCTGTATCCTTCACTGAAGAATACCAGACTAGAGACTTGGACCTGTTCTGTAGACCTACATATTCATTTCAGGCCCCTAGATATTAACCTTTGGACTTAAGTAAAAGGGAACTCTGAAAATTGAAAAGAAAAAAGAAAGTATTTTCAAACAATGTATTTTATAGTCAACCTGATAAATTGCTGCCTCCCATTAACACAGCTCCGTTTTTCTTCATTACAAGTTTATTCATATAGACTTTCCTCCCCTTAAGCATGGAGAATGAGGGAGGGGTTGTGAAGTCTTCAAAAAGTTCTAGAGGCTATAACTTGCTACCATCACCGGGTCTGCAGGTGCCCTCCCCCTTGCCTCCAATGTGTCACTCAGTAACATTTCATGGGAAGCCCTTCACTCTCTACATACTTATGGGGTGAAAAAATCCATTCCAGAGGTCCTTTCCTACTGCTTGGACATCACAGGTCTGTGTCTGGCATGGAATTTGGAACATGTGTAGAATTCACATTTATTAAGCTAGTAAAATTCTGCCTCAAACGGCAGACTGAATCTCAAAGCAGTTTTCACTTGGCATTTAAAAGTAAACAGTTCAACAAAACTCTAGATTATCCTCTTATAAACTGATGCTCCAGTTATGGTTTGTGACATAAGATTAGACTAAAATGCTGGCAAAAGGGTTAATGAAATAAGAAAAACTGATCAACAACATATGTTCTCCTTAAACCATCTGTCCATGATTTTTCCCATGACTGGTTATGAGTTAAGATTTAATGAGGTTAGTTCTGTGGGGTCAGCAAGGGCCACAAACTCAGATCCTACAGGGGGTAGACCAACAACATACGTAAATGAGGTGGAACAGGGGAAGACCTCAATACATGAACACAATTGCTCTTCTGAAGGAGCCACCTGCTCCTCAGCCTCTGCTAATGTTGCCATAGAGTAACTCCTGTTGCTGTATAAGACCTGGCATTTGAAGAGAAGTCAGAAAGCTGGAACTTTATATCTTCATATTTTTAAATGCTGACAGCTAATCAATTTTTAACCTAGATTTTAAAGTCATACAAAAAAGTCTACTAGCCAAAATTGTGATCTTTCCATTTCTCACTTCTGAGGCAAAGTTCTGAAGACTCTAATCATATTGAAAGTCATTAGGATATGATGACATGAAAGTCAAGGTCTCTCATTAATGTCTTATTCAAGTCACCTTAATAACAGAAATTTGTCAGGTTATGGAGTTCATTACTTAGTCCCTTTTGAGAATGTGACATAGGCTATTTTGAGGACTGGACAGACTTAATAAAAATTATAAAACAGGACAACATGCCCAAACCTATGTCCTTGGATAGAATGCCAGCCAAGATCATTAGGAACAGGAACACCTAGAAATACATGGAGGGAAAGGGATAAGAGAGGAGGGAGGAACAGACAACCACCTAGCCTAGGAAAAGCTCCCACTGGGATCCATATTCTGATTTGTTCTGGGTCCCCCAAAGTATGAATGTTTATTATGCATAGTGCAAATGCTATCATTCTGTTATGAATATTATAATACCAACAGAAGTTCATTCAATGACTCATCTTTGCTATGGATGTTTTCAAGAGATAACAAACCTTCGAAGAGTAAGATTCACACTGAATCCTTGCCTGCAAGAAATTTAGAAAGCATCACACATTTAATTGGAATTACTATGAAAACCTACATTTGTGAAGAACTTTTGCTTTATGAAATGCCTCTGCACACCATTGTTCCTTTGATCCTGATAAAGCTTGTGAACTATGAAGCATAGACGTTTACTGTCATTTTCCCAATGAGAATACTGAGGTCCAAGGAAACAAGAAAATTTAATAAAATAGACTTTGGAAAAAAAAAAAAGCAGGCCTCCAACCTGCTGATTGAAACTGCCAATCCAGTGTACTTTCTTGTCCAGCCTATGTCTGTTGATTTAACATTGAATGGGAAGTTCATTCTCAGTGCCCTGTGATAGCAGGGTCTCAAATAGTCCATCTCTATTATTTTTCCAAGGAAAAGACAAAGGTTAATTAACAGAGATGCAGGGGATTCAGAAACTTGCCTTAAAGATTCAGTGTTCACTGGTTTCTTTTTAAATTCATGAGTGCCAATATATGATGGTAGTGTTGTGAAGGTGACTTAGTACAGGTTCAGTACATTTTTGCAGATATCTACAGATAGAAGGAAATCATATTAGATATATGAAAAAAATCAAGATTTTTCTAAAATAAAATTGATTGGGTAATTATTTCTCCATGCAATAATTCACTAGAGAAGTCCCATAAATACTCAGTATTTAAAATCAATTTTGTTCTCAACAAATGAGTTTATATTAAACTTTTCAGGATTACATCTGGGTATCTCCCAAGGACTACATAAAGTTTCAAGGAGAGAAATGGTTTTTAAGGTGTGCACAAACTCACAATCCTGCCTTTTCAAAGCAACACATTCTTTAACCAGGCTGGAAGAAATAGCCTAGATCTAGTCATTGTTCAAACACAGTGGAAAGGCGAATACCCCAGGTGGAAAGAGATATAACAAACATTGATTGCACTTTGTCCAATTCACCCATAAAAACTGCTGGCAATAAAAATAAATGTGTTTTATTCTGCTAAAATCTGTATTATCCAAAGATGAGTTGCTCTGATTTGTTGTTAACCAACTCATTTTCAGCTGTCTGGATTGCATATTTTGAAGCAAGAAGATATTTGTAGGATAGAGAGGGTAAACTAAACAGAATCTTCACAGCATCATTGACAGATTGAAATTGAATTTTCGCCAGTGCTATCCCTGATAAGAAAATGATGGTGTGATTGATTCCATGAAGGAAACAAAGAGTCTGAGAGCATCATTTAGAATTCAAAAACTAGATCTGGTGTTAGGACTACCTGAGTAAAAATACTGACTGTGCCTTTACTAACCACATTAAGGGACTATTGTAAGTGCTCTAAAACTTTTTTCCTAATTTTCATTGTCCCTCTCTGGAAAGTACCATGACAATTTAGGAGGTAATGTAACAAAATATTCAATAAAGAACCAGTTAAACATATTGTATGTGTGAAGTAAAACTTAGACTTTACTACCAGCTGCATGTGCTACAAGTTTTTTTGAAAAAACAAACTGCATCTTAGGATACATTTTAAAACATACCTAAATGTATATATATCACATACATGCTATAAATAAATTATATAAACTATACATGCAGCATATTATATACATATATATGTGTGTACACTAGATATGTATGTGAATATATATAGCAAAGTAACCCTTTTATACCTATTGATAGATGAATTTATTCATTTATGGATGAATTTAAACTTGCCAGAAGTTGCTATACTTGTTATACATAGATCTGAGGTTCATAACTGGATATGACTGATTTTAAAACCATCTATACTTTTTCTAGAATGCAGCTCATTTGAACCTATCACGTAAATCAACTTTTTTAAAGTTCAAAGTGAAATCATTGACTTGTATTGCCTTGAAGTTGTAAGACCTTCATAATATAATCAAAAATTTTAAAATTTGAGGGGAAAACCTATCATGTCCTTTCAAATGGGTATTGAAGGAAGTTTGCCCTTTTCCACATAGTATATGAATCTTTTTAGGAATAAAGGACTTAATTTTACTGTTTCCCAATGGTCATGCAATCTATACTTGAACATTTTTGAAAATTTTGATAAGCCTATTAGGAACATGTTCCTTATAGAAACCTAAAATATATTTTTTTTCCTGATTTCTCCCATTGTCCTTATTTTACCTTTTATTATTTCTACCTGATAGGCCTAGCACAGAGATAAACTGAGGCATCAATATAGGCTCTTATGGAAAGGATGAATAGAAGCAAGAATTGCCCCCACTCTTACCCTGACCAATAAGGTGACTATCCAGTACTACATGTTCCTGGAAACCTACATTGCAAGCTCTATATCTATTGAATTCACGTTTTGTTGGTGAGACACAAGAGACATAGATAGAGGCTGTGAATTATATTCAGATTCAAGTGGAGCATCTCAATCATCAGTAATCTGTATATTAGGAAGCAGTATAGGATGCACAGGGCTCAACCACCTGGGAAGGAGGTAGATGGTGGATAAGATACAATGAGAGGGTGTAGGCCCAGTCGAGGAACAAAGTCAAAATCAGAGCCCACATACATGAAGCCTACATGGGAAACAATTAGGAAGGTGAATAGTAGAATTCCTTAACTCACTATTCATCAAAAGTTGCTATGAACTATCTAATACGTTTTATGTGGCACCAAGATAAGGACTGGAGACACAATGGAGAAGACAGATCAGATTTCTAGTCTCATAGGCAGGATGTACTTCAGGATCATCCTATGTCAGGCTCATTCTATGTCTCAAGTCTGTAACTTTGAGCCTCTGGATTCAGTACATTTTCAGAATTATATAAATGTATTCTATTTTTATATCTCTATTATGTTACAACATAACAACTCTTCAACAATGTACTAAAATAAATTGGGCAAAGGAATTTCTTGTGGGAGTATTTGCGTCACCCTTTCTTAAAGAGTAACATTGACACATTTGTTCAAATACATTAGCACTCCTACCAGTTTTAATGTGAACACGAAGTTCCCATGTCAAAGTATAAAAAGAAAAAAAAAGAAAAAAATATATATACCTGCCCACACTATTTCCTCACAGGACAGAATATATCCTGTGGTTGCACATGAATGAGCATTGACAAGTGGCAAATGCTTCTTCTTGCCTTATTTTCTCCTGGTGACCTGCACCTGACATTCAGGAAACTCAGATTTGCCGTAGATTGTCACTTTCATTATGAAATAAGGAGGGCTAGGGGGGAGGTAGGAGAAGTGAATCAGCCACTTACAATTCACTGACCTATGCTTTTGGCATCCCCACATTCTTCACCACATTAGCAACTGAAGTTGTGAGATACATATAGATTTGTGTGTGTGTCTCTGTACAATTTCAAAGATACAGAACCCTTTCTTACACACACACATATACGTTTATATATATATATATATATATATATATATATATATATATATATATACACACACACACATATGTAACTTTAGAAACCTTAAACAGATTAACTTATCAATTAAACATTGCTCTTGGTGTAAACCTGGTTATGGACCTCTGAGAGAGGGATTGGAGGTGGTGACTGACTCCAGCTCACCCCTCACTATATTGATAGAATGTTAGTCTTAGGCCAGAGCACATGTAACCCATTTCATGATACAAAAAGACCAGGAAGGCACAGAAGTATTTTCTAAGTCTTGAGAAAATGAAGTATAGGGGAAATGAAATTGAAAGACACATTCAATTTCAATCCAATAAGTTCAAGGTGAATATTTTCATAAGGTATAGTCTAGGTACTATGAACTATAGGAAATTCTTCCCTTATGATTACCTAGTAGATTCAAATGGTTTTTTCCTGAATCAACTTAGAGAAGGTGATTCTAGAGACAGCTTATTGGAAGAGATGTGTTTTTGAAGCAAATACTTTCTGGAAAAGTTTATGTTTAAAAATCTTTTCCCCAAACCTCCCATTTTGTGATCTCATCTTTGATTTCATTGACTTTGGTACTTTTCAGAGACTCAAACTCTAGGATTGATTCTACTGGCATTTACATGTACCATGGTTCTTAACTTACTACATAACAGTGTCATTGGCCTTGCCCTCAAGGACCATAAGACTTAAAGAACAGAGGTAGATGCAGAAAGCTATGTCCAATTCTGGTCTCTATTTGAGAACAGGAAATATGTTGAAATAGCCAAAAACACACTTGAGACCCTACAATAAAGTATCAAAAAAGAACAGTTTCCAAATGAGCTTGAAAGTATTTTTCTGAGTTTGCTAACCCGTGCATAGGGACATTTTTATAAAAGGAAGAAGGCAGGGAATAAATATTCATGTTTATGTCTCTATCTTTGAGAGCACAAAAGAGAAAAGAGCTGAGTGCTAATTGCCTCAGATGATCTGTGTCATTGGGCGTGGGGTAGGGTATCACTTGACTGTTTCTCTTTAAAAATTATTTTTGCTATAGGTTTCTCTCATTATTGCATGCTAGGAAATTCAAATAGCTCAAAATGCACTAATGTTCTGGTTTCCCCCATTTATGTTCCCATAGGTTATCAAGATAATATTTTCAAGGTGAAATCATATATGAAACAAAGAATGTATCTCTTTGATCACCACAAGCAAACCCTTATGTCCAAATGGACAAGTTACTTGGAATCTGGGCCCTGATATGAAAAACCTATGAGACTCTTTTGCAAGTTTTCAAATTGTTTATACTCCTAAATAATTTGCATGTTTGGGATTCAAAACAACCTTGCATTTAACAAAATATTTCTGGCCCATTAATTCCTGGACATTACTGGCCATATTGCAGCCTTTGCAGAGTGCATTTACCACATACTATTGGTACTGTAGACCCAACCTTTATTCTTGACATGACTTCTTCCTCTGATATCTAGAGACCAAAAAAGGGCATTTGCCATGCTCAAGTTCGCCCTCCTCACTTAGGTCTATTATAAGGGACCTTCAATTAACCCGAGAACTAATCTTCTTCCCATCAAACTCAATAAATCCCATCTCATTTCACAAAAACCTGGAAACATTGATGTTTTAATAATGTCCCTGTTTCTGAAGACAATGGACTAGAAGACAGCAGGTCTTTCTAGCTTCTTCTCAGATGTCTTTAGTCAAACTCCTGAGATAGCCCCTGCCGGTCGTGGGGGAGGGATAACAGGGAGCATGCTCTATGAAGTGCCGACAGCAGAACTTGAGTGCCCACTGGACGTTAGAGTCTCAGGGAATTAAACCTGAGACTTTGCCATATTTGATCATTTCTGTACCCCTGCTCTTCTAGGGCTTCTCCAGAGATGTCATGTATAGCTAACTGGATCCTCCTTAAAGAATCAGTGGGCACTGCACTGTGGGACCAGGACCCCATTGCCTGGGTGATCAACAATTCCATGAACTTCCCCTTGATTTGATGATGTGCTCCAGAAAGATATGGGCTTGAGCTTTCACATTATCAGTGTCCTGCCTCTTTGCTAAACTCTCTCTCCAACCACTCTAGGAGTTAGTTTCTCATCCACCTCCTTTCATATACATCAGGATAAACTCTCCCTTTTTCCTCATTAACAGAACATGCCCACTAAGTGTTTGGACCTTTTACCACCATGGATCATGCTCAGTACTATTTCACTCTGACATGAGGGTAGCGCCTTTTTATCTTTGTTTCCTCTCACATAGGTATTAGATAATTTTTACCAACTAGCCCATATGCTAAAAATGTCTTAGATCTAGATCAAAGAAATCAGGGATGAACTCAAGGACTGAAAAGATAGAAATCATAAATGTTTGATTAATTAATCAAGACTATCTACCGAATTATACATCAGAACAAGTTTCCCTTCTGTTACCCACTATAAATCACTCAAGACAGGGATACTCAGCACCCTCACCTGATGTGAGAAGCATGCTATTTTCCTCTTCTTCCAAAGGCACTCTCAGAAAGAACTTATGCTACTACATAAGGTCATGATTCTGCAATTCAGCAACCATCTCATATACTCCTAAAGAGCAATTTCTAGAACTTGAAAATCCATGCTAGCAACTTTGCAGTCTTGCATTATCTGAACCTGTGTCTTAACACCTACACATTTTCCATTTATATTACATTAGGCTCTTTCTATGGACAGTCCTTGTCAGAGAGTACCATGGATTTATGGACACAGAAATGGGATTTGATAGTATAAAATGGATGTGGTTGCTTAGAGTAAGGATGTTGAATGAGCAAGGTATAAATTCCCAACACTGCGGTCTCAGTTATTCTAACATGTACATGTTCAGGGGAAGGTAGAAGACTTATGAAGGGTAGTCAGAAAAGTATTGATAGATTCCTACATTGTTTGAAGGAGGAAACAGTCAACTATGTTGAATGTCTCTGAAAGTTTAATTAAAAATAATGATTAAAACTATCTCTGAAATTTGTCAATAGCATGATGTTAACATAAGTCAAGGTAAAGTTGTAGGGGAAATGGACTGCAAAGGATTTGAGAAAACACATATACAAACACTTTCAAGAAGTTTGCCTGTAACCAGGCCTGGGGGCACACACTTGTAATCCCAGCAACAAGGGAGACTGAGGCAGGAGGATTTCAAGTTCCAAGACCGACCTCAGCAACTTAGAGAGGTTGTAAGGATTTAATGAGACAATGTCTTAAAACATTAAAAAGGAGCATGGGGAGTGGTTCAGTAGTTAAGCAACACTGGGTTCAATCTCCAATAAAAAAAAAAAAAGAGGATGAAGAAGTTTGCCCATAAAGAAGAGTTAAAACAACAAGATCAAGAATGGAGGTTGGATATGTCTAGTCAGGAAACAGTGCAATACTGTGCAATAGTCCTGCCTTATCTGGGAAGGTTGCATTGTAAGACCTCCAGTGGATGCCTGAATTCAAAGATAATATCAATATAAAATTATATTTTATTATATAAAATATATATAATAGTTTCCCCACTTATATGTTTACAAATTTAATGCCTTTTTAAGGCACTTACCACACATGGTGGCCATAATTTTTCATTTTGAGGTATAACAGCAAAACTAGCACAAATTTGTTTCCTTCTTCATACTTTCAGAGAGAGAAGATTGATTCTTAATACAGATCTTAGTAACATTAGCATGCTTTTCTTCCTTTCTTACTAAATGGGCAACTTTCACCTTTGCACTTAAAGAAGCACCTTATGACTTCTCTTTCATATCTGGAATGCAAGCATCATATTCTTGTGCTTTGGAGCTAATAAGTAATATAAGGGTGCTTTGAACACAGCAATACCACAATTGGATCTGAGAACCAAGGTGCTGCTAAGCAGGTAGGCAGTGTACACAGCATGGACCTGCCAGACAAAGGAATCCTGGGTGGAACAGAGTGGGACAGCACAAGATTTCATCACATAAAAAAAAAAAATAATAAATAAAGTCCTAAATAAATACAGACATGCCACATTCATGCATTGAAAGAACCAGCATAATAAAGATGTAATTTCTCCCCAAATTGATTTAATATTTGAGAAAGATTTAATGCTTAAGAAAGATTTAATATTTAAAAAAGAATAAAGTAGAATAAATCACTCTACTCAATATGAAGATCTACTTATTATATAGCTACAGTAATCCAGACAATATAATATTTCTGGTAGTACAGATACACAGAACAATGGAATAAAATAGGGAACCCAGAAGTGGAACTAAATGAATATACTGAAAAATAATTGCTTATCAAGGTATAAAAGAAATTCTGTGGAAGAAAGATATCATTTTTAACAAGTTATGGACATACATAGTTTGAAAAATAAAACATTACCTAGACTTAAGACATTATTCAAATATTAACTCAAAATAGATCATGGGTAAAATGTAAAACATAAAACTATAAAACCTGTAGATTTTTCTTTGTGTACATCTTTTATATGTACATGTATGTACACACACATATAGGTAACAAATGCATTAGAATACAAAAAGATTCTCCTTGACTTTTGATGGGGTTTTATCTTAATAAACCCATCATAAGTTGAAACTATCTTAAGCCCAATATGCATTTAATACACAACCTACTAAACATTATTGCTTATCATCACATTACACCATAGAGTATCAGTTGTTTAGGGATCATGTGGCTAACTGGAATTAGTTCATTGCTGCTGCCCATCATTGCAAGAGGGTATCATATCACATAATTGTTTGCCTGAAAAAATCAAAATGCAAAATATAAAGTACAGTTTCTACTGACTCTGTATCACCTTGGTACCATTGTTAAGTTAAAACATTATTAGCCATTGTAAGTAGGGGACCATCAATACATGTGTGTGTGACTACATCACTCCCTCCTTATACCCTTATATACATTTTTACCTTTTACTGTTCTGGTTATCCATGGTCAACTGCAGTCCAAAAATATTAATTGAAAATTCCAGAAATAAACAATTCATAGGTTTATGGGTTCTTATTAAAAAAAAAAAGATTTCATCACATTACTCAAAAGAGTATGCAATTGAAGTCTTAGGAATCGTTTATTTCTGGAATTTTCCACTTAATGTTTTTGAACCACAGTTGACCACAGGTAACTAAAATGACAGAAAGCAAACTTTAAGGTCAGAAGGGACTAATAATAGTCTGCAATAACTGCCATAACTTGAGGATTACACTAAGCATTTTACACGTGGTCTTAGTGTAATCCTCAAGTCAGTACTAGGTAGCAGATACTATTATGATCTCCATTTTACCTGTAAGGAAATTGAGTGGCACACACTGTCACCCTAAGGTTACTTTGCTGAGATTTCAATACGGCAGTCCAATCCAATGCTTGCATTGTTAACTACTGTACTATTCTGTCTCACCATATGATAATGGCATATTTGGAAGGTGCAGAGTCTCTGCTTTGGCTTTGCCATTCACATTCTGTGTGACTTCTTACCACTCAATTTTTCTAAGCTTGTTATCTGTGTGTACAACACATCTATTCATAAAGAAGAAAAATGTACAAAAACATTGCTATTTCATGACATCTCCATCACTCATGAATAGGCTTGAAATTTTGGAACATTTCATCTATTCCTCAAAAGGAACAAATAGATATTTCAAGAATTCTGAAGACTATTCCTTTATTTCTGTCCCTCAGAAGGCAAGAAAAAATACAGCCTCACATAAAGAAAATGATTCTAATAGAGATAGAGTGTTCTAGGGGGATCTGGTTGAAAACACTTAAAGTCAGATATGATAAAGTTCCTGAAAAGAACCTTGAGAGGCGACTGCTCTGACAGGGAGAGAGAGAAATGATATGCTCGGGTCCCCTGGGCTATAGCAATGTGATCCCAGGCAGAGTAGGAAGATGGAGAGCACAGGGTCTTCTGAAAGGGCAGCGTGAGCGCTACTGGAGGGAAACCTGGCCTTTGGGTACACGGTGGCAAGGACTCAGTCCTTTGGAATTCTAAAAGCATTCAGGTCCTCGGCTGTAGAAATATTATCTTAGACTAGGAAAACTATTCTCATCAGTTTAAAATGACTCTTATCTTCCTCTCTTATTACTGTGATGTATGTAACAGGATGGGCTGCTTTTATTTAATTTTAAGAATGAAGTAGCACTCAATCCATCCGTGACAGCAATCATTTTCTCACTTTTATAGTTGTATAGTCGCAGCCGTCTTGCCTCGAATTCTTTCTCTTAGCTTTTATAGTCCTATAGAATAAAGCCACAGATTCATAACCAACTAGAAGCCTCAATACTTGATGAATGAATATGCACTCTTTGTAATATGGCCTCTGCCATGTTTCCAGCCTGCTGTTTGTCAATGCCCTTGCTAGGTACACATTTCCCAATCTGTGTATGCATATGCTGGCAGTTTTCACAGTAGATTCATCTCTCTGATTTGTATATATTAAGCTTTGTGTATTGTTCCCCATTGTCTGCTGTCTTACTTGGCTTAGGTTTCTGTAACAAAATACCATAAGTCAGATGACTTATAAACAGAAATTTATTTCTTGCAGTTTTGGTAGCTGAGAAGTCCAAGAAGAAGGTGCCTGAAGATTCAATCTTTGGCTAGGGTTACCTTCTTTAGATTTTAGACAGTCAACTTCTCATTTTCACTAGGTATAGAGACAAGAGAGAAGGAATCTTTGGAATCTCTTCTAGAAGAACGTTAATCTCATTTGTGAGGGTTCTGCCCTAGTAACCTCATCACAAAGTTCCTGCCTCCTAATACCTTTGTATCAGGGGTTAGGATTTTGACATATGGATTTGGGGAGGATACCGACATTCAGGACATCACATCTGCTTAGGCACCTTCATTCATCCTTGACACACAACTCACATGTCCCAGCTTCCCAAAATCCTCAGGGCTTCTTCCACAGCTCACTGTCAGTGTATCTCTGCTCATTCCTGTCATGTTATTTTTATTGACAACAGGCATTATACCACACTCACTTTGTTGTACAAAGTCCAAATCAAACTGTCCAGGATATAATTAATAATCATACCCATTTGCTTAATAACTACAATATAAATGATGAATCCAGGAATATAATTCAAGGTGCCCTGGTGCTTCTTGGTCCTACTATGTGCAGGATATTATTCTAGGGATGCTTTAGTCATTATCCTGACCGGAAGAAGGCACATATAAATGGGGAAATTGAGAGAGGTTGTGGGTAGGGTTAAGGGAAACCATCAAGGAATCCGGAACATGTAGGAGAGCAACAACCTGAAGGGCCAATGTGGGAGACACTTTCCCAGACCTGGGCAGAGCTTCATGCAAGAGCTAACTGCCTGCAAACTAGGAAATCAACTTGTAACCCATCACAAATGGAAGCCAAGAGGTCATCTACTGACTTGTATCTCCTACTATTCTATTCTACAAGGGCTTGGCATTGTACAACCCCAGTCAGAAGCCAGAGGTTAAAACATCCATGTGTTGCCAGCTAGAAATTCAGACTCTTGAGACCCTGAACATAGTGGAACCAGACACAGATGGAATTGAAGTACCACCCACCCACCCCCCCAAAAAAAAAAAGAAAAAAGAAAAGAGTACATCACAGACAATATCTAAATCCAAACTGGCTTCTTCAGCCAGCAGAGGCTAATGGAGGTCTATAGGGATTCTGGAAACCAAGGTAAGATAAGAAAATCAGAAGATCTTCCAAATTAGAAAGCAGCAAGGAGTGGACAAGCAGGATTGATACAGATAGTTCTATAGTGCTTCAGATTTAAGAACTGGGTAGAGTAACCAGATAAATAACCAGATGTGGTGCAATACTACAAGAATCCAGATTGAACAGGAGAGTTTCAATGAAAACTAGGTGGGGCGAAAAAGAATTCTCTAAGACAATAGATTTGGTTGTAGGTACTTCTCACAAAATACCTACAGATTTATTCATAGGTGAAGAACTGCTAAGTCTGCAGAGCTGGTTTTGGCAGATGCAGAAAAACTAAGATATGATTTCTACCTTGAGGAACTTTTTAAGTTGCTCAAGAAAAAGGCCAGATACAATTCAAGAGCACAGTCAAGAGCACATGCTAGCGTTTTAGGTCTCTGATAACTTCTTTGATCCTAGACTTCATCTCTGAAAACTGTTTTTGAAACATTTCCAGAAATAAGACCCTGAAATTCCTTGACACTATAGGCATTATACTTAAAAAGTAAAAGTATATATATGTATATATGTGTATATACATATCTATGTATGCATATACATGCAATTATTGTTCTTAAAATACCAGTTAGTTGATTACTGTGAGTTTAAGTTTTAATCAAATATCCACACATAGGGTATGACCAACATTTTATTTCCAATCATTCTCAGCTCATTCAAGAGAAAGGACATTTCCACAAGAAATGGAGGGTTCCCATTCCTCTACACCACCACATAGTGTTGCTTCTCCTGCAGTGCAGCTTCAACCCAAGTCTTTTGTAAAGGCAAGAGGCAGAATCTCAACTCAACCTAACTGAAGCAGGGATGGACACTGGGTAACACTGGGCTGCAGCCAGGTTGTAGTACTTCTAGATCTAGGATCCAAAAGGTTCTGCCTTCACAGGGCTCTCTTAGTCTTTGTTTGGCTTCTTCTGCAGATTCACATACAATGATGAGAAAGATGGTCATCTACAAGATAAGTCCCTCATCCTTCCATTTTATCAGCTTTGGAGAAAATATAGAATGCCCGACAGGGGCATGATGAAATGTCCTGCAATTGTCCCCAGTCTTGATCTTGTGCTCATCAATGTGACAGGAGTAGGGATAAGATTGTGTGTGGGAGGGTGGATACAGATTCCATTAATTCATGGAAATGATGTATTTCTCTGTCTTTTCATCCATCCATCTATCCATCCATCCATTCATCCATTTGTAGCAGTCTAGAGAGAAGTCTTTGTATGAAGTACCAAGTATTCTGAATTATTGTAACTTGAATTGAACTGAAGTCCTGAATAGGAGAAAAAGAAAAGAAATTAAAAGGAATAAAGGAGATATTCATGCCATTACTGTACCATCACAACTACTTGGAGCATTCTACTTTAGTAATCCTAGCTCACAATCTTGTCCCTCTACTCAGTATCCTAAGATTAGTGGGATTTTAGATATAATCACTCAGCATTAATGCCCATCGTGTTAAATTGTAAAATACCTCCTACGCCCCTTCTCTCCTTCTGTTCCCTCTCACCTCCCAATTTCTCAGTTAACTTAGGCATGCCAACTTGTTCCTGCCAAGTGATTCAGCCCAGGAAGCTGACGTATGTCAATGCTGCAAAACGAAATTTATTTTCAGTTCCACAGCTCATCTAAAAAATTCTTCTAAATGTAGCAATCTATTCCACAATACAGCATGTTTATTTTCATAAAAAACAATGCACGCACTCAGCCTTTGAGTAAAATGATAGTAGAGAAAGACAGGCTACATTATCCTTTGCCCTGCCCCTCCTTGGCACGCTGGTCTGAGCTCCAATCCAATCAGCAGGGCTGTGCTTACTGTCTTACATAGAAACCAAACAAGGGTAAGACTATAAGGATATAACTGCTGGCTAGAAATCAATCTTATTGTGCCATGATCACTTTCATATTCACTGAAATTTCAGTTTCCCTGAGTGTTTTGACAATTACTGGAAGTTTCCCAAATGGAGAACTAGCAATTATAGTTTTCCAAGAAGCAACTGCCTTGGGGTATTTCAAATTGTTATAATGTTCATGGTGATCTTATTGTCCATTTATGTTTTATCAAGTTGACACTTTGGGAGATGGAAAATGTATGTTTCTATTATTTAAAGCAATATATAGTTCTTAAAGTGGCACATTATATCTGGCAATTGGACTGCACCATCAGCCCGTCTGAGAGCATGAGGTTGTTTGGGTGCCAGAAGAAGCGTGCTTTTTATTCTACTGACCTATCACCCTCATTCTGCTCCCTGGGAGGATGCCTTTGACCATTCTTCTCTGCCATCCCTGTATCTGTGAAAGGAAACATCCTGTGTGTCCATTACTCTCCTTGACCACATCTGCTGTGGGTTTTGGAGACCATGCCTTCTTCTGGAGTTGCAATAGTCTTTGAAACCTGACCCTTTTTCTCCAAAAGTTTGAGACCTAGGGTCTCTGACTGTTTGAAGTCTCTGAATAAATTTTTTAAAAATTTAGACCAGAGCTATGATTTCCTTAGCAGTGAGATCCCTTCAAAATTTAGCAGGACTTTGAGCTACTTGCTCTGGCCTCCATGTGCCGGCAGCCACACACCATGTGCTTTGAGCAGAAGAATTCTCAGACCCTGCGTATCTCCCTGCTCCCACCTCCACCATCCAGATCTCCTTAATTTCAATTCAGTGGCTATTTCTTTGAGAATCTCTGGAGATATAGGTGGGATGTTCATATTCCATATATGAGTTTTGCTCCAGATCACTTTATTCAACTGAGAAATTTTCTTTAGACCTTTCCTTCAATGTCTTGTGGCATCTCATCTTTAACTATTTGTCATCTTCTGCACAGCAAGATTCCAACTTCTGTACTTTCTGCTCCCTTTTCATTCTGCTTGTCTACTGACCAGTTCTTTTTGGAGATATATACTTGCAATACTCTTGCCAAAGGCAGCCAATAATAACCAATATGCATTAATATTCTTGTCCTATCAAGCCATTTCCCCGAAAAACACAAGTTGGAGGCATCCATTCTGCCTCCCAAGTTACTAATGGCAACAGATCTTCACAGCATAAAAGGGGCAGCTAACTTCTCACACATCCCAGCCTCTGGTGTTGACCTTCTTGTCGCCTAGAAATGAAGTCTATCCCATATTATGGCTTTGCTTTAAAGCAGCCTGATTCAAAAACACCAACTTTTTTCTTAGTCGAGCTATAACATACCATGTCTAAATAATTAATGCACCCTCAAATCATGGTGGTTTGACCCAATAAAAGTTACTTCTTGTTCACTGCACAGTTGAAAACGGGTTGAATGGCCTTTTTTCCATCTCTTAGGGATTTCTCTTGTAACCTCTGACTTTGTAGGTTGTCACAGAAAAAGAAGACAAAGCTGGAGGACTGTACAGGATGGGTTTGAACATCAGGTCTGCATGGGGGATTACTTTGCTATTGCCTATGTTCCTCTGGCTGGGATTCCATCAGCAGGCCCAGTGGAAGAAAATTCCTTGGGTGAGAAGCAGATTAGGCTCATATGAAGAATTTTACTGGTGTCTCTTCCTAGGGACTAAGCACACAACCTAAAATGAGCCATGCAAAAATGAGCCAAAAGAAAAAGCACACAGCAAGTCGCATGACAACTAGGCTCTGGAAGAAGAAATGTCAGGAACACATAGCCCTGATCCTGCCACAGGTAACTGCAAGCTCTTAGGGAAGAGCACAGATTCTGGTTTCACCATCTTTTGGCCATGGGACCTTAAGCAAATTTCTTAACCTCTGCACTTCAGTTTTTTCCCCTGTAAAATGGAACTAAAGAAAGAGGTGCTCTATCAGAGAGCCATAGGTCATATATAGAGACTAATTAGCAAAAGCCTGGAACACAATAAATGCAATAGAAGATCATGTAAGTGTCAAAGAAAAGTGTTAAAGGTCAGTACAGAGTACACCAGAGAATTAGCAAATGTGTCATTTTCTAGTAAAGCTACTTATTTGACTAGGAAGTTTTACACACACACACACTTTAAAAATCCTAGCTCACAGGACTCAAAAGCCAAACTAATAACTATTTTCATGACTCCGTGTTTGTCATTTTATTTTAGCTCCTTTAAATTTGCATGATTTATTTTATATTGTGTGCTAAGTCAATGGAAAGAGACACTAATAAAGCTTCTTACATCTTCATGTGAGCCTAATCTGGTTCTCACCTATCGAACAGTCTTAAATGTCAGAGAAGAATTATCAAGGACTGGAAAATTTATCAGGAACTGTATCTGTGTGATAAAATCTTGTCTTTTATTTATAAGTTAAGTTGTTAATTTACCAAAATTTAATAATCACTTAGTACATGCCAGAAATGGAACTAAACAACAGAAAAAGCTATAAATAATTGATTCTCCCTATGGCAGTAGGAGCAGATTGTGTGTGTGTGTGTGTGTGAGAGAGAGAGAGAGAGAGTGTGTGTGTATGTAGGAGAATTCATTATTATCCACACCGTTATGAATAAGTAATTGGAATTTGAACAGGTACCCTGGATGCTCTACTTTCTCCACTTATCATTGGATCAAAATTTGCTTCCAGGACTGTGTCATGAAAACGCTCACTCTCTTGACTCCTCTACCATGTCAGTCAGTGTGCTGGGAAGAAGCAGCCAGTACACCTAAAATGGGTGGATCGAAATAAGTTGAAAAAGAGAGAGACTAACAAAATGTGGGCAAAGGATGGAGAAACACAGAGATATGGTAGTACACCAGGGCACCATTGAGCACCATTACTACCCACAGCCCTGAGAGGAAAAGAGAGGGAGAGGTCCCCAGAAACCAGAGAGAGAAGGCTGCCCATCGGAAGGTGTGAACTTTGGTCCAGGGTGTAGCCAGCCCCACATGACCCAGTAGGAAAGGAGCCAGGGCAATAAATTCTCAAAACTTCACTTCCTTTGATCTCCTCCCAATGTTCCTCACTAGCCCGAACAAGTGAAGGCCAGGGAGCAAGGGATCCTGTTGATGAATAGGTTTTCATGTTTCCGCCTCCTAAATAGCAGAAGAAGGTGAGGACAGGAGTAAGAGGAGTTAATTAGAAGGCAGGGGGAGAGGATATCCAAGGTGAAAATGAAGCAGAATGACTCTGAGGAGTGAGGAGGACGGTCAGCATAACTGCTTTAAATAAGTAGTGCACTCCCCCAATGATGCAATATTTTAAAAATTTTATTAGTCAAGATTTTACAATGTACCCAACTTAATTTTCACGGAAACAGCTCTCTTCTATGATAACTATTACCATAGTTTATTAATATTTAATTATTTTATCACAGTAATAAATGAACCAGCAAATGTAGGCTTGGGAGCAAACATGTTTGACTCAGCAAATACATCACACATTGACAGGTGACAGCTGAAGGGTGCAGGTGGCACCCAGAGGCCTGTTCTGTGCCAGCATTGAGTGGTCCCTGGAAAGGGTCACTGTGATTTTTCAAGTGATGAAGCACATCAGTGAAACCAGAATCAGTGAAACCAGATCAGATTTAAAGAGTAGAGAAGAGAGGTTCTTGGTGAGGTTTTACGCTGAGTGTGTGACTGTATTCACTTGGTACCACAAATGGAGAAACATTTGTCTGGCTAGGATATTCTAAGTCATTTTTCCTAATCTGTTCTTCCTTACAGTATCAACAGCCTTCAGTTTCTTATCAAAGTTGTCACTGATCATCAGCATCTGTGTGGTCCTCGTGTCTGAAAATTTCATGGATCAGCCTCGCCTCCCCTGAAAGCTTGGTCCATTTTAACAGACCAGTTTTGCAGGCAACATAAATGATTAATGGATCCTGTGTGGTAAACTAGCAGCTTGTTTGGTGTTTCTGACCTGGGTACTTTAAAACTCATTACTGGTACCTACTGAAGCTTTTCTAATGGATTTAAAATAGATTTCACTACTGTTAACATGATTCTGCTCTTATGTTCAGGTTGCTTGTTGATGTGTTATTACTTGTCATTGTTAGGCACTATCAATAGACTTACATCTTTAAAAAATCTATATTCAGGGTGACAGTTGATCATATTCTATTTAGAAAAGAACAGTATTTAGCATTAAGTTACATGTCTGTTCCATGGGCCTTTGACACAGCACTTTTTTAAAGTAAAATTTATGTTTTTAATGTTACAAATGAAGGTAGATCTATATTAAAGTAGTGCCCTGGAGTAGGCCCCATAAGGAACCCTGGCTTTGTTGTTCAACATATCTTCTTTAACGTAGTTGTAAGGATGCTTGCAAGCACCTTGCCCTGCCTCTTCCTCTATGGGCAAGGGCATATTCCAAATGCACCAATCAGATAAGCTTTCTCTAATCACTGTGATCAGGTCATGAATGGGCATGTGATTCAAGCACAGGGCCATCTCTTTTTCCCTCAAGGTTTAATATACAAATGATGGGAAAGATTGTCTTTCTTCCTCTGGGATGGCAAGCAATGAAGGTGATGTTGCTGTCACAGATACCCTTCCTTCTTACAAGGTAGAAGCACTTCACAGTGGGAAAATGAGAATAACTAATAAGGGCAATAGCCTAACTTAACACATGTGGGAAAAGATTTTATTACCAGTCCTTTCTTTGCTGGATATTATAAAATCTAGAACCTCATTGCATTCCTATATGACTCATGTATGCTAATCTGACTTCAGCCATTGGGGGTTTAGATATCTGTTCGTTTAGAAAAGCCGGGAGACTAATGATGGACATCCTGAGATTGCATTTTGTGTAGGAAGAAAATTGGGGTTAACAGATGATGGAGAAATGAATGTGACTAATAGAGAAGAAAAGAAAAAAAAATAAGTAGAAAATAAGAAAAAAAATTAAAACCACAAGCAATAAGCTACTAAATCTATATTAAAAACCAAATTGTAATCAAACTTGGTGTTTGCTTAAAGAATTAAAATAGATGAAAGACAGATGGTAGAATTTTTAAAAGACTTATAAAGCCTTATGCTTTTAAGTTTCAAGATTCCAGAAGTACTGAAGATATCAGCAGCCAAGAAATGTTATAAAGGGTCATTCAGGGAAATCGAATGCATTAGCAAAGGAGTGTCAAATGAGTAAATGAAATGGCACACTGGAAGAGGACAATCAGGAGGCATTCATATTCTTAAGTGTGAAATAACTTAGAAAATACAATGTTTATGGCAAAAACTTCTGAGGACTTTGCCACTTCAAATAATAAAGTATGACAAACTTAAAATAATATCCCCACGACCTAATGTAGGCAAATCTGTTTATTGGTATTTAAAAATTGCATTTGTCTAAGGAAATATCATTATGAAGAGGAGGCAAATAAAAAGGAAACTCCAGAAAGACAGAAGCACATACAATTAGATCCAGTAAAAGTGAGGGACTGCCTTACTTGCCCAAAGATTTTAGGAAAGAAAGTATTTCAAAGAAGTTTGTCTAAGTTGGTGGAACTTTCTTTATTGATCAAATTCTTAAACAATGTTAGCTATTTTAGAGGAAATTTTTATGAACAGTCATACTTGCACTCGTTCCTTCAAAAGAACGTATGAATTAGAAAAACATTTTCAATAATTGAAATGGCTGTTATGAATATGAGTACCATAAAATAAGAAAGTCACGGGGCTCTTATCATTGACCCCAGATGTCAATGCTTTCAGAATTTTGATATTGAATTTTTATTTTATGTATTTATTTTTCTTTCTTTCCTTCCACTGAGTTGCCATTTATTTATTTTTATTATTGCTTGAGTGCTTTTGCTATCTCGATAGCTAATCATTACATTTAGGGAAACTTAGTCACTAAGGAAGAAGAATTGTGTGCAACCTGTAGTCAGTGAATAGAAGCTTCAAACCACACCGTGGTAAAGTTCATGGGCTCACTAACCCTTCAACTGTTCTAGGTCCCAGAAAACCTAACATCTTCTCTTTCTCTCTCTAGCTCTTATTCATTTTTGTGTATTTCACTGTACCCTGATAGAGACAACCTAGAAGTTATGAACTATGTATGTGGCATAAACAAAGGAAGGAGCTCTTAGTTTACAACTTAATAACAGAAAATTATAACTTTACTTGTATACTTCCAAGATATATCAAAGACAGAATGAGAAAGACTTCAATATAGAAATTTTAGATGGGAGTACTAAAATGGCAGTACAAAAATTTGAATTCTGAAATTTCAACCATAAAAGAGAATTTCTATGTAAAGATTTTAAAATTGTTTGAAGAAACATCTGTCTCATACAATATAGTACATCATTGCCAATTATGTGAACCTAGAGGCTTCAACCATTAAAACTGAGAGATTTTGAGCAAGGAAATGACTAACTCACTTTATGATATTTAGAGAATTACATTTAGATACTGATTATGACTCACTGAACCCAGAACCAATCTGACTCATCTTTGCATCTCTTGCCATACCTGGTCCAGTACTGCACAGAGCAGGTACCCTCAGAAAGCTTGTAGAATGTCTGTCAACTTTACAAAACTCAAAACACATTGTTGACTGCCTGGGTAAATAGATAAATATGTATTAGGGTATATAGATAAATATATTGGGGAAAAATCACTCATGAGATATTCAATCAATTATAAACCCAAATACTTAATTCCTTCCAAAGATATTTATTGAATCTTTAAGATAAATGTATCAATAACAGAATCTCTGCCCTGAAGAGGACTATAGTTCCTTTGAAGAATGCAGTATGCATCATGATACCTAAGGCTTGTTTTATTTCTGCTATATTTGGCAGCACATCTATTTAAAATGTCAAATAAAACTGAAATTTTGAAAGTTTTATAACATTATTCCTTACATTTATTACTTTCATTCAAAATAGTTGATGCAGTTTGTAAACTCTGAAGTACAGTCCTCAATTCGGGATGATTTGATTTATGCCTTTTTGTCTTTACAGTGGTGTAAAAGTGATATGCATTCAGTAGTGACCAAACTTCAGTTCTAAATTTCAATCTTTTCCCAGGACAGCAAGGAGCAAGGCGATGCTGGGCAGAGGCAGCAAACTGCAGCTCAGGGTCAGCCACACAATCACAAATGTAGCCACCAAGACTGTGAAGTGCCCTGCATGTCTCAGCAGTTGAGGAGCACTAAAGGCATTTCAACTTGGGATATTTTCAGCTTACATTGGATTTTTCAGGTTGTAACCTCATTGTAAGTTGAGAAGCATTGGTACTCAATTTCATTACTCTTCATTATTTTTTTTAAAGACCAAAATCTTAGTAAAAAGAAAAAAAATATGACTTGCCAAAGGTTACTCTGGTAAATCTAAAATTAAAGGATGTATTTCAGCAGTTCACAGTCAGAATTAAACCTTTCTTTTGCTTGTGAAACTGATTTATCCATCATGTGCACTGATAATTTGAGTATTATTTAATGATGATGAATTTGTGCCTTTCTTTTATTAACCTTTTGCATTTTGAAATTTGTGAATAACCTGGTTCAAGATCTTTGTCCTTTTATTCCAAGTTATTGAATGTTTGATTGTCAGGGTAAGTTAATTTCTCAAATTGCTATTTTTAAAATAATTTAGGTAAGCCAGGCATGGTGTCATGCTTGTTTAATGACAATTATTAGGAAGCTGAAGCAGGAGGATCACAAGTTTGAAGCCAGTCTCAGCAACTTAGTGAGACACTGGCCTCAAAATAAAAAAAACAAAAAAATAAAAAGCTCTTGGGGTATAGCTCAGTGGTAGATCACCTCTGGGTTAAATCCTCAGTACCACACATACACACACACACATACACACCAAAAAAAAAAAAAAAAACTTAGGCAAGAAATACTAAATGTTTACATGTTTAGGATCTACATTTTGAGAAACCATAATCAAAATAAATTAACTCTATGTATGGTTTAGAAACTCACAAATCAATGGATGATTATGTACTTTACTGAAGTACTGTATACATTTCCCTAAATATAACATTAATAAAAATTGCAACCTCTTGTTTAATATCTATATTTATTGTTACACTCTAAAGCCCCACGTGAAGCAAGGATATATTAGTATGACATGCCATCATATGCCTATTGTCACACACCAGTGTCTGATGACACTCACCTCAATAAGTGTTAGCTGAATGGAACAAAACTGAATAGTTGAAGCAGTATAAAAGTCTTTTCAATCATTTACAAAAAGACATATAATACAGAAAGTCACTTTTCTGGCTGCTCTGTGACATGAAACTAAGAAAGCAGATAGGCAGTATCTCAGCAATGCAGATGAACAAAAATGTAATACGGGACATTCACAGCAAATCAGGGACTCGGGAGGTTGGATATAATAAGGAAAAAAATCCCCATCACCACAGCCATTGCTGCGACCAGAGTCACCAGCCAGAGCTTAGAGATCAAGGAGAGTTTAGAGAGATCGAGGGACACTGCCCGACTAAACTGAAAGGAGTGCTGCACAATATCCTTGTGCAGAAAGTAGCCGCCATCTCTTCAGGTTGTAGGCAGAGGACAGGAAGGAACCATTCTGCAGCTTGGCACAGGGACCGGCAGCTGAGAGGGCAGATTTCTGGCAAACCCACACTGCATGACATAGAGTGTGCCTAAGTGACCATGAGAAAATCAAACATGAAGAGAGGTTTACACAGGGGACAACTGGTCATGGAAACCCACCTGGCTTTCCCCTCCCGCTCCTCCTGGATGCTTGCAGGACGGGCTGGGAGAGACTCTCCTAGGCAGGAATTTGAGAGGGCTGGGGCAGGAGAGATTGCAGTTGGGAGACTGAACCTGAGACCAGAAAGTGAGAGAACTGCAGGAGAAATAGTTGACTAAGAATTGACTCCTCAACTACACCAGTGGAACCCTGCAGAGATCCCTGGGGTGCGGTCTTTCAGTGCAGACCAGCAATTGCTGGGCCCTGGAGATGTGCTGGTTTAGTCTTCAGACCAATTGGCATCCAGCACAGACTCTGGAACCCAGCTAAGCCTAAACCCTGCCTCCAGGAATTCCACCTACAGGATTACCTCTCTCACTCCAGGAACCCCACCCAACACTGCTGAGAAGGGAAGCTGAGAACCCTGAACTCCAATGGACACAATGCTTTAACTTTTCATTGAGGTTTTTTTTTTTTTTCTTTTTTCTTTTCTCTGTTTAATTGTTAACATCAACCTCCATTGTTCTCTTTTACTCTTCCTTTAATTTTTTATTTCTATCTTCTTTCCTCCTCCCTCATAATCATTACATCCTCCATTATGTCTGTTCTGTCCCAGTTGACCATTCAAAATTGTAAACCATTTTGCAAACTTAACTGTTTTTACTGTGGGCAATAACTGATAATACCATTTCTGTTTATTGTGACAATTAGCATTGCAGATGTCTTATTAGGAACTATTTGATTTAATGCTATATATTGTTTGCATTGGTTGTTATTATTTGTCTCCCCCTAAGCAGAGAGGTACTGGAAATCTTCAGGGACACTACAAGTCCACAGGGCAGAAACTCTACTACCTCAGATCCATACTGCTAGATGGGTAGACACACAAATAACAAGAAAAAGCAAGGAAACAAATCATCCCAAGCAAACAAAGATACTTGAATAACAGAATCTAGTGACACCACGTGGAAGAAATTTAGACTTAACAGACATATATAGAATAGTTCATCCATCAAAAACTGAATACACTTTCTTCTCAGCAGCACATAGATTCTTCTTTAATATAGACCATGTTCTATAAGTTATCACCTATGTTGGTATAGAATTACAATATTACCTTAATATATTTTTAGCATCTGTAGGGTTATTTTGACAGCTCCCTTGATATTGATATTATTTTTATGTTCTTGCTTTTTTCTTGATTAGACTTGTTTGATTTTTATCAAATTTTAGTTGTATTATTTCTTCTCTATTTCACATATTTCTGCTCTTACTCTTCTTTGTTCCTTTCTGCTACCTAATTTGAAAATAATTTGATTGTTAATCTAGTTTCTTTCTAATATAAGTACTTTAAGTTATAAATGTTCATCTGAATACTGTTTCATCCCAGAGATTCTAATGTTTTAAGCTTTTATTATCACTTAGTTCAAAAGCACTTTTTATTTACTTTTCTTGTGCTTTCTTTTTTGACCTGTGTGCCACTTTTGAAGTAGATGTGATGTGGGGGTGGGATTCTATATACCTTAAGGTAATTGATTTATAATGTAATAAATCATGGAGGAAATATAGTCTGCATGATTTCAAGTTTTAACAAGTACTGAAAACGTATAATAAGAAACTGCTGCATGCAAAGGAAATTAAAACTACATCAAAGGAAATTCTAATTCTAATACCAAATTTTAATATATTTATAGAAGTGTAAGTGTAGTTAAATATATGTAGATGCATCTATTTTTAATGCCAAATCTCCCAAGTCATAGAATTTGAGTGCTGAGAATGTCATAAGAATAATGGCAATAATAAAAGAACATATATAAATTTTATCAAGTCCTAAATATATACAAGTGTGCTAATCAGTTTTTCCATTCCTATAACAAAATACCTGAGATAAATCCACTTAAAGAGAAAAAAGATTTATTTTGGTTCACAGTTCTGGAGGCTACATACAGTCCATGGTTACTTGGGCCTGGGTGAGGCAGCACATCATAGCAGGGAGCACATCATAGAGCAAGTTGTTCACCTTGTGGTGACTGAGCAGTTAACAGAAAGGAAGAGTAGAAACTGGGGTCCCAGTATCCCCTCCAAGGGCATGTCCCCAATAACCTAATTTCCTCCGATTAGGCCTCAGCTCTTAAGGTTTACCATATCCCCATAGGGTCATGGCTGGGGACTAAGACTTTAACACAAGGGCCTTTGAAGGACAATTAAGATTCAAACTACCATAGGGACTACGTGATTTGCGTGTATTAATTTAATTCTCACAAATGCCCTACTAGTTAAGCACGATTTCATCCCCACTTTACATTCTACAGATGCTACAAAATAAATGGAAAGCTATGTCACTCTTGAATTTTGACCAGTTTCTCATGTGACTACTGGAAAGAAGACTGAAAAGAGAAGGAAACGAGAGAAGAGAGGAGGGGAGGGAAAAGGAGGGGAGGGGAGAAAGAGGACTGGAATATAGCTCAGTGGCAGACTGCTTGTCCAGAGCGCATGAACGCATGAGGCCCTGGGTTTGCTCCCCAGCATTGCAAAATAAGTAGGGAAATAAGCAAGTGACTCAATAAACAAACAAACAAAAAGGAAAAAGGACAATTCCTGGTCAGAACTTGTTAAATACAGATCACTCAGTTAGAAATTAGGTTATACCACCTGGTACAGGAAGCAAAGGTAGTTCATCAGGTGTGACTCCACAGTGCGCAACTGCAGGACATTCCATTGGTTTTGAGCATCAGACTTGCTTTGTGTACTACATAGGGTGGAAAGAAATGACTTAAGTAAACAGAAAACAGCAAATTGCCCTAAATATCCTAAGATTTTAGATATGCTGAAGAATTCCACAAAATCAAGCCAATTTAAGGAATAGCTGGTGGAAAATAAAAGATCCTATCACAAAGATAAAGCAAGGAGGACGTCTCTATTGCCCTTTATGAAATAAAAACTCCAAGTTTCTCTTGATATGAAATGAAAACCAGTCCTAAAGGTAACTAAGATATAAGCCAAATAAGTTTAGTTAAGGGAAAGAACTGTCAGCCACAGCTTTGGATACCAAAGTAATATTTAGGTGTTTCATATAACTTAACGTGTATATATTTATAAAATACAAAATATATTCATATGAAATAAATCAACTTTATTTATTGATCTCAAATATCAGACATCATGTGAGGTACTTTTCACTGAGCACGTCATTTAAGGCTCCTGATAACACTTTGATGATAAGTGCTATCATTTCTTCACAGCGAAGATGGGGAAATCGATGTGGTGCCCCGCCCACCGTTAGGCACACCACGTGGAGAGTGTCATTGGACCTGGGCGCCCTGGCTCCAGCACCCGCGCTATTTCACTGCTCTTTACCCTCCTCAGCAGCCAACTTGCATTTGATAAGGGCCTGTTGGCAGTAGGCCCAAAGGCAAATGCCATAAAGGTCAAGATGGAAGCAGAAAAATAGGGCAGTTTAGTCACCTCAGTGGGAACTAAACTAACAAGAGGCGCAACCGGGACTGCACTGTGCCTAACAGCTCTCCAGGAGGCGAACTGGCCGCCCTCGGTTTCACTTAGGTGTGCAGGGCTGGTAACGGGGAGCCAAGGCGACATGCTCATTTTATGTGAGAAGCAAGTGTGTGTCTTTAAAATGCAGAAAGATTTAGGGAGGTGGTTTCTCAGTTGTGTTTAGTAAGAAAATGTTGAGTTTGAGGTCCCTGCCATTCAGTTGGAGATACCCAGGAGAGCGACTATGCAGGATGAAAAATATATTGAGAGTTGTTAGCTAGGGGCAGTAGAGAAGGCTGTCCAATGTGAGTGGGAAAATCTGGACAACCAGGAGAGAAACCCCGGGAATCCCAGACACTTTAAGGGCTTTGCCAAGCTCCCCAAGATTAACTTTTGATGTCTTTATTTTTAAGACTGGAAGTTGAACCCAGGAGTGCTAAATGACTGTGCTACATTCCCAACCCTTTTTATTTTGAGACATGGTCTTCCTGAATTGCTGAGGCTGACCTCAGACTTAACCCTCCTGTCTCAGCCTCCCTAGTTGCTGGGATTACAGGCATGTGTCACTGTGCCCAGCTTCAAGACATTCTTTACTATTTTGATTATTAAACGATTTTTATACTAATAAATTGTATCAATAAAATAAAATTTTCCAAAATATAAGTAAATAAAATAATATATTAACATATAGTGAATATATTTTGTTATATCAAATTACATCTATTACTGACCTCATTACCCTGTGTACATGTATGATTACACGAATGGTATGAATCTGCATCGTGTATAAACATAGAAACGAAATGATGTACCCCATTTGTGTACAATGAATCAAAATGCAGTCTGTAAAAAAATTAAAAGATAAATAAAAAAAAGAAAATTCTGAGATCAGACCATGTTTTAATTTAAAGGCTTTCAATCCCCTAAGCATATAACACCCAAAGTCAAGTTCATCAAATGTAAAAATGTAATAAATGTACTTTTATATTATTTTGCACTAAAAATTTGCATCTATAATATAAAGCATCATATACTATAACAAATAAAACAGCATAACTAAATATAAATAAAATGATATACATAATCAATTTAATAAAATATCAAAAAACAGAGCTACTCTAATCATAGACCTAACATTTGTGATTGCACTATTTATTTAGTGACATTATTAAAATAAAACTATAACAATGCTGCGTATTTAGAGCATGGTGTTTTGGAGACTTTCATGCATTCAGTTTACATTGCTAAGTTGTATCGTAGTGTGTTTATGCACTAGGCTGCTGATAAATATTTGCACTGTGTTCAGTTTTGGACTCATGTTAAAACATTTTCTGATCATTTTTACAAGTTTCATGGGCAAATGTTTTGATTTTTCCTGGAAAAATATTTATGTACAAAATTTATGACTCATAAGTAAGTGTATATTTAACTTCCCAAGCATGGACCAAACCTTTTCTAATGTGGTTCTTTCCCTTTGGACTCTCACCAGCAATGTATGTGAGCTTCAGTTAGCTGTTCATACTGCTGTTGCTTGACACTGTCAATGTTTTTAACTTGCTTTTACTTGCACTTCTTTGATGGCAAATAATGTTTCTTCATGTGTTTATTGGGTATTTGTGTATCTTTTATGAAATGTCTACTTAAAACACTTGGCACATTTTAAAATTGAATTGAAGTCTTATTATTGATTTGCAGGAGTCCTTTATATATCTTGTAAACAAATTTCTTTTCAGATATGTTACACCAATATTTTGTCCCAGTACTTAGCTTTCTTAAATTTTTAGTTTGAAGGGTAGAAATTTATAATATTGAGGAAATTGGTTTATAACTTTTAATGATTAGTGTTGTAAGTGACCTGAGGAATCTTCCTTTAAAAATACTCCAAATGGCAAAGATATACTGTTTTCTTCTCAAAGCTTTGTAGTTTTTGCTTTTACATTTAAAATTATGATCCATCTCAAAATAATGATGTAAAAGGTAGAAGAATCATTTTAACATACGCATAGCCAGATTTTCTAGCACCATTTATTTTTTTTAATCTTTCCCCTTGTATTTACCTTAGTTAAGTTTTTGAAAATAAAAAGTATGTGTGGATCTATTTCCAGATTTTCAATTCTGGTCCATTATCTCTTTGTTTATTCCTGTGCAATACTTCACTATTTGGATTGCTGTAGCTTCATAGTCCAGCATCAAAATCAGTTAGTGCCTGTCTTCCAATGTTAAATGTAAAGTTTGTTTCAACAGTTTTAAGTATTTCAAAATTCCATATGCATTTAGATGGTTACTTTTACAAGAAAGAAAAGAAAATCTTTCTGGGGTTTTGACTACAATTTTGTTGAGTCTATTTATTGGTCAATTTGGAAAGAATTGACATCTTAATATTTGTATAGATTTTTAAATTTTGCAATTATTTAATAGTTTATAGTGTAGGAGTCTCACACGTATTTGTTAGATTTAGCTCCAAATATTTTCTTTTTTTAAAAATTCTACAGTAGGGGCTGGGGTTGTGGTTCAGTGGTAGAACACTCTTCTAGCACAGGTGAGACTCTGGGTTCAATCCTCAGCACCACATAAAAATAAAATACAGGTATTCTGTAAAAAAAGAAATTCTGCAGTAAATCATATTATTTTATAAATAGCATTTTATAAGTTTTCATTGCTAATGAAGTGATTTTTATTGCCTATGTTTCCTATGTCCTTGCTAAATTTATTTGTCTGTGCTATTAAGGGTATGTAGCCCTTCTATATTCTGTATATCACTTTGTATTTTCAATTTCAAAATGTCATCTGTGAATAAACGTTTCACTCCTTTTCTATCCTGTATTCCTTTTATTACTATTTCTTCCCTTAGTGCTCTGGGTAGGGTTTCTGAAACAATGTTGGGTAGTAATGGTGAGAATAGACATCCATTTCTTACTCCTCATGTTAGGAAAAAAGTAGTCAGATTTCATGAAGAAGTATCATCTTAGATATCATCAGATTAAGGATATCCCTTCAAGGTTGAATGTCAAGTTTATGCATCAAGCATTTTGATGTCAGGGTTATGTTGGCCTCATAAAACAGGGAGAAGTGCCCCTTCCTTTATTTTCTGGGAGGATTTTTGTAATATTCATGCTACTTCTTTTATAAATGTTTAATAGAATTCACAAATTCTTCCATTGAATGGGCCTGGACATTTTTTGTACAAAGGTATTTTCTTACTTTAATATTTTAACTATAGAGGAGGTATTCAAGTATAGATTACCTATTTATTCTTGGGTTAATTTTAATAAATTGTGTTTTTAAGAAATTCATCTGTTAATTATATTTTCAAATTTATTGGTAATTTTTGACATATTCTCTTATAATCATTTTGCCTTCTGGAAGATTTGCAGTAATAGTTTCTCATTTTTTCTGAATATTAAGGCCAATGTTTTTCTGCCTCTTGGTTTTATTGATGAGTCTTGCTTATATCAGTTCTTCCTGAAAAAGCCAACTTTCAACTTTGTCATTTCTTTCCATTGCTCATCTATTTTTCACTCATTTTCCTCTTTTATATTTATTATTTCATTTTTTCTTCCTATATTGGTTTAATTTGATCTTATTTTTCTAGTATTTTGAGGGTTTCAGCTTAGGTCATTTACTCCTTTCTTGTATTAAGCAGAGTTATAAATTTCTCTATAAGCACTATTTTAGCCATAATTTTAGCTCCAAAATTTTATGTCTTTTTTTAACATTTAATTTAAATTTCTGTTTTCCATTTTTTTCCTATTTTCCTATTTTTTCATATTTTATTTGAAATTTCTTTCTCAGTTTCCAAATATGTGGAACTTCTTGAAACATTTTTTTTTATAATTTTGAAAGAGAATTTATGGAGAACATAATTGAAAAGCCAATGTAATTTTGCTCTTTCATCTACTGACAAATAACTATCAGTCTAAGGCTGCATTGTATAAAGAAAAAAAAAGTATATGAATTTTATTTTTTTGAGGTTTCTTTTTTTTTTTTATTTTTTTACGTTTACATAGGGTAATGATGTTTCTTTTTTTTCCCTTCCCCCCCACCCCTCCCACCCTTTTCCCTTTATACAGTCCTTCTTTCCTTCATTCTTACCGCTCTCCTTAGCCTAACTCTAAACCTAACCCTAAACCTAATGCTAACCCCTCCCACCCCCATTATATGTCCTCATCCGCTTATCAGCGAGATCATTCGTCCTTTAGTTTTTTGAGATTGGCTTATCTCACTTAGCATGATATTCTCCAATTTCGACCATTTGCCTACAAATGCCATAATTTTATCATTCTTCATTGCGGAGTAATATTCCATTGTATAAATATGCCACAGTTTCTTTATCCATTCATCAACTGAAGGGCATCTAGGTTGGTTCCACAATCTGGCTATGGTGAATTGAGCAGCAATGAACATTGATGTGGCTGTATCTCTGTAGTATGCTGATTTTAAGTCCTTTGGGTATAGACCAAGGAGTGGGATAGCTGGGTCAAATGGTGTTTCCATTCCAAGCTTTCTGAGGAATCTCCACACTGCTTTCCAGAGTGGCTGCACTAATTTGCAACCCCACCAGCAATGTATGAGTGTTCCTTTTTCACCACATCCTCGCCAACACCTATTGTTGCTTGTATTCTTGATAATCGCCATTCTAATTGGGCTGAGATGAAATCTTAGGGTAGTTTTGATTTGCATTTCCCTTATTACTAGGGATGTTGAACATTTTTTCATATATCTGTTGATTACTTGTACATCTTCTTCTGTGAAGTGTCTGTTCATTTCCTTAGCCCATTTGTTGATTGGATTATTTGTATTCTTCGTGTAGAGTTTTTTGAGTTCTTTATAGATTCTGGAAATTAGCGCTCTATCTGAGGTATGCTTGGCAAAGATTGTCTCCCACTCTGTAGGCTCTCTCTTCACATTTCTGATAGTTTCCTTTGCTGAGAGAAAGCTTTTTAGTTTGAATCTATCCCAGTTGTTGATTCTTGCTTTTATTTCTTGTGCTATGGGAGTCCTGTTAAGGAAGTCTGATCCTAAGCCAACAAGTTGAAGATTTGGACCTACTTTTTCTTCTATAAGATGCAGGGTCTCTGGTCTGATTCCAAGGTCCTTGATCCATTTTGAGTTGAGTTTTGTGTAGGGTGAGAGATAGGGGTTTAATTTCATTCTATTGCATATGGTTTTCCAGTTTTCCCAGCACCATTTGTTGAAGATGCTATCTTTTCTCCATTGCATATTTTTGGCCCCTTTGTCTAGTATGAGAAAATTGTATTTATTTGGGTTTGTGTCCATGTCCTCTATTCTGTACCATTGATCTACCTGTCTATTTTGGTACCAATACCATGCCGTTTTTGTTACTATTGCTTTGTAGTAGAGTTGAAGATCTGGTATTGCAATACCCCCTGCTTCGCTCTTGCTACTGAGGATTGCTTTAGCTATTCTAGGTTTTTTATTCTTCCAGATGAATTTCATAATTGCTTGCTCTATTTCTGTAAGGTACATCATTGGGATTTTAATTGGAATTGCATTGAATCTGTATAGCACTTTTGGTAGTATAGCCATTTTGACGATATTAATTCTGCCTATCCAGGAACATGGGAGATCTTTCCATCTTCTAAGGTTTTCTTTAATTTCTTTCTTTAGTGTTCTGTAGTTCTCATTGTAGAGGTCTTTCACCCCTTTTGTGAGATTGATTCCCAAGTATTTTATTTTTTTCGATGCTATTGTGAATGGGGTAGTTTTCCTAATTTCTCTTTCTGAAGATTCATCACTTATGTATAAAAATGCATTGGATTTATGAGCATTGATCTTGTAACCTGCTACTTTACTGAATTCACTTATGAGTTCTAAAAGTTTTCTGGTGGAATTTCCAGGTTCCTCTAAATATATAATCATGTCATCAGCGAACAGGGATAGTTTGAGTTCTTCTTTTCCTATTCGTATCCCTTTAATTTCTTTGGTTTGTCTGATTGCTCTGGCTAGAGTCTCAAGGACGATGTTGAATAGAAGTGGTGAAAGAGGGCATCCCTGCCTTGTTCCAGTTTTTAGGGGGAACGCTTTCAGTTTTTCACCATTTAGAATGATATTAGCCATGGGCTTAGTGTAGATTGCCTTTATAATGTTTAGGAATGTTCCCACTACCCCAATTTTTTCTAGTGTTTTGAGCATGAAGGGGTGCTGTATTTTATCGAATGCTTTTCTGCATCTATTGAAATAATCATGTGATTCTTAACTTTAAGTCTGTTGATATGGTGAATGACATTTATTGATTTCCGAATGTTGAACCAACCTTGCATCCCTGGGATGAAACCCACTTGATCGTGGTGCACTATCTTTTTAATATATATTTGTATGCGATTTGCTAAAATTTTGTTGAGAATTTTTGCATCGATGTTCATTAAGGATATTGGTCTGAAATTTTCTTTCCTCGATGTGTCTCTGTCTGGTTTAGGTATCAGGGTGATATTGGCTTCATAGAACGAGTTTGGGAGGGTTCCCTCCTCTTCTATTTCATGGAATAGTTTGAGGAGTATTGGAATGAGCTCTTCTTTAAAGGTTTTGTAGAACTCGGCTGAGAACCCATCTGGTCCTGGACTTTTCTTTGTTGGTAGGCTTTTGATGACCTCTTCTATTTCATTGCTTGAAATTGGTTTATTTAGGTTGTGTATGTCCTCCTCGTTCAGTTTAGGTAATTCATATGTCTCTAGAAATTTGTTGATGTCTTCGAGGTTTTCTGTTTTGTTGGAGTATAGATTTTCGAAATAGCTTCTAATTATGTTTTGTATTTCACTCGTGTCTGTTGTGATGTTTCCTTGTTCATTCTGAATTTTAGTAATTTGAGTTTTCTCCCTCTTTCTCTTTGTTAGTGTGGCTAAGGGTTTATCAATTTTATTTATTTTTTCAAAGAACCAACTATTTATTTTGTTAATTTTTCCAATTGTTTCTTTTGTTTCGATTTCGTTGATTTCGGCTCTGATTTTAACTATTTTCTGTCTTCTACTACTTTTGGTATTGGTCTGCTCTTCTTTTTCTAGTGCTTTGAGCTGTAGTGTTAACTCGTTTATTTGTTGATTTCTACTTCTTTTTTTGAATGCACCCCATGAAATAAATCTTCCTCTAAGTACTGCTTTCATAGTGTCCCAGAGATTTTGATATGATGTGTCTTTGTTCTCGTTTACTTCTAAGAATTTTTTTATTTCCCTCCTGATGTCTTCTGTTATCCATTCATCATATAATAGTGTATTATTTAGTCTCCAAGTATTGGATAAGTTTCTGTTTTTTATTCTGTCATTTATTTCTAATTTCAATCCATTATGATCTGATAGAGTACAAGGTAGTATCTCTATCTTCTTGTATTTGCTAACAGTAGCTTTGTGGCATAAAATATGGTCTATTTTAGAGAAGGATCCATGTGCTGCTGAGAAGAAAGTGTATTCGTTCTTTGTTGCATGGTATATTCTATATATGTCTGTTAAGTCTAAATTGCTGATTGTGTTGTTGAGATCTATAGTTTCTTTATTCAATTTTTGTTTGGACGATCTATCCAGTGGTGAGAGAGGTGTGTTAAAATCGCCTAGTATGATTGTGTTGTGGTCTATTTGATTTCTGGAATTGAGAAGGATTTGTTTGACATACGTGGATGAGCCAATGTTTGGGGCATAGATATTTATGATTGTTAAGTCTTGCTGATTTATGCTTCCCTTAAGCAGCATGTAATGTCCTTCTTTATCCCTTCTGACTAGTTTTGGTTTGAAGTCCACATTATCTGAGATGAGGATGGATACTCCAGCTTTTTTGCTGTGTCCGTGTGCATGGTATGTTTTTCCCCATCCTTTCACCTTTAGTCTATGGGTGTCTCTTTCTATGAGATGAGTCTCTTGCAGGCAGCATATTGTTGGATTTTTCTTTTTAATCCAATCTGCCAGTCTGTGTCTTTTGATTGATGAATTCAGGCCATTAACATTCAGGGTTATTATTGTGATATGATTTGTATTCCCAGTCAATTGACTCATATTTGTTTTTGACATGATTTGGTTTCTCCTTTATTTGGCTATTCCTTTAGGCTAGCGCCTCCTGTGGCTGATTTGCATCGTTGTTTTTCATCTCTTCCTCATGGAATATTTTGCTGAGAATGTTCTGTAATGCTGGCTTTCTTTTTGTAAATTCCTTTAGCTTTTGTTTATCATGGAAGGATCTTATTTCATCGTCAAATTTGAAGGTAAGTTTTGCTGGGTATAAGATTCTTGGTTGGCATCCGTTTTCTTTCAGGGCTTGGTAAATGTTGTTCCAGGCCCTTCTGGCTTTTAGGGTCTGGATTGAAAAATCTGCTGATATTCTTATTGTTTTCCCCCAAATGTAATTTGATTCTTTTCTCTCGCGGCCTTTAAAATTCTGTCTTTATTTTGTATGTTAGGTATTTTCATAATAATGTGCCTTGTTGTGGGTCTGCTGTAATTTTGTATGTTTGGAGTTCTATAAGCCTCTTGTATTTGGTTTTCCATTTCATTCTTCAGATTTGGGAAATTTTCTGATATTATTTCATTGAATAGATTGTTCATTCCTTTGGTTTGTTTCTCTAAGCCTTCCTCAATCCCAATAATTCTTAAATTTGGCCTTTTCATGATATCCCATAATTCTTGTAGATTCTGTTCATGATTTCTTACCATCTTTTCTGTTTGGCCAACTTTGCTTTCAAGATTAAATAATTTGTCTTCAATGTCTGAGGTTCTGTCTTCCAGGTGCTCCATTCTATTGGTTATGCTTTCTATGGAGTTTTTAACTTGGTTTATTGTTTCCTTCATTTCAAGTATTTCAGTTTGTTTTTTTTTCAGTATCTCTAACTCTTTATTGAAATGATCTCTTGCTTCCCGTATTTGGTGTTTTAACTGTTGATTGGTGCGATCATTTAATGCCTGCATTTGCTCTTTCATCTCCTCCTTCAATGCCTGCATTTGCTCTTTCATCTCCTCATTAGCTTCCCTGATCGTTTTAATTACGTACATTCTGAACTCCCTTTCTGACATTTCTTCTGCTGTGGTGTCATTGGGTTTTATTGATGTAGTATCTAGGTTTGTTTGGGACATTTTCTTCCCTTGTTTTCTCATATTGGTCAGTTGTCAGTGGGACCCTGAGATATTGCAGTTTTCCGCTATTGGCTTATAGTGTCCCGGTAGATTTCCAGTGTATCACCTCCCAGCCTTCAGTAGCCTGATGTCTTGGAGGAATCTGATAAAGCAGCGTATCCGAAGAAAACTGCCCCTAGCCCCCTACTGGTTCCACGATTTGGAACTGGCTCTGTGCTGAAATGCTCTCACTGTGGGCCTGCACCATGCAGCTGGCCGTGTGGGAGGAGCTCACTGCCGGAGTGTGGAAGGCTACCTTGGGAAGACTCTAGCTGCCCTGCCCGGCTCTAATAAGCCACCTCTATCTGGGCCTGCCCCTCTGGCCGAGCTTTACCCAGTGGGCAGACTCACCCGTGGCTCTATTTCAGTCCGAGTCTCTCAATGCCTCCCCTTCTTAACTCCTGGGTTCTGGAGCGACAGGGGGTGCAGTCTCCCTCTAGGCCGCCATCTTGGATCGCCCCGAGAAGAGAGCCTGCAGCCGGAGTGGGCAGAGCCGCCTGAAGAGGTGTCTGGCTGCCCTGCCCTGATCCCAGAGGCTGTTTGCGGATCGAGGCTCTCCGTTGGTTCGGGGGCTTGTGGCTGGTTCTATGTAGAAAGTCTCTCACTGGGCGGTCAGCTCCGAGAGGCTAGCCTTGAACGGCACCTCCCACCGCAGGGGTCCAGACTACTTGGGGAAGTCTCTGGCTGCCCTGTCTGGACCCTGAATCTGCTTGCGTGCCAGAGTACGCTGAGCTGCACTGGCTCCGGGACTCGGAGCTTGTTCTGGTCAGAAAGGCTCTCACTCTGAGGTTTCTTTTTAAAATTTTTTTATTTGTTCTTTTTAGATATACATGACAGCAGAGTGTATTTTGACATATCATACAAACATGGAATATAACTTATTAGGATCCCATTCTTGTGATTGACATGATATGGAGTTTCACTGGTCATGTATTCATATTTGAACATAGGAAAGTTATGTCTGATTTATTCTACTGTCTTTATTTTCCCATCTCCCTCCTTTCCCTTCATTCCCCTTTGTATAATCCAATGAACTTCTTCTCTCTCTCCCCACTCCCATTGTGTGTTAGTATCCATGTATAAGAGAGAACATTCAACCTTTGTTTTTTTGGGATTGGCTTATTTTACTTATCATGATTGTCTCCAATTCCATCCCTTTACCAGCAAATGCCATAATTCATTCTTCTTTATGGCTGAGTAATATTCTGTTGTGTATTTATGCCATGTTTTCTTTATCCATTCATCTGTCAAAGGGCACCTAGGTTGGGTTCTATAGCTTAGCTATTGTGAATTGAGCTGCTATAAATATTGATGGGGCTGTGTCACTGTAGTATGCTGAGTTTAAGTCTTTTGGGTATAAACTGAAGAGTAGGATAGCTGGGTCAAATGGTGGTTCCATTCCAGGTTTTCTGAGGAAACTCCATACTGTTTTCCATGTGGTTACACCAGTCTACAGTCTTACCAGCAATGTATGAGTGTACGTTTTTTTCCCCACATCCTCACCAATGTTTATTGTTATTTGTGTTCTTGATAATTGCCATTCTGACTGGAGTGAGATGAAATCTCAATGTAGTTTTAATTTGTATTTCTCTAATTGCTAGAGATGTTGAACATTTTTTCATATATTTGTTGACCATTCATACTTCTTCTGTGAAGTACCTGTTCAGCTCCTTTGCCCATTTAAAAATTTTTAATTTTTAATGATTTCTAATTTTATTCTGTTGAGTTTATAAAACCCATTCTCCTGTGTTCATAGAACATACTCATGGTGTATCAACTCTTTGAATCTAATGAGACTCATTGCACAGTCCCGCACGTTATCTGTCTTGGTAAGTTTCCCATGTGTGTTTAATGTGGCATGCCTATGTGTCAACCAGATTTTGGTGTTTGATGGTGATTTTCAAAACTTTCATATCTTTACTGACACTGTCTACTTGTTATATAAATTATAGGAGAAGAGTGTTAAAATTCTCTGCTAGCGAATTTCTATCTATCTCCCTCTATAAAATATCTGTCAATTTATGCATTGTGTAATTTGGAACTGTTACTAGATATATGCACATCTAAAACAGTTTTGTTTTCTTCATGAATTAGCACTTTCTCCTTTATATTGAACTGGTAACCTCCTTGTCTTGACGTCTAGTTTGTCTTGTATTATTACAAACTGATGAGCTGTTTTAGCCTAATGTTTACATGGTGGATCTGTTCCCAACATTTGACTTTCAACCTGCCTGATTTTGTGCTTAAAATGGTCTTTCCTTTTTATCCACTCTGAAAAAATCATGCCTTTTAGATAAAATGTGATTATTGTTAAGATTGGATGCAAGCCTGCCGTCTGCCAAAACTGACTTTTTCTCTATTACCTGCCTTCTTTGGTTAGCCTGTGGCTTTAGTATCCCACTCCTTCTCTTCTCTTGGCATTTAACTTTACCTTTTTGTGCTGTTTTTCAACAGTTGCTGAGGCAGCACAATATACTTCTTTAATAGCTTCTCCTGTAATTAATATGTTGCCCTTTGCATCTAATGTAAGAACCATATGCAATACGATTTCCTTTACCCTCCTCCTGTTCTTTGGGCTATGGTGTTGTGAGTTTTATACCTACATATAAACCCCATGATATGTTGCTATTATTACTTTAAACAATTGACTTTAAACGATTGAGAAAAGTGTGTTGTTTTATTTATTCAAAGTCATGGGATACAGGCGGTCATCTTGGAAGATGATTGTCATTTTGGGCGAAGCAAATCTGTTCAACTCAGATGATCCCTGCAGTAAAGGACAGCAGAGAGCTCTGTGCTACTGGGTCTCCCAGCAGTGGGGGTAGGGACTTCTTTATTCCCAAAGGGGGCCTGCAGCATGCATTACCATGTCTACCAAAGTATCAAGTAAGAGCAGGGAAAACTGGTATTCTTTATTATTAATTTCAATGGGACTGCTTTTAGAGGTTCAACATCAGAATTGTGGCAATAGTTGTGACATATACATTTTTATCATAATCATGGATCCATTTTTTACTTTGATTTTACTAATTTTAAAATTAGTACTGATTTGTAAACATCATTAAATGCCTTTCAAGGATCTATGAAATCACCATAGGTGTGTGTTTTTTTCTCTTAAGAATAATTATTTCAACAATTTTCCTAATAATAAATTATTGAACTTTCTGAAATTTTGTTAAATATACCTGTATTTAATTAGATGTGTTATTTATGATTTTTGCATCTGTTTTAAGAAGTAAAATTGATCCTCCATTTTCTTTTTTATCTTACATTGGCCAGGTTTGGGTGTTTGTTAGATTAATTTTAACAACAGGAGTATTTTTTGTGATAGGCAAAATAATAGACCTCCAATGGTATCTAGGCCTTAATCCCCAGAATCTGTGAATATGAGTGTGTTAGCTTATGGTAAAAAGAACTTTTAGATATAACTCTGTTAAGGATTTTGAAATAGATTATCTTGGTGGACTCAAGTACTGGGGAGTCAGAGTCCAAGAAGGAGATACTCTGCACTGGCTTTAAAGATGGAGGAATGAACATGAGGCAAGAAGGACACAAACCCTAGAGACTGAGAGAGGCCAGGGTAGCCTGCAGAAGCATAGACACAACCCAGATTTTAGCCCAGAGAAACCCTTCCACACTTCTGAACTTCAACACTGGAAGATAAGAAATTTGTGCTGCTTAGGTCACTGAATTTGTTATAATATGTTCCAGCAGCAATAGGATAGTAACACATTTACTTTTGTCATTTTCAGAATTGGCTCATTATAATAGTATGTCTGCAGACACGATGCACTGAAACCTCTCTAAACTCAGTCCAAATTGCCACAGAAAAATTTTATTGATTTAATTATAATTCTTAATTACAAGATAACAAGGCAGAAATCTCTTTTAAATGAAGACTTCTTAAAACAGAGAGAGAAACCAAAATGTGTGAGAGTGTGTGTGTGTGTGTATGTGTGTGTGTGTGCACACGTGCACGCGTGCACTCCTGCATGTCCAGGCCTGGCCATGAAAAACTACTCAAGACCGTTTTGCTTTAAACATCTACAATTGAGGCAAATATTTCCAGAAATCATAGGAGATCTGCCATTATAAACTTGTTCAATTTTTTAAACTTAGGACACAGCAAGAGGTTGTCTTGTTACTCTAACTGCTCTGCAGACAAGTCCAAGCATCACCAGAGCCTCCCTTTCCACCAGCAGGAAACTTGCTCTCTCCCAGCTGCACACCCAGCTCTCCTCTGCACCAGCTTGAATCTATTCCCACTCTTGAACCATGTGAGGGGCAAACCCCTAACATTTCTGCATCACTTCTTTTCCTAGTTTACACTAAAACCCTACCTGTGTTCACAGGTGTTATTAGCCTCTCCTTCACTGAATCAATTACATGGCTAAAAAAGAATTTGTAGGACCAAAGAGGGCATTTTCTGATCTTTGGTCTCAAATGACAACATAAATAGTAAAGTATATGGCATTGATCCAACACTTCTTTATATATATTTTGTATTTTTACTTCCTTGTGTCAAGAAACAGGTAATGCTTTACCAAGAATGTAGACTAACTGGTTGGATTAGTTTTATGTATTTTTAAAAATTTTATTAAAAAGGAACAGAAGGCAAATATTATCTTTAATTTGAATTTAATTAAGACTACATGTCTGATACTTCAATTAAACATTGAAGACTAAAGAATTGTTATTTAGGAGGAAAAAGAGGGAAATGATGGACTTAAAATAAGGCTTTATTACAGCAAAAAAACTCTACTCTGATTAATATTTTTATTACCAAGTTATTGCTTTTGGCTCATGTAAATTTCTGTCTCAGTTTAGTCTTGGAACTAAACATTACTCACACATTTTTCTCCCCAGGTATATTTTACAAAGCATACATTATAGTAATTTTCTGTTTTCATGCAAACTTGCAAATTGGGTCTGCAAGGAAAGAAAAGCAACCCTTATACTGTGATTATTGCTGTCTCTTTTTATTTTCTTGACAAATAACCATTCTGTTAAATCAACGTATAAAGTGCCTACTATGGACGTCATTCTGAGATACTGAGCATGTAAAAAGTATAAAAGACAGCTTGACCTGAAACATACTATAAAAAGAGCAAAAAAAATTTAGAGTTTTAAAATATTTATTCTTTAAAGTTCCCAAATCAACATATTCAATTTTTAAATGATTTGTAGGCAGACTTACACATTTAAAAACTGCAGATATGTGAAGACAGCACTTTGCCACTGAAGAATCAAAATTAAATGAAAAAAAAAAAAAATCCCAGTGTGCCAGTTGTAAAGTTGAAACCCCCAAATCTCCCTCAATCTCACAAAAACTATAATAAATGGACAGCCTACTTACGCATGACCAGATTCAGGTAAGTTTAATTTTAAAAGTACTTAGTGAGTTTCTCTTATATGCCTAACACTCTTCTAGAAACAATAGGTCATTGTAGGTGAAGTTATTATTTCTCAAACCAAGAGTTTAATCTTTCAACAGTACTTAGGGATTTTAGTTACTTAACAACACATGCACGTCACACACGTTGTTAAACAGTATGCTTTAGTTTTACTTATATCGTTATTTGAAAAAGTGACAAGAAAATTCAAACACTTTGTAGAATTCAAATAACAAAAAAACGCAAAACTTCAAAACATCCAGTTCTCAGGAAAATTCTCTCCAGCAGTCATTTCAATCTTGTGATACCATATTCCTGCCTAATCACACTGGAAATGTCAACTCAACACACATGATCTATAATTGCTGAGGGAACAATAAATTTAAACCATTTAACTTTGAGTTTTGTGTTTATATTTTTAAGTCACAATGTGAATTAATACCCTTTTTTATCCTGATTTAGAGCAAATGTTTCACGGTTCAAGAGAAAGGTTTTACACCATTTGCTTCTTCTGAAATGTTGCTATTAAAGGAAATTGGAAACTAATACAGATACATTAACTCAATTTTATTGTGGTATATTATCCTTTTATGGAATTAAGATAAAAACTAATGAGCTATTGTTGGCTTTCAAAATCGCACGATTTTATTGACAGCCAGTGAGGTCTCCATGTCAACTTGACCACTCATTGTCACATTCATATTTTTCCATTCTTATGTTTTCTGAAGCCATGATGTTTAAAAGTTAGCATATTCTGAACTATTTAATACACAGAATTTACGATAAAACTTTTAACCAAAATAGAATCCCAAATCTTTGAATAGTAACTGATGATGATCTCAGGTTTGCAAGGAAGAACTCCTAAAGAAATACTCCAAGGAAAATAATCCCATATGCTAAAACTATCAATATTATTATAAAAAAATAAATAACATCGATTTATTCTCACACATGAGCCTCTCACATTTAGCAAGTCCTATAAAGAACTGCTGATTAGGTTTTGAGTTTTTCCCCAGTCCTGTCTGGCTTCCCCTCCTGTCCTCTCTGCATCTCTGAATATGGTGGATCATCCCTCCCACCACCCTGCTAACTAGCCAGAAGCTGGATGGAGTGCAGTCCTGATTCCACTTCCTCCACTCCTTTCCTTGCATTAATTACCCTCCAACCCTCTTTATATTGTCAGAACTGCATCTGGAGCCCGGGTTCTCTCTCTCTTCATTCACACCACCTTAAACCAAACTATCGCTCTTGCTTTTCCTGGAACAACAACCTTCCAACCACGTGCCCTCCACTCCCTGCCCATTCTGAGTCCACGCAGCATTAAAAGGCTACTTAAAACCCACATTGAGATCACTTGTCTGTGTCAAAGTCCTCTAATGATTTCCTACTGCACTTGGAACAAAATCCATATTTCTAACCCTGGCCTGTAACATTATGATCTGGCTTTTGCTGTCATTCAGGATCATTTCCTGCCTCTCTGGTGACTCACTGCTGGCTTCATTCCCATGGATTCTGTAAATAAGAAAGTTCTTCCCAGATCTTCATACAAATGCTCCCTCTCCCACCCGTCTCTTCTCATTGTTTAAATGTCACCTTCTCAGAGATGCCTTCTGTGATAACTCTAATGGGCAGTGACTTTCCTTGGGCCTTTATTAGGACTTGTAGTCACTTGCCTCTATGCTGTTTTTGGTTTGTTTCACCACTGGAACATAAACTCCACAAAGCCAGAAGCTGGGAGTCTGTACATGTTCCTGCGTCTCATCACCAGAACCGTGGCCATTCCAAAATGAACGTTAGATGGGTATTTGTTGCAGAGTAGCTATTTATGATTTTTTAATGAAAATTTGGCACTTTATGTCTTATATCATTTGATCCTTAGAGACAGATACTATTAATGTCACCACTTAACAGAGAATAAAGCTGAAACTTAAAGACATTATGCAGCTTGCCTGTGGTCACATTGTTAGAAAGCGATGACCCAGAATTGAACATATTAGTCCACTCCAGAAAGCAGGTTCTTACTGGCACTGAAACTGTGCAGGAACCACAGGCTTTCGGAGTTGGGACAAATCAAACATGAACCACAAAGACCCCTCTTCTGCCTGGTTGAATTGTGATTATAGAATTATAGAATTGTGATTTCTCTAAATTACCAACCTGTAAACATTTCTTAGCTGGATTTGAACTTCTATTACAAAGAATCCTTGTGCTATCTGTCTCCTATGCTTCCTTTTTTAAACTTTTTTATTTGTTCTAATTTGTTGTGGAGTGCATCCTGAGTATGGCCCTGAAATGCTGGCTTGTTATGCTAGTCATTGTACACTTCTCCATTAGGGTCCAAATGTGTTGCTCAAAATCTTGCATTAAGCCTAAATCTCCAGTGTGATACTATTTTTAAAAATTTTTACCTGTTCTTTTTAATTACACATGACAGTAGAATGTATTTTCACATATTACACATAAATGAAGTATAACTTCCCTTTTTGAGGCTGCACATGATGTGGTGTTACACAGGTTGTATATTCACATAAGAACATAGTAAAGTTATGTCGGATTCATTCTCCTGTCTTTACTATTCTCGTCACCCGCTCTTCCCTTCATTCCCCTTTGTCTAATCCAGTGAACTTCTATTCTTCCCTCCCCCCAACCCCACCTGGTTTATTGTGAGTTAGCATCTGCATATCAGAGACAACATTTGGTCTTTGGTTTTGGGGATTGGCTTATTTCACTTAGCATGATAGTCTCAAGTTCCATTTATTAACCATCAAATGCCATAATTTTTTGTTGAGGATGTGGAGAAAAAAGTATACTCATACATTTCTGGTGGGACTGCAAATTGGTGCAAATACTCTGGAAAACAGTATCAAGATTCCTCAAAAAACTTGAAATGGAACCACCATTTGACTCAGTTAACCCACTCCTGGGGAAATACCCAAAGGACTTAAAATCAGGATACTAAAGTGATGAGGCCACATCGAAGTTTATAGCAGCTCAATTCACAATGACTAAACTATGGAACCAACCTAGGTACCCTTCCCCAGTGTGATGATATTAAGAGGCAGGACCTTTAAGAGATGATTAGGTTGTAAGAGCACTGTCCAGTGAATGGGATTAGTACCTTATAAGAAGGTACTGAATACTGGAATTTTGACCTTGGACTTCCCACTTCCAAACCTGTGAGAAGATAAACTTTAGTTCTTACAGTCTTATGGTATCTTGTTATAGCAGCATAAATGGTCTAAGATTTCCTTCTTACTAAAATTCTTTTATTATATTTCTCAAACCTCTGATGTCTCTTCTTCCCTGCCTTTCTGTCTCAGCAGAAAATCTCAAGTAATCCCCTGAGTTCACAGAAAAACAGAAGTCAGCAGATAAAATTTGCCTCAACTCTCAGTCTTAAAACCTACAAAAAACACTCAACTCCAACATTTGTTTCTTTCCTTCATTTTGAAAACCTCATTAGGAACCCAGCATGTTTAGTTCTCTCTTCTCCTATCATCAGCCAGCCATGTGCATCTGTTCTTTACATGTGCACAGGTATGTGTGTGTACATGTACGTGTGTGTGTGCTGTGTGTTTTCACCTTCAAATATCGTTCTTTCTCTACTCCTACTCCAATGTTTCACTTTCTACCATCACATTTCATAGTCATATCTATTTACCATTTCTCACTTCCCTTCCCTGTTAGCTGTCTCCTCCTACCATTGTACCAACAGTTCTTGACAAGTCACTGATAATTTAAATGTTACCAAGAAGCATACTTTCCAAAGCAAACATACTAATGTAGACTTTACAGCCCTCATTTCATTTTATCTCATAGCCTCATTCAAAGGGGTTTTTATTTTTTCTTGAAACAATCATTTACTTTGGCATTCCTAACACATCTACATTTGATTTTTCTTTTCTATTTCTCACTCTGCTCAAACTAATCTCCATGACCAGTTCACACTCCTCCAAATAGCAGTTGAATGTTGGAGTTCTCTGGGGCTCGATCCAGACTCTGCACACTCTGCTCCTAAGCAATCGCTAACATCCTCCTAGTTTCCATTGCTATGCATTTCTTATGCAAATCTATGTCTGAGTCCTGACCTAGAGAGCCAAGTCTCTCTGTTTGGATTTCTCAGAAGCATCTAAAACTCTGCTTTCCTAAAAATGCTTGCCCCTCCTCTGCTCCTTTATTCATTTGCAAGAATGTGTATTCATCCTGATCCCTCCCTGCCTTTATGACCTCGCATACCATGCACCTGCTCCAGACAATCCTGCCTCTAAAATGCTTCTCGAATTCCCCTGCTCTAATCCCTAGAGGCCCCACCCTAGTGCATGCTTCATCTTCTGTCTGTGACAGCACAATGAAAACATGCCATCCTTCCAACTGGACTCCTGCATCTAATAGTGCCTCTCTTGGGTCACCAATCTGCTCTCCCAGGAGCAGTGGGTAGGATCTCTTTAAATCGTCATTGTGATTATGAAGCCTGTCTATGAAGGTCTTTTAAAAACTTCCTACTGTCTTTAGGATGAAATCCAAATTTTTCAGTACTTCTTTTTAAGATGTTACCTGAATTGAGCCGGACTTCCTTTTTGGTCCTTTTATACAATTAGTTGTCTTTCTGTCAGTCTTATGAAGCTTTCTCAAGGCCCTTGAACATGCTGTGCTCTTTTCCTTGAGTCATCTGCTTCCAGGCTTTTTCTCTTTTCTGTGCCACCACATTCTTTGTGTCCTGCTTTGAGGATCTGCTCTCCAGGAAGCTTCTCTCACCGTCTCCATTCTCTCAGAGCAAGCTGCCCATGCCCTCCTGTCTGTCATAGATCTCCATTGCATCTTAGAGTCAGGAAAGCTAAAAAGTGTTTCAAAAATACTAAAATTTACTTCTGATCTATACTTTAGCCTAAAAACTACTAAACACTGATGTGAATCAGGAGTAACAGAGGAGGAGAACTATCCACCCTAGCATTTGCAGCAGAGTCAATCTTACTTAAAGACATGCTAGGTGAAAATGGAAAACTCCCTAGGACCCAGCTGTCAAGAGAGGCCCTGGTAAATTGCTACATGACTAAATGCCTTCAAAACTATTAGTTTCTTCTCTCCTAAAATGTGGTAGCTAGGCAACTTCAATAACATTTGGAGCCCAACCCACACAAATCTCATTCCAAGACAGGATAAAGTGCCAACACCAGTTGGTTACCCTTGAGAGACACCCTCCCTGAGGCCATTGAGATGGGCCATATGTCTGTGAAGAAATTTTTATAACAACCTATGTTTTAAGTATGCGTAGGTAGGTATGTTTAATTGACTTCATTCTGTAACACAGTGACAATATCTGATACAATGTATGAAATACTTGGATTTTCCAACTGTAAGATGAAGTAAGAGGTAAAGGATTATCATGGCAACATGGCATTTGTGTGAAAAACTAGCTGCATATTGCAACACTGTAAATTAAACAAAAAGAGAAGTCATTTCAAGAGGACTTTCAAAGCAGGAAGTTCTTGCTGTAAGATAGGCCCCATAAATAGATCTAAAATTAAGTGAGAAGTCATATGTCTTGTGCATATATATGCTTTGACTGAAGAAAAAGGCCTTGGCAAATAATTGTATAGATAATGACTTTAAGTTGGAAACCACTATTGCCACAAAGTTATTCAGAAAGCCTTGATTTTTCCACAGATTTGAGTTAGCTGGAGATAGAACATAGCAAATAAGGGACTCTCCAAATATGACCAAAGTCGCTGTGATTCAGGGTAGCATAGATTTTAAAGATGCATAATGGCTGCTAGATGCTCCTCTCCCTCAAAATTCTTCAATGTGAAGTGACCAAGTGCTTCCTTTTATTATTATTATCCTGGAATGATAAATATGTACGTAAAACTGTTCAGAGAAAGTGTTAGGTCTAATAAATTTTGTTCCTTCATACAGAGTGCTTTAATACATAATTAAAACTTCCCTGTTGGGAAAGAAGAATGATGTGATGAAACTGATAACTGGAGAACATTCTTTCTTTTCTAGATAGTTATTAAGCTAATCAACTATTCTTTTGCTTCCCATTTTTTTTCCTGTATGAAATCATACATTCTAACTTTATCTAAAATTTTTGATAATCTGGAAAAAACTGTATTATTTTGGGGATTTTCTCAATAAATCAAACACCATTATAAAAATAATGACTACATATTTTAAAGACTCACAAAAATGTGTAGTTGTGATGAAAAACTCCAAAAAAAATAAAATATCTGTATCTGCAACTACAGACTTGGTTTTTAAAAATTCTTCTCTGACTTATTCCTGCAAAGCAAAACCCAAAAATTCTACTCTAGTATATACTTTAGCTACTTGTAGAACAAACATATTTTGCTAACTCAATTAAAACCAGATAAATAAAAGTGGTTAATTTATCAGTTAAGAATTGGGGCATGTCTGTCACTTATCTGACAGCAGGATCAGGCAATTTGGTATCAGGCAATAGAGAAACTGCCTGAATGCATTCTGGGCTTTGATTTCTGAACAATTTTCAATCCAGGGCCAATTATGCAGTATCATGCTTGGAAAACAGGAAACTGCCTTAAGAGGAATTTGTTACTGTCATTTACAAGCTATCGCAGACAGCTCATTCAAGGACAGATAAGGTGTTTTGGTGTGAAGTAGCTGTATTGTCCTGGAAAGCAAAGTAGTCACAAGAACAGGTTACAGATCCTGACTCCCCATGCACTACTTCCATAGACAACCTTGGGCAAGTCATTCAGTGTCCCTGTCTCAATTTCATCATCCTAAAGAAAGAAAAAAAAGAGAATACCAGTCTTAAATGTGTGCAATAAGGCTCATGTAAAATACTTCAGGGAAAGGGCTTTCTGTGCTAAAGGACTCATCCTCATCTAAGAGATTATGGTTATTGTTCCGTACAGTAGTCCTTGCTACTGTGTTAGTGAACTCCTGACTTAGAATGTTGAGTTCTAAAGACCCACCTCAAGAGTCTACAACTTTTCCATCTTAATTGTAGGTGTGGATAAATAAACAGAGAGAGAACAACTCAGAACTATTAAAGTAGTAAATAGGATGCACCTGGAGTGAAGTGAGCATGTGTACAATCTTTGAACTCTTATGTTCAGCAAGCTAAACACATCGGACGATTTATTGGTTCTTATTGGTTTGTCTTTCTTCATGTAAGTGACATTTCCTGGATGGCTACACACAAACTGACTTATACTTAGCTATATTGGAAGGAGGTTACTGTTTGGATTAGAGAAATTCTGTGATACATCTTTTGTAAAGTGAAGAATCTTTCAGTGTTGAAACATAATGGTCTTATAAATTTGGTTTTGTTCATGCTTTGTGTTCTAAAAATAAGGATTTAATCTCCCTAGGCCTTGTGCTATTGTTAATGTGGAAACCTCACCCAGGAACCAGAAGTATCTACATTGGACCAAGAGATGATACAAATGAAGAATTAAGACACTATCATTTGAGTAAGCTCTTATTCATCTCGTTGCCTTGGGTGGCAAAGCGTTGTATCTGTATTTATACCACCCATTTCATAGCACCCTTCCTTTCTGCAAGCGAAGTCACAGTCACCCTCTCCCTGGGGTACTAGCCTCTTATCAGTAACTGAATATCAGCATCTATAAGATTGATCCTGTCTCATCCCCCCCACCCCCTGGTGCTGGGGATTGAACCCAGAGCTTTGTGTTTGAGAGGCAAGCACTCTACCAACCGAGCTATTTCCCCAGCCCAATCCTGTCTCTCAACAACCACTTCTGGCCTATTTGCTCTGTTTGATTATGAACAGTTGAAGACTCTGGATTTTGACTAGGTCTGTTATCTTTGTTCACTCTGTTACTGACTCATAAGGATCAACAGCTTGTTTAGGAAGGCCTTCTCTTTTCCAATTTCTCCTTATCCCCAGACCTCAATCCTTTCTAATTTAGCTCTGAGTAGAGTCAGGCAAGGGCAATATCTACTCTGGAATCAGTTTCAACTTCTAGAACTCCTGTCTGGGCAATTCTATGCCTTAAAGTGATGGTTTATGGAGTGTTTATTTTTTTAAATGATTTCCTAAGTCAAGTTTATTTCTCAAGAAGAAACTAGTTGAGCAAAAAAAAAAATTATTGGACAATTTATAGCACAGAAAGAGCAAATGTAGCCTAGAACACAACTAGGAATAGAAACTGCATTGTCTCCAGAATGTGGGTACATGTCTTCTCTTCACACATTGCTTCATTTTCTTAGAAAAGATTTTCCCACCAACAGGAAGCTGTTCAATCATTCAGAGTCCTAGCCAGAATATGACTGACACCTGCCATTTTTCTTTCCTCCTGAAATTAAACCATCAATGAGATTTCTTATTTGGCCAATTAAAATGAAAAGCTCTTTCCAGACCAAGAAATTAAAGTCAGGCAGTAAAGTATATCACTCTGAATTTCTTTGCTTACCTTTAGACCATTAAGTGTGCAAAAGACACTGAGGATGCAGAACCACTGGCCAAAAGAAGGAAATGAGAATTGCTGAACATTCAAGGTAATTGCTTCTATCTGAGAATATGTCTATTTGGTTGATTCTCTTTTGGCCTTTTGACTTTTCTGTTCTCTCCCATTAGTTCCCTTGCCTTTGTGTATATCAAAATTGTCTTAAGATCCTTAAGATCAAAGTGACTAATGGGAGGTAGCAAATGACTCTGAAAGAAGTTTTGTGAGAGAATTAACACTTTATGAGAGCTAGTCAACTTTCAGAAGTTTTTTCTAGAATTATTTTATTTGCTTTCCCCAAATAATGATCTTCATGTCCAGAAGGAAGAATTAGTACTCAGTGATAATAAAGAAGGGCATCAAAATGATAAAGATAACAAAGGCTGAGATGGAACTGAAAATCTGAATATATTATATTGGAAAGGGGACTTTGCAGTGGAGCTGGCAGAAACAGGATTCATAGGGACAATTGTGTTTGGTGGCCAGGGCTCATCTTAACTTTCTATTCCACAAGAGATCTATTATTTTTCAGGGATGGCATCCAAGAACAATTCAGGCCACATTACTGAATTATTAGTACAAGACATGTAAATAAACAAATGTTCTCCTTTCTTTTCTTTGGGACCTATTTCACCCACCATCACAGCATTAAAATGGAAAGCTAAGATTAGGGTGTAGACCTAGAGAAATGGGACCAAGGAGATCAGCTGTCTTGATGAGGAGAGTCCATGCTAAAGGCTTTCTCACAGAATTATATGGCATGAAGATTCTATTGAGATTCAGTGGAAAATCTTTTAGAAATAAACAGAATGATTTTTCCAAGAATATCCTTTGGCATAATGCCTTCTTGAATCCAGGAGGGTATTAGCCAACTATTGGAAGATCCCCAAATCTTAGTTCCTTGCCAAATGCCATCATATTCTAAATAAGAACTTCCAAGAGAGGGTCACAGACAAAGCATGAATGATGACAAGATGTTGTCTGCAGCCTTAGGATACAGTTGAAGCCGTCTTCTACCTTCTTACATTTAACAGTTACCCACTATGTGTAGTTTTGTGCTTGGCTCCAGCCATTCAACTTGCATCCTTTTCTTTTTTTTTTTTTTTTTTTTTTTTGTTGTTGTTGTTGTAAACAAATGGGATACATGTTGTTTCTCTGTTTGTACATGGAGTAAAGGCATACCATTTGTGTAATCATAAATTTACATAGGGTAATGTTGTTTGATTCATTCTGTTATTTTTCCCTTCCCCCCACCCCTCCCACCCCTCTTGTCCCTCTATACAGTCCTTCCTTCAATAGACATACAAAAAAATGTTCAACATCTCTAGTAATAAGAGAAATGCAAATCAAAACTGCCCTAAGACTCCATCTCACCCCAATTAGAATGGCGATTATCAAGAATACAAGCAACAATAGGTGTTGGCGAGGATGTGGAGAAAATGGTACACTCATACATTGCTGGTGGGGTTGCAAATTATTGCAGCCACTCTGGAAAGCAGTGTGGAGATTCCTCAGAAAGCTTGGAATGGAAACACCATTTGACCCAGCTATCCCACTCCTCGGCCTATACCCAAAGGACTTAAAATCAGCATACTACAGAGATACAGCCACATCAATGTTCATAGCTGCTCAATTCACAATAGCATTCTTTTCTTCAAACTCAAGTACAGTGGATGTACTTCAGTGCATTCCTGAGTTGAGAACTTCAAGTTATTTTCAAGATCATGGTATGGTGTAAGTACCAAGAGTGGTGAGGACCTGGCTCAGATGACAGACCAGCTCTGACAGCATCCTAAGGTGACCAACATCACTCTCTGTTGTAGATGGAGACATGAGCCTCAAGATCCGTGCAGTGAATAACTGGCCAAGGCAGGACTTAAGTCCATCTGCCAAGTTCTGGAGTCTGCTTCTTCTTCATACTCTGCGACAACTCTTGTACAGTATTTTCAACAGTCTGTGATATTGCAAAGAATATATCTGGAATTGCCATACATTGAAATTCAACTACCTCCAAGTATATTTGAGTCTAACCATTTTTTGAAATTTATCATTACTTTATAATCATGACTTGCTTAAAAACCTAGCTTGGTCACTCATCCTACATTCAAAAGTTGACTCTGCATAACTTTAGCAGTAATAAAAAATGAATCATTTCCCAAAGGGCTCTGATTTGATACTCTTTAAGAGAATGTATGACTGCCTCTGAAAACAGTACATGTAAAATACCTTGAATAAAAATAGCATTGTTGAGACAGTCTTGTTTACTGCCTACACTACCCCATGGTGATTCCTTCAAAGAATGACATTCATATACCTGGATAAATTCTGGTACATTTATCTAAAAATTAAATTTGCAATTGAATAATTCAAAGAAAATCCACTAGAATTTATTTTGATCTTTATTCATATTCCTTTAGTCATTTCTTTGCTCATTCATTCAATAAATGCTTATTGTACCTTCAGTTTATGTGAGTGTCTGAACTATAAGTTCAGGACAAAGAATAATAATAATTAATAATAATAACCCATTGTCTAAGGTTACCAATATCTGATGTTTTTGCTTTAAATCATTCGTGAATTTATGTAGTCATCTGAAATAAGTAACTTAAACCAAATTTCTGGCAAGAGTCTAACTTCTGCGCAGACTCTGCTTTATATCCCAATAAGCTTCAACTCTCTCCTTAAAGGAAAACAATAGAAAGTGAGGGAAAAAATGATTTCTGGATATTTATCTATGCATACTAGGGAAAGTTCCATGGTCCCTCAGTATATGTAACAGAGGATCCCTAGGGGGTCAGAATAGGAAACATGTCCTATAAGTGTCTAACTTAACCTAATTCATCTATGACTTATTGCCAAGGACCATCTTGATTGCAGGTTTTTATTTTTAGCAGCCATGCATGCCAAATTCTGAGCATCTTTGAAGTATGTAGCCTACTTACATACTTCATTCTTTTCCAAAGCTTTTTCTTTTGCTTTAGAGAAATTTATACTACTTGGAATGCTCTCTTCTGATCCTGTAGGTTCCAATGGTATTTAAAATCTTCACACACTGCTGCGATAGGTTTAGTTATTGTACTATGTAAGCATAGTTGTGCTGTAAATAAACCTCAAAACTGCAGACTTCTCCCTACAAAGATTTATTGTAGGTCAGCAGAAGGCTCCAGTTCAGTGGCTAGTTTAGGAATTGTACAGTCTGAGTGTCAGCAGGATACAGATGTCACACACACATGAAGACACTTAAAGACAGGTTAATAAAGGTGCCATTTTTTTAAGGTATATGGGCAAGATGAGGGGAACCACATGAACATGGCAGTATCTTGTGGCTCATAACAGGAGGTCAACCTGAAGTTCTAAAAGGACTAAAAGAGAAAGTGTGTACTAGAAACTGGAAACAGTGCAGAAAGGGCTACTTGAAAGAAGCTGTAAAGTTTTCCTAAGACAAGGCTCAGCCAGCCTGTAGCTACCTTGTGGGGAAGAAACTGATCTCACCACATTCCCAACCTTCTGTCTTCTGCTGGTGCTGGACAAGCACGACACACAGCCAAAGGGAAAAGGAGCCCATTATGTTGTGCTTACAGACCTGGGCACACAGCAGGATGGAGAAAAGAGGAAGAGTCTGGAAGAGAAGATATCCAGCCCTGGAAACTGTTGACCTGAGGCTCTGCTGTGTTTATGTTTGTAGTCTCCCCGCTAAATGTACCTTCTTGAGGCAAAGTCGGAGTCTGTACTGCTATACATTGACTCCCCTGCACTCAGTACAATGCCTGGTGTGTGATAGCAACTCTTTGACAGCAATATGTTGAATGACCACTGAATTATCTGGAGCCTGTACTTGGACATAGGCACAGAATAGCTGCACAATAACTATCAAATTCACTCATTTCAGTGAACCCAAGAGCATAGTCTCCTCTAACTAAGTTTTGTGTACAATCCCTCTTTCCTGGTATGTTCCCAGGTACTCTTTCTACTTTTGATGCATTCTAAAGAGTATTTTGAATAATAGCAATCAATCATCAACTTTATTTATTTGCAGTGACCATCAATGTGTCTTGTAAATAGCTGGTTTTTAACAAGTACCACATTTGACTAAATTGAATCCGAAGTTCCATTTAGCTTGTACAATGTTACACTTTTAGGAAACGTAGATCCTGAGTACGCTGCACCATCTGTCTCATTTTTGGAGTGATAGGAAAGGAAACTGCCAGTGGGCTTTATGTTGAGCTTGGACATCACTGGCTTGCTCTATAATAAAAAGGATATTACTCTGTGGTAAAACATGCTGAGTGATGTGCAAGGCAGATTCCCTTACCAATGACATCTTTCATTTGCCATGAAAACTTGGTCTCTTGATGTTTAGAAGTTTAGCTGAATTCACCAGAATAAAATATCTTAGAAATGTATGTATTCAATGAAAATGTAACAGCATTATACAGATTGTCTCAAAAGACGAGATTGACACTCTTCATTATAATAAAAACCCTGGGTACTCAATGAGTGCATTCAAGTTGCAAGAAAGACAGTAATACATCTACCAATTTTATTATTCAAAAGCTACCTATCATATGTTCACTAAAATATTTGCTTTGCAAAATAATAGAGTTCAGGAAGTTGTCTGCAATATAAAAATCTAAAAGCATATTTACAATGGCACTATAATGATTTAACTAGGTTAGTTATGCTTTAATAGAATGTTAGCATTCCAACGTAGCTTTTATGTGATCCTTTTATTTTCAAGCAGACCCATTCTCTTTGCCACTTGTTTCCCATGACCTTCATGAACTATTTAAATTTACAGATGTAAAATGTCAGTGTTCTGACAATAAGTTTCACCTTATACTTGCAAAAAAAGTGACTTATTTCTTTGTGGGAAAAATAATTATCAGTAGAACTATGTCCTTATCATAAAATGTGCAAGCTCACCGGGCTCAGTTGCACTAGGAAATCCTTGAATGGATTTCAAGATATTAATTGCCTAGCATGCCACATCTCAGAGACTTCCTTCCCAACCAGGACAAGCAGACACACAAATGTTTCTTTCAAGTTTTGTGGTACTGCCAATACCTCTAACAGGACTGCTGTTTCTGAAGGGCAGTGGAGGGTGAGGTTTGGAGTTACACTGAGCTTGAATCTGGGCACTGCCAGCAGCAGGAAACCTGAGTCTGGGCAAGTCACTTGAACTCTTTATCTTGATTTCCTCCTCTGTAAAATGAGAATAAAAACAGCATCTACTTGTGGGGTTGTTGACAGGATTAATGAGTTGATTCTAGCAAAGCATTTTATAGGATGAGATCTATATTCATGGTTTTTTTTGTTTTGTTTTGTTTTGTTTTAAATACATCTGGCTGTGCTTACATTCTAGGTGTGGCTATTGCATTCACAAGACAAGAAGTTACAGGCTTACTGCAGTGAGATTCCTTGGCACATTTAATCTGCCCTGTTTCCCAGATTAGGGAGGTAGGAACAGAGTTCAGGACCAATTCCTGACGTTTTCAATATTATTTTCCTTAGATTTGTCTATTCAGCACACCTTTATTGAGAACCTATTGGATTGAACCATATGAAATGGACAATGGTTTCATATGATTAAGTTCATGTGATTTTGTCCTAGGCAAAAGACTAAGAATATTGAAATGAATAAAATAAAGTTGAACCATGTCCTCACAAAGCTGCTAATCCAGAGGGTAAGGCAGACAATTCAACAATGTGCTCAAGGATAAAGGAAGGGAAGTATTTTATGACAGAAAATGGCATCTACCCACGAGCCAAACTCAAGGGGGGAAAGGGAGGAGAAGGCCGGGGGATTTTTCAACCCAAGAACAGATTACTGGAGAAAATGCTGCTCAAGTATACGGTCATTAGTCATGTGGATCCATAACGTTTTCAAATGTATGCGTCTTCACCTGAATTTCCCACTAAATCGGAGCCTGCAACAGACTTAGAAGCAGTGGCTTATTTAGCGACAAGTTCAGGAGGAAGTGGGAAAAATAAAATAGTGAAGAAGGAAAATCAGCATGAGCATGCTTTCAAGATCACTGCTGTGGATGACCAGGCTAGATTCTGCTAGGATTCCTTAGGATCCTGCAAGATAAAAGGCTGGAGGATTATCATCACTCAGTATTGACTCCATGGGGTTAACTCTCTCATACTTGTGGGGACTATTGATGTGAACTGAGCATCCTCCTGAGGATTAGGAGAAGGCCCCAGGGCAGAATGTCAAGGGAATACAGAAGAGCTAGGGAGTCTGAGCTGGCACTCAAGTAACTGAAGTCCTATATGTGGGTATCAAAGGCACCTGGGACAGTGAGGAATCCATTCTGGAATCATTAGCTAAGTTTCTGCAGGTATATAAACTTCACCATCATTTTATAACACTTTATTTCTGGATTTAACTCTCATAGAATGATTTGTCCCTAAAAATCTGATCCAGAAATGTTGATATGTTAACAAATGATAATGTGGATGCCTGAGAATAGAGTTCATAACAATAAATTCCATTGTCCAAATCACAAAACACATCACATCTAGAGGAAAAAAAGGAAGAGATTCATCCTAGATGGTAAAAACAGACTGATAGGGTCTAGGGAAAAGACAGTGTCAGTAATACCAATCAAAGTTAAAGGGATTATGAAAACTGGAATTCTTTTTGGGTGAGACTCTATCATTGAAGGGTAAAGTATCTGCATAGGAGATTCAGAAATCATCAAGATTGAGGAAGAATAAGGAGATAAATGAAGGGTAAAGAGTATTGAGGAAAACACCCCTCTGAGAGCAGGAAAAGGAGTAAATAAACTTTTCTCTACTAGATCAAATTGGAAGCAAAGACGTGGAAGGATTGGGAACCTCATTACTATGTTTTTCTACAGGACAGCAATGGCAAATATTTTATCTAAACAAGTCAGCGAATGGGATTAGAAAGGAGGTCACAGACTAAGAGATTGTGAAGAGGCAAATCCAGGGAGATTCCAATATAAATAAAACGGGGTAAAAAGCAGATTATCTTTCCTGGAGGACAAGCTCTACCACCCCTGCATAAAGTAGGTTTTTAGTACATATATATTTTATTAAAAGAATAATACTTCTGAATTGATCAGTGAGCTGAAGGTAGTTATCATCCACCAGATTATGTAATACGACAGGAGTAAAATTATGGGGAAACTTGAATTTGGTTTTGGACATTTTGGGTTTGAGATGCCCATAGAGCACTCAAATGAATACATCTAGTAGGCCACTAGATATATAGGAGTTCAGAAAATGGGCCCAACTGGAAATACAAATTGGGACATTAATCTGCATGTGGGGTAGAGGCAATTGAAACTGTGCAAATGGATGAACTCTCCTGCAGAGTATAGACTGAAAAAATTTGAGTCCCCAAAACAAAACCATGGAAAACCACACTTCAAAAAGCACTGAAAAGAAATCAAATAGCAGAAGGAAAGTAGCTACTGGAAATAAGTTAAAGGCGACAAAGGTAGAACAAGCAAAAGAAAAAAATCTAAATGGTTGGATTGAGGGATTGAAAACCTTAAGAAGAGCAGAGAAGTGGAAGGGTGGGGTCGGAAGGCAGACTGAACTGGGCCAAGAAGAAGCAAGGAAGTCACAGATGGAAATGCAAGCTTCTTTTTATAGAGATGGTAGCCACAGAAAGGAGAAAAACACAGTAGCTGAGGAGGGACATCGTGGCAAGGGAAAGAGTCTGTTGCAGTTTCTTTTTTTTGTTTGTGAAGGTGGAAGAGACTTGAATCAATTTCTAGTCTAATGGGAAAACTGATAAGAGAGGGTGAAATCCAGGATGCAGAGAGGAGATTTACTGCTAAGCTTGTAGTCTACAGAGTTGGGTTGCAGCAGGATGCAGGTCTTCCATGAAATAAAGAGTCTTCAGCAGGAACATCCCGAAGAGTGGGAAGGGAGGGAGGATGGGTGCAGAGACTGAAAAATGAGAAAGCAGTGGTGAAGGACCTTGAGAAAAGTCGGGAAGGTTTGAAATGCAATGTGCTGGGTGGTCCATGTGGCGGAGGTCTCTTCTTTTGCACCCTCAAAGAAACTCACTCTCAGGAATGCAGCTTCTTCTGTTAACAATGGGGAACAGATTTTCAATATGGCACCAGAATATCACAATCCTGGCTTTAGAAAGAATGTTGAATGAATGGAGATGAACTTGGACAGAAAAGCTCAACCCTTTTCTTGGGCAGTATTGTCAGTCACTTTACACATGTAACACCAAAATACAAGTGAAAAGAATGGGCAGTGCAGAACCCAGGAACCCAAGCATTTCACTGGTGTAAATCAAGATGTGATTAGCTGCCACTTATTGGCATCTTATCATGTCCAGCAGCACTGTTGTTTCATTACATGATCTCATTTCCATTTTGTGAAAGTCTATTATTCTGAGTAACTTCAATAATTGTTGAAAACAATTGTTGAACAACAACAATTTTGACAGATGTATATGGAAGCATTCACATGCCTAGGTACATGTATGTAGAAGTCAGACCCTCTAATGATATACCATTACCTATAAAAGTTTCTTGGGCATTCTGCAAAACTTTAAATTATTTTTGTTCAGAGATTACTGATACTACAGTATGTGCTTTCTTGTCTCATGATTACCAAAACTGCTTTGGGTTATTTTTGTGGTTGTTGGGAAATTTTTGTAGCATTCAACACCAGTTTACTCTTTCACTTATTTAATGAATAATTATTGAATAGCTAATATCTATTAAGTGTTTGGGATGCAGAGTCGACTAGGTAGTTCTTGTCTCTTAAACATCCAGTTTTGTGGGAAATAAAGATTAATATATAGGCAATTACTACCCTGTGTTTTTTTCCTCATATCTAGATATAAGCACTGGGTTCTACAGAAGCACAGGGTGAGGAGGGTGATTGGATCAGCCACAGGCGATTCAGGGAGGCTTCCTAGCGAAGAAGTAATTTCCAAACAAGGAGGTAAAGTATGAATAGGAGTTTGAAAGTAATTGGAGCGGAAGGATGAAAACATTGCAGATTGAGTTCATGCCACTTACAAAGATCCAGAGAGAACAAGGGACATTATTGGAACCTCAAATTGTAGAGTTTGCATGAGAGTAGCAGTGCATGAGAGGTGGAGGAGAGGTGACCAGTAAGGTCACATAGGTTCATCTGGTGTATTAAGGGGTTTGCATTTCATCCTTAGGGCACTGTCCTGGGAAGGTGGGTGTGGGCTCAGTGAAGGTAATACCCAAGGGAATGGCATGGTCAGAAATTAATTTCAAGTCAACTTTTGTAGTGGAAAGTTATCCTCATCAAGCACCATACCAAGTAATATGTATTAGTTAAGTAAAAAGAGTACAGTACACTTGCTTTGCAAACACAGCTTCAGGACCATTCTCCTCTCTGGCACTTGCCATTACATATGCATGCACACTTGCCACCAGATGCATCTCCTCCCGGCAGAACCTCATTGACAAGGAAATAAGGTCAAGGGATCTTAGAAACAAACTGGCAAGGAGTTTTTAGTTCAAAGTTATTTTAGTTCAAAATAGAAAATATGCACCATGCTGATCTCAACCGGAATTTCCAGTTGGAAGCTGCTTCCATAAAATGCCTACAATTTAAACATCCAACCCTTCCTGGCAAATGCCCAGTTCCTGTGCTAGTGCACGTCTTTCTGTCCTGCTTATCACTTTACTTTCAAGTTGCGAGAAGCATAACCTTTCAACTACTTTCATCATTCCCTGCCTCCTGCCCCAGCCAAAAGTAAACATGGAAGATGGGTGTTGAAAAGGAGGAAAGGGAACTATCTTTACCTGTTTATAAAGCATGTTAAGTATTTCCTGTACCTTTACTACAGTCATGATCCTTACAACATAAAGCCAGTAAAATACCTTTTCTATAGGTGAGTCATTAATGGATCCATGGCAATCCATTTCTCCTTCTCTGTGCCAGGCACTAGGCAGAAGCTAAGCCATAGAAACCTAGGGAGTAGTCTGAGGTCAGATTCTTTGGCTCATGCCTTTCCAACTACATCATAAACAGGGTTGGGTCTCTGTTATCAAGGCCTTTTGTCACTGGAACTGGTGCTTATGCTGCTTGCAGAGTTTCTGGCTCCCTGGCTGTCCTGCCTTTCCCTCCTTGTGGTTTTCTTAGTTTATGGGAGCCTGCCCAGTCAGACTTTGGAGCCCTTGTATGACTTTTCCCTTGAGTTTCTAGAGCCTCATGATTCCTGAATGCCCACCTGGGTACATTTCCTCTTTGGTTTGTGGGCAGCTCTGAACACTCACCCAGCTGTAATGTCTTAGTTCCACTCTATCTGTAAAACCTCTCTCTGCCAAACACTGAACAGGTAGGACCCAGAGTCTTCCTGGTTTCCAAGCACCTTCAGTGCCCGCCCATCTAAGATCTGTCAGTCACAAATGAAGGAGATCTTAAAGTGTTCTCTATTTCTTCAGCTCTACCATTGAGCGCTTTTTTAAAATTGGTTTATTTTTCCAAATTAAATCATAAAAAGCTTCATAATTATGTACTAATACTTTGTGTTTTTATTAAAGACATGGGATCCAATTAAGCCCAGTTATTTTTTACAGATTGAATGCAGACAGGAAAATCCATCCATCTTATTGCTAAATTTGGTCCAAGAGTATGGTCAGAAAAACACAAGGCTATGTTTCTGAAAGGCTTTTTATGCTTACCTGTTCCTTTCAGGCAGGAACATAGCTGAAGTTTATTCAGAGAGAGAAAGAGAGAGAGACAGAGACAGAGAAACAGAGAAAGAATTCATAGTTTTTATAGCTTCAGAAAATAATCTATTTAGGCTTCTTTACCTAGGGCCATTCATGCTACAGATTGTCAAATTTAAGAAAAGAAATTGTCTTAGCCCCATTGAAAACAGGGTTTGAATAATTTTTATAAAGAGAAGGAGTCTTACCAGTGGCAGTTACCCAGTTTACAAACTTCAGCATGTAATGGCCCAAACTGCAGACTGTAGTGCTGGTTTGCTAATTTTTAATATGGATAACTTTTTAACTAATAATAATGTATTTCCTGGTTCAAGATAAGATATGAATGATCAAATCTCATGCTTCAAGCTACAAAGTAATTACTGCAGAGAACAGAGTTCTCTTGCCTGTGGGGGAGGTGGGGGGAGAGAGAGAGAGAGAGACCATGTTGCACACTGCATACCCACCTTCCCTCCCTGGATCCCTCACTGGGCCACTCCATTTTCCCAATCAAGATGCTTAGATTTTGAAGCAGAAATGGTGTCTCTTCCTAGTATGAAAAATGCTGTATTATTTGCCAATCAGATACACTCCCTCCTTCTAATTAAAATAAAGGTATGGTTTTGCTAAGTTAATATAAAGAAAATAGTATAATGCCTATGTTAGTGCACAACTTTGTAAGCAACAGAAGCCTGGTACAGAAGCTGTTTTTAAAATTGATTGAAATGAATTGGCAGAGTGCAGACATTAAGCCAAGTGACATTGACTCATAGCCCATGCTTAACACAGATTTGTTATGCCAGCATGGTAACCCAGTGGTGAGTTAATTTGTGTGTGTTTATAGTTGCATTCAGTTGAAAATATCAAAAGAAGAATAAGTACAAAAACTGGATCATGAGGGTTTGAATTTGATAGACCTGGATTTAGGTAAAGGTTTTGCCAATTACTGTCTAGATAGCATCAGGCAAGTTAATTTAATCTGAGTTTCAGTTGGAGAGGTTAAAATAAGAAATATAAAACAGGTAAAATAATGATACTGGTCTCCTAGAGACATTATAAAGATGGAAAGAGACAAAGCAGAGTATCCAGCACATAATCAAAATTTTCAGCAAATGACATTATATTTTTATTACCGATTAAAAGTTTCTCATTCTTGAAACTTGGATTTAGAAATATAGAGAAATTCCTATATTGTTTCCAGTATATGTAATATATACAGTATAGAGTCCTCAATGCAGAAACTCCAGAATTAGACTGCTCATTCTCATGCAGCTACTTAAAAATATATAAAAATGTGTTTATCCCATTGAAATTGGACCTCATGGCTGAAAGTAAGGCCTGTAAGTCTTTGTTATTCAAAATGTGGTCAAGGAAATAGCAGCAGTAGCAGCACCTAGGAGCTTGTCAAAACTTCATAACTTCAGGCATTATTCAGACTACTGAATCAGAGAACACATTTTAGTAGAATCCCTAGGTAATTCATATTCACATGAATATTTTAAAAGTATTGTTCTAATATGGTGATCCTGATATGTGCTGAGGGCTGGTACACACCATATAGACATATAGGTACCAGAAGTTGCTGGAGAACTTGTTAAAAAACAGATAGCTAAGCCCAAAGCCCATAGTTTCCAATCAGTAGGTCTGGAGTAGGTCTAAGACTTTACACTTCACTAGCGAAGAGATTTTAATGCTGCTGGTCTAGCAACCACATTTTGAAGTACTTAGGACGTGCAGTATAGATTCCAGAAGGAATCTATAGTAGTAAGACTGACCTAGACCTAGAATAAAGGTTACATTGGCCCTGCTTTTACAAACTTTAAGAACAAGTCTCAAAAGTATCACATTGATTCTCAAGTAACAAAACTTCCTGCCATTCTCTCCCTGCCCAGTCTCTCTCTCTCTCTCTTTCTCCCCCTCTCTCTCTCTCTCTCTCACATACACACACACACACACACACACACACACACACACACCTCAATACTCTTTGAAGGAAAATAATATAATCCAGTCATCAACATAACATTCATAGAATGTATACCATCAAATGAAAAGATTACTAGTCATGCCAAAATAGCAAAGATTTCATACACAAAGCACCAAAAAGCTAACCATCTAAGAAAGGAATAATTAAGTTAAAACTCATCAAAATTCAGTTTCTGTCCTTTGAAGGACAGTATTTTAAAAATTTAAAAGCTAGCAAAAAGTTGAATTTCCAACATATCTAACAAAGGACTTATTTCCAATTCTATAATAAAATGATACATTTTTTAGAAAACAGACAAAATATTGAACAGACACTTCACAAAAAAATTATATACAAATGGCCAGTAGATACAATAGAAATCAGAGGTTCTTAGTATGAATAGAAAATACAAGATTCAACTATATTCAAAAGTGTAGATGATATATTTTTGATTCAAATATACAAATAAGTAAAAAGTAAAAAATGGAAAAGAATATATCATGCATAAAGGAACCATAAAAAATATTGGCATGATTGATTAATAGCAGACAAAAGAGAATTGTTTTAAATGTTACTAGAGAAAGAGATATTCTATAGTGGCATATGTATTAATCCATTGAGAACCATTAAGAATTATATGTTTATGAAATTAGCGATGACTAAAATCAATGAAACAAAAGCTGACAAATTGAAGGCAGAAAAAGATGATTCAACAATAGTAACCAGAGAGTTCAATACATTGACTTCAATAATGGATAGAAAAACTAGGGAAAATATCAACCAAAAAATGGAAAACTTGAACAACACTAAAAAACAATGAGATTTAATCATTTTCTATAAGAACATGCCACTCAACAACAAAATACAAAATGCACATTCTTCACATGCAGCAAAAAAAACCACTTCCTAGACCACAGGCAAGCTATAATAAGTTCGAATGATTGAATAATTGAAAGTATGCTCTTCAACAAGAATGCAATAAACTTAGAAATCAGTAACACGAAGTTTGGACATTAAATGGTGAGGGGGTTGCTGGGGATTGAACCTGAGGACACTTTACACTAAGCCACATTCCCAGCCCTTTTTAGTTTTTATTTTGAGCCAAGGTCTCAAATAGCTGGTGTCAAATTTGAGATTCTCATACATTTACATAGGGTAATGTTGGATTCATTCTGTTTTTTTCCCTTCCTCCCCACCCCTCCCACCCTTCTTTTCCCTCTATACAGTCCCTCCTTCCTCCATTCTTGCCCCCTCACCCCACATTATGTGTCATCATTGCTTATCAGCGAGATCATTCTTCCTTTGGTTTTTGAGATTGACTTATTTCACTTAGCATGATATTCTCCAATTTCATCCATTTGCCTGCAAATGCCATAATTTTATTTTTCTTTATGGCTGAGTAACACTCCATTATATAAATATACCACAATTTCTTTATCCATTCATCAATTGAAGGGCATCTAGGTTGGTTCCACAATCTGGCTATTGTGAATTGAGCAGCTATGAACATTGATGTGGCTGCATCTTTGTAGTATTCTGCTTTTAAGTCCTTTGGGTATAGGCCGAGGAGTGGGATAGCTGGGTCAAATGGTGGTTCCATTCCAAGATTTCTGAGGAATCTCCACACTGCTTTCCAGATTGGTTGCACTAATTTGCAACCCCACCAGCAATGTATGAGTGTACCTTTTTCTCCACATCCTCACCAACACCTATTGTTGCTTGTGTTCTTGATAATCGCCATTCTAATTGGGGTGAGATGGAGTCTTAGAGTAGTTTTGATTTGCATTTCTCTTATTACTAGAGAAGTTGAACATTTTTTCATATGTCTGTTGATATGCCTCTACTTCATGCACATGTATCCCATTTGTTTACAATAAAAATAAATTTTTAAAAAATTGAGATTCTCTTTCCTCAGCCTCCCAAGTAGCTGGGATTGCAGAACACATGACTTAGTAATGAATGGGTCCAAAACAAATGTAATTAGAAAATACTTATGATGAATGAAAATGAAGACACAATGTGCCCCAAACAATAAGCCCAGCAATACATATCCACACAAAAATTTGTCTAAAAATGTTCACAGGAATATTTTTCATAATAGACAAAAAATGAAAACAACTCAAATGTTAAACAACTGATGGATGGATAAACAAAATGTCTACTTAAGGGAATAACATTCAGTCACACACACACAGAAGAAACAGTGATAGAACATGCTACCACAGGAATGGATATTGAAAACATTATGCTAAATGAAGGAAGTCATTCACAAAGGCAATGTATGGTTTCATTTACATAAAATGTTCAGAATAAGTAAATCTAGAGAGACAGAAAACAGATCAGTCATTTTGGGGAGTAGGGCAGGGGAGAAACAAGGAGAGTTTGCTGCTGAATATAGAATTTCTTTTCAGTGATGGGAATATTTTAAAGGTGACTGTAGTGGTATTCTCATGCCCTGAACATAATAAACACCAATCCATTGTACAGTTAGGTGGTAAAATGTGTGATAAATAAATTACATCTCAAGAAGTTTACTATATTAAAAATAATACGAAAATAATTAACATTAGAGTCACAGCTGGGGGGGTCATTAGGGACTTTGACATGAGCAATTTCTCTTTGAGTTGTGTGAGGGGCAGTAGAAGTCAAATTACGTTGTGTGCGTTTTCTTAAAAAAGCAAACAATGCTGTTGAAGACAGTACATGCAAACTACTCATTCAGAAAGTTCTGCTGTAAAAGGAAGAAAACACAGTACCATTTGGAGGGGATTTTCCTGAAAGTAATGAGCTGATAGGAGGTGAAAGGCGAAGATTCAGAACCGTGACAGTGAGTAAGAGAAGCAGGTATGGAGGAAGTGAGCAGAAAAGGAATCTGGAGAATTAAAAGGGATGAACTTTCCATCTTGATTTCATCCCTCTCCAACTGACATGGGAAGGAAGAAATACAGAACAAATGTTTTCCCCTTTGCTCACAGTCTGGGGGCAGCAGCTGGACTCTGGCTGGGGAGACATTACTCCAAGATCCCCAAACCTCCCTGGCATTCTAGTACCATCCATCCTGACACCTGCGGGTGGGGGAGGTGGGTGGAGGAGACCATCCTTCGCCATGAGTTTCTCACTAAGAATAAAGTGACAGTTCTCCCAAGCAAACCTAATAGTTTTGAGAGGACAGAATCTATGGGGGATTCTCAAGTCACTCTGGCAGATCTTAAAACAAAGGCTGCGAACAACTGTCTACAAGATCCAGATGGTTAACAATAACACCCAATGTTTATTGAACACAGATTACCTGCAGGCACCAGTCTACACACTTTATTTACATTTATAAGTTTAACCCTAGTGACATCCTTTTAAGATAGGCATTCTTTTTTTTTTTTATTATAAAATTGTAAACAAATGGGATACATGTTGTTTCTCTGTCTGTACATGGCGTAAAGGCATACCATTTGTGTAATCATAAATCTACATAGGGTAATGTTGTTTGATTCATTCTGCCATTTTTTCCCTTCCCCCCTCCCCTCCCACCCTTCCCCTCCATCTATACAGTCCTTCCTTCCTCCATTCCTGCCCCCCTCCCTAAACCCAACTCCAACCCTAACACTAACCCTTCCCACCCCCCATTATGTGTCATCATCCACTTATTAGCGATATCATTCTTCCTTTGGTTTTTTGAGATTGGCTTATCTCACTTAGCATGATATTCTCCAGTTTCATCCATTTGCCTGCAAATGCCATAATTTTATCGTTCTTTATGGCTGAGTAATATTCCATTGTACATATATACCACATTTTCTTTATCCATTCATCAATTGAAGGACATCTAGGTTGGTTCCACAATCTGGCTATTGTGAACTGAGCAGCTATGAATATTGATGTGGCTGTATCTCTGTAATATGCTGATTTTAAGTCCTTTGGGTATAGGCCAAGGAGTGGGATAGCTGGGTCAAATGGTGTTTCCATTCCAAGTTTTCTAAGGAATCTCCACACTGCTTTCCAGAGTGGCTGCACTAATTTGCAGCCCCACCAGCAATGTAAGAGTGTACCTTTCTCCCCACATCCTCGCCAACACCTGTTGTTGGTTGTATTCTTGATAATTGCCATTCTAATTGGGGTGAGATGGAATCTTAGGGTGGTTTTGATTTGCATTTCTCTTATTACTAGAGATGTTGAACATTTTTCCATATGTTTGTTGATTGCTTGTATATCTTCTTCTGTGAAGTGTCTATTCATTTCCTTAGCCCATTTGTCGATTGGATTATTTACATTCTTGGTGTAGAGTTTTTTGAGTTCTTTATAGATTCTGGAGATTAGCGCTCAAGATAGGCATTCTTAACCCTACTTTGCAGATAGAACATTGAGGCATAGGAAGGAATAACACCGCACCAAGGACATAGATCTAGCAAGGAGGTAGAGCCAGGATTTGCAGCCAGGCAGTCTGTACTCCTAAGAATGAGGATATATTGCTTTTCTGTAAAGGGACGTAAGTAATGAAATGGGCCTGGCATGGTCTATGGTGAACAGAAGATCATATGACTGTACTGTAAGTGGGCAGTCGCTGCTTATTTTCAGACCTGGAAGAATGTGGGCCCAGTGTTTCCAGATTATGCATATTTTTCTTGAAGAGCAAAGCTGAAATCTAAACCTATAAATAAAAATTTCACAATTTTTAAACATTAGCAATTTATTTTAGACAATTTAAATATCATCTGGCAGACACATCTACAAGCAATATGTGACCTCTTCTTCAAGAGACCTTTAGGATGCCATTGTGTGTCCAAAATAAAGAGGGTTAGACATTCTAAACATGAAGTTTGAAGGGCTGGGTGGGGTTCAGTGATAGAGTGCTTGCTCAGGTGACATGAAACTGTGATTTCAAACCCCAGAACCATCACAAAGAAAAAAAAAAAAAAAAAAAGAAGTTGGATCATTTTAGAAATTTGGTATTTGTAAAAATGGCAATTTAAATGTACAGTATAAAGACGTGAGGTATCTTAGGAAACAAGCTATCAAAAAAAAACACAAATTAAGAAGGAACTTGATGGTACCAGCCCAATGCAAAGAGAAGAGAAAAGACATTTCAGAATAATAAACAATAAGAGAAATGCCAGGCTACTGTCATTGACAAGGGTAATTGGGTTGAGATATCATTCTTCAACAAAGATAAATGTGACCTGGAAAAATAAATCTCTTGCTATAAAAATCCTGTTCCACTTACATCAGACATACTGTATTTGGTGAGACATGAACAAATAAAGGACAAATCCATACCTCACAAGGTTACTGGAAGAAGAAAGAACACAGGGTGTGAGCCTGCGTATATCCCCTCCTACAATTAAGTCATCACTGAAAACCTGTATCCACTTCTGTCCCAGGAAGACGCAACCAGGAATTGTACATAGTTCAAGAAATCCTTACCTCAAGACAGTTTAAAAAAATCAGTATAATTTTAATTTTCATTTACCAGTGAGGTTGGATGTTTCCATATGCTTCTTAAACATTTTTGTCTTTATTTTGCAAACTGAAGGACTCCTCCTATCCCTTGCCCACTATCCATTGAAAGCAGAATTTTTGACTCTTAAGTTAACATCTTTTATAAATGGCATCATGGTACTAGTTAGCATGCAGTGAAACTGACCCTCTCATCCAGGACAGATCCTGTGGAAAGAAATTTGATGTGTGTCAAGACACATCTTTCACTTGATAACAAACACCACTTTTACAGCTATATGCTAAGAGATTCACTTAAAACATAGAAAAACATTTTATGAACAAAGATATTCAACATAAGATTTGTTCATAGCAGTGCAAAATTTAAATAGCCTATAAACCCACAATAAGCAAAATGATCTGAGTTTCTTAAAATAGCATTAAATGTTTATAATATTTCATAGAAGTAGAACGAAAGAAGTTTTTGAGGAACTGTTCTTATCACTGTGAAAATATGTACAAAATGACTAGAACGGAAAAAAATGAAAGAATCAGCTGATAGGATTGTGGACGATCATTTTCCACTCTAATGTGTTTTCCATATTTATGACAATGAATGTATGTCATTCTTAAAATGCACTCATTGTCTAACATGAAACCTGAAATATTGCCATTAGAAATGCATTTCTTCAGATCTTGAGTAACTTGATGATTAAGAACTGCATAAAGATGGCTTAATGATGGACAGGTGGATGCCTGCATAATATAGATGCTAAGATGGAAGTGGTAGGTAGTAGACAAGGATTGGAAATTTTGTTTTAAAGGATGTGTCCATTAGGGTTCCTATTTGCAAATGAGAAAAATGTGTTGACTATTTTAAACACAATATGACTTTGCTAAAACATATCAAGTAGCTCCTGGAATCTGCCGGAGAACCTAAATAGGCACCAACACACACTGCCCATCATGCTTAATCCCTGGCGACCTGCAGTCTGAGCCCCTGCATTTTGCTTCATAGCTAATCAAGCTGCCACTCTAGCCACTGGAAGCTGGGTATTTGTGTTGCAGGGCCCAGATGGCTACCCTAATGAGGATGGGTTCTGTGTAGTCTCAGCTTCATTTCAATGTTGGCTCCTGCATCAAAGTCTGAAGCAGGCACATTTGATAAGCAGATCCTGTGCAGCATTCACATCCCAGGTAGCAAGGGGGATTAGAAAGTGAACAGAAAGTGAGTGTCTAATACTTTCAGCTTCTGTCCTATCTGTCTCAAGTTGGGGGAATTTTCCAAACTGAGGAAATTCCTGTACGACTGGTAAAAAGGACAAATGTCCACTATTTAAGATGTGTCTCTCAGGACTTACACAGGAATAGCTCTACTATATTGTCCTAGAGACCCTGTGTGTATCCTTGTGGACAAAGGCTTAGACCACAAATTTTCCAAGTGTTGACAGAACATGTGGTTCTCCAGTTGATTCCCTAAGAGTCACTGTGAGACCATCTCCCACCTGCCTGTCCACTTCCCTCCTAGCCTCCTCGGGCCTCTGACAAAGTGCAGGGATTTTGCCCCACCTTCTCCAGAAGAGAGGCACAGAATATAAAATGTCTTCACTTACATCTGCAATCAGTGTCTCAGCAACAGAGGATCTGTTTCATTCACCCGACTTTGGGGGGTATGTGTTTCATCTGACTTTTTATGCTTTTAGATTTTTTAAATCATAAATACTGTTGCATTCTCTTATTAATTTTTGACACATGAAAAGCTGTGTACAATTAATGGTATACAACCTGATAAGTCTAGAGATAAACTTATACCCATGAAACCACTACCACAATCCATGCCATAAACCTATGTAGGTTTTTTATTTGTGTATTTGTTCGTTTTTCAGTGTGTCAGACAAAGACGGGGGAGCCAGCACCTCTGAATTACTCTTCATTTTTCTAAGTAATTCCCTGTCTAAATGTAACAGTGGGCCATTGTATGTATACCAATCAAACACATTAGGCTTTGGTTTTGGCCTTGCCTTATTCTACACGTGTGTCTAAACTCAAAACAGCTCAGACAAGAGGAAATTCATTGAACTGAAACTTGGATCCAGGCTCTCAAGTGGATTTAGGATACAGTCTCCCTCCTCAGGCTCTGTTTACCTCTATACTTTGATTTGCTTTCCAGCATGGCTAGCTCCACAAAATAATTCCTGAAATATTCAAGTTCAAGAAACCCTAGAGCAACAGTCCAGTGAAAACATAGTTTATCTTTCCCAAATATTCCAGCAGGAACCATAGGATTTAATCTCACAGAACTGATGTGAATTATGAATGGAGCAAGAAGATTGGCCAGGCCTCCTCCACATTCTTACCTTGCAGGCCAGAAAGGTCTTTTCCCCACCCCGGCTACCTGGACTGAGATTGGGGAATTGGTGGTTCATTAAAGGAAAGGCAAAGTCCAGTTACCAGAAAAGGAATAGAGATGCTAAGTGGCAAATCACTGGTGTTCACTTCAGAGAATGACCCAGAAGTTGTCACCAGCTCACATCCTGCTCAGGTGCAATTGAAAGTGGAGATTGCCGTGCACTTTAGAGAATGAGTTGGGGTAAATGGAGCGTGAGGGTGGACGTGAGAGCATGAAGGGGAGTGAATAAGGGCTGAGAGAGAAACAGAAAACCGAAACACCACTCTGGTGAGCATTCCTGGTAACTCCTGTCAAGACGCCAGGGAACCTCACTCTGATGCATACTGCAGAGCCTACACTAAGGCAGTGAGACACAGGAACCTGAGAAATCAGAAACGAGATGAGCACCAGGCCAACACTGATGACAGATGCATTTTCTCTTGGGTTCTCGTCTATTCTTGAATTTCCCTGCTCCTTGCCCAGTTAACTGTCCCAACTGGGCAAGTGCTGGTCCTATTGACCCAAAGTGACCACAGGTTCTGGTTGCAGATTTAGCAAATAAGAATAGAGGGATGCTCAGCTGAATTTGAATTTCAGATAAGCAGCAGTTTTTTTTTTTTAAGTATAAGTATGTCCCATACAATATTTAGTGCATACTTAAACCAAGAGATTATTTATTTTTTCTAAAGTACAGATTTAACCAGGCATCCACAGTTTATCTGGTCACCTAACACAGGCACAGCTCAAGGAAGGTGCTTTGATGAGAATTCACAGAGGCAGCAGCCACAAGTACCAATCACCTACCACAGGCTCCCACAGCAGCTGGAAGTACTAAGCCTCTGGAAGGTGCCTGCTCATTCACCCATGCGAGGGCTGGTTAACAACTTTTCTGATCTTTTCCAAAACTTTACTTCCCCATATTCCTCCCACGGTTGTATAAATTTGAATGCCTAAAATACATTCTTTATTCTATAATGTTCATGAGGTTTCTACTTTCCTGATTAAATGCTGACTAATCCTCATTATGACTTTAACAGGAAGGTGCAGCAAGGCAGGGTCAAGTTACCTGCCCCAAGTCACACTTTTGATAAGCACTGGAGATGGTATTCAAACTCAGGCAGTCTAACAGCTAGCTGAACTACCACAGTATGTGGCCATAACAGCACACATGTGTGTATTTAGTAATGCATAATATAACTCCCACAACAGTATTCATAGAGACATGTATACACATCACATAGAGTATGCAGTTTGTAAGTAATATATGTCATATATAAAAACTATATAGCTTACTAGGTATAGATGTAGATAAAAATATTCACCCTATATGAGAATCTTAGAAACTTATTTGCAATCTGTTTCTCCTGGTAGATATCAAAATACCAAATGTGAATATGTATTTGTATTCTCAATTACACATGATCGGTATTTTGATATTCATTAGTGATAACAGTAGAAAAACCTGTTTCTCTAAAATACTTCTAAAGCTAAATTGTCATAGAAACAAAAATAATAGGTGGAACTGCTTCTCTGGATAACATTGGTTACTAAAAAAAAAAAAAGGCAGTTCATTAATGTTCAAATGAAGATGAACGTGAAGACAGAAGGTTAATGAGTACTCAGCGTGGGAGGAGCCCTGAGACAGTTTAAGGCTACAAACAAATGCAATGTTTAGAAGAAAATGATAGATAGTCCCACTTAATGAGTACATAGTAGACTAATTATTGTAATGAAATATGTTTAATTAAAAAGAAGTCTGTTTTCTAATGATAATACAGACTGTAAATCAACTTGTAAAATCCCAAAGATAGCTAACCACAGTATATGTAAAGAGTGCATGGAAAGTTTACAGGAGGATAAATAGATTTATTTATTATTATGGTTAAAGTTAGCATTCCAGGAAATCCATTCTGTTTTTTTTATATTTTAAATTATTTTAATTTGTTCTAATTAGTTATACATGACAGTAGAATGAATTTATGCATTTTGATAAATCATACATAAATGGAGCATAATTTCTCATTTTTCTGATTATACATATTGCAGGATCACATTGGTCATGCAGTCATACATGTACATGGGGTAATAATGTCTATTTCACTCTACTATCCTTCCTTCTCCCATACCCCTTCCCCTCCCTTCTCTCCCCTATACCTAATACAAAGTAACTCCATTCTTCCCTAGTGCCACACCCCCTTACTATGAATTAGCATCTGCATAACAGAGAAAATATTTGGCCTTTGCTTTGGGGGGGTTGGCTTATTTCACTTAGCATGATATTCTCCAACTTCATCCATTTACCAGCAAATGCCATAATTTCATTCTTCTTTAAAACTGAGTAATATTCCATTGTGTGTATATATATAAATATATATATAATAAATATATATATAAATATATCTATATACACTATATATATATATACACATTTTCTTTATCCATTCATCCATTGAAGGACACCTAGGTTGGTTCCACAATCTAGCTATTGTGAATTGAGCTTCTATGAACATTGATGTGGCAGCTTCACTGTAATATGCTGATTTTAAGTCCTTTGGGTATAAACTGAGGAGTGGGATAGCTGAGTCAAATGGTGGTTCCATTTCAAGTTTTCTGAGGAATCTCAATACTGCTTTCCATAATGATTGCACCAATTTGCAACTCCACCAGAAATGTAGGAGTGTACCTTTTCCCCCACATCCTCACCAAAATTTATTGTTGCTTGTATTCTTGGTAATTGCCATTCTGATTGGAGTGAGATGAAATCTTAGTTTTGATTTGCATTTCTCTAATTGCTAGAAATGTTGAATAGTCTGTTTAATATAAGATTTCCAGGTTTTGTTTCCTTTCTTTACCGTGTGTGTGTGTGTGTGAGTGTGTGTGTGTGTGTGTTTTTGGGGATTGAACCTAGGGGTGCTTTTACCACTGAGCTATATCCACAGCCTTTCTTTTTTTAATTTTAATTTTTTACAGACTGCATTTTGATTCATTGTACACTAATGGAGTACAACTTTTCATTTCTATGGTTGTACACAAAGTAGATTCACACTATTAATGTAATCGTATATGTACATAGGGTAATGATGTCTGTCTCAGTCCACTATCTTTCCTTCCCCACCCATCCCTACCCATTTCCCTATACACAATCCAAAGTTTCTTCATTCTTGTCTTACCCCCCTGCTCCCCCCATTATGTATCATCCTCCATTTATCAGAGAAAACATTCAGCCTTTGGTTTTGTGGACTTTGATTATTTCACTTAGCATTATATTCTACAACTCCAATTACCAGCAAATGCCATAATTTTATTCTTCTTTATGACTAAGTAATATTCCATTGTGTATATATATACCACATTTCCTTTATCCATTCATCAATTGAAGAGCATTTAGGTTGGTTCCACAATCTAGCTATTGTGAATTGAGCAACTATGAACATTGATGTGGCTGCATCACTGTGATATGCTGATTTTAAGTCCTTTGGGTATAAACTGAGGAGTGGGATAGCTGGGTCAAATATCCACAGTCCTTCTTATTTTTTTTTTTTTATTTTGAAACAGGGTCTCACTAAGTTACTGTACACAAACTTGCAATCCTCCTCCCTCAGCCTCCCAACTGCTAGGATCACAGTTGTGTGCAATCATGCCTGGAAGATTCCCTGATTTCTTAAAGCAATGCCCAGATGAACAGGCATGAAAAAAAGTACTTGGAAACAAAATAAAGTCATAGGAGAACCATTTTAATATATTTTAATATAAATTTGGAAGAAAAACATTTTAATACAAATTTATTTTAAAAAAAGGAAAGGAAAATGATAACAAGTTTCATTCAGGTAATTGGTATTATAATCCATTTATGGAATCAATATATCACCCAAGCCCATACACTGCAGTTTGTGGTGGGACCTGAGAATGGTTGATTATTTTCACATTCTGCTCCACTCCAGTCCCCACTGGTGTCTCAGGGCATAGGGAACACTTGCAGCAATGGAAGGAGAGTGGAGTCAAGACTCGAAACCTGACTCCTCCTGCCTCTGATCACTATGTGCATAAATGTGCACGTTTGTGTGTTGGTGGGTACAGCTGGTATTTTCAGACATATTTTGAAGAAAATTTCAACCTGAGGAAAAATTCATAATGATTCACTTTCCGGATCTATCCTTTGTTTGCCTCCTTCCAAACAAATGTGGTGTGGCCATGGGGAGAAAGCAGTGGAGTTCTTGGGCCAGCCTGTACCAGCTCATGAGTTTACTCTCAAAATTCTAAAGTAACTTGCAGGCTGCTTAAAAAGCACAGTTATTATTAAAATTCAAATTATATAGACTCATGCACAAGGTCCTGGGTTCAATCCCCAGCACCACAAAAGAAAAGTCTCCAAATTATATAGATTTATGAGTAGATAAATCGTATTTTTTAAAAAGGGCAATATTGTGTACAATGAATCAAAATGCAGTCTGTAAAAAATTAAAAGATAAATTTTTTAAAAAGGCAACAAAATACTCAAACAGTAATTCCTAATTGTTTTATAGCATTTGTTTTCTTTGCTCTAGAAGGCATTTGCATCTACAATATCTGTAGAGTGGGCAAACCATGTACTACCACACACTTCTTCAGAACTCCACCTTCAATGACTTTGAATTGCTGGCTTGAAATGGACCATGCTGGAATAAGCCTGTGTTACAAATTAGAGTTCACCTCCATCCTGGTTGGTGGTGCAACAATTACTAGCACGATATAGAGGTCATTGCAGGGAACTGAGTCATGGTGTACTAATCCTGTGATCGAAGGGTGGCATTTGAGCTCTGGCTACTGTTGAAGCAAAGGAAAGTGGTAAGAGAAAGGTCTGCAGAAGCAACCAAACAGATGGATCTCAGCCATTCTGAGGAAGCTAGGCAGAGAGAAATTGAGGTTCTGGCTAGGAACTTGAGATGAGAATTTTAAAAAGCCCACAAAGCAGAAAAACATAATTGGTAAACAGGTGTTGAAATAGATAAATTATTCAACTGTACTCAGTAGATTTTGTAGGGTGGATAGCAGGCATGAAAGGGAAGAAACATTAAAACAGAGAAATACTGATTTCCATGTTTAACTTACATCTCTTCAAACAAAATCTTAATTTTCTGAAATGACTTCTCTCTCTGTTCAAAATGATTCATTCTCTAATGTCTGCTCTCATATTAAAAAGGAAAGCAACCAGATTGGAGCAATTTACTCTGAAGAATAATGAACATTACTGAATACTAATATTCGTACACACATACACCTATGCACACACATGTGTTGGCTGGAATAGCATTAGGAACTGTTTCATTAGGAAACAGTTTTGGAGATGGAATTGGGAGAAGACCTGAAGGTTCCCAGCCCATTCACTGCAAAACCAGGCATAAGTGGAGTCAAAGAAGAAGGTTGAGGGGAGGGAGGAGGGATGGGAAAAGGGATGGGAAATTTCATTTCATACGAAATGAAATTGACTAAATTATGCTATGTACATATATGAATATAGAGCACCAAATTAAAAAAAACTATAAATAAATAGAAGGAAAACCAGTAGAGTAGAGAAAGGGGAACAGCAGAAGGGAGGAGGCAAGAGAAAGAAAAAGCACTGAGAACTGAAATGGAGTAAATTATATTCCACGTAGGTATGATTATTTCAAAATGAACCCCATTCTTACATATAATATAATGCATTAATAAAAAGTGCATTAAGGTATAAGGTTCAGAGAATCCTAAACCCTGAGCTGTGAAGTTTAAAGCTGCAGAATATTAGAGAAGCACTTGCCCCTCCTGGCGTGATTCTTGCTGTGGTATGGCAGAATTTTGGCTCCGATTCTACCCTGCCAATTTCGTATCCGTTGGAGGTGGGAAATGACAGCGTGTGCCGAGGGCACTGGAGTCTATACCTCCTGTTTTCACTACATGTCAAACCAGCAGTTGGAGTTGCAACATCAGGGTTTCTGGTCAGGGACACATCAGTCCTTTCTCTGGTGTGATTATGGATTGCATTTGACTAGGATTGATTCATCCTAGGAACCTAAGCACAGCCAACTCCCATGGAGTTTATACAAGGACAGCTGCTTTTCTGGGAGGCTAGTCTGCAGCAGATCACTCTCAGACAGTTTTATTTTTTTTTCTTTTTCTCTTATTCTCGTTATTTCTCATTGACATCTGGCCTGGATTCTTCAAGAGATTCCTGGAATGTAATAGATGAGTTAACCAACACAGACTAATTAGACTCCATTAGATGGACAGTTTAAGGAGTTTTCTTTTTTAATCAAATAGGTCTTCTGCTGCCTCTCTCCCTGTCTTTTGGAATATCTCATTCCTCTGCCAAAGCAGCTTAACACTCCCTGCATGAAGACCGGAGGCAAGGATGACAGTCTTTTTTTCCCAAATGCCATCTGCTCCAAGGAAGACTGCTATGATTAATCACCAACGTTTGTTATAGGTATGGGGACAAAAGACAGTGTGACATGTGCCATATGTTTGTCATTTTATCTAGCTTTTCAGTAAATTATTCTCCCCACTTCAAAACTGTCTTTTTTTGGACATCTGCTTTTCTCCTTAAACACCACAAGCTAGACGATGAAATATTATTCAGCACTACAAAGAAATGAACCCTTAAACCACGGAAAGACATGAAGATTTGAAACTTAAATACTTACAACTTCATTAAAGGAGTCAATCGGAAAAGGCTCCATCGTCTATGATTCCAACTGTATAAAATTATGAGGAATGGAAAACTCTGGAGACAGAAAAAGATGAGTGGTTGCCAGGAGCTGGAGGGAAGAATGGATAACTAGGTGGAGCACAAGGCTCCTTCTGCACAGTGAATCTACTCCAGGTAGAACTGTCATGGAGGACATGTGTCACCATGCAATTTGTCCACACCCATAGAATGCAGCATACCAACAGCAATCCCAATGCAAATCTCAGACTTTGAATGGTAAAGTGTGAATGTTGGTTCCTCATTTGCAACAAATGCGTCACTCTGGTGAGGGATGCTGAGAATGGAAAAGTCTATGCACATGTAGAGACTGCAGTTGTATCACGCACCTTGGTACCCTCCACTCAGTTTCATTTCAATGTTAAATTGCCCTAACATATATGTCTTAAAAAATAGCCCACAAGCTACTGACCTCTGCTATGATCTTTCCAAGAGCTATGGCTTCATATGTAATATAAGTCAAATAAAAATTAGCTTAATGGAGTCTCTCTCTACCTTGGATAATTTTCTAGTAAGGTCAAATATGGTTATGTCTAAAGTTTGAAGTACATCAATAGTATAAATTCCCTGGGGAAATATTTCCCTCTCTCTTTTAGAGTGACAAAGCACAGGATGTTTGAAACGTGTGTTTTTTGGTAAAAGTGATGGCAACACCCGTTCTCTTTTGCCTTTGAAAACACCAACTCATTTCTTTATTATGTGGATTCTAAAGCCATTTTCTGTGGGTTAAACTTAAACAACTACCAAAATGAAAATCCAACCTTGCATTTTTTTTTTGTTTTTCTTTTTCAGGAATAATTTCTAGGATGCTTGTGTTATTACTAATGATGCTTAGTACTGAATAGGTGCTTCCTCTGTGTTTGGTACTGTGATAAGTCCTCTGCATACACTGTGTAAGTCAAGCAGAATAGCATTGCCTCCCTATAGGAATATGGTCAGAAATATAAGAACACTTGAAAATAATCATAGTGTAATGATTTTTTTAACCTCCACTGTGGTTAGAAAAATAGTTGCACTCACTAAATATTCATTAAAATACCATATTTGTGATCATTTCATAATTAAAATCATGTATTTCATTTTGCTTTACAATAACCTCAATGGTGGATAAGAACAGGAAAAATAATTCCCATTGTATAGATGAGGAATGAGCATCAGGGAGATTAAATGATTTGTTCAACCTAAATAAGCAAGTTCCTTCCAACGTTTGCAAATTTACCATTTCCCCATACTACTTTCCCATTTGTTGTTGGACATTTTCAAAATTTGAGGCCCATTAATTTTTCATGGGATGCCCTGAGCTACCTCTTTATGTTGTGGGCTTGGTAAGTACATTCCCTTACTCACACTTGCTCTGTTCTCACAGAGCTCTTTCCATAAAGTTCAGGATCTTAAGCATGAACTGTAAGACTCTGGAGGAGCCTTCACTTGACTCCCCGGCTTTATTTCAAAGGTCAGGGACTTGATTGACCCAGTATCTCACCACGAGGCTCCTTCTGGAGTAAGGGCCTTTGCATCTGCTCTTATCTCGTTTGTAATGTGCCCTTCCTCCTCCACTCTATAGACTAATCCTTGGGATCTACCATAAAGTCATATACTCATCAAAGTTTTCTGCAACTTCCCACTCTGGGTGAAAAAGCTTTGTTTTTCACTCTTACACTCTTACTTTTATCAAGGTCTTTTTGGCTACCCTGCATACAGACCAAGTCTTTCTTTGGTCAATTTTCCAAAGTCTAAGTTGTGGTGAGAAATAGAGCCCCACCTTTCATTTGGAACTCTAAAAGTAAACCCATGTTCCCTGCTTTCCTTTCAGCTAGATTACAGATGCACGAACTATGTTTCGATAGTTAGATGAATCTGCTCCCAGCTTTGAAACAAAAACTAGTAACTAAAAGAAGAATGGCTGGAATCAGATTTATTCTCAAGGTGATTAAATGGGCTGTGCTAACATCCAGTTTTGAGGAACCACAGAGGCAGCAACGGCATAGATGCTGATGGTGGAATCCTCAATCCATGTCTGGCAATGCAAGGCGTGCAAATCACGGACGTTAGTGATTAGTGGAGTTAAAAGTAGTGTCCTCGTAGAAGTACTGTAGTTTAACTTTGGGTATGACTTTTGGCTGTGCATCTGCCCTTATTCCACTTTCCGAGTTTGTCTTCTCAGCCTTTCTGACAAGTCTATACACGACTGTGTTATGGTTTGAATCTGGCTCCTACGTGGAAGGCTTGGTTCCCCATGCAGCAATGTTCAGAGGTGGGGTTCTTGGGAAGTGATTGGATCATGAGGATTCTGATCTCATCAGTGGATTAACTCATCAATGCATGAATTCAAGCTGACAGACTCATTGGGAGGTACTGGAAAATTTAGGAGGTGAGACCTAGTTGGAATGGGTAGCTCACTAAAGGTATACCCTGGAAGGGCATATCTTGTCCCAGACCTCTCTCTTACTCTCTTCTTTTCTTTTCTTTTCTTCTTTTTCTTTTCTTCTCTCTCTCTCCCTCTCTCCCTCCCTTCTTTCTTTTTTTCTCTTTTTTTTCTCTTCTTTCTGGATTCCTTTTTCTCTTTCTTTCCTTCTTTCTCTCTCCCTTTCTCTCTCCCTTTCTTTCTCTCTCCCTTTCTCTCTCCCTTTCTTTCTTTCTTTCTTTCTTTCTTTCTTTCTTTCTTTCTTTCTTTCTTTCCCTCTCTTCCCACACTCCTTCCCAGCTTCCATGAGGTGAGCCACTCTGCTCCACCACAACCTCTCAACCATAATACTAGGCCTCACCACAACCATGGACTTAAACTTCTGAAGACATGAACCAAAATAAATCTTTCCTCAAGTTGTTTTTCTCAGGCATTTTGTCACAGTGATGCAAAGCTGACTACCATACGGCATATCCTCTACATAATATGTATTTCTGCTTAAATCATTTACATTCAGTTTCTGATGTTCACAGTTTTGAATCCTGACTGATTTAAAGCAGTCCTGTTCTTTACAACATGTGCCATATTTTAAATAAATTTTATTTCATTGATGACTTCTCCCACCCAACTATAAGTTTGATGGTTTGATGAAGAACAGTCATCTACTTTATGTGCCAGTGTATCTCCATGCCTGAAACATACTGGTCATATAAGAAATAAAAAAAAATCTGCTGAATGAAAGAATGAAATAATTTGTATAAAGCACAGTGCCTAAATGATGCAGAGAATAGGGGGCAACAGTGCGCACAAAGGAAAAATCACATCATCCTCAAGAGAAAAGAGATACTTATAATGAATTGATGTATTTACACACAGTGAGATACATGTGGTGGGTCTGCATGTTTTTATATGTTTACACATAAATATAGATATATGAACTAATGAATGGACATTGTGCAAGATAGAATGTGAGAAATGTTGGAAAGATAGAAAAACCAAAATGGAGAACTGTTTTAGTCAGCTTTTTCACTGCTGTGATTAAAGAACCCAACCAGAACAACTGTAGAGGAGGAAAAGTTTATTTAGGGGCTCGCAGTTTCAGAGGTCTCAATCCATAGATAGCAGACTCCATTCCTCAGGACTCAAGGTGAGAGTGAACATCACTGAGGAAGAGTGCAGCAGAGGGAAGCAGCTCACATGATGATCAGAAAGCCATGAGAGAGGTCTCCACTTGCCAGATACAAATATGTACTCCAAAACCATGTCCCCAACCACCTTCTCCAGCCACACCCTACCACTTCAGTTACCACTCAATTAATTCCTCAGGGGATTAATCCACTGATTGGATGAAGACTCTCACAACCCAGTCATTTTTCCTTTGAACCTTCTTGCATCATTTTACAAGTGAGCTTTGGGAGGACAACTCACATCCAAACCATAGCAAGAATGCAGGGCATTGTGAAAGAGGGGGCTCTCAGACAGGATCTTGAAGAACAGATTCAATTTGTATATTCAAGGAGGGATTTTTGTATAAAGGAGGGATTTTTCAAGGGAGTCAGGATAAATGGAGAGATGAGCAAAAGCCAAAAGGTTAGAACGTGCAAGTGTGAGGTACAGCGATTTGTTTAGTTTGCAATTAACTAAGGAGGTAATGGGCAGCCATCAAAACGGTTAGGTGGGAAAATGACACATCGGGTTTGCTTTGATAAAATCAATGTGGCAGACTCTTTAAAGTTTAACAGAGAATAGAAAGACTAGACACATAAAAAGCAGCATTTTAAATTTAGTATAATTCCAAAGAAATGTAACAGGGCATTGTTTTAAATAGTGGAAATGAATGAATGCAAAAAAGATATATGAGATACCAAAGAGGTGAGATAGCAAAGATTTGTAAACTGGATAAAGAAAATACAATAGAACAAAGGGGTTTTTTAAATTATTTTTAGTGAAATTAAAGACTGAAGAACTGGCAATATGCTATCAGCAACTATAGTAGCTTTCTGTATTTCTTTTTGCATCCTGTTGGTTTTGCATCCTTTATGTTTAAAACTGTTATAAGGTGGGAGTTTGAAACCCTCAATAAATTGACCCTTTAATCATTAAGCAATGATTGTCTTTATTCTTGTTAACTTTCTTGGCGTTGAGATCTATATGATCTGATATTAATACAGTCCCTCGGGCTTTCCTTTGATTATTCTTTTTGATTTTTATTTTGAAGGGACCCACGGGGAAAGGTGAAGTTTTATAGAGAAACATGGTTTCTTGCAGGACCTGCTGAGATTAAAGTACAGTGCCCGCCAACACACAACTGGGAGCAGAGGTCTGAAGTCTGAGAGAGAGCAGAGTTCAGGGTGTAGATTAGGGACCGCAACCAATGACATCATCACCTTCCAGGTCCCTTGAATCCCTTTACGCCATTTCCATGCACCCTTCTTCCCACTTTGGTTTAGGTTCTATCATCAGTACCTGCAGCTCATACTTGGAAAACAACCTTGAACTTCTGAAGGTGCATCACCTACAAGTGCAGAGAGCCGAAGGACTCAGAGTTTACACAGGACCTCCCTCCCCTCTTCCTCTCCCCCACAGTCAAGTGAAGAAGTAAGAAAGCCTTGTCACACATTGGCCAGTGCTGAGCAAAAACGTGCAATTCAGTTTTTCTTCAGGATCAGACAGACATTGCCTGAGATGTCACCCTTCCTTGACTGGCTCCCTCTACTTCCCAGTTTTCCTTTACTCAGTCCTTTTCCAGGCTCTTTATGAATCATTTGCACATGAATCTGTATCTCAGGGTCTGCCTCTGGGGAAGCGAACTGAAAACAGGGTGTTGTTCAGTGCTGCTGACCAAGTCTTCTATATTCTCACTGACCTTCTTTCTATTTATTTTTGTCATTTATTGAAAGAGGAGTCATGAGATCTCTGATTACCATAGTAGCTTTCTGTATTTCTTTTTGCATCCTGTTGGTTTTGCATCCTTTATGTTTAAAACTGTTATAAGGTGGGAGTTTGAAACCCTCTAAATTGACCCTTTAATCATTAGGCAATGATTGTCTTTATTCTTGATAACTTTCTTGGCGTTGAAATCTACATGATCTAATATTAATACAGTCCCTCGGGCTTTCCTTTGATTATTTTTTTGATTTTTATTTTGATTATTCTTGTTGTAATATAGCTAGTTAAATCTTTTCACTTTTAATATATCTGTGTCTTTGCAGCTAAAGTAAGTTTTTGAAGCTAGCGTATATCTGGGTCCTGCTTTTTTAAATCAACTGAGGATTTTAGGGAATTTACATTTAATGTGATTATTGGCTTTCAGTCTATCATCTTTTGCTTCATGTGTTCTTTGTTACCTTTTTCTTGTTTTGGATTAATTGCATATATCTATGATTTCTATATATCTCCCTTGTGGCTTATTAGCTGTAACTCTATCTTCATGATTTCTTTAGAGCTTATCGTATACACCTTTTATTTTTCACGATCTAATTTCATGTACTATGATACCACTCCAAGCAAATTACAAGGACTTTAGAACATATATGTGGCTTTTTCATCATAAAACCTATGTGATATTGTAGTCATACATTTTATTTTTACATATATTATAAATCTTAATAATATACTGCTACAATTTTTGCTTTAAACAGTTAAAATTTAAATTATTCTTTTTAAAATGTCAAATATTTGGTATTTACCACAAATTTTTTCCTTTCTGCCATTTTATTTCTTTGTGTTGATGTGAATTCAAAACTGGTATTTTCTTTTTCTGCCCCAAAGCTTCTCTTCACCATGTCCTGAAGCAATCAAAAATTTCCAGCTCTTTCCATATCTGAAATAGTCTATATTTCACCTTCATTGTTAATAAGTATTTTTGCTGCATGTAGAATCTTAGGTTGATGGTTTATATCTTTTTAAAAAAAAAGATTTTCTCCTTAGCATTGTTTTTAAACAGTTTGATTATGATGTGTCTTGACTTAGGAATCCTCACATTTCTAATTCCTAGGGTTCCTTGAGTTTGTTGGATCTGTGGTTATATTTTACAAAATATTTGGATATCTTTCAAATTATTTATTTCTTTAAACACTTATTCATCTCTTCTTCTCTTTCATCTTCTGAGGTTCTAATTTCAAATCTGTCAAAATGTTTGATGTTACCCCACTTTTCACTAATACTTGGTTCATTTTTCCTTAGTCCTTCTCCCTCTGTGTATTTCATATCAGTTTCTATTTCTATTTAACTAATCTTGTGTTCTGCAGTATCTAATCTGCCATTCATTGCTACAGAGTATTTTTCTTCTCATACTATGCTGTCTCCACATCCAGAAGTTCAATATGGGTCTTTTTTTCTTTCCTTTGGTACTGGGGATATTCAGGCCTTTTCTATTTTTATTTTATTTATTTATTTATTTTTTGAGACAAATTTGTGATCCTCCTGTGTTGGTCTCTTAAGTCACTGGGATTATAGGCATGCAACACTGCATACCTTCCCATATGTTCCTGTTTCCATTATGACATGTTTTAAGTTTTATTTAACATATGAAATACATAATTTAATAACTATCTTAATTTCTACCTACTGATAAACCATCTGGGTGATTTCTGAGTCTGTTTATAGTGATTAACTATAGCCTCATTATGTTTCATAGTTCCTGCTTCTTTTTATGCAGGTAATTTTTAATTGGATGCCAGACATTGTGAAGTTTATCTTGTTGACTGCCAGATATTTTTTTATTCCTATAATATTTCTGAGTATTTGAATTGTTTGAGCCTCCCAACACTTTCAATAAAACTTCATAAGGTAGGGCTAGAACAGCCCTACTGACTTTGCCCTAGCACTGAGGCAAAACCTTTCTGAATATTCTATCCAGTACTTCATTAAGTACTCTGGGATATACCCCAGAGTACAAAATGATAGAACTCTCAGAATGTGGAAACTAATTTAATAGGTGGTACAAGAAGAAAGTACCAAGGAAAACACCCAGGTGTTTGTCTAGGATAACTGAGTTGGTGGCAGTGTTTTCAATGAAATAAGTATTAATGGTTAGGTGTCCTAAAATGTTTTGTAAAATAAGAGGCAGTAGAGTAGGTTGGTACATCTATTCAACATATTGTCTACTTGCGCCAGGCAATAAAGCGGGGGGAAAGTGAAAGAAGCTGTGGAATGTTAACTAAGAGAAATGGTAGGAGGCAGAGGAAAATGACAAATGGTAACCCTGAGGTCCAACCAAGGTGAGATAACATGATTAGTAGTGGAACCAAGAATCTTGGTTCTGATGTTCTCTTAGCAACTCTGGACAGTATAACAATACAATCCAAGGGAAGATATAGATGAAGAATACGAAGCAGCAAAGGGAAGTTAACAGTAATGTGTAAGATGGAAACCAATATGTGGGACTCATACCAGCATCATTAAAGTGCCTTCGTATAAGCACAGACTGGCCCGGGAAGTCAGGATTGGCTCAGTGAGAGATTAAGAAGGGAATAAACAATGAAAGAGAAATATGAATATGAAGTAGTCCCCGCAGAGAAAGGCAGTAGCAAAATTCCCAGCAATAAAGTGGATGTGAATATGACCTCACTTCATTGGATGTAGCAAGTGGTTGTGAAGCAAGATTGCTGCAGGTGCCACAAGCATGAAATTGTCATTCCAATAAATGGGGAACCAAAGGAGGTTTATGAACAAGGAAAGTCATGCTAGAGGAATAAATGAGAAAGAGCAGGAAGGTGAAATTGTTAGGAGCACATAGTCAATTGTGGGGGAAGAAACAGAGACGGAAGGAGGTTCAGGATGAGTGCTATTCTTCTTTTCATCCAGACCTATTGCCTTTATTCGAAGGAAACTGGTATTATCAAGAGAAAAAAATAGTTGTTTTTAGTGATCATAAGAGGGGAAAGCATTCTAGAAAAAGGTTCATTTTCAAGCAGATATGACACAACAGAAGAGTACTCAATGATAATCTTTTTCATTCTGCAGCTCATGATGGACACAGGAGGACAAAGCAGCATGGTCAAGGCTAATAGCTAATAGCAATGAGGATGCTGGACAAAACACAATGGAAAATTTTCTCCTTTGGTGACGATTTTAAAATAAGCTCATTTGAGGTTCTTCTGAGCCATTAGCACTTCTGGAAACCTCAGCATCATTTCAAATTCATCCATGAGAATATTTTGGACACATCGTAATTACTGAGCATCTCCACAATGAAATTATCTGAAGCGGTCTCCTCTTTCACATTCTTTAAGTACTTATTGAGAATTCTTGGGTAGAAAATAAAAAGAAAGATAATTCCCTGCCAATCAAGGTCTGAACACAAAAGGGCTCACTGAACAAATTAATACAGAAAACTCAAAATTAAGTAGACAGTACACATTATATATCAGAAAGTGATGACTAACAGGTGGAGAAGACAGAAAGTATGCACAAAAGGTTTCACCCACACCCTGAGCTTTTACCATCACCACACCTATGAGTTTCATTTATTTAAATAATAGAGGTAAACTAAAACCTGCTGACCAACGCAAAGAGCTCAGCACAGTCCCTCAAAGGCTAAACTTGATAGACAATATCTGATGCAATTTGGACAATTTCTGATATTAGCTAATATTTTTTCCAGTTTCGTCTACACGTGTGTGTTGGTGTGTGTAGTTCTGCTTATCTTCAGTTGATCTTTGAGCAAGTTAATCTCTTTCTTCCCGTTTTACCTACAAAAATGTCGACATTGAAACCAAGGATAAAATGGGGATGCACCGAGATAATCGGAAGCAGAGGATTCAAACATAATCCTTAAAAAAAGGAAACCTTTGATGTTTGGAAAACGCAAAGGCATAAAGTTTCTGACAGGTGAAATCAATAATTAAAATTCTGTGTGCAAAATATAACTTATGCAACATCGTGTCTATACAGTAGTGATGTGTGTCTAAAAATCAGAAAAATGGCTGTGGTGATATCAGCTACCACTTAAAGAGCGATTATGCGCTACTCTTTTCTTGCTCTATCATCTAATCCGCACGATACGAGGTAAATACCCTCATCCCCATTTCACAAAAGAGCACCTCGCGGGGCTCCAAGCAGCCCCTGCTGGGAATCCACTGCCAGCCAGTAGATGTTAGAGCTGAGTCATTTGACTCCAACGCGATGTTGCCCTAGTGGCGTTTTCTAGATCCATCTACAGTCCCATTTAAAATACACCCCACCTTTTAGGTGTGACTGGAGACCTAGAATTTACCTTCTGAATCACAGCCACGAAACCTGTCTTTATATGACAAACTGAAAAAAGTGGAGAGTGGGAAAGGACCGGCGGGGAGGTGGGGTGACAGGTGGAGAAAACAGGTGGAAACTAAGAGGAAGGATAGCAGGTAAAATAAAGAGCAGGACAGGGCTGTAGGGCCCGCCCTTGAGAGGCTCCAGGGAGCACTAGGCGCTGGTCCTAGAGGGAGGGGACAGGAGAGCTGGGCAGCGAGGCGCGCCAGGCGGCGGCGGCCGCACCTGTGCATGTGACCCGCTTGGGCACCAGGGCGGGGGCGCGCTCACCTGAGCCCACGTGACGGGGCGGGGTCTCGCCGACCCGAGGGCCACGCAGCCACGCCCCTCCCGCGCTGCACGCCCGGACCCCGCCGACCTGAGCTGCGGCGGCGGCGGCGGCGGGAGCCCGGCAGGCGGAGGAGGGAGGCGGCGGCGGCGGCGCGCGGAGACGTAGCAGCGGCGGCGGCAGCGGCAGCATGTCGGCCGGGGGAGCGCCAGTCCCGCCGCCCCCGAACCCTGCCGTGTCTTTCCCAGCGCCCCGGGTCACCCTGCCAGCCGGCCCCGACATCCTGCGGACCTACTCGGGCGCCTTCGTCTGCCTGGAGATTGTAAGTGGGGCAGCCTCGGCGAAGGTGGTGCCCGCAGAGCTAGGACCACGAGCTGCATCCTTGTCCCCCACCCGCCTTGTCTCCCTCTGCGCCCGCCCTCGGCCTCCTTCCCTTGGATGTGGCCTTTCCCTGCGCCCCTCTTGGGGACCTCTGGATACTGGGCGGAGCAGCCTGAGCCCTCCTGCCTGGCACCTGTTACACTGGCACCTGCTCGCCCGCCGGCGACGGAAATGGCCTAGAGAGTGAGCAGGCTGCCTGGCGGGGCAGAGGATTAGGGAGTTTGAGGGGAGAGAGATGTTTGGGCTTGGAGGCGCCTTCAGAGACCCAGGGTTTGGCCAGGGGGCGCGCACTCGGCCTCGCCTGTTGCTAACCTGCCATTTTGTTGGGTGGTGCAAAGGTGTACCGAAGACTGGGTGACCTGGAGGCTGCCAGGATGTGGAAAGCGGGGGCGGGAGGCACCAGGAAGAGGAAGGCTGCGGAACTGGGCATGTTTTTACCCCTCTCACCCTTGCCATTGTTAGTGCCCTTTGGATTGGGGAAAGGAACAGGGCGCAGGAGGCAGGGCAGGGAGAAAGGTGAGGTGTGTACAGTGCCGTTGGCAGTTGCTAATCAAGTGGGCGTGAGAATGGAGGAGGAATGGTGGAAGTGTGGCTGGCATGTACTTCTCTGCCTGCCTTTGCACCTTCTCTCTTCCTCGACTACCTACAAACGTCCAAACCTTGTCAGCACACTTCATTGGGCCCAAGTAAAGGCGGGATCATCTGGCCTAGTGCCATCAACCTTCTTGAGTCCAACACTTGAACTTCTTAAAAGGAATTTTATGGAGTTGGAAGCTTTTAAAGCTCGTTGTGGACAAGGGGGAAGTGTGCAAATATGAATTGGGCAACTGAGGTTGCATCATGCCCTGAGAATGGCAAATAAATAGTGAAATGTTAGCAAGGCAGTGCCTTTCCTGAACGCTGGTTTTGTTTGCTCGGTTTGGGGTTTTAATATCTCTCCCTATCCTCTCCTTTGAGTTTGCATAACCTGGATTTGGGTCACTTCGGTTTCACTTTTGTGCCTGTGGGGCTGGAACACCTTGTGAGCATTGGTTTTCTGCCCTATTATGCTAAGATGGCCAAGCCACTCTAAGTTAAATTTAGCTCAGATGTGAATCTGAAAGAAGGGACACCAGTAGGTTACAGGTAATGCCATCGATAAGCAGATAGTGACTGTTACGCTAGAAGAGGCTAGTGTGAATTTGAGTTTGTATGGAGTTCAGGAGCATCCAAATGCTTGGGATGAGGTACAGGCATCCATGTGAGAAGAACAGGAAAAGTTTGGCATTGGATCAGCTGCACAGCTGTGGGAGGGAGACACTTTAGAACAGCAAGATCTGGAAAGAAAGATTTCATAGACTCTAGGCTACTTAAGTTCCATGTTCCTCAAACTCCAGGTGTTTATCTACCTCTTTTAGAAGTTTCAGCCATATCCACATTCTGCCCGGTTCTGGAATTTACAGAATGTTCATGTAAATATGCTCACTTTCTAAATTTTGGTTAGAAGTTAACCTCATCCTAAGCAATACTATGAATGGAATCTCAAATTTGATATTCTGGTTATATGTTTTTGATATTTAATAGATTTATACAGTTGCATATGTACATAGAGAGGTATATGTGTATATGTAAATGTGTGTATAGAGGGGAAAAAGGCTTATCCATGTGATACCAAAGCAAATATCATCCTAAAACCCACCTGTGTTCATGTGACACTGTCTAATTCTGAGGGGGGGGTGGAAGGGAAGGTGACTTACTCAATTTTCCCTTCCTCCTACCCTATATCTCCCTTTTTATCTAGCCCAGTGGTTAGTTTTCAACTCTTACTGTACTTAATAACTTGGCAACTTTTAAGAATACTGTTACCAGCCCAGACTAATTAAATCAGAATCTCTGGGGGAGCACCCAGAATCAGTTCGTTTTTTTGTTTTGTTTTGTTTTGTTTTTTGTTTTTTTTGTTTTGTTGGTTTTTTTTAAGTTTCCCTGGAGATTCTAATACCCAGTCATGACTGGGAACCACTGATGGAGTTCTTCATCTAGGCTCTATAGAGAAGACAACTCTTTTCTTGCAAATGCAAATTCTTCATTTGCTTGAACTTCCACTGCCCACCCCACCTCCTAAGAAGGATCCCAGTATCTGGTCTATTGCCCTTATCCATTTCCTCTGGCTCCTTTCTTTTGAAACATGTTTTGGATTCTTACCTAGATAGAACAGCATCACTTCCAAAAGCAGTTTTAATTTGCTTTTCACATTTCATGGCCAAACATCTTTATAAGTTTAAATCTTGGGTCCCTAGTACCTGTTTTACTTGCATTTTACCTCCTTCAACCCTCCCCCAATAAAAAAGGATCAAAATGTTCCAATAAACTCGTGACATTAGAGAAACGGGAGACCATGTTGGAGCCAAACTTGTTGCTCCTTCTTGGCTCTCATCCTTCTGGAGTGCTTAAATTGTTGGATTATATGCTTCAAGGACACAGAGGTCAAGGCTACATTGAACCCCTCTGTGTAGCATGCCCACCTTTGGGGATGTACAGATGGGAACTAAGTAGCTAATTTCGAAGCACCTTTATTCCCAACTTTCTCAGTTCTTTCTGCTTTCCTAATTCCTTTCTGACTCCCTAGTCAGTCTCCCTTGGCTCCTCTTTAAACATTCCTCTCACTGGAAATTAAAAATCTGAATTCCTCAGGTATTCTACTAATATTAGGTGATCTCCATTGGGGGACCAATTATTTTTATATCTGCCAGTGTTTCTAGATATATCCAAACTCCTTATTAGTTTTGACCTTCCACTCAGGTCCATTTTTCTTCGTTTATGTCTGTTTGCCCTGTGAGCCTTAACATGTGAAAACTGTATCCTGCAAAGATGAACTGGACTATCAGTAATGATACCATGATCTTGGAGTTCGATTTTCAAACTCATCAGTTAACTTTACTCAAAGTGTTCAATCCCAATCCCTTTTATTACACTTCATTCAGATCTTTCAGGTATAAGCCATTCGTTGGAAAGATAATACAAAAGATAAAAAGTGCCAGAACCAGGTAAAGCAATTTGTAATGCTGGCTTTATAGGTGAAGAATATTTTACTCTCATATACATAGTATGGTTTTTTGAAACAGGTATGTTCCACTTCTGGATAAGTAAATCACCATTTGATTTTTGGCTTCAGCTATACTTAACCAATGTATACTTGTCACAGAGTTTAATACCAAGTTAGTATTGCAAAGAGAAGCCTTTTAGCTTAGGATGGAAAACATAACCTTCAAAAGTTATCATTTTCAAAGTCTCAGTGTTTCTTGAAGGAATGTTTTCTAAATCATTCATCAAGTGCTTACTGAATGCCTACTGTATGTAAGACATTCTTCTGGGAATAAAAATGTTAGGATCTGCAAGCCCTGGTAACCTAGTTGAAAGGATATGCATGAAAATAGCTTCCACTTGGGGAAGAAAGAGTTCCATGTTGGATGTGAACTACCCTAAAGCATTCCCAGACAGGTCTGTTAGAAAATTACATTGGAGCAGCTTTACTATTACACTGAATAAAATATTTAGAACTCCTGTTCTCAATGAGATTATCTTGCAAAAATGCACTAGAAAGATTGAACATAAGAGTATTAATCATGAAAAAGAATAGAAGTCACTATTCAGTGTGTTTTGTAGTTTCATTGTTTAGGAAACTATCTACATTCCCCAAGTTATTCATTCACATCTCTCTTGGAGAGATATATTATAGGATTCTTTTTCACATGCTTAACAGTAGTGTTTGGTACCAGTGACTTTTATTTATTTAACATAATAACATAATTAAGAACAGACCTTCAGGCCTTCCTTTATGCCCTGGGGATAGAATACATAATTCTTGCCCATAAAAAGATTGTTGTCTGCCAGGTGCCATGGCACAGGAATGTAATCCCAGCGGCTCAGGAGGCTGAGGCAAGAGGATCAAAGCCAGCCTCAGCAAAAGTGAGGCACTAAGAAACTCAGTGAGACACCATCTCTAAATAAAATACAACATAGGTCTGGGCATGTGGCTTACTGCTTGAGTACCCCTGAGTTCAGTCCCCGATACCCAAAAAAAAAAAAAAAAAAATTGTTATCAGCCTGGCACGGTGGCCCACACCTGTAATCCCAGTGGCTCAAGAGACTGAGTCAGAAGGATTGCAATTGCAAAGCCAGCCTCAGCAACTTAGTGAAGCCCTAAGCAATTTAGCAAGACCCTGTCTCAAAATTAAAAAAAAAAAAAAAAAAAAAGGCGGGGATTGGGGATGTGTCTCAGTGGTTAAGCTTCCCTGAGTTCAATCCCTGGTACAAAAAAAAAAAAAAAAAAGAAAGAAAGAAAGAAAGATTGTTATGTGGTTAAATATAAAGACAAGAAAGATTTATATTGGTATGTATGAAGTGTTAAAATAGGTTATGAAGCTGGACATGGTGGCACACACCTGTAATCCCTACAGCTCAGGAGGCTGAGGCAGGAGGGTCGAGAGTTCAAAACCAGCCTCAGCAACTTAGTAAGACCCTGAGCAACTCAGTGAGAACCTGTGTCTAAATAAAATATAAAAAAAGGACTGAGGATGTGTGTCAGTGGTTAAGGACCCCTAAGGTCAATCCCCAATAGCAAAAATAAAATAATAACAACAATAAGCTTATGAAAATATTACAGAAAAGCAGGGTAGAGAACATGTGGCTACTGGAGAGACAGGGACAGACAACTTCAATGGGATGGTGAATTGGAGTTTAGCCTTAAATGATGATCAGAACCTTAATAGAGAAAGTGGGAAAGAGAACAGCAGGACACAAGAAGGGCACATGCAAACCTTAGACACAAGAAAGACAACGGCATGGGGTTCTAGCAGTTGTTAGTTTAACGTGACTGTTCTGAAGGTGGCAGAAGCGTGAGGAAAAGCTGCAGGCAGTTTTTGCTGAGTGGTAGGAGGCCAAGGCCTTGAACTTATTTTGTGATGAGGAGCTGCTGAAGGACCAGGATGAACTTAATCAGACTTGTGTCATAGCCATCTTTAGTGAAGTTTGGTTGTAAAATACAGAGATTGAAGGCAGGAAAATCATTAGGGGGCTTATTATTATAGTTTGGATAAGTGATGCTGTGAACCTGAGAAAGGTCCAAAGAAAGAAGGATGGAGAAGAAGAGAGAGATCTGAGGTGTAGGAAGCCAACCAAGTATGTAATGTTTGACATGCTCCTAAATGATGCTAGATCAGATTTAAATATAAGATGTCCCTGAGAGGAATAATGCCATAAAACAAGTGAATCCTAAAGGATGATGGTGGAAAGGAGGGACTGTGTAAGAGGCAGGTTCCATCATTCAGATAAATCTATTTTGATTATTTTCAGCCAAAATCTTTGACTCTCGCCTAACACATAAATATTTTGATGTATAGAGTTTCCTTTTCTTGGCCAGATAATACAGTTTAATTGGAAAGGGATGTCGCATGTTTACTGTGGGCAAGAGGGACTGTCTTGTGTTCATGTCTGCCCTTTTAGATGGGTTTTAATCCTATAAGTAAAATTCTTCCTTTGCTTACATGTTAAAAATCTCCATCTACATGAAGACAGCCTTTACATCTTCATAAGAGAAAATAAGCAAGTGCTCCATCCACAGCTTGTCACAGCAATTGTTCACCCTGACTCATAGCCCCATCGAAAATCTGAAGAGTTGAAATTTGGAAAACTTTAAACCAAGTTCCTGAAATGATTGACCTTGAGCTACGTAGGATAAGGTCAAGGAAAGGAGATTTGTATAGCCCAGTAGTAATGTACCTGATACAACAGCCGTGGACTTGATATGTCTACATTAATATAGCTGAATAGAAAGGACCATATAATGACACAGGACAGGAACAGGTTGGTGTGCACAGTGTCATTTATGTGCAGTAATAAATGCTATGTGATTATTCTGTGGTACACAGGGAATCATGTATGAGAGGATTCTGGAAGAACTGGCCAGAGTTCAGAAATGCAGCTGCAGCCTGGTTATGCTCCTTAAGACTTACCCAACTCAAAATGTAGTAGTTCTCCTCAGGTAACTACAGTTTGACCTGAATTTCTTACATGTTCTGTTGTATATAAGAGGGAGAAGGCCTTTCATAGTCACCCTGTATGACACTTGTAACTTTGTTATAATAATTTGCAGCAGGAAGAAGTTTAAAAAAAAAAGAGAGGCAGTTATTTGTCCAGTTCTTGCCAACATCAAGGCATTGGACGCAGCAACGCTGTTAACCTACATAATAACTAGTTACAAATACAAAAAGAGGATTTTTAAAATCAAAGGAAATTTATAAACAAGAATATAAAGGGAGCAGAACATATTTCTCCTCTGTAATATGAGTTAATTTTAGGGTTAGCAGTACCGTTTAAATAACTGAAATGGAAGTTTGGGTCAGATGGGGAAGAAGAAGGTAAAACAATAGCACTTTCAAACACATTTCAAATGTAAGCCTAAAAAGCAAAAGTTAGTTTTCAATTAGTATATTTTGTTCATAGGCCTGTTCTTTTTGTTGTTGTTAATTGCTTCCCAGAATTCATCTTTCCTTTTCTTAATTAAAACAAAACAAAGCAAACCTTTCTGACTGCTGCCTCTAATTTGGACCTGTCCTAAGGTTAATCCGAAACCAGTCTGAATAAAGTCAGCATGGTTAGAGGAGGGCCTCGGGCGGGCAGGGGCAGAACGTGAGACCTATCTGCATCAAAATTCCCTATTATTACTGCATGGCAATTGCAATAACAGTGGGTTAACTAGGAAGATTTGGGGGCTCAAGGAAGATTGAAAATGAGTATCACAAAGTAGACTTGCAAGAGGTGTTGCCTTTCTGGGAACTTTTCACCACGGCCTCCTAAGATCTTATAGTAGGTGGTGGTAGTTGCCAATAACCCTTGAAAGTTGAGATGTGCATGTACCTGCTTTACTAGTCTTCCTACCTGTTTTTGAACCCCTGTATACCAAGGCGTGGGCTGGGCTCCAGGCAGCTGTGAGTTCCCGGCATTCCAGGCTGCACTTCTGGAGCATTTTCCTGTGGCCCTATTTCTTAAACACACTGAATGGTTTCTGTTCATTTCAAGGAGGATGCAACTGAACACCATAGGTAGAAAGCACTGTCCTGGGTTCTGAGCTTTCAGGGCTGTTTAAGGCAACATCACCAACCCTAATCTCACAACCCAGTGGACAAAAGGCATGTGGGGCCATGATTTCTATCTAGTTGTTGTGAGGGCTGAGGAGGAGACATGCATCAGTAGCCACAGAAGCACCAAAGGATGGCGTCCAGCCAGGGAAGTCTTTCTGGATGACATGGTGGTGCAGTTTAGTTATACAGCAAAACTCTTGGTGGATACAGGCTAGGCAGAAGCTTGGCCAAGCAAGACCAGTTCTGTGTACAGAGAGTGGGATGAAGGGCAGAGGCTGAAGTGCCAAGTAAAGGTGGCAGGGAAAGGAGCATTGCTGGGGAGAAGGCGAGTGTGGAGAGCGAGGCAGAATTATTCTCCTGTCTAGTTCCCTGGACTGCAGCTACATTGTGAATAAGTTTACACTTTTGTGGCCTGCCTTGTGAACGTGTCTACCAATTATTATTTTTTATCTGTTGGCTGAAGTGTGTTTCCAGCTTTAAAAAAAAAAAAAAAAAAAAAAAAAATTCACACTACAAATTGTGAGTAAAATGGAGCTAATTGTAGGCAACCTTTTTTCTAGATGATAAGTTTCTGACTATATTAAAAACTTCTGTTATAACCATGTTTCATGAGTAGGTACCCAGTAAGTGAGCATCCACTAAAACAGAAGGGTTGAACAGGTAGGTGAAGTGTTCTGAGGTTTTAGGGGGCCACCTGACCCCCTTTGTGATTCTGATGGAAGTTGTGGACTGTGTTCTTAGGAAAAAATGCAAATGCACTTCCCTACTTAGTTTTATATGGTCACAGAGTCATTGGGAGAATGAATAGAAACCCTGCTGAGCCAAGGGAGAGGCCAAATTCGTAATGTCCAAAGCTGAAGCTCTAAAAGCCAGTTACCAGATTCAAATCCCAGGTCTGACATTATGAGTTGTATAATTTAGGGGAAGTTATTAATAGCTCTGAACCTCAATTACCTTATCTGTAAAGTGGGAATAATAATATGGTATCTCAGGGTTTGTGAGAATTACATTGGTACAAATAAAAACCTGAGAATGGTGCTTGGAATGTAAGAGCTCAGTAAATGTTAGCTAATATTTCTGTTATCATTAGCTTCACCCTCGTGCACAGACTAACTCCATAAGCCCGTCTGGGAGGCAGTCTGGGGGCTTCTTTTTCTTTTCTTCCTCTAAGTTTTCTGACTGTTCATTCTCCCTACAATAGAATGATAAAATGTCTAATGTGTAGCTAATAAGAGAATTAGAGGGGGTTATGTTATATACAGAAAATTCTAAACAATGAAGCATTTTTCTTTAGAGGTGTTCTAACTAGTCTTTTATACCTTCAGATTCACTTACCTTTCTCTATTGTCATTCCAAACATTAACTGAAAATAGGTCAGAGTAGAAATTAGCCTGTTTATTTAGTATAATAATAAAGGGTATACTAAGAGGTTACAAATTAGTTTGAAAATTATTAGCTAAGATGTCAGCATGTGTGTTTAAAAGCAGGTTATTAAGAAATAAGTGACATTTGAAAAGAAAAAGGAATCCTTTGGGAGCATAAGCAGGCCTTCCAAGTAGGAGACAAGTTGAGAAGTCAGTAATCCAGGCAGCCAGGATCGTAAGAGTTGCTTCCTGCCCAGTACCATGTGTTCCCGGGGACTGTGCATTTTTAACAGTTCACAGTTTCTAGCTCCAACTCAGAGGGTTCAGCATAGTGTGTTAGTAGATGAAGGCTTCAGTGGTTTTCTTATGGGAGGGATTAAGCCAAGTCACACCCTTCTGGTCTGCCGAGGCCAAACTAACGTGACAAATATATGTTAAACTACAAAGAGGATCTGTTGCTTTAGGAATGGGTAGCAGTGTAGTGATTGCAACTCAGACTATATTTGAGTACTTGTGTGAACCAGGTGCACCGCACCAAAAGTTGAACTAAGAAAATAAGAGTAACCAGGTAACAGGGGAAGACCAATACCTGAGGTCCAGAGTCATGAGGCTGATTCAGTTCCTTAAAGCATTTGGCAGCTTTGTGCATGACTGTCTTTGCTTTTTAGGACACTATAGAGCAGTGGAAGGCAGTGTAGACAAAAGGTGAGAATGTGGTTTCGGATCCAAGATGAGAACAACATGGGTGAATCATGGCATTCCAAATACCTTTCTTCATGCTGTGCACACTCTGCAGTTGCTATGATACTTTATCAACTCTTCTCCTTCAGATTTTAACCATTTGGTGCTCTGCATTTTACCTTTAGAAACAAGGCTCCTCCCTTCAAAATCATCTCTCCTCAGTGGGGACACTGATGAGTACCCTCTGTCTGGTGAATGTACTGAGAATCAGCAGTATTATTGAAAGCTCACTTTGCAGCGTTGGGGCCAGGTTCGGAAGCTTGGGAGGAAAGGTCACTTTCGTCAAAAGGAAATTATGAAATAGGGAAGAAATAAGTGTGTCAAAGCCATAGTGACCCATACAAGCAGCTCGAGGCTCCTAAAATGAAGAAGGTGGCTCTCCATGGTGCACTTAACTATGTTCTTTGCCTGTCCTCTGTTGTTTGATGCTAACCTGTGAGCAGAACTTGCACCTGGATTTCGTAGACTCCCTGGCTTAGGGGTGGTGCATGTAAGTGCATGAGAGAGAGGGGGGAGTTCATGCTTCCCTTCTCCCCTCCACTTGCCATGCAGCACACCCACCACAGATGAGGAGCAGATTGGGTCACTTTCCATGTAAGCAGTTTCCTTTCCAAGCCTTTGAGGTGTTGGAAGGGCTGTGATTTTGAGTACAACAGGACAGTTAATCCAGACTGTTGTACATCATGGCCTCCCTGTCCAAGCCCAGGTCTGTCTTGAAGGCTGACTCCTGCTGTCCCGCCTCTCTTTCCCAATTCCTCCCGTTGCATTTCCTCCCAGCCTCCTCCCTGTCTTTCAGACCACACTGTACTGAGCTCTTTTTATAGCACTCGCCACAATCTGCTTCTGCATCAGATTAAATGATGTCTATTTCTCCCTTATTTAGGGCTTCTGGAGCAAGAGCTTTGCCTATTTTTTTTCCCCCTTGAATGTTGTTCTGCAGTGCCTATCAGTAGATTTGGGATTAGCCTATTTGAGGTCTCGTTCACATTTATTAAATGCTGTGCTTAATTGCAATGGACTTTTTATAGGTGTGAATTTATCACAATCCCTGAGTCACGTGACTGTGCGTATGTAGTTAGTCTGCAGTAACCAGTTGTTCTTTATTACCCATCAGACTAGCACATAGGTTCTTAGAAAATGATTCTTGAACTAATAGATATTTAATAATTATGTGCATTTCTCAAATTCTGTTTAAAATAATGTAGGTTATTTGTAGTGGGAGCATAAGAAAAGGCTACCAGAAAAGAAAGTCTGGAAGAAAAGGAAATATTGACCCATTAAAGACTTTCTTATTGCCTTTAAATATGTATTAAATTGTATAAAAGAGTAAGCAATCTTTCACCAGGAACAAGTTTATTCCTTTCATAATCAATGAGAAAATGATAGCTAAAATTTTAATATGCACTGTTGTCTATTATTTAGATTTATTTTATAAAATTTTCTGGGTTGATAATTTTTCAATTGAAAGTAGGACTTGAGGTATACTATTACTTTAAGTATAAATGTATTAAGCTGATGCTTTATTTATAATTTATTTTTAATAGTTTCCAAAAATGTTTCTTCAAGCAATAACAAATTACTGAATGGACCTTTTTTAAAACTTAAATTAAAATTTATGTTTTTAAATTTCAATACTTGTGCAGTTTGGATATTATCTGTATGCTTAAGATACAGATGGTTATTGTTTTTTAATATTTGGAGCTCACACTGTTCTCATATAGACATTAGTATGTTTGTTCACTAAGTAAATATTTGAGAGCATCCTGTATGGCAGAGGAAGGAGAGATTCCCACCTGCCCGAGGCAACCTCAGGTCAGTTGTATGGCTTAAGTTTTTGTGTTGCCAAATATAGGATGGTACATGACTAATAGGGAAGGCCTGTTATGTAGATTAATAACTGGCTTGGGGAGAGGAGAGATGTAAAGCAGTATGCTGCCAATAAGGTCTGTTAGTGCAGGTGGAGTGTGAGCCAGGGGAACTCAGTTACAGCATCTCAGTGATGTAACAAATCGCCCAGAGGGAGAGAGGGGCAACCAAGCAAGAGCTGGACTCAGGAGAGACTTCAGATGGTGGGCTCAAGGTGAGCTGTGCCTGGCAGTTTCTCAGACACACACTGGAGGAAATGGCATTCTGCACCATCAGAGGGCAGGCTACTTGGATGTGAAAAAACTTTGTCTTTGAGCAATGGATTTTTTTCTTTTTCCTGTAATACAAAATGTGAAGGGCTTGGTGGCATTAGACAAGGATGAAGAAGCCAGGTCACAAAAGCCTGGGATGCTGTACACAGGACATGAAGTGCCCTTTCTTGTTTTAGTGGTGGTGTGGAGCCTGATGGTCTTAAAGTTCATCGCTCCCACTGTTTCTCCTCCTGTGTTCTCTCACTCAGTCCCACTTGGACAAGCCAGAAATCTAGGTATTTTCCTTATCTGTTTTTTTCCTGTCATGCCCCAGAATCGATGTGCCACTATCATCATGCCACTTCTGCCTCTCTCTCCAGTCCACTCACCTCTCTTGGTCATGATGCCCTGATTCTGGTTTGCACACTCGTCACAGCAGTCTCCTGCCTGGTCCTCCAGCTCTGCATCCTTTCCTCTCCAACCTGTTCTCATGCTCCAGCCAGAGAAAATTCTAAATCAAAATCTCAAACATACTCTTTCCTGCTTGCTTTTGGCCTTCCCTTGGGTAAGTTCAGCTCCTTGGCCTGACCTTCAGGCCTCTTCGCTCAGTCTTCACCTAGGGCTCTCATGATCCCACACAGAGTGTGGCAGAGGGTGTTGCCGCCATGCTGAGCTCTGTTCTTCACCTGTGCCCACTCTGGCGGTTCCCGCCCCAGCATCTCAAGACCTGCCAGAATACCCTGCATTCTTTCTGCTTCACCCTCAGCCCTGTCCTTGGGATTGGTGCTTCTAGAAATTGCTTTCTGGTTTCCAAATCTGAATCTAGAGCCCTTGTTATATGAGCCTATAGTACCCAGTATTTGCCCAGTGGTGACATTTACTAAATAGCATTTTAATCATTTACCCAGTTATCCCTTTCCTAGAATAGACTGAGAGTTCTGTGATGACAGAAACCAAGTGTGGTTTCTTTGCCATTTTATTCCTGGCCTCTAGCATAGTGTGTGACATGCCACAGGTATTTATTGACACTTTGATCAATCTAAAGTACTTATTCCCATGTCCAGCACATTGTAGATAATAAATAATGGTTGTTTTTTATTGTTTATTATCATGTACAACAGCTGCAACTATTATTCTCTATATAGGCAATAATATCAAAGACACAGGTCATGAGAAAGACCTGGATGTGACATTGGATGTGACAAATTAGAAAGTTATCATTCTTTTCTCATAAACTCTCTAAGAATTGGTGAAAGCAGAAGCCAGTTTATCATGGTTTGAAGAGTAACTGCAAGGAGAAGAAGTGGAGACCAAGCAATTTGTAAAATGTTTTCTGGACAGGAAAATCTGTCCACGGGGCATTAGTTAGAGAGAGAGCAGGATCTGAGGAAGATGTTTATAGAGAGAATGCTTTGCATGTTCCTGGGCTGAAGGAGAAAGCCCAGCATAGAGATACAGGTGTGGAGTTGGATCCGATCTCCAGGTAGAAGGGCTAGTCGCACACCAGGAGAAGGAGGCACCTTTCACCTTTCACCTTTCACCTTTCATCATAGAGAAATGATGAGCCGAGTGGTAGGAAAGTATACATGGTTCTGGAGAAGAAGAATAATGATGTTGATAAAAGCAGATTTAGTTTTGTTGTGCAAAAGGTATTTTTTTAAGCAACTCTCTTACCCTCTTTCGTTTTTTTACTTTCAGCTGCTTGGGGGTCTCGTCTGGATTTTGGTGGCCTCCTCCAATGTTCCTCTACCTCTGCTGCAAGGATGGGTCATGTTTGTGTCCGTGACAGCTTTTTTCTTTTCTCTTCTCTTCCTGGGCCTGTTCCTTTCTGGCATGGTGACTCAAATTGATGCCAACTGGAACTTCCTGGTAAGGGATTTTTATTTTTAAATCTATTGCAAGAAAATGTAAGAGACTCATCAACACCTCATTCTGTTCATCTGAGTTCATCTTCTGTTTGATGACATCTATAGGAGAGAATGGTTTCAGGCCATGGGGCTGCTAAGGTGCCTGATGGTTGCCTTGACATCAGGGTCCCAGTTTGAAATTCCTGTGGTAATGGAGCTGAGAAATCATTCTATTACTCTTTTATGACTCATAAGTGAAGCATTGTTTCATTTCATACAACAAATGAGTTTCATTACAACTATTGAACAATTGAACAGATGCCTTTGAGAACCAAATGTTATGTTTCTTGAAATTTTCCTTTGATTTCTGTTTCATGTATTTCAGTATGTACAGTGGTCCCTCAGAATCCTGGAGAGATTGGTTCCAGGCCCACCCTGAAATCTATGGATGTTCAAGTCCCTTATATAAAATGGCACAATAGTTGCATATAGTCTATGCACATTTTCTTTTGTATTTTGCCATCTGTCGATAACTCATAATACTTAAAACAATGTAAATGCTATAGAAATGGATGAAATGCATCATTAAGGAAATAAACACAAGAAAAAAATCTGTACCTGTTTAGTAAAGACTTCTTTGGTTTTTACTTGATTTTTTTCAGTGCAAACTTGGTTGAATCCAGATATAGAGAGCAGACTGTGTATTCTTTTCAGAAAACAATTACTATACAGTCTGTTCTCCAAATACTTAAAAAAGAGAATGTTCCATACTTAAATCAGTTCCTGTCCTAAATTAACAAAACTTAGTAAGGCATAAAAAAACTTTACAATCACAACTTACTTTGCTTTTCTGTATAAGAGATGTTTTCATGACTATGTCACTCATTCTCTGGGACTTACTTTAGGAAGACCCAGTGGAGCTTTATTCCAGTTCATGGTGGACAGAGCTTTCATGAAGTTCATGTAGAGCCCCAGAAAGTTCAGATCACACTTTGTTGTTTTAGAACTTAAATCAGACCTTCAGTCAGGCTTTATAGATGTTCCTTCCAAGTAAAATAGCATTTTACCCAGCAGCTCTAGGACAGATGTTGTAGGAAAATATCTCCTGTTTAATTTATAGAAGTTGTACCCTGTGTGTTTTCTACAGTGGGGCCTGGTGAATGTGACTGGCTGTTCAACCAGCCCCAGGGGCAAGTGGCCCGGCTTAGTTCGAAGCTCAGGAGGAGGTGGGGTGCGAGGGTTGTAGTCCTTCACAGCTTTTGAGCTTAGGTCTGGTTTGCTTAATAGTTGTGTAACCGTGGGCACGACAGTTAACCTCTCTAAATTTTAATTTCTTTTTCTGTAAAGTGGTAATAATAATACCTGTCTGACTAGAGGCTATTAAAGCATAATGGAAATAATGAATTACATAGTGTTTCACTGTGTGTCTGGGTTACAGCAAGTTGTCAGTAATTCTAATTCCTTAAACACACTGAGACTTGTAGTTTGGAACTTTGGAAGTCCCTCCATTTCCATTAAATTGCTAATGTAGTGTATTTCTACATTTTTTCGCTCTAATTTCTCATTTCTAATGAGAAAGTATTTCTATTAGTAGATGAAATGAAGATCAAAAGTCCCCAACTAGGTTGCAGATAGATGCTTATTCTTCTCTTTGTAAATTTCTGGTTATTCCATAATAAGTATAAGAATGAATTAATCTCCAATTTTGGTAAAGGCCACCAGGTTATTTAAGGATCAGACTCAAAGATATAAGGCCAGTTTGTTCTACCTATTGGTACTATTAATAGTCATTGTCCCAATCTATTGCCTCTTCCAGAATGTGCCACCCACCACTCTGACACTTATTCTGGACCTTTCTGGATCTCCTATTAACACAGAAACCAAAAGGTTAATACCTAGAGACACAGTGTCTGTAGGAACCCACAATAGCCAGCACTTTAATTGTCTTTCTACTTGGTTGATGCATGTGATTTAGTAATGATTAAGTGTTTTCTAGGTATTATTCTTGGTCTTATTAGATCTCTATCTATACTGTCTTTTCTTCCTTTTGCTTATATCAAGTCTTATCTTTGGTATTGAGTACAATCAGGAATATCTTTGGTAACTTCTTATTTTTCCTAAATTTGTATTTTCCACCCATTTGTATGTAGCATTATAGCTGATCTTCAGGAAATAAAATGTAAGAGTTTTTCTTGTATTAAGTATACCACTATATGAAAGTGACTATTGAAATTGAAAAGATCTATCAGTTTGTGCCATAGGATGCCTGCAAAGTTTATCCTGTTTTTTTTTAGTTGGAATAGTTCACTCTTACTGAAGCAAAAATAGAACAGACTGAGCATCTTTTCTCCAAAAACACTTGGGGCCAAATTGTTTCAGATTTTGGAGTTCTTTGAATTTTGGAGTGTTTGTATATTGAAATATTTACTGCTCAGAATATTTCAGATTTTGGAGTATTTCAGATGTCAGGTTTTCAAATCAGGGATGTTCAACTTACAACAGCCACACACACCACATGGTGCATTGGTGGTCATGGTTTAGGGTTTATCACATGCTGGACACGCTTTTCAAGGAACTAACTCCTGCCCTCTGGAAGTTTATTAAATGCTTTCCCTATTTGGTCAGGGTTCCTTTGGCAAGGTGTAGTGGACCACACCTATAATCTGAGCTACCCAGGAGACTGAGGAGGATGACAAGTTCCAGGCCAGCCTGGACAACTTTGTGAGACCCTGTCTCAAAATAAAATTCAAACCAGGGGTTGACATAGCTCCATACAGAACAGTTGCCTCACATGGTGATGCCCTAGTTCCATCCCCAGTACTGCAAAAATTAAATGAAGGGCTCCTTGTTTTTTTTTTTTTTTTTTTTTTTTGTCTTCTTAGGCAATTTTCTTCATTCTCATTCATTTTGTATCACACTGCTGGCTTTTGGAAGGTTTTGTATTACATCTTGTACACACTCAGCCAGGAAAATTTTTGAGCCATGCTTATCATACAGTCATCACCAGATGGTAACGATTTTTAATTGCTACATTCTGGAAATGTTAAAGATTAATTGCCCAAAAAATAATTATTTTCTCCCGTGATAATATTTTAATTCTGCCTGTGTAGCTTGCATTTTGGTAAATAATTTACTTCCTATCATATCCTATTATATGACACTGTCTACCATATTCCTTCTTATTGATCATACAATAAAATTTTGTATTCATGGTACTAGATATGTTCAGTATTTTTCTCAAGCTTTCTAGCCTTCGCATAATTGGTGGCATGAAAGTATAATATGTAATAACATATATTAAAGGCTAAATAATTGCTCGATTCTAATCCAGGGAAAAGAAGATTTTGTTTTGAAACAGGTTGTTGTGTTTTTGTTTTTGTTTGGTGGAGAGGAATTAATACCATTTTTGCCTCACTTTAAAGAAGAGAATTCATATTTATATTGTCTTCATTTGTGAGAAGACACAGATGAGAAACTTAAGTTCATGGTGGCTACTGTTCGTTTTCATGCTTCTGTAACCAGGATTCCCCAACATCCAATGCTGCTGGTTTTCTTTTATCAACTAGTTAGTGAAGGTTTGACCCTGAACACAAAGCATGGGCTCAAGGTAGGAATGTGGCAGAGAGTCACTTGTTGCTGAAAACATCCGAGCTGTGTTTGAGGCTCAGCTTGTCTAAGACAAAGGTGATGATAAGAGGGCTGTGTTTAGGGTGTGTGAGCACCGAGAAGATTGCTACAGAGGAGGCCATGTGAAGGAGACCCAGAGGCATGGGGACCATCTACGAACGAGGACATACAAACAGTGGTCCTAGAGCATCAGCCTCAGCTGGCAACTTGCCTGAAGTCACATCCTCAGGTTCTACTCAGATCTGCCGGGTCAGAAACTCTGGGGGGTGGAGTCTACTCATCTGTGTGAACAAGCTCTCCAGGTGATTCTGATGCTTGCTGATATTTGAGAACCTCAGGATTAGCATCCATGACCTGGATTGTCCAAAACAGTATGTGAACCTTGCGAAGACCTTCTTGCACACATCCCTCACATGACAGGGATTGGAATAAGGTGACCCAGGATAGCCAGTGATCAGTGTGTGTGCAGCCCTCCACTGGTCAGGAGTATTTTCTGATACCTGGCCTAGAAATTCAATGGTGTAGCAGGCCTGGGGTGTAGCAGTCTCGAAAAGTTTGCTGAATCAGACAATGGCAGTAAAGGAATGACTACATAATTCATACGTTAGTTTAAATTATGTAAGGGCTAAGAAGGAAAAGCATGCGTGTCATCTCAGGTCCTCTGAAGCACAGACTCAGATGGATTTAGAAGCGCATGAGAGATTTTTTTTGTTCATTTGTTCATTTTTGTTTTTGAGGGAGAGAGGAGGAGGTAACACCTATAAAATATAGTGCAGAAGAAGGAAGAAAGGAACAGACAGACAGACAAGAGTTTCAGTTTATGATTGAAAAATTTAGTATTGGCCAAGTACATGAGAAGCTACAGAGCACAGCCCACCCTGTAAGATCTTGTGCTGGGTACCAGTGACCAGGCACCAGTGTCCCCAGTGTGCTGTGATCAGCTGGGAGCTGCCCAGGAAGAAGAATGTGACCTTGGCTCAAGCCCTGTGGTGCATCCCAGATCCACTGAAGTTTGAGGAATGGAGTGTTTCCTAGGAGCCAAATCAGGCCAAGGTGGCCAGTGTTCAAAGAGATGGGAGGCAGTGAAACAGGCACAGACTAGATCACACAAATTTGCCATCTCACCACATTTTATCTTTCCCTTTTAAGATGGAACAGACCATTTCTGTGATCCAGAAATGAGGATCCTATGTTAAATAAGTGCCTACCGATCCAAACATACTTTCCCAGTTTTTATTACTAATGAATATCTAGCTCAATTACATTGAATCTCTTAAAGTAGTAACATTTAAGTTTGAATTTTGACCATCAATGAACGTTTGTTGAGTAACCACATGAATTTGAACATCTCTCCTTTAGATTAGATGTGGGACCAGCATTCAACATTTTTTCTTACATCTTTTGAAGATATTGCTGAGTTAATTTATAAGTGGGAGTTGTTTAATGGAAAGTAGTTTGAACATTGTATCTTTGTAATTCTCACCCCTGGTTAGTTTGTCCAAGCTGATTGTCCTCAACATATAAGAACACTCCAATGAACAATGTCATTTGCTGCATGGACATGTTTTAAAGAACCAGAGCCATAATCCCTTTTGTGATATTGCATTATCAGTAATAGAGACAGTTTGATAGGAAAAAAAATGAACTTTGAACCCTCAGAATATGGCTATTATTAGTATAATCATTATAAAAAACAGTAAATAGGTTGCTCAAAAACTTAAAAATAGAACTCCCATGTGATCCAGCATTCCCACCACTGGATGTATATCCAAAGGAAATGATATCAGCTTGTTAAAGAGATATTTACACTCCCACACTCATTGCAGCATTATGTATAATGGCCAAGATATGGGTCAACTTAAGTCTTCGTCAGTGGATGAATCATAAAGAAAATGTGTACGTACACAATGGAAAACTATTCAGCCTTTAAAAAGAAGGAAATTCTGTCATTTGCAACAACATGGCTGAACATGGAGAACATGTTCAGTGAAAGAAGCCATACCCCAAGAGGCAAATATCACACCATCTCACTAATATGTAGGCTCTAAAATTGTTGAACTTATAGAGGAAGAAAGTAAAATTGTGGTTCACCAGAGGCAGTAGGGGAGGAGAGGTTGGGAGGTATTGGTTATAGAACACAAAAGTTTAATTAGGAGGGATAAGTGTTAAGAGGTCTGTCGTAAAACATGGTGACTGTGGTTAATGACAGTGTTTTCTTGAAAACGCTAAATCAATTTTAAATATTTTCACCAAAAAAAAGAATGGTATGCATGTGAGGTAATGCAGATATGAAATAGCTATCCCACATAATGTATGCATGTTTTAAAGCATGTTGTACACAATAAACATATAACTTCTATTTTTCAACTAAATAATTATATTACAAAAGAAAAGAAAAAAGTAAACCTTTGGAACCAGATAGATGTGGGATTGAACAGTCCCTCCAAAAGTTTTGTACAGTTTTGAGACAGTCATTTGGTGAAAAAAAAATGATGAAATTCTTTTCTAAAATGTATATAAATAAATGATAGTTATAAGGATGAGTAATAATGCATATGAAAAATGTGTGCTCTTACGATTAAAGAGTGGTTGTTGACAGTGTATTCAGGTAAGAAAATGTAAATTTTAAGAATTACACTACACATTAATTATAGCAACAAAGCGACCTAGTGTTTCTATAGTTTTGTTGAAGTATGTGATACATTGTTTTTACTAGAATATATTAAAACATGTCATGTATTATATGAATTTCTATATTTTAATAAGTCTTCTCTATCTTTCAGTATATGGAATTATGACCTAATGATAAAAATAAGATTGCTGAAATAATTATGAAAATATAGAGCTATAATAAAGTAATTTACTGATATTTTACTTGAATTTGAAGAACAGCATGTTACTCCTTTACGTTAATTAATATTGATCTTTATAGATCTTAATCCAAATTAAAACAATATATGTTATTATAAAATCTTCTCTATCAGAAGGTTTGCCACTATGTCAAATAAAATGGGTCCATCAGTTTTCATTTGGAGTCCAATAGTCTGACATTGCCAAAAGCATCCAAAATAAACAGTAAACATAGTTAAGATTATGCGGTTATGTATTCTGATCTTTCTGAACTCTAAACTTCATCACTTGAAAGAAGGAATAGGAAAGACCTTCTTATCTTTCCGCTCCTCTTTCAGGATTTCGCCTACCATTTTACAGTGTTTGTCTTCTACTTCGGAGCCTTCCTGCTGGAGGCAGCAGCCACCTCCCTTCATGATCTACATTGCAACCAAACCTTGACCGTGCAGCCGCTCCTGAGTGATAACCAGTATAACATCAACGTAGCGGCCACAGTAAGCATTCATGAGTACCATCCACGCCCGCCCCCCCACTGCCCAGGTCTCCAAGAAACTCCTCAGGCAACAAAAGTCTCTCTAATAATAACCATCAGCATTAAACTTACGATAGCTACTTAGCTGAACAGGAACCCTACAGACAAAATACTGCTATCACCCCAGGGTTGTAGGTGTTTGAACTGAAGCACAAAGAGACTGACGTTCATAGTGAGTCCGTAATACTGCTTGACCTTGCACAGTAATGTCTGCTTCTAAGAAGGATTAATAGTGGTGTTCACTTGTTTTAATTTTCAGACATGATAAGGGAAATTTGTTCCTGGTTTTGCTCTTTAGTATTCTATACTGTTTTTAATTGAAAACAACTTACTGTGGACCTGTCATGAAGCAGGTAATTTGCTAGATGGTTGGGGTCAGGATGAACAAGTTGCAGTTCCTACTGTTGAAGAGAGTGTAGGTGATCGGGGGAGGCAGGTATCGAATTATAACAGATGATAGCCAGGTGAAATGCGTTCTGTAGGGAACTCTTTTAAATTGTTTTATCCTCTTTAATTCCTAGAGTGAGTTTGTCATTTTGTATTGATAGAGGTACTCTGAAGAAATGATATGTTTTTGTTTCTGTAGAAATTTTTAGACTGTCACATGTGGAAATTATTTCCTGAAATGCCTTGATATTGAATCAACTAGATAGCAAATTAATGACCCTAGTATTTTACTGTTTCACCCAGGTAGCCTATAAATAACCCCATACACACCATGTAGTCATCAAAATCTGCTTGGAATAGCATTTTACAATAGAACTTTCTAGAGTCATAGTAACTTTTTATATATGTGCTATTCAATATGGTGGCCACTAACCACTTGTGGTTGTAGAACCATTAAATTAACTAGAAGGACTAACTGAATTTTTAATGTTACTTAATTTTAGTAAATTCAAATTTAAACAGCCACCTATGGCTAGTGACTGTCACGTTGAATAGCAGAGGTCTAGAGTCAGTTTTGATGGGTAGAGGACAGATGATTTCAAAACCTGTTAACATTTTCAAATCTACTAGGATTTTCAAAAATTCATTGAGTGCCTACAATGAATTAGACTGAAAGTGGGATTATAACAGGAAGAAGTCATGGTTCTAGATTTAAAAGGCTGACAAATTGGATGGGTAATTTAAATATTTTCTTTTATAAAAATAAAACCATTTTTAGTTAACGAAGTCTTAAAACTTTGAAGGTGGGGGAAGTGGGCCTGTAACAACTCCTCTGTTTCCTGAAGTCATCTCTATCCACTTCATCATCCCTGAGGATCGGATGAAATCTTTGGCATCCCTATCATCCAAAACTCATGGTTGGGAAAACATTCATTTTTAACAGTTTCACAAAGCGAAATTCGGGGACCTGGTGTTGACTTTTTTCCTCTCTGTTAGTCATCAGTCCCACTGGATTTTCCTTAAGTGTGTCTTAACTTCCAATCCCACCTTTTTCCGTGGAGTCCGCTGGATCTCAGTACCTCTCTGGGATCATTGAGGCAGCCCCAGTTTGGTTGGTTGGGAGCAGCCCTAAGCTCCTACTTTGACGAGAATAGTAGGAGCTGAAGTCTGGGACGAGGAGCTGATGTCATTAGTGCTTCTCGAAGGCGGACCCTTGCCCTACGGGCCGAGTTTTCAGAGCTGGCCACCGTGTCCTTCTGCTCTGGTGGGGCCTTTTCTGTTACTTTGCTTCTGTTTTCCTTCCCTTCCTCTCCACCTGAGTAAACCAATGCATGCTGCAAGTTCTACATGAAGTCCTACTTCATCCTCAGGCTCCTAAGTAAATCTCTAGTTCCTGAGTTTTTATAGCACTAACAGGATCAGCCATTCACTGTGGCATTATATTGGGTGCTTTTCTTTTTCTGTCTGTATACATATCTAAGAAAGACGATAGCTTCTTTTTCATTAGTAATAGATATTGAAAGCATTATCCTCATTCAGAGGATAATATGGAGATTAGAAATGTATGAGAAAAATAACCAGCAGGAGGGTGGGAGAGCAGTGGAATGGTAATTGAACTGTGAAAATGTTCTCTCAGTGAATCTGATATTCTTTCCCAGAGCTGTAGTTTCCTGGTTAAGAATCCCTGCACAAAATCATAATATATTATCATACTGAACTGCTTTGCCTTACAGTTTTCTAGGGGTCATAAGCCCTGAAAGCTGAGGACAAAATCTTCTGTGTGTCTGTGTGCCCTGAATGCAGTGAGGTGCGCATGGTTAGTGCTAACAAAATCCACAAAATCAGAATAAAAATGAACCCAGTAGTGACCAGATGTTTACTATAAGGCTGTCTACCCATGAGAAAAGAATTAGGGGCTAGAATGTTTAAAAGAAGGTATAAGGGTGCAAGTGTTAAAACAATGGCAATTCACCAAAGAGATCAGTGTAAACCATTGCATAAAAGCTGAAGCATCTTCAGGTAATTAGCATTCATGTCCTTGCCCCTTTAGGAATGCATTTTCTTAAAGTCAGTTTTGAATCTGATATCAGTTTTCATTTCTTTCTTCTTAGGTTTTTGCCTTTATGACTACAGTTTGTTATGGTTGCAGTTTGTGTCTGGCTTTACGAAGATGGCGACCGTAGCACTCCTTGGAAACTAATAGTCATGTGTTAGTTTCATTTGTCTATTTTGTAATATGTCTGATCAATTTGTATGCCATTTTGTCCAGATGTAACAACAATGCAAAAATAATCTGTTTAGTAAATAGAGAAAATCCTAAGTGCAAGTTTTGGTTTAGTTCATGGATGGAATTTTAATTTTATTATGATGTTAAGTGGAGAAATAGCCTTTCATTTTATACCTATCTCTTTTTTATTTTTTTAAAGAAATTTTTCCATAATGTCCATAAAATACACAGATATCATTCATGAAAAAGTAGTATCCCTTTTGTTTGGTTACTTAGTCACCTGAACCTTAATATTAATAGATTTATAAAACTCCCTAAAATATACATATTTCAAACAGTCTTCCCCACTGAATTCTACCTTTTAAAGTAAAACAGGATAAAAGCAAGAATTAATAACTGGGATAGATTCAAACTAAAAAGCTTTCTCTCAGCAAAGGAAACTATCAGCAATGCAAAGAAAGAGCCTACAGAGTGGGAGAAAATCTTTGCCAATCATACTTCAGATAGAGCGCTAATCTCCAGAATCTATAAAGAACTCAAAAAACTCTACACCAAGAATGCAAATAATCCAATTGACAAATGGGCTAAGGAAATGAATAGACACTTCACAGAAGAAGATGTACAAGCAATCAACAAACATATGGAAAAATGTTCAACATCTCTAGTAATAAGAGAAATGCAAATCAAAACCACCCTAAGATTCCATCTCACCCCAATTAGAATGGCAATTATCAAGAATACAACCAACAACAGGTGTTGGCGAGGATGTGGGGAGAAAGGTACACTCTTACATTGCTGGTGGGGCTGCAAATTAGTGCAGCCACTCTGGAAAGCAGTGTGGAGATTCCTTAGAAAACTTGGAATGGAAACACCATTTGACCCAGCTATCCCACTCCTTGGCCTATACCCAAAGGACTTAAAATCAGCATATTACAGAGATACAGCCACATCAATGTTCATAGCTGCTCAGTTCACAATAGCCAGATTGTGGAACCAACCTAGATGTCCTTCAATTGATGAATGGATAAAGAAAATGTGGTATATATATACAATGGAATATTACTCAGCCATAAAGAATGATAAAATTATGGCATTTGCAGGCAAATGGATGAAACTGGAGAATATCATGCTAAGTGAGATAAGCCAATCTCAAAAAACCAAAGGAAGAATGATATCGCTAATAAGTGGATGATGACACATAATGGGGGTGGGAAGGGTTAGTGTTGGGGTTGGAGTTGGGTTTAGGGAGGGGGGCAGGAATGGAGGAAGGAAGGACTGTATAGATGGAGGGGAAGGGTGGGAGGGGAGGGGGGGAAGGGAAAAAATGGCAGAATGAATCAAACAACATTACCCTATGTAAATTTATGATTACACAAATGGTATGCCTTTACGCCATGTACAAATAGAGAAACAACATGTATCCCATTTGTTTACAATAAAAAGAAAAAAAAAAAAAAAAAAAAAAAAAAAAGAGTAGGTCTGTGCAAAATTGCCCAGCCAAGGCTCGAGTTTGGGATCCTCCTGCCTGAATCTCCCGAGTAGGTAGGCTAAGAGACAGGCACTACCGCGCCCGGCTTAATTCATAATAAAATACGTATTTTAATGTAAAAAAAAAAAAAAAAAAAAAAAAAAAAAAAAAAAAAAAAAAAATAAAGTAAAACAGGAATTGGTACAGTTTTTCTACAAAGAACCAGATGGTCCATATTTAGGTTTCATGGATCATACAGTCTGTCTCTCTCATGACTATTTAGTTCTGCCCTTGAAATATGATAGCAACATTGTCAGGGTGTAAGTGAATGAGTGTGACTGTGTCCTAATAAAGCTTTATTGACAAAAACAGTGGATAGGCTAGATTTGGCACACAGGCAACCTCTGGTGAAAAACCTTAGTCATGTGTTCTATAATTTACTGAACTGATTGTGAACCTAGTTAGACAAGCCACATAATATTTAGTCTCATTATGCAATAATCACACTGCCTTTTGTTAATGGTCAAATTCTTACCCTTGGAAGGGCATATAGCTTCTCAAACTAATTCCAGCAGAGTCTTGGGTATAGGCAAAAGTAATTTATGAAGTGAACCCTAGTTGCTTAATATAACTAATGATCTCATAGCTTAGCAAGATTCTGTCCTGAGTGTTGTTTGAACAGGATCTCCAGAGACCAGTAGTGAGTGCTGGAACTGGTGTTCACCTACTTATGTCTTACTTTAGTTTATTTATGCTTCAGAATACAGTTGTTTGCCAGGTGCATGAATACATAAATATTTATATATGTGAAGCTTTTTCAAATAGAGCTTTCTGAAGACTGAACTTTTTACTTCTAATTATTTTGCATTACTTTCTGAGGTAAATCTGAATAGAATATTAAATATAAAGCTATAGATTTCATGTTTTGCTAATAGCACAGACATCTATGTTGTTTTTGCATTGATGACAGACAAAATCAGTTTTTAAAATAATAGCACAAAAACTGTCTTTAAGTAGTATGAAAAAAAATTTGACCTTTAGAGACCCTGGTCATGGAAAGGTACCAGAATGGCTTGAATCGGACTTGGGCTTAGACCATGGCTCCCAACCATGCTCTCCATGCAGATTATTTGTTGCCCTAAGAAGGTTACCTTTAGGAACAGAGGGCTGTGGGATTGCTTTATTGTTTCAGCTCTCTGTTTTCTGGCTGAATTGCCCACTAGGAGTACCATGTACACATTGGGCCACTGGATTTCAAGGAACGCAGAACAACGATGCGTATCGTGATCAATGCCCAGTGATCAAATACTGTTTATTTGATATGCCTTTAGGAAGACGAACCTTGTTCGAGATTGGTTTGTGATGAAATTATGAAGATAAAAGACATGTTTCAATATACAGCTTGAGAAAATCAGTCTTATGATTTTATGATCATATCTTTTCTATAATATCTAACGACCTTGATTTTTCTAGCTCCATACCACACACCTAAACCTGTATTATGGAATTATATATTACAAAGTCATACATGTGCCATAAAGATACATTGTACATTCCACTTGGAATCGTTTAAAGGTAGTCTGCTAGAACTTAGTTGTGAGATTTTTTTATTTTTTTCTGAAGGTATAACAGGCCATGCTTAGTGGCATTAAATTAAATGATTTCATTAAAATGTATTGGTGGCACTTTTGTAAATGGACTGCTTCTAGATCATTAAGAACCAAACTTAAAACACCTGTGAATACTTAGATTTATAGATTAATTGCATTCTAGATTTGTGAGTTGAGTGATAAAGCACTTGAACAAAAATTATGGAATTTAAGAATTTCTTTACATAGCTATAAAAACAAGAAAGTGTTGGTCTTAAAATCTGGTAACTCCACTATGAAAAGAAATTTATTTTGTAAGTGTTATGACTCTAATAAAGTATTCATTTGATAATCTCTTTGGTCATTTATTTCTTTTACTATTCACTTTGAAATTCAGTTAAAGGTTTGATATAAACTTGATAGAACTTCTAGACTCATGTAAGAGTTCTGTTTTAAACATTTGTAAATCAGTCTCAAGAAAAGTAGTAAATCTTTTTTCTTTGGTGAAGGTGATGAGGCAAGTCTTTGAAAGTAATAGTAGAAAAGAAGTTCAAATGAGAATTCTTCATTTTATTTCAGGAATATTTATACAGTGCTTCATATGTACCATGCAATTTCTAAGCAGTTTAAATATTAGCTTTAATCATAATATAACAACTAGGAGGGATAGATACTATTATCTTGTTTAAAAGATTAGGGGATTAAAACACACACTGTGAGAAAGACCCAGGACCTACATACCTACCAATTTAGAAAGCTGAGATTTAAACCCCAGCAGTCTGACTTCAAAGTCTAAGCTCATAATTTTCATTTGTACCTCAGTTCTCCCAGAGTTTACATTCAAACATGACACCCTTTTTCCCAAAAGAAATTTTTAGCAGGGTGTTTAACAAAATTGTAGTAGGTGTCATCTTTCAGAACATCCTTGTCATGACCAAGGCTCATGATTTCAGCTACCAGAACTTGAGCCAGACCTACACCACAGAGAAAATGTCAGGCAGCTCTATTCTACAAAGGCCCCTAAGTGCATGGCTGCCTGTTCCTGTCATCTTACCACCTGCATGGACCACAGTCTTCAGTGGCTTCATTACTCTGGCTTCCTAAACATCCCTGGAACTGACTTCAGAAGGAGTGTCAAGTCAGGTGCACATGGACTTAACACATGGGCAATGAATTTCCACCTCTGCACAGTCTAGAATATGGATTTCTAGGTCATTATGAAAGTTCTGTCTTTAAAATGACATGCTTCTAGTTTGTTTCTCAGTAAGCCAGCGTCTTAGGTGACAACATCATATGTTCAGAGAAGAGCGCATCTTTAGTACATGTGATTTTTTTAATGTTTTGAAAATTTATCTTTGCAAAAGCAGCCTAAGTTGCTTAGACTTTTATTAGGTTGTGCCCTAGCCAAAGGTCAACACTAGTTCTTGTGTCTGGAGGACCCTTCTGGAAAATTGATTTCCTCACTCTCCCTGAGTCACCGTTCATTATCCTTTCCTGCATCTTCCTCCAAAGCACTTACGACACATAAACAGTTTTAAAACATATTAACTTTAATCCTCATAAATAGAGATGTATATAGCATAATTTATATATTTATTTTTGTTCTTTTTTAATTTATATATTTAGATTGTCCCGTTCCCCACCAGAATGTAAGGCTTGTAGAGAAGAATCACCTGTTTCATTGATGGCTATAGCCCCTATGCTTGGAATAGAACAGAGAAATTAGCATGCGCTGAGAAAATACTATTGATTTAGTGAATGAATGAATGCTGACTCACCATGCCTTACTCCTGAGTTTCAACCAATATATTCTGTAAAAATTGATCTTGTTAGCATTTGAAAATGTCTAGTATATAATGGCTAGGCATTTTTAACCTAGGTCCACAATATATTTAGGGTGAATTCTTCCAGGGTCCTAGTAATTAAATACATATGAATTATAAATATGCCATATAATCCATTTTCTGTTATCAGAGGACTTGTGCGTATAAAAATTCAGCAACCCAGGGAGAGTGAGGAAGCCAAATAAAAATTTAGCATCCTGTATAAACTTATTAGATCTTTATTCTCATTTGTATAATGACCAAAGAAGTCGCTGTAGCCTAAACTGACTCAAGAAATCATCATCAGAACTAAGAACTGATGGATAAAGGTATCCTTTCCTATAATTGTAATGGGAGTGGACTCTGTCTAATGGTTCAGATTGGAAATGATAAGAAGCATTCTTCGGTACCTGGAGTGGGGAGATATCTGCATGTGTAACATTACATTTTAGTGTTTTCAGCCTCCCAACTCTGAGCTGTACCCTTGGATAAGTGTAAGATCATCCCGCTCAGGCATGTTATTATAGAACTCCCATCTGCAGTTTTGATGTGTTCTAAGTGCATGTGGTGGCCTGAGCCAGTACGTAGTTTCACTGAAGCAATGACACATCACCGAGATAACATTTTCATGAAATTTTGTATGTTGACATCTACATATACCACGTTACTAAATATACCCAAACTTTTATGTCAAAATCTTTTTGAATATGAGTAATCCTATTTATATACATAGTGTCTAAAAATAATTTTAGATAGTTGGTCTATTGTCTCAATTTTTGAGCATGCATTTTCTATTTATGTGAAACATATGAACTAGTGTCAACTTATTTTAACTACTAGTAAAGCATTTTAATTTATAGATCACAAATATAGCTAAAATAACTTCTGTCATCTTGTAATAAATTATCTTACACATTTCTTAAAATGCACACACTCCCATTTTGAAGGCCATGAAAATGAAGCATTGATTTGGGGGTCAGAAAAATGTATTTATTTTGCTGATTTGATGGAAGTGTCAAATGAGATAATAAAAGAAAGTGTCTTAACAGGTCTGGCAGCTATAAGTGTTGACTTCTACCAATATTCTATTTATGGTTTCCCAGGAAGATGACAGATATTCCATTTCTTTAGAGTGATAAAGTTGCCTCAGTTTCCCAAATTAACACTTTGACAAATACACTAGTTTACAACAAATTCTCAACAAATAAGTACATTTTGTTCTTTCCCAATCTGACATAAATAAATTGCCCAATTTCATATTATTTGTGTTTGTTTTTTAACAGTTATACTTTCAATGTGAATTAGAAAAGTACTGGCAGAGAAAGCACATGGTTTCATGAATATATTATGTACTTAAATAAGATTAAAGCAGGAAAAAGTATTTCTCTTAACAGCTGCGTGACTTGAAGCAAGTCCCTTGATTTATCCCAGCTTATATCGTCATTTCATCTATCAGTGGTGCACACAAATCTGGAAGAGTGGGCCTGTTGGGAAGACTAAGCCAAGATGAAGTTAGAAGTGGAATGTGGGTTTGGGAGGTTATAACTGTGGGGATAGAAAGGATGGGGAACATGAGTACAAAAGGAAACTTTCTATTCCTGATGCAGATTGGGCTCTTGTGAAAGGAAGAAGAGTAATTAGGTAGGAAGAGCCTCAGACTGTGCTATACTTCTGAAAGTCTCATCCAGTGAGCAATGAGCTTAGGCACAACCTGCCCACAGAGTCCCACATTAGCCAGAATTCATGAACCCTGTATTGACTCCATGCCTAACTGTTCTCTGTGGATTGGATTGCCCAGGAACAGCGTGGCCTCAGTTCACTGGCTTAAAAGTAAAAGAAGATCCTGAAGGCACCTACAACTAGAGGTTGTCAGTGCATTTCCTGGGGATGACTCTTGGAAATCTGAACAGCACACTTTGCAACTGCTGCTTTTTGCCAAATAAATTCACTTCTCCATACTGTCTTGATAGCCACTCCTTAGTTCTCCTCTCTTCATGAAGGGATGACCTAGAAAATGTAAGTTAATGGTCAAACCAATAGCCACATCTCAACAGTTGGTTTTAGGACCCCTGGTGTGTGACCTAAGACCTCATTCCTGAGTGGTCTGAATCCACAAATATGCCCTTTTCATGTGGGGGGTCACTGCACTTGTCCACTCACAGCCTCAGTTGGGCAAGGAAGTGCTAAAGAAGTGTCCAAGTGGACCGCTTGACTTCCATACATATTCCTCCTTGCCTCCGTGGTGTGAACACAGCCCTCCCCTTTCCTGATCATGACCAATTACCCCTGCAGAGAGAGTGACTCCTTCTTGCTGAATGGTCCCTAAAGGTTCAAAAACCCTCAGTAGCATGATGCTCTGCTCCCCTCTAAGAATGAGCTCAAAGTTGCAAGGAGAGGAAACAGCAAGTGTGCAGTGAGTCACTGGAAGTGATGATACCTGGGACCACTCCTATTTCCACTCCTTTTTCCAGCCCCATAAATTCTTCCTTTTGAAGATACAAGACCCTAGAGATGTCTCAGATTCAGTGTGTATGTGGCACTCAGAAACATAGCACCTTGATCTCAGAATTTTGCCTCTGTGCTGATGCTTCCACTGTGCTTTCAGCAGGCCATTCCAACAGCAGTCAGCCCTGCTACTTCTGGATGTTCTGATCAATGACCAGTGTCGTGGGGATAGCTCCCTGGCTATGTTGAACGTGATACCGTATTTACTAGTAGAACATTCCACAGTCCACTGCATAAGATGCTGTCTATATTATGACCTCAGGACACTTTCTTCCACAAACAGTGAGTGAGATAAACTTAGGAGAAAAAAAAAAAAAACATACAGGTTTATCTTAATGACTGGACTTGATCATGGGTTATTAAATGTAACACTGAAAGTACAAGAAAGAAAAGAAGAAATAGGTGAATTGAACTTCATCAAAATAAAAAAGTATTGTCAGAGAGTTTCAAGATAGTGGAGTAGAGAAGGTCGCTTTCCTGGCTGCTCCATGGTGTGAAATCAAGAGAGCAGACAGGTGGCTTCTCAGCAAGGTGGGTAAACAAAAAAATGGTGGGGGGCTTTACTAGAATTTAATCCTGGGCACTCAAAGCAAGGGACTTAGAAGATTGGAAATAATAAAGAAGAAATCCCCAGCACCACAGCTACTGCCACAGACAGAGGCACCGACCACAGTGGTCCCTCCATGAGCAAAGTGGAGGGATGAGGGAATTAAAGGAACCCATAGTTTTAGGAGGACTAACGCCATGTCTGGGCACAGACTTTAGAGATCAAAGACGCTGCCCAACTAAACTGAAAGGCACATTGCACAATATCCTTGTATGGGAAAGAAACCATACCTCTCCTGGTGTCATGTAGAAGACAGAGGAAGGAACCATTATGCTGCTGCGCACAGGGGCTGGCAGCTGAGGGAACCAATTTCTGGCAAACCTGAGATTGGCCTGAAATATAGGCCTGGCAAACCCACACTGCATGACATAGAGTGTGCCTAAGAGACAAGGAGAAAATAAAACATGGAGAGAGGTTTACACAGGAGACAACTGGTCATAGAAACCTACGCAGCTCTCCTTTTCCCCCTCCAATCCAGCTGCTTGCTGGATGGGAGAGATGCATGCACTTGGCCAAGAATTCAAAAGGGCAGGGCAGGAGAGATTGAGTTTGGAAACTGAATCTGAGACCAGGAAATATGCAGTCTGCAGGTGACAGAGTGGACTAACAATTGGCTCTTCTACCACACGAGTGGAACCCAGTGGAGCTCCAACAGGTGCAGTTTTCCAACGTGGACCAGCGATTTCTGGGTGATGAAGCCGCACTGATTTAAAATCTTCAGACCAATTGGCATTCATTGAAGAGCCTAGAGCCTACCTAAGCCTAAATTCTGCCTCCAGGAAGTCTGCCTATGGGATTGCCTCTCTCAGTCTAGAAACCCCACCCTGAGGGTGGAGCAAGTATCTTACTCCAGAGGAACTCACCTAACAGTGCCGAGAAGGGAAGCGGAGAATCTTTTGAACTCCAGTGGAAACAATTCTCTAACCTTTCATTGAGATTTTTTCCCCTTTTTTCTTTTGTCGGTTAATTGTGACATTAATGGTTCATGGACATTTATAAATATTAATGTTTGTTTTCTCATTTCAAGCATTTTTGAAGCCAGTTATTTTTCATGAATCAGTTTTTTGAGGACTAAAGTATTTGATTCAGTTTGTTTTGTATTCTTTTTACTTTTTATTTTTAAATTTTTTACTTTATATATTTTTTCTCTCACTTATCTCTTTTCCTTGATTCCCATTATCTATTTTCTTTTGCTAATAGCCAATCTCTATTGTTCTCTATTTCATTCTTTCTTTCATTTTTTACTTTTATCTCCTCTCCTTCTTCATGATTACCACATCCTACATCACTTTGATTCTCTCCATATCAACAATTTGAAATTCTAAACCCCTTTGCTAATTTATTTGCTTTATTGTAGGTAATAACTGATCATATCATTTCTCTTTGTTGTGCAACATTGTAGATGCCATTGGTTTAATGCTGTATATTATTTGCATTGATTGTTATTATTTGTCTTACCCTAAACACTGAGGTACTGGAAACATTCAGGGACTCTATAAGTCCACAGGGTATAATCTGTACTGCCTCAGATCCATAATAGGGTTAGATGGGTAGATACACAAACAACATGAAAAGCAAGGGAACAAATCACCCAAACAAACCAAGATACTTCAATAACAGAATCCATTGACACCACAGCGGAAGAAATTCCAGAGAAGAAGTTTAAAATGTGCATAGTTAAACTGATCATTGAGGTAAAGGACAATGTAAGCAGTGAAATCAAAAAATATAGAAAGTGAGAGATATAGATTCTGAAAAAGAAAGCAAGCAGAAATCCTCAAAATGAAGAAATCAATAACCCAAATTAAAAATTAAATAGAAAGCATCACCAACAGACTAGATCACTTGGAAGACAGGGTTTCAGGCAATGAAGACAAAATATATAATCTTGAAAATAAAGTTGCTCATGGAAAAAATATGTTAAGAAACCATGAACAGAACTTCCAAAAAATAGGGGATAACCTGAAAAAAACAAATTTAAGATTTATCAGTGTAGCTGAAGGTGCAGAGATACAAACCAAAGGAATGCACAATCTTTTCAATTAAATAATATCAGAAAAAATTTCCAAACCTAAAGAATGAAATGGAAAATCAAATACAGAGGCTTACAAGACCCCAAATATACAAAATTACAACAGATCCACAGCAAGGCACATTATTACAAAAATACCTAACATACACAAAGATAGAATTTTAAAGGTGCCTAGAGAAAAACAATAGGTTACATTTAAAGGGAAACCAAATAGGATCTCAACTGATTTCTCAACTCAGACCCTCAAAGCTAAGAGGTCTTGGAATAATATATACCAATCTCTGAAAGAAAATGGATGCCAACAAATACTATACTCAGCAAAATTATGCTTCAGAATTGATGATGGAATAAAAACGTTCCATGATAAATAAAAGATTAAAGGATTCACATCTAGAAAGCCTGCACTACAAAACATTCTTAATAAAATACTTTATTAAAACAAAATGGAAAGTAAAAGTGAAAACCAGCAAAGGGAGGAACAACACTAGAAGAATAATCAATCAAAGAAGAAATAAATTCAAAATAAAAATCAGAAATAAATGAAAATGGCAGGGAATAAAAATCACTTCTCAATAATAACATTGAATGTAAATGGGCTAAGCTCATTAATCAAAATACATAAACTGGCAGATTGTATTAAAAAACAAGACCCAGCAATATGCTGTCTCCAAGAGACTCACCTCATAGGCAAAGACATCCACAGACTGAAAGTAAAAAGATGGGGAAAAAAGGGCTCCCGCCCTACCACGTGTGTTGGGCTGGAATGCAGGTGTTCGCTGCTGTGGATTGGGTCCGCGATTGTCGGATCTGGAGTGCGGAGGCTCCCCGCGGCCTCCCGGACGTCACCATGCCTAAAGTTCCAAAGGGAAAAAGTACAGTGCGGGGGGGGAAAAAAAAGTCATCCATCCATATAGTAGAAAAGCAGCTCAGATTACGAGAAAGGCCCACAAACAGGAAAAAAAAGAAAAGTTGAAGAATGAAAAGGCCTTATGTCTCAATCTTATTGGTGAAAAACTGCAGTGGTTTCAGAATCATCTGGATCCAAAAAAATCGGGGTATTCAAAGAAAGATGCTTCTAAATTAGTTGAAAGGTATTTAAATAGATTTAGCAGTGAGCTGGAGCAGATCGAGTTACATAACAGCATCAAAGACAGGCAGGGACTGAGGCACTTCTCCCGGGAAGCAGTTATCAAGCAGACGATGGAGCGTGAGCGACAGCAGTATTTAGGATATGGCCTTGAGATCCCAGATATTTTAAATGCAAACAATCTGAAAACTTTTAGGGAATGGGATTTTGATCTGAAGAAATTGCCAAACATTAAAATGAGAAAGTTCTGTGCTAATGATGCAGTTCCTAAGAAGGGCAAGAGGAAAACTATTTTAACTATAATAAAATCATTCCATGATAAACAAAAGCTAAAAGAATTTACAAAAAGAAAGCCAGCATTACAGAACATTCTCAGCAAAATATTCCATGAGGAAGAGATAAAAAACAAAGAAGCAAATGAGCAAAGGGAGGAATTATCCTAAAGGAACTGTCAAATAAAGGAGGAACCAAGGTGTGTCAAAAAAATAAATAAATAAATAAAATTTAAAAAATGAACCAAATGACCAGAAATATAAATTATATCTCAATAATAACCCTGAATGTTAATGGCCTGAATTCATCAATCAAAAGACATAGACTGGCAGATTGGATTAAAAAGAAAAATCCAACAATATGGTGCCTGCAAGAGACTCACCTCATAGAAAGAGATACCCATAGACTAAAGGTGAAAGGATGGGGAAAAACATACCATGCACATGGACTCACCAAAAAAGCTGGAGTATCCATCCTCATTTCAGATAATGTGGACTTCAAGCCAAAGTTAGTCAGAAGGGATAAGAAGGACATTTCATACTGCTTAAGGGAAGCATAAATCAGCAAGATATAACAATCATAAACATCTATGCCCCAAACAGTGGCTCATCCATGTATGTCAAACAAATCCTTCTCAATTTTAGAAACCAAATAGATCATAACACAGTAATACTAGGTGATTTTAACACGCCTCTCTCACCACTGGACAGATCTTCCAAACAAAAATTGAACAAAGAAACCATAGATCTCAATAACACAATCAATATTTTAGACTTAACAGACATTTACAGAATATACCATCCAACCAAGAACAAATGCACTTTCTTCTCAGCAGCACATGGCTCCTTCTCTAAAGTAGACCATATATTATGCCACAAAGCTAATGTTAGCAAATACAAGAAGATAGAGACACTACCTTGTATTCTATCAGATCATAATGGATTGAAGTTAGAAATCAATGAAAGAGTAAAAAACAGAAACTACTCCAACACCTGGAGATTAAACAATATGCTATTATATGATGAATGGATAACAGAAGATATTAGGAAGGAAATTAAAAAATTCTTAGAGGTAAATGAGAACAAAGAACCATCATATCAAAATCTCTGGGACACTATGAAAGCAGTACTTAGAGGAAAATTTATTTCATGGAGCGCATTTAATAAAAGAAGTAAAATTCAACAAATAAATGACCTAACACTACAGCTCAAAGCCCTAGAAAAAGAAGAACAGACCAACACCAAAAGTAGTAGAAGAAATAGTTAAACTCAGAGCTGAAATCAACGAAATTGAAACAAGAGAAACAATACAAAAAATTGACAAAATAAATAGTTGGTTCTTCAAAAAAATTAACAAAATTAATAAACCTTTAGCCACAATAATAAAGAGAAGACGAGAGAAAACCCAAATCACTACAATTCGGAATGAACAAGGAAATATCACAACAGACACGACTGAAATACAAAACATAATTAGAAGCTATTTTGAAAATCTATACTCCAACAAAATAGAAAATTTTGAAGACATCAACAGGTTTCTAGAGACATATGAATTGCCTAAACTGAACGAGGAGGACATACACAATTTAAATAGACCAATTTCAAGTAATGAAATAGAAGAAGTCATCAAAAGCCTACCAACAAAGAAAAGTCCAGGACCAGATGGGTTCTCAGCCGAGTTCTACAAAACATTTAAAGAAGAGCTCATTCCAATACTTCTCAAAGTATTCCATAAAATAGAAGAGGAGGGAACCCTCCCAAACTCATTCTATGAAGCCAATATCACCCTGATACCTAAACCAGACAGAGACACATCGAGGAAAGAAAATTTCAGACCAATATCCTTAATGAACATTGATGCAAAAATTCTAAACAAAATTTTAGCAAATCGCATACAAAAACATATTAAAAAGATAGTGCACCATGATCAAGTGGGTTTCATCCCAGGGATGCAAGGTTGGTTCAACATCAGGAAATCAATAAATGTCATTCACCATATCAATAGACTTAAAGTCAAGAATCACATGATTATTTCAATAGATGCAGAAAAAGCATTTGATAAAATACAGCACCCCTTCATGCTCAAAACACTAGAAAAAATAGGGATAGTGGGAACATTCCTTAACATTGTAAAGGCCATCTATGCTAAGCCCATGGCCAATATCATTCTAAACGGTGAAAAACTGAAAGCATTCCCCCTAAAAACTGGAACAAGGCAGGGATGCCCTCTTTCACCACTTCTTTTCAATATCGTCCTTGAAACTCTAGCCAGAGAAATTAGACAGACCAAAGAAATTAAAGGGATTCGAATAGGAAAAGAAGAACTCAAACTATCCCTATTTGCTGATGATATGATGGTATACTTAGAGGAACCAGGAAATTCCACCAGAAAACTTTTAGATCTCATTAGTGAATTCAGTAAAGTAGCGGGATATAAGATCAATGCACATAAATCTAAAGCATTCTTATACATAAGTGATGAATCTTCAGAAAAAGAAATTAGGAAAACTACCCCATTCACAATAGCATCGAAAAAAATAAAATATTTGGGAATCAATCTCCAAAAGAGGTGAAAGACCTCTACAATGAGAACTACAGAACACTAAAGAAAGAAATTAAAGAAAACATTAGAAGATGGAAAGATCTCCCATGTTCTTGGATAGGAAGAATTAATATTGTCAAAATGGCCATACTACCAAAAGTGCTATACAGATTCAATGCAATTCCAATTAAAATCCCAATGATGTACCTTAGAGAAATAGAGCAAACAATCATGAAATTCATCTGGAAGAATAAAAAACCCAGAATAGCTAAAGCAATCCTTGGCAGAAAGAGTGAAGCAGGGGGTATCGCAATACCAGATCTTCAACTCTACTACAAAGCAATAGTAACAAAAATGGCATGGTATTGGTACCAAAATAGAAAGGTGGATCAATGGTACAGAATAGAGGACACGGACACAAACCCAAGTAAATACAATTTTCTCATACTAGACAAAGGGGCCAAAAATATGCAATGGAGAAAAGATAGCCTCTTCAACAAATGGTGCTGGGAGAATTGGAAATCCATATGCAACAGAATGAAACTAAACCCATATCTCTCACCATGCACGAAACTAAACTCAAAATGGATTAAGGACCTCGGAATCAGACCAGAGACCCTGCATCTTATAGAAGAAAAAGTAGGTCCAGAGCTTCAACATGTCGGCCTAGGACCAGACTTCCTCAACAGGACTCCCATAGCACAAGAAATAAAAGCAAGAATTAATAACTGGGATAGATTCAAACTAAAAAGCTTTCTCTCAGCAAAGGAAACTATCAGCAATGCGAAGAAAGAGCCTACAGAGTGGGAGACAATCTTTGCCAATCATACTTCAGATAGAGCACTAATCTCCAGAATCTATAAAGAACTCAAAAAACTCTACACCAAGAATGCAAATAATCCAATCAACAAATGGGCTAAGGAAATGAATAGACACTTCACAGAAGAAGATGTACAAGCAATCAACAAACATATGGAAAAATGTTCAACATCCCTAGTAATAAGAGAAATGCAAATCAAAACCACCCTAAGATTCCATCTCACCCCAATTAGAATGGTGATTATCAAGAATTCAAGCAACAATAGGTGTTGACGAGGATGTGGGGAGAAAGGTACACTCATACATTGCTGGTGGGGCTGCAAATTAGTGCAGCCACTCTGGAAAGCAGTGTGGAGACTCCTTAGAAAACTTGGAATGGAACCACCATTTGACCCAGCTATCCCACGCCTTGGCCTATACCCAAAGGACTTAAAATCAGCATATTACAGAGATACAGCCACATCGATGTTCATAGCTGCTCAGTTCACAATAGCCAGATTGTGGAACCAACAGAGATGTCCTTCAATTGATGAATGGATAAAGAAACTGTGGTATATATATACAATGGAATATTACTCAGCCATAAAGAATGATAGATTTATGGCATTTGCAGGCAAATGGATGAAACTGGAGAATATCATGCTAAGTGAGATAAGCCAATCTCAAAAAACCAAAGGACAAATGATATCGCTAATAAGTGGATGATGACACATAATGGGGGTGGGAGGTGTTAGTGTTAGGGTTATAGTTAGGGTTAGGGAGGGGAGCAATAATGGAGGAAGGAAGGACTGTATAGAGGGAAAAGAGGGGTGGGAGGGGTGGGGGGGAAGGGAGAAAAATAACAGAATGAATCAAACAACATTACCCTATGTAAATTTATGATTACACAAATGGTATGCCTTTACATCATGTACAAACAGAGCAACAACATGTATCCCATTTGTTTACAATAAAAATTTTTTTTAAAAAAGTAAAAAATAAATAAATAAATAAATAAATAAAAAGTTAAAAAAAATGATAAAAAAAAAGATGGGAAAAAAACATATCATTCACATGGATCTTACAAACAAGCAGGAATTTCCATCCTCATATCAGATAAAGTGGAGTCAAGCCAAAGTTAATTAGAAGGGATAAAGAAAGACATTTCATACTTCTTAAGATTATTATCATCAACAAGACATAACAATCATAAATATTTATTTTAGTTCTCTATTTAGTTTTTGATTGGAGGATCTATTGAGTGATGAAAGAGGTGTGCTAAGTCACCCAATATTATTGTGTTGTGGTCTATTTGATTCTTGAAATTGAAAGAAAGGTTTTTTTGATATATGTAGATTCTTCATCTTGGGGGCATAAATATTTATGATTGTTATGTCAATGCTAACACACAATAAGCATGGGTAGGGAAGAACAGAAGTACTTTGGATTAGACAAATGGAATGAAGGGAAGGGAGGTAGATGGGAATAGGAAAGACAGTAGAATGAATCAGACATTACTTTCCTATGTTCATATATGAATACACAACCAGTGTAACTCCAGATCATGGACAAGCATGAGAATGTGAAGTTACATTCCATGTATGTATAATGTGTTAAAATACATTCTACAGTCAAGTGTAACTAAAAAAATTTTAAAAAACTATTGTGCACCAAAAGACCCTATAAAGAAAATAGACACTATAACGACAACTTATAAAATGAGAAAATATTTGTATTGCAAATCATATATTTCAAGTTCTAGTATCTAGAATAAAGAATTTTTACAATCAAAAATAAAGTCAAGTAACTCAATTCAAAAATTAGCAAATGAATGGACATGTCTCCAAAGATACACAAATAGCCAATAATGGGTAAATAGTTATTCAACAGCCTTATCTACTAGGGAAAAGCAAATTAAAATCACAGTGAGATGCCACACATCCAGTAGGAATGACAGCTATGGTTTTTTAAAGGAAAATAACTAAAGTGGAGCCTCTGTACATTGCTGATGGGAGTGTACAATAGTACAGTTTCTATAGAAAATAGTTTGGCAGTTCCTCAAAACATTTTGGCAGTTAAACAGAATTATGTGTTCATAACTCAAAGGTATATTCATTCAAGTATCCCAATTCCATGTTTCAGGGCCCCAGCCTTTCTCTAACAGAGCACTGAATTTAGCAATAGCGATTTTCTTTGGCAGAGCATTCTATCTTAAAAGTTCAATAAAACCTGTCACATCTTGAGTGTGCTCTTTAGCCACGTGGCTCTTTGACTGCACAAGATGAGGTCCTCTTTCTAAACTATCGAATAGGCTGGTATGTTCAGTTTTTACTGCTGTTATTAATGTTTCTCATTATTATTCTCTAGGACATCAACAAAACTAATCCCCTGCTTGTGTTGTGTATATGGAATTAAATATGTTCTTCCCTTTGTACTTTGAAATACTTGTATTATCACATTTTCCAGAGTATTTCCTTTTGTGTGGACATTAGCATTAGGTACTTGTGTTTTTTAAAATAATCAGTCTTGGGCTGAGGAGATAGCTCAGCTGGTAGAGTGCTTGCCTCACAAGCACAAGGCCCTGAGTTCGATCACCAGTACCGCAAAAAAAAAAAAAAAAAAAAAAAAATCAGTCTCAGTTGACTATCATTACAAAACTTAATGAATTTGTTAACCATTAACCCAAAAGACCACTATTTCGCTCTAGAGTATCTTTGTAAAATGAACTAAGTTTTCAGTAACGAATCATAGTTTTTTTTGTAGTCCAAACAGATTTGAGTGGATTTCATTTCCAAATAGAGAAGAGGAATCCAAATGATTTCCCTTAATAAAATAAAGGAATGGCATCAGGTATTCCCTCAAATTAGCATGGATCTCCTTCAGGCTAGTCCATTTGGTCCTACGCCCATTTTGTAAGCACTCTATGTTTATATACTATAGGAATCCTCCTCCTACTTTCTTATTTTCCTTTATCTCTTCTGCTTTTGAATATATAGCCATTTCAAATAAATTAGAAATAGGTATTTAAGTTGCTAAAAAATTTTAAGCTGGGTCATTTTAGGGAGTACAAATAAGATGTAAATATATTGAATATTGTACAGTTTACTCATTAATTTTGAACCATTTTTCTCATTGTATATAATGGGAAAAGTAGGAGGCTTTAATTTCAAGTCTTTTATTCATTCATTTATTCAACCATATTTATTGACTCCTGTATACCCTATATCTTCTAGATGCTCCAGAGACAGTGATGAAAGTAGTGTCCCTATTCTCATAGGACTTCTGTTTTGGCATATGGAGAGAGGCAATAAGTAAATGCACAGTAGAGTCAGCCCTCTGTATCCTGCATTCTGCATATATGGATTAAACCAACCATGGATGGAAAATATTTGGGGAAAAAAATGGCATCTATACTGAATATATACAGACATTTTTCTTGTCAGTATTCCCTAAACAATAGAGTACAACAATTATTTGCATGAAATTTACATTTATAAAGTATTAAAAGTGATATGGAGATGATTTAAAGTATATGAGAAGATTGTGTAGACTATGCAAATATTATGCCATTTTTTGAAAGGGTCCTGAGCACCTGCCCATTCTGATTTCTGCAGTGCTCAGTCCCACATGGATACCAAGAGATGATGGCTGATTAGACACCTCAGAAATGATACTTGTGAGTGCTGAGAGACAAAAAAAAAAAAAAAAAAAAAAAACAACAACAACAACAAAAAACCAAAGAGTGTAGAAATGCCAGGGAAAAGGGAGTTGCAATTTTCAGGAAAGCCTAATAGAGGTAATGAGCAGAAACTGAAGCTAAGAGAGGGACTGTGCAGGTATGCAGGGGAAAAGCCCTCCAGGCAGAAGGAACAACCCCTTAAAAGGACTGACTCGAGAGCATGTCTGTAGTGACCAAGGTTCAGCAAGGAGGGTAGCGTATCCAGAGAAAAATGAGGAGGAGTGGGCTGAGAAGAGGTAAAAGCAGTTCTGGGATACTTCTCCTAAAAGTCCTGGTAGTCAAGTAAAGGAGGCTACCTTTTTCTGAGACCTTGTCTTTTTCTAAGTTGACTGGAAAGTCCTTGAGGGGCTTCCAACAGAGGAACACTATGATCTGCCTTATGGTTTAGTTGGGTGAAAATGCTGACTGCGGGGGTGGAGAGGCAGTAGGGAACAAGGGAGAAGCAGGGGCACTCATGCCGTCATTGGAACAAAACAGAGGAGAGATGATGACAGGTCACACCCCAGCAGCAGCAGTGGAGGTGAGAGCAAGGGTCAGTGTCTAGGATGTTGTGAAGATGGAGCCAACAGTAGGCACTGATGGACTGGGAATGGAAGGTGAGCAAGAGAGGACACAAGGCTAAGGCAAATTCAAATCTGCTGTTGACCAGAGGAGGTGGTGAGAATGTGATTTGGCAGGAATCAGGAATTCGTTTTTCAACATTTTATCCATTTTCTAGGGCTGCTCTCACAGAGTACCACAAACTGGTGGTTTAAAACAGCACAAATGTGTTCATTCCCAGATCTGGAGGGTGGAAGTCTGAAATCAAGGGGCTATCAGGACCATGCCTCCGAGCGTCTGGTGATCTAACAATCTTGGGTGTTCCTTGGATCACAGTGGCATCACTCCAATCCCTGACTATGTTGTCACGAGACTTTCTACTTGCATGTCATGTTTTTTTTTTTTTTAAAGACATCAGTCAAATTGAAGCAGGGACCATCTTAATGGCCTCATCTTAACTTCATTCCTTCTGCAAAGACTGTTTCCAAATAAGGTCACAAGTGACAAGTTTTGGGGGTGAAGACTTCCATGTATCTTTCTAAAGGACAGAGTTCATACTGCAACAGACATAAATTTGCTTTTAACATTAAGATTCCTTAGACATCTCTGTTGATAAAGTGGTTGGATGTACTAGTCTGGAATTCCAATGAAACATCCAAGTTAAAAATACTTAAGGATGTTTAATCAGGTATCCTCTTAGCTTTTGGATAAACCTGGGAAAACTACAAAGCAATCAAGATTTCTTTCTTTGTAAGACTGGAAAATAGGAATCAGCAGAAGATGACAGAGTAGAGGAAAGCTGCATTCTAAGCTGTGCTATGGGCTCAGGACAAAAGCATTACGTGTACAGCTTCTCAGTGAGAACTAATTGGCTTATATAATTCCTTCTCCCACCATTAATGCTGATACAATCATTACCGCTGTGGATGATATAGTTGGCACCTGAAGTATGTTCCAAACCATATCTAGTTCATGGTTATTGTTTTTACTGTTGATAATTGCTGAACCCACCATTCCTGTCTATTGGTAGTAATTAGTGTTAAAGACGTCATAGTAGGAACAGGGTATTTACTTTAATGCTGAGTATTGTTTGCAATAGTCATTATAATTGTTTATTTCACCCCATTCTGTGAGTTCTGGAAACCTATAGGGATGTGAAAATTCACAAGTTAGAGACTCTGCTGCTCAGCAAAACATTCCCTGACATTACTCCAACTCAAAGAAGTTAGGAGACAAATCCCCAAACCAACAACAAGGCCTCACAGGAAAAATCAGAGAGGGACCTTGTGTCCTACCCCTTGGCATCTAGTCATACTTCAAACACAGACAGAAGTCCCAGAACAAATAAGATGACTACACACAAAAGGGCATGTGTAAAAAATGAGGTAGAAGAACCCATCTCAATTGATGTACAAGCTATGATCTCTGAAAACATGAGAAAACAGGAGAACAAATCTCCCCCTAAAATCCACAATCCCCCAACAAAGGATCCCACTGATAGTGAGCTGGACGAAAGCCCAGAGAAAGACTATAAAAATGCTATTTATTAAAACATTCAATGAACTAAAAAAAATCTAAGGAAGGAAATAAGAAAACAATTACAAGAGATGAAAGATCAATTTAATAAAGAAATAACGTGAAAAGAAACCAAGCAGAATTCCTAGAAATTAAAGACACAATCAATCAAATGATTTGAAGGCATCAATAACATATTATATTGCATAGAAAATAGAACATCAGCCCCTGAAGACAGGCTACATGTGAGCACATAGGGGGCAATAAAGGGAAAAAATTATTGGGCATGACCAGAATTTGCAAGAACTCTAAGACAACCTTAAAAGGCCAAATCTGAGAATCACTGGGATAGAAGAGAACACAGAGATACAAACTAAACACATAAAGAATATTTTCAATGAAATTGTTACAGAAAAATTTTCCCATAACAAAAATGAGATAGGCATTCACATATAATAAGCTTACAGGATCCTAAGTAGACATAGTAAAATGAGAAGCTCACCAAGACATATCATAATCAAAATACCTAATCTAGAAAATAAGGAAAGAAAATTAAAAACTGCAAGAGAGAAACATGAAGTTATATTTAGAGGCAAATCAATAAAGCTCACTTCTGATTTCTCAGCTCAAACCCTAAAATCAAGTAGAGCCTGGAATGAGATATTTCAAGTCCTAAAAGAAAACAACTGCCAGCCAAGGTTACTATACCCAGCAAAACTTAGTTTCAAATTTAAGGGAGAAATAAAAATTTTCCATGATAAGAAGAAACTAAAAGAATTTATGAGCACCAAGCCCACAGTAGAAAGAATACTCAAAGATAAACTGCACAGAGAAGAATTTTTAAAAATTCCAAAAACTCACAAACAGAGGGAGTTCAATAGAAGAATAATCCACTAAATGAGAATCAAGACAGGAAAAAATATAACAAAACAACAAAATGCCAGGAAACCACAAACATATTCTCCCCAATTAAAAGGCACAGATTAGCATAATGGATCAAAAAACAAGATCCAACAATATGCTGTTTACAAAAGACTCATCTTGTGGACAAAGACATCCACAGGCTGAAAGTGAAAGGATGGGGAAAAATATTCCAAGTATGAGGATCACAGAAACAATCATGAGTAGCTATTCTCATATCTGAAAGCAGATTTCAAGCAAAAATTAACCAGAACAAAGAAGGCCACTACATCCCAGAAAAAGGAACAATCCATCAAGAAGATTTAACAACAGTAAAGATTTGATGCACCCAATTACGTGAAAAATATACTTTATAACATTAAATCCCACATAGACCCCAATATAATAATGGTGGCAGATTCAATACACCCTCATCACTAACAGATCATCAAAACATAAAATCAATAAAGATATCTCTATCCAAATAATATTATAAGTCAAATAGACATAATGAATATCTACAGAATATTCCATCCAAAACAGCTGAATTTACTGTCTTCTTAGCTGTACATGAAACTTTTTCCAAAAAGATCATAATGTAGGCCATGAAGCAAATCATAGCAAATACAAAATAAAATCAATATAATCCCATACATCCTATCAGATCATAATGGACTGAAGCTAGAAATCAGCAGCAAGAAAAATAATGGAAACTGCATAAACACACAGAGATTGAAAAATACTCTCTTAAATGAAGAATTGATTAAAGAAGAAATGAGAATAAAAGTCAAGAAATTCTTAGAAATTAATGAGAACAGATACACATATAAAAATCTCTGGGACAGTATGAAAGCAATTCTAAGGGGAAAAGATAGAGCTTTGATCGTCTACATTAAAATTTTGTGGAGTCTGGGTTGTGGCCCAGTGACAGAGTGCTTGGCTAGCATGTATGAGGCACCAAGTCTGATTCTCAGCACCACACATAAATAAATAAAAATAAAGGTCCAACAACAAGTAAAAAAATTTTTTTTTAAATTGGAGAGATCCCAAATAAATAAGCTTACACTCCACCTCAAGACCTTAGAAAAAGAACAACAAGGTAATACCAAAATCAGTATAAGATAGGAAATAACTAAATTCAGAGCTGAAATCAATGACATTGAGAATAAGAAAACAATACACAGGATCAATGCAGCAAAAAGTTGGTTTTTGAAAAGATAAATAAGACTAACCAACCCTTAGCCAAACTAACCAAAAGAAAGAGTGAGAAGACCCAAACAACAAGATCAGAGATATAAAAGGATATATCACCACAGACCCTTCTGAAATCTAGAGGGTTATCAGAATCTATTTTGAAAATTTATACTCCAATAAACTGGGAAATCTGGAAGACATTGACAAATTTCTATACACATATGACCTGCCCAAATTGAATCAGGAAGATATAGAAAACCTAAACAAACCAACATCAAGACATTAAAACAGCAATTAAAATCCTTCTAGAAAAGGAAAACCCAGGACCAGATGAATCCTCAGTTAACTTCTACCAGACCTTTACAGAAGAATTAACTCGTCTTTCTCAAGTTATTCCATGAAACTTAAAGGAAGAAACACTCCCAAATAAATTTTATGAAGCCAGTGTAACACTGATACCAAAACCAGACAAAGACAAAATAAAGAAAGAAAACTATAGACCAATATCCCTGATGAGCATAGATGCAAAAATCCTTAATAAAATATTAGCAAACTGCATTCAAAATCACATCAAAAAGATGATACACCATGATCAAGTTGGTTTCATACTGGAGATGCAAGTTTGGTTCAACATATGCAAAGCAGTAAGTATAATCCACCACTTAACAGAATTAAGGACAAAAATCACATGATCATCTTAATAGATGTAGAAAACACCTTTGATAAAATACATGCCCATTCATGTTAAAAAATGCTGGAGAAGCTAGGGATTAAAAGAACTTACCTCCACATCGTAAATGCCATTTACGACAAACCCAAAACCTACGTCATACTAAATGAAGAAAAACTAAAAGCATTTCCTCTAAAATCATAAACAAGACAAGGCTATCCACTCTCACTCTCTATTTTCCTATCCAAAATAGTCCTCAAAACATTAGCCAGAGCAATCAGGCAAGAAAAGTAAATGAAAGGTATACAAATATAAAAAGAAGAAGTCAAACTATCTCTGATGATGATGTGATCCTATATCTAGTAAACCCAAAAAAATCCATCAAAAGACTCCTATGGTTTATGAACGAGTTTACCAAAATAGCAGGATACAAGATGAACACCATAAATCAATAGTTTTACTATATTTCAATAGTAATTCAGCTGAGGAAGAAATCAAAAAACCATCCCAGTCATAGTAACCTCAAAAAAATAAAATACTTGGTAATTAATCTAACTAAGGAGGTAAAAGAGTTCTAGAATAAAAATTGTAGGGCTTTGAAGAAAGAAATTGAAGAAGATCTTAGAAGATGGAAAGACATCCCATGTTCATAGGCAAAATTAGTATTTTCAAAATGGTCATACTACCAAAAGCAATATACAGATTCAATGCAATCCCCACCAAAATATCAATGATATTCTTCACAAAATTAGAAAAAACAATTCTCAAATTCACTAGGAAAAATAAGAGACCCAGAATAAGCAAAGCAATACTAAGCAAGAAAGTAAAGCAGGAGGCATCACAATATTTGATCTGAAATTGTACTACAGAGCTGTAGTAACAAAAACAGTATGGTATTGGTATTAAAATAGACATGAAGACCAAAGGAACAGAATAGAAGACATAGAGACAAATCCACATTACCTACAGCCATCTGATATTTGACAAAGTTTCCAAAAATATACTTTGGAGAAAAGACAGCCTTTTTAATAAATGGTGCTAGGAAAATTGGATAGATGTATATGTAGAAAAATAAAACTAGACTCCTATCTTGCACTGTGCACAAAACTCAAATCAAAATGGATCAAAGACTTAGGAATTAGACCAGAAATTTTTAAACATTATAAGAAAGCATAGGATCAACACTCCATCATATAGGAGCTGGCACTGACTTCTTTAACAAGGTCCCCAAAGTTCAATAAATAAAACCAAGGATCAATGAGTGGGATGCCATCAAACTAAACACCTTCTGCACAAGTCAAGGAAATGATTAAGAGCATCAAAAGAGAGTCTACAGAATGGGAAAAAACTTGGCTAGCTACTTCCTCAATATGGGATTAATATCCAGAATATATAATGAACTCAAAAACATTAATACTCCCAAAATAATATCCCAATTAATAAGTGGGCAAAAGAAGTAAACAGAAACTTCCTCAAAAGAAGAAAGACAAATGACCAAGAAATACATGAAAAAAGGTTAAACATCTCTAGCTCTCAGTGAAATGTAAATCAAAACTACACTAAGATTTCATCTCACTCTAGTTAGAAAGATAGTGATCAAGAATATGAACAATAATAAATGTTGGCGAGGTTGTAGGGGAAAAGGTACATTTGTACATTGTTGATGGGACTACAGACTGGGACAACCACTCTGGAAAGCAGTATGGAGATTCCTCAAAGAAACTAGGGATGGAATCACCATATGACCCAGCTATCCCACTCCTTGGTATTTTTCCAAAAGATCTAAAATCAACATACTACACTGATACAGTCACCTCAATGTTTATAGCAGCACAATTCACAGTAGTTAAATTATGGAATCAAACTGTATGCCCATCAATATAGATGAATGGATTAAGAAATTGTTCTGTGTGTGTTTGTGTGTGTGTGTGTGTGTGTGTGTGTGTGTAAGGGAGTTCTACTCAGTCATAAAAAACAATGAAATTTTGTCATTTTCTGGTAAGTGGATAGAAATAGAGAATATCATGCTAAGTGACATAAGCCAAACTCAGAAACTCAAAAGGTCAAATGTTATCTCTCATATGTGGAAGCTAGAGAAAAATAAAGGGAAGTGGGAGGGAAGGATAGGATAGTGTATATAGCCAATCAAATATAAATTAATAGATGAGCAAAAGAAATTCATTAGAGTAGAGGAAGGAGAATGGGAGAAAGGAGGGAGAACTGGAGGGAAAGGGGGGATTATGAAATGAAATCAATTTGCATGTATATATGAGTTTGTCAGGATGAACCCCGCTAGTATGTATAACTATAAATCTCTAATTAAAAAATGAAAATATAAAATAAAAAACTGGAAAATACAATTCCTGACTGGAAAGGACTCTCATGAGAGTCTAATGAGACAAAGAGTGTAAAACACCCTCTAGAGAGTTTGAAGAAACATGTAAATCAATACTCTTCAAGTTGTCTACTACTCTGAATTCAGTAATCACATATTTGGCACAGATTTTTTTAATATAATGCAATTTATTATTATAATATAATTATATTATTATTATATATTATTATATTAATTATATTATATCACTGAATTATATTTAAGCTAATGTCAGTTTGCCTCAGGGGCAGCTGATACATACAATAATGATAAATTATATATTGGCACAGATTCTTCTAAAAAGGAGAAGAAGATTGTAAGTTAGGATTAAGTTGAGGACTTTTAGAGTCTTGAAATTTTCTTAAGGTAATGCCCAAAGGGTGACCTCACCCCTAAGGTAAAACTGCAACTCCAAACTCGAGTGGAAGTTCAGCATGATTCCTAGCAAAATGAGGGGAGTCTTTGTTTGAAATACATATTAAGAACCTAAAATATATTATTTTAGGCCAGTCATTGTAAAGAGATGGGATTACAATGGCAAATGCAACCTAGCAGCTGTCATTAAAGAGAGATAAGTGCAAGTAAACAAGAACAGAGGTCGTGCTCTGCTCTGAAGTTCTCCATGATGTGTAGAACAGTAGTTCTCAGACTGTTCCTGACCCTGAGTGTCTACATTTTATAAAGCAGTAGTTTGCTATGAGTTTCTCCATTTTGAGATTAAGTTCTGAGGTAGAATGACTCTATACCTTATTTGTATAAGTGAATAACCCCATCTGCCTAGCACCACCATAACACATAAACTGATAAATTATACTAATAAAAATGACCACCTGTGAATTTATCAAATTAATCAGAAGCACAGGGATGCATGGGTGTACCAGATTCATATCAGTAAAACCAAGCTCATGAGTTTAGAGAATGCACCAGACCACTGAACAAAGCAACCCCCTCATGGGAGTCCCATAAAACGAGGAGCACTCTAAGACTGGACATGGCAGCACTCTGACCCTGTCACCGTCACTTGTCAGGTGTCTTGCCTAGGGAAATTGCCACAGTGAAGAACCTCTGACACCCCTGTCCTTGGGCTTCAGCAGAGTGTGGTTTCTCCTGCCCATGACAACCATAGATGGCCCACTCTGAGCTGACATCTCAAGTTGACACTCCAAGCTGACATCTCAATTTGACACTCCAAGCTGACACTCTGAAACTGCCATCCATCCAGACCATCGGGTCTAGAGCAGAGGGACACTCTTAGAGGAAGTCATGCATTTTGACAGTTCTGTGCCCTGAACAAGTTCTTTGGTTGGTGCCCAATCTTATCTGACCACCCAGATCCAGTGACTCCTTTCGTTTAGTATCTTCTCTTAGTTCAGCCTCCTGAACCCCTGTGGCTGCTTTAATTACCCTTTTTTAGTCTTTCTTTAATATATATTCATATATATTTATGTAAATTATGATTTGTAACTTGAGTGTTATAGATACTAGTAATTAAGACTGGAATAAAAGAAGTTGTGTTCCCCCTACTTGTGACGGTCAGGTGACCCACGAGTATTCAGTGAACTGCCATTACTATAAGTGGTGTAGCCTGTGAGTTTATTGTTGTTCACTAAATTCTGACCCTATGGAAAGACACAAACGTGTTTAGCCTATGATAATGACATAGCTCACTCAGTACATAAGCACACAACTAATGTAGAACAAGTTGATTTTAGAGATGAGCCCAGGATGAAATGAGAACACTGGGAAAGGCTTACTAATCTGGCCCCAAAGAGACCAAGTATCAGAATACTTGGTGGAAGGGACATATGAGATCTGAAGGATGATTTAGAGTCAATCAATTAAAAAAAGAGAGAGAGGAGCAGTCCAAGCAGAAGGGCTCACTTGTAAAAGCTCAAAAGAAGAAGGGGTGACAGGTTCAGGACGCAAAGTGGTGGTGTGCTGCTGTCACAGGGAGCGTGTGCTGGTGGTGTAGGGCCAGTGCTGCCATTGCTAGAGGGCCCATAGTGAGGTTTTTCTGTGTCATTCTGAAGATTTCAGTTTGGCCCTACCAGGTTCAAGGGGCATCAGCACAGCTATCTTCTCATAAGTTCTAGTTCTTCACCTGTAGATCTTTTAGTTGTTGTGGTTCTGACTCCAGGATTATGAATACTGGTTTTCCTAGTTGCCATGGAAGTCAGTCCAACTATCTTGCTATAGCACCTTAGTCTGAGAAGTCTAGTACTTCACTGAAGGAGCATATGACACTTCATCAACAGACACTCAGGGGTAGCAGGCCCTACTTTTTTCTTAATTTTTTTTTTGTTTTGTTTTTTTTTTTGTTTTTGGTACCGGAGATTGAACTCAGGGACACTTAACCACTGAGCCACATCCCCAGCCCCATCTTGTATTTTATTTAGAGACTGGGTCTCACCGAGTTACTTAGCACCTCGCTTTTACTGAGGCTGGCTTTGAACTCAAGGTCTTCCTGTCTCAACCTCCCAAGCCTCTGGGATTACAGGCATGCACCACGGTTCCCAGCCCAGGTCCTACATTTAGACCACATTTCTTTCACTTTCTGTCAACTGATTCTCATAATCCCCTGATTGGCTACACGATGTTCTGTGACTTGGTATTCCAAGGACAACCATCTGTGAATGGTTGTCTTTTTAACCTGTGAAATGGAAGATGGTCAGAAGTCCTTCTCCCCTTTTAATTTTTGCTAACAGATTAGCAAAAATACCATCCGATATATTTTACAACCTATGTGCCCAGTCCTCTTCAGTTAGAAGTACTGTATTGATGCAAGAGGAAAGGAAAACCCAGGAGCTGACTTACTGTGCTGTTGTGGTGAGGGACGCTCTTGAGGGGCATTTATGATTGCCTAGCCATTTTGAATTGGTCTGAAGAGTGACATTTCTCTTCCTTCACCTCACAAGCTAAAAGGTGTGGCTATATAAGATCGTCCACAAAATTTCCCATTAACCTGTAAAATTCAAGATTCTTCTGATTATTTGAACTATCCTTTGGCTACTTAATTAACCTGAAGTCTTCAATGGATAATTTACTTCCAACTGTAGAACAGAAGTCACCAGAGGCTGGGGAGGGGAAGGGGAACAAGACCAGAAGTAAATCAGGTTCAAAGCTGGATAGGAGGGATACATTCTGGTGTTCTATCACAGAGTATGGTGACGACCATTAACAATAATGAATTATATAGTTCAAAATAGCTAGAAGAGGATTTTTAATGTTTTACCACAAAGAAATGGTGTTTGAGGTGAGGGTTATGCTAATTACCCTGACTTTATATTACAAATTCTATACATACGTTGAAATATCACCCTATACCACATAAATTTGTGAAATTATTATGTGATAATTCAAAATGAAACTAAAAAAGGATTTGCTTCAAAATTGCAGTAGAACAAATCTCTGTTTGCTTGTTGCGTGAGTCTCAGTCAGGAAAGAAATCATAAGGTGGAGCAACGAAGGTCTACAAAGTAATTCCACTGTCTGAATATTAAATGTGTTGATGTCAAGAAATGATTTTGCAGTTGCTCTGGTGAAGGCAGCTTTTAGCTTGTGACGTGAAGGAAGAGAAACTTCACTCTTCGGACAAATTCAAAATGACCAGGAAATCATAAATGCCAGGGCAATCATAAATGCCCCTCAAGGGGTTGTAGCTCAGTGGCAGAGCACTTGTCTAGCATGTAAGAGGCATTGCATTTGATCCTCAGCACCACATATACATAAATTAATTAATTAATTAATAAGTAAATAAAAAGTAAAATAAAGACATACTGTCCCTCTACACATACAATTTTTTTTTAAAAGATCCCCCTCAAGTTCGTCCCTCACTACAGTGGCACAGTAAGTCGCTCCAGTTTTGTTTTCCTTTCATCTTGCATCAATACAGTACTTCTGACTGAAGAGACTGGGCACGTAGATTGTACCATATATCAGGTGGTATTTGAATTGTAGAATATCATTAGCAGCTAACACTCATGGAACATTATGTGCCCATTGCTAGCCTAAGGATCTTACGTGCATCAGATTTAACCTTCATCATCTCTCCAGACATACTCATGATTGCCATTGTTCCAATGTGGAAATGGGGTCACAGAGGTTAGGAAACTTGTATGAGGTAATTCCCCTGTACAGCCACATTCAAACCCAAGCAGGCTTGTCAAGAGGACCGTCAGTATTGCCATTCAAAATCATCTGTAAAAGTTATGATTCTGAACCAGAGGCAAGGAGCTGAGTAGGTACAGACTTTTCAGGTCTTATCACAGTCATAAGTAATACTGGAATGTTTTACATGGAGAAACAAGAATATTTTCCATGAAACTGAAGCTACCTCTGTTCATTTTATCCTTCCTTGCGGTTCTTCAAAAGGTACCAGACTAAGATGTAGTGAATAAAAACAAACAAAACACTTATGTCCCTAGCTTAAATGGTTTTCCATCTTAAAGTTTATGGGGCCAAAGCCAAACACACCCAGAACTCAGAAGAGTTCTAGTCACTCACAGTAAATAACTGTGGTCAGTTGATCTAACCTACTTATCAAATGGTCCCAAGGTAAGACTTCAGTCCTACACTAAGATGCTCTTTTAGGGAATCCATTTAGTCAGAATTTATATTGACATTTAAAAGTGACATGTGAGAATTCCTTTTCTGCCACATTGTTTTTCTCTTGATTACTTGATAATTTCCATTTCTATTAAATCCAGATTAGTCAAAGCATTCAATGTTAAAACGAAAGCTCCTAACAGAGCTTTTAGCTGTTCCTACATCCAACCAGGAGAGGGCGATCAGAGCACATTTTAAAGGTTTTGTAGGCTGCTGCTCAAGGGTGGGAAACTTCAGAAATATTTTCCATTATAATATGATGTATTCTTGAGTCTCTTTCCTCAGGGTAACATGAAAACACAAAATTTAAGGCCATATGTAACATGCTGTTCTAAGTATGAGTTGAGAGTTATGACCCCAGTCAAAGCCTAATCATGAAAAGCAGTGGATAACAATAAATGTAATCAGGGGGCCTGTTTCCCCTAGAAGTGGGGTATGTAAAAATATGGGTGTTGCTCATGTCCTTGAGACAGTCACTATGTTACCAATAAGAGTTATATTTTTCAGCACCTTCAATATATTTACTGTTAATCCAAATACAACTTTGGAATATATAAATTGGGTTCCCTTTGCAAAACTTGGCTTCTCCTACTGAGGTTGGCACTACTAGTTTACCCTTCACTAAAAACCTGTGCAGCAAGTACATTATTAATAACCACACAGAATTAAGGCTATTGCACATTCTATTCAAGAAGCAAAAGCAAAAGCAAAAAAAAAAAAAAAACTCTGCCTGTTATGCTAAATTTATTATTGTCTCTGCCTTCCTGATTGAAATCACATTTCTTCTCCCCACCACTTTGTCAGGTGGCTTGAGGGTTGGCAGCCAGGTAGAACTTGTTTCATATTTGAGCTCAGTGATGAGATTTGGGGCAAGTTTCTTTATTTCTGGGTCAGTTTTTTCTGCTGTCTGGAACATGAGACTTAGTCTGATCTCCCTGGGCAGTGAAAAGCGAAGCAGGAGCTATCGCTGCAGCTGTTGTTTGTCTCATCATTTTGGCCAAACTATCCTAATTTTAACCAGTGACTTTCCTGCATAGGTAGCTGAGTGTTCGCTTTGCTCTGATAATGCAAACATCAGCCAAATATTCCTGGCTTCTGTCCCAGTTTTCAATATTAAGGGGCAAAAGTCAATTTTCTTCATTCACCCCTAAAATTGTCATATGGTTCAAATTTCCTTTTTTACACAAAATGCATTTCTTCTATATGCTTTCCTTCCCTTCAGGAATACCAAATACAAAAAAAATAAAAGAACAAGATATAATAGCAGAAAATCTTTCCATTACTTTAGTGGCAGTTGATTCTGTGTAATAGAACCTAGGAACTTAGAACCTAGGAAACTTACTTAATTTAATTCTTAATCAATATTTTTAGCAAATAACATAAATATGAATTTCTCTTAGGAGATATTGCATATTGCACTGCATTTTATATGTACAAATTATTTTCAGAAATAAGGTGAATAAAACAAAAATCATTTGTTATTTACAATAGTCTTGTTTTGTTGTTTCATTTTGGTTTTGGTTTTGTTATTGGTACTGGTGATTGAACCCAGGGACATTTTTCCACTGAGTTCCATACCCAGCCCTTTTTATTTTGAAACAGGTTCTCACTAAGTTGCTGTGACTGGCCTCGAATTTGCTATCCTCCTGCCTCAGCTTCCCATGTAGCTGAGATCATGGATGAACAACACCACACCTGACTTTCAAGATTCTATTAAGAAGATAGATATTATTTGCAATCTTCCAAGAAAAAAACTGATGCTAATGGACCACACCACTAGTTCTAAAATCAGGTTCCCAGACTCCTAGACTAGTACTCTTTATATAAATTCATTTTCATAGGCCTGTTACGAGAAATTTAAGTAAGAGTGCACTTATAAAGCACAGGCAAATGCAACAGCCTGTTCCCAGCAAGGGTGCCAGAGGATGATGTGACATCTTTTGACCACTTTGATGTTATAAGTACAGTGAATTTATAATATGAATCACACCCAGAGGCAAGCAAAATCTCTTCATGAGGTAATTTGGGTAGATTTTGGTAGCTCAAAAGGCAGTCTTTCATCTTCAAACTAGTAAGGGCTTTGTGTAACTGCTTAACTATTAGCAGTCATAAACTTAGTAAAACTATGGACTATAAGAACCAGCCATCCTTTGGATGATAAGAACCAAAGCTATTTATTGTGAAGTACTGAATTGTAGCCATTTATCTAATTTTTCCATATGAATGATTGGTGTTTGCATGTCAGTTAGTGAACTCTCTAGTCTCAGAAAATCCTAAAGAAAGAAAGGTGATACTGGAATACTGCAAAAGAATAACATGTATTCTTAATAGGGTGCCACCATCATATCAAGGTTGACTATGTCAGGGCTATGCGACAGGGGTTTTTCATATATTGCTTCATTCAATCTTCAAAACAACCCTAGGAGATAGGGACTGTCATCATTAAACCAGTACAGATAAGAAAGAGAAGGTCAAGGAGGCTCCCTTTGCATGAGCCGAAGACTTTCACGAGAAGATAATGAGAAAATAAGGTCACAATGGAGGCAGGAAAAAAATTGAAACAGGCCTGGATGATAAGACATAGGTTTAATATTTTATTCTGTAAGCTCTAGAGAAATAGTATAACCCAAATGAGTATTTTAATAGGTTTATTTTAGCTGCAATGTGTGGTATGAATGAAGAGAGACTGAGGATAGCAGCAAGCTAGTGCTACAATCCAGACAAGAAGAGATAATGACCAGGGGAATGAGAAGAGGGAGAGGAAGAAAGGAAGGAAACAATGTGGTAGACAGGGAGAGGGCTCCAGATTTAGTAGGAGAAGAGGAGAGAGAATTGAGGTTGGATAGTGGGTATCAAGTCAGCTAAAAGGAGTAAGAGCTAGTGTTCTACAGAACTGTGTGGTGACTATAGTCACAATAATCTATTATATATTTTACAATATATAATACAAGTCACTAGAAGAGAGGAGCTCAAAGTCTCTACACACAAAGTAATGATAAGGAGATGGAACAGCAAACCTCCCAGATTTGATCAGCCCACACCCTATACATGTATTGAAACATCACACTGTATTCTATAAATATGCACAATGACCATATGTTGAATCAACAATTTCCTGAACATTAAAGGAAATGGAAATGCCAACTCTCCTGATTGGATTATTTACTGTATACATGTATCAAATTATCACCCTTTTCCCCATAAATGCAGACAATTAAATAATAGTCATTTAAAAATGGATTCAGAGGCTCAGAGAATTAGGACTTCAGATCCTGATGTAGGGAAGAAAAAACAAAATAAATTTATATTGATATAGCTGTTGCTTTTTTAAAAGCCATCTGTGATATATTAATTGGTATGTTTTTCTCATAAATGTAAAGTTCTGATTATAGAAAAACAAGCTGAAGTTCTTCAAATCTGAAAATCTGGTGGTTGTCAAGTAGTACAAATATTCCAAGACTCTGGGTACCTGGTGGAGTTGCCCTGCCTAGAGGCCCCTGTGCTGAATTGGGGATATGTGACCTCTGAGACTAGAGATTGTTACTGTAGAATAATCTTTTAGAATAATTTATCCTGAACAATAACTAGTAGTTTGAATCATGAAAAATCAAAACATTCCCTAGAGTTGATGGGCCAACAGCTAATGCTTTAGGAAAATCAAACCATATTGGATGCTTTATAGGAAACTTAATTTGTGGAAGAGGAATGCACATGTGTGTGTGTGTGTGTGTGTGTGTGTGTGTGTAAGTTATGGCTTAGGTATGAGGTGTCCCCCAAAAGATCATGTGTGAAACAATGCAAGAAGGTTTAGAGGTGAAATGGTTGGGTTATGAGACCCTTAACCCAATCAGTGAATTAATCCCCTGAGAGGGATTAACTGAGTGGTAATTCTAGGCAGGTACAGGGTGACTGGAGGAGGTAGATCCCTAGGGGTTTACTTTTGGGGTATATATTTTGTCCCTTCTAAGCAGAGTCTATATCTGCTTCCTGGAGCCATATCCTACAGGGCTTTCTCTGCCACACTCTTCCACCATGATGTTCTGCCTGACCTCTAGCCCAGAGGAATGGAGTTGACTGTCTATGGACTGAGACCTCTGAAATCATGAGCCCCCAAATAAATTATTCCTCCTTAAAATTTTTCTTGTCAGGTCCTTTGGTCACAGCAGAGAGGGAGGCTGAGATCGACTCAGGGAAAGTATGCAATCCATCAAATATTATAAAAAGCTACAAAGTCATTTAGGAACTGATGTGCAGCATCCAGTGCAAGATGTTAGGATGATGAGATGAGAACACAGCCAATGGGCCCAAAATGGATAGAACATTTTAATTTTACAATTGGTTATTAAACGCCTACTGTAGACTTTCACAAAAGAAAAAGACAAGAAGGGCAATTTCAATTACCTTGACATTATATAAAGAAAAACAATTCAACTTATTCAATGACAGTCCAGATTCCATCTCCTTTTTTGTTCTTGGTTTTTGTTTGTTTTATGTTACTTTATTCAAAATGATCCCAATCAAATACTCTGCTCTTTGTCCCCACTGCAAAATCCCAGAAACTCTGGAAATTGAGTTTTTTCCAATATCCCACCTGATCTAAACTAAACAGAGACTGTCTGTTATCTTTATCTCTCAATGAAACACTCATGTATTTTACTGTGGAAATATGATTATAGGGAGCTACACTCCACCCCACTTTGGGTAATATAGAGTACATGTTTTATGTTCACTTTTTTGAATCCAAACAAAATTTAAATTTCAAAATGCATATAACCTCAAGGTTTCTAGATGGGATATTATGGACATGTGGAATTCTAACACAACACCTCAGAAAATATACTGTATATGTTTTTCTTTCCGGATTAGGCACTGCTGATCAGAGCCATATATAATATTTATTTTGAGTGTGAAACTTTCTGGCAGAAACCAAGTTATTGCACCAAACAACAGTCTATTTATCCCTCTCTATGGCAACTATCACCACCGCTCTAGTGCACTCACACACAGAGGCGTCATGAGACTGGAGGGTGCTCCTCAGCTTGCAGAGAGATGTCCTGTCCTGGAGTTGACCTTGTTCCCCTGAGCATTCTCTTCGCTTCCTTTGCTCTATGGCCCGGGGTCTGCTGGCTCCCTTTTCTGCCCTGCACCTGGGTTTGCTTCCGTTTTCTTTTCCATGAAATCCTAGGCCAGGAGAATCTTCCCATTCTAGTTTGGCAAGCTTGGGATCATTACCATTTCATAGCTGGAAAAAAACTTGGAGAGAACATTGAGTTCAATCCCCTCCTTTTAGAAATGAGGATACCAAGGCGCAGAGAAGTGAAGGGACTTGGCCACATCAACTAGGTAATTTATGACAAAGCTAGGACTTCAATCCAGGCTGCTATTTCACTTTCCCCATCAAGAGATTCAATATCAGATGAATGGTCTCCGTATGTATATTTAAGTATGGACATTTTCATTTGGCTTTTTTCTTGGATTATTTGTTTTACTATCCAGTATTTATTATCTTTTCTTTAAGAAGAATACCTCAAGTTTCCTATGAACTGTCACTTCTCCATTTTTATCCTGGGAGTTTAAGCAACATTCATTCAAATCCCTTGTTTCATGGGTAACATGGAACATTTAGCTCACATAACTGAGGACTGGCCAATCACAAAAACATGTCCTTTAAGCACTATGACTGACTGAGGAATGATCTCCTGACCCAATGGGATGTCTGGGGAGTAGCAATATAATTACCGCACATCATTTTAGTCTCTTATTGGGCTTCAGTGGAATCTGGAAACACCTGGCCTCAAGTTACTTAAAATCACTTTGCCATTATATGAAGGCAGGAGAAGAAGCCAAAGCTTAGAGGTGGAAAGACACAGTGTTCTGATGACTTGAGTCTCTAAATTTGAATTTTTTTTTCAAGTCTTTAAATTTTTCCCATACCTTGACACCTCTCTACCTCACTTTTTCAATCACATAAACCAAACAGTTCCTTCTTGTGCTTAAGCCCAATTTGGGTGGATTATCTATCGCTTGCAATCAAAAGTGCTTTACCCAATAAGAAGACCTTTCATAAAGTCTATTCGAGTCTGTTCATTTAAAATTAGATGATTTTTTTCTAAAAGTTTGATATTTCTAGAACCTTTGAAATTTGATGACTTGCTGCATTGGAATGAAATAAGACGGTAAGCAGGGTGACACTCTTGTCTCAAGTAATATGCTATAGTTTTCTACTCTGCATAAATGGCACCATTGGTCATGTTACCAAAGCTTGATTTTCTTACATCATGTTTGTGTGAATGTATCTGGCTAATTTGATACTTACACAAGCATCATAAATTTTTATGTTATAAACTGAGCTCAGAATTGGGATTTTTCATTTATTTGTGTTTATGAAATCATAATTTCCTGTTCTTTAGAAGAAAAAGTTAAAAGTCTTCTAAAGTTAAATAGTTGTGTTTTTTCAAAACCTAATAAGTCTCAAGAGGTTTCTTAAACTTTCAAACTACTGTAAAAGAATGACATGGTAATTAGTTAAATGCAAATGAATCAGAACCATCCAGATTGTTTGCCTTCAAATCCGCATGAGTTTATAAACCAAAGGGAAAGATTTTGATTTGTAAAAAACCCATGGGAAATGGATAATATTTGGTATGTTTGTCTACCCTAAATTAGGTCACTTTTGTTGAATAATTACTTGATCTGCATTTGGACAGCGACTTTCCCTAGCCTCCAAAATGGGGTTTGCCTTAGTTAAACCAGGGGAGGAAGCCCTGTGTTAGCTAAGTCAGCTCATCTGCCACCGCTCCAAGGCAGCAAACCAAAGGTTACCATGCAGTTTGATTTTAGGAGAAGAGGACAGGGGTTGCTTAAAGACATCGACAGCAATTGTTGGTGTGCATCATCTTTTGATAGGAAATTTAATTTCTTTTATTCATTTTCTTAAACACTGAACTGCTTGCTTCTCTTCTCATTTCAGAGCTCAGCCTGCTGCTTCTCTGACTTTCCTTGGTGCTCCTCTCTTGATCTTACCCTTCTGCACCTCCATTGTACCCCTTTCTGCATCTTGATGTTACCAAAATCTTTCCTATCTCAGGGTCTTCTCCCAAGCCATTCCCTCTGCCTAGAAAGCTCTTTCCTTACTCTTTGCAAATTGGCCCAGGATGTTCTCAGAGGGCCTTCCCAACCTTGTGTAGTCCATGCCCCAATGTCCTTTCACATACCACCCTGTTAACTTGCTTCATGACTATTAGAGTGATTGCATATCTTATTTATTTGCTTTTTTTAGTCTAACATTCCCTTAAAAGGATTGAGTGCCTAAAGTGCAAAGGTAATTTTCTCTTGTGTTCACTGATAGAGCTCCAGAGTCTTGAACAGCACCTACTCCACAAATATTTATTGTTTGTCATGGCAAATAAATATTTGTGGAGCAAATCAGGTGAAGAAATTAAGGATGCAAATGTACAAATATGCTCCTTTTTCATCTTTTTTTTTTTTTTTTTTTTTTTTTTTTTTTTAGCTAAGATTTTCCTTTACCTAAAAGATCATACAAAGGGAAGGTTAGTGTTCAGGAATTGAGGGAAGAAGGTGGTACTTTATTAGTTTAACTTCCACTAAGTTGCACCAAGAAAAGTCACATGTGAGTGAGAAACTAGAAGCTTTGCTACTAAGATGAGGAATGCCCCAAGGATGTCACTTGTCACCCCTCCTTTTCAACATTGTACTAGACACTTTAGCCATGAAATCAAATAAGGAAAGAAGAAACAGGTGCACAGATAGAGCAGGAAGAAATAAAACTGCCTTTGTTCATTGACATCATCATCATCATCTCTGCAGAAAATCTAAAAGAATCAACAACAAAACTCCTGGAACTCATAAGTGATCATATCAAGGTCATGGAATGTGAGGATTCAAATGCAAAAGTCAAATGCTTGCCTATATCCCAGTAATGAACAATTGGATTTGGTCATTAAAAACGTAACTTGAATGCTCTCTCCAAGCATGAAGTACTTAGGTATAAATCTAGCAACATATGTATAATATCAATGTGATGGAAACTACTAATTCAGGTGAAAGAAATTAAAGAAGAGCTAAATAAATGAAAAGATATCCCATATTCATGTATAGGAAGACTCAATATTGTCAAGATGTCATTTCTTCTCAACTTAATTGATAGATTCAGTACAGACTATCAAAATTCCAGAAAATTATTTTGTGGGTATCAGTAAATTTATAAAAAGGGGCAAGAGACCCAGAATGGCCATCACAATATTGAAGGAGAACAAAGTTAGAAGACTAACATTACCTGACCTGAAGACTCACTATGAAGTTACAGTAATCAAGATAGTATGAAATTGAAGAATCATACAAACAAACCAATAGAATAGAATGGAAAGTCCAGAAGTAGATTCACATAAAAAATTTCAATTGATCTTTAACAAAGAAACAAAGGCAACACAATGGAGAAAATATAGTCTTTTCAATAAATGTTGCTGTAACAAAATATGCAAAAAGAGAGAGAGAGAGAAATGAATCTAGACACAGACTTTACATCCCTCATAAAAATTAACTCATAATAGATCATAGACTGTTCTAGTTCATTTTTGTTGCTATAATGAAATACCCAAGTCTGGGTTCTTATAAAGAAAAAAGATTTATTGAGCTTAGTTTGGGAGGGTGAAAGTCCAAACACATAGCTAGTTCTGGTGAGGATCTCCTTGGCAAACCATCATGGCAGAGAGCAAAGGGAAGCCAGTAATGGCCACCCAATAGGCCCCACCTCTTAACTACCTCTAAAGTACCCCACTGTAGACCAAGTGTCCAACATGTGAACCCTTGGGGATGAACCACCTCTAAAGGACAGCAAGACCTAAATGTAAAATGCAGGGCTGTGATCCCCTAGAAATTAATATAGGAGAAAATAAAGATGATCTTGGATTTGGCAATAACCTTTTAAATACAACACCAAGAGCACAATCCATGAGAGAAATAATTGATAACCTTGGTTTCATTAAAATTAAGTTCTGTTCTGTGAAAAAATAATGCCAAGAGAATAAGAAGATAAACCAAATACTGGGAGAAATATTTGCAGAACACACATCTTAAAGAACTAATATCCGCTATGCAAAGAGCTCTTAAAACTCAATAATAAGAAAAAAATACTCAGAGGTAAAAGACCATAACAGATACCTTGCACGAAACAAGATATAGCGATTGCAAATAAGCATATGCAAGGAAAAACCACAACATATCAAGGAAAGGTAAATAAAACAACAATGAAATATAATACATACACATTAGAATGGTGAAAATCCAAAACATAATAGTACAGGAAATCTTCATTGCTGGTAAAAATGAAAACATTATATCCACTTTGAAAGACAGTTTAGCAATGTCTTACAAAACAAAACACACACTTACCATGTGATCCTGCAATTGTACTCCTTGATATTTATCCCAAAGAGTTGAAGACTTATGTCAACCAAAATCCTTCACACAGGTATTTATATCAACGTTATTCATCATTGCCAAAGTGTCAGAGCAAGTCATTCAGCAGATGAACAGTCAAACTGTTTCACATCCAGTCTGTTACAGTTTGGATATAAGGTGCCCCCCTGAAGTTCCTGTGTTAATGTAAGAATGTTTAGAAATGATTACATAATAAGAGTTGTAACCCAATCGGTGTATTCATCCATTTGATGGATTAAAAACTTGAATAGTTTAGCGGGTGTTAACTGCAGGCAGGTGGGGCATGGGTGGAGGAAGTAGGTCACTGAGAGCATACCTTTGGGGTTCATATCTTGTCCCTGGGACCTCACTTTTTCTGTGCTCTCTCACTGTCATGAGCTGAGCAGTTTTCCTCTGCCATGCCCTTTCATCACGTCTCTGGCTCAGAATGATGAATTTAGCCAACCGTGGACTGAGACCTCTGAAACCATGAGCCAAAATAAACTTTTCCTCCTCTAAGTTATTCTCCTTGGGTATTTTGGTCACAGCAATAAAAAGCTGACTAACACACAATGAAATATTCAGCACTAAAAAGGAATGAGTTTAAAAAACCATGAATATATAGTAATCACAAATGCATACTACTTAATTAAAAAAAAAATCAAAATGCTACATAGTGTGTGCCCCCAACTATATGACAATCTGTCAAAGGTAAACCTTTGGAGAAAGTAAAATGTTTTCAACAATCAGTGGTTGCCAAGAGATTATAGAGGAGCAGAGAAGATGTTTTAATGAAAGATACAGGTCATCTTATGTTGACCAAAAGCCACAATATTTAAAGCACTAAGAGTGAATGTTAATGTAAACTGTAGACTTCAGTGATTATGATGAGTCAGTGTGGATTCATCAACTGTAGCAAATGTGCCATTCTAGTGGTATGGTGATGCTAACCGAGTAACCATACATCTCTGAGGTCAAGACATTGATGGGAAATTTATGCCTTCTGCTCAATTTTGTTGTGAACTTAAAACTGCTCTAACAACAAAGCATTTTTGAAATAAAGAAAAGCCGCATGTACCATATTTTTTAGAGGTTAATTTTTAAAATGTCTTAGTCTGTTTTGTGCTACTATAACAGAATACCGCAGTCTGGATAAATTATAAAGAACTAAAATTTATTTTCTCACAATTCTGAAGGCTAGCAGGTCCAAGGTCATGGCATCAGCAGGTTCAACTGCTGGTTAGGGCCTGACCCTCCAGACAAAGGCACACCATGTTCTCACATGGCAGAAGAACACACCTAGCCAAACACTGTATGAAGCCTCTTTTACACTGACCTTAATCCCACTGAGAGAGAAGCCCCCATGACCTAATCACCTCTTCAGTCCCACCCCTTAATACTATCACCTTGGCAACCGTTGAGTGTTAGAGGAGACCTATTCCAACCATAGCAGATACATCATGCTGATTTGTTACACTAATAGCCATACATGACTTACTTACCTCTACAAATTAGGAGGAAATATCAAATATCCAGAATTCTAGGCTATGAGAGCAACTTCTATAATTTTTCTTCTGGATCTTCCACTTAGAGATGAGTCGGGAGTATAACTTAGTCCAACAATGACCAAGAGGCTTCATAGAGCCAGAGAAGTAACACAGCAGTGACCAACAGAAAAGACATCAGACTGGGTATTGTCCATGGTGAGGTCAATTTAAAATGTGTGTGTTTGTGTATGTGTGCATGCACACACACATGTGGTACATTAACCAGTCTTACATCTGTGTATACGGACAGAATAAGTCCAACATAAACCATAACAAATTGTTCCATTTGGCTTTATGACAACTCAGAACCAGCATAATAGATGCATTTCATATCCCCATTTTCTATGTGAGAAACTAACCTCTCCCAAGATGTCAACCCAGGAATTCTGATGATAAGATCACAAGAAGCTACTCAGACCACACAGGCCATGGTACCCAAAAATCAAATGAAAAAAAAAAAAAAAAGAATCCTGAGAAAAGGGGATAACTATAATATAACTAATTAATAAATTATTTTTAAAATAATTTATTAAGTAACTAATTTAAATTTCTGAAATTGAACATACATGTTAATAACTTATAATATTTAAAGTTCATGCTGATTTTGTGGGTAAAATAAGAGAGTATATAGACAAGTTTCCCAAGGAGCAGGTATCAATCTAGTGAATGAGATGAGGCATGCATACATGATAAGAAAGAGACTCCGTTCCTGTAGTAAATGAACTAAGGAAGATAGAGAAGAAGGGAGTCAACTTCAGACCAATAGAAGACGAAAGTGCCGCTTGGAGAAGATGGGGATTCAGCTCAGCAGAACCAACCTGGATACACAAGTTCAACAGCAAAGTCTCGGCATGAACTAACACAGAGACACCAGGAAAGTGCGCCAGGTTTCAGGAAAGGAGTGGACTTCAACAGGGGTTTACCCTAGTGGGAAGAGGTGGGTTTCAAAGGACCTTAAAACCAAATTAAGGACGTTGAGGTCCTGGAGGCTGTCATTAGAGGCCATCACACGTGTGGCAGAAGAAGGACAAAAAGAGAAAAAAAGGAAAGGACTTTGAAAAGAAAGAGAGAGAAGGGAGCAGAAGGGATTGGCCAAGGGAGAGTGAGGACTGGAAGAGGTTTTCACAGTGAAAGGTGAAGCTGATTCAAATGCATCGTCATCTTCCTTCAAAGACACCGTATTTTCTGATCCTACAAAACTAGGACATCTGATCAGATTTTTTTTTCAGGAAATCCTGGGACCATAGGTACAATGCTCATGAGTCACACTGCTTATGTGTGTAGCCTTTAAGATACAAGCTTAGTAGTCAAAGCCTGGTGGGGTTTTTGTTGTTTTAATGGGTAGATGCATCCTCTGAGCAACTATAAATCTCAAGCTTATCTCTGAGTAAATTAGGCTATTTTGGGCAACATACACTTGAGATCTGGACATTAAATGAGGCTAGCAGGACTAGGGAGCCTGGAATAGAATTAGGGAAATGTAATTTGTAAAAATGGAGAGTTGATCGTGGGAGTTGGACCAGGGAAGTGTGCTATGGAGATAGCTTCAGGTTTTTTGGCAGAGAAAGTGAAAACAATCAATTTGAGGGGTCCTTTTGTTTTTAGGATGCGTGCTGGGTGCTCTGAGCAATGATCTCTTTTACCTTTTCGAAGAACTTGATAAGGAATTTTTGCATTTTTTAAGAAAAGGAAGAAACATTAAGTAATTTGGCCAAGATCACATGGTAGGTAATAAATCCAGACTGAGTCTTTTTATTTTCAGAATCCATTTCCTTCTGATCACCACTAGGGTCGACATCTGATTCAGTCATGCCAGGATTTCTGCAACCACAGAACAAATCGACAGTACAAAACGACATTCCTCACCAGTCCTGTCCTTCTGCCACCTGTTCTCTATACTGCAACCAGAATAAGATTGTCAAGCCCAAAACGAGATCAATTCACACATTGGCTGAAACTCTTTAAGACATCTTTCTTTGTCCAAAAAGTCAGACTCCCTAGCATTAGCTGTAAATGACCAATCCTACAATTCATTACTCGGTTCTCATGTATCATCTTTAGAGAGTGATAAGGGAGGCTACTAAAATGAATCCAGACAACAGGACTGTTGGTAGAACTCAGGGACCTGTGATCACTCCGTTAGAGGACTGTTAACTTACCAACCTCACCTCTCACCTCTATCACTTTCTTGTACTCTTGATATGCTGAGCTATTAGAAATCTCCCCTATGTCATGATTTTCTGTTTGCCACATTTCTGGGGACCTTACACATGGTTTCTCATCAGCACATCCCTCTTCACCAGTTTTTCTTCACCTGGGTAATTATGACTAATCCTTTAGAGTTTAGATCAGAGTTTACTTCCTCTGAGAAATGTTCTCCAAACTCTCAAGGCTGAATCCCGTGCTGTTGTTCACGTTGTACATGCCCGTAGTATTATTTTTACTAGCCTAAACCATAATTGTCTGTTTTTACTTCCAAATCTTCCCTGATTAGATACCCCTTTAGGTCATGATTATTTGTTACTATAATATATAACCATGAACACCTAGAACAAAGTAATACATAATCACTAACACCTATCACGTAGTTCCATTCCTAACATACTAAAGGAATTTACAGAGATTCAATAAATATATACTGAATAGTCAGATGAGTAGAGATATATGAAAAAATGAACAAATAAAAGATATTTCCAAGATCATAAACCCTTAGTGTAATTCAGTTTTCATATTCTTCAAAATAACTATTTCCTAACCCGACTGCATTTAAATCACTGAGCTGGAATATCAGATATTGGAGCAAAGACCTCTGTATTTTTAGCAAGATTGCCAGTTAATTTTTAAGCATTCCCAGTCCGACTGGCCTGAATTTAAGAAGCTATCCCTCTGCAGTGATCTTCTTATAGATTTCTTTCATTCCTATGCACTTTTCTCTGGTTAAGAGAACTATTAACCATCTATCTGAAAATAAGAGGATATTTGTGTTGGAATTATTAGGTGGAAATATCTCCAGTCTGACAAAAACAAAACAAGAACAGAATCCTTGGTATACTGAGTGTTTAGAAGACTTCAGTGTGCCTGATTGATTTGAAAATGAACAAAATTAAGTCTACCCAGATATATAACCTAGAAATGGATATCCGTTTCTTCAATCTGGAGCTAGCTCCTATTGGCTCACTCCTACAGTCAGCATTTTTAAGATAAGAAGGATTCCTTAGAGTAAGCCAGGTTGGGAGTGGGGAGAAAGCAAGAGTCCTCCTTAGGGAATACATTTGCTGAATTTTTTTAAATTGCCACATTTCCTATCTTTAGCACTTGAAAAATATTGACTGTACTGAAAAGCTCTGAATTTATGACAGGTTACTAGGGATTTTTCAGTTCAGCTTTGTCCAACTATGCTCTTTGAAGTAGTGCCTCTAATCCAGTGTACTTCTCCAAAGAAGAAAGAAAAATAGGCTGCCTCCTTGAGAACAAGAACCAACAGGCTGCAAATACGGAATACAGCTACTTCCTGAGCAGAGGAATCGACAAATTCATAAGCCTCCTGCACACCTCCCTCACCTGTATCTTGGCAGGGAAGTTGAGGCAGGTCTCTCTCTCTGCTGGCTTCTCAAAATCACTCACCTCAGAACTATCAACTTGCTCATAAAAAATATGTACGGATATGGAAAAGGGGAGAATGGTTTGAACTCTTAATGAAGGCAGGGAAATGGAGGTCAGAACAGACTCCACCACCTCTCCTGCTGCCAGTTTATTGTAAGTGTTGGATGAAATACCCAAGTTCAGGGTTCAGTATTCATAAAAGGAAGCCATGTAGTATTTGTCCGAGGTGCCAAGCCTAATTACCACAATCCATCACCATAAAATGCTTTGCATTCCTTGGTGAAAGCTGCCATATAAAAGGTCAGAATACCAGCCTGGGCTTGTTTTGTTCTTGGGAATTTTATTGTAGAGATTACAATTTTAGCTTCATTATTTGAAATCTCTCATACAAAACTAAAAGTTGATAAGCACCTAAGGTTTCTGATGATTTAAACTATAGGTGCTTGGGTATATCATGGATGAAAATAATGTTAGACTTTATATCTCAGTGTAACAGGAAATTGGTTGTAAATAAATCAGGGGGTCCTCCTTGCAGAGGACAAATTAGAGGGCAGTTGAAATATGAGTGATTTTACATCAGGGTTGGAGGCAGAATGATTGAAAATTAAAATCAAAGATAACTGTTTTAAGTGGAAAATCAAGAGTACAAAAAAAAGAAAGCTCTCATGTCAATGGTCTGAATGAGATGGCTGATATTTGAAAACATCAAGCAAAAAATATCTTATTCACCATTCTAGTTAAAAAATATTTATTAGGCACATGTTTCTTTACCTCTTTATTTTGAAATGATTTTTGACTTACAAAATAGTTGAGCAAGATTCTTTTTCATACATTTTGCCCATGAATTTTAACTTTACCAATGGTCCTTGTCTGCAGAATTATTTCTTAATGATATTTTTTTTCTATTTCTATTAGTCCTCGTGTATTAATTAGTATTATACTCTGAGGAACAGCTGTCCCTTATCATTTCATCTATTTGTTAAATTATTTATGTAAATACAGATTCAGATATATGTTTTATTCTCTGCATTTTAATCCAGTGCTACCATTTATGCATTTCTAATGGAGCATATATACTTTTGCAGGATGGCATATTAAGCACTTGCAAGTACAGTGGTAAAGTACAGACCAAGGGCTTCCTTCACACACACAAAGCCTAGTTGTATAATAGACAAAAAAACTAAACATTACAGTTCAGAATAAGAAACCCCATGATGCTGGTGGTGTCTAAACTCAGAAAAACCTTCCAAGAGGAAGATACTGCAATAAATAGTAATTCCATCCTATTAGTTGCCCAATCCAATATCCTTGGAGTTGTATCTTATTTTTTGTTCTCTTATAGACAATCCTGGATCCACTGGCTCTAACTTCAAATTCCTTTCAGAAAGAGGCCTCTTCTTTCTTCTCAATATAACCACATGATATCTATAACCACAAGATATTTATTAAGCATAAATTAGTTATGTAGGCACAACAAGGAAACCACTCAAAGACTAATGTTCTACCATTTTGAAACCAGCATCAAGAAGATGAAACTCCCTCATACAGTTCCACTTTGTGAATGTAGATTGAAACTCAAACTTGTAATGCCCATGAGTTTTGATGTCTCACACCTGAGTTCAAATTCTAGTTTCATCCTTCACTAGTAGCATAGATTTGAGCAAATTATTTAACTTCTGCCTGAAAAGGTTTAGTGCCCTTAGAGCTCTCTACCACCCTTGGGCAAAGACTAGGAAATTCTATTTCTTCATTCTTCATAGAAATGCTCAGGGCTCTATTTACCTTCAAACTTGACATTGTACTATTTACACAACTTACAATTACTTGAAATTCAAGTTTCCCTTACCCTCTTCTTGAACTACCTTTTGACAACTGGTTCAGTCTCATTCCCAGAATACTCTTTGTTCCTACTTTAACCCAAACCACACAACCATGGGCCAGTCCTGCTCTTTATCTATTATACCTGTGCTCATCCTCAGCCCAGTGAGAAAATGAAGTCTTCTCTCCCCTTCTGACACAGGGAGAAGGGTCAGCAATTCAGATAGATATAGATATATAGATATCTATCTATAGATATATAGATATGTAGATATGTAGATATATATCTGAATTGCTGACCCTTCTCCATGCATGATATATATATATAAATAATTGCACACAATTATATATATAATTCTCATTCATGAGGTCTTCATGAATATTACAATGAGATTATAAATAAAAGAGAGCAGCGGATACCCGGTATAAAGATCAATAACTGTTAAATTTTCCACTTCTTCCTCTGAATGTCAGGCATTTATGCCCCCCTCACATCACTTCAGGGGCTGCAGGGGGTCAGAATTTAGATACTCAATCATCATGAAAAGGATAAGACAGGGAAGTGTATGGGGGGAAAGTATCTGTTATGAAAAAAAGCTTTTCTTGGCTGGGCGCAGTGGCACATGCCTGTAACAGTGACTCAGGAGGCTGAGGCAGGAAGATCGTAATGAGGCTAGCCTCAGAAACCTAGTAAGACCTTAAGCAACACAGTGAGACCCTGTCTCAAAATGAAATATAAAGGGCTAGGGATGTGGCTCAGGGGTTAAGTGCCCCTGGGTTCAATTCCTGGTGAGAGAAAGAAAGAGAGAGAGAGAGAAAGAAAGGTTTTCTTTTCTCTGCACCCCAAAACTTTTTCCATCTTTTTGGGATTTTTTGTTTATTTATTTTGTACAAAATAACAATTATTTGGGTGAAGATTAGTAAAATAGTTTTCTAAGATAAAAAGCTTGTACTTTGTAGCCAAGTGTTATTCTAACCCCACAGGAAAAAGCTTCCCACCCTTATATGTGTGTTCTTTTCACCAAAGATGGTGTTTTCCAACTCTTAATAATTGGTTTAAATAGAATTCTCCATGTCCACTGAGGAGATAAATGGAATTTTTATTTATTGAAATGGGCACATGCCTCACATTCTGAAATAGCAACTTAATGATGAAATTCAAATTCTCGCCATTTTTTGTCCTTATTTAACAATTCAGCAATTAATCTTTTCTTGCACATTCGGTGCTGGGTACTGTACCAGGTTCTGGAGATACAGAGGGACTGATGTGGACATGCTCTTGGTCTGCCTAGAGCTCTCAGCTCATCAGAGAAGCCAAATGATACCACTTAGAAAACGATGAGTTTATAGATGGAGAAGAAGGGATTCTCTGTAAATGAATAAAGAGAACTAACTCGTCTGGGTGGGTAACTGGCCCGATCTACAAGGGTATTTCAGGAAATAAGAAGCAGACGGGCTGACAGGATGCTAGTATAAGTAAGGCATATGAGGAGTCAGGGAAGAATGAGGAAGAAAGAAAAGTTGGAGCAAATGCTGCAGACCATTTTGGACATTGTTAGAGATGCTGACATTGATCAGAGGAGCACTGGGAATTTACTCCTGGGTTTTCAACTGTGGTGCAACATATTCACAGTTTTTAAAAACTACACTGGCAGTCTTTGAAAACTGGATTAGAGCCGGCAAGAGAGGATATGAAAAGACAATATAGAAGATGATTGTGGTAGAACAGGCAAAAAATGAAAATATTTCAGAGTTGGCTGATGATAGTGGAAATATAGGGAAAAAAAAAGAGGAGAGATTTAGGAGATGCTAGATGGGGGAATAAATCCAGACTTGGTAATTGATTGGATGTAGAAGTTGAGAAAGACAGATGTGTAAAAGACAATTTCCTGAGTTCTGGTTTGGACAACTGAGCACACAAGGAAGCATTCACTAGAGAACGTAAAAGAGGAAGAAGTTTTCAAGGGAAGCTCGTATTTAATTTGGACGTAAATAATTTGGCACAAAGCAAGTATAAATGTCAAATAGGGGATGGGATGTATATAGCTGCAACTCAGGAACAAACACGGGTGCTGAATATGTACACATAAATACTGTTTCAAACCAGTTGAGAGTCTGGGCTGCCTATCAAAGAAGTGTGGATTTGAGAAGAAAAGAGGCCAGTGATATAGACCTGGGGGAGTTCCACCTGGAAATACAAAATAATGGAGGATGGGTAGCAAATGTGACTTGAAAGGAGTATTAGAGAAGCAGGAACAAAACCAAGAGAAGATGATGTCATAAAAATATTATTTCATTCTTCCTTCCAGCAATGAAGCTTCTGTGCCTACTCTCTTTCCCGCACCAATCTTCTTCCATTTCTCTATTTCCTATGTCATATTGCAAGATTAAAAGGACTCTTCTGGTCAGTCATAATGTAAAATGACATTTCAGCAACATTCTATAAACTTAGTTCTAAGTATCTATTGCTATATAACAAAGTATCCCAAAACTTACCAACTTAATGCAACAGCTTATTTTTTTCATGGTTCTGGATTGACTGGGCCCAACTAGATGTTTCTTGCTTATAATTGCTTATTGCCATTGCAATCAGAAGTCTGCTGGGTTTGGAGCCATTAGAGTCTTACCTGAGATGAATAAACTAAAAAAATCTTTACATATTTGGAAGTTCAAACTGTCTGTCAGTTGGGACCCCAGGTAAGGATATCTACCATTGTACTTACAAATGGGCGACTGTACCAATTTCCACTTTGCTTTTTAAACTCCAAATCTACCCTTCGGTACTGTTTTGTGATACTACATCTCAACTCTGTAAACAATTCCTCATTGCCAGTTTGTGAAATGTTAAACTTTTCAAGAGACGGCACTAAGGTGATCGTGCAAGATAATCACAGAAAAAAAAAAAGAAAAATCTCATTCAAGTGGTAATCTTCCATTATCTTTCAGTGTGGGAACCTGGTGGCCCTTAAGGACAAGTTCTAGCCAATGTCAATCATTTCAGAGTCACTGCAGCTGGAGGCTTCTGTGTGACTCTGGTTGTACTGTCAGGTCGCACCCTCTCCTCCAGAGCTTCACTAAAGCAGCTCCAGTCTTAACTCCTCCCCCACAGCCACAGTGCCCTAGAGTATGCAATCATGCCTGCTTCTGTGCTACTTACAAGGCTCCATTTTTATGTAATAACTATAGCCTCTTGAAAAACATGTAAATGTCAGCATTGGAGGAAGGGACCTTCTTCTAATCCTAAATTCCTTCTCTTAGTCTAGAGGTTGTAATTTGTAGCTACTGCTTCTAAGCCTCTTAAAATTTATGTTTACTCCTCGACAGGTGAAGCACCTCCACTTGCTAACAATTATGTATCTCACACTTTTTTTCTTCAACTACCTTACGGTTTCTCTTTCCTGAACAGACGCTGATGGATTGATCCCCTGATGTGTCCCAGACTTCTCATAGGAGGGGTTCCCAGGAAAATGACTCAGGACTCAATCCTAGGTAATCTCTTAGCTAAGGTCTAGGCCCAGCCCAGGAGCTGGGCCCATGTCCCTACACATGACAGCCTCTTCTATGAACTTATGCCTGAGGTCCAAAGACCCAAGATCCAGGCTTTTCCCTCTGAACTCAGGCCCTAGATCCATTTCAGTGAATTCAGACTGCAGGCCTAAACAGACACCTGGTCAGGTCTTCCACGCTCAGGCTCCAGGCTCACCCCAGCATCCTATAGACCCAAGATTCCAGCTAGGACCCATGGATACAGGCTCATGGCCTCCACAGACCTAATTAACAGGTCCAGCCCTAACCCTGTGAACCCAGAGACTCAGGCTCTCCACCTGCTGACCCATATATCAGGCCAACCTGCCCAAGGATTCCAGCAGTTAGTCCACCACACTCCATGCCAAGTGGCCAGTCCAGAAAATCTGGGTGAAGGTGTTGCCAGTCAATACCAATCTGCAAAGACTACAATAAGTATTTATTTCTTCAAATGCACATACACCAATGTAAGGTCACAGGATCAAAAATAATCAGAGAAACATGACACTACAAAAAAATAATTAAATAAAACACCAGTAACTGATTCTAAAGAAAAAAGTTTATGACCTACTTAACAAAGATTTCAAAATAATCATCTTAAAGAAATTCAGCTATATTAACATGCAGATAGACAATTAAATGCAACCAGGAAATGATAAACAGACAAAATTAGAAGTTCAACAAGGAAATAAATTCCATAAAAAAGACCAAACATAAATTCTGGAGTTAAAGAACACAATGACTAAGTTGAAAAAAATCCGTGAAGAGCTTTAAGAGCAGACCAAATCAAGCAGAAGAAAGAGTCAGTGACTTTGACAAGTTATTTGAAATTACCCATTTAGAGGAACAAAAAGATAAAAAGAATAAATAAGAGTGAATAAAGCTTACAGGAATTATAGAATGTCAAAAAAGCAATGTCAAAAAAGCAAAGGAAGAGATAAGTCAGAAAGCATAAAGCAACAATGACCAAAAACTTCCCAAATCTAAGGGGAAAATATGGATATCCAGGATCAGGAAGTTCAGAGAGGTCTCCAATAAGTTTCAATTCAAGCATAACTACACCAAGACATGATAATCAAATCATCAAAAATGAAAGGCAGAGAGAAGATCCTTGAAAGCAACAAGAGGAAAGAAGCATATCACAAACAAAGGAATTCAAATATTGGTATGAACACATTTCTTAGCAAAACCTTACAGGACAGGGGAGAGTGAGAGCTGAAGCAGTCATCACCCCTAGGTCTGCTTTACAAAAAATGCTATAAGGAATTCTAGCTGAAAGAAAAAGATGCTGATTAGAAAGATAAAAACATGAAGGCATAAAATTTATTAGTCAAAGCAGATTTGGCAGTCAAATTAAAAATACTCTAATACTATACTGTTGGAGTATAAATTACATCTATAGAATGAGAGTTAAAAGACAAAATTATTAAAAATAACAATACCTTCCTACAATAACTTGCTAAAAGGATATTCAAAATAAAAATATGTGGATTTTGATATCAAAACAAAATGTGGAGTTTCTGTACGTGATTAGAGTTGTTATCAACTCAAAATAGCATGTTACCTTATAGACAGGTGTTTTATCTAAGCCTCATGGTTACCACAAAACAAAATCCTACAGAATATCCACAAATGATAAAGCATATCACCATAAAAAAGCATCTATTCACAAAGAAAGATAATACGAGAGGAAAGAAGAAACAAAGTATCTGCAAAACAACCAGAAAACAATGAACAAAATGTCAATAGTGAGCCCTTATAAATCCTAAAGAATCCTCAAGAGAACTGTTAGAAACAATACAGAAATGCAGTAAACTTGCAGGATACAAAATCAACATACAATAATCAGTAATTTAGATGCACTGATAATTACCTACCCAAAAAAGACATCAAGAAGATAATTCCATTTGTGGTAGTACAAAAATAAAATAAAATACTTAGGAACAAGTTTAACCAAGGTAATGAGTTGAATCATAGGTAAAAGAACTATGTACTGAAAACTACAAATAATAATAATGAAAGAAATTGAAAACACAAAATGAAAATATTCTGGATAGGAAGATTTAATACTGTTAAAATATTTGTACCACCCAAAATGATCTACAGATTCAGTGTAATCCCTATCAAAATACCAATGATATTCTTCACATAACTTCTAACATATAAGACGGTGGTGACATTTACTTGTTTTCTTTAGTTGTTCATCCTGTAGATTTATGTAGGTGTATCCATCTGGAGCTTTATTTTAAATCCGTTTTGAATGCCAGCCAGAATTTGAAGAACACTGTGAATCACTTTTGTAGCAAATTAATAGAGAATGGGGGCGAAAGTGGGGAAGAATAGCTATGCAGACATTCATGCATGTGGAGTCCCAACCCACTAGAGCCCTCGGAGGACAGATCAAACATGCAGTGAGTGGATATACCGCAAACATCACAACCCAGGACCACATGTGAAACAGAAACTCAAAACTTGCTTAAATAGATTGAAAGATAGAACTTTCCAATTTTTTGAAGTCATTTACTACAAATTCCCCTTTACAGAGTTGACCTATATAAACTATTCCACCTCCCGATCCCATTGAAAGGTAACACTGTGTTGCCCTGAACCTTAGAATCATTGCACATACCGCATCATGGATGATAGATACTCAAGTCAAAAGTAAGAAGCCCTATGTGGGGAAAACTCCCTGCAAGAGCTGAGAATTACCCTCCAAAGCAGAAGACAAGCTCAGCCCAAAGAAAGAGGCAGACTATTCCAGATTGTTAGATAGTCAAAGATCTATTCAGAGGAAATTTACACAGGAAGCAATCTTAGCAGCAAGATGAAGATCTCTTGCTTGCAATTCACCTGTCTATGGTTTTATACCTTGAAAAAGAACAAGGAAAAGGAAAAAGGGAAAAAAAAAAAGAGTGACTGATGACATGTTAAACTACCTGATTGCTCTCTTCACATATTTACTCTCTGCATAAAGAGAGGAATTGGGCTTCCTATAATCTCATCAATATCCCGAAGTAGGACAGGGTGGTGTTCCAGGCAGCAGCAATTATCTTGGTTCTCTGGTTGCTGGGCTCTGCAACTCACTTATTGGTCCTGAACCCAGAATACATTTTCCAAACACCCCTACAGAACATCCCTGCCAGTTGTCTTCTGGCTTATATTTATAAACCAATCTACCGAAGCATCTACTGCATTTTCACCTGAGCATGTCTTAGGGTATTAAAAACCTGCTTCTTGTGCAACTCAAGCATTATTAATGTCTCTTATATATACTATACAATCTAATATCTAATATAGTCTGATGATATTAATTTTTTCCATTAATGCAAAAGCAAACTTACTCAAGTCTCCATCTTATCATGTTTGGAAAGTTATATGTTTTTCTCCCATAGGCCGGGGAGTGTTTTCAGGGCCATGTGGTTTCCTGTATCACCCCATTCTGTACACCTGCTCATGTGGAGTGTACCGTCTCTTCTTCTCTCCATTGTTTACAGAAGTTGCCATCTACTTATCACCTCACTGTGCCCTATGTGTGGAAGACCTTGCCCACATTCCAGTTCCCAAAGCATCAGCAACTAAAAGCTGTTTGTGAAAATGTCTACTGCAAATTGACAGAGTCACAGGAGAGCAATTAGATATCATATTTATGAAGACCCTTGGTCATACGCAACAGAGATTCAATTAATCTCTCTCTCTCTCTCTCTCTCTCTCTCTTCCTGGCACCCCCACCCATTCTTCAGACCCTTTTCCCACTCTCTCTCTCTTCCTTCAATACTTAGAATGTTCAGAGCTGCCATTAAAAAGTACTCAAATTTCTATTATGGAAAGCAGTTCACTATCTAGCTTCTTCCATGCAGACCAGTTTGGGGATATATATTTGCATAATATTGTATTGACTTTTTTGTGTATGTCAAAATAATTTTTTCACATTAACTCTCCTTGGCTCCTGAGGTAACCAACTCAAACTGTAAATAGTTTTAAAATAACAAAATATTCCTCCCTGTACCCTTCTAATAACCTGAAATGTGTCACTTTAATATCCCTATCTATTGACTTTAGTTCATTCTTTCAATGATATTTATTGACTTTTTACGTTTTAGGCATCAGGTATTGAGGGATATAAATACTTGCTATGGCTTGATTATGAAGTGTTTCCCAGTAGCTCCTGTGTTAATGCAGGAATATTTGAAGGTAAAGTGATTGGATTGTGAGAGCTGTAACCTGATCAGTCCATCTTAATTTGAATGGACTAACTGTCTAGTAACTACAGGGAGGTAGGAGTGTGGTTAGAGGAAGTGGGTCAATGGGAGTGTGTCCTAGGAGCATGCATTTTCCCTGTGGCCCTTCCTCCCCTGATGCCTGACCTCTCCATGAACTAAGCAGCTCTTCTCCATGATGCCCTTCCTCCATCATGCCCTTCACCTCAGGCCCAGAGCAATACAGTCAGCCATCTATGGACTGAGACCTCTGAAACTGTGAGCCCCAAATCAACTTTTCCTTCTCTAAGTTGTTCTGAGCGGGTCTTTGGCCACAACAATGAAACCCTGACTAAAACAATACCTATTTCCTGACCTCAATTAGCATAGAGACAAATTCAGAGGTAACCATAATATGCCACAATAATCTCTTCTCTGGGGATAAGCACAGCATTCGTAGGAACCAAACAGGGGAACTTAATCTACATTTGGAGGATACAGTGGATTGAATTGTGTCCTGCAAAAGAATATGTTCAGGTCCTAAGTCTTAGTATCATTGAAGATGGCTTTATTTGGAAACAGAACCTTTGCAAACAAAGTTAAGGATTTTGAAATTTTAAATCTTATCCCTGAATTTAGAGTGGGCCCTCAATCCAATAATAGGTATCTTTAGAAAAAAAAAAAAAGAATATAAAGACATAGGGAAGAGTGCATGTGAATGCAGAGGCAAAATTTGGGGTTCTGCTACCACAAGCCAAGGAATCAACAGTCATCAGAAGATTAAAAAGAATAAAAGTCAAAGAAACATCTCCTCACAGTCTTTGGAGGGGTATGGCAAATTCCCTCAGAGAGAAAGCAACTTTCTCTGTAGGTGTGCTGTCAAAGGTGATTCCACTCTACTTCCACCTCTTAGCATGATCTTTCCACTTTGGAATTTCTTGTACAGTCTTGGTTTTCATTTTTAATTCAGGGATAATTTTTTTTCCACGAACTTTGGGTTATCACCTCACCGATCAGCTCTCTATCACAAGACCACCCTTAGGTACAAGGAACGTTAGAAAGTTGAATATCTAACTCTTGAGTTTATTTAGTAAAAGATGGCAGTAGAAAAGTGTACTTGGAATGAAGGTTAAAAGAAACAAGATAAAGCACCTGCCAGGATGGATGAAAATGGAGAAAAGTGTAAGTTCTTTTAAGAGTTTATTAAGCTCCTGTAGCACCCACTCAACTTGAGATCTCCCTATAGTGCATATTGGGTTTGGAGCAGGAGCATCTGCAGGGAGGGACTGCCATCAAATCCTTTTCCTGTTGGAGGTTTTCTTGGAGTCACAAGGTATTTTTTCTCCATTTGGGGGGAATGAATTATGGAGAGAAGACCCCAAGATAAATAATAAACCAATTAGAAAAGAGCAAAGCATAAACAGGGCCTTTGCAGATGTATTCAAATTAAAGTAAAATCGCACTAGATTTTAGTATAAATCTAATGCCTGGCATCCTTAAAAGGAGAGATTGATTTGAAGGTGGACATACATGCAAGGAGGAAGTCCATGTGAAGATGGAGGAAAAGACTGGAATGATGCAACTCTAAGCTATGGCATGCCAAGGGTTACCTCCAACCACTAGAACCTAGAAGAGAGGTGTGGGACAGATTGTCCCTTAGAGCTTCCAGAAGGAACTAATCTTACTAACATCATGACTTTGGTTTTGTGGCGCCTTCAACTGTGAGAGAATAAATTTCTGTTGTTCTGAGCTAAAAAAAAAAAAAAAAAAAAAGAGCAAAGCATAGCAGGGATCTCTATATTTCCTGGGTGCTGATGTCAGATCACAGAAGAGGGAACAAACTAAGCAATTGCCTTATCAGGAAATGCTTGGATACAAACAACCAACAGTGATGATGGAATAACTGGCTCAACTCCTGGCGTGATCTCAAGGTTCCATTCAATGCAGAAGGGTGGAATAATCTGGTACATGAAGACTGCCTGTATTTATAATTGATTACTTCTAAATGAATCTCAATTTAGCCAGTAAACATTTCCAAAACTCAAATCTGATTACAGCCACAAAACTGGCAGCTGGTTTCTCTCAATGTAAACCAAGTAGTAACACCACCAGACAAAGAAATGGTAACTATTAAGTGATTGGGCGATGGGTAACTACCATTGACAAAACAGAGGTAAAGATATTAACACTGGGACAACACTCCCCACTTCTACACACACACACACACACACACACACACACACACTCACACATACCTGCTACGCCAATCCTTCCCATGGCAACACAGAAACTTTACCCAATGTGCATATTTCATAGGAGCTCGGCCATGCTGTTAGAGAGCGAATGGTTGATTAGCCAAAACTAAAACTGCTCTTATTCACAAGCAAAAGTAGTAGTTGGCCAGACTGAAATACCATTTTATTTTTTTATTGCCCAGAAGGAATGGAGTGCAACCAAAGAGACCTACCAACATTTCTCGGGGAAACAGAATTGCCTCATGTTTGAAAATCATTGAGTTGAGACTCCTTGGTCAAAACAACTGCTTGCACAAAGGTTTAGAGGTAAGAGAAATCTTGATTTATTCAGAGAATGAAAGAAAGTTTCAGAATGGTTGGAGCAGAGGAAACAAGAAGAGATGGGATTGAGATAATATGGAAGGAGATTAACTACTTATTAATGGATTATTCTCAATCTAATAAAGAGCCACTGAGTTTTAATCAGGATAATGCTATGATCAGTATGATTTTTAGAAATACTAGCTTCAGGTAAAACTTGTTTGGAAGTAATCATTTCAAAATGTGAGGGAACCTGAAAGATAGCTGTTTTAGAACTCCAAGCGAAAGACTTTAGTCTGAACTAAGATAATAACAGAAGGTGGAAAGAAGTTGGAAAAATTAAAAAGGGTTGTTTTGTCAAATACAAACACAAAGCCCGATCATTGATTACATGTATAAAGTGATTTATAAAGTGAGGGAGAAGAGGAGGAAAACCATGCATATTTAGCTTTCCTAATTAGGTAGGTGGTGGTATTTTTCAAAGACAAAAAGAAAATTTAAAGGGCAGCTGAACTGCAAGACTTTAGCAGTGATAACTAGTAGATGGCTAACAACTTAGAACTGGAGCTCTGGAGAAATATCTTGGATGAAGACGAATTTAAAAGCCATTATGATAGAAATGATCCAACTGACTTTGCAAGTAGGAAAAAAAATAACCCTCTTAGGGAGACTACATGAAGCAAGAGAGGACAAAAAGCCTGTCTAGGCTCAATACTAAAAGAAAATTAATATTTAAGAGATGAGCAGGAAGCAAAGGAATTCAAGAGAAACAGAAAAAGCAGAGTAGTAGGGGAGAACTTTTTAAAACACAGTAATAGAAATGAGGAAAGAATGATTAAGATTGCAAAATGCTACTCACAGTTCAATTTAAAGGTCAATTAAAGAGATTGTTGGGTAGTTTGACAGGAGCACTTTCAGTGGTGTGGTATGGGTCAGCTATCACTAAGAGAAAGAGACTGGTGTTATCCTCAGACTGTCACTTCATGGACATTGATTAAGAAAAAAATAATAACCAATAACAATACAGGAGAAAGACCCAGTATATGTGCTCCAAGAACTTTCTGAAATATGGGATGGGATTTTTTTCCTTTGGCTATGTTGATCAATAAAGTGAAGATGGGTACTATGAAATGAGAAACCCACAATGGAGCTGGGGTTGTGGCTCCGAGGTAGAGCACTTGCCTAGCTTGTGTGAGGCACTGGGTTCAATTCTTAGCATCATATATAAATAAATGAATAAAATGAAGGTCCATCCACATCTTAAAACAAATTAAAAAAAAAAAAAAACCCCAGATAGGAATGTACCAGAATTTGATTTGATCTTGGAATTTTACAAAATGTGTATCAGGTTTCAGTCTTGGTCTTTGGAAAGATAATTAGTCAATGGTTTTCTCCATCATCATCTATGGACCCTAAACTTGCTGATAATCAACAAGTATGGGACACCAAAATGACCATGTAATCAATGTAACAATATTAAATTACTGAGAAAGGCATGCTAGTCAGGTTTAATATTACTAACTAAATATTCACTTTTAAATATAGATCAACTTTAAAAATGTGGCTGGAAGCAAACAATAGCCACTGATCATGCTGTATGCTGTCCAGAAGGAAAACTTACTGTCTTGGGAGCCATTTCATTGGCAGCAATGTTTGGATTGGCAGAGTTCAACAGAATATAGCTTGTTCCTCCTTGAATCTGAATTGTGAGAATGTGCTCAGTATTATAAAAGTTGAATGTATTGACCTCATGTTAGTCAGCTTTCTGTCTCTGTGACTAAAATACCCGACAAGAACAAAATAGAAGGAAAAAAAAAAGGTTTATTTTTGCTCATAGTTTCAGAGGTCTCAGTTCATAGTTGGCCAATTCCACAACTCTGGACCTAAGGTGAGGCAGAACATCATGGTGGAATGGCATGGCAGAGGAAAGATGTCCAGCTCATCACATCCAGAAAGCAAAGAAAGAGTGAGGCACAAGGACAAAAAATAAAACTCAAAGATATGCCCCCAGTGAACTACTTCCTCAAAGCACCTGCTTACAGTTACCCCCGGTAATTCATTAAAATTATTCCAATAATTACTCTATCAATGGATTAATGCACTGATTTCAAACACAGCTCTCATAATCTAATCACTTCAACATAATCTAATCATTAATATAGGAATTTTGGGGGACACTTTATATCCAAATTATCAACTGAGAGGGCTGAGAAATTTATGTTTCTTTCCTCTTTCTTTCTTTTATTATCTGTGTGTGTGTGTGTGTGTGTGCAGATGTGTGTGTATGTGTAGGTGCACACACTGGGGACTGAACTCCATGCATAGTAAGCATATGCACAGTTATCAAATTTTATAATCTGTTAATTATTTAATTAATATACTAAGCATTCTATAGTATCTGAAATATGTTTAAGAAAGACATTTGGGGAAGAAAAGAAAAAAAATGGAAGGAAGAAAGAAAGAAAAAGGAAACCCAGAAAAACCCCTGTGTCTGATTGCTATGCCTTTCCACTCAGAGAAGCACTTTTGTGAAGATCAGAGGCAAAAATGATTCCCTCCAAATGCCTGGCACAGTGCCTGCCAAAGGAATAAAAATGTGGGATTGCAGAAAAGCTATATGGTGTGGTTATAAGTACAGAACAGAGAACAAGGATCACTCTTAGAGCTAGATAGAGAGAGGACAGCTAACAGAGAGCCCTGAAGGATAAGAGAGAGGTCACTTCCTCTTTGGGAACTGATAAGAAGGAGAGAAAGGATATCCCTGGCTTTTCTCCAGTTTTGTTTCCATCTGGGGATTGAATAAATTTGAAGCTGAACTTCTGTCTTTTGAAGGCTGGTGTGTTTCCAGTTCACCCTCACAACTAGGGTGTAGCTTTGACAGGCTCCAAATTCCCATCACTACCCTTCCAGTCCCATCATCAGCCAAATTCTCTGCTCAGCCACTCAACTTCTCTGCTGCTTTCATATTTGCAAATGCTTTGAACGAAAAGTCATGCCTGCTGTTGGGCTCCCTGCCCTTCCTTTCTTGTGGAGATCTTGGATTCACAAATCCTCACTGCCTCAGTAGCTCTCAAGTATCTTCAAATGATTTTTTTTCTTTTCAATTTCTTCATTCAGTTATTTGGGTTGTTATCAGAGAGAGATTTGATCTAATACAGCTGGACAGTTCATGGAAGTCTAACTGTATTTTCTTTTAGTATTATATATAATGCATTCCATATATCAAGATTTTGATCTGGGATCATGTATAGTTTTACAAGACCCCTTGGAATATTATAAATGGTACCCCCATCTCCACCCCTCCAGCCTCAGCCACTGACTGTCATTGGTTCGGATGCTCCTTCTCAGAAGCAAACTGAAACTAGAATTTTAACTGAGGCTTAATGAATAAGCTTCTTGGCAGTAAAATTCCCAAACACTATTACATTCTATTTAGACCCCACAGATTCATCTAAGAATCAAGTTGCCACATGAAAGAAAGTTATTCCAAGTAAAGTGAAGCTTTTTTTTTTTTTTTTGACAGATCTTGGCTTTATTTATAATTTCTTTTGAAGGAAGGTGAAAGCTACAGAGGTGAGATTTAAAGCCCCTCCTTAGGGGACCTTATAAGTGACAGTTTTGGGGAGTTGAGTGTGGCGTGGTCTTCTGGGAAAGAGTCAGGTTTTTCTCTTCTCTTTTTTTTTAATTGTATACAAATGGGATACATGTTGTTTCTCTATTTGTACATGGAGTCAAGGCATACCATCTGTGTAATAATACGTTTACATAGGGCAATGATGTTTGATTCATTATTTTTTCCCCTTCCCCTTCACCCCTCCCACTCCTCTTTTCCCTCTACACAGTCCTTCTTTCCTTCATTCTTACCACACTCCTTATCCCTAACCCTAAACCTAACCCTAACTCTAATGCTAACCCCTCCCACCTCCCATTATATGTCCTCATCCGCTTATCAGCGAGATCATTCATCCTTTAGTTTTTTGAGATTGGCTTATCTCACTTAGCATGATATTCTCCAATTTCATCCATTTGCCTGCAAATGCCATAATTTTATCATTCTTCATTGCGGAGTAATATTCCATTGTATATATATATGCCACGGTATCTTTATCCATTCATCAACTGAAGGGCATCTAGGTTGGTTCCACAATCTGGCTATGGTGAATTGAGCAGCTATGAACATTGATGTGGCTGTATCTCTGTAGTATGCTGATTTTAAGTTCTTTAGGTATAGGCCAAGGAGTGGGATAGCTGGGTCAAATGGTGGTTCCATTCCAAGCTTTCTGAGGAATCTCCATACTGCTTTCCAGAGTGGCTGCACTAATTTGCAACCCCACCAGCAATGTATGAGTGTTCCTTTTTCACCACATCCTCGCTAACACCTATTGTTGCTTGTGTTCTTGATAATCGCCATTCTAATTGGGGTGAGATGAAATCTTAGGGTAGTTTTGATTTGCATTTCCCTTATTACTAGAGATGTTGAACATTTTTTCATATATCTGTTGATTGCTTGTAGATCTTCTTCTGTGAAGTGTCTGTTCATTTCCTTAGCCATTTGTTGATTGGATTATTTGTATTCTTGGTGTAGAGTTTTTTGAGTTCTTTATAGATTCTGGAAATTAGCGCTCTATCTGAAGTATGAGTGGCAAAGATATTCTCCCACTCTGTAGACTCTCTCTTCACATTGCTGATAGTTTCCTTTGCTGAGAGAAAGCTTTTTAGTTTGAATCTATCCCAGTTGTTGATTCTTATTTTTATTTCTTGTGCTATGGGAGTCCTGTTAAGGAAGTCTGATCCTAAGCCAACAAGTTGAAGATTTGGACCTACTTTTTCTTCTATAAGATGCAGGGTCTCTGGTCTGATTCCAAGGTCCTTGATCCATTTTTTTTTTTTTTTTTTTTTTTTTTTTTTTTTTTTTTTTTTTTTTTTTGCGGTACTGGGGATCGAACTCAGGGCCTTGTGCTTCTGAGGTAAGCACTCTACCAGCTGAGCTATCTCCCCAGTCCTCCTTGATCCATTTTGAGTTGAGTTTTGTGTAGGGTGAGAGATAGGGGTTTAATTTCATTCTGTTGCATATAGTTTTCCAGTTTTCCCAGCACCATTTGTTGAAGAGGTTATCTTTTCTCCATTGCATATTTTTGGACCCTTTGTGTAGTATGAGAAAATTGTATTTACTTGGGTTTGTGTCCATGTCCTCTATTCTGTACCATTGATCTACCTGTCTATTTTGGTACCAATACCATGCCATTTTTGTTACTATTGCTTTGTAGTAGAGTTGAAGATCTGGTATTGCGATACCCCCTGCTTCGCTCTTGCTACTGAGGATTGCTTTAGATATTCTAGGTTTTTTATTCTTCCAGATGAATTTCATAATTGCTTGCTCTATTTCTGCAAGGTACATCATTGGGATTTTAAGTGGAATTGCATTGAATCTGTATAGCACTTTAGGTAGTATGGCCATTTTGACAATATTAATTCTGCCTATCCAATAACATGGGAGATCTTTCCATCTTCTAAGGTTTTCTTTAATTTCTTTCTTTAGTGTTCTGTAGTTCTCATTGTAGAGGTCTTTCACCTCTTTTGTGAGATTGATTCCCAACTATTTTATTTTTTTCGATGCTATTGTGAATGGGGTAGTTTTCCTAATTTCTCTTTCTGAAGATTCATCACTTATGTAGAAAAATGCATTGGATTTATGAGCATTGATCTTGTAACCTGCTACTTTACTGAATTCACTTATGAGTTCTAAAAGTTTTCTGGTGGAATTTCCAGGTTCCTCTAAATATATAATCATGTCATCAGTGAACAGGGATAGTTTGAGTTCTTCTTTTCCAATTCGTATCCCTTTAATTTCTTTGGTTTGTCTGATTGCTCTGGCTAGAGTTTCAAGGAGATGTTGAATAGAAGTGGTGAAAAAGGGCATCCCTGCCTTGTTCCAGTTTTTAGGGGGAACGCTTTCAGTTTTTCACCATTTAGAATGATATTGGCCATGGGCTTAGCGTAGATGGCCTTTATAATGTTAAGGAATGTTCCCACTACCCCAATTTTTTTTAGTGTTTTGAGCATGAAGAGATGCTGTATTTTATTGAATGCTTTTTCTGCATCTATTGGAATAATCATGTGATTCTTAACTTTAAGTCTGTTGATATGGTGAATGACATTTATTGATTTCCGAATGTTGAACCAACCTTGCATCCCTGGGATAAAACCCACTTGATCGTGGTGCACTATCTTTTTAATATATATTTGTATGCAATTTGCTAAAATTTTGTTGAGAATTTTTGCGTCGATGTTCATTAAGGATATTGGTCTGAAATTTTCTTTCCTCGATGTGTCTCTGTCTGGTTTAGGTATCAGGGTGATATTGGCTTCATAGAACGAGTTTGGGAGGGTTCCCTCCTCTTCTATTTCATGGAATACTTTGAGGAGTATTGGAATGAGCTCTTCTTTAAAGGTTTTGTAGAACTCGGCTGAGAACCCATCTGGTCCTGGACTTTTCTTTGTTGGTAGGCTTTTGATGACCTCTTCTATTTCATTGCTTGAAATTGATTTATGTAAGTTGTGTATGTCCTCCTCGTTCAGTTTAGGTAATTCATATGTCTCTAAAAATTTGTTGATATCTTCGAGGTTTTCTGTTTTGTTGGAGTATAGATTTTCAAAATAACTTCTAATTATGTTTTGTATTTCACTCATGTCTGTTGTGATGTTTCCTTGTTCATTCCGAATTTTAGTAATTTGAGTTTTCTCCCTCTTTCTCTTTGTTAGTGTGGCTAAGGGTTTATCAATTTTGTTTATTTTTTCAAAGAACCAACTGTTTATTTTGTTAATTTTTCCAATTGTTTCTTTTGTTTCAATTTCATTGATTTCGGCTCTGATTTTACCTATTTCCTGTCTTCTACTACTTTTGGTATTGGTCTGCTCTTCTTTTTCTAGTGCTTTGAGCTGTAGTGTTAAGTTGTTTATTTGTTGATTTCTACTTCTTTTGTTGAATGCGCCCCATGAAATAAATCTTCCTCTAAGTACTGCTTTCATAGTGTCCCAGAGATTTTGATATGATGTCTTTGTTCTCGTTTACTTCTAAGAATTTTTTTATTTCCCTCCTGATGTCTTCTGTTATCCATTCATCATATAATAGTGTATTATTTAATCTCCAGGTATTGGAGAAGTTTCTGTTTTTTATTCTGTCATTTATTTCTAATTTCAATCCATTATGATCTGATAGAGTACAAGGTAGTATCTCTATCTTCTTGTATTTGCTAACAGTAGCTTTGTGGCATAAAATATGGTCTATTTTAGAGAAGGAACCATGTGCTGCTGAGAAGAAGGTGTATTCGTTCTTTGTTGGATGGTATATTCTATATATGTCGGTTAAGTCTAAATTGTTGATTGTGTTATTGAGATCTATGGTTTCTTTATTCAATTTTTGTTTGGAAGATCTATCCAGTGGTGAGAGAGGTGTGTTAAAATCGCCTAGTATTATTGTGTTGTGGTCTATTTGATTTCTGGAATTGAGAAGGATTTGTTTGACATACGTGGATGAGCCAATGTTCGGGGCATAGATATTTATGATTGTTATGTCTTGCTGATTTATGCTTCCCTTAAGCAGCATGTAATGTCCTTCTTTATCCCTTCTGACTAGTTTTGGCTTGAAGTCCACATTATCTGAAATGAGGATGGATACTCCAGCTTTTTTGCTGTGTCCGTGTGCATGGTATGTTTTTCCCCATCCTTTCACCTTTAGTCTATGGGTATCTCTTTCTATGAGATGAGTCTCTTGCAGGCAGCATATTGTTGGATTTTTCTTTTTAATCCAATCTGCCAGTCTATGTCTTTTGATTGATGAGTTCAGGCCATTAACATTCAGGGTTATTATTGTGATATGATTTGTATTCCCAGTCATTTGACTCATATTTGTTTCTTTTGACTGATTTGGTTTCTCCTTTATTTGGCTATTCCTTTAGGCTAGCGCCTCCTGTTGCTGATGTGCATCGTTGTTTTTCATCTCTTCCTCATGGAATATTTTGCTGAGAATGTTCTGTAATTCTGGCTTTCTTTTTGTAAATTCCTTTAGCTTTTGTTTATCATGGAAGGATCTTATTTCGTCATCAAATTTGAAGGTAAGTTTTGCTGGGTATAAGATTCTTGGTTGGCATCCATTTTCTTTCAGAGCTTGAAAAATGTTGTTCCAGGCCCTTCTAGCTTTTAGTGTCTGGATTGAAAAATCTGCTGATATTCTTATTGGTTTCTCTCTGAATGTAATTTGATTCTTTTCTCTCGTGGCCTTTAAAATTCTGTCTTTATTTTATATGTTAGGTATTTTCATAATAATGCGCCTTGGTGTGGATCTGTTGTAATTTTGTATATTTGGAGTCCTATAAGCCTCTTGTACTTGGTTTTGCATTTCATTCTTCAGATTTGGGAAATTTTCTGATAATATTTCATTGAATAGATTGTTCATTCCTTGGTTTGTTTCTCTAAGCCTTCCTCAATCTCAATAATTCTCAAATTTGGCCTTTTCATGATATCCCATAGTTCTTGGATATTCTGTTCATGATTTCTTACCATCTTCTCTGTTTGGCCAACTTTGTTTTCAAGATTAAATATTTTGTCTTCAATGTCTGAGGTTCTGTCTTCCAGGTGTTCTATCCTATTGGTTATGCTTTCTATGGAGTTTTTAACTTGGTTTATAGTTTCCTTCATTTCAAGGATTTCTGTTTGTTTTTTTTTTTTTTTCAGTATCTATAACTCTTTATTGAAATGATCTCTTGCTTCCCGTATTTGGTCTTTTAACTATTGATTGTTGATGCGATCATTTAATGCCTGCATTTGCTCTTTCATCTCCTCCTTCAATGCCTGCATTTGCTCTTTCATCTCCTCATTTGCTTCCCTGATTGTTTTAATTATGTACATTCTGAACTCCCTTTCTGACATTTCTTCTACTGTGCTGTCATTGGGTTTTATTGATGTAGTATCTAGCTTTGTTTGGGATATTTTCTTCCCTTGATTTCTCATATTGGTCAGCTGTCAGTGGGACCCTAAGATATTGCAGATTTCTTCTATTGGCTTATAGTGTCCCGGTAGATTTCCAGTGTATCACCTCCCAGCCTTCAGTAGCTTGAAGTCTTGGAGGAACTTGATAATGCAGTGCTTCCAAAGAAAGCTGCCCCTAGCCCCCTACTGGTTCCAGGGCTTGGAGCTGGCTCTGTGCAGAAAGGCTCTCACTGGGGGCCTGCACCGTGCAGCTGGCCGTGTGGGAGGAACCCACCGCCAGAGTATGGAAGGCTACCTGGGGAAGACTCTAGCTGCCCTGCCCTGCTCTGATAAGCCACCCCGCCCTGCTCTGATAAGCCACCCCTATCTGTGCCTGCCGCCCAGGCCAAGTTTCGCCCAGTGTGTGAGACTCACCCCGTGATTCTATTTTTGTCCAAGTCTCTCAATGCCTCCTCTTTTTGAGTCCTGGGTTCTGGAGCGACTGGAGATGCAGTCACCCTCTAGTCCACCATCTTGGATCACCCCGTGGAAAGAGCCTGCGGCCAGAGTGGGCAGAGCCGCCTGGAAAATTCTCTGGCTGCTCTGCCCTGATCCCAGGGGCTGCTTGCGGATCGAAGCTCTCTGTTGGCTCGGGGACTTGTGGCTGGCTCTATGTAGAAAGGCTCTCACTGGGCGGTCTGCTCCAAGAAGCTAGCCTTGAAAGGCGCCTCCCACCACAGGGGCCCGGGCTGCTTGGGGAAGTCTCTGGCTGCCCTGTCCTGGTCCCTGAAGTCACTTGCGGGCCAGAGCACGCCGTGCTGGCTCCAGGACTTGTAGCTTGTTCTGATCAGAAAGGCTCTCACTAGGGGGCCTGCTCTGAGAACCTGGAGAACCTGACTGTGTGGGAGGGGCCCACCGCCGGAGTGCGCAGGGCTGCCTGTGGAAGACTCTAGCTGCCCTGCCCTGCTCTGATAAACCACCTCTATCTGGGCCTGCCACCCGGGCCGAGCTTTACCCAGTGGGCAGACTCACCCGTGGCTCTATTTTAGTCCGAGTCTCTCAATGCCTCCCCTTCTTAACTCCTGGGTTCTGGAGCGACTGGAGATGCAGTCATCCTGTAGTCCACCATCTTGGATCGCCCCTAAAGTGAAGCTTTAAATGAGACTTTAAAATACAGGAGAATTTTTTTTTCATTAAATACTTTTTTGTTTGTTTTTTTGTGTTCCAGAATCTCCAGGAAAAGTTCAACATTTCCCTGTTTAACTTACATATTAACTTTTTTGACTCAGGCTTTTTTTTGCTAGAGGGTAAAAGAGAAAATTGAATTTTCATGAAACACGTGCACCTGGTATCACCAAGTTTGAAAGTACCCTGTTCTCCCCTGCACCTAATAGGTAACTGTTATGGTTTAGATATCAGGTACCCCCCAAAAGCTCTTGTGTAAAACAATGCAAGAAAGTTTAGAGGTGAAATGATTTGGTTATGAGAGGCTTGACCTAATCAATACACTAATCCCCTGATAGGGGTTAATTAAGTTGTGACCATAGGCAGGGAGGGTATAAATGGAGGAGGTGGGTCAATGGCTATGTGCCTTTGGGCTATATATTTTGTGAACTGAACTTAGGCTCCCTCTACTTCTTGGTAGCCATGTCCTGACCTGCTTACCTCCACCACACTCTTCTGCCATGATGTTCTGCCTCACCTTGAGCCCCAAAGAATGGAACCAGCCATCTATGGAATGAGATCTCTGAAACATTGAGTCCCTAAATAAACTTTTCCTCTCATTCTTCTTGCCAGGTCCTTTGGTCACTGTGGTTAAAAAATCTTACTCAACAGTGACTCTGAGTGTTATTCAGTTTTTCATCATTGTGACAAAATACCTGATACAAACATCTTAAAATGAGGAAAGTTTATGTGGGGGCTCATGGATTCAGAGGTTGCAGTCCATGGTCAGCTGACTCCATTGTTTTGGGCCTGTGGTGAGGCAGAACATCATGGCAGAAGGGCATGGCAGAGCAAAACTGCTCACTTTGTGGTGGCCAGGAAGCAGAGAGAACAAGAAGAAGTGCTACAGGGATAAGATACAGTCCCCAAGGACATGCCTTCAGACCCACTCCCTTCAGCTCCATCCCATCTCCAACTTTTTCTACCACCTCCCAGAAGTCCAGCCAAATTGTAAATCCATCTATGAATAAATCCACTGAGGCCCAACCTCTAAACACTGCTGCATTGGGGATCATATCTTCAACGTCTGAGCCCTTGGTGGATACTCCATATCCACACCGTAAGACTCTAAATGCAATCTATCACTTGTTTAGAATGGAGGGGCTCATAAAGAGGCCAGATAGTCCGTTACTCACTACGAAAACAAGTTACTCATCTGAAAAAGAGTACAATATCCAGCTTCCCCAAATTTTTCTGAGTAATCATAAAAGAGGAATTTTTAGATTATTGTATTTAAAAAAAATACAATTTTGAGAAAACCTTCTTAAACTTTATCAAAAATAAATACTTATACTACTCTGAATTCTATACCTAGAAATGCCCTGTCTTGAAATGAGAATGCTAAGGACAAGTTAAAGTAATTAAATCATTCCACTAAAGAGCTATGCTATTTGGAGAGTCTTAGTTCAATAAACACTTTATGATTACTGCTTGAAATAACACCTCTAGAATGAAAGTTCAGATGAAAGGCAACTGATATAAATCCCTTCTTTGAGGTTTAAGTCAGTCCATTACAGTATACAGGAAGGTGAGCCTTATTTTCTGATAGATAATAGTGATATAGATAGATAGATAGATAGATAGATAGATAGATAGAGATCATCTTGACTTGGATTTCATAGTATAACATAAAGAGGAAGTTTTTCAAGATACAGAGCTTAAAAATACAGAGCAGCCAGGAAAATATCTGTGAAACTGGCTCTCAAAACAATTCCCCCCCCCCTTTTTTTTTAACAAAACTGCATATTTCAAAAAGAATTTGGAAAAGAGCAAAACTGTAACTGGGACAATCTACAACTGTAATATACCCATACTTGTAATATACATAGAAAAAAAACTCTTGTCTTTGTCCATTTTCTGTTGTTATAACAAAATATCTGAGACCAATTATTTATAAGGAACTTTATTTGGCTCCTGTTTCTGGAGTCTGGCAAGTCCAAGGGCATGGTGCTTGCATCTTCATAGCATCTGGTGAGGGTCTTCTTACTGTGTTATAGCATGGTGGAGGGCATCACAGGGTAAGACAGAGTGAGCATGAGCCAGCTCAGACTTCTCTTCCTCTTCTTATGAAACCACTAATGCCAACATTAGACTTCATCTAATCCTAATTACTTCCCAAACACCTTACCTCTAAGTGCCATTAACATGTGAATTTGGGGATTTTCTTTTTTTTTTTTTTAATATTTGCAATCAGTTTACTTTATTTTTCTTTTATTGTAAACAAATGGGATACATGTTGTTGGGATTAAGTTTCTAACACATGAAATTTGGGGGAAAGGCATTCAATCCATAACATGTTTCCCAACTTTCTACAATAAGAATTATTTCACATTTGTAATGAGAAATGCTTTATTTAAAAAGCCTTAAAGCTATTTAAACTGTTCCCTTTTGCTGAACGCTGACAGTTCCCTTCAGATCTGAGCAAGTTTGGCAAGCTTGTCTAATAGAAGAATTTATCACTGAGTTATCATTGGAAGCTTCCCCTCTGTGTCCTGCTTCGTAGTGACAGGACACCCACTGTAACTTAATTGCTTATCCAAAACTTAAAAATTTGTGATAACATTACCCATTAGCAGGTTCTCTTCTCCTAAAGCCAAAAGGAACCTGGATGCAGGCCTAGTGAACTCTTTGAACAAGAGAAAGTTGAGGCATTTAGCTCTCTATCACTGCAAGAGTCCATTCTAAAATGACTCATATGGGTATTTTCCATACTATGATTAACATGGAGCAAGTCTATATACAGGAGCCAACTGGACAAGTTAGCATCAAGGGTACCAGGCAAAAACATCTTTCAATAGCTTGTCTTAATCATCCCTTTGTATTATAATAAAGTCTCTTCTAGTTAAATTCAGTAACACAAAGTCCTTTATTAAGTGCTCTGTATGTATTTCTCTTTCCAAAAATCCCATGAAATAAGGTACTTAATTTTGTAACCGTTTTCAGTGAGGAAATTGAGAATTAGAGCAAATAAGCATTGTGCCAAGACAAGATTAGTAAATGGCAAGTTGAAATTCAAATTCAACCATCTTGCTATACTGCCTCTCTGTGTGGCCCCAAAGAAATTTCAAGGAAAGCAGAAAATGTATGTACTACTAAATTACCTTAGTAAATTGCTTGACCTGTCTGAGCCCAAGGTCCTCTAGTCATATTAAAGAGACAGGTAGAACAACATCCCCTAACCCATTTTCACGCACACCACTCACCATTCAGAATACATCACCCTGATCTGGGGATTTCTCCTGCACTGATCGTTCTCCAGTGGATACCACCTTGGTATCCTCTAATTCAATCCAATTCTGACAGTATCTGCCTGGAGATAGTGTCATAGCCCACCAGCTTGTCCCCCCCACTTTGGATGCCAATCACAAGTCTTAGAATGCAACCTGTGCTTCTGACCTGTCCACTTTAAATTGGGGATTTCCATGGTCCCCATCCTGGGTTCTATTAATGTATAGAGCAGCTCATAAGAACTTGCTTATGTTTGTGCACTTATTTATAAATGATATTACAAAGGATATCAATGAACATCAGATGAAAGAGGTGCATAGGGTGAGGTGTGGGGGACAGGGCACACCACCCACAGGAACCTCCACGTGCTCAGTTATGTGAAAGCTTTCCAAACCCTGTCCTTCTGAGTTTTTATGAAGACTTCATTGCATATATATGATTGATTACATCAGTTGCCATTGGTGATCATCAGTTGCCCCTTTACCATCCTCAGAAGTTAGAGGGTGGCACTGAATGTTTTGGTTTTTCTGATGACCAGTCCTTATTCTGTAGCTGCCTAGGGGCCCTCACTCATGAGTCATCTCATTAGCATTTAGATACTCAAGAAATACCACTCAAGAAATTCTAAGGTGAGTAGCAAGAACCAAGAGCGGAGACCAAATATCTATTTCTGATTATATTACAATATCACAATTATAAAATTGATATTTCAAAGGGTTACTGTAATTATTTAAGATGAGATAATACATAAAGTATTTAGAACACAACCTAGCACCAAGACAACACTAAATAAATCATAGCTATTACATCTTCTGTGAAGACAAATACATGAATTCTTTCCTACCACTTGCAACATAAAGTCTCTAACAAAATAAATGTTAAATGTTACAGATGTCTTTGCTGTTTGGCAGTCATTTCTTCAGACCCATACTATATTAATCCCTTGCAAAACCTTGAGCACAGCTAACTGCACTTCCATTTAGCCTACATTTCTTCACCCAGTCTCCCAGAAACATGAAAAGAATCATCATTCTTCATCACAGCCAAGGTCGTTAATTTTCATGATGCACCTACCAGTCTAAAAAAATTACTAAAAAATGAAGGGATAAGAAAAGAAAGACAGGAGACTAGAGTGTTCCATACAGGATGAAAACACCCATTAGTTTCCTCTAAACAGATGGACCTTAGGCTTAATACCTTTCCTTGCTAAAAAAATCCATCCCTTTCTTCTCCTGTGTGTTACATGAAATGATATCACCATTACTCAGGCACTCAGATGACAGACAAGAAAGTCATAGTGTGACAAAGACTTAGACCCTTCACTTGAGCCTGCAAATGTTCAATGGGTAACTAACAGCAGGGTACAAAACTCCGCATGTCCGCCTTCATTTTGCATGTGTCTTATTTGCTGGGGGTGTCCTTAGATGTAGATTCCAGGAGTGAGTCTGGTTGATAAACATCTTGGGATGAGTTGAAACTATCCCCCAAACAATAGCAACTTTCTCACACCTATCACCAACAGGCCCTCTAGCCAATGTGAGATAATATTCAACCACAGTTTGACCAACATTGCTTCACTGTACATATTTCCGGTCCCCCTTGACTACACAATCTGAAAGCTCATGTCAGTACCACTGAAGCCAGGGTGAAGGACACGGTCACCTAATCTTTCCAGTGCAACTACATGGATTAAAGCTCTTTTTCTGCTTTTCACCATTACTTTTTTCCATTTGGATTTTGGGGCAAGTGACTGGACCTGACTTACTGGAACCCAATCAGGCCTCTGGCCTAGGATTCTGGTAATAAGGATGTTTGCTTTTTGTTTTGTTTGGTGTGTATGTGTGTATTGTACCTATTTTTGGTTGTATTACATATTCAAATATATATATATATATATATATATATATATATATATAAATGGAAATTTTTCAGTATATTTCTAATAAAAGAATAATGAATAACCCCTGTGTATCATCTCACGAATTTGCCAAATATCAATATTTTACAAAATTTGCTTCCGTTTTCTAAAATTTTTTCAAAGAAATGAAATATTAGAGATGATTCCTTGTACAAAACTTCCTGATCTCATTCTCTTCTCTTCTTTCTCAGAGATAATTATTACCCTGAAATGTTATTTATCATTCTGTATACTTTTTTAAAGTTTTCTCCATAGTTCTGTATTTATAGGTCTGTATTTATAAATAAGACACAAATCCTTTTGCACATTTTGAGAAGTTATATAAAAGACCCCATACCATACTTATCTTTCATTAACTATTGTATATTGTATCTTAAGTTTGCCCAAATTTTTAATTTAAGGTAACATTACACTAAGTAAAATTGAAATGCCAGATTTTCATGTACACGGCAACATAAGAGATCCAAAGATACAGAATGCCTCAAGGTGTAAATACCATGTAAAATTCACTTACCCCACCTCCAGCTACATTCCTCTTCACCCACTGGCTTAGATTCACTCCCTTCTCCAAGAGGGTGAGAAATATGAGAAATACAGATCTGAAGAGTCCCATGAGGGCAACCGTCTGTAGCTTAAGAATGGCACTGGGAACCGCTACCATCCCAATGCTTCCTGGCATCAATGAGTTTAACCCCAACACCCTACTAACTTATTTTTAATTAAATAAAATAAAATATTATTTTAAAGTAAAAATAAAATATTTTTATACTTTCTGTAATATTCTGTGTGGGATTGGAAATTGTTTAAAAATGAGCCCTTCACCCCAGTTGGTCTTGGAAACACAAAATTAATAGCTACCTATATAATAATCCTTCAAAATTCCTACATGATACAAAGCATCCAAAAGACCCATATCTAATTATCTAACATTTAATGGGCACTGTGGATCTGTTTATTTGCAGGATACAATGAGGCTTTAAGAACTTCATATAAATTATGTTTTCCTTTTATACTTCAATGATAGAGGGTTTATTGTTACCGGCTTCATTTAATGGTGAGTGAAAAATTAGAGTGAGCTAGTGGGGAAAAAAATGAGTGGAAAAAGTAAATGCTTGAGGTGCACAGAATTCACCTATCAAAACTCAATACTTCAAAAGCAGATGGCTGTTCAAATAACACTGGGCAAATGACCCCAACAGACATCTCACCTAAAAGCATACACTGAAGGCAAACAAACATGAAAGAGGATCACCTTTGCACCGTGGCTTCAGAGAAATGCAAATTTTAAAACGAGATACCCCCACTTGCGTATTAGAATGGCAAAATCAAGATCCCCGACAGCATCAAATGTAGCGAGGATGTAGAACAGGAATACATATTCACTGTTGGTGGGAATGCAAAACAGCATATCCACTTTCAAAGAAAGTGAGGTAATTTCTTGCAGAACTAAACTAAATATCTTCTTACCATATAATCCAGCATTGCCACTCCTTGCTATTTACCCAAAGGAGTTGAAAGCATATATGTGTATAAATATATATATATAAATATATATATTTGTGTGTATATATATATATATATATAAATCCTGTGCATCAATGTTTAGAACTGCTTTATTTATAATTAACAAAACATAGAAGCAACCAAGATGTTCTCCAGTTGAGAGATGGATAAATAAGTTACAATATATTCAAATATCGGAATAGTATTTAGTGCTAAAAAGAAATGAATTGTTAAGCCTAAGACGGATAGAAAATTTAAATGCATGTTACTAAGTGAAAGTAGCCAATCTGAAAATGTATAATTCCAATTATATGCCATTCTGTCAAAGGCAAAAACTCGGAGACAGTAAAATGTCCATGATTGCCAGAAATCAGGGTAGAGAAAGATAAATAGGCAGAGTTCAGAAGATTTTTAAAGCAGTGAAACCACTCTGTATGATGCTGTAATGGTGGATACATGACATTACATGTTTTTGGAATTCCATAGGATGTACACCAAGAGTGAATAATGTGTGAATGTAGGTTCATCCATCATAACAGTGTAGTCCTCTGATGTGGAACATAGGTAATGGGGGAGGTAATATTGCACATGGGAATTCTCTACTTTCTATTCATTTTTACCTTCTATGAACTTAAAACAGCTCTAAAAAATAAAGCATTAAAAAAAAGAATACAGGCATGAAATTGTGAAGCCTTAGGTATGGCAGTGAGAACCAAGTCTAAAGATATTTGAATCACACGTTAACACCTTCAGAAAGCATTCACCAGTGAGGAAACACTGAATAACCAAGCAGAAAAAAGTCTCAATCCAGTAGAGATCAGTCAATACTTCTCATCAGTCTTCCCCAGACCATGTGGTCACATGAATAGTGTGATCTCGGCTTCAAAGATGGGCTGTGGACTTCCTGTTACCAGTGTCTTTGAATGTCCCACCTTTAACCACGGAGTTAGAAGAGACAGCCCCTTGAGGAGTTTATATTAGACAACTGCTATGAATCTGGCCAAGTCTGCCTCACGAAAATAATAATAGCTCCGTTCCCCTTTCCGAGTCTTAAATGACTTCCATTGCAAAATTCTAACCAGGAACTAATAGAGGAAGGAGATGAATGAAATGCAGTTCCCATCTTGTCATCTGTGACGAAGAGACCTCCGGAGGGTGGGGGTGGGCAAGTTAGCAACAGCACCACAGCATGGTTCCACCCTGGGCACCCTGCAGTTATCCACACCCCTACTGACCATAATTTAACTTCTAAGAGGAAAATGACAAGTACAGAAGAGAATTTCAGTGGGTGACCTCACAGCAATCTTCAAGTATGATATGAGCATCAGTGAGGAAAAAACAAGGCATTTGACCCAGCAAAATAATTCTTCCCTCGCCCCACGGTGCCGGGGATCAAACCTAGGACATCACACGTATTAGGCAAGTGCTCTAACACTGAGCTACACGCTTGATCCAGGCAAAATAAATAAGTCATCTATCATTGAGGGAGCTAAAGATGTTTGTTTTTGTGTGGTGTTTAAATAATTCAGGAACATCTTTAGGAGAAGCAGGAAAGAGTAGTGGTTAAAAATATGTCCTTAAAAGCCAGAATGTTTGGATCTTATCTGGGTTTGAATCTCATATCCCTCCTTCTTACTAATTTGTGACATTGGGCAAGTTACTTAACCTCTTGCTGTCTTTTCCTAGAAAATGGAGATTATGACAGTATCTGTTTTCCAGGAGTGATGATCACACAAGCACATGCCTGTTAAAACCCCTTGATCAGTGCTTACCATGTGGGGAGCGCTCTGCAATCTGGCTGTGATTGCTCCCGTCTAAAGGACAGCACCTGTGGTTTTGTTTGCAGACAAAAGAATGACCAAACGACCTCTGGTTACTTTCTCCTAATGCAGAGTTTCAAAGATTTGTGATTTAAATATTGGCAGACTTGCCCAGTTGCATAATGCTCTTCAACAACACGGTGGGCTGATGCTGTCCTCCTCCACTCAATCCCTGCCACCTGGTCAAGTCACCTTCTGATAGGCCTACCTTATTCTCCTCTCTCTTGCATTTTAAAGAGAGGGCTTTGAGGGATCTTTCTTAAGTGTTCTTCCTAGACAGCAGTGATTTGGTCCAGGAAGGGAGAGCATCAATCACACTCCTGGGATGGAGATTTAAAACACTCAAATGCTCACATGTAATGCCAAGATTCCAGTTTGGAACCCAGAGGGTCAGGAGTTTGTGGTTACGTACCATCAGCACGTCGCTCCCTTCCATTACTGGTGCACATCAGGTTGCAAACTTTTAAGGACACGACTTGTGTTTTATTCATCTCTGTCTCTTTCCTAGTATCTGGCACAATGCTTTGCTCAATAAAAGGTTGTTAACTGGAAATAAATTGAATAAAATGGAACTTAATGTTCTAGGAAACTCGTGAATGGTTTAATTGCCTAACAATGTGGTTATTTTCTGAAGATGGTTTTTATTGGAATAATATTTATTTTTAATGCAGAAAAATTGTATCACTTAAAAATAGAACATCATAATCCGGAGACAACCACGGCAATATCTGTAGCATTACATTTTTTTGTTTTTCATAATTTTTACCTAGATATCATATCCTTTTTATTGTTTGCTCTAAAGGTTATTGTTTTATATTATATTATATTCATGAAATATTGTTTCTCAAGGTAAATAATGGAAAATAATTCATTTATTATATATGTCATACCTAATTTTTTATAATTTAATAATATTTACTTCAAAGTTGATGTATAATGAAGTTCCTTTGAAAATAACACTGGGTTAGAGATCCTGACCAACCTGGCAAAATGAACTCAGAGAAAGAAAAGAAAACAGAAGAAAAGGAAAAGAAAAAGAAAAGCACAACTCTTTTTATGAAATTCCAGGCCTTGGGGATATGTATGGTTTGGTGGCTTGCTTTCCCTCCCCTACCTTCTAATCAATTCTTGCACTCTGATCTTGGGTTTTCCTGGTCCCCTAGTTCAGACTGTTCACAGCAGACAGATTAGGAGCCTGCTTGGTGTCAATCTAGATTGTCTTTCTCTCCTGCTTTGAACCCCAGTGTCCTGTTCAGGTGTCTTAAGGCATCACCTCTGAATCAGCCTGATATTCTGCCTTCTTTTAACCTTCTCTCCATTTATAAATTACAGATATCCTCACTGACCTTTACAAATCTCTTCATTTTATGATATGTGTGAAATAAAATATCTGATTGATCAGAGGGCCTTCGGTGATTATAGTGAAAGCTCCATTACTGGTTTTATCTATTAGTAATTGTATATATGTGGTACTAGGTTTAAATCCAGGATGCTGTACCACTGAGCTTCTCCCCTCTCAGCCCTTTTTATTTTGTTTTATTTTATTTTACTTTATTTTATTTTATTTTATTTTATTTATTGAGTTTGAGACAGGGCCTCACTAGGTTGCCCAGTCTGGTCCCGAACTTGTGACCTCCTGCTTCAGCAACAGGGTCACTGGGATTACAGGTACGCACCACCATGCCCAGCTACCTGTTGATAACTTTTCACCAAATACCTTGGATAAATGTAATTGTGATGATGATTTCATTTTTAGTACGTTGTTCAAAAATTGTTAAGTTTAATGATTATTTGAAGCTGTAATAATAAACAAATACAAAATATAAAAAATACTGAAATAGAAGTAAAAAGATAAATTCTAATCTCAAACATGCCAATATTTAATCTCTGGTGATTCAAATTCTGTTTTTACCTTCAACCATTTGTTTGTTCAACAGTGGCTGATACGCTGTTAAAACATTAGTTCTCTGCAATATACTGGAGTACCATACTGGGTACCAGGAATACAAGCATTAAGACAAAATTATTGTCCTCAAGAAATCATTAGTTATTCAATGTCAAGAAGATAAAAGTCACAAGCCATAAAGAACATCATGATATTCATTGCAAAATCACATATAGGGTTCAAGGTGAGGCTGGGAAAATCACATAAATTTAAAAGAAAAGTGGTCTCTTTCTGATCCTACATCTTCCAGTGTTTGTCTCTTTATCACAGGAGATTTGTTACCCTTGAGTCTGTTCTCAGTTCTTACAGTCTATCAAGAGGGCAATATGTGACTCTACCAGCCAGGAACTAATTTTAAATATCCCAAATATGCAAAGATTAATAATGCTTCAAAACAATCTTTAAAGATCTCACTATATTGGATAACCTGACTATAAATCATCACTATTTCTCAGGTTATTGATTGGAAAAGGATACATGTAAAGGAAAGAAAAGTCTTTGGTGGAGAATGTGGGGCAAGGTGAAAGAGTACCACAGGACTCATTCTGTTGTGGCCACATCTTTGCTCCTGGAGCACCTCCTAGTGTGCCTGACTTTGAATCACTATCCCTCTGATCAAATTAATAAATGACTCTGTGCCTGTTTCTTTATCCATAGAATGTCCATCATGACATCTATAGAACTTAAGTCACAGAAGAGATGCGCAAATAACTTCCCATCTATAATACTTTTAATTCATTCTTACAGTATTATTTACACTCCAAAATTCACAAATGTCATGTGCAGAGAACAAGATTATGATTGTTTTCTCTGAACCCTTGCTGTTCCCCTCTCTCATTGCACAATCGAGTGTTTCAAGTGTGTGGACACTGTAGTACTAGTCATTGAATTCCCAGTACTTATTGTGTGACCAGTACAGATGTGTTTGATAAATGTGTATTTTATTAATGATATATGTGATATATATTCAAGGAGTTGATCTACTGAAGTCCAGACACCTGGCAAGAGGCAGAATTTGTCCAAAAGGACAGAGGGCAGTAATTCACCATGTATAATGGAAGGCATTTTTTCAATCTTGCTGATGGAACTACAGTCCCAAGTGCACAATTCTGGCCATGCTGTAAGTTAAGTAATCTCCTATGGTTTGGCTTAGGGTCTTCAAGCATCCTGGTTGTTTCTATGAGAATATGTTTCTTGGTCTCACACAATCCTTATATAATTTTATCGAACACGATTCATCTGTTAGTTCAAGACTATTTACTTTTTATAACCAAATTTTATTGCTTTAGAAAAATTTTAGGTTTGCCGAAAAATTGAATTAAAAATACAGCAAGTTCCCATGTACCTTCTGCTCCCATGCATGCATCACCTCCCCCATTAACAATACCCCTGCACCCGAGTGGTACATTTATAATCAATGAACCTGCATTGGCACATCATCATTCAAAGCTTATAATTTACCTTGGTATTATAAATTCCATAAGCTTTGATAAATGTACAGTGACACATAGCTGTCATCATAGAGTCATAAAGAATAGTGTTACTATCTTGAAAACTTTGTACTCCACTGGTTTATCATTCCCTCCCACTAAGCTATGGCAACCACTGATCTTTTCATGATAGATTTCCTTTATCCAGAACATGATATTGTTGTAGTCATACCACATTGAGGATTGAATCCTTTCACTTACTAATATGTATTTAATATATTTTTTGTCTTTTCAGGGCTTGATAACTCATTTCTTTTAGCATCCAATAATATTCCAAAATCTGGATTACCACCATTTGTTTACTCTTCCTGCTATGGTTTGGATATGGTTTAGAGTTTGATCTCTAAGAGTTCATGTGTTGGAAACTTGGTCTTCAGTGTGGTAATTTTGGAAGATGGTGGACCTATAAAATCTGGAGCCTGGTGGGCAGTCATTGCTTGTACCTCCATGTTCTCTGGTTTCTATCTGGTGTGTGATCTCCCCTTCTTGCTCAAGCCACAATGCCATCTACGTGAGGTGATGTCATCAAGGGGACCCTTACCTGAGCTGGTACAATGTTACTTGGGTTCTAAAGAAAACGCTTTTCTTCCTAAGTACCCAGTCTTTGGGATTTCACTCTAATAACAAATGAAGACTAATCCAGAAAATTGAGAAGTTTGTTTCTTGAACTATACCTAAACATGTGGAAGTGATTTTAGAACTGGATTACAGGAAAAGGTTGGTAGAGTGTGGAGAAGCTGACTAGGAAAAGCCTGTAGTTCTGTAAATAAGAGCATTATAGGTGATTTTGGTGATGGTTCAGAAGATGAGGAGAACAGGGAACTAGTTTCAGATGGAAACCAGGCACAAATGGAAATTGGAGGAAAAGCCATCCTTATTACACCATTGCAAATAACCTGGCTACATGTGTTCATGCCCCAGGACCGTGGAAGGCCAAACTTAAAAGTGATGGACTAGTTCACTTGGCAGAAGAGATTTTTAAACAAATCAGTATTCAGGTTGTGTCATGGGTATTATTGGACACTTTTAGTCAGATTTACAGGGAGACTTAACAGCAAAAGGAAACAGAGTGGAAAGACTTGGAAAATTTGCAGCCTGACCAGAAAGAACAAAAAATATACAATGGCATAGCAGAGCAACCAGCTCTTAAAGAGAGAAACAGGGTTGTTAATGGTCAGGACAATTGAAAAAAGGTCCCAAGGGCATCTCAGAAATCTGGTACTGACTTTAACATCACCAACCCAGAGGGCTCCCAGGGCAGAATTATCTCAAGGAAGGGCCCTCGGGTACCCTCCAAGATCTCAGTGCCCAGGATCCCCTCAAGATTCCACCCCTTGTAATCTGGTGAAGGACTACAAAGTTGCACCCATGGTTCAGTGAACCCAGGTAACATTCATGCTGGTAGCAGACATTTGTGACATCCGCATGACTGGTTTTGTAGATGTAAGGAATGCAAGGCTTCTGAAGTCATGGCAGCTTCCACCTGGAAGATCAGAAAAGAAAGATCTGATCCACTGGGCAGAGAGCCCCAGTGGGACAGGCCTATGGGAGATGTAGGACTAGAGCTGCAGTGAGACGCCTGAAAGACAGAGAGACCAGCAGCACCAACTGCCCACTCAGGAGAGCCACAGATATCAGTACGCCATCCATGAGAGCAGCTTCGTAGTCCAGTAAAGCCAAGGGGCAGAGCTGCCCAAGGCCTTGTGAGTCAGTCCCCATACAGGTACACCGAATGCTGGACATGGAACTTTAAGATTTAATGTCTGCCCCACTGGATTTTGGTCTTGTGGGATGATTACTCCTTTCTAGTTCCCTCTCTCTCCCTTTTGGAATAGGAATGCTTACCCTATGCCGGCCTTGACCTTGTATCTCAGAAGTAAGTGACTTATGTCCTGTAAGCTGGTTACACCATTCTTTTAGTTTAAGAAGGTAGTATCTGACAGTCCACGGAGGAGGCAGGTTTATGGGCAGGGTTTCTGTCACCTGAGGTGAAATGAACAGTGAGCCCTCTTCTCCTCTTTGCCTCCCCTGCTCATGCCTACCTATCTTCCCACACATTCTAAAGGAGGATATGAAGCTTGGGGGCCATGGGTGGAATGCTTATATCTCATGGTTTGAGTTTGTCCTCCAAGGATTCATGTGTGGGGATCTTATTCTGCACGATTGCAAAGTTGGGAGGGAGGCAAGAGGTCATCACTCCTTGCTTTCTTCTGGTTTCCTGTCTGACGATATGATCCCTCTCTTCCGCACGCTGCCGCCATGATGCCCTCTGCCCCATCTCAATGCAGTCAGGCAGCTTCATTATAGCTGGTCTATGATATCTGAATTTCATCCTCCAAAACCATGAGCTACATAAGATTATTTTCTTTATTGGTACCCAGCCTCCAGTATTTTGTAACAAAAAATTGATTAATTAACCTGCTGAAGAATATCTTGCTTGCTTCCAAATTTTGGCAGTTATGAATAAAACTGCTATAAATATCTGTGCTCAGGTTTTTATGTGACCATAAGTTTTCAGCTCATTTGTATAAATACCAAGGGTCATGGCTGATTGTGTGGTAAAAGTATGTTTATTTTCATAAGAAACTATCAAGCTGTCTTTCAAAGTGACTATGATTTGGCATTTCCAACAGCAACAAATAAGTACTCCTGTTGTTCCACATTCTTGCCATAATTTGGTATTATAGGTGTCATAGATTTTCACCAGTCTAATAGATATGCAGTGGTATCTCATTATCGTTTTAATTTGCAATGGCCTAAGAACATATAATATGAATCTTTTCATATGGTCATTTGTTATCTGCATATCTTCTTTAGTGAGGTGCCTATTCAGGTCTTTTGCCCAATTTTTAGTCAGGTGTTTATTTCCTGTTTTAGTCAACTTTTTTGCTGCTGTGACTAAAGGATCAACCAGAACAACTGTAGAGGAGGAAAGGTTTATTTAGGGGCTCACAGTTTCAGAGGTCTGAGTTCATAGAAGGCTGCCTCCATTCCTCATAGCTTGAGGTGAGGCTGAACATCATGGTGGAAAAATGTGGTGGAGGGAAGTAGCTCACATGATGATCAGAAAGCAGAGAGACTCCACTCTCCAGATACAAGATATATACCCCATAGCCACATCTCCAATGAAACACTTCCTGCAGCCACATCCCACCTGCCTCCAGTTACCACTCAGTTAATCCCAACAGGGATTAATTCACTGATTAGGTTTTAAGGCTATAACCCAGTCATTTCTCCTCCAAACTTTCTTGCATCATCTCACACGTGAGCTTCTGGTGGACACCTCACATCCAAAACATAACATTCCACCCCTGACCCCCAAAAGCTCACACTCATCTGACAATACAAAATACATTTAGTCCATTCTCAAGAGTCCCCATAGCTCAACAGTTGGGAGGCTGCTCGAAGTTCAAGTTCAAAGCCTTCTCTGAGGCTTGAGGCAATCTCGCATTGTGAGCTCCTATAAAATTGAAAAGTTTTAGGGGGACACTTCACATCCAAACCATAACATTTCCTTTTGTAGAGTTTTAAGAGCTCTTTATGTGTTTTTAGATAATAGATCCTTGTCAAATATGCCTTTTGTAAATATTTTCTCTCAATCTGTGGTTTGTTTTCTTATTCCCTTAACATTGTCTCTCAGAGCAGGTTTTCAATTTTAATAAAGTTCATATTATCAATTATTTCTTTGATAGATTATTCTTTTAGTTTTATATCAATAAATTTATTGCCACACCCAAGATAATCTAGATTTTGGGGGATTCTATTCTCTAGGAGTTTTATAGCTTTGCATTTTACATTTAGGTCTATCATCAATTGTGAGTCAGTTTTTGCAAAGGACATAAAGTCTAGATTCATGTCTTCATTCTTTTCTAGATTCATTTTATTTTCTGTTTTTTGTTTATTTGTTTGTTTTTGCAGGTAACTATCTAATCAGTTGTTCCAGTACCATCTGTTGAAAAGCCTATCCTTTCTCCATGATATTGCCTTTATTCCTTTGTCAGAGATTATATATTTGGGACTATATAGGAGTTCTGCATTCTGTTCCACCAATCTGTCTGTTCTTTCACCAACTATTAGCTATTCTGTCTTTTGTCTCGTCACATAAATTTTAGATTTACTGATATCCAAAACTGATTGCAATTTTGATTTGGATTGCAGTGAAGTTTTAAATCAGGTTAGGAAGAACTGACATCTTGGTGATAATTGATTCTTCCTGTTCAGGAAAATGTTATATCTCTTTGTTTTTTCAGTTCTTCCTTTTCTTTCATCAGAGTTTTGTGGCTTTCCTCATATAGATCTTATACGTAGATTGTTTGATTCACACCAAAGTGTTTAATTTGGGAGATGCTAATTTAAGCAGTGTTCTGTTTTTAATTTCAGAACTCACTCATTCACTGCTAGAATATAAGTAAGTAATCAACCCTTGTATATTAATATTGAATCCTGAAAATTTCCAATAATCACTTATTTTGAGGAAGAGTATGTGGTCTTTTAAGGTTTTTTCATTGGCAATGATGTAATCTAAGAACAAAGTCTTATTTCTTCCTTCTCAATCAGTACACCTATTATTCCCTTTTCTTTTCTTGCAACATTAACTAGGTCTTCCATTATAATAATAAATTCAGTGGTGAGAGGGGTCAGTCTGGCCTTGTTCTTGATCTTTAGGGAAAGCTTTTAATTTCTCGACATTCAGTGTAATGTTAGCTGTAGGCATTCTGTAAATATTCTGTATCAAATTGAGAAAGTTCCCCTCCATTCTTAACTTGGCGAAAGGTTTAATAATTAGTGGGAGTTGGATTTTGTCAAATGCCATTTCTGTATCTATTGCTATGATCATGTGATTTTTCTTCTGTAACTTGTTGATGTGATGAATTACATTAATTGATATTTGATGACTGTATTTTCAGCATTATTCATTTTTTGTGGTATGCAAGAGAAGCCTTGGAGGGAAAGATAGGTAAATTCCCAGATGTCCTTGATATGCCTCATTCCAGAAATGCTTTCACTCACAAATCAAGAGAAAAGCTCTTTCAAGCAGAAAGGAATTATAAAAGAAGTGACTTATCAGTGTGAAGGCCACAAATAATTGATTTATCACACTGTCTTAGGTTGCGAACAGAAAGCTTCAATCAATTTAAAATTAAGAAGTTAAAATGTTTTGCATCAGATAGACAAAAACTTTGTATACTGAATTCATTACTTTCAACCAGTTGAACTAAGGCAGAGGTGGGATCTACTAAAAGATTAGACTAGCTTCCAATATGAATGAGCAAGTAAGCCCGACCCTAAGATGTAAGAAGCGATCAGTCTCAGAAAAGAACTTAATAAAAGGATTATATAGGGAATCAGAAAATCTGGAATCTAGAGTTGACAAGGTGACTCCAAACAAACACTTTACTACAGTGGACATGTATATATAAAATAATATAATTTTTAAGAATGATTTTATTACATTACTCATTCCAGGAAGGGGAGAATGAAGAAACATCATGCTAAGGTAGAAAATACTAAAAAGCAATAAAATAAGAGTAGGACATAGAGACAAATTTAAAAAACATTTAGCCAGTAGGAAACATGACATAGAGACAAATAATAACATTTAGCCAGTGACAAGACACCCCATAATTGAGATCTAAAGGAAAGAAAAATTTAAAATTAAAAAAATAGATGAAATCAGGGGGAAGACTTGGTCATCTTTAATGTTCCTGCTCACTCTCTCTGGTTTTCTGTGATACATGAGATCCTTCTGCACTGAGTAAGCCTTGAGAGACCATTTGTATCATTTTCCATTAATGGGATGAAGCCAAACACCTGCAAATCTAGTAAATGCAGACAAACGAGGCCCCGGGGAGCTAGTTTCACATCATCTGTCAACAAGGACATCAAAGAGAGGTGGGAAATCAAAATCATCTGTCTCTGGGCTACAAGCCCTGGCTACAACTCCCTGAACTCAAATCAGCGATTCCTAGTGTTCTCATAGCCCTCTGCGTCTGCTAACTGCTCAGGGCTTCCTATTCTACCACGCAGACCTTTTGGTGTCTCTGGTTTAGTCAAGGACTGAACTAAAAGAATAGACAGGTAAGTTAAAAACAGAGTCACTGAAAAAATGTTCTGTCCCAAATATCCACAGTGGGGTGTGCAGACAACTACAAAAACTTGGTGTTTATCACTGATTTCGACTCAACCAGGTTAATTAGGACCCTGAGAGGTGTTCCCAAGGAGATGGAAGTCTTCCAAATCGGTCAAAAACAAGATAACTTCAGCAAGTAGAATGAGCATAAATGAAATTGGCTACTGCAGGATATGGTTAAGTTTCTATCCCTGTATACTTTTCTCATAAGGTCAGATGTTATGAAGGATTAGAGATGGTGTGAAGAGTATTTATCACCAGGTAAGGTTTTCCGGATGGCAAGCTTCTCAAGTCCCATCTAACATGGAGAGTCTGTGGTTGCAGGACGGGTGTGACGTGTCTGTGCACAGCCACATGCACTCGGAGGCCACACAGGACTGGAGATGAGGCCAGTGAGCAGGAGGAGCTGCTCATGAGGAAGTGGATAAAGTCACACAGGCCATCTTTGCCGAGCCTATTCCCCATAGGCTGGGGAAGCCTCAGCCTATGAAAGTCAAGGCATTCCAGTCAGAACAGAAAACATCCCTTTGGTTGACTTACACACATCAGAACTGGACATCAAGGTCCTGCCCTGTGCCACATAATGGCATCCTGATCAACGATGAACCACATGACAGTGGGCCCTTAGGATGCCTGTCACTAGTGTCATTGCAGCCAAGGTCATGCTGCAGGGCAACACATACTCACATGGTCACGGTGACACGGTGCAAGCACACCCACTGTGCAGCCATCATACAGAAGCACAGTGCGCACATTGCACACCGTACCAACACGGACGGCAATCACAAAGACTGTGCTACTGGTCTATGTGTTCGCTCTATGACAGCTTATCATTATTTTGGAGCCAATCCCACTTATAAAAACGTGTTGACTAGAAGACAATATGCCAGCTGACCCCAGCAGCAGCCTTACACATCTCATGTTTATCTGGTCTCTCGATGGCATTGAGGTCACATGATGTGATGACCCTATACCATCTGGGTTTATTAACCTACGTAATGTACGTAACCTACATAAAACCTTACGGTGTTTACCTATTGACGAAAACAACTAACGGATGCATTTGTCAGAACATATTCCTGTCACTAAGCAATTATGACGGTCATTGAGTGCCTCAGGAGGTGGTCATCTGCTTGTCTCTGTCTTCAGTTTCTTTTTATTCTTCACCTTTTTTTTTTTTAAATCCATCAGAAATACATTTCTTTGCAGGATAGCAGGCCTTTAGTGAGATAGATTTGACAAAAATTTTATGTAATCCAAGTGACCAACATGGTGATCTGATATATGGATACGTCCTATAATGATTACCACAATTAAGTTGGTTAATACATCTGTCACACCCACCATTATCATTTATGCGTGGGTATCTGTGCTTACATATGGTAAGAATGTTTAAAATTTGCTCTCATCAAATTTCAAGTAAACCATGCAGTATTATTAGCTAGAGTGATGTTGGAAGAGGACTATGACACTAAAATTTATTACTTATTACATGTTCTTTACATTTTATTAGGTACATGTGCGTAAACACCCTACTGCTCTTTTTATTGACTGTTGAGTCAGGCATGCTCCACAAATAATTACGTCATCTTCCTAAAATCCTTAGCTATATTCCATCTTTTGAATGTATGTGTGTGCTTATTTCTTCGCTTTTTTATTATTTTATTTTATGGTTCTTTTTTACTTTTATCTCATTTTTTTACTCTTCTTCTTTTTTCTTTTTTCAATATTCCTCTTTTGAGGCATGGCTATATATATGACCTTTAACTTTTCTGATATTTGGAATCAGTATTCTGGTATCAGAGAGAGGCAAGACATACCCGTTAGGTCAGGATCCAATTTTGAAAAGGTATATACCTCTCCCTGGATGAACTTTGCCAGGACCTGCAAATTCCCTAGCCCTAGAGAACAGATACCAAGTAGCACCCTGGAATTAGGGCTTTTGCTTTCCTTCGCTGAGTTCCATTAGACTTCATTTCTCTTAGCAAAACATAGTCAACTAAAGACCTGTAAGTGTGGATATAATTGATTTTGAGATTATTTGTTTAAGGGCAAAAATCAATGCATACCTCAAATAGCTTGAAGTCTCCACATATTCAAACTTCCCAAAGTGCAAAATCTCTTTGAAAGCTCATGCAAGGATTCAGCAGGGGTGTTGCAGTTAAGCACAACACCAGAGTAGCTCTTGGGTAACAGAAAAATCCTTCTCCTACCCTCTGAAATCTTCAAAATTCACACGAGGCTCCTCTGCCATTTCCCTGCAAGAGTTTCAGGAAAAGGAGAGTTCAGCAGCCTCATGAAGAGACAAATGAGAGATAATAGTCACAGGAATTGGAATCTTGTAGACATTAACTTTCACTAGTAGGCCCCCACTAGTGAAAATAAAGTACCACCTCCCTTTCACAAAGGAGGTCCCTTATGAGAATCTCATCTAAACAAAATGAAAACACACACACACACACACACACACACACACACACACACACACACACACAAAATCGCCATGATTTCATTAGTCTTCAACATGAAAAGGAGAGGGCAGTAGGGGCTAATGCAAAAGGAAGTGAAAATGGCGCCCTCTAGTGTCTCATCCAACAACAACGTAGAGGTCATAGAAATGCATGTCATCTCTGAGAGGGAATATGGATCACGTCAGCTTAAAAGCTGCACTCTAGTACCCAAACCATGTGTGTTTATGTATTACTAAATACAACAGGTCAGTCAGGAAATAAGACCCTAGGCAACCTGAAATCAGCTATGTTGCTTTTGAATATATGAATTGGATGAGTCTCTTCGCTTCTCTGGGTTAACAATTTTTCAACAGTAGTTTAAGGATAGCACTTTATCAATACTGGACTGAGACTGAAAAAAATGAGATTGTAGAAGAGTTGCTCAAAAACTGCAAGGAACTCTACAAATTAAATGAAGTAGGAGATCTTACATGGTATCTCTCCAAACACATTGCTATATTTAAACTCGTAGTTCTTTTTTTTTTAACTCATAGTTCTATAATTAAATGCTAAAGTATGCTAATATTTTAGGGAAAATTATTATTTGAAAAATAAATAAATTGAAAATATTTATTTTTGAAACTAGAAATAAACCAATGTTGTCCACAGTTGAGAGATATATGCTGGAACTGGTCTTCTCTACCTTATCTGGGTCAATCTGTAAATTGGGCAAGACAGTGCTTATAAGCAAGTGCCATAAAATTCAGCTTTGTTTCCCTTCCATTTCAAATATAATTCAAGTGCCTTTCAACAAAGATTTATTTTGAAGCCAACTCTTTCATATCCCATTGAGTTAATATAGTTTATTTGCATGGAAATCCAAATTGATCCATTGTTGATGTCTAGCCACTCTGTAAGTAGGAGACAGAAATGATCTGTTAAAGATAAAAATTGTCAAAGGAGAGACTTACATAAATTTTTTGAGCTTTAGCTGTAAATAGCAATCTTTTTTCTATTATGATTGTCATTATAATTTCCAAAAAGCTGCAAAAGTCCAGGCCTGTGTCCGGGTTAGTTTCCAAACATTTACCCTGCTTGACATCATTCTCTGAGTGTATGCTGTGCTTGGAAGAAAGGAAAACAAACAAACAAACCTACATCAGCTGCCACAGATGACGAAAATGTACTAACAGTGTTTGTAATATTTCCCCAAAAACCCAGCACTTAAAAGTTTCCAGGATCCTCTCAGGTCAATTTTCTGTCCTTCATCATTCTGCTTTCAATATTTTTGAAACTATTTCCTTAAATTCTGCTGTTTGGGGTGCATAAGGGTGCTGGAGTTTGGTTATATGATATATAAGGAAAGGGTTAAGATTAGTCTGCAAATAATACTCCTTTTGTCCATCCATGTCTACATGTGCAGTCACAAAAATATTACCCATTTTTCCAAACTATAGATCAGGACACAGTCCCAAGATATTGGGCTAAAACTGGAAAGAATGGGAATGGATTCTGACATGAGGAAAGTAAACATTTATTGAAAGATTTACATATGCCACCTAGTTAGTTAGATGATCTGTCTACATATTCTCAGATAATCCTCATAATTATTCTTGAGGATGGAAGTCATTGCATTTTATAATTGCATAAAGAGGTACAGCAAGACTGGGTCAATACCCAAAGGTCACGTAGCTTTTAGGTGGCAAAACAGATGTTCAAAAACCTAAGCCTTCTTACTGAGATTCTCACCATCCTCACACCTTACACCTAACTCTGCCACCTCAGTGGTTACTAGTTCGGTTTCCATGACATAGTTATTAGGAGTCCGCTTCCAATAACCACAAGGAGACATTGTTACAGAATATATTGTAAGGGTTGGCAGTAGGGAAAGAATGTTATTGCTTAGAAAGCTGTTTCTGTAAACTTGGAATGGAACCACCATTTGACCCAGCTATCCCACTCCTCGGCCTATACCCAAAGGACTTAAAATCAGCATATTACAGAAATGCAGCCACATCAATGTTCATAGCTGCTCAATTCACAATAGCCAGATTGTGGAACCAACCTAGATGTCCTTCAATTGATGAATGGATAAAGAAACTTTGGTACATATATACAATGGGATATTATTCATCCATAAAGAATAATAAAATTATGGCATTTGCAGGCAAATGGATGAAATTGGAGAATATCATGCTAAGTGAGATAAGCCAATCTCAAAAAACCAAAGGATGAATGATCTCGCTGATAAGCGGATGATGACACATAATGGGGGGTGGGAGGGGGGCAAGAATGGAGGAAGGAGGGACTGTATAGAGGGAAAAGAGAGGTGGGGGGGTGGGGGAAGGAACAAATAACAGAATGAATCAAACAACATAACCCTATGTAAATGTATGATTACACAAATGGTATGCCTTTACTCCATGTACAAACAGAAACAACATGTATCCCATTTGTTTACAAGAAAAAAAGAAAAAAAGAAAGCTGTTTCTGTGGCTGACCGATCCTGTTCGAGAAGGTGAGAACATGATGACTGGAGTTAGCAAAGCAGTTCAACTGCTCTGCTTAAAATGAAAACAGGAATTTGGATTTGAAATAAATAATGAAAATAGAAGGAAAAGAACAAAGCAGGGTGAGGAAGCTGCACCATGCCCCCCCATGGTCTACAGCCTGTAAAGATAGGCTGCTCATGAGAAGTCCCTCCTGCATGTTGAGCAGGAGATGTTTCCTAAGAGGAACTGCCCAATCTCCATGTTCAAGTTATTTGCTATGCAGCTCTATGACCGTGTCCTTTAACTTCCCAAAGTTTTGTTAAAACTGACTCCATTCACAAATCTTGTATGAGAGCCATTTGAAAAGAAAAGGGGACTGTATTCCACATCTGCATCAGAAAGAGGTGGTGAGAGAAGAACAAGATTTAGAGGCCCAAAGACATAGAAATTAGAGGTGGAGAGGTCCCTGTGACTGTACCAAGGCCAGTGCACATCCCACAGATGTGAAAGAGTGATGGAATAGTTTACAGAAGTGTCAGGGAAAGCACACACCTGAGTTATGCTTGATGGACTGGATACTACTGTGTTTGGAACAGTTCCCCTAAATCCATTAGGAATGGTTAGTACAGCAAATGTCCAGAAAGTTATTCACAACATCCCATTCACACCTTCCTGATTGGGAAAGGATAGCAAAATTCCTTTGCCCTCACATCCACTATTCCTTTTGCTGTCACAATCAAACTTCCTGTATACTTTTACTTCCAAAAAGCCATTAAAAATTAAGAGAATCTCTTTAGATTAAATTCTGGAAATACAAGGTCTAAGAAATTTGGAATCTAGTCAAGTGCTAGGGTCTTCACCAAGATACTGCCACTGTGTGGTTTACAGCCCCTTTGGAAAAGGACATTCATAGCATGCTCTCTTTCCCCAGATGTCCATAAGTCTTTGAATGCCATAAGAATTTCTAGCCACCACTCTTACTATGCACATAATCTGTGCTGCAACAATAACAGTAAGAGAATTGAAGGAAATTCAAAAGTCACCTAGTTTGACCTTCCGATGATTGCAATAAACCCAACGGGATTGTTATTCATCCTCTTGAACATAACCAATGCCAAAGACACGACCAAAGGAAATTCTTTCTATCTTTAGATAACATAAACCATCAGAACTACTTCCCTATATTGAGTCTAAATTGTATCCTCTTGGTCCTAGACTGTTTCAGGCATCTGGAAGAGCATAGGTATTAATGCTCTTCTATCAATCTTTTCTTCAATTATCTGATGACAGCCCCATGTCACTACTTAAGTCCTGCCAAACGTACTCGGCTCTGTCAATCACTTCCAGATGCTTTGCCATACCAGGAACTACTTCTGGGCACACTCCACTTTCTAATGCCCCTTATAAATGGATGACCCTATGTGGTCTAAACTGTTCAAAATTCACTGGTAACTTGAGGTCCCTCCTCTACAAATGGGACCTTTAATAAAGACAACTGAGTGATTTCTACTTTTCATGACATTGTATTATTTGAATCATACTGATGCTGTCATTGCCTTGTTCTGAAAACTCTTGAGAAATTTTAACATTTAGTCTTTAAATTTCTGTTTAATCATCGGAACCCAAAGTTAAATATATCTTCTCTCTCTTCTTTTTATGTAGATTTTCTAGCCTGCCATTTTGGATCCTAGATTGTGACATCAATGCACTCACATCTCTCTTGCCATATGAGGATAGCAGAGCATTGATGATCACACCTTCTATGCATTTTATGTCTTCACAATTATTGTATTGAAGAAAGCATGAACTCTAATGCTACAATGATTAATGGTCTGATCTTTCTTCTGTTAGTTATTCACATTATACAACCAATAATCCTAATGTGATTGAGCACATGCTATCTTCCAACCACTCTGTAAGTGACTTTCCAAATTTTCTCTCATTCTTTCAACTTATCAATGGATTAAGTAGTACATTTTTCCATTTTTATTTAAAATATTAGATAAATATTAATAAAATTATTAAATATTGCAGAGAAATTATGCAATTTGTTCAAGAATACACAGCTAAGAGACTTGCATAGAATTCACCTTCCTGGTTTTCAGTTCTATAAATATTTCCTCTTTCAAAACTTCATCTACGAGTTCTTAGTGTCTGAAATTTGTACACTTATTAATCCCCCATAGGGAATTTTCTTCTTTTTGCTTATTTATGCTTCCTTCCAGCCTGGTTTCTTCATCTATTTCTGTATCCTTCCTTCCTGACTTCTATTTTTTTTCCTTCTCTCTCACTTTTTTCCTCCTTTCCTCTTTCCCTTGCCCTCTCCCTCCCTTCCTTCCTTTCTTCCTCTCTCCCTCCCCACCTCTCTCCCTTTCTTCTGGTGGTGTGTTTATATCACTGTCATACATTTTCTGTTCCTCTTTCTAAAGATGTGCAGATGGCACGCCACAGAATTTGTTTGTACTCTAAAAGAATGTAAATGAGTTCTTAAAGACAGTTCTGTCCTCTTCCTTAAGCTGTTTGTCTTCATCTCTGAATGGCACACAGGCTAGGTTGCCAGTTTTTCTGCCTAGTTTCTTGAAGCCCTGGGTCTGGGTGGAGGTGGACTTCTGCTAGGCTCGAGGTCAGCCTTAGTGGAAGGTCCCATGTGCTTCTTTCTCTTCAGCACTTTCTATCAAATGTGCAGGATCCCGAGATCAACTGGCCTGGTTCTGGATGTGTTCATTTCCTCTGGACTCCGTTCTCCACTTCAGCCTCAGTATGGACTATGGAGAGTCTTGTTGGGTTTTTCTTATCTTTCTTCAAATCCTGAGATCATTATATTTTTTTTTTCTCATTTCTTCTCCAAATTCCTTCTCTCCAAATTACTGTGAGTGTGTTTTGGGGGCAGGGCCACGATTAGTAACAAATCTCAAGTTTGTTAATTAAACTGTTTCTGATGATTGAGCATGAAATTAATAACTGGCTCACATCAGAATATTTTGTTGCTTTCTGTATGATTACTTTTGGAAAATTAGAGCATGAATATATCTCAGTAAACTCATACTGTGGTGTGTGTGTGTGTGTTTCTTAAAATACACAGAAAAAAAAAGGATTGCAATTCTGATTTATTCTGATATTTCAACCCTAATTTTCCATTTTTACATTTTTCCCATTGGAAAAGTTTAACAATAAACAACAAAATAAATGAGACATTCAATAACGTTTCATTTGATAATAATATGGGGACCAGGACCTGTATCATAATACTTCAAAATTTTGGAATAACTTAGAAGAGTCAAATATTATGCAGCTAGTAGAACTGTGAAAATTTCCTAGCATATTATTTTTCAACTCATTTTTACCATGTCACAGAGGTCATGGGCCCCAAATTAAACTCAGAGACAGGATTTTTTTTACAAAGTTTTTGTATGCTTTCTTATTATAATATATTGCTCAGTCTATGCTCAATTTTGTCTCTTCTTTTCCACAATTCTTAACAAAAGGGCAGAGAAGTAGGACCTTTGAACCATCCTATCTAGGTAATTTTTCTCTTCCTTGGAGATTCTAACCTAATACCATAAGTATGATCACACATCTGGAAGATCCCAAGTTCACTGAACTTTCTGTACGAGAAGAGTTCTTCCTTATCAGAAAGGATGTTAGAAAGAAAAAGTCATAGTGTTAAGAACATAACTAGGAAGAATATAAAAACAATCCAAAAACATGGAAACATGAACTAGGAGATCTTGTCAGAGAAGGGAGAGACGCACGCTTCTCTGATTTCAGTTGTAATACTTCTGTAATATCAGACCTCTTTATAAACACGGGCATCAGACCCTGAGTCACTGATCTTCTTTCCCAACACTGTACTTCTTTTAACATCATCTCAAAACAGCTTCAACATCCGTACAATAAATGTTGAAATAACTTTCTCAGTATCTCTTCCAAGTAATCAGCTGGATTCTTCTTAGAATACCCCATGATAGGAAATTTTCTGGTTCCTAGTCAGCCCTGCCCATCATGGTAAAACTCATCCCTTGTTCTCTTTGAAAGCTATTGATACATTATTCAATTTTATCTTTATACACATATATACATACATATACGAAATAATGCTATACTCTTTTAAAATTATATACTTTGTCAATTAGACCTCAATAAACCTGGGTTATCAGAATAAGGAGGGGTAAGGCACAGAGAAACAAAGGTGGTTAATGGGCCGAGATTTGCAGTGTCCTGAAACTCCAAGTCATTCTGCATGCCATTGAGTCACTTGCTCAAGATACCTTTAAAATTCGCTCTCTTAGATTTAATCAATTCACATTGTATGTATATCTAGAAACACCATACTGTACTCCATAAATGTAATACAATCCCTACTTGTCAATTAAAATTAATATTAATAATTAAAGTCTTTCTGCAGCCTGTAGGGGTTGAACTGTAAAGCCTGGGAGGAGTCGGGAAGCAGTCAGGTGGGCTGGGCTCCTAGTCTCCCTCAGGGCCAGACTGAAGCCAGACCTGTATCCAAGTCACGGTACATCAGGTCTTATCCCAGCCTCACGCCACGACTGCACAGCACACCCTGCATATGAATTGCCAATCACAGGGGTGGTTGGGGTGGGCTGTGAGGAAGGTAGGATGGTCAGATGTGGAAGTGATCACTGTTTAAGTTGAGAAGCAGAAAACGGATCTCCGTTTGCCCAGCGAGGGTGGGATGGAGGGTCCTGTGCATTGACAGCCACTGATGACTCACTGGAGTTGAGGGAGCGGCAAGACCTCCCTGAGAAAATAAGGAAGGGCAGATCTCGAAGGCTGTGCCGAGGGGCTTACACTGTCTTCTGAAGGCAATGAGGAGCTATTGAGCGATTTCAGTAGAGGGAAGACTTGCTCACACCGAGTCTTTCAGAAAAACCTTGGTAAAGAGTTAGAAGGAAAAACATGGACTGACTTCTTCCAAGGAACTTAGCTCCCTGTCACCAAAGGACTCTAGAAGGATTCGGATGGCCTTCCTCATAGGGATGACAGAGGGAGGTTAGATCAGATAAGCCGTTAATTCTGAAGTCATGTATTGCTACATTTTAAAAGTAGGGTATGGAATTGTGTTTGGTCCTTACAAGCACAATTGAGATGATATGTCCAGCACCCATGAAGGGAATGGAACTGTATGGGAAGCCATTTTTAAGGATTCTGTGTAGAATCAACTACGTTGATTAGGGTAGAAGAATAAGGTTATTCCTTATGTTGAATCAAAACTCTATCTCGCTGTACTCTAACTCTCAGTAGCACATTTGTGGAGTGAATGAATGCAAGCTGCCACAAATGCAGCCCGGACCACTGAGACCCACACAGCAGGTGAGCTTCCTCCTCTACAGGACCAGCTCCCTGAGGACGTCCCTTGTCTAGGATGAACCTTTCTAGCTCCCTTGACAGTTCCTGAAATGACTTACTCACAAGGCCCCTGCATGCAGGGCATGTGGCACTCAGAAGGTGGTAGTTATGTGGAGTAGGACCAAGATAAGTACCGGGTGAAGGCAGGAGACTGAGGTTAGTTGCCTGGAAGGGGAGCCATGTTCCTACGTTTGCCTGACTCGCCTTCTCAGAGACTTCTGATGGATGGTCTCTTGGACATGTTCTCCAGAGAGTTCAGATTTTAGAGTCTCCAGACACATTCTCAACATTCTGTTTTCCACCCCCCAAGGCAGTCACATGAAGACTTTCAGCTCTTTCTCTTCTTCCTGTCACAAAGCTGGATGTTCTTTCCAGATTCTTTGCAATATCCTCCATTCTTTATCTCGGTCTCTATTTTGAGTGCTCTGTGACGCAAAAAGTGCTTGAGAAGACGGGCACTGCCATTTCAAACACGGGTCTTAATCATGTGATCATATGTTCCCCATCCTGTTGACATTTGGAGAGGAGCAATGTGAAGCTTCTCAGGCATCTCCAAGATGAGATTTAGCAAGTTTGAATCAATCCTTTCTGAGGCTCATTCTTGTTCTCCCCCATTAGAATGAAATCGAGTTTAAAGCTTGAGTTATGTATCTAAGAATACAGTTTAGCAAGAAGAACTAAAAGGAAAATGCTTTCAGGTAAATTTCAAGCTGGAGAAGCAAATCAACATCAGTGTCTGCAGATAAACTCTACTATGACCACCGTAATTAATTTACTTAATTGGAATTTACCAAGACGTAAATTTACTTGTACCTATTTTAAAAGACAAGAATATTGATTTTGGACCAGCAATAGATTCCTGTAATATTTGTCTTCAGTAAAAAGCCAAGACAATTCTAGTCCATTTCTTTTCGTCTTAAAAACGTTATGCCAAAACCATCATTTTGTTGGCTGTGTATAACCTGATTTATATTCGATGAGAGTTGTAAAAGGCTTTTATAGAGGAGACAGCCGAGTGACATTTTCCTATAAATCACAACCATTTTTACTGCCACAAAGTTCTAAGGCTGAACTTCAAATACAACCGTGCTGTAAACACTGAGGATGGAACCACATTCTTGCTAAATGAGAAACATGTTTCCCCTTTCACCGTGAGCGACTGCATATTCTAGTCAGACTTTGGCAGATGAGAGCTTCGCTGGAACTCAGGGAACCATGCTCAGCTCTGATGTAGCAGTCCATGAAATGCAGGTCACCCAGGACAGCTTTGAATTCAGCTCAACTTTCAGCTTCCTGAATCATTCAAATTGGTACAGATGCTAATCATTGAGCCGAAATAAACTAGGCATCAAAGATAACAGGAGTAAGGGGAAGCTAATTCTACAAGCATCAGTACTGCAGATCAGAAGTCCCCTCTAGAGAACGGAGTCGTATTTCATGCTATTTGAATCCTCATGAGAGGATTTTCTGACCGTGGAGATGTCATCTTTATACAGTCCTCCTAAGCCCTCCAGTCGCCACCATTAGAATCAAAGGTAACTTGTTTTTGTTTGTTTTTGGTTTTGTTTGTAAGAAAACATTATGGAGCAAAGGAAAGAGAAGAGTACCAGGGAGTAGAAGCTCTGAATTTTCTTTCAAACTGCTTTTGTGTAAAGAAACTGAGTATAGAAAGCAGATGGATGAACAGATGATCACAGAGAAAATATCAAACCTTCTCAGCTGCAGTTTCCTCATCTATAGTAAGAGATGTTCTATCAGAATTGTAGGTAAAAGAAACATGACTGCATCCCCCCAACACCACAAGTTAATCAGATCTGGCCTGAGTATTCACTCACTGAGGCTGGCAACGCTTCAGGATCATTTATGTCAAGAGCTCTCCGCCCCACTCCTTGTCACCACTAGAACCCAGACTTACAAGGGCAAGGATGACCAGGACAGAGGCCCCGTCTTCAGCAACAAGGCAACTTTAGAGATTGTTTCTTTTCCTGAGATTGTCTCCCACTCAGCTTTTGCTGGTAGCATGATGATTTTCATGCCGTCAGAGATAGAGGCCTTCGCCTAGGCTCCCAAAGGACTGGAGCTTAGTACTCAGCCTCTCCTGGCACCAGCACACCTCCCCCTCCCTCCACCCACCAAAAATCTTTCTACCTTCACAGCATTATTATAAGGGGAAGTTCTATAATCCATTCCCCTTTGTCCACATTTTCAGTCTGGTGGAACTACCTACCTGGTTTAGACCGCGCTCCATTTCAACCAGGAGAACCAAAGCCTGTGTCCTCGTCTGTCTCTCACCAAGCAGCTTCATTGTACCAAAAGCCTTGTGCATGCACAAGCCCAGGCCTGCATGCCTGTGCCTGAACACATGCATGTACACACACACACACACACACACACATGAGTTCACTGGCCCCTGGAAATAAGGAAAACTCAGATCTGTCAATTTTCCTGGAAGAAGTGGAAATGGGGGGTTAAAATATTTTCATTTTACTTCCTGGTGAGTCCATAGCAAGACGTAGAGGAGGGTACTGAGAAGGGGTGATATTATAACATCTCATTTGTTTTGTAAAATACTGGAATAATCTCATCTACTCCCTTGGTATTAATCACCAACTAAATGCCAACTGATTCTAAAGCTAGACCTGTTTCCCGAGTTCCAAGTCTGCATGTCCAACCCTCTCCTGAGTTCCCCTTGTCATCATACCAAATGCCAAACTCATCACTTCCTTTCTACCCCACCAACCTGCCCTCTCACCTATGTACATATACCTGTGAATGCTACCATCTTCCTTCAGCCAAAAACACAGATATTATCCTTGAGTTGACCTCATTTCTCTATCCACACATAATCCATCATAATCCTATTGATTTTACGTCTTAAAATCTGTCCAATTATCTTCTAGCCTTCCAAGTCAGTCCTCCATCATTTATTTCCTGGGTGGCTGCTACATCTTCTTAATTGCTCTTTCCACCCCAATGTTGTTCTGGGCCTGCACCCACGAAAGTGTGAATAAGAGTAGTGTACTGTAATATTTTGCCTGACTTTAGTACAACTACTTTATTCTGGTTACCTTTCCCCTGTTAAAACCTTTTCCCCTGTATTCTTCAGAATACACTAAGACACTGTAGCAAACACCAAATAGATAAAAATGTAATGATAATTCCATATAATAAAAGCTCTTTATTCTCCAACAACAATCCTAAGCAGGTGCCAGTCCTGTGGAGGAGGATCCTAGACACTTTCATCTCATTGCTAAACCATCCCCTAGGGCCTTCTCAGCATAGGCCTCCCATCAGGTTCAGGAGAAGAAGACTGGTGGAAGGCACGGGAGGACAATGACCAGGTCTGGAAATGGCGTGTATCATTTCTACCCTCATTAAACATGGCTGTGCCCAAGAAAAAGGAGGCATGGATTTTTTTGTGGATGGCCAGTACATCTGTCCTTTAAGTTAAAAGAGAGGGCAAAGGATTCTTCACTATTCTTGCAGTTTGTTTTTAGAATAGGTTTCCTAGGAGCAGCCAACCTTCAGGAGTCTGAGTGGCAGTAGGATGTTAGTATAATTAAGAATATGAGCTTTCGAGACAGACAGACTTGGATTTAAATCTTGTTCTGGTGCTTCCTAGTTGGCTCAGCTTAGGTAACTTATTCCAAATCATCCAACTAGTGATTTGGAATAAATCATGCCAAAACACATGGATTTTTTTTTTTTTTGCAAAAATTAAGAGAAATTAAATATTTAAGACAACTAGCTCAATTTCTGTCTAAATATCATTAGTAATTGGTTGGGTGAAATTAATACTAGAAAGAGAGATTAGAAAGAAAGACTTTGGATTTAGGTGGATTCCGCTTTGACATTTGGCAAGTTATTTAACATAGTCTAGGTCTTTGGTTTTTTCATCTGTAAAATGATCATAATTCTTTATACCTCATGGAATAATATGGGAATGGAGTCAAATATGCACATAAAGTGTTTTGCATCATGTTCATCCCTTATACATGATAACTAAGATTCAGGAAATAGACTTGGTGTATCAGAAAGAATAAATTATTTACGTGGAAAAACATTTCTCCCCTTTCAGGAAGAATAATTGACAATTTGAAGCTCTCCTCTCCCTCTTTAAACTTCTCTTAAGATTTTGAATTTTCAAACCACAAAACTCAAGTATGCAAAAAATGTAAGTGTTTTTTCCTCAGTTCTCTCCAAAACTCCTATGGCACCTAGAGCAGAAATAGAATTTTGCAATTTCAAACGAGACTCAGTCACTTAAGGTTTTTCTCAGTCAATCCAAGAAAATTCTGTGAATTTATAGTTACTTACTTCTCTTATTTTGCATTAGCCTCTAAGAACCAGGAGACCCTCAAAGTCACTTAACTAACAGAGTGAGACACCCGATTCCAAGCCATCAGCTACCCTGCTATCTTCCACTAGATTTATAAATCCCCATTTGATTTGGGCTGTTCTTAGACCTTCTGGGCTGTCCTTCGACTCCCTTGCCATCTCTTATGTCTGGTCCTTGTTTGCATGGTCTATGCTTCCAATAGCACCATGGCTGTCCACACTACAATAACCCCATGGCACAACTGAACTTTCTAACTACAGTGCTCGGTAGCTACAACTCAGCAGGACTGCCTCAGGCTCTCTCTCTCTCTGTCCTGTCTCCTATGCAACTATTTCTCCTGTTATGGTTTAGATATGATGTGTCTCCCAAAGGCTCATGTGTGAGACAATGCAAAAATCTTTAGAGTAAATTACATTGTGAGAATTTTAACCTAATCAATGGATTCATCCACTGATATGGATTAACAAGGTCGTGAGTGAAAGCAGGAAGGGTGTGACTGGAGAATATAGGTGAGTGGGAGAATGCCTTTGGGGTTTATATTTTGTCTCTGATGAGCAAAACTCTCTGCTTCTTGGCCGCTATGTCCTTCTGCCATGATGTTCTGCCTGACCTCAGGCCCAGACCTATGGAGTTGACTGTCTATGAAAAGAATTCTGAAACCATGAGCCAAAATGAATTTTTCCTCCTCTATGTTGTTCTTATCAGGCCTCTTGGTCAGAGTAATACAAAGCTGACTAAAATATCTCCTCTACTTTTTTATATGTCATAAGCTCTTGGAAAAATATTTATAAGTTCCCAAAGCTCAAAGGACAAAGTCATGGTAATCTCCCCTTCACCTGGAGATGTACCAAATTACTGAGGAGATCTATCATTCCTCTCTTATGAGTTACTTCAGAAGAAGGTGAGGGGCAGAGTCCCTCAGAGAGCTATCAGCTTTGAACTCATTTGCTTCCTCTCAGTGTCTTCTTTATTCACCCAGCTTGGAGAATTGTTTCAAGTTTAAAGATATTTAATCATAGGTCACTTTCAAAACTTGAAAGTCATACATTGTATACCTTGATCTCATTTTATTGTGATAGTTCTTTCTTGATGACAAGAAGGCTTAGGTCATACTTCCAGGGTGACTCCACACCTATATAAAATCACCTCCTCCTTATTGAGAAAGCAAAAAGTCAAAGAATGGTGCTCTCTGAAGTCACCAACTTCAAGACAGCATGTGTATCTGCACTCAGGTCTGATGTCTTTCTAGCCTCTAATCCTTTGGATAATGTCTTCTCACCAAGTCATTCTATTTTCTGTATACCTTTATACAAGAACAGTTTTCATGTAAAGGACCAGATAGTAAATATTTTAGACTTTCCTGGCCACAAAGTCTCTGTCATAACCTCAGAACTCTGCCATCAGAGCACAAAAGTGTTTTTAGACAATACATAAGTGAAGGGGTATGACTATATTCCAATACTTTATTTATAAATGTTAAAATATGAATTTTGTATAATTTCCACCTGTCAATAGATACTATTCTTTTAAAGTTTTTTTTCGATCATTTACAAATTTAAAAACTATTCTTAGCTCATAGGGTCTGAATCATCTGCACAAATAAGCAGCAGGCCAAATATGGCCCATGATCCCCAGTCTGTCACTGCCTGTTCTACGTTATGTACCTCCCATTACTTAGCAGAGGATTTGACAACCAGTTGTTGTGTATACTCACTAGCATTTGATATCTTTTCAAGATAACATCAACCTTTAATTCTCCAAATATTTCCCGCCACTATGTTACTTCTCTGTTAATTTTCACACCAAAACTTAGAACTTTTCTACACATCAGTTGCACATCTTCACTTTCAATTATTTTTCAAATCATTAAGAGCAATTTTCATGCCATCACTATATAGCTCATAAAGATCACCAATGATCTCAGCAGTTTTCAACCTAGTTGACAATCCTCTCCTTGGAGGCTTCTGTGTTTGCTGATGTGAATTCTAGTCTTTTCTTTTTCTTTTTCTTTTTTCTTTTTCTTTTTCTTTTTTTTTTTTTTTTTTTTTTTTTGTGGATTTCTCTGCTTTTTCCACAATCCCTAAGCATTCTTCCCTACCTGCATTTTTTCTTTAATATTCTCATTGCTTTAATTCTAATCCATATTCAGATCATATCAAAAATACATACCTCTTCGGCCCCGACCCTTCCTCTGATCTCCAGATTCATGTAACCAATTACCTACTTACATGTTCGTGTGCATACCCCAGAAGCAACTCAGAGTGGACAAGGCCAAACAGAACCACTTATTTATGTTTCTACCTGAATCCTCTTTTTCCTCCTGACTCCCCCATTTCAGTAAATGGCACCACCATCCACCCAGATACTCAAATTATCCTTCACCTAGAGTTTTATTTTATGCTTATACAGGGGTCAGGACAGAAGTAACTTCATGCAGGCAGGAATGGACCTGGTTTACCTCAAGTTAATATCAAAGCACATTCCTGCTGCTGATGTTGCCAGGGTAGAGTTGTAAAGCTCACATGTCACTCTAATGGCTGTGCTTATTTATAGGACACCGAGAAAATGTGTGGGAAAACAGACCAGGGTGATGCAGGGACAGCGGTGGCACTTACAACTCAAGATGGCTGCAGTCAAGTCAAGCTGGGTCCCTACGTTCTCTCTCCACAAAATTGAAAGTAATCTTATTATACATGAATTTGATCCTGTTACTCATCTGTTTTACAGCCTCCTGTGGCTTCCTGTTGAACTACCTGATCTGCCAGATGTTGCTACAGTAAGCTGCTTCTGACCTTGGGGCCTTTATTCAGTCCATCTTCTCCACTAGGAATGACCTTCCTCTGTCCATTTAGATATTTGCTCTGAGGCCTTCCAAGAACCCAGTCCACAGTAGTCTTCCACCAGTGACATTTATTCACTTGCTCAGTTTGAGCTTGGCTCTTTTTATGAGTTATATTATTTACCTATTATAAAGCTTTCATGGGTATACATAGGCTCCTCCACTTACAGTGGGGTTGCAATCATGAAAAACCCATGGTACATTGAAAATATCATAGGTCAAAACTAACCTGCTTAACACACAGCCTGCCAAACATCACAGCTTAGCCTTAAACACACTCAGGACCCTTACGTTAGTCTACAGCTGGGCATAGCATCTAACAGAAAACTGGAAAATAAGCTATTGAATGCCTCTTAAAACTTATTGACTACCTGTATCCAAAAAACACCAACATATTATACATACATGGAGTATAATTTATGCTAATTAGGATCCTGTTCTTGTGGTTGTACATGATGTGAGGTCATGTATATCTAAAAAGCACAAATAAAATTAAAAAATTCTTAAATTTTTTTTTTTTATTTTTTACCGACTGCATTTTGATTTGTTGTATACAAATGGGGTACCTCATTTTGTTTCTATGGTTGTGCACGATGTAGATTCATACCATTTGTGTAATCATACATGTACATAGGGTAATGATGTCTGTCTCATTCCACCATCTTTCATACCCACCTCTCTCTCATTTCCTTCTACATAATCTAAAGTTCCTCCATTCTTATCTCACTCCCCTCCCCTCTCCCCCATTATATATATCATCATCCACTTATCAGGGAAAACATTCGACCTTTGGTTTTTTGGGATTGGTTTATTTCACGTAGCATGATATTCTCCAATTCCATCCATTTTTTTGCAAATGCCATAATATTATTCTTCTTTAGGACTGAATAATATTCCATTGTGTATATATACCACAGTTTCTTTATCTATTCATCTATTGAAGGACATCTAGGTTGGTTCCACAATCTAGGTATTGTGAATTGAGCTGCTATAAACATTGATGTGGCTGTGTTACTGTAGTATGCTGATTTTAAGTTCTTTGGGTATAGGTATAGTTCTTTGATAACTGGGTCAAAAGGTGGGTCCGTTCCAAGTTTTCTGAGGATTCTCCAACTACTTTCCAGAGTGGTTACACCAATTTGCAACTCCACCAGGAATGTAAAAGTGTACCTTTTTCCCCACATCCACACCAACATCTATTATTGTTTGTGTTCTTAATAATAGCCATTCTAATTAGAGTAAGATGAAATCTTAGAGTTGTTTTAATTGCATTTCTCTAATTACTAGAGATGCTGAATACTTTTTCATATATTTATTAATCACCTGCATGTCGTCTTCTGTAAAGTGTCTGTCTAGTTCTTTGGCCCATTTATTGATTGGGTTCTTTGTAATTTTGGTGTAAAGTTTTGTAAGTTCTTTATAAATTTTGGAGATAAGTGCTCTATCTGAAGTGTGTGTGGAAAAGATTTTCTCCCACTCTGTAGGCTCTCTTTTTCACATTATTGATTGTATCCTTTGCTGAGAAAAACTTTTTAGTTTGAGTCCATCTCATTTATTGATTCTTGTTTTAATTTCTTGTGCTTTGGGAATCTTGTTAAGGAAATCTGATCCTAAACCAACATGATGAAGATTTGGGCCTACTTTGTCTTCTATTTGGTGCAGAGTCTCTGGTCTAATTCCTGCGTCCTTATCCATTTTGAGTTGAGTTTTGTGCAGGGAGAGAGAGAAAGGTTTACTTTAATTTTACTGCATGTGGATTTCTAGTTTTTCCAGCACCATTTGTTAAACAGGCTATCTTTTCTCCATTGTATGTTTTTGGCTCCATTGTCTAGTATGAGGTGACTGTATTTATGTGATTTTGTCTCTGTGTCCTCTATTCTGTACCATTGGTCTGCCTATCTATTTTGGTGCCAATACCATGCCGTTTCTGTTACTATTGCTCTGTAGTATCGTTTAAGGTCTGGTATTGTGATACCTCCTGCTTTACTCTTCCTGCTCAGGAGTGTTTTGGCTATTTGAGGTCTCTTATTCTTCCAGATGAAGTTCATGATTGCTTTCTCTATTTCTATGAGGAATGTCATTGGGATTTTAATTGGAATTACATTGAATCTGTATAGTGCCTTTGGTAGAATGGTCATTTTGACAATATTATTTCTGCCTATCCAAGAACATGGGAGAACTTTCCATCTTCTAAGATTTTCTTCAATTTCTTTCTTTAGTGTTCTGTAGTTCTCATTGTAGAGGTCTTTCACCTCTTTTGTTAGATTGATTCCCAAGTATTTTATTTTATTTTTTTCGATGCTATTGTGAATGGAGTGGTTTTCCTAATTTCTCTTTCAGAGGATTCATCACTTATGAATAGAAATGCATTAGATTTATGTGTATTGATTTTATATCCTGCTACTTTGCTGCATTTCTTTATTAGTTCTAGATTTTTTAAAAAAACCAGCAATACAGGACACTGTACAGTCTCATTTATTTACCCTTATGATCCATGGCTGACTAGGAGTTACAGCTCACTACTGCTGCCCAGCTTTGCAAAGAAGTTTCATCACTGAGAAAAGATCAAAATTCAAAATTCGATTTTCACTGAATGTGTCTCACTTTTGCACCATTGTAAAGTTAAAACAACAGAAGTCAAATCATCGTAAGCTGGGGACTACCTCCTGAAAGCTGTTAGATGTGGTAGGTATGCTTATTGTTTCCTGTTTACTGCTTGTCTGGATAACTGGAATATGACCCCCGGAGTCAGGATCCACATCCATCATCTTCACCACCGTGTGCACCACCTTGTACACAATAACTGACCCATACTCAACAGTCAACAAATGAACGTGTGCTCCATTTTAAACAAAAACAACTGAACAAAAAATGCTATGGACTGAATGTTTGTGTCTCCCCCAAATCCAAAAGTTGAAGCTCAAGTCTTCAGTGTAATGGTATTTGGAGATGGAACTTTTAGAAGGTAGTTAGATCATAAGGGTGAAGCCCTCCTGTTGGGATTAGTTCCCTTATGAAAAGACACAAGACAGAGCTGCCCTCTGGCCCCATGTGAGGATGCAATAAGAAAATAACCATCCACAAGTCAGAAAGAGGGTTTTACCAAGAACCAAATAGGTGGGCATCTTGGACTATCCAGTCGTCAGAACTATGAGAAATGTCTATTCTTTAGCCCCCTAATCTGTGATGTTGTTGTTATAGCAACCCAAGCAGGATAAAACAGAAAGTGAATCTTAGAATGTTAAATTTGAAAGAGACAGATGCTCCTCTTTTTAGAGATAAATAAACTGAACCCCAGAGAGTTGTCAGCAAACTGAATAAAGTCATGGCTTAGGGAGAACTAGAATCCAGTTCTTTCATTTCCAGTCCAGGGCTGCTTGTTCCACATCACAGGCAGGAAGACCAGGAGATAATGGAAATAATCTTTGTTCTCCACTTCATCCCATTTTCTTTATTAAGGTAAATCTTTTCAATCTTTTAAATAATTTACTGGAGGATAGAGACAGTCCTTTTAATTTGCTTAATACAGCAGAAAGGGAGATTGCTGAATAAATTTTTCCAGGCATTTTTTTATAACCCTAAAGTCAGTGTCCAATAGAATTTGAATTGATTTGAACCTATTTTAATATTTCAAACCATACTCGGTTCATGTTTTCCATATAAAACCTGCAGTTCCATCTTAGCGTTTTGCATTTCCATCCTCTTTTTCCACCATCAAGTGGTCTGGCTCTCCCCTGAGTGTGGAGGCCAGATGACAAATGCTCTTTCAAATAACCCCAGGAGTGGTTTCTCCTTCTGCACCAGGTTAGGCAGCCAGCTCAGAGTGGAAAGAGCACGGGTTAGAAACCGGGCGCCCCAGTTTACGGTCCTGGCTCTGCCACTACTTCTCTGTGTCACTCTGAACAAGTTGCTTAAGCACCCTGGCCACAGTCCCCTGGTTTGTAGAATGAAAGATTCAGAATAAAATCTTCCCAACATTTCCAGCTGGTCCTAACCTTTTATGGTTCCAACTTCTACACAATAAATAAAATTTTGTACCATAAAGTAGTGCCTTTTATCTCCTTCCCCTTCTCCCCATCGATCTTCTTCAAATCCACATCACTACAAAGATTGTTCAATCCCCTTTTTCTCTAGTCTTTACAAGATGTGCCTCAAACAAGACAGCTTCACGTCATGAAGATCAGTGACCCAATAGGCAGCCTCGGTATAGGTTCCAGGTACCAGTGTGCTAAATTCTCTGGATATTCCTGGAAAATGCTAGAGAAACTTTTCGGGACTTCTGTTTTTCTACAGTGGCAAGATACACATCCAAACACTGAAGAGGAGTGAAAGTCTTTTGTTCTGAAGCATTCTGCTTCCTGCTTAATTGAAGGCGCTAAAATGATTTAACAACACCGTCCTTATCTATGCCCAGGGCCACTGTAGAGACTGGTGCCTTAATGATGACCAGCACTCTTCATTCACTTACGTGTTTAACAATAGTGTTTTGGTGATTAGTGCATGCCAGGCACTGTGGTGTGACGGAGACCTAGAACTGGATAAGGCACTCGTCACAGCCCTTAGAACTCAGTTCCCTGCCATGTGAACAAGTGAATGAGCAATTGTAGTACCAGGTGACAACTGTCACCCTTCCCTTATACAGGCTTCACGGTTACTTTGGCTGATACATTGGGGTTGGGTGAAGTAGATGCTTCATGGTATTTTCAGTCCTCAATGCCTATGAAAGACTAAAGTCAGCATGTACTTTTTTAATTTAATTATTTTGATTCATTTTACACAAATGGGGTACAACTGTTATTTCTCTGGTTGTCCACAAAAGTAGAGTCGCACCATTTGTGTAATCATACATGTACATAGGGTAATGACGTTTGTCTCATTCTATTTTTCCTTCCCCCATCCCCTCCCCACCCCTCTTTTTCCTCTATATAATCCATCCTTCCTCCATTCTTGCCTCCCTCCCACCCCCAGTAACGTATCATCATCCGCTTATCAGAGAGATCATGCGGTCTTTGGTTTTTTGGGATTGGCTTATCTCACTTAGCATGATATTCTCCAACTCCATCCATTTACCTGCAAATGACATGATTTTATTCTTCTTTATGGATGAATAATAATCCATTGTGTATATATATATACCACAGTTTCTTTATTCATTCATCTGTTGAAGGGCCTCTAGGTTGGTTCCATAATCTGGCTATTGTGAATTGAGCAGCTATGAACATTGATGTGGCTGTATCTCTGTAGTACGCTGCTTTTAAGTCCTTTGGGTATAGGTCAAGGAGTGGGATAGCTGGGTCAAATAGTGGTTCCATTACAAGTTTTCTAAGGAATCTCCACACAGTTTTCCAGAGTGGCTGCACTAATTTGCAGCCCCACCAGCAATGTATGAGTGTACCTTTTTCCCCACATCCTCGCCAACACCTATTGTTGTGTGTATTCTTGATAGTCACCATTCTAATTGGGGTGAGATGGAGTCTTAGGGTAGTTTTGATCTGCATTGCTCTTATTACTAGAGATGTTGAACATTTTTTCATATATCTGTTGATTGCTTGTAGATCTTCTTCTGTGAAGTGTCTGCTCATTTCCTTAGCCCAGTTATTGATTGGGTTATTTGTATTCTTGGTGTGGAGTTTTTTGAGTTCTTTATAGATTCTGGAGATTCGTGCTCTATCTGAAGTGGGTGTGGCAAAGATTTTCTCCCACTCTCTAGGCTCTCTGTTCACATTGTTGATTGTTTCCTTTGCTGAGAAAAATCTTTTTAGTTTGAATCTATCACAATTACTGATTCCTGCTTTAATTTCCTGTGCTTTGGGAATCACAGCATGTGAGAGGAGTAAGAAGGGTCTGTCTGAGATGGGAAGTTGGGAGGGGCTTGGTGATTTCAACTCCATGGTACTGGGGAGTCTGAAATGGCCAGCCACACTTAGAGGGAATCCAAGACCCCACAGTGTCTTCACATCTCAGACTAATGTCACACGTTTTACCCAGGCACAGTAAGAGCCTTACGACACAACTTTGCCTAACAAGTTGGAGCCTGCATTTTCACCTCTCTTCTTGAAGACCTGCTGTAGGAAATTCATGGTTTTCCTTAGTAGAAATTTCCTACAAACCCAGAGGAATTCCTTAGTTCAGTGGTCCAGCTCACATTAGGAGCCAGAGACCCAGAATCACACCACATCCTTCTGCCTCCAGTTGACAACGTCCCGAGGTACCACTGAGAGGAAGAATTTATATGAAATCATCGTCTCTACAGGTAATTTGGAAAAAGATTACTTTTTTTGGTCCTGTTATTGAGGGCTTATATTTTATTTGTAATGCATCCTAATTGTCTATTCTTTTACTGTAGCACAGTATCAAAGGGTTGACTAAACCATAGGATAGCTACAATAAAAAACAACATTTATTGAGCATTCACAAGGTACAAAATGTGATTTTTAGTTCCTAAGTTTTTTGCTAAGTGTCTCCTCTCTGTTAATTTTCTCAATATCCCCTACATGATGCATACTAACATAATCATCCTCATTTAACAGAAAAGAAAACTGAGTATCAGAGAGATTATATAATTTGCCCTATGCCTCACAGCTACTAAGCAACAATATGCTGAGATTTAAACTGTAAGTCTTTCTGCTCAGAGACTGCATCTTTACCTGCTGAGCTCTTAGCCTCAAAGATTTAAAAATGAATATCCCTGAGGTACCAGTGATCATGGATGGTAAGTAATTTGAAACATTATCATATGATAAAAATTCAATTTTTAAAAGAATAGACAAAAACGTCATATGAATTATACTGATGAACTAAGAGATTTTAAAGATGCTGTAGTCCTACTGCCAGCCATTTTGAGATTTTCCTATCTTAGCCCACACAGCCCTCTCTCCCAGGTGTAAATTCACTCTCTCTGGTCATTAGAAGAAAAGTTTGCATGGGATGGATTAAGTGGATCAAAGCTAGGGTCCTCATCTAATTATCCCCTCTCAACTTCATCCCATCTATTCCAGTGAAAGGCTATTCTTTCTGGCAGGTCTTCTTGAGTTCATCAGCTCAATTAGGTCTGTGATCACAGTTTTCTGGCTGTCTGGAGTGCCCTCCATAAACAATTTGGCTGTATAAATTATGAATCATAAGTTACATTTCTGGTCACAACATCTTTCTGAATCAATAAGGGAATGTGGTTGAATTTGCATGTCAATGAAATTAAGCAGATGGATGGGGACATCAGAGTCGTCAAGTGTGTGATTCCTACCTGGATGTCTCTTGGGGCTAGCTAGCTTGTACACAGTCTTTTGTTTTGTTTTGTTTTTTTCTTTTGCAGTGCTGAGGAGTGAACCCAGGGCCTTGTGCTTGAAAGGCAAGCACTCTACCAACTGAGCTATATCCCCAGCCCATGTACACAGCCTTTTGTTAAGAAGAGAATGAAAGATAACAACCAACCACAGAAACAGAGTTCCCTGGGATAAAAGACATGAGCCCTTAGACTCGTGACCAAAGGCCCTCACTCAATAGCAATGGTTCATTCTCTCCTAACACATCAAGATTTGCCTTCAGCTGGAAGCTCTGGACCCTGAAGCAACTGTCTCTCTCAATCTTGGTCCTATCCATAGTGTCAACTGACCCAGGCCCTGGAGAGAGGCGAGCACCCATCTACACCTATAGGACTATTATGGAACCTTCACACTCACTAGAGTTTGAGGCACAGAGTCCTTTTACTAGTACCCAAAAAGAATGTGTGTGTGTGTGTGTGTGTGTGTGTGTGTGTGTGTGTGTGTGTTTGTGTTAATAGGAATGTTTGGCATAGATAGACTGGATTAATTTTATATTAACTATTTTTATCAGTTCGAATGTAACTATAATGTAAATAATTGAAATGACTACCTGGCATTGACCTTTCCTGGCCATATCCAAGATGGTGGAGTCTAGAAAAATCATTCAAGAGTGATTCAGGTAGTCTCAGACTCCCTGTAACTTTTCTCTTCTCCCATCTTTCTTATCACTTTATTTACACTACTTCTTCCAAATCCACTCTTCAGCATTTATGCTGAGAGTGTACCACATCCAAGCTTTATGTATTTGTCTGCAATTTATAATTATGTTGTATATAAAATTCTAGTAATCCCTTTTGGAGCACCTAGCAGACATTTCACTGGTTGTTGATTGGAGGAATCAATGCTTTTGAGATATTCAGTGAATAAGAGATTGACTAAATGCTGAGAACAAAGAAGAAACACAACCACAAAACTTCAGTGTGTACATGAAAAAATGGAACACCTATCCCTCAGCACATGCAAACAAATGCATGAATATCACCTAAATTGTGCCCACAGAACTCAGGTTGTAAAATTACATGGTAAGATGAGATAAGGAGGGCTCTTCCCAGCGTGCAGGTGGGAAACCTGAGGCCAGGTGCAATCATGATTGACTGAGCTTTTTCCACTTAGTTCCATTGCCTTTTAAAATCAACCCAAAACATCCATGAAACAACTTTATACTGAATCACTCAAAAAATTGAAAGCAATCCATTGTGATTCCTCATTTCTGTTTCATGATCAAGTATTTCTGTGTCTGCAGGAAAAGTGGAAGTGTAAAATCAATTAGGAAGGATAGCGACCACTGCAAGCCCGGAGCAGGGAGAATTTTTTCACTCTGACTGCAAGGTAAACTCATTATGCCTTGATGAGGTGTTTTGTTTTCTTTCAACCCTCGAATTTAATACATGCAAAAAAAAATGGTTTTGAGTATAAAATAATAGTCAACACACCATAAAGCTGAGAGATGAGAGGAAAGGAGTAAAAAAATTAATATTTATGGTTTCTTAATAGATGTTTTTAAAAATTCAGAAGTGACATTTTAAAAGACTGACTTCTAAGATAAAGAAAATGAATTCAGAAGGCTTGGGTGGGTGATCATGCCTACACTACTGAGTACGTGGCAAACTGCCACAACAAGTCTAGTGTGCCCTCCCTGCCTGATCTGGGGCTAGCATTCTCATTCAGACCAGAGGAACATGAGCAATTTAGATGGTAGCCAGTGGTATTTAACCTAGTGCAGTAAGCCGAATGACAACCCCCAAAAGTGTCTCTGTCTGAATCCCCAGAACCTGTGCATTTGCTACTTGATAAGGCAGAAGGGACTTTGCAGATACTATTAAGGATCTTGATATGGGGAGAGTCTCTTGAATTGTCCAGATGGATCCAATATAATCACAGTGGTCTTCACAAGAAGGAGGCAGGAGGATCAATGTAGAAGATGAAGGGAAGCTGTGGTTCCTGTGGTGTGGCCATCAGCCAAGGAATGCAAGCAGCCTTTGGAGGCTGCAAGAGGCAGGAATGGATTCTCCCTGGAAACCTTGGGCACACCCAGCCCAACCAGAACTTTGATTTTAGCCTCCTAAGACTTACTTCAGACTTCTAAATGTCAGAGAATAAATTTGTGGTTTCTATAGTACTAGGGATGGATATCAGAGGTACTTTAACCACTGAGCCACATACCCCAGCCCTTTTTATTTTTCCTTTGGAGGCAGGGTCTCATTAAGTTGCTTAGGGCCTTGCTAAGTTGCTGAGCCTGACCTTGAACTTGTGATCCTCCTGCCTCAGCCTCCCAAGTCACTGAGATTATGGGTGTGCACCACTGGGTCCACCTAAATTTGTGTTTTTTAAACCACTACATTTATGGTGTTTTCTTACAGCAACAACAGGAGACTGGAATAGCAAAGGAGGGAGGCTAGTCTTTTCCGAGTCAATACACTTGCCTTTTCATTTCAGCTTCGTCACCAAATGGCAATGTGACTTTGGGTATGTCATCAAATCTCTCTACATTTGGGTTTTCTTGGAAATATAATACGTTGGGGAAAGAGAAAAGAACTTGAAAACTGGTGATATGTAATTTGGATTTGTTCTATTTGATGTGTTTTCTTGTAGTGTTAAAAAATATCTACTGTCACTAACTTTTAAATTTCAAGAATATACACATAATACATGTAGGATTGTACAAATGGTGTGAATCTACGTTTTGTACAACCATAGAAACGAAAAGTTGTACCCCATTTGTATACAATGAATCAAAATGTAGTCTGTAAAAAAATTAAAAAACAACCAAAAACTATTAGTTATGTATAGACTTATATGTGTCACATTTTCACAACAGATAATAAAATATTATACTATATTTAAGTAAGAAGAAATATAAAAACTGAAGAGATTTACCTTTTATTTGCCTTCCATTCTTAATTTACATGGCATTTTTGCCCAGACAAAGCCACCTGATGTCTATTTCTAGAGGACCTGTAGCTGCTAGATCCTGTGTCATAGACAATAATTCTTAATAAATCTCTTTAACTTTTAGAGAGAAAAAAAAGAATACACCCAAAAATATGTGTCTTTGGAAATATGAAGAGCTGGCAAAACTATTTACCCTCATGGTAATAATCTTCCAGTACTAACCTTCCACTGTCCCACCTAGCCAGTGTTCTGCTACCTGTATGGTCCTATAAGTCCAGATTTTAAAAATTTGTGCTTATTACCTCTGAACAGGAGGATTAGTTCCTACATTCTGTAATTTTGTCATTATTTTGCATCAACAGTCAGAAACCATAAAGTAACGCAGATCACAAGGAGATACTATGCCCTGGTAGGTAGAATTCCAGAATGTTGCCACCAAGATTCTTCACTATGAATATGATTGTGTGACAAAAGGATTTTGCAAATGCAGTTAGACATTATCAAGCATTTGACTTTCAGTAAGTCAAACCAGAAATCGTCCTAGTGATTTCTAATCACACAAGTCTTTCAAAACCAGAGAGTTCTCTGGCTGGTAGCAGAAGACACTGTAAGAAGATTTATGGCGGGGAACGGATATGGAGAGTGGTGGCTGGTTTTGGAGATGGAGGGATACACGTGCAGGGACAGAGGGCCGCTGCCCTGAGGAGCCAAGATGACCTTGGCAGACAGTCAACAAGGAACCTAAGCCCAGGGAAATGGATTCTCTCCCAGGCCTCAGAAAAGACGCCAACTGTCAAGTCTGATTTGTGCCTCCTGAGACCCTAAGCAGATAACCTCGTTGAGCTCCCTGTAATGCTGACCTACAGAACTCTGAGCTAGTGAGTGGGTATTGTTTAAAGCTGATAAATCCGGGGTACCATATCATAGCAGCAACAACAGAAAACTAAAATATATTGTAGAAGTTCTAATAAAGAAAAATTTTACCCTCGCTACCCAGATGGAGAGAAGGAAGAATATGTCAACTAGGGGAATCTGGCTGTCTCGCAAGAGGTTTCTCTGAGTGGAATTTATTACACTGGGGAACTGGCCATATTCCAGTGTCTGAAGTATCACTCTTGTAGGCTCAGAAGCATGTTTTCTTTCATATTCCCAGAGTCAGTGGAAGACTCACATTAACCTAGCTCAAAATATGGATGTATAAAACCAAAATACCAGGTGATGACTCACTGTGACCTATATAACACCCAAAAGAATTAAAATACAAATTGCAACATAAGTATCATGGTCATTTGGAAAATAGAATTGTAATTTCCCTTAAAAACAATACTTTGATTAATCTTTTTACAGTTAAAGCTTGGGTGAAGTATTATAAATTTCTCAAACTAGATTTCCTGGGACAAAGCATGAGCACATATTTAAGGCTTTTAAAACACAATGCCAAATTGTTTTCCAGAAAAAAAATTACCTCATTAGATTTTTTTAAATAGAGGGATTCTTTTCTTACTCATATAAATTAAGTCTTTTATCAATTCCTTCCTTGGTGGAATCTTAGAAAATATTACTCCAAGGGTCACATATTCATTCCTAGCTATTCTTCCCCAAATTTGATGGATTTTACTTTTCCCATGTAAATGTTTAATCCATCTGGAATTCATTTTACCATATGGTGTTAGATAGGGCTAGACCCTGTTTTTTCCAAATTTTTAGCCAGCTCTACCAATACCATTTATAGAATAAATCAAGAACATCTTGAGACCTAACATCTCAAAGTTCACACAAACAGTATGATTGACATTTGAGTATTTTCCCTCAATGGTGGTGCCCGTGAATGTCATATGCTCAGTATCCTCATGCATTCTCTCTCCTTCTACTAAAAACTGCTCCAAGGAAAGATTCTTATCATTCATCCTCAATAAAGCATTGATACTGATAATTCATTCAATATCCAAGTATTGAATACCTTCTACAGACCAGCCTCTAAGCTGGGCTGTGAAGCATCAGGACTTACTCAGTCACAGAGTTTACTTTAGGGCACTATCTTAGCTTAATGGTGGGACACACAATTAAAAACAGTAAGAGTTGGTGCAATAATAGTATTAACATTTGCAACTGCTTATTGAGTTCTTATTATGTACCTCTCACTGAACTAAGAACATCATTTTATTTCAGAACAGTGTAAGCACAGTGCAGATTGGAAGGTGTTGCCACCCAGTCTTCCTTTATGAGTGACTAAAGGAGCAAGTATTTCAAAAGTTGAGATTGACTTTCATAGTGCCATTTTTAGCCACCAGCCCTGCAGAATATATAAAATCACAACAAAAGGAAATTGGAGTCAATAGGATAAGAGAAATCAGTAGGTCATCCCTGCTAATGAGCCCCTGCCTTGTGTGCCCCACAGCGGGAAAACACTGACTGGACCAGGATGACTATGTGGAATTCAGAGAATTGGCCTTGGTTTCTATGGAGCCTTCAGGGTATGATAGGAGTGCCCCATGAGTGTGGGCTGAGGACCATCTCTGCTTCCAGTGTGGATGCGGTATTGGGTGATTGGGTTACTGAGAGAAGACAACAATAATGGGAAAACAGGAATAAAATCAGAGGAAAGGTTAACATTTCAGTTCTGTAACATTTCAGTGCTGCTGACAAGGTGGCCATGGCATTCGGGTAGAACTATCTAGAAGGCGCCAGTAGGAATAGTTTTTAAAAGGCGGAGCTGGACTGGAGGTGGAAACTGTAGCACTGTTATCCATCCCAACTGAGCGTGTAAGGAAATAAGGGAGGAGCAAGACCAAAGCACAGGAAATGCAAAAATTAAAGAAAGTAGAGAAAAGGTTCTTTCAAAGCAATGGAAACAGGCACATCAGAGAAATATTTTCTAAATAATGAGAAATAGGCTGTCAAGAAAATATATGGAAGTGAAAACAATCCAGTAAGAAAATAACCAAAAAAGTTTGTGCTAAGGCATTTTATTATCCATATGAAAAAACTAACTTTATACATTTGTAAAACTAAATTTCAAGAGGATTAAAAATTGAAATATGGAAGTCACCACTTAAGAATTTGTAGAAAGAAAGAAAATGGCTTAATGAATTCTGAGTACCAGATACAAAAAAAGGACTACAACAAAACAGATACAAAAACACTAACAAAGATCGGTAAGTTTGTCACAACAAAATTAAAAATACGCTCTCAAAAAATAAAAAGGCAAGCCCAAGACTGGAAAAAGATATATTTAATGTGTGTATCCCATAAATCATAAGTATCCAAAATACATAAAGAACTCTCCCTCTCCAACGCACACAAAATCAAATACGTCTAAGAAATCCAATTGAAAAATGGTCAAAAGACACAGGCAGAAAATTCATAGATAAGAAAATTTAAATCACTAATGAACATTTTTAAAAAATCAAACTTCAGTGAACTGAACAGTTAAAGCAATAATAAGATACTATTTCACATCCATCAGATTGGCCCAACTATAAAGCAATGACAGCGTCAACTCTCTCCAAGGATATAAAGCAGGACTTTTTGATCTAACACCACTGGCTTGTATAGCCAGATAATTCTTTCTTGGGGAGGGGGGATCTCCTGTGCACTCTAGGATATTTAGCAGCACCTATCTAACCTCTTCCCCCTAGATGACAGTAGAACCCCATCACCATTTGTGACAACTAAAAATGCCCCCATGTGTTACCAAATGTCAACTCTAGGGCAAAATTCCCCACATCTGTTGAAAATCGCCAATGTCAAGTACTGTTGGTGGGAGGAATGTAAGTTGTTTCAGATTTAAGATGTAACCTGGCAGTGACTCCTGAAGCCAAAGATGTGCAGTCTGTGATGCTATCAGGTGCTCTCTGGGGATACTCTCCCATGCTCAGGGACAGGCTCGAAACAGCTACAGCATCCGTTAAACACTAAGGATTAGGGAACAATTTAAATATGGGTCAAGGGCAGTAGACAAATTGTGCTAGATTCTTCAATGCAATGTCATGCCAAATAAAATAAAACCCAGATGAGTTTGAACAATAATTATCAACAGTTAAATCTCACGAAAATAGCTCAAAAGGACAAAGCCTGCAGAACAGCAGGTCCATGGTGCCATCTATGTCTGGCTTGAAAACATGGAAAAGAGCTACACATGGCATTCAGGTAGAACTATCTAGAAGGTGCCAGAATGGTTTCCAAAAGACAGCGCTGGACTGGAGGTGGAAATGTAAGGACACACACAAGTTTAGTAAAACAGGTTTGGGGACAAGTGATATTTGAATGATTTCAAAGGCAAAGGGGAAGCCATCATTTTGCTCCACAGGTCAGCATGGGTGTCAGAGCCAGAGTCACGGACACTGGGCCTGAACGTGGCTCACCTTGTTGGTTAGGGCAGCAGCCAGGCCTGCAGCTTCTCTGAGTACAGCCTTTGGTGGGTGTGCTGCACCATGATACCGGCTTCTTCTATGTCGCCCTCGGGTGGTGAGAGCCTATGTGTGTTCCAGCCTGTCCTTATTGTGCCCCTTTCATCTTCTGAGCTGTCAGCCCCCAACCTCCAGTGACTTCAGGCCCACCACCAGGGGTGGAGACAGTGGTCCTTCGCTTCTTCCGCAGCTCCTACAAGCATATAAAATCTAATCCCCATCATAAATCCCATTTTCCATATCATTCAGGGGGGTTCGACTTCCCTGCTGGAACACTAAGTGGTACAATATGTTTGAATGTTGAGTAATAGATAGAGGGTAGTGAGGGTCTCTGGGGAGGCAGGAGGAAAATGGACTGGCCGTGATCCACCAAGGTCTTCAGTGTGATTTATGGAATAAATTAGAAATCTGTTCATGATTTCTTTGTTGTAGTAAATTATAAAATTGCATACATTATGGTGAATTATAAAATTCAAGTTGTCTTAAGCAGATTGCTGCCGACACAATAAATGAATGAACACATGTACCACAATGGGCATCTCACTGAACCTCTCATTTTTCATTTATCTGCAGAATAATAGGATTAAGCAATACTTACATGCCTTCCAGGTTAAAAATTCCTTGGACTCCACCAGTACAATCTATTGATTGACAGCACTTCAGGAAATAGCATAACTATTTTCAAATATTTGAAGACCATCATGGAAGATGGTGGTTTGTCATTGATTTGCTGTGTTGTTTTTGAGAATAATAAGAAATAATTTCCCACCAATTAAAATCACCCACCAAAGGAATAAAATGAGTTTAGAAGTAATGCATTCATTCTTCTGAAACAATGCTGTAGAAGATAACTGAGTATTTTTCATGGGGCTACATAAGGACTTAGCAACCTGGGAGAGAGATCAAGCTGCCTCACTGAACTAGAATTGTATGTTATTGTATAAATATTTCCCATGTAAACTGTTAGCATAGATGGTTAGAAAAGAATAGTTCAGGTCCAATTTTTTTTTCAGTTATAACAGATATAGCATTACAGTTTGTAATAGTTGATCAGGGCATAAGCAATTTCTTGCTTTTTAATTTGAACATGCAGCCAGAAATAAATAGCACACAGTATGTGTAATGCAATCTTAAAAGTGTTTTATTGGAACAATGCTTAGACCTCATACAAGGACATGAAAAAAATAAGAAATGTAAATGAACTTGATGTCAGACTGATGAAGCAAGTCTCTAGAGATCCTTGGAAGTTAGAATGGATTTTAAAATTCATTATGATTGAATTATAAAATAAATGAAAACCAGCAGGGTTAAACATGAGGTTGATGGGGGCAGAAAGTTCTCTGGATACCCATGGCAGGGAGCAAGCAAGTTCAAGTTCACTTCTAGGGCAAGGAGGGATTTTCTTCCAGCTTCTTCTCATTCGGTGTTTACTCTATCTCAGGCACAGAAGTGGTCACTTGAAATACCAAGCCAAAAAGACCATGTTGACTATTCATAAACTCATGCTTTCTAGGGAGAGGCACATGTACAACTGAGTGAAAATAATAATAGTAACAATAATAATAAATTAACAGCTAACATCTATTGAGCACTGACCATGTGCCAGGTACTATCCTAAGTACTTCACATATAGCAACTTATTTCATTCTCCATCAACCACATGAAAAAAGTACTGTTATTATTTCTGTCTTGCAGATACTAGAAGTGAGGCTCAGATGGGTTAAGTAAGTTACTTGGGTAACACAACTTTAGATAGTAGAGCAAGGGTTCCAAATAAAGTTCCAGTCTGTGCTCCTGATAATATACCTCTGATGTTTCAGGGCTAAGAAGTCAGAGATTGCTCCTTTAACAATTTTTACAATTATCCTTATTATTTTTTAATAGCTCTGAAAATACAGATTTTCAATACATAGTAGAAAGAAGAGAGGAATATTCCATAAGATTTAGCACAGATCAATGCATAGACCTGTATGTATCTGATAGTTCAGGTCCCAGAAACTTATCAATGCCAATCGGGTCCATAATCCACTTTATTTATCAGATGTTAAAACTGTGCCAAGTCTTGCTGGAGAGGAGGGAAAGACGGATGAAAGAATTTTCCTGACCATAAGAAACTTACACTCTAACAGGTAAGATAAACCAAGTGCACAAATTATCTCAGTGTAGTGCATAGAACAGAGTAATGGATGCCATAAAGGGGTACAAAGTATCCAAGAAGTGAAGAAAAAAGTGGACTTCCATTCAGCGGGAAGATGAGGAAATCCTTGGTGGAGACAGGGATATGGTGAGTGCCTGGTGGGATTGGATAGGTGGGGAATAACAGGAGTGGAAGCATTCTGACAAAGGAAACAGCAGACTGAAAATGGAGGAGAACCCAAGGAAGCATTCTTAGTCATGACTTAGTCGTGTATGTGACGGGTTGGGGAACGATGAAGATGTGGACCGGGCCACTGTGAAGAGAGAACTCAGAGATGTCCTGGTACAGAGCCTCATTCACCAGGACCAGGTCATATTCATGCCTCTGCTTAGCTATCACATTTCTACCATTTCTGCTTGATATCCCTCTCTCTCTGTCTCTGTTTCTCTCTGCACCTACCCCCTCTTTTCCTTTCTTCTTTCTTTTCTTTATCTCTCTTTTTTGTCCTTCATCTTCCCCTTCTCCTTCTCCTTCTTCTTTTCCTCTCTCTCTCCCTGTTCTTTTCTCTTTCAGATCCAAGAGTACCTAGCTAACAGGGCGACCAAATACCTTCATTGAAATCTTGTACGATTACAATGCTTCTTTATTTTATGTGTAGAAGACATGGAAATCACTCTGAACGAAGATAAAAATAAAACTGTTAAAACTGTTCTGTTTGTGCATGGTTGTGTAAGATATTAAAATGTACACATAACAAAAAAAATGGCATCCTAGAATTTGGTTATTCATTTAATAAATCTTGACTAGGGACAACTGCATATCCACTGTGCAAGAAGTTTGGTGAATTCTGAAGTATCAAAATTCAAAGTATCTTCTGGGTGCTCACAAATAGTAAGGAGCTGGGCACGTGGCACACAACTATAAACCCAGCAGCTCACACCAGCAGCTCGGGAGGCTGAGGCAGGAGGATAACATGTTTGAAGCCAGCCTCAGCAACTTAGTGAGGATCTCACTAACTTAGCAAGACCCTGTCTCAAAATAAAAAATATAAAAGGGGCTGGTAATGTGGCTCAGAGCTAAGTGCCCCTGGTTTCAATACTTGGAACCAGAGAGAGAGAGAGAGAGAGAGAGAGAAACAAATAGTAAGGAAATGAGGTAAAGAAGAGTAGGTAGGCAGATATGAGGTATTTTTCCCCCATAGCTTTATTGAAGTAAAATTGAACTACAATAAAATGCACATATTTGAAGTATGCAGTTTGATCAGTTTTGACATATATGTTACCAATACAATCAATATAGAATGCATTTTCATTACTCTTTTTTTTATTTGAAATCATCCAGACTGTGTTTCCTATATGGTTTACTACATTAGAAATCAATCACCTGCCAATATCACCCTGATACCTAAACCAGACAGAGACACATCGAGGAAAGAAAATTTCAGACCAATATCCTTAATGAACATCGACACAAAAATTCTCAACAAAATTTTAGCAAATCGCATACAAAAATATATTAAAAAGATAGTGCACCACGATCAAGTGGGTTTCATCCCAGGGATGCAAGGTTGGTTCAACATCAGGAAATCAATAAATGTCATTCAGCATATCAACAGACTTAAAGTTATGAATCACATGATTATTTCAATAGATGCAGAAAAAGCATTCGATAAAATACAGCATCCCTTCATGCTCAAAACACTAGAAAAAATTGGGGTAGTGGGAACATTCCTTAACATTATAAAGGCCATCTATGCTAAGCCCATGGCTAATATCATTCTAAATGGTGAAAAACTGAAAGCATTCCCCCTAAAAACTGGAACAAGGCAGGGATGCCCTCTTTCACCACTTCTATTCAACATCGTCCTTGAGACTCTAGCCAGAGCAATTAGACAAACCAAAGAAATTAAAGGGATACGAATTGGAAAAGAAGAACTCAAACTATTCCTGTTCGCTGATGACATGATTATATATTTAGAGGAACCTGGAAATTCCACCAGAAAACTTTTAGAACTCATAAGTGAATTCATTAAAGTCGCAGGTTAGAAGATCAATGCTCATAAATCCAATGCATTTTTCTACATAAGTGATGAATCTTCAGAAAGAGAAATTAGGAAAACTACCCCATTCACAATAGCATCGAAAAAAATAAAATACTTGGGAATCAATCTCACAAAAGAGGTGAAAGACCTCTACAATGAGAACTACAGAACACTAAAGAAAGAAATTAAAGAAAACCTTAGAAGATGGAAAGATCTCCCATGTTATTGGATAGGCAGAATTAATATTGTCAAAATGGCCATACTAACTAAAGTGCTATACCGATTCAATGCAATTCCAATTAAAATCCCAATGATGTACCTTACAGAAATAGAGCAAGCAATCACGAAATTCATCTGGAAGAATAAAAAACCCAGAATAACTAAACAATCCTCAGTAGAAAGAGCGAAGCAGGGGGTATCGCAATACCAGATCTTCAACTCTATTACAAAGCAATAGTAACAAAAAACGGCATGGTATTGGTACCAAAATAGACAGGTAGATCAATGGTACAGAATAGAGGACATGGACACAAACCCAAATAAATACAATTTTCTCACACTAGACAAAGGGGCCAAAAATATGCAAAGGAGAAAAGATAGCCTCTTCAACAAATGGTGCTGGGAAAACTGGAAAACCATATGCAACAGAATGAAATTAAACCCCTATCTCTCACCCTACACAAAACTCAACTCAAAATGGATCAAGGACCTCGGAATCAGACCAGAGACCCTGCATCTTATAGAAGAAAAAGTAGGTCCAAACCTTCAACTTGTTGGCTTAGGATCAGACTTCCTTAACAGGACTCCCATAGCACAAGAAATAAAAGCAAGAATCAACAACTGGGATAAATTCAAACTAAAAAGTTTTCTCTCAGCAAAGGAAACTATCAGTAATGTGAAGAGAGAGTTACAGAGTGGGAGAATATCTTTGCCACTCATACTTCAGATAGAGCGCTAATTTCCAGAATCTATAAAGAACTCAAAAAACTCTACACCAAGAATACAAATAATCCAATCAACAAATGGGCTAAGGAAATGAACAGACACTTCACAGAAGAAGATACACAAGCAATCAACAGATATATGAAAAAATGTTCAACATCTCTAGTAATAAGAGAAATGCAAATCAAAACTACCTTAAGATTTCATCTCACCCCAATTAGAATGGCGATTATCAAGAACACAAGCAACAATAGGTGTTGGTGAGGATGTGGGGAAAAAGGTACACTCAAACATTGCTGGTGGGGTTGCAAATTAGTGCAGCCACTCTGGAAAGCAGTATGGAGATTCCTCAGAAAGCTTGGAATGGAACCACCATTTGACCCAGCTATCCCACTCCTTGGCCTATACCCAAAGGACTTAAAATCAGCATACTACAGAGATACAGCCACATCAATGATCATTGCTGCTCAATTCACCATAGCCAGATTGTGGAACCAACCTAGATGCCCTTCAGTTGATGAATGGATAAAGAAACTGTGGCATATATACACAATGGAATATTAATCTGCCATGAAGAATGATAAAATTATGGCATTAGCAGACAAATGGATGAAATTGGAGAATATCATGCTAAGTGAGATAAGCCCAATCTCAAAAAACTAAAGGACGAATGATCTCGCTGATAAGCAGATGAGGACATATAGTGGAGGGCGGGAGGTGTTAGTGTTAGGGTTAGGGTTAGGTTTAGGGTTAGGGATAAGGAGGGTGGTAAGAATGGAGGAAGGAAGGACTGTATAGAGGGAAAAGAGGGGTGGGAGGGGTGGGGGGAAGGGAAAAAATAACAGAAGGAATCAAACAACATTGCCCTAAGTAAATTTATGATTACACAAATAGTATGCCTTGACTCCATGTACAAATAGAGAAACACCATGTATCCCATTTGTTTACAATAAAAAAAAAGAAAGAAATCAATCACCTTAAGATATCTAGAACCTCACCCCCATATGTCAATCATTTCAAAATTAAGTGGCACACTTATAAATATATCTCAGAGGTCAAAAAAGAAAACACAAGAAAAGTAAATAAAAAGTGCTTTGAACTAAGTGATAATAAAAGCTTAAAATATCAGAATCTTTGGGATGAAATCTTTTGGGATGAATCTTTGGGAAGTTACTCAGATGAACTTTTATATCTTAAAAGTACTTGTATCAGCAAAAATGTACTAGGAAGGAAAAAATAAGTAGGAGCAGAAATATATGAAATAGAGAAGAAATAATATGGCTAAAATTTGATTAAAAAAATAAACAAGTCTAATCAAGTAAAAAGTAAGAACACAAAAATTAATATTAATGGAAAGGGAGTTATCAAAATAACCCTACAGATGCTAAAAATATATTAAAGTAATATTCCAAATGTATACTAACATATGTGATAGCTTAATAACATGACCTATATTAGAGAATGATCCATGTGCTACTGAGAAGAAAAGTGTATTCAGTCCTTGATGGATGAAATATTCTAATATGTCTGTTAAGTCTAAATTATTAATTGTATTTTTTACTTCTATACCTTCTTGATTTAGTTTTTGTTTGGAGGATCTATCCAGTGGTAATAGAGGCATGTCAAAGTCACCTGGTATTATTGTGTTGTGGTCTATTTGATTCTTGAAGTTGAGAAGGATTTGTTTAATGTACATAGATGCTCCAGTGTTTGGGGCATAAATATTTATGATTGTTATGTCTTGTTTACACGATCCATGGAGTGATATGTTTTTTTCCCATCCTTTCACCTTCAGTCTGTGGATGTCTTTGCCTATGTGGTGAGTCTCTTGGAGACAGCATATTTTTGGGTCTTGTTTTTCAATTCAGTCTGCCATTCTGTGTCTTTTGATTGATGAGTTTAGGCAACTAATGTTCAAGGTTATTATTGAGATATGACTTATATACCCAATCGTTTGGGTTTTTTTTCCTAGTTTTTACTTTGAATTAGTTTCTCCTTTGATTGACTATTCCTTTAATGTAGTTCCTCCCTTTACTGGTTTTCACTTTTTTTTCTCATTGTGTATTCATGGAATATCTTGTTGAGAATGTTCTGTAGTACAGGTTTTCTAATTGAAAGTTTTTTTTAACTTTCGTTTATCATGGGAGGTTTTATTTCATTTTCAAATCTGAAGCTTAATTTTGCTGGATATAGGATTCTTGGTTGGTATCCACTTTCTTTCAAAGCTTGGTATGTTATTCCAGGACCTCCTAGCTTTGAGGGTCTGGGTTGAGAAATAAGCTGAGATCCGAATTGGTTTTGTCCATACATAATCTGATATTCTCCTCTCACAGCCTTAAAATTCTATTCTTATTTTGTATGTTAGGCAATTTCATTATAATGTGCCTTCATGTGGATCTGTTGTACTTTTGTATATTTGGGGTCCTGTAAGCCTCTAGTGTTTGATTTTACATTTCATTCTTTAGGTGGGGAAATTTGCTGGTATTATTTATTTGAAAAGATTGTGCATTCCTTTGGTTTGTATCTCTGAGCCTTCATCTATCCAGACAAATCTTACATTTGGTCTTTTCATGTAATCCCATAGTTCTTTGAGTTCTGTTCATGATTTCTTAACATCTTCTCTTTGTGGTCAACTCTATTTTCAAGATTATATATTTTATCTTCATTGCCTGAGGTCCTGTCTTCCAAGTGGTCTAGTCTGTTGGTGATGCTTTCTATTGAATTTTTAATTTGGTTTATTGTTTACTTCATTTCTAGGATTTTTGCCATTTTTTTCAGAATCTCTGCCTCCCTATTGAAGTGATTTTTCGTTTCCTTTATTTTCTCTCTGATTGCATTTCTTATACTGTCCTTTACTTTGCAGATCAGTTTAATTATGTACATTCTAAACTCCTTCTCTGGCATTTCTTCCATTGTGGGGACAATGGATTCTGTTACTATAGTATCTTGGTTTGTTTGGGGTAATTTATGCTTCCACTATGCTCATGGAGGGAGCTGGTGCTCTGGCTGGTACTTCTGGTCTGGCAGTGGCTATGTCCCTGGGGATTTCTTCCTTATTTTATTATATCCAACACCCTGAGTCCCCGATCTGCTTTGAATGTCCAGTTTTAAATTTCAGTAAAATCCCCCACTTTTTTTTTTTTTTTTTTTTTATTCACCCACCTGGCTGAGAAGCTGCCTGTCTGCTTTTCTTGGTTTCACTCCACGGAGCAACCAGGAAAGCGACCTCCTCTATTCTGCCATCTCGAAAACCTAGAAATGAGTTCTTAACACACCAAAGAGGTATACTACAGGACTTCGGAGGGATGCAGGAGGAAAGGGCAGCTGCCTGTGTGATCTGTAGAGCCAAGAAAAATTCACCAGATGGACTAAGAGAGAAGGGCCTCCTTGCAAAGAGCACACCTTGTGTAGAAAAAACACGGAAGGAGAACCTTTCTTATTTGAGGAATAAGAAGTACCTGGAGCCTAAGTTGCAGAAAAAGAAGTGGCAAGGAATGTGACTGTGAGTGTAAATCAGAGCCAGCTAGAAGGCTTGGAACAGTGGCAGGTGAAGGATTTGGGGGCTTGTGTTTGAGGTATCAGAAACCAGTAAAGGAAAGAACAGACAACTCAGTTTTCAGATAGATAACTATGCTGACAACATGAAGCTGAGTTGGACTAGGAAAACAGGTTGGCAACACAAAGTTTAATTAGAAGGTTGTTGGAATAGTACAGAGCAGAGATGACAATGTCTAGGATTTAAAAATGCAAACCAAGCCAGGCATAGTGGTGCATGCCTGTAATCCCAGTGACTCAGGAGACTGAGGCTGGAGGATCATAAGTTCAAAGCCAGCCTCGGCAACTTAGCTGGGCATGTGACTCAGTGGTAAAGTTCCCCTGCTACAAAAAGAAATGCAAATTAACATTTATTGAAAAGTAGTAAATGTCAAGTACAGTGATATTTTAAAAATATGACTGCTGCTCTCAAAAAACAAAAGAAGAATGTGAGCTTTGAACTAATCTGTAAGTAATGGTGAACCAAGGTGAGCATCCTGGGATGGGCAAGCAGGAAATTTTTTGAGGTTTCTGGAGTGGGAGAACGGCCATATATGGACACAACTTACCAAGATAGGGAAGACAGAAGGATGGTTTGGGGAAAAGATAATGGGTTCATCTCTGCATATTTTTTTAGTACACAATTGATAAATACTTTTGAAACTAATTGAGGCAGAATTGAGTGACCCAGTTATTCAAAAAAGCATATAACATTCAAACATCTCCAACTCCTTTAAATTATCATTTGATAAGCCAATCCCAACAAACCAAAGGCCAAATGTTCTCTCTGATATGTGAATGCTAACATACAATAAGAGGGGTGGGAGAATAGACGTTCACTGGACTAGACAAACGGGAATAAGGGGGGTGGGGGGATAGGAATAGGAAAGACAGTAGAATGAATTGGACAGAACTTTCCTAGGCTCACAGATGAATATACGACCAGTATAATTCTGCATCATGTTCAACCACAAGAATGGGATCCTAAATAGAATAAGTTATACTCCATGTATGTACAATATGTCAAAGTACATTCTACTGTCATGTATAAGTACATTCTACTGTCATGTATAGCTAAACAGAACAAATAAAATTAAACATTATCTTTTTAAACTAAAATAAATAAATAATCATTTGACCATTAGAATATCATATTCTGGCAATCAGTAACCCTAGACCTAATCTTACAGCAAAATTTCTCAGGCACTCAGATGCCAAGTGACTGCACTAATTTCCCACTTCATGTTGAAGAATCTAACTATCTAGTTTTCTTTTTCCCCGGGAATTAAGTCTGTTTTAGTAACCTTTGGAGTCCTTCCTTTCTCTAAAATATAGGTTGTAGAAATAGTGCAAACAAAAGATAAGAAAAACTGAGATGAAGTGGAGGACTATGAACTAGAAAAGAATGGAGTTAAATCATTTAAAAGGCAGATTCAATTGGCCTTGGGAACTAATGGAGAATATCGAGAAATGTGAAAGAAATAGACTCAAAATGTTTTTGAGGTTTCTGACTTAGATGAGTGTGTTAACAGAAGAACAATTTATCTAAATGCAGATTAATTTGAAGTAACTTTGGGCTAGGAAGAAAAATATTGAGTATTAGTTTGGGTCACATTGACCTTAAGATGTTTTAGGACCAACACAGTGTCTAAGAGAAACACCCACAACTGAGACATAAATTGAGAAATATAAATTAAAAGACCATTTAGGTGGTACATGAAATTATTGGCTTGGGTCAACATAACCAAAGAAGGAATGTAACCATGTGTCTGAGAGACAGATCATGAAGAATACAGTATTTGAAGAAATACTTGCAAAAAAAAAAAAAGATATATCCAACAAGATTTTAAAGTGCATAGAAATGCAGGGGGGAAACAGTAATAAGGAAGTCAAGGGAGAAGAAGAGCTTCAAGGAGGAAGGAAAAGCAAACACAGCCTGATGTCTTGGCCCATCAATCAGTCAAGACCAAGGAGGGATTGCTGGATTTTTTAGCAGTTGCGGGTTTTCCAGGGTCTTCCATGAGAGGCAACTGCAGAGTAGTGAAATGAGGTTACACTGAATCCAGGAGAAAACTGTAGTAATAAATTGCAATCTCCGGTGGAGACCTTTCTTTCAAGAATCTGGCTAAAAAAGAAGGTAAGGGGGGAGGGGGAATGTTTCAAAGGGCATCAAATTCAGAGTAGCATATCAGAAACACTGCTTTGCAAGTCAGTTTGCTTTTCTCTCTTTTTCCTTTAGGCCCTGTCTGTAAAGTACCTTTGTCTGTACTTATGAAGAAATTTCTGAATTGGAGATTGCTATAAAATGCATGTGAGACTCAACTATCATCATTTCAATCATATAAGTTAATCTCACAGTCATCTCATTGACTCCCATATAACCAAATTTACTGGAGCCCTAAATTCATGTTCACCTTGCATTTAGTCAATATGTTGTGAGTTTATTCACATGAAATACCTGTTTGGAGGGTCGTTAAATAAAATATCCAGAAACACAATAATAACCAAAAGTTACTTTATCATTTTGATTCATTGTACACAAATGGGGTACAACTTTCATTTCTCTGGTTGTACACAAAGTAGAATCACACCATTAGTGTAATCATACATGTACATAGGGTAATGACATTTGTCTCATTCTATTATCTTTTCTTCCCCCCACCCCCTCCCCACCCTCATTTTCCTCTGCACAATCCATCCTTCCTCCATTCTTGCCTCTGCCTTCCCATTAATCATCATCATCCATTTATCAGAGAAATTATTTGACTTTTGGTTTTTGGGATTGGCTTTTTTCAGTTAGCATGATATTCTCCAACTCCATCCATTTCCTGCAAATGCCATAATTTTATTCTTCTTTATGGCTGAATAATATTCCATTGTGTATATATACCACAGTTTCTTTATCCATTCATCTATTGAAGTGCATCTAATTTGGTTTCACAATCTAGCTATTGTGAATTGAGCTGCTATAAATGCTGATGTAGTTGCTTTACTGTAATATGCTGATTTTAAGTCCTTTGGGTATAGGCCAAGGAGTGGGATAGCTGGGTCAAATAGTGGTTCCATTCCAAGTTTTCTAAGGAATCTCCACACAGTTTTCCAGAGCGGCCGCACCAATTTTCAATTCCACCAGCAATGTATGAGTGTGTACCTTTTTCCCCACATCCTTGCCAACACCTATTGTTGCTTGTATTCTTGATAATCGCCATTCTAATTGGGGTGAGATGGAATCTTAGGGTAGTTTTGATTTGCATTTCTCTTATTGCTAGAGATGTTGAACATTTTTTCATATACCTGTGATTGCTTGTAGATATTCTTCTGTGAGACGTCTGCTCATTTCCTTAGCCCAGTTATCGATTGGGTTATTTGTATTCTTGGTGTAGAGTTTTTTGAGTTCTTTATAGATTCTGGAGATTAGTGCTCTATCTGAAGTGCGTTTTTTCTGAAATTTACAGCAAGTCAGGTACTCCTCTAAGTACTTTGATTTTGCTGATGTCTACCTCTTCTCATAAGAGGAGAGGTGAGTCCTGCTTCTTATCTCCATGTCACAGAGGCACTGTCTCTTCCTCACATCACCCAGGGAATAAGTGGCAGCTGTGGCTCAAACCCAGACGATGCCAGAGTCCCAGTTTTACCCACCACGCCATCTGGACTCTCCCTCGTCACTGTGACCATCAATACCTGCAGAGTCATCGCAGAAGATGGTGTCTCATTTGTCTACTTTTGTCTTCACTGACATTCAGGAGTTTATTTCTCCCTCCTGAATTCTACTTGCACAAAGGATAGCTAAGTCATTCACGTAATTATACCAGCATTCAGACAAATTCAAACTTGGATATGTTTATCCCTGTGTTTGAGAAGGTTCCTTAGCTACTCCAGCTCACTCTCCAACTGGGAACCGAGGAAAGATCCAACTGGCATGAGGAGGTCGTGGCCCTGAGGCCTTTGGGCAAGGTACGGAACTGGGAGCTTTTACAATGGTTCCTGACGGTCAACGTTAGAACTGAGATCCAGGGGAAATGCAAAATTTATTTCACACGAAAGCCATCCAAGATATTTATAGAAAAAAAAACATTGTGAAGGACAAAACTCTTCCTTCAGACTTGAGATCCAAATGTTGAGAATTCTTCAAAAATAAGAATAAAACAAAGGAGAAGCTACTTCTCCCTCAGCTCATATTAAATGGACAGGTCACAGTTTGCAGCATGATTGCACACATATTTTTTTAATTTCCTTATTATGAGCTACACAGTTAACAACACAAAATTATATGAGGTCAAAAAAATAAATGAAGCAATGTGAGGCTCTCCAACAAAAACTGGAACAATAGACAAAGAAAGTGATACATGGATATGATGATGAGAAGAGAGGTTAAAAGCTTCCTCCTCATTCTAAAATGTATAGTGCATCAAGAAACATGGATATTCCTATAATCATCTACAGATACACCATTTAAACTAATTTGCAAAACTGACATCAAATGAGCATTGAACGAGATCTAATCTAAATATACATTAGCTCCTTCCCATTAAGTGCTCAGAATCAGGTAAATAAAGAAAATCATTTACTCTTTCTAACTCCAAGAACTATATATCTACTTGACAGGACTTTATGGTAAACATTTTGGGTACAGTCTAAGTATACTAATTGGAAAAAGAGGGAACAAATATATGTTATGAGCTTTTGTGTGTCTTACTGTGGACTAGGAGATTCATATATACTGTCTCATTATTCCTCAGGGTATTGCTCTCTGGAAAGTCATACAATCACTTTTCGATTTGCAAAAACAAAAACAAAAAACTGAGACTCAGAGTTAAATAACTGGGCCAAGTTCAACAAGAAAGTAGAAAAACTGAGATTGGAACACAGTTCTGTCTGGTTCCAAAGTTCCTTGCCCTCTCTGAGTAATAAAAACTATGACCTCTCAAAATTTGAAAGTAATAGAAATATAGAAATCAAATAATAGATATTAAATAGTAAAAAGAACTCATCCTTACAAAAAGTACATAAATTTCTATGATGTGCATGCTTCACATTAAAAAATGAAATAATCCTTTGGATAAAAACTAGTTTGCATATAGAAATATAATTTATCTAGTGATAGCCTATGAGAACCAATGCACAATTATTTTAAAAAGAAATACTCAAGAGCTGGGTACAGTGGCACACACATGTAATCCCAGTAATATGAGAGTCTGAGTCAAGAGGATCACAAGTTCAAGGCCAGCCTCAGCAACTTAGTGAAACCCTAAACAATTTAGCAAGATGCTTAACAACTTAGCAAGACCCTTAAAAAAACTGGGGATGTAGCTCAGTGGTCAAGTACCCCTGGCTTCAATTCCCCAGCACCAAAACAATGAAAAATAAAAGAGAGAGAGACTGATTTTCCAAAAGACTACTTTGTTCTAAAATGTGATTTATACAGGGAAAACTGAATATATGAAATTCTTAATAGAAGAATATCCATTGATTAGTCTAAAAATGGAATTTTACTTATCATTTAAAATAGTAATTTTATTTTCTTATGTTGTCATTGTATATTGAACATAAGGTAAAGAAAGAAATTCTCAATAGAAATCGTACATTAATTAGGAATGCATATTGCACATAACAAAGTCCCAGTTAAACAATAAATGAAGTTTGTTAGCTCACATGATGAAAAAGATATGAAATATAACTGGCTTCAAACAAGTTTGACCCAGGGACTCAAAAACATCCCCCAGAAACCAGTTCCTAAGCATCTCTCTGCTCTGCTCCCTGCCTAATCCTATCAGGCTCCCCTTGAAGCCTTTCCTACCTGTAGCAATGACTTCCACAGATACAACCTTCACAGCCTCACCTCACACTCTTGTGGAGAAAACTGATGATCTCCTCTTAGAGTTTCTACCGAGGAGAGACAAAGCTATTTTTCTCTTTTAAAAAAACTCCTATATTATCCCACATTTCATTGGTTCTGGTTGAACACCCAGATGCACCACTATCAGGGATAAAATGTGGTAATTCATGAGCCTCCAGGAGAGCTATCCCTGATGAGGACACGTGAACTTGGAATTGGGAAGGGCTCATTGCTGGAAAGAGAACTCAGGATACAATGAAGATGAGAAAAGGTGCTTGGTGTCCTCCCAATCGAAATGTCCAGTACCAACTGAAAGACTTCTGTGCAAGAGAATGACATGAACACAGTTGACCTCACGGGTTGAAATAATGTCCATGACAAGGAAAACTATAGTAATTTTATTAGATTATAGGTATTGACTGATCACTAATTTAGAAGATGAGCACTTTATCTGTTCTTAATTAAACCTTGATAGTACATAGGAGGCAAGTGTTTTTATTACATTCATACTCTACTGATGAGAAAACTGAGACTCAGACTATTTAACTAACTAATCTCCAAAATTTATAAAGAACTTACAAAACTTTACACCAAAAATACAAAGAACCCATCAATAAATGGGCCAAGGAACTGACCAGACACTTTACAGAAGAAGACATACAGGTGATCAACAAATACATGAAAAAGTGTTCAACATCTCTAGTAATTAGAGAAATGCAAATTAAAATAACTCTAAGATTTCATCTTACTCCAATTAGAATGGCTATTATCAAAAACACAAACAATAATAGGTGTTGGTATAGATGTGGGGGGAAAGGCACACTTGTAGGTTGCTGGTGGAGTTGCAAATTGGTGCAGCCACTCTGGAAAGCAGTAAGGAGATTCCTCAGAAAACTTGGAATGAACCCACCTTTTGACCCAGTTATCCCACTCCTCAGTTTATGCTCAGAGGACTTAAAATTAGCATACTACACACATTAATGTTTATAGCAGCTCAATTCACAATAGCTAAACTGTGGAACCAACCTAGATGCCCTTCATACCCAAGAAACTGTGGTATATATACACAATGAAATATTCAGTCATAAAGAAGAATAAAATTATGGCATTTGCAGATAAATGGATGGAATTGGAGAATATCAAGCTAAGTGAAATAAGCCAAGCCCCAAAAACTAGACAGAATGATTTCTCTGATAAGTGGATGAGGATACATAATGGGGTGGGGTGTGAGAGAAGAATAGAGGAACTTTAGATTACTTAGAGGGAAATGGGGTGGAGGGTAGGAAAGATGGTGGAATGAGATAGACATCATTACCCTATGTACATGTATGATATGGTATCAATCTACATCATGCACAACCATAGAAACAAAAAGTTGTACCCCATTTGTGTATAGTGAATTAAAATGCAGTCTGTATAAATAAAAAACAAATAAATTTACAAATTAAAAAAATAAAAATTTTTTTAAAAAAAGGATAAAAGCCTGCACCCTCTGTAAACTACAGTCACCACCTAGAGGACTGAAGTTCTGAAGGACACAGCTAGCCAGAACACAGCTAAGGCTTGAGCGATTCAATGTGTAGTCTGCACTCATCACACGTGAATGTCAGGTTACCCACGGAGGGACTGTGCTGGGTGCTGAGTTACAGAAAAGCTACCTTGTGACTTCAACCTGCAGAGTGCCACCCCCTCAAGACTGCTCATGGTGCCTCAAACTTACCAAAGCCTTCCTGCTTCTAGGCATTTACACACAACCATCTTCCCACTTCCTCTCCACCCATAAGTCTCCTCTCTTCCTGAATTTCCTCATCCTTAACAACCAGGACCCATCACTCATCATCTGATACATAAACCCTGGGCTCCTCTGACACTTTGCCAATGCTGGTCACCACAATTCAAGGTTGTTAATCCTAGCTGAGTTCTCAGTGCTCCCTAAGGTCACCCTGAGTCTCTGCCATTTCTCTCTTCCTGCAATTACCCTTTCCAGCCCTTACCACTCTCCTCAGATCTTTGACTCTTCCATCTTCTGTTACTGAATGCAATCCACTTCATCCAGTTCTTCATGAGAAAATAGAAACCATTCAACAGTCATTTACTCAAGTGTACTCCTAGCCCCAACCCTGGCTCCATCCTGTGTGATTGGTCCCAGAATCTCACATTTACTATAAAACTTCCTTCTGAATCCAACTGGGCACACCTGGTTCATGCTCTTAAGAAACTAGAATTGAAACTAAGGAAATACAAACTTCCTTTTAAATGGAGGAAGAGATCATGAGATTTTAGAGTCACACTACAGCCATTGTCAACGCTAGGTATGTATAATAGATTAAGTCAATATGCTTAAATAGAGAAGAAACCCGTGGAAATTTAGAGGGGGAAAAAAAGATGAGAGTTTAAAGGAAGTTTCTGTGTGAGTTTTCTAGGACTTTTCATTTCCTGGTTTCAGGCACTTTCTAAGTTTCAGATAATGCCTTCATTTCCTTGGAGACATCGTGTGATATTGGATCTGCTCTACTGATTTTGGTTTGTTTCTGTCACTTCTACTAAAAAATTGTAAATATAGAATATTTAGCTTGTAATTATTTCTGAAATTGTTTCTCTTCTTTCCATCTCCACTGCCAGATTCTGGTCCAAACCATCATCATCACTTATCTGAACAACTGTAATGACCATCGAACTGGTTTACTTATACACCCTGTGCACCATCAAGATTATTGGAGAACATTTAATTCTACTCTATGAAAGTTTTCAATGGTTTTCCTTTGTTAAAAAGCAAAGAACTTAACAAAGACCAAACACACCCACTTATCTAGCTTCTAAATATGAACAGGCTCATTTGACAGTAGGCTTATCACTACTCCTTGCCCTTTAACCACTTCAGAACTCACCCAGTCTGTTCTGTGAGATCTTCACTCATTCTGCTCCCTCTGCCTGACATGCTTTTCACTGACTAAATCTATTCATCCTTCAGAATTTGCATCAAATGACATTTATAATCACAAGTCTTCATTCGATTATGTTTTAAGATCTGCCTGCCCTAATGAGATGTAAGATTCGTAGGTGAGTGGCCTGTTTTTCATCATCATTGTCTTCATGGTATCTGGTCCATGGCAGGAAATCAACGTCTATTTGTGGTATCAAGGTATGAGTGAAGTACAGATCCAAGACCTGTGGCCTGCATAGCGTTACTGAAAGGAGACAGTACTGAAGAAACAATGAAATGAATGAAATACTAGAAGATAACTTTTCAGATATGAATTAAAATCAAATGGAGGGGCTGGGGAGATAGTTCAGTTGGTAGAGTGCTTGCCTTGTAAGCACAAGGCCCTGGGTTCGATCCCCAGCACCCAAAAAAAAAAAAAAAAAGAATTTATATATATATATATAATAAATGTTTCAGCAAACAAAATTTAAGACAAGAACATTACTACTTTCCCAATAACTAATATTATTTTGGGGGCTGGGGAGATAGCTCAGACGGTAGAGTGCTTGCCTTGTAAGCACAAGGCCCTGGGTTCGATCCCCAGCACCCAAAAAAAAAAAAAAACAAAAAAACTAATATTATTTTGAAGGTTTAAAGCAATGCAATAAAACAAGAAAGAAAAACAAAATGTTCAAGAAATATCGGGAACAAATTATTAGTATTTGCAACATGCTATTGTCTGCCTACAACAGCAAAATAATTGATGTATAAGAGAAATTAGAACCAATAATAAATTTCAGTAAAATAATCACATATCAAATATGTAACAAACAATGTTTAGAAAATGTTTTCACAATAGTAACCATAAAAAAATAATTTGCTTGGGAACAAATTTCTCAAGCAAAAGTAGTATCTACATGAGGGAAAAGATCACTTTACAAAGGGACTATTAAAAAGGAAAGTTAAGTAATATTGTGTTCTTGGTGGAGAGGAGAAGAACAACCACAACAATAAAAATAGTTTTGGGTATTGTTTTGTTTTTGTTTTTTAGTGCTTCCCATATGCCAGAATCTACTAAAAACTTATAAATATTACATCATTTATTCCTTAAAAAATCCCTTGAGGCAGTTTAATAATTATTTCCATTTTGAAGATGAGAAAAGACTTAATTTTTTTAAAGTGGTACACAAAATACTGACCAAGACAGATCATATTCTTATCCATAAAACAAATATCATCACATTTGAAAGAATTAAATTATACAAAGGCCTCTGACCATACAGAATTAAACTGGAAATAAATAACAGTACTACCCAGGAAATCCCCAAATATTTCAAAATTAAATAGTGTGCTTCTAAATAGCTCATGGGTCAAAGCAGGAGTCACAAGACAAATTAGGTATTTTAGATTGAGTCACTCTATCACGTGAATGGAATTCAACTCAACCAGTACGTAGAGGAAAACACAAGACATTAAATCATACATTAGAAAACAAAAAGGTTCTCAAATAAGAAATCTAAACTCCACCTTTAGAACCTAGAAATTGAGCCAAGCACAGCGACACACGCCTGTAATCCCAGATATTGGGGAGGCTGAGGCAGGAGGATCGCAAATTCAAAGCCAACCTCAGCAACGGCAAGGCACTAAGCAACTCAGTGAGACCCTAACTCTAAATAAAATACACAATAAGGCTGGGGATGTGGCTCAGTGGTCATGTGCCCCTGAATTCAATCCCTGGTATCAAAAACAAACACTAGAAATTAAAGGACAAAATAAGTCCCCAAAAAACAGATGTAAAGATAATAAATATAAAAAGTCATTATTAAAATTGAAAATAGGGGCTGGGGATGTAGCTCAGTTGGTAGAGTGCTTACCTTGCAAGCACAAGGTCCTAGGTTCAATCCTCAGCACTGCAAAAATAAATAAATAAATAAATAAAATTGAAAATACGAAAAAAATCAATGAATCCAAAAGTTAGGTCTTTGAAAATATCAATAATAATTATAAACTTCAAGGAGAATGATCAATATACAGAGATAAAAACAACATCAATATCAAAAGTAAAAGGGGAGGCACCGGTACAGATCCTAGAGACATTAAAAGAATAGTAAAAGAATATTGTGAAAAGTTTTGTGCACATGAATTTAACAACTTAGATGAAATGAACAAATTCATTGAAAGATATACAGAACCCAAGCTCCCTGAAGCATAAATAATCTGAATATTCCTACACTTAACTTTTAAAAATAAACTTGCAGCTTAACGTCTTCCTTAAGAATCAGCCTCATTACCACTGTGTCCCTGTGGTCCTTAAGCCTGAGAAAACTGTATGGTCATGGGGTTATATTTTCTTGTATTTATTTCTTTGTTTATTTATGTGATTGTTTTTCAGTACTGGGGATTGAACCCAGGGGTATTTAACCACTGAGCCATATCTCCAGCCCTTTTTTATATTTTATTTAGAAAATAGGCTCTCACTGAATTGCTTAGAGCCGCACTAATTTGCTGAGGGTGGCTTTGAACTCGAGATGCTCCTGCCCAAGCCTCCTGAGTCCTTGGGATTATAGGTGTGCACTACCATGCCTGGCTACAATCATGGTCCTGAGGCTCCTGAGACTGGCCCCTGGAATCCATGCCTGCATTCCTATGTGGCCTCGTGGCCAGTACCCAGCACATAGAATGAATTCATATCCAGTGCAAGCCCGGTATAGACCTTTCTTGTTCATACTTGGTGAAAGGACAACCAAAACCTGACAGAATCCAGCAAAGTGATAGCTGTAGGTGGCAATGTATTTTCTGGAAAAGGCAAGTTTACAAAAGAAACAGCAGAGAAAAAAGGCTTAAAGTACTTCCCCAAAGAAAGGACACATTACACAGACAGCATTACAGGAGATGGAAAAACCAACACAGAGTGATAACTGTAGTTTGGAGAATTTTCATAATAGTCTGAAAGCAATGAGGGCCTGGAGTCCTGGTTGTACACGGACGACTTCCAGTATCATGCAGACACCTGGGAACACTTGCTGAGCACAGGACAGCGTGTCTGTTGTCTTGGAGCTCTCCACCTACAGTGACTTAGTTTCTTGCAAGTGATGTATAGCCAAGGCTTCATCTGAAAGCAGGGTGTGGATCACCATAAGAGGTGACAAGGACAACCATCCGGGATTACCTGCCTCCTGTGTGGTGAACTACATCACATGCCAACGCCAGAGATCCAGGGTTGGACTCAGAAGAAAGAAATCCACATGGCATAGAGTGTTGCTTTTCTTGTACTGGACTAGCTCAGATGTGGGGTAAGCAGCGTGGAGTCAAGAACCAGACTCTGGGAGTTGGGTGGAAGGCATGTGGCGAGCAGCCTGAAACTCATTTATTGTGGGAGCAACTATACATTTTATAGGTTTCTTGCCCAATCACAATGTGCCACAGGGGATCAGACCTCCAGGTTCCTATATGGGTTCCCTTGGTAACATTGGGTCAATTTGGGGCAGTTGTGTACTTTCGTAGGTGGCCAAATCGGAACACTCCTCCCCACAGGTTTTCCTGTTGGGCCTGTATGTGCGAAGGTTTTCCTTACACACTTGAGATGTTCACCGCTGCCAACCAAAAATCAGGATTTCTCCCAACAATAGAGATCATCTCTGCCTGTCTTTAGAACATCAAGAAAAACTTCAACCCTGAAATGAGGAGAAAACATGAAGTTATGCAGTAAGACTCAAGAGAGGTTCAAGATACAGAAAGGGTGGTAGGGAGTATTGAACACCTTAAGTGTGACAAAGAGCCTTGGCTCATTCAGGTTGATCATGCATTGTTCACCTGTACAAATGCTGGTTGGGAATAAGTTGGAGCTGCTAAATTTTGCACGACTCTTCCTTTTGGTCTACTGAAAATCACAATTGGAGCTCACCAAAGTGACTGTGTCTTCCATAAATTGCTACTGGTTTGCAAGTACTGTTAAAAATAAATAAATAAATAAATATGTAGACTGCAAAAGACCAGCTCCCTCTAGAAGCACATTGTCCAATCAGGTCCTCTATACAATACAGCTTGCCTGGCTTATTTCTTCATACTTTAAGAAGCAAGTGCTTCCATGGAAATATATAAACACATACATAAATCTTTCCCCAAAGAAAAGTCCTCACCCCCTGTTTAATTATGGTACTTGCTCCCTTAACTTGAAGGCAGATATTCTCTTTTACTGAGATTTGAAACTTGCCCACATTGTCCAGTTCTTTTCTTGCCCCAAACTTCTATTCCTCTAAGTCAGATCCCTGGATATCTGGGTAAGAAAAATCAAATATAGAAGAAGAATTTTAGGGTTACAATTAGCAAAATCATTGCCAAGTTTTGGGTGAAAATATGTGGCTGTGTTCATGGAAATGGATGTTGAAAGTATTCAAGGAGGAAGAAAAAAAATCATTTTTTATTTTGGCTGAACCTATAGTTATGAATGAATTTACCAGAGACTGAATTCAGTATTCTAGTTTAGGCAGCTAGGGGTGAGTAATGAATACGTGGACTCAGGGTCAACGACAAGTTGAAATTGCTTGGTAGAAGAAAATGAAAGAAATTCTAATATTGAGAAAACAGACATGCAGGAGTAAACAAATTATATGTTACAATTCACCATCTCTGACCAAAAGGATACTCTTCTCTAAATAAAAAATTAAGACCTTAAATTTGGGGGCTCACACAAGTATTTTTTTTTAATGAAAAAGACTAGAACAGCAAATATCTGAACTCAAAGCACATAGTAAAAACATTCTGTTTTGTGAGAGCTTTGTTCTAATTATATAGTCAAGCATGTGTGATATGTATTTATAGACATGTGGAGGCTGGTATGTATGCATGCAAATATAATTTTTATATATCGATTCACATTGTAAGATGTATATCTCAAAAATATTTGAGAGTTGCTTCTCTAGTTGGCTTACCCATGACCTGGGACACACAGGATAGCACTAGCAAGAAGAAATTCTTCTGAAAATCAGCTCCATTCTGGAGACTTCCTGAAAGACAATGGAAGAGAGTAAAAGCTGAATTAGTGTGTCGTATTCATGTAACCTGGAGAGAAGGGTGACCTGATAGAGGGATCTATACCAATTCATGATTAACAACACCAAGAGTGGCCAGGAGTGGAGACAAACAGTGGATCCCCTGTGGGGTAAATGCTGGGCAATTTCCCAAAAATCTACCACAGGAAGAGGGGTAGAATCCATGGGGAGGGGAGAGTGTGAATATCCCCTCCTGGTGTGATCGCCAAATGTTGGGGAGATGAAGCACAGGAGTAGTGTTGTGTTGTAAGAATGCTCCCCCTCACCATCCAAGGAAGAAAGTCGATAATGTCCAGATCTGAAACTTAATTTAAAAAAAAAAAAAAAAAGAACCAGGCAAATAAAACAACTGAAAGTTCAGATTCCTCAGGACTGGAGTCAGGTTGAATCACTCTGACAAATCATTTTAACCACGCAAGGCATTGACTTTCAGGAAGCTGCCCAACATTTACCCCATTATCGTATACTACTAGGAAGAAAGTAAATTGATGCACAGTTTTAGAAAGTAACTTAGTAATTTTTATCCAAAACCATAAATTAGGAGCCAAGGATAGAGCACTTGCCTAATATGTGCAAATCCCTGGGTTTAATTATCAACACCCCCAAAATAATAAATGTATAAATTACTCAAACCTTTGCCTAGCTGGTTCTATTAATCTCAGAGAAAACCACTCAAAGAAAGCAATAAGAAAGAAAAATACAGCCCTGACTACTGATATCTGTCGCCACCAGTTAAGTTGAGTTTCTCTGCTGTGAATTTACAGAACATCAACATCAGATAAAAACTCTCCATGATAAGACCACTCTATAATCATGCCTGACAGAGATAAAAAAATAAAGACACTGTGCAACCACAAAAATGACAAAATGTCCTCATCACAGCTTAACAAAAGAGAAGGTTGCCTCTTCTCCAAATAAAAATTCTACCTGTGATTTGTTCATCCTGCCACTGCAATAAAGATAATGAAGATAAACAATCCTGGAACTGCTTTGCTTGCTGTCAGTGCTCAATCCAGAACACAACCCAACTTCCATGACATGTCTTCAGATCATCTAATCCAGGCCCAAATCTTTCAGCAAGTCTCTCCTAACTTCCTTTTATGAAATATCCCTTGGTTTCCTATAGTATGTATCACATGAAAGTACTAGTCAAGATGAAGCAAAGAGAAACTGACTTATCCCAATGGGGCTAAATTAATTAATTAATAGAACTTGATTTATCCTAATGCCTCAGGGCATTAGATCTTAATTTTCTCATGGAGCCTTATACTGAGAAGGGCTGCATCATTTTATTAAACTTAGCAATAATCCAAGGAAGGAAGAATTATTATCACTCCCATCTTATAGCAGAGAGACAGGCACAGTGGTAAGGTAAGTAGACTACAGTCTAAGGACTTGAACCCAGGCAATCTGGCAGAGGTGTGTCCTTGATGCTCTTCAGCTTCCACCAAAATGCTGCCATAATCAATTTAGTTATCTGGGGTCAAAACCTGGTGTTACTTATTTAAATGCCACCATGGCTTTTTGTATTCAACCAGAGCACCAAGAAGGGCAAATCATCTCTTACCTCTAACCTCTTCTTTCTAGACTCACTGCCACTGTGCTCATTCAAATCTTCATTATCTCTCCTAAACTGAGGCAGAAATAAGTCACCTCTGATACCTAACACAGTCACCTCCTATAATGCAGCAGGAATTCCTAAAGGAGGTCTTTCCTGAATACAGCCTTGATCATGGTCACCTCCTACAATGCAGCAGGAATTCCTAAAGGAGGTCTTTCCTGAATACAGCCTTGATCATGCAGTTCCTGGCAGATAGATAGACAGATGATAGATAGATAGATAGATAGATAGATAGATAGATAGATAGATAGATATTTTAAAAACACTAATCTCTACCATTACTCATTAGAATCTTCCAACTGTTGGCAGCTGCCATCTATTTTCCAACCCTGTTTTCCAGTAACCTTCCTTCAACCTAGACAACTCGAACCATTTATCATTTCCTGAACAAGTCCTAAATTTTCTTATCTTGATGCCTTTGTTCACACTGTCTCTAATCTATCTACTGCCTGTAATCAAAATCCTACCCAAGCTTGATCCAACTCAGTGTCAATCTCCAAGGCAAATGTGGTTCAGTGAAAAAACAATAACAGTCATTCCCAAAACTCTCTCCCCAGCCTCCAACACACTCCTGCTCTCTTAGTAAAGAAGTCAAGTTCAGTTTTCTCTATGCTCCTATGCTTCTTCACTTATGTTTGTTTGCAGGAATTATTACACTGTCTTACACAGTAGTTATTTTTGCTTAATTGTCCTATAAGGTCATAATATCCTTGAGAACACAAAATATTTTATTAATTTTGATTCATGCCATGAAGTCTAAAAGTTATCAAAAAATGAATTAAACAAAGTGAACATTCACATGTCAAAAGTCCTGTGGTCATGACTTTCCAAAAGTCCTGTAGTCATGCTGCTGAAAATTTGGAAATTGAATGGAAGAGACTGCATACAAATTTTTAGGCTCCAAGAGAAAATTTGGGACTAGGAGTTCTCTCAAAAAAAGAATAAAGATTGTTTTTCTTCTTCAGGGATAATAATTTGAAGTTAAGAAGTTGCCTGTATTCAAATGATACTACTTCCCTTTCTCTTTCCATACTTGGCCATAGCATTTATGAGTTGGGTCCACCATCCACAATATGGAACACTGCAGACAGGCTACTGGTTCACCTGACGTCCAGTCCATGTGCGTGTGCCTTTGTCTCTAGTACCCATTCTTGTTTTGAAGAGTGCGAGTCTTGGTTGCAGGACTAGTTTCACTCTACCAAACTGTTGCAGGTCATAAAGAGTTCTAAGTGGTTCAAGGTTGCTTACTTCAACTGACCATAGGGAAGGACAGTGCTAGTGCCCAGGAGCTAGGAACAGAGTCTGCATAAATGTATGACAGACACCTCTCCTGTTTGGAAACTTTAAAAAAAAAAAAATCATTTGTTTTCCGAAGAGTGCATTTCCCTTTAAGGAAGTCCTTAGCTAATGAGAGAAATTAACTTATTTCTCACATTTGTAGCCAATTTCTAGCCTGAAATGCTTTTTTCTTAATCTCCTGTATTTTTTTCTTTAAGGAATACACTAAAATTTTTTTATTTTTTTTAATTTGGGCAATAAAAATATTTCCAAAAGAGATAACACTAACACTATATGCTCAATGTTTCACCTCCCATTATCACTTCTCTGCCCATTGTTGTTTCTGGAAAATCAAGAAGTCAAGGGATCTGTCACAAAATCAAGAGGGTGTGATTGAAATTAGCCATATAACTGGACACCACACATGGCTGGCCTGCCTAACATACAATGGGAATTATTTTGTGTTCTCCTAACTCCCTTGGGTCCCAGAAAAGGGATATATGAAGGAAAGTCGGAAAAGAACAACAAAATTATTAAGGAGCTGTGAAGTTGATTTATGGGGCACATTAAGAGTACTAAGTACATGTGGCTTGGCTAAACAATAACCGACTGAAGACAAGATGAATATCTATGAGTTAAAGAGAACGTAATTGCTGACAAAAAAGACAGAGAGGGTGCTGTCCTGGAGGTGATAAGACCATACTCACTGCCTTTATTTGCCCCATTTTTAAATATAGGGAGTCGGGGGTTGCTTTATATGTCAATGTTGTGTTACAGAAGTAAGTTCCAACATTTTCTGGAATGTTTCATAAGTACGAGAAAGACAAAATAATTGCGAAGACAACAACTTAATGTTTTCCCTTTATAAAATATAGGACAGCTCCAACATGTTCTGGGGAGGAGTACTGATGGCTAATAAGGCTGTCGATCAATTAACAGCCTACCTGAGACAGAAAAGGCAGAAATGACCCTCTAGTGTTATATCTGGAAGGAGGGAAAAGGAAGAGAGGAAGAGTCAAAGCGGGAAAATTAAGTGGACCAAATTCCTTGCAGTTCGTAACCCCACACAGTTACCATCCTAGTTGGTTACCAAGCCCAGGAACTGAGCAAGTTTTTCCAAAAAGGTCTCCCCTGACTTCCCCAGAGATCTCAACTGCCACATAGTCTATTTCAAAAAAGAAAAGATCACCATCAATATTGTAACTTTTAAACTCTTCGTACCAAGAAAGATGGAGAGAGCTGCATGGCAGAAACAGGTGGGTGAGGCTGCTAGGACCAATTTAGCCTCTGCTGTTGCTAAAGGACAAAGAGCCTCCAGTTCTTATCTCACTTTATGCAGGGCAGTGACAAGTGACAAAGATTAAAGTGAGGTCTGCAGTTTATCCCCAAAGGTCCAAGAACAGCTAATCATTTGCCTGTCCCCAAAGTAGATGGCAGGATATTAGAATGGATACAGCACACTCCCTGTCCTCAAGGGTCTCCCCAGTTGGACAGGCAAGAAGACCCAGAGACACACCTGTAATGATTAAGCGATATCAGGAGGAAGCAAGACCTCATCCATGTCAGCATGTGATGTGGTTCTTAGATGGTTTTACCCTCAATTTACAATTGTTTTAAGATGAAGAACCTGACCCAGGAGCATTTATAGCAGATGATTGAATGGCTACATATTGTTTTGCTTTCTTCTAAAAGAGTAACCCCTTCTTTCCTATGGAACTGTTCTCCCTTCCCATTCCAACCACGCCTGTTAGGGAATCCCCAGACCTCACCTTCTTTGTCTCCATGGATCAGTCCATGGTGGGTGCAAAAACTCCATTTTGCATCATTCTAATTTGTAGACATCTAGGGAAAGAGACATTCCTTCTGGGGTGTCAAGTTCACAAAATAAGAAATTCGAAAGGACCATGCTCTCCTGATATTAAAGAAGTAGTCTTATGTTTTAACAACACAGAGAAACAGTGAGGATTGATAGAGGGGATCCTGTCTGTCTTCAAGTCCCTGATCCTAGTGGCCTCTGAGGCCATTCCCATTTAGTTACTATGCAAAATACATTGAAGTCCTCTTTTAGCCAAAACTCATTTGTGTTTGGTTTCCATTACTCATAGTCAAGAGTCCTGAGTGGCATCTTACATTAGCAGTGTCTTGACATCCCTGTCTTGAAGTTACAACTTTCTTTCTCATTCTTCCCCTTTCTAACATCGATGTTGCCAATTTCTCCTAGTTCTGGTTTAGTCTACTCAGACTCTGAAACTTAGCCATTGCTCTTAGCGTCCCATCAGCCATGTTTCTACTTGCTCCCTGTCTAGTTTTCCAGAAAGCCAGCTGTCATTGCACAGTGCATTTAAAGGCTATCTATCAACAGCCAAGGAGTGGGTCAAGAGTAGGACCTGGCAAGCTATACTTTTAAAAACTTACATTCTGGTGGTTTTTTTCTTTTTCTTCTTCTTACAGACTGCATTTTGATTCATTATACACAAATGGGGTACATCATTTCATTTCTAAGGTTGTACACTACATAACTTTAGATTATGTAGAAGGAAATGAGAGGGAAGGGGTATGAAAAATGGTGGAATGTGACAGACATCATTACCCTATGTATGATTACACAAATGGTGTGTCTACATCGTGTACATTCCACTCAGACATGAAAATGAACTGTTCTACCTCTGCTTAAACTTTGAGTACTGCACAGTCTCATTTTCCTCGAAGAAAGCAGACTTGTTGGAGGCTTGGAAGTGCATCACAGCAGTTCCAAGCTGTAGAGAGCTATCCTGAAGGGGCTGGAGGTGACTTCATCAACTGGGGGGCTTTGCGGGGACAAGCCTGGTCCTTTAACAAGCTGCCTTTGATTTCCTTTGTAGATAGATGATGTAGAGGCAATTTGTTTCTTTTAAAGTCTAGAGTTACATCACAGCTGTATAATTTTTCTTATAAAGACTCTTTCCAACACAGTTACCCTCAAAGGAGCTGGGCATAGTTTTCCCAAGGGCCGCAGCAAAGTTGGAGTACAGGGGGGAAATTGTTTTAAATCCTTCAAGTAATGTCACCTTTGGGGCAATAAAACTGCTCTCTCTTTCTCCTGAGAGATGACAAGCATTTCACAGCAGCCATTTTTTTGAAAGTGGTTGCCAGGTGGGAGAGGTATTCCATGACTGAAGAATCTGCCAAGTCAAGCAAGTCTCTCCCTTTGCTCCTTCCCTGCTTCGCTGAGGTTTTGACATTGGCTAAGTTGAACCAAACTTTCAAAGACTCTTGGACTTTAGATGTGCTGTTTTGCAATTGGCATGATCCAGCAGGTGTTTCCAAGCTTTCCTTTACCAAGAGGAAAGCTTTTTTCCGTCATCGATTTGTATTTTATTGTGTTTTACTTTTATTTCTACCAAACCCATGGAACTCGGGGCATAAGACTTAGTGAAACTTGGAATGACTAGAGTCAAAAGAATTTTGCCATTTGGCCAATAGCATCCATCCCCCACTCCAACAGAGATTCTTTACTTTTCTGTTTTAACTTTTTCCCCACTTTTGCGCGTTCTCCTCTCCCCTTTCCTCCTTCCCTCCTCAACACATTCAAGGAGTGCCCCAAACGGTGACAAACTCGCATGTGCTTTCCTTATGACTAAACCCCTGGGCCTCTCGCCAATCCCCCACAGATGGCCCCAAACTTCAGGCATCCCGTTAAAAGGGCCCCACGTTTGCAGTCCTGGTTGGAACACTCAGGGTGGAGGAGGGTGATGGGGAGTGGCGGTGTCTTCGTCCTGGGGGAAGGTGAAGCAACTTCCAGGAGGAAACGGGCGTTTCCTTCCCACGCGCTAGCGAGCCCTGGGTCTTGGCCTCGGGGCTCCACCCAGCCCCTCCCCGCGCTCTGGGAAAAGCCAGTCGCCACACACAGGCACACGCAGGCCCGGCGCCGCGCCCTAAGGAGAGCAGCCTTAGGGCCAATTGCCATGACAACCCCGCGGTTCCTTCCACTTCCCCACCCAACCGATTTCCCCCTCCTCCCTGCGCTTCAGCCAACCCGCTTGTGCGCGTCCCAGGAGCGCACTATAAAACCTGCGCCGGTGGCGCTTGCGGCTCAGCCGGACCTGGGGGGAGGCGGGCAGTGCCAATCTACAGCCAGCAAAGTCTCGTCTTGGAAACGCGGGAGGAAAAAGCCTGAGCATGCACAGAGTGCAGAGCATGAGCCTCTTTGTGCGAAAGAGGTGCCTTTGCCTGGCCTTCCTACTCCATCTCCTGGGTCAGGTAAGTGGTGCAGCCCTAAGATGCCCCTGGTTACTTTACCCTCCCGGACAGCCCCTGCTCGGTCCCTGGGCTCTTTCTGCCTTTGGATATCCCTGCTGAGGGGTTTCTTCTGGTCTCATCACTTTCCCTAGGTCTCTGCGACTCAGCGCTGTCCCTCCCCGTGCCCACGCCAGTGCCCCGAGACGCCACCGACCTGCGCCCCGGGGGTGCGCGCTGTGCTGGACGGTTGCTCCTGCTGTCTAGTGTGCGCCCGCCAGCGCGGAGAGAGCTGCTCTGAGCTGAAGCCGTGCGACCAGAGCAGCGGACTCTACTGCGACCGCAGCGCCGACCCCAGCAACCAGACTGGCATCTGCATGGGTAACCTGCCCCCTCTGTCACTTGACTTCTTCTCTCCCATGCTAGCAGGAGCTGTTTCCTCCCTCCTCTCCTCTTTTTCCCCTTCCCAAAGAGTGATAAGCAGATAATAATAATGCAATAAGTGATGTTTATGGAGCACTTCAGCTTGCCATGTAAGGTCTGAGGGCGCTTGGGACTTTGGGGAGCTCCAGAAGCTAGAGAGAAAACCTGCCCACGGAGGTGAGAAGCTTTCATCACTTGCGTCCCTAGAGAAGAATCTAAATGGACTGGTCGATGGGGAACAAAGTACAGTTAAGGACCAGTGAAATCATTTCCTTTGGACATTTCCAGGGGGACAGTTTGGGGATGATGGAAGTCTGGTCTTACTCACGGGCTTACAGTTCCCCAGCTGCAGCCCGACAGGTTTGTTTTCACACCTGTAATTGTCCTATTTAAGCCAAAGCAGCTCCCAGTCTCCTGGGAGGACTATGTAAACCTTGCCTGGGCAGCGTTTAAAAAAAAAAAAAAAAAAAAAAAAATTCAGGCAACTAGCCAATCCTGGCTTGTGAAATTTAATCAATCAGGGGTTCGATTTCCCACGTGGTGTGGCCACCATACTCCGTGGTTGTCTCTGCCTTTCTGGTTACCAGGGAAGTTGCTTTACAGTTTTTTCTCTAAGCTAATTTATTCACTAGCTTCAGTATCAAGGAATCTTAATGTCCTTTATTTGACCAGTTAATAACCTATTTGGAGAATATAAACTGCATTTTCTTCCTTTTTAAGTCTAAAAATGTGCTGAAGTAGAAGAATCAAAGATGGTTCTTGCAAAATAACTGTCATTGGGAACAACAGTTTGTCAAGGACAACTCACATTTTCTCTTCCTTTTGTTCTATCTTAATGAAATATTTTGGGGGGCAAACAATCTCTAAAAGCAGTAGAGAATCTTTCAGAAGCCATATATCCGTCAACTTATTTATATTGGCAACACTGAGTTTGCAGTGTTTACACACCACTTTCCCCATTCAAAAGGACTAGATGGATGTGGCAGAACTCGATGGTCTTGGTGGTTTCCTCTTGCTCTGGGAGATCTTCATGAAGACATCTCTCTCCTGGAGATGCATAAGAAACCAGATCACTCGAAGTAGAAAAGGAATGACTTTGGAATGTGTCCTCCAAATTTGACAGAGCTCTTTCAGTGCCTTGTGTTATTGTTTTTGTCTCTGTTTTCCCCTCTGTCTTGCTTCCACAATATTCTAGTGCTAGAAGGAGACAACTGTGTGTTTGATGGGGTAATTTATCGCAGCGGAGAGAAGTTTGAGCCAAACTGCCAATACCACTGCACCTGCAGAGACGGGCAGATCGGCTGTGTGCCCCGCTGTCAGCTGGACGTGCTACTGCCTGGCCCAGACTGCCCAGCTCCCAGAAAAGTCGCAGTGCCTGGAGAGTGCTGCGAAAAGTGGACCTGTGGCCCAAATGAGAAGGGGACATTGGGAGGCCTTGCCCTTCCAGGTGAGCCAGTCAGAATTCACAGCACAGGGTGAATGCAAGCACAAATCACGTGCCATTGTTTGGATTTGGGATGAGAAGCTGGCCTTGGTTTCTGGCCATTCTGCTGTAGATTCCAGATTGCATCCTCTCTTTAAGTCCAAGCTAAGTTACTAAAGTGTGCACACAACTTTTCCTAAAGAGGACGTGAAAAATTCAGTCGCTATTTTTTTTTTTTGTCTTATGACTACTATTTGCATTTTAGTCCATTCATCCAACTTGGCCCTTATTAGCACTACAAAGATAAAAGTAAGAATCCTCCTTTTCTGGATTCTGCATACCATCTATGCTCTCTTGGAACCAGCCTCCCTAAGGAATGCTACTCCTCCTGATGCAGTGGTCTCAGAGAAATGCCATCTTTCCAGATGCTGTAGGAAGGGTCAAGTGACATTTCAGGAACTTTGTTTTGCATTTCTTGTTATTTTCTTATAAATTACATAGTTTGGGGGGGAGAATCTCAAGAGACAGTAGAGAATATTTTAGGAGCCATTAATCAACCAGATTATTTATATTGGCAGAATCTACAGTCTTGCAGTATTTCGAGGTCAGAAATTATCAGCCATGCCTCACAGATAGGAAAACTACTGTGCAGAAGAGATCTACCCCAAGCCATGTATATTAAGTGTTGAGATAGAACTGTTTGTAACCAGAGTCTAGGGTGTGTGCGTGTGTGTGTGTGCATGTGTGTATCTCCCAGAACCCAAACAACCAGTTCTACCTCCCCAAAGCAAAGTATTGCTTTTATCACTATTTACTTAGCCAGTTCTACGTACTCATCACAATTAAAACTTTATCATGATCCTTTTTACGTACAAAATCACATGCTAGAAACCCACAACTTAGGAATAGTTACCAATGCTGTAATGTTCTACAGTATTAAATTGGTAAACTTTTAAAAGACAAGTAGTCCTAAGTTTCTTAAGGTCTGGTTGGACAGTTATTCCAGAGATTTCTTGAAGTCTTACAATGTGGCAGATATGATGCTGCCTAGGAGGGTTTACAAATAATTTCAGTACTGTGCTTTGGAAGCACCAGTGTTTATTAGGTACAAATCTGAATAAGATCCACTTTGTAATGTTGACTGAAAGGAGCACTTTGCAATCCCTACATTTTCCCCAAGATAGCTGTCTTTCTTTATCCATCCCATAGCCTACAGGCCAGAAGCTACAGTGGGAGTTGAAGTCTCTGACTCGAGTATCAACTGCATTGAGCAGACCACAGAGTGGAGTGCATGTTCCAAGAGCTGTGGAATGGGTCTTTCCACCCGGGTCACCAATAGGAATCGTCAGTGTGAGATGGTGAAGCAGACTCGGCTCTGCATGGTGCGGCCCTGTGAACAAGAGCCTGAGCAACCAACAGATAAGGTAGGAGCCTGGAGGAAAACTGCCACCATGAAAGCAGTGGTCTTGCCTCCTCAGAACCTGGGCTTCAGCAAGTCACTTGTGATATTAGTTGACTCACGTTGGCTCTAGCTGGGCATTAATCCCAGAGAAAAGGCAGAGAGGTTCCTGAATGTGGACCAGGTAACTTCTTTTTTCCCCTTTTTAATGTATTTAAATACCCCCAAGCAACCCTCAGCAGATCTACAGGAAAAGAGAGAAGCACTAGACAACTGTAATACTTTCCCCAATAGAAAGTCACCTAGCAGATTCCATTCCAATCCTGGAGAAAATTCACTACTAGTTGTGCTAGTTATCTAGCACAACTGATTTGAGAGAGCTCAGCTCTGACTGCAGTTTCCTTCACCCCTTAGGATCAATCAGCATGAAACACCTGGGTTGAGGCTATGTCTGCTTATTCTTCCCCAAAATCTCCAGACCCTACCTGGAACGCATGGTGTGCATTATCAACTATTGTTGATGAATACATGAATGAGTGTCTGGGAATTACTGTTGGTATTTTTTAAAGCCTGGTGGAAACACTACACTTGCCTTCATAAGGCAACATGTGAGCCAAGTCAAACAGTGCATTTCTTTCCTTTTTTTGTTGGAATTCTATCAGCTCAGTGTGTTAACTCTGAGTATAAGGCATGCAGATCAGAAGCTCTGATTGGTTCATGATGACATCACAGGCCTTGTTACCAGAGCCCTACATCAGACAAATGCAATACCTAATTTGAACCATTATATGGACAAACCTAGCACCAAAATAAAACAGCCCCCAGAAATTCAAGACTGACATATTTCTGTACAGAGGCAAGATCATCTAATGCTTAAGGCACCATTCTAGAGCCAGACAGCTTGGCTTAAAATCTGCTTTTAGCATGAATTAGCTGTGTGATCTTGGGCAATTTCCTTAACCTCTCAGTCTGAATTCCTTCCCCCATATAATGGGTCATTGAAATTATCTACCTCAAAGTTGTCAGGAGGATTAAGAAGAATGAATCTGCCTAGTGCTGAGCATAGATTAAATACTCTATTAACACTAGACATCATTACATAAAATTTCAACTTTACTGATGAAATAAGAATCCCTAGTGGTTTCATTAGTTGTATGACTATTTAGCTATATGATTTTTTGAGGTCCATTCTAATGTTATATTGCTTCTATCACTTCAGAAAGAATACCTAAAAACATCTTTTCTAGAAAAGTATACCCTAGAAGATGCATCTCCCCACACTCAGGAAACATACATGTAACAATCATGTATGTTTAACCCACACAAGAAGTCATGCATTCACACACACACATGCATACACACACACACACTACTCCACAGGAATGTTGTGGGCCTCTCTGTCTTTTCGTGGATGTTAACAAAAATATATACTAGACATTAAAACATTAAACATGCAAAAAAAAGGAGGACTTTAAATATTTTCAAGGACATAGCAGCTACTTTATTAAAGTCTTTCCATCTTCTGCCTCTAAAATTTGGCATTTTTAATTGTTTCTCTCCACAGAATTAGTATTTTACTCCTCATTTAATATTGGGAGGTATTATATTTAAGATATTTATTTATACTGTACATATGTCATAAAAGTTCTAGAAACTCGTTTGGAATCTAGGGAAGTACCAGCATAATAATCATTTCTCTCTTATTCTTAAGTGAGACAGGGGCTCTGAGAGTGTAGTCCCCAGACCAGTAGCAGCATCTAAAAATCTGTTAGAAAAGCAAATTCGTGGACTCCACATCAGAGGTACTGAATCTGAAACCCAACAATCTCTGTGTTAACACACCCACTAGATGATTCTGCTGCACACTAGGATTTAAGAACAACTGATTGAAGAGAACTGAGTCCATTCACCCCACAAGCTGGGAACTGTACCTAGCAAATGAGGAGGGGAGAACTGTGGCAAATCCAGAACTTACAAATCTAAGTAGGCGATAAAACAGTCAAGTCTCTGCTGAGTTATCAACACCAGAGTTCCTCATTATTCACTACTAAGGAATCTTAAATAAATTCTCCACTTACTTCACATTCATGGAAAAGTACTGTAAGTCCACTGTCTTCAAATTTCCTGAAGTCATCATATAGTGGAAAGAACTGACTTTTTATCAAAAAAATTCAAATACTGCATGTTTTCTGATCACTTCAGCCCTTTGAAGTGTTTTACATTGCTTTATCCAAAAATTTTAGGCAGTCGTTCCTTCTATCAATAATAAGAATGAATGTTGTTAAGGATAACAAATTAATGTCTGAAAAATATTTAAAATATTCCTAGGCATGTAATAATGCCAGATTTAGTTCCTTTCTCTTTATAACAGCTAAGAATGCATTGATTAATTTAGAAAAAAACACCAAAACCTGTTACAATGACTTTAAAAGACTAGATTTTGTTATCACATGTATGCTCTCACTTTTACACTCAGGACCTCAAGGTTAAAAAATGGTTGTGCCCAATTAGGCATTATGTTCACATTCCAGGCAGAAAGGAAAATGAAGCAATAAAGAATCGTACCTGACCAACCAGCAAAGGATTTCCCAAATTCCTTTAATTTGTGTTATCCCTGACGAGAAAATTTTTCACAAAGCCATCCCTACCTCCTAGATATCCTGGAGAAGCAACTTCTTTTAGCTGACTGAACAAAATTAGTGTTGCATCAGCAAAGAAGAAAGAGCAGTGGCTACTGGGGAGATAAGGAGCAGGCTGTCCCACACCTCTAAAATTGTCCATCAGAGGCATGATCATCATTCCTCATATCACTCCTTTTCTTTTTCCTTAGAAAGGAAAAAAGTGTCTCCGCACCAAGAAATCTCTCAAAGCCGTGCACCTGCAGTTCAAGAACTGTACCAGCCTGCACACCTACAAGCCCAGGTTCTGTGGGGTCTGCAGCGATGGCCGGTGCTGCACCCCCCACAACACCAAAACCATCCAGGTGGAGTTCCAATGCTCACCGGGGCAGATCATCAAGAAACCAGTGATGGTCATCGGAACCTGTACCTGTCACACCAACTGTCCTCAGAACAATGAGGCCTTTCTCCAGGAGCTGGAGCCGAAGACCAGCAGAGGGGAAATGTAACGTGGTCCTCAAGAAGTCCACCTGCAGAGGCAAACTGTAGCTGCTGCATGACCCATCATCAAATGAATACAAGGAAGAACCATTATTGCATCCTTGAGTCCTATGTATTTTTCTGTGATAATATGAGGTCACTTATGTCTGTCTTTTATAATGAAAATATTTCAGCTGTAAACTTGGAATCAAGGTAAGCTCAGGATATAGCTTAGGGATGACTTACTTTCCTGTGATGTTTATTACAAGTGCAAATTTCTATCAATTTAAGAAGTCAGATAAATGATTTACTTTGTAGATGGTACCATGTTCCTTCCTCTTCTTGTGCACTAGTGCAGTTCCAAGAAAATGCCACTGTAGTGAATGACACAGTGAAGTCCAGGCTCATACTGATCATGCTGTCATACAAGTATTTCACCATGCATTGAGGTTTGACTTGAGGGTTCTCTATTAGGCTCCTTTTTGAGTAGGGTAACTCTGCACTTCCAAGCCCAAGATTGAAGGAAACACTCAACTCTTCAACGTGAAGTCAGAGACTCTTAATTTTCTGTTTGACTCTACACTAGGAAGCATGCTGGACCAACAGTAATGAACTGTTTGTTAATTAAGTGGACGGGTGTCATGAACTTTCTCCATTTCAGACACATTGACTCCTTTCCGTTTGAAAGAAGCTAAAGAGAAAACTCCCAATATACAGATGACTGGGCCTTAGCAGCCTTCACACTTTGTATCCTGGAGGCTGCTGAGGCTTCATCATTTTCTTTTTAATTCAGCAGAAATGGAGGAGACCAGCAGGGATCCTCTCATCAGTAAGTAAACTGAGACCACTCAGTCCCAAAGCACTTGATTACAACCTCTGATGATTTTCAAATGTGCTTTCAGGAACTTTGAAAAAGAAGGACAAAATAACGCAACTGTGGTGGTAAGAAACCACAATTTCATGTGAGTTCACAATTATTGTTGACATGCCCAAAACACATCATTGGGTCACAATTATGAAATCTCTTGAACAAGATATATGTGTATACACACAGGTATCTACTAGGTCAGGCTTATGAGACAGGCTTCAAAATTAAATCTTCATACCTTTCTCTAAGTTCACCATATGTGTTCCACTTTTCTCCTTTAAAATATTTATAAAAATGTAAATTATAGATTTTGTAAAGTGTTCTTTTTCACTTCTCTACTTTTCAGACATGACTAAAAAATACATGTTATTGGTGTGTGACTCTGGTATGACTTTTGTGCTTATAAATTTAACGTTGTTGTTTATTGAAAATAAAAATTGATGACTTAAATAGGATATCAGTCAGAAGCATCTATTGAAAGCCAAATGGATATTTTGGGGCAAGCTTATGACCTCTTATCTGAAGGGAACCAGCAGCTCTTACAATGTTAGGCCTGAAGTCTTTACCACACCCTTTACTCAAGCCATGATATTTTTTTTTCTGGACATCCCACTAGATAGCTCTATATATTGAAATCTGAAGTTGTCTGGCCAAACTAAATTCACCTCCCTGGCTTCCTTATCGAATTAAAGATCTCTCCATCCTCCCAATTACCCAGCAGAAACTATCAGCATTCTCTTGCCACCTGCCCAGAAAAGCAAACAGCTGCTCATCCATGTTCACCAGTGATGGATCAACAAATTTAACCAGCCAAGAATAGAAAATATCAGGAAAAACAAATGTTATGTTGTTGCTGATGTGAACTGTGTGGCCTACGATGCTTACATCAGTACTGAACGTGTACAGAATTTGGTTGTCACTATTCCATAAACAATATAGTATAACAGCTATTTACATAGGATTCTCATCGCATTGGGTATCACAGGTAACCTAGAGATAACTTAAGATATGGAGAAGAAGGTGCATAAATTATGCACAAATGCTATGCATTTTATACAGGAGACCTGAGCATCTGCAGATTATGACTTCCACAGGGGGCCCTGGGACCAACCTCACTGGGATCCTGAGGAACAACTGTATTTCCAGTGACAATGCAGAGTAGAACTGACCAGGGCTGCCATCTAGGGAATGTGAGGCCCACACTCAATAAGAGTTTTGTTTTCTGAAGTATCTACCTGGTGCCATGTGAATCTAAAGTATTTTCCTAATTAAACAACAACAACAAAAAGTTTTCCTTTTCCCAACTTAACTTCCTCTGTCTGCAACTTCCTTCCCATCCATCTCTACAGTTAATTTCTATTTGTCTTTAAGATAAGCAGGAAAGCAAATGGGACCAAAAATTTATCCACAGAAAACTATCAAGGACACCTAGAATGTTCTGCATACCTACGTTGTTCTGAGCACTTTACTCATTTAATTTGCCCAGCAACCCTAGGAAGTAGGTACTGTTTATGTCCCCAGGTTACTAATGAGAAAACTTTTAAAAAGTTGAAAGAAATTGGTGGACTTGAATTCAAACCAAAGTCCCTGTGCTTCTGTTGTACTTGAAGCTACCACAAGGGTCTGTGCAAAGATTGTCTATGGTTGAAGTTATTCAACCCCATGTTATTGTTCATAAGGACGATTTTTAAAATGGAAACATTTAAAGAACTAACCTTATAAGCTTGGCTAGATATTTACTACTGCGTCAATTATAATGAAAAACAAAGCAGTCTTTAAAAGGAGAATGATATTATAAGAAAATATACCCACAAAAGGTATAGACTCTAAAAAGAGTGATTTATTTTTATTCCAAAGTATCTGTTAACATCAATGAAAGGAGACTCAGGAAAGAATGTACAAAATGTTATTCATGATTAGGGCAGATTGGTCTCATTCTATTTTCCTTTCTTATGATTTCTCTACCAACTTTCTTCAAAATAGAGAATACACTATCTTTATAACCAAAAAATGAATTAAGGATGAATTGAGATGTCCTTTCAAGAACCATTTCCCTCACACCTGTACTCCCTCATATGGAGTTCACCCCTCCCCTGCAGCGCTGAAAATATTTGCTAATTCATTCATTTTATTCATGCCACAAATACTTGCTGATTGCTTCAGTGTGCCCAGCATTGTTTTAGGTACTAGGAACACAGCCATGAAGGAAGAAATTGAACACATTGCCCGTTCTTTCTGTTATTTATACTTTGTTAGGGAAGAGAGGCAAGAAGACATTCAAGAGCCTAACTATCAAATAGTGAATAAATATATACTATGATCCAAATGGGGTGATGGAGGACTTCTGGGTGGCTAATTTTGCTTGAGATAGTCAAGGAAGTTGTTGCTGAAGAGAAGACTTTTCTGTGAATAATGAAGAGGAAGAGAGAGAACCTTCCAGTTAGAGGTAACAACTAGTGCAAAACAAAACAAACCTGCAACATTAAGGAAGGTCCATGTCTCCCTGTGGCTCAAGCACAGCCTAAGGGCAGGGAGGAGTTGCCTTGCAGGGCTTGAGGATGAAAGCTTGCATCTATGATCAAAGTTCTCACATTTTTTTCCCAACTGATTGCTTTATAATCTCATTACAAACATATTTGAGTCCAGTGTCTTAGTCTTCTTCATATCTGCCCAAGTCCCTGACACATGACAGAACCTCGCTATATACCTATTGGATAAATGAATAAATAATTGAATGAATGGTCTTTGCATTGATAAAAGACAGAATGTTCTTTGAAATAAATGTTAGGCTTTTAAACTTTCGTTTGCATGATCACCGTTCCTCTCCAACATACACAAACACACACACATGCATGCATTCCTGAAATTATAATTAAAGGTTGCTGTGTTAGCCAGCTTTTCATTTCTGTGACCAAAATACCTGACAAGAACAACTTAGAGGAGGAAAGATTTATTTTGGCTCATGATTTCAGAGGTTCAGTCAGCTGGCTCCAAGGCAGAAATATCATGGCGGAAGGGTGTGGCAGAGCAAAACTGCTCAGATGGCAGCCCAGAAGCAGAGGAGAAGGAGGGCTAGGGAGAAGATAAACCCTTCCAGGACTTGACCCCCCTGAACTACTTCCTCCAACAAGGTCCCACCTGACAGTAGTCCATTTAACCATCAGTAGATTGATCCAACAAATGTGGTGGTCAAAGCCCTCACAAACTAATCATGACCTAAAAGGTCCACCTCTGGATACAGAGACTTTTGGGAACTTTCCAGATAAAAAATATAACCGTTGGAAAAATGTGGTCTAATGTACAAATATCTGCAAAGTTCAGAACATTCTAGTAATATAGCAAGGAAAATAACACCGACTAAGCAGAATATAAGGCTTCAGGAAGCCCAGGTTCAGAGTTATTCGAGCTTGGGGTTGAATACCAAGCTTACTCTTTCCCACTGTGGGATGTTGGGTGATGTTCACAGTCCCTGAGTCTCAGTTTCTACACCTGTACGATGAGACCATACATGTTGATGTGGTGACCAAGTGCTGTAGTTTGTTCTCAACTGAGATGGTCAGCCTGGGGACTTAGGACTTCCATTTATAAAATCAGGACATTCTCAGGCAACCTGAGGCAAACTGATTAATCTACATACTGATTAGTCAGTGTTAAGATGTGTGCTCATAAGCACTTAATTCTGCCCGGCACATAGTAGGCCTGCAAATGACAGCCATGAATACAATTTCTAGTAGAACCAAGCACTGCCCCTAATTCAATGGAGTTAATATACAGAGGTAGATGCTGTTGACCTCATTTTTGTAGGGAAAGATAAAGAGACTCAAAGAAGTTAATGACCTATTAAGGACACAAAAACTAATAAAGGAGCTAGGATTCAAACTCAGGGTCTGCTTAGCTCAGAGCCAAAGCTCCTTCCTTTTCACAGTGCCACAACAACTGAGGCCAAGTGTATTTTCAGCAACCAAAACAATTCCAACAGTTCTCATTTTTGTGCTATTTTCCCAAACTATAAATGTTCTCTTTTAGAAACAGCATTGCAAAGTAGTGAGACTGTTGAGATCATTCTGTGAATGTGAAGTTTTGAGAGCACTTAATTGTTGGTGTGGTGATAAGGCACATTTCATTGAAAATTATCATCAAAAATTATGAGGGGATTTTTCTTTTCTTTTTTTTTCCACACAAGGATTCAATTAAACAATGAGGCAAAGACATCTCTGACTGCACAAGGAGATAATTTGTCATATACATATCTTCACTTGATGAGATTATCAATGAGACTTTTGATAGAGATTACTGGGCGGTATTCAATTTCTCTCTGAATGACTTCCTTGTAGGTACACGTTGTCATGCTTCTGAATGGGTTTCGCTCCAAAATGCTCAATATCATAAGTCAAATCATCAAAACAGTATGTGCTTTTGGCTGTGTGCTATTGAGCTGGGTTTGAAGATCCATTATTGTTGGAAATGCGTTCATCTTAACCACATCACATGGTTCTTGCAGGCACTGCTATGCTGGCTTGACCACAGAGGGTTCACAAAATTCAATTACCACTTCAATAACACTACTGGCACTTGCTGAACTCTGAATAATGAAGAATTCTCTGCCGCCTTCCAGCTGAGGACTGTAAATTACTGTTACATTAAGCCAGCTGTTCCAGGGATAATCAGGAGGTGGAGGGGTAAGGATGGCAATGTTCTGCCAGTGTTTCTCAAGAACGTGTGTCTTTCTCACTAGGACAAGAAAGCAAAGGTCTGAATTTAGCCCAGGGAACTGTGGAAAAGAATATACAGTTGCATTCTAATGGCAAGGTTTCACAGAAGGAACAGCCCTCCAGTTCTACTGGAAGGAGTTTGGAAATAAATATTTTATAATCCAAGAAGATGTTGCTTGGACTTATATTTTATTAGCAAAATATGAGAAGCAGGCTCTGCTTGTAACATAAATTCAGAAGTTTGGAGGAGGTTACAAAGTTCTTAACTTGGGTTAAATATGGGTCAATATGCTCCAAGCTAACCCAGATTTGTCCTGATGAAACAAGGCCACCCACAAGATCCTTGAGGGACCTTGGCACAGGAGGGCCCAGTCAGTGAAAGTTCTAGTTCCTCTGAAAGTTCAGCAGTGAGAATCTTCTCTGTTCATTCGTAGAGAATCTTCTCTGTTCACAGCCCCCAAGAAAGAGGACCCAAACTAAACTACAACATCTCCCCAAATTCCACGTCATTCCATCCCATATGAGGGTTTATGTAACAACTTGAAGACCTCCTGCTGGAACCCTTTTCCCCTCAACACAACTGGCCGCTCCTTCTTTGGGCTCAACAATTACCATCACAGTAGCTGAAACACCGTATCTCTGTTACCTGCTTTCGAAGGGGCCATGTTTGATTTTTTCCCCATGCTTCACACGGTGTTTCTCAGACTTTTCCAGCAAGTCTTCGCAGTTTCTCATGTGAAGGTCAGCTGCTTGCCCCAGGCCTTCTGTAGCAGGCATGTGGAAGTGGAGGCTGCTGTACCCACTAAACTTGAAGATGCCCAAATACACAGAGGTAGAGGTTACAGAAACCTCCCTTAAGTCCTCCTTCATTAAAAGAGGCACCTTAGGCTTCTCTGTCCACAAGATGAGGCTGTTCAATTCAGCAACTTCTGTGGCCCCAACCATATTAACATTTATGGGGATGCACTGAATGTATGTCATGCACTTGCAAAGATTATTTTTATGACCTTATTTTTCCTCACAATAACCCTCCAAGATGAGCACTATTGTCCCATTTATAGATAAGACTATGGAGGATTCAAATCCAAGGGGGCCTGACTGCAGAGCCCAAACTGTAGCGACATACTGCCAGGATCCAAGTGTTGGAGGTGCCTTTCTCCTCTTTTTTATCTTTTATTAAAACAAGTATTCTAAGAACCTTACTGTAATGGAAGTGCTTCTGGTTTTTAGATTGGTTCTCCCAATTATATCGCTGCCAGAATGATGCCAGATCCAATATTACCTCTTTCCCAGAACCACCCTACCTTTCTCCCACATGCCAAGTGTCTATTGGATTATGGGAGTAAATGAAGAGTCAAGTAGGGTGGGTGGTTCTCGAAACTAGAGGACACAGTGAGAAAAGGCTAACTTTATACACTATACTCAGGCCTTTGTGCCTCACCATAGAAGGGAATTCTTGAAAGACAGATGCTTCAGATGAATTTTCTGTGTTTTCTTAATATTCTCTTATTTCATCTGCACAATCTTTTTTTAAGGATTACATTCCAATGCCCAATCTGTTCTCTCAGATAACTCTACCCCTTGCCAGCAAAGCTCCTCAATCTCACTTTGAGGTTTACAAACTGAAGTGCCTCAGGCACTGGCCCAAGTAAACAGAGCTTCTCCTCTACTTGGTGCTGTTTGACTTAAGAGAACAGGACCAGATCAGAGAGACCTGAGAATGAGGCACAGAGTGAATGTCAGACATCAGAAGGGTCAGCTGATATCTCCCTGAATGTACCTAAGAAAGGAGACTACTGCAGAGCAAGGATTGATTTTTTTTTTTTCCTGGAAAACGAGACAAACCCAAACCAATGAAATACAGCCTGTTCTGGTATCATGAAAAATGCTGTGTCTCCTTTTGGTATGACTTTGACCTCATCCTAGAATTATTGAAGGAAGACATTTTGAGGCCTTCCTAGGTCTGATGTATATTCTGCCTTCCTGGTGGGGTAGCTCCCATTCTTACTAGAGTGGTTTCCATCCCAAATATCTATTCTACACACTATCTCATTCAATGCTCATAACCACCCACTAAGTTATTAATTTTTCTGCCCATTTGACTCCTTAAGATCACTGAAGCACTTTCAGATTTTAGTTAATGATTCTGGCATTTGAGAGAAAAACATAATCGGTAAGCTCAAAAGAAATAATTTATAATAAGTTCATTTGAACTATCATTCATGTTTCCTATAAATGACTTAAGCTTTTAATTATCTTGCTTTTCCAAAGGAATAGAAAGGATAGCAGTGATTGTGTGACTTTTCCAGAAAGCTCTTCAGTCTCCCTTAGAATATTTAGAAAAGACACTCTCCATTAAATGGATATCAATGGCATCCTACATGTAGGGCATGTCTATTATTCCTCTGTATTTCAAGGCACTTCTACAAACTTTACAAATCAAAACCCATTTTCCAGACATTTGACCTATCCAAGACAATTGAAGAAAAGAGGGTGAGATTTCTATTTTCTGTAAGTCATGCTTCATTCCAATTTATCCCCAATATCAGAGAAGGATAACTGATGCTATTTGGATGAGCTCATTTAAACAAGTCAAACTCTTTTTGTGAAGATTAATTAGAATATGTCAGCTATGTTGGTGGCAAAGCCATCTCATTTAAAGACTTCAAGAAGTAATATGCAAAGCAGGATTACAAGTGTTCAATCTTTAACATGACATGCATAAAATCAATATTTCAAGCTCCTTTGGGAGTTACAGCCCAACATGCTGCTGATGAATCGTCATAATGACCTCATTCGGCCCCTCCTGTCCAGTGGGGAAAGTGGAATTTCTCAGCCTTCAAGGAGAGACTCAAAGTCTGGGCAGTTTGCAGGGCCTGTGGACAGGCTGATGGTTTTCTAGAAGACAAATGTCAGATGTCGAATTTTCCTAGATGCCATGCCATAATTAGTCCCATCTGCTCCCAATTCAGAGAGCCAATCTTACTCACTGGAAAAGCTTAGGGACAGCAAAGCTTGGGCATGTTCAGAGACCATCCTAAATGATGTTTGACTGTCCAAGAGAGCTCAAGCAGCAGGACTCCAAACATTCCATGTGCACAAGGCCTTAAAACTTTGCCTGGGAGATCTTGTATATCTCACTGAATGAAGGCAGTTTCTGTTGATCCATCTCTCACAGTTTATGAATATTTTTTAGTTTCTGGCCTTTTAAACTTTGTAAAAAAAAAAAACTGAGGTTCTCCTTTATAATATGGATAGCCAAGTTTCCACCATTTCTTCCACTGGTGTTTTGAACTGAGTATGCTTTAAGGAGAATCCAACAAAGATATGACTTACAATTGACTAGTAGGGTATTCTCAACCAAGGATAATTTTGCTTCCTAGAGAACATTTAGTAGTGTCTGGAAACATTTTTCATGGTAATAATGTGAAGGAGCTATGACTGGCATCTAGAGGGTAGATACCAGGGATAATTCTAAACACCTTATACTGGAAAACCCTCCACAGCAAGAAATTATCTGTTTTGCACTAGCATAATGGAAAGAGCCTAAGTTTAAAAACTGATAAAAGCTCAGATTGAACCACAGATAAAAATTCTCTCATATCATGTTCCAGGAGGCAAAGAAAGAACAGGTTAATTGCTCCAATGTTGAATAATAAGAAATCTCTGAAAAGAACTGTTCCAGAAACTACATATGTGACAAGATCAGGCAAGCCAAAAATCACACATGGCCTTACAGTTGGTCATTACATTATGATATAATTTGGAAAAGTAAATTACAGATGCAACTGGAAAAAAAAGAATTGATACCCAAATAGATATCTCCCTTGTGATGCATCATAGCTGACATAAGGGGCCCCAAGTCTCCAAAGTATTCATTTCTAGAAAAATTGAAAGAGGAGGACAGAAGGGTTAAGATAAGCATTGACTGTGAGTTATGCTTAAGCCACAGTTCAAGGAAGGTCTTGAAATACATGTTTTCATTCATTTTTCTCTTTTTGTATCTCCCCTATGTGAGAAACATGGCACGCACAATTGGCGCCTATATTATCCTCTGGCCAATACTTTACCCCAGTTGCCTTAGTAACTGTCAATATTTGTCTGGTATGTCACAGCCCCAGTTGGCTGAGGTTTGGTTCAACATCTACTTGTAAAGTTTAGGGAAGAGAGACACCCAGTGGTCTGAATTAACTGAGCTGCTGAAAAACCATGTTCTGCTTCATTTCATTTGCACTTGAGAAGTGTTTAATAATTTTTAAATCTGATCCTCTTTTAATGATCAACAATCCCCATAATAAAAGCTCTGGAAACAGAAGAACGTGGGTTGGCACACTTACTTTTTCTGTAAAGGGCCTGCCAGTAAATATTTTAGACTTTGTGGGCCATATGGTCCCTGCTGAAACTACTTAACTCTGCTGTTATAGAGCAAAAGCAGCATTAGATAATATGTAAACAAATGTGCATGGCTGAATTCCAATAAGATTTTACTGACAAAAGCAGGCAGCAGGCCAGATTTGACCCACAGGCAGCAGTTTGCCAACTGTACGAGAGATAGAATCTATACACTCTTCCAACCGGCACAGGCAGCTGCCCTTTCTGCTCCCCAAACTTTCAAGAGAACTGAATCTCTGCAGAGAGACAAACCATCAACTTATGCAACTAGTCAGCATGTTCCAGGGAGTGATCTAAGTACCAGGTTCACAACAACGTACAGGACAGTTGCTATGAACTGAACTCTTGGTCCTCCCAAAGTTCAAATGTTGAAACCCTCAACCCGTGTGATGATATTTGGAAAAGGGACTTTTGGAGGTAATTAGGTCATGAGGAGGGAATCATGAATAGGATTAGTATCTTTATAAGAAGAGAGTTTGCTCCTTCTCTGGTCTCTTCTCTGGTCTGCCATGTGAGGATGCAATGAAAGTTGCCTGTTTACAAACCACAATGAGAGACTTCACTGGGCACCAAATCCGCAGACACCTCGAACTTGGATTTCCCAGCCTCTGAACTGCGAAATACAAACTTTTGTTTTTTAAGCTTCCCAGTCTCTCGTATTCTGTTATGGTAGCCCAAACTAAGATAGTAATGAGATACATAAAGTATCATAAGTCAAATGATCGTAAATGATGCTATCAGAAAATTTCAAGTGGAATCAGGACAGGGAATACTGAGTTGAGAAAATGTTGAAATTGAAAGGTCACCTAATTCTGTTGTTGCTTTCTGATAACAGTTAACTATTATTAATATTATCATTTTTATTATGCTTCTAAAATATTTGGTCACTGTCTGCAGGCCAACTCTTGGACCTCAAATGCCAGTTAACATCAGAGAAAATGTTCAAAATATTTTCTATAGGAAAACTGAATTTTTAAGTAAATAGTACATGGGGTTTTTTTTGTTTGTTTGTTTGTTTTTATTGTTCTGAGGCCAGTATGAGAAAAACAACCATTATTCCTACCCGGAGAATTCCACATTTAAGTCAGAGGCATAAAATCCTTCCAAATTTAAGCTCTTATACTCAAGTCTACTCAGGCTTATTCAGATCAATGGCTTATCAGTTCTGCACAAATTACTCCCTAGATCCTGCACTGCAGTAAGTCAAGGTTGCCAGATCCTTCACATTGGCAGATAAAAATGAAGTGACCCTTAAATTTATAATCAAGATGTCTGTTCTTGACCTCTAATTACATCTTTAGGAAATGCCCCCCAACCAATACACCACACCCACACACACACACACCCACACACACATAATCATTCCCTCGAGCATTTTGAGAAGCATCCAAAATAAGCATTCACATGATCACAATTCAATCTATTAGCTACTGACACCATTTGAAAACTCTTTACATTTATTCTATCTGATTCTGATTTCCATGAGTTAATACTTGTCTACAAAATTGTTTGAGAAGGGTTTTCCTGGTCATGATCAAAAACTCATATGATATCCCAACGCTGGCCAAATTTAATGCGTCAGAAGTTCTTGGTTCTGGGAACAGGTGGGGAGAAAAGCCCAAACAAAAAACCCTTGACTCATTCATTTATTCATTTATTCAACATTAACTGAGCACCTGCTGCATACAGCAGTGAAACTCAGTGGTTACAAGTAAGTACTTCAGTGTCAGACATACCTGTGTTCAAGTCTTCACCTAGAACCTGCCAGCATTGTGACCTTGGTAAAGTCACTTGTTCTCCCTGAGCCACAGTTTACTTTTCTGTTTAGTGAAAATCATAATAAACCTGTCTCATGCAGTTGCTATGAGAATTATGTGGGATAATCCATGTAATATTAGAGCCCAGATAAAAATGCAGCATTTTCATCCATACTTAACTTCCAGGCTGTGGCTCCAGGGATGAACATTTATAATTCAGGATGCATTGTCTTTTTTTAAGCACTCCCAACAGGCCCACTCAGAACCAAAGCAAGAGCAATCACAGCCATCTTAAGGTCGATTCAAGAACCACTATGGGAAATAGTCTTTCTGTTCACTTCAACCCACTTCACCTTCTGGCTTCAGAGGGTCTTGTCTTGTTGGGTCTGGTCCCTGAACCTCTTCTCTTTGCCTTGAAGGTCAATATTTGAACCACTTCATTAGTTCTCTTATTTTTGCTACTTCCCATTACCTCCATCCTGGCTCAAGACACAAGCACTTCTTTTTTAGACTACTTCAAAAACTTTCTAACTGATCTCCTCATTTCTTCTCTAACCATGCTCTGAAGTTTTCACAACCAACCATGTTAATGGTCCATTACATTGTTTAAAATCATTCAGCAGATTATTCTTATAATTTCATCAAAATCCAAATTCATTACCATGGGGTAAAAAAGAGGACTCGACCTTTAGTGAAATCCCTTCTCCCCTTCCATAGAAATAAAGTTGTACCAGAGCTGCAACCTCCAAGCCAGAAAGATAGCTCTCCTTGCAGTTGCAGGTGGCCTATGTATTAGTTAGGTATTGCCACATAACAAATCACCCTGACATGTAGTGGTGTAGATTTTATTGGTTCAGTAACTATTGTTTATTAATTTATTAAGCAGTTTCTATGGATCACATCAGGGGCAACTCGGGTGGTTCTGGCTCAGAGTCTTTCATTAGTTTACATTCAAGATATTGAACAAACCTGTAGTCAACTGAAGGTTCAGTTAGGGCCAAAAGATCCTCTTCCCACCCACTAATGTGACTACAGGAAGAAGGCCTCCATTCCTTTCTGCCTGATGGCCACAGCATTTGCTCCCTTGTTATATGGATTGGTTTATAGGTGAGCATGTTCATAACATGCGACTGGCTTCCCCCAGAGCGAGTGATCCCAAAAAGAAAGCAAGCAGGAATCCACAGTGCCTTTAATAACCTAGTCTTCAAAGTCACAAACTATCTCTTCTGCTCTTGCCTATTCATTAAAAGTCAACAATTACATCAAGTTCCCTTGCAAGGAGTGGGGAATTCAGCTCAACTTTCAAAGGGATTCTCAATAATATTTATGGACATACTATAAACCACCACCCTGATGACTGGTGTTTCCACTAGAGTGTGAGCAGAGGTGAGTTTTGCTGTAGCTGGGTCAAGTCCTTTAAGATTCAATTGGCTTATTTCATGCATTAGTTTTCCTTTCATAGGCAGGATGCAAAAAAGTGACTAGACCCAGGAAATGGAAAAGTGAAAAGATTGGAGGAATCTGGGTTTCTGAATCATATTGACAAGAGCATCCCACCCGCCAACCACCTTGGACACCGGCTTGAATGAACAATAAAATTCTTTCATGTTTGAGTCTTTACTTTGGGTTCCATTTGTTACAGAAGTTTAGCCTGACCAAATTCACACATATGGCTTTCAAAGCCCTGCATTAACTAGCCCCTCCTGCCCCTCAGATCACTCTTCTTGGTCCAATTATACCCTATTACGCCAATATCCTTTCAGTTACCTGAACATCCCAAGGTCTTGGGGTCCTTGCTTATGCATATGCTTTTATCTCTGCTGTCCCTTCCTAACATCAGGACTTGGCTTGATTAGTAACTCCTCAGAAAAGTTTGGGCTGACCTGTCTCTTGCACTAATCAGTTCATTTCTTCAGACTAGAGTCTACAGGCTATAGAGTGTTTTTCAAAATCATGTTCAAAACCTTAGTTTCCTTGTCCTATAACACATCCCACCCTACTGAAGTCAGGTGTGGTCATGTCACTTTCTTTGTTCAATGAAATGTGAATGTAAATTATATGTGTAATTTCTGAGCAGCAACTTGAGATGTCCTCTCAGTATATCTACCACAATTTCTGCTTAGGGAGAGAGAGGATTAGAAGGGGAAAGTCCTGAGTTGTTTTTTTTTTTTTTTTTTTTTTTTTTAATGAGGTAAAAGTTTCATCCCATTGAATTAATCATTTGAAAGTGAATGGGTGTGTGGTACTGAGTGCATATATGGGCTGCTTTTGTTCCTATGTGACTCAGGACAGTGTAAAGCAATTGTCATAGAGGGTGGAAATGCCCCTGCTTGGTGATTATACTGGCTGGTGTTTATAATTCTTGACACCCCATCAGGTGAAAGGAAAGAAGCAAGAATCCTTGATTCTTCCAAAAAATGATTGGGATACAATGAAAATTAGAAAATAAAATTAGAAAGAAGATGTACTGTACCAGAGTAGGGTTTCTTTTGAAATTGCAATGATTCTGAGGAAGATAGGAATAACCAACTACTGAAGCTCTAGTTCTTAGAATTTTTCCACTGGATTGAAGAGATTTGGAATGATAGATCAGGTCTTTTTCATGCACTCCTACACCCAAATAAAGAAAGGGTGATGGGCTATAGCTCAGTAGGTAGAGTGCTTGCTTTGCATGCATAAGGCCCTGGGTTCAATCCCAATCACCACAAAAAAAAGAAGAAGAAAAAAAGGAGTGAGAAAAATCATGAAAAAACAGGGGAGATATGAACTTGGGGGGTCATGTGTGCTGCCTAGATCTCAGCTTTAATTTTTGAGTCATCTTGTCAGAACAAAACTGGTTCCATCTAAAGAATAATGATGTTGGGGAAATTTTCGCAATTGAGATAGCTTTTTCCTGAAATAAAGAACAAAGACACTAATAACCCTTTCATCAAAATTTGGAGGAAATTACAACTTGAAGTCTAACAAAATTGATATAAATTACTGCCTAGAGTTATAATTTCTGTTTTGTTCAAGAAATATGCCCAGTGACTACATCAATAGAGGTTTATGATTGGAAGTAAGCTTAAAGAATATCTGTTTCAACTTTGTAGTTAAGGACACTGAGAACCTCTGATCTTATGCAACAGAAATATGTTTGATCTGGAAAGAGGAGATGTTACTGCGGTCACACTGCAAAGGATCTTTTATTTAAACATAACTGTAAGCTAAACCATTAATATAAATTAGCACTTCAGCCAGTTAAAAGAGGTAGTGTCCACTTCTTTCCTCATGAGTTTTATAAATCATATTTGATCATTGAAACAAAACTTATAACACCACCTGATATTCAAGACAATGATGTTTAAAAGTGAGGAAGGTAAAGAGACCTAAATGGAAGTAAGTTTTCCACATTTTATTTGAAACGACAAAGTGTTGATGCACTGACTGCAGAAAGTCACCTGTGCACATTGTAATACCCAGAGTGACTGCTAAGAACCCTCTAGGGAAAGGTGGATTTCAAAATACCACAAATAAACCAAAGGGCTGGGGGAGAGGGAGAAAGAACAGGAAACGAAATGAAAGACAAACCCTAACATTTCAATAATTACCTTCAATGGAAACTGCCCAAGTACACCAAGTAAAACATAGCAATTGGTAGCATGGATACAAAGAGAGAGGAGCAGAGAGGTCAGAGAAGAGAGGGTGAACTGCAAAAAGCAGAGGGGACATGGGAAGACGTCAACTTTGAAAATTTGCCTCTATCTTGCCATCTAACCCTCTCAAGACCATATAATGTGCAAGGGCCAGACACGTTCCCCCAATCTTCCTGATCTTTATTTGATCTATAGAATCCTCTTTCATCTTCTGTTTCTTAAGCAAGGTTTATTTTTCAAAAATCAGTGGATTAAAACTCCTGATTTTACTTTTTATCCAGGTAAGAACTTATTCTCCAGGGTTCACCCCTAATCCTCCTCTTATCAGCACACTTAATTACTCAATCCTTCTTTTTTCTACTCTGCTAATTCTTAACCTGGATCAGTCCTGAAATCTACCTCATCTTTCATTAGTACTATGACTGAAAATATTTACTAAATAGGATGAATTGATGCCACTATCATTTTATGGTACCTGTTTTCAGCTAAGTCCACAAGATTCCCAAATAAAACATTTACCTATTCATGATCCATCTCCATTTCCATTCCCTGTAAATTTTATTCCAAATACTCACTGCTTCTTCAAGTTGTTTATCACTAATATCGGAAAATAGAAACTTGGGACAAGATTGCTTTTCAAAAATTCTGCTCCTCACACAATCCCAAACACACCTATATCTTCATCTATCATTTATCTTCAATCTCTATGAAGGACAGGGTATCCCTTTTGCCATTTCTCTTTTCAATCCCATTTTCTCCCTCTTGCTGGATTTTCTGGTAATGCCCCTTCTGCTTAAGACTCTCCAACTTCCTTCCCTCCAGTTTCCTCCATTTTGTACAAGAATGTTTGAAAAGTAAATCTTTTGCATCATCTCATGTAGCCATGTCACCACTGACCCATTCACACCAAGACTTCTTGAAAGAATATTCCTGCTTCCCTCTTCCACCTCATGATTGTATCTCACCTATGGTTTCAAGAAAGAGCCTACGTAACTAAATGTTCCCCAAACAAATGTGAAATCATGGATCCACATAATAATTTAGGAGATAGGTGGCCTCCAGGATTGGTTTAATGCACAGTAATATCTTTGAAGATGTAAGCACTTTCCTTCCCTTTACTGGTCCATCCTCAGACTGTTGGCTCTTGTCTTCAAGAGTATCTTCCATGTTTACACGATGGCCACTACGGCTTTAGGGATTGCATTTCCACACAACTACTTCCACAGACTTAGAAGAGTAGGGGACAGGTAAGAGGGCTTTTCTTCAACATTGCTTCCACTTTCTTTTCATACAGGAGCAATCCACCAGCTCTAAGTCACATGGACACCCTTTCCAACAAGAGAAACTAGGAAAGCATATTCAGCCTCTGTTCCCAGAGGCTGCATATGGGGAAAAAGAAAGATAATGTCCCTTGATAAGTTGATTGACAGAATTGACTACACTCCTGCTCTGTTTTCAATCTAAAATGCACAATGGCCAACTACTGGATGCACCATGCAAACTTTTATTCCCCTTTCAGATTGATCTTTCTGTGGACTTATATATTAGCCACACTCTCCTTCCTATTAATTTTTACTAGAGTGAGTGATTTCACATTGCCTTGTTCTGTTGTTCCTATATCTCTATGCCCTATTTTTCTTGGTCTTCTATGTTGTGTAAAAAATGTTGATAATCCTTTATTGTTCTGCCCTTGTCCCTATTCTCTTGCCTTCAATCTGTCATCCTTTTGGCTTACAGACATCTTTGAGAAAATGGAAGAAATTATCTTTAAAATGCACAAATCCAGCTCTGTTCACTTCCTGACTGTCACATCCTAATCTATTTTTCTATTCTACACTCTTCTACCACAATATTTTGACTTACCTGTGTTGTTCTCTTCAGGTGTTTTGGTCACAGTGATGTAAAAACTGACTGAAACAGAAATTGGTACTGAGAAGTAAGGTTGTTCCTGTGATTAACCTAACCATGTTTCAGAAGCTTTTAAAACTGTTTTGCAGGGGAGGAATTTTAAAAAGTTTAGAGATGCCAGCTGGAAAAGTTTTACCATGCTGTAAGCAGAGCTTAATGGATGATTCTAGTGAGAGCTCAGAAGACCAGAATGCCAATAGGATTTTGGACAGTAAAGACTGGGCTCATGAGGTTTCAGAGGAGGAAGGACTTTAGGAAATTAAACTTGAGGCCATTCATGTTACATTCTGGCAAGGAGGTTGTCTTCATCCTGCCCATGTCCAGAGACTTGCTATGAGGATAAATATAAAGGTGATGTACCAATTAATCTGGTGAAGAAAATTTCAAGGCAGCACAGAACTCAGGCAGTGGCCTAGATATTACTGGTAGTTTTTAACAGTTTTATTGTGATAATCAGTAGAAGAAAGCAAAACAGAAAGATTTGAAAAACTGAGAGTTTGGTCATCGAAGTGTGAGTAAACTGAGGTTAAATAAGTATGGTGTTAAAGACGTTACAGTCACCAAGGAGACTAAGTATTTTGTACAGAGACAAAAGAAAAGATGACTTGAGGGCCTCTCCAGAATTGTCACTCTTTCTCTGTTTTCTGGTTGTCGTATCTTGAGCTGCTCTCCTCTGGCACACCCTTGTGCCATAATGTTCTGCTTCACCTTGGACCCAGAGCTATGAAGTCAGTCAGCCATGGACTGAACCTCTGAAGCTGTGAGTCAAAATAAATTTTCCTCCTCTAAAAAAAAATGCACAAACCCATAACATTTATGTGTGTGATTTATTGATTGATTGATTTCTTCCTTCCTTTCTTTTTATATTTTTCTGTGACTGCTGAGAACAGAGCTGTGTTCTGAGGGTAAGTACTTCCTTAGGGTTTTCTAAAATTTAATTTTTTTGGTGCATTACAATTATACATAATAACTGGCTTCATTTTTACATATTTGTATATGCACATAACATAGTCTGGCCAATTTTATTCCCAGGTACCTGTTTTTTCCCTCCCATTCTCCATCCCCCTGACTCTTCCTCTACTCCACTGTTTTCCCTTTCATTTTTATGAGATCCTCCCTCAAATTTCTCCTCTTTTCTCTCTAGATTCCACATGTGAAAGAAAACATGCAACCCTTGACTACATGCACCTGGCTTATTTAGCTTCACATAATGCTCTCAAGTTCCATCCATTTTCTTGCAAAAACATGATTTTGTTTTGTTTCATGGCTGAACAAAACTTCATTGTATATATATACCATATTTTCCTTATCCATTCTTCTGTTGACAGATACCTAGGCTGGTTTCATAGTTTGACTATTGTGAGTTGCACTGTTATAAACATGGATATGCTTGTATTGCTACATGCTAACTTTAAGAATTCTTTTTGGATAAATACTAAGGAGTGGTATAGCTGGGTAGTGGTTGTGAAATTTCAAGGCATTTAAAAACTCCCTAAAACCCATCCATCAATCACTTTGGTGATCCCTGATCCATGCCTTGAAAGTCCTTGCTCCAAGCATTCTCCTTTTGTACTAAAAAACTTTTGTCATGTTTTTCATTACACCCAGTGCCCCTCACATAAATAGGACCACTTTAGACCTCTCTTTTGAGCTCCAGATTCATAATTCCAACTGCCTGGTAAAATGTCTGTCAACATTTGTTACAGATGTCTCATAGAGAAATTACCTCAAAATAGACTATTTTTGGCTATATCTTAATCCCCCTACCCCAGTCTGTTTCTCCCATTATACTCTTTCTCTTGGTTATTAGTGTTTTATTCAGGAAGATAGGTTCTAAACATCCTTAACTCTTCCCATTCTTTCCACCTTCTACAGTTAGTTGATCACAAGCCCATTCAAGTGTATCCCAAAGGCTCTCTGCAATTGTTCTCCTGTTCTCCATCACTACTGCAATATTCTAGATGGGTTCATCAGGAGATCCTTCCTGAATTATCATAATATACCTGTACTTCTAATGCCCCTTCAGCCCTTTTTCCATGCTAATCAAGGAATCTCTCACTAAAACCAAAATTTTTTCACTTTACAAATTAAAATCTGTGATCCCAATTTACAGCACTCAAATTTAATTATTTATGACTACAACCACATCTTTGCATTATCTGACTCTCGTATTCATCTCCTTCCAATAATTTTTTTCCAAAGTCCCACGTGTATCCTATGCTCAGGTCACTACTGCAAGAGACATACTAGACATTTGTAGCCACTACCACAGCTTCTGAATAGGCCATGTCTTTCACCCCTCCAAACTTTTGTACCATGCACTTCATCCATGTGGAAAGCCCATCCCTACCCTCTACCTAACCCCTTATGTAGCCACCCTTCAAAGCGTTAGTCAGAGTTCTCCTCTTTTTTGCAACATTCTCTACTTTCCCTCTCTTTCTTTGGAGTTTTGTGCCAACTCATGTTATTGAATATATCCCATTTCATTAATGAATATGTATTCCTCATAATATTCTGACATATTTGGGAGCACGGTTTATGAGTAATTCAGCTTTCTGACTGTCAGATAGGAGACATCAACATGCTGATGGAAAAAAAGAAAGATTTTAGTACATGTGCATTTTAAAAGAAAGCAGACTTTATTTCTTAAGTCAATATTATGTACTTTTATGAGTGATGGGAACATTTGGAGAAAGGGAAATTTTATTAGATGTCTGCATGGGTAAGTTTGACTTCAAAAACACTACAGTCTACTTTTTGGAATATCCAAAATATCTACTCTGAATACGACCTCAATTCTGTTCTTTGTGCTGGTAGAAAACAGCCACTAGAAGGCACCATCGTTACATATGTTTTCTTGGAATTATTTTTTAGGGAAAAAAGTAGTTTTAAAAACAAAACTCTTTATGTTCACATTTGTTTAGCCAGGTGTGATTTTTCAAAGCAAGGAGAACATTCACTTTCTACTCATTCCCTCCACTGTCCACACCACTTAGAAATCTATCCACAAGTTGTCATAGTTAGGATATTTCCAAACAAGAAATCAAACCTCCCATTTTTCCTCTGAGTCTACTGAATTCTTCATTTAACAAACCTTATCTTCAGGATTCCAACTTGTGCAAACCACTCCTGTAGAAAATACAGAAGCCAGAAGTTTTTCAACCAACATTAATTAGATGTCCTATACTGGAAAAGTAAGGTATCTAGGAAAAGTAAGAGTTGGTATGAATCTACCATAAGTCAGTTCACACTGTAGGATAAATAAGATAAATAACATCTTATATTTTAAAGAGGTAATTAATGCAAGAGCAAAATGCATATGGCATTTCCTACTGTAAGCACGGCCCCAAAGAAGGAATCTGGGAACAACTTGCTGAGTCCTTGGCTCCACCCATGGCTTAGGGAAGGGAAAGGACATTTTAGGAGAAGTACACACAAGGAAATTTAAAAGATTTTAAAACTATGAATTTCCTCTATCAAATGTACCAAAATGTCAGTCTAAGCATAAACACGTACTTTCTAAATTGGGGGAAGAGAAGGAAGGGAAAGGGAGGAAATTTCCAAGGTCTTTATTAAAACTATAAAGAAAAATGAAACATAACCTCTTACTGATTGAGGGAAGTAAGTTAAGGCAAAAGTTGAGATTGCCTTAAGGACAGTGGTCCCAAGTTAGAAGCAATGACTGTCTTCAAGTAGAAGCAAATCCACATCTTCTCTAGAAGAGAGTGTCCCAGTTTGGATTCCAGCACCTTCCACAAATTAAAACCAACTCTGTACGCTTATAGTCACAGATCATCAACTCATGAGGTCAGCCACCATGAGAAGCCTCAGACAACAGCAGCCCAGCTGCGGTTTTAGTGCAACTTCATGGGAAACCCCCATCCAGATCCTCCAAGTCGAACCTTCCTAACTTCCCTACTTGTTGAATTCTTGGCATAATAAATGGTTGTTCTATTCCATCAAATTCTAGAGGTATTCTGCTGTGCAGCAATAGTAACTGAAATGAGAAGAGATGTGTAAAATCATTGATCTAAGATTTCACCTAAAAAAATAGAGAAAAAAGTCAGTCACTCATGAATAACTGTAGCTTAATCAGGACTCTTTTTTAATTTCTTTTCCTGGACTTTCTGTTAAGTTGTCTACTCTGTTGGTATTACATTGAGCTCTTAGTCTCCACCCAAGGAGACTTTTGAAAATAGACTTACCCTAAACCTCATATCCAGTTAAATTTTTTCCTTTAAAAGAAATGAAATCAAAATAAAGACATTTGCAGAGCAATTAAAACTGAGAGACTGTGCTAATATATTTAACATACAAGAAATCCTTATGGAAGTTTTGCAGGTTGAAAACAAATAACCCCAGACAGTAATTTGAACCCACCCAGTAAAACAGAACACTGAGAAAGGTAATATGTAATTACCAAAGATAATAGAGTGTGTATTTCTTTTCATTTCTTCTTTTAACTAACATCAGTAAAGTTGCTGATCAGATATCATGTATCATGATATTTATGTTGGGCCTATAACATAGAAATGTAATATATTTGATAATAACAGGATCAAAGAAACTGGTAGAATTAAAGCTTTATTAGAATAAGGAAACTACTAGATGAAAACATGAATTCACAAATATGATAAATAAGTTTAAGTTACTCTATAAACATAGAATTTTTCTCCTATTTCTTTTGTAGATATAACATTATATAAATCAGTTATTACAGCAATGTCAATATTATAATAATATTTTGTAATATATTATATTTTATATTATAAATATTATAGCAATATAATGATAGCAATTTATTTTGCTATTACTGATATCAAAATATCAATAGTAGCAAAAAAAGAGGGAAGAACAAATGGATTAATATAGGAGTAATGTTTCTGCATTTCATAGAATTAAGTCAGTATAAAACAGAAGTGGCTTCTGAGTCGAGATATGTATAGTAATCCTTGGGGAAACCACAAAGAAAATAACTCAGAAAATAAATAGTAAAAAATCACTAGCAGAATTAAAATGTAAGACTGGGAGATATTCACTGAATTCAAAATAAAACAATGAATGAGTAATACAGGAACAAGAAAAACACAAGACAGAGAAAACAAAAAGTGAAATGGCAGGCATAGACTCAGCTATGCCATGAGAATATTAAAGCTGAAGGGGTAAACGATTGAAAGACAAAGGTCTCAGGAGGCTGAGACTGGAGGATCGAAGGTTCAAAGTCAGCCTCTGCAACTTAGCAAGGCCCTAAGCAATTTGGTGAGCCCTGTCTCAAAATAAAAAAATTTTTAAATGGGGGGTGGGGGAGCCCTGGGGATATGTGGATCAGTGGTTAAGTGCCCTTCGGTACAAAAAAAAAAAAAGAAAGAAAAGAAAGGCAGATATTTTCAGACTGAATAAGCAAAAACAAGATTCAAGTATGTACTGCAATAGGAGAGAAGGTATAGATTCCAATATACAAATAAGTTCAAAGTAAAAGGATAGAAAAGATCATGCAAAGAGCAACCATAAGATAATTGAAGCCACAAAACAAATATTAAAAGACTTTAAAACAAATAGTTACTAAAGATAAAGAGAGATCGTTTATAACAATAAAGGGGGTGATTCACTAGGAAGATATAACCATTATAAGCATGTGTGGGGTTAACCACAGAGACCCAAAGCACAAGTGAAAGAGGTGAAAACTGAAGAGAGAAATCAATGATTCAATAGTAATAGCTGGAGGCTTCACCACCCACATTCAAAAAATGGGTAGGTCAACTAGGTATAAGGAGTCTTGAACATCACTATAAACCAACTAGACCCAAGAGACATCCATAAAACATCCTAATAGACAGCTATAAAGCATCCAACAAAAGCATGATAAACTTCTCAAGTGCCCAGGGAACATTCTCCAGTACAAATAACATGCTAGACAACAAAAAGGGCCTTGATAAATTCAGAGGGATTGGAACCAAGCAAAGTGTTCTCAGAATTTACAGCCAATAACAGAAATTTGGAAACTACTGAGTAGATGAAAATTAAATAGCGCACTCCTAAATATTCAATGACTCTGAGAAGAAACCCCAAGAATAATCAGAAAAGACTTTGATGTAGACAGAAATGAAGACACAATACACCAAAATTTATGGGATGCAACTACAGCAAAGGTTAGAGAAAATTTTACAACTATAAATACCCACATTTGAAAAATAAAGCTCTTATCTCAATAACTTAAATTTTCATCTAAAGACACTAGATAAAGTAGTGCAAAGTCCAAACCAAGAAAAAGGTGGAAAAGAAAAAATAGGAAATAATGAGACACAAAAGTTATAATTGGATGCCCTAAATAAATGTATGCCAACAAATAACATTGTCTGAAATGGATAAATTCTTAGAAAGGCACAAAATACTGAAACTGATTCAAGAAAAAATTTTTAAAAATCTGAATGGTTATGAAGAGTAGAGAATAAATTACCTAAAACAAAACAAACAAAGCTAACCACAAAGAAAAACCCAGTCTTAGATGGCTTCACTGGAAAATTTTGCTAAATATTAATATTAAAATTAATACCACTTCCAAAGTCTCTCCAAAGTTTCAGGTTATAACATAAACACATACAAAACTCAATTGCATTTTTAAGTGCTAGCAACGAACAATAGGAATCAAAATTTAAAATATAGTGCTATTTACAGTTTCTCAGGGAAAAAAACGAAGTACCAAGGTATAAATCTAACATAACAGGATCTGTATGCTGCGAAGTACCAAACCCTGTGAGAGACCCACATGGTGGTACATGCCTGTAATCCTAGTGATTCAGGAGGCTGAGGCAAGAGGAACTTGGCAAGTTAGAAACAAGCCTCAATTACTTAGCAAGACCCTGTCCCAAAATTAAAAAACAAAAAAGGGCTGGGAATGTAGCTCAGATGTAAAGCTCTCCTGGGTTAAATCATTAATACAAACATAACAATAATAATTCTGAGAGAAATAAAAGAATATCAAAATAAATATCAAAATAAACAAAGAGATACATTCATGAAAAAAATCAATTCGGTTGCAAAAATGAAAATTCTCCCCAAACTGATATAAAGGTTTAATATAATCACTACAAAATCCCAACAAATTTTTATAGACCTAATTATCATTATTCTTACGTTTATATAGAAAAACAAATGAACTAAAGTAGCCAAGACAGTTTTGAAAAATTAAGAATAGTATTTATTATATAACTCTAATAATCAAGACTGTATGGCACTGGCAGAGGAGCAAACATAGATCAGTAGGACAGAATACAGAACCCATAAGTATATCACGCAAATATGCCAACTGATTTTTTATGAATGTGCAAAAACAGTTCAGTGGAGGAAAGACAGCCTTTTCAACAAATGGTGTTGGACCAAGTGGATACCAGTAGGCAAAAGGATAAAAATAGAACTAAACCTCACACCACATACAAAAATTTACTCAAAATTTAACCCAAACTTACATGTAAGTAGAAAACTTTAGAAAAAAAAAAACTTTCAGAAAAAATAGAAAATCTTTCAAAATTTCAGTCTTGACATCAAAAGCATGACCCATAGAAGGAAAAACTGATATATTAGACCTCATCAAAGATTTTTCTCAGCAAAGGATACAATCAAGAATGTGAAGACAGAGCCTACAGAGTGGGAGAAAATCTTTTCCACATGCACTTCAGATAGAGCACTAATCTCAAAAATTTATAAAGAACTTACAAAACTTTACACCAAAAATACAAAGAACCTAATCAATAAATGGGCCAAGGAACTGTCCTAATAAATGGGACAGACAGTTTACAGAAGACGACATGCAGGCAATTAATAAATATATGAAAAATTGTTCAACATCTCTAGTAATTAGAGAAATGCAATTAAAACAACTCTAAGATTTCATCTTACTCCAATTAGAATGGCTGTTATCAAGAACAAAAACAATAATAGGTGTTGGCGTGGATGTGGGGAAAAAGGCACAATTTTACATTGCTGGTGGAGTTGCAAATTGGTGCAGCCACTCTGGAAAGCAGTGTGAAGAATCCTCAGAAAACTTGGAATGGACCCACCTTTTGACCCAGTTATCCCACTCCTGGGTCTATATTCAAAGGACTTAAAATTAGCATACTACAGTAATGCAGCCACATCAATGTTCGTAGCAGCTCAATTCACAATACCTAGATTGTGGAACCAAATTAGATACCCTTCAACAGATGAATGGATAAAGAAACTGTGGTATATATGCACAATGGAATTATTATTTAGCCATAAAGAAGAATAAAATTATGGCATTTGCAGATAAATGGATGGAATTGGAGAACATCATACTAAGTGAAATAAGCCAGTCCCAAAAAACCAAAGGCCTAATGTTTTCCCTGATAAGTAGATGATGATATGTAAAGGGGGAAGGGGGAGGGGAGTGAGAGAAGAATGGAGGAACTTTAGATTACGTAGAAGGAAATGAGAGGGAGGGGGGTAAGAAAGATGGTGGAATGAGACAGACATCATTACCCTATGTATGTGTATGATTACACAAATGGTGTGAATCTACATCATGCACAACCATAGAAACGAAATGATGTACCCCATTTGTATACAATGAATCAAAATGCAATCTGTAAAAATTAAAAATAAATAAATAAATAAAACCTATTATACCTCTGTAAAACAATTTTTTTTTAATATTTGTTCTGTAAAAGATCTTTACAAGAAGAAAAGGCAAGCTCTAGGATGGAATAAAATATTTGCATACCACTTATCTGATTAAAAAAACTATAATTATCTATAATAGATAAAGAACTCTCAAAACTGAAAATTAAATAATAAGTAATCCAGTTATAAGCAAAAGAAATGAAAAGACACTGAAAAGACTATACAGATGCCAAGCAAGTACACACAAAATGTTCAACACTAGTCATTAGGGAAATGTAAATTTTAACCATAATGGACTATTACTATATACCTATCATACTGTCTCATAAAAACTAGTAAGAACTTCATGTCCTAAAGAAGATACAGAGAAACAGGATCACTCGTACACTGCTGCTAGAAATGTGAAATGGTATAGCCACTCTGGAAAGGAAGTTTCTTTTAAAACTAAACATGTAACAAACATGCAACCAGTAATTTCAATCTTGCTCATTTATCCCAAAGAAATAAAAACATGTTCATATAGATGTCTATATATGAATGCTCATAGAAGCTTAACTCACAATAGCCCCAAACTAGAAATACCCAGATGTCTTCTAACAAGTGAATGGTTAACAAACTGTGGTATAGCCACACCATATGTGTAGGTAGAATAATGTCCCCCAAGTTACCTATAAGGAAAAAGTGATTTTGCATATGTGATTGAGGTGTGGACCAATAAGCCATGAAAGCAAGCTCAATACTATCAGTCATCAGCAAATGCAAATTAAAACATTAGAATGACTAATGTTTAAACTTTACAGTACCTAACATTGATGAGAATATGAAACAACTGGAATGCTTATTCATTACTACCGGTAGTGTAAAATAATATAATCACTTTGGAGATTTTGGTAGAATCTTTAAAAGATAAACATAGACCTACTTTATGACCTGGCAATTTCACTTCCAGATATTTACCAAAGATAAATGAAAGCATGTGTCCACAAAGAGACTTACAAAAATGTGCACAGCATTCAAATCCATATCAACCAATCATGGAAGCAACTCTAATGTCTAGCAAAACATAAATGGGAAATAAATTATGGTATATTTTTATTCAATGTAATGCTACTACAAAATAATGGACGAGGATGAAACTGTTCTCTATGATACTGTGCTGGTGGACACCTGACTGCATTTGGAAAAACACATAGAACTGGGTCCCCCACAAAGACTGAATTTTACTACATACAAATTTTTATGATTCAACCAGAGTGGTGGGGAGATACAAAGACAGAATAAAGACCGTAACAAGAGAATATAATTTTATTACAAGTGAATTCAGACCCCAACCAGAGCAGGCAGTAAGAAATGAGCTGACCTAAATATCTTTGTTTAAAAAAAAGGGGGGGGGGTATTTTGACCATACCTAGGACTGAAGACAAGAGTGGCAGGTCAACACCACATTCTAGTTGGAAAATTTGTTTTGCACAAGGTTTTATCTCAGGGTTACTATTCAGAAGCTACTTTCAGATCATAGACTAGGGTTGAACAATTCAGTAAATAAAATGTAGAAATGAAGATAATGAGAATCAGGTTTCTCACTATCAGAGAAAAAAGTAACAGGTAAGCAAAGGGAGATGTTCCATGAATGCTGTGATCCTTCTGCATTGAAGTCCTGTTTATCTGTGTGACCTCAAGTTTATGCTAGCATGTGTGTATGTGTGTGTGTTGTTGTTATTGTTGTCTGTGTGTATACTACAATCTGTATACTTATCTATAGGTCTATCTGTAGATATACAGATATAAATATCTGCATTTATTTATTTAATGTGTACATGTATTAGTAGACATACCCATGTGTGCACACACACACATTTCCTAGCTCTGTTACCTGACAGAGAGTAAAGGTGGTGACACCTCATGACAACAAATACATTTGGTGCCCAGATTTTGCCTTCCAAATACCATTTTCCCATAAAAAGGAACTAGGGTTCCTTGGAGAAATGATCAATTCTAGGACTTGAATAGTGAAAATAAAATGTATATGACTTGAGCCTGGAGTATATTGTGATGCCAAAAAGTAAGGAAGTGATAAAATATATAAAAAATAAATTTCCAATCTAGAAATATCTACCCAAACAACAATTAACTGTATATGAGTGCAAAATAAAGAAACTTTCTGATAAAAATTTAAAAATTAAAAATAAAAGGATAGGGTCACCAGCCCCAATGGTCATAGCAGGAGCAATTTGAGTCACCCTAGAAATAACAATGGTTTGGAGTATAACCTAAAGAATAAAATATAAATAGCCACAAGTCAATACTTATTTATGTAAGTGAATGAATAAATAAATGGGGAAAAGGGGTGACGCTTCTCTATAGGAGAATTATAAGTAAGAAATGAAGAATAAGTAAGAAAATTTTAAAAATAATTCTTAGAAGACTAAAGTAATCATATCTATAAGCAAAATACACTGACAAATGCTAGAATTAGTGGACCATGCTTTAAAAAGAAACAACCTACATACATAGCCTCAAATTATCTCCCCAGAAATATTTGTTAATTACTGTAGTATTTTTAACATACATTCAAAAATTCGTTAACACTCTTCCCTCCAGAAGTAGTTTAGTTCTCCTTACCTCAAATATGGACTGGACTTGCTGACTTGCTCATTAGTCTTCTGATAGAGGACTAATATCCAGAATATATAAAGCACTTGGTCAGAGTGATGGTACATGCCTGTAATTCCAGCAACTTGGGAGGCTGAGGCAGGAGGATCACAAATTCAAGACCAGCCTCAGCAACTTAGTGAGGACCTAAGCAACTTAGCAAGATCCTGTCACAAAATAAAAAATAAAAAGAGCTGGGAATGTGGCTCAGTGGTTAAGCATCCCTGTGTTCAATCCCTGGTACCAAACCAAAAAAAAAAACCATATTTGAGATTTCATGTCCTACCAGTCAGAATGGCAGTCATCAAAAATACAAATAATTATAAATGCTGAGGTTCCTCAAAAGACTAGACCTGAATGAGAAGACTGTCAATCTCATTTATCTTGGTGGAGCTCCTCATGATTATTTCCTCACATGTTTGGTATTTCTGTTTAGTTAATTAATAAATTTATAGACAATCTTTAAAAAAAAAAAAACTAGACCAGAACCACCATATGACTCAGCTATATCACTCCTACAGAATCCATGTCATCATACTGTATTAATACATGCATACCCATGTTTATAGCAGCACAATTTGCCATAGCCAAAACTATGAAACCAGCGTAGGTGTCCATCAACAGATGAATGGATTAAGAAAATGTGGTATATATACAGAATGGAGTTTTATTCTGTCATTAAAAAAATGAAATTATGTCTTTTGCAGGAAAATGAATGGAACTATAGACTATCGTGCTAAGTAAAATAAACCAAACTCAAGGTCATATGTTTTCTCTCATATGTGGAAGTTCAAGAGGAAAAAATAAAAGTGAGGGCAGGACTGGAGATCTCATGAAAATCAAAATGAGAGCAATAGCAGAAAAGGGCAGGGGTGGAAATGGAGAGGAAAGTGCTGGGCAGTGACATTGACCAGACCATGTTGTCATATTGTGTGCACGTACGAATAGGGAACAGCAAATCCCATCATTATGTACAACTATAACACACCAATAAAAATGTGGACACGGGTGAGAAGTGTCAAGGTCACAAAAGACAAGGGAAACCACAGTGGTTTGGAGGAGACTGAGGAAACATGGTAACTGTAATGGAGTACCCTGGCTTGGACCCTGCAACAGGAAAAAAAAAAACAGGAAGATAAGAATAAAGTCTGTAGTTCAGTTAATGACATATTATCAATGTTTAATTCTATGTTTTAATAATTTTACTGGGGTTATGTAAAATTTTAACACAAAAATAAGTACACAGGTTATACAAGAATTCTTTGTAATCGTTTAAATGTAAGTTATATCAAAATTAAAAGTGGGAAATACAAATAAATTATGTAGACTTACAACTAAATAAGTTATATGAAAATTGAGACATTAATAATTGAAAGATACAAAAACATGCATGGATCTCAAAAACATTATGCTCAGCAAAAGAAGCCAGACACAGAAGAGTCACCCTGCATGATTCTATCTATAGGAACTTCCAGAACAGGCAAGGGCACTAACAATAGAAATCTTGTTCATGAATGTCTCTGGATAATGTCCCTGGATAAGGAGGGACTGAATGTAGAAGGACAGGAGGCAACTTTCTGAGGTAATGGAAATATTCCACATCTTAATTGAAGAGATGGATACAAGACTGCTTAGATTTGCAAATTTCAAGAAACGGTATACTTTAAAAGGTGCATTTATTATATGTGAATTATACCCCAATAAAACAGCTTTCAGAAAAGATTATGGAGTGGAGAAATGAATTTTAAAAGATGTATTTATAAAACATACAGGGCATAAATAAAAAAGCACTAACTTCATCAGGAAAAAAGACCCAAGAACAGGCTTAGGTCTGTTTAAAACTTTGAAAATAACCATAACCCCCAAATTGACCTTAACGTTCTGAGTACTGGAACTGGGAAATGTTCTAAATTTCCAGGAAACAGGGGTAAAAGCAGGCTGTTCCCACACCTCCAGCTAGTTCTGGCCTCCTTGTATATTTGAGATTAATTTACAACTATTAAAGCACTAATAAATGATCAGAAGTCATGGCACCATGTAAGCCCTCACTTTGAAGTTCAAGCCATTTCCTTCCTCTGCTTGGAAGCACTTGAGGCTAAAGGCTTCTGTGTTCTCCCAGGAGCCTGCAGAACTGACCTGAAGTGAGACTGGGCAGGACATCCAAAGAGTTAATCTAAGCACACCCTGGTGTCGCTGCCACCCCACACCTCAGCCCCAAACAAGGATCCCAGGGGCTGCCAATCTGGTAAGCCATGGACAGGGAAAAAGTAGTTGAGGGGGGCAAATGGAGAGAAGATGTGAAGAAAGGTTGACTTTGAAAACTCTTTCTTCAATCATTAGTAATAAAAGGGAAGTGGGGGTGGGGAAGAGAGGAATCTGACTTGGAGAAAGGAGCCTGGATTTAGGCATCGGAGGGACCGACAATCTAGAAAATGTGTTCTTGGGGAACTTTTAACTTTCTGGACTTCAGTTTCCTCATCTACACAGTGAGTGTGTTGATGCTATCAAGGAGAATGCTCATGTCAGCAGCCCTCCCTGCAGGTCTGTCAAGCAAAACTACTACTGCCCCAGTAGTTGGATTTAAACAGATTTCATCTGTGCATCTACCTATGATTGACCACTTCCTTTTTGGTTTGTGTTATTTATCCCATTATTTCTCAAAATTTGGGCCCTGGTAGCAAACTCTTCCAGAAATAATAAGACACATTTCAGGAGTCCAACAGACTCCCTGAAGAATTTGGAGGTGAGACAGAGAAATGTGCTATTTTAAAAAGACATTGCTTTTAATTTGGAATAATTACAAATTCACAGAAAAGTTCCAAACACAATACAAAACTTGCTTTCGTGAACAACTGAAGGCCTGAGTATTAGATGCTCCAACCTCCCAAGTAAATTCTACAAGCAAGGACTTCTGCATAACTACAGTGCAGCAGTCAAGTTCAGGATGATAATGCTGGCACCTTCTGGGTTTCTCTCAACCTTCACCAAGTGTCCCAATAATGTTCTTTCTACCATAGCAAATCTTGTACCGTTATCACACATAGTTATGTCTTGAGACATCACTTCGTTGTGAAACCGTTTCTCTGCTTTTTTCTTGACTTTCGTGACCTTAATTCTTCGGGTTCTGACTTCCCACCTTCATCCAAGTGGCTGCCCTCTTTACCCTGACGGCACCTGAGGTCACCCCACCTCAGGATGCCCTACTCACTCTGCCTCTGGCACAGACATCTTCCACCCACTCTGCCCTTGCATGGAGGATATTTTAGTCAGCTCTGTGTCACTGTGACCAAAAAGAGCTGAAAGGACTATTAGAGGAGGAAGAGTTTATTTTGGCCCACAGTTTCAGAAGTCTCAGTCTGTAGATGACCAACTCCATAGATCTGAGCCCAAGGTAAGGCAAAACATCATGTGGAAGGACAGGGCAGAGGAAATCAGCTCAGGACTGACAAGAGGAAGCAGAGAGACAGCACTGCCCACTGGGGACAATATATAAACCCCAAAGGCACAGCCCCAGTGACCTTCCTTCTCCAGTCCACACCCTACTTTTCTACAGTTACTACTCAGCTAATCCATATTAGTGGATTAATCCATTGACTAGGTCACAGCTACAATATCTAATCATTCCACCCCTGAACGTTCTTGGATTGTCCCACACATGAGCTTTTGGGAGACACGTCATATCTAAACCATAACCGATGCCCTCTTCACCTTGCTTTAGCTTGAGGAACCCACTTTGATAAAAGCTTCATGAGGATTTCCATGTCTGGCCTGAGTTAGAGTGGGGATGGGAAGTGGGGATTCCATAGGCAGCAGTTAAAACTTTTTAGCATAAAATCAGAGTTCCTATTCCTGAACTATGCAAATGACAATTGTTTAGAAAAACAAACCTGCAATGGAGGATGGTGAACCAGTTGTCAATACTTGACCAAGCATTTCTTCTCCCTTGAGAGAACCCTGGTCACATAGGAATTGCATTTTAATTTACAATTTCTGAGAGGCACAGTTAGTACTACCATTCCTAGTTATCAGTGGCCTGGCACCAGGCTCCCATTATGTTTGCTGACTTGATGCCTCTGAGAAAAATACAATGTCCTTAATATTTTATCTTATTACAGAAAAGCAAGTTTGCATAGATCCTGTTTGCTCCTTGTTCTCAAGTAGCAGTCCCATGTATGGAAACGTGAGTGTGGCCGCCTGCCCTGCCCTTGTGGGCACTCCTCGGTACCACCGCGACTAGAGACACTGTCCAAAGATGCCATTAAACATGTCACAGGAGCAAAGGAGGCAAGAAGTGGGGGCTGAGAGAAAAGCACCCAGCCTGAAGCCTGAAGCAGCAGGGGGTCAGTGGACAGTAGATGGAATGCGTGATCAGACCACTCGTGCTGCCAGCCATTCTCCCCATCACCCTCTATCTCCCTCTTCCTTCACAGCCAAACTGCTTTCCCAAAGGGGATTCCACACTCACCATCCCCACTTTCTCACCTCTACTCCCTTGTCTCATTTTGAGCCAGTTTCCTTCCTCGCCATCCCTGAAGCTGCGGTTGCCAAGATCAGGATGCCCATGATGGATGCTTGTGGATCGCTACATGTTGGCCTTTCCGGCAGTCTTGGCTCTGGACCCCATTTCCCCTCCTTATGATTCTGCAGTGTGCAGAGCCTCACTCCCTCTGGCTCTCCTGGTACTTCTCTGGCTGCTCCTTCTCAATTATCTCCATGTTCGCCTCCCATCCTCCGGCCATGTTCACCAGGGTTCAGTCCTCCACTGCTATGGTTTGAAGTGTCCCCAAAAAGTTCACGTGTAAGACAATGTAAGCAGGTTCAGAGGAGAAATGATTGGGTTCTGAGAGTCTTAACCTAATCAGTACATTAATCCCTCATGGGATTAACTGAGTGTTAACTGGAGGCAGGTAGGGTATGGCTGGAGGAGGTGGGAATCAGGGCATGGCTTTGGGGTATATGTATTTGTATCTAGCAAGTGGAGTCTCTCTCTGCTTCCTGATCACCATGATGTGAGCTGCTTCCCTCCACCACCCTCTCCCTCCATGATGTTCTACCTCACCTTAAGCCCCGAGGAATGGAGCCAGCCCTCTATGGACTAAGACCTCTGAAACCATGAGCCCTCAAATAAACTTTTCCTCCTCTGCAGTTGTGCTGGTCGGGTCATTTAGTCACAGCAGCGAAAAAGCTGACTAAAATATCCACACTCTAAGTGACCACATGCACTCGCTCTGTGCCTCCGACAAACCAAAAGCTACATCTGCCTGGAGCTGTCTCCTGAAACCCGTTCTCTAGATAAAATGGTCAGTGGGCATCTCTGTTCCACTCTGAGCACTAGGCTGTTCATCCCAACATGTCCCTAACTAACTCCTGAGCTTCCAACTCAAAATCTTGTACCTGCTCCACACCGTCCTCCTGTGGACACCACCAGCGCCCGCCACCGTGCCAGAACCTGGGCATCTTCCTGAACTGGTCATTCTGCCCCTCTTACCACACCCACAGAGCCACTTTCTAAATACCCCTGGATCTGTCCTCTGTGCTTCTGTTGTTGTTGATTTCCTTCTAGCTCTCATCCTCCCTGACTGGAGTCGCAAAAAGAGCCTTCAAACAACATCTTATCTGTCCTTTATTTGTCCATTTTTCCATCAGTATGGTCTTATTAACCTCAGATTTGATCATGCTAAACGTCTGCTTAAGCTTTCTTAAAAACACCCTACGGCCTGCAGAATGAACTGAAAAGTCCTTGGCAGAAGACTCAAGGCCCTTTATGATCAGGTACCAATCTAACTCTCAAGATTCCTCCCTCAAGACTGCCTACCCTTCGTGTAGTGCCTCTGTCCTTCTAAACCGCTTCCAATCATGTCAGCAAATCATGCTCCCCACAAGGGCCTGCCTTTGAGTGCGCAGTTTCCCTAATCAGGAACAGGTCCCTCACTCCACCTCCTTCTAGTCAGCCAGGGCAGTGCAGACGTGGTCCACTCACATGCCACCTCATCTAGAAAGCCTACTCTGACCTCCCTCTCCTGGCCTCTCTCACCTGGCCTCCCTTTCTTGGCCTTGCCGCTGGGCTCACGCCACCCCCAGAGCTCCCCTATCATAACCCCCACCAAACTATTTTGTGATCACTATTCTTCTAACCTGTCTCCCCTTGGAGTTCACAAAGTCATTTTCCATAGAATGCATCCTGTCCAATTGATAGATGCCTTTTATTTACCCAAATAATGTTTATAAATAACACTTTAAGTGAGCTGCCAATATTAAAAATGTGTACATTGTAATAGCAAAAGAAGTCTGCCTTTCTATTATCTCTTGAAACATCAGGCCACACGCTTCATCCTTCTGAATAACAGCAGTTCTCTGGAGTGGAGGTGAGCACGTCCCTGTAGAAAGAGGAATCTGTCCCCGTGCAAATTGCAGTGCCTACCTGACCTTCTAGCCTCACTGACCTTCCTGCCCTGTGCCTATGTAGGCATCGGACTTAGTCTTCTCTCCCACAGACTGTTGCTGCCTACACCCAGGAATGGCGTTGTTTTTCTATCCTTAGTGCAGTCCAATAATTTCGCTTTGCTCTCTCCCCCTTGCTGTGATGACAACAGGGCACTCTGCGGTCAGTGGGTACTAACCAAAAAGCACCATGGAACCCTTCAACCGTGATTCCATCAAAGGGACCAGGAGGACCGGGCCCGGCCTCTGCACACGTGGACAAGTAGGCACGAGGGTGGAGCTGGGGTTGTTTGAGAGGACAGTGGGAAGGAAAGGTGGCAGGCCCATGGCATTCCTGCTGCTGTGGCTCTGGCATCCTGCTCTGGTAACGGTGGGTATTTGGTGAAAGAAAGGTTGGCCCAAAGTTCTCAACACAATCTGGAGAAGGAAAATACATCTGACTTTCCCCCTTCTCAAGAGACGGCATTTTTCTTTCTCTTCGGAGAAAGGATCCCATAGAAAGATCATAGAGAAAGGGCCAAATCTAAAGATCAGTTTCCTCAAGCGACTGAAGTTTTCGGGGTTTTTTTTATTACACTTTCATACTGAATCTGTAACAGCAGTCTGCCTGCATCCATTGCCAAGTTAGTCAGTATTACTGAAGAGTCATACTCAAGATTGTGGTTTTCTGGGAGAGAAAAATAAAAATTCTGAAGAATAACAGAATAGCAGTCGAAAGGAACAAATGTTATTTCAAAGGCTTTCCAGCTCACCAACCATTCATCCCAGGTGAGCGCCTGGCTCTCTGGAGCAGCCTGGGCACTAACAAGCCAGTGGCTCCCTTATTTGTCTAAGGGGAGGAGGCTTCCAAACCTAGAGCTCCAGCTGCACTAAAGCCCCGGTACCAGAGGAGGGACTACTCCTGCCCCATCTTTCCTTAGTCAGCTGGTCCAGGCAGAACCTGCTGGTTTTGTATTTTTTATTCTTTCCCACAACCGACACTCATATGTGGACACATTTTCCTTCTTTTTCTACCTGAGAATATCTACAGTTTTAGATTTATGCCCTATTCTTTCAGAATTACCTTTCACTCTTTATTTTTTATGGTTCAGAGGTAGAGATTTGACACAACTAAAGCATAGCTCTTTCCATTTCTAGGCAACACTGTGTTAATGGCATAAGCTTTAAAGTCTGATGTTATGGTTTGGAGTCAAGGTGTCCAAAAACTCACATGTGAGAAAATGCAAGAAGGTTTGGAAGAGAAATGATTGGGCTATAAAAGTTTTAACCCAATCAGTGAATTAATCCTCTGATAGGGATTAATTGATTGGCAACTGAAGTAGGGTGTGGCTGGAGGAGATGGGAATTGGAGGGTGTAGTTTTGAGGTATATATTTGTATCTGACCAGTGGAGACCTCTCTCTCTCTGATCACATGATGCTTTCTGATCATCATGTGAGCTGCTGCCCTTTGCCACACTCTCCCACTGTGATGTTCTGCCTCCCCTAAAGCCCCAAGGAATGGAGATGGACTTCTATGGACTAAGACCTCTGAAATTGTGAGCCCTCAAATAAACTCTTCCTCTTCTATAATTGTTCTGATTGGGTCTTTCAGTCACAGCAGCAAAAAAGCTGACTAAAATAGAAATTGGTACCAAGAGTAGGGACATTGCTGTGACTAACCTGACCATGTGGGTCATAAGTTTTGAAGCATTTTGGAATTGGTGGGAGGAATTTTTAGATGTTTGGCAGTGCAAGCTGGAAATGCTTTAGATTGTTGTAAGCAAAACTTAATGGCCCATTCTGGTGGGACCTCAGAAGACCAGAATGTCAAAAGAACTGTGGACAGTGAAGACAAGGCTCAAGGGGACTTAGAAGAAAAAGGAGGACACTATTGGTAATTGGACTAGAGGCTATTCATGTTTGTTCTGATTGAGACATTGTCTGCATTTTGCCCAGGTCCTGAGACTTTCTATGAGGCTGATTTTAAAAGTAATGGATTTCTTAATCTGGCAAAAGAAATTTCTAGGCAGCATAGAATTTAGAAAGTGACATGGGTATTACTGGTACTTTTAGCCAAAATTATTGTGATATTCAGGAGCAGAAAGCAGAGCAGAAAGATTTGGAAAACGTGAACTTGAAAGGCCAGAGTAAAACTAGGACTAAGGAAGTTGCAGTTGTTAAAGACATTACTGCCATTACAGAAATGCTAAAGACTGACCATAGATAATAAGAAAGATAACTCGAGAGCATCTCAGGAGCCTGTGGAACTTACATGATAGTTTGATGGTTTTTTTTTTTTTTTGAAAGATGGTAGTTTTAATAGCAAAAACTAATGCAAGTGCATTTCATAAGGTTTAGAAGATTCAAAGAAATTAACCCAAGTCTTGTCAATAAATAGATGGAACTTTCTCCCACTCACCTCCCTACCCGCCTACTCTACTGCATGGAGTAGAACACGATTCTGCCGTCCTCCCAAGATCATCTAACAATAGCACCGTTGGCAAATTCATGGCACTTCCTGAATTATTGTCTTCCTTTTGGACATCAGTAGGATCGCCAACTTTTATCTAATTTTCATTAAGAAATAAATATTTATTTGCACAAATGATGGTAACATGATAGAGATGGTTAAATCCCTAATGAATCTAGCTCATGATTTTCTTCTTTCCCCTTCATCTGCCATGTTATCATCACCTGCACATCTGCAAGCTCAATTTTGCTCATAGTTTCTAACTCCTATGACGTGCATGCTATTCCATTGTAATAAAGCATATACCATGCTATTTCTTGATCTGAGTTCTCATTTGGAATGATCTCATTTCAAGGCAGTAGAAAACACAGAACCTATGGAGTCTAAAGGATTTGAGTTCAACCCTTGGGTCTATCACTTACCAATATTGTGACATGGAGCTAATTAGTCAATAGCTCCAATCTTCAATTTGCATCTGTAAATCAGAGGTTGATTGTAAGAAATATTTGTTCCTGGGTGGATCTATTTTAAGTTGATTCAATGACAAAATGTCAGTGTACTGAATAAATCTAAAGGTTTAATATGGGCCATTCTCAACTAAACGTGGCCCCCAAAATAAAATAATTCCCTTAGAAGAATCATTAGTAAAATAGTTGTGTATTACTTCCTTCTCTTAGAGAAAATCTAGTCAATAATGCAAGCCAAACCTTTTTAAAATCCACTTTATTCTTCTCTTCTGTTGTCCCATCCCACAGCTGCCAAAAGCATGCTTGCTCTGTCTCTGTCTCTCTCTCTCCCATTTGGCCAGATTTTCTCCTTCATATGTCTTTCTTGACTCTTTAATATACAGGTTGGCTTAGTTTCACTATATTTCCTTTTGATTCCACTCTGCATTATCTATTGCTCAGATTCTCCACAACAAAGGACAGCCTGAAGAATGATATTTTTCTGTTTCCTCCCCCTGATTCTAGTCCTGTCTAGTCCTCTTCTGTTTTTCTAACTATACTTTTTCTTTTTAATGCAAGAAAAATAACTCATAAACCAGCTCAACTAGGGCAGAGTAATCCTCCCTGAACAAGGGAGGGGTGAAATCGATGAGCACATACAAAATTCTGTTTCGGTTAGGGAAGTAAAAGTTTGAAAAATTCAAATATGCCAAAGGGACTTCCTAAACTTTAATCATCTATATTCAGGGTAGCAAACTGTGTAATAACCCTCTCTATTCCCGACTTCCTGTCTTGGCAATGCTTTCTGTTCTCCACACAGCATAACCCTTGGTCCCCCATCTTCTTTCTGTTGTCTTCTTGTTTTCACCTTCTTCTGGCCTCACTGGCCTCCTTCTAACCCAGCTTCTCCTGAAAAGCCTAGAATCCTATTCCATCAACTTTTCACTTCTCTTTTTTTATCAAATTTAAGTCCAAAGAAACACCTTCAGTTTGCATCTGCAGTTTGATTTACAGACACAAACTGAAGGGTTTTTTAATTATGATAAAAACACATAATATGAGATCTATCCTCTTAATATTTAAGTGTACAATATAATATTGTTAACTCTATGCAACAATGTTGTACAGCGGATCTCTGGAACTTTTTTTATTTCATATATTCAAAACTTTAAAGCAGTTGAACGACTTCCCTGATTTCTCCTCTGCTCAGATCCTGGCAACCACCATTCTACTTTCTGTCTGGTTAAGTCTGACTTTTTAACACCCTTCATCTCAAATATCACTGACGGACAAGTAGATAAAGAAAATGCGTATAGTGGAATATCATGGGAGTCATTCCATATGCAGCAACATGGATACAGGTTGAGGATTGCTAGGGTCTTAATGCATCTCCAAGATTTCATATGTTGAAACTTAATGGCCAATGTGATGGTATCAAGAGGTGGAAAGTTTGGGAGGAGATTAATTCCTGAAGGTAGAGACCTCATGGATGGGATTATGGCTTTCATAAAAGGGCTCAAGGGAGTAGGTCCACTCACCTGTCCTTCCACTGTGTTAGGACACAGTGTTTGTACTCTTTTGGTTTCCACCATGGGAGGCCACAACAAGAAGTACCATCTTAGAAGTGGACAGCAACCCTTGTCAGATACCAAATCCACCAGTGCCTTGATCTTAGACTTCCCAGCTTCTAGAACTATGAGAAAATAAATTTCTGCTCTGCATAAATTACCCAGTCTAAGATATTTGGTTATAGCAGCACAAGCACACTAATACAAAAAACTTCGAACTAATTAAAATAATGAGATTCCATTCCTAAAGCTTCACGTGGCCTTTGAGTGTAGAAACCTCCCTAAGGGGTCTTACTCAACTCTGTGTATGCAGAACATAAAAGACATGGATATTATTGAAGTCATGTGTGACAGAATGAATGAATTTGGCCATTACTGTTGAATCTAGAATGTTCCCAAAGTCTCATATGTCAAAAGCTTAGCCCCAAAACAGCAATATTGAGAAGTGGTCTTTGGGGAAGTGATTGGATCATGAGGGCTCTGACCTCATCAGTGAATTAACCCATTGATGGATCAATAACTGGATGGCATTCTTGGGAAGTGGTGAAACTGAAGGGGGGTGCCTAGCTGGAAGAAAAGTGGGTCCCAGAGGTGCGCCCTGGAAAGGCCTATCTAGAGCCTAGCCCCTTCTCTTTCTCTGCTTCCCAGGTGCCACCAGCTGACAGTCTCTCCTCTGCCACACCCACCTGCCATGATGTTCTGCCTCACCTCAGGCCCAGAGCAAAGGAGTTAGCCAAAACTGGACAGAAACATCTGGAACCATGAGCCTAAATAAGTCTTTCCTCCTTCAAATTGTTTTCTTAGGTATTTTGTCACATCAATGAAAAGCTAACTAACATGCTGGTCTTACTAAAGTACCTGCCACCAATCTCTGTGAGACACTGCTGCATGCTGACAACCCCATATCCATCCATAGCTGAAACCTTATTAAATTTTCATAGCACCTATTCCAAATCTTTTGCACACTGCTCACACCCATTTCCCACACCCCTCTTTCAGTCAGCCTGCTCTCTCCTTTGAAGCTACCTTTTGAGAACAACCTTCACACATAATCACTTAAGGTTGAGCCTTACAATCCCCAGCTACTCTTTGGAGTTTTCTGCTGACAGAAACCTTTTCCCAATCACACTATTATGATTAAGTCCACACTTTTTCCTACTAAATGTCTAAAACATATTTGAACCACATGGAAAAGTTTTTAAGCCCAATGTTTTCTCACAGAAGTCTTTATTTTTCTCCAAGTTACCAGCCTCCAGAACGTGCTTTATGAGAAACCAGAGAAAAAAAAGAAAAAAAAAAAAAATCTGTGGAAATATATCAATCACTTTCACCCTGAAAATATTTGCTTCTTAAAGCCCACCAGCTTCAAAACGAGGCTACTCCACGTATTCAGAAAGCTCACACATACTTTCTGGGCTTGAGATAGCCTTCATTTTCCTAACAAACCATGGAAGGGTAGGGGCAGGGTAGCATCACTAATGGGCATGGGTCAATGCTTTCAACAAATATAAGACTGGATTTATTTGGGTGGAAGTTCCCCAGTAATCAAGGAAGTTTCCTGGGTCCATGTCAGAAGACAGGAGGTTTGAGCAGACTCAAGAAGTAAAAAGACCTTTAACCAGTTTCTGGAGGAATGGTTGTCAAAAATTTTAAGAAGAATTATTTTATCTTGGGCCCTTTGTTAAAATCTTAGATCTGGTTCTCTAGAAACAGATATTGGGGTTGCTAATAAATGTAACTTATTGAAGGTAGGCTCTTCAGGAAGAAGCTGTTAAAATCAAGGAAAGTAGGAAGAGGATAATTGGGAGTGTCCAAGTGATACCGCCGTTTACCTGTGACAAGTTCTGCTCCTTCTAATGTTGAAAATTGAACACTAGCGAAGCACGCCAAGGCAAGCATATTAAGCAGGTTTTATTTAAAGGTAATAATACAGACTTCTCCCGGCAGGAAGAAGGGGGTCATGGTTGATGTTCTAAAGTCCCAAAAAGTGAGAGCACCCTACATCTTTTATAGGTTAAGGTCTCTTTTGTTCTCCAGTTCTCTCCCCCCTTATCTCTCCTTCCTGCCTATGTGACTAGACCTGGTTTTGCATTAAGTGAGAAGCCATGGGCAGGGGGAGAGCCAAGATGATTCAGGCAGGTAAGGGCCCAGGAGGCATTAATTAGCAGCTCCATGCTTGCAGTCCTTGATAAAGGCAGGTAAATTTGGTAATCAATGGGCTCCCGAGATCTTTGACATTCCATTCTCCCAGGGGCAGTCTCCAACTTCCAGAGGCAGATGACTTCATGGCTTCATTTCCTCGAATTGACCCAATCCCCTATTTCTACACTAACTACCTGTCCTTAATTCTGGCTTCACAAGTAAGGTCTCATATTAGCCTACTCACTGGGGCCCCACGGCACATAAATTGCACCTCAAAGTGATCCCACATTAAAGAAAGGGCCAGTCTTTTGAACCCCTGAATCAAACAGTGATTGGTTCTTCAGTGGTGTAGGCCTCCTGTGGGAAGGGGTTTTTCTAGTCTGAGAAGGAGGCAGGCCACTGTGAGCTGTTAAGGGTGAATCCTCACAGCCCCTGGAATGAGCACACCCAGGCTGGATATGAATGTAAGCTGACCACCCTCCGCAGGCACTGCACCGAGCTCTGCACGTGCTCCCATGCAGTCTCCCAAACCCATCAGGAAAGCATCATGTCCCTGTTCTATAAATAAGCAAAGTCAAGAGCTTAGGCGAATAGTCTAACATTATCTAAGTAATAGTGATAGCTGAGCTGACCTGGAGAGTCTCAGAATCCTTTAGATTTTAGGATGCAACCCAGTCACCCCAGCAAAGACTGAAACATCCCCTTAGGAATAAGCCTGTTTTATCCTAACCCCCATCTCAGAGGAAGTTGAAACTCAGCATTAAAGAGACAGGGGTCCCAACGTCCCAATGGTAGGTGGAAGGATGCAATTCCCTTTAGAAATGGAACTCCACTTTCTCAACAACAGAAGGTGAGAATCCACCAACAGAAAGTGAGGGTTTTGAAGCTGAAGCTTTTTTAAACAAGATGTTTAAAAAGTTAGCTTGACTGCCCTGAAGGTACACAGTGACTTAAAGTCCTTGTCTAATAATTACATTACTATTCTCAATCGACCAACCTGCATTGAGGATTTCTACCACTTAAGCACTGTGCTAAGCTGCCACGTACAATGTCTCATTAATCCTCACAGTAATCCTATGAAATACATGCTAATATCATCCTAATTTTAGCAATGAGGAAATTAAAGTTCAGAGAAGATTGTGAGTTGCCCAGAATCTCACACACACACACACACACACACACACACATACAAAAAAAAAAAAAAAATGGGGATGTTGATTAGCAAAAGGAGCAAAAACTCCATCAAAATTACAACATCTGAGAATGTCCTTGCTGGCCTGCCCATCTCAAGGCCAAAGTAGAAATATAAAGACCCAGTTTGCATTGGTCACAAAAGGTTAGGAAGTGCGCACCTTTGCTTGCTGCTCTGGGAAGTGGTGTAGTGGAAATGATGACCCCCCAACCACCAAAACCCTGACTCCATCAGTTCCTACACTCCTACATCTCTGCTTTCTATTAACAGCCTGGCCCGACGTGGGGTTTTTTATAGATCTAGACTCTGCAGAGGTTAGCCAAATGTTAAGCATGAATTCTGTGGAGTGGGGTGATGTTCATCGTTGACTGCAACCAAACCACACAGAATTTTCCACATTTAAGTTCTGAAGTTGATGTCCATGACTGACATTCCTGTTCCATCATCCTCCCTTCTGGTTCCAGGCCCTTTGTGTCAGAAGCATTGTCAACACATTGAGAAAAACTGTCCCAAATGCATCCTTAAAGACACACCTGCATTTAAAAATCTGAACTCTCGCTAGATACTATGGCTGTGTCTTTGGTTGTCAGAGGGCTTGTTTTCCATCTCTTTCACAGGACTCTTCCCTTGAACCTCTTGACTGACCCATGTCCCATCATCGTCAGAGATGCCGAGATACTCTTACACAGAAGGCATTCAAGGAGCAAATGTCAGGCACCCTCCACTCGAGGCAGTTTATGACTCAAAAACAAAATCTGGTAAAGAGACAAGAAGCATGTCATGTCACACGGTGGTTACAACGTTGAAGTGGAGTCATCTTGCAGGTCCTTCACCTTATCTGAGCCTTAGTTTTTCATTTGAAAAAATGGGGACAATTGTGCCTGCCCTGTCCACCCTCCTGGTCATGGGGCAAGAAGCAAGATATAAATTGGATTCCATACATGGGATCACTTGCAAATTGTAAAGAGCTGTAGAAACCCAGCAGAGGACGCTTCAAAAGAGACGGTGGTGTCATGAAGAAACACTTTGACTCAGAAGCAGGAGGGATGGGCTGCAGGCCTCCTGTCCCATGAGTCAGGGCAGTTAGCATTTATTAGGGGCCTTATTTGCCTGGTTCTGTCTTAAGGGCTTTAACATATGTTATCCATGAAGGAAGCACAATCATCCCTACTCAGAGGTTCTCTGGCCTGCTGGAGCTCACGCAGGTGGGAAGCAGCCAGGATTCCAAGTCAGGCCCGAATTCTGCAGCAATCTAACAGACACCAACCAGACTCAGCCTCCCAAGTCCTGAAGTTTTTTTTTTTTTTTTTGGGTGGGGAGGACATATACCAGAGATTGAACTCAGGGTCACTCCTCAACCACTGAACCACATCCCCAGCCCTATTTTGCATTTTATCTAGAGACAGGGTCTCACTGAATTGCTTAGCCCCTTGCTTTTTCCGAGGCTGGCTTTGAACTCGCGATCCTCCTGCCACAGGGATTACAGGCATGCACCACCGTGCCCAGCAATATGTATGTGTATGTGTATGTGCGTGTGTGTGAGGGGGTGAAATCAAACCAGCCAATGCATATACAATGCTTGATAACTTTAATGCCTAAACACAAAGGGAAATAATTATCTTTTCTACTGGAGGGATTGTGATTTCATCACACAAAACATTTTGAAAGAAATACAAATGGAACTCTAATGCTCTATTATAGTTATAGTTGCATTAGTAGTTAATATGTATTTTAAATGGTACTGTTCTTTCCAAAGTAATCATTCTTCAAAATAAGGTCAGCATGTTGAAACTGCCTTCTCGCTATCATGTTCTGCAAAAAAGTCCTACATTTTTAAATTTTTTTTATTTATTCTTTTTAGTTATAGAAGATAGTATTTTATACATATGTATTTTGACATATTATACATACATGGAGTATAACTTCCCATTCTTGTTGTTGTACATGGTGTGGAGTTACACTGGTTGTGTATTCATATATGAACACAGGAAAGTCATGTCTGATTCATTCAACTATCTTTCCCAATCCCATGCCCCCTGCCTTCCCTTCATCCCCCTTGGTCTAATCCAAACTACTTCTACTCTTCACTTCCCACCTTATATTGAATTTGCATTCACATATCAGAGATAACATTTGGGCTTTGATTTTTGGGGACTGGCTTATTTCACTTAGCATGATAGGCTCCAGATCCATCCGTTTACTGGCAAATACCATGATTACATTCTTCCTTATGGCTGAATAATATTCCATTGTGTTTGTATACCACATTTTCTTTATCCCTTCATCTGTTGAAGGCCACCTAGGATGGTTCCATAACTATAAACATTGATGTGACCACGTCACTGTAGTATGCTGATTTTAAATCCTTTGGGTATAAACTGAAGAGTGGGATAAATGTGTCAAATGGTGGTTCCATTCCAAGTTTGTTGAGGAATCTCCATACTATAACTTTGCATTTATAAAGAGAAAAGTGACTAATCACTGGAAAGAGCCTCAGTCTACAAGTTCCTTTTATTCCCAGGTAGTTTTGTCCAGTGGAAAACATCAGCAAGAGGAGTTCATCTTGCTTAAGGGTAAGGGAAAGGCTCCTTCTAGCTCCCAGCCACTTCACTAAGCCTCATCATTTTCCCTTAAATCCTGACTCAATCAACCCCCATTTGAAGGTTTCTTCCAAACCCTGATGCAAAAAGCCATGTTGAGAATTTGTAGTCTTACAAATATCTTGGAATGTACCCCTTATCAATCACCCACTACTTTGGTTAATGTTCTACATCCATGTTACAAAGGGAAATTAATTGAAATATAATAACTTAGTGGCTATTAGGTGCCAAGCACAAGACCAAGCTTTGCGATTTGGGCTCATTGATAAAGAATATGCTATTCCTTAATCTGGGGAGAAGAGCCCATTATATCAGGTTAAATAAAGTGAAATAACATGTCCATGGTAGCAAACAGGTAAAAATAACCTGAATGTCTATCAATAATGGAATGGTTGGATACATTTTCTGGAGCATCCCTAATAGGGGTCTGCAGAAGACATGGAATTATATCATGACATATTGTTAAGTGAGGAACGGTATTTATAAAGTGATGGTGTGACCACATTTTTATAAAAATAAGCAACCCAAACTGCTCTATCCCTGTGTATATGTGATTTTCATAGAAACACGGGAAAAGTACAGAAACTACATATTAAAATGCTAACATCAATTATCTCTGGGTCATTGGAATAAAGAAATTTTTTTTCATATTTACCCTGCAATATAACTTAGCAATTGTGCAGTGAATGTGGTGTGAAATTTTAATTTTTTTTTTTTTTTTTGCAATTTTACAGAGAAACTCAGTAAAGAAATTTTAAAGAAAAAACATGATCTATCCCCAACCCTAGAGATACTCCTGAAATCTCTTGATCAGATATGGTGTCTCTACCAGCTTCCATAACTTAGCTGGATGCTGCATAAAATGTGAAAGAAGAAATACTAATCTTTTTTGCTAAGTAGGGACAGAATTAGCATGAAAACAGGATTAGATTGGTTTAAAGTAGTGTGACTAATTTTCTTATGTATAAAGACTTCTCTCAATGACCCAAAATTTAAATAGTGCTGACTGGGTGACTGAATTTTGGTATTGACTCCTAAAGTGGACAGTATATTTGCATATTCCAGCACCCATTTGATTGGCTTTGAAAGAGAGCATTATGCTGATAGATTTAAACTAATCAGAACCCCCTCCTAGAGTTGGTAGTCAACCTCTTCCAAATCAGATGACAAAAGCAGCTGACTCAAGCAGATGACAAAAGACAGCCTCTGTTGATTATACTTAAGAAAAGGACTCTAGTTTGACAGTGGAAAGAAGATTCCCTTTTCCTCTGGATATAAACAAAACATTTGACCTCAATTGCTGCTCATAGCCAAATTAAGTCATCAAGATGTCAAATGCTTCTTAGGGAAAACAAAGCAATAACAATAGATGCCTTGACTCTGCCATTGAAGCCACTGGATGAAACCTGATCTGAAGTCCACCCTAACAATGGACTTTATGTAAATCACTAGATTTTCTTTCTTCAATTCACCAACTTAAGTTCTTTTTTCTACTCTGTGTCACCAAAAAAAAAAAAAAAAAAAAAAAAAAAAAAAACCTTAAAAAGTAACTTCCCAACTATATTGGCCAGATCTTTTAAAAACGTCAAATTTGTATTTCCTTCGATATGTTACATTACTGAAAAAGTGGCATTTTCCAAATCACCTTAATAAAAGCGCCCCCTTAGGGGAAGCAGAAAACCAAACTCTGGAGCATCAAAAGACCAATACGAATGGTGGTTACCAAGAGGTGGTGGGGTGGGGGTTACTAGGGAGACGCTGTTGGATACAAAATCTCAGAGGAAGTAAGTTCAAGAGATCTATTGTACAACATGGTGACCGTAGTTCATAACAATGTATTACATTCTTGAAAACTGCTAAGAAGTAAATTTTAAGTGTTCTCACCTCCGAAAAAATAAGTATGTGAGGTAGCAGGTTAATAAGTCTGATTTAGCCATTCTATAATGGGCACGTTTCAAAATGCCCTACTGTGCACTACAAATATATGTGGCTTTATTTTTCAATTTAAAATATCTTGAAGTAAAAAATAACAATCAATTAAAATAAATTTTTAAAAGACCCACATGGAGTTTCTTGGTGCTAACATTGGGCGTTCATCTAGCAAGAGTATGCTCAACATCAGATTTCGTATAGTATTGATTCATATCCTGTCGCCCCACATTGCTTGTCTCAGAAGTAGGAAAGGCCACAGACACAATTCTTCCTATGTCATAAACTCTCTTCAGTGGAGCAGATCCTTGTCTCCACTACTAATAAACAGTATGGCCTTTAGCCAGGAGCATCATTCCGAGGGAGGGAAAAGGAGCTTGTTAAACTCATCTACCCTTTGGCTCCCCGTTCTCAAGGTCTCACCCAGGTTGGGTCTGAGTAGCACGTAGGCACCTCCTGGGCTCTCTGGAAGGGACGGGGGCCATGGCTGGAGGGCTGGAATCTGGAGACTGTTTGGAAAGTTCTCAGCAAGCACCTTCAGCAGTCATAGGTGGAGACAGTCTGGTTCATTGTGCCTAAGTACAGTCTCTGGAGTCAGATGCCTGGGTTTGTCCCAGTCGAGCTCTGGAACGCTGGACAAGTGTTTTGACCTGCATGTACCTTGGCACCCTTATCTGTGGAGTAAAGGTGTCAGTTAACACCCACCTCTTAGGATTGCATGTCTTTGGCTAAGTGATGTCCAGAAATCTTTTCAACAGTGCCATAGGTAGTGAGAGAGCAGGAGGTATTCGTTGTAAAGAGGTAGGAGAAGAGGAAGCAGTAACAACCTTGCTCCCCAGAACAGTTAAAAATGCGGGTCAGAGTGATTTTCAGGTGACAAACAGGAAAGCAGGGAGAGCAGTTGTTTAAGAAGTATTATTCAGCCCTCGTGAGGGGTCTGCTCTCTCTATTGCATTTTCTTGCCTAAGACTTTGCCAGTTTTTGCACATTATCAATAATGAGTTTGCCCATCACATCTGTGAACAATCAGACCAAAGGCAAAATTCTCAGCCCCAGACTCCAGCACTTTCCTCTCCCCACCTTCAATAAGTTGAAATTGTTTTTCCAGTCTCCAAACACCATAAACACACACACACACACACACACACACACACACACACACACAGCAGCCTATTGAGGTGTATTTTGTGCCTGAGAATGAGCAAAAAGAGAAAAGACACTGTTACTTAAGATCAAACATTGTTTTCAAGTCTATGTTTGAGTTCCTGGAAAATCCATCCACAATGGTGTTTTTCAGGCAGGTTAAAATCTCTGAGCTGTGATCAAATGGTGTGCCAAGAACATGGCCAGACAGACAGGCTTGGAAAACTGGAGAGAAAGGTTTGTTTCCAAATGAAAAGCATAGCCGAGTCATCGCTGGCACCCAGCAGGAAGGGCTCAGTGTGCAAGCTCTGCTCCAGAGATGGGCTCTGACCTGGGGCTGGGTCACTGGCAAGGAGCTACTGGTTTCTTCTCTCAAGAAGAGTTCACTTTTCTCCTGTCTCCATTTAAGGAAAAAAAAAATTTCTCTCCTTACTGAAGTTTGGTTTTAAAAAAGTTTAGATCAAAATCAGTAGAGGTAGCACATCTATGTGCTATGTTACTTGGTTTTATTCTGTCTTAGTCAACACTTGATTCCCATGATAGATATTGCCCCTAAAGCTTGGGAAGTGGATGAATTTTCCAAATAAAGATATGCTTTTCTTTCACCTAGGAATTCTTTGGGGAAAGGGTCCGGGGCTGGACAGTGGTGTTGGGGCCTTTGTCTTCCAAGAGCCATCAGAGAAAGGAACCAGGTTTCAGACGCGCTAAGAAGGGCAGGTCTTACTGCACAGTGGGACCCTGCCCAACCCTCCTCTATCTGGTAACCCAGAGGTGCTTGAAGTGCTAGGTTTCGCCTTTAACACCATGACATAAAAGACAGAGGACAGCATTTAGAGTTAAACTGACCCAGAACTGTCTCCTGATTTTCCTCTCACTTCCTAGCTATGAAATTTGGGGTTAAGGTTAAATCTCTGAGCTTCATTTTCATCATTCATAAAATAAGAAGAATGGCTTGGTTAGCAAGGTTTGTACCAACAGAGATCATATAGGTAGTTCTCCTTTGCAAAGCTGAACAAATATGCATGATTGACAGTTAAATAAATTAAAAAAAAAAAAGCACCATTCATTTTACCTTTCAGTTGTATTGCTGTACCTTTTGAAGCACTTTTCCCTGTGAGAAGGGCACTTTAAGCATGCCAATCATTGACATTTTTAGTGTAAATTAAAATTGAAAGTAAGCGGGGGAGGAGACGGCCAAAGATGGGTGCTCAGCGGAACATGCTAAGAAACAGAAAAACAGGTCCCCGGGGAGGCTCACCACAGACCTCCTCCTCTTCAAAACACTAGCCAGCCTTGGTTCCTGGCTCGTCCAGGCTGATGTCAGGTTAGCTTGCCGTCACCAACAGAGAAATGTAGACAATATGGACTCTCAGTCAATAAAATAAGTATTTATGGAGAAGCTGCCAAACACCAAGCACTGTGGCAGTGTTTGTGAGTGTAACAGACTTGCCAGCTCACAATCCACAGGAGCCATTGCCACCACCTGGTGAAAATTGACCCCTGGAGACCCTCCCACAATGAAGGACACATTCATGTGAGAAACTGAAGGAAAAGGTGGAAAGAGGAGAGATCTGTAGGTCAGCCCAAGGAGGTGGGGAGAGTGCATCCAGAGCAGTAGAGGGGGTGGTTCTCAGGTCAGGGAAGGGTAGCCTTTCCATTGACCAAAGCGATCACTCACTTGTTCAACAAACAGATGTTGGCACTGACTGTGGGTGAGAAACTGGGCTGGGCCTGACACTCAGTCATCAGAGAATCGGGTTTACCCAGCAGTGAGCTCTGAGATGCAGAGCAGCAGCCAGGAGGTTTGTAAGGGGGTTTGTTTGTTTGTTTGTGTTTGTTTGTTTTCAAGATCAACACCTGCTAAAGGGACAAGATGGAAGCAGGACTGAGCAGGGGGAAGGAAGGTTGAACTGCAATGCAGCCGCAGTGAACCCCAGAGGGACCTCTGAACTAGAATGGCCCTTCAGAGTTGTCCCCAGCTAGGCTGAGGTGGCCAGATCAATCCGTCATTGCATGGAGCCACCCTGGGGCATGTCCTCAGACTAAGTGGCTGTCCGCTGATGAGGCAGTCACAGCAGAGGTTGACGAGCAGACCACCTCCCAACAGTACTCCCAGCACTGGGGGAATAAGTGCTTCATTGACAGGAAATTTGGGGGCATATCTCAGGGCTTACCTCAAAGGAAAACAGGGTCCCTGCTTTCCTGGAGGCCATGATCTCGCCCAAGATGCAGACATTAAACAACTAGTCCAGCAGGTGGCAGCAGCATGATTCAGGTTGGTCAGCATGGATTAGAGTAGCTCTGTTGAGTCAGGGTCCCCAGAGGCAACCAACCAACTCACCTAGAGCATGAAGGGATTTATGACTGGGGAGATGGACAAGCTCAGGAGATTGATGGGAAGGCCCAAGAAATCAGGTGAAAAATGGGCAGGAATAGCAAAGAGAAGAAGACGGGCATCCAGAATCTCCACCAAGATCCTAGCGTAGGAGCAATCTGGACTGGGTATCTCTTCTGACCCCAAGAAACACTTTCCATCTCTGGAGTGAATTCTGACCCATTGGCCGTTCCTCTGCATGTGGAGACTCCAAATGAGACTACTTGGGCTTCAGGCAGCTGCCAGCACGGGGGGGGGGGGGGGGGGGGGGGGGGGGCAAGAAAACATCTGCATTTTAGGGTTCATCAAGAGGAGATGAGCTCCTGGCTCCCACCTCACTGTGCCAAGGAGGATCCTGATTATTGAAAAGGGTCAGACACTGGACCGAGTAAGAGCAACAACATAAATACATAAACAGCAAAGAGGGACCATATACCTGGCTCAGCACTCATGGGAAACGGTTAATAAGAGTCACACAGAGGCTGGGCCCCATGCACAGGAAGGGGGTTCAGGCAGTGGGCTGATAAAACAAAACAGCAAATAAACACGAAAGACCAGACCATCACTTGAACTGGGCACCCATGAGAAGGGATTAATGGAAGTTATGCAGATGCTGGGCCCAGCTGGAGAGACACAGTGTTGACAGAGGCTCTACTCTCTGCAAAGAAACTGAAATGCACTCAGGAAACCAAGGCTGAGCCCCAGTCAAAAGATGGAGATTAGAGGGGAGAACTGAACTTGGAGAGTGGGCAAATACCCATGGCCCAGCACAACGTTGGCCACAAGTAATCCCGAGTTCTTTCCAGTGGTAAGGGGAGGGCCCCAAAAATGCAGCCGCATTTGGCTAGAACCTGCTCAGACACTTAGTGGAAGCAGAGTTGAATTTCTCTGTCCCTGCAGGCAAGTGGGGCTGGAGCAGGTACCTCCAGGAAGACAAATGGCCCCGAAAGAGACTGGCATAGCTTTCTTCTCTTTATCTCTATTGTCTCCAGAGCTCTCCCCCAAGTAAAGGGAAAGACAAACAACACTGATTTGGTGCCAACATACTAAACCCTGTGTCACTTCAAAACCTCAAAAAGAGATTCTGTTATCCCCATTTCCTCACTTACTAGCATAGATACTAAATAACTTGTCCCGAGTCATACAGTCGGGATTCAAACTCCAATCTACCCCCAAACAGAGCTCACCCATTTTCTATGATCTAGTCTCTCTTTTCTAGGTTTTTTGCCTCACCTTATTCTGAAAGCACTATGTACTTACATCTCAAATGGAATTTATATTTTCCTAGTAAGTCAGGGTATCTGAGGTGACAGGCTTCGTCAAAGGTACATTATGAATGATGACTTCGCTTGAGGGTTTTGCAGAGCTAGCGTTGCAGGTCGGGGTGGATGGAGGTTAATTTAATTTGTTAGTGTTTCAAGTAGTTTTAAATTAGAACAAAAAGATTGATTTAAGATATGAATAATTAGGACAAAATGTGTAATGTCCAGAAAATCTCAAGTCACTTTGTGCAACCTGACAAATCTCTGAGATATATGTTCACAAGTCTTGGTCGTTGGGACATATTAAAAACAGCTTTTAAGGAATACTAATTGTGAGGAAGAAAACTCAGTTAGGGTCACTCTCAGGCACCAGATCCAGGCTGCTCTGGAGGATCCCCATCTTGGCATAAGGTAAAGTGCCCATGACCACTCAGAAAAGGCAGGGCACTGGGGAAACTCCCACAGGAGAAGTCCCTAAACTTCCACTATTTGGAAAGAGCGGAAACTTCTAGAGACAAAAGAATGAGTCAGAGTCCCAATGGTATAAAAGAGGAATAATGAGACGGAAAGGAGCACAGGAAAGTTCTGGCTTAGAGTCAGGAAAACTCCCAGGCAGTCGGAACTGCTGGGTGACCATGTCCTCGAGCAGGCAAGTGAGGCGTCCTCGACACTCAGCTCGCCCAGCCCAGGAGGGCTCTGCAGCCCGTCCACAGGAGCAGCTGCACAGAGGCCGGAAGGGAGAGGTGGCCAAGCAGGTCGTTTTCGGCTCCGGTTTCAGCTGCTCTCAGAACAGGGGTGATTCAAACCGTATGTCCTCAAAACCGCTCTTCATTTCAGTGGTTTGGGTGCTTTCAAAGTACCATGTGACGGAGGCCCTTGTGACAAAACAAAATGCTCTCACAAACAAAGTCCACTTCAAACCCAGCCCCCTTATCGCCATGCAGTGTGCTTTCTGTTAGAACTCATTCCAGGATAAACTGGATTGAAGTGGTGCTTTTTGTAAACGGTGGGGCCAAAGAACAGAAGCATATGAACGATACCACACTGCGTTGGATCAACTTTCAGGGCAGCCCAGGGTTCTGAATCTGACAGTGGTACCCAGGGACCTGCGGTAGAAAAAAAATGGGTTGTTGCTAACCTCAAAAGGACAGGGACAAGCCCAGTGAGGACAAGCACGCCTATGTTGTGGGCAGATCTTTCATGGATGTCTTGCTTCATCTCTGAAGTGAAGAACAGCAGCCTGGACCTCAGAGTCACACAAAGTCCAGTGGTGACTGACCCTGTCACACAGAAAAGAGACATTCAGAGGGACTTTATCTTCTGTGAGCCTCATCTTTAAAATAGATAAAACAAAACCTACTTCACAACACAGCTGAGAACACAAGGAGAGAATGACTGTGCAGTACTGAGTGCAATGGCTATCATACAGCAGGTGCCAACTGCATGTGTATGTCATACAGCAGGTGCTTACTACATGTATTGAGGAATGTGATGGAGGTTCTACCTCATAATACCATTTCCTGGTACACGAGATAGTAGTTTGGGCATACAGGAGAGGTAAGCCATTCTTAATAATGATATTTCTCTAGTAGATAGTTCCCACCTAACCCTGCTCCCTTCCTGGTTGGAAGAGAATGTTGGTATTTTGCTAATAGTGCCCCAACTCCAGATTGCAAGGGAAGCTCTGCTCTGTTCATTCTTGGTCCCTGGGATGGTCTTTACAGCTCAGATTTCCTTTCTCAACTTATTCCTGGCTCCAAAGGCATTAACCTATTCCGTAGCTTCCAGATGCTATGGGTTTATCTAAACAAACACAATACTAACATTTGCTAAGAGAAGATTTATGGCTTACTTGTTGCAGTGAGAATGTTAGAAGAGTTGAGAAGAAACATGAAGTGGTTTGTGGTTGCCTTGGCAATGGGTCGGGGTCTGCCAAGCAACCTCTTTTCTTGCCATGCTATGGTATTTACAGATCTCACATGTAGCTTCAAAAAAGCACCTAAATGACTTAATTGAGGCAGGGTATGCTGCTCTGATGGAGGGAAGTTCTGCACTCTATCACTTCAGACCTGGAGGAGCCAAAAGGAATCTTTATTTCTGCAGGTTTTGTAGCTGCTACAGCATTTGAAGGGGGGACTTCGAGCTGGCCCTCCACCAATTACTCAGTGATCAGACCAAGTCTATGCGACAGCCGTTCCTTGATTCATTAGTAATCACTCATGACTAAAATGAGATTTTTGTTCACTTTTAGAGGAACTTCTGTGCTGATTCCTAACACAAAATGCTGCAGTGTCACAGGTAAATATGGGAAACTAGGAAAAGGACTACAAGAAACAAAGTCAAGGCCACAGAACAGTAAGTTTTGGTTGCTTGTATTTTCTGGACCAGCACAAGGTCTTTTCTTTCACTGCAAAGACCCAGGCTTATTGAATTTAGGGAGGGGTCTCACTGGCAGAGGGGTGCCCATTCCCTTTGGTCTCCATCTACCTTGCACTGATCTGCTCTGGAATTTGATGCCTGAACTCTGCCTCATTCCCACGAGGTATCTGCAGGTAGGACTTGAGTATCTGTAAACCACTTAGGAATAGGAATGTAAATTGCAAAACCAGACTCTGGCTAACCAAAGCAGAAAATGAATTGACTTGCACAGGTATTGGATACCTTACAGAACTGGCAAGACAATGTGACAACCAGGCTTGGCAGGAACCAGAGGAAATCCTGCCAGGGTCTTTCCTAGAAGTGGTCTGTCTAGAATGCCACCACTGTTCTCCAGCCACCATATTCTTGCTCTAATGACACTTTCTTTATGGCTCTGCCATCCTCCAGAAATCATTTTTAGCTGACGGTGCTAACAGCAACGCTCCCTTCAACACTCAAATATTGATGTTGGGGACTGACTGGCTGCACCTGGGTCATGTGATGACGCTCCAGTTACTAGATAGCTGAGTAGAGGGATGATAGCTCACTACTTCAGTGTTGGTGGAGAGAATGACCTTCTTAGGAGCGTAAAGAGAATAATCCTATTTTAGGATTTTTTCCAGGATACAAAGGGTACTTCTAGATTTCTGGACAGCCAAGATGATCACTGTCCATCACTGTTCCCCACTTTGGCTAAGATTCTCCAAGATCCTTCTTCCCTTAAGATTTCTAAAAACATTTCTCCCGTTCAACACAATGACACCATCCCCAGAACAAACAAAGCTTACCTTCTCCCAAAAGGGAGGTAAGTGAAGCCTCATCTGGTACTCTAGCCAGCTCCAGGTGTGATGTCCAGTCTTCTTTCTGGTATCCTATCACTTTGACTAAACAAAAAGCCAATCCCCAGCAGCACATGATATGTGCCTACATATAAACATGCAATAGAGCAAGGTAGCAGAAAAAAACAATTAAAAGCATGCATATGCCCCTGCATGCACAAAACCACAACCACCACCAGCAGCAGCAAGGAAAGAAATGTTGCTTGAGGCCACATTCCTCATTTTTGTCATTGAGACAAGGTTGCAATCGGTGTATGTAGAATGTAGAATCTGAGATGACATTTAGTTTGCAGGGTATTATTTAGGATTGCTCTTAGGCTCAGTATCTCTTGGAGGAGTAGGGAAGGAATCAAAGGAACCAAAGGGAATAATCAATACAAAATGCTGGTCCAACATCCCTAGTCATTCCCATAGTGACCTTGAAAGCTAGAATGACCTTTCAGAGTTATCCTAAGTTGGACTGAGATGATCAAAGTTTTCAAACTCCATATTGATCAGTTATTAGATGTGGGCCACCCCAGGAAGTGGCAAGAACTTGGGAGAAACAGCTTTCCAGAGCTGAGCTGATCTATGAAGGGGTTGAAAACTGAAGACATTCTGAAGACAGTCTCCCATCTGGTGGGACAAGTCTTTCAATGAACAGTCAAAAACAAATAGCTACTATTTGTTTTTCTTTGTCTTCTTCCTATTCTATTTTATTTTTGCCTTCAAAAAGCACTTCAACTAATCGGGATTCTTAATCCAGTTGGGTAATCCAAACCTTTACTTTTCAGGATAAGTCCAAACTCACAATGTATTCTTTTTCTTCTATGGCTGTAGCTGAGACTTCATAAAATAATCCATTATTCTATCAAGATTATTGACTCAAGGAGGTAAAATTTGGTCAGTAATACATTTGTATTCTCTTAGATCCTTAAAATAAGTGAGTTCTTTGGTAAAAAGCAATATTGTTGGAAATCATGATGTTGTCATCCACAGCTTTGTAAATGGCAGATCTGGCACAATCCAGTGGACACAAATCATGCCCTCTCCATGAATACAGGTCCAATTTAATTAATCTACCATCAGGGATCAGGGAATGGTCACTGATGTCAGTGACCAATTAAAATTAGTACTAGTTGCTGGATCATCAATGGTAGAGGATCATGTTAACCCTAACCCTAACCAAGAAAAATCATGGCCTCTTGTACGTGAGTCAGTAAATAAGTATCAGTACAGATCAGGAAAGCTATTGACATCTTAGAGTCCTATATTAAAAGCCTTCTCCATAAAGAATTCTTATTAATTCACAAGGCACACAACTATTTTTAGATATACTATATCGATTTTTACATCAATAAACTTCATTTTCATAATAGTTTTACATTCAAAGCAAGATTGAGTAGGAAATATGGAATTCCCACATGCTCTCCACTACATAAATTCTAAGATATAAAACAATTATTTCCTCTTTAAGTGTTCTAAAGGGCATATATCACCATGACTAAGGCCAGTTCTTCCCTAAGTTTTAATCCTTGCTTTATCACTTTATTAGCAAATGTGACTTTTGAACAAGTTACATAACTTTCTGTCTTAGTTTCCTCATATTCAAAAGAGGAATAATAGCAATAGGAATAACATCTATGTCAACAATTTGTAAGAAACAGAATCACTTCATTTTCCTCAAGAAAGGAAAAAAAAAAAAAAAAAACTAATGCTTCCAAATAAACTGAGGTGCCATCAATTATAGACACATCATGAGTTCAAAAGCATTCAGATGTGACAAATGAATGTGGTCTTAGAATCCGTGGAATTTAGTACACATTAAATGCTCTTATTAATACCCACATTTATAGCTCAACATGTCAGACAACAATCCATTCAGTGTTGCTGGTGTCTGATACTGAAGCTTACAGGCAAGTCAAGACTTTTCTGGACCATTAATTGCTTAAGAGGGCATAAGCTTATGTCAAAATATGGAAACTTCACTATGTCAGTTTCTATGAAGTCTTATCACAGTCCCAGATTCAAAGAATACCAGACACTTTGAGCTCCATTGACATTGCTGGGTTACTTATTCATTCAACACCTACCTATCTGCATGCTGATTCCAGGAAGTTATTGATAAGCAAGATGGAGATGAGATTTCTATCACTTTCCTGGACTTCACATTTTATTGCACCAAGAGTTGCTTGTCCTATATTCTGACCACCTGTAAAAACTTGGAACCCTACACCAACCTGTTAGCCTTTGGAGTCACCCAGCAAATGAAATGAAGCACACCCAAATGTGATACATTTATCTTCCAAATGCAAAGAAGCCACCAGACTTCTTCATCCCTTTATGAGAGGCAGAAGAGTCACTGCCCTTCCAGTGTGAAGGAATTTCCTGCATCATTGGGATTCTACACTGCAGTGGGATTGCCCCATATATTGCTGGGTCTTATCACCATCACTCTTACTAACCACCAGACATCTGGATGCCTTTCTCTGCTTTGCAGTCCTTACCAGCATGCTGTCCTCAATGCCCTGATGAGCAAAATGTCCTCAGGTGGTCATGGTTACACTCTAAATTATTTCAGAGGCAAAGACTTAACATGAGCCCATGGTGATTCTTGCACAGGTGTGCTCCACTGTACCCAGCTGGGAACTGAGAACTAGTTCCACTCCACCTCATTCAAGCCATTGACAGTGACACCAATCCCTTTGGTTCCCCCAGAAAGCTATGGCCCTTTGCCATTTCAGTAGATCCACTGATTTCCAGCATCTTCTACTTTAGTGGCTCCTATTCCATGAGTTAGGCACATGTTATAAGGACCACATGTTCTTGAAGATATGTATTCCAACTATTCACTCATAATATGACAAATGAATAATAAAACATGGTAATAGTCACAGTCCCAGCACTGTCATCTCACTGGCATGCTGGGTCCATAGCCAACATCACGCACTCCACATCCATTTTGAACACAGAGGAACCTGGACAAACATCAGGGGCCCTTTAGAAAGAAGATACAAGGTGAGTTTCTTTCCTTCTCTTCAACCAAGGAGCTGCAGGACTCTTAACTGGCTCCAGTATGGGGATTTGTAGAGGGACCAGAATTCTGTTTCAGTGGCTCATATTCAGTATGGCAGTTTTTAAATTATTCATATCATGTAGGTCCTTGGTCAACAGACTTCATGATGAGTCGGAGCCCACAAAAGGATCATGCCAGCCCTGTTCTGGCAACAACACCTTTTAGGTGGTACTGCTTAGTCTCTGCCATCCCCAGACTGTATAGATCATGAAAAGGATTGATTGATTGATTGGTCTTCATGAAGATGCATATCAATAGCCTCACCTTAAAGAGACAAATTTTTTGGGGGGGGTGCTGGGGATCGAACCCAGGGCCTTGTGCTTACAAGGCAAGCACTCTACCGAGTGAGCTATCTCTCCAGCCCCTAAGAGACAAATTTTAGAAGCTGCTTCCACTCCCCTTCCTAATAAATATTTCAAAGCCTTAGAAATATGTTCCTGAGTCCATTGAAAGACCTGGCTAGGCAATGCACGAGCAGGAATTTGAGTTAGTCAATTTTAGGGTTTGGCAACTCATACATGATTAATTCATTTCGACTTTTTATCTCTGTAAGCCTTTGGATTCCATATCTATAATGAAACTGACATACTTTTCACACAGGCTGTGATTTCAGTGAACCAACTGAGCAATTAGAACCACTCCCAGTTGTTCAATCTTGCACACTAAACCCAAAGTAACCAGAAAATGGGCCAGTATCAACACATTCAGCCTAAAATAAAATTAGCTTCTTCCCTTGTTACTCCAACACCATCAGAATCCATTCTCACATATCTTAAATTTTTGTCCACATAAATTAATAAAGTTTATAACACTTTGGGTCATAACATTTCTCATTTCGGATTCAACTTTTTAAATATCTCTGTCCCAGGTATTCTAGGATCAAGTTGCATAGATCTAGAGTCAAGGAGGTTGGTGGGGAGAAGACAGGAGAATCGCCTTTGCCTTGCAAAAGTTTAAGTTAGTAACAGTATCTTCTAGCAAGTTCGCAACATTTCATTAAAAATGCTCCCACTGTTTTAAGTGGCTATAGAGGCTCAATGGGATTACGAGCAACATAGACAGTGAATTCTTCTACCTATTCTCATTCTAATCCAAGGGGTTTTATCCCATCTCACTGTCCCAATTGTTGGAGAAGACTAATGAGATTTTAAATTCACCTGATACCATAATTTGGCAAACCACAGAATCAAAATATTTATCCGATTTTTTGGCTACCCAAGCCTTGAGGTGCCAAGAGATAAGATATTCTTTTTCCATAGTTAGAGAAAATACCTCTATGTAGACTGTTCCTTGAGCCAAGAATGCAGGAATTTGAGTTAGTCAATCTCTTTAAGGTATCTAGTACCATTAAAAGTAGCCACCCTCTGGTGGAGAGCTTCCTTTTCCCACCCTAATCTACACTCTGTTCTTTGCCACCTGGTTCTTTGCACCAGAAAACTGAACCTCCATGTACTTCCAGCTTCAGAGTGGGATGCACTAGGAAGAGATCACATGGAAAAAGAGGAATTTATTTCCTGGTCCCCTCCCTGCCAGGCACTGAGTGAGCAGTGGCTGAATTCTTTTTCCAGGCCACATAAAACTCTCTTCTATAGTTACAGTTGCAGCTACACTTCTCTGGCTTCTGGTCACTGCTCCTCTCCCTTGCTTCTTTAGGAGGTGATATGGGATCTTCATCCCATTTTGTAGTTCAAATTCCCAAAATACCTCACCATTTCTTATTGATTTCTCTTGACTCTGCTTTCAGTGTTGTAAATTGGCCTTTTACTAAACTATCTTCAAATACCCTACTTGAGATCAACACCATCTCTTTCCTGATGAGATCCCAAATAATACACTCAGTACATAGTTCTCAAATTCCGGGACTCCTTATTCTATTCTAATGCATTAACTACCAGTCTACCAAAATCTGGCCTTTAATGCACATCTCATTCCAAATAACCAAGGATGGTCAAAAAAATTCCAACTACATGCCTCGGACTCCTACATTCCCATCCCTGGAAAGGAGACACAATTTAATCAGAACACCACCATAAGTGACACTAATGTCATTACCACAGAATACTCAGTTCCATCATTGATGGGTCCAGAACCACTAACTTGAGCCTCTCTGCCACTGGTTATTCAAGTCCACTGAAGTTGTCCCTAGTAACCTCTAAGTTCATGGCAGTTCTTTCTCTAGGTCACTGGTTCCAACAATGTCACATCAGTAATAGACCAACCCTGGCATTAGTGTTAACAGGCAACTCAGACTCCTTGTCCTTCTTGGGTTCAGGGCTCACTGACTTTTCTGGTCCCTCCTTCTTTCCATAGCCCTCCTCTCAGGCATTCTAACATAAGACTTCATTCTGCTCCCTGTCTCTCATAACCACACATAATATAGATTGAGTAGGGATTTACAAGTCAATGTATGATTCATTAATTCATTCTTCCTAAACAATTTTTTAGACTTCTTCCATCCATTTCATATTTAAATGCCAGGAAAAAGGTCTGCACCTATACAGAAAGCTTATCCAAATATTTGTGTCACACTAAAGCTATAGATTTTTTCAGTAACCAGGGATACTAGTCAAGTTGCCTCAACAGGCAAAACATGAATTTGTGTTTAGTTTTCCTAGGTTAAGATGTTGGAGATATATACTCCCTTTTGACTTTTTGGTTCCAGGAAGAATTGTTAAAATGTCTCTCCTATATATGTAAAGACTAAATTGAAAGTAGATATAAAATGAAAGAGTTTGGGAATATTTCCTAAAGTTTTAGGAAATGATATTCTTTGCTGAAAACCTCCTGATATTATTTGCTGAAAACCAAAGATTGTTTCAGTGATTAGATGGTAAAGTTTTCATAAAGATCAAGAAATTTGGGGGTATCTAGATGGTAGAAGTTTCAGCAACTTCCATTCTGATATTCAATGTTAGACCATCTTCAATAGATTTCTATCTTAGAGATTTAAATCCACCAAAGACTTTCAAAAAGGGAATCACAATGAATAAAGACAGTGTGGACAGAAGACGTAGGTTCATAGTCAAATCCTTTTGTTTGTAGAAAGGGAACTGAGTCCAACTGAGCAAGGAGTTGATGTTGAAATTCTTCCTGATGAAATAGCCATTGTGGACACTTTGAGAATGTTTTTTCATGGGGATAAACCAGAAAGTTATAACAAGGGCAGGTCACCCATTGTGCACGTTGGGCCCCAGATAACAATGAGGATTGTAAGCTCATCACCCCACCTTGAAGGATGACTGAGGCAAGGGCAGGAACCTGAACCATTAGCACCATCCTGCCTAAGCAACTTGAGATGTAATCAATTTGAATGTTAAAAATTAATGAGGGAGCTTTATTTTACCACAAAAATCATGAGACAGATCATCTTCATTAAATGGAACTGCTAACTCTAAAATATGTGCAATATGGTGACTTCCTATTCTTTACAAATATGGTGTGCATCTTAGGAGGACATGAATGGTGTACATGAGGTGTCAGACATTGAGCTAGTGGATCAGCAAGGCCACCTTTGTGCTGACAGGAAGGTGCAGTAGAGCTGAAGTCCTGAGGAGCAAAGCCATGAAGTTAATACCTTTTTTATCTTCAATTATGCCTGCCTACCTAAATGTGTAGCATGAACATTGCAGTGCAGAGATGAATTGTCATTCATTCAATGAGTATATTTAAAAGTTTTAACAGTAAAACCTCATGATTAAATATAATAAGCCCTAGACTAGGAATGAGTAGACCAAGTTGATTCCCAGACCTCATAAAATATTTAATTATCTGTGCAACTATGGACAAACAAGTCACTTTCTTTAAACCTAGTCTCCATCTGTAAAATCCATAAAATGGAAAAAGCAAGACCATTCTTGACTACAACCCAGGGTTACTATGAAGTCAAATGGGATAATGCAGGGAATGGTGCATCGCAAATTGGATTAAACAATATATAAATATGAGAGATGACCTAATTCATCTTCGGATTTTAACTGGTGAATTTGAAATTGGCAAGAACGCGTTTGAAATAACATTTCTCTGAGGAGTTCAGGGCCTCTGGATCATCAGTTCCCAAAGGCTTTTTAAGAGAATCACAAGGCTAAACTTCCACCACCACATTCAGAGTATGAAAAGCCCATTTAGCTGTCATCCCTTGCTCTTGGCAGACTCTCAGGGAATGCCAGCAAAATGTCTGAAATTGGAACAGCAACCCACCAAATACATCCAAATCTTTCATCAAACTGTGCTTAGTTTAGAAGCAATATTATGTTAACATTACCCCCACTGTGGATTATTTCTAATGAAACCAATCTGCCAAGGTGAAATGAGAGCATGTGTCATAGAGGCATAATTAAGTTGACCTGAAAATGCAGTTTAAAAGTAAATATCCTGTCAATTAAAGATGAGCAAAAAGATTCCAGAAAATATCAAGACTCCTGACTCCCTTAAATCTGTGCCCTGTCCCTTTGACCAAAATATAATCAAATCTTTCAAGTTTCTGAATGTAATTAGAATAGAGATTTGTAATTTGGTTTATTGAGTCAGATTCTCCTGATGGATAAACTCTCCTAATTGTAGGCTAGCAAACTTCAAAGGCAGAATCAACTCTTTTGGGTGAGCAGGACACCATTTAGGATGTGGAAGCTACCAAAGCTGTCCTCAGATTTAACCTCTGAAGTTCACGCTTCTCCTTTCCTTCTTCACCCTGCTTCAACCTCCTTCTGTGGCCACCTCCCACTGGTTCCCAGCATTTTATTGCCCTTCTATTTTCTGGACACCATGCTGGGCTCTGGGATGAGCATGACATGAGTGTTGGCATTGTAGACCTGACCCTTGGTTCCAGTTGCCTCCTTTGCCCATTCTTTCAATACCAAGTCCAGCACCTCCTCTGTGATACTTATCTTTCAGTACCAAATCCAGCACCTACTCTGTGTTCTCTTATCCTTATTCACTTAGGAAGGCTCCAGTGTTCTTTCTTGATGATCTAACTCCCTCTTGAACACACGCCCATTCTAGTACTTATGCTGTGTGAGCTGCAATTACTAATTTCCATTATTGCTTAAGTTAGTGATCAAGTCTTTTCATCTTTGCACCCTAAGAACCCTCAGAGTATTTGGCACAAAAAATAGGTGTTAAAAATATTTGTGGAATTATCAATTCCCCAATCCAGTCATTGCCTAGTCACTAAAACTTTCATTTCCATGCCTTAGTATTTATCCTCCCCAAGACCCTTTCTTCACTACCTGACTTTGAGCCCCACCCCCTCGTGCTGTATCTGTTTCAAATACGTTTCTTATATTCTCTTCTCATGCATCTCAGATCTAATCCTATTCTTATGAGAGCTATCTGAAGTGTCAGTCCACCTTATTCTCTTTATAAAGTATTCTTTCCTAGTTAGACAGTAAAAGGTCTGCTCAATTTACCTTCTCAAACCTGTTTCTGTCCCCTGCAGCCAAGTCGCCTGTGCTTCTAAATAGTTCATGTATTTTTAATATCTCTGTGACCTTACTCATGTATTCTTTAAGCTTGTAAGTTCCTTCTACCATGTCTGCCTATTGAAAACCTACCTATCCTTAATGTTTTAGCATAAAGATACCACAAAGAAAATCAAGAAAGCATACATATTTTAGTCAGCTTTTTGCTGCTGGGACTATCAGGCTAAACCAGAACAACTGCACAGGAGGAAAAGTTCATTTGCCAGCTCACGGTTTCAGAGGTCTTAGTCCATAGAAGGCTGGCACCATGCCTCAGAGCTGTAGGCGAGACTGAACATCACAGCAGAAGAGAGTGGCAAGGGGAAGTGACTCAAGAGGCGATCAGGAAGTAGAGAGGTCTCCACTGGCCAGATACAAATATATACCCCAAAGCCACGCCCCCAGTGAACTACTTCCTCCAGCCACACCCCACCTGCCTCCAGTTACCACTTACTCCCATCAGGGATTAATTCACTGATTAGGTTAATGCTATAGCCCAATCATTTCTCCTCCAAATCTTCTTGTATTGTCTCACAGGTGAGGTTTTGGGGAACACCTCACATCCAAATCATAACAATAGGCTAAGAAGAACCTAGTCTTCCAAGTATATTAAGTAACTTGCTATTATCAAATCCAAAGACAAAGCTAGAACAAAAATCTAAGGCTCTTAACTTAGACCTCTTTACACTGGTGCCTCACTGGTAAATAAACAGGATGACCATATCACTTACAGCCTAATATGGAACACTTTTGAGAATTAAAGAGGGCATTATTAATAATAATGGACAATAAATGTTACTCAGGACATATAGTCAACCTACCTCACCACAATACCCCAAAACTCTGATAAAACTATGTGAGTCCTGTGTAACAAATAACTACAACATCCAGATCTTTCTCCCAACAATAGCACATAGAATAATGAGGGCTGTCTGAGACATTAACAAATCATTTTGTACTCTGGTTCCCTATTTTAAAACAAAAGCAACAATGAAAATACAGATGCACACACAGCACTGTGCACATAGTGTTTCCTTAGTCACTGCACAAGCTATTGTGATGCACTACTCTTTGGGTTCTGGTGCTAGATACATCTGTGCTAGCCACACACAACTCCATCACTTGTTTTCTAAGCCTCTATCTCTTCATCCATAAAAGGAGGACAATAGGGCCTAATAGTACTTTGGATTCATTCACTCCACAAATGTTCAAACTGGAGTTTTGTACTAGATAATGCAGATCTGGTACTGAACATGGCTCTACAGTCCATCTAAGAGCCAGGCATACAGATATTAAGTCCCAATGCATGAGAGCTATGATCCTATACTTCCATGGAACAAAAGAACCTGGTTTCGATTGAAGGCACAAAACACTTGTGCAAAAGTCCTTGGTCTATATGGAACTTGACCTAGTCAAGAAAGACAGGAAAGGCTGTGTGACAGAAACAAATAATATGAAGGAGAAAATGGTAGAAAATGAGGTTAGAAAGGGAGTCTGGGACAGTATAAAAAATGACTTTGAAGATCCTATGTAGGGTCTCTGTTGTTTTTTGTTTGTTTTATTTTGTTTGCAAAAAGTAATGGGGTATTAATGACTCTTTAAAAAGTTAACTGATGATGGTGGTCATAGAGAAGGATATTGGACCTATAATTAGATTTGCACTTGGAAAGATCAGTCTTGTTATAGAATGAAAAGTAGAAAAGATAAGGGTCAGAACAGATGTGGGAAGACCAGATAGGAAACTCAGGAGTGGTTCAGGTAAGAAGCAAGGGTTGTTTGGTCGAGGGTCAAGTTAGGCAAGGAGTGAGAATGTAAAAGACAGAGGTAAAGCTGACAGATTGAGTGATGGTGGAGTGAAGAGAAATAATGGTAAAAGTGTCCATAAGTTTCTGGCCAGATGGTGAGCCATCCACTGAAGTATTGAACACTAGAAGAAAAGTGGGTTTCGGGGAAGCGTGTACGCTTCCTGGATACGTTGAGTCTGACTGGCCTTCAGATCTGCAAGTGATGCTTTGAGTAGGATTCAGATGTGCAGGTGTGGGACTCTGAGTTGAAATTGGGACTGATGAGGTGGCAAAGGCTGCTGTGTACACAGAGATTCCTGAAAGAGACCACAGAGGAGAGGAAAGGGAAGGGAAGAGGAATGAAGGCCAAGCCTTGAGCCACACAATCATTCAATGGCAGGTAAGAGAAGATGCTGCAAAGAGAGGCTTCTGCCAAAGGAAGAGGAAGCAATATAGGAGGAGGTCAGCATATGTCGAGAAAACTTAAGCTGAATAGTTCCCTGATATTTAAACCCTGCTGGTAGAAGTGAGGGATCAAGGGCAGTGTTGGGAGGGGTGGCAATGGAGCAGAAGCCAGATGTGGCATGGAAGCCAGCTTTGTTGAGAAGTCTATACCTGAGAATTGGAAGGGATTAGAAGAAGATTAGAAGAATGGTTATGGGAAGCCAGAAGAGGGCAGAGATAATTTAAAGGGATTTTTTTTTTTTTCAGATTGAAGAGAGTTGAGCATGTTTAACTATTTATGTAAAGATCCAGTAGAGCGGATGCATTGATGAAGATTCCCGTGAAGGCCAAAGAAGGTAGAACCGAAAGCACATGGAGAAGGGTGGGAGTTTGGAGGAGGGACCTGCTAGTCTGAGTTTGAGGAAGTTCCAGTGTGATGGCGTCAGTTGTCTCTGAAAGTAAGGGAAGTCAGAAGCTCAGAGAGAAGGGCATGACACATGGCACCTTGTTGGGACAAGATGAAGGTGGTGGTGGTGGTGGAGGGTGTGAGAGAGCTACGGGGTCATACAGAAGGTGTGATCATGGACTTATGGTGATCCCAGGACGTCCCGCTGTGTGGCTTTCCCCGGCATCAGCACACTGCTCAGATACAGGTCTGGAACATAGAAAATAAGGTTAGGATTTTTCCATGTCAATGTGAGAAAAAAATAGGCAAACAAGATTTTTAAGGAGAGAAAAGAGGCACTAAAACTATCTCTTTATCCACTGGTGTGACAGGACACCAAGGGACCCTTTCCCACAGCCCAGAATTGCAACTAAGGCTCAGAGCTGAGGACCAGGTGCCAAGATGAGTCACATTCTGCAGGGAACGTCCAACACTGGCACCCACAGCTGGGGCCACACCCCTGCCTCCCTTCCTTTCCCTCACTTCCACCACCAAGTTTTACCAAGGAAAGGTGGGACAGGCCCTATTACCGTAAGACTATTCCCAAAGCTCCGTGGTGGCACCAAACACACACAAGAATCTGCATACACTTTTTCATCATTGCAAAAAAGAAGGCTGGATAGGAGAGGAGTAGACATTCTGAAAAATGCAGAAGGGGTCAGAAAGTTATGGTCTTTGCTCAAAATTCCTGTAGGGACCCAAAAGGGAATAGTCATAGTATGTGTCTTGGTCTCAATGTGTTGTCTCCATGTTGACACACATGTTGCATCGGCTACATGTATGACCTGTATTATGACTTTGCATGAGGTAAGTGCTATGTAAGGAACTATGTGGCCGGGTGGTCCTGTTCCAGTCTTCTTCCTTCGTCTTGGGTTTTGGTCCCTCATTCATGCTTTGGAATCAATAATTATTCTTTGTCTGTCCCTAAAATCAGCAAGCAGAGCTGAGATAAGGGACGAGAGTGGAAAAGTCTGAGTGGTCTCTGTTGAAACTGCTTTTCTTCCGTAGCTCATATTTGCCCTGAGTAACCAAGCAACAGATCCTCTCCCGACCTCACTTTTGCCAGCGTTGTGGGACAGAAGGCAAGGGTTGTCTCCTTGATGTCCTAAGGGAATTGAGGCTCCACTTCACTGTCTGGGGGACATGGCACCTCTCCCAGACTTGGCAAAGAGCAAGGGATTACTGCCAACACTTCAGACCCTCTGGTGAGACGAGATCTTACCTTAGTGCAAATCCATCGCTGAGCTCCAAAGCAGTGACTTCCTTTCCCTTTTCCAAAACCAACACTCCACTGTTTGATGAGTCATTGGTTCCCTGACATTTGTAGAATACACTCGAAATGTTCCCAGAGGGAGGAAAATTATACCGCAATCAAACCAGGCTCTCCTCTCCCTGGCCCTCCCTTTTTCTCCAGTCTTTGCAAGTGAAGACCCTCCAAGCTTAGCAGTCAAAGACCTTGGAGCTATAGCCCTTTCTCATCTAGCTCTGCTGAATGAGTTGTTCCTGGCCTTCACTAAGGAAATGAACCAGGCCATTGTTCGTTATTGTGAATCATGCTGCCATAAACATGGGTATGCATGTATTACTTGATTTTTATTCTTTAGGATAAATACCAAGAGGTAGTGGAGTTTTCTTCAACCATAAAGAAAAATGAAATTATGTCATTTGAAGGAAAAATGGATGGAACTTGAAAACATTATGTTAAGTGAAAGAAGCTAAACTCAGAAGGTCAAAGGTCTTATATTTTCTCTCATATTTGGAAGCCAAAGAGGAAAAGGAAAGGAAAATCAAAGGGAGAGCAGGAGAGTAGAAGAAAGAGACCAGAGGGAGGGAGGAAGGGAGTGAAAGGGAAAGTGCTGGAGGTGATATTGGTCAAATTATATTGTTATATTGTGTGCATGTACAAATATGTAAGAGCAAAACCACGCCACTATATACAACTATAATGCACCAATAAAAATATTTTTAAAGAATGAATCAGGTCTCTCCCCTGCTTCCAACAGTATGGGGATACTTGTGTTTTTCCTTGTAACTGAGAAAGCTCAGGAGGAATAAGATGGGATGGAGTTTCTGAGTTAATATCATATCATTGATGCACTTGAAAGGTATCCAAGGCACTAGGAGAAAGCTAGCAAGGAGATTAGGTAGGTTAGATAGATGAGCAGGTTTATAACCAGGCAGAACACAGAGAAGATGAGTTAGTAAAGGTGATTATGTGGCACAAACTTTTAAGTTGGAGCAAGAATTTTGAAATGGAACAGATGATTATGACAAAAATACTGTGTTTTCTGAGTCTTGATTGATTCATAGACCTTAAACTGCAAAAAGAAGTCAAGAACAGCTTCTACGTGAGTTAGGATTTTTTCAGGTGTGGCTCAAACCCCAACTCAAATTAACTTAAGCAAAAAAGACATTTGTGAGAAGCTTAGTGGGGGCACCACTGGAGGAACCAGGCATAATGGAAGGCACATTCATTCGTCATGTCAAATTCTCACAAATATCTAAAGTAGTGGAACATGACCATCGCTACTTGTTAGTGAGTTGACCACAATGGGAGTAACATGTCCAGGAACTAGTAATGGTAGAGACTAGACTTAAACACAGTTCCAGAGATTTTTCTCATATGACAAATTCAAGCTGTTTAGGGGAAGAAGAGAGATGGAACTCATTTGACCAAGTGAGTTTTAGCAGTGTGGGGGAACAGTACAAAAAACTTCAGGTCTCCAGTTAGAGTGCTCCCATGACCCAGAGAGGTGCCATCAGCACACAGAAGGACTGAGCAGTAAATATCATCCATAATGATATTAGCTGTCTGAAAGGACAACGAGAGATTTAGGTTGATTAGTCACTCAATTGTCATTTAATGGAAATCAAATCTGCAGGCCCTACGCTCTCCGAATAATGATCAACAGAGCAAGACCCACCTCTATTGAGGTGGAACTGGTAAGTATATTAAAGGATAATGCTGGCCTAGGGATATAGGTCAGTTTGTAGAGTGCTTGCCTGTCAAGCACAAGGCCCTGGGTTCAATCCCCAGAACCGCAAAAAAAAAAAAAAAAAAAAAAAAAGACAATGCTAGTGCTAGTTATTACCGTGATGACAAAGTTGTAAGGATGAAAGCGCCGAAATTTTTTTAATTAGTTAAAGTGATGATGCTTTTAATGACGTACTAATAAAAACATAAAATAATGCGAACATTGGGCAAGGCGACCAGCTCATCCTGGTACACCCAAGACATTTTCCTTTCCGGCACTGAAAATTCTCTAGTCCAGGGTAATGCAGACACCTGGTCACTCCACAAAAGAGTCAAAATCAAATGCTGACAGACAGGTAAAGTAAATGAATGAAGAAGAGGAAGTGTGGAAAAAGAGCCAAAGCACAAAATGGAAATGGAGACTTGCCTGCTGCCTCAGGGGCAAAGCGGGGAGCAAGGAGACTTGAAGAAGGAACAGAGTCAGGGTTTTCAGTGACTCCTGAACTGAAATTCCAAACCAGTCCTTTATTTTACTAGAAGAAGGGAGGAGGAGGAGGAGGAGGATGAGAAGAAGGAGGAGGAGAAATCTAAGCAGCAGACACAAACTGTGACCCACAGGAAATCCAGTCTGTCATCTGTTTCTGTCTGGTCAAGACACTATGAATAGTTGTCGATTTATTTTTTTAATGATTTAAAAAAAAAAACCTAAAGAACAGCAATATTTTTTTGATGCATGAAAACTATATGAAATTCCAATTTGTCCCAGATAAAGCTTATTGGAACACAGCAAAGCCCATTCATTTACCTATTGCTTATAGTTGCTTCTCAACTTCAACAGTAGGACTAAGCAGTTAGAGACCATGTGGCAAAGCCTGAGATATTTACTATACAACCCTTAACTCCCTGAACTAAAGGTCAGGCAAATAGATTCCCGCTGATTGTTGACAGGAACAATAGTCAACAAACAATTAAAATAGCATTTAACTTTGCAAAAAAGGCCAAAACTTGGATGTTTACATGAAATTTGTTGAATATTAAATATTGAAATCTAATTCAATTTTAATATATGAGCTTAACAAAGCAATTTGGGGTCTGTAGCTAGCCTGCAGGTTACCATTTTACTAAGTCTGAAGCACATCCTGCATTAATAAACACTGACCCCATGACATTTATACTAGTTTCTTAATTTAAAGGCAAAATTTATTATAGCTGACTATTCATCAATTACTTTCAATTTCAAATTTGTTTATAATTTAATTTCTTTACCCATTAGTCCCTTTCCAGAATCTCCAAGTCTTAGCAATAGACCGAGCCATTTAGGATGGCTTTTTTCCATCCTAAATTAAATAAAATCCACCTTCAATGCCACCTCCCTATTTCCTTCCCAGATTTCTTAAAGGGCAGTCTTACTGCTTCCAATGCAGTCTCCCATTCTCTCCTCAGACCACTTCATTGAATGTACTTTCAAGAAAGACACTAATGACCACCTGTTGCAAAGTTGAATGGATGCTTCCAAACTATCTGACTTAACTTCTCTCTGGTGTTGACATCACTGAACAATTCTTTTACTTTGAAAGTGTTTCTATCTTTGGATTTTATAAAACTTAGTATTTACAGTCCCTCTCCTCTCCTCTCCTCTCCTCTCCTCTCCCCTCCCCTCCCCTCCCCTCCTCTCCTCTCCCCTCCCCTCCCCTCCCCTCTCCTCTCCTCTCCTCTCCTCTCCTCCTTCTGGTCCCTATTTCATTTAGCTAATATTCATTGAACACCTGACTTGTAGAAGCATGGTGCTAAAGAATTTTCCAAATGTAACTGGAATGTATCTTAGAAATAAAACTTGCTTTATATCCTTAAAATAAAGAATCTAAACATCCAACTTTGCATGACTGATGTGATGTTTAATTCAGTTTTTACTGAGGTTTCCACATTTCTCCCAGAGTCAGGTCAGAATCTGGTAGGTAAATGGAAAATAGTGGGAGAAGCACATCTTCACTGCGTACATCCAGTCCCTTCAGGTTTGCCAGCCTCTGTCCCCAAGCCATGGCCAGGACCTAGGGCCTAGGATTCTCCTCTACAAAGATCACATAGCATATCCCAGAATGAACCACCTGCTAGGATCTACAGATTTCTCTCCACTTCTGAATCCAGGGAAATCTCTCCTTCTCTCTGGCATTCTGAGTACTATTTCTTTTTGCCTCTTGAGTAGATCTGAACTTTCACACAAGACAGGCAATCCATTTATTTCACATTGCTCCCACTCTCTAACCCTCCTCAGAGGGTGGTGGCAGAGGGGCAACCAAAGCCAGGAAATCACTCCAAAAGGGTAGGACTTCTTTGGTGGGTAGTGGAGATAAAAAATACAGGAGGAGATTGAATAATTAATATTTCAATGAGGTCTCCTCTCATAATTATTATGCCATCTCTGAGAAGTGAATATTATCATTTCTTTCATTTCTTTAAGGGCAAAAAAGTGTAAAGGAGTGCAAGGCCACAGAGCTACAAAGTTTCAACTTTTACCACTACTTAAGGGTGCTTGTGTCCTTGCTTCTGCCCTGCGATGCTGGTGCTCTTCCTTCAGCATGGGTTTCCTTACTCCATAGACGTTCCAAGGAAATGTCGCCTGCAACCATCAGATCAACAGACACCTACTTGCCAGGTATGCCATTCCTTCCTTAGCTTGGGTCTCCTCCTTCACTAACTCCTGGTCATCTTCCCATCATCTACCTCAAATTCAACCCTTTCAAAACTGATGTCTTATCTCCTTGTTACCCCATCTTCCTTCCGCCTGTTCCTGCCTGGAAGTCTTGGTGAATGGCCCCATTAGCTCCCTAACTGCCCAAATCAAAAGCCTCTGAATTACCCTTATCCTTCATTTTTCTGTCATTGAATCTTCTGTTTCTCTCTCAGATTTTTCCCTCTTTTCCATCCTCAAGGTTACTGACATTGGAACTTCATCCTTACAACGAAAGACACCACGATTCTTTACCTGAAACCTGAAATTATGCTCAGTCTTGAAGATTTGAAGTTTTTAACTTACAACACTGATCATCAGTCTCTTTCATTAAAATAGTTGGGAGTAGCCCAGTGCCATCAGAATGAAGCTTAAATTATTTCAGCAAATTCTTTTGTTATTTGTTCTCAGACTCTCCAGTCTAACTTTTGGCCCCAACATCCCAATTCCAAACCCAGCATGAACATGTTACATGAAACTAATATCCATTCCCTCTGCATTTGTGAGCTCTCAAAACTCCAACTTTTGCAAGTATTAGCTAGAACTGGTTTAATTTTCTCCAGGAAAGACACTTCCTAATCCTTCATTTACCTTGTTGGTTTAAACTCCATACTCATCTCTCTTCTGATCAAGGAAGCTTGGCATATTGTCAGCATGGGTTTTGGAATTAGAACCACTGCCTCTCTGTTCTTTACCTATGTGAACTTGGACAACTAAATTGATATCAATAACACTAATTTTTTGCAGGTACAAAATAAGTAATTCAATATGAACCTCAGAATTGTGTGGTTAATGAAAGAGACCACTGACTCTTTCAGTATAAGGTCACTGACTCAGTTTGGCATACTATAGTTGCTTAACAAATACTAATTTCCACATCAGGAAAGAATCATCCTCCTGTTCTTGCTAAGTGCATTCTATGATATAAATATATTTTAACATATATTCATGACCCACTATATTGTGAAGTGTTTAAAGTCAAAATTCATTTTAGGCATTTTTATATTTGCAGTGTCCTTATCTAAGTCTTACTCATAAAATTATCAAATTTTATTAAATGAATTCAATTCTGCCAAGAAAAAAGTGCATCCATTACCTAATATATAGGGACTATAAAGATGAGTAAATTCTTGCCTTTAAAGATCAAGAACAACACTTCCGCTTCTGATCAAGATGACATGAGGGACTAGATTTTTCTACCCACCCGAAAACAACAAAAAGCTTGGAAAAATATATATAAAAAACAATGACACTGAGGACATTGACATCAAGCAACAAAGGACAATGATTTCTGAGAAATGGAAAACAAATGAGATGACCTTTTGGTTGTTTGAGATTGCTGCTGAGAGGAAGTCTTGTAACCACAAAGCAGGAAGGGAGAGCCCAGGATAGCCCAGTTAGCTAGCTCTGAGGAGACAAAGCTGGGGTTCCAGCCATCTGGATGGCCAGATAGGTGGATTTCACAGGGCAGAACACACGGAGAATTCCAGAGTGCTGCAGAGGCCGCTTAAGCGTTCAGTGGCAGTGAAAAATTTCTTATGGCACGATCATCATTTAGAATACTACAAAAGGTCTTGGCTGAGTAGTGGGAATGAAATAGACTGAATGTAGTTCTGGTCACACCTAATGCAGCTGTTATCATATATAACAAGGTTTAACAGCAAATGCAAGTTTTTTTTTTCCCTGAGAAAATTTTCCAAGATTCCCCCACCCAACACATAACTGTATCACAGAATAAATCTCAAGAATACTTAAAGGAATGCAGAAATCATGCAACCCAAAAAGTAAGATTTGCAATGCCTGACACAAGATAAAAAATTACCAGATAAGCAGAAAAATACAACCTGTGTAAAGAGAAAACTCAATCAATTAATATGGACCCAGAAATAACATAGATGATTAGATTTCACAGACTAAGACATTAAAAGTATTATTATAATTACATTCCACATGTTAATATTAACATGCCAATTTCAAATTGAATTTTGATAAGTAAAGATTATGAACTTTGTGAAGAAAGATGAAAAATACTAAACAATTAAAAGCAGATTAAATTTTCTGAAGAAAAACTGGTGAACTTGAAGATAAAACAATAAAAAAGGAATAAAATTTATAAAGAGAAAAAAGCTTAAAAATAGAGGAATTCAATAAACCAAATATACATGTAATTTGAGTCCCCAAAGCCTTCCAAAACAATACTTGAAGAAATAATAGTCTTACATTTTCTGAATTTGATGAAAACTATGAACTCACAGATCCCTACCACAAGAAATATGAAGAAAATAAATCAAAGAACATCAAAATCACATTGCTAAAAACTATGACAGAAAGAATATCTTAGAAGCAGCCAGAGAAAAAAGAACAAAGATAAGAATGACAGTTTCTTTAAGACATAATGCATACTGCAAGACAATGAAGCAATACATTTGAAGCACTGAAAGAAATAATTGTCAACTGAGAATCCTACCCACTGAAAATATCTTTGAAAGTCAGAAGTTAAATAAGACATTCAGACATACAAATGCTGACCTATGTAAGTTGAGAGAGACACTAAGTATTGAGTCAGGGGACTCAATAATTATTAACATGGCAAATTCTAAATGATTTCAAGATAGATCTAATAAAATTCCAATAGGAATTTTTCTAAAACTTGATAAGCTGATCCTAAAATTCATATGGAAATGCAAAGAATCTACAATAGACTGAATTACCAAAAAAAATGAGAGAAAGAAAAAAGTTGGATGACGAATAATGTTTAATTTTTAAAATTATTATAAAATAATAGTAATTAAAATGGTGATGTGTTGGTATAAAAATAGACAAGTAGATTAATGAAGTAGAATAAGTGCCCAGAAGTAAACCGACATCTACCTTTATAACTGATCTATGGAATCAGGAACATGCAAAAGCAAATAAAACAAATTGCTTTTAATAAAAAAAAAAAAAAACAGTGCTGGAAAAATTGGATATTCATATATAGAACAAAGCGTGACTGAATACCCTGTACCGCACACAAAACTAATACAAAATGAACCATAAACCTAAAAGTAAAGCTTCTTCTAAAGTTTAAAACTTCAAGAATAAAATGAGAAAAATGTCGAGTTAGGCGAAGATTTCTTAGATGCTATACCAAACGTATAATTTATTAAAGAACAAACTAATGAATTGGACGTCATCAAAAATTTAAAATCCTCTAATCTTCAAAAGATATGGTACAGAATGAAAAGACAAGTCTCGGACTGGGAAAAGGTAGTCAAAAGATATATATGAGAGACTTGAATACGTAAAGACCTCTTAAAAATCATAAGGAAACAAATAAGTCAAATTTTTTTTAATAATTTGAAATTTTTCAAGGACCAAAATATTTTAACAGACATTTCCTAAATAAAATACATGGATGTCAAATAGTCACATGAGAAGATGTTCAACATTGGGAAGTGCATTATAAAAATGTGAAATACCACCACTCACCTATTGGTGGAACTCCCACACAGTGCTTGTAGGAATGTAAAACAACAACCGTGTTGGAAAACAGTTTAACAGTTATTTAAGAAGGTAAATATATGCCTACCTACCACACCGTCAAGCCATCCCACCCTGAGGTGTTTACCAAAGAGAAAGGAAAGCGTATGTCCATGGAAAGACTTGTACACACAAATCCCTAAGACTTTTTTGTTTGCAATAGCTAAAAGCTGAAAATAACTCAAAGACCCACCAACAGATGAATAAGCAAACATGGCATATGTATACAATGGGATACTACTCAATAATTTGAAAGGAATGGACTATTGATACAGGCTCCCATCTAAATGACCCTCAAAATAACTACGCTGAGTGAAAGAAGTCAGACAACAACAAGCACATGCTGTACTGTTGCATTAGTATAAAACTCTGTAAAATGCCAGCTACAGTGACAGAAAGCAGATCAGGGTTGGTGGGGGGTAGGGAGGGGTGGGAGGAATGGTATGGTTTAGGAATAAAAGAGATCACTAAGGGACAGGAGGAAATATTTGGGTGAATGGATATGTTCACTATCAGGATTGTAAAAATTATTTCATGGCGTATATGATTGTCAAAATTTATCAAATTGTGTACTTTAAATATATGTCAGTTTATTTCAATAAGGCTGGAAGGAGCTGGAGAGGAGGAAGAGGAAAGAGGAGGAGGAGGAAGAAGAGAAGGAGAAGGAGAAGCATCTGCCAGAGCTCATCGTTTCCACTTCTACATTCCAGCCAGACCTGGACATCCTTGCCAAGGGGGGTCAAGGATATGTGCTTCCTAGAAATGCAGCCCAAACAGGAACCACCGGCACTCTAGGCTGGACCTCCAGCAGTGCTCTTCGCCCCAGTTTATAAACTTGAACATCTGAATTTTGTTCATCACTGTCCCAAACTGTCGTTCTCAAAGCCATGGGAGAATTCCCATTGCCTTTACCACTTCCCACCCACAGGGCAGCCCAATCCTGACTCAGCAGAGAGACAGTAAGGGAAAGTTGAAGGAAGAGAAATATAAACAGGAGGGGTCATCTGGACCCACCCACAGACACCCCTTTCCCAACTACCACGGGGATAATGGGCACAGGAAGCTGGGAGCTGTGGCTCTTGGGAAAAGTTGCGCAAACCTAGTTGGCACCAAATACCGCTTTTGTTCAGAGATTTTTTTTTTTTTTTTTAAGTCAACCCTCTTATAAACAATTTGGAATGTTTTCACCCTTGGGAAACCATGTGGCTGCTTTCCTGGTTTATCCCATTACAATGAGCTCATTTTAGAGAGGTAGTTTCTGAATCCATCCACTAGAACAGGACCACCATGCTAGCGGGTGGTTTGCAACTTGCTCAATGAAAGCATGAATGGACCAAGGTCTCTGTATTTAAATAAAAAAATAAATAAAAAAGACCCCAACTTAAAATAGTCTTCTAGACCTCATTTTAATAGAGTCCCTGTCCATTCAGAGACTTTCATAAATAACCCCACAATTAATGACGTGTTTATCGGCAAAGCCACTTACCTGAAATACACAGTGGTTGATGTTCTCTCTGGGCATTAAGTTTGTTTATGAGAGAGAAACACTTAACTTAAGGATAGAAATAGAGCAACAGTATTCAACTAAATTTGCAACTTTTCTCCCCAGGAACCTCAGGTATAACCTATTTTGAGAAGAGTTCAATTTAAGGTGATATAGAAATCTAGCCCAGCAAGGAGCTTGCAACTATTAAAAAAAAAAAAAAATAGAACTAGTCCCTCTCCCTTACCATGCTGCTGTTGGGAGACTGTTATAGCATTTAGTAAGCAGATGTCCTGATAAGATCTACTTTTATGTGGATTTATATTAAGAGAATAGTATGTAATTATTACATATCCGTGTGGATAACACTGAAATCTTAAGTCAGATCCTGTCACACCCTGCTGGAGACTTTTCAGTTAGTTTCCATTGCAACTTGAATGGAACCCAGATGCCTCGATAGGGCCTATCAGGCCTCAGTGGGACCTGACCCAGCCCCTACCAACTATGCCACCATGCTCTTTCAGATCCTCTCACATCCCAAGATCCTTCCCATCACCAGTCCTTGGCCATGCTCTTTCTTGTTCCTATTCTTCTCCAGACCAACTCTTCTCCCCTCCCAGGTCTGGGCTGGAATGTCATCTACAAGCTCTTTCCTTTCAGTTCCCTTGTCACTCTCCACCTGTTTAATTCTTTCACAACACATACCTAACTAAACTTTAGAGCCTAAGTTTCAGTGGGATCTTTTCTTTCACTAAAGAGTAACCAGCAGGAGGTGAGGAACCATGTCTATTTTTTCACTGTTTTATCCCTAATGGTAAATAGAGGCACTGGCTGTAGTAGATACTGGGTAAATCACTGTCAAATATTGAATGGATAACCAACCATATTCTAATTCTTTTTTGCCTTACTTATCCCAAACACCAAAGTCCAATTCAAACATTCTTCCCCAACCACATCTCATGTTTCCCTTCATAAAATCTTCCCTGAGCTTCCCATTTTTCTCTGATTAGAGACAAGGCACAGAGTGCCAGAGATATCCCTGGATTACAGTGGGTACTAACTAAATGTCACTGTCATTAGTAGTACTGTGATCACTTCTTCCAACCTATTTCTAGAGCTGTGTTTCTCAAACATCAGTTTTTCTCTCACCACCTTCACAAGCATTCACATATTCCCAATACCATCTCCCTATTTTGATGTAATGATTTTTTATTTGACACAATGTCTTCCTTCTTAAATTAATGTATTTTAAAGGAAAATTTTATAGAAATTAAAAACCCCTTTCATTGATCATAAAAAGGAGCAATCGTAAAAATTAGAACAATGAAAATAAACAATATACTATTCTGTGTTTTTCCAAAGGAAAATTAGCAACTGTTAGAAAAATAACAACATTTGCAGGACACAGTGGCACATGCCTGTAATCCAGTGGCTTGGGAGGCTAAGGCAGGAGGATCACGAGTTCAAAGCCAGCCCAGCAACTTAATGAGACCCTAAGCAACTCACTGAGATCCTGTCTGTAAATAAAATATAAAAAAAGAAAGGACTGGAGATGTGGCTCAGTGGTTAAGTGCCCCTGGGTTTAATTTCTGGTACCAAAATAAATTTTATATATATCTAAATACTTATTTTTATGTATATTACATATACACACACATATACACACACCCCAATATGCTAGTAACAACTCCAATAGAAAACTACAATCATTCTCCATGATATAAAGATTGAAAATTTTTGAATGATTTCCTCAATGCACACATCATTTATTATTTAAAGCCAAAACTATGTCCTTCTAGAGTCACTTTACATACTATTTAGACCCTCAGTCATATTATATTGTTATAAACACTTTTTGCTTGGCATTTACCATTCTCCCCTTGATTGGTTAGGTACATGCTCATATCTACATTTCAACTCACTGCTTTGTTTCTCTTTATATCCTCCTTCATTCTTAGGTTGACACCTAGCACAGAATATTCTACAAATGCAGTTTTGACTTAGTCTAATTCTGTGAGTTTTGAACCAGCTTGACCAAAAAAGACAATTATTTTGATGTTCAGAATACTTTTTAAATAGGTAGCTTAGGAGGAGGTGTTCAGGATTTCTTCTGTTTCCCTTTTCCCCCTGCCCTCTGGTTTCTCATAGACATGTACCCAATCCATTTCATTCAACCCCTGGGCTTACATACCAAGGGAGCAACCAGAAAGAGGGTCCAGTACAAGAAATGTGTTTTTATATGCATGAATATATGTGAAGCAAGCCCTCTAATTTATTAGTAAAATAAAAGCCAAACAAATCCAGGAAAAACTGAATGTGTGATTTATTATATTTAGGATTGGTCTATAAGGCTTAAATATGTCTGTCATAGTTAACAGCAAATGAATGCAACTTTACAAAATCAGAATTTTGATACAGTACAGGACTAAATGTGGCAACTATGCATTGGAAAATTAATATTTCCTCAATGCAAATATCAAATCTGCAGCACCATTTAGAAGCTTCCACTAAAAACTCAAGCTGCAGTATTTATTACAAGCTCTACTCGGAACACAAGACTACCTAAATCAAGCATTAGCAAAAAACAGTGGAGTCATTCACTCTTAATATGTCAGATTTGGTACAGGATTAAAATACTAAGTTTTTTTAATGTCCTGGTTTCAAATTAATAAATATAAACACAATATAAAAATATACACCAGTTGATAAGACTGTACTGCAGATGCTCAGGAAGTTAAATCTCACTCTCATATGTATGCAGGTATGTCTTAAGTGTCAGAATTTCAGGGTAGCTGCGACTGGTCTTTCTGAAGAAATCCAGACTGGTGAGATGTTCAATGTCCCGCACCCGCGCTGTGTGCATCTTTATGAGTTCTTCTACCCATTTTGACTCGTCTTCTGAGCTCTGTAATGGAAATAAAGTAATCAGAGTCAGAATTTTCCAGAGGAGGTTCTCTAAACGGTCATTCTGCTCCAAGTCCACAAATGACCTCTACCTACTCCTGCACACAGTGCCAAAGCATGTTGCTCCTTCCTGACCTTCCCGTTACTCTGCAGCATTCCTGTCGGTAATGCACCACAAATACCTGGCCTTGGCTGTAAACATTTTCAACAGCAATTAGCTGGACCAAATAAATGAGGCATGCGGTGTGAGAAGGCACTCTTCTCAATAGGTTCTCAGAACATAAATCAAAATTAGGAAAACCATAGACCCTGGAGAATTCAATAATTTGTTTCTTTACCCAGCTGTCAATGGCAATGCTGACTACAGAACACAAGCAATTTGAATGCTCTCTGCCTCCCAAGGGAAATGCAGAGCTGGTGCCCAATGCACAAAATTGTGTGTGCATAAATTAGATTGTTCCAAAGAACCCACTATATCAACTGCATCATCTGTCAAACTGCAACCAGTAGATATTTGAATAATGAATTCGACTTGAGATGCAGCTCAGCTGATGCACTTGGCACTTTGGGGCCTGAGAGACCCGAGCTGCGAATGTGGTTCTGCCACTTTCTGGCTGTGTGAACTTGGTCGTGCTGCTTGACCTCTCAAGGGCTCATTTCCTTATCAACTCAAAGGTTAATAATGCTTACATGCAGCTCCCTGGGAGGTAGGAAAAAAGGAGAGGGAGAAAGAGGGGGAAATGAGGTAAAGAAACATCATGCAGGAAAGGAAGGAAATCTCTTTCCATCTCAGCTACTTGCCAAAAACTGCCTTGCTGGTACAAATTCCAGATGAAAGATATTCAGATGTCCCACATCAAACAATTTATCTCATGTCTAACTTGAAACTAAAGGTAATTCAGGTGAAGCAGTCCTTTGCTTCTCAAATACATATTCTTGTATTTTGGAGGGGATTGGGGGGAAAAATAAAGTCTGAGAGTCCTGTGAATTGTAAGTGTTTGCCTTCATCAGTAGACATGGGGCAGGAGGGCTTTACAAGTGATCTCATCCCCTATTCCCTTGGGACTGCAATGATACCCCCGCTCCCCCAGCAAGAGTCTTTCTAGAAGTTGAAGGATGGCTGTACATGTCCCAGGGCTGAAAATGTTCAGATTTGTCCTCGCCCAACTCTTGACCACTCATGGTCTCAGTGAACTATCCACCAGAGCCCAAGAACCTGCACAGGTTTTCTCAGAAAGCCCCAACCCACACGGACCTGGACAGGGAGCTACAGAAACTTGTGCCAGGGTTAAATAAGTAGCATTACAGGGTAGGATTAGGAAACTGATGCCTGGCCATCCCAGGGAAATTAAGAAATGGGAAGAAATTGCTTTGCAGCCTGGAGAAGTAAGGATTTTCCCTGCCCCACCCTCCTAGCCAACCTAACCAAGATCTCTACAACTCACAGGAAAGACCTAAATATAACTCTACCCACAACGGTACTGACCAATCCTCAATGTGACCATATAATTAACGAAGTAGGAGGTCTCTAGATGGGTCAGGACCCCCTCAGAGTGAGCAGAGTAAGCACGAGGTTGTACTTTGGGAGATTTTTCATATTTATCTCATTTGTTTGATTTTTCAATGGTAAGTCAGTTCAGCTTTTCCTTTGTAAATGCAATTATTTGAATATGTGGACAGAGGTGAGAAGGGTTCTCCTAATTTAAATCATGGCAAACTGGGATCATAAGAATTCAAGGGGAAAAATATGTCTTTTGCTACTTCTTTCCTTGGGAAGTTATTTGCCAATTTCTTTGGAAGGGCATTCTCTCCTGGTTTTCACATGCTAAAATCTGGTCTCTAATTTGTCAGTAGGAAAGCCAGACTGAGCTGCACATGAAGAATCCTTGATTTAGCTGGCAATCACAGAAATAATCACTGATGGAGACTGCAGTGCAAGATGCAAAACTAACAAATAAAAGTCCTTGTGCATCAAGGTAAGAATAGGAAAGATGAATCTTTGGAAGTAAATAACAGAATATTAATGCAAACAATAGCACAGTCCATGAACTTGCCTCTGTCTTTGTGCTAGGGTATTTATTCTTCACTTGCCTTTTCTCTCTGACTTTCCCCTAAGCAGGTTTGTGAATTCAAGCTGGGGCTTTGAAGTAATCTTCAAAGCATGGACAGGTTTCTCTGTGGACAGAGGATTCTTTAGTAAGAAGCATGGTGGCTGCAAACTCTACACCAAAACAGACCTCTACACTCTTCAGGTCAGTAATCAGTAGGCAGAGGAAAACCTGTAGGGACAGTTCTGAATTGCACTTTCCAGATAGAAAAACTGGATCAACTAGAGAACTAACTATCTTTGCACTCAGTCTGAAACAGTGCTTTTCAAACTCACCTTAATAACATTAGAACTTGAACATGTATTTCCAAGGACTCTGGATATACTTTAAGTGCCCGACTCTGTGTATGAAACGTCTTTGCAATCTTTATCTTAAAAATGCAGGACAACTTGATTTCACTCCACAGTCTGTGTTTGGTTTTTTGCAAAAATTTTACTTCCCAACAAGTTCTTAGCAAAACTGAAGCTCAAAGAAAGTATAGCAATGTTGCACAGAGACATTACATCCCCCATTACTCTTGTGGTTATGAACAATCAAAATGAAGGTGGTTGACTTTCAGTGAAGTCTGTGACAGCTCATCTCTTCCTGCAGTTGCCTCACTTCCCCACCTCCCATCCAGTCATGCAGACAGCCGCACTGATCCTTCAGGTATAACATCACTGCTTTCTACCCTCCTTTTAAATGTCCTCGATCATACTCCCATTCAAGGTCTGCTGCCTCACTCCTGTGACTCTCTCCCTTTGAACACCATGCCCAGGCTCCTCCAATTCAAGTTCTCCTCCATAAGGCAGAACCTAAAATGTTGCTCTCCTGATCAAACATTTTCCTTGGTTTATCTAATGACTGTGCAGAAAGGAAAGCTCCCAAGTGCCAAGGTTCTACCACAGAAATATGGTAAATAGAGAAAACAGGCTTCCATAAACTCTGCCCTCTTACTGACTAAGTCATTGGGCAGTCGTTTCCTTTATTATTTGTAGGTTCCTCAACAGTTGGTAAAAGGGCAAGTGTGTGTGTGTGTGTGTGTGTGTGTGTGTGTGTGTGTGTCTGTATGCATACATATATGGACAGAAAGAGCAATGCCTCATAGGGTGACTTGATTATTAGAAATAAAACATGTAGAAGACCTGCACAGTACCTGGATCACAATATGTACTCAGTGAATGGTAAAAATTACTAGTACTGTTACTAAGACTGTTATTACTATTACTACTACCACTATGTTTTTTAATTTGACTCCAAGCAACTTTTAAAATCTTATCTCCCACTGTTGGCCCCAATTACAATATCCTAGACAAGCTTCACTAGATTTCTAGACAACATTTCAAATATGTATGTTTTCCTGTGTCCTTTGTTTTGCTTTGAATATTCATCGCTCCAACTTTCAACCACAATTGAAGCCATAACCCAAGAACTACATTGCCCATGAAGCTGATAATCTCTGTTGTCTTTTAGCCATGACATGTTGGCACACAGCTATAATCCTGGTAACTCATGAGGCTGAAATTGCAGAGCTCAAGGCCAGCCTCAGCAATTTAGCGAGACTCTATCTAAAAAATAAAAACTAAAAGAAGGGCTGGGGATGTTGGTCAGTGGCAAAGTGCCCCTGTGTTCAATGCCCAGTACCAGAAAAAAAAAAAAAAGGAAAGGAAAGCAAATTTTTTACCTGTTCTATTTGCAGCCTCGCGCTGGAAGCTGCCTGAGAGTGTGACTTTGTCTAACACAGTATTGTTTCTCCCAAAGTTCCTCATACAATTTAGGGATTCGAGTATGATTTATTAACTAACATTCTCTTCTGCGGATTACTTCCCTGCTTCTTCTACCAAGTGAGACAAATGCATAGAGACTGTTACTTGCAGCAAGAACTTTCCATCACATTAAAGACATCTGAAGAGATTAGATGAATCTCCCCTTACGCTGAACTAGTGCAGGATCAGGAGATAGCAAGGCTCCTATCTTCCCACCAGGGTTTGTTAAATGAGCGCGTGCATGCACACACACACACACACACACACAGACACACACACAGACACACACACAGAAAAATAAAAATCCATTAGAACGCCAAGCCTCTATGTGTTAAATACCCAGGTCCTTTCTTCTTTTCCCTTTCTTGAATAGTCCAAATGCTTTGTAATAAGTGTACTCTAGTTCAGTGATGGGAGTATAAATTTTAAAACAAAAATTAATTATGAAAGCAAGTCCTGAAGGACTCTGTCTTTGAACTCACATTACAGCTCTCATCATTGTCTGGTCTGTGAGGAAGGATGAACGAGGAGACAGAGAGGGGGCCATCGCACTTGTCAGCCGGCTGAGTGAAATCCAGGCAGCTAGTGATGATACTGTAGTAGTGAGTTGGAACAGGAATGGAACTGCCTTCCACATACCTGAAACAGGGAGGTGATGTAAATTTATGAGAGATGTAGAAGCTTTGTTTTTCAAATGGTGACCAATGGTTACTACCTAAGTCACTCATTAATTCCCACTCAATTGAGTTATTTTTTTCACTTCTTAGGGCTAGCCCACTTCTATGTCTCTGAAAATAATGTCTGCCTGGCATCTTCTCCCTCCATCTGGCAGAGGGAGAAAGACATTCCAGGTAAAGAAAATGGTTTGATCTAAGAGTTGGAGTCAGGAAATGGTGAATAGGTCAATGTTGTAGAAATGAGAGTCTGGAGAGTCAATAAAAGACAAATTACAGTGGGTTGTCAGCCAGGATGTGGTGTTCGGACACTACTGTTTAGGAAATGATGTTCCAATAAAGGTTTTTATGGTAGAGCATCATTATTCCATCCATGTTTTAGGAAGATAACGCTCATAGGGTTGTTAAAAAAAGAACCAAAGTCATGAGATACTGACTCGGGGAAATAATAGCCTTTTCAAGCTGCAATGAGAATCTGTCTTGGTACAAAGAATTCATTTACCAAAGGAAGCAATAAGGACAAAGAGTACTGATGAGTCTAGAGGTATAAAAATCATTTCCAGTAGATCAAAGTGCAGAAATTCACAATTTTTTACCTGGTTTTCTAGTATCTTACTTTTAATCATTTTTCAAATATCAAAATTATGATTGAACTAAAAACTTAATATTGGTTAAAAACTATATGTTTCATATGTATACACATATATACATGCATATATGTATATAGACACAATATAACTATGTATTTATAAATATTATAAACTATATATAGAAAACAATGATCACCAATAAAATAAATGTACAACTAAGAAGAAATTTCTCTCATGAATAACTGGAAAAGGAGTAAGATAATTTCTATTTTAATAGTTATCTGTTACTTAGAAATAGCATTTTATTCCTAAACATCTGTAAGACATAATTACAATGTTTTATTTTCCATGTTGCTCCCTTACTGTTTCCTGACTGTATGAAATTAAATGATAACTCATTCTGAAGTTGTCATCTGTGTGTCTTCTTGCTGCCTCCTTCCCTAAGTTCTTGAGTTCCATACAAGATCAGCATTTGATTTACCCTTTTATATCCCCAAAAGCACTAAGGAAAGGGATAGAGAAAATTAGATTCAATCAATTCATGTAATTTCATAATGATACATAATGACTCAGAAAATATAGAAGATTCCAGAAGTCTCCCCAAATAATGGAGGTAAGTGGAAATTATCATTTCTCCATTGAAGAGTTGTTGAAGAACAAATGATAATTTTTAAAATATTCTGATTCATTTTCTTTTACAGAATGGAAAATTACATTTATTTCTCACAAAATTCAAATTTTCCTTTCAACCACCAATGCCACATTTAATCAAAGGTTCAAAAGAACTGAAGAATTCAAAAAGAGATTCAATGAAAAAAAGAAACTTAAGGGGTATTGACTCTTCTCTAGTACATGAATATTTGAAAAATAACCTTGGCTGGTAACTTGGAATTTAAGCATCATAGTCTGAATGAAAATGAAAAACTTACTGTTTGATTTTGTCTTCTGTATCATGTAAGCCATCAAAGTCATAGTCAAAAATTGGTCCACTTATCACATTTACTCCATTTCTTTCTGAGGCATATTTCTTCACCAATACCCTTTGGAAATAATTCCAGACCCCTGTGCAAAAATAAAAATCAGATCTTCTTAAACAAAATTCCTTGCTTTGGTCAAATTCTCTAAGATTTGCATTCTACAAGGATGCAAATTCTATTAGGATGCATTCTACAAGCCAAATGTCACAAGCCAAGCAACGACAGAACTGTTGTGGTTCATGAGAACAATCTATGCTAAACCATTATCTCTGTTTCATTTATAAAGCAGCCAAAGGAAAGATATGGAGCTATGAGATAACAGTAAGACTTTAATTAAGTCAGGGAAGGGTTCCCAGATGAAGTTACTGAGCTGAGATCTGAAGGATGGATGAGCAGGTTCAACAAAGAGGTAAGGCAGAATGTGTCAGGTCAAAAGAATGGTATGTGCAAAGATAGAAGTGCAGTCTTTCTGGATGACTGAAAATAAGGTCTAGCTAGGTCCCAAGTTTGTCCTTGATGTGCTAGTTCCCACGTGTGTGCTTATCCCTGACCTTTCCACAGAGCCCCCACATGTTATCCAACCACCCTTCTCATAATCCACTTGAATATCTAATCATCATGTCAAACAAGACATTACCCAGTTCTTAATTTTGCTTCCCAGTCCTGCCCAGTCCCTTGTCTTCCCCTCATAGTTAATGGCACTCTCACCCAGATGTTCCAGTCAATTCCTAGGAGGCGTCCCTGACTTCTCTCCACATTCATGTGAGCAAGTCCCATCACAACTGTCTCAAAAATGCATCCCAGCCACCCCAAGTCAGGCCACCTGTCACCATTTTCATTGCTTCCATCTTGAGCTAAGTTTCCTTGCTGTCTGACGTGAACTACCACAGAAGACTATTTCCTGACTCCCAGTTCAAAACTCTCACTTCTCTATAGCCCAGTCTTCATATAGTAACCATACAAATCCTTTTTCACGATAAATCAGAATCAATGAATCCCCCATCCATTCCTGGCACTGGAGATGATTTTTCATTGTAACTACAAACCAAATTCCCAACTGTGGCCATGTCTACCTCTGTGATTTTACTTCTTCCCTCTTTCCTCCCTTGGGTACAAAGCTTTCTTCCTGTCCTCCAACCTTACCAAACTTGTTCTAGCCTAAGCTTATGCTTTTGCTCATTCCTTTGCCTGGAAAACTCATTCCCTAATCTCTGTGTGCTTGGTTTCTCCTCTGTTGCTCATTTCTCACTCCAGTGTCACCCCCTGCAGAGGACTCTTTTGTCCATTCTAATTCCAGTTCACATTATGGTCAACCCAGAGGAGCATAGGAGGAATAGAATGAAAGAAAGACAAAAAGAAGGGACTAACAGGGTCAGGGAAGGCAAGCGATGAGTTGGTTCTCCAATATTAGGTTCAACTCACCATGCTTTATTCTAGATAGAGGTTAGAGGTTCAGGATGCTACCACTTCTTTCCTGCCCTTATTAAAAAGGACTTGGCCATCTTTCCCATAATGCTTCTACTGCTCTTTCTATGCTCTGATTCTCTACTCTGAATGAAAATAGCAGAGCAGCCCACCAGAGCCAAAACACCTAGAATAATTATTTGCACTAAAGAAAGTAGGAGGACAGTAAGAGAGAAGATCAAATGTTAACTTAAGCCCAATGTAGAGAGAGAGAGAGAGGAAACAATGAGAACAGTCAAAAGGCCAAACCCACAGAAATGCGGCATGAGAAAAAAAAATCCCCCTAGTGAAGAAGAACAGCAAGCCCTCTGTAAAAGGCCATTCCACACCAGCCTCAGGGTGGTACCCTGTGTTTCCTTTATTTCTGTTTGGTCAGAAATTACATCACATCAATGAAAAAAAAAATTACATCAATGAAGAATAGAAAAATCCAGGAAATTCTGATTTGTGGCCCTTAAACGAAGCTGCACCCCATGTAACATTGTGAGAAATGTACCTGTGTGAGTTTCTGAAATGTTCCTCAGCTGAGTCTGAGAACAAACCAGGAAGCCTTCCTTTAAAAATAACCTTTAAATTTTCATTCATAAGCAACAGATTCTATCTTTGAATAAACCTTCATTTACTAACCAGGACATCAAACAAACATTTTTTCTCTAAACCGTGTTGCCATTTCACCGAAGTTAAGCAGGGGAGGCCTGCCACTGTAGCTGACATACCGCAATTCCTCCTTCCTAATTTGAGACTCTATTTCAGCCCAGAGAGTCCTCAAACAGAACCCGATCCTCCACTGCCAAGCCAAATTAGAGAGAAGGACTTCTTTTTCCTACCTGTCCCATAAGCATACAGGTTTGTTCACTGGAAATGAACTAACAGGGGGTAAAATCTTTTCCATACTGCTTTCTCTGTCTTTGGATAAATGGATGATTGGATGGATTGGTAGATGGAGGGATGGAGAAATCAATTAATTAATTATTTAATATGAGAAATAGAAAATGGATTATTTTGACCTCTGAATAGATAAATCATAAATCTATAAGAGTCTTAATTTTACTAATGAGAGGTTAAGCAGAATTTTTATGATCACACATCCAGTGGTCACACTCCAGAGATGAGAACTTGATTTTTTGAGTCAGAGCTTATTGTGCCTATAAAATTCATAAAATCATTATTATCCAAAACTGTTGTTGTCATGTACAAATCAATTATGTATTCAATGAAATGCAAACAATAATTTACACAGCCCTAAAGGCATCTGAAATTAATACTCTGATGAAAGAATACCCTTTAGGCTCTTGATAGGTTTCAGAGTCAACATTAGTATGCATGAGCACCCCATGGGGGAGAGGGGCTAATTAGTGCTTCCATGGCAATGTTCAATAAGTAAATGTAGGTGCTGTTTAGTGTCAAGTGAATTCCAAAATTCAGTGAAGACCTTTTTAACCATCAAAAGAATGAGTATTAAAATTAAAACAAAAAGAAAAACCACAAATTTGGTTTAATTCAGTTTCTACCATTCATGACCTCCATCACTTCTTCTGATGTCAAATTCTTAATTATAAACAAGGGAAAAAACTACCTGCCAACTTCCTTCAGATTCAAATTTGGGGTCCACAGCAGAAAATTTACATGAAAGTTCTTCAAAAAAAAGTACAAAGGCTAAACACAGGAAAGGCATTATTATTATTAAAAATCAATATAGTGGTAGACAAGGTAAATTTAGAAATATTTATTTTCATAATTAACACTTTATTAGGTATATATTGGACTTACTTTTGAAAGCAGGATACATTGGGACCATATTGGTTACAAGGAATGCATCATATTTAGCTTCCGATGAAGAGCTCAGATCTAAACATCAGGAGAGCAAACAGAGTACACTGCTTATCAAACTGTATAGCAATAGAAACGCATGCTTCCAAAATGACCCATGGTAAGCGGGTAAAGGTCTCCTCCTTTATTCCCACTCATTGCCTCCTTTACATATTTCCCCCTTCCCCTACCACTCAATCTTTTCCTTTCACTCAGTAACTCTCTCTCAAAAGTTGTTTTTCATTTTACCTAGTTCTCTTTTTTAAAATATTTTTTAGTTGTTGATGGACCCTTATTTTATTCATTTATTTATATACAGGGCTTAGAATTGAACCCAGTGGCTCACACATATGAGGCAAGTGCTCTACCACTGAGCCACAACCTCAGCCCCCATTTCACCTAGTTCTTAGTCTTAAGTATTTCATTAGTGTAACTCAGACTTTTTTAACAAGAGCTTCAAGATAATGAGAGAATTAAAGAGCTCCACTTATTTTCAAGAGATCACCTCTACAGTATTACCTAAAAGACTAATGTTTTCATTGTTCCAGATTCTCATGGAACAATGTAAGGAGGGGTACAGAAGATTTGCTTGCACTTTAGAATTCCCCTGGAAGATTGGATTTTTGAAAGTTGGTCATTAGCCAATTTTGGAAGGATCACATAAAGTTGATCTCTACAATCTCAAGTGGACCTTCTTAAAGAAAATCTGAGCCACTGAAACCCTAACTGCCTAGTTTCGCACCCCAAAATGTACAGTACATCCCTGCCCTCAGCCAAGTGATCAGATCCAGACACTTTATGACTTACAGGGAGGAAAGAGGAATCCGTAGGACATCTGCTTATCGTTCTTGTAGGCCAAGCAATTCTGACTGAAGCCCGGAGAAACACGGACATCGGGGCGGACACAATTGGTCAGATGCTCAGGAATGCCAGAGACCTCAGCCTGCATGAGAGTCACAGTCACTCAGCAATGCCATCGCAGAGACAAGGGCACGGTAATGCTAGGTTGCTCAGTCATAAAACAGCCCAATCCAAAATCCCCTGGCTTTTACTATAGCTTATATTCTAATATTCTGATTCCTTTAAATAGCATTAGTTTTTTTAAAATAAACCAGTTATTAGCAACAGAAGTCTTTCATCAAAGTCTTAAGTATAACAATATATAAAGCAGAAATCCCACTGCTGAAAAATGAATAGGATTTCACAGAAGACCACTTAAAAACTAACACACTTAACAATAACAGACATATTCCTTCAAAAAAAGTGTGTATATTCTCTGTGTGTGTGTGGGGGGACATATATACATATAATATACATATATAGTATATATATGCATATAAAACATATGACATATATAGTGTACAAGAGTGAATTAATGAGAAACTGTTTTGGAGGCAGAAGTAGTCTTTTCCTTATATTCAGAAATTTAAAACATATTTCAAGTGCCAAGTAAATTTTTCCAGTTCCTGACATATACCCATATATCTCATCCTCATCACACTGAAGCCCCAACACAAAATTTTGATGAAGTAAAAAACAGAATGCCGATCATGGAAGAGGCTGTGAGTGGGCAGGGGATATAAAGAAACTCTGTACTTTCCACTAAATCTTGCTGCTGAAAACCATTCTACAAAATAAAGTCCATTAAAAAAAAAAAAAAATATATATATATATATATACACAAATCTCAGTAGCTTCTGTAATTACTAAGCAATAACTATGTACAGTTAAAAACAAAAAAACAAATAAAAGCAAAAGAATCAGCATGCCCCTTTCAATATTTAACATATTATCATGGAACTATTAGAACCCTGAATAAAAACTAGTTCAAAATGTCTCATAATAGATCCAACAGGGAATTTCTTCCACCAGAAAAAAACATTTTCTAAAACAAGCAATCATTGTATGGATCAAGGAATGTAATGAAATGAAGAACACAAAACCCAATTTTCCCAATGACCTGTTTGGAAACAGTGTATGATGTCCAGAGTGGCATTAGGAATATTTCACTATAACCGCTTTCAAAGTCAGTGTGATATAAGATATTATATCTAGTTCGATAAAGCACTGCAGGTCGCCCATAGAGGAGATGTCTCTCTAGGAAAGAAAAAAGTAAATTGTGTTAAATGCACATTGAACTTTACACCAAAAGTTAAAGAAATACTGGAAGAGTTGAGATGTCTAAAATGTGCTAGCTTACTTATTAATAATGCAGTGCCTTCTCCTTAATTTAAAAGTGAGTCTCCCTAACATTTTTGTAGTTTATCTGATCACCTGTGCATGCATCAAGGCTTGTAGTTATCAAAACTGAAATATAAGGCCATATTTATGTTAATGTTCTTTATGGTTGTAAAGAATTTAAAATCTATATAGAAAGAAAATATTAGGTAGCAAAATTAGAAATTATTCCACTGAATGGAAAGCCAAGGATTGAACTTCAGTAGAATTACAAGATAACCAATTAAGAAGAAGGCTCTCTCATCGTTATTTGCAAACTGCAACTCAAATACACATTATTTCAGCATAAAATGTGAGTGGTAATGAGAATTTAAAGGAAGCAGCTTTGTCACATGGAGGTAAACTCTTTAGATAAGAACTTAAAGGAACATGTATAGATAAAATAAGTGGGCGTTTAAGAGGGTCCTTTAAATACAGAAAAGAGAAGTTCATCAGTTACCCAAGAACTCTGTGAAGACCCCCAAATGCAGAGACAGATCCCTCGAGGGAAATTTCTCCTCTTAAGAAAAAGGTCTGAAATCTTACGCTTTGAGGAAGAAGAGATTAAGCTTACTATGCAAGCCATCATTCCACACTGTCGTAAGCGCCTAGAGCTTAATCTGCCCACTTTGGTCAGGCCAAAACTTCCATAGATTCTTGGAAATCAGGGTCACTCCAGACAAAAATATTTAGAGATTGAGGCTTAGGCAATTTATAATTCCTTACATGATTTTTTTTTTAAGAAAACAAAACTTTTTTGCTATTATTTTTATTAAAGAAAATTAGTTCTGGCAATCACTTATTAAATTATGTATACATGTTGCTTTAATTAAAGTGTTACCATTCTATGCAAGTAATGGAGAAAACCCTTCATAGAATATTTTGCAAGACCCCCCCAAGTAGAACTGCTGATTTGAGGCAAAGAGGCCCACACTGTTATAACACAAGCTTGTTCTGCATAGTTTGGCTTCATTAATGTGGCAGTAAATATAGAAGCCTTGCTTAAGCTGCCAAATTTAGGGACCCATCCCTAAGAATTAGAACATAACATGATAATATTAAATGAGTGAAGTATAATAAACGAAATAAAAGCCAGCAAATCATAACAGTAGTACTTGGGGGCAGTAAACCAACCCAGACTTTCCTTCGAAACTCAAACCAAACCTTTTCTAGGTTCAAAATTTCCATTAACGTTTTCCTTGTTTTCATTTTTGCTGCCTCTGAATTTCCTGGTTTCAGCTGGAAGCAGAAGTATCAAAATTTTTTGAGAAGCTCTTCTCTTTTAATCATTCCAGGTGTTAATGTTTACCACGCACAGTCCTCCAAACTGGAATTCAAGCCTAACCTCCCATTTGTTTCATTAAGGGACAACAAAAGAGCAGTCATGTTTCCACATGTAACACTCCTACTTACAGCAGCCACCAAACAATAGTTCGGGTGATCTACAATCTCTACCAACCCTGGCTCTTCCTTTCTCCAGGGGCCCTCATTTCTTGGCATTTCTCAACATAATACTCCATCGATCAGGGCTGGTTTATTTGCAACACCCTGCACGTAATCCTGGTGGACAACTCTATGCTATTATGCATGGGATTGCTTTTCTCTCTACTGGCAATAACTTCTCCAGTCTTCTCCACCAATACTGTCACTTATCTCCTCTCCAATTTATCCATCATGTATTCCCATCAAACACTGACAGAGAACCTACATTATGCCAGGCCTTGGGCTATAGAAGGGAGAGACTGAGCAAAGAATATTAGGATAGAACTCTTATCCTCAAAGAGCTCAGAGTTCAATGGGAAGGACAAACATGGCCCACATAACTCACATGCAACATAGTCTGCCATGTCAGGGTATCCATAGGAATATGGTGGGAACACAGGATGATGAATGTCACAAATGGAGGTAAGATGGCATCAGCAAAGCCCTTTACACAGTATATGGGTGAAGCCACATCCCAGCTTACGCCTGCTGCTCTGACATAATTATTAAAAGCACCCTTTTACACACTCAAGGTGCAGGACAAATAATATGGTCACAGAGTTTAACCATCATGGGAAAGAGATGAGTAGGAAAGGAAGAAGAGGTACATGATCAACAAGATATCCAAGATTCATCTTCTCCTGAAAATTTCCCCAAGCCCCTTCTCCATATCTACTCATTCTTCTGCTCTGAATATATAGACTTAGTTTGCTTCCAAAATTTTGGCTTCATAGCTTTCAAGCATGGACACACTGTAGTTTAAGAAACAGCTTGAGCACAAATGCATCACTCTCTGATTAATTGTTTTTAAGTTGTTATTGAGCATCAGAAGAAAAAACAACAAAACACCCAGTGGTTTCAACTGTCTCCCAAAATTCAACCAAGCAATATTCCCAACTGATCCCCCCCCAAAAAAATCTACCTGAGTCTTCCTAAAGCTTAGCAGTTTTGTCTAAGAAAGAAGTGAAATAATTTTTGCAGTAAAAAACAAAGATTTTAAAGTCCCAAATCAAAATTTAGAATTTACTTTTTCAGTTTATCAAAGTATCAAAGAATTACAGGATCTCCGTCATATCCTGACTTTGTGGGTCTTTATGACTTCTCGGGTGAGCCACACATTGCGTTTCTGCTTAACGAAATGTTCCTACTCAGGCCACAAAATACACTTGATTCTGTCTTTACACATGTTAAGATCTTCATCTCAAGACCAGCCCACAAGCTTCTGCTTTGGCAACAAGTTAATGTGATTTCTTTTTCATTTTTTCCTACAGTAAGTGACGGTTAGTATATGTAATTGGAGTATCCATGCTCTTAAAATATTTACTTTCAAAATATTCTTAAGTTTTTAATTGACACAATATTTGCACCCATTTATGGGTTACAGCGTGACATTCTAACACATAGGTACAGTGCGTACACTGTGTACTTCCAGGGTAAGTGAATCGCCTCAAACATTTATCATTTCTTTGCAGTGAGAACAACTCAAAATCCTCTCTATAAGCTATTTTGAAATATAAAATTAATTTTGGCTAAGTAGTTATCCCACTGTGCTACATAGGACATTGGAAGTCATTCCTGCCATCCAACTGTACCGCTGTACCCATTATCCATCCTTCTGTGATTTCATTCTGTGACTCTAGCACAGCCTGTGCCTTCCCAGGCTGGGATCCTACTCCATAGAATTCTAGACAGAGCCTTCATTCCCCACCCTGATTCCTGTTTACAATAGTGTCTCTGGCATTTTGGTACATGCCAAGGTTCTCCTCCAGAGACCACAGTTGGCAAAATACTGTGAGACAAATCTTTTTAAGTGGCGTGGACTCCCCAGCACTTACTGTTTTTCTCTTCCAAAGTTTGGTCATGCAGACCTGAGTTTGTGTTTCTCTTCCCTCCTCAGCTTCCTGATTCACATTCCCGCAGATGGGCTGGCTGACTTAAAGCCACATGAAAATCTCTCCTCCCTTTTGTTTTTTAAACATTCACTCCCACAATAATATGCTCTTAAATTTGACCACAAAGTCTCTACCCAAGACCTTTCCTTTTCCTGTGTTCTTTCTCCTTCTCTGCTTTAAAAGTGTCCATTATCACTCACTGCCATTTCAATCTCCTTTGGGATTCTAGCGGACGCCTCTGTGGGTGCCCTGTTCTTTTCTTACCTCAATCCTTTTAATTCATCTACTTGCTATATCCTTCAGCAGAACAATAACTATATGAGGACAGGGACTTTATCTGTGTTTTTTACCACTGGATCCTTCTTCTCCATCACTAATCACATATCTACTTGGTAAAGACTTATTGATGAATCAATTTTTAAAAAAAAAGCAAGCTGGGTTTTACATATGACCTGCCTAACGTACTACTGAGAGACAGATTGGGCAGATCAGTTCCCCCTCCATTTTACTGATGGAGCAACTGGGGGTTTATGATTTATACTAGATAACTCAGCTGCACCCAGACTCTGGGCCTCACCCCTTGCTCTCATTATTCATCTTTTTAGTCTTTTGGGCAATCTGCAGTAGGATGCTGCCTGCTGGGTTGTTCTAATGGAGGACATATTGGAATGAAGGTTCAAGTGACCCTGGGCATCAGTTCTGTCCAAGTGATGTCTGCTGAGATAATGTTAGTAAGCCCTAAGGAGGCTAATCCTTTGTATCAAAGTCTCTAGTATTTCATAACAACTTGCAAACCCTGACATGCACTGAAATTCTCTCCTGACATATTCCCTGTGTGCCAACACTTAGAATAAAAAGCATTTTCAGAGGAAACCACATAGGCTTACGTGTCACAGAACTGGAGTTAAATTTCATCGCAGCTCTTCATAACCCCGCAACTCTGAAACTTAACATCCTAAAGGCTTCTGCCTCCCTCAGATGTTACTCTGTCAGAAAGCAGAATGTGTAATACACCAAGGTCAGTCTTCACCCAAACTAGCTGTGGTCCTAGTGGTTGTAGTTGTCATGGCTTAGTAAAGAGTTCTGGCAAACAATATTGGTAGGTAAAGATATTAGAATTCAGTGTCTATATCAAATCATCTTGAATCCTACTATAAATCACAAGCAATAATACTGTATAATGATTTCTTCCAAGTCTTCCCCAAAACACACACGTGGACACACATAAAGAGAAACACAAGTATATCTTCTTCCTTAAGACAACTAGCATCTCCAAAGAAATAACAAAAAATGAGAAATATTTCAGAACTGAAAAGAGAGACAGAGATTTCCCCTGTAAAATATTCAAGATGCTGCCTTAAAGTTAGTACGGCTTACTAATCCTTAAGTCATTCTTCTCTCCAAATTAACTTCTCATTGTGTGTGAGAAGGAGCCAAACATGTACATACAAATCTCTATCATTTAAAAATGGTTTTCAGGGGTTGGGGTTGTGACTCAGTGGTAGAGTGTTTGCCTAGCACGTGTGAGGCACTGGGTTTGATCACCAGCACCATATAAAACTAAATAAACAAAATAAAGGTACTGTGTTCATCTGCAACTAAAACTATCTTTTTAAAAAAGATTTTCAATTCCTTTTTATATAAAGATGATAGTGAGTTCTAACTTAAGAAAGCATAAAACATTTGATAGCCATATAAATAAAGACTAAGGTGAAAATAAATATTGTAATAATTCTTACAACAAAAATTATAGCCAGTTTTAGTGCCAGAATTGCCTGCTATGAGAGTTTTCAAATTTTCCATTTTATTCATTCATTTGTCCATTGATTCAATGTTACAAGGAAATGAGTTTTCATTGCATAGTAAGTCTGACAAGATGTTAGCTACATGTGACCCAGAAAGAGCAACCATCATGCAATTAAGATCTGGAATTTACCACCTATCTAGAAATACAACTGCAGTTTAATCACCATATTGGAAGACTACATTTTCTTCCTTTTCATTTGGCAAAGAGCTTCATTCTATAACAGTTTAAATATTTATAGCAAAATATTGCCTAAGATTAATTTAATATACCTCTGTTTTTAAACTCCAAATATCCCCTGGGTTATTTCACTACTGGAATGTGTAGCCTTTACATGTGTGCTTTATTCAGATATATGAGTGATTTTACAGCATATGACATTAAAACAGCCACATATGTGCAAGTGAATTATGTGTAACATATGGCTTATTCTGAAATATATCAACTACCTATATCTGCTTTAAACAACTAATAACACAAATAGTACAACTTTACATTTGTAAAGAAATGTAGGTTTACAAATTACAAGCTTCGACACATATTCCAAGGTATCCAGAAAGAGGAAGTAATTACTCTGAGTAGACGCACATGCTCACACACAGAGATTCGCATTCACAAGGTTCTGCTCCAGTGGAGCAAACATTCAATATTTTAAATGGGAGACTGGGATTTATGACACAGGAAACATCACAGAGGCCTGAAAGTACTCAGACTAAGAAAACGTTGCTTTGCTGCTAAAGGAATGATGGAGAGAGACCCCATAAGGAGATAGAAACAAAGACCAAGAGATGAAGAAACAAATAGGAGGATATTGAGGTGTATACATATTCCAGAATCTAGACAAGAAAATGCTTTACACCATGATATATAATTAGTTTTACTTCAGGAAATTCTTTTAAAGTCTCTCTTAAAGGCTGGTCCTCTCTCCTAATATTTTGTGCTGCCATTTTGTATTGGTACAGCTGTCTTGGAGAAACCAGAACCAGCCCAGGTTAAGCACCCAAAAAACACTGAATGAACCCACAAATTTTAAGCTTTTATGCTTTAAAAGACCCTTCGGCGGTAAGTGTAAGACATGTTTGTTCAACTCTGAGCAAACCACACAGAGGTAACAATATTAACTACAAATTCTATCCCTGAGAGTCATAAATTCACTAAGAGGCCTCTTATTTTCATGATTGGCGATTTGAGGCTACTGTTCATGCTCAGTTGTCAGTTGTGGGTGGGACTGATTTTATCACAACATCACAAGAAATTAAATGCAGAATTATTTCTCAGATAATGTCTTAGTACCATGAACAATGAGATTTCGAATCAGCAAAAATATGGGAGTCCATTAAAAATTATCAACAACAAACCAGTGACTTTTAGAAGAGAAGCATCTCAGTACTATTTCTTTGCTTTGTGGTTGAATATTTAAAAAACTCAAATCATGAGATTGCCTACCCCTTGACCCCAGCAACATTCCAATTCTTGTAATTATCATGACACCATAATCCACATGGTTTAGGGGGTCAAACATTTCAACTCACTCACACGTTTTGTACAGGACATGTGTAGCTTTCACCAACAAAGTTTCACCTTTAAAACTAGATTTACCCAATTATATGCCTGAGTCTGCATCCTCTGTGATCAAAGGAAGTAGGGGAGGGTTGTGATGGAGAAAAGGAAGAAGGGCAGATGAAGAGCTTTATAAAGGAGGAAAATAAGTCAAGTAAATAAAAAGTCTTCTACTGGTTTCTTCAACTTCTGCTTAATCAGATTGGAAATAGCACATATGATAAACAGAACCACATGTGAGCTAATAACTCCAGTGATGGAATCAGGAGATCTTGACCCTGTGCATCTCTGCCACATGACTTGGGGCGTCCTGTTTCCTTCCTTACTCTTAGTTATCCCCCCATTATTTCAACAAATTGTCCCATTTACTATAGTAACCTATACAGCAGTCTCCTCACCCTCTTCTATTTTCTTCTAATTTCTGGAATTTCAAAATCAGAAGGAAGAAGGTAGATTGCATTTTTATTCCTAATTATTTATTGTCTCCACCCATTGCCATGTGACTTGTGAGATAGAGTCCCAGTGGAAAGAATGTATTTCTCTGCACTGTTGGTATCATGTGCTTGCTTCTGGCAGTGAATGAAAGCAAAGTGCCTCAGGATAGAAGAAGTACTCAACTGCAGTACACAGCTCTAAGCAGAGTATGTCACAGACAAGGGCTACCATTTCAAACCTGGATTCCAGAATAAAGAATATGAGTGGCTCAGGAATCCACTGAATGTACAACCAGAATAGTTAAATGTGAGCAAGTCATGTGACCTTTTTTTTTTTTTGGTTACTGGGGATTGAACCCAGGGGTGCTTTACCACTGAGACACATCCCCAGTCCTTTTTATTTTTTATTCTGAGACAGGGTCTTGTTAAGTTGATGAGGCTGGCTTTGAATTTGCAATCCTCCTGCCTCAGCCTCCCCAGTCACTGGGATTATAGGCATGCACCATTGCCCTCAGCCTCATGTGTCTTTCCTGACAAAAATCACTGAGTTGTTGATTATTTTTGTCGTATCTCAAACTTGAAAAAGTTTTTAATTCATGCTTGTTATCCATGTATGTAAGATAGGAGGAGAAAGAATCGAGCCTCAAGATAATCCTTTATTTGAAGGGGGTGTTCTAGTTTGATTCTCCTGTATCTTTCCCTACAACATGCATACTGACTTTGGGCAGGTGGGCTTCAGCACAGGGACCAGCTGCTCGTTTATAATTGTGACTACCATTCCTTGTAGAGGAGTCCCCATTAGCACGTTCGCTTGTAACTCAGCAGATACACAATGGATTATCTGATTTGGGAGGGCTTAGAAGCTATTCAGGAAAAGGAAAAAGCAAATCACAATTTTCAATTACACGATTGGCATCTTGGGTACATAGAATAAAACAACACCCTTCACCAGAGGGATATAAAAATCACTTTGCAATATGAATATGAATTTTTAAAATATTGTGCTTACACTGTGAAGTAAATAGAAGTCTTCAATTTTTTAAAACTAGAAAATAAACCTTATCTTAAAAAATGTTTTTAAACACCCCTTACCTTCCGTGGACCCTTTTGTATGAAGGCGTTTATTGAGTTCATCCAGCTTGTTCTTCATGTGTGAATACCAGAAAAGCAGGGGAGGGAAAAAGCAAGTCAGAAATGTTCTTTCTTTCCTATACGCTCTCTCTACTTGATCCCGCCTGAACTCAAAAGAGGATCCTAAACTCTGTCAATATCATAAACTGTTCTGGGGAATTTCTATTGTGTCTCACCTTGACATTCTAAGCTCCACTTGCTAGTGTTTCTATATCTATGAGCACCTTCTTTAATCTTTCCACGACTGTTTCCTTTCCTTAAAACTGTGGGTAATCCTGTATCAACTTCCCATGTTAGTAATGATGTTTACCTGGGCACATATATATAAATTAATTATAATAGTGCCTCAGTGTTTCAGATCAATCCCTAGGTACGCTGTAATGATTTCCAAACTAATGGATGAAATTGCTTTTTCCCAGAGCTAAAATTTATTGTCTTGACAATTCTAAAACATAATGGGTCAGTGACTCCACCTGCCATTACAGATATCCTAGAGATACTCCAGCTTATGTGTACAAATACATTTACAATTACATTTGTTGCAGTATCACTTGTAAGAGTAACATTTGGAAATTGCCAAGTATACTCAAATGGGAAAATAAATTAAATCAGTATGATATATTTTTACAATTAAATGCAACTATTAGTAGTAAAAATAAGTGAGCTAATAATATATTAACATACATAAATCTATCTCAAAAACATAATGGTGAATAAAATAATTGCAGGGTTCATATACTGTAATAGCATTCATATAAAAATTTGTACTATGCAACACTACACATAAATCATTTTGGAAAACATACTAAAGATTACTTCATATATTATTTGAGACACATATATAGAGAGTAAAAGTACAGACACATGCATGAGAGCTATACACACTATATTCAGGACCCCAGTTAACTCTGGGCAGGAAGGAGGTAGGATGGGAAGGGAAGCAGGAAACTTCCACTGAACCTGTAATGTTTTCCCTCCTATGATTCATGTACTGAGTTATTCACTTTTAAAATTCTTTACACCTTTTCAATATGTCTGGAAGTGTCCTTAGAAGAAGGTAGTTTTTTGCCACAGACTAAGACAATCCAGAATTTCTCTGAAATAATTTGAAAAGATATCCAACAGTCTCTTTCCCTCAGAAGACAGATAATTCAGAAAACAAGATGCAACCAACTGATTCCTGTAAAGTTATAGCTGACATCTACCTCACAAGATGACTTCCTGTTGAGTTTGGCAATTTGACTCCTCTAACTGAGCTGCCTTGTAGTAATTAGACTCCTTGGTTCTTGTCAGGATCAAAAACAGGAAGAAGATAAAAATGGGAAAATTAAGAAGACAAGCAAACTGAACTCCTACAGTGGGGAGCCTCCAAATATGGATCCTGGGTTCCTAGGAATCCTGGAGGAAGCAGGCAGAAGGGATTGGAAATTGGACAGTAGGAGAACTATCTTCCATTTATCTGAGGCCAAACAAAAAAAATTACACATCTAGTTACAATAAAACTATACATACAAATGTGTTGGATTTCCTTGCTTTGGGCTGGCATTGTGTCCATTAAGGGTGGTAACATCAGTTCATTCCTGCTGCTACAACACTGATTGACAGCTATATTGGCCTTTGATCAACATAAACTTCAGTAAGTAAATTATTGCCTAGCACTTGAGTTTGGTTTTCAAAAACTGTCCAAACATGGAATGATGGTAGTCTCTATTAGCAGCAATACTGCCCATCTGTGTTGTACCTTTCCTACCCTGATCTGCATCCTGGAAGGCTGACCTCTGGGAACCGTGTCAAAAAGCAAACTTGCCCTTTGGTTTCCTGTTGGGTCCTACCAATGGGAGACATCTGTAGGGGAGTAGAGGAGAGGGAAAGGAGGGTATTATCCTATCTCCCTCCCCACCAGGATGCAATGTGCTACCTGTGCTCAGCTAATAAATCTAACATTTCCTTCCTACTCGTGTCTCTCTGTGTCCTGGTAACTTGCTCCCACCCCTTACCTTTCAGGGTTTGGAGCTACCCACCTACCCCCGAGCACTTTATCATTCCTCATTGACTTCCATCCACCCTGCCCAGCCTCTGTAAATAGTTCTCTCATTAAATATGATTAAAACAATCTTTTTAAAGTGTCTTTCAAAACCTCTTCAGCTTGGCCACCTGTGTCCTGCCAGGACCATTATTAATAGATATGTAATACATAGTTGAAGAAAAGAAAGCTTTGGGTTGAGATTTATGCATAGAATAACATTTTTACCCTTCATTTTCTATGTCTGTGCTATGGTAGTAATGAATCACAACTGGATCCTTAAAGTCAAATTTTAAATAAGAAAATTAAAATTTTAGTCCCTTAATCACACCATCAAGTGTAGTGGCTCCACTTTGGAGAGCAAAGAGAGCAACTATTTTTATCATCACAGAAAGTTCCACTGAACACACCCCACAAGCTCCCCAGTATAATATAAAGATTATTTCTACCTTTGGCTCTACCTTATCATCACAGGTGCAGCCCAGGTCAAAATCAGACTGAAGGTACATAATCCCTGGATAATTCGGTCTGGTAACTTCCTCTGGCATGGTTGGCCTAAAGGTGTTAACACGCAGGAGGTGATTCAAACTCCCATGGGTTCCATTGTTAGGAGCTGGCTTCAATCCCAGGAGATCTGATGCAAAAAGAGAAAAGGAGCCAGGTGCTCTTAAAGGCTTTTTAATGAGATACGATAAGTATCAAAACCTTTCACCTCCCAATGGTGTGTAAACTCCCAAACACAAATCAAAATTGGGTAACACCAAATTTAGATAGCAAGCATCCCTGTCATACCCCAAAACCATTCTGGCCTCACCATGTCTTGCCACAGCTTCCTGAAATAGTCATGCTCATCACTTGACCATGAATAGAGAGAGACACTTCCCAAATCAAGAGCGGAGGAAGAGGGCCTTCCACAGCTGTTGTCTACGTGTGATAGTTACAACTCAAGGACTCAACTTCAGCATCACTGCCTTCCTGCACTTCTCTGGGATTTTTTAATCCAAATTTTTGAAATAAGATCTATAATCAATAAATAACCACAGGCCTGCCCTCTAATGTACTCCACACAAGTGTGGGGACAAGACGAGGCTCTGGCCTTGGGCCTTGAAGTGCCACTATTACACCAACAGGCTGATTTCACAGCAAATGAAACATAGCCACTGTGCCAAGTGGGCGCACAGTGACTGACTTGCCTAAGCTGGGAGGAAGGACAGGGAAGAGCTAACAGCCAAGATGGGAAAAGAACCCAGGAGACCCGACTTGCAGACTCCCCCTCTAACCACCAGACTGGCACTCCCTTACTAAATAGGAAAAGTTGTCCTCATTCAGCAACTAGAAGCTCAAGGAAGAAAAATAATTAGGAGCACATAAATAGCTGGCCAGGATGCAAGCTGGCAAAATTTTAACTGGGCTGCAATGTGAGAGAGGAGGTGGGGAAAGTTCTATGCCCAACTCTTGCTTCATCAGGTCTCTGACCAGGGGTGTCAAACTGTAATGCTATGTTGGATCAGCCAGAGGCTGCCAACAGCAACACTGTGAAAACTCCCTGTTAGTCAACTGTTGAAGGGAGACAAAGACGCCTTAGAAGGGATGACATTCTGTCCTTTGAACCAATGGACAAGTTACAATATTTTTTTGTGGAAAGCAGAGATGGTCTTAGAATAGACACCTCGTTTCTTTCTCTGACATTCAGGAAGTTCATACATTAACTAAAGATGGTTTCCCTGGTTTTAATGAGTGACTTACCACACATAACATTGTAAAGTTCAATGTTTTCAAATGGAGGCACTTTAGTCTTGTACTTAAATGTTGGGCCATAACCTACAAAAACAGTCTTCCAAAAGAAAAAAAAAAAAAAGAAGAAGCAGAAAAACAGAAACAATTAGCCATTCCTGACATCCAATAGCAAGCCTTGCTCTACATAGGAATGCCGCGAGACCTCACTGACCCCTCCGCTCCCATCCCTTTCAACAATGGCTAAAACACAAAACACAATGTCAGCTCACAGTTCTGGAATCGTACCTGCATGCTGTTGACTTTGTTATCAAATCCATGGTCCCCCTGGAAAAAACATTTTCCTGATGGTTTCTTATAAACATCCAAAGGTTTCCTACATTGAAACAATTTTATCATCAGTCAGGATTTCTCCTGAAATCGTTCTGATAAAAAGCCAGTTTCAGGATACAGAGGATCTCTGAGAAGGGGCTTTTGAAAGCCTGTTTGTCTCTGTGATTACATCATTTCTGTGGTGATGACAGGATACTTCTGTTCATTTCTCCAAGTGTCCTTGCTTTGACAGTCGCCCCACAATCAATGGAGACCTTTGAATGGAATCAGGGCACCCTCCTTGTATCTCTTGTTTACACCCAGCAGAGCACTTATCCCAGGTAAAGTTCTGCCCTCCCATGTGCCTCATGAGACTGGAGGGTGCTGACTGTCCTTGTGGGACCACGTTTGTCTGCTTCATTCCTATATACCCCTGACGAGGTTCAGTGTCACCACAGAGCAGACACCTCAAAAATGTGAGATATTTCATCAATGCTTTGGAGCTCTGGATTTTATAAAAATTTGCCTATCAGTACACTACAACTAGAGTATAATTGTATAATTGAGAGTCAAATGAACTCTGATGGTTACATATCTAACAAAATCCTAGGCAATATCCCTACTCAGAAATAAAAAATGGAAACACTGCTCTCAAGATGTCAAGATCATTAACCTTTCCCCTTGTGCCAGCAAGACTTCTTTTACATAAGTGTCATAGGATCCTTTTCCAAATAAAGTTTATGTTTATTAATATGAAGATTCCTTAAGTACCTACAGGGCACATAGCACTGAAGCAATGTGCTTGGGGAAAACAAAGAAATCTATCAAAAGGGTTTCCACCCTTACCGAACAGCATCTTGAAGTTGGGATGATAATAACATATGTGCATATGTAACCCAACCATGCAAAAGTTGAATTAAAAAGATTTACTGCTAATTAAAATGCCTGGCTTTGGTCTATGCTAATTTGAACAGCTGTCATCATCTTTCACATAACATCTGCTCAACCCCCAAGTTCTCTTCATATGAACCTGCCAACTGCATCAAATTTTCTCTCTCCCAAGTCACCCCACACGTAGAAGTTTCTGCACAGGGCACAACCAAGCCATTTTGGACCCATCTCTGTAATGCTTCCAACTCCTCATGTCCATTCTACATGATTCCAATATCTCTGGCCTTCACATATATCTCTTAATAATCCCACATATTAAACTCTGTCTACCCCTTAAAATTAAAGTAGGACCTTTATGTGTTTGTCACACATGTCTTTCGAAGCATTCTGTATTGATACAAGTTCCTAGGGGACCAACATCTTTCCTTTTCTGGTCTCCCTGGTAAACTGAGCAGAGAACCTAGGGTAGAGTGCATGTCACAGCTGTTCAGTCTTTGCTGCAGACAGATTCACGGCACTTTTCTAAGAAAAAGTTAAAGGAAGAGTGGGTAGAATATGTCTGCTTCCAGGGCTGAGTGAAAATGAACCACCTTTCAGCAATTAACTCTTTAAAATTGTCTGAACCTCCAGATGTCCTAACCAGATTCAAAAGCAAGACTTCATTAATATTTGAAAGAAGGCAAACATGGGAAAGAAAGCAATGTAAAACACATCCATGATAACAGGTTCCTAGATTCACATTTGCTGAAGTCCTCCACAAAGTCTAATCAACCAAGATCACATTAGTCCTGGGTCCTCAGGCAAAAGGTCCTAGTTATAATTTTGACTGGTTCCAGTAATAAAAACAAAGGTTAGAATACCATTTCAAAAATGGATATAAGCATACACATACACACATATGTGCACAGAAAGACTCCAAAGGGACATCAAGACACCAACACCCAGAACAGGAGATGAGTCATCTCAGCACTTAACTGCTCACTGAGCACACACATCTTTGGAAAGGGTGAGATTCCAACTATTTCTTTTAATGATGACCAGGAACCTTAAATTATTTCCAGTGTCAAAGAGGTGGCTACAAAGATAAGAAACAGGGATAGCCCACGCCCCAAGTTACCTTGCAACATGCCATCTGCGGTCCACCAACAGATGGATATCCTCAATTCTTCTGTTGTTGGCATAATGCAAGCGTTTGGGAAGGTGCTGTTTCATGTAAGGCTTAAAGTGCTGATCTGGTTTTTTACACTGAAATATAAATGAACATTGGTCTTTTTCTTCTAGAAAAAGTTGTAGTTATTCTAGAACTCCCTTTAAAGTTGAAGACAGTTTTAAGCTCAACAAAGGGTATTTAGTGAATAAATAGAATGTTTTGCCCTCTATCAAATAATACACACTGAAAATAAATAAGTTCAAAGGCAATTGGATAGCTTTGGAAATGGTATAGCAGATATCAGAGGAGAGGGAGGAATTCAAAAGACATACTCCTGACTCAGGAGACCCTAACTGAGAGCAGTCATACCCAATAGCCTGTCCCAACAGCTTCAAGTCAAAGGGCAGAGAAAGGAGGCGTGATACATGCAGGCCTATCTGATGATAGGTGCTAGTGCTTTGAAGGTCTCTGCCTGAAACAGGGAACAATGGATCCAGATGGTGGGCAGATCTGCTTCAGAGAAGGTAAAGATTTGATTAATCATGAATGAAGACTTGTCAGTTCTAATGGAAGGATCCAATATTCTCAGTTTGCATCATTGCCAAGACTACTCTGGGTCCTGTGGTTGATCCCAGGTCAGAAGTTTTGAAAGCTTTCAGAGCAACAAATAAACAAGATGGCAAGGCAGTGAGGCAGATGTTCCATGTTCCTCCAACCCACAGTAGGGGATGAACATGGAAAGAAAGTGTTCCAAGGGCAGAGCCCTGATGGCTTCCAACACTTACCGTGAGGTTAGCGATAATGACTTTGGGGTCATCTGTGCAAAAAGAGAAGGAGAAAAACTTCAAAAGACATGACAATAATCATTGAGTCATTTTTGCAGGATATTCAATTCTTCCTCATCTCCCAAGCCCAGAAGAACTATCACTTACATATTTTATTTTAAACACATATATAATTGCATGGGAGTTTCATATTTCAATAAGTAAAATGCAACTAAACAAATGGAACAAATCCTACAGCGAATTTCTCTGTCGGTCCAGGTCTCCTCTTCTCGATGGAAATGCCTCTTTCCATAGCATCATGATACTGATTGGTAAATTTCTCCCGACTTGCCCAAAATGGTTCCTCTGGAGCAATTTAATGTCAGGAACTAAACTGGGTATAGGGGCTTTCACCATAACTTCCTATTTATCTGTAGGTATTTGAAACAAGTCATCACCTTGTTTAAAATGAACCTTCTAATCTATTGAGTTATATTTTTAAAGGGAGTTTTGTTTTCATGGTAATATTATGAGTCTAATTACATAGGGGCTGCTCCTTTCCGGTCATGGGCGCACACATATGCATCTTCTTGTTTTTCATTACCAGCAAACAAAGGCTATTTTAGTCAATACTCTGAACCAGCTAAAAGCAAAACTATGTAAATGATGGCTGTGTATAAACAGGATTATATTATCTGAATGTCCTCTTTTGGGGGGATTGTGGGGAGAAAGAGGAGATTGTAGGTTGTTTAGATTTTGTTTTGTTTTCCAAAAATTTGGTGCAGTATGTCATTACAGAATCAGCAGAAAAGGAAAGCAGCATTCAGGAGAGATACCCACTGTCACAGTGCAGCCCTCCCTGCTATTAATGTCAGTGTAGCAGGCCTTGACTGTATCATTGGCTGCTGCAATCCCCCGCACCTGGTGCACAGTAGGCACTCAGTAAATATTTGTTAATAAATATTAATAAATGTCTGTTCCTATTTATTGAAAATGCATGTTGCTGTGGAATACAAATATATACATTCCTAAAACTTCTTTCAGAATCTTAGTTCTAAAGCTAAAATGTATAATGCATCCTACTTAAATTGGGGTTAAATTTTAGTTGCATCTTTTAATGGAAAGTAAGTGAAAATGATAACAATAATGGCTAACCCACACTGAATCTGTACCGTGTGCCTGTCACTCTAGAAGAACTTTGGAAGGGCTTTCTCTCTGGTCATCCGTAACCACCCCAGAAGGGGAATGCTTTCAGAATCCTCACTAAGTCAGTCAGCTTTGGAGGGTGGAGGCGCCTGCACGCTCCGATACCCATGCAACCCGACTGACAAAGCCGTGCCTTGAACCTCTACCCTCTTGAGCCTCACAAACCACAGTCCTCGAAGAGGCCAGAACAAGTCATGTTCTTTGATAATGAAGAGAGAAAAATAGCATGGGGTAATCTTGTACTCAGATATATCCCAGAGAATTACTAGAAGATAACAACTGCCCAAGTCCATGTTTGAGACACCAGTCCTTCAATCCTGAACTCCTCATCCTTGGGTGCCAACAGGTTCCACTTGTGTGAGAAAGAGTAGTGAATAAGAATAGGCAAATCTGGGGCTGGGGAGATAGCTCAGTCGGTAGAGTGCTTGCCTTGCAAGCATAAGGCCCTCGGTTCGATCCCCAGCACCCAAAAAAAAAAAAAGAATAGGCAAATCTGGATTTCTGTCCCAGCTTGCCACTTACTAACTGTCCTCCTCGGAGCCAATTCCTTTGCCCTCTCTGACCTTTGACTTGTACTGCCTACAAAGAGGATAATAATTCATATCACATGGGGCTATTGGAAGGATTAGATAAAATTGTGTACATACATATTCAGCTAAAATAAGGACACGACCAAACCACCATCATGATTAACCCTTCTTAGCTTTGACAATGTGCACATTACACCAGTGTAAGTTAAATATACATAATGTCTCATTTGTCTTCCCCAAAATCTGTAATTTACAGATCAGAAAGCCAAGGCACACAGTGTTAAAGGAGTTTGTCCAACCTTACCCAGCAAGCACCAGGCAGAGCTGAGGTTTGAGCCTGGACATGTGGCCATCATTTGCTCCCTTCACTGCCCTGCTTTCCTGGCTTCCTCAGAATAAAATCGCATATGAAAATGCTTTGTAGAGCACAAAACATTTCATTTTTGGTAGTTACGATTTCACAGACCCCAGGAAAGCTCTTCTTCCCTCCAAACGACCTCCCTATTACAGTCACAGATATCAAAAATATCTTTTAAAACAGACTAACTCTTTCTTGCCTAAGCAAAATGCAAATACTAAATTCAAAATGTACCCTAACTGCTGGCATCCAGTCTATGGCAACAGCACACCTATCTCAAATGAGCAAAGACAGGAGTCCACATGGGACAGAAAAGGATAAGGAAAGAAGAGACAAGGACACCAACATTTTGTTTATTTCACAACCTTGCCTGGGACTGACCTTGGAACATTTCCCAAATGTGTTGACTCAGGAACATAATTTGGGAAAAACTTAATTTTCCAAAACTTTAAGCTTGGTGTCAATGGTTTCTTACTCCCAAGGCTTAAAAACTCCAAAAAGCTTCTTTTTTTTTTTCAAAATGTGCCATGTCTCAAATAAAACTATAGACTTCTCAAAACCTAGGTAGGCAGTACCTAAACATCTTAGTGCACAAATTTAAAAGTCTTTCAGTGGCATATCATCATATGACCTGTAAAATCCAAGTGACAAGATTATTCCTATTGGTTTTATTGCCAATATTTGAAAACAGTTGCCAATCCCTGGGGGCTTAATTTTTTTCCCCTCCTGGGTCACCAATCACTTTGACAAAGGGGAAGAGCCCCTTTCACATGGCTAGCAACTTTTAGCATCCAAATGTGGTTCTCTTTAGACTTAAGTTTCAGCTAAGGGACTAGCCTGAACTTGATGCTGAAAAACTCTTTTCTTGTAAACAGAAAGTTACGGTTATAAACATGCCTCAAATTAAGTTCAATTTCCACATGATAAAAACAAGAGTAAATATTTATGTAATTCTAGTCTGTGCCAGGAACTACTCTGGACAATATACATAGATTAACTACACAACTCTGTAGATAGCTACTGTCATTTATCATCCCCATTTTTCAGATGAAAAAAAAAACTGAGGTTTAGGGTTCAAATGACTTTCTCAAGGTCACTCAGCTAAGCAGGAGCATAGGTAGGGTTTTTGCCAAAGTACTCCAGCTCCAGAGAACAATGCCTTACCCAGTCCACTGCATTTCCACTCTAACCACGGAGAATTTTAAGACTCAACTTACATTTAGCATTGTTGCTAAATTTGGATCGAATTCTTCCTAGAGTTCCAGGCACTAAAGTAATATCGTCCACGTTGGTCAGGTAATTGCTCAGAAACTCAGTTCTATCACATGTAACATCTTCCATACCTGTGAGCAGAGTGGGTGGAAAAAAAAAAACAAGCATTCAGGCAATATCAAAACTAACATCCTAAAAATTTCACAGACTCTAAAGATGACATCGAGCATTGCTTTAATTAGTTCTTAACTTAATGGAAGAAATCCTCACATTCGAGATTTCTGAAGTTGACTTTCAACTTTTTAATGCCTCTCTGTGTAACCTTTCACTGGACTTTTATTTAGCCACATCATCTTGCAAGCACTAGAAGGTTGAAAAAGCATCATCTCAGTAATCATTTAAGTTATTGAGCAAGAACAGCAAGACAAAGGAACTAATCATATTTTTTAAAAAAACAAACAATTTAGAGTCATTATGAAAAAGATCTAGTCTTCAAAGAAAATATATCCTAGATTGCTTCAAACTCTTCCCAGCTGGGAGTGGTATAAATAACAGGAATACATAGTTCTGTGTCTCTTTTACAAAATGTCCTTCTCCAGCTCTCTCTCTCTCTCTCTCTCTCTCTCTCTCTCTCTCTCTCTCTCTCTCATGCATCTCCTATCTTGAGCACATAATCACCAGCCTTCACTCTGTCTCCTCTGGTGGCCTTGGATGTTACTGACAAAACAATACTGGCAACAAGAGATGAGAAAGGAAAATATCAGCTCCAATGACCACCCAAACTGAAAAACAAAATAATGCTGAAAACAAGTTGTAAACAGTGTAATTAGAACTGAAAGCTAGCAACTAGGGCACAGAAAGGGTCTAGATAAGGAATTGTTTTTAACCAACCAATGTTCTTCTCCCACCTCAAATTTCTTCTCTTCCCTCCATCAAAGAAAGTTTCTTGAACAATATTTTAAAGATAATAAAAATAAAAACAAACTTGGAATCATAAGCTGAAGGCATCTAATAGATACCTTTATTGTCTCTTATAAGATGACATGGAACTATGAAGATTTAATATAAAGTAGTCCCTCCACATCCAGTTTTGCTTTCTATCATTTCTGTTACCCATGGTCAACAATAGTCCAAAAATGTTAATGGAAAATTCCAAAAAGAAACAATTTATAAGTTTTAAATTGCCATTCTAAGTACAATAATGAAATCTCATGCTCTCCTGCTCCAAACCACCCAGGACATGAGTCATCCCTTTATCCCAGTGTATCCACACTATATATGCTATCCACCCCAGGAGAGTTGAAAGCGACAACATTCATATAACTTTTATTACAGCATATTCTCCTAAGTCTTCTATTTTATTACTAGATTTTATTGTTGAATTTCTTATTGTGTCTATTTATAAACTAAACTTTATCATAATTATGTATGTATGGGAAAAAGCATGATATGTACAGGGTTTGGTACTATTCACAGTCTTGGATATCCACTGGGGGTCTTGGAACATACTCTCCTTGGATAAGGGGAGACTACTCAATTGCTTTACACAATACATGATATGTATATTCTCTAAGAGGGAAAATTAATGATTCTGTAAAGGACTCCCTAAGGTTTTATTTTTTTATTTTTTAAATTTATTTTTAGTTATAGATGGACAAAATACCTTTATTTTATTGATTTATTTTTTATGTGGTGCTAAAGATCAAACCCAGTGCCTCACATGTGCTAGGCAAGCACTTTACCACTGAGTTACAACTCCAGCCTCTCCCTAAGGCCCAAATCTGGTAAAATTCAAATGATCACTTCCTATAATTCTAAATCCATATCCTCTACCCCTTCTTAAATATGAATTGGAAGAAAGAGAGAGAAAAACAAATCTCAACGAAGCACAAGGGTTATATGTCATTTCCTTTAACACTGAAACTCTCAGAAAGAAAATTTTAAAATAAGGGGAAAAAAAAACCTACCATATTCTAGTAAAATCATATTAATGGAGGACTGGAGGGGACTTCCGTTTGTTACATTCTAGGGAGTCACTGATGCCACTCCAGGGGTGCACATTCTAGGGATGTAACTGATGCCACTCCAAGGGTGCACAACCTTGCTTTCAAGTTCACAGGGCAAGTTTGCTGAATGCTTCTACAGCATTGCCCCACTTCCCACCTCAAGACCAACTTGGCATGGGTGGAGTCAGTGTTCTCAAATTTCAGATGAGGAGCTCAGACCTCGAAAGGCCACAGAACTTGTACAGCATCGAATGGCTCTTTAGTAGCACAAGGCAATTTGAGCTCCTCTGAAATTTATTCTGACTTCAAAGCCCACACCCCTCAACATGACAGCATACTCCTTTTAGGAAAGAGATGCTGTTGCTTCCCCAGATCAAATGGATCTACTCATCCTAGAAGCCTGCACACTGAGAAAAGGTTTTAATCTGCCCATGACCTTTATGGTGCCTCAGCATGTGACTCACTGGGACCAACTATTTCTTAGACATCTGCCTCCAACATGTGAGCAAATGCTCTTGACACCTCTGGGCAACTCAGTTGATTCAGCTGTGTCACACACTCCAGATTCTCTATCCTGTCTGTAGCTCTCCACTAAGCCAAAATTATGGAACATGATTTTACAGGGGGTAACAGCCCCCTCAGGAGAGCAAGTTAGTCCCCACAGCTTTTCTCCCCACAGTCTGTCACAGATCTTCTAGAACTTTCTGGAAAGAAAATTTCAGGCCCAGAGCCCAACTTTGTCTAGAAAGATTTACCACCCATTCTCAACAGAACTGCCAAAGAGTCAAAGAAGTTCCATCTTCCAAACTCTACTAGAGGGGAGCAATTGGGAATTCCATGGTCATAATTTCAATTGGGTAGTTCAGGAAAGCAGGAGGTACTCTTGAGAACTCAATGTTCATGTTCGTGATATAAGAATGTCCCAGGAGGCCCTGTCATCATACTGTGTTTATAATGTTCTTGACCACCTCAGAGTAAAGTTGTCATGAGTTTTTCTACTTTATAAAATGTTTAGGAAACTGCTTCCTGAGCTGCTGCTATTTCCCTCTAACAATCTTCTGTAGAGCAGCAGAGCTTCTGGTTTTGGCTTTGAATTCCTTCAGTGAGTTCAGGCAAATGGCTGGACTTGTACATGGCTTCTTTGACAAGACCCTATGTCTCTACCTCCTTATCATATTCACATGCACATTTTAACCACAAAAACTCTGTGGGCTTATTTTTGGGGGGAGTGGTTCACAGGTATGGGAGATTATCACCTGATGTGCCAGATACATAGAGCAAGTCCTTAATATCACAAGTGAATCACCTGCCTTAAGAGGCAGATTTTTGAAGAAAGACCTCTCCTGTGAAGAACAGGAAGATACAGAAGACCCTGCTTTTGATTAAAATGAACCCAGGGTCACCTCGGGTTGTTTGGAATCATGACCTGATTTTTTTTTTTTTTTTTTTTCCCTATCCTGAAGAAAAGGAAAAGGAGGTGAAGAATAGAAACTTGGATTCTGGCGGGGTGGTGGAGGCAAGTTTCCTTTCCTTAACACCCTCAGAAACATCTACTTATCTATCTTGTTAGCAAAGGAAAACAAAGCTTTACCGTGATCTCCAACAAAGATGACATTTACACACCGGTGCAGCTTGAGCTGTTTCAGTCCATCCATTAACTGCCCCACAGTTTTGTCAATTTCCCTCAGAGGATTTGTCATCTGGAAAAAAGAGCAAGTTAGTCCTCACAGACTTTGTTTCTGCTGTTTTGTTTTTTAATCTTTCAGATTCCATAGATCGTCTACCCTTAGAACATTCTGGAAGGAAAACTTCAGGCCCAGTGGCAGAGCTTTGTCTAAGCGAGCTTTTCCTGCCATTTTTAATGGAAATCTGGTCTAAGGACTTCATAGTCTTTCAAGAGAATTAAAAACTTTCCTCATCCAATTCTTTTCAAGATTCTTTGATATAAAAATATCAAAAATATTATTAAATTCCTTTTAGAGATAAAAATGCCTTTTCTACAATGTAGCAGCATCTTTTAAGTTTAAGAGTTTTCAGAGCGAATAGAAAGTTGGATGAATGGTTTAAGCCTCTTGTCTCTTGTGTAAAAATCACATTAGGCTTCAAACTAGGCAAGGACACAGTGGCTAAGTGAAATTATCAACTCCCACTGGGTAACAAATGAGAACATCACTAATGGGACCTGTCGCATGTCCCAAAGAAATCCACTGTCGGCTTCTAAAAGCAATAGATTAATGGAAGAAGTTATTCTAAGAAACAAGCTACTGTTCCTCCAATTAGTTCTTTTCAAGCTGGTTTTGAATGAAATGAGCATCTACAACATCCCTAATTGAAACAAAAATGAACCAGAATTTGTTCTAGAAGTTTCTTATTTAGTCTAACACAAAAACTCAATTCTCTCTGAAGAACATTTTCAAAGCCTAAGAAGCATAATCCATGTCATATTTTTCTTCAAATGGAAATCTAGCAACTCAAATGCTCCCGCACGCTACAGGTCTCCCTTCTCAACCTCATCTCTAACTGTGCAATGGAAAGATTTTTACATGAAACTTCACATCAGACAAACCTTTGAGAGCACTTTAGATGAAGTTTGCAACTTAGCTATCAATCACACACATATACCTAAGATAACTAGGACAAGAACAGAAGACATCTGAATATCATTTTTACTCAAACACACAATGTTATCTTCCATTGGCACCTTTGCGGATGATTCAAGACCTTTCATCCTACTGTTTCATCAGTGAAATCAGGTGTAGACATTTTTTTCTTTATGGAAGGCTTCGGTATTTCAAATCCTATCCCAAGCAGTAAGTCAGAACTGAAAGTTTCAGAAAGAGATGAGCAATGGGATATGAAGGGACTAACAGATGTGGGGCTAATGGTACTTGCTTCTAAGAAAATCATGCTTTCCTCAAGATCTTTATCTAGACAAAGAAATACCAAATGTACAACATATGTGGATCCTTGGCAATGTCTTATTTTTCTTGATTCAGCAGGACAATTCAGGTAAATTCCATAACCTACTTCTTAATGATCTATTCAGACAAGTACAAATAAGAGACTGCCACATAAGTATTTGGAAGTTTCAGGAAAGTAACAACCATAGGCTCTTCTGAGTGTACTGGAGCAAATAAATATCACTAATGTCATCATGAGAAACACACGATTCTGCCCATTGTTTTCTTCTTTCATTCTATGTCAGCAATTGCCTTGTCCCTACTTTAAGACTGTTTCTGATCTCTGAGCATACAGACCACTAACCTAAGTCAACTTTCTATTGAATTCTAATATACATAGTTTTTGAGGAATCCCCCTGCTAACTTGAGGGGTCATTCTCAAGAACCAAGGTCATAAACCATTGACTAATTGTGTGCATAAGTGCAAGCAAACCAATAGCCCTCTGAACAGTCACTTTAGCCTAAATGTTAATGCCAGTTTGGAGACAAAAACTCTAAAGAAAGTAAAAGACTCTTTTTTTTTTTTTCTGCCAGGCTGAAAGTTCAGGAAGTCTTCCTATCAGTGTTCACCTTTGAAGTACCAGATTCTTCTGGACTCCAAGTCAACGACATTGCACCAGAGTTTTTCTAAAACGTATCCAGCCAATTTTCAAACCAAAGCACTGGAGGAAACCTTCAACACAGACCTGCCCGCCACAAAGCTTCGGAACAATAGATAAACTTACTTTGTCCTGACGAGTTTCCGCCGCATAATGATCCATCCTATGTAATTTTCTTCTTCTTTTCTTTGGAGGAGCAACTGGTCTTTCCTGTCTCCTCTTAGGGGTAACTTTCCTCTTAGGTCTCTTAGCCGGAGTAAGAGATGGGCCATAACTACTCTCCTGTACTGGCGGATAGAGATGTCTGCACTCAGAGGCCGTCTGTCCCTCTGGGTCAGAAAATAAAGCTCACCTTTCCCATCTGGGGTCAGCAGAGTCTTAGAAAGACTAAGGCTCCTTAAGTGAGAACACATGAGTATGACAGGTGACTCAAGGACCTCTCTAGAGAAAAGCCTCCTAAATGGGTCTTGAAGCTGTTGTCTCAGCTTCTTTGCTAAGAACAAGAATGTAATTTAAGACAGTCTAGTCATGTGGGCTTCTTTTAGCTGACAAGCTTGCTTATAGATACACCCAAAGGTGTCATTAGAGAAGTTCTGTGATCTGTCACTCTTGCACTAGGGAGAGGCCAGTCTTTGGTTACAAAAAGCTCTCCATTAATAAAGTATTAGTTTACCACCAAACAGAAGACTAGTCACTTGGCCATCTCAAGATGGGAATACAGTTCATGTAGGTGGTTCCAATTCAGAGAAGCATGGGTATCTAACTGTCATGCCACAAAATTTGTCAGAGCACTGTCACCTTCACTGGCAAGGATCATGGAAAAATTTTAACCCAAGGATGGAATGAGCATGAATAATTCCTTGGTCCTGAATACATTTGACAGATCAGGACTTTTGGCAGGAGAGAGAACCTCTCACTGACAACTGAAGTTTCCAGCACAGAGGAACTCTGACATAATTAGTACTATATTTTTAGAAAGGCTCTTTGAAAATTAGATAAAATGTGACAAGTCCTCGAGATTTCCTCATCTTGGTATACAGATCCAGAATGGCTCTAGGTATGTCCTTGCTGTTTCTTACACCTACCCCTGATTGGGAGAAATGGCAGTGCTACAGGTTTTATTTGAAACTCCAGAGAAGAGTAAGTCTGATACATAAACTGAGTGAAGAAGATAACCTTTTGGAACTTCCAAATGCTGGAGAAAAACAGGCCCCTGATTTGCTGATGGTGCAAAGGTGAATTAAAGCAGCAAGCCCTGCTGTCTACCTAGCTAACTTCTCTCTTGGCAGGACTGTTCCAAGAGCCATTCAGATGCAGGAAGGGGCAGGAGGAGGGACAATGTTAGTGTATCCAAGAAGGAGAACATCTGCCATGCGCTCTCACGGTTTCCAGGGCAAGCGACTACAAGAGCTCTTCTGCTTCTGTCTCATCCTCTTTCTCCGGCAAAGCGATCTAAAGACACAGCCCCATAGACTTGGATTGGGTTTGGTTTAATGCCTCTAATTTTAGGCAATCTCCACGAGAAGAGTGAGAAAAGGAAAAGAAAGTTTTTTCCATTTCATGGTCACCAAGTACATTCTGCTAGCACTCAAATCTGCCCATCAAACACCAGGCCATTTGCAAGAGACTTCAACATTCCAAAGACTCCCAAGGTGAGCCCTTCCGATTGCAGCAGGTTAGAAGAGCAGGAGAAGTAGGGTTTAGTCAAATTGAGTTTTCATCCAGGGATGACAGTGCATGTATTTCCTTCTTCAAATGTTAGAGGGAGATGAAAGCTAAGTTTTCACTGACCAGCCATACTGTAGCCTGAATTTAGAAGTTTTAGCCTGAGGTTATTAGGAGGATGGGAAGGAGAGGGGCAAATTTCCCTGCTTTTCAGAAGGATATATTGCCATCTGAAGGGAGGGACTAGCCAGCCAAAGCTCTGCCTCTAGGCCTGGAGGAGCAGCCCAACAAGAGGTCACAGAGAAAGCATACAAGGTCAAAGAGAAAAAGGTTGCGCCAATAATCAAAAGCAAGCATATGTTTGAACATTCACCATTACACTATGAAACCAGGAGCAATATACCATTTCTGGATGCCATTAGCCCAGTGTTTGGTCATCTTAATAATACCTTTGAGAATCATCCTGAAAAAGGGTACTCAAGTATTATGTAAACAAAGCACAAATTCCAACTGAGTTCATCTTACTGTAGCATACAGCATTCTGTTAGAATCATTTCAATTAAATTTCAAATGCGAGTTATTTTCTCATACGTCAAAGATAGCTAAAAGAAGTCTTTCAGCTAATGTGTGTAGTCTTTTCATGCACCATAAAAGTATTCAATAATATATAGGGATATCTATATATTAATCTGCATATAGGACATATAGGTATATAAGCCAATTAATCTATGACCAAAGAAAGATTTTGCTCACTTGCTTTGGTTCTGTGTTTAAAAGTGTAAACTATTTTGTTTTGTCTTATTTTTAGTTAAAATAAGATTTCTAGAACCAGAGGATAAATAGTTGAAATCTGAAAATACTCCCTCCTTTCTGAGAGAAATTGACCAGGTAATCAGATTACCATTACTGAAGATAAAATCTAAGTTATCCAATTAAGACTGTTTACTCAGTAGGTATATGAGAAAACACCCATCTGCAAATATTAGGGCTAAAAAGAACATAACATGAATAGTTCTAACTTTTAATTCAAAAATACTTTAGGAAAAAAATTCACTTGTATATTTATGAGCAACTCTGGACATAGAAACCATCTTTACAGCAAATTAAAGCATTCTATATCACACTTCATTTACTCATTGCTCAGAACTTAAAGTGTTTGTTTCTTAATTAAAACACAGACACATCTACTTTCAGTAGATAATTGTAACTGAAGTACATATGCTAGAATTCCAGAGATGTTCGTGGATAAAGAATATTTCTTGTTAAGCTACATAACCTAAAGTATAACATGAGTTGTACCTCATCTGTATTATTAAAAGCCAACTTCTGACTTAAAGAAAATGCCCTGTATGATTTGAACATAGTTATTAACAGACCACTTTGCTGGTCCCCTGGACTGAAGGAGCATTAATTGGTTCCATGGGAAGGCCATAGTGTGGGAGCCAGAAGTTCTGTCTCCAGGTTCTCCACTTCCAAGTCAACCCACCTGAGCAGTCCCAAGTTCTTCCAGTACTAGCCTCCTACTTTTAAAAGAACAACTTGGGACTGGGGAGATAGCTCAGTTGGTAGAGGGCTTGCCTTGCAAGCACAAGGCCCTGGGTTTGATCTCCAGCACCACAAAAAAAAATAAAAATAAAAAAATAAAAGAACAACTATACCCAAATCTCTTTTCTACCTACCTTGGGGTCTTTTAAAGGCTATTATTCAAGCAAAGTTGAACTTTAAATAGAGCACATGGAACTGCTTAGGTGTTTTGTAAGGGTTTTTTTTTTTTTTTTTTCTTTAACATTTTCATAAAATGTGATTCCTTTTGTTCACTTTAGATTAATCTCCTCAAAGAAACTCATCCTAAAGATAAAACAACCATTCTTCTTTTTCTCTCCTGACAAAATAAGATTTGTATTTCATGTATGCAGATGCTTATCTTGTTTTATCATTTGTTTCATAATCATGCAAAACTGATCAAACATCAAAGGAACAGAAAAAGAACGCCAGATTTATATGACTTCAGTGATTTAAGACAAATGAAGACTTTCTAATTTTTCAAGAAAAAAATCACTGACCACTGAGTAGATGATGAAGCATTCAGAAATACTTATGATTTCTTGACATTTACTGCCTTTATTTAGATATGCTGCAATTTGTCCGAAAATACTTAAGCCAAGATATATCTATCTGTATCTCCAACTCATCCTATGCTGAACACAGTGAATTTAATTATAGGCAACTGTGTTGTCATAGGTTAGTAGAGAATTAGAGTCAGTTTCCCTCAAAGAGTTTTTAAAATAATTTTTCAGCTGAAATCAAGTTTTACTATGTTCATGTAGACACATCACCCTGTTAGGAAAGAAACATTGAAAACATTTAAAATATTAAAAGGTTTAGACTTGCAGATTTCATATTTTAAAATGATTTTTGCTGAAACATTGGGAGGATTTCACCCTAGGTGAAAAAAGAACATGACAAAATAAAACCATCCCTTCCCTATCTTCTGAATTTGAAGTTTTACTGGCTTCCACCTTATAAATAGACTGTCTTCTCAGATGGCTGAGCCTCACAGTTCTGCTAAACAGACACATTGGGTAGTATGTTTCTCTAACTAAGAATTCACTTAACCTTTGGGGGATGACGAATATGTTCACACTCTTGAAAGTGGTGATGGTTTCACAATATAAATACCAATGTCAAAATGTACCAAATAAAAAGTGTCCAATACTATAAACTACCAGGATGCTATACTTACTAAGGCTATCAGAGCTGCTTAACTGACCTACCCTCTCTGAACAGCATACTCATTTTAAAGGTGTTAAAATTCAGCTGTAATGTTTCACATTGGAAGTTTCATCCCCAAATGCCTTTTCACTCCTTTCTGATGATGGCTGGTGCCAACCCTTCCCAATTCTTCACATGGTGACTGATACCTGCAAGACTGGAATATACCCCATTCCCATTAACACCAAGTTTAGGGTTTGTTTCAATATCAAAGGAATCTGAAATGAAGTTCCTGTAAGAGAAACAAGTATGTTTAAGATTTTTAAAAATGTTTCCGTGTTGTTATTCTGAATAAACCTTGTAGATACGATTACTCCCAAAGACTGTACAAATCCTGAAATAAGGTCAGTAGGTCAGGTAGCCCAGGGGCACAGACTCCCCTCAGGCAGATGATAAACTACTAACCTCTGGGCCAAAAGGGCCGTATTTGTGTCCAGAGAAATCAGGTTGTTCAGAGTAGAAGGCATACACTGAAGGCCTACAGGAAGATTGGAAGGTTTATTATTTCCCCAAACCACACAGAACAAAGAATATCAAATATCCCTACCCACTTTAAGAAAAAAAAATCCTTCAAGTTTAGTTAATCTCTCAACCACTGTCAGTATTACCATGGAAAACTTTTTTTTTCCCCTTATTGCTCCAACACCCACCACCCTTTATGCCACCCCCACTGTGGTAACTGCCTGGTACCACTTTCAGAAATTAAAAGTCACAAAGGGAAATCTGAGCATGAACTCATTTCTTTGAACCTCAAAATAATAGAACCTAGTGGTAATTCACATGGGCCACACAATCTGCAGCCATAAAGATCTACCTCTGTTCAAGTGCAAAGTTGGTCTTAATGCTTCTTGATCTTTGAGAAGCTGATAGTTCATTTATCAAAGCCAGAAACTCCCTTCAGCTCTGCTGTATGGCCAGGATTAAGAGCTGTAGTAATCCGTGTAATTAAATGGTCCCCAATCACCAAATCCTTCTTAGGGAAATAACGCTTAAGGCTAATAACCACAAAACTTTTAATAATACCAATCTTTGGCTGCACTTCTATTTCACAGTCCATCTAGTGTTTCACCCAAGTCTAACCAAAGATGGAAATGTACTGAAGAAAAGAAAGAAGGGCAGAGGAAAGCAAATACCTCTCGTCATCTGGCAGCGTGAGCCACTGCAGGATGGTCAATATTCTCCGCTCATGCGGGATGGCCCTGTAGGGAAGAACAGCAAAGCATGTTGTTAGGTGTCTTTCCACAGACTCAAGCCTGTGAGCTCTTGCTCACAGGCCAAATGCTCTCTATTTACCACCATCTGTTTTCACTTCGTTGTAGTAAAAGGCCCTCTTTGGAATTAGCATTTAAACTTCCATTTCCATTTGTAACATATTACATTGCTCAACCCCTTCCACAGAAGACTAGACTGGAAATTCTGATTCATGGTCACAATGAGGAACCTGTCTTGCTGATGAGAAACTCGGCTACAAGTAAAAAAGACCGTGGCTTCAAAATCAGTGCAGTTCAGTGGGTTCAGCGCTAGCAGTGACAGAGGAGGGAATAGGACTTCGTGTGCAGTCTGCCTCCTGCCAGCAGGATGACCTCTGCTGTCCTCTATGCCACTTTACCTCTCTCAGCCTCAGTTAAATCATCAGCAAAATAAAGATAACAGCAAAGCACACCACAGAACTTGTTTCTATGAATGAATCAATACAAGGCAACTAAAAGACACAGTCACTAGCAAGTAGCAAATGCTAAAATCATTCTTTTTATTAATGATCATAATTAGTCATCATTCTGCCTCTAAATAGTTATATGACTTTAAAAACATTATCTAACCTGAAACTTTAAATTCCTCCTGTATAAAATAATGGGTTAGGGAAGGTATTCTTGAAATTCTTTTCCATCTCTATAAAAATCTATCAAGAATAGGCACATATAATTATGAGACTGAAAAAAAGGGTATAATCTTCACCCACAATGACTTTTTAAGTCCCATTCCTCTGTTGAAATATAATTACCCTGAGTCTGGCACCAGCTTTAAGAGCTCTTGGTTACCATGGTAATACTGCATCCTGAGCTGAGTTACATTAGGATGTTCACAGCTGAACCATACCTTGGCTTGTAGGGAAATTTGCTTACTTTCAGAACCAGAAGCACAAAATTTTTTTGCTCCCCTACCACGCATTAGAGGCATATTCATGATGAATTCAGATGAAAACTCAAGTTTGATTGTGGTAAGGAAAATTTGCTGGGAACTTTGGGTGAACCAGTGAAATGTCACTCTTGGTGGACATAAGCAAGAACGCTAGGAGAAAGACAGCTCTTCAGAACCATGGTGGAAGGCAGAGTTGGCAGAAGCTGTGGGACAGCAGCCACTCCTTGTCCCCAGGATCACCACACACCCCCACCAGCTCCACCCATCTTTCCTCCTAGGGATTTGTCATTCCTCTGGCACCCTCTCTGTCTAGAGATATCATAGACACCAGAAAATCATGTTTACCATAAAATGAATCCTGCTTTAAACAGATCACAATGCTATTCAATAAATGTGACCCTGTTTATTATATCTTATAATTGAATTAGAAATAGGCATAGCAAAGCCAGGTTAATCACTTAAGGAATTTAATTCTTCAGCCTTAGAAATCCTTTGTATCTGAACAAAACAATTATAACTGCATATTTTGAATTCTTTCCTAACTTAAAAAAAGCCAGTGTCATAGCTTTTTCATTTTTCCTTATTTCACTTTCTACTAAAAGCTGCTTTATTTTATGTGATTGGTGTTAAGCCACAAATATGGACTCTGATGAACCCACTTCCAATGCTAATGGAAAAATACAAACTTAATAGAAATTTGTTGTCAAGCTCAGAATGCTTATCCTTTAATACCCTTGTTGGACAGGGTGCCTGAACAACAATAGATACAGAATTTAAAACACCAGCTCAGAGGCCAGATGCTAGGGTTTGAATCCTGACTCCTATAAGTCAGGATGTTGGTGAGTTACCTAACCTTTGGGTGCCTCTATAAAATGATAGTAGCAGTACCTACTCATAAGGTTGTTAAAAAGAGAGAACACACGCAAAGCACTTAAAATAATGTTTGGCACATAGAAAGTGTTTAGAGAAATGTTAGCTTTTATCATTACACACTGGTTTTATAGGTTCACAGAGATGATACATTCATCTGTGAAATGTTTGTTAAAGGCATATTATATTCAAGGCATGTGTGTAAACATAATAAAGATACAGACACTCCACAAAAAGTCTAGTATGGAGGAGTCATTGTCTTCTTTTTGGGGAAAATAAGCCAGTGGTCATCAACTCTGTGTGTGTGTTAGCATAATAAGATGAAGACTCTGGAAGTCTGAGATCTTATTATCCACCCCAGGTATGACCTTGGGGATAATATTTAACAACTTTAGGCTTTACTTAGTATGCTAACCTCTTAAATGAGCTGGATAGTCTCTGAGCTTCCTATGAGTTTTAGATGATTGCTATGAAATTACCTCACAGACCAAAGAGATGTGACCCCTAGCTATTAACTGTGTTTCAAATACAACACAGAGGCAGCACAAATAAATTAGAACAAGGAAAGCAAATAACCAAGGAGAAAGGAAAACAGGATATGTGTCACTGTCTTCACATCATTGATAGATGCAGAATGTGTTGTGAAACTAAGTGCATTAAACGTGGTCAGAAAAGGAAGAAAAGTGGAAATGGAGATTTAGAGGACTAGAAGAAGTATTTAGGGGTATAAGGAAACAAAGTACTGCAGGATATGTAGAGATATTGTCTGATCAATGTTGAAAGAGATCATGCAAATAAGAAAACAAATACTATTTATTAGTTGTTCTCTCTATACTTTAAATAAGTTGATTCATCTTATTCACAATACCCCGTGATGAAAGTACCACAATTCCCATTTAAAGAGGAGGACATTGATTTGTTGAGAAATCAACACCCTTCTCCAAGGTCAGTAATCTCATAAGTAACAGAACTAGGATTAGACTCAATCTAAACACATATACATAATGGAATTGCTGCCTTTAAATATGAATTGCCATAAAAGAATATGACGCAACTTCTACTGAAGGTGATTTTGGAATGAAATACTATCATTTAAAAAGCAAGTATATGGGCCAGGGTTGTAGCTCAGCGGTAGAGTGCTTGCCTAGCATGTGCGAGGCACTGGGTTTGATTCTCAGTGCCACATATAAAAAAATAAAGTAAAATAAGTCCATTGACAACTAAAATATATTTTTAAAAAAAGCAAGAATATACTTCTAGCCTGCAGTACAGAAACATGTTTAAAAGATAGCCTCATAGTCTAAGCCTATGGTTTCAATCTGGTTGTAAATTTTTTAAATTTTGCAGAATATACTATGTGTAGATTTCCTTGACATATGTTTCCTTATTGGAAGTATGATCAGATTTTTTTAAGGTTATAAAAAGCTTCAAAAATGAGAAGTAAAAAGTAAATCCAAGTCACTTTCAGGATACTGAGATAAAAGAATTGTTTGAGAAGCAAAACTACAGATGTCTTTAAAAAGAGCACACAACAGTCATCTTCTCATGAGTAGTTTCAAATGGGTGGAGAAAATTGTCATTCAAAACCAGAACACTGGGCCTTTTCAAGGAAGCTGTGCAATAGTTCCAGGGGGGCAGGGTGGGACCAAGTATTAATTATGTTGTTGGCTCCCCCTCCATTCTGCCAGACCGAGTTGCAGAGCAAAAGAAATCACTTTAATAAGCTTCAGTGATAGTCAAGAGTTAAAAAAAAAAAAAAGGTGACGTATGCAATTAAATTGGTAAATCAACAAGCCACTTACATTAAGCAGTGTCATTTCTAACATATCCATGCTTATTTTTCAACTCAGAAACCTCTTTAAAGAAAAAAAAGTTAAAAAAGCTTTTAAAGAGACACTCTGTCTAAGCTTCAAATCACCCAACTCAATTTCAATTTAGCCCTTCGAATCTGAAAAAGCTACTTTTATTCCTGAACTTGGAGAATATAGATGGTACCATTCTGGATTAATGTGAACCTGTGATTGCTCTTAGCACACTTCTATTATCGAATAGTCAGATTTTTGTTAAAGCATAAAAGGGAAACACGGAAACAGCTTTAGGTGGTTTAAAAAAAAAAAAAAAAGATGGAAAGAACATCTCAGTGGGAACAAAATCCCCATGAAAGTTGAAACAGATTTCTCTTTTTACTAAGAAGTCTTTGAAAATAATCAACATGTTGACAATTTTATTAGGTAAGTTTCATCTTAAGGCTTACAAACTTCAACTACTAATCCCATCACCTCTGCAAGAGCGAGAACCACATTCTTTTTTGGGAAACCTTGGAGTTCAATGGAAAATGGGGTAAAAACAAAGGGTTCCCCAACTCTTGTCTGGAATCTCCAGTCTCTAGATCACTCCATCAACTCCCCAGCTGCCTGAGACCACACCAGAGTTTTAAAGTTGTGAACCAAAATAAATATAGCATGTTGAAATATGTTTATAGAAAATGATAGTGCAGACCACAGCAATAAATATTTTAAAAGAAATATACATTCCCTACGTGGCAAGTTACCAAGAACCTCTAATGAGGGGTAGAAAGAGCTAATGATGGCTAAAAGAAGAAAAAAATCTTCCCTCCTTAAAGGATGAGAAAAAGGAGGAATAAGGAAAAGAAGGTGGGAGAAAGAGGAGAGAAGAGAGACAAAAAAAAGACCTCAGACAAGGTATCAAGGTATATTTCCAGGTATCAATAAATAGCAACAAGTGGGTAAAAGTTTGACAGTTTTACATTTTACAGAAATAAAATCAAAGCTAATTTAATTTTTCATACACTGAATCATAACTGTAATTTTATAAACATTGACAAAATAAAGGTAACTTACACAGACCAAAAGAATGTTCCAGCTCTCACCCCTTGCTTGGTGGCTGTAATCCATAGCTAATGAGGAAAATATAAGAGGCTTATAACATGATCTGGGTATTGGTTAAAGAAAAAAGCTTTTAAAATATATTAGATCTGATATCTTATACTCTACTCACACCCCACCATAAATTTCACATTATTTGCAATCATTTTTTTTCACATCTGGAAGTCAGAACCATTATTTCCATAAATGTTATTCAATACATTCTCTGCAAAAACTCTCAAAAGCTCTGCTATGATTCTAGTGACATTTTTTTAAAAACTTTTATTTCATCTTAAAAGTCTCTCTCTTCTATACCTGACTCTTCCAATAATTGTTTTGAATACTTCTCTCACATAGCAGAATTCTGCTCATCAAAGGACTCAGGAGTGAACCATATGTTTCCTTTACTATTGAAAACCTTTCAGAAGAGAGCCCCAATTTGGCACCCAGATGTCAGAATCTTGGAACCTAGTTTGTCTTGTTTGACTTTAAACTGGATGAAATAGAAGGAGAAAAAAGCTAATTTTTAATTTGGATTTTTCTTATATCTTTTACCTAGTCTTTTAATAAATGGGGCTTTAGGGAAAAGTTCCTGGGATAAGTTAGATGAACCAAACCTTTCATTAAGGCTTTTAAAATATTTATAACTCATGCCATTGAGAGGCAAAAGATAGAGTTCAGAACCCTGGTTTTGCAACCAGACAGCCAAGATTTTAAACCTGGCTTCTGTGACTATGCAACCACAAGGCCCTCCAGCGAGTCACCTGACCTCTCTGTGCTCCGGTTTCTTCCACAGTGGGGGTAGTATTTTCTAGCACACAGGATTACTCTACGCTTTAATGAGTTAATACATTTAATGCCCTTAAACTGGTGTTTTAGCATTTGGTAAACACTTGATCAATTTCAGTCTTTATTATTATGCAATAATGGAAATAAATGGAATCCAGTTATTTCCAGGAACATTAAAAACAGCTTAGGATGGCAAGCATCCCAATGAACGGAAGTCCATGAGGGAAAAACGAACAAACAAACAAACAAAAAACAACTCTCACTTAGAGGAAAAGAATGGAGGCAAATGAGAAAGTTAGTTTGTTATGAGACTAAAGCAAAAATGATGTGGGAATTATAGCAATCAATCCATTTTCTAGTTTCATGGCATGCAGACTTGGAGAGGATCTTAGGATACCAGTGAAAACATTTCTCTCTCTCTCTCTCTCTCTCTCTCTCTCTCTCTCTCGGAAATACATTAACTGGAAGGCATAGAACCTCTAGGAGCTTGGCCATGGTTTCAAAAGACTATGAGCACATGCCTGTAATCCCAGAGGCTGGGGAGGCTGAGGCAGGAGGATTTCGAGTTCAAAGCCTTAGCAATGGTGAGGTGCTAAGCAACTCAGTGAGACCCCGTCTCTAAATTAAATACGAAATAGGGTTCAGTGGTCAAGCTCCCTTGAGTTCAATCCCCAGTAACCCACCCCCCACCAAAAAAAAAAAAAAAAAAAAAAAGGTATGAGATGCCTGGCTTGAAGAGTTCTAAAAGGGCTCCAGATAGATGCTTTGGAGGCATCTAGAAATCCCTATCACAACTAGTGCAACTGGCAAGTGAGGCCTGGGGTGGGAAAGCCTTCTAGATCTACAGAGCTAGTGGATTTCATCTGCATGGGAGAGGTGGGGTCCTCAGCCCATTCCCATGGTTCCTGGTTCTCTGAGAGAGCTAGGGGTTTGAGTGCCTGCTTCTCCATTTGGTCCAGATCATCTTTCCACTCTCTGAACAAGCTCTGGCATGGCCCAACCAGGTTCTAAATGTGTCCTGGACTTCAATCATTCTTGCCCCAGGACCTGCATGAGCAAGAAGATGACCTCTAAGTGCTGGTCACCCTGCAGCTGCCTCAAAACTGTGCTAGGTTCCCAGGAAGGCCAGTTTCTTATTATAGGATCCACTTTCATATACTTACTCTAATTTCACTGACACTAGTTTAGTATATTCATATCCAAACAACTCTCTAGAAAATCTAGGGCCTTGCTAATTCCAAGGAAATTGTACCAAGCAATTTTTGACATATATGAAATGTAAGTTCCATCTAAGGTTTCCTAAGGTGAAAATAATTTAAATACAAATATATCAAATGATAACTGAGGTTTTTCAAAATTATATTGTAGGATACATATGGATACTGGCATTATCTGGGCAACAGAAAGTCCTAGGAATAACTTAGCTCAGGCGTCCTCAGGACAAAAAGACCATCAGAGGAATCTTTGCCATGTTCAAAGTATGCGTGTGCATGTGAAGATGACAGAATAAGTGTGCTAAAATGATTGTGATGGCCCTGGCCACACAGCACTAAGAAGGAAGACATCTGTCTTCACAAGCTACACTTTCATGACACTACCTACCTCCTAGTACCCCCATCCAAGGATACTCCTGAATGAATTGTTAAGCCCACTAACGTATGATATCAGGGATTTTACAATAAATTATTTATGCTGATAAAAAGTATTCTGAATACAAACAACAATAGGTGTTGGCGAGGATGTGGGGAAAAAGGTACACTCATACATTGCTGGTAGGGCTGCAAATTAGTGCAGACACTCTGGAAAGCAGTGTGGAGATTCTTTAGAAAACTTGGAATGGAACCACCATTTGACCCAGCTATCCCACTCCTCGGCCTATACCCAAAGGACTTAAAATCAGCATACTACAGAGATACAGCCACATCAATGTTCATAGCTGCTCAATTCACAATAGCCAGACTGTGGAACCAACCTAGATGTCTTCAATTGATGAACGAATAAAGAAACTGTGGTATATATATACAATGGAATATTACTTAGCCATAAAGAATAATAAAAGTATGGCATTTGCAGGTAAATGGATGAAATTGGAGAATATCATGCTAAGTGAGATAAGCCAATCTCAAAAATCCAAAAGATGAATGATCTCACTGATAAGCGGATGATGACACATAATGGGGGGTGGGAGGGGGCAAGAATGGAGGAAGGAGGGACTGTATAGAGGGAAAAGAGGGGTGGGGGGAAGGAAAAAATAACAGAATGAATCAAACATCATTACCCAATGTAAATGTATGATTACGCAAATGGTATGCTGTTACTCCATGTACAAACAGAAACATTTATCCCATTTGTTTACAATAAAATAAAATAAATTAAGTAAATAAATAAATACTTGTTGAAAAAAATGTATTCTGATGACACAAATCGGAATCATTTATTCTCTATACTTTTGTGTACTTTCCCAAAATTTTACTGACAACATACTTACAACCACGGTTCTAAAATGTGAATTATGAGAACAAATTAAGGTCAAGAATTGTCTTTCTGTTGAGAATGGTGGTACCTACCTATAATCCCATGACTCAGGAGGCTGAGGCGGAAAGATCACAAGTTCAAGGCCAACCTCAGCTACTTAGTGAGGCCCTAAGCAACTTAGCAAGACCCTGTCTTAAAATAAAAATAAAAATGACTGGGGATGTGGCTAAGTGGTAATGCACTCCTGAGTTCAACCCCCTGTACCCCTCCCCTCTCCAAAATTGTCTTTCTTCTGAACAAAAAAAGAAACAGAAAAATCCTCCCTGCTTTTTGTTGACGTCACATTGACAATATTTTCTAACAGAAAATTGAGAGCATGGTCAGAAGAGGACAAACACCAACAAATAAGAGAGAATACTTGAAATTAAAGAGTATATTTGAAAACTCAAATAAAAGAATTCCAGCCCTGATAAACGTGATCTGTTAAGATTCAGCAACTGATGCAAGATTGAAACCTAAAGGAAGTTCTTAAGTCATATTATAAGCCACTATTGAATTTCCTCTGCAAGTCATGTGTCTGTGTGTACATATACACATGTATATTTTCTATTTCAGGACTCAGAAGTTAAATCTAGTAATTACCAAGGAAAAAAGGCATTAAAACTTTGGTCCAAAAGAAGAAAAGTGAAAATGACCCTCAAGAACTAACAAAAAGAGAAACTTCCTTATTAATTCAGGGAAATAGAAGTTAAGATTTCTCTGAATTTGAATGCAAATATAAATTTCTTCAGAGGTTGCTTTAAAAAACACACAGCTAAAAATATAAGCTAAGAAGACACAGGGTAAAGGCTTCCTGGCGTTAATTACAATACTACTTTCATCGCTCATTTTTGATCTGGAGGCCCAGCTTTCAATATTTGTGCCCTAGAAGCTGTATTTTGAAAAGGGGACAAATAGGAATAATACCATATCTTCTTGCTATGTTATCAGGAATAAATAAAGCTTCCCTACTGGAACTGGGGGTGTGGGTTAAATGTAAAATTCAATACTTCCTCTAATTAAGCAAAGTATGCAGCTGTGGGAAAAGTGAAATTTTGTAAAAGAAAGAAAGCAAAAAAATAATATTTAAGAGCACAGACTTCTATTGTGGTCTTTTTAGCAATTGTTTGCAAGGAAGTTTTCTTTTGCATATAAAACACAGAGCTAGAATAATTTGAATTCTAAGAGATTGGGGAGAGGTGCTCCAGCATCAACAGAAATAGATCAGATTGCTGAGAATCAGAACAAACTGAGGTCAGGGGAGCAGCAGAATAGACTACGAACCTGTGTGCTCCTTGCCAGTGGTGAGGGCCAGGAGAGATAGTGTAAAGTCATTGATATGTGGCCAGGTAGCTGCCAAGACTGAGAAGATGGAGTCCTGTTCTCAAGGACAACCTACCATAGAGGAAGCACTTGCAAAACCCACGTCAGGAGGAAGTTCAGAACCGGTCAATCCAAAACCCAGTAGTCAAGCACCTCAACTTGTCAGGCTCTGGGTTGGGTCTTCAAACTAGAGAGAAAATAAACCAGGCTCTATCCCCATGGGAACCATGGTCTAAAACAGACAGAACTAGCCAATTTCAAAAGGAGGTGGGTCAAATTTATGTTAGGAAAAAATCTGAAATCCTCAAGGAGGATCAAGTCACTTAGCCAGGGTTGGAAGAGCTCAGGGAAGACTCCTAGGGACAGATACTGCAACTGAAATTTGAAAGTAAATTAAGAGGTCACTAGGCAAAGAAACCAATCCCAAAGAAGTTAACTTAAGGTGATTAGGTGAGCAAAGTTCATCCTAACTAAGTACCTCTCTGGGCTGCAGCTCAGTGGTACAGCATGCTTAACAAGCATAATGCATTCTACTGAAATGCACAACTAATTAGAACACATAAAATACAATAATTTTTTTAAAAAAAGATATAGTACAGACAGAAAAAAACTACAGGTCTGCAGTAAAAGGTAGAAAAGAAACAAGAGAATTTTAATAAAGTAACATTTTCCTGAGGAGAATGTGAAGCTTCCTTTACCCGGAAAGCATAGCAGACAGCCGGAGAGCTGAGAACCACTGACTCCTCCCTTCAAGCCAGCCCCTGTGGCCTGGAAACTTGCCCCCATTCTGCCATCCTTCCCTTTGCTGTTTTTTTCTAGAATATGCAATCCTTATTCATTGAACCACCAATGTGGGCAGAAAGCAGTTCCAGGCTAAGCAACTTGAGAAGTGATAAGAATACACCTGCTCCTCTTAAAACACCCAGAAAATCAAGACTTTGGAGGACTCAAATCACGAGTCCTCCACATTTAGTCAGTCCCATGGAATCCCAATCGTTCTCCACATGGCTGAAGGTCCAGATGTGGACTGAGAGGGAACTATCCCACCAAGTTATCTTCATTCAGAAATTACAGGATTGTAGCAGAAGGAATTTCAAAGAAACAAATCCAGTTAAGGAACTCTACTAAAATATGTGTGAGAAATGTAAGGTCATGCAGCAGGTGACAACTTCAAATAATGCATTCTGAAGATTAACAAGTTAAAAGCAGACCAGACTTTGCTAAAGTAGCTATAACAGAGATTTGTTTAATTTTTTTTAAAGATGAAATTAAATCATAGAAATTATTTGGGGAAGAAAAATAATGAGGAGATTCAAAATCTCAGATGGACACTACAAATGCCTTGTCTTGTCTACTGGGTTTTAAACAAGGATGTCACTCTTATTCATCATTTAATCTGGTCCCTTTATTATTTAGCCAAACATCTCATATGGTTTTATCATTTGGTAATAGTAAATTTAATTTAATTTAATTTAATTACCATTTTTAAATTTTGATGAATATTTTCTATACTCCAATTATTTTTTCACTGGAAATTTTGTGAAAGATACAAGCCTCTGAGAGGTTTATATAAATGCTTATGGATGAATATTTATTCTTTCTTATAAGACTCATAGTTTCATATAGTCATATAGTCAGATTATAATTTCTTATAGTTCCTGTGCATATGCTCCACGATGGATCAAATTTCAAAACAACAATTTTTTTTTTAATTATAGCTATGATGGTCCTTAGACTTCCTGTGCTGCCCATCTTGCTCAAGTGAAATTAGTTTCACTGCAATTCTCAGTCAGCCTTAGGAAAGTACTCAACTTGGTCAAATGAGTCAACTTTGAGAGTTAGTGGGAAAATGAGCAGCTAGTGCTGAGACAGAGACTACTCCTGGGGACGGGTTAACGGCTTCCCCTGTTCTGTGTCTGCATCAGTTAATGATGTGTGGACTCTTCTGCTTCTGAGTCATGCTAACCCTGAGGAAGCCTAGTGTCAACACCAAGTGTAAGGTGATCCAATTATATAAAGTTACTATTTATATTTTTTGTGGTCCCTCAGGCAAATTGACTTTCATGATAAAATTATTACAAAAGACCAACTAGCAATAGGCTGATAGAGTTCTAATTTCCATCATTCAATTTGCTAATAAACTATTACTCTGTCATAAACTGGAATCCACCCTGTCAACAGATTTCACTAGATCACAATATGTCTCATCACAGACTTCAGGGGTCCAGCCTCAATAAAGAGCAAGATCATAACTTCTATTATTTCCTGCAGATAAAGAAGAAGTCTTTCAGTATTACTTTAAAGAATGAAAAGTTCACATTTGTTTTTACATAGTATTTATCTATTTAGCAATATGAATGTTTCAATCACAAATGACTTTTTCTCAAAAAGCACTACCTCAAGAACACAATTCCTGTTCATACTCCGTATTCTGCTGGTGGATCACAGCAAGCCTCTCCAGGTTCAAGCCATCGGGGCATGATGGACACATGGATGAGTGCAGACCCCAGCCACCCCTCGTGCCTTGACAGACTGCACAAAGGTCTCCTAGACCTCTTCCCTGGCCAGTGCTCCAGGGAGCCACTATCCACAATCAGAGTCAGCACAAGATGGAGCCATTTTCCACCCATCCTTGACACATCTCTGTTTGTATACACTGCCCAGCCCCTGCGGTGATTCCAGTCCTTCTGGCCAGGGGCGTACAACATAGCCCAGTTCTGCACATTCCACAACCATGGCCTGTGTTGCTGCTTTGCCTATGTCTGAGCAAAACAAGTTGCCTGGCCATACAGTACAGTCACAGGGAAAACACTAGGTCAAGCCACCAACGACCCTTTCCATTTTCTGCCCAGCCGCTTAATCTGAACTTCATGAGGGAACTTCTTCCAAAGTATTAATCTGCTGTCTCAGTATAAGGTAGGATTCCACTTATAAATTTTTACTTCCATGTAAAAAATCCGTAAAAATTACTTACAGATTAAATAAAAGAATAAATTAGGGCTGGGGACATAGCTCAGTTGGTAGAGTGCTTGCCTAGCATGTATAAGTCCCTGGGTTCAATTCCCAGCATCACCAGAAAAAATAAATAAATAAATAAATTTACTATGGGCCTCAATGAGTTCCTTTTTTCCATCAACTTTCCCTGATTCTGTTTATTATGAAACTGGGGCCAAAATATCTGGGAAGTCATAGCCATTCATTTTTCTTTCTCATTGTATGACCAAATTTGGTAAATCATTAAGATCTCACTATTCCGACCTTCTTCAAAATGCTTCTGAAATTCAACTCATGGCATCATTGCCATTATCATCCTAGTAAAGACTTTTCATCATTCACACTTTTAGAATCATAACTTCACTACATACACCTATATGCACATAGACATGTGTGCATATAGAGATGAATGTATATTATATCCACAGATATATATACATGTATGCAAATATATGATATATATATACATGTATACATTTATCATACATATATACATATTATGTTTGTGGGTGTATATATAATATCAAAAGACAAACACTGCCAAGTATGAGGACATTATCTTTTTCTCAGGTAACAAATTTAGGGATGAAATAATTCAATGTGCACACACCAAAAAACAAAATGTAAAACTTACTGGTTGACCTCCCCACCATCTATGATTAAATTTCTCTCGTCCTCGAAGATGGAAAGTGGCATCAAATACAGGATCATACATTGAATTGCCAACAATTCCATGAGATTCTGGATACAGACCCTTTGTATAGAAGCAAATTTATTATTAAGACAATAATACAATAATCCACATATATGAGTTCTATATTAAGTTTTCTTATCACAGAAGGTTTTTAACAATATTTAATTTCCAAAATCATATGAAGTACTTATAATCTTTACTGTGTGTCTGCCTGAGCAAACAGGCATCAAGGCTAATTATTAGCCATTTGATAAACTTAACATGACTATAAGAATTTCAATATCTGGATTTTTAACTATTATAACCTGATAGAATTTTTATTACTTTAGATTGAAATTTATACATATGCCTCCAAAGAAGGCACATGCATAAATTTCTAATATTCTTTTCCATTTTTCTTAGTTCTATTTCTTCCTCCCAGTCAAAAAAAAACAATAATAACAGAATGATAAGTAAACCATGTAATTAAAAAAGAAAACAAGATTGAATTTGGAGTACCCAAAACTTAAAACAGTGCATCTCTGAAATCAAGATTTTTATTTGCAAATTCAAAAAGTAAATACACAACTCTCAGGTATTTGAGAGAAATTTAAGGTATGTGTTTAGATAGAACTGAGCCTGAAGAAAGGCTTTAGTTTTAAAGTTGCAATGAAGCTCAGGTCCTACAAAGTTGTAAAAGGCATTTGCTGCGAATTACTGAGGCAGATAAGATGGCAAACAGTCTTTGAACACTGAGGAACATGTTTAAAAAATCTCCCCTTGAAACCATACCAGGATTTAATCAGACCTTTGAATACGTATCATTAGAAAAAACACTTACGGTGGCCAAAGTGTATAAGTTAGGGAAGGTTTTTGTTGGGTACACAGGCCTCATGTAGGGAGAATGTGTCCCACAGGACCCTGGAAAGAAAATTTCAGATTTTTGGACAAGAGAACCAACAGGAATCACTTCATATAAAATCCACTTTACAAACAAAGAGATGTGTTACTTTCATTTTTTTTATTTCAGATAATAAAATACATTTAAAACAATGCATTCATAGACCTCAAAGCCCATAGCAGAGCAGGTACAGCAGAGATCCTGGCTTGCAGATGAGACCACGCAGTCGGGAAATCACTTACTTAGTTTTTCGATGTTAGGCATGACCTTGCTCCCTTTCTTCATGTAGGATGCACGGAAGCCATCCACAGAGAATATGATTAATGGAGGACGAACAAACCTTAAACAGAAATATGTTAAGACTTAGAAAAATTATTGCCATGGGGCATTATTTCTACTAATTTTCAGTAACTGAAACCCATAACTTCCAGGAAGAATCTGTACGGGAGGATGCCTGGATGAACCTGAGCTTTCAGCCACATAACACCTGAGGTCACTAAAGTCCAGGGTCAAATGACCAGCCTCACAAGGACCAAAGGAAGGGACTTAACACCCAATTTCCCTTAATGTACTTCCTCCACTGCTACTTCTCACCTCACAAACAGGGTTATTACATAATATAAGAACACAGGTACATACTTTACATTACATATAAAAATGCAGGTTTATTTGCCTCAGATATGTAGTCTCCCATTTACCACCTGGAAAACTCCTATTCATTCTTTAAAACCCGGCTCAGTTTCCTCTTCTATAATGTTAGTTGTTCACACTTCTGAGTTCCTTTAAGATTATTAATTCCTACCTCTTTCTTCATTCATAAATACATTATTGTACATGATATTGCAATGATCTGTTAATAGATTTCTCTTCCTTGCTAGTTCCAAAGCACAGTTGTATCTTATTCCTCTTCCTATTTTGTGGGCCCAAAGTAAATAGTTATTAAATACTTTAATGAATGAATGTAAAATCAACAGCAGTAACACTCCTACTACTATATCTAAGCACTTATAAAAATTCCTTTAAGTTAAATTATAATTTCAGAATAGTTTAAATTATGAAAACCTCTAAAAGGTATCGGAGTAAAGGAGTAGACTACTCATTTACCCAGGGTCGTATCTTATGAAATGGCTCTTTATCAAACTTGAGAATACTAAATAAAATTTTGCAGAATTATTGGTAATAGTTTAAAACTAGTTGAGCAAGTATAAGTTTGTGTTTACTTGAAGTCACATCATAAAGAAGACATAGTTCAAAAGAGTCAACATACAAAGCGCTTAGAAGAGTGCTACATAAACAGGGTTCACTGTTATCTCTACTGTTATCATTCACTAACAGACTGCTCTTTCCTCAAAAATAACGGAACACATTTTAAACAGTCAAGGAACCATTGCCATGCATTCTACAAACCCAAAGACGTTCAAATATCTCACTAAGGTTAAAAAAGAGGAAAAAGTAAAAACATCTAAACTCTTAAATTCTATGTCCCAGGCTGTGCCACCCAAAACAAAACTATATTTAAAAACCAAATGCATTTTAGTGCCTTTCCTGGAAATGCATTGTCTGCTAAGCATGATAAAGGTGTGTGAACGCTCCATGGTTTCTGGAAGGTGCCCCAAGGTGGGCAAGCTTGAGCTGGAGGTGGCACGTGGGATGGCTGTTCCCCAGCAAGGCCATACTGCCGTAGTTCATCAAATCTCTGCCTCACCTGCTAGGACATCTTCCAGGGTGATCCTTTTAGAAGCTATATATTTTCCCTCTTCTTCCCCCTTCCCTACTCCCAGGAAAGGGCAAAACCAGAACTTGAGGGGAAAATACTGAAAAAAAAAAAAAAATTCCTGCCTGAAATATTTCCTTCTTCAGTGATATGCAGGTGACTTTGTCAAACCTTCAGCTGAGGGGGAGGTAGGGGATAGACAGACTCCATACAAGTGACAAGAAATATATCAAAACTTCAAGATAGCTTTTGACTAATAGATGATTTGTAAGTACTCACAAGTTTGTAGGGAAGGATTTCAGTGTTACGGTGTGTATATCCATTAACCCTTTATTCTCTGTGATGTGTTACCAGTAATACATAAAATTTTACAATATTCATAAAATACACTTACCCTGCAGGACATTCTGGGGCCTTTATTTCTTCACAGTCATCATCTACCCAATGTGATTCTCCTATAAGGAAAAGTGTTGTATGTTTTTCATGGAGTCTAGTTACATGTGTCATCCAGAGCCTTGACGCAGACAATCCCAGGATCTGTGTCCTGTTATTGGACACTTGCTTATGGAATACCATTTAAAATGAAATTCTGAAATAAAGTGTAGGGTCTGGTTTGGCTTTTAAAGTACACCCATACATGGTGGGAAAGCTAAGATTTAATAACCTCAAGTGGTGTTTATTTGAGCCTTCAGAGTCTAAATGGTTTGTAGATTAAAAAAACCGTCAGTGAACAAAATTTCATGTTTGTATCCCTCCAGAAATAAACTGTTTGGTCATTAGATGGAACATTCTTTTCTCTACCACTGAAGATCTCAAAGCCATAAAAAGCATGACATAGTTCCCTTAAGATGGGGGAAGAGGCTTAGAATATACAGGGATGATAGATGGGAAATGACAATATAGGGATTATTTGCCAATGGATCTGTATATGACCTTGATTTTAGAGATGAAAACCAGTTTCACTCTTATCTTGCACCAGGATCTGACAGCATAAATCTAAGTCTTTCCTGAGTTATCCCTATCAAGAACAGAGAACAGAAAAGGGCTCATATTGGAAAACAAAAAAACCTAGTCTTCTGTTTTCCCCAGAGATTCATGGGGCTTGGTCTTAAGCGGGGTAGTGTTGAAGTGGTAGAACCTTTAAAATGTAGAGCCTAGTGGAAAGTAATTATGGGAGCACCACCCTCAGAGGAAATGAATACAGGTCTCATAGGACTGGGTTAATTCCCACAAGAATGGGTCATCATAAGGAGCCCAGTGCTCCCCTGGTAGCACTTGTACCTACCATGTGATATGGTCCATCACTCATGTTGTGATATAGCTAGAAAGACCCTACCAGAGGTCAAATGAGGGGACTGCCCAACTTTGAACTTTCAACCTCCAACACTGTGAGTTAAATAAACTTCTTATCCATATAAAGTGTCCAGCCTCAGGTAGTTTGCTCTAGACACACACACACACACACACACACGCACACACACACACACACACTAAAAAAGAAAAAAAAAAAAAAAGATTAAAAAAACTTTCTTTGGAGAAAATGAAATTTTTGAAAAAAAAAAGAAAGAATTTGCCTTAAATTATTCTAAGACAAACAAAAATTGTATGTCTTAAAATTTGCAACCACTAGTACAGAAACATTGGAAATCTCCCTTGGTCAATAAGAATCTAACTACCAAACTACTGGGTAACTATTGTGCTTCTTAAAATGGGGAAGATTTACTAAACATGTAGTAAGCCAGGGCACCCACGTGGACCTCATAAAAGTACTAAAACTAGAATATTAAACCAGCAAAAGCTTCTTTAATATTTAATAATTCAAAAACCAATAATACCTATTACTTTTTTTTCCTTCATTTTTCTTCTACACGCCTTTGTGGCTTACTGATACACTTACTGCATACAGAAAATTTCGAATTTCCCTTTTAAGGAAAGGGATATAAGTTCTTAATTCATCTAACACTTAAAAATAAAAGCATAATTGTTAGGGTAGTAGAAATTCATAATACAATAATTGCTGGGGTATGGGAAATTTTCCACATAATACCACTTTCTCACAACTACACCGCTAACACATTTTAGCACTGAATTGCTTCTTCCCTGAAAACTTTTAACATAAACTCTTCATAAATGTTCCATATAAGGGATAGGAGAAAGGATTTGTTGAGAAACTAAAAAGAAACTTAAAAACTGTAGATAAAGATTCTTGGGTCTTCCCATTAACATCTACAAGTGCTTGGCATGATGCCTTAAACTTCTTAAAGACAAAAAGTACATCTTTTATATTTTCTGTAGTCATTGATAATTAATTATTATAATAAAAGGATAATATTCTGCCATCAACCATACCAAGAAAACACACATTCACATAAGACTTTGGTATATAACAGAGGCTGTGGGTGCCCTTATTGTCTTTATCAGCTACTACTCCCATCCCTAAGATCCATACAAAAGTCACTCCCTTGTGTCCCAAGAGTGAGACTCTGGGATTTAATTTTCAGAGCCATCAGTGGAGCCGGCCAAAGTGAGCTCTACCTGCGTTCTCACTTCCGTCTCCTACCCCCACCTCCTGAACCTTGTTTCCCTTGCTCTTTCACATGTTTTTTTTTACAAAGCCTACCCTCAATCAACTTCATGTCCCCGATTCCTATCTCAGGTTCTGCTTCTAGAAAAACAGACCCAAAACCAACATGGAAAGATGAGCAATCTCCTCATTATTCTAGTTCTAATTATGGAATTGTGCTTTATTTCCTTGCTATAAAAGAAAGAAAGAAAACTAAAAAATCTTTAAAAAAGCATAAAAATTTAAAAGGACAACTCCATTCCCTCTCCCATACCCATGACCCAGGTTTATTCTGCAACATTCAGAGGACCCTGGGGCATCTCCCGGTTTCATTCTTCTAGATCTCCAGCAGATCGCAACACATGTACCTTTGCAAACTACTTGGTAATTAGTACAGCAGTCTCCCCTGAGCAGGCAGTCCTCTGAGCAGTGACAGGCGTTTTCCTCATTTCGGACTTCTCCACATCTGTCCTTAGTACACTCCCAGCCCCGAGCTGAAATCATCACAATAAAACACTTTCACTGCTGCATACAAACCAAATTAAAGAGGCCACAATTGCTTATGTGTTTCCAACAAAAAGAGCTCAAATCCCACATCATTTAATCTGCTTGTGAAATGTGAGTCAGCTTCAGGCCTAGAAGGTATTTGGAGGACTTACAGATCAGATGAATTTCTAACGTTTCAAGGCGGGGGACAAACTCAAAGTACAATTGACCTCCTTTGGAAAAATGGAACCTGGAAAGGAAAGCAAAATCTCTCTCCCATTCCCCTATTGTCCTAAGGGACCCAACAAAATGCATGGTTTAAAGGTTAGTGATAGGGGTATCTATCATGGTAGAGATGATCTCTATAGCTCTGCTCATTTATTTCCAGAAGTAGCTTTACTTAACTTTGATCAACTTAATTTAAATACAAATAATAAGGCTGGGAATGTAACTTAGTGGTAGGTAGACTATTCCTAGCATGTGTGAGGCCTGCGTGTGATCTCCAGCACTGAAAAAATATTTTTTAAAATAAAAGCATCCAATGCTGAAAGGTCCTGGGAACCTCTGAAAGAAATATGAGCTTTCAGAGCCTAATTTTATACTATATGTTTAGATTTTGCAAATATGTATACACTTTGATCCAGAAATTTGTTGTTAGGAATTCATCTTAAGGGAAATAGAAAAAAGTATGAATGTACGAGTGGTATTCATTGATAAATTATTCTTAGAAGCAAAAGTTGGAGAAATATAAATGTTGATTACTCAACAACTTAAGTCGCAACACTTCCTAGAACATAGACATTCAAAAAGGATGATGTGGGGGCTGGGGAGATAGCTCAGCTGGTAAAGTGCTTGCCTCGCAAGCACAAGGCCCTGAGTTTGATCCCCAGTACTGCAAAAAAAAAAAAAAAAAAAAAAGGATGATGTGGAGAAAGGTTTATGGGTATGGATACTCCAACACATGTGTTTACAAATGTACACCTGTATCAGTGCATATATACACACACATATATGCCAAACACATGCAGAGACAGTAATCAAAGTTTGTGCTGAACCATTGTACTTGTTTCTAGAGAATGCTTGCGTCAGCAGTGAAGAATCTGAGATTTTCTACCTTGACTTTTTATTGTTATTTGATATTCTATCCTGCCACAATCAACATATATTGTATTTGTAGACAGGAGAATAAACTATTTTACAAAATGCTATTATAGTCCATCTTTATTACACCTGAGAGAACAGCATGAGCGACATTTAGAGAGAGCTAAGCTAGAGTCAGGGAATCCTTTAAACTTTGCAAGAAACTCTATAAGACTTTAGAAAGTTGACATAGCATGTCAAGGACAAAATACTCAAGGTAGGGTAGGCATTAGTAAAATCCTTAGTGCCAAGCAAACACAGACTGCTTATTGTAAATAATGTTTTGGAGCCAAAGAACTCTTCTGAAACATCTGTTCCATCCATACACTCCATTTACAATGGTCTCAGCATTTAAGTTTGCAGACCCACAACTAAGGAACCTGGGAAAAGTTCCAGAGGAAAGCAACAACAACAAAAAGAGGTGGCTATGTGCTTGGAAATGTATATGAAAAGAATTAGCCTAATGAAACTCTTCTTATTTTGCAGGGTTTGAGGGGCACAAATCAGAATGAGTAAGGGAGCTGATGTTGATTTTCATATAAATCAAGGGCTATGGCTTAAGTAAAAGGGAATAGTGTCTCTGTTTCTAACAATATTGTTGAAAAGATAATCAATAACAGAGATATTATGAGTCAGACTTTTAAAAGGGTCATCCATGCATAAAATTCTGAAAACAAGTAATAACTTGTCAAGGGAGCTGGGGAATCCCTCTCTAGAGGTGTTCAGAACAGGGTTGACCACTGTCTTTCTCAGGTAGTTTGGGGCTCTTTGTCTGGAGGCATGGTGTTGAGCCCATAAAGTATCTCAAAAGTCCATCTGAAAAGTTTACCTTTGAAAACACAGCAAGTAGGATGGAAAAAGTCCCCAAAGATGTTTTTTCTCAATTAATGTGCACTCATGTGATAGCCTGTATGCTCTAGTGACTGTTCCACTATATGAGAAATACAAAGAAAATCAGGAAAACTTAGAGGAAGATTTGAAAACTATCCAGGCACAAGACGCCAAATAGAATTCCATAACAAATTTGCATTTGTACAGAAAACAGGGAATGACACCAGGGCAGATCAGCAGTCACTATATAAGATGAGAGAAAACAAATGCTAGAAATCAGGCAGGTAAACAAAATTTTTTTAAACCCAAAATTTTAAGAAGGTGCACAATGTTGCCCCACGTACCCTGGCAGTGTACACGGGAATTGACAGGAAGAGGCAGAAATGATAAATATGGACAAAAGCCTATCCACAAACACTTCTAAAACAAGCCTATGATGCCTACAGCTATAAAGAGCCTTTTTTGGCCAGGCCTAGTGTGGGAACAAATCATTTGCAGGAGATGCGTTCATCACGTGACTAACAGTGATTCAAGAAACAGAACTGAAATCCACAGGTCAGATAAGCCAAAGCAGGGCTAACTCCAGGGTATCCAACATTACCCAGCCTCTAGGCCATCTACTGGAGAGAGAGAGGACACCAAAGCAACATACCTGTCTTCAAACAGAGCTCATCAAAATCATGACAGCAACTGCTGTAACTCTTACACAAGTTGTCACACCGACAATCAGGAGGTCCAACCTCTTGAAGTTCAAAGCATCTTCCCTTGCAAGATCCAGAGGTGTTGGTCCAGGGAGAGTCTGACAATACTGCAAAGGTCAAGAGGTCAAACAATGACTTAGGAAGGGGTTCATGACACTGGAAGAATGGCCCTGGGAAGCCATGCAGGATGGGGCTGTAGGCAGACCCTAAAGGAGAAGTCTGGCCCATCACCTGCCACGTGTGTACCCTGGACACATTGACACATTGCTGAACTTGCTGTGCCACTGTTTCCTCATCTGTCAAGTGAGAGGATCCATAAAAGGAACTCTAGATTGAAATGAGAGTTGAACAACATTTAGCAAGGAAAACATTTAGCAGAGTATCAAACCTATAGAAACAATAAAAACTGTTAGCTATTGGTTTCATTACTGTAAATTATTATAAAATGTATGAGATTAGTTCCCCTGTAGAAATAAGAATTTGTTTCCCTATTTAATAATCCATAGGTTTTTATAAGGAAAATGTAGCCCAAATGTTCTGAAGACAGTCTGACTATATGTGATGGAGTAGAACACTTTTACCATCTCTTCTCACCAAAAATCTATGCCACAGCCAGTGTTATACGAACCACAAACTCCACAATCTCATCTTGTCAAGAACAAACCCTCTTATCAATATTTTCATGTGATAAAATTATAGTCTGAGCTGCGTGCAGTGGCACAGGCCTGCCACTGTAATCCTAGCAACTCAGGAGGCTGAGGTAGGAGGATCACAAGTTCAAACCCAGCCTCAGCAACTTAGCAAGGCACTTAGCAACTCAGTGAGACCTTTTCTCTAAAAATATTTTTTAAAAGGACCTGGGATGTGGATCAGTAATTAAGTACCCCTGGGTTTGATCCTCAGTACAAAAAAAAAAAAAAAAAAAAAAATTATAGTCCAAGAAACCTCAAATTTGGAGAAAAGAAAGAATTCAGTGAGATGAAAATTTCACAAATTCATAATATACAGGAAAGATAAGTTTAAAAATTAAATGATAATTTCATTCACTGTAGTACTGTAGTACCTAAAAGATAAAATGTCTAGGTACAAATTTAATAACATGTAGAGCCTACATAAAGAATACTTTAAAGCTTTACAAAAAGACATTTCAAAGGGTCTAATTAAATCAAAATTCATACCATCTTATATGTAAAAATATCAATATTATAAAAATATTAATTTTTCCTAAATATAACTAAAGGTTCAATGCAATCACAATAAAAATATCTAGAGTTCTTGAAACTTGAGAGGATAAAAAAGGTTTATTTAAAAATAAATATATGAAAATAGAAAAACACTGAAGAGGAAAAGTAATTTGGTAACTGGACAGAAAAATATATTCTGAAGTTAAATAATTAAAATAGCTTGGTACTAGAAAATAAGTACATCAGTATTATGTATAGGCCCCAGGAATAGTTCTAAATATATGAGAATGTATTTTATATTAAAATAACATTTTAAGTCAGAGAAAGACAAAAGGATTAATCAGTAAGTTGTGACTGGAGAAAAGTAAGCTGGATCCTCACCCCAGTTTATAAAATAATTAATTTATGGTGAATACAAAATATAAACTGATAACTGTTTTTAAGAATGCAAAAAATTTTTTAAATAGAATACAATTTAGAAATAGCTATCAACATTTTAAAATGTGCATGATTCTTCCAGAAACTTCATTACTAGTTTATCTCTCATATATATTTGCAAAAGTTCTCCAAATTACATGCACAAAAAAATGATCATTATTCACTTCCTTCTTTTTTTAATGTGCAGGAGGAGGGGTCCCTGGAGTCAATCAAAGGGGTTTTACCCACCGTGAAAGAAAGAATACTTATATTCCTAAGTGGAATGTTGCTTGCTCTTAGAAGAATGAGTTAGATCTGTATAGGCTAATGTTGAAAAAATCTACAAAACATATAAATAAGTTTTTAAAAAAGAACAAAGTACCAATAAATTAATGGAACTGGAAATTCGCATGCTAAGTAAAATAAACTAATCCCAAAAAGCCAGTGTTCTCTCTGATATGTGGATGCTAACTCACAACAAGGAGTGGGGTAAAAGAATAAGTTCATTGGAGTAGACATGGGGAATGAAAGGAAGGGAGGAAGGGTAGGAATAGAAAAGACAGTAGAATGAATCAGACATAACTTTCCTATGTTCATACATGAATACACAACCAGTGAAACCACATCATATACAGCCACGAGCATGGGATCCTAATTAGAATGAGTTACACTCCCTGTATGCATCATATGTCAAAATACACTCTACTGTCATGTCTATCTAAAAAGAATAAATAAAAAAGAACAAAGTACATAAATAGTATTATAGTATTAAAGGTTATATATTAGATTTTGTGGTAAAAAAAAGAGAGAGATAAAGAGAGCATTAAGGACAGAGATAAGAATGGAAATAACAGAGTCAGAACTAGAGAGAATAGACAGAGAAGGAGGTAGTGAGAAAAAGTAAAGGGATTAGGAAAATGGGCAGGTGTGAATAAACCTTTTTCCTCCCTGTAAGAAACTGTTTATAGGGCTGGGGTTGAGGTTCAGTGGTAGAGTGCTCACCTAGCACGTGTGAGGCCCTGGGTTCAACCCTCAGCACCACATAAAAATGAAATGACAGTATCATGTCCACCTACAACTAAAAAATATATTAAAAAACAAGAAAAAGAAATTTTTTTATAGGAGCTACATTTGTAGAAAATGAGAAAGAGGGAGGAAGAGACTTTTTACTGTTCTGTAATTTGGAATTTCTAACATTTTACAAATTTGTGGGTAGTTCTGTTTTTTTTTTGTTTGTTTGTTTGTTTGCTCACTTGCTTACTTTCTCCTCTTTATCACATATGTATATAAGTATGTGTGTGTATAAAATATGTCATACAATATATAGCATATGTAAATACATTAATGAGTATTATTTATGACATGCTATTTATAATTTTATTTCCATGTTTATGAATTTTTCATTTTTTAATAACTACATGTATCACTTTTAAAAATTAAGAAGTGAAAAAGCAGGAGGAACAATGTTAAATGACATTTCCCAGTTCATCCACACCATTTTTTGAACATCCTGCCATCCCTTAGTCCTTTGTCTTCTTTACAATCAGAATCCCCCAATTCTAGCCTTTATGGCATCAGATCAGTGAACTAAAGCAAACAGATTCACTAGACCATGAAATGTGAAATGCTTTCGCATGGTTGATTCTGCGATGTTGAAATACAGACAAACCACATCAGCTCAGTTTAGGGAATAATGTCAGTTTCCACTGTAGCGCCTTACCTCTGGTCTATAAACCACATTTTTCTATTGACTTTGGCCAACCTATAAACAGTGTATGCTGAACCACAGGAAACCATGGCAAGGAGGAGGAATTGAGAAGGGGGAAAAGGAAAACAAGGGAAGATGGTCCTACAGTAAAAAAAAGTAAAAAAAAAGATAAAGAAAAACTTATAGTTGAATATTCCTTTTTTTAGGCTAGTGGTTATATAGAATCATTCCATTAGCAGCTCATAAATGGTGAGCAGTACTCACTCCAATAAGTTGCATACAGAACACTGCTCAGCTCTGTGGAGAGAGGAAGAGGCATACAGGCAAACCACTTACAGGTGTTTTCTTGCCCTGCCTTATTTTCTTCATGGGCTCCCAGCAAGCATTTGAAATTTTCCTGCACTTATGCCCTTTGTATTCCCCTCATCTTAATCTATTCCCTATTTCTTTTTTACTTTCAAAATATCTGTGTGGGCCAGGCGTGGTGGTACGTACCTGTAATCCCAGCAGCTCAGGAGGCTGAGGCAGGAGAATCATAAGTTCAAAGCCAGCCTCAGCAATTTAGTGAGGCCTTAACAAACTCAGCAAGACCCTGTCTCTAAATAAATAAAATATCTTAAAAAGGACTTGGGATGGGGCTCTGTGGTGAAGCATGCCTAGGTTCAATCCCAAGTACTATGAATAAATAAATAAATAAATAAATATAAACAAATTCTTCATCATTTTGTGATCTTTCTTCATCCATAGTAGCAACATGATTTTTACTATTTTCTTCTGTTAATCATTCTCTCACTTTGTGCCTTGCTTTGTTTTTAAATGTAAGTGATTCTCAAAGATTGACCCTTATCACAGCTCTCCTTGCTAAGCTTTAGACTAAAGACAGTTTTGTTAGAGCTGCCTTTACATTCATAATGCAAAGATACATCTCACAAAAAATACTCTACCCAAGATTGTGTTATCAACAGCTTCAAATAGGAGTGAATCGCTGAGCCTGTCTGGATTAGCGGTATCTGTGCCAAAATTCACTCTGGGCTGACTTGAACTGAGGCAGGAATGCCAGGAGCAGAAAAATGCAAAGATAGTTTGAGCCACACAAAACCTCTTCTAACCCCAAGAAATTCAAGCTGCCATCCCCTTTTCAGTAAAAGAGAATGACAAGGTGCAGGAGAATGTTCACTTTGCCTTTCCAGGATCTGCTGCATTCTAATTACCAGCTTTCATGACAAGTTTGGGCCCTATTCATTTTCTAGGAGTTCTGTATCTCATCCTCTCCATTCTAGCTACTTTTTTTTTTTTTTTTTTTTTTTTTTATTCCTGGCCCAGGTTCCATGTCCTTCTTCCTATACCATAGGACAGATTTAGGGGACTTTTCTTTTTACTGTACCTAGTCCAACACCAAATATGGAAAGATTAGTTTATCATACATCTGAGTTTTAAATTCCAACCCCCCCTTTACTTGACCTAAATCAAGAGAACATGGACGTGAGCACTTCAGTTCTTTAACTCAATGAGAGGGTGGGGGAAATGCAAGGATCCGTGAACTTGTGGCCTCCCATGATTTTCCTGAGATCCCCACAAAAGCTCAAAACTAAAAGAGATAACAAAATCTAAAAAGCAAGCAAACAAAAAGTACTCAGAGGTATTAAAGTTAGAAATATGTAGTAAGTGGGATAGGGCCTCCAAATTTCTTAGGAGACATTTGCCAATACTTGTATGTAATTAAAAGTACATTGCTGCCTTTAAAATCACAGATTTAAATGATGTTATTTCAGTTCAACAATAAAATCAGTTCTAGAATCTTGAACAACAAATGTTATAGACCCTTATAAATATATTGTTATTTTTTAAAAAAGACATTTTTAAATTAAATATATATACATATATATACATACAATATGCATACCAACAGTGCTGTACATTGTTTTTCACAGAAGCATAATCTCATGACTTAAAGGAAAATCTATGAATCATAATTTATTTCATTTAAATTTGTAATTCAGATAGTTGAAATTATTTTAACTTGGTTAAGTAAAAAACTTTTCCTAGAATATCCCATCTTACTGTACACATACACAGGCAAGATTGAAGAATTCTGATGTCATTTATTCCATAAATACACAGAAAAAAATACTGAAAATTTATAGCCTCTTGGGAAAGGCCTAATTGATGATAAGAGTTATGACCAAGATGAAAATTCATCCTGGGCTCCCTATCATATTTCCCTTGAAATTCTCCCACAAAAGGAAAATTTTCAAATCCAAATGATGACCAATAAGGGAGAAGTCTAAATTTGAAAATATTGAACTTAGCCTAAAGCTGGAACGTGTTTTCTTTTCAACTTCTAAGAGGCTGCTCCTGTTTTCAGGGTTTGGGATACTGCTCCCTATTTGTCCCTCCCATTCATTCTGGTTCTCAGCCCAGGTGTTTCCTGAAAGTGAAAAGAAAGCCCTGAATTGGATTTCAAGTTGTGGTTGTGCCTTTTCTCAAGAGCATTAAAACAGAAAGGGTTCCCCTCGATTTTCCTGTTTGAAGTACAACCCAGGGAAAACCCAAGGGAAGCATGGATGCCACTCAAGATGCCACTCAAGCTGTAGAATTTAATACTCTCTTATGCCTTTTCTCGAATATCTGATTCATCTTTTAGGGTAATCATTTCTCGTATTGAAGTTGCCTCTTTTTTTTTTTTTGGTGGTTCTTTCATCCTTTAGCAAGCAGCTCTGTATATCTGCCTGCTATCTACCTCTGCTCTTCCTCACATCACTTTCTATAAATACCCCTTCTTGGGGTATCACTCTTTCCTCCTCTTCCCAGCTTCTGGGCTAGATTTCATAAGTTTTTTTCTTTTTTTAAATATAAATAGGTTCACCTGGGAAGTTTTCAAACACTCCTTCCAAAGAATTTATCCATACAATGTCCTACTACAGAAAGATTTCATGAACTACAAGAAAATAGATTCCTATGCGATTTAAAAGTTAAAAATGTAATAAATGTCTAACCTATTCATATAACCTTAAAGGTAGTGAGCAGCATGAATCTGAATGGTTTGCAAATCTGCTAGCAAACAATGAAACACTGTCACCTTAAATCATGGTTGTATTAATTCTAGGTATACATGTAGAAACTGGCCTTACAAGTGAAGATTAATTCATTGTATCAAATTATTCTTAATGAGATTCCTAAAATTTTCAAATGAAAATGAACCTTCTTACCCCCAATATCATTTCTGTTTTCTCTGTGATTCACACAAAAAAATTTTTACTCATGAGATTATTTATGACAAATTACATTTCATATTTACCCACACCAGTCATATATTTTGAAATTTTCCTGTTAAGCTCCTGAAAAGGATAATAAATTGGACTGAGTTTCCAGGTTTCGATTAGCCAAGTATTCAGGAGCTCACAAGTTTCCCTTTGTCTTTCAAGTATTGAGTTGCATATATTTCAAATATATAGGTGGATACTCCATTTCCACCTGGGGACTGAAAGAATATGTAAGTCATAAGCTTCACTAAAGTAGACTTCCCCCATACCACCATAAACACACACACAAATACAGGTGTACATGAGAACATGAACACCTGTTCACTCATAAATTCTCTTGCAGTCTTTTTAAAACCAAACCAAGGGAGCTTCATTGGATGTTCAGGACAAAGATGTCAAACTGGATTGCAGTTGTTACATTTTCTTTGAAAATTGATACCTGCCATCTTGCTTACCTGAGTGCCCTTTATATTTACCCAAATGAATTATCATTTGCTTTGCTCATTTCATATCTCCTAATAAATCTGTAGATGTTTTATGATCTGGTAAAAGAAATCTTATTCCCCCATTACTTCCAATAGATTACTAGTTCCTAACAATAAATCCAGCTAACAAGTGTGCTAGTTAATTAATTATAAGTTTGTTTACTCTGCCACAACCTTGAAACTAATGCCTCCGTCCATAGTACAGCAGTAAGGGTCTGCATGCATGTGGAACATTCTCCGCTGTTGCTGACAATTACTAAACGAGAGGCTGGATGTTTCTGAACAGTGGATCTTGCTTTAATAAGTCCAGAGTAGGCCATATATGAATACCCTTTGTGTTCCTTCTGTTTGTTAAAAAAAAAAAAAAAAAAAAAAAAAAAAAAAAAAAACCTTGAAGCACTGAGCTTTATAGGATTTCTTTGGAATCCAAAATGATTTTTTGAAAATGGGCATAGGTGCTTTCCCTCCTGGTGTCTTATCTTAATCCACATACAAAAATTCACCCAATGTTTTGTAATGTGAAAGCTTTACTAACAGTAATCAATTACATGTATCATTTGAAAAATGTCCCTTCTAGGCACATGTGGCATTTAAAAAGACATAAAAACTCTGTACTATGCTTTCACCCAGTTTCCAAAGTACATCTTTGGTCTCTTCTCTGGAGGAATCAACAACAGTGCCTGAACAGCAGGTAAGCTACATCAGAAGAAAAATTAAAAATAAAAAGTGTTCAGGCATAACAAAACCCTTAAACTCAGACTTAAATTGTATTGTATCCCAGGACAAAGCTTCTCACTTCTCACTCATAGGTAGAAGTTTAACTAATAAATTATTTTAGATGCTATCATAAAGCCTAAAACAATCGGTAATTTAAATTCAATAAGCAAATGTTTGTAGTGTATTTAAACTATTTAACTTATAGATTATAATGTAGACCATACTGCTTTTCCAAAAGTAACATTGATTTGTTAGTTATTATAGTTGTTTCTTATAACATTTGGAAATAATTTAATATGTATAAAGTCTTTTGGAGGACTAATAAATCCAACCTGCATTTTTCACGTAGGTTGAGAACATACAAGTCTAAGGGACACGGAAGCAAAATGGATATACTCAGGAACTTTTTTTTAAAATCCAGAAGGAAATTAGAGATCACCCAAGTCAGTTTCTCGTTGTGCAGCTAGGGAAGAGACTTCACACATGACTTGCCTAAGACCTCACTACCTGCTATATGGACCGAGGTGTCAGTCTAGGACTTTCAAGGCCATTTCCCAAAAGAGTCAACTTCAAAATTAATGGATGTCTTGATTTTATACATGTATTAAGGAAAGAACATTGAATTCCTTCAATATCAGTTTTAACCAAAAGTGAAGAGAAAAAAAGAATGTCCCTTTCTGAGTGCACTGGAAAAAAACAGCTGTTGGCTGTCAAGTTGCAAGCTGGTCCACGTGACCATTACAGGGGTCGGATCCCCCTGTCTGTTAGTGACACTCGAAGAGGCCTTTGAAGAGAGCATTTGCTACCAATAAAAACAGTATTCTCATCTAGCCCAGAGACCCCTCACCTCCCTCCTCAACAGAAGACAGCTCCTTCTGTCCTTTTGGCTTCCCGGGGCCACAATTTTTATGATCTATTTTCTCAGTCTTCACCCAAACCATACCCCACTTCAATTCACTAACCCTCTTCTAATATTATTCTTTCAACCTTCTGGCATGACTCAAAAGCAACTTACTTAATGTAAGGAAAATTTAGTATTTCATCAAGGCACGTATCACAACTTGGTTAATAATAAAAGTTCATGCTGGCTAAACAGAGACAGGTGAGAGTCTTTCACTGTGGTCAGATCAAGAAATACAGAGAAACACAAAACTCATAGAAAGACAGACAAACCCTCTAGGATTCAGGAAAAAGTGAAGAAAATATTGCCCCCTAGAGTACCTATTACTTCAAATGTAATTTTTATTTCTAAAACCATCAGCAGCTCCAATTTCCAGGAAATTAACCAACTCATTGCTTAAGACCTGGTCAGTTAAGCCCACTCCGTCTGCACAAGGAGCTCCTTCATGAGAATTCCCACTTTGCTTTTGGTGCAGCATATTGTAAAAGGAAACTCTTTCACTTTGGTTCGATTAGTTAAGTCAGGGTACACGTTTAAAACTCACCTTTCCTTATGCAAAAGAAAACATGATGAGAAAATCCATCCTATGAGTTCTTTTAAGCACCTCTTCTGTCTTATGTTTTTCCTGTTTTAGGTAAATCTTAATCTTAAAATTCTAAATCTCTGAAGTTTCAAGAAGATGAATCACCACCTTTTTTACCTTCATTCCTTTTTCCTGGATCAAAATTATCTGGTAGCAAATACTATATTTTATATCACATGATAACAAATCATGTTTGTCTATCTCCAGGACTAATCCAACACCTGTTCTCACCACATCTGCTTTAACCTTAGCTGTTTTACTTTTATCTCAACATTTATAAGCTTCAGAGTACGTAGATTTAAAGGTTCAGTTTTACGAAGCAATCATAAATGTGCTCTAAATAAAACCACATTTTTTTCACCTGAATTTATATATATAGTTGGTTTCATCCCAGAGGAATCCAGGACTAAATTATCCTGCCAGATCCTTAAAGATGGATTTCTAAAGGAGTTTATGTTGATTACTAGAGAATAATATTTTAAAAGAACTGAAATGCAAACAGCTGTTACTCTTACCTGTGGGAGGGCCTTCATCCCATCCTTCTGCCCTCTTAATTCGACTCGCCGTGAATCCAAAGCAGATATTAACACCAATGGCAAAAGTGAACAAGGATATTACCTAAGGGAATAAAGAGATTGAGTTGTCAAACACAGCTAGACAGAACTAAATCAAATACATGAAGCAATTCAAGTCCCTGCACCATCCTCAATCCTACAACTCCCAAAATGCATTCTAAGGTGCTGTTTTAATCTGAACAACAAACAGAAAAACTCAAATTCAGAAGGCACTGGTTCTAAGGAGCGAGCCTTTGCCCTGCTGTTCCATCCTTCTCCTACCTGGTAGGACTGGAAGGAGCCTCTTCTTGCCATGTCAGGATTCTTGGAAAGCTTTCTGCAGCGTGTTCTCTGCCTACATGGAATGCACTGCTTTGGGGCTCCGCGTTCAGTCTATTAACTACAAGCAATCCCACCTGGGAAGTTGACAGGCTCATCTGATTTGTCCAGAGCTTGATTTCATCACAGTTTGTTCAAATTGCAGCTCTGAGCACAAGAGGCTTAAAGCATCATCATCCTTGTCCCCACCCCCTTATCGGTCCCTCCCCTAACACAAACCCTTTCATGTGGTATCCTCTGGCAACATGAAGATTTCTTATGTAGCTGGAGCCAATAACAGCGCACGTTCATTTTCCTTCCCTCACAAAAACATGGTTTGTCAAAAAGAAACCAAATGTATTTCATCCGATAAAAATGAAACAGAGCGGCACAGGGCTTTCTACCAGCTTCAAGCTTTTAAGGTTTACAGTGTAGTTATTCAGTGTCGTCAACATCGCGGCTTTTTTCTTTTTTCTTTTTTTTTAAAGGAGGCAAGTTTTATAATTTGTAAGCGTAATAACTCTCCCTGTCTTTTCCGTGTATTTATTTGCTGGCAGTTTGAACGACCCTGTCCTTATTACTCCATTCTCGGCTACTTCTGATGCCTCGGATGTTTCTCACGATGAAATCTCCCGAAATTGCAACTTGCACAAGAGATAGCATTCTTTTCCCCATGTCATTGTTATATTTTAGAGAAGAAACTTTTATCAAAATACTGAGAATGCCAGCTAAGCAGCGTGAAGTCCTCCTGCCCCGTGAGGAAAGACAAAATATCTCCAGGCTCTTGCCATTCCTGCCAAAAGTCAGCTGGCTTTGGGGCATTTGGGAGGTAAGGAGCAGAAGGGGTGGGGAGGAGGGTAAGCTTTATTAGCAAGTGAATTTAGGATGGAAATCTCAATGGCAGCAAGAATTTAGATTTAAAGAATTGTTTTTTCTAGCTATTTTGCACTTAAGTTACCATCTAGCACCCGTCTAGAACCATCTAGTGCCCTTTGAGGTTATTGTGAGTGTAAAAGTTCCTTTACTGAGCACTTTGGAAATCACAGCATGTTTAGAGGAGAAATCGAAGCCCCTAAATCTGAAAGTCGTTTAAATATTGTGTGCCTTTAGGATTCAAATGAGGGATGGTTTGTTTGTGGCTTTCCCCAGCCAGGCCCAGGGACTGTCTTTCTTGCACAGCGCATATGTGCATACGTAAACAAACAGGGACTCACAGCGCAACCAATTACTCACGGAGCAGTGGCTCTGTGCAAATAAAACATGATAGCACAAAAGCAAGAACTTGTTTATAGTGGATTGTATAGTAGGCCTGGGTTTCATTATAAATTCTAGAGTTTAGTAACAGCTAATTGGAAAAAAAAAAAGAAAGAAAATACACTGCCTTTCTAGAATTCTTTTAGTTTGCACTCTTACCAGAGATGACAGGCTTATGAATTTTTCTGTGTAAGTCTCTTGCTTTAGTCTGTCTGCCATACTGAACTGATTTAGAGTTGGGTATTTAGCAAGACTTATAAAAGATGTTAACCCCGTGTAATATTTTTCTACTATTTATGTTAAATTTCAAGATGCAAGTCCATCATTTTAGGGGGAAACTATACACCAAAGAGGAGAATATCAAGGCCATCCTGTTATTTCAGTGTATGCTGCAGTGCTCCAAATGTTCTAAAAACCAAGTCCCCTCTATTCTCCAGTCTCTCCATGTTTTGCCAGAGTCTGACATTTGATTGCTCAAAGCCAGAGTGAAGACAATGACTGTTGTCCTTGGGAAAGAACAGAGTTCAGAAGCTGAACATCAACCACTATTTTATTTTATTTTAAACACACTGAATAACCATATAGGAGGGAAAAGCTGGTCAGTATAAAAGCCAAGTTGAGGCATAATTGACTTCTGTACACCATTTGGCACTCATTTCCAAAACAAGTGAGCTTGGTCACTATTGCTGCTAACTGTTCTACTAAAACACTTTATCTTCTACTGGGTCATTATGTATCGGGAAATTTTTCATACACATACATCATCATCATCATCATCATCATCATCATCATCTTACCACCTAGGCATAGATAAACAGAATTTTACATCAAGATTATCATAAATTAACTGCCAGGAAAATGGTCAAAGTCCCTTTGTTGGACATCAAATCAACTGCACATCCCAGGACCCCTCGTTATCTAAAGCTGAGAAAATCAAAAAACCTGGGAATGCAAAGTGAGTTGAGAAATTCAACCAAAATGACTGGAATATAGTCCCAAATCTTCTTTTATAAGAAAAACCAATTAAGAAAGTTCACCTGTTGTGGTGTCTAAGATTTTGATAGAAAATGACACATGGTTGGCTCAGTAAACAAGAAAGAATATGAGAGAGACTGAAAAATGAACAGTTTATTCACCTAGCCACGTTTCAGAGAACACTGCCCCCTGGCAGAAGGAAACCTAGAACTCTAAACGCATCCTTCATCAGTCTCAGCCCCAAAAATCACTCCTGTGATTCTCAAACTTTATTAGGCATGAGTCACCTCGGGGGTTTGTTTGAAATGTTGTTTATGCCCTACTCCCTGAGATTCTGATTCAATAGTCTACAGGTGGGGGAGGAGAAAGGGGTGCTTAGGGACCAGACAAGAATGGAACAATAGGTTATTCTGATGCAAGTCATACAAGGACCACATTTAGAAAAACAGAACATTAGAATAAATTACTCTGAATTAATTTACTTAGGCCCTCATACTGGATTGCTTGGGTTAAGTCATAACATAATTTTTAATACATTCACTATTAATTGAACTTTAACTTTCCATCTCTTCAAGATAAGGTATGGCTGTCCCTCCAGGGGACTCATCTCCAAACTGTAAGCAGCAGAGTAGCATTTTATTTACTTTGCTGATGGTACACAGCAGCAGTGTGTGTGTTGCTTAATTGCAATACAGTGGTTGCATTTATACAAATGCACAGTCTATCTTTTCATGAAATAATTCTATGAATCCTTGTTCCCAAGTCCTGATTTAAGATAAGAGGGTTTGAGGTTAACAGCGAGATTTGAAAGATATGAAACTGAGTTTTGTCATTCTTGCTTCCTGCAGTAATTATGAAATTGTCATGAAATGATTAAAACTTTAACTACATCTAGTTTCTCAATATGCAGAACTGACATGACTTGACTTGGCTTAACATTATTCCAAGAATAATTATAAGATGATGTATAATGTTGGACAATTACTAACCACATCATTTAGCAATAACTGCAGCATGTACATTATGAAAGTAATGAAACAGTACCAATCTATATTCTTCCTATTCTATTTTCAAACTCTTTAAGTCTTGTTTTTACATTCTGCTGTGGAAGAGAAGTATTAGAAAATTAAGAAAAAAGTTGGACAACAATCTTAGTAAAAGGGACATACCAATCTAAATCCAGCTGAAATTTTTGACAACTAATAGGGGAACAAGCTGGCTTAATTGCTTCCACAATCCAGAACTACAGATATTTATTTAAAGTAGATACCACTTAAGATGCTAAACCAAAGAAGCAAAATTTTATGGGTTGTGTGTGGTCCCTGGAGTTCTCCAGTGGAGAAATAGCATATGCCTGTTCAAATGCAAACAGAACTTGTTCTATTAGTTATTGCATAATTGAAAGCTGAAATCAACACTGTCACATCTTAAAGTGACTTTAACTTGTATTACAAAGTTACGTGCATTACATTTACTCCCAAAGGCATCTAAGCATGAATCCCTCACTGGAACAATCTCTGCCCTTTAGGAATATTCATTCATTCACTGCACAGATATTCTTTAGCTGCTACCATGTACTAAGCACTGTTCTGGGTACCAGCAGTACTACCTAGGGAGATAAACCAGAGAATGCCCTGCCCTCCACATTAATCAAATAGACACAGAAATGAATGTGCAGTTGCAACTGTGGAAATGCAGACGTGTAGAGGTAAATGGTCCTATGAGAAACGTATAATCCAGATTTGGCCTAGTCAGAGAGGTCACAGATAACTTTATAGGGTAGATGTTAACTGAGCTGTGATTTGAGGGGTAGGTGGGAGCAATTAGATTCAGAAAGGAGAAAAGAATTCTAGACAGAGGGAAGATGCATGGACATGTCGTTTAGGATAGAGGCACAATATACCCATGGGACAAAAAGACAGCCAGTTTGACAAGAGTAAGAAGAGCAAAAGCGAATGCAGAGTGAAGTGAGACTGGAGAGGGTAGGAGAGACTGGGCGCGTGGCTTCTCACAGTTCATCTTAGTGGTATCGTCCTTATCCTGAAGCAGTGGAAAGGCCCTGAGAAGGCTTAAGACAGGTGGAGTTTAATCAGATTGTGAAGAATTCATCTTCTTGCAGTGTGGATATGAATTAGAGGGAATTTAGATTGAATACAGTGGTCAGTTTGGAAACCAGGGCAGTAATTCAAACAAAGATAATAGCAATTTGCCTCTAAGAGGTTCTAATGGTGGTGGAGAGGAAGAAAAGCATGAGTAGTAGGGAAAAGATTTGCTAAACCTGGGTAGAGGAGGCAAGGGGCAGGCAGGTATTAGCATGACTTCTGAGTTAAGAAACACTTAGACAGTACGATGATCAAATATATGCTCAATAAAATCACTTCTTGTGTTTTCATTAGACCCTAAGAAAGAAATAGAGATATATATCTATCTGCAAACACCCTAAAATTAAAGTTAAAATAAAGGACATGGCTAACAGTCTTAAAACATTTGTCAATCATTTTAAAGCTCATCTAAGACAGTTGATTTAGAGTAATGTTACATTGGGCTTTGAACATGAAAAATACATTTATTCATAAGGTTTTTAAAGAATTTCCCCCAGGAAATAGCTCAGGTTTGTTCCTAACTCTAACTTATAATAAAACACTTTAAAATGCAAGACTCAATTTAACTATTTCATTCTAGCTACTCTGAAATCTGTGTTCTAAATATACAGTTTGGAGGGATGGGTCACCTGCATGCCCATGAGCCTCAGGAAGGTTTTCATCTTTGAGTCTACTTTGTAATGTAACTGTATGATCAATGAGCATGAACAGGTGGGTAGATAACTAGAAATAATTGTCTAACCACGGGGCTGAAGACGCCCATTCTTCCCTCCAGTCTCACCTAGGCAGACTAAGACATTATCGTCGACTCCTCTTGCAGTTGAAATAATGGAAGTTACTTCTGAAACCCAGGTCTCCTAAGCCAGTCCAGACCTCTGTCCCCTAGAGCATGATGTCTGTTACACCACCTGAGAGCCTGAACTCAACAGTCCAAAATGCTACTACCTAAACTACTGGTTCACCCTCCCAACTTCATTTCTTTTGGTGAAAACCTTAAAACCACTTTTTGTTCTACTACAATCCTTTCACCTCTTGCTTTTCATCAGATACTATGTTATTCATTCGAGTTATTAAATACAACTATTTCCATCATTTATCAGAGCTTGCTGAGTGCTGTCAGTTCCTAAATTATCTTCCCGTGTGATGATTTTCTTTCATCCCTTCGTCCTCTCCTACAGTTCTTCCTGTGTGCACTCTGCCCTCTCTATATACTGCTTCACTGAGTCCTCTTCTATTCAACTTGTAATTCATTCCCATTAATTACCCAGAGAACCTACACAAAATGCCTATCTGTTGACTTTTCTCCCAATTAAAATCTTTCAGTGGTTCCCTATCATAACAGAGCTCAAAGTGTGATTTTTGGACCAGGAGGGTCAGAAACACCTAGAAACTTATTAGAAATACACATCCTTGGAGCCTACCTCAGATCAACCCAGATCGGCTCTGGGGGTGGAGTTCATGATTAGTGTGGCAAGAAGCCCACCAGTTGATTCTGAGGCAAGTTTGAAAACCACTGACCTAGAGAATAATTACCAAACTGCTTAGCAGGGTACCCAGGCTCCACATCCAAAACTAAGCTCTCTGGATTCAAATCCCAGCTCTGCCACTGTTTAACTGAGAGACCTTACATGACCCTCCTAGGGAAATTACTTCTCCATCCCAAGACTCAGTTTTCTCATCTGTATCCACCTTGGGATTCTTAAGAGTATTACCTCGAAAATAATCCATGCAAATCACCAAACACAATGCCTGGCACAGAATAATGTTTAATAAGTGGTGGTTTTCTTAATTAGAGAAATATTTGCTATTGCTTAAGTCATGCTCCTTCACACTTTCATTCCTTCATATATGTTGTAGTTTTAGCCTAGAATGCCCTCTTCACTTAATCTCCCTGGAAAACCCCACCATATTTAGGAAAAGTCAAGTCATGTGTCAGTTCACTGGGAAGGCAAAACCAGGGAGGTTTTTACTTTCCCTGAGCACAGCAATGAGCTGCCCTTGTTCTGTTCCTATATAGTCTGCAGACTCTTAGTTCAATTCCTTGTGATCTCTTCAGATGCAGAGACCAGTCATCCTACACTTCACACGACTTTGCAGCCTACTGGGGACATAGCAGGCAGATGAGAAATGTCTGCTGAATGAACCACTTGGCACCAAGAACCTTGAATTGCAGTCTTGCTCTGTTACTAACTAGATGTGTTGTGTTTCTGCAAAACAGGGTTATTGGGTTAATTCAGTAGATTTAAGTCACTTTTTAAGTATTTAAACTTTGTTTTCAAATAAAACCTTAAAATGAATACTATCATCTAAATTTGGAATTGCTCTTCTTGTAGTTGAGATGGAAACCTAGAATCACATCTAACCAGCCACCACTTCCCTATGAACCTCCTCAGTAATGTAGAGATTTGAGACAAATAATTTGCAAAAAACAAACAAGCAAATATCAGAAACTAAGTTAATTCTCATTATTTAAATAATGTTACCAATATAATCCTCTCCCTGAGATATTCTGATAGTCATGCATGTGCACATGTACACCCCAAAATCTGATGCCCAGGTCGAATTTTCATTGACAATGACAGAAACTCTTACTCTGGGCAGGTCCTTCTGCAAGGAGTCCAAGCTCATTCCTGCATCTACAGTTTTGCTCATATTATTTCCCAGCCCTGAGGCCCTCCTCTTCCCACGGTGTTTCTCCAAATCTTAGTCTATAATCTTCCTCAAGTCTCAGCAACTTCACAAGTAACCTTTCACAATTGCAAAGCCCATCGTACCATCTTCATTTCAAGAACCTAGAGATCTACCCAAGACATCTGTCTCTCTTCTGCCTAGAGTTCCCTGTTTAGTTTTGTTATTGTTTTGGTCATTTCTTATTTCAACAATAAGAGCATAAGCTCCTAGAGAGTAGAAGAAATAAACGACATGGTATAGAGGCTAAGAGTTTGGGTTCTGAGGTCCAACAGACTAGGTTCTGCTCTTTTTGAGCATGGGACTTCACTTAACTCCTCTGAAATATGTTTTTTTAAATAGCTCTTATCACATGGGATCAATATGAAGAACAAATTATATAATGTATGTTAGGAAAATAGTTCCGTGCTCAAATCAGAGAAACAAGTATTAACCATTACTATATATAGAAGAACAAGATCTGCATCATCTTTTATCATTTCTCAGCATCTTACAAAGTGTTGAACAGAAAATAGTAGTAACATATGTTCCAGGAAAATCCCTTTACTTATGGAGAGAATATATTAAAGTTAATAATGTTACAAACCACCCTGTTCACATTCTCTCTAACCTCAAGAGAAAATGAACAGCCCTTACTTGGCAAAGTGTAGAATGAGTATAGCTTTGATAGTACAGATTTCAGCCAAAGTAGCATCAACCCTCTTCTTAGACTTGAAAGCCCTGAGAAGGTGAGCTTCAACTCAAGAAATGTGTTTGAGCTCAAAACTAATAGGAAGTGAGCTGGGTTTGTAGCTCAGTGGTAGAGCACTTGCCTAGCACATGTGAGGCACTGGGTTCAATTTTCAGCACCATATAAAAATAAATAAATAAAATAAAGACATTGTGTTCATTTATAACTAAAAATATATATATTAGAAAACTAACAGGAAGTTTATACTTGTTCCTAGAATGGCATTATCACATGCTTACCAGCAACATGGTATTCTCTCAGGGAGGAAGCAAAAACTGTCCTGTGATTCCCCTTTCAAATAGCAGTCAGTGATACTCAGTAAATTGGTATAGAAGAGAACACCCTCTTCCTGATCAAAAGCTTTTATGAACAACTCATACTAACATCATCAGACCTGATAGTGAAAGACTGCATACCTTTCTCCTAAGTTTGGAAGCAAGAGAAGGATGTCTGCTCTTGCCATTTCTATTCAACATTGTATGTCTAGTCAGAGCAATTAGGTAAATAAATAAATAAATGGCATCCAAATAAGAAAGAAAGAAATAAAACTATCTGTATTCATGGGTAATATGATTCTGTATGTGGAAAACCTAATGAATTTACGCACATCAAAAAAAAATTGGTACTAATAAATTAGTTCAGGAAAGTTGCTTGATATAAGACAAATATACAAAATCTTTGTATTTAATGCATTACAATTACAATATAAAGTGAAATTATGAAAAACTGCATTTACAATGGTATTGGAAAGTCTAAAATACTTAGGAGTCAAACTAACAAAAGAAGTGTGAGAGTGAGACACCAAAAACTAGAGAGAATCATTAAAATACATTAAAGAAGACCTAAATAACTGGAAAATACATTCACATTCTTGGATTGGAGGGCATGATTGTTAAGCTGTCAAGAAAGCAAAAGATGACCTATTGAATGAAAGAAAATATTTTCAAATCATATTTGTGATAAGAACCTAGTATTCAGAATATATAAAGAATATATAAGCAACTCCTAAATCCATCCATAAGGAGACATAAAACCAAGTTATTAAAAACAGTGAAAGAGGGCTGGGGTTGTACTCAGTGGTAGAGTGCTTGCTTAGCATGCTTGAAGTACTGGGTTCAATTCTCAGCACCACATATAAATAAAAAATAAAGGTCCAATGACAACTAAAAAAAAATAAAAAGTCAAAGAATTAGAATAGTCATTTCTCCAAAAAAGGTATACAAATGGACCATAAGCACATCACTATTCACAAAGGAAATGCAAATCAAAACTACTAAACACAACTTCATACCCACTAGGATGGCTAAATTTAAAAAGCAGATAATAACAAGCATCAGAAATGATGTGGGAAAAAATACATAAATGAATGAATAAATAGTAATCCTGATGAAGAAAAAAAAAATGATGTGGGAAAATTGAAACTCTCATACATTTTTGGTAAGATTGTAAAATGGTACTGTCACTTTGGAAAACAGTTGACAGTTCCACAAAATTTGGACATAAGTTTTATCCATCTTGCCCCCACCTATGTACACACAAGAGAAATTAAACCTACTTCTGCACAATACTTAAACACAAGTGTTTGCAGCAGAATTATCAATGGATGAATAAACAAAATGAGTTCTATCCATACAATGAAATATTATTCAGCAATAAAAGGGATTGAATTCTGATACATGCCACAATATGAATGAACCTTGAAAACACATTAAGTGAAGAAATCAGTTACAAAAAGCACTCACTGTATGATTCCATTATGAAACATCTAGAATAAGCAAACCTTGAGAGAAAGAAAGTAGATTAGTTGCTGGGCAATGGGGAAGTGACTGCCATTGGATGTGAGTTTTTGTTCGAGTCTTGAAATATTCCAAAATTATATAATCACAATGTTTGCACATCTCTATGAATATATTAAAAACCACTGAAATGTATAGCTCAAGACTGAATTTCAGCACAACCATGGAAACAAAATTGTACCCTATTTGTGTACAATGAACCAAACTGCAGTCTATAAAAATTTTAAAAAATAATTTTAAAAAGACTGAATTTTGTGGCATACAAATTATATTTCAATAAAGCTGCTATTTTTTAAAAAGAGGTGGGGAGATTTTTGCCTACAGAGGGGCAAATTCCAAAACATCTGGATCCCCATGAAAAGATGTTAACCCTGATCTTCAGTTTTTAGGGTCAGACACTCGAAGTCATCTCCAGAGCCACTCCAGTTACCCTCTGAATTTGACAATGCAGAGAAGGAATGAAACATTTCAGTCAAGGTGTGGGCCTCTTCAACCATCCACAGTGTGTAATCAAACTCTTCACCCTTCACATTGCAACATAAAACTGAAAGGCTGTGCAAAGGCAGAGTCCCAGAGCTTAAGTATCTCAGGTTAGAAGATCAATATAGCTCATGTGGCAGACAGGCATTGGATATAGGGGTGAAACTAAACATAAAATTTTTATGTGGATAAATAGGAAAAAGATACTGTAGGCAGATGAAGTTCCAAGAACAAAGACTCAAAAATTTCAGAAAAAGTGAAAAGAAAGGGACTGTATATATTCTACATAACTGGCAGAGAGCAGATGCTCTCTTACATGGTAGCTAGTCTTTGGTGAGTACTTGTACTTTGCCAGACAATATGCAGGAGACATTCACATATATTTCCTCATTAAACATTCAAAAACTTTTACAGTATTATCATTGTCAATATAGGTGAAAACAATCTCAAATATATCAGACAACTTTCCCAAGTTCATTTATATTAGATAGAGAAGTCATCTTTTTTCCAGTTTCCCAGTAAGGATTACAAACTGGCAAGATCTAGAAGAAATGGGGATTTATATTATCTGTAGAAGAAACCCAAGTCTACCAAAAGCAAAGACTCTGATAAATGTTTGATAAGTCTAGATATTGTTACCTGATTTAGCAGATAACAGAAGCCAGAGATTGACTCATGTTATAGGCTGACCTTGTTGTAACAACAACAACAAAAATCTGTGCCAAAAAGTGTACTAGAAAGCATTCCTCAAAAAACTAAGAATGGAACCACCATATGACCCAGCTAACCCACTCCTTGGTATATATTCAAAAGATTTTAAATCAGCATAATACGGCAAACAGCCACATCGATGTTTACAGCAACACAATTCACAACTGCCATGCTATAGAATCAACCTGGATGCCCTTCAACAGATGAATGGATAAAGAAAAGGTGGTATACATACACAATGGAATATTACTCAACCATAAAGAAGAATGGCTTTATGACATTTGCCAGTAAATGGATAGAACTGGAGACTATCATGTTAAGTGAAATAAGTCAGTCCCCAAAAGTCAAAGGTTGAATGTTTTCTCTGATATGTGGAACTAATTCAAAATAAGTGCAGTGTGTGGGGGGGGAACAAAAAAAGAATAGAAGAAAGATCAGTGGAGTAAACCAAAGGGAATGAAGGGAAGGAAAGAAAAATGGTACAGGGAAAGGCAGTGGAATGTATGTTACCTAATTTTCCTATGTACATATATGAATATACCACAGTGAATCTCAGTATCATGTACATCCATAAGATACTAATTAAAAAAAAAAGTAAATAGAAAGATCAGTAGAATAGAGGGAATGGGACAGGAGAGAGGAAGGGAAAGGAAAAGGTAAGTACTGGGTAATGAATTAGAACCAATTATATTCCATGCTTTTATAATTATGTTAAAGTGAATCCTAATGTTATGTATAACTAATAACAGACAATAAAAAAAGCAGTAAACGACCACAAGAATGGGAAGTTATACTCCACATATGTATAATATGTCAAAATACATTCAACTGTCATGTATAACTAAAAAGAACAAATAAAAATTTTTTAAAAATCTATGCTTTTATACAGGTACTAATCCATTCATGGCCAGATTTCTCTTATGCACTTATAAAAAACACTGGTCATTGTCAGACAACTCCCCTAAACTTCAGAAAAACAGAATTTTACAAATTCATGTAGTCGTGGTACAACACAAATTTAGTAAACACCCACCACAATTTTAGCTAATGCTTATTGAAAGCTTCATCTGTACCAAGTACTATTTGAGACAGTGAGGCAAAAGACACATTTTGATTGGAAAATGAAGTGTATTAGTCTATTCAGAGTGCCATAACAAAGCAACATTAAGGGGATAATTTGTGTATAAAAGAAATATATTTCTCACAGTTCTGGGGGTCCATGATCAATACTCAGGCAGACTCAGTGTCTGGTAAGAGCACCACCTTTTCACAGAAAACTGTCTTCTTGCTGTACCTCACATTACAGAAGGGGCGAATCTCTCTGGGGTTTCTTTTACAAGAGTACTAATATCCATTCATGGCAAATCCACCCCCACAACCTAATCATCTCCCCACTTCCTAATATCATTGCCTTGCGGGTTAGTATAGCAGTGTCTCAAGTTTGGGGAGAACATAAACATTCAGACCGTAGTAGGAAGTCAACAGTTTGTTTAAACATACTATCATAGAGGTGTTCAACAGACTGCCAATTGTCTTCCTCAATCTCTATTTCAGCTTGCTCCCAGGATGCTCTCCTTCCCTGCCAATGTTTTAGAATGGTGTTATGGTTTGGATATAGGTGTCACCCAAAAGCTCCTAGGTTAATGCTGGAATGTTCTGAGGTAAATGATTGGATTTTGAGAGCTACAACCTAATCAGTTCATCCTAGTCTGAATGAACTAACTGGGTGCTAACTGTAAGCAGATGGGGTGTGGCTGTAGGGGGTGTGTCCCTGGGAGCATGCCCTGGAAAGGTTCGACTTCCTTCCCTCTTCTCTCTCTCTGCTTCCTAGCTGCCATGAATAGAGCAGTATTCCTCCACCATGTCCTTCTGCCATGACATTCTTCCTTACCTAGATCCCAGAGCAATGGAGTCAGCCCATTATGGACTAAATCTCTGAAACCATGAACCAAAATAAACTCTTCCTTTTGTAAGTGGTTCGTGTCGGGTATTTTGGTCACAGCATTTCAAAGCTGACTAATACAGAAATTGGTATTGAAAGTGGGTCATTGCTGTGACTAACCTGACCACGTGGTTCAGAAGTTTTTGGAGTTGGTTTGTGGGAGGAGTTTGGAAAATTTTGGAGATGCAGGCTGGAGAAGTTTTAAATGATGTAAGTGGAGTTAAATGGATGATTTTGGTGGGAGTTCAGAAGACCTAAATGCAGAGAGTAACAACTGTGCTCATGTGGTTTCAGAGGGAAATGATGACTCTATGGGAATTGGATTAGAGGTCATTTGTGTTACATTCTGACAAAGAAATTGTCTATTTTTTGCCCATGCCCTGAGATTTTTTGTGAAGCTGAATTTAAAGATAATGGACTAGTTAATTTGTGAAGAAAATTTCAATGCAGCACAGCATTCAGTTAGTGGCATTAATTTTGATGGCAGCTTTTAGCCAGGTTTACTATGAGGAAACAGAAAGTAGAAATGAAGGGTTTTATAAATTTACAGTTTGGCCAGAATAGTGCTTGTAAAACTGGGGCCAAGAGAGATGTGGCTGTTGAAGATACTACTTCTACTAAAAAGATGCTAAGTACTTTGCACAGAGACAATAGGGAAAATGACTTGAGGGTATCTCAGGAATTGGCAAGACTATATCCATCATAGGCTCAAGGGTGGAAAAGGGAAAATTCTTTTGAGAAGAGATCATGGGAGCACCCTACTTGCACAGGGTCCTAGGAAGTCATTTCAGCATGCTTATACACCCAGGTGTTCAAAAGCTGCGGCAGCCATTATCCCAGGGGGCCCAATTACTGAAAGAGCTGGTGGCCGATCTTGGCATCATCCCCATGATGATAGTTCTGCAGGATATAGGATGCTAAAGTTAGAGTTAAGGAGTCATGTAGGCGTCCACCAACATTCAAAAGAAGGCCTGGGAGGCCAGGAAAAGTGTTGCAGTGTTGGAGTTCTGCAGGCTGTCCCTCAGAGAGCATGAAGCTGTGAAGCTTATGCCAAAGCTGAAACGGAGCCCCTAGGAATGAAGAGATGCCAGTGACATCTCTGAGGCAATAAACTGGCTGCAGAGAGAGCCAGGCTAAGAGACCCTGAGCACTGAAACCAACATACCAAAGGGGCAGGACTGTGCAAGCCCATTGAAGAGACCATCTTACCACCATGTGCCCCAGATGCTGGAGGAGGAGTTACAGGAAATGTTTGCCCACCTGGGTTTAGGTCTTATTTTGGTCCCATCCTTTTGTTCAATGCCTGTATTTCTCCCTTTTGAAAAGGAATGTTTACTGTTTACCACTGTATATTAGATATATGTAACTTGATTTTGATTTTTATAAGGACTCACAGTTAAGTGTTTGCCTTGAGTCTCAGAAGAGACTTTAGATGAACTTTCAAGCAATGTTGGAACCATAAAGATTATGGTATTCTTGGAGACAAACTAATGTATTTTTGGACTATGAGATGAGAGACCTGAGTTTTTGGAGATGAGGGACAGAATGTTCTGGTTTGGTTATAAAATATCTTCCCAAGAGCTCCTATGTTAATGCAGGAATAGTTAGAGGTGAAGCGATTATATGGTGAGTTGTTATCTAATCAGTCCATTCTAGTTTGAATGGACTAACTGGATGGTAATTGTAGGCAGGTGGGCATGACTGAAGGAGGCATCTGTGAGTGGGTAATCTTCCCTGTAGACTCTTCCCTTCTATGTTTCCTGGCTACCATGAGTAGAGCAGATTTCCTTCATAACACCCTTTCACAATGATAGTATGCCTCCCTTTGGGTCTGTAGCAATGAAATGGCCTACCATGGACTGAACCTCTGAAACTGAGTCAAAAGAAATTTTCCCTCCTTTTTCTTGTCAGGTATTTTGGTCACGGTGACAAAAAACTGACTAACACAACCATGTACCATGTACTCAATCAAAATTCAAATATATCTTGACAAGCTGTAGTCAAATGTTTAAACAAAAGAGAAACAAAGAAAGATATCAATCTAATCAGTGTCTGGGATAACATTCTTGAATAGAATACGGAAATCAGTTACACAACTTGGCAAGCATTTAACAATAATTCTTGTAAAAGAAACCAGGGAGTTTTTGCTACCTGCAAGTTCTGCAGGAGTCCATGCTTGATCAGATATCATTGAATATTAGGCTCCCTTAATAAAGGAATACTGTCTCCAGCTCCAGGAAAGAAAACTTCCCACTGAGCCTGGCACTAACCTAATTCATTCGGATTGTGTTCTCCTTTGCATATCTCATTTTAGGAGGTTACTGTAAAACTAGAATTACAAAGAGAGGGATGAAGAGGATGATGAGGGGCTCTTGTCACCCAGTCCATTCATAAATTACTCATTTACTTGTTTACTCAACAAACTTTTATTGAGCACTTGTTATGTGTCAGGTGTTAGAGATGCAGCTCTGCTCTGTGGATCCCATTTTAGGGGAGAAGAAATATAATGCCTAGTAGTTGATAAATGATAAGAAAAATAGAGCAGAGCAGAAGAGAGGAGTGGTGGGAGAGCTACAGTCACTTAGGCAGCAGCATGGATCCCTCCAAAAATATGACATTTGAGGGGCTGGGGCTGTAGCTCAGTGGTAGAGTGCTTGCCTACCATGTGTGAGGCACTAGGTCCGATCCTCAGCCACCACACATAAATATATACAAGAAAGGTATTGTGTCCATCTAAAACTAAATCTATACTTTTAAAAAGATGATATTTGAACAGAAACCTGGATGAAGTGAGAGAGGATCCAGTGTCTCCTGGAAGGAATAATAAATGCAGAGGCTCTGGCAGGAGCAGCCAGGTGTGTTCATGGAGGCCAGAGAGGATGGGTGGAGTGAGAAGTGGTGGGGGAGCAGCAAGAGTCAATGCAAAGAAGCAATTGGGTGCAGGTCCATCTAATAATTCTAGGTCATTGGGTCAGCTTCACATGTCATGTTGGTTGTGATAAAATCAAAATTCAAATATATCTTGGCAAGAGATTTGAGATTTGCCACCATAGAGATTTGAGTCTGGCAATGACATGATCCGGTTTACATTTGGAAAGGTTCCCCGTGACTGCTCTCAGTGACTCCGTATCAAATAAGCAGCCCTGTGATGCGATACCCAGGTATCACAGCCTGGATATCCCCATAGGTAAGGGAAGGGTGGGTGTGGCTGTCTTCCTCAGACATTCAAAGGGCGACACAGGATGGACAAGTTTTCTTTTGCATACCTCCTTAGCCAAAACTAGACATTGCAGAGAAGCACATTTCAACTCAGAATAAGAAAAAAAAATGTCTTGCAATTCGTGTTATTAGATAGGGAAATAAGCTAACTTACAAAAATGAACTCATAGGCACTATTAGCAGAGGCTAGGTGGTATCAGGCAGGAATTCTTATACAGTATCTGAAGGCAAAGGAAGCTTGACTATACAACATCTAAAGTACAAAACTTTCTTGGGAGCAAATTTCTTTCTCTGTGGTGACCAGCAAAGAGCTATTCAAACTAAATAACCAGAATTTAGTTTTGTTCTTTCTAGATAAGTAAAACTAAAGATCCCTCTAAACATTGTGTTCTTACTGTTTCATCTCCTGAAGGAAATACATACAGAGAAAGTGTAGCTAGGTATAAATAAAGAAAAGCAGAAAGAAATAACTTTCACAAAATCATTGGAGGGACTTAAAGCAACATACTTCTGAATTGATCTAAAAGACACATAAAACCAGCTGACCTGACATTGCCTACCCCAAACTTCTACGTCTCTCATTATCCCTTGTAAACAGAGAGCCACTGCATTTTTGGAATTCAAAAACTTCAGATTGCCACCAGTATATTACGTAAGATTGCAGAAGTTGTGGACCCTACTTTGTCCAGCTAAGCTTCTGTTGCTCTTGAGAGAGATGTTATACAACTTGTTAATCCCTCAAATCCAGAACTCTCAGGCTTGGTTAGAAACATTATTGCTTGCTAGTCCTGTAGCGTGAGTGAGTTGGGAAACCTCTCTAGACCTCCAGTTCCTCACAGAAAATGGGAATAATCTCATTCCCTTCTTCATAGGGCTATTGTGGGGATAAAATAAAATAATCCACATAGTATTAATTGTTAATTACACTAGATACCATCTATTGAGCACCTAGAATGTGCCAGATACTATACAGAAATGATCTCACTGAATTCTCTCAGTGATCTAGGTTCATCTTTTTTATAAAAGCTCACAAGAATTTGAGTAACTTACCCCATTTCATACACTCAGCAAGAGACAAAGCTGTCTTTCAAATTCAGGTATTCAGGTCTGCCTAACTTCTAAGTATTTCTTGCTATAGTACACTATGCTACGGTACATTATGTTTTATTGTCTTTAAAAGAAATTCCTCCAGTCTCTCATTTGGAAGCAGTTGAGGAGTAATTCTCTAGTGCTTCTCAGTTTAGAAGCAGGACAGATTCCATAAAAGACAGTTTCTTGTTTTGCCACTAGCAACAGGTTGAAGTCATTACACCAACACGCTCTTTTTGTTTCATCTGACATATGGCAGCTGGTTTACAGGCCTTCTAAGTTTGGGCTGGGTAAATCTCCATCGTAGACTGGCAGCCTATAGCCTCATGTGACCAAACATTTTGCAAAAGGTGCTGTTTCTCTCTTTTTTCCAGTCTCCCCCTTCCTCTCTGCAGCTGTTTCCCTTTCTTCCTGAAAACTGATAAAAATTCCGACACCCTAATTTTTGCAGTTACTATCACATGATATTACTATTGACAATGACCTGGTTGTTTCACTAATCGACAGAACAGTTGATGAGATGACAGTGCTAAGAACAAGGATCGCCGACTGACAGAGCTGGGAGTGACCTTGCGGGATTGGTTCCTCCGTGGCACACATCATATTCTCAACACCACAGTGACACTAAACAGTAACAACCAACATGTGCCAGGAATCTACTACTTGCTGATGAGTTAATTTAGGATTTAGAATTCATTCATGTGTTCATTCACTCATTTATAGAGCAAATACCTTATTGAGAACCTACCGTGTTCCAGGTACTGTACTATACCAGCAACTCACAAAAGAACCTAACTACATGGTCATGGAGCATGAAAAAAAGTAAATGTACAAGTACATCAATCAGTGATGAGAATTGTGAACAAAGAGTATGACATGTGGTAAGAATGATGAGAGACTGCAGTTAACTCTTGCACCCCATCAATAAGACGGTTCGAATTATCCTATTTTACAGATCCAGAGTTTGAATAATCTGCCCAAAGTCACTCAGTGATAGAAATTTGCTATATTCTTAAAATAACAGCAATAACCACAGCAACAATGACTATAATAGTTGCCATATATTAAGGTAATTGCAAAAAGGAGTCATATAATCCCATTTTATGAGTGAAAAAAACTAAGACTCATAAAGATGATATAATTTGATTAAGGTCACATAGTCAGTGGTAGAATAAGGATTTAAACCCCACCTAAATTGTTCAAAGTTCAAGACCTTTCCACCCCACCATGCCTCCTCTGCTGAATTTGTTATGTTGGAAATTCTTCTTCCTAAAAAGTTCTCCAGGAACAGGGACTATGTCTCCAACATCTCTGAAAAGTCCTAAGGTATTGAACTTTTTGTGCCCAGACCAGTCTCATTCCCTGATAGAAATTTAAACAGAAAAAAAAAAGATGGCTGCCAATTCTCACTTCCAGATCTTCTCATCTTCCCTTGGCAGTGGGTTGCAGTATGTCATTAGCACTGCAGCCAATACTACTCTAGAACAACAGAGTGCTGAATGATTTCCAGAGCTCACAACACAATGGCAACTAGCTAGCAGTATCAGCCTAACCTCCCAGACGTATCCACATTCCCAAGAAACTTGTGACCTGGGCAGACATGTTTGCCTTTTTATTAGACTTGTGTTTGTCTAGGAATGAAAGGAATCAACAAGTGGGATGTGCGTGCCCTGCATTTTAATGAATGCTGTAATCTTCTGGAGTAAAGGGGGGTATTGTGAGGAATTTGAAGGGCATTTGGACTCCTGCATTACCCCAACTCCAGCTTAACAATGCTTTTCTCAATGTTCCTCGGCCCTGCTGCTCGCAGCTGCACCCGACTTTGCATTTTTCGTTTACATGCACATCCTGGCTAACCTGTAGTAAATGATCAGAACTGGTGAATGATTTTCTTACCATTGTTGATGAAGTAATTGTACAGCTAAACATAAATGTTTGAAAGCCAGTATAATCGCTTAAGACTTAATAAGAAGTAGACACTTCTTAGAGTTGGACAAATCTAGGCTCACGCTTCAGGACTGCTAAGTTGGACCTGACTAAACTTGGAAACTAACTTGTTGGGCTTCTCTTCTCCTGGTCCCACTGATGCCTCAGTTCTCAGCTCAGAGAAAAGCCTTCCCTCACTACCCTGAGCCCTCTCCCATCATTGTTCTCCTTCTCCTCCCCTCTGTTCATGTGGTGCAGCACTTACCCAACTCCTAACATTAGTACCTCCCCCACTGGACTGTAAAGAGCAAGTCGATGGCCTTCCCTGCGTCCCCAGAGCCTGGCATGAGGACACTCAATTAACATCCATTGAATAAAGTAAGGAAAGAAGTGCCTGCTAGGAAAATAAAACCCAAGCATGGATCGTTGAGGCAGAAGAGAAAAGGGATCAGGCAACTTCCTGCAGGTTTCCTCCTGCGAAATGGCTGCAGGGTGGCTCAGGCCTTCACCCTCCATACCCCCCAGCCTGGCCGCCCAAGATAAGAGCTTGCTAGAATTTTCTAGATTCTGGAGGAGTGCTTATCCCTAGTTCTGGAAAAATAATACCATTTTCTTGCTTCTATGCCTAGGCATCTAAGACATGCTGGGAAAATTGCAAAACCCTGCAGAGAGGTCCACACACTCTTGCTGCATTACTTCAGGCAAGCCTCCAGACGTCACCACTGCGATTTGATTTGCTCCCTCTTAGCTACCATGGAAAGGTTAATAGACACTATACCACACCTTCTAGACCCATCGCACCAAGGAACCAACTTATCCCCTCAGAAGATCAAGGTCATTCCAATGACTTAATGCACACTACTATTCCTAGTACTTTGAAGGGTGAGGATTACTAGTAAAAACTGATTGTTGTTCTTGTTTTTACCTAGGGATCAAATTACAGATTGAGGTGCTTCTGAGGGAAATAGCTAGTCTTGTACTATTCAGGAAGGTCATTCTCTGACAGCCCTGATGAGGTTTCAAGCCAGTGTGGAGCTAGTGGGCATCAGTATTAGGACTATAAATATCAGGGACAATAGCTCTGACAGATCTAGATCCAGTGAGCACCACATGAATGTCTGGGAACCTCTCACAACAGGCCTTTCCCAGGCACGTGGCCACCAAGGGACGAGGAGATGGTGCAGGCCAAAGTCATCTTTGATTAAAAAAAAAAGCAGCAAAGTCTTCTTTCCTAGCTGGTATCTGAAAAGTCGGAGCCACCATGCTCAGTGAGTCCCGGGTAGGGAGCTGTGACAGCCAGCTGCGGAGGTGCTTTGCACAGCACCCTCTCCACACACATTGTTTCTACTTCCACAGATTCTCTATTTCAAAATACTAGTGATTTCAAATAAAAATAACAAATGTCTTGCAGACCACATGCCCAGCACTCATGCAATTTCTCTATAGACATGATCTCATTTAATCATGTTAATAGGTACTATCATTATCTGTAATTTATGGGGGGTGGAAGTAGGAACAGAGAAATGCAGTGATAGAGCTGGGGCTTACAGCAGTGTGACTCCAGAGCCTGGGTGCTCAGCCCCTGCACCATCTTTGGGACGGATGGATACGTAACAGAAATCACAAGACCACTTCCCCCATTGTTAAATCCAGGGAGGACAAATGCAATTAACAATCAGTCTCTCAGATCAGCTGAGTATGAGTTGAAGCTTTGGAATTCAGCCGACCTCGGTTTGGATTATGAGAGTTTTTGAGAACTTTCAGAAGTTACTTACCCCCATCAGGCCTTCATTTTGTTATCTAAAAATAGGAATAACAGTAACTCCTTCCAAGGGTGATTTTGGGCACATGTAACAAACTTTCTGTAAAAGTCCAGAAAATAAATCTGTTGGGTCTTGTGAGCCATAGGAGGATCTCTGTCCCGATTCAACTTGCTGCTGTACTATGAAAGCAGTCACAGACCATATGGGGGGTGAGCAAATGGGGAGTTGGCTCTGTTCCAAGAAAATCTTATTTAAAAAACACATGGATACTGTATAGCAAAGGAAACAAGAGAATGAAGAGAAGACCTACAGAAAATACCTGCAAACTATATATCTGATAAGGGATTAATATCCAAAATACACAAAGAACACAGCCCAATAACCTTATTTAAAAATGAGCAAATAACCTGAATTAACATTTCTCAAAAGAACACATACAAAAGACCAATAAGCATATGAAAAGATGTTTGACATCACTTATCATGACAGAAAATGAAAATTAAAACCATGATATGTCACCTCACATTATTGGAATATGAAAGATAAGCATTGGTGAGGATGTGAAGAAAAGAGAACCTTCTAATGCTATTGTTGGCAGTGTAAGGGGGCACAACCAGTATAGAGGCGCCTCAAAATATTAAAAACAGAACTACCATGTGATAGAAAAATTCCACCACTAGGTATATATCCAAAGAAAATGAAATCAGAAGGTCAGAGAGGTATGTGTCCTTCCACAATTATCACAGCATTACTTACAAGAGCCAATATCTGGAATTAACCTAAGAGTCCATCACCTGATGGATGAATAAAGAAAATGTGATTATATACACACAATATAATACTATTCAGTATTTAAAAATGAGCTCTTATAATTTGCAGCAACATGGATGAAACTGAAGGACATTATGCTTAGTGAAATAAGCCAGGCACAGAAAGACAAATACTGCATGATCTCCCTTATATATGGAACACACACACACACACATACACACACGCACACACATATAAAATTGAACCCATAGAAGCAGACAGCAGGAGGGTAGATTTGTGGATACTAAGGGCTGAGGTAGGAGATAATGGTATATGTCAATCAAAAAGTTTCAGTTAGACAGGAGGAATAAGTTCTGGAGACCTGTTGTACAACATGGGAACTGATTAATCAAATACATATTATATACTTGAAAATCACAATTTGAATAGACAAGCTATGAAATGAGCCTAGTGTCAATCAATAGAGTAATGGATAAGGAAAATGTATCTATACACAATGAAGTTGAACTCAGTCATGAAGAACAAGAGTATATCATTTGCAGGAAAATGGATACAGTTGAAGTTCGTAATTTTGAGTAAAATAAATCAGATTCAGAAAGAAAAGCATTGTGTGTTTTCTCTCACATGTGAAAGCTAGAGGAGAAAAACACCAACAAGAAAAGGGATGCCATGAAAGTAGAAGGAAGGCCATTAGGGCACAGGAGGGAATCAGTGGGAGAGAGGAGGGAAAGGGGGAAGGAACTGGGGTGTGAAATCGATCAAACTGCACTTTTATGTGTATACAAATATGCCACAATGGAAGCCACTAATGAGTGTCACTAATATGCACCAATGAAAAATAAACAGGCACTAAGAAAAAGACAATGTCTAAGAGTAGCTTTAAATGTTCACATCACCAATGATAAATATATGAGGTGATGTATATGTTAATGAGCTTGTTGTCTTAATCATTCCAAAATATATACACATATGGAAACTTCATGTTTATACAATCAATATATGTGATTTCACATTTGTCAGCTAAACAAATAAATTGCATAAGTGTGCAGATAAATAGATAAACTTTATTTAGAATCTGTGCCAATGTTCTCAAACTATGATCCCCAGACCATAGTGTGAGCATCACCTGAAAACTACTTAGAAAGGACTGGGGATATAGCTCAGTTAGTAGAGTGCTTGCCTCTCATGCACAAGGCCCTGGGTTCAGTTCTCAGCACTACGCATACACACAAACAACTTAGAAATGTGACCTCTCAGTCCCACAGTAGAACCACTGAGTCAGAAGTTCCATGTGGAGCACCCAGCACTGGGTATTTAAACACATCCTCCAGGTGACTATGTGGCAGCCAGTGCACCGATCTAGACATTCCTTTCTCTTTCTGAAGGAGCCCTTTCCTGAGTCTGTTTATGAACAAGCTCTTTTCTTTTGTTGTATTTTGTTCTGCAAGTATAAAATAAAACTATGATATGTGCTCAAGAAAACAAAACAAACAAAAGACAGGTGGGACAAGGTTTGTCCTGCAAGTTACAGTTTGCCACCTTTAGGTTTTGAGGATTGCATGAGACAATGTTAAGCGCTTTACAAAATTCCTAGAATACAAGTCATCAAAAAAGGGAGTACAATTGTGGTTCCAACAGGAAATGATCAGTGCTTTGGAGATAAATTTTTTTTTAAACTTCCAACCAAAATCAAGGAAATTTAACATTATCAATAACCTCTGAAGGCTTACTGGGTAAATGCACAATTTTCACAGACTTCTGAAATATGGAATGTATTATCAACAAACATTTCCATCTCTCTTATAGACAGGACTGCTATATACCATAATTTGTAGTTTTTCAGCATTGAGGAAATGTTTATACCAAAATAGTATTCATTGTTTAAACTGAACTTTAACTGGGGCATCCCGAGATTTTGTTATTGTTATTGTCTATTGTATTTGGTTCGGTTTTGCTCAATCAGTCCTACCTGTAGATCAGTATGGCTTCACAATTTGGGAACCCCTGGTTTTATCGCATAGCGAGGATAACCCAACACAAGCAACATTTTGTTCTTTCAGGGAGGAAAAGAATTGCATTCTTATGGAATTATCCCCAAGGTTCAAAACTAATAACTCCCCTGGGTAGAAGCCACTGAAACACTCAGACAACCCAGTGCTCTATGCTCACGGGTGCCAAGAACAAGCTTAGGTCACCCAAGGAAAAAGTGCAATAATCTTGCATTTGTTCCCGCTGATTAAAGTCAAGCAGTTTCCAGGAAAATGTTAGGCGCCCCTCGTTTCACTATGTTGAATTAATATCTGAACAGTATTAATGATGGAAAAACTCAATTATATCCAACATGTCCAAAGTTTTGCAGTTGAATTTGTCAGTAATCAAACAGTGTAAGGAGAAAGCCTATTTTGTCAGTAAACAAAGCTTCTGAGTGGAGGAGACATATTCTGTGCACATAAACAGAGAGGCCTAAATCAAGGATTCCTGGTAAACATTTGATAATGAAGATGTGGGTGGAGTAGGTGGCTTCAGGCTTCTGATACATTCCAGCAAGTGGGCTAATAAAACCATTCTCCAGGGAGTTATATAAAAAGAGGAAATGTGGCTCAGCATGCCACAATCCATGTCCTTTCACTTTAAAGAAGGGAGATGATATGTTAATCATGTTTTTTATTTAAAAAACACAGTATTTCGTGTCAGAAGATCCATGCTTGAATTTCAAACTGTAAAAACTTAAACAATTCACTCAGTGTCTTTGATACTTCATTTCCTATATCTAAAACAGAGATGATAAAAACTCTCATTTCACATACTTTGGTCAGGGTTAAAGGGGACCATAGATATGAAAATGCTTTGTAAATTGTGAATTGCAAAACACTGTCACCTAATGTTCCTATGAGCCACAGCAGACTCTCTAGTGACAAGAGAATAAAATAACGACACGTTGAGTGCCACCTGCTAAATCCATGCTAAGGAAATTTGTGTTAGGCATCTCAGGCTACCATAACATAGTGCCACAGACTGTGGTTTAACCAATAGAAATGTATTGGCTCCTGTTCTGAAGGCCAGAAGTCCAAGATATCAGTCCATCAGTGGGGTTGCTTTCTTCTGAGTCCTGCCTCCTTGGCTTATAGACATTTATAGACTCATTTTCCCTGAGTCACTTCACATCATCTTCCTTCCATGTATGTCTCTGTACCCAAATTTCCTCTTTTTATAAGAACTCCAGTCATATGAGTTAGGACCCATTCTGGTGACCTGCTTTAATGTGATTACCTCTGTGAAGATCTTATCTCCAAATAAGGTCACATTCTAAGGTCTCAGGGGTTATGACTTCAACATATGAATTTGGAGGGGGATACAATTCAAGCCATAATAACATCTTTTGCTTATTCTGTTGAAAACTGACTGAACAGACACACACTATTTCCCAGTCAATGCCTGGTTCTCCTCAGACAAAAACATTGTCCTCTACAATGGAGACCTTCCCGCTCGTTGATATCTAAGATGATAAATTATTTACCTTAGAATAAGGATACAAGTCCATGGTCTCATACTTTCTCTAAACACCAAAACACCCTCTTTTCAGAGGACTATATTCATGTAGCAAGCATGACCTCACTTTCCTGTATATTCAGCTTATAATTTGTCTCACATTGATATGAAGACACTGACATTTTTAGATTTCAAACTTGATTCTTTGTCTAGGTATTCTATTTATCAGTTATCAATCACTTCTTTACTGAGCTTACAGGTTATTCACACATTTAACATCAGATGCCTTCATTAAATTATAGAACTAAAATTATGTTGCACAAGTAAACTTTTATGTATGATATTTGTAGCATAAAATAAAAATAAAATTTTTTAAAATAAAATTATACCTTTTTTAAAAAAATATGTTTTAGTATGATGCACTATTTTGCCCTTTTAGAACATGTAAACATACCATACAGAATGGAGGTATAAATGTGTATATCTCAGAGGACCAGTTATCATAGCACTTAACATCAAAAAAGTGGAAATAGCCTATTGTACAGCAATAAAGAAATCATAAGGCAGCATAGAATGGAATACAATTGCACTCACTGAAGATCATGTTTGTGAAAAATACATAACAACATGCAGTGATACTTTTGGTGTGTTATTAAGTGAAGACAGATTACAGAAAAATAGGTGTGACTAATTTTAAGAATACATGTGCAGAAGAAGAAATACAAATGATCAACAAATAAATGAAAAGTGTTCAACATCTCTAGCAATTAAGAGAAATGCAAATCAAAACCACTGAGATTCTATCCTACTCCAGTCAGATTGGCAATTATTAAGAAAACAAGAAACAACAGGTGTTTTTCCATCATTAATACTGTTCAGATATTAATTCAACATAGTGAAACAGGTGTTGGTGAGGATGTGAAGGAAAAGATACTCTCATACATCGCTGGTGGGGCTGCAAATTTGTACAACCACTCTGGAAAGCAGTATGGAGATTCCTCAGAAAACTTGGAATGGAACCACCATTTGACCCAGCTTCCCACTCCTCGGTTTATACCCAAAGGACTTAAAACCAGCATACTACAGAGACGTGGCCACATCAATGTTTATAGTAGCTCAATTCACAATAATTAAGCTATGGAACTAACCTAGATGGCCTTCAACAGATGAATGGATTTTAAAAATGTAGTATATAGACACCATGGAATATTACTCAGCCATAAAAAGAATGACTTTATGACTTTTGTCCGTAAATGGATGGATCTAGAGACTATCATGATAAGTAAAATAAGCCAGTCCCAAAAATCCAAAGGTCAAATGTTCTCTCTGATATGCAGATGTTAACACACAACAAGGTGGGGAGGGGAAGAAGAGAAGTTTAGTGATTAGACAAAGGGGAATTGAGGGAAGGGAGTGGTATAGGAATAGGAAAGACAGTATTAGACATAGCCCTCCTATGTTCATATATGAATACACAACCAGTGAAACTCCACATCATGTACAACCATAAGAATGGGATCCCAATTAGAATAAGCTTATTCCACGTACGTATAATATGTCAAAATACACTCTTCTATCATATATATCTAAAAAGAACAAAAAATAAGAATACATGTGAATAAAAGACTATACAAGGAGGATTAACCCAGGTGTTAATGCTTATCTCTAGGTAGTGAGATTATAGACAATTATTTTCTTTGTGCTTTTCTTTACTTAATATTTTCTACAAAATGCATGTATCACTTACATAATAAAAATGACTTTTTTTTTTTTTTTTTAATAAAAACTCCCTGAAAAGGGGACATTGCCTTAGACAAAGTACCATTCAAGTCCACTGAGTTACTGTGGAAGTTTTCACAGATCTTAGGACTGGACTAAAAGGAAATGGTCATTTAGAAAAGGGGTTCAAATGAGAACAAAAATAGTCACTCAGCAATATAATGCAAACTATCATGTTGTAAAAAGGCTTAATTTCTTAAAAAAAAAAAAAGACGAAGGAAAGGCTTATTGAAGGAGGCAGTGTTGGCTGAGCTTAGGACTTGAGGAAATGGTATATTTTCGGTGAAGGTTTTAGAATGTGGAGAAGAGGGGTATTGCTGGAGTGGGAAATGGCATAAGTAAACAAAACTTACAATCAAATGCTGGGTCTGCCCCAGGGCAACAAACCCTTCAGCAGGAGAAGTTCATGGCATTTCTAAAATGATGACAGGGGATGAGGCAGGAAAGTTAAGTTGGGGGAAATCAATGACTATAAAATTTATTGTTCAAACTGGAATGCTTTTGAGTGTGAAAGAGGATGCTCTTCATAGCTACTTTGACATAACCTCGGCCTGCACCAGGAAGCCAGGACGCAGGGCCGCCAGCAACGCTGCCTCATGCTAAGACGTAAACACCAAGCTCAGATACTGGAACTTCATGCACCGAAGCCTGGAATCTTGGAGTTGAAAGGAAATGTCGATGCCCTCCAGTCTGGCCAGCCCTTCCCCTGCTGCTCCAGCTTTTCAAACAGATATCAAGCCAGTGCTTAAAAATCTCTGTGACAAAGAACTCATTGCCTTGGAACAGCTGTTAGGATACTCTTCATTGTATTGAGCTGAAATTTATGTCCCTGTGTTTCCAGTGGTCCTGCCACCTCAGAGATGGCAAGCACAATGTGAACCTCCTTTCTACGTCAGAACGAAAGCTGTAAAGACAGATGTCATGACTCTCAAATCTTATATTTTGCACAGAAGAGTCTGCCCATCCTTTCTAAGGCATTCAGGCCTCTCTTGCTCTTCACTTTGCATCTACTCATTTTTTGCCTTTGAATTAATACACTCTTGTCATCTTCATGCTACCATCCTGGTTGGGGCCACCATCTTTTCTTGGTTATGTCACCACAGTGCCTCCTAAGTGGTCTTTCTCATCAATCATCCCCCAAACACTGTCCACACTACAGCCAGAATGATCTTTGCAAAACATGAAACTGCTCATGACACACCCCTGCCACAACCTCCCGTGGTTCCCCTTCTCCTAGGGATTAATTACAGCCCCATGATTACTAATCACCACTCCAGTCTGGTCTCTCTCATCCCCTGCCTTCTGAATTGCTTTCTGCAGTTTCTCGAGCAGCCTCCTTGCCATGGCCTACTGAGGGGACCGTCACCAAACCTGCTCCTTCCACCAGCTTAATCTTGCTCATCCCTACTCAGCCTGAGTCTAAATTTAGAAATTAATTCCTGTAGAAAATTTACCTTGTACCCACTAGGTCTGGATTAAATACCCCTTCTTAGGTGTTCTATGGGGCCTAAGCTTCTCCTGGCAAAGCAAGTATAACATTAAATTAAAGTCACCTGGTTCCTGGTCTAGCCCCTCTGTTACACTGTAAACTCCATGAGATTAGGTCTTTTTGAGCTCTGCCTTCAACATCTAGCACAGTGGTTGGCGTATAATAATAATTGCTATTAAGTTAATGTGTAGCACCCAGATCTTGATAAAATTGTTCTAAAGTTGGTCTAAACAATGCAGATTAGGGGCTTGGGGTTGTGGCTCAGTGGTAGAGCGCTTGCCTAGCATGTGTGAGGCCCTGGGTTTGATCCTCAGCATCACATAAAAATAAATGAACAAAATAGAGTTATAAAAAATATATTTAAAGAAACAAAGCAGATTAGAATGGCTCTCACCTTCTGTGTTCTGTACTGTAAACAACCGTTTTTTATAAAACCAAACTTTATTTTAGAATAACTCACTGTTGACTTTATTGTCTGTTTAAACCCCTAAACCTTAACCCTTTGAAGTTATCACATCTCTAACTTTTCTTCTGTCTCTTCCTTTCTCAATCTCCCTCTCCCAGTCTTTCTCTCTCTTCCTTTCCCTCTCAAACTCACTCTCTCTCTCCTTCCCACCCACTTCTCTCACCACATACACACACACCCAATCATTTGCAACTGATTTTAAAGGCCCTTGCATAAGACATTTTATATGTGTCTCTGCACACACATACACACACACACACACACACACTGCAAAAATAAAAAGTCAAAATAGACTACAATATATTGATAACATTTGGACTCCTAATCCTCATGCCTCTTTCCTGAGCTAATATGATCCATTCACAGATATCAGTGATAAATAATCAGGAGTGAGCACAGGGCCCAGGAGCATACCAGTAAAGACGTCCATCTGCCAATGCCTCTGCTAATCAGCTCTTCTTTAACAAATGCACTCAGTTATTAATGCAGCCCATATGCACCCTTCTGATCCAAAAGAATGTCATAGGATTTGGGCCTTCCTGAAATCAAGGTTTTGAAATAATGTTTATTAAGTATAACCACGTTCTAGGTACTTTCACATAATTTATTTTACTTAAAACTCCCAACGCTCATTATCCCTTTTCTATAGACAATGAAATAATCACTCAGAGAGAAAATACTCACATAGTGATTGCCAGAGCAGGGACATGAGCCCAGGTCCCATGACTCCAAGTTCATGGTCATTAGCACTCATTACACTGGGATCCTCTCAAGAGAGAAAACATGCATAATTTGAGTTATGCTTGCTCCTAATCACCACCTACTTCCTTTTCCAAACATCTACTGAATTAATTAATCCTTTGATTAGAAATTCTTAACTGGAGATTCATAACAACTCAAGGGAATCCCAGGGTAGACTGGTAGGAACCCTTTGGAAGTTAAAGTGCTATGTTGTATAGTGTGCTCTTTTTTTTTTTTTTTTTTTTTTCTGAAAAGGGTAGCATGCATCCAAATCTCAAAAGGACCATGGTTGCAAACAGTTTAAGAACAACTTGAAGTTTAAGTCCCTGTAGAATACAATCATTATTCACTTCTCTGTCTAGAATTTCAGAATATACACAGTGTCTCTTTTTTACAAAATCAGAATGCACTTTCTCATTCCTAATCTTGCAAAGGCTCCATCACTCTCTAGAGAGTCTTAGAGATTTTACTCGCTGGTCTACTCTGAGGCCCTGGATGCCTTGTCTGAGTCAATTTAACAAGAGTCTCGTTAAGCCTTCAATGTCCCACACCAGGTTCCAGTTTGAAGATTCCTTTGCCTTCATGAAGTCATCAGAGGCAAAATTGCAAAGGCCTTTCATATAGTTCTTCTTGGCCTTGGGTAAGGTTAGGGTAGAAGCTGGAAGTAATAAAAGGAACTGGAAGTAACAGGAAGAAACCCCTAGTGGAGATGTGAATTATAGGGCAAGTTGGTAGAACCAGAGACTTGGATCATTTTCTCAAACACCCACAGAGTCTAAACCCTTCCTATTTTAAGTAAGCAGAAGAGTGTGCCTCCTGATTAATCATGGTTGATTTTTGTTCTTCGCCATATTGTAGCACAGATATTTTCAGATGCCCTTTTGTATCTCTGTCATCTAATTCTATACCTGAACATAATATTCATTCACAAGAATTACGTAAGAATTCATGAGAATTCATGAAGCATCCTAATTGAGTACTGGCAGAAAGCTCTAAAGACACTAAGACAAAAAGACTAGTTCTCTGTCCTGGAGGAGTTTATAGTCCAACAGGGGTTAGACAGATAGTTGCAATAAACAATAAGTGCTCTGGTAGCAGAAGTAGAGGAAGCTCTGGGAGAGTATGGGAGGGTTGCCTAACCCATTTTGGACGATGGGATGCAGATGTTCTGGGGAGTTTCCAAGAGAAAGTGGCTTTCAATTGAATCTTGAAAGAAAAATAAAGGTCAGGCACTGACCTAGGAGAAATACAAGGTGCAAAGTCATATTTAGGAAGCAGTTTATTATGCCTAAATTTGTATACAGTGTGCATAAAATGTGTGTAAATGTGCAAAGTAGTGCATAAGATGTGCAGAGTGATAAACTATGAGACCGACAAGGAAGTAAAAGGTGACTGTGGAGAACTTTTATACATCAATGGAATTCTCAAAAGAATAAATTAGGAATCCATTAAAGATGTTTTACAAAGGATCTGCATGATCACATTGCATTTTTAGGCAGACCATGTGACACAGCATGGAGATAAGATGGGGACATAGAGTAAGCAGGACTGGTCCCAAGTGAAATTAAGGAGAAATTTTGACTAGAATGGCCTGAATTAAAACAGAGGCAGGAGAGGAGACACAGATGTCCCTATGAACTGTATTCAGCAGGTAGAGTAGAAAAAGTTTGATGACTTTGTTGTGAATAGAAAAGAGGAAGTCACCTGGGTTGATTCTGTATGTTTGGCTTGGTCAACTGGAGATGCAAGTTGATTAGCAGAAAATAGAAGAAACCCAGGTCTGGGAGGAGGAGAGAGAAACAAGCATGTTGATTTAAACACATTCAAAGCATGTCTATGGGACACCCAAGTGGAGCTGGCGTTCCGTGCTAGTGTTTAGGAAGAAGATGAACATAAGCTACAGATTTGGGGTGACACCATATCAAGTGTCATGAGAGTGACCAAATCATGTGTCACCATATCATGAAGCCATTGGAGTGGATGAGATTATCTGGGGGCCTGCAGGACAACCAAGGGAAGAGAGTCCAGGAGGGAACTGTAGGGCACACCATGGGTACAAAGTGAGGCCTTAAGGCATTAAACAGTAACTCAAAAGGGCAGAAGGGAACTGGGATGACATGTGTGTGGTATCCCAGAATCCAGGACAGAGTCCAAAAAGTATAGAGGGAGTTGACCAACTGTTCCAAATGACACAGAGACTGGGGCAAAGCCTTTAAAATGCTCTATGGTTTGCCTTCAAAGAGCCCGTGGGTGGCCCTGACAGAGACTGGTCTTCAGAGGTGAGGGGCAGATGCCAGTGACCTGGGTGCAAAGGGGCAAATGGATAGTAAGGACCCAGAGATAGCGAATGTCACCCACTCTTTCAAGAAAGTTATGGGGAAAGAAGAGAAAACCAACTGGCAGCTGGAGGTGGCCCCAAAGGAGAAGAGCAGAAGCTCAATAAATACCTGGTGAACACAAGTGTTAGAAAACTATCCTTGGTGGAACTGGCTATGAGATAGATAAACAAATACCAGAAGCAGGGTTGCCTCTCCATCCCGCTGAGTGCTAGAGAGACTTGTTTTCATTCCCTTTATCAGTGAGCAATGGCTCCGTATTTAACCTGTTAAAATGAAACTAGAGTGTGGAAGCCCAGCAATCCTCTTTGACCCTCCGCTCCACACCTGAAGACTGGGGCCCCCACCAATGCTCCCCACCTGCTCTGTTTGCCCTTGGAGATTTCCAAGTCCAGATCAAAAGCACCCATAATCAGTTGAGACCCCAGGCTCCCTCTATTCTTAGCCAAAGCGAGCCACATCCATTTGAAAAGCTTGTTCAAATAGGAAAGTACAAAAGGCCAGAGACTGGCTGCCCCGGATCTGTGCGGTCAATCAACATCTTTTCTTTGTGGAGCCTGCGAGGGGATCGGTGGTGGGGAAGGGGCTCCCTCCATCACGAAGATGATTCTATTTCTTTGGGACAAGTGTAGGAGACCAGAGAACGTTACTGAAATAGATGTCTTTAAAAATCCCCATCCTTCTTGCCAAGCCCTTGCCTAGCAGGTAATAAAGAAGGAGCCTAGCGGTCTCGCTGCCCGAGGCGGGCAAACTCAGTCCCCACTGAGGCTGGTAATGGCCAAAGGGGCTCACCCTGTTGCCATGGGCTGGAGCGGTGGTGAGCCGACGTCCCCAGCCCCTCTGCAAGTCCTACCGGCTCGTTTTCCAGAAACAAGATACGTATTTACAAATCCAAACATTCTCTGGCAAAGACAACTCGAAATTAGTTAAGCTCCGCGTTTGCGCGCCTGGAAATCTCTCCAGCTGAGAGCAAGGGAACGCAGACCAACAGAGACCGTTTTCCGGCAAATCCGGAGGCCCTTTGCAAGGTTTTTCGGCTTGACAGAACAGCCGCTTTGACCCGGGAGCCCAAGCAATGGAGGACGTTCAGAGAAAAGCGCCTACCGTACCCGATCGGCGTGGCGGGCCATGCTGCGGGCGTCGGTGCCTGCTCCAGGCCCGGGCGCTGGGACGCGGCCTCGGCTGGGGCCGGGGACCTGGGAGCGGTGCCCAGGACGGCTGCTCCGGACTGCTCTTGTTTGCGCTGGGCCGTTTGCTTTTGGGATTTCTCCAATGCAGATGTAGTCAGGGGGCCGCTATCCCGGGGGACAGTGATTCCATTGGAAGCTGGCCTTTGACAAGACACACACATGACCTTTGACTAAAATGGCTTTGGGGAAGGAAAGTGTCCGGAGGCTGAAGACGGGGCGTCCGGCACAGCCATTCCGTTCCCACCCCCAACAGTGCCTAGTTAATTTTTCATCTTTCAAGGAGAGTCTCTGAGGTTTGGTTTGCCATCTCCTTTATTCTGCCTGGTTCATTCCCTGTTTCCATAGGATTTTGCTGCAGAAGTTTCCTACCGCGTTGTTGATGTGTTCCCCGAACTAGCATTTCCAGGTTAAGCAGGGCCAAGGGGACACTGTGTAAGTTCCTCTAACACTCTCAGGAATACTACCACCATTCTTTTCCCTAAACATGCTACAGCTTACAGAGAGTTTTCCGCAGTCATGCCGTCATCTGGCCTCCCAAAGGATGCCTGGGGAACTCTCCTATTACTATTTTACACATAAGGAAATAGAAGGTGGAAAAAAAATATGTGCCCAATCCCCCAAGCAGAAGGCGAAATCTAGGTCCTCCTGTTTCCTTGTCCACCCCACATTGACTATGATATCCACCTCCCCGCTGGGTGAACGCCCTGACTTAATCATACTGCAATTCACAAAAGATAATTAACTTTTCATTATGAAATTATTAGAAATTATTTTTACTATAATAGTTGTTTTGGTCATTGATATTTTTGAATACTTTGAATTTATTGACCTTATTATTATTATTAGTAGTAGTAGTAGTATCTGCATTCTTCTCTTTGCCAGCTGCTGCAGGTATGTTGCAGGAACCAGTCTGGATCCTCAGAGGTCCAAGTCAAGGGTTCATAAGGTGACTACCAAAGTCTGTCACTAAACCCTATCACACCTTTTTCTGGTCCTTCCAGACTTCCAGATGGTGAAACACTAAACCAAAGAGGAAGGAACTGTGGAGCTGTGAAAGGAGCGCTAGACAAACAGCTGGCATCACAGAACTTCAGGAGAACTTGAGAAGAGCTATGGTGGAGGCCTGTAGAGATGAAAGGCCCCAGAGCCCCCCGCCTTTTTTTCCAGCTTACAGAAGGCCATACTCACTCTCAGTTTTGAAGGGCTTGAAGGAGTCAGCCAGGAGAAGAGGAGGAAGGACATTACCAGTCCAGACAACACCATGCACGAAAGCTGTTGTAGTGCACCCAGCAAACTGAAAACAGTCAGGGCTGGCAGGAGCCGCAGGTGTGAGAGCCTGCCTCCAGAGACGACAGTGTGGGTTTGGACTATGACCTCCCTCATGTGTCACTGGAGGAAATCTGGACTTCATCCTGTAGTGACCAAGCCCTGAGTTATCAGCTCACAAGAAAAGGATGCAGAGGTCACATGGTATTCTACAACATGAGAAAAATATACATCAATAGAGCTTGGTGGTTATGGGTATTAGCTTCATCAGACAGATTCGGTTTCTTCTTCCTAGCTACAAAACGTGAGCCATATATTTAGCCTCACTAAGTCTCAGTTTTCTCACCAGTATAATGGGGACTGTGATGTATGCTGTGAAGATTAAATGAAATTAAGACCCGTGGTTGTTCTTTGGGGATAGCTGTGCTCAATAAAATGTAGCTATTATGCTTTAAAGTGCTTTCATGTGTGTCATGTGGGCAATGCCCGCCGTGGAGTAACAGGGAACTCCCTTTTCTTTCATTTTTCTCGCTCTCTTCTTCCCACCATATTTTCGGCTCCTGACTCATTAGAAGTTGGTCCCTTCCTCTTCTCTTCCTCTTTATCTTTGAATTCCTTCTTGACATTACTTTCTTTTTGTCCCAGGCTAGACTTAATGTCAGTTTAAGTCCATCCCTCCTTCCATCTCCGTTTGTTCGCTTCCTTGTCCTACCACTGCCACTTCTATCTGCCACCCAGGATGCTATCTGTGAGAGCAGGACTTCATTATATCCTGTCCCCTGGCACTGCTGTGGCTGTGTGGTCTGCCTCTGCCCTGGGCCCTCAATACCTCTGTGATCCCTGCCTCCCAGGGATCCTTGCAGCCAGGGTCTCTTTGATTATGCAGAGCCACTCCCACCACGCTGCGGCACCCTGAGCCACGCCCCCAGGCTTCCCTTCAGCAAACAACCCCTCCCCCAAACAAGAACACAAGAGGAGGGGAGGGAAAAGGGAAGTACTGGAGACTCAAGTGGAGTAAATCATATTCCAGGCTCCTACAACTGTGTCAAGATGAACCCCAATATTACATATAATTGTAATGCACTTATAAAAATATCAAAAAAGAAGGAGAACACAGTAGCTACCAGGAGGGATTTCCATTTCCTTTTTCTGTCAGAGCGACAAACCTCTGTTCTTAACTCCTCCTCTCCCACATTGGAAGTGCTTCTCCTTCTTGTGTGCTCTGGATTTCCTCTCTGGAACATTCTTTCTTCAAACCCTCTCTTTCATTTTCTTCTCTACTAATTTCATTAGTTCATTTATTCAATATACATTTATAAAACAAATTATATGCCACTTGGCACCCTTGGTTCTGGTTATACAAGGGTAAATAAAATACCACCGCATAGAAACACATTCATCATGTGCCTCCCACAATAATGAACTGCATTTTTCTTAATGCGGTCTAAATATGTGCCTGCCCCTTGCAAAGATAACAACACCACCACACACTCCCACTGCCAAGAACATTCTTATGAACTTCCAAGGCCAGTTCCTGTTCAAACTTCAGGTCTTAACTTACTGTCACTTCCTTAAATAGACTTTGCCTAGCCAGCCACGTAAGGGAGCTTCATGATGGTCTGTTAACCTTCATTGTTTCCTTTGTATCATTTATCCCAGATCAAAATGAGAGAGAGACTTCTCAGTCCACTTCCTTGCTTAAATTCTGTTGCTTCTACTAGTTGGAAGTTTCATGAGGCGTGGAACTCTTATCTTACTCGGGCCTGTGTCTCCAGTATTCTGGTATGCCTAAAAAGTTCTCTAAGAACATATGCTGATTGTGTTCTCCCAAACACCAGGACCACTTTGGCCTATTTTTTCCCTCTTTTTAAAAAAATTTTCTCTAAGTCCATCATAAAACCTACCGATTTTTTTACATTGACAGCAATTTGAATCTCCAAAGGAGTTTAAAAAGTCCTGATGCCCAAAGTACACTGAGACCAGTTGTCTCTGGATAGGATCTAGGTAATTCCAAAAGCCAAGCTTTAGCAGGACTGACAGCCTCCGCATGATACTGGTGATGTCAATGAAGGAATGAATGGATGGATAAATAACTCAAAGAACAGAGTAATTAGTGCCTGCTTATCTTGCAAACTCCAATGTGCCCTGCCTTCTCCTTTCTCTAAGCTTTCACCTGCTATTATCTCTCCCCAAAACAACCACATCGCATCTTGGCTATCTAAGGGGTTTCCTGCTGGACTCCCCAGTAAACTCTGGGCTTAACAAAACCTCCTCTGCCAGGCTCTGGCCTCTTCTCTGCTTGCACACTTCATGTTGTGAGAGCATCCTGGCTGCTTTGTACTGCTGTGTCATGTTTGTCTTGACCCGGAGCTCTCTTCTCACTGTATCCCATGTGTAGCAACTGCTTAGCCAGGAAGGGCATTCCATAGTTACTGTGGAATTAATTAATAAGTTAATGGAAGAATGAATAAATTTTTGAAGAGATGCCCTGCTTTTATTTTTGAGTTTTTTTTTTTTTTTGGTTTGTTTTAATAGCTTTATTGAGATATAGTCACATGACATATAACTTACTAATTGAAAATTGTATAACTCAATGTTTTTAGTAGATCCAAAGAGCTATGTAACCATCAATCGATTTTCAAACATTTCATCAGTCCAAAAAAGAAACCCCATACCCATTAACTGTACACTCCCCAGCCTCCCATCCCTACATAATCATCAATAGAGAATTATGTCTTTATAGATTTGCCTATTGTGGTTATTTCCTACCAATGGAATACCTGATCTTTTGTGATTGGCATCAACTGCCACATGTAAAGATTCATTTGGCCATGAACATTCATTTCATACGGAGTGTATGTGACAGAACACAGCTTCTGCTAGAGATATAGAAGGAAAAATCAAGGCAGTATTTCTTAGACAGTGTTATTACATAGAAGCCTGCTGAATTACCCAAATTCCTGAGCTCCAAGGTGAGAGAGAGGATACAGGGGAAAGAGGAGAAAGAAACTTAGCTACACCTGTCACCAAAGAAAAGCAGAAAAGAGGATATGGATGCCAGCATGGTTCCGCTCTGCCTCACCAGCCCTCACCTCCAGCCAGAGTCTTTTGGGCAGGATCTCCTGTATCATCGGGACCCCACACTGAGGGCAAACTTCCTGGGTCTAGCTTTGCCACACATCAGCTGTAACTCTTCATGTCCTGTGTCCTCAAACCTAAGAAGGGGATGAGAATCATTCCTACCTCAGGCACAGCATCATAGAATTGTCGCAAGGATTACATTAGGGGATGCACAGCAGGGCACCTGGGATGTTGTAAATGCTCCAAGCATGTTTATATTTCTTCTTGTTGTTGCTTGACTACAACTATTTGTAATTGACCTTCTAAGTAAAATTTAATAGAAAAAAAAGGAATTCTGGTCCTTTAAAAAAAAAAAAATTGCAAACCAGTATCTTAAGAAAACTTCACACACCATACAGCTATCCACAGCTGGATGGTTAGTGATTATCCTTTCCTTTCTATTAACAATTACTCTTTGTCTTCAGTTAAATCTTCTAAATAGTCAGCTGATTTAGCTGAAGCCAGAGAGTAATTGTTAATAGAAAAGGAGAGGAGAGTTGGGTTAGATCCATTCTCTGTAGAGTTGATGGAAAGAACCTAGTTCCCTCCACCAACTACTCATGAGCACCACTAGCAGGCAGAATATGTCAGCTTCATGATCCTTGTGGTGTCCTTTCACCTGATCTCCTCTCCTACAATTTCTTTCCTTTCCTTTTACTATTCTGAGGTGCCAGACCTGCATATGACACTTTCTGCTGAGCCTTCCTGGGTGTCTCTTAAAGACAACTAAAATCAGCACTTGAGTAGCTAGCCCTCAGTAGGCAATCCAGCGCTTGGACAGGACCATCTGTCTGCACTGGGGCCTGAGGTCAGAGGATATGCTGATTTTGCCACCAACTTGTCAGACAATTATCCTGCAAGCCCCAGCAGAGCTGCCCTTGCAAGTAAGCATCAAGTGTCTATCTTGAGTTAGGGAAGGCAATCCTGGACCTTCTTCTGGCTTCCATGGCTTTGAGGGATCTTTTCTGCACACCTGGCAAACCTTTGTTCAGTTTCAGCTCTGCTGTTCCTCTTGCCTTTCTCTCCTGTGTGATTCCCCAGCTAGGACAGCACTGAGTACAGTATTAGTTACTGTCTCTGCTGCTGCACTGTGAATGACCATACCATAAGGACCCTTTCATTTACCTTGGTGTCTCCCATTCTATCCCTAGGACAATACATGCTCACTCTTCTATCTGACGCACATCCATGGAGAACCTTGTGTGTGCCGACACTTCAGGATGCAAATGTCTCATAGAAACATGGTGTTTCAATTCTGAAATGAATTCTGAGAGGAGGAAATGAGGTCCAAGAAGGGAATTTCTTGTTAGGTGTCCCAAAGAATGAGTAGGGAAAACTCGACTGATAAACCTTGTACTTTTATGATAAGAATTTCTCTTTTGGGGACGAATGATATCGCTAATAAGTGGATGATGACACATAATGGGGGGTGGGAGGGATTAGTGTTAGGGTTAGAGTTAGGGTTAGGGAGGGGGGCAAGAATGGAGGAAGGAAGGACTGTATAGAGGGAAAAGAGGGGTGAGAGGGGTGGGGGGAAGGGAAAAAATAACAGAATGAATCAAACATTACCCTATGTAAATTTATGATTACACAAATGGTATGCCTTTACGCCATGTACAAACAGAGAAACAACATGTATCCCATTTGTTTACAATTAAAAAAAAAAAAAAAGAATTTCTCCTTTGGTTAAAATAAGAGATTGAGGGCTGGGGCTGTAACTCAGTGGTAGAGCACTTGCGTCACATGTGTGAGGCACTTGGTTTGATCCTCAACACCACATAAAAATAAAGATAGATTTTTTAAAAATAAGAGATTATTGAAACACCACTAGAAAACTCGAGACAATCTAAATGCTTATTTTGTCCATTACTACTTTTCCCTGCTCAAGGGCTAGCCTAAACTGGAGGTTAAAGATATTCACACACAGACCAATGCAAATTTACAATGTGACTAATTCCACTATTGTCTTACTCTCTGCATTTCTTGCACCCCCACCCTACTGGCTCATGTCTCACCCTGGCCAGGCCAGGCCAGGCCTGTGAAAATTTAACCTGGTAGGGTTGCACAACCTCGAGAGTCCGAATTGCTTTTTTGGGGTAATGAATGAGATTCTTCAATAGCCTTGTGAAAATGTTTCTAATAGGAGGAAAAATAGAACAAAATGCCACAATCTGTTCCTCATCAGGCTCGGGTGAGTTATTATACAACTCAAGGAGGCTGGGACACTCATCTAAGCCAACCTGGGGACTCATCTTGTTCTGTGTCCTTCTTCTCTGTGGAATTTCTATTGTTAAGGATCTACTTCCTTTTGGAGATGATGGATGTATTTGCTAACTTGATTGTCAGATGGTTTCCTAGTTTGCATATGTTCAAACATAACAAATTGTGTACATTGTGTGTGGTGTTTTTGTTTTTTGTTTTTGTATATTGATTATAACTCAGTAAAGCTTTTATAAAAAAATAAAAACCTATTTCCTCACTGAGATCATGGTCCATCAAATGCAGTGTTGTGTCTTACATCAAGGCAAACTTTTGGTGAGAAAGTACAAGACTAATTCCTGCCCTGTTCCTTGAAGTCTTCTGCTGAATCTCCTTTAACTAGTCGTGATGGTGCTAACGCCAATAAATGTCACTACTTTAGTTCAGACCACCATTTTCTTTCCCCTGGACCGCTGAACATGTCTCCTAACTATCCTTTACTCCAAATTGAAGTTGTCTAGGAAACTTTCCATTCTGCGGTCCGAAATATCTAAAATTCTAATCTGACCACCTAATTCCTCTGCTTAATGCCCTGTAGGATTTCCCATTGTCTTGAGGATAAAGCACCAACTCCTTCATACAAGTTAGCAGTCACCTGGTCAAAGTTGCTATGTACAGATAAGGGCCTCTAGCTAAGAGTAGAGTGAGGTTGGAAACCAGTCCATGTTCCACATGCCATGCCATGAGTCCAGGCCTAAGACCCAGTGAGGGCTAGAGGTGCCTATTGAAAGTTCTGTCCAACCATCCCTGGCTTCTATCCTAATTTCAGCATCACAATTCCACTCTATTAGCCCCATAGAACTCCACTTTCTCTTCCCTCTGACCCTCTGTCCACATTCCCCCTCTGCTTGAACTTCTTTCCCCCCTTTTTCCTAGGTAAGTCACATTCTTCTTCCTGCTCTCCACTTAAGCATCTCCTTCCCTGAGCCTCTTGGACTGGGTTAGGTACCCCTCGAAGTACGTTCCCAAAGCACGGTGTGTTTTTCATAATAGAGTGCTCATCCTAGAGTCTTATAATTGCCTAATCCGTCTCCCCTTGAAAGCAGGACTGCCCTAAGTTACTTTGTAATCTCTTTGTCTAGATATTCAATAGATACCTACTGATCAAAGAAGCAAATGGATGGATACATAAATATGTTAAGAACTTGGAACTCATGTTTCTTATTACCTACTCCCTGTTTTTATCTTATGTGGTTTTTTATCTGCCTTCACAGAATGCACTTGAAGAGGTAAAGTTCTAGGAATTGGTAATTTATCTTAGTTCTTCCAAAACCACAGTCTTTTAGATTTTATAGACTAAAAATGCCAGATTTCTTTCCTTTGAGTCCTGATGTTCCCAAATGAAAAGATGCTGGTTTCTCTCAGGTGTCTTCACTCACAGTGGGAGGCCATGGCTGTCTTGGTGAGTTTAGTATTCAGCCTATGGTAAATGAGTCCATTTAGAATGTTAAAAAGGGAGTGACAAGTTCGTATGTAACTGTGTTTTGTGTCGTCTCTCTGGTACAATAAGGAATAGGAGAACCTGGGGCCAGAGAAATCAGAGAGAAAGCCAATGGTCCAGGAAAGAAATGATGAAAGCCTGGAGCAAAGAAGGGATTATGGCAGGGAAGATGGAGATGCAGAAACAAGAGACATCTAGGAGGTCAAAATACCTTGGATTTGATTAAACATGGATGCAAATTACCAAAGGGAGGAAAATCAGGGATGATTCCAGAGTTTCTAGTTTTAGCAACTGGGTCCCTGGTGGTACTATCATCTGAGCTCGACTGTGGAAGAGGCAGTAGGTTTGCTTTAAGATGTATTCAGCATGAGAAATAAAGGTATTCAACACATCTGTTAACCCAGCTTCCACATGCCTTATACACAGAAGGTGCTCAAAATGTTTTTTTGAGTTGAAAGTACAGTACATCCTACTTGCAGGATTTTTCAACATCTCCAATTTACACTGTCAGTGGTGTATCTTTTGTAAAATGAAGGACCCATCCAACCATACTGCTCTAATATAATATTTATCCATATGACAAGCTAAGAAATTTCAACCCCCTGGAAAGTATGACTAAGAAATTTTACAGCAATAATAATTTTCACCAAGTGGTTGAAGGAATCGGGAAAAGGAATAGTTATTATAACAACCACAAATTGGTTCAGACCTACATTTGGCTTCCAATTTCACTACAAATTTCAGAGAAGCCATAAAAGATTCAAGTGAAATCTGGTTGGTTGATTAGAAACATGTGAAGGAACCCCAAACAGGCACGTGTTTCACATTCCCACTCCCAAGTTCGCCAAGAATTAATCATCATCTGCCCTGTGATATTCCAGAAAACAGAATCACCCCAGCTGGCCCTTGGAAGGATAGGGCCTGGGTCAGCAGAATGCCTAACAAATCCAGGATGTCCACAGGCAGGAAGTTAACACATGCCATGCAGAATGAAGGTGCCACACTCAACTTGCTCATTGTCCCTTCCCAACTGTTAACATGGCCCTGCATGCCCCACTCTAGGCCTCCTCCATACTCACCTCTGTATCAGAAGAGAAGAGGAAGTTTTGGGGAGTAGCCTCTCCTATGAAAGCACTGTTGCTTCATCCTGAACCTCCCTCCCTCCTTCTCCAGAACACAAATTCCAGAACAGAACAGGCACAGACTTTGGAGCCAGAAAATCCCAAACTTGAAATCAAACTCCATTACTTTGAAGAATTCACTTAACCCCTTTGAGCCTGAGTTTTCCTCACTCATCAACAAGGGAAGGCCTACTTTGAAAGGGTATTATGAAGACTGAATGCGACAAGTGATGTGCAATACGTACATGTGTATGGTGTTAGCAAAAGCATTGGGAGCTTTTTGCCCCCTTACTTCTGATGAAGTGTTCTGAGCAAGCTGGAGCACAACAGTTCTGAGCACAACTGTCACAAACACAGGATCCCCTCAAGGAAACACCCAGGGAATGTTCACAGCAAGTGGAGACTTGATCAGGGTTCACTATAGTTGCATCTTATCCTCATTGGACTAAGACTGAGCAAGAGGACAACAAATCCAGCCTGTCTCCCATTATAGTGCTATGAGAGCAAGGAGGTAGAAAAGTCTGGACTAGTCAGGTCAGACCTCATAGATGAGGCCGCATTCAAATTGGGTCTCAATGGATGAGTAACATAATCTGGGAGGGAATAAGGGACATTTCACACATAAGGGATGGATAAATAAAGACATTGAGACCATGGTGTGCTCAAGAAACTGGTTATATATGACTAGAGGTGAGGTGAGAAGGAGAGATGCAGGGAGGCAAGGTTACTAGACTACTTTACCAAGAGCTGAGGAAGAGATTCTTAATGCTATAAATAATGCAAGCTCATTAAAGAGATTTGAGAATTTCTTCTTTGGATGTTATTGTATTTTTTCCGGCAATAACTGCATTATGAGAATCATAGAGAGTTGGTAAAAAATATTCGAACAGTATAAATGACATAATAATTTTTAAAATCTCTTTTTTCCAGACCATGAGTCTACTGCTCAGAAATAACTAGTGTCGAATCTTTATTCTCTTCTTCCAGAAATGTCCATGTCTAAATGTTCTTGTAAGACTTTCGGTGAATAAGTATCTCCTTTACTGCACTCACTTCTTTTTCCCTTTACAATGTCTAATGAAATCTTTCCATTTCAGCATATATAATTTTACCTCATTATTTTAAATAGCTGGATGGCATTTCACACATTAGATTGTTGCATCATCTTGTGTTTTACTAGTCCCTGGTGACAGATTTTTAGGCTGTTCCCAATTGTTTATTATTATAACTTGGCAAGTATCTGAGAGTATCCCTGTAGGAAAAACTCCTCAGCACAGAATTGCTGGAAGAAAGGGTATGTGCTTTTAAAATCTGAGAGCTATTTTCAACTTTCCCATTTAAAAAGTACCTATTTATACTCCACTCTCTAGAGGATGACTATATTTGTTTCCACATACCCTTTATATCATTCTGCTATCAAACTTTTAAATCTTAGCCAATCTGATAAGTGAACATTATTTCCTTGTTTAAACTTGCATCTCTTTAACTGAATAAAGATGAACAAGTACTCATCTGTTTACCAATCATTTGTACTTTTTTTTTCTTTTAGAGCAGCTTTTTTAATGTCCATTGCCAATTTTTCTATTTGTTTGTGCTTTTTACTGATTTATAAGAGCTCTTTATATATTTAGAAAATGGGCAAATTGACCACTATTTTGTTTATGGCTTCTGAGTTCTATCCAATACCTAGAAAAGTCTCTACCACTCAATATTATTTTAAAATTCACTCAAGTTTTCCTTCACATTTTTATTACTTCCTATTTCATGTTTATGATTTGACATATTGAGAATTTGTTTTGCTGTAGGGTATGTGATACATGCTTTATTTTATGTTTTATATGTTTTCTTTTAAAAGATCTTTTTATTCCCAGGTAAATTTATTAACATTTCCTCTGTTTTGATGCCTGGTCTGCCTTTATCTTCCCAGACATAGCTGCATTTCTTTCCCCTTTTATAGAGAACTGTTTGATGGAAGAATTAGGAGATCTACCTGAGACATAATGGAGTCGCATACATCACAAGTGCTGTGTGTGTGTGTGTGTGTGTGTGTGTGTGTATGCCCTATGTTAATCAGTTGACTCTACATGACTCCACACACCCTCTGACAGGACATGTGATCATGTTGAGAATTCCTGTAAGGAGGGCATGCTTGCAGATTTCTCTTTGGGCTCCATTTCCCCTGGTGTGCCACAGTGTGAAATGATGTGGATGTTCACCTCATCCATTATTATTTGGGACACAATTAGCTCCTGTGATCTTCTGCCTCCTTTTGGAATTCTATATGGAAAAGTGGACTTACTGTCAATGTTCTTCCCTGATTAGAACCAAATTTTACTGTCTAGTAAATACTCTTCAGAGTTTGGGGATGGTAGGCATTTCCATTCCTTCTTTCTCCCTTTCTTTCTTTCTCCCTTTCTTTCTTTCTCCCTTTCTTTCTTTCTTTCTTTCTTTCTTTCTTTCTTTCTTTCTTTTTTTTTCTTTTTCATTTCTCCATTTCTTTCTTTCTGTTTTAGAAGATAGAATTGAAGTAGAAATGGCTTTACTCTCTGTTTTCAACCACAATTTCTCCATTTCAGATAAACAGGGGAAACTATATTGATTGTGATTTTGACAGAAGAACTGGAAGAAAAAAAAAAAAGAATGAGATGGAAAAATAAATAGGAAGCTGGTGTGGACATCAAAAATAGAACAGAGGTGAAGCAAACCTAGTGGAATAATAATGGGGAGGAAGAAAAGTCTGTAGGTCAAACTGACAGAACTTTGTAGATCACTTAAAAAGATTAGTTCAAGAGAAAAAAAAGAGGTAATTTGCTAGACAGTCATAAATTAATTGAGGCAAGAAATAAAGCAGAGGGAAAAAGTTAACTTTAATATGTTTTGGTGCCTGGAATATTCAGAGGATGGTATCAAGTGGACTGTTATAAATATTGAACTGAGATTCAGGAAAGAGCCAGGGCAATGGGTATGAATTTAAAAGTCACTATTAGATTGAAAGTTGTGGTGGCTGGACCAATGACATAGATTAATTACCAAGACAGCAGTATAAAGAAGGGAGTGAAGACAGAACCTAAAGAATGCCAGTCTATAAAGGGCTGGAGGGAGGGATGAAACTGTAAAGATGGGAAGGAAACATTGAGACCATGACGTCGTGAAAAAATAACATGAGAGGGAGGAGCAAGGAAGGACTTATAGTTGGTGAGGTCAATGTCAATAAAACAAGCACTGAATGTTGTCCTCTGAATTTGGCAATTGACCAGACAACTTTGGGAAAAAGGAAGAAGCGTGGAGGGGAAGATGACAAACTAATGATCTAATACATGCCAGGCAACACACTGGTGTTGGCCTGTTATTCCACTTAGTCTTCATAAAAATCCCCAGAAGAGGAAAGAGGGGCTACCAGTCATTAATTAATCCTCTTAGGATCATCCAGATGCTCAGGGAAGCAGCTGAATTTATACACAAGCCTGCCCCATTTTCAAAGGATTATCTTGTTTCCACTAAGTTATCTTTCAAGTAAGATTATATTAAATTAACTAATGTCTCAAAAATGTAGTATATTTTCATATCACAGTTTCCTAAGTGACTCCTATTAGAAAAATTTTGCTTGCTTGCTTTTACAAATTCTGACATAATCACCAGGGCAATCACTAGGACTAGAGGCATAATGTGGGCTAATCCACCTTCCTCCTGGAAATCAGCCAGTTTTCATTCCTGGAAATGAAGTGCACAATAGATGGTAACTAAATCAATGGTGTCACAAAATTAGTGGCAAAAGGACAACAATCACCAATGTAAATCTCCTGTTTTCCCTGACTCTTTTTTTTTTTTTTTTTTGTACCAGGGATTGAACCTAGGGGCATTTAACCACTGAGCCACATCCCCTGCCATTTTCACTTTTTATTTTGATACAGGTTCTCACTACGTGGCTTAGGACCTCACTAAGTTACTGAGGCTGGCTTTGAACTTGCGATTCTCCTGAGTTAGCTTCCAGAGTCACTGGGATTACAAGCATGCTCTACCCCTCCTAGTTCCCTGCATGTTCTTTAATAGAAAAATTTCCCTACTGAATTGCTTGTTCATCTCCAAAGATGTTGGAGATAGATGTATATACAAACTTTCTTGACCTGAGAAATGACACTATGATCACTCTCTGAAGGTATTTTGTCATCTCTTGGATTCCTTTTCCACATTTCTGTCTCTGCCACAAGACATCAGGAATCTTCTTTGCTCAATGCAGTGTCCACTACAAAGGAGGGTTTTCAACAAATGTTTGTTCTACTGAGCTGTTTCGCCTCCTTCCCCAGGCTGAAGACAGTGCAGGTGGTTCTCTAACCAACTTCCCTTCTGAGAAATATGGAGAGAAAGAGAGAGAGAGAGAGAGAGAGAGAGAGAGAGAGAGAGAGAGAGAGAGAGAGAGAGAAAGAAGAAGAAGAAGAAGAAGAAGCAGGAGGAGGAGGAGGAGAGGGGAGAAGGAGAGGGAGGGACAGGCTAAAACACATTGACAGCAGGGTACACGATTAGTCTCAACTTCATTACTCAATTGTTTCAAAACCCATCAACTGATGATATTGGTTGAAGGCAGTACCAATAATTTTAGTTTTCCTGAATGGGGGGAAAGATAAGTTTTATGAACAAGTTTATAATGGGAAGATATTAAAGATTCTAGAATTCCTCCTTGTTATTTCTATCCAGATAACCTCACCCCCATACACAGAGAATCCTATGAGAAATGAGATTTTTAATGGGGCCATAGGACCAGGATTTGTATACTGCCTATAGAATATTCACAGTAATTGATTCCCAAATCAACTTAACTAAAAGGAAAGAAAAACTCCTTGACTTTGCACTGTAGTGACTGCAGCTTATAAGGTATGAAACCTCTAACTAATTGGATAGTACTTCTTTTAGTGGACATGTTTTGGGGTACACATTTATTCAACAGGGAAATTGAGAACAAAATTAACAATGCACTCATCATTTATTGAATACTGTATACTTTCCAGGAACTGTGGCTTAATTCTTTAACCCTATATGTCTTTACCTTAACCAAAGTCACACACATGAAGTCACTGGCAAAACCAGGGTACAACCAGATCTGTTTATTATAAAATCTATAATCTTATTTATAAGACTAAAGACCCTCCTTTTAATTAAAGAAATAATCTAATAACAACTGAACCCTTGATATGTAGATGGCCCTATTACTTCCCAGAAAAAAGAGACATTTCCCAGCCTTTGTTGCAGCTAGTTAAGGCCATGACTACGTTTTGACTAATGTTATAGAAGCAATTATATACACAATTTCTGAAAATTATTCTAAAGGAAGGAAGCACATCAGTCTTCATCACATCTTTCTTCCCACTGGCTAGAGTTTATATGTAACTGCGATAGTTCCTATGGTCATTTTGGTATAGAAACTATTTTAGTTCATTCTCTGTTGCTATAAAAGCATACCTGAGTCCGGGTAATATGCTTTTTTAAAAAAAGAAATTTATTTTTCAGAGTTCTGGAGTTCAGGAAACCTAATCTACCAAGATACAAGCATCTCTTGAGGGTCTTCTTACTGTGTCATAACGTGGTGAAGGGTATCACATGAGGGGAGTTCAAGAATGATCATTTCAGGTCCTTCTTCTTTTCATATGAAATCGCTAATCTGATCATGGGGCCCCACCCTCAAGACATCATCTAACTCTAATTACCTCCCAAAGGTAATTAATTTCCAAATACTCAACATATTAATTTGGGGATTAAGTTTCCAACACACGGAGTTTTGAGAGACACATCCAAACCATAGCAGAAGCAATAGGGAAAAAAGTGTCTGGGCCCCATGCACCATAGAGTACTGGCTACCACCTACAGACATCTTGGACATGGGGACATCATTCCTACTTGTTCAAGTAACTCTGTTTATTTCTTGTTCCCCATGGTTGGATCTAATTCTAGCCCATACAGGTGTCTTATGATATCTGATGTATAATGATATATTAATGTTGAATGTGAGTTTACAACATTAATAAGCTATTTTTGGAAGTACTAAGTCCTGAAGATAAAAATGACTAAGATATAGGCTTTCTTCAATGAGATTTTAATTTAGAATAGGAGAGGAGGTAAACCAATGAGACCACAATAAAGGGAATACCTGGTATGTGAGTAGACTATTTCTACACAGCATTTATTTTTAGGTATGTTTTGAAATGTTTTATATCTGGTTTCCCTTATGGACAAGGGAGAGAGCACAGTATGAGTCTTAATTTGGAGGGGGATGTTTGTTTTTTACACTTGCCTACCAGCAACTACTCAATAGTTGACCAACTGATAAATATGTCATTTAAATGATTCATTGCACTTCAGAGAAACTGCAACCATGGCTTGTTTCTTGATGAAATTTCTAATTTCTGTCTCATCTTCCTTCCAAGAAAAAGAACTCCAAACTCTATACTCCCTTCCCTTCTAAGACAAAGAACACAAGGTCCAGAGTCCCTTCTACTAGTTTTGCACTCAGTCTCGATTCAGAATATCCTTGGAGAAATCCTGGGGGAAGGGTCTCAGGCACCTGGTGAATAAGATGCAGGTTTCAGTTTCTGGCCTTCCTGGTCCTCAAGTCCTTAATAACAGTTAATGACCTAATGAATTATGAGGGTTGGACTTGATGACCTTCGAGGTCTCATGTAGCACAAATACTCTGTGACTACATGGCTGGAACAAGCCCAAAACGGATTTAGGGAAACTTGGGTGAGTGCTATGGACTGAATGTATCCTCCCAGATTCATATGTTTGAAACCTTGTTCCAGTGTTACGGTATTTGGAGATGGGCCTTTGGGAAGAATTAGGTCATGAAGTTGGGCTCCTCATGATGAGATAAGTGCCCTTATGAGAAGAGATTAGAGAAGAGGAGAGGGCTTGTTCCCTTCCCCCCATCTCTCTCTCTCTTTCTTTTTGCCATGTGAAGACATACCAAGAAGATGTCCATTTGCAAAACCAGAAAGGATGTCTTCACCAGAATTCCACCATGTTGGCACCCCAAACTCAGATTTCCTATTTTCAGAACTTTAAGAAAGAAATTTCTGTTAAGTCCCCCAATTTATGGTATTTTTGTTATAACAGAATTAATTAAGTTAGGTCAAATCTGGTTCTTCCACTAATGCACATGATGATTTTGAAAGAGGTATGCAAGTCTGCTAACCCATAAGATGAGGCAGGTGAACAAGATGCCTTTTACTATGAGAGTTCACTTATTCTATGAATACCTTATGAAAAATTATTCTTTCCTGATAGAATAAAAATCAAGGTAGTATTTTAAAGTATATGGGTTGTAGCATTTAAAATAACTCTAATCTAGTATTCCACACATAAACCAAAGATTACTTTTTAATTACTGCCCTGTGATAATAGCAAAATTGGAAGAGAAAATGGAATTTTGCATTATCTTTCATCATTTCACATGGGCTCATACAGATCACAGCCGAGGTCAGAAATGAAAATGCCTCTATGGGGAAAGAAGTATCTTGAAAAGGCATGTAGGTCCATGTGGATGACCATGACCAACAATCTTAATATCCTGTCATTCCCCTTGATCCCAAATCACAGTTTCCTCTTATCTAGGTCCAAGCAATTCATCTATATCCATTAGAAGAAAATTATTCAGCATTCATCCCCTTTTTAATACCCTTAAAATCCTCCCTTATAATAAATCTCAGCCTAAGGCCAGTATTGTGTGTTTTTTTTTTTTTTTTTTTTTCCTTTTAGCACTTGTACAATGTGTACACATTTCCAGAGCAAGACATTCTAAGTCAACTCCAGGCTGTAACTAAGGACTTAGTAAACAAAACAGTCAGGGGTAGTTAACATAGTTTAGTGCCAAAAAATTGAAAAATCACTATCTTTATCAAACAACAAAATCCTGAGTGAATGGAAAATTTTATTGCTCTTTTTTGTATTTTTTAAGGTGGTTTTCAATTTGTCAGAAGAGTATCAGTTTATTTACCTATTAAAACTAGAAAAAAACAACTTGAATAAAATATACTAATCTCCCCTTCCTAAATTGAGGCTCAAATTTTGAAACTTTGCATTATGAACTGAAGTTGTTCCCCCAAAACTGTTATGTTGAATTTCTAACTCCCAGTATCTCAGAATGTGATCACATTTGAAATATAGGTCCTTACTTTAAAGAGTTAAGGTAAAATGAGGTCACATAGGTGGGCCCTAATCCAAGATGACTGATGTCCTTATGAGAAAGAACACAGATACCACACTGAGAAAGTGTTTGTGAGGAGAGCAGAAAATCCTCTACAAACCACAGAGACAGAGACCTCATAAGAAAATAATACTGTGGACATCTTGATGCCAGAGTTCTAGGTCTTAGAATGGTGAAAAAATAAACTGCCATTGTTTAAGTCTCCCACTCTGTGATACTTTGTTATTGCAGCTCTAGCAAACTTATACCCTTTGCATATTATGTCTCAGATTTACACAAATAGTGAGTCTCTGGGGTCTCTGAGAGTTTATCCCAGTGCCTTTGACATTATAAGCACCACAAATGAATGGATAATTTTGTAATGGAATCATAACTCACCTAGATTTCTCATGCTTAATTTGTTATGAAATGATAAACAACCAGCCCATTTTTCTTTTAGCCTCCTCTCTCATTTCACTTCAGGCCAGCATTTCTGTTATAATTCTTGTTCCATCTGTGATGGGAACCAATGCTCTTATTGCACGGCTTGCATATGTATTCTGCAATCTTCTAGAATTAGGTACACTTTCTCCGTAAGTGAGGAAGTGATCTTAGTGTCCCTTACATAGCCTTTCAAAATGCCAGAACAATGGAAGAAATTTAAGAGACAACACCTAAGGTCTAAGAAAACTGACTCACCTTGAGAACTGAGGAACAGATAGGACAAAAATAATTCATCTAGGTATTTGGGATTATATGTGCCCATTCTGCCTTCTCTTTGAGGCTTTATGAGTTGTAAAGTTGCTTGAACTCTTTTCTCTGGTGCTTCCAAATGAGCAGAGTGTCAATTAAAAATTTCTCCCCTTGTACTTTGCATATCAGATATTTATGAATGGGTCTGTGGAGCAATATGATAAGCCAACATAGCTTCAATTTTTACATGTAGTACTTAACCCCACAAAGTGTTCAATAGGTTGTGGTTATAGTTTTCGGTGGAGGGTGTTTTTGTGGTAATGGGGATTGAACCCAGGGCCTTGTGTATGCTACTGTTGAACTATATTCTCAGTCTCTGTGTTTTGTTTTTTTAACGAATGAATAAATATCTCAAACTATGACAAATTTATTCAACCAATTGTTTATTTAGTGCATCATCAATGCAGACACCCTGCCAAGAATGGAGATATGGAAGTGCTGACAAGGAATTTAAGACCAAATGAAAGAACCACAAATGAATGGTGATGATGCAGTGTGATGTTACATACAATCTGTGTGAAATGGTAATGGAAACACAGCAAAGTGAAAATCATCCTATTCTAGGGTAAGGGCTTCCCTAAAAACCTTTGTTCCTATTTTAGCCCTAAATATCCTAGCTGTCTTCAATTTCATATACTCCTGTAGTTCCTGACTTATTACAAAATTATTATAAAATTATTATAAAATTTTTGTAAGTTCAGTGGGACTGAACTTTTAAAAGGCCCAGCTTAAGTTTGGGGAAATCTTTTCAGCTGGTACCTGTGTTGTTACCTGTCCGTCTTCCTCACAGTTAAAATCCATTCATCAATGACTCTAAGACCATCTTAAGAGATTCCTCAATTATTCACTTAAACTTCTGCTTGTGTCTTACATTGCTGGTACCTTCATACCTGTTTGATGCTGGAAGCACCTTGAAGGCAGGAACCACAGATACTAATGTAATGTTAGAAACTCAAGGAATTTAATGGCCATTTAATCTAACTTCATGTTTTACAGGTGAGACAACCCAGAATCAAGGACATTGTCACTTACCCATCAGAACATAGAGTTAGTGAAGAACAAAACTAAATTGCAAAGCTAAAATGATTTGAAAATAGGTATCAGAACATTAAGAGTCCTGATCCATCTTTACAAGTGACAGCAACTTTTGGGGCTTTGTTTTCCTTCTTTTAACATCCTCTCTTTTGAACTTAGTTCACATAGAATGAATGAAGAGCATATTGTATCCCTAAGGAGACTGCAAGGTTAGGAATTATGTTAATACCATAGATTTTGAAATGAGATGGTTTTGTTTCAAATTACAAATCTTCCTTTTCTTTTTTTTCCCCCTTTGTGTATCTCCAAATCTGTTTCTGTATCTATAAAATAAAAATTAGGCTGGGGGTGACTAGCATGTGCAAGGCAGTGGGTGCTGTACCCAGTACCAAATACACATTAGAATACCTACCCTTTTTGTTTTCTTACAAGATCAGACTTGTGAAGTGGTAACATCATGCCATATGATCATTATGAAATTAAATGCACATCTTTTAATATGATCTTGATTTGATTAAAATAAAAAGTCCAGGTAAAAGCTGTAGAAAAGGCTCACGATGCATTAAAATATCATGTAAATTCTTTATAAGCAGTTAAACACTTAAAACCTCAGCATATAAAGATTACCACTTTTCTTAAAAAAAAAAATAAATAAATAAAATCCTTCCTTCCCAGCCAGAAACAAAGACCACCAGAGATGCCCTACACTTATGTAAACTGCTTCCTTCAGAAAAACGCTTCAGGAGCTTACTCTTGTTGTTTGCAAGTTGGAGGACAAGCCTCAAGGTCACAGTGGCTATTCATTATTTGTAATCCCCTTTCCACTGTCAAACGAAAACAGGAATCAATTAATTTCCTTCAGATGCCTTTTCAGTTGAGACCCACTGGCATTACTGGCTGTTTCTAAGGACTCTCCTCAATGATACCATCAAGGGCCTTGAGAGTTTCCTTCCTCTCTGCATGTGTCTCTCCTAAAAGAATATACGATTTACTACTTTTTTTTTTTTCCTGGTGGATAATTAACAATTTATGGTAAAAGTATAAAAAATTACCCCCATTGTAGTTTTCCTTCAGCTCTGCCAAAACAAAAACAAAACAAAACAGAAGGTTGCCACAGAACTTACAGAATATGTAAACCATTCCTACAAAATTGGAAAGGGAGTTTCTGAGATACAGCAGATTGTGTTAATGCTCTAGCAGGAGGTCTTTTTGACCTCTGCTGACCTTGTAGGAAGCTGCAAATGCCTTTGCTCTCCTCCTTAAATCTACAAAAAAAAAAAAAAAAAAAAAAAAGATTCAGATCTACTGAACACAATTGAGATTAAAGGACATGTGCATTTCTGCCTGGTAGTAATTAATGTCTTTGTGAAGATAGAATAAGTGGGTGTGGAGGAAATAAAAAAGGGCATCCTCCCTTTTGCTCCTGCCTCTCAATCTGTCAGTTGCTGTGGGCACTCCTAACAAGTAGCATGAGAATGTCTCCACTAACATGGAGGAGTACAACCCAAGGGTTTTGTTTTCAGAGCCAACCATGTAAACAAAAGTATCCTATATCTGTCTGCTTGAAACTGCACATGGTTCACTCCACTCCTAGGATGCCTATATCAGGGACTCAAAATCACTGTGATCAGATCTCCTGAGGAGCTTCCTCCACGCCCCCACTTTGGTACTGAGGATTGAATCCAGGGATGCTCTACCACTGAGCTACATCCCCAGTCCTTTTTATTTTTTAGTTTGAGACACAATCTCACCAAGTTGCTCAGACTGGTCTTGAACTTGTGATCTTCCTGCCTCAGCCTCCCAAGTCATGGGGATTACAGGTGTGTGCCACCATAGTGGGCCACACGCTAATTCCCAGATCTCACACCCCTGAGATATTGGTGGAACAGTGGTGATACCCAGAAATTTTAATTTTTAAGAAGAGGCTCAGGTAGGTGCTCAGATCACATTTTTGCAGTTATTCTGGCAGTTCTGGGGATGGAATCCAGGGCCTCCTGCATGCTATGCAAGTGCTCTACCCCTGAGCTGCATTCTCAGCCAAGACAGTACTTATTGAAAGATTTCTCAGACTAGTGTGGCAGGAGCCAGATGGTTCCTCTTCTAGAGCTCACTAGCTCCCTGTCCTCAACTACCTGTCTCACTAGAAATCAGAAATCTGACACAGCAAAGGTGGTAATAACTAGAAAGACCTTTCTCTCCTAGAAACATTTTTTATTTTAATGAGAGAAATAAAAGGAGTGGCTGGTTTAGAAAAAAACTTTCACATGAAGGGAAGATGGTGCTCAAGGTATCTGCTCAGTAAACCTGGTCCTGTAGCATTTCTACTTATCCATGCAGAAATTCTCAAACTTCTCTTTCTTAATTCTCATGACATGTAAGCCCACCCTGAAGTCGTCTTCCATCTGACTTTCTCCCTACTATTCTTGTGAATCAAACCTGACTTGTTTGGCATCGCCAATTATGGATTTCCTTTGCAGGTTTTAAAAAATTTTGCCCTCTTCTAATATGAATTATCATTGATCATAGGAAAGCCTAGAAAGTTAAAAAGGCGAGATCCTCAGTTCTCTGTTGGATTTGTTCCCCAGCTCTGCCGTGTCATAGGAAAATTAATGAAGACTGCTCCTTCTGCACGGAAGAACCTAGTGCTTGCTTTGCTGATTCAGTCTGCACAGATGTTATTTGTTATTTTTGTTCATCAGGGTGTTAGAGAGTAAAGAATGGTGACGTGGTGTTCAGAACGCCTACTAAATCCTAGATACCAAGGTAGGTCCTCAACATCCATTGGAAGTTTAAACCTCCATTAGGTTTAAACTTAGCACTTCCCTGGAAGATGCTATCATGACCACTTAACAGATTGAGAGATTGAAGTGATTTGTCAAAGTCACACACCTGGAGAGCTGGAATTTGTCCTTCTGACTTCAAACTCCATACTCTTCTCATTACACCACACTGCTTCCCTCTATTAAGCCTGTTACAATTATTTAATTATAAGTGATTAATTGTAAGTACCAATGCCCTGAATTGAGTATGTCATTTTAGGTACCAAAAGCCCATACTATGTGCCAGGGACAACATTTCCCCAGAATTGTGACTATAATTCAATTAAAATCATATTGTACCCAAATAGCCAACAGATACCCATAAAGCGTTTCACACTCTAGAGAAGCTATGCTACAACATAAAACACATCCAGGCAACATGGTCAGCACTGACTGCATCTGCAAATTGCCTTCTCTATTCAGAGGCAGGATGGCTTTTTAATTCCAGGGCATTAGTTCAAATCTGTTCTAGATTTGAATTGATGGAAAATTGTTCCCTCCTGACAGCCATTCGGCAATCCATGCTCACTCTCAATAAACTGGTGTTCCCAGAGGGTAGAGTTGCTTGTACACAAACTCTGAATGCCATTGTCTTCTGTTAAACCACATGGTAGAGTTGGGGAAAACCTGAGGAAAAGATCAACTTCCTTTAAAAACATTTCCTAAAGGGACCCTGTGTTTAAGGCAAAACAGATGCTCCTGAGAAACAACATCGACTGAGGGGGCCTTGTGCTCTGCCAGGAATCATCCCAAAATTCAGATCAGCCCTTGATCATGGTTCCGCTTTTCCCAATCCTCTTCTTTTTTGTCTTCCAAGCACATTCACACGTGTGCATGCACAGTGATCAGAAGTCAGGTTGTAGATTTCCTTAACGTAAAATCTCAGGACAATGAGAAATCATCCAGCATTGCAACAAACTATTTTGGGGTGACCCTAGTCAACAGTGGTGCAAACATCTATAATTTATTGAGCACATAATGTACCAGACCCTGGGCCAAGTGATTCCTGTGGATGTAGCAGATGAGGAAATGCAGGATTACAGAAGCTGTTATTTCCAAGATCATGCATCTAACCAATGATGGTGCTGGGATGCATACCAGGTCAATCTGACTCTGAAATTCTCAAATTGCACAAATTCTCAGTCACCCCTATAAAGTTCAGCTGTAAAATGGGTATGTTGGACATATTTTAGATTTTAGAAGATCAAAAAAGGAGCCCACAGGCATTGTGGAACATTTTTATTTCTTTGAGTTACTGTAATTTTTCACCACAATATTTTTTTTCAGTCTTAACTTGATTGTTTTTTGTTGGGATAGTCACACTCCTGTTCATGCAGTGTCCACCTGTCTTCCCACTTTAGGCTCTACTCTTTGCCTACTACCTGCTGGTCCTCTCTAGGCATTAACATTTTCAAATCCTTAATGCTCTGTAAATATTTCTTTAGCTTGACCATCTATAATCCCTTCGTGGCTGAAGGTTATGAAGCCCTGAAAGCAGAGCAGATACAAAGTAGATGCTAGTGAAGTCAAAGTGAGAGATGTGGAAATTAACGATGGCTTTGTGAGGAGGTGCCAAGTTTGGGTTTACATAAGGAATGGAAGATATTATTTATCTGTATGTCAATTCTGATTGGTTTTTAGTTGAAGAATGGAATTAGGTGTTAAGGATTCTAAGGCTGCACCCAGACACAACAGAAGAGTGTACCAAGTCTGATTCTTAAAATGTTTTAGCCACAGAACATTTTCCTTAAACAAAAGCTTGTCAAAACTTCATTAATAAGACACAAGTGGAGTTGTTTGAAGCTTCATGAAACAGATAAAATTTAAGTACCATCCTGCAAGTTTCCTTTAATCCTCTGTAATTACTGACTTATCATTTTCATAGAGATCCTCCGGCTCTAAAGAGAATAATTTAAAAATTATTGGCAAAGATGTTCTCAAAGTATCCTTCATACTCAGAGATATTTGGATTCCTTGAGACATCAAGAGCCTCTACATAATCAGGCACTTCCTAAGGAAAATGGAAGTTCTCACTTAAACACCTTTAATCCACCTAAACACAGGATCAACCTCCTCGGGCAGGTAGGTTGCCATTTAGATCATTTCCAAGGGTATTTATCTGACAAGCCAATCCACTTCCATCATGTCCTCTGTGGTCCTCCACGGTCTCTCGACTGCCTCCCAGCTGGCCTCTCTGCCTCACTCCACCCCTCTCACTTATTCACCACAGACCCAGAGAGCCAACCTTATAAACATTAGATAACCTCATGTCTCCACTCAAGCTTACAGATTCTTCCCATTCAACCTAGGGAAAATCCCAAAGTCATCACCACCACCTGCAGGTTGCTCCATGCATTCTCTAGTGACATCTCCACCCATCTGTTCCTTACTGTGCTCCAGGGCAGCAGCTCTTAAGTTCAGTTCCTGACACTCTTTCAGAAGTCTAAGGGGTCACAATTACTTTTATTCTAATACTTAGATATTGTTTTCTTCCTTATTTTCTCATAGCACAAATAGTTTATTGATATGAATTCTGATTCTACATTGTGTTTACCCCTTAAAAGACTAGCACTTGGACTGGGGATATAGCTCAGTTGGTAGAGTGCTTGCCTTGCAAGCACAAGGCCCTGGGTTCAATCCTCAGCACCACAAAAAAAGACTAGTACTTTTTGAGTTTTGATGTAGTGTTAAAGAAGAATAATTACACATATCTAAAAAGTCTATTAAAATATTCTCCCATCATCCAGTTCACAGACCTTTGTGAAGCCAGATTCTCTTCACACTGGTAAGTCTTCCCAGAGAGTTGTATATAAGTGATGCAAGAGAAGACCCTTTTGTTCTGGGGCTGCTAAGCTGGGAATTAGTGAATCAAGGGCCACTGACATTCTCTCACTTCAGTTACATGAAATAAGATTTATCTGCAATAGGAGGGAACAAGGTCAACACACAAAGACAAACAGATCCACAGTATGAGGAAATTACATCATTTGGGTCTTTTGAGTGAGATGGACCTGAAGCCTAATGTCTCAGTTATGAGATCCAGTAAATTCTGAGTTGAGTTGGGCTTGAGTTGGTTTTTGTTGGACGTCTGTCGCATGTATTTGAAATTCCTGACCAAAATTTATGTCACTAGTGTGTTTTCTTAAAAATTGTTTTAAGGCCAGATATGGTGGTGTACCCCTGCAATCCCAGCAGCTCAGGAGATTGAGGCAGGAGGATCACAAGTTCAAAGCCAGCCAAAGCAATTTAGCAAGGCCCTAAGCAACTTAGCAAGACCTTGTCTCAAAATAAAAAATAAAAGGGCTGGGGATGTGGCTCAGTGGTGGAGTGCTCCTGGGTTCAATCCCTGGTAACTCCCCTCCCCCAAAAAAGTTTCAAAATGTTATTTACTATTAAATAAAGTTTAATTTCTAACATGAAAGGAGAAAATGTATGTACATTTCTGCTTCAACATCTTTGAAGTCTGGGTTACCTGCTTTGGAAAGCCCTTGCTGATCTACCTTTCCTTTCCATTCTTCCTGCCCATCTGCGCAGGCTGGATGCCTCCTCTTTGCCACAGAACACCTAGGCCTCTTCTTAGCATAGCACTGAATTGTATTGAAATGCCCGGTTTCTAGGATTACCTGTCCCTCTAGATTACAATCTCTCTGAGGACCAGGATACCTTCACATCCTCAGTACTTACACTCTCAGTTGTGTATTAAAGTGACTACATTAAAACTAGAGCTGCAAATGCGTACCCACAACTTTTTATCACCACCTTGTGGTAGAGGTCTAAACTACTCTTTCATTTCCTTTGGAATATATCAATCGACCACCAAGTACCTTGGAAGGGAAAACCATAGAACATACCTATTCAGCTTACTATATTACAATAAAACTGTCAAATACAGAATCACTGAAAAGGTTTCTAAATCAAAACTACCCAAAAATAGTAGACCAGTCCTGTTAATTTTAAATAAGTCTCAAGAAAGTTCAAATCATAGGAACATATTTTGGCAGAGAGAGCTTGATTTATGGTTGTAAAATTTTGCCATATTGCATTCAAGGATTTTTAAAAAACAGATTCATTTTTGCATAAAAATGGTCAGAGGCCAGTAAGTTTCCAGTAGTTTCTCTCCGTGAGGTGAAAAGCAAGGTCTGGTGCAATCACAAATCTTCAGCAATCAATGATTCCAGCTGGCTGCATTTCAGTGTCAAAAATAAGTTTGTCCTCTGGGACACGAATAGACAATAACAATAAATCAAATATGAAATTTTCCACTTTGCCAAGAGTTTTCCTCTTGGAAAACAATTAAAGTCATTGCTAGTAGATGAACATTTGCAAGTGTTATCTTTTGCATTTCCTTAAATTCCTAATATCTGCAAGCCCCCCACATTTTACCACTGAACTCTATGGATACTTGTGAAATTCCCATCCTGTTGATTCTCTGGTAATAAACAATCTACCCTCCATGTAACTAAACATCCTTTCCTAAATGGTGATACCACCTCCTGACAAAGACTTCTCTAGTACTTTCCCATGATTGCCTCTGCCATCTAACAGGCATGTGAGAGTCTCTTAGGGAACCCCCGAGATTAATAACAGCTTGAGACATATTCACATACCATAAAATTCATCCATTTAAAGTGTGAATTTCAATGTTTTTTAAAGATACACACACAAAAAAATTGATTTTGAACATTTTCTTCACCCCAGAAAGAAACCCTGTACCCATTAGCAGTGACTCTCCCCATTCCCCTCTCAACCCTAGGCAATCAACAATCAACTTTTTCTCCAGATAGATTTGCCTCTTCTGAATACTTAACTGATATTATACAATATGTGGTCTTTTGGAACAATATCTTTAAAAGGTTTATCAATGTCCTAGAGTGTATTGGTACTTTCTTTTTATTACTGAATAATATTCCACTGTATTGATATACCACATTTTATGTATTCATTTATCAGCTGATAGACATTTGGGTTGCATCCACTTTTTGGTTTTTATAAATAAAGCTTTTAAGAAAGTTTGTGTTAAAGTTTTCGAAAAACAGATTTTCATTTCGTTTGAATACATTTCCTAGGATTATAACTGCAGGCTTATACGTTTAATCTTTCAATGAACTGAGAAACTATTTTCCAAAGTGGCTATCCCATTTTATACGAGTAGTGTAGGAGTGTTCCTTATCCATATTTATATATTTATTTATCCCATTTAAAATTGGGTTGTCTTTTTATTATAGAATTGTAAGAGTTCTTTATATGTTCCTGATACAATCCCTTTTGCAAAATATTTCTTCCTGATTTTGTATGTTGTTTTTCATTTTCCTGATGTCCTTTGTGGTTGTTAATTTTGATCAAGTCCAATGTATCTATTTTTTCTTTTTTTTACCTCATGATTTTATCATATAAGTGTCAAATCGAGGTCACAAAGATTTAAATGTATGTTTTCTTTTAAAAGTTTTATAGTTGTAGCTCTTATATTTAAACCTGATCCAATTTGAATTAACTTTTTGCATGTGGTTGGAAATAGGGATCCAACTTCATTACTTTGTATGTGGTTACTGTGGTTATCCAGTTTTTCCAGCACCATTTGTTTATAGACTGTTCTTTTCCCATTTAATTATCTTGCCATCTTTGTTGAAAATCAACTTCCTGTGAATGTAAGGGTTTGTTTCTGGATTCTTGATTTTATTCCACTGAATAAATATTTCTACGCTTATGCTGATACCCCATTGCCCTAATTGCTACAGCTTTGTAGAACATTTTGAAACTGAGAAGTGAGGATCATCCAATTTTGTTCTTATTTTTCAAGAAAATTTTTGTAGACTCTATCCCCTTCCATTTCATATGAGTTTTGGGATCAACTTGTTAATTTCTACAAAGAAATTAGCTGGAATTTTGAAAAAGATTATATTGTTATCTGTTGATCAATTTGGAGGATATTGTCATCTTAACAATATTAATCTTTCAAAAGTTTTGTAAGTTTTCAGCATGTGTATTTTATACTTTTGTTTAAAATATTCACAGGTATTTTACTTGTTTTTAACATTATAAATGGAATTTCTTAATGTTATCTTCAAATTATCACTGCAAGCATACACAAAAACCTTTTTAAGTCTTTATGTGATCTTACATACTTCAATTTCATTTACTAATTCCAATATTATTTAATGAATTACTTTGAGTTTCCTGTATACAAGCTCATATGATCTGCAAATAGAAATAGTTTCTTTTTTTCTTTCAATCTAGATATCTTTTATTTCATTTTCCTGTCTAGTGATTCTAGATGGAAATTCTATCACAATGTTGAATAGGAGTGGATAGAGTGGACATCTTTTTCTTTTTCTGAGTATTAGTAGGGGAAGTTTTAGTCTTTAACCATTAACTATGATATTAGGGGGTTTGTTTCTTTTTAAAAATGTGTTCTCAGCTATTTTTTTTTTCTTTTTTTTAGATGTTGGTAGACCTTTGTTTTACTTGCTTATTTATATGTGGTGCTGAGAATCGAACCCAGTGCCTCACACATGCTAGGCATATGCTCTACCACTGAGCCACAACCCCAGACTATTTTTCTCATTATTTTTTTATTTGTTCTAATTAGTTGTACATGACAGTAGAATGCATTTATACATCTTAATAAGTCATACATAAATGGAGTATAATTTCACATTTTTCTGACCATACATATTGTAGGATCACATCAATCATGCAGTCATATATATACATGAGGTAACTGTGTTTCACTCTACTATCCTTCCTATCACCATATCCCTTCACCTCCCTTCACTCCTCTCTACCTAATTTAAAGTAATTCTATTCCGCTCTAGCACCACACCCCCTTGTGAATTAACATCTGCATATCAGAGAAAACATTTGGCCTTTGGTTTTTTGGGTTTGGCTTATCTCGCTTAGCATGATATTCTTCAACTCCATCCATTTACCCGCAAATGCCATAATTTCATTCTTCTTTAAAGTTCAGTAATATTCCATCATGTATATAGATGTGTGTGTATCACATTTTCTTTATCCATTCATATGTTGAAGGGTACCTAGGTTGTTTCCACATGTGGCTGTATCACTGTAATATGCTGTTTTTAAGTTTCTTGGGTATAAAGTAAGGACTGAGATAGCTGGGTCAAATGGTGGTTCCATTCCAAGTTTTCTGAGGAATTTCTACAATGCTTTCAAGAGTCATTGTACCATTTTGCATTCCCACCAGCAATGTATGAGTGAACCTTCCCCCACCCCATCCTTGCCAACACTTATTGTTGCTTGTATTCTTGATAATTGCCATTCTAATTGGAGTGAGATAAAATTTCAGAATAGTTTTGATTTGCATTTCTCTAATTGCAAGAGATTATGAACACTTTTTCATATGAATGTTGATCAATTGTATTTCTTCTTCAATGAAGTGTCTGTTCAGTTCCTTAGACCATTTGATTGGGGTTTTTTTTAGTGTTAAGTTTTCTGAGTTCTTTATATATCCTGGAGATTAATGTTTTATCTTGGGTGCATGTGGTAAAGATTTTTTCCCATTCTGTAGGCTCTCTCTTCACATTATTGATTATTTCTTTTGCTGAGAAGAAGATTTTTAGTTTGAATTCATCCCATTTATTATCTCTTGACTTAACTTCTTGCACTTTAGGGGTCTTGTTAAGGTCAGATCCCAGGCTGACATGGTGAATATCTGGGTCTACTTTTTCTTCTAGTAGGTGCAGGGTCTCTGTTTTAGTGCCTAAATCTTTGACCCATTTTGAGTTGAGTTTTGTGGCTTTTCATTTTTCCCCGCACCGTTTGTTGAATAGGCTATCCTTTCTCCAATGAATGTTTTTGATGCCTTTGTCTAGTATGAGATAACTGTATTTATGTGGGTTTCTCTCTGTGTCTTCTATTCTGTACCATTGGTCTACTTGTCTTGTTTTGGTGTCAATACTATGCTGTTTTTATTATTATAGCTCTGTAGTATAGTTTCAGGTCTCCTGCCTCCCACTTCTTGCTAAGGATTGCTTTGGCTATTCTAATTTTTCCAAATGAATTTCATGATTGCTTTTTTTAGTTCTATGAAGAATGTCATTGGAATTTTCATAGGAATTGCATTAAATTTGTATGACACTTTTGGTAGTATGGCCATTTTGACAATATTAATTCTGCCTATCCAGGAGCATGGGAGATCTTTCCATCTTCTAAGTTCTTCAATTTCTTTCTTTAGTGTTCTGTAGTTTTCATTGTAGAGACCTTTTACCTCTTTTGTTAGATTGATTCCCAAGTAGTTTTATTTTTTTGAGGCTACTGTGAATGGGGTAGTTTTGTTTGTTTCTCTTTCAGTGAATTCACAACTAATCAATAGTGAACATGTTTGATTTATGGGTATTGATTTTATATCCTGCTACTTTGCTGAAGTCATTTATTAGTTCTAGAAGTTTTCGGGTGGAATTTTTGGATCCTCTAAATACAGAATCATGTTGTCAGCAAATAGTGATAGTTTGTGTGCTTCTTTTCCTATTCATATCCCTCTAACTTCTTTCATCTGACTGATTGCTCTGGCTAGAGTTTCAAGGACTATGTTGAATAGAAGTGGTAAGAGGGCATCCTTGTCTTGTTCCAGTTTTTAGAGGGAATGCTTTCAATTATTCTCCATTTAGAATGATGTTGGCCTTGGGCTTAGTGTAGATACTTTTTACAATGTTGAGGTATGTTTCTACTATGCCTAGTTTTTTCTAGGTTTTGAACAGGAAACAGTGCTGTATTTTTTCAAATGCTTTTTTGACATCGATTGAGATAATCATATGATTCTTGTTTTTAACTCTATTGATATGATGAATTACATTTATTGATTTTGGTATGTTGAATCAACCCTGCCTCCCTGGGATAAACCCCTGTTGGGGGCTGTGCCACGTGGGCTGCGCCGGGATGGTGCCTGGCGGCCAGCCGGAGGTTGTTTTGATCACATCGGCAGTGAGGAGGTTGATTAATATAAGCACACCCAGGTGATTTATCATTGGCCATATTCAATTAAGTCCACGCACACAACGCGTGCACAGGTGTTCCCGAGTGCTCCTGCTCGGGCTTGCTCATTTTAACCTTTGCCGTGATAGGGCAGCTGGCTCCTCGCCTGATCTCAACTGGCGTGGCCCTGCCCTCCGCCTCCTGGAGGGAATATAAGCAGGCAGTAGGTAGAAGGAAAAAAGAAGCAGCTAGCAGAAAGAAGAAGCAGCTAGCAGAAAGAAGCAGCAGCTAGCAGAGAGAGGAAGCAGCTAGCAGAGAGAAGCAGCAGCAAGCAGTAAGCAGCAGGCAGCGGCAAAAGGCAGATTGTAGAGCGGAGAACTGAGAACACACCTCTAGGTCGTAGATCACAGATAGATAGCACAGTTCACAGGATGCGGGACCTACCTCTAAGAAGAAGCAGCAGAACTCTAAGAAGAAATAGATCTCTGATAAGTGTAGCAAGCCTCTCTTTCTCTAAAAACTTCCTCTAAAATTAAAGTCTCTCTTTCTCTCAAAGAAGCCTCTCTTCCTCTAAAAAAGCAAGCAAGCAAGGAAGCAGTACATAAATAGAAGTAGTTTATTCCCAGTCCACCTCCGATAAATACCTGCGCAATTGTTGCTGCAGGCGGTAACGAATATCCACGGGATTGTTGCCATGGGTGGCGACAAACCCCACTTGATAATGGTGCACTATCTTTTTAAATATGTTTTTGTATGTGATTTGCCAGAATTTTATGATGAAATTTTACGTCTGTGTTCATCAGGGATATTGGTCTGAAGTTTTCTTTCCTTGATGTGTCTTTGTCTGGTTTTGGAATCAGGGTGATACTAGCCTCATAGAATGAGTTTGGAAGGGTTTCCTCCTTTTCTATTTCATGGAGTAATTTGAGGAGTATTGGTGTTAGTTCTTCTTTGAAGGTCTTGTAGAACTCAGCTGAGAATCCATTTGGTCCTGAGGTTTTCTTGGTTGGTAGGCTTTTGAAGGTGTTTTCTATTTCATTACTTGAAATTGATCTGTTTAAAGTGTTTATGACCTCCTGATTCAGTTTATGTAGATCACATGTCTCTAGAAATTTGTCAATGTCTTCAATATTTTCTATTTTATTGGAGTATAAATTTTCAAAATGGTTTCTAATTATCTTCTGTATTCCAGTTGTGTTTGTTGTGATATTTCCTTTTTTATCCATATTTTAGTAATTTGGGTTTTCTTTTTCTCTTCATTAGTGTGGCTAGGGGTTTATCAATTTTATTGATTTTTTTCAAAGAATCGGCTTTTGGTTTTGTCAATTTTTCCAATTGTTTCTTTTGTTTCAATTTCATTGATTTCAGCTCTGATTTTAATTATTTTCTGTCTTCTACTGTTTTTGGTGTTGATTTATTCTTCTTTTTCTAGGACTTTGAGATATAATGTTAGGTCATTTATTTGTTGAGTTTTTATTCTTCTAATAAATGATCTGAAGGCAATAAACTTTCCTCTTAATACTGCCTTCAGAGTGTCCCAAAGATTTTGATATGTTGCATTGGTATTCTCATTTACCTCTAAGTATTTTTTTAATTGCATCCTTGATATCTTCTACTATCCATTCATCATTCAATAGTGTATTATTTACTCTCCACATTAGAATAGCTTCTATTTTTTGTTTTACCTTTGACTTCTAATTTTAGTCCATTATGATCTGATAGAAGGCAGGGTATTATTATCTCCATTTTTTGGTATATACTAAGAGTTGCTTTGTGGCATAATATATGGTCTATTTTAGAGGATTCATGCACTGCCGAGAAAGAAGTGTATTCGCTCATTGATGGATGAAATATTCCATATATGTCTGTTAAGTCTAAATAATTGATTATTACTTAGTTTTATAGTTTAGTTTTAGTTTAGAAGATCTGTTCAGTAGTGAGAGAGGTATGTTAAAGTCACCCAACATTATTGTGTGGTGGTCTATTTGATTCTTGAAATTGAGAAGGGTTTGTTTGATGTACATAGATGCTCCATTGTTTGGTTGATAAATATTTACAACTGTTATGTCTTGCTGATGTATAATTCCCTTCAGTAGAATGATATGTCCTTCTTTATCCCTCTAACTTTGGCTTGAAGTCCGCTTTCTCTGATATGAAGATGAAAACCCCTGATTGTTTACGCAATCCATATGAGTGACATGTTTTTTCCCATCGTTTCATGTTCCGTCTGTGGATGTCTTTGCCTATGAGGTAAGTTTCTTGGAAACAGTATATTGTTGGGTCTTGTTTTTTAATCCAATCTGCATGTCTATGTCTTTTGATTGATGACTTACGGCCATTAACATTCAAGGTTGTTATTGATATATGATTTGTATTCCTGGACATTTTGGTTTATTTCTGGTTTTTAATTTGATTTAATTTCTCCTTTGATTGACTATTCCTTTAGTGTAGTTTCTCCCTTTGCTGGTTTTCACTTTTTTTTTTTTCACCTCATCCTCCTGGATTATTTCATTGAGAATGTTCTGTAGTGCAGGCCTTCTAATTGTGAACTCTTTTAACTTTTTTAAAAATATTTTTTAGTTGTAGATGGACACAATACCTTTATTTTATTTATTTATTTTTGTGTTGTGCTGAGGATCGAACCCAGTGCGTCACACATGCTAGTCAAGCACTCTACCACTGAGCCAAAACCCCAGCCCTCTTTTAACTTTTAATATGTGCCCTTTATCAGACCAACCATTTCTCTTCTGCTCTTGGGTTTCTTGAGTGCTTTTATCTTGAGGTGTTAAATCTTGTCAAATGCTTCACCCTTTTTGTCCTCTATTCTAGTGATGTGATGTATTACATTAATTGATCTTTGGATGTTTAATAAATTTTATATTCCTGGAATAAATTCCACTTGATCTTGATGTAGAACTTATTTTATATGTTGTATTCAGCTTATTAGTATTTTGTTGAAGATTTTTGTATCTCTATTAATAGAAGTATTGGTCTGGAGTTTGTTTCTCTCCCCCCCCCATCATGTCTTTGTGTGTATTTTGTGTGTATACTTGTGTTTGAAAAACACTGGCCTCAGAGAATAAGTTGTGAAATATTCTCTGTCCTATTTTGGAAAAGTTTTTTGAAGATTGGTATTAATTACTTTTTAAACAATTTCTTAGAATTCACCTGTGGAGCCACCTAGGCCTGGATGTGTGTGTGTGTGTGTGTGTGTGTGTGCGCACACATGTGTACATGTTTTTATTGTGAATTCAACCTCTTATTATAATCTATTCATATTTCTGTTTCTTTTGTGCCAGTTTGGTAGATAAATTCTTTCTAGGAATTTATCCATTTCTTCTTGGTTATTTAATTTCTTGACATATGGTTTTTCATAGTATTCCCTTATAATCCTTTTTATTTCTGAAATGTTGGCAATAATGTCTCCTTTTTAATTTCTGATTTTAGTATTTTTTTCTTGGTCAATTTAGCTAAAGGTTTAAGAACTTTATTGATCTCAAAGAAACAACTTCTGATTTTATTGATATTTCTCTATTGTTTTTCTATTTTCCACTTCATTAATGTCTGTTCTTTATTTCCTTATTTATTCTTGATTTGGGTTTGTTTTTCTTTCTCCATTGTCTTAAGTTGGAAATTTAGGTTAATGATTTGAAATCTTCTTTCATTTTTGTGTAGATATTTATAGGTACAATTTTCCTCCAAATGATGTTTAGCTATATCTCCTAAGTTTTGGCATATGAGTCTTCAGTTTCATTCACTTCATAGTATTTCCTGATTTTCCTTATTCTTTCTTCCTTGATCCATTGGTTATTTGGATGCATGTGATTTAATTCCCACTTATTTGTGAACTTTTCACATTTCTTTGTTATTGAATTCTTCATTCTTTCCAGAGGACATACATTGTATTATTTCAATCCTTATAAATTTACTGAGGCTCTTTTATATCGATCATAAGGTCTATCCTGGAGAATGTCCCTGAGACTTGAATGTGTATTCTGCTTGTGTTGGGTGAAGTGTCCTGAATGTGTCTAATTGTTAGCTCTAGGTGGTTTACAGCATTACATAAGTCATTTGTCTTACTGATCTTCTGCCTAGCAGATTTATTCATTATTGAAAGTGGGTTATTTATCTCCAACTATTATTGTCGAAGTGTCCCTTCAATTCTTACTTCATGTATTTTGGATTTTATTTTTAGGTACTTACAGGGTTATATCTTTCCATTAGATTGAAAAATATTGCTAAAGATAATTAGTACACTTTATTACTATGAAAGATTCCTCTTTAGTAAGTTTATTTTCATTTTTTTGTCTTTAAAATCTCCTTTGCCTAATATTAGTATAGCCACTCTAGCTTTTTAAAAAATCATGGTGTTTACAATATATATCCATCTCCATCCTTTTACTTTCTTGTTTTCTGTACCAGGGATTAAACCCAGGGGCACTTAACCAATGAGCCACATCCCAGTCCTTTTTATATTTTATTTTATTTTATTTTATTTATATAGGCTAAGTTGCTTGGCTTTGAACTTGCAATACTCCTGCCTTAGCCTCCGGAGTCTCTGGGATTGTAGGTGTGTACCACCATGCCTGGCTCCTTTTACTTTCAGTCTACTTGTGCTTGTGAATCTAAACTATGTCTACTGTAGACAGCACATAGCTAGGGATAATTTTTTATATCTAGCTTCACATCTCTGCCTTTTGGTTGGATTAATATATTCATATTTAATTGTTATTGGTATAATTGGATTCATATCTGCCATTTCACTTTGTGTTTTCTATATTTCCAATATCTTTTCTGTTTATTCTTCCTTTACTTTTTTTCTTTCATATCAGATGTATAATACTGTACTTCCTTTAATAATTTTTTTAGTACATTTTTGTGAGCCATTTTCTTAGGGGTTGCTCTAGTGTTTACCATCTACATTGTAACTTGCCAAAATGCAGGTTAGAATTTTTTTTTTTTTTTTTTTTTGCGGTACTGGGGATCGAACTCAGGGCCTGGTGCTTGCAAGACAAGCACTCTACCAGCTGAGCTATCTCCCCAGCCCTGCAGGTTAGAATTATACTAACTTAATTTCAGTGACATATAAAAATATCATTTGTATACATGTCTGTTTCCTCTTTTGTGCTTTTATTTTTATACAGATTGCATCCATATATTATAAACCCAAAAATACAATGCAACAATTGTGATGTAAGATAGTTCTATGTGAATTAAAGAAACTGAGAAAAGAAAGGAGAGCAAGTATATAGTTATAGTTTGTTAACATTCTTACTTAGCATTTCTGCTTCTCTTCATTTGTTTCTGTGAATTCAAGAGCCCAGCTGGTGTCATTTTCTCATTTCACTGCAGCTTTGTCCCTCTCCATTTTCATTGTGCATATGACAAATATATTACATTTCTCTATGTTTTAGGCCTGACAGTACAATTTTCTTCCTATTGTTTATACAATTGCTTTTTAAATTAAGAGGAGAGAAGAGATCCAAGATGGCGGACTAGAGGGAGGCTGCATTCCTTGTCACTCCGTAACTCCAGTTTCAAGCAGAGGATATCTGTTTCTTCATTGCTCACTGTCAGGCGCCTATCATCTGCCATTTGCCTGCCTCTCACCTGTCCATCGCCTGCCTTACACCTATCCATCACCCGAAGTGCAAGGTTCACCTCCTGATCGTCCGAAAACAGTCAGCAAACTGATCGCCGACCGCCAGTAGAGCACCAGTTGCCTACTGTTGCCTGGAAGTTCACTGTTACAGTACCTGCAGGTTTGATTACACATGGCTGCCGCCATTTTGAGACAACAGCCAGGCCCCATAGGACCCCTGGCTGGACTGACTGAGCCCCGTCTCCAGGATCCCTCAGCCCAACCGATCACTCCCTGCCTCTGAGGTCCTCACATCGACTGACTGCTTCCTGCCACCAGGACCCCCAGACCAACGGACTGCGCCCTATTACTGGGACCCCAGACCGACTGATTGCACCCAGCCTCAGGATCCTGCAACCACACCAAACATACCCAACCTCCAGGTTGGTCCCTGCCTGACCAACCGCACCTGCCTCCAGGATCTCCAGCTGACCACGTCCACACCCTGAGCTGCAGCTCCCCATTTGCCAACACATTTGGAAGCCAGAGCGGCCATCTTGGATAATCCTGAAAGCCGTAGCTGTGACCTCAGGTGGGGCAAATCCCATCCTGAGACGCCTGCTGGAGACTTGAAGCTCATTGTCAGGTACCTCTCATGCATCAGGCTACTGAACACTGGGAGGTTTGATTACTATATGACTGTTATACTGTAGATTTTCTTTTTTCTCCTTATTGAAAAATTTTAAGTTTTTATTTCTTTACTTTTCTTGCTCTCTTTTCCTTTTCTTTACCTGTTCCCTCAGAGTCTCTTTCACCCTTTTTTGCATGCTGACATCAAATTTCTTTTGATTACACCCTCACCCTTTCTATTATCTAGAACTTCTGTATATTCTTTTCTTATCCCATTAACAGCTACATTCTACATCCCTCTGCAACCTCTTTGTCCTCCATTACAAACTGCAGACCTTATTGCAAATCTGTGTGTTTTACTGAAGATAGTATTTGAACTCATTCTGTTTATTATGACAATATTGTTATTGTCCTCATAGGCGCTATTTGGTCTAGGATTGCATAGTGTCTGAATTGGGCAGTGCTAATATTGATCTCCCCTTAAAGAAAGGGTTTTGGACACCTAGAGGGACACTATAAGCCTATAGGGGGAAATCTGCAATACCCCAGACCTGCACTGTTAGAGGGGAAGATGTATGAACAACATGAAAAAACAAGGGAAGAAAAGGATCCAAACAAATCTAGATTCTATATTAATAGAATCCAATGACAGTATGGTAGAAAAATGTCAGAAAAGGACTTCAGATGATACATGATTAAGATGATTCGCGAAGCAAAGGATGAGATAAGAGAGCAAATGCAGGCAATGAATGATAATACCAATAAGCTGAACCTGCAGGAAGCAAAAGATCATGTCAACAAAGAGATAGAGATTCTCAGAAAAAAACCAAACAGAAATCCTTGAAATGAAGAAAACAATAAACCGAATAAAACACTCAATGGAAAGCATCACCAAAAGACTAGACCACTTGGAAGACAGAACCTCAGACAATGAAGACAAAATATTTAATCTTGAAAATAAAGTCACCCAAACAGAGAAGATGGTAAGAAATCATGAACAGAATCTCCAAGAACTATGGGACATCGTGAAAAGACCAAATTTAAGAATTATTGGGATAGAGGAAGGCACAGAGATACAAACCAAAGGAATGAACAACCAGAAAATTTCCCAAACCTGAAGAATGAAATGGAAATCAAATACAAGAGGCTTATAGAACACCAATTGCACAAATCACAACAGATCCACACCAAGGCACATTATAATGAAAATGCCTAACATTCAAATAAAGATAGGATTTTGAAGGCCACAAGAGAAAAGCATCAGATTACATATAGGGGGAGACCAATATGGATACAGCCGACTTCTCAACCCAGACTCTAAAAGTTAGAAGGGCCTGGAACAACACATGTCAAGCTCTGAAAGAACATGGTTGCCAACCAAGAATCCTATACCCAGCAAAACTAACCTTCAGATTTGAAGATGAAATAAAATCCTTCCATGATAAACAAAAGCTAAAAGAATTTACAAACAGAAAGCCTGCACTACAGAATGTTCTCAACAAATATTCCATGAGGAGGAAATAAAAAACAACAATGTAGGTCAGCAAAGGGAGGAACTACCTTAGAAAAAAACCACTCAAAGCAGAAACTGAGCCAAGTTAAAAACCAAAAATAAGCCCAAATGACTGAGAATACAAATCATATCTCAATAATAACCCTGAACATTAATGGCCTAAATTCATCAATCAAAAGACATAGACTGGCAGAATGGATTAAAAAGAAAAATCCAACAATATGCTACCTGCAAGAGACTCATCTCATAGAAAAAGACATCCACAGACTAAAGGTGAAAGGATGGGAAAAACCTACCACGCACATGGACTCACTAAAAAAGCGGGGGGTTTCCATCCTTATATCAGATAAAGTGGACTTCAAGCCAAAGTTAGTCAGAAGGGATAAAGAAGGACATTTCATACTGCATAAGGGAACCATAAATCAGGAAGACATAACAATAGTAAAAACTTATGCCCCAAACAATGATGCATCCCTGTACATCAAACAAATCCTTCTCAATTTCAGGAATCAAATAGACCACAACACAATAATTCTGGGTGACTTTAACACACTGCTATCACCACTAGATAGATCTTCCAAACAAAAACCAACCAAAGAAACCATAGAACTCAATAATACAATCAATAACCTAGACTTAATAGACATATAGAATATTCCATCCATCAACGAGCAGATTCACTTTCTTCAATGAAATTGAAAGAAAAGAAACAATTCAAAATATTGACAAAACAAAAATTTGGTTCTTTGAAAAAGTAAACAAAATAGACAAACCCTTAGCCACACTAACAAAGAGAAGGAGAGAGAAAACTCAAATTACTAAAATTCATGATGAAAAAGGAAGTATCATGACAGACACCCACTGAGATACATAACATAATGAGAAGCTACTTTGAAAATCTGTTTTCCAACAAAATAGAAACTACCGAAGACATTGACAAATTTCTAGAGACATATGCTCCTCCCAAACTGAACCAGGAGGACATACACAACTTAAAGAGATCAATATCAAGCAATGAAATAGAAGAAGCCATTAAAAACCTACCCATCCAAGAAAAGCCCAGGACCAGACAGATTCTCAGCCGAGTTCTATAAGACCTTCAAGAAGAACTCATTCCAATACTTCTCAAAGTATTCCAGGAAATAGAAAAGGAGGTTACCCTACCAAACTCATTCTATGACGCTAATATCACCCTCATACCCAAACCAGGAAAAGACACATCAAGGAAAGAAAATTTTAGACCAATATCCTTGATGAATATAGATGCAAAGATCCTTAACAGAATTGGCAAACCGTATCCAAAAACATATTAAGAAAATCGTGCACCACAATCAAGTGGGGTTCATCCCTAGATTGCAAGAATGGTTTAACATCTGTAAATCAATAAATGTAATCCATCATGTCAACAGACGTAAGGATAAGAATCATGGTTATTTCAATTGGCACAGAAGGAGCGTTTGACAAAATACAACACCCCTTCATGCTCAAAACACTAGAAAAAATAGGGATAGTAGGAACATACCTGAACATTGTAAAGGCTATTTATGCTAAGCCCATGGCCAACATCATTCTTAATGGAGAAAAACTGAAACCATTCCCTTTAAAAATGGGAACAAGACAGGGATATCCTCTTTCACCACTTCTATTCAACATTGTCCTCGAAATTCTAGCCAGAGCAATTAGACAGACTAAAGAAATTAAAGGGATATGAATAGGAAAAGAGGAACTTAAGCTGTCACTATTTGCTGATGACATGATTCTATATTTAGAGGATCCAAAAAACTCCTCCAGAAAACTTCTAGACCTCATCAATGAATTCAGCAAAATAGCAGGCTATAAAATCAACATGCATAAATCTAAAGCACTTTTATACGCAAGTGATGAAACATCTGAAAGGGAAGTGAGGAAAACAACTCCATTTGCAATAGCCTCAAAAAAAATAAATAAATAAAATTCTTGGGAATCAATCTAACCAAAGAGGTAAGAGATCTCTACAATGAAAACTGCAAACATTAAAGAAAAAAATTGAGGAATACCTTAGAAGATGGAAAGATCTCCCATGTTCTTGGATAGGCAGAATTAATATTGTCAAAATGGCAATACTACCAAAAGTGCTATACAGATTCAATGCAATTCCAATTAAAATCCCAATGATGTACCTTACAGAAATAGAGCAAGCAATCATAAAATTCATCTGGAAGAATAAGAAACCCAGAATAGCTAAAGCAATCCTTAGCAGGAAGAATGAAACAGAGGGTATCACAATACCAGAACTTCAACTATACTACAAAGCAATAGTAACAAAAACGGAATGGTATTGGTACCAAAATAGAAAGGTAGATCAATGGTACAGAATAGAGGACACGGACACAAACCCAAATAAATACAATTTTCTCATACTAGACAAAGGTGCCATAAATATGCAATGGAGAAATGATAGCCTCTTCAACAAATGGTGCTGGGAAAACTGGAAATCCATATGCAACAGAATGAAACTAAACTCCTATCTCTCACCCTGCACAAAACTCAACTCAAAATGGATCAAGGACCTTGAAATCAGACCAGAGACCCTGCATCTTATAGAAGAAAAAGTAGGTCCAAATCTTCAACTTGTTGGTTTAGGATCAGACTTCCTTAACAGGACTCCCATAGCACAAGAAATAAAAGCAAGAATCAATAACTGGGACAGATTCAAATAAATAGCTTTCTCTCAGCAAAGGAAACTATCAGCAATGCGAAGAGAGAGCCTACAGAGTGGGAGAAAATCTTTGCCACTCATACTTCAGATAGAGCACAAATTTCCTGAATATATAAAGAACTCAAAAACTCTACACCAAGAATACAAATAACCCAATCAACAAATGGGCTAAGGATATGAACAGACGCTTCACAGAAGAAGATCTATAAACAATCAACAAACATATGAAAAGATGTTCACCATCTTTAGTAATAAGAGAAATGTAAATCAAAACTACACTAAGATTCCATCTCACCCCAGTTAGAATGGCGATTATCAAGAATACAAGCAACAATAGGCATTGTGGGGAAAAAGGTACACTCATACATTGCTGGTGGGGCTGCAAATTAGTGCAGCCACTCTGGAAAGCAGTGTGGAGATTCCTTAGAAAACTTGGAATGGAACCACCATTTGACCCAGTTATCCCACTTCTTGGCCTATACCCAAAGGACTTAAAATCAGCATACTACAGAGATACAGCCACATCAATGTTCATAGCTGCTCAATTCACAATAGCCAGATTGTGGAACCAACCTAGATGTCCTTCAATTGATGAATGGATAAAGAAACTGTGGTATATATATATACACAATGGAATATTACTCAGCCATAAATAATAATAAAATTATGGCATTTGCAAGCAAATGGATGAAATTGGAGAATATCATGCTAAGTGAGATAAGCCAATCTCAAAAAACCAAAGGACAAATGATCTCGCTGATAAGCGGATGATGACACATAATGGGGGCTGGGAGGGGGGCAAGAATGGAGGAAGGAGGGACTGTATAGAGGGAAAAGAGGGGTGGGAGGGGTGGGGAGGAAGGAAAAAATAACAGAATGAATCAAACATCATTGCCCTATGTAAATGTATGATTACGCAAATGGTATGCTGTTACTCCATGTACAAACAGAAACAACATGTATCCCATTTATTTACAATAAAAATAAATTAAAATAAAATAAAATAGGAGAAATATATGTTTGTATAAATAGCCTTTTGAAATTACATAATTATCTGTCGCAGTGTTTGTTTTTGTTCTGCAAGGGCCCATCTTACCTTCATTTGACTTTGTGTTTGGTGTGAGGAATTTCCTTTGCTGTTTTCTAGAAAGGTGGGTCTGAGAGAACAAATTATGTTTTTATTTATCTGGAAATGTCTTTATTTTGCCGTTATATGTGAAAGAGATTTGCTGTACAAAATATTCTTGGTTGATGTTTTTCTTTCACTACTTTGTCATTTTAGTGCAACAAGGCTTCTTGCCTTATTTCTCAAGTAGGTATTTGTCTTAGTGGGTTCCTTTACATGTGATGAATCCTTTTTCTCCTACTGCTTTCATTTTTTCTTTTTGTCTTTATATTTCAATATTTTTAATGTCATGTATCTCTTGGGGATCTCAGCATTTATCCTGCTTACAATTCATTGAGCTTATGGCATGTGTAGATTGATTTTCATTGAGTTTAGTATATTTCCAATCATTTCTTCTGGAACTCTTTTTAAGGCTCTTTTTCACTGTCCTCCTCTTCTGTCACTCCCATTATGTATATTTTGGCATGCATGATGGTGTTCCACATTTCTCTGAAGCTCTCTTCATTGTTTTCTGCAGAGTGTCTCTTACTCTAACTTCCAATTCTCTGATTCTTTCCAATTTCTCTCCTCCTCTTTTGGTGCTTGCTTTGTTTTGTTTACTGACTTGGCTAATCATTTTAGTGAGAGCTAATAGCCCTTCATCTACTCACACAGAGGAAAGATGGCAAGGCTCTAGTAGAACTCTGTCTCTTCCTTGGTCTCCATGTTTAGTTGTCCATCTCTATTACATCACACCCAGCCATGAGGCTCTACTAGCTGCCTGCTGATTGTTGTATTCTTTCCAGTAATTAAATTGCTGTACAATTTGATCTAATTAAATTCAAGCCAGGTAGTTTTTGAGTCTTTGAGACTTGTTTTTAATTTGTTGTCACTTCAGGAATGCTCTTAGTAGCTATTTCTTTTCTCTCTTCTATGGTTTAACTTGCCCTTGAAGGAAGCCCTGTCACTCACTCAAACAACTCCATTTTGTCCTTCTCTGACTTCATTTGACTCCTGAACATTTTTTCTCTAAGCCATTTCCTTCTGTAGTTACCCTGGATTCCAGGAACAACAGGTCTGGTTCATAAGCATCTTTAGGAGGATTAGGGACTGAAACTACCCCCAAGTAATAGTGAGCCTCACAGGGCAGATCACCCCCTGATGAGATTGCCCCTTTGAAGTGAAGCAATTATCTCCTGAGAAAACTAAGTCTGCCCCCAGAGCAGAAGCAATTATTTCACAGTGGGAACTGAATTGCCCCCTCAAGCAATAATGACCTCAATAGAACCAGTCCTAAGATAATGACCAACCAGACCATGGCCTGACCAGGATGACCTACTCTACCAGCTGTGCTAACCCCACAGCAATGCAAAACCCCAACCTTGTCTTAGTTCTTTCTATAAAACCTCAAGTTTGTGTCAGTCTCTCGCAGACTTATCTTTGGTCACTGAACCCCTACATCCATTTTTTTCCAACATGGCCATGAGGATTAAAGCTCTTTCCTGCCCTTTGCCAGTGCTGGTCTCTTTGATTGGGATATGGGGATGGGGGCTAACCCTGGACTGTTTGGATCACTAGGTTCAGGGTTATCACCCAAGGCCTCTGGTAATATTCTCATAAGGTGCCAGCTCCCTCTTAATTTCTTACAACTAAAGCTGCATTGTTATACAAGACCCTTAGGCTTGAATTTCCCCTTATTCTGTTTCAAATAAAGTCGGCTTCTTTGCGCAGAGGATCAAAATTCTACTATGAGGCAATGCAATTATACCATTTCTATCTTACAGATAAGAAAGAGGTGCACTGAGAGGTTAAGTCATTTGCCTAATTTCACATAGCTCATCAGTCTGTGGTGGAGGCTAGATTTGAACCTAGGTAGTCTAGTTTCCAGAATTCCCACTGAACTTCTTAACTATGCTAATAGATAACAAAAGTTCTGCTTCCTTATCAAAAATGCATATAGCAAAAAAAAAAAATGCATATAGCAATCTTCTAAGACTGATACCTAGGACATTTTCTTTAAGAGAATTATTCATTTGCTCATTTGACAAACTTACCAAGCACCTACTATATCATTAAGCTTGAATATTTGATTAAGAAACCAAATGCCAATGTCTTAGGATAAAAGTTAGCTCCTCTCAGAATGGAAAATAAAAATCAAAACCTGGAAGCACATTGTTAAGAGTTAACATGGAGTGGTAATTATGAGAGAAACCTTAACCTTTCAATACAAACATGTCCCACATACCAGGTGCCAAATAAATAAGTTAGAGACCTTCAAGAAATTTCACTTTATCCTTCAAGTACCACAAGATAAATGATTAAGAATTCAGAGTCTGAAGACAGCTTGTGAGATCAGAAATCCAATTCTATCACTAACTAGGTGAGTAAATCAAAATATTTAACATCTCTGAGCTTCAGTTTCTATATCTGGAGACTGGAGATAATAATGGTACTTATTAATGTGGTAGTTAAGAATGGGTTCACCTGCAAGTAAAGGAATACCTGACAAAAGTGGTTTAAGCAAGTGGCTTCAGGAGCACAAGATGGTTGCTGCAAATCTGCACATCATGTCAATAAGGTGGGCAGCAAGAGGGGCAGAACTGGGTACTAGCAAGAGGGTCCCTACTTAAGCAGTAAAGCCAAGGCAGAAAACCACAGATTTCTGCTTATGCCTTCATGGCCAGACTGTGTCATACACAGCCACTTGAGATATATGTAGGAGACATTCCTCACCCACCGAAAACCTCTAAGCAAGTGAGGAGAAGAATTACTGTTGGATAAGCACCTAAACAGTATCAGTCACATTATTCTATGAGGCTAGGGTATTTGAGGGAATTCATGCTCTTCTGGAACACATTCCAAGTTCTCATCTACTGCCAATAGAGGTTATCTGGGTTTTTTAAATATTTGTTTTGTTTTGTTTTGTTTTGTTTTTTGGCAGATGAAGAGGTTGAACAACTTATCCCAAACACACTGTTTCTATACAAGAGACAAGATTCAAAGGCAGCCCCATGGCCTCTAAAGCCTGAGCATTAATAATGTGAAAAGTCATTAGAGCACCCAGGTGCTCTTTAAAATATTCCTTTGCTCCTGCATTCCTCTATACACTCTAAGACTCACACATTGTTTTTTGTTCATAGATATACTAAAGTATACCTCTGCTGGAGCCCCTTCAGGAATTAATGGAACAAGAAGTGAAGAACAACTCCAGTGTTTAGTCTTCTGAATCACCAGGCAACCACCTATAAAGCAGCAAAAAGACATGTGCATTTAACAGAAAACCTTGTATTTAACAGAAAAATTGCCATGAAGCTCAATTGTTCAATTAAGCATAGAAACCAAACACTGACCTTTTAGGATAATAGTTGGCTTCTCTCAGAATGGAAAATGACTGTATGAGAATCAAAACCTGCTGTGTGAACTATCCCCTCAAAGCAAGACATTCAAAAGATGTTAGAAGCTTTTGCCAAGAAAACAGATATCTTTATTTTTCATTTAAAATTTACCATCACTAATTAAAACCACAACATTTAAAGACTGATGTCTCCCCTACCCCCATCCTAGTCACTGCATGAAAGGATTAGGTTCATATTTGCAAGGTGTAAGGAACATGTAAGTCCTGGTGACTTCATGCAGAACAACTCAGTGCATATAATTACTGTGTATAGAGGTGTCTGGAGAGCAGATTTTCATCAAAGCCAGGACAAGCCTGTATTACATTAATAGAAATGGAGAACACGTGGTTCCAAGTCTGTTGCTTAAGCATAAAATGAGCAGACTATTTGTAGCTTTATTTCCTTGCAGAGGGTAAAAGAGAAGCTCCATGAAGACAAAAGCTTTGTCTATAAAGCATTGATGGCAGTGGTGACGAGACTTGGGAAATTCAAAAACTGTCAACTTTTACCTTGCCAAATAAAAACAATTTTAACAACCACCAACCAATCAGCAAAGGAACCACCCACCACGAACCACCCACCACCACCACTACCACCACTTCCTCCTCCTCCTCATCATCATCTCATAGAAGAACTTTTTAACACCAAGCAATAACAACAGACAAGCTTATTCTCAAAGTAACAGGCAATACTTAAGTGCAATGAGTTTCTTCAAAATCTATTTTTTTTTTTTTTATTATTGGGTATGAACAGATTAGCATTTGAGAATCACAGGGTCAGTCTCTGCATTGTTCTTTCTGTTCTGGATCCACTTTCCAGGGACTGGATTTCAAAGGATAAGAGGGCTCAGATTATAAGCAGAACCCACAATTTTCAAGATGCAAACAATGAAAAATTGTCATTAGATGTTTTTAGAGTATATTTTTTTTACTGGAGCAAAGAACTTGACAAGACTTATACTCCCCACATGGTCTTCCCTAAAGTATGTCATTACTCTTAAGACTGAGTTTAGACTAAAGGTTCAAGTTCCTGTTATTGCTATTTTATGCAAACATCTTTACCATCTAACTAGCCTCCCTGAAGGCAGAGGCCTTCTATTCTTCACAGGATCTCCCTCCCAGCAGGAATCTAATGGTGCCTACCTACTCCAAGTGACCCTGTATGGTGATGGAGTTTGTTAAAGATCTAGAGGGCGATCAGCAGCTGGTGAACATCACTGCGAGCTAGTCTTAGGGGAAAAATAAATCTGTTCAAATAACTAAGAGAAAACAATTTACAGTAAATTGAAAACTTTCATGCTTACTCACATATCTTAATTACATAGTATTTTGTCCATATGTACAAAGTATATGCAGATGGTCTGAGGCTGAAATGTTAGTCTTTAGAAAACTCAAATAAAATCAATCAGGGATATATTTAAAGCCTGAAAGATTTTATAATCTAGATTTTCTTCTATATATTTACTACATAGTAGGAAAACAGAATAATCATAGATGCCTTTGTGACAATCTTATCATTTTTCATTCTTCAAGGACACCAGTCTCAGTGAGGTTGGGTGACTTTTTTATTAGTGCATTATAATCGTACCTAATAGTGGAATTCGTTATGACATATTCATACATGCACATAACATAATTTGATCAATTTCATTCCCTAGTTCCTTCCCTTTCCCTCCCCTCCACCCTACCCCATCCACTTGCTCTATACTACTGATCTCCCTTCTATTATTACTGCTATTTAATTAGTTGTAATTATATATGTGTAATTTTATCTATATTAGTGTTGTAATTATATATAATTATAATTATATATATGCATGCATGTGTGTGTGTATATGGTTCACTGTGGTATATTCATGCATGGACACAGCATAATTTGGTAGATTTCATTCACGGTGACTTTTTTAAGGTCCACACCACAAGGTTCTCAAGAGTTGTGACACAGAACCCAGGTTCTGTTTTCCAGAACCATGGTCTCTCTACATTGATCTCTCTACTTTCTGACTGATATTCAACAAAACCAGAGTCCATGTTAAGTGCAAACAGTGACTTGCAGTGGTGCTAAATGGTTAAGAGAGTATAAGCATCTTCAACAGGATAAGGACATGGACAGTGAGCTCAGTGACTTAAGATCAAATGGAAAGGCTCCTCAGATAACCAAGTAATATGTTTTGGGATAGTTTACCTTCACAAATAATAAAACTTTTCAACCTTTTTGATACACCTAATTTACTCACCACATTCCACTTTCTCACTTTCTCATCACATTCATACTATCTAACATATTACACAGAATATCTGCTGCAGTCAACTAGGTATCCCTATTGGAGAGGGAAATAAAAGCCCTCCCCCTGGAAGCTGCACCTCAACGTGTGTGAGTAGGAAAATGAAATAATATATTTTATTGAGTGCTCCTTTGCACATAACCGTGCACATTTAGTCTACACACTGACATGCAAACTTGCAATTATCACATTAAGAATGTTACTTAAGTAAATGTACATCAGTGTTAACCTAATCAATGTTCCGAACAACTATCATAGTAACTCAAGAACACAATAATGAACAAATACAATAAAGAAGTGAGTGAGAGATTAGTTCTGACTGGTATGATTCTTGAGGACAAGGTCTATCTGTCTTACTGTTTTAGAACAAGGAAAATAGTGGGTATTCACAATGCTGCATGTGTGAGTGAAAGGAACAAAGAAGGAAGAGGAGTGGAGGAGAGAGAAGAAAAGGAGGGAGAGAAAAAACAATGTTTAGTTAGTTGGAACCTGAAAAACTCATGTCAGAGGAGGTCTGAGTGGGGTCTCTGAGCAAGTCAAGATGCTGGGAAAGGAGGGGTGGGCTATGTCCTATGATACTCCAGAGGAACTACTTACATAAGACCCTGGCACTCCTAAGGAAGATTGAAATCTATCCATAGTAGTGGATATTCCCTAAATGTATTTACAGCTCACCAATCATGATCGATTTGACTTTTCCTTTCAGGGTATAATTTAGCCAAAGGTAACATGAGGTGATATGCTGTTCTAGAAAAGATAAATATGGGTTAAAAATTTGACCCTTCTCCTTATTTAGCTGTGCAGAAAGCTTCTTGAGAACAAAAATGGAGTCTGTCTTGTTCATGAATTGACCTTAGTACCTAGTACATAGTCTATAGCTAACAAATACTGGATGATAAATTTTAATCACAAATTAAACACTTGTTATGCAATCTATAAAACAAGGATATTGACACTCATTTTACATGGTACACTGAGTATAAAACACAACAATGCACATAAAGCAGAGTGCCAGGCACAGCATGGATGGTAATTATTAGAAACAGTATGAATTTAATTTTGGAAATGGAAATGTCTTATCCAATTTTAAATAATGAAACCGAGTAATTTTCTGTCTTGTAAGATGACAGATACTAATGAGAATCTGGAGAGAGTACTGTTAGCCTAAAAGTTCTGAACTTGAGCAGCAATTTCACTAGGGGATGGTAATATAAAGATGGGTAAGGAGTTTATAATTGTTCCAATGACTGGGCATGCTACTGTCATTCAGTGGGCAAGGACCAGAGATGCTAAATGTTCAATAAAGCATAGGGTAATCCTACATAAAATACCCAACATGCACAATCATGCTGTCACTGAAAAGCACCACACTCTTTTGAGATAATGATGTCTACTGGTTTCCTACCATCTTTTACTTTAAAATACTACATCCACAATAGGAAATATGTTTTTTTTTAAGATTAAAGTAATGTTTAATTAATACCATAATATGCTCATAATTACATTTTCCACAGCTTTTTAAACTTATGGAACCCTCATAAAAAGCAGAGCTCAAACACTTAAGATTTGATTTTTCCAAAATATAATAGGATAGAATTTCACATTAATGAGCTGTATTTTATAGCTGATGTCTTTATATAAAGCTAGGAAATATAATAGTAATACATTTTAACATTTTACAAGCATATTCCAAATAATACCATATAAATATAGAATGAGGAGACTCATAATCTCTACAGTAGTTTGTACTTGGTGTATGATAACTGGAAAAAAGTTTCTACAATTATATTAATTAATTTTATATTACATTGTTAATGTACAGGTTTCTGTCATGTAAGCTTGGTGTAAAATTATATCCTTTATTTTTTTAACTAGGCACAGAAGTCACAGACAACAGTTTCTCATGACATCCCTTTTGGTCAGAAAACTTCCCTTAGTCTATGCAGTCTAAGAGCCTATTTGCCTCTGAAGATGGTTATGTGGCCTCTGGAAATAGCATAAACATCTTTATGCTGCAGGGCAGATTTGCCCAAACCTATCTGGCTCTTTTCACTGACCTCAAGGGTCAAGTCAATAAAGGGAAGTATGTTTTTAGCACTTGCAAATCAAATTTCCATTTTGTTGTCTCACACACTGAAAAAATAAATATTGGGTCCCATAATATAAAATAAATTCAATTAAAATATCAAAATTGCCAGGAGTGACGGCATACACCAGTAATCCCAACTGCTTGGTAGGCTGAGGCAAGAGGACTACAACATCAAGGACAGTCTTGGAAATTTAGTTCAAAATAAAATAAATTTATTTAAAATTCATTACAAAATAAAATAATGCTGTGCATGGTGGGACACACCTACAATTCCAGAGGCTTGGGAGGCTAAGGTAGGAGGATTACAAGTTCAAATCCAGTCTCAGCAACTTAACTTAGTGAGGCCCTAAGCAACTTAGTGAGACCCTATCTCAAAATAAAAAACAAAAAGGGCTAGGGATGTGGTTCAGTGGTTAAACCACCCTGGGTTTAATCCATGGCACAAAATAAAATAAATATAATAAATAAAAATAAAAGGGCTAGGAGTGTATTTTGGTAATAGAGCACTTGCCTGGCACATGCAAGGCCTTGTGTTCAATCTATACTACTATCAAAAAAAAAAAAGTAGTAATATTCTTATGAAAGCATGAAGAGTTCTAGTAAAAAAGATAAAAGGTGGCACTATAAGAAGAAAATATATCTGCAAAAACCATTAAGAAGAATTTCATCTCATCACAGAAGCAACCAAGACATTTTTTCTGAAGAAAATCAAATAAAAGCAACTTTGAAGAACTCCTATTTTTATCCTTTCATTTATTGTCTCCTTCTGGCCCTATATCTCATTAGTAAATATTTGTGTCCCCTTAAGATTTGATTCTTCTGAGGGATGGGCTAGCTGGTGAATGTCAGCTAACAGAAGGGACTGCTGTCTCCTAGGCAAGGGTCCAACTGCAAAGCAGAGTTGGCCTTTTTCAGAATGGGGATCCAGACACCCCTCTTCCTGGACCCTCCTCTGCTGATTGCCAACAGTGGTTGGGGCTGACTTTCTTTTTTTTTTGGTGGGGGGGGGGTACCAGGGATTGAACTCAGGGGCACTCAACCACTGAACCACATCCCCAGTCCTATTTTGTATTTTATTTAGAGACAAGGTCTCACTGAGTTGCTTTAAGTACCTTGCTTTTGCTGAGTTTGACTTTGAACACTTGATTCTCCTGCCTCAATCTCCAGAGCCAATGGGATTACAAGTGTGTGCGCCACCACAACCCAGCCGGGGCCAACTTTCTTAGTGTTAACTTTATTACAAGTGTATACCTGGATTTGAGAACTGCGGAGAAAAACAGCAGCAAGTGTTTTCTTTCTTGTAAGGTTGAACAGAACAAGGTGTCGTTCTGAAGTGATTATAGTAAATAGGGCTTAGTGGCATCTCTTAAAGTGGGGCTGATACTGGGATCAGCAGAGGTCACACATTGACTTAAAATATCATTATCTGGATTTTCACCCAACCTAGGGCTCTTAAGAGAAAGAAGCTCACAAAGTAGTCCTTCACTTAAAGAAGTGAGAACTATACCAATACACGGTGGACATATAAACATATGAAAGAGTTAAGCCAGAACCAGAGGGATTATCAGGTAAGGTTTACCAGACCTTTAATGAAAAACTCATATCGATCCTCTCAAATTATTCCAAGAAAGAGAAAAAGAGAGAACAATGCCAAACTCATTCTACAAAGTCAATATCACCCTGATACCAAAACCAGACAAACATACACCAAGGAAAGAAAAGTTCAGACCAATATCTTTGATTAGCACAAATGTAAAAATTCTTAATAAAATTCTGACAAATCACATACAAAAATACATTAAAAAGATAGTGCACCATGATCAAATGGGTTTCATCCCAGGGATGCCAGGTTGGTTCAACATATGAAATCAATAAATGTAATTTACCACAGTAATAGATTTAAAGGCAAGAATCACATGATTATCTCAATAGATACCAAAAAAGCATTTGCCAAAATATACCACCCATTCTCGTTTAAAACACTAGAAAAACTAGGGATAGAAGAACTTACCTCAACATTATAAAGGCTACATATGACGAACCCAACGTCAACATTATTCTGTGTATTCTTTCTTTCTTTTCTTTTCTTTTTTTTTTTTTTTTTTTTTGAGGTGCTGGGGATTCAACCCAGGGCCTTGTACTTGCAAGGCAAGCGCTCTACCAACTGAGTTATATCCTCAGCCCCCAACATTATTCTGAATGGAGAGAAATTGAAAACATTTCCTCTAAAAGAGGAACAAGACAAGGATGCCCACTTTCATCACTTCTATTCATCATAGTCCTTGAAACTCTAGCCAGAACAATCAGGTAAGAGAAGGAAATTAAAAGAATATGAATAGGAAAAGAAGAGTTCGAATTATCTGTTTGCTGATAACATAATTCAATATTAAGAACACCCAAAAAAAACTCCACCAAAAGAGAGCTAGAGCTCATAAGTGAATTAAGCAAAGTAGCAGGATACAAGATCAACACTTAAATCAATCACATTCCTATACTCCAATGATGAATCCACTGAAAAAGAAATTAGGAAAACCATCCCATTCACAATAGTTTAAAAAAAATATTGGGGCAATCCATCTAACAAAAGAGCTTGAAAAGGACCTCTACACTGACAACTATAGAATACTAAAGAAATAAACTGAAGACCTTAGAAGAGGGGAAAAAAACCCCATGTTCTTGCATAGGCAGAACTGATATTGTCAAAATGGCCATATTATAAAAAGCACTATATAGATTCAATGTAATTCCAATCAAAATTCCAATGAAGTTCTTCACAGAACTAGAAAAAACAGTTATGAAATTCATTTGGAAAAATAAAAGACCCAAAATAGTCAAAGCAATCCTTAGTAAGAAATGTGAAGCAGTAGGCATCACAATACAGGACCTCAAATTATATTACATTACTAGCACCAAAACAGGCATGAAGATCAATGGAATAGAAGACACTAGAGAGAAGCCCACATAGTTATCTCAAACTATGTATATGTTGTATCTCAAACTATAGTATACCCCCAAAGGTGCCAAAACATACATTGGGGAAAAGATGGCCTTTTTAACAAATGATGTTGGGAAAATCAGATATCCATAAGTAGTTGAATGAAATTTAACCTCTATTTCTCACCCTGAACAAGACTCAACTCAAAGTGGATCAAAAACTTAGGAATAAGGCCATTAATCCTGCAACTGCTAGAAAAAAATGTAGGCCCAACATTCCAATAAGTTGGCTCAGAACTGACTTCCTTAAGACTCCTAAGGAAATAAAATAAAAAATCAACAAGTGGGATGGCATCAAATTAAAAAGTTTCTTCACAGCAAAGGAAATAATTAAGAGCATGAAGAAAGAACCTACAGAATGGAAGAAAATATTTGCCACCTCTTCCTCAAATAAGGCATTAATATCCAGGACATATAAAGAACTGAAAAATTTTAACAAAAAGGAAAAAAATCAACTAATGGACAAAGGAACTAAACAGACACTTCTCCAGAAAAAAAAAAAAAAAAAAAAAAAAAAAAAAAAAAAAACGGCAAGAAAGAAAGAGTAGAACAAATGGTCAATAAATACATGAAATGCTCAGCATCTCTAACAATGAAGAGAAATGCAAATTAAAACTACATTGAGATTCCATCTCACTCCATTCAAAATGGCATTTATCAAGAACACAAGTCATAATAAATGCTGGCAAGGGTCTGGGGAGAAAGGTACACTCATACATTGTTGGTGGGACTGTAAATTAGTAAAACCATTCTGGAAAGCAGTATGTAAATTCCTCAAAAAATTAGGAATGGAACCACCATATGACCTGGCTATCCTACTCCATGGTATATATCCAAAAGATTTTAAATCGGCATACTACAGTGACAGAGTCACATCAATTTTTAAAGCAGCACAATTCACAACAGCCATGCTATGGAATCACCCAAGTGCCCTTCGACAGATGATTAAAAAAATGTGGTATAAAAAAAATGTGGTATATATACCCAAGGGAATATTAGTCATAAAGAAGAATGACTTTATGGCATCTACTAGTAAATGCATGGAACTGGAAACTATCATGCTAAGTGAAATAAGCCAGTCCCAAAAAGTCGAAGGTCAAATGTTTTTCTCTTTTACTTTGGAAGCTAATCCAAAATAAAGAGTTGGTGGTGGAAAAAAAGAGAATAGAAGAAAGATCAGTGGAATAAACCAAAGGGAATGAAGGGAAGGAAAGAGAAATGGGATAGGGAAAGACAGTGGAATGAATCTGACCTACTTTTCCCATGTACATACATGAATATGCTACAGTGAATCTCAGCATCTTGTACATCCACAAGACACTAATTAAACGACAAAACTATAAGTAAATAGCAAAAAGATCAGCAGAGGGAAGGGAACAGGTGGAAGAAGGAGAGGGTTAGGGTAAGTACTGGGGACTAAATTAAGACAAATACTATTCCATTTAATGTCAAAATGAATCCCATTGTTAGGTATAACTAAAAAGAACCAATAAAAAGAAAATGAAAATCAGTTTGTTAAGTAAGTGTTTGGTGCTCATGGATATTATGTATGTTCTATTTTAGTTTGGCTTGTAGCCACTTATTTGTGGTAGAGTCCACTTTGTTCATTTTAAAATTCTGCCTAGGTATAAGACAAACCTAAATGTTCAAGTATCAACAGCAGAATGATATTCAGATAGAACTAAATATTTTTACTGAGGAAAAAGAAATGATATAGGCTATTATCAAGAACTTGTTTTAATATAAGCAAGCCCAATAGAATAGAGGAAGGGGATCAGGGGAAGGGAGGAGGGAAGGAAAAGCAGAGGTACCAGGAATGAATTGATCAAAGATGTTATATACATGTACAAATATGCCACAGTGAAACTCGCTCTTCTGTATACTTATTATGCACCGACAAAAACAAAACAAAACAAAACAAAAACTTATTTCAACTAGCCACAGTGTACTTGTAATTCCAGCTATTCAGGAAACTGGGGCAAGGGGGGGTCACAGGTTTGAGGTCAGCCAGGGTGGCTTGGGCCCTGTCTTAAAACAAGGAGGGATGGAGGTGTAACTCAGTGGTGCAGTGCATGGGTGAAACCCAGGGTTTAATCCCCAGTACTGAAGAGAAAACAATATTTGCATTCTGAAAATTACCTAGGGTAGCTATTACCCATTTACCAAGTCATCCATTAAAATAACCTCAGCATGGCATTTGTGGAATCATCCAATTTTAAGTACTATATCCTAATCAGTCTGTCAGAATAAGTTATCTAGTAATGTATCAATGACCAGAGTAAGTTCCAGTTCTGTGCCAGTAATTAGCTCTATGGGATTAGTCAAATCTTCAACTTCCTTATAACTTAGTTTCTTTTAATCTGTAAAAATAAGTGATTTTTGCTATCCTGTTCAGCACATAGTATATTTGTGAAAATTTTTTGCTTGTGTCTATAAAATATAAAGGTTTTACTTTTTACTGTAGTTGATTCTGATTTACCTGTTCCTTTTCTAAGAATTATTTTAAGGAAGTTTTTGGCCAAAAGTTTGGAAGACTTTTTAGTTCTTGCTAGGACCATATTCATTATTTTTACAAGGCTTTGAATAAACACTTCAGAATTCTTGAGATAGCCATCACTCATAAACATTTTTTTTCAAAAAAATCTTTTTATTTCCAACTCAAATTAAAAACTAGTAACTGTCAGGCACCATGGCATGCCTGTAATCCCAGGAGCCAACTCAGTAAGACCCTGTCTCTAAATAAAATATTAAAAGAGTTTGGCACGTGGCTCAGTGGTTAAGTGCCCCTAGGTTCAATCCCTGGTTCCAAAAGCAAAAGCAAAAACAAAAGCAAAAGCAAAAAAGTAGCAATCAGGTATTACTTGTGTGTCTTGGCCCTCTGCTGCTCAGTTGCTACCATTCAGTCAATGGATTAAAAGGCATTTTGCCTGGCCAAGTACCATAAAATTCACCTGATCATTGCTTTTGTATCTGGAACTTCACCTATATCCTCCTTTCTATTTTAAAACATGATGATCAACAGTGTTGACATCAGTTTACAATTTCCCCTGTATCACATGAATTGCTCGAGGCAATTATCTAAGTAGCATACAGGAGAAATTCTCATGAGAGAACCAAAGGACACATCCTCCCTTCTCCTTGCTGTAATTAATGAAAATTGGCTTTTGTCAATGAAAAGCCAAAACCTTGCAGTACCAGGCCCTAATATTCAATGTTGACTAGATTAACATTTTCACACATGAAAGAAGCTTTGTGACATGGCGAATAGCCAAATAACAACCCCAGCCTGGTGGGCAGCATTGTACAAGGGTCCCCTTACTAATGAAAAGTCCAGCTATTTCATGTTGTTTTGTTTTTGTTTTGTTTGTACTGGGGCTTGAACATAGGGGTGCTTTGCACACCCAGGCCCTGAGGTCAATTCCTAACACTAATCTTCCCTCACCACCCCCCCCCAAAAAATATATATATATCCATATTACTTCTTTGTATTTAACATTTTTTTTAGTCATAGATGGACACAATACCTTTATTATACTTATTTATTTTTATGTTGTGCTGAGGATGAGGATTGAACCCAGGGCCTCACATGTGTCAGGCAAGCACTCTGCCACTAAGCCACAATCCCAGCCCCCACATTACCTCTGTAAAAGATGTACTGCCTTTTTATTTTAATTTTTTCAGTGCTGAATGTTGGGCACTCGGGACCAAAAGCCAGGGCCTCCACATGTTGGACTGGTGCTGTACCACTGAGTTAAAATCTCACCCCAGCTTACTGATTTTTAGTTCTATCAGGGAAAAGTGCCTATTGTCCCTTACCATCTCCACCTTTCTGATTTTTGTTGTTAATAGTGAATGGTGGGGGCCAAGATGGCGGACTAGAGGGCGGCTGCATTTCACGTTGCTCCAGGACGCAAGATTCAAAAGAGGAGATAGTGAGAGACTTGGGACCAACTCAAAGCCACCGGGTGAGTCTCTCCTGTTGGGGAGGCGTCCCGGATGGGGCAGTAGCCCCGGAACGCAGGGAATTTGTGAAGTGGAATTGCTCGGCGAGACGCCCCTCCCCCCGCTGGAGCGGTAAACACAGACAACTGGGATCATCGTGGAGGAGGCGGCTCAGCACAGCGCTTGGACTCGAGCAACCACTGGGGCTCCGGGCGGCTGCCTGAGGAGGAGCTGCGTGGCAAGCTGTTTGGACTCAGAGCGAGCGCACCTGAACACCGGGGGACTGCCCGGAGGAAGAGGAGGAGCGCGGCAGGACGCTTGGTCTAGGAGTGACTGCATCAGAGCCACAGGCAGTTGCCAGAGGAGGAGCTGCGTGGTGAACTGTTTGAACTCAGAGCCAGCGCTCCTGAACACAGGGAGGTTGCCCAGAGGAAGAGGAGGAGCGCGGCGGGTTGCTTGACCTAGGAGTGACTACATCAGAGCCACAGGCAGTTGCCAGAGGTGGAGCTGCGTGGCAAGCTGTTTGATCTCAGAACAACTGCTCCAGAACACTGGTGGCCTGCCTGGAGGAGGAGAGCGGTGGGACACTTGGTCTAGGAGTGACTGCATAAGAGCCACAGGCGGTTGCCAGAGGAGGAGGTGAGTGGTGAGTTCATTGGACTAAAAGCGATCGCTCCTGAACACCGGTGGCCTGCCTGGAGGAGGAGCGCGGTGAGTCACTTGGTCTCGGAGCCACTGCTCCTGAACACCCAGGGGGCTAACCCAAGGAGGAGGAGGAGGAACAGGGCGGGTCACTTGGACTTGGAGTGACTGCCTAGGGCTACGGGTGGTTGGTGGGAGGAGGAGACCCGAAGTAAGTTGTTTGGACTCCTAGTGACTGTGTCGGAAACCGGGCGGCTGTCCGGAGAAGGAGGTGTGTGGCGGGTCTCTGGGTCTAAGAGCTATTGTACGGGGCTCCAGGTGGTGGCTCAGAGGAGGGGCTGCATAGCCAGGCAATTGGTGCAGAGCAGGGTCCCAGGAGCTAGGTGGCTTCTTGCTGGAAGAGCCGCACAGAGACACGCCTAGGGGCGGAGCGAAGTTTCCAGGGCTGCGGGCAGATTCTCTGGGAGAGGCAGCCTAAGGAGACTCGCCTGCGAAGGGTGAGGCTCCCAGGCCCAGGACGTAGGTCCGGGCCCCTGGGATCGTTGCAGAGGAAGACAGCCCAGCCCAGGTGGTAGTTGTAGATTGAGGGGAACCTCTAGGAGGGCAACTGACCAGCGAGACGTCCCCACAGAGTGAGTCTTCCCGGCCGGGGAAGGTTTTCCCACAGGGACGGTAAAACCAGAGACACAGGCACAAACAGGCCTTGCCTCAGCCCGCAGTCTAGTTCCCCATTGGATGACCATTGGTCAACAAGTGGAGGCACCTCTGCCCACTAGCAGGGAATATACGCCACCTGAGGGTCACCACCCCTAGAGAGGCAGCTTCTTCGTGGAGCTCTGCATTATCAACCTCCTCCAAGACTTCAGGCTACTGAAGGATAAGAGGGGATATACTAGCAATCTTCAGGGACATTATAAGTTGATAGAGGAAATCTGCAATATCTTAATGACCCACTGACTCCTGAACAATATGAGAAAACAAGGGAAGAAAATGCCCCAAACAAATCTAGATGTTACATCAATAAAATCCAACGACAGCATGACAGAAGAAATGACAGAAAGGGAGTTCAGAATGTACATAATTAAAATGATTAGGGAAGCAAACGATGAGATGAAAGAGCAAATGTAGGCATTGAATGATCGCACCAATCGACAGTTAACAGAGCAAATTCAGGAAGCAAAAGAGCATTTCAATAAAGAGTTAGAGATATTGAAAAAAAACCAAACAGAAATCCTTGAAATGAAGGAAACAATAAACCAAATTAAGAACTCCATAGAAAGCATAACCAATAGGATAGAACAGCTGGAAGACAGAACTTCAGATACTGAAGACAAAATATTTAACCTCGAAAACAAAGTTGAACAAACAGAGAAGATGGTGAGAAATCATGAACAGAATCTCTAAGAACTATGGGATATCATGAAAAGGCCAAATTTGAGAATTATTGGGATTGAGGAAGGCTTAGAGAAACAAACCAAAGGAATGAACAATCTATTTGAAGAAATAATATCAGAATATTTCCCAAATCTGAAGAATGAAATGGAAAATCAAGTCCAAGAGGCTTATAGCACTCCAAATACACAAAATTACAACAGACCCACACCAAGGCACATTATAATGAAAATACCTAACATACAAAATAAAGACAGAATTTTAAAGGCTGTGAGAGAAAAGAACCAAATTACATTCAGGGGGAAGCCAATACGGATATCAGCAGATTTTTCAATCCAGACCCTAAAAGCTAGAAGGGCCTGGAACAACATTTTTCAAGCTCTGAAAGAAAATGGATGCCAACCAAGAATCTTATACCCAGCAAAACTTACCTTCAAATTTGACGATGAAATAAAATCATTCCATGATAAACAAAAGCTAAAGGAATTTACAAAAAGAAAGCCAGCATTACAGAACATTCTCGGCAAAATATTTCACAAGGAAGAGATAAAAAACAAAGAAGCAAATCAGCAAAGGGAGGAATTATCCTAAAGGAACTGTCAAATAAAGGAGGAACCAAGATGTGTCAAAAATTTTAAATATGAACCAAATGACTGGGAATACAAATCATATCTCAATAATAACCCTGAATGTTAATGGCCTGAATTCATCAATCAAAAGACATAGACTGGCAGATTGGATTAAAAAGAAAGATCCAACAATATGTTGCCTGCAAGAGACTCACCTCATAGAAAGAGATACCCATAGACTAAAGGTGAAAGGATGGGGAAAAACATACCATGCACATGGACTCAGCAAAAAGCTGGAGTATCCATCCTCATTTCAGATAATGTGGACTTCAAGCCAATGTTAGTCAGAAGGGATAAAGAAGGACATTTCATACTGCTTAAGGGAAGCATAAATCAGCAAGACATAACAATCATAAATATCTATGCCCCAAACAGTGGCTCATCCATGTATGTTAAACAAATCCTTCTCAATTTTAGAAACCAAATAGACCATAACACAATAATACTACATGATTTCAACACGCCTCTTTCACCACTGGACAGATATTCCAAACGAAAATTGAACAAAGAAACCATAGATCTCAATAACACAATCAATAATTTAGACTTAACAGACATTTTTAGAATATACCATCCAACCAAGAGCGAATACACTTTCTTCTCAGCAGCACATGGATCCTTCTCTAAAATAGACCATATATTATGCCACAAAGCTAATGTCAGCAAATACAAGAAGACAGAGACACTACCTTGTATTCTATCAGATAATAATGGATTGAAGTTACAAATTAATGAAAGAGTAAAAAACAGAAACTACTCCAACACCTGGAGATTAAACAATATGCTACTATATGATGAATGGATAACAGAAGATATTAGGAAGGAAATTAAAAAATTCTTAGAGGTAAACGAGAACAAAGAAACATCATATCAAAATCTCTGGGACACTATGAAAGCAGTACTTAGAGGAAGATTTATTTCATGGAGCGCATTTAATAAAAGAAGTAAAACTCAAAAAATAAATGACCTAACACTACAGCTCAAAGCCCTAAAAAGAAGAACAGACCAACACCAAAAGTGGTAGAAGACAAGAAATAGTTAAACTGAGAGCTGAAATCAACGAAATTGAAACGAAAGAAATAATACAAAAAATTGACAAAATAAACAGTTGGTTCTTCGAAAAAATAAACAAAATTGATAAACCTTTAGCCACACTAACAAAGAGAAGACGAGAGAAAATCCAAATCACTAAAATTCGGAATGAACAAGGAAATATCACAACAGACACGACTGAAATACAAAACATAATTAGAAGCTATTTTGAAAATCTATACTCCAACAAAATAGAAAATTCCAAAGACATCAACAGGTTTCTAGAGACATATGAATTGCCTAAACTGAACGAGGAGGACATACACAACCAATTAGACCAATTGCAAGTAATGAAATAGAAGAAGTCATCAAAAGCCTTCCAACAAAGAAAAGTCCAGGACCAGATGGGTTCTCAGCCGAGTTCTACAAAACTTTTAAAGAAGAGCTCATTCCAATACTTCTCAAAGTATTCCAGAAAATAGAAGAGGAGGGAACTCTCCCAAACTCATTCTATGAAGCCAATATTACCCTGATTCCTAAACCAGACAGAGACACATCAAGGAAAGAAAATTTCAGACCAATATCCTTAATGAACATCGACGCAAAAATTCTCAACAAAATTTTAGCAAATCGCATACAAAAACATATTAAAAAGATAGTACACCATGATCAAGTGGGTTTCATCCCAGGGATGCAAGGTTGGTTCAACATCAGGAAATCAATAAATGTCATTCACCATATCAATAGACTTAAAGTCAAGAATCACATGATTATTTCGATAGATGCAGAAAAAGCATTTGATAAAATACAGCACCCCTTCATGCTCAAAACACTAGAAAAAATAGGGATAGTGGGAACATTCCTTAACATTGTAAAGGCCATCTACGCTAAACCCATGGCTAATATCATTCTAAATGGTGAAAAACTGAAAGCATTCCCTCTAAAAACTGGAACAAGGCAGGGATGCCCTCTTTCACCACTTCTATTCAATATCGTCCTTGAAACTCTAGCCAGAGCAATTAGACAGACCAAAGAAATTAAAGGGATACGAATAGGAAAAGAAGAACTCAAACTATCCCTATTTGCTGATGATATGATGGTATACTTAGAGGAACCAGGAAATTCCACCAGAAAACTTTTAGATCTCATAAGTGAATTCAGTAAAGTAGCGGGATATAAGATCAATGCACATAAATCTAAGGCATTTTTATACATAAGCGATGAATCTTCAGAAAGAGAAATTAGGAAAACTACCCCATTTACAATAGCTTCAAAAAAATAAAGTATTTGGGAATCAATCTCACAAAAGAGGTGAAAGACCTCTACAATGAGAACTACAGAACACTAAAGAAAGAAATTAAAGAAACCTTAGAAGATGAAAGATCTCCCATGTTCTTGGATAGGCAGAATTAATATTGTCAAAATGGCAATACTACCAAAAGTGCTATACAGATTCAATGCAATTCCAATTAAAATCCCAATGATGAACCTTACAGAAATAGAGCAAGCAATTATGAAATTCATCTGGAAGAATAAAAAACCCAGAATAGCTAAAGCAATCCTTGGCAGAAAGAGTGAAGCAGGGGGTATCGCAATACCAGATCTTCAACTCTACTACAAAGCAATAGTAACAAAAACGGCATGGTATTGGTACCAAAATAGAAAGGTGGATCAATGGTACAGAATAGAGGACACGGACACAAACCCAAATAAATACAATTTTCTCATACTAGACAAAGGGGCCAAAAATATGCAGTGGAGAAAAGATAGCCTCTTCAACAAATGGTGCTGGGAGAATTGGAAATCCATATGCAACAGAATGAAACTAAACCCATATCTCTCACCATGCACGAAACTAAACTCAAAATGGATCAAGGACCTCGGAATCAGAACAGAGACCTTGCATCTTATAGAAGAAAAAGTAGGTCCAGAGCTTCAACATGTCGGCTTAGGACCAGACTTCCTCAACAGGACTCCCATAGCACAAGAAATAAAAGCAAGAATCAATAACTGGGATAGATTCAAACTAAAAAGCTTTCTCTCAGCAAAGGAAACTATCAGCAATGCGAAGAAAGAGCCTACAGAGTGGGAGAAAATCTTTGCCAATCATACTTCAGATAGAGCACTAATCTCCAGAATCTATAAAGAACTCAAAAAACTCTACACCAAGAATGTAAATAATCCAATTGACAAATGGGCTAAAGAAATGAATAGACACTTCACAGAAGAAGATATACAAGCAATCAACAAACATATGGAAAAATGTTCAACATCTCTAGTAATAAGAGAAATGCAAATCAAAACCACCCTAAGATTCCATCTCACCCCAATTAGAATGGCGATTATCAAGAATACAAGCAACAACAGGTGTTGGCGAGGATGTGGGGAGAAAGGTACACTCTTACATTGCTGGTGGGGCTGCAAATTAGTGCAGCCACTCTGGAAAGCAGTGTGGAGATTCCTTAGAAAACTTGGAATGGAACCACCATTTGACCCAGCTATCCCACTCCTTGGCCTATACCCAAAGGACTTAAAATCAGCATATTACAGAGATACAGCCACATCAATGTTCATAGCTGCTCAATTCACAATAGCCAGATTGTGGAACCAACCTAGATGTCCTTCAATTGATGAATGGATAAAGAAAATGTGGTATATATATACAATGGAATATTACTCAGCCATAAAGAATGATAAAATTATGGCATTTGCAGGCAAATGGATGAAACTGGAGAATATCATGCTAAGTGAGATAAGCCAATCTCAAAAAACCAAAGGAAGAATGATATCGCTAATAAGTGGATGATGACACATAAGGGGGGGTGGGAAGGGTTAGTGTTGGGGTTGGAGTTGGGTTTAGGGAGGGGGGCAGGAATGGAGGAAGGAAGGACTGTATAGATGGAGGGGAGGGGTGGGAGGGGTGGGGGGGAAGGGAAAAAATGGCAGAATGAATCAAACAACATTACCCTATGTAAATTTATGATTACACAAATGGTATGCCTTTACGCCATGTACAGACAGAGAAACAACATGTATCCCATTTGTTTACAATTAAAAAAAAAAAAAGTGAATGGTGATCATTATCAAATAGGATAAAAGTGGTATCTTTTAAAAATGTTCATTTCTTTGATCACTAATGAGATTTAATATTTTTATGTATATTTGCTGAGTATTAATACTTCTCATTTATAAATTTACCTATTTTCTATAAAAAAAAATTGAGTTTTCCTGTTGAGCATTAGTCCAGCTGGTTGGTCTCTTGCCCTAAGATCTGCCTATTCCTTTGCAAAGATGGAGATGGAGAAAAAACGATGATGTAACATTAAGGCACTGGAGAAGCAGGAAATAGGTCAAGGATGTAAAATCAAAGGTCTAGAATAGTGGCCTCCAAAGCAGAGTGCTTGTACTTTTGGCTTATATTTATATACATAATTGATAATCTATCATGCAGAGTATCATATTGTTTCTTTTAAAGTTTCTAAGCTGTGAATATTCCAGTGGTTTATACAAGCTGTATGAACTCTGGTTTAACCTTCCTGTGCCTCAATTTCTTCTCAATCATTTGCCTATCACAAATGGTTATGGTTCAAGTTAAATTAGTAATACTTGAAAAATACTTAAAATATTGCAAGTTTTTATGATCTCCTATTCAGATTCTGAGAAAGGAAAAAACAGAATTAGTAAAATAATATGAAATATTAACAAATTATTATTACTAGTAAACCTGAACTAAGTTTATATTGGGTTTTAATATATTATGTTGCTAGTATGAAGTCATCATAAGCATCAGGAGATTTATAAATAATTTATTTTAGCCTCATATTTTATAATAAACATATAAGATTTATAAAAATAAACATATTGGTCATGCACACTAGATTTTTCTTAAAAAGTAAATGGAATAAACAATCAAAAATGTTTAGAAATCACTGTGATATCAAGGAAAGTTTGTTTCAGCAAGAAACAGTGCTAGGCATATAAGTATTCAGTCACTGTTTTAAAGTCAAGTAGATCATTATTGAGTTAAAAAATGTTTGCACACAGAACATTAATTACTCAGAAACTTTAAAAAGCCACAATGTAAATTACAAGAACAGTGGAAGCTCTCAGTAATTATGCCCCTTTATTAAATATTAAAGATATTTTTAAGTAAGTTCTGATAATTGACAAAATTTCTAAAATGAAGGACCATGTAACTGATTGAGAAAAACCATATTTTGGTCTTGAAAATAGTTCAAATAGCATAAATTATCAGGATAATAATGAAAATTATGTCAGACAAGTAGACATTAAGTCAAAAACTATAAAATGAAACAGTAAAAGGACATTGCATAATGATAAAGGAGTTAATTCATCAAGAGGCTATAACAAATGTTGGAGTATCTAATATATAGAACAAATACTAAAGGATCTGAAAGGAGAGAAACTGCAGTACAAAAACAGCAGGGGACTTCAATAACAAACCTTCAATAATAAATGAATTATCCATTAGAAAACTAATATAAAAACATTGGATTTGAACAGCATTTTAGGCTAAATGGACCTAATAAGACATATACAGAATATTCCATGCAAAAACAACAGAACGTGTATTCTTCTCAAGCACACACTGAATGTTCTCTAGATCATGTCAGGGCACAAAATGATATGACCTGATCCTGACATGACAGGGCCTAAGGAAAATTAAGAAGATTGAAATCTTTTATCTTTTCCAAACACAATGATATGAAACTAGAAATCAAGTATAAGGAATTTCAGAAAATTCACAAATACATGCAAACTAACATGACCGACGCTGAACAACCAGTGGGTTATTATGGGATAAAACAAAATCAATTCTAAGAGGGAAGTTTACAGCAATAAGTACATTAAAAAGGAAGATCTCAAATAAACAACTTACTGTTACTCTTTAAGGAACAAGAAAAAAATTAAAACCAAAATTATCAGATATAAGAAAATAATAAAGATTAGAGCAAAAATAAATAAGACTAAAAAAACAACAAAACTAGGAGTTGAATTTTCAAAAAAGATAAGGCAAGATAAACAAGCCTTTTAGTTAGACAAATAAAACAGAAGACTCAAACAAAATCAGAAATGTAAAAAGGAGACAATAAAATTGATGGCACACAAATAGAATCATAAGAGATAATGATGAACAATCATATGCAAACAAACTGAATATCTTATAAGAAGTGAACAGATTCCTAGATACATACATACATCATACCAAGACTGACTCATGAAGGAAGAGAACTCTGAACAGACCAATGGGTAAGGAGACGAATTAGTAATAAAGACTCCATTCAAAGAAAAGCCAGGACCTGATGGCTTCACTGCTAAATACTACTAAATATTTGTGTGTTTTTTTTTTTTTCATTTTTTGAAATTGTTCCATTATAATTAAACCAAATATTTAAAGAAAAGCTAATGTCAATCTTTTTCAAACTCTTCTAAAAGACTGAAGAGGAGGGAATGCTACCAAACTCTTTTTACAAGGTCATCATTATCCTAATACCAAAACCAGACAGGGACATTACAAGGGAAGAAAAGTACAAGGCAATATCATTTATGAACACAAATTCAAAATTCCCTAACAAAAATATTAGCAAACCAAATTTGACAACCTATTTAAAGGATCATGCACCATAATAAAGGGGGTTTATCCCTACTTGTGATACACCACATTAACAAAGGAAGGATTAAAAACCTTATGATCATCTCAACAGATGTAGGAAAATTATTTTATAAAATTCAATATCCTTTCATGATAAAGACTCATAGTAAGCAAATTAGGTGTAGAAGAAATATATCTCAGCATGGTAAATGCCACACATGGGGATCCCACAGCTAACATGATACTCTATGGTGAAAACTTTGCCTTTCCTCTAAGATATGGAACAAGACAAGGATACCCACTTTTCTTTGTCTTTCTTCATCAAAGTATTTGAAGTCCTTGCTGGAGCAATTAAGCAAGAGAAATAGAAGGTATCCAAATTGGAAAGAAAAAAGAATGTCACTCTTTGCTGTCTACATGATCCTATTTTAAATAAAATCCTAAAAAACCAACTCCTCCCAGAAAAGATGGGAAGGGGGCAAGAATGGAGGAAGGAGGGACTGTATAGAGGGAAAAGAGGGGTGGGAGGGGTGGGGGAAAGAAAAAATAACTGAATGAGTCAAACACCATTACCCTATGTAAATGTATGATTACACAAATGCTATGCCTTTACTTCATGTACAAACAGAAACAACATGTATCCCACTTGTTTACAATAAAAATAAATAAAAAAAGAGTATACAACTAACATCACATTCCTGTTTTAGAATAATCCTCCCTCCCCCAAAAAAATGGCCTCTCGTGTATTTTTGCAAATAATTTTTTTAATATACCCACAATTTCTAGCAAAAAAAAAAAAAAAAAAACCAACACACACAGACAAAATAGTTTCTATACCCTAACAAGAAACTATTTGAAAAAGAAATCAAGAGATCAGTCTCATTTATAAATCACCAAAAAATAAATAAAATAAAAAAATAAAACCTTAGGAATAAATTTAACCAAGGAGATGAAGGACCTGTACATTGAAAACTATGAAATACTGATGAAAGAAACTACAGACACAGATAAATGAGAAGATCCATGTTTGTGGACTGAGGAATCAATATTGCTGATATGTTTATATTATCCAAATTGATCTATATATTTAATGTAGTTAAGATTTAATGCAGTTCTTATCAAAATACCAATATCATTTTTCATCAAAATAGAAAAAAATCCTAAATTTCATATGGAATCACAAAAGAAACAATAGCCAGGACAATCATAAAGAAAAACAACAAAGCTGGGGGCATCTCGGGAGGCATCACACAACCTGATTTCAATCTGTACTGCAATGCTAGAGTAATTAAAACATCATGGTACTGGAAAACAAAAAGAGACACAACCAATCAATGGAACAGAAGCAGAAGAGAGAGCCCAAAAATAAACTCATGCACGTATGGCCAAATAATTTTCAACAAAGGTGCTAAGAATATACAATGAGAAAACAATGTCTTTTTAATAAAGAATATTGGGAAAAATGGGTATTTATATGCAGAGGAATGAAATAGGGCCATTACTCACATCATATATACAAATCAAATAAACTCAAAATGGACTAAAGACCTAACTACCTGAAAAAAACAGTAGAAAAACTTATGACATTGGTCTGTGCAATCTTTTTAATTTGACCCCAAGAGCACATGCAACAAAAGCAAAATTAGACAAATGGGATTACATAAAACTAACAAGAAAAGAACAGAGTGAAGAGACAAACTATGGATTCAGAGAAAATACTGGCAAGCCATAAACCAAATAAAGGGATAACGGCCAAAATGCATAGGAATTCACACAACTCAACAGCATGAAAACAAAACACCCAATTAAAAAACAGGCATGGAACCTAGACATTGCTCAACAGAAGACAACAGATATATGACAAAATACTCAATATCTCTAGCTGTTTTAGTCAGTTTTTCTGCTGCTGTGACCAAAAACCTGACAACAACTTTAGAGGAGGCAAAGTTCATTTTGGGGCTCATGGTTTTAGAGGTCTCAGTCCATACTGAGACAGCCCCATTCCTCAGGGCTCAATATGAGGCAGAAATGATAGCAGAATAGTATGGTGAAGGAAAGCAGCTCAGGACATGACAATCAGGAAGCACAGAGTGAATTCACCTCACCATAACAAAATATAAACCCCCAGGGCACGCCCCTAATGACCCATCTTCTTCAGACACACCCTACCTGCTTTCAGTTACCACTCAATTAGGAGATTTTTTTTTTTTTTTTTTTGCGGTACTGGGAATCGAACTCAGGGCCTTGCGCTTGCAAGGCAAGCACTCTACCAGCTGAGCTATCTCCCCAGCCCCCTATCAGGAGATTAACACACTGATTGGGTTAAGGCTCACATAACCCAATCATTCCCCTCTAAATCTCCTTGCATTGTCTCACACATGAGCTTTCCAGGGGACACCACACATATCTAAACCATAATACAAGTCATTAGGAAAATGTTAATCAAAATCACAATGACATAGCATCTTACATATTTTAGTATGGCTATAATCAAAAGGATAAAAGTTAGTGCTGGCAAGGATACCAAGAAAAGGGTACCCTTATATACTGTGTAGAAATGTAAACTAGTACAATCATTATGTAATATTGTATTGAGTTTCCTCAAAACCTAAAACTAGAATTACCATATGATCTAGCAATCCTACTTCTAAGATCTGAAATCAGTTTGTCAAAGAAATACCTGTATTTCCATATTCACTGCAGCACTATTTATAATGCCCAATTCATGGAATCAACCTGGTGTCCATCAATAACTGCATGGATAAAGAAAATGTGGTACATATGCACAATGGAATAACAGTTAATTTTAAAAAGGAAGGAAATTCTGTCACTTGTAACAAGAATTAGAGAACATTAAGCTACATGAAATAAAGTATTGAAAGACAACACATTCTCACATGAATCTAATCAACTGAACTCATAGAAGCAGAAAGAATAGTTACAAAGGCTGGTGGATGGGAGGTATGGAGAGTTGATGGTCAAAGGGTATAAAATTTCAGTAAGACAGAAGGAATAAGGATTTTTAAAAATTCCATTGCAAAATTATGAAGAACAGTGAGTTGTGTACTATATATTACAAAATTGGTAAAACTAAATTTCAAATATTCTCACCACAAAAAATAAATATTTGAAGGAACGGATACACTAATCATTCCGCATCATATTCATAAGTCATATCATCAATTATCCCACAAACATGTACAATTATAAATTATTAACTTATAATAAAAAAGACTACTTACTTCCTCAGCCTTTTCATTTCTTCCTTTGAAGAAATTCTTTCACGAGTCTCTCCTGATTACAAGTTTTGGGCCATTATCATTGCTACTCTTTACCTTTCTCCAAATGTACTTCCATTAAGTGTATAAAATTTTCTTCTAAATCCTGAATTGAAGAAAATGAATTTTTATCTCTTCATAAGGTAAGTAATTTGGATTATAGAAATGAGAAAAATACACTCATATTTTAGGATTATAATTTTACTAGCAACCCTTACTTCTTAGTTTTCCAATATACTCTTAATCCAGTTTCTGTTTCCCCTGTTGTTAACATCTTACACTACCATAGTATGTTTGCCAAATCTAAAAAACCAAGTATCCTACTCCAGGCAGGTGGCTGGATGGGGTATACTTATACCAAACAAAAATTGATATCTCAGTTCTGGAACCTGGGAAGTCCAAGATTAAGTAGGATGCCAGCAGATTCAGTGTCTGGTGAGGCCCTGCTTCTAGGTTAATGTGTGATGCCTTCTTCCAGTGTCCTCCTCTGTCTGAAGAAGTAAGCTAGCTCTCTTGGGTTTCTTCTATAACGGTACTAATCTCATTCATGAGGACTCTACCCGCATGACCTAAATACCTCTCAGTTTCCAACGCCTAATACCATCACCTTGGGGGAAAGATTTCTAATATCATTTGGGGGCAGGGTGCAAAAACACTCAGACCATAATAGCAACATCAGTATATTAATGAAACTTTCAAATGCACTTGAATTTCACTTATTCTTCCACTAAAGTCATTTTTTCCTTGCAGGATCCAATCCAGGTTATCACATTGCATTGTTGTTATGGTCTCTTTAGCTTCCTCTTCTCTCTGAATTTCCCAGCACTGCCTTTTTCCAAATTATGTGAAAGATTTGAGATTAATGGCCAGCTATTTTCTAGTGTCCCTCGGTTTAGGTTTGTCTGCTACATCTCTTATGAAAAGCGTGATTAGACTGGGGAGATCAAGATTGTAGGTTTTTATACCCATAGATAAATGCCCTTCCCATCATACCACACTAAGAATTCTGTATATCATAGTAACATGACTTGTTCCTATGATTACTTGGTTAAGATAGTATCTGTCACTTTCTTAACAGTAAAGTTCCTATTTTTCCCTTTACCTACTCAATTATTTGGAAGCAAGTCTAGCCCACAACTCAAAAGGGAAGGTGCCAGGAGTTTAATTTCGAAATAAAGTTCTGCTTGGACTGGTGGGCATTTGATCTGAAGGAATTTCATTTATTTATAGTAAAAAGCTGAAGACAGAAGAGGTGAGTGAAGAGGATGGGAAAACTAGTAGCTTTCCAGTCATTTCCCAGACAAGGATTTCAACCTAAGGATGATATTTTGATCAAAATTGTCTTCTTATGGAGTTGTATGACTTTGGTGGTAGATAAGTAGCTTCTCCAGTCTCTAAGAAAGCAACCAAAAGAAACACAAAGAAGAAGCAGGAAAACTGTAAATTTTTGCTTCCAAGGAACTAGAAGAAATGTGAATCTTAACCCATGACACGTGAGGAAGGGCTGCCAAACTTAGAGAAAGTACACAGGATGCAGGAAGACAATGAGAGAGGATGCCCGTCCCCACAGCTCTCAGGTAAATTTAGCAAGAGAAAAGATATCATATGAAAGGCAAAATTAGAAAACTAGTGCATGAAAATTAAAAAAGAGGTAATACAATTTCCACCATTTACAGATGTAATTATTTTCAAAGGCAATTGAAGAAATGCATTAAAATGTTGCAAATAATGAGAATTCAGTAAGATAGTTAAGCATAAATTTAGCATAAAGGAATAAAAAATCTGATAGTGAAAAAAGACACAATTTATATAATATCAAATGATAACATGATTTTAAAAACTATTATTTAATAGTAATATTGATATCCCTAGTACAAATAATCAATAGCAGGATATCAATTCTAAGTTACTTCCTGATTTAACATATAACCACAAAGTACAAAAATAATTTTGAGGAGACAAGAAAAACTGATTTCATATTTATACAGAAAAATAAATCCACAAAAAGGTAAAATTATAGAGATGGGAAACTGATGAGTGGTACATGACAGGGAGCAGATTTTACTACATAAGTTAGAACATAAATCAAAGGGAAAAAGAAAAGAGCCCACAAGAAGAGACAAACATTCTGAAAATGAAAAGTAATAAAAGGAAATTAGTTATATCAAAACACGCCACAGTTCTATAATAATCTAAACAGTATGATACTGGTAAGTTGAGACAACAGATCCATGAAATCAGTCACAAATTCCAAAATATACCCAAATTTATAAAATAATTTAGTAAATAATATTTGAAGTGTGGAGATTAAAGACAAGAGTTTTAAATACATGCTGTTGGGTAGGACTCTGGAAGAGGGAAAAAAAGTGTTTCCCCATCAATCTTTTATCAAAACAAATTCAAGATGGATTCTAGTTAGACAAAGAATATAAACTTGAAACATTTTTTAAAACTCTAAAAAAAAAGGGGGGGAAATTCTTTTATAGTCATTGAATTAGAAAACTCTTATAACTATGATACAAAATGTGGAAGCCATAAAAGATAAACCATCAATACAAAAATAAAAATCTATCTATGTAAACTTAAAAGTTATTTGTGTAAGTAATGTATCATATGCTACCAATTAATTAAAAAAACTGTATAAATAAGTTTACATGATGGAGATTTGGGTCTACTTTTTCTTTTAATAGGCACAGGGTCTAATGACTAGATCCTTGTTCCACTTTGAGTTTTGTGCAGGGTGAGAGAGATAAGGGTTTAATTTCATTTTGCTACATATGGACTTAACAGTTTTCCCAGGACCATTTGTTGAAGAGGTTATTTTTTTCTCCAATATATGTTTTTGCACCCTTCTCTAGTATGAGAGGACTATATTTATGTAAGTGCAAGAAGTAAAATCAAGAACCAATAAATGGGATGGTATCAAACTAAAAAGCTTCCTCATAGCAAAGGAAACAAGAAAGTGAACAGACGGCTTATGGAATGGGAGAAAATCTTTGGCCTCTGCACCTCAGATAAAGCATTAATCACTAGGAAATATAAAGAACTCAAAAAACTTAACATTAAAAAACATATAGCCCAATAAACAAATGGGCACAGAAAACTGAACAGGTACTTCACAGAAGAAATACAATCCGTCGACAAATACATGAAAAAATGTTTAACATCTCCAGCAATTAAAGAAATGCAAATTAAAACTAAACTGAGATTTCATCTCACTCCAGTCAGAATGGAACACAAGAAAGAATAAATGTTGATGAGGATGTGGGGAAAAGGGTACACTCATATATTGCTGGTGGGACTGCAAATTGGTGCAACCACTCTGGAATGCAATATGGAGATTCCTCAGAACACTTGGAATGGAACCACCATTTGACACAGTTATCCCACTCCTCAGCATATACTCAAGGGACTTAAAAAAATCAGTATACTGCAGTGACAAAACCATGACATGGCCACATCAATGTTTATAGCTATGGAACCAACCTAGGTACCCTTCAGCAGATGAACAGATAAAGAAAATGTGGTATACATACACAATGAATCTTACTCAGCCAAAAAGAATGAAATTATGGTATTTGCCAGTAAATGGATGGAACTAGAGACTATCATGCTAAGTGAAATAAGCAGCCAATTCCAAAAAAACCAAAGGTCAAATGTTCTCTCTGATATGCAGATGCTAACATACAATGAGGGGTTGGGGGAATAGAAGTTGAAGTTCACTGGATTAAAGGGGAATAAAGGGAAGGGAGGGAGGATGGGAATAGGAAAGACAGAATGAATCTGACATAACTTTCCTATGTTCATATATGAATACATAACCAATGTAACTCCACTTCATATAAAACTACAGAGGAGTTACACTCCATTTATGTACAGTATGTCAAATACACTCTACTGTCATGTGTACCTAAAAAGAACAAATTTTTAAAAAGTAAATAAAGGCCAAAAAAAAAAAAATAGAAAAAGGAGAAAACAAAATCCCTCACTTTTTTTGTACTCCATTCCAAAGATTTGAAGGCAGCAGTAGACTATATTACATGAGACCATGTCTTTGTTTTTCTATGCATCTCACTTAGACATTAGGTTTCAAAAGTCTAGTAGATTTAAAGCAAATTCATAGGATGCCAGAGAGCATGAATGAAATAATATCTGAACAGCAACTGTGTTCCTCTTTTGTTACCATTGTTGTTTTAATGGCTTTGTATTACAAATCTTAAAAGTAAAAAAAAAAAAAAAAAAAAAAGAAAGAAAAGAAAAACCACCACCACCAACAAAAAGAACTGTATAAATGTACATACTTGTAAATGTATATGGACTAGCTATAGAAAGGCACTAAATACTGCCAGCAATGACTGCTTCTGTGGAAGGAGGAAAGGAGACTGACTAGAAGTCTGCACTGTTTGTGTATAATTACCTATTTTAAAAATTTGAATGAAATAATTTTTACATTGTCTGCTCTGAACTATTAGCCTGAATAAGCTAGAGCAAACCATAAAAAATGTTCCTCACAAGAAAAATATGATCCAATTTAGCAATAATATACGTAACAGATCCTAGTCCAATGCTGATACACAAAAGGTGCTTTTAAATTATAATAGGAAGCTATTATTTGCCACTCTTCCTACAACAAATATCTTTAAAAACATGTCTGTAAAATTATCAAAGTTGGGAGTCCAACACATATGGTACCACTGTGTGCTCTATCATAAAAGATTTCACTTTCCAAAAATAATTTCGTTGGTCAACATTCAATTAATTGGAATCTTTAAATAACTGTCATTTAAGCTGTTCAACATCTAATCATATTCTTTTGCATTTACATTCCAAGCCAACTGCACTGCTAATTCCGAAATATGTCCTTGCTTTGCTAATGCCTTTGAAGACACAATTTCTTCTGCTGAGATACCTTTACCCCACCTCTACCTACTAACTGATCCTTGCTACTTGGACCAGCTCAAATTCTACCTATTTACAAAGTGCTCCGCAAACCATGTGGACAAGTTTATTGTACATACACAGTAAGAAAGGAAACAAAGGATATAGAAAGATACAAAGGCAGAATGATTAATTTAAAAAGTTATTTATTAAACAAGTTAAATACAACTAAAAGTATACTTAAAAGTTTAACACTACTGGATCCCTTTTGAAATATCTAGGGAACAAGTATCTTGTCAAACTTTTTAATGACATGGGAAATAATAAAAAATCGAAGATACAAAAAGCATTCTTAAACAAGTAATAAAGCACATGGTAAACCCAGAAGAAAAAATAAAAAACACATAACCACACAAACTATTATACCATGAAATCAAAATGTTTGACATGTTTGCAAATGCTTCTGGTACATTCACATGAGGACTGAATTGTCCTAGTCCAATTTAATAAACAACATATAAACTCACCTTAAGGTCATACTTTGTGTTATATTATTTTAGAAAGAATACGTGTTGGTGTGTAAATTGTCCACATCTAACAAAACATTTTACTTATGAACCTATTCATTTATACATAATGGAAGACAACACAAAACTTATAATTTAAGCATCTTGATTTGAGAACAACTGTAGATTTGGTAGTTCTTTTAAATTCCAACATCATAATCACCAAATGTGCTATCAAAAGATAGTTATTCCAATTTTTGTTAAAAAGAACTTCTTCCAAAAATTGTATTATTTCAGGATAAAAGGAAATACAACATATTCTTTGTTCATAAATTATGGTGCTTCGTTTCTACTGTTAACACAAAAAATAGTGCAAGAGGAAGACTCCTATAGAAAAGCCTCTGTCTTTTCAGTAGTTTCAAATGGCGTCATACAATATTTCACTGGAAATAGTGGTTACACCACAGATTTGGCAGTTGCTTCTGTTTAAACCGTAACTCTGCCCCATAACATCCATCAAAGGCTTTCAAACATAATTGATTTTGGCAGTACACATGGAGATCATGATGTGAATGGGGACTGCCCAATGGATACGAGTGCTTTTGTAAAAAGAAGTTTGCTCTGTGTGTCTGTGTGTTTTAAGTAGGAAATGGGCGATGAAACAGTTTATTCAGAACCATAAAACACATCTTCCTAATTAAATCTCAATTGTATAAATAATATAAATCAAATGTCTAGAACTTAAATGGATTCTGAATTTATGTAAGAGAAGCAAATCTTTTCCTGCCTTTTATCATTCTCCATAGAGGATAAAGCTTTAGTTATATGCATTCTTCTGGACACAGAGGGAAAGGGCTCTTTGTCCCTTTTTCAGTCTGAAAGAGAGGAGAACGAGCAGACCTGCCACTGGCAGGGCTGGAGTAAGTGAAAGGATCCTTGTCCTTTTCTTTGCTGTCATGCTTATGCTTGTGTTTGTGCTTATGTTTGTGCTTCTTCTTCTTTTTCTTATGCTCATGGTGATGGTGGTCACTGTGTTTGGAGGATGTAGATTCCTTAGTAAATACTGAGAGTGGAGCTGTTGCCACTGGATGCATACTCATCTCCAAAGGCGATTGTTCTTTACCTTTAAGATTAAAAATACCAAATGAATTCCTGTTGATACTGAGGAAAACAAAACTAAAATAAGAGGAAACTGATGACAGTATTATGAAAAGCAGGATTCCTAAGTACTTATCACTTCCATCAGGAATGAGAAGTATCAAGAAGACATCCAACTAGTTATACAAAATGTTCAATATTTTTGAACATGAAGTTGAATATTTGTTTCTTAGTTTATACAAATTATGATATATACCAATATATATATATACTGAAAGATGACCAAATTATCTTTCAATATTTTTAAAGTATTACAAAGAAACAATAAGGATTACATGTATGTTACAACATTAGGACCTACATTGGTCAATGAAAATATAACTCCTTCCAATTCAGTTCTGCCCTAATGTATTGTAGGTAGAAATGGCAGTATCTGATTTGTGCCTTTTAAAGATCCATACACACACAAACATGTTAGTTACTGACAATGATATTTTAGTGAAAACTGAACATTCTTATTGTCCCTTAACACAATTTCTGGGAATAGATGAGCAAAAGTAAACTCTTTGAGAGGATTCATATACACAGTTTAAGAAACCCAGAAAAGGCATAGTGTCAGTGAAAAAGAAAGGAACACAAGAATTGGGAGACTCTTGCTCTAGACTAGGTTATCCTGTTAGTCTTTAGTCTCTGAGCAGTTAGTACCACATCTAAAAATCTAGACAGAACATTCTCTCCAATTCTAACAATCTACCAAACTAGGACTCTATAGTAGTAGTTCCCAGATTTTGAGTATAAGAATTTGCTTCTTGTCCTTAGACCATGCTCTAAAAAACAATTACTTCTCATGTTACTTCAGATTAATGACACCACATTAGATGCAGCCAACTATGGAAAAAGTCCAGATTCATCTCAGATCCCATCTACTTCAGATCAAACTGGTCACCAAATCTTGCTCATTCTCACAAGGCTCTTTTAATCTGTCCCCAGTCCAATCCTGTCTGCAACCGTATTAATTCAGACCACCTCATCTCATCTGGATTACACCAATAGTCTCTTATTAACAGATTCCTCTGCCTGAAGTATCTTACACCCTAACTATACTTTATACAGTTGCACAGTAGGGTCAATTTTGCCCTTAAGGAAGTTATTTGGCAATACCTGGAGACATTTTCTGGTTTTCACAACTGGTATGGTAATAGAAAATGTAACTTGGCATTGTAACTTGGTATTGTATGGTCAGAGAACAGGGATATTGCCAAATGTTCGATGTATAATCCTCCCCCCCACAACAAAGAATCATTATGCCTAAAGTATCAATGATGTCCAGGTTGGCAAACCCTGTTCCATAGTAATCTTCCTAAAAACAAAACTGAACATGATATATACTTAAAATGTCAGCTGTTTCAAAGACAGAATAAAAGCCTGGGGCTTCAGTGTAGGAGTCTCCACCACTACCTCCCAAATTTAAAAAAAAAAAAAAAAAATCTAAGATTTTCACTAAAATAAGCTTCAGTGCAACTGTTTATATTTTAAAAAGTATTTCTCAGCACAAATTCTGATCCAAACCAGTTCCAAAACCATCATTTTCAACAAAGTAGAAAATTTTCTAAAAATTATACTGTAGCACTAATTTTACTGACAGTTCACAATGTGTCCTGAAGTTACCTTTCCAGCCTTATCTTTCACTCTCCCTCTAGGTCAGAGAGAATATTTGTAAACATTATTTCCTTCTGCTTGGAATAACCTCCCCTTATTGTCTGGCTCACATACTCATTTACCAAATATCAGAAACTACTGGGGAACTAGGAAAAATAGTCAATGGATGGATCTCAGCTCTCCTGGAGCTTACAAATCAGGAAAGAAAAAAGAAAGTAAGTACACAGGAGTTAAAGAAACAGGAGCCCAACAGGGGACTTAAATTAGTCTGGAAGCAGAACCAGAGAGGCAAAGTTCCCCAAGAAGTAACAGTAAAGATGTAACCTAAAGGAGGGATTAGGATAAGTAGGACCACCTTAGTCTCTTTAATCACTTAAAACTTAGTTCAAATGTCTCTTTGGGATATTTCCCCAATGTTGACAATAAATTAGTTCCCTCAATTCCCATAATACAGATAAGGAAATTAAGGCAGTGAGAATAAGAAATTTGCCCAAGGTGGTACTGGCAGATCCGAGTTACAAACCCAAAGAGCATGATTTCAGTCTCCTCTCTTATCCTTTATGATATGGTGCCCACTTGCATGCAGACAGACTAGAGTATTTCTTTTTACCTATTAGTCTCTTGGATTAGACTGAAAGTTTCTTGAGGATAGGGAGGTCTTTTTCCTCTTTGTGTTCCACTGTATCTGACATCCCTTACCTGAACCCACCCCTGACAAAGCTTGCCAAACAAATGAATTAATTAATATAACAAAATTATGTAGTGTTTCTTTTCAAATAAGATGTCAGTTGAACTTAGTCGTTATATAATTTGAGGTTCACTGGTTTTGATGGGAGAGGGATAAAGTACAAAAACTATTATAGTAAATAAAATAAAGGTGCTTTAACAACTAAACTATTATAGTTTTTGCAACTAGTATTTACTGACTACTGTATGTACTTTCTTTGTGTCTGGCATGGTTCCAATATTTTACAACAAATGAATAAGTGAGACAAAGTTTCTGCTTCACAGATTATTCACATTTTACTATCGCAAATTTTTTTTTTTAATAATTTCTTTTTGTAAAGTTAACACTAGTACAACTGAAAAAGCCAAATAATTCTTTCTGGGGAGAAGCAAGTTAGGGGGATCTGTATCTTCTGTAATAACTGGTACCTAGATATTCACTAGAAAAAGAGAAAAATTCAGAGATTATCTGATTGATAGTTTGATCACTAAAATGCTATCTTAATTTCAGTTTTAAATGAGTTAAATGGATATGTTGCCAAAGCTATTAATGTAGGAAAACAGCTCCACACCTAACAGAACAAAAAAACCAGGCGATAATGAGAAGTAATGAGACTTGAAAGTCTCAAACAAGTTAGCTTCCAGTTTATCATTTAGTTATTCTATATAACAGACTTCTGCAACTTTCTAATTTGCTGTCTGTACTTCTGGGAGACTGAGGTCCTTTTCTGGCTTGGAAAAAAGTTTCATCATTGAATTTAAGTACCTGCCAAGCTACTTGGATTGCAGAAAAGCCAATAATTATACTGGAACCTGTAGTTCCCAGCAGAGGCAAGTACCAACGAACAACTGAGTACTGTGGTGTAGTCTTTTCCAAGGAATACTTAGAAACACTTTGAAAGTGTTTCCAATCACTTATCTGCAGGTCCTAAGAGTTTACCCTAAGGATACACTGATCACAAATTTTGTACTTCATTTGATTTAAATGGGGTCTATTAAATAATGGATTAGCTAGTCCAAGGATACAGGTGTTAGGAACCAAGGCTCTTAGGACAAACATCTGATTCCAAGTCTGAGGCAGAATACTTACAAGATAAGACTGAAATTTCAGGTATAGTAGGAAAGAAGCTAAAAGTCTTGCCAAACAGACTCAAGAGTCAGTTAAAGAGGGCTTTACTGTCCAAAGACAAATTCAACACTGATAAGGCTAATAATTGTAATAGTCTCAAGGGTCTGACTGAGGATACTAGTCAACCAACTCATTTTAAAACTTACTAAGTTTATCATTTTTAAAATTACTGAATAAATAGAATCAAGTATTTATTTTGACTTTTCTAAGTGATTATACCATTAGGTATAAATGAGGAAGAATTTAGCTTTATAAGTAGTAGCAGATGAGTGGATAAAGGAAATGTGTTATATATATAAAATGTGCACATATATATGTGTTACTCAGCCATAAAGAAGAATGAATCATGGCATTTGCTGGTAAATGGATGGAACTGGAGAGTATCATGCTAAATGAAATAAGCCAATCCCAAAAAACCAAAGGCTGAATGTTTTCTCTGATATGTGGATGCTAATTCATATTAAGATCATGGGGATAGGGAAGAATAGAAGTACTTTGGATTAGATAAGGGGAATGAAGGGAAGGGAGGGGGAATAGGAATAGTAAAGATAGCAGAGTGAATCAGACATCCCATGTGCATACATGATTACATGGCATGTAATCTACATCATGTGCAATGTAATTCTACATCATGTGCAACCAGAACAATGAGAAGTAATACTCTATATATGTATAATATATCAAAATTTTTAAAAAAGATGGTCTTGGGGGAGGGAAAAGGGAAATACTGAGGACTGAATTAGAGCAAATTATATTCCTTCCTTCTATAAATTATGTCAAAATAAATTGTAATGTTATGTATATACAAGAAGAATTATATTGATTTTTCTAAGAAGAATCAATAAAAAATATGCTCTTGCTCTTTTTAAAAAAAAAAGAAGTAGCAGATGAGGAAGAATTTTGCTTTATAGAAACAATCCAGCTTATAAATAAAAATGGAAGATGAATTAGAATATCACCATCTTGCAAACCCTCAAGGAACTAATGGATCTACAACCTTGAACATTTACAGTGGTTAACCTCATGAAAAAGAGTTGGCATGATACTGTATGTTGCAACATGGGAGAACACACCACCACCTACAAACATGAATCCAACTGTGCTCCTAGATACAACTACAAATTTACAGTAATTATAGAGAATTCTCATATGTAATTATACCAGTTATACAAATAGCAAAATACAGACTTAAAAAAATTACAGATTAAAAGCCTGATTTCTTTAACAAAAACACTGTAAGCTACAGTGGGAAGGGGCCCTGAAGAAAGAGAGAGGGATGGGAAATTTTAGATTAGAAAGAATATATTAGCAAATTTAAATGTGGACCTTACCTGGACACTGATATAATCAAATAAATTGTTAAAAACAAAAACAAGCACATCTATAAGTCAATCAAAATTTAAACAAATTAGGTATTTAATGGTATAAAAATTGCATCTGATTTTCATCTAGAAGTGGATTCTGGGCATAAAATTAGACTACAGAAATAAGACAGCCCTTAAACCATGATGTATCCCATTTAAATTTAATAGGAAGTTTTTAGAAACCAAAAATGGTTGAATTTAGTTGTATATAATATTTTGCCTCATTTTATCACTCTAAATGATATCCAGTACTAATGAATCAAGCTTGCACTTAGAACTACATGAATAAACTTTCACTGATGATTTCACCTTACTAATTAAAGATACCAGAAAGGTGTTGACCTTTTGTGTATCATTTCCCAAATTCAGCCATATAACTTTCTCATGGAAATGTGTAGCTGAAAATCTTAAAAAAATAAATGAATAAATTTTTAGGTATCATAATTTTATTGTGCTTGTGATCCTTAAAAGTTTTATCTTTTAGATACATACTAAATTGTGAGTGAAATGACAGGATTTACTTCAAAATAACTCAGAAGGGTATAAATGAGTAAGAGTACAGATTAAACAAGACTGAACATGAACTAATCATTGTCAAAACTAAGTTAAAAGATAAATGGAGTTCATTAAACTAGTCTGATTACTGTGCAGTTTTCCATAATAAATTGTTTCTTAAGAAAAAGTAATTAGGGTAATTAAGTAATATATATGAAAATGTTAAATGGTCATATCTTTGATCTAGAAAAGTTCATTTATAGAGATTTATACAATTAATATGTTCATGCATATGTGCAAAAAAGACATGAACATGGAGAAAATGTTTTTAATAGCAAAACATCTGACATGTTATACTATCACCACAAAAAAAGGTTAGCTCTTAGTTCTTCAGTTTTTCATTTGTTATAGACAATGTATACTTCTCATTTGCTTTTTCTCTATCCCTTCTGAAAAACTTCTTTTATTAGGTCTAATCCAAGGTGATAAGAAGTACAATTTCCCATGTGGATAAAGAAACTGTGGTATAATACACAATGGAATATTATTCAATCATAAAGAAGAATACTATGGCATTTGCAAATAAATGGATGGAACTGGAGAATATCATGCTAAGTTTACCAAGCCCAAAATACCAAAGGCCAAATGTTTTCCCTGGTAAGTGGAAAATGATATATAATGGGGGTGGGGGGTGGGGAGAGATAGAAGAATGGAGGATTATGTACAAAGAAATGAGAGGGGTATGAAAAATGGTGAAATGAGACAGACATCACTACCCTATGTACATGTATGATTACATGAATGGTTTAAATCTACATTGTGTACAACCATAGAAAGGAAATGATGTACCCCATTTGTGTACAATGAATCAAAATGCAGTCTGTAAAAAATTCAAAAATGAAAAAAAAAAAAAAAGAAAAACCAATTAGATTTAGGACACATGAATTTACTTTCACAACAGTAGACCCAAGGACTCTCTCTGATGAATATTAACCATTCCCTGGACAAAAATTTACACATGATTTTAGGGGTTTACAAGATGCTTAGAAATTTGAGACCTGCCCAGTTAGGCATCAGTCATTTTTAAGCTAATGAAAATCCATTTGGTGACCTAAAATATGTATTTCTATTTAAGATAGCAGACAAATCAAAAGAAAAAAATACACACAATTCAAAATACAACAGTTTTCCTATTTCATGTTATAAAGACAGAACAAAAGACATATTCAGAGTTTTATTGTTCTGAAAAATCTTTCCCAAAGACCAAATAAAATATACCACGGATAAGGGTTACTGCAGTAAATTTAACAATTGCAAAACAACCTCAAAGAGGCACTTACTGTAAGTTTAATGTGGAAGATTTTCAGCTTACTTGATAAAAGTGCTGCAGAGAAACGGTGAATAATCTGCTAATTAATCTATTAAATCAGTTCACATTAAGTATGTGCTTAAAGTAATACAAAACCTGCAGGTTCTATTAGGAAAGGTATGAAGTTTTATTTTTTAAAATGCTTTTGCACAATATAAAAATAAAGTGTTTGATTATATCATTAAGATTTAAGGATAAAAAGATCAAAGTCTATTTCCCTATAGGGAAAGTTTCCAAACTTAAAAAAAAAAAGTTTTAACTTAAAAAATTCGAGCACTAGAATTGTGTTCTGATTTACACAAGAAGCATTGCATAATAATATAGCAAAGTTAAGCAGCTGCAGGAACTTCTCTTCCCCACAGAAACCACTAGGGAATTCCCTTGCTCCTTGTTTCCCTCAGCTTCCTCTCCTCTTCATCACTATAAACCCTATAGCAATCTGGACATAGCCCTGTCACCTCGCCTTTGTAGTGGTGGAGAAGAAGCTGCAGTGAATGTAAGGGAGGGGCTTCAGTAGGTTCGGCCTATTATCAAGAGGACCATACAGCCCCGTGGCACCTCTCCATTCTTACCCCAATGGCTAAACCAACCACCCACATAGTAAACCATTACTGTCCTCTACTTAATAGTTTTCATTTCCTCTTTATTTTACCTAAACCCTCATTCCTTTTCTCTCTCTTCTAGATGAACTCTGCAACATATTCCAGTTCTTAGTTATGATTTGGTTCCCTGGTTCTAAGTCTAAGACATCTGAGACTTCATCTCAGTTCAGAAACAAAGGAGGCAGGGACCCAACGCAAAAGCCTTGAACCCAAGGAAAAGCATAAATGAGTAAGTAGACTTCGAGGTACAGCATAGGAAAAGGGTGAACTGGAAAGCACATACCCTGCCTACGAAGTCCTCTCAGTTAAATCTTCAAGAGAAGCAGGAAATCTAGATATTTTTATGTGTGATCTCTTTTAAGTCACCCATTTCAAAAATTTTTGCAAGAATTACCCAGACTGAATAAAAGACATCTCAGCTGGATGAGCAGAATATGCGTCCCAAAACCCATGTGCCCTTTATCTAGATTCCAAAGACTGAAGGGAGATCATTTTATTGCTGCTCTACCTTTCTCTTATGAGCCTCTCACATGACTCTCAATCTCAGACCAAGGTGGGCTTCCACAGCAGAAGATCCCCAGCTATCGCTGGGAGGCAGGAAGAGAAGAAATTCCCTTTTTTTAGGAACGTCACTTGACTTTACTCAGGTTAGGCTGAAGTTGTGCTTCTGACCTCCCAAAGATGAAGCTGAGCGCCTGCTCTCACAGAAACATTGTTATACACAATGGCTAGGTTTGATACTTCTATTCTCCATCTGTGGTATGCCTTCGAAGGGCTTTGGGTAGGCTAGTTTGGGAAAGTTACACTATCCAATATTATTAACAATATGTTTATGGAAAAACTGCATTTAAAATTCTAAAATCGATACACATAAAAATAAACTTTTGGAACACCACCCTTTGTAAAATGCATGTTTTCTAATATCTAAATACTGCTGTTGAGTTTTAAGAGGTATTCATTGGTTTTAGGGTACTGAATAGCCTAAATATACTTAAAGGAAATTATAAAGGCATATTAAAGAGTACATTTAAAATTAAAGTTTAATAGATCAGTCCACATAACTGGTATGTACTTCTACATGAATACCAATGAAAGTTAAAATTTTAATGTTTTACTATTTCCCACCACTAGCCTGTACCTGTCTCTCCCAAGTCTTCCAATATGATGCCATGACATACAACAAAGATTGAGGGCATAAAAAGGTATTAAAATTTGCTTCTACACAGGTTTGTGGGCCACATCATTAAGAAAATCCAAATAATGTATTCAACTTCTTTTTGAAATAGAAATTAATTTGACTCTTGGAAATTCAGACAATTATTTTTTCATAGACAAGGAAGACAGGCAGAAGCATCATAAACTATATCAGTAAGTTTTAATCCTATATGCTTTGTAATTTTTAAAAAATGTAGAAAATTAATCATTTCTAGTAAGTTTAATACATTGATGTTAAGGCAAAATTATACCAAAATGAAAACTAAAACCAAGTTCATACATGGCCTGAGTGGCAGAGTGCTTTGCTTGCCTAGCATGTGTCAGGTTCAATCTCCAGCACCAAAAGAAAAACAAACCAAACCCCACAAATTAATAACAAAAGCAAAAAAAAAAAAAAAAAAAAAAAAAAAAATACCCTGAACAACAACAGAATATGAAATCAGCAGGGGCCAAGAAATGTGAAAACATATTCATCAGAGTAAATGCCAAAGTGCAATAGTCTGGAGTCTCAACATCAAAATATTTTGAGGTGTCACTTTTGTTTGAAGTCTCCCTTAATCACAGTGACCCCTAAGCTCTTCAAATCAATAAACAGTACTCCACTGTTCATATCAGAAAATTCTTGTTTCTCCACTCTGTTTCTTGAAAATATGAAGACTTAATCTTTGTTTCATGGTAGTTTACCAGCAATTAATGTTTATTACTCTTTATTTGGATTGTAATCTCTTAGTGAGCAACAAAAGAACAGAATAAGCAGAAAAATATGTAAAACCATGGAAAAGGTAACAAGCACATCTAAATTAAATTACCTTTCATAAACTTAAGCCTAATTAGTATGCAATAATTTATAAAGATAAAACATGCTAGAAATGAATCATGAACGCTGAGTATGTGGAGGAAAATAAATGGTTAGCTTTCATATTTTATAAAGTTATAATGTTTCTACTTAAGTTAGCATTTGTCGTAACAATTAGAAAATATAATGCGAGGAAGGAGCAAAATGTTAATTTAATGGGTATACGTAATGGTAGCATGTGGAATGATTTTTATTCTCATTTATTTTTCTGTTATTTTCAAGTTTTCTGCAATAGAAGTGCATTTCTTTTGAAATAGAAAAAAGTCTAATTTAAAAGTCTTTAAAGTTAAGTAAAGTCAATGTACTATAAAGAAAGCAACTCCTAAGATCTATATTTTAAAAGTATTTTTTCAAGTTGATAAAGTAACTCTGTAGTTTACAGATTTGTTCTTGAGGGGGAAAAAAAGGAAATTATTTAATTCGTTTTACCTGCTCCCTTACGTGTAAGTTCCATACTCCACTGGGGTTTCGTGGCAGCTGTGCTATCGCAACCTGATGAATGTTGAGGCATTAAAGCAGAACGAGAGCTAGCTGGTCGATATTTGGAGAGTCCTAAAATGCCAAACAAGAGGGAAAGGATGGATTTATTTCCTTGTTTCCTAAAAGTTGAAAAAAAAGCCTGACCAGTTTTTATGAGTTACCCTTAAAATTAGAGATAGTTGAACCACAGTAAAATTCTGATAATAAAAAGAATACCCTTTAAAAACTACTAAAGATCCCACTTAATTTAACCCTTTGTCACAGGTCATACGAGTTTAAATTTGAAAATAATACACATTTAACAGAGACAATAAGGCGGAATGACTTGGTAAACATATTAATTAGACTCTATATTCTGTCACAGGAACCATTTCAAAAAAAATTTTTTTAATGTGAATCTTTGCACATAGTAAAATTTGCCTACTCTTCCCAAAATCCACTGATAAATTACATTATAAAATTTATTAAAAATAGATAAAAATCCCTAAAAATAATTTATGGATTACAGAAGACATTTAAGACAGGAAGTGAGCAAGGCATGGCTGCTCACATCTATAATCCCAGTGGCTGGGGAAGCTGAAGCAGGAGGATTTCAAGCCTGACGCCGGCCTCAGCAACCTCGTGAGGCCCTAAGCAACTTGGTAAGACCCTATCTCAAAATAGAAAATAAAAAGGGTTGGGGATGTAGCTCAGTGATAAAGTGCTTCTGAGTCCAATCTCCAGTGCCAAACAAAAACAAACAATGGATAGTGGTTTAATGGCATAACATGAACAGAATCCAAAGGATCAGTTCCTGATACCAAAGTTACCAACAAATATTTATTTGTGTGTTAATTCCCTCACTTATAATATGGAAAAGTCCAAAGATTAGGGTCTAGCTGGCCATTACTTATGTGTGTCACTTCAGGCAAGTCACTGAAATATCTCTGCTCAAGTTTACTATTTAGTGACCAGAACAGATAGATAATTATTAAGATCTCTTACAATTATAAAAGCAAAAGAATTCAGGACCAATTAGTTTCCAATTATATCTTAGGCTCATATTCTATCTGAAACCTGTTCTCCAATTCTTTAGTTCATCTTAGATTACCAGATAGTAAAAAATAATTTAGGTCTCATAAATAAAAAGACAAACAAGCAAACCAAGATGAGTAGTGGGGACTGTAGAACATGTTAAAAAAAAAGTAAAATAAAAAAACCTCACTCAAATGTAAAGATCAGAAACTACAACTACATGGGGTATATTAGGATGTTCAAATAAAAAGAACATAAAAAAGAATCTACTTAGGAACGCGGTAAAAAGAAGAAAAAGAAGTCATATTCATAATAGAAAAATGCATTAAAAAGTAAACCTGAGTAATAACAACAACAACAATTATTATTATTATTGGTACTGGGGATTGAACCCTAGGGTACTTAACCACTGAGCCATATCCCCAACCCTTTTCATTTTTTGAGACAGGGTCAGTTACTGGGATTATAGAGTTTTACCACCACACCCAGCAGTAAACCTGAATTAATCATTTTTAAGTTACTATATAAGAATCTTAATACACCAAGGATAATAAAACGGTGCTAAGACAGACATAAAAATGATGATACACATAAATTAATGGATTATACCTTATATGAATTTTAGAAACATTGAGTGAAAAAAGCAAGTCATATATTACCATACCATTTTCATAAAAATTCAAAAATAAGAGCAAGTGAACATACAGAATCATACATTTGTGCTATACACTATAAAGAAAAGCAACAAAACTAAAGTTAGAAAAAGAAAATTCAAAATAGTAATTAACTACAGTGCAAAGTAAAAAGAACAGGACTAGGAGAAAAACCTTATAAGAAAGGTTCATGCTTGGAATATGATGTATAGGTTAAGTGAGGATCAAGTTCACAGATACTTGTGCTATTACTGTATCTCATGACTTGTGTGCAAGTCATATCAAAGACTTTACCTATGCCTTAAAAATTAAAAAAATGTTTATGACATAGACTGATATAATCTTCAAAAGCATTATGGCCATATACAAAGCAACAGGTTAAATTTCCAGCACTATTAAAAATAAATAAATAAATAAAAACACCATGGCAACAAATAACAAGAGGTTAAAAAAGAGGGTCTTGTGCCATGTGCCTATAGTGCTAGTTACTTGGGAGGCTGAGGTAGCTTATCCCTTGATCTCAGTAGTTCAAAATCAACCTGGGCTACATAGTGAAGTGAGATCACTCTTCACAAAAGAAGCTAAATGAAAATCTTCTTAAGATGAATATCTCACAATATAGCTAATATTCTTTTCAAGAATAATAAATTTTTAGGAATTTTTCCTAAGAACATAATTTAACAGAAAAAATATCAAAAGTTTTCTTGTGAAGATATTCAGTGCAGAACTGCCTATAAACAAGAAAGGACTAGAAACAACCTAAATACCTGCATGCCAACAGGAAATAATAAGGTAAATTATAAGCAATATCAATTCAATAGTGTCCTAGGTAGTATTTCCAAAAGAAAACTTGCTTTGAGAGATACATGAAAAGTCTAGAATATATTACACAAAATAGGCAGGCATAAAGAGAAAGTAGTGTTATGGGCAGCAATAACTTTAGTTTTAAACAAATTAATGGAAATATAGTTACATTATTAAAAAATAAATAAGACATAATATTTCATTTCAAAGTTGAGTCTACCACACATGCACACACACACACAATTAAGAAATTAAAGCTATTGTAAAGAATCTAAACATGTTTTACAAAAACAAGTTCCAAACCACACCAAATGTTTTAAAAGAATTAAAATAAAACAAAATCAAAAGAAATACTTTTAAATTTTTTTATTCTGCTAATGTGCTTTAAAATCTGATATAATCTAATATTTTATACTGGCTGCCTTTTATTTTCATTTGAAAATAAAGCAACAGACCTTAGAATGGAGATATCACGTGAACTCCTCCTCCTCCTCAGTGACAGTAGTATACTAATCTTACCTGGAGTTGATGGTCTTTCAAGCATGTTCAGATGATGGGAGATGAAGGCCTGACTATCATGAACAGTATCCATATCAATCTCCTCTTCATCTTGAGAATTTGAAAACTAAAACACAGGCACACAAAACAAACAAAAGAAACAAAATAGAGTCATTACATCACTTTATATTTAGATCTTATCTTTTAGGAAAAGTGGCAGAAGCAATAGAATATACCCCCTTATAATCTTAAAAGGAAAGGTAGTCTCTTTTCCTCAAAAGGTATTAAGAGAGAGAAAGGATTATGTGGTCCAGCCTCCAAAAGATGCTGATTAGAAATTACTGGAAATGTAACAGCAACTAAAATCTACTCCTATATTGTGGGAAGAAGTAGTGAGTTGTGGTGGAACGTGCACACATAGTTCCTTCCCCAAACAGAGAAGAAATATGAGATAATAGAAGTTAAATAATTGGATGGAATGACTTAGAAGGACATTTGGATTCTTTTATGGATTTAGTCTGTTCCATATGTTCCTGCTAAGGAAAAACCATTCCAAGTATTCAAAAAGATATGAGAATGTGAATACCCTACACTGTTAATACAGGTTGAACCTGTATTTCTTACTCTGATTTTGAGTTTGACTTTACTGCTATCCTCATTCTTCTCCAGTATTTGACCAGGTTCTAGTGGGGACCCCAGTGGTGTATCAGCCTTCCTCTTCACTCCCTGCTGATGAGCTGATACATTACATGATGCTTCCTTGGCAAGGTGATCATCTTCCTGTGGCAATATTTAAGATCAAAATTAGACTTGTAAAGACAAGTAGCTCATATTATAGCTGAAAACTAATAGCTATAACAACCATGCAGATTAGAGCATGCCCAAAGGCTAATAAGTTATCAGCGATGGGCTTAAAAATGTAACCTTTTTCTGTGTGTTTAACTTTTGGGGGGAGAATATAAGTATTTAAGTGAACTTCCAGAGCTTTTCCAAAAGAATTTATCTCTTAGTGTCACTTTCTTCACTTATCCTAAAGTGTAAATGTGCACAATTAACATATGGGCAAGAACAATAAACTATTTATTTCCACAGGTTTATAAGTATCTAAATATTAAATCTGAAAGAGCTCCTTCAAACGAGACTTTTTCCCCCTATATAAGGATTTGTCTTCTTTAAAATCAAACTCTAAGACACATTTAAAATTTACAACAAATAAGTGTGATTACATTTCAGAAAATTTAGGTTAATAATTAAATTTAAAAATTACTTATTATCATAGAGAAAATCTGAGTATCAAAATGTTAAAACACCAGTAGGGCATTGCCAGGCAAGTAATCTGGTCTAAATATTGGTGAAAAATGAAGTTTGAAGTACTAGAGACACTGTCATCAGTAAGAATACTGTTTCTGTAAAACTTTGTTTACAGTCAAATTATTAATATGCATCCTACAAATCTTTTTACAAAAAGGCTGGCAATTGTGTAATGCATAGTTAGAAAAGCTTTAAGGCAAACACACACAAATAAATAAAATTTTTTAAAGACATTCTTCTTCCAAATTGGCAGCTTATTTATTTACCTGATCATTCAGTTTATTTTCATTCAACAAGCATTTGCCATATTTAGAATGATGCTAGGTACTACACAGAGCAACAATTAAAAATGGGTTTTTGGGTTCAAATAACTTGCCATTAGCACGTTTGGACAAAACAGGTTAATATGTAACAGGTAAACTATTCATTTTTATTTTCTACTACTCAGAGGAGAAATCTGATGCTCAAATATTTTTTAAAAAATGATTATGTCATCACAAAAGCAGTAAGTGGACTGATTGTACATCACTTCTTATGTATGTTTACTTTAACTGTAAATGCTCAACAAATGTCAGCCAGAGGTTTTAAAATGGCACAGTGAACGGTTTTAGTTGCTATAAAATTTACCAGTTCACAGGAAGCAATTCTCTTCTCTGGATGGTTCTATATAATAAAACTATATCCTCTATATGTAATACATGTGATTCTTACAGGATTTTGAAATCCAACTAGCTGTGCATGACTGCTTGGATTGCTCGCAGCTTCTTGGTTGCCTGCTACAGCCTCTGGAATTATAGTAGGATTCAAGACAGCTTTTTTCTCCTTCAGATTAAGAACCAACCCAAGCTCTGGTAAGGGTAAACAGGAAGGTCTACTGAGGCCAAAAAGTGTGAAATACAAGTCCACAGCACCACACCGCAACCTCCAGTCATGTGAAGTACCTGAGAAGTAAACAATACAGAAATTTTATTATCATACCTTTATTCTTACAAAATGAGTATCAGACATCAACTAAAAAAAAAATCTAATATTCTAAAAACAATTTCTTTTTCTGGCTTTCAATCTTCTTTTACTTCTTTCTCACCAGTAATTAATTGTACCACATTCATTCATTCTCTGTCCAACTTGTCTGATTCTCTTTATTAACATACTGTCAGGCCAATATCACTCCATAAACCTTCATGTATCCTATCACATGTCCCTATCTGTCACCTAGGGTTAAACAATCTCTATGCCATCTCGTTGGAATTTTAAATTATCTAGAGAATTTAAAACACATGAATAGAAGAAATAATACTGAAATTCTTCTTAATAAGAAAAATAAAAATCTATAAATGCTCAATTCTGAGAATTGTTGTCTCAAGAGAGTACCACTAATGTGTACAGAAAAAATGAAAAGGGGAGGTAGTACTATAGCATATTTTGAACACCATAAATACTCAACTTTGTGGTTTCCAACAAAAAATATTATTAATAAATTATAATCTAATGATTCTGATGACATGTACTCTAAAAGAAAATAACCATTTTATTAATTATGTTCAAAGGAAATCTATAATGGGAGGAGCTATAATTTTACTGAATTCACAGTATCTACTGTTACCATCTGGTGCACTGTGCTAGGCAGTTTCCATTCTACACTGCTGTGAAATAGCACTCATCATTCCTATTTGAGACATTTTCCATTTTGCTCCTGAGTGATAAGACATACACTATCTATGGATAGAAGAGCGAGCAAGAGTTACTGATGAGGGTCAAGTTTTTATACCATAAAAACTAGAGAAATTGGAAATAGAAAAAATAGTACACAGTAAAAATAAGGCTTTTATAGTGGAAATTCATTTTCCTTCTTTGGAACAGGAATACCCACACTTCAATGGCCTGCGATAGCTTTAATTTTTGTAGGCATCCATTATCCTCTTCCTCAAAGCATTTACATATGTGTAAAGATTCCATAAAGGACAAGTTATCAGATTGCTGGGACTTTTATTAGCAAAAGTTGGAGAGTCTCAACCTTATGAGGGAAGACAAAAATCCTGACGGGATAAGCAATAAATAGCTAGCCCTCTATCTATCCATCCAGGAATAAAAGGAATAAATCTTAGGCATTTTATTAATAAGAAAAACTAGAGTGGTTTGGTGCACATTTATAGTTTGGAATAATACTAAATCTTGAGGATCAATATTGCCTACTTACATATGCAGCAAATAACCAGCGTGAACCTTTACGTACTGTAGATGCCCTATGAAAACAAAGCATCCAGTTGTAAAGGCCTTAAAGTCCTCAAAGCTTTTTATTTTCTTTTTAATATTACTTTAATTTTAAAAACAGTGGCAATGTATTTTTTTTTTTTTTTTTTGATGAGCTAAGGGTTTGTTTTGTTTTGGAAAATTAGTTAAAGGATAAGTAGATGACAGCAAAAGCTGCTAAATACACTGAGCCGCTAGCATATGATTTCTGGTACTTTTCCATTTTGTGTGAAATATTTGCTTTTGGTAAACCTGCAATATGGATGGGAGAATGAACATTGTTTTGTTCCTGTAGGAAGTTTTGGTAGTGATTTTTCCCTCTAAAATGGACTTATGTTCTCTATTCAAATCAGAAAACACCTCAGACAACACCTTAAAATTGTAAATCTGATACTACAATACAAATCATATATTCATTTTCTGAAGTCAATGTGAAAAAGCTACTAAGAAGAAAGCTCGCTTTGAAAGCCACTATTTTTAGGACATGAGTGAATAAACCTAGCACTCACTTTTTTTTTGGGGGGGGGGTCCCAAGGGGTGCTTAACCATCAAGACACATCCCCAGCCCCTTTTTTATATTTTATTTAGAGACAGGGTCTCACCCACTTGCTTAGGGCCTCGCTAATTTGCTGAGCCTGGCTTTGAACTCATGATCCTCCTGTCTCAGCCTCCCGAGTTGCTGGGATTTATAGGCCTGCACCACCACACACTCTTTAGTGACCATGGAAGCTTAAAAAATATGTACAAAGCTGAGCCAGAGGAATACAACTGTCCCTGGGAATTAATGTCCTGGTCTTTCTGTTCCTTTTACTTTAAGCAGAAGTAGAAAATTCACTTATATTTTTATGCATGTTCACATAAATAAATAATTTCCAATGCAGATGAAATAATACATTTTCACTTACTTCCAACATCTTTAAACCTAATAGGTACAGTCTAACAGAAAACTTTAAAAACTTTCTCATATTATGAATACTGTTTAATTCCTTACTCTGAAACCTAACATATCTTCTCTAACTGAATTAGAAACTGTTTCTCATTCTAAGCTCTAGAATATAGCTGCAAACTTTCAAACACTAAAAATAATTATGATGTAAATAAGCAGTTAACCTTCATTGTCTTGAACAATAACATTAATGTTATATCATTCTTGTAGTAACATGCCAAACCTTGAAGAGCAAGTTGGGAGTAATGGCTAAAATTTCCTTTGCAATGATAAACAGTCAGATATCCTCTCTACAATTAAGGCCTACATCTTCAGAAATGAAAACAACATTCTTAACCTGGCAATACCAGAAGAATTACTTGTGTCCTAAATATTAATCATGCATGGAAATGTCCAATTCTTCAGTTTTCATTTTTTAAATGTATTTTTAAACTTACTGTCATTGCCTATAATTCAGTACCTCACTAAAACTGTAAAAGGTAGATCTCATATGTTCTGAATTATGAGCCATATTCCTTTGGGAAAGGAAAATCATTGTTTTTACTATGAAAAAAAAAAAAAAAAAAAAAAAAAAAAACTATCACAGAGTCAGCCAGGTTCTAACAATGCCTGCTCACTGCCCAAAGCATAAAACTCAAATTCCTGAGGTCCTTCACATTTGAGACCCAATCTGTCATTCCAGATAACACTATTTTCTGAACACCCCTTCAGAACTTGAGGTTTTGTATATAATTTTATTTAATTTTATATATAATTCTCCTATCTAACATGCCTTTTTTCTGCTGACAAAATCCTTTCCATTCCTCTAAAGCTAACTCAAATGACACCTCTCCAAATACACTCCAGCATTCCAGACAAGCTTCAGGGATCCCCAAAAGTTTGTTCTTTTAATTTTAGAAAGTATCTCCGTGTATTATAATTTATACAACATTAATACAAAAAAGATATTTTTGCACACACAAAACCTCACAGTGGCAAACAGAAGGTGCTCAATAAATTACTATTGAATAAAATAATGTGTACAACTTTTATAAAGATTGCCAGCGGAGTGTGGTGGTTCACACCTATAATCCCAGCAGCTCAGGAGGCTGAAGCAGGAAAATTGTAAGTTCAAAGCCAGCCTCAGCAACCTACTGGGGTCCCATGCAACTGAGCGAGACTCTGTCTTAAAATAAAAATAAAAAGAGCTGGGGATTTGGCTCAATGGTTAAGGAACTTTGGTATTTAAAAAAAAAAAAAAAAAAAAAAGATTGTCCTTGGACAATGTGATATTTTCAATAACCATGAATATCATGTCTCACTCTCAGATTTAAATATTATAATCCTGTTTGAATGTTTCTGATCACACTTATTCCCTTTTACTGAGAAGTTCCTGAAAACACCTAAGCATTTGATCCTACATTTAATTCTTCAAAAGAACCTTATGATCCATCTTATAAGATGCTCTTTTCTTAATGACAATGACGTTCTCTCCCATATATACGTGTATTTGTAAATGTGTGTGTGTATGTGTGTGTGTGTGTGTGTGTGTGTATTTTTGTTGTTGTCGTTGTTGTTACTGGGAATTGACTTAGGACCTTGCTAAGTTGCTGAGATTGGCTTCGAACTCATGATCCTCTTGCCTTAGCCTCCTGAGTCGCTGGGATTACAGATGTGCACCACCATACCTGGCTCTCTCCCATATTTTAAAAACGGGTTCAGCCCATTTTATAACTCTGAAAAATCAACACACCTCAAATCCAGTTTGGACTAAGAAATAAGTAAACAAATACAAGGAAATCTCTGTTGTTCATAGTTTGCTCTTCATATGTAAATTGAGATAATGCTCATCTCAAGTGACCAGATAACTCGGAAGACCCAACAAGGAGAGGTAGACAAGGTTAGGTAGGATTTAGGGACTAGGTGGTATGCTAGCCCCTTCTGTTACTGGTAAATTATCTTTTTCTTTGGTAGTAGTGGGAAATGAACCCAGGATCTTGTGCATGCTAGGCAAGCACTCTACCACTGAGTAATATCCCCTTACCCTTATTTTTAATTCGATACAGCATCTTGCTAAATTGTCCAGGCTAGTCTCAAACTTGCAATCCTTTTGCTTCAATCTCACAAGTACTTGGGATTACAGTTGTGTGCTATGACACTAAGAATTTACTTTTCTTGAAAAATGACCATTAATAAGACAGAATGCCAATGAGAAAAATCCTCCAGATGAACTGGTATCCTAAAACCTTTGTTACAATTACAACTGTGGATAAAACATGTAATTCACACACACAATGCCCCACACCTGACAAAAGCCAAATATACCCACATATTTATAGTAGTGATATATAGTAGTGATATAACAAAATTATTTAATATTTTCCTTTTTTATTATTTTTTTCAGAAAAATTCTACATGATTTTATTATTTTTATCATTAAAAAAAAAAACAAAACAAAACACTTTAGCCAGATGTAGGGGCACACACCTATAATCCCTGATACTCAGTAAGCAGAAGCAGGAACCCAGGAGATCTAGGTCATCCTGGGCAACATAGCAAGACTCCTTAAAAAAAATATACACATACTTTAAAAAATCAAAGATAAGACAAAAAACTGCATGGTACTGGCACAAAAACAGACACATAGACCAATGGTACAGAACAGAAGACACAGAGATGAACGCATACATCTGCAGTCATTTGATCCTTAACAAAGGTACCAGAAACATACAAGGGAGAAAATACTGCCTTTTTAACAAATGGTGCTCGGAAAACTGATTATCAACATGCAGAAGAATGAAACTAGACCCTTATCTCTCACCCTACCCCCAAATCAACTCAAAAATGGATCAAAGACCTAGGAATTAGACCAGAAACTATAAAACTCCTAGAAGAAAACGTAGAATCAACATTCCAATGTACAGGCATAGGAACATTTTTCTCAATAGGACCCCCTAAAGTTCAGGAAATAATGCCAAGAGAAAATAAATAGAATGGCATCAAATGAGAAAGCTTCTACACAGTAAACAATTAGAAATTTAAAGACAGAACCTAAAGAATGGGAGAAAATCTTTGTTAGCTATTCTTCTGACAGGATTAATATCTAGAATATATAAAGAACTCAAAAACCTTTATACCAAAAAAATCAAAACTACACTGAGATTTCAGTCAGAATGGCAGCCATCAAGAATGCAAATAACAATATATGTGGGAGAGGATGTAGAGAAAAAGGAACATTTTTACACTGTTGGTGGGATTGTATATTTGTAGAACCTCTAGGAAATCAGCATGGAGACTTCTCAAAAGACTAGGGCATGGAATCACCATATGATCCAGCTATATCACTCCTCAGTATCATACTATAGTGATACATGCATACCCATGTTTATAGCAGCATAATTCACAATAGCCAAACTATGGAACCAGCCTAGTTGTTCATCAATGGATGGATGGATTTAAGAAAATAAATGTGATATGTATACACCATGGAGTTTTATTCAGCCATAAAGAAAAATGAAATTGTGGCATCTGCAGGAAAATGGATGGAAGTAAAGACCATTATGTCAAGTGAAATAAGTCAAACTCAGGTCAAGGGTCATATGTTTTTTTCCTATGTGGAAGACAGAGAGGAAAAAAGAAAAGAAAGGTGGGGGCGGATCTCGTAAAAATCAAAGAGAGATCAGTAAAGGAAAGGGACCAAGAGGTAGGAGGCTGGGAGGGAAGGGGAAGTGCTGGGAGTGATGTTGGTCAAATAATATTGTTATATTGTGTACGTGTATGAATATGTAAGAACAAATCTCATCATTATGTACAACTCTAATGCGGCAATAAAAAATGTGGAAAAATAAATAAAAAACCAAACAAAAGAAAGAGATTTCTTAGAACAGATCCATTCTACCCCAGAGGTTAAGGTTTGGAAGGGAAATGGCAATCTTCTATAATTCATCTACCTTATGTCCAATGTTGTTCAAAACCTTTTTTTTTAGAATACTTCCAAGTATCTATGCTATCCCCACTGTTAATACTGCTTCCACTTATTTATAATCTGAAAAACTGACCAATAATTTGTTTATGATATTTGTTTGAGTACAGTCTCACTGATCTCACCAGTACAGATTAAAGGCATAACGAATTCCAAACCAAGGAAGCAACTTTACATTAGTTGGAGCCAATCAAAATTAAATACTAAACATCATGAAAGATTAAATGTGTATAACAGCAACCTTCCAATGGGTTCAAATGTTTTACAGAACTTGTTCCATTAATCTAAAACACCCATTTATTTTGTCCAAAATTTTTCCCTAGACAGTAATAAGAGAATTTTTCAAATTTCATTGTTTTCCTCAAATTTGTGATCTATTATGGTCAAGGAATCACAAATTCTTGTTAAAAATATAATCAACATAGTTGAGTTTGTATCATATGCTAATGAGTGAAAGGTTCTTTATAAGTTCATGAATTGTGTGATCAAACCCTGGGTCTAAATATTAGAAATAGTATCTTTAAAGTAACCAGAGGTAGCAAAACATTAAGCATTATGTAAACAGCAGCAATCATTCTTCTAGAGATTAGGAAAACAATTTAGAAATATCTTAGTTTAGATAAGTTTATATGTTACTTTCTGAAATCTCAAAGACAATGGTGATCTTATTTTCAATTTTATTACATCTATTATATCTATTCTGGTGACTTTACTTGGGACTATTGAGTTATATTATGAAACTAAAAGACAGAAATTATGCAATCAGTATCTCAATGTTAGTAAAATAATAAAATTAAAATATTAGAATTTGGCATTTAATTATGATTCAGTGAAGCAGCCACCAATGAGATAATAAAGATTATATTATTTTCCAATATTCTAGAGAGAAGATAAAATGACATACTCAAAATGCTTAAGTAGTAAAATGAACATGCACTGCTCTCCTACCTTCTGTCTGTAACAAATGCTTATCTATCTCTAAACAAAACACATTTCAGTCTATCTTTTGATCTAACCTTTAAACTAAAACGGATATTAGTTTCAACCTATCAGAGACCTCATGCAAATCTGGTTAAATATATTTAACACTTACAAACCCACAGAAAAAGACCAATAACCTGAATAAATAAAAAATGACTTAAAAAAAGACACAGGTTTGGGGTGTGATGTGGTAGAGCATTTGTATAGCATGCAGGGTTTAATTCCCTGCACAGGAAAAAAAAAAGGAACTACTAATACCTAAAATATGAGCATGATAATATTATCATTACACTAGTCTAACAACATTTCTAAGTATTTAATATAAGCCAGATACTGTGCTTCACAACTACTAACTCATTTTAATTCTCAGTTTACAGGAGTCAATATCATGATCATCTACATTTTATAAATGAAAAAAGTTTAGCAGCCACACAGTGAGAAAATAACTGAGCTAAGACTTACCTATCTGCAAACTGAGATAGTGCTCCTAATAAGGATATAAGTTATCCTATATCCTTATCTCACTCAAATAAAGTAAATTAAAACTATGAGATACCATGAACTTCAGAGTGCAGACAAAAAACAATATGCACTTTTTAAAAATGAAAACTGTTAGTTTGTATGTAATGACTGCCCCTGGAAGGATAAGAAATTGGTTACTGATGGAAAGGACACTAGGTGGCTAAGGAAAAGAGGTGGAAAGATTAGTTTTTCACTACTATGCAACACTTTGTAGGGTCATTTTAATAGCCCTTTAAGCATCTGAAACACTTTCACATAAGTTAATCTTTTATTTCCTTAACCTCAGTGGGGAGCAAAGTGAGCATATCCTTAACCAATGTTATAATATCCACCATTGTGAAAGTATGATATTCTACTTAAAAAAAAAAAAAAAAAAGACAAAAACTAAAAACTCAACTTCTGTTCTTAAATGCTACTGAATTGTAAGTCTGCTATAAAATGAAAATACTCTAATAAAAATTTCTTTTAAAAATCACTGCTCTCTCACCAGAATTCATAAGTTTCCAAAGCTGATCTACCAGGGCTTCATTGCACAATGGAGATTCCATGTTCTTTGTAAATGGTGGATTCTTAGTCAGCATATTTAGAATCTTATGCCTGAAAGAGTACAAAACAAATTAATTAATTTTTGCTAACCATCTGTTGACTGATAATCTGAGTCAGAGACACCATAAAATAGTTGAAAATTATCTGTACTTTCTCCTCCAAATTTTATCACCTTCCATTAGGCCTAGTTTTATCACCTTCCATTAGATTAGTTTTATTTCAGAAGACCTTAAATTACATCCTAAATATTTCCTACGTTTCAAATAAAAAAAAAAAAAAAAGTCTGGTGGTTTTGCTTCTAAATCAACTAACTGTGTGATCAAAAGATTGACTACATAATCTTAACAAATCTTAACATAATAGTTTCTGTGTGTGTGTGTGGTAGTAGGTCCTCACATATTTTAAGTAACTACTCTACCACTGAGTTACATCACCAGCCCTTTTTATAATTTTATTTTGAGATAGGGTCTCAAATGGCTCAGGCTGGCCTCTAACTTTTCCTCCTCCTGCCTCAGATACCCCAGTAGCTAGGATTACAGACTTGGGCCACTGTGTCCAGCTACTCCCATCCTATTTCTATTTCTAGTTCTTCATAGAAACATGTACAAAAAAGAAAAAAAGAAAAGAAAAGAAATAAAAACTGGTCAGAGTTAAGTACATCTTAAAAATTAGGTAAAAAATAAATAAATAAAACATAATAAACCACTCAAGTCTACCCTTGAGATAATAAAATGAACACAGACATCATTATTTTATCTTTGCAGAGCACAGGAATGTGAGGGAGATAAGGTATCTACAAAAAGGTTCTTCAAATTAAGCTGAAATTAAAAAGAGCCAATTAAGAAATGTATCTTCAGAGGGGTAACTGTTAAACTCTTATTATGGAATAATTTAATCTGAGAGGCCACCTCTAATTTAGACAAAAGAGGCATTATGATGACAAAAACATTTGAAAAAGAAGTATCTGATGGTATGAGAAGACATCATAAGAAGTATATAGAGAAAGGACAAACCCAGGTCTAAGATAAAGGCAAAAATCAAGGTTTAAGAATAACTAGAATTCTACAATATAAGTTAGAAAGAAAGAAATTGAATTTCAATCTTTACAAAGGTTAGCAAACTTTCAGAAAAGGTTAATCTGAGAATTTTTTACATTTAATTGTTGGTGGTAAGACACCAAATTAGACTTGAAACTGGCAAGGAGATGGGATAAAAGTTGACCTGTAAGTTGCCATTTCTTAGACATTAAATGCTTGTTGGCTATAATTTCATATTTATAATATTGGGATGTGGATTCTGTTAACACACTTTTGAGCTATGAAATTAAAGACTATAAAATAAGACTGCTAAAATACTATAAGAACAAAAAGCAAAACACGGTTATAGATACAACTTATAAAACTATGAAAGGTGGTACAAATTGTTAGAGTTACCTACTTTTGTCTTTATGAATACAATTCCTGTCCTTCAAGACCTATTACTCTACTTGATAGAGTGTAGAACAGTATTCCTTATGATATGAGTAAGTCCTAATCTGACTATTCACCTCAGTGACGAAGGTTCTTTCATTCCTCACCAGAATTTTAAATTTTTTAAAAAATTTTAACTAATTAATTTTATTCATTGTTTGTGAGTTGTGTGTGTGAGACAGAGAGAGAGAGAGAGAGAGAGAGAGAGAGAGAGAGAGAATATATTCTGACTGCACTGGTTGGTTCAGGGACATACATACATATACTTATTTCTTTTTCTTTCATTTGTAGCATTTTTTAAAATGTGATTATTTTTTTCCTAGCCTATTCTTTTGAGGGTTCAAGTGTTCTGGATTGTATATTTTGATTTGGTTCTGCATTATTTTCATTTGTTTATTTCTATTTCACATTCTCTATCTTCTTCTGCAAATTGTCTTTTTTTTTTGTACTGGGTATTGAATCCAGGGGCCCTTAACCACTGAACCATATCCCCAGCCCTTTTTTATATTTTCATTTGGAGACACAGTCTTACTGAGTTGCTTAGGGCCTCGATAACTTGAACTCAATGATTCTCGGGTCTTCCAAGCCACTGAAATTACAGAAGTGCGCGACCGTGCCTAGCCAAATTCTGTTGGTCTCTTTCCCAATACTTTGCTTCTATTTTTCCCCCACCTTCCATATAAACATCACATACTACATTTATTCACTCCACTCTGTTCACTTTTTGAAAACATAAAATATTTTCTAACATCCTAACATATTTACTTTTCACCTAATTAACTGTATTTTTATCATCTTTCAGACCTAATTGATTTCTATAACTCCTCCCCCAACATTCATTTTAATAAACTCATCACTGCTCTGGATGATATGGTTGAAACCTGCCATTTGCTTCTAAGTCAGATCTAGTTCATGATTATTGTTTTTACTGTTGACAATTGCCGAACCAACCTTTCCTTTTATTGGTGCAATTAATGTTGAAGACATCATAATAGGCACTGGGTACTTACTTAACACTGTATATTGTTTGCTGTTTGCAACCCTGTTCTGTTGTTTATTTCACCTCATTCTGTGAGGTGCTAGGAACCTACAGGGACACTTAAAAGTTCACAGGTTAGAGACTCTGCTGCTGAACTAAACATTCCCTGACATTACTCCCACTCAAAGAAGCAAGAAGACAAAAGACCCAAACCAAAATGGACCCAGTGAGGAACAATCAGAAAGGGTACTCAGGTATGAACCCTTGGCATCTACACATACATCAAAAACAGAGAAAGTCCCAGAACAAAGGATACACACAATAAAAGAGGTAGAGGAATCCACCTGAATTGATGCACAAAATCAAGACCTCTGAAAACACAATAAAACAGTCAAACAAATATCCCCCCAAAATCCAATCCCCCAACAAAGGACCCCACTGATACTGATGTGGACAAAAGCCCAGAAAAAGACTGTAAAAAACTGCTCAATGAACTAAAAGAAGATCTAAGGAAGGAATTAAGAAAGCAATTACAGAAGATGAAAGAAAACTTTAATAAAGTAATAAAAAAAGAGTGAAAATATCAACCAGAACTCCTAGAAATGAAAAACACAATCAAGCAAATTAAAAACTCACTCGAAGGCATCACTAACACATTAGACTGCAGAGAAAATAGAACCTTGGACCTTGAAGACAGAATTTCAGGCCTTGAAGACAAGTTATATTATGATCTTGAGTACACAATAGGCAATAAAAGGGAAAAAATTATAGGACATGACCAGAATATACAGAACTCTGGGACGACATTAAAAGACCAAACCTGAGAATCACTGGGATACAAGAGAAAATGGAGATACAAACTTAAGGCATAAATAACATTTTCAATGAGATAGTTACAGAAAATTTTTTCCTATATCAGAAATGAGATAGACGTCCACATACAGGAGGGCTTACAGGATCCCAGAGAGACCTAAACAAATGAGAGCTCACCAAGACATACCATAATCAAAATGCCTAACATAAAAATAAGGAAAGGCCTAGCTAGAAACATACGGTCAGATTTAGAGGCAAATCAATAAGGCTCACTTCTGATTTCTCAGCTCAGGCCCTAAAATAAAAGAGGGCCTGGAATAAGATATTCAAGTCGAAAAAGAAAACAAGTTCCAGTCAAGGTTGCTATCCTCAGAAAAGTTCAGTTTCAAATTCAAAGGGGAAATAAAAACATTCCACAACAAGAATAAACTAAAAGAACTCATGAGCATCAAACCAGCACTATAAAGAATACTCAAAGATAAACTTCACACAGAGGAATGGAAAAATAATTCCCAAAGACCATACGCAGAGGAAGTTCAACTGAAGAATAATCCACTAAATGAGCTCAAAACAGGATAAAATAAAGCAAAAAAAAAAAAAAAAAAAAAGGAAAACATAAACACATATCCATACTAATGCTGAATGTTAATGGTCTCAAACCCACAACTAAAAGACACATATTATTATTATTTATGGCTGAATAGTATTCCATTGTGTATATATACCAGAATTTCTTTATCCATTCATCTGTTGAAGGGCATCTGGGCTGGTTCCACAATCTAGCTATTGTGAACTGAGCTGCTATAAACATTGATATGGCTGTGTTACTGTATGGCATTTGCAAATAAATGGATGGAATTGGAGAATATCATGCTAAGTGAAATAAGCCAAGACCAAAAAACCAAAGACCAAATGTTTTTCCTGATAAGTGGAGAATGGTATATAATGGGGGTGGGGGGGTGGGGAGTGAGAGAAGAATGGGGGAACTTTAAGATTATGTAGAAGAAAATGAGGGGGGGTTATGAAAAGTGGTGGAATGAGACAGACATCATTACCATATGTACATGTATGATTACATGAATGGTATGAATCTACATCATGCACAACCATAGAAACGAAATGATGTATCCCATTTGTATACAATGAATCAAAATGCAGTCTGTAAAAAATTAAAAGATAAATTTTAAAAAAGACACATATTAGCAGACTTGATCAAAAAACAAGATATCCAACAATAGGCTGTTTACAAGAGACTCATCTAACCACAGGGTGAAGGTAAAAGGATGGAAAAAAATATTCCATGCACATTCAAAAAATAACAAGCAGGAGTAGCAATTGTCTTATCCAACAAAGCAGATTTCAAGAGACAGAGAAGGTCACTACATTCTAGTAAAGGTAACAATCCAACAAGAAGATAGAATGACAGTAAATATTTATGCCCCAAATGTTGACACACCCAATTACATGGAAAAAAAAAATACTCCATGGCATTAAATCCTATGACACCAACCCTAGACAATAATACTGGGCAATTTCAATATACTCTCATCACCAAATGATCATCAAGACATAAAATCAATAAAAATATCCCCAACTTAACACTATAAATAAAATGGACCTAATGGAACTACAGAATATTCCACTCTCAAACCACTGAATTGCTGGACATAAACTTTTTCCAAAATAGATCATATTCTAGGCAAAAAGCAAATCTTAGCCAATACAAAAAAATGTGATATAATCCTATGCACCCTATCAGATCATAATGGAATGAGGCTAGAACTGAGCAGCATGAAAAAATAACAGAAAACACATAAACCATGTAGATTAACAGTACTCTCTTAAATGAAAAAAATGAACTGAAGAATAAATCAAGAAATTCTTAGAAACAAACAAGAACAGAGATACAACATATCAAAATCTCTGGGACAGTATGAAAGTAGTTCTAAGAAGAAACTTTATAGCACTGAGTGCCTATGTTAAAAATTAGAAATACCCCAAACAAAAAAGCTTATGCTCCACCTCAAGACCTTAGAAAAAGAACAAATTAACTCCCAAACCAGTAGAAAACAGGAAATAATTAAGATTAGAGCCAAATTCAGTGAAATTGAGCATAAGAAAATAATACAAAGGGATCAATACAATGAAGAGTTGGTTCTTTCAAAAGACTGAAAAACCCTTAGCCAAACCCAAAACAAGGGAGGGTGGGGAGAGGAATAACAGAAATCCATTTGACTAGACAAAGGGAAAACCTCTCAGTCAGTCCCACTGCTTAGCAGTCTCTGTTGTTAGGACTGAATCTGCACCTCTACTTGATTTTTCCATTAATCTCAATTCCTATAGTTAGCTGCCTGCTCTAATGTTTACTCTTCTGCCCTGTCCACACTAAGACTTCCCGCAGTCTCCTATATCTCATTAAACAATACTGTACAATTAGAACAGAATAGAAGACACGGACAAAAATTCACATACCTGACATTTGATATTTGACAAAGATGCCAAAAGTATATTTTAGGGAAAAGATAGCCTTTTCAACAAATGGTGCTGGGAAACAGATAGCTCTATGTAGAAAAATGAAATTAGACCCTTCTCTCTCACCCTGCACAACACTCAAATCCAAATGGATCAAAGACTTAGAAATTATACTAAAAACTTTACAACTGCTAGAAGAAAACATAAGGTCAATAATCCATCATATAGACGTTGGCACTGACTTCCTAAACAAGACCCCCAAAGCACAAGAAATAAAACCGAAAATAAATAAGTGGAATGTCATTGAACTAAAAAGCTTTTCCACAATAAAGGAAACAATAACAGCATAGAGAGAAGTCAACTGAATGGGAGAAAATCTTGGCCAGCTACTCCTCCAAAGGGGGATTAATATGAGAATATACAAAGAACTCAAAAAACTTAACACCAAAAAACAAAATCAAAACAAAACAACAACAGCAAAAAAAAAAACCAAAAACCAAAGAACTTAATCAAAAAATGGGCAAGAGAACTATATAGAAACTTCTCAAAAAAAAAAAAAAAACACAAACAGCCAAAAACTATATGAAAAAAATGATAAACATCTCTAGCAATCAGGGAAATGCAAACCAAAACTACACTAAGATTTCATCTCCCTCTAATCAATATGGAAATGATCAAGAATATGAATAATAATAAATGCTGGCAAGTTTATGGGGGAAAAGGTTGACTTGTACAATGTTGGTGGGACTGTAGACTAGTACAAATACTCTGGAAAGCAGTATGGAGATTCCCCAAAAAACTAGGGATATGACCCAGCTATCCCACTCCTTGGTATTTTCCTAAAAGATCTAAAATCAGCATACCACAGTGATAGAGCCACCTCAATGTTTATAGCAGCACAATTCACAATAGCTAAATTATGGAAACTCGGATGCCCGACAATAGGCGAAGGGATTAAGAAACTGTAGGTGAACGTACGCACAATGGAGTTCTATTCAGTCAGAAAAAAGAATGAAATAATGGCATTTGCTGGCAAATGGATGGAAAATGAAGAATATCATGCTTAGTGAAATTAGCCAAACTCAGAAACACAAAAGTAAAATATTTTCTCTCATATGCAAAAGCTAGAGTAAAATAAAGAAAAGGGGAAGAGAAGGATAGGATACCATAAAGAACAAATTAAATATAAATAAATGGACAAATGAAAGGAAGTCCCAGTAGAGTGAAGGAAAGAGAATGGGAGGCAAGGGAGGTCAGGAAGGAAAAGTGGGAGGAATAAGGTGGGGGGAGGATCAAGAATTTTAATTGATTTCCATGCACATATAAGTTAGTAAGGATAAACCCAACTACTATATAGAACTATAAAAATGTAATTAAAAAAAAATGCTGAGCATGATGGCACACATCTGTAATCCCAGCAGCACTGGAGGCTAGGCAGGAGGATTTTGAGTGCAAAGTGCCTCAGCGAAAGACGGGTGCAACTCAGTGAGACCCTGTCTCTAAATAAAATACAAAATAGGGCTAGGGGTGTTGCTCAGTGATTGAGTGCTCCTGAGTTAAATCCCTGGTACTCCCCAACCAAAAAAAAAAAAAAAAAAACAAAACACACACACACACACACACACACACACACACACACACACGAATGAGTTTGCTCTTTAGAGTATGTTAATGTTATTACACCTTTAATTTACACACAGAAGTAAAATCTGTTATTGCCTGGGTGCTTTTTAATTTATCATAAATGGCAACTAGGCACAAAATATTAAAACATGGTATTACAAGCTCCTCAAAACCTTGCTGATAAATTATAAAGGTTGTTCTGGGGATATCACTGAAATCATCACTCAAAGAGGAATGTAGATTAGTACATGTACAACTTCAAGTAAATTCAATGTTTCTTTGAAAATATTTTCTTTCATTAAAGTACAGGTGCAAAAAGAACCATTTTAAAAAAATATTTTTTACAATACCTTTATTTAATTTATTTATTTTCAAGTGCTGCTGAGGATCAAACCCAGTGCCTCACACATGCTAGGCAAGTGCTCCACCACTGAGCCAACTCCACTGAACCCCAGCCTCAAGAAGAATAATTTTAACAAGCAAATATATATAAATAATGATTCAAAACAATACTCAAGAAAGAGAAGAAAATGAGAATCAATGCTTAAGTTTTCAATGACTGAATACCAAGATTCACAAGTTTATGCTTCACACATCTGGAAAAAACCTGAAGCAAATCTCAAGCAAGTCAAAATTTCATGACATGTCCAGAGCAGCAAAAACATTATTATTTGAGAATTTTGGTCAAGGAGGCAGTCCCATCCCAATGCCAATCACCATAAAAAAATGGAGCTAAATTAAAACAAAACAAAAAAAAAATTCAACACTGTTTCAGGAGAAAAAGCAGTGAATATAAGTGTGCCCCCATTAAGGAACTGGTACATTCTATTCATGAGCATGCTTAATTACAAAATGGGAGGATAATTCCATGGCACCATTAAATTAATCTAAAGTCCATGTAACTATTCTTTCTACCAATGTACAAAAGGAAATACATGCGTAGAAATAACTGAAAGACCCTGCTCTGTCCACCTCACCACACAGAGGATCGATAAACAGCTCGCACAGAGGACTGACCACACTGCAGCTCCCCTTCTACCGATGTGGGGCTCCCCAGGCCGACCTCCATCTTGGAACACTGCAGCTGCTGCGGTAGCTCCCTCTAAATAGTAGCCTCGGCCTGAGGACAATGAAAAAGGCCTGGAGGCAACTACCCACTGCAACAAGGCCCACCACAGTGCTGCATCTCTGAACAGGTCACCCAACACCACTGACTGGCCTGCCCTCACAGCTCCATCTCTGAAAGTGGTCGCCTTCAACCTGAGACACCTTTACACCATCTTGGGTTACCTCCACTGCCACCACAGCCATCTTTACCTAGAGCAGCTTACATCATGGGACACCAGCTGGGGCCTGGAAGTCCAACATCAAGGTACCTACAAGTTTGATGTTGCCATCTCTGCAAACTAGAGACATGGCCACTTCTATGTAAGGACAACAGTCAGGACCTGGAAGACCATCACCAAGGTCCCTGCAGGCTTGGTTACACCTGAGAGTTTGTTTCTCTCTTCTCTCCTACTAACAGTCAACTTATATTGATTCCTCTTTCATTATTCCTATGATCTAATACGTTTATATTCTCATCTCCTACCTCATAAACATCATATCCCCATACCCCCTCTCTGTCCCTCATTAGAAACTGTAGACCCTACTGCAAACCTACTATTTATATTGTAGATAATAATCAAACACATAGTTTCTGTTTATTGCAACAAAACTGTAAACATCTTAATTGGGGCTATTTGGTTTAGGGCTGCATACTGTTTGCATTGGGTGCTGCTGATATTGATCTCCCCTTAAAAACTCAAGAGAAAGCATCACCAACACCCTGAAGATGGTAATAAACCATGAACAGAACCTCCAAGAATTACGGAATAACATGAAGAGACCAAATTTAAGAATTACTGGGGTAGAGGAAGGCACAGAGATACAAACCAAAGGAATGCACAATCTTTTCAACAAAATAGTACCAGAAAATTTCCCAAGCCTGAAGGATGAAATGAAAAACCAAATACAAGAGGCTTACAGGACAGCAAATGTACAAAATTACAACAAAACCACAACAAGGCACATTATAATGAAAATGTCTAGCATACAAAAAAGGATAGAATTTTAAAAGCCACAAGAGAAAAGTATCGGATTACATTTAGGGGGAAACCAATTCAAATCTCAGCAGATTTCTCAACCCAGACCCTCAAAGCTAGGAGGTTCTGGAATAACATATACCAAGCTTTGAAAGAAAATGGATACCAACCAAGAATCATATAACCAGTACAATTAAGCATCAGATTTGATGATGAAATAAAAACCTTCCATGATAAACAAAAGTTAAAAGAATTTACAACTAGGAAGCCTGCAACAGAGAACCATTGACAGCAAAATATTCCACAAGGAGGAAATGAAAAACAATAATGAAAGACAGCAAAGGGAGGATCTAGGCTAAAGGAAAAGCCAATCAAAGGAGAACCTAAGTCAGGATAAAAACCAAAAATAAACCAAAAGGACCAGGAATACAAATCACATCTCAATAATTTCCCTGGAATGTTAATGGTCTAAACTCATTAATCAAAAGACAGACTGGCAGACTGGATTTTAAAAAAAGACCCAACAATGGCTGCCTTCAAGAGACCTATCTCATAGGAAAAGACCCACAGACACAAAGTGAAAGGATAGGAAAAAACATATTACTCTCTCACGAACTGTGTAAAAAAGCAGGGGTTTCCATCCTCATCAGATAAAGTGGACTTCAAGCCAAAGTTAGCAGAAGGGATAAAGAAGGACATTTCATACCGCTTAAGGAAATCATACCTCAACAAGACATAACAATCATAAAAATTTATGCCCCCCAAAATGGAGCATCTACATACATCAAACAAACCCTTCTCAATTTCAAGAATCCAAAAGACCAAAACACAATAATATTGAGTGATTTTAACACACCTCTCTCACCACTGGTTAGATTTTCCCAAACAAAGTAAACTACAGAACTAAATAATAAAATCAATAACTTACACTTACCAGATATATATATATAGAATATTCCATCCACCAACGAGCAAATACACTTTTTTCTCAGCAGCACTCTAAAACAGATCATGTTATGCCACAAACTAACTCTCAGCAAATACAAAAAAATAGAGATACTACCCTGAATTCTATCAGATCATAACAGAATGCAATTAGAAGTCAATGATAAAATAAAAAATAGAGAAGATACTCCAACACCTGGAGACTAAATAATATGCTACTGAATGACGAATGAATAGCAGAAAACACAGATATTAACAAATTCCTGGAGGTAAATGAGAATACTGATACAACATATCAAAATCTCTGGGAAACTATGAAGGCAGTAATAACAGTAAAATTCATTGCACTGAGTTCATTCATTAAATGAATAAAAAGTCAACAAATAAATAACCTAATATTACATCTCAAAGTCCTAGAAAAAAGAACAAATCAACACCCAAAACATTAGAAGACAAGAAATAATTAAAATCAGAGCTGAAATCAATGAAATTGAAACAAAAGAAACAATGAAAAAAATGACAAAACAAAAAGTTGGAAGACATCAACAAATTTCTAGAGACATATGATCTACCCAAACTGAATCAGGAGGACATAAACACAATTTAAACAGATCAATTTCAAGTAATGAAACAGAAGATGCCATCAAAAGCCTGCCAACCAAGAAAACTCCAGGACCAGTCGGATTCTCAGTCAAGTTCTATAAGACCTCCAAAGAAGAACTAATATCAATAATCCTAGAAGTATTCCATGAAATAGAAAAGGAGAGAACCTTTCCAAACTCACTCTATGAAGTTACTATCACCTTAATACTAAAACCAGACAAAGACACATCAAGGAAAGAAAACTTCAGACCAATATCCCTGATGAACACAGATGTAAAATTTCATCATAAAATTCAGGCAAATCACATACGAAAACATTAAAAAGATAGTGCACTATGATCAAATGGGGTTCATCCCAGGGATGCCACATTGGTTCAACATACAGAAATCAATAAATGTAATTCATCACATCAGTAGACTTACAGAATTATATGATCATTTCAATAGATGCAGAAAAGGCATTTGAAAAAATATAGCACTGCTCCTCACTAGAAAAACTAGAGATAGCAGGAACATACCTCAACATTGTAAAAGGTATCTACACTATGTCCAAGGCCAACATCATTCTAAATGGAGAAAAATTGAAAGCATTCCCTCTAAAAACTGGAACAAGACAGGGATGCCCTCTTACCACTTCTATTCAACATAGTCCTTGAAACTCTACCCAGAGCAATCGGTCAGATGAAAGAAATTAGAGGGATATGAATAGGAAAAGAAGCACACAAACTATCACTATTTGCTGACAACATGATTCTATATTTAGAGGATCCAAAAATTCCACCAGGAAACTTCTAGCAAAGTAGCAGGATATAAAATCAACACCCATAAATCTAATGCACTTCTATACATCAGTGATAAATCCATGGCAAGAGAAATTAGGAAATGACCTCATTCACAAGAGCCTCAAAAAAAAAAAAAAAAAAAAAAAAAAAAACCTGGGAATCAATCTAGCAAGATAGGTGAAAGACCTCTACAATGAAAACTAGAGAACACTAAAGAAAGAAATTAAAGAGGAGCCTAGAAGATGGAAAGCTCTCCCGGGTTCTCAGTTAGGCAGAATTATTATTATCCAAATGGCCATACTGTCAAAAGCGTTATATGGATTCATTGCAATTCCAATTGATATCCCAAAGTCTTTCCTCATAGAAATAGGGAAAGCAATTATGAAATCCATTTGGAAAAATAAGAGACCCAGAATAGTCAGGCAATCCTTAGCAAGAAGAGTGAAGCAGGAGGCATCTCAATATCAGACCTTAAACTATACTACACAGCAATAGTAACAAAAATGGCATGGTTTTGGCACCAAAATAGACATGTAGCCCAATGGTACAAAATACTAGACACAGAGATAAATCCACAAAAATTTAGTTATCTCATACTAGACAAAGGCACCAAAAACATACATTGGAGAAAAGAAAGCCTATTCAACAAATGGTGCTGGGAAAACTGGAAATTCATATGCAGCAAAATGAAATTCAACCTCTATATCTCACCCTGCACAAAAATTAACTCAAAAGTGAATCAAAGACTTAGGTACTAGAACAGAGAGCCTACACCTAATAGAAGAAAAAGTGGGCCCAAATCTTCATCATGTCAGCTTAGGACCTGACTTCCTAAGAAGACTCCTTGCAAGAAGTAAAATTAAGACTCAAGGAAAGGGATGGATTCAAACTAAAAAGCTTCTCATCAGCAAAGGAAGCAATCAATAACATAAACAGAATAGGAGAAAATCTTTACCACATGCACATCAGATAGTGCACTAATCTCCAGGATATGAAAGAACACAAAAAACTTAATGCCAAAAAAAAAAAAAAAAAAAACCCCACAAAACAACCCAATCAAAAAATGGGCTAAGGAACTGAGAAGACATATAATTGATCAATAAATACATGAAAAAATGTTCAATATCTCTAGCAATTAGAGAAATGCAAATCAAAACTACTCTAAGATTTCATCTCACTCTAGTCAGAATGGCAATTATTAAGAATACAAGCAACAATAAGTATTGGCAAGAATGTGGGGAAAAAAAGTATTTTTATACATTGCTGGTGGTACTGCAAGTGGTGTAATGACTCTGGAAAGCAGTACGGAGATTCCTCAGAAAACTTGGAATGGAACATCATTTGACCCAGCGATCCCACTCCTTGGTCTATACTCAAAGAACTTAAAGTCAACATACTACAGTGATGCAGCCACATCAATGTTTACAGCAGCTCAATTCACAATAGATAAACAAAGGAACCCACCTAAATGCCCTTCAACAGATGAATGGATAAAGAAACTGTGGTATATATACACAATGGAATATTACTCAGCCTTGAAGGAGAGTAAAATTATGACATTTGTCAATGAATGGATGGAGTCAGAGGATATCATACTAAGTGACATAAGCCAAACCCAAAAAAACCAAAGGCGAACGTTTTCTCTAGTGGATGCTGATCCATAATTGGGAAGCAGGGGAGGCACTCAAGGGAAGAATGGAGGAACTTTGGAATGGGGCAGAATGGAATGAGGGGAGTGAGGGGGATGGGGGTGGGAAAGATGGTGGAATGAGATGGACAATAATTACCCTAAGGTGTACATATGATCACATGAATTACCCTAGGTGTATGTATGATCTACATCATGTACAACCAGAGAAATGAAAAGCTGTGCTCCATTCATGTACAATGAACTGAAATGCATTCTGCTGTCATGTATAACTAATTAGAACAATTAAAAAAAAAGAAATTACTGAAGAACACAAACTAAAATAGTAAGCATTATTGTTTTCTGATTGTAATAATTATAAGCTACTATATAGCTTTGTGTACTTTTTCAAAATTTGTATGAGTACTTTAGAAAGTCACTCTCACTGAAACTATAAATTCAAAATGTTGTTTTAATTTAAAACAAATCTAGATTTACAAATTTACTTAAAATTCAAGCATTTCAATTTTTTCTTTTACTTTTACCAAATATGTAAAATCAAAAGTAAATTTCAAGGGAAAAAGAAGTGCTAGTAGTTTGTCAGGTGACTATAAAGGCTAACCAAAATGCATTTATTCAATTTAAATTCAAAAATATAATGGAAAGCAGATTTAAAAATCTGAAAATTCTCTACTGAGAGAAGACTATACAAGAAAAATGGCCATGCCTATCACTACATTTGTGACAACAATCATACAAAAGACTGAGTACTTTCTTAAACATTCTTTTTTTGGTTGTTGGTACTGGGGATTGAACCCAGGGGGAGCTTAACCTCTGAGTCACTCCCCAGTCATTTTTTGGTGGTGGTTGTTTTTTCTTTTTTCTGAGACAGAGTCTCACTAAGCTGCTCAGGCTTACTTTGCACTTGTGATCCTCCTGCCTGAGCCTCTGGAGTTGCTGCTGGGATTATAGGTGTGTGTCATCAAATCCAGCCTTAAACATTTTTATATGATTATATATTTAAAAAATTTTTTTCTAACTAGTTGTCACAATAGAAAATAAATAAAGATAAAAATATATATATTCATGTGTGTATGTAATATATACATGATTAGAGGAAAAAGGAAAAAAAACCCATGTTTTAAACACGTTTTAAAATAATTACGTACAAAGCAATGTGTTGTGTGTCATGTATACAGTGACAAAAGGAGACAAGGCCCCTGTTTTTCAGAAGTTATATTCCAGCTATCCTCCAAAAATAATCAATAATCAAACTATAAAATTAATACTTAAAGAAATTGCATAAATTATGTAAATTATGGAATTAATTATATACTTAGGCATACTAGCACTTTATGGGAGATTATGATTTGAGGGACCCAACCTAGTCCAGAGAGTTGAGGGAAGTTCCCCTGCATTAATGATATTCTAAAGTGTCAAAAGTAATTATAGGAAAAAAAAAAATTGATTTTCTTTGCTTCTGACTTTGTTTTACCCCAAATTCCTTTAGAAAATTTTGATCACAAATCAAGAAACTATGAAATTTGCCTAACTCTACCCAAAGTAGTAATTCTGAAATATATAATAAAATCAGGAATAGAAAATCTACATACTTTAAAATTTTTAATTTTTAATAAAGTACTTTTTTTTTTGGTGGTGTTGGGGACTAAATCCAGGGTCTCATGCATGCTAATTGTGAGCTCTTCTACCGTACCACATCCCCAGCCCTACTGAAGGCAATTTTACCATGAGTTTTATTAATTCACCAAAGGTCACAAAAATAAAATGCTTATGTTTGGGGCAGGAGAGGGAAATGCTAATGATTTTAAGAGACTTCTCTGTCTTAATGTTAAGAATTCTATTGAATTAATACAAACAAATATAGCCATTCTATATGGTGATTATTTAATGAGTTTTTACAAAAGAAATATCAGGATTAAGAGAAAAAGAGAAAGTTCCTATCTAATTGTACAAAATAAAGAAACACAAAAGTCCCAAAACACTAAAAAATGTAAGTTGAATTTTTATAACTATGTGTATAAACTACACACTAGATATTAATGTCCCAAAGTTTCCCTGATAACGATATAAATAAACCACATCAATTAAGACCAAGACAAGAGGAACTCAAGTTTGAAACCAGTCTGGAAACATGGTGAGGATCTATTTCAAAGTTAAAAAGTGATTTAAATAAAAAGGGCTGAGGATGTAGATCAGTAATACAGCACTTGCCTAGCATGTGTCAGGTCCTGAGTTTAATACTCCAGTGGCTCAAAAAGAAAAAAAAAAAAAAAAAAAAAAAAAAAAAAAAGGTGCTAAAATAATAATAATATATACACACACACACACACACACACACATATATATATTTAAAAAGACTTTCAGTTCAAACTGTAAATCACAGGATTCTTAAAATATGAATGCTTCTTAATAGTTCTATGACAGTATTTCAAAAGCAATTATTTAGATTGTATGGTATATTAGTTTTAAAGTAGCTTCAATTACAAAATCATGATAATCTGCTACACAATCTTTGAAACAAATAAATTGTCTTCAAAACAGATCTGAGAAACGTGTTAATCTAAGTCATGTTAATATAAACTGAAAACAAATGAATACATGATAGACTTCATTCATACTATATGTATACTTTGTGTTCCTACTAGCCATCGGTATGATTTTTATGATAAACTGCCAGATGCACATGCTCTTTTGGATTAAACAGGAGGTTTGTTTCCTGAATTTGTATTTTAAAACAGGTAATTATTAGGGTTTTTTTCCTTTCATGTTGATCTTATGTTAGTATATTGATTTCAAGGAAAACTAACTTAAAATACAATTGAAACCACAAATCAAGAAACTATGAGGTCTTAAAAATTCTTTTTCATTATAAGCAAACTTTTGGACAAAGACTACTTAACAATTACCATCACTTAAAAATACTAGAATATAAGGTAACTTAACCAAGAGCTCACTATCATAAATAATGTGAAAATCTGTTGGTCAAACAGCAATCTGTGTGTTCATTTCTCATGCCCAGATGCATTCTAGTGAGGTGGTTAGAAGGCAAAGTTTCCTTTATGTCCTTTTAGAAGATTATAAGACAATTAAGGTCTCAGGGTCTTATGTCCTCATTTCTAGTTGGAATAGCTATAATTTATTTTTCAGCTTTAAATTCTATAAAGTCATAATATTAAACCAAATAAAAATTTAAGTGTCTACTAGTTTCAAAGAAAAAGAGATATAGAAATGGTTAAATATAATCCTATCTTTCTTTTTTTTTTTTAATGTTGTAGATGTACACAATACCTTTATTTTACTTATTTTTATGTGGTGCTGAGGATTGAACCCAGTGCCTCATGCATGCTAGTCAAGAGCTCTTCCACTGAGTTACAACCCCAGCCCCATAATCCTATCTTAATATCCTATAACATACCACTTTATAAAAGAAAGCAGCAGAAATGAAGGAAATGACTAGAAGGGGATATAAAAATAAAAGTAATTCCTATGACAGAATTAGAATTCTACTTTCTCATTTTCTAAAATTTTAATATAATATTACCTTCAAAAATATTTATGAGACAAATAGGAAAAATGGGATACCCCAAAACATTGCTCTTAATTACTCTCAAAATGATAAAATCAATCAATACAGAGGTCTTATAACTGGGACTTAAAGGGACAATCCACATTCACTACAAACTGTTACATAAGCATTTCTTTAAGTTACAACAAAACCACACTGAAAATTACAGGAAATAAGCTTTGTTTATTAGCAATCTATTTTGAAAATCATTTCCTAAAGGCAAATCAAATTTTAAAAAATAAAACTAAAAAAAGATATGAATAAATGCATAACATGTTCCCATATTTTCAAAAATCAAAAAGCTCAACTCCTCTATATATAATCTAAAATTATTCAATTCACTTCAGGACTGACAAAAACAAAGTATCATAGTACATAAACTAACCTCACATAGGGTACGGGGTCATTCTGAATCATATTAAGAAGCCACTGCAGTTCTTCATAACTCCTGTCCACTGAAAATAAAATTGAGGAAATATATTTGTTGTTAACTATAATAAATTAAAGAACAAGTGATAAGCAGGAAGTTTACATTTAATATGTAGGATTCTGCTTTAGTTGGGTTTCCATTCAAAGTTGAAGGCTACAAACTCTTATACTTTCTTACATTTTTTTATGCCATAGGCCATTTTGTAAGTATTGTGACATATGTAACCAAGACATAAAATAATACCAAGAACATGCTTTTTTTACTAAAATTCAAACCAATGACAAACACAACAAAGCAAATTGTAATTTATTGAGTCCTAAATTAAAGATGATTAACTAGATAAAATCTGTGTAAAAATTATTTCTTAAATGCTTATAGAGATACCCACTGGTATCTCAACTGTATTATACAGAATGATCAACTTTTTGCCCACAGTTTCTTCCACTTTCAGACCAAAGAGCAGTCTTAATTTTTGAGTACAATATAAAAGGCAACAGAAAAGTACTAGTACTGTAACTGACATAAAATGATTCACTATTACCATTCACCTTTTCAACATATTTCACTTTTATGATTTGAAAAGCTTTTAAAGTTTATTCCCAATAGTAGTCATTTCTTCTCATTTGACCACCAACATTTAAATTTACAATCTAAAAAACAATGAAGCCTAGGGATTCATAGTTTTACATTTAAAAATAATTCAATTATATTTTAATCATTAGTTTAACATTCTTTAGGAAACCATAATATTAATATTTAGTTCATTTCAGGTAGTACTAAGTCTTCGTGTTTATGAGACATATACCATTCATACACTTTGGGAAACAAGTTGGGCATAATAGCAAATTTAGTAGATCTTAAGACTTGTAGATTTCAAACTGATAAAATGTCAAAAGAGAAATGGAGACTGATAAGGATATTTTTCTTATTATTCATTTAACAACAATATTCTTATTATTCATTTAACTATTTTACCAACATCTCTTAAATAAAGGATATTTTAACCACCATTAAAAAAGAACAAATAACTATCCTCTCTGAACTGAGGTCATCAGATACAAAATACACATTAAATTGCTGTCACTCTTTCTTTACTAAGTATTTCTATTGAAATTTATAAAAACTACCAAGATTTAAGTATATGTTCCTGTACCTAACTTTTCAAAATGAACCAGAATTCACCCCCAACTCCTTTCCACAGATGAGAAATTTAGCTTACTTTAATTTCTGTACTCTTATCTTATTTTAGTGCGAGAAACTTGATTTCTAGATGTAGACTACATTTACAGGATTCTTTAGCTTGCATATTCTTTTAAAAGATTGTATTTCAAATGTAAATTAAATTCTACAACCAGTTTAACTCTGTATTTTAGAGGCAATGTGTGAATGTTCATTTCACACATTCACCAAGTTTGAGTTATAATTTGATTCACAGCCAGGTCAGTGGAAAATTATCTTTGGGAGTTTTCTTTTTAAGAATGCTATATAGGAGACGTATTTCTAATTCTATAAGGCCACCTTAACAAGTTGTCACTATTTAGCTCACAGTTTTCCCTAAAATTTACATATTCATTTCTTATGTGAATTTTACATTTTATCAAAAATTCTTTCTAGATCAATAAGTCACAAATTTAAAATTATCTGTATTGTACATATTATAAAAATTCCAATAATTAAGACTTGTTTTAAAAAGTATTTCTAAATGATATAAGCATCTATCTTTAAAGTATTACCTTTAGTATAATCAACAACTGCTTCCAAAGCTGCTATCCTGATGTCCACAAAGTGACCATATTCAGCATAAGACTTAAAAAGAGCTGGATCGCTTGGCACATGTCCATTTTTCTGCAGTACCCGTATGGCTCTCAAGCAACTAGGAAATAAATTTTCAGTTAACTACTTGCACTGAGGTATTTTGAAACACATTTGTTTCCTAGATAGCAGAGATTCCTTTATCACAGTAAGTTTAAAAAGAGATGATTTGAATTGAATCCACATTAAGCTTTGTAATATTAAATTTTTACTATGATACATTTTTTAAATAACCGGATCCTATTTAAAGAAAACAAATTTCAAAAATTGTTTGAAATTCAAAAGTTTGGTGTATCATTACGAGTACTCGTCAGAAAATAAGTATTTAGCATAAAATGTAATTTAAATAAAGTATTTTCTCCAAAAGTTTTAATAATATAGTTTATTCATTTTATAATGGAATTATATAATGAAGGTTATGATATTATTACCTTCATTATATAAGTGGCTATACGCAAACTGAGTATAAAAGTATATAATATGTTTTTTTGCAATTTTTTTGTTTTTAGTTGCAGATGGACACAATACCTTTATTTGATTTATTTATGTGGTGCTGAGGATCAAACCCAGTGCCTCACATATGCAAAGCAAGTGCTCTACCAATGAGCTACAACCCCAGGCCTATAATATAATCTTGAGTAATTAAAAAGTTCTATAATTACAGAGGGGAAAAATTCAGGTTATTTTTCAAATATTAAGAATTTATATGTAGATCAAAGAATCACAGAATTTAATTTTTCCCTTTTATTTCCCAATTTTATCTGATGAGAGTAAATTTTTTTATACTTATAAAAATAAATACATTTAAAGTAATGATACCTGACAGTGATGGTATGTCTATAACTTGGAAGAAGTTTTTCCATATTCAAAAACCTGGTGATTTCTTCAAGAATTAGTCGCACATCAGGATTTAAGTTATCCAGAGTTCTAACTTCATTATTCACACTGACTGCAGGTGTAACAGAGTTGGCCAGGGCATCAATCATTTCTGCACGATAATAGTTATCTGAAAACTAAGTCAAAGAAAAATTAACAGAAGATAATTCTTCTGATGGAAACTTAATAGAGTAAAATATGAATTACTTAAAAACACAATGTATATGAAGATCTAAACAAGTTCTCTAGTAAATATTGAACTCAGGCCTTTGCACACACATTGGAAAAAGAGTGAAAGAGATACACATTAATTAATTAATACACATTAATTTACCAAATAAGTATTTACTCTGTGTAAGGTACTCTCATAGGATCTCTAGCCAGATCCTCTAACAGGAAACCACAGTTCACAAGTCCTGCTGTAACACGAAGCTTCCTATCAGCTATTTAATGCTCTACTTTAATAGGTAAGAAAACAACCAAGGATTCTCACATATTTGAGGAAGGCTTCAACATGTAAAAGAATCGCTACGGTAAGCAGGAAGCTGTGAGTCAATCTAGGTAGCACAGAAAGAAAAAAATTTGCTGGGCATGGTGGCGCATGCCTGTAATTCCAGCAGCTCTGGAAGTTAAGGCAGGAGGATCACAAGTTCAAAAACAACCTCAGCAACTTAGCGAGGCTGTAAGCAACCCAGTAAGACCCTGTCTCAAAATTTTAAAAATTAAAAAAGGACTGGGGATTGACTCACTCTTTAGGCACCCTCAGTTTCAATCCCTAGTACCAAAATAAATAGATAAATAAATAAATAAATAAAAATAAACGGAAATTTTAAGAGGTATGAAAAAAACTCAGAACAAAAAAAAAAAAAAAAAGCAACTTGGAAGATATAGAGAATGGAAGGACAAAAAAACTCCTGTAGAGGACAAAAGAAATATTCATGAACTATCATTAATACTGTTGGAGGAATAATCAATGATATTCCTCCCAACAGCATAACATTACTTTTAAAGAAAGAAATATGCAGGGAAAAAGGAATAAAAATTAAACTGTGCCAAAATTCAGAAACCCTGCTGTACACAAGAAGGTATGAATGTATTTCCCCATAAAGCTACAGTATGAAGATAGCTAGATAATCTATGGAAGTTCTTACCAATAAAGGCTGATGTACAGAGAAATAGTTATTGATGGAAGATGTATGTAGGCAAATAGTAACTTTTCTGGAAAAGTTTACTAATAGGGGAAAACAATGATTCTCAGAATCGTTCAAAATGTTATATGTACATACACATTCATATACATACTTTCTGACTTACACACACATACCTCCTTAAACACACACATCTTCTAATTCAGTAAGCAGCCACAAATAATTTTAATGTATGAGATAGAAAAGTCACTGACAATAGAAGATAAACTGGACTTACTTTTCAATTTCATTAACTCTGATAATTCTATGATTCAGCGTTGCTGAGGAAGTGTACTATAAGAGAAACAGTGCTATATTGGGCAAGTGCTCTACCACTGACTATACCCTCTGTTCTCCTGTGTTTTTAGAAGAAATGTAATCATGCTTGTTTTTAATTATTTTTGAAATTAAATCTAAGCTTGATTTTTCAATAATGAGGTTGATGTGTGGTGTTCATTTATCAAGTACTTAGTAAATTCTTGGTACGTAGTGTTTTTCCTATATTATCTTATTTTAATAACTTATTATTTCATGGCTATTTTAATGTAACATTCATAAAGAAAAAAAAATGAAACATAACAAGAAAAAAAGTAGGCTTCACTAAATATAAAAAACAATCTGTAAGTCAAATCCCCAAAGATTTAAAACAGTAATTTTTCAAAAATCATAGTAATCATGTTCCTATGGGCATATGTGAGTGCTTTCTCAAGCAGGCCACACAGTTTAGACTGGTAGGTAGAAAAACTTTAAAATGGTCTTCAGATTAAGAACTCTGAAAAGAAATAATGAGAAATATAGCCAGTTAAAGTCCATTAGATAAAATTTCCCTGGGAACTAGCTACCCGGCTATGTACTGAGTGAAATCAAACATGAAATTAGATTTCATCTGTTCTTCTATTCCAATTCAGTGTTAAGTTGAATAAAAACCTGAAGCACTTAAATGAAATGATAATGCAAAAAAAATAAGCAAATGCTTGCTAAAATGAGTCTGACTCATTAAAAAAGTCAGACCCCTGAGAAAGGTAACTAAAAGTTATCCTTGAAATTCTATTGATTCTAACATGCCTTGTTCTGGGAGACACTGATGATCATAAAGTCTCCCAGAGATGAAGTCAAAAAGTATTCAAAAATAGCAAGAAAAATGAAATTTCCTGAAATGTATTCTTTTAAAACACTAATTTTTAAGGAGACTTTTAAAATTTGTTCTTTCTAAATATACAAGACAGTAGAGTATATTTGACATATTATACATGCACAGAATAAGCAAAACTTGTTCCAATTAGGATCCCATCCTTGTGGTTGTACATGATATGGAGTTACACAGGTCATGTATTCATATATAAGGATATGAAAGTTATGACCAATTCATTCTACTGTTTTTCTTAAGAACACTTTTAAACTTGAAGTCATTTAAATATTATTTAAAGAGGCAAAATTTATCTTTTCTTGATTTTCATAAAAAAAATCTTTTAACTACAGACCATGATGTTATGTAAAACAGTCAAACACAGAAGGTCAAGAGTGTATGTTGTCTCTCATATGTCAAAGCTAGAGAAGAAAAAGGAAAAGAAAGGGAGGGGGGTGGATCTCATAAAAATTAAAAGGACATCAGTAGAGGAAAGGGACCAGGAGGTGGGAGGTAGGGAAATAGGGAAGAGGGCCAGGGAGTGACATTAGCCACATTATATTGTTACCCTATGTGCATGTATGAATATGTAACAATAAATTCCATCATTATATATTAGTACAATGCACCAATAAAAATATGGGAAAAAAATAATCTTTTAATAGTACTAACTGCATTTTTTTACTATTATAATGCTTTATTAAACTTTTCATGAATTTGAATTTATTCTAGCAGTTACATGCGTCTTTGTATGTGATGTTTCTTTCATCTGACATGCTCTTCCTAAATTAGCCCTATTCATGAACAGGGAAAATCCTATTCATCTTTGATTCAGTTTGAAGCTCACTACTTCTCTACAAAAATTCCAAGTCGTTTCCCCTACTTATTTGGAACCTGGCACTACTCCCTGAGATCTCCCAAGAAATTATGTATACTTCCATCATGTCAGTTATCCTGTGTGACTTGTGTTTACTTACCTGATTAACTATTAGGTTAAGTCCTTGAGGGCCCAGAATCAGACCATGATTGTATAATAGTTGTTTAATAAATGTTTAATGAATAAATGAAGTTCCAGAAGATGTCAACTGTCTTCTATTTAACATTGTACATTGCCTATTATAGCAAATATTCACAAAAATGCTTGCTGACTGTTAGACTGATAACTAGTAAGATGAAGTAACTTTTGAAGGATAGCATCCAATAAATATTTGCTAAGTAAATGAATACAAACATACAATGGTTTAAAAAAAAATAACCAATGAACAAGTTAATTCCAAGTGGGAACTACTTATGAAAGGTGCCATTTTATTAAAAAATAAAATAAAAATAATATTGTGCTGTCAGACTTCATCAAACCAAATTTTAGCTGACTCTCCCAAACATAATGCACTGCTATCTCCATATTACAAAAAATCTGAGGTTAAGTAACGTTTCTAAGACTTTAGAAATTTCAAGTACCATGGACAAAACAATGATTTTACAAACCAAATATATCTTTCCTTTCTCTCTCTCTCTTTTTTTGTGGTGCTAGGGATTGAACCCAGGACCTTGCACAAGCTAGGCAAGGACTACACCACAGCTACACCCTGAGTTCCCTAAATATTTCTTTAAGAACAAAGTATCAATGATTATATTTATAACATTTATTAAGAAAAGTTTCTTACCTTATTTTTCCTGTTGTCATTGTACTTGATTAGGTCTAAAATAAATGTTAACACTTCTTTGGGACAAAGGTTATGAACATCCCTTAATAAAGCCATTGCAACTGGCATAGTCTACAAATGAAAAAAAAAAATTTAAGCATATAACCCAAATTTTTCATTATGACAATTTTTTTGAATTGTATGTAGGAAAAAAATTTACTCTAGGGCTGACATACATATGTGGACAAAGCCTAATCTCCTGCCTTCCACCTATTCCCACTGAGAACATCTCCTTAAACATTCTAAGAGCAGCTTGGTAGAAAACCAAAAAAAGAACAGTATGACTGAACGTACTCTGAAAAACATGGACCTTTGAGTTCATTTGCCATAGGGAAGTATATCTCATGTAAATTATGTAAACTCAGATATGAATGATATAATGGAAAGGAATGGACTTTAGCATTCATCCATTATTCAACTCCTAACTCTACTACCTACTAGCCCTGTATATGTTTCAGCTAGTTGCTTACTAAATAGGAGCCTTGTTTCCCCATAAGCATTTTTAGGGTTAAACAAGTCGTGGTTGGAGTTAGAGTGCATACAGTAGTGCTCAATCTCTTCACAATGATTCTCCAGTACCACCTAATCCTCAGACTAAGGAAAAACAGTATATTATCTGAAACCCAGCCTATCTTTTCCCCTTTTCAAATTTTCATGTGCAATTTTGCTATGAAAGCGAAAACGACTCAATTATAGTGGTAACCTCTGCTAACAAAACTGGGATGTCCTTAGTACATGGTAAAATTTGGACTATCCCATCTACACAGGGAGGGTAGAAAAGAGGATGGCTCATTTTTCTTGCTTGAAGGAGCAAAGACAATTAAGGCAACAACAGTGTTCATTCTGTAAGATAAACAGAGGGAAAGCTTCTTTTCCATAGGAATATCTATCCTATACAGTTCGGCTCTCTCTCTGTCCTGTCCACTAGAAGTAATATATGAAAGATCAATTAGTCCAAAAAGTATTAGCTTTCCAAGTATTTTGACTGAAATAAGAAATATATTTTATAATACAATCTAACACATGCATATACATTTAGAAGCAATGTATAGACTTAAAAAAAGGCTTATAATTAACCTTATCACACACATACATTCTGACACTGGCTATTCTGTTTTCTTCATTAAAAAAATAAAAAGCAAACAACAAACGAAACTCCTAAATTGAATTCATGGTCCCCTCACTAACTGTTCATAATTCTAATCTGAAATATCTATCTAAGGTATTCAGAAGTACAATAGTAAAATGCAGAGAATAATCAGGCAGACACAGAAATTAACTTGCTTCCGTACCACAAATCTGTGAAACAGCAAGAGCTGGGCAATGTTTGAGTACTATTATGGTTTGGATGTGAGATGTTCCCCAAAAGCTCACATGTGAGACAATGAAGGGAGGTTCAGAGGAGAAATGATTGGGTTGTAAGAGTCTTAACCCAATCACCTAATTAATCACTGATGGGATAAATTGAAGTGGTCGGGTATGGATGGAGGAGATGGGATGATGTACTGCCTTGCACTGAGCCCTGAGAAATGGAGTCTGCTGTCTATGGATTGAGACCTCTGAAACCATGAACCCACAAATAAACCTTTCCTTCTCTCTAATTGTGCTGGTCAGATCATTTAATCACAGAGCAAAAAAAGCTGACTAAAACAAATACTATCCAACATTCAGTTCTTAAAAATAAAACAAGATGACACAGACTTCTTCGATCATACCTATTTTGCCTTTCCCCACGGCTGGTTCATTCTGAATCTACTCTTCTAACGAAACCTAAATAATTATACCATGATGGCCCCTCTCAATAGACATCCCAATGGGACAAGCACCTCAATGCTACCAGCAATACTTTTATGGTTCATTCCAGCATACATAAATCTCAATTTGTCTAACACTCCCCTCAATATCTGTTTTTGCTTGTTTTTAATCTGCTTCAGAAAAAGAAAAGTTCCTATGTTTTCTACAATGCATCTCCCAGTTGTCCCAAGCTCTACTAACACCTTTGTTTCAAATTTGTTTCATTACCTTTAATATTTACTTTCTTTCATTTAAAAACATAGGGCTGGGGATATAGCTCCGTTGGTAGAGTGCATGCCTAGTATGCACAAGGCACTGGGTACCAGGGATTGAACTCAGGGGCACTCAACCACTGAACCACATCCCCAGTCCTATTTTATAATTTATTTAGAGACAGGGTCTCACTGAGTTGCTTTGTGACTCTCTTTGCTGAGGCTGGCTTTTAACTCAAGAACCTCCTGCCTCAGTCTCCCAAGCTGCTGGGATTACAGGCAGGTACCACCAGGCCCAGTTCATTTAAATATTTCATATCTCCCTCTCCGCCAATTATTTTTCTTTGTTCCAAACATGTTTTGGCTTACTTTTTCCTCTTTACAAAATAAGTATAAAATATCCTCTCTTCAAATTGGTTTTATCCTCAACATAGCCTTTCTTTCTCATATTCTTCAACTAAAATCATGAAATAGGTTTCATTATTTTTCTCTACTTCAACTTCACTCCTTTCTATTTCAATCTAATTAATCTGATCTCTGCCCTCATTTTTATATGACTCAAAAAACTACAAATGATTTCCTAATCACCCAAAGGCTAACCGCCCTCTCATTCCCCTATCCTTTCCTAAAACAGTGATTCTAACCATACTACACAAGCATTTTCTAAAATCATTAACAGAAAACTTACTGATGTTATTAGCGTAGTAAAAAAGCATTCTACATATTTGATCTTATTTAATTCTAAAATACATAAATTTTTTAATTGAGCAAATTGGCTTTCTAAGTTAAGAAACTTCTAGATTAAGAAACTAGCTCATGTGTAAACTGCTAGTACATTACAGAACTGAGACTAAAACTAGAGGCCTATGCTGTATTGTTCCTGATAGGAATGTGCCTGCCACATTCTAGAAGGACTGCCATTAGAAAGACTTGAGAATACCTCCATTCACCATGGAATCAACCAAAAAGATAAGTCATCCATTTCTACTCATATGAGTACTAATAGGGATAGTGAGTTACTTGTATAAAATTCATTTTAAAAAATCAAGGAAACTTAGATCAAAAGCATACTTGTAATGAAAAAGTAAACACATTATTTGAGCAGTTTCCAAATTAAATGCAGTATTTGTGACATTAAAGTCATAAAGGCAAGCATAAATAAAATTAAATGTAAGAAAAAGATCATTAGAAAACTAGAACATAAACTGTACCTTTTGTAGAAAATAACTTTGAAAGCTCATGAAGTTGTTTGTTTTCACAATATTTGGACAAGTTTTACAACAAAACATTCTAGTAAAGAGTGACTTCATGGCTGGTGGTCCTGTCCACGTGCTCACCATTGAATTTGCAATCTGTAAATAATTAGAAAATGAAGTATTTTCCATGACTGCTACAAATATATATTTAAATAAATAAAGTAGCTTTCTAAAAGTCAATACTGTTTCTTTTAAATTAATACAATTTGAGCCAGGCACAGTGGTGTACACCTAAAATCCCAGCAGCTTGGAAGGCTGAGGCAGGAGGACCTCAAGTTCAAAACTAGCCTCCATAACTTAGCAAGACCCTGTCTTAAAAATAAAAAACTGGCTGGGGATGTGGCTCAGTGGATGAGTGGATGAGTGCCCCTGGGTTCAATCTCTGGCACAAAAAATAAATAAATGAATAATTACGCACATGCACACAGACATAGACACACACACACACACACACATACACACACACACACACACAATTTGGCCTTTTATCACCATCTCCAAGAAATTATACAAAACCACCCTTAAAAAATATTCTTATGTACTCCTGCAGGTTATTTTCCACAAGTTAATCTGTAAACTGCAGCAATCGTTCATGTATTAAGAAATATGTTTGCAAAAGGCTTCTTCTCCAAATAAGTTTGTCTCTATTTACTTAAAATGGCAGATATAATTCTAATATTTTAAATTTATCAGTCAGAAACATCACCTGAATTTTAAATAAGGTTTTTCAATGTAGCCAAGTCAAAACCAAGTCAAATAAGATGCTATTTAAGTCTCTTACAAAAACTCGTATCTAGCTATTGGTATTTCCAGGGTATATAAAAAAAAAGCCTGAAAAAAATAAAGTTATGATTAACTTTAAATAACATATTCTGCAATTTAAGAGTCACAAGGATCTTTATAGAAGCAATAAAATTGTATCTTTAGCAGATAATCATGTTTTTCCTCAAATGCCTGAGAACATAGGAATTCACTTGTTACTATTAAACGAAACAAATCTAAACCATTATCATCTGCTGAAATGTAAGAAAAATAGATTCAGCAGTTAGAAAGGGAAGAGGGTTACTAAATCAGAATGAACTTATTATAAAGATGCTTTTCAATATTAGCTAGCCATTAGCTAACCAATATTTCTGTCTAAATATTGGATTACATTCTTCTGGTTTTCATTTGTTCTGCCTTCAAATTTTTTTTTTTAATTCTAAAGACAGATATTTAGTGTTTTAAACAAAATAAGTTTCCTAGAATGTTAAATTGTACGGCCAAACATTATTAAATTACTTGTCACAAATGTTGATTTCTAAACCAAATCAATGTTAAATAATTGCTACTGAGGGATAATTAAGATTTATTTCTATAATGTAAGACAAACAAAAAAGCTCACACCACTGAATTTTTTATCAAATATATCCCTTGCTTTAAAAATATAATTGGCATGGTGACACATGCCCGTAATCCCAGCAACGTGTGAGGCTAAACCAGGAGGGTTGCAAGTTCAAAGCCAACCTCAGCAACTTAATGAAGGCCTAAGCAACTTAGTGAGACTCTGTCTCAAAATAAAAAATAAAAAAAGGGATGGGGATTTGGCTCAGTGGTTAAGCACACCTAGGTTCAATCCCCAGTACCAAAAATTAAATCAATATGATTGGCCATTTACAACAGTGAAAATTCTCTTTGGTCTTAAAATCTGATTTTTCAGTTTGACTCATAAAATTTTTGTGCACATGTGCTTTAAGGTTAAAACATGTTTCTTCCAAATCAGTCCCATTAAAGTATTTGGCAGAAGCTTTCAAGGAACAGTTACCAAGTAAATTTAGACTATGGTGAATTGTAATTCATTTTCAGAATTTTTTTTTTTTTTTTTTTTGCGGTACTGGGAATTGAACCCAGGGCCTCATACTTGCAAGGCAAGCACTCTACCAACTGAGCCATATCCCCAGTCCATTTTCAGAAATTTTTAAAAAATACACAATAGTAATCTTGTTTCCCTTCTGCTATGTAATCTCACCTTTGCAAGGCAGAAGCAAGCTGACATCCTTACTCGGTAGAAGCACTGCTCTTGTTCTAATATGTCAGTGAGAGCAAGCCGAGATGCTGGAGTAGGGAATTTTTCCAAAGCCAAGATAGATTCCTGCTGTGCGACAACATCTCTCTCATAGCGGAGTTGATATTGCCACATAAAATCAGCTTGCTCAAATTCTACCTTTCTCAATACTGACATATCTGGGTCTATCCTTATCCACAGCAAAGGGGAATCAGCACTGAAAAAAATGCAATTTTCTATTTTATTTATTTTAATTTAAAAAATTTAAAAGTCCTTATTCTTAGAAAATAAAAACCAAGAAATCATTAGTCATATTCTCCTTTTGACATAGTATTTAAACCACCAAGTTTCTGTATTCATTTTTTAAATTGCACCAACAAATTTTTCATTATGTTTTATATATGTCAACTTTCTCACAATATTTTAAACTATATAAATCTTATTAAAAATATCTTTAAGGACAAGAAAAAGCTGCCACATAGAATACTGAATCCCTCATTTCCCATCTGAAAACATTATTTTTGGCATTTTCATTTGTGGTTATGTGATGTGAAAAAGGGAAATGACATGAAATTTCTCCATTTAACTTTCTATTGCCTCATAATTGATTGTGGCTATGAATACTACTCTTTATTGGAAATCAGTTTGTGACTAAGAAATGAAAACATTCATTAAACTAAATTCATTCCTTTAGTTTACTTATATTTTTAAAATGCTAGCTAGATTCATAATTATCTTTCTCAAATGGCAAATTCTGAAATTATAACTTGAAGGCTTGAGTTTATCCTCATGTACTTTTCAACTCATAAGCACACCTCTGAAATTGAGTCCATTTCAACAATTCATCAAAAGAATATTATCTGTAGTATTAATTCAACAAATACTACTGGATACTGACTACAGGCAAGGTACTTGCTATGGAAAAATTTAAATTAACACTGATCTTCAAAGGCAGGTGATTGTAATCTACATGTACATAGTAATAACTATCTGGCGTCCAAGTTAGTAAATAATTAAAGATGTTTATAAAGATATAAAGGCACAGGATAAATGAGCAAAATAAAAAAGTTTGAGTTACATTATCTTCGAAAATAAAGTACTTTCAAGCAACAAACACTACCATATAAAATCTAGAACAGTGGTTTTTGAATTATGTTTTGCAAATATAGGGAGTCTCAAAGTGTCCTAGAGAATTGTTTCAAAGACAGTATCACATGGCAGTCATTAGACATACAAATTATTAGGTCCCACAAGTAAAGTACTGAGTCAGAAACTATGTTTTAAGATCCCCAAATGATTCACAGGCATATCAAAGTTTAAGCAGAACTGCTTGAGAAGCCACCTAGAGGGAAAAAAAATAGACTGCCCCCTTGGGGCTCTCTCCACTCCCACAACCATGCTGAATTTCCTCTTAATTTCACTTCATCCAGTCCAGATATACTTTGATGTCTCTGATGAGTTATGATCTTATGCAAAATTTGTTTCTAACATAGTATTTCTATTGACCTTGAAAATGATTTTTTTAAATCACTCATTTCAAGATAATTACATATTTTTAAGTAACTTACTCCATTGCAGAAAGATCCATGTCAACTTCTTCTCCATTCATCAGTGGGATTTTTTTCTTCTTATTCCTATATTTAAGGAAAATAAGTTTAAAAATTAGATTTTTCAAATCTAAATGGAGATAAAGAACAGCTAAAGATCTAAAAAAGAACTTCACATAATACTGAAGATATTCTAAATATCAACTAAAATCATATATATTCCCAAGAACAATTTTAAATAGAAAAAAATTAGAGGATTCACCAATAAAGAAATCCTTTACAACAAATAAAAAATATAACCAGGACTGAAATAAGATGTAAATAATTTCAAATGCAAGGCTGTGTTTCATATGCAAGGCTGTGTCCTATATAAAATGAAGTGATTAACTATTAAAACATCTTAAGAGTATTAATTAATGTTATAGTTTGGATCTGGAATTCTCCCAAGGGCTCAGGAGTTGAAGGCTTGGACCTCAACTGATGGCACTATTAAGAGGGAATGGAAACCTTAGGGGATGGGGCCTAGTTGGAGGAAGATGACTGGGGGTGTTATCTTGAAGGACTTTTTAGGTCCCTAGACCCTTTCCCACCCTCTCTCTGCTTCCAGGACACCAAGAAGTGAGCAGCTTTACTCTGCCATGCACTGCTTACCATGATATTCTGCCTTACCACAGGTCCAGAATCAATGGAGCAAAGTGACCATGGACTGAAAACTCTGAAACCACAAGCCAAATGAATCTTTTCTCAGGTATTTTGTCACAGCAAAAAGGAAGCTGACATAGTAAATTGGTACTAAGCAATGAGGTCCCCTGCTGTGACTATACCTGACCATGTGGTTCAGAAGGTTTTGGAACTAGTTTGCAGAAGCTTGGAAGGGTTTGTAGATGTAGGCTAGAAAGGCCCTGAATTACTATAAGCAGAGTTTAATGGATATACTGTAGATATGAAGTGAGGTACAACAGCAACGAGCAAAGAAAGATTTGAAAAACTTGCAGTTTGTTCAGAAAACAGGCACTTATGAAGTAAGGGCCAAGGAAAGTGTGGTTGCTTAAGAGATTAGCACCATTAAAAAGAAGTCAATTACTTTGCACTGGGATAATAGGGAAGATGCCTGAGGGCATCTCAGGAATTGGCCCCATTCCATTCCCTACAGATATTAAGGGTGTAAAGTGTAAATCTTCCCTTTGGTAAGGCAGCACGGGGCTCCCAGCTCCCACAGGTAAGCCTTGGAGGTTGTTTCCCCAGAAATCATTTCACTGTGTTCAGGCATTTACACACTCAGAGGTCTCTGCAGCCGAAGTCCAAGCAGGCCTGGCTACAGCCGCCCGCTGGTGGGAAGCCTTGCTGTCATCCATCCTAGGGCTTGCAGGCAAACAGAATGCAAGAGTTGTGGGGTCACAGAGGTTTCCACCAAAGAACTGGAAGTCATGCAGTATGTGGTAGGGTCATAATCCCTGAAGGCAGATAGGGTGTGGCTTGAGGAGGTGGGAACTGGAGGTGTGCCTTTGGGGTATATATTTTTTATATTGCAAGTAGAGTCTCTCTGCTTTCCTTCACCATACTCTTCAACCATGGTGTTTTGCCTCACTTGGAGCCCAAGGAATGAAGCCAGCCTTCTATGGATTGAGACCTCTGAAATGGTGAGCCCCCAAAATAAACGTTTCCTACTCTATAATTGTTCTGGTCAGGTCTTTCAGTCACAGCAGCAAAAACGCTGACAAAATCAGAGCCCCTGAGAGGGCAATGCGGAAACCAGTGAAAGTGAAGCCAAAGTTGCAAAGGAGATTCCAGGAAGTTAAGAGATTCCAGGAACATGAAATGTCTGCCAGAGAATGCAGCAGCAGCAAGCCAAGATAGCCTTAAAGAATGGCCATGTGGGATGCAGCAAGCAAAGCCATAGGGAAGGGGCTGTGCAAGTTCTTTAGGGCCCACAAATGCCAGACATTGAGTTACAGGATTTAATGGAGGCCTTTTGGGTTTCAGTCTTGCTTTGATCCAATTCCTCCTTAGTATTCTCCTATTCCTTCCTTTTGGAATAAGAATGTTTATCATATGCCTTTGTATATTAGAAGTATAAAACTTTCTTCTTGATTTTATAGGGGCTTGCCGATGAGATTTTACCTTGAGCTTCATAGGAAACTTTAACTTTTAAGTAATGCTACAACTGTTAAGACCATTCAGACTTGTGATGATAAACTGAATGCATTTTGAACTGGGAGATGAGCATAGGCCTTTGGGAAGCAGGGGTAGAATTTTATAGTTTAGATATGAAATAACCCCCAAGGTTTGGTCCTCAGATGGTGGCACCATTAAAGAATTATAAAATCCTGTCACCTACAGGAAAATGGATAGAACTGGAGAACATCATGTGAAGTAAAACAAGCCAGACACAAAAAGATAAGTGTCACATGTTTTTTCTCATATGGGGAAACTTAAAAAAAAGAAAAAAAGATGATCTGAAAGAAGAAGAGGGATTATTAGGGATTGGGAAGGGGGAGAGGGGGAGGAAGAACAGACAGTAGAAATAAGAATGGATGGACAAGATAAAAGCACAATATACGCGTGTAAGAAATATCACAGTGAACCCCATTAATTTGTAAAATTAAAATGTCATTATAATATTTTTTTACAAAGTATGAACCTAAATTGTTTGCCTTGAGTTTTTCCTAGCTTCAAAGATAAAACTTCCATCCTCTCTTCCTGCCTGCTCCCTCACTACAAAATAAATACATCAAAACTAAATTTAAAAAATTAAGGCCATGCCAGTGCAGTGGCACCTGCCTATAATTTCAGCAACTCAAAAGCCTAAAGTAGGAGGATGGCAAATTTAAAACCAGGCTCGACAATTTGGCAAGACCCTGTCTGAAAATAAAAAAGAGCTGGATATGCAGCTTAGTGGTAAAGCAACCCTGGATTCAATCTCCAGTACCCAACATCCTGCCACACACACATATAAAGTATTAATTCTAAAGAAAAAGTCATTAGAAACACAAAACTATTTGGTAAGCTAACCTGAGGTAAAATAAAAAGAAAGACACCAGATAACATATTCTTTACTTAAAAAATCTGGTATACAACAGGATTTTTATTTTGGCATTTTTAATCCGTGGGAGTCATAGTTTAGCCTTCTGTTTTTAGCTATAATTCAATGCCTACCTTCTGCTTTTGGAATGGCAGGGTATATCATGTTTAAGGCTGTTTTCTTCAATTTGCAATGTATGATTGAAGGATCCATCTAATTCCTGTACTGTCACTTTAAGTGGTCCCTTAAAAAAACACAAAGAGACTGTTTGAAGACTGTGTGAGAAAAACACCAACATATATAGTTATGTGTACAGACACATAAATGTATCAAGATATAAAATAATACTAGCCAAAATGTGTTCTCTACAAACACAGAAAAGCAACTGGTGACAAAGAAGGGGGAATTGGGAGAATCTTAGTCCCCTGAAACCACTCTGTAGCCCCTCTACTCTTCATTGGCACATGGTATTTTTCAATTCATTGTCTACAAACAAAATCCCATTATGAAACTTCTAACCAGTTAACTTATCCCTAAGTCCTTTCTACACTGAAAATGAAGAGCAATACATAAGGCCCCTTTGGGAAAAAAAAACACTTACCACATACTTCTGAGTTCCAGGAGATGTATAATCTTGTTTTATTTCCAACTCTAAGACATTTCGTTTTCTATTAAATGCAAAACTTCCATAAAATTTTACCACTCCACTTTGGTCTCTGAAGAATTGTGAAGGAAATTTTACATACTGAAATGAATATACTAAACAAAATAAGTTATTCACTATAATTTAAAAATTTTCAAATGTATAATCAAGCATTTGAAGCTTGAAAGTATACTTCATTATAAACCAGGTGGCAAAGTATTCAAAAGCCTTGTGTTAAATGGTTCCCCAGATTTAAACTAAATTTCTGAAACACTGAGAAATTTGCGTTTTGTAAGAAAAAAACCCCATTCTACCAGATTATTAATATAATCGTGTTCTTAAAATGAAAAATGCAAAAACTGCAAAATTCCAAGATACCATTCAAGTTGTGCCAACTTCTAACCACATCTAAAAGTCACCAGACCATTTCATCTTACAAGTATGCTACAGGCTTGTCTGGTAGATTATTTACCTCACCCACTAGCAAACCTATGTCTTTACTTGCACACTAAAAAGTATTTAAGAATATGACAAATTTTACAAAAATAAGAGTGTGTATACATATGTGTCTCTCAATGATTAGCAGGAGTTTTAAAGGAAATAATTCACAGTTCACAGCTATTTCCACTATTTTTTAAAATGTTAATAGTTGATACTCCCCCTAGCACTCCAAATCCCTCTTCTTTCATCTTCCCCTTAAACATACCTTACTGCCCACCCCACTCTGTTGAAATGCTATTGAAAAGGATACACCCACTGCTTTATTAAGGGCTGGATGTCTTTGCCAGAGACATTTGAAATGGATTTCAAAAACCCAGATGTGGAAACCAACATCTGACTCCACATGTGTGACTGGAACTTCTGAGATGAAGCAGTACTAGCCAGGCTTAGTAATTTATTGAAAACCTTGAACAATAAAAGTGTCATTTAGTTAAGTTCATACAACACTGCTTTCAGTTGTGTACTGAACCCACTTGGCACTATAATTTCATTATAGTCAACTGTAAAAGACCATAATTTCACAATTTCTTACATAGATTGTTCTAGTTAAAGACTATAAGCAACAAAAACATGCAAAGATTTAAACAGCCAGAGTACAAAAGCATTCTAAATGTAAACATTTTTAAATATTAATAATTTACTGAACAAAGAATATTGTGTTTGTTAAGAATCAGAACATATAATACCTATAGCTTATTGAGTTTTACATAGAAACTAAAAATTAAGGACTTAAGAATGTTCATTATCAGCCTAATACTCTCAAGTCTTAAATTCTGTGCCTTCTCTTCTATTTACAAAAGGTAGAGAGACAGTTGGGGGTGTTCCTCAGTGGCAGAGTTCCTGCCTAGCATGTGTAAAGGCCTGGGTTTGAGTCCCCGAACTACAAAAATTAAATAAAAAGCAAATACAAATAGTCACTAGGATTTATATTACCATAAAAACTTGAATGGCTCTTTATGAACCATCTTCTTATTTAACATTTCCTTTTTCCAACCTAAAGGCACAATGAAGGATAAAAGGATCAAACTTCACTTTAAGGCAAACAAAATGCTTTTCCCTTTCTGGTTTTTTCAGTGAATTGAATTGAATCCAGGGCCTAACACATGCTAGCAAACCAGTAACCAGTGATCTATATTCCTAGAAAAAAAAGCTTTCAAAAAGAGACTAAATGAGCTGGGAACAGTGGTGCAAATCTGTAATCACAGCAACTCCGTGGGGCTGAGGAAGGAGGACTGAAAGTTCAAGACCAGACCCAGGAACTTAGCAAGGCCCTAAGTAACTTAGTGAAACTGTTTCAAACTAAAAAATAAAAAGGGCTGGGGATATGGCTTAGTAGTAAAGTGATTCTGGGTTCAATCCCCAGTACCAGAAACAAAAAGACATGAAATGTTGTTTTTTTCCACCTGCCTCTACCAATGCTACTGATGGAAAAAGTAGCCTATCATTTATATGATCTCTACTATCTCATCTACTATACTGTTAACTACTTACACCTGAACATGTTTAAAAGTATGGCAAAATTTAGCAACAGCAAAAATAAACACCTGTTGGGCTGGGGATACAGCTCAGTTGGTAGAGTGCTTGCCTTGCAAGCACAAGGCCCTGGGTTCAATTCCCAGCACCCCTCCAAAAATAAATAAACACCTGTTAAATGGGCTTGCCTTTTTTCTACTGCAAATATTTTTAAATGGGATTTCATCCTTAATCTTCTAATTACTGCAGAATACATCATATGACTAAATAGGTTTGACCTTCATCTTTGTATTCTAATTTCATCTTCGTAATAATCATGTGCTAAGTAGGTTAGGTACTGATACCCATTCTATTCCTGAGGAAATGAAAATTAAGAAAATAAGTTACTTAGTGGCAAACAACACTATAAACCCAGACTCCTAATAACCTTCATTATATAGACATATACATTTTTCTTTACCATTGTTAAGTTCTTAACTTTAGTACTTACTTGTAGCATAAATTCCATGCTGATTCTATTTTCAATCAATCTCATCACAAGGTGGGCTTTACACTGAAACATAGTGTAGTATTCCCAGGAGAGTGTATGTGGATGCTTTATTGAAAAGTGTAGGTGGGATGCTGGACTAAAAAGAGAAAAAAAAGATTTACTTAATATAACAAATTTGACTATTAATTAAGCACTAAATTCCATGGTCATATCAAGATAATACATGAAAAACCTCATGGGAATACCTAATATATTTCCTTAGTACTAAGAAACATCTAAAAATCATCTTCACTGGAAGAAAATTAAGAGGTTTCCCTAAAGCAAATAAAGGAAAACTTGAATAAATGGACACATGCCAAATTCCTAGATGGGAAGACACAATACTGTATATATAAATTCTCAGCAAATTCAGAAATATATATAAATTCTCACCAAATTCAGAAATGCAATCAGTAAAATTCCAATCAATATCCCAATGCTAAAACATGCATAAAAATACATTCAAGGTAGATTACTTAAAAACAATTGTAAATCTATTAAGGAAAAATTTCTCTTCAGAATCCTGGAGTAGGAGAAAATTTCCTAATGAAAAACGTGAAATCTGAAGGACATGAAGGCCAGAATGACTATGTAAAAATTAAAAATTTTGAGAAGATAAAAAAGATCATCAGTAACAAAAAGGTAACGTCCCACAGAAATATGACATATATGAACAGTTAAACTGTTCACAATTTTTCACTATTCCAAAGAATGCTATGGTAAACATCTCTCTACACATGTGCAATTATGTCTGTTATGACAAATGTCTAGAAGTAGAATTTCTACATGATCACATACCTTCAGGAAGAATTGGGTAACCTGAAAATTACTCATTTCTTAAATTTGTATCAACAAATTAGCCTTCAAAAATGTACATTACACTCTTTCAATTATTATATAAATAGTGGCCTTCCAAAATTCACATTAAAACTTAATCCCAATGCATTAAGAGGTGTGACCTCTGGGAGATGATTATGAGGGCTCTATCCCCATGAATGGGATCTGCAAGCATCATAGTAAAAGGGCTTCAAGGCTAACGAGAACTTGTTTGTCCTTCTGTCCCTTATGCCATGTGACGACACAGTGTTCTTTCCCTCTGTAGGTTGCACAAGTTGCCACCTTGGAGGCAGAAAGCGACCCTCCTCAGACATCAATTCTGCCAGTCCCTCAAGCTTGGACTTTTTAGCTTCAGATTCCCCATGGTTAATAACCATGAGAAATAATTTTTATTGTTTATAAATTAGCACCTATATATGATCTCTACTATCTCACCTACTATGCTGTTATCTACTTAATTAAAGCAGCATAAATTATTATGCATCCTTAAAAACATGGCATACTGAAATTTAAAACCTTTACCAATCCAATATTCATAAAATTATTTTTATATTTCACTTATTACTTTTGGCCTTATAAGCACTATGAGTTTATAAACTTTAGAAATAAACAGTAACATGGAAAATGCTAAGGTAAAATGGAATAGTATGTAATTCTTAAATAGAATGTAGCAAGTTGATGTAGTTACATGGAATGTTTGCCAAATACATCAATATGGTTGATTTTTTTAAAGTACAAAGCAGAATTCACGATTGAATTATTATTTTGGGGACGGGGGGTAAAATGCCAGATATACAAAAATAAAAGGAAATAAAAAGGTCTTGAAGCTATACCAAATTTATAATCAAGGTTATTTCCAAGGAGAAGAACTGGTGGGATGAGAGGTGGTAAAAGGGGACTAAAAAAGAATTTTTTACTTTATTCCATAAGCTTCTAAATTTTCTTGAACTCTTCAGAGAGCATAATTCATGTGCTCTCATACACAAATTTTTTAAAACTGAACGTAATAACAAAAACTAAATAAATGAGTGAGTAGGACTAAAATAAAACTATTTAGTGTAAATATTTATGCACAATGGGAATGTCTTAATTATAAGTTAGGAAACAGCCAAGTAGCAGGCTGTCAGGAGAAGAAAATGAAAGGAATTAAACTTTACTGAGTAAGTGCTTATTTCGTGTGTGTGTGTGTGTGTGTGTGTGTGTGTGTGTGTGTATATATATATCTTTACCTCGAGTAATCACTCACAACCAACCAGTTTAAGATGGATCATTAATGATAACATATGAACACGTTAAAACATACATGCACATACACACAAAGGTTATGTAATTTTCTTAGATTGTAAAAATTAACAATAAAAATCTAGTTTGCCTAACTCTAAATTCCTATTCTTTGGAATATTACTCAGTCATAAAAACAAATGACCTTATGACTTTTGCTGGTAAACAGATGGATCTAGAGACTATCATGCTAAGTGAAATAAGCCAATCCCCAAACACCAAAGACCCAATGTTCTCTCTGATATGCAGATGCGAACACACAACAAGGTGGGGGAGGGAACAGAGTTCCCTGGATTAAACAAAAGGGAATGAAAAGGAGATAAAGGGGATGGGAATAGGAAAGACAGTGGAATGAATTGAACATAACTTTCCTATGTTCATATATGAATATACCATCAATGAAACTCCACATCATGTACAACCATAACAATAGGATCCTAACTAGAATAAGTTATACTCCATGTATGTATATGTCAACATACACTCTACCGTCCTGTATATCTAAAAAGAAAAAAAAAATCCCTATTCTTGCCTACTGACTTAATCTTGTCTCCGTGACCATCTGCAACTAAGAAAATGTTACAGCTTACAAAACTTTAATTATCTTAATTTTTGTTGTGTTTTGGGCACTTTGGGCATTCTTGTTAACCCTGTGGGTACTGTGCAACAACTTGCTTTTAAATAACTAAAATACACAGGTAATAAAGGAAACTAATTGTAATGAAATAGCTAATCAAAATATAAAAAGTTATGATACTCCACTGAATATGTAAGTTTACTAATGCATTAAAAAACAAGACCTAGCAAGAGTCTAATGTAGTAATTTTGAGGCAGTAATGAATACAAAGGATATAGCAATGTATCTGCTAACAGATATAATGTGACAGGAAATCATCCATGATTTCTACTGCTGACAAAGTAACAAGTATTGTTAATACTACTGTAGTCTGTTGCCTACATCCCTAACTAAGGGAAATAAAAATTTTAGTTTATGGTTAGGAAAAATAGGAAATTTTCCCTCCACTCCAATCCATAGTCCTTTAGAGAACTGATGAACTGTAGAATAAGATGACAATCCTTGCCAGCACCATTATGTTGTTGTAAGTGCCTGTCTTGAGAATCACAGTCTCAGAGACAGGAGTCTCCTGTGTTTTTCCTTTGTTATCAGAGCAATAAACTTCTTTCCTTTTCCTCAAAACTATGTCCTCATTATTGGACTGGCTTCAGGTACAAGGACCAAGTTTCAATAATGAACTGGCAACCTAGATGGGACCTGAGAGCAGCCCCAACTCCAGTTTTCTTGGGCAGGTCTGGTACTCCAGGCAATCACCCTTCCAATGCTGAGGATTCAAGGTGGCTGGTGAGCCAGTTGAGAGCCAACTACTGGAAAATTAGGAGACAGGTAGAGTGTGCCTCAGGCTGAACCAGAGGAGCTGTTCCTATGAGTAAAGGGAGGAACTGAGGGACAATCTAAGCAGCTACAAAGCTCCTTCTGCTTCAGAAAACTCTTGCCTTCTCTCCCTGAACTGGAGAGGCTGCTCCATCAATCGTTTGTGAGGAAAAAGAAACTGAACCCATTGATGTTGGGATACCCTTGGTCATCTGCATGATCCCTGCCCTATATACGCCTTGATAAGTCACCCACCAACCGCCACCATGGATATCTGGATTGCCCTGATTCTAAATACCCTTAACTGTTATTGTCCCACCTGATAAGACAACAAGGACTCTGTGTCGCTTCCCCCCAACTTTGCCCTTTCTCAGCAGGAAGCAACTTGCAAATGTAGTCATCCATTTTCCACAGGAATGGAATATATAAATTGACAGTGGGGAAATGTAATAGTGCTCTACTTCATTCTTTGAATATAAACCTTTGCTGCTCTGCTGCTGTGACTTAATTTTAAAACAGACATGTTTCTTTCTCTTCCTCTCCCCTTCTCGCTCCCTAATCCTCCCTTCCCTAATCAGGGAAGAGAGATGGACAGGATTACCCTTCTTCTTAGGCATTCCCATCCTTTAGCACACACCACAATAATGAGGTAATCCAGCTGGTGCCAAAAGATCTAAGAAATCTCAAAAATTAACAAGTAAATTAGGACCTCCCACCCCACCTCCCATCTGGGGTATACCTAGAAGATAGCCTTTGAATCACCTCTTTAAAAATCCCCTTCCCTGTAATGGACAGAATCCTCTGGGAAAGGAGTCCCCTGTGTTTCTCCTTTGTTAGCAAAGCAAAAAAACTTTTTCCTTTTTCAAAAAAAAAAAAGTGGCTGTCTCCTTTATAGTGACTTACAAAAACAGAGAAGATAGGGAGAAAGGTGAGGGAAAGTAAGAAGAAAAAGGAGTAAATGAATGTCTATTTAGGTGGCTATGCAGGTAAATAGGTATGGGAAGGATGTCTTCATGCTGAAATGATCTACTAGGACTTAAAAAAGAAATAGTGTTATAAAAGCAAAATACTTGTTTCCATTATTTTTAAACTTTAATGAGAACAGTACAATATAATAGCATTAGGAAATAATCATAGAAAACAGAAAGCCTAATTTTTTTTTTCAAGTCTTCTGTTTAAATCCATTTATAGCCATATCATGAGATAAAAACAGAAAACAAACGAAAGGAATATTCACAGTATCAATAGTTTTGCATACTACTGGTACTTCTTTGGCCTTGGGTGGGCCTCAATAAAAACACAAGTGATCTAAGAGTGATTCCATGAAATAAGGCTCATATCTCTGAATAGTAAACTTACTTATCCTTCTCTTTTCCTCCACCAAATATGGGATGTAGTAAAACTCCCCCAGTTTTCAGTTCATATGCCACTATTTTATCTAGCTCCTAAAAAAAATACAAAAATAGGAGTTAGTTAAAAATTTTCACACACCAAATTTTAGAAATAAACCATAAATTCTCTTTCCTGGCACCAGAATGTACATTTCCTAATATAAATGAAATACATCTGCAGAATAGTTTATGATCTTATAAATAAAGTAAACTATACAGTTGACTGAATACTAAGAGCCAAACAGCATTCTTCACTCTGTGACTTCAGGGTTGGCCAGCAGCCTGGCAACTTTTCCTTATGGCTTTTCTCAATCTCTCTGACTTGTCTTCCAACTTTATTTTTTCCTTCTCAGTATTTTGCTTCTGAAGACTTAACACATGTACAAAAAGCGGGGGGGTGGGGGGGGGTAAATTATGTCAGGAATATCAGGAATTTATGATTTTAAAACTCTTCTAGTCTTCTCTAATATAACATAAATCAAACTCATGACTAACTTAAATAATACAGAAGCAGTATAGAAATGTGGTAAATGGCCAAGTCTGAATCCTGGCTCCACTGCTTCTTGGTTGAATACTCTCACCAAATAACTTAACCTCTAGGTGCCTCAGTCTCCTCACCTGCAAAATAAGGATATCAGGTTAAGAGAATTAAGATAGTTAATACGAAATGTTTACAATAATGCCTGACACAAGTAGTATGTAATTTTTTTCTCCTTTTAAAATGAAGACTGGGCTCTAACAGTTCTAAATGTATAAATTCTTGAATAGGCTCTTAACAGTTTTAGATGTATAAATTCTTTTAACAGTTCTAGATGCCTGAAGACTTTAACAAGTAACTTTTGGGCTTGGGTTTATGCCTGAATGATAAAAATATATAAAATAAGAAAATGGGGATGATGAAGGAGTCTGTTTAATGAGAATATTACCAACTTTGATTTTTTTTTTTTTAACCTGAGAAGGAAGAATCTAAGCATGACATGATTAAAGTGTATATGACCAGAAAGGAATATGCAAAATAGTTGATTTTAATTTTTGGCTAAATCTTCAAATAACAAGAAAAAGATGACAGTAGAGAACATATAAGCATAAAAAGGATAACTAGCATATAATAAGCATTTATCATGTGCAAAACACCATACACAATAAATTGTGTCACAATCCTTGCCAATGGAGTAAACATTACTTCACTCCTTACACAGATGAAGCTTAGAAAGATTAACTAGGGAGCTGGGGGTATAGCTCTGTTGGTAGAGTGCTTGCCTCGCATGCACAAGACCCTGGTTTCAATCCCAGCACCACACACAAAAAAATACAAAATAAAATAAAAAGGAAGATTAACCAGTCACAAAGCTAAACCAATTTGGGAAGCACAGGTACAAAAGACCATTATAAAGAGCTGGGATATATCTAATGACCAACTTGAGGATCAGAGTTTAAACATTCTCTTCCTTAGGGAAAAGTTGTTAGGGGCCAACACTGACAACAGAAACTAGATAAAATAGATGATTAGTCTTATCTTAGTGAATTGATTCTCATTTTACAAGGAAAAATTAGAGATTTTTCAAATGACACTTTAAAAGAATTTCATAATCATTAAAAACAAAGCACATGATGGGGCTGGGGCTGTCAGAGTGTTTGGCTAGCTTGAGGGAAGTCCTGGGTTTAATCTCCAACACCAAAAAGAAAGCAAAACAAAATAAGCACATAAAACCTGGAAACCAGGAAAATACTAACATATCTTACTGACTTATGAGTTTAGAAGGGATCTAGCAGTTATTACCTCTTTAATCCAATGGTGGTACTCATTAACACCAAAAGTCTTCTTCATCCAAAGTCCATAAATATATCCTGAAATTCCCTTCAGCACCCATTCATCAGACCTAAGCAAAAAGTCAACATATAAACTTTTTAATCATAAAACTCTTCAGATGAGGTCAAAAACGATAACGGAACAAGTGAAGTATGTACCTACTTCCCAGTCTTTTTAAAGAAAATGAAAGTTATTAACAAATTATTAGGTTCCTAACTTCCTCTGTCTGATCTGCCCATTCATTATGCCTTCTTCACATCTGGCTTAACCTTTAATTGTAAGACTACATTCTTATTTCAAGTATATTTACCTACATATGTTCTTTCCACAGTGTTGCTTCTCTCCTTACCAACTCTGTTTAGACTGTCTGCATCTTCAGAAATACCTGCTTATAACAAGGACTGCATAACTCAGTTCAATATTCCACATTCTATTACTGCCATCCAATGCATAATTTTCTTTCTTTTTTTTTTTTTTGTGGGGGGGGGTGGTATGGGAAATTGAACCCAGAGGTGCTTTAATACTGAGCCACATCCCCACCTCTTTTTATTTTTTTCATTTTGAGACAGGGCCTCACTAAGTTGCTAAGGATCTTGCTAAACTGCTTAGGCTAGCCTCATACTTAATCCTCCACCCTCAGACTCCTGAATTACAGGCATGTGCCACTGCGCCCAGCTCCATGCATAATTTTCAATGGTATTCCAAAACATGATGTTGAACTCTTAATTATTGTTTGGTTTCTCCAGAGAAAAGATAACTGACACCATTCACTCATTTATTCATTCATAAATCTATCCATTCATCCAGGCATTTTGCCTACCATGTTTCAGGCACCATTCTTTAATGAAACTATGTAAAATTTTAGAAAAATTGCAAACCAGAGATGCTCCCCTATCCCCTACAGAAAGAAAGAAAAACAAACCAAGATTTATACACTATGTAGAGTTTAAAATGTTCCCAATTAGAAATTGTAATCTTCAAGAAATTTTATGTATTTTTTCAAACTCATATTAAGTTAAACAAAAAGAAAATAGAAAAATTTTTTTTCTTTTTCTTTTTGCAGTGTCGAGGATTAGACCCAGGGCCTGGTGCATGCTAGGCAAGATCTCTACCACTGAGCTAGACCTCCAGTCCAAAAAAATATTCCTATCTCTCCTTTCTTTCAAGGAAAATGGTACACAGTTGAGAACTAGCAAGGGAATCCCTACATCATTAACACTATTGTAGAGAATTATTTTGCTTCAAACGTTACCTTGAACATTTCCAACTGCTTTGAACACTAACATCAAGAATTCTCACTGTAGTATTCTGCACATTCAAGTTCATACATCTATAATATACATTCAATTATTTAAGACATTGTTTTATTAAAAATCTTACTTTATTTTTATCATAAATTACAGAAGCAATATACTGATTTTTATGGCCAAAAAGTTACGATGAAATTTAAATTCACATAGAGAATGGTACTTTTTAAGTTAGCTATCTACGATTAGAGCAGAGGTAAGAAAAACCCTCCGCATTCACTTTCTTAGTAACTGTAAACATTAAAATGACTCACCAGGACATTCTGGATATAAAACATCCAAAAAACTGCTGGGCCAAGGACTGGGCTAAACACCTTCTAGTCAAAGGTGTCTCATCTATAATCATGGCACTGTGTAGAAGATTTGTGCTGAAATTTGAAAGAAGAGGAAGTTAATTATACTCAAGTAATAATTACTCAGTCAAAATAAAATAATCACACTTTTAAAATAATGGAATTAAGTTAAATACAAAAGATAAAAGCCAGAATATTTCCCAAAATAGTTTCTAATCATTTCAGAACTTAGTTGAAATTTATAGTCTTAGTAACTTTTGTGTAACATAAGGAACAATGCTGGGCACGGTGACACATGCCTGAAATTCCAGTGACTCAGAAGGCTGAGGCAGAAGAATCTCAAGGGCCACTCTGTGCAACTTAGCAAGACCCTTTCTCAAAATAATAAAAAGAACTAGGAATGTAGCTCAGTGGTAAAGTTCCCTGACTTCAATCCCCAGTACCAAAAAGCAATAGAACAAAAAACCAAAACCTTTCCTAATAATTACTAACTTTGTTTTATTATTTACTTTTAAATGTATTATCTCAATGGATTTTCCTAACAACACTCTGAGGAATCCCCATTTTAAATGAGAAATTTAGAAACATAAAAACTTATAAATATGGAACTTTCCAAAGAAGGAATAAAAGAAGACAGGTAAGGAAGGGACAGAAAGAAAGAAAAGAAGGATGGAAGGAAAGAAGGAAGGAAGGAAAGAAGGGAGGGAGGGAGGGAGGGAAGAGAGAAACAAGTTCTCTCCTTTTTTTCCATGAATAAGTTTCTAATATCAGTATATTTTTTAAATATTATTAGGAAAATACTATAATAGTTATCCACATATTAATGGGTATGATTTTTTAAAATTTATAAACAGAAAAAAAGACTAAAACATGCAAATTATTTAATTCTGGATGAAGATAATGAGTCTTGTAAGTTACTTTAAAATTTTCTTCATGATATTCTAAAATTTTAAATTTTAAAAACAAGATTTTTTTTTCTACAAAAAGTCAACTACATCTAAATTAAGGGGAGGAAGTTCAAACCTCATCTTAACACTGTCAATAAAATTAGTAAGTTTTCCTCATATCATTATCCTAATTTAAGCATTTCAAATATGAAGAGATACCAACCTAAAAATGCTCATGGAAGCATAAGCAGCCACTTCAACATAAGCCTCGTCAATGAATACAGTCTTAAAACAGGAATATGGATATCGACATGTAAGAATTTCTTCATAAAATTCAAAGACTTCATGAAGATATGATGTGGTATGTTTAAGCAATGGAAGAAGTTGGGGTAAACAAAAATGAGTAACCTGAAAATAAAAAGTTGGGAAGATCATCTAAAAGGGTTAATTTTTATATTTTAAATTTCCTAAATTTCACAATTCTACATATTTATATAGATCTATTTTTTTTACAAATTTCATAATCCTGAAAGAAAATGCTACTGTAAAATTAATGCTTTTTAAATCATTTTTATCAAATATACATTGTACTGAAGAACAAAATTCATGACAGATTATAAGTCTGTGAATACATAAAAAGAACTAATTTTTTTTTGTTTTGTTTTGTTTTGTTTGCGGTGCTGGGGATCAAACCCAGGGCCTTGTGCTTGCAAGGCAAGCACTCTACCAACTGAGCTATCTCCCCAGCCCCAAGAACTCATTTTTGAAACCTAATCTTATTTATAAATACCTAACCTAATGAATATTACAGTTTATAGAATTATCTTGGTAATTTTTATTTTCTTTTGCAGGTGCTAGGGATTGAACCTAGGGCCTTTGCACATGTTAGTTAAGTGCTTGATCACTATGCTACGTCCCCAGCCGTCCATCTTAGTACTTCAGTTAATGCTGATTATATGATCAGCATATAAAGAACAATTATTATAGTTGGTCTCTAAAATCTCAACTACATACTAAAAGCTGCAGGAAACTTACTGGTAGTTAGGGGATAAGAAATGCTCACAATACAAGTAGCAATTTTGGTTTTCTTATAAGACTACAGGTAACTGGTCATATAAGTATCGCTGTCTCATATGATAATTCTATGATAAAGGAGTGCCTTGAACAATGACACAGAAGAGAATACCCAGTGAGGTTTCATGTAAGAGGAAGAATCTGAGGTAATCATTTTAAGTTGGATAAAAGTTTGGCACATCACGACATGATAAGTGAACATTTCAGATGGAGAAAGAACTGTTATGATAAGCAGACCATTTCAAATATATTAAAATTTCAAGTTTTTTCCAACATGGTGCTTAACATGGATTTATGAGTGTTACAGTCCCATCTCCAGAATCTTAAAAACCACATATTCAAAATTAAAGAGCAAGCCAGGTATTGTGGCACAGACCTGCAATCCCAGTAACTCAAGAGGCTGAGTCAGGAGAATCAAAACTTCAAAGATAGCCTCAGCAACTTAGTGAGACCCTATCTCAAAATAAAAAATAAAAAATGGCTGGGTATGTACCTCCTTGGTAAAGAGCCCCTGGGTTGGCTCCCCGGTACCAAAAAATAAAGAAATAAAATATAAGAGCAAGACTTATTCTCACTCACTTCATCATATTCAAAGGAAAAGAGAAAAAAAAAAAAAAAAAAAGACTGAGGCAGCGTTCAAATTCCAGTCAGTAAATGCATGAACACTTCTTTCCTTTTGAGAGGAATTCATTTAAGAATTCACATCACTAAAATGTTACAAATATATTTTCTAAAAAAAATATATATATATTTTTTCTCTCTAATGATATTCTTGATAGTTGGAAGATGAGTTAAGACATTATTTCATTAATATCCTTTATTTTATGAGAAGTGAAAGGGCAGAAAAAGATCAAGAGGGAAGTTATGACTCACCTCATGCATATATGGATCTACGAGTATTTCAAAAGGTCCAATGGCCAAGGAGATGTTTGATGCTGCTGTAGGAATGGTAAGCATGTAATGGAAGGTCTTCTTCCTCATATCATGGGTATATACTGTCTCTACCAAATCTCCATTGGAAACAGCCACCATAGCAGCATCTACTGTAAATTCTAATTTCCATGTACATAATTCAGAGTATGAATCAACACATGGGAACCAAAATCTAGAACAAAGATTGACATTATAGAAAATACACTGAAAGTGTATCCTACATTGTTTTCCCCACATCTAAGTTATTTTACCATTCTTAAAAATGTATAAAAAGAAACTTTAATTGACTAATGAAGTTTTTACTCTGTGTTTTGAAAGAATCTGATTTTTAAAAAAAGTTTCCATACATTTCTTGGCAATATTTAAAAAATATACTGTGTGGTAACTCCAGTTAAAATGATAAAAAGTTAAGCAACTCCTACTTTCCCATTTTTAAGTTTAAAATAATTTTAACTTGCATAATCACATTAGTCATTTTTTATGTAGCATTCATTTCCAGACATCAAAATGTTTAAATTAAATTTTATAAAACATAATTAATATTCAAAATCTAATACATAAGTTTAGAAGCTGCTTTTTGGAGTTATGTGATATACTGCATAATTTCTAACTGAGTACTAATAAAACCAGACATAAAATTTGTCAATTTAGGTCAGGTCTTATTGTGGTGTCAGCATTGGTACTTGGGACTAAAACGTAAAAGGGCTTAGAGAAGTTAATAATATAGGGAAAGTACACATACTATAAAACATTTTAGTAACATATCACTAACTACAGAGCTAAATGAATGAATGAACTACAATTATACACGAAGATGTAGGTAAATCTCACTATCAATTTTGAACAAAAATGGCCACATTTAAAGAGCATAATACATTTGATTCCATTCATATAAAATTCAAAAACAACAACAAAACTGGTATTTTAGAAAACAGGATAGTTGGAAAAGAGAATGCTCTGAAACAATGAAGGGAGGTAAGAGCTGGTAATTGTCATAATCTGAGGTGTGGATTAAACGGGTTCATTCACTTGTGAAAACTTATTGAGCTTTACACTTAAAATTTCTGCAACTTTCTGCATTTGTTTACTTCCATATAAAGAAAAAATCAAGTAAGATGATTATTTTAGAACAGCCAGAGTTGCAAAGTTAAGAGGAGGAGAAAAAACAAGACTGAGAAGGTATAACTAATGTATCATTATTAGGAAGAGGTATAAGTTTGAGGAAATCAAACTCATACTTCTCATTTTACACTAAATGAATATATTACAGATACATATATGAAAAAATTGAAAAATGAAATTAACTGAAATATGTAAGAATTTATAACATACCTTGTGGAATTCTGATACCCACAAGAGAAGACATGAGCACCTCTCTCTGCCATACTCCCCTCTACACTGGGCACCACAAAATGAAGACCTCCTTTTGGCTGATCCAAAGAAAAATTAATGTGTATCTTCAGAACCTTTAACTCTGCAACAAGTAAATACACACATTCATTAATACATAAATAACAATGATCTATATAAAGTTACATTGAATATAAAATGGGAATCAAACCTGAAATTTATATTAAAAACCATACCTTAGCTTAGGCTTATTATTCTCTCCACCTATATTAACCCAAGAGCCTACTCCCACTGGTGCTGCTACTCCAATCAGTCTAATTGATGCTTACTGTTTTTCACAAAATACAGCTGTTTATATCACATCCTCCTCCCAACATTTCTAACAATGTATAGTGCCCAAAGAAAAAAGTTCAGAACTCCCATAATGGACACTTAGGCCTTTCCAGCCCAATCCCAAACTTTCAAGTTTCTTCTCCTTTCGCATTTCCCTAAAACTTGTTCACTATAGTTGACTTTGGAAAGTATAGAAGAAAGAGGAATAGGAAGAGGACTACTCAAGAATTTGCATTTTCTTTTAGGCTTTTCATTATGTTTGATTTCTGTATGTATTGCTTTCATTAAGATTTTTAAAAACATTTATTTCCAAATATTAAAACCATCTGAATAGATAATGATAAACTTTAATGGTTGGTCCCTACTTTGGATAACCTCCCTAAATTCTCCCTATCCCCAGTCATACAGAGAGCCAAAACAAAAGAAAAAGTCTTTTACTTTCTTGTCTTTGTAAATTTTTTTAAAGCTAAACGAAGGCAGGCTTTGATGTAATAATTATAATGGCTGAAACTTCATGTAAGATTTAGAAAGGATATGCTCAAAAGTATAAAGAGGAACCCTATGTTCCACACTTTAACTTTACCAATAATTAGCTAAATGAACTTCAGTAGGACACTTACTCTCACTGGACTTCAGGTTCTATATTCTTCATTCTGTAAAATGAAGAAACTGAACCAGATTATTTTCAGGATCTATCCTGCTATAAAATGCTATAATTCTGAGCTGATATGATATGGCATAGGCTCTCAAATCTTGACAAACTGTCCTATCTAGCATTTTTTAAAGTAAAATTTTAAATTTAAAAACAATTTAAAACCAACAGTGATGGTGGTATGCCTATAATCCCTGATAATGAAGTGGCAAGAAGATCACAAAGTTCAAGGCTAACCTGGGCAATTCAGCAAGACCCTGTCTCATAATAAAAAATTTTATAAAAGGGCTGCAGATGGAGTTTAGTAGTAGATTGTTCCTGCATTCAACCACCAGTACCATCGATTAAAAAAAAGTTTCCAACTCCTCCTCCTTCTATATAAACTGTTTAATTTATAATTCAGACATCATTAATTTCAAAAACTTTCTAATCTGTGGATTTAACATGATTTTTAATGTAGTCAATATATTCTTGGTGCTTTACCATCAACATGCTTCCATAACTCTGATGGAACTTTAATGCAAAGTTCTCCATTTCCTGCATCAGGATCCACGGCACTAACTGCAGCTGCATATGCATTGGAAAAATAATTGAGATTCCTCCTGGAGGAAGGGGAGTGAAAAAGCTGATTTTTAATAACAATAAGTCACATATTTCACCAAGATTTTTCTTAAATATCATTTGATACCAACTGTTTGTAAGCGTAATATAATTCATAAGAATTATGAATTTTAATTCTTACATAATTCATAAGAATACTTTTATCCAAGTAACTACTGCTCTACTCACCATGTTAGAAACTACTAAACTACAAATATAATGGGCATATATATATTTCACTCACTGTCACATGACTATTATAATGAAACTGACATGCTGACTGCTGTGCCAAGAAGACTGTTGCATGACTATTATGATCATCGTATTCTTCATTAATTTTGGAATGTCAGAGTCACTATACTTTTCTGCATTCTGAAAGTAAACATACTACTCAATATATTAAAAAGAATTTTTTCTATTAGATAAGTATGAAAAATAAAAGGTATAAAACTTTAGAGCCAACATAACAGGAACTGTGTTTTTTGTTTGTTTTTTTCTGGTGCTGGAGGATTGAACCCAGGGCCTTGCACATGCTAAGCACATGTTCTACCACTGAGTTACATTCCCTGCCAATAACTGTGTTTTAATATATCATCTATTTTTTATTATTATCATACAGTACAAGCAACCTTTTTCTTTCCTTTTGGTATACAGTTCTATAAATTTTAAAACATGTAGATTCAAGTAACCACCACTGTAATCATAATAAAGAACACTGACATCACCCTAAAAAGAGTGCTACCCCTTGTTTCAAATAAATGGAATCACTCAGAATGAGACCTTTGGAAACAGGCTGTGTTACTCAGAATGTCTTCAAAATTGAGCCACATTGTTAGATTATGTCAATATTGTGTTCCTTTTAATAATAAATAGCATCACATTGCCTGATTGTACCACAGTTAATTAACACTTTCACCAGTCAAGTATTATTAGGCAATTTCCAGGTTTTAGCTGTCACAAATAAAGCGGCAATGAACATTTGTGTATGGGTTTTTGTATCAATGTAAGTTTCATTTCTATAGTATAAATACTCAAGAGTGGGACTGCTGAGTCATATGGTAAACATATTTAACTTTCTAAGAACCTGCCCAACTGTATTCCAGAACAGCTGTAGTATTATCCTTTCACATAAGCAATATATGAAAGTACTAGTCCAAATCCTCACCAACATTTAGCATATCATCTAATTTTAAAACTATTTTATCTACATATTACAATGTCTTTTCAATAAAATTTCAAAACATGAAATTTGAGGGATAGTTGCAGAACTTTTATCCCATTCTCCCCAGTTATCTGTGAGATTCAAAAATAAAAATATGAAGGGCCAGGGGTGTAGCTCAATGATAGAGTGAGTTTAGCATGCATTAGACCCTTGGTTCAAAAAAATAAAATAATTTTAGACAAAAAATAATCCAGATTTAAACATTACACATTGGAGTACTTAGTTTTTCTTTACTAATAGGTAATTATTTTTACTGAGTCTCATTTCCTGAGAAAATGGAAAGTGGTCCAAATAAAATGAGTTATCACAAATGCAATCTACTGGAAAGTTAATAGGGAGGAACAATCTTATGGTTTGGTTTCAGTGTAGAAATCAACTATGTCTCCTTCCATAATAACCTCATGAAGTCAGAAATTACTAGGGCAAGATTATGGTCTTTTCAATTTTCAAAAAGTTATGTGACATTGCCCTATGACCACCACCATTGCCAACTCCAGCCCTCCTCATGTAAACACAGCTTAAAAAGGAGCAATGCTATAGAGGAACACTGAAAAACTAGCAAATTAAAGGAAATCTAAAGCATTCTCTCTCAGAACGTATTATAGGCTGAGGATTCCTAATTCAAAAGTCTGAGATCCAAAATCTGAAACTTTTTGAGCACTCTGAAATCCATCAAGGATGTTCAACTAGCAAATACCCCCAAATCTGAAAAACTCCAAAATCTGAACTATTTCTGATCCTAGGTATTTCAAATAAGGGATAATCAACTGCTATTTAATAGAACATATTAAATTAAAATATCCTGATAATACTCTGTGTGATGGGCTGACAGAACTGGCTCCATGAGAATGTTATAGGCCAGACTATAAGGGAAATGACTAAACAGACTCCATTTTGCTCTGAGACTCCATGTTATGTAGGAAATAAGCTTCTCCCATGGGAACACCGCGCCTCTGTACCCATTATCAGTTACTTAGTGTGTTTAACAATACAGAACGATAATTCCTATGTAAAGAAAAATTGCTCTCTTTGATTCCTATTGCTCCTAAACAATGTACCATGTGAACAGTGACTGTATGGATGTTAGTGACCATTCTTTAGTTTGTACCTAGGTAAGGGTCATTTTGACCCACGTCCCCCTCTGTCGATGATCTCATGTTAATGTGTAATTTCGAATCATAGCAACAGACACTTATGATTAATGTGATTTTTGGTATAAGAATCCCTATAACCCTGTGGTTGGGGCTGTTCTCCCAATAGCCATTTTTTGGGGCATTGTGTGAGACAGCCAGCCAGCTTAATAAAGACTCTCACATTTGGACTTCTCAGTGGTAATCAGTCTGTTCTTAAGTTGTGCCCCATAACACTCTGTTGAATAAAGAACACTTGCTTTTTAAAACTACAGGTGCAGATTTTTGTAACAGATGTCAGCCATATTGGCTATCCATCCACAAAAAGAGTTTCCCTGGCAAAATGTGTATTTATTTTACAAATAAGAAGAGAGAAGCCTAACAAAGCAACAGACACACATACGCGCGCGCGCACACACACACACACACACACACACACACACACACCCCAAAGAGTCACAGCTCCTGGTGGCAACTATTATCTATATCTACATTAAAACACATAAGATTCAAATTTTTTAAAAAAATGTATTTGACAAAACTTCAAAGGCTAAAATTATTTTACTGGGGAAAAATTAACCAAAAACAAAGAAACAAAAACAAAAAAAAGCAAAGAGAGACGTTATATAACCAATATGGTTTTTAATTCTTAAAGACAATTTAACAAGTCAACTAACATACAGTTGGATAAAAAAAAGAAAAGTCTTTTCATCTTTTACCTAAAATGTTTCCTTTCCATATATCCCCCTACAGTTCAAAGATGCTAAATTTCAACCAAGGCTGAGAGAACATTCTATCAAAAATAGGAGGACCTGGTGCCTCAACTTTAAAACAAATAAGAAAAAAATGTGATAAAATAGTGCATTATTTCTTTTGAGTGTTACGATATTTAAGTGTATTAAGATCAAATTTTACCATGGAATTTTAAGTTTTATTTTTAATTTCAAAACCACTACAAGTTAATTTTCATTTTTGTTTTATTGGAAACTTTATAGATGACTTTTAAAAAAGTTATTTTAGAAAGAAGAAAGATTACAGTAGTGTCTGGTAACATGCTAAAGATGTTAACTAGTTATCTTTCCCAAAGTTTCCTTTAAAAATACTGTCATCCATGGGAGGTATTTTTCACATGTAACAGCCAAGAAAAGTAAAATTTCTCCCGAATAAGTGGTGTATTTGTCTTGTGTCTTCTGAGTCTCACAAACAACACGTTTCCCTCTTTGTTACGGCAACTAGAGATGAGAAACAAACCTGCAGTTCTAAGAATTGTGCAGTAACTTAACAATGCGTATCCACCAACATCCATTTGTTTACCTTTATGCTAACTTCATTATCTACCTTTTAAAACTTTTGTCTAATAAAACTCTAAAACCAATTCCAAATTATTTTTTTAAACAAAAAATAAATACCTGCAAAACAAATAATAATAATAATAAAAATTCATGTCTCTTACAGAGTAGTAAAGATTTTGTAGTTAGGCAGAAAAGTAGGTGTTGATAGTCAAGCCTTTGCTAATGACCAAAGCCAACAGAACTGTGCTTCTAGCTGGATATATTTGAAAATTTCAAATATATCTTTCCTAATTTCCTAAACTAATCTGTGAAAAGCTTCTCCTTTATCATTTCCTTTATTTCTAATATTAGAGGTGATAAGGAATTTGGGTGCAGTAATCCTAGCAACTTGGAGGCTGAGGCAGGAGGATCAAAAATTAGAAGCCAGCCTCAGCAACTTAGCAAGACTTTGTTTCAAAATAAAAAATAAAAAGGGCAGGGCATGTAGCTCAGTGGTTAAGCAGCCCTGGGTTCAATTTCCTGTACCGTACCAAAACAAAACAAAGTGATAAGCCTTCATCAATATCACTGAAGAAAAATGTCAGGAGATATCATCAAAGTAAAGTCTGCTTCCTTAATGTAATGGGATATCCACTATTCCTGTCATTGCACTGTAACAGATTATTGCTATGAGTCCTGAGCAGCAGCAACAAATTAATGGTAAAACGGATGTGCAAATACTGTATTTTGTGACTGGTTTCCTACTCTATCATCGAACTGCAGAATTCTAGGCTGAACAAGATAGTTATGTTTTCCTTCTGGCAAAACAATTGGTCTCCTATATGCTCATCTTACAGATGTCCATTCCATTCATTAGTAGTATACACTTACTAAAGGCAGATTTTTTTTTTTCTCTTAAGGAAAAGGAGACAGATGATATTGTAATGAGCCTTTTTATGTCAATTCTGTGAGTCCAGTTGTAAAAGCAATGTAATTTCAAGAACTCACCTATATGAGATGGGAAGTTACGGGAGTAATTCAGGGAGTCCCTAGACTTTTTCAACACCATTTTCCTATCTCCTCTCTGAGTCTGAAAGATTCTGAAACAATGACTATTGGGATCTTAAATATGTCGCAAGTTAAGTTTCTCTTCTCAACAGTCCCCAACCCCTTATGGCAGGGGTTCTCAAGCTATAGCTCATATCAGAATCACCTAGAAGTTCTGTTAGAACACAAATGGTAAGACCCCACCTCCAGTTTCTAATAGGTCTGGGTTAATGCTTGGGAGTTTACAGTTCTAAAAAGTCCCCACGTGATGCTCATGTTGCTTGACTGGGAACAGAATTTAAGAATTGCTGCCTTAAGGAAAGATCATATATCCTAGCCCAGCACAGTCAAGCATGCCTGTAATCCCAGCCACTCAGGGGGTTGAGGGAGGAGGATCAACAGTCTAAAGTCAGCTAGTTCTAAATAAAAAATTAAAAAGAGCCAGGGATATATAGTTCAGCAGCAGAGCAACCCTGGGTTCAAACCCTAGTACTAGAAAGAAAAAAAATTAAAAGAATACACATGCAAGACTAGTTAAAATATCATCTTTTTTAAAAATATCATATTGATTTTAAAAGAGTTCATAATTGAGTTTTGGAATCCTACCCCAAAATACTGAGAATCACAGAAATGATACAACCCAATGGTATTGAAGCTCTGAAAAAAGTACTCTCAAATGTATTTATAAAACTAATGGACATTTTTTGGGAGAAGCAGTACTGTGGATTGAACCCAGGTATACTCTGCATTGAGATACATCCTCAGCCCTTTTTTTTAAAATTTGAGACGAGGTCCCTCCAAAGCAGCTAGAATCACAGATATGCACCTCTGTCTTCAAGCTACACATAATATTTTTAGTGATATTTTTAAATAGACAAAATATTTTATAGAATATTTTAAATTAGTCTTTGGCCTAAGGATTATGGTGACCATCCAACACACTGAAATTACTTTTAATTTTTATGAAGTATCTGGTTAAAAATAATTTAAAACAGGAAAATGGCTAATAAAATTTACCTAAGTTCTTTAAAATTATTAAGAAGAACTGGCAAAATAAACAAACAAAGTGGTTTAAGCAAACAAGTTTATTAAAAAAAAAAGGGGATCCAGAATCTAATAATCTTAAAAAAAAAAAAAGAGAAATTAATCCAATCATTAAAAACAATAACAAAATAACTGTTAGAAATGTTTACTTTTAAAGTGCATAACTTACTGTTTTGATTCATTGTGACAAACTTCTAAGGTTGGATCATTATAAATAAAAGCAGCCTCTAAATCATTGATCCTTACTCGATATATTCTACACTGTTTGCTGTTCAACTTGATTCTATTCAAGTTTGCAACTGTAGGAAATATAGTCAGTTCCACAAAGCCCTAAAAGATAAAGAATAACAGATTGGTATGTTTTAGAACATATTCCTTTGACTTTTACTATTACACACATACTATACTCCAGAAATAAAATCCTAAATAGCTACACATACACAAATTCTCTGCAAATATCTTAATTTTAAACATGATTGTCCTAGTGAATGAATGGGTTTGAGTTATGTATACTATACCATCTTAGTGCTTCATATAAACTATCAGTGAAAATTAAGTCATCTGTTAATACAAGAATTTCTAGACAGCTGCAATTCAAACAGAGAATAAGAAGAAGAAAATAAAAGAGCAGAAAGAATCAAAGAGGTTGGTGAGTGAAAGAACATGGGGGAAAAAATGGATAAAACCCTGCCCTACTGAAGCTAACAAGTATGAGTCCCAGCTTACAGGAGGTAAATCAGAACATGTGAAACAGCAAGTGCTAAAAGAAAAATTCAGGCAAGCAGGAGCAGTAAGTGTTTCAAAATGCAGAAGAGTTTCCGACTAAGTAGTCCACAGTCCATACATAGTTCTACTGTGTTAGCTGCGTGGTGTGCAATCTATCTGAAGCATACATCTAAGATGTGACAGATAAATAAACTAACCATTTACCACTCACTTGTTCAATCAAATGGAAAAGAGACAGATGAAACATGGAGTACATCTCCAGGGTTTTAATACCCTTTTTTGAAATCTAATATATTCAAACATGAAATGAGAGTATAATACAGTGACATTTTAGGGGCTGCAAAGTGAGCAGGAAAAACTTCAGAGGCTACAACAGGAATATCTACAATGAAGCTCAAGCAGTCACCACAGAGATCTAGACTATAAAGGCTACTACTCTATCACAGATATTATACTGTATGCTTTCATTCTGTGTTCTCTGTTCCTAATACTGACTGAGTGTTGTACACTTTATGCTTTCTACAGAGAGGCTCTAAGAGATAAGTGCTATTGGAAAGTGCAAAAAGTAAATTTTACAAGTAAATTAATAAAATTAAGAAAATTTTATCAAGTGGAGAACTGAGAGTCAGATACATTTAAATGATCCCAGTAGATTCCCACTATTTCATAATGACTCTGGGTACAAAGGCTTTAAATACGTTTTGAAACAACCTTCAGCCCAGCTACTCAAAAGCCTGGAATTATACAGACCCTCTGTCCCCAATTTTCAAAGAGAATCACACACCCTTAAATTAGACCATCTATACAAATCCATGTGGAAGCAACATAGAAAACAACATAGGCAAAAATACTGTTAATGAAGGTTTTATGTTTAAAAATGTAAACCTGAACAATTATAGCATGAAGACCCAATATTTTCTTATATTAGCAATTTGGGTCATCCACTGACCACTCCAAATAAATAAGCTTGAATCATTTGAAAGCCAGTAAGTAATAACAACACAACAATGTCAAAAGTGAATGAGAAGTGTCATCAACAGTCAGTTACTTGGGAGAGGGTGGGTAAGAACATGATTTGGCCTTTTAAAGTAAGATGAGTAATAACAAAAGTGAAGAGAGTGTTTTTCAAGAAGACAGGGAAAGCCAAATCTCCTGATATACCACCTAACCTCTACGAGCCTCCTGCCATTCTTGGCCACTGGTATAAATGCAAATTCCCCGGGTACTCTAGCATCACACTTTTATTTCCTTCTTGCTGCTTGACCTCTTCTGACCATTCACAGCTAGCTATACTATGTTTTTCCATCTTTTCAAAAACCTTCTCTTCACTTTCTATCCTTAAATGAAATGTCTCCTGATTCCCCCTGGACAATAAGTTACTTATTCTGATTCTACTAGGCCATATATACGATTTTATATAGTACACACTTCAAGAGCCAGGACAGTAGTGTCACAGTTAAATGAACATGTTGTAGAGGTAGATTCATGTATTCACGTCCAAGTTCTACCATTTAGTAACTGCATGCTCTTGGATTTGTTATTCAGTTTTCTGTGCCTCGTTTTCCTCATCTGCAAACCAAAAAGAATGATACTACCTACCATTTAGTGATATTATGACAAATGAACAATTTACTACATGAAACACATTTAAAGTAGCTGGGGGACTGGGGTGTGACTCAGAGGCAAAGTGCTTGCCTAGCATGTGTGAGGCCATGAGTTCCATCCCCAGCACTGTGAAAAAGAAAAAAAAAATTGTGGTTGGCATTTAGTATTTGCCTAATACCTAAATGTTTACATTCTTTTTTTCTACTTCTAGTTCTTTGTGCTCATACTAATACAGGCATACCACCCTCCACGATTCTTCATTAAGTCCTCCAACATTCACTGAACACTCCTTCCTAAGATATCTTTGCTATCCTTCTAAGTGACTTCAATACAGGTTTATCTAATCCTTCCAATAGCACCACCTCAAAGTTCCTTGAGCCCAATTCCTACAATTTTCACTTCTGTTCCTGAACAAAAATCAAAGTCACAATCTGAGCCAGGTGCAGTGACACACTCATGCCTGTAATCCCAGAAGGCTGAGGCAGAAGAATCATGAGTTACAGCATCAGCAATTTAGCAAGTCCCTAAGCAACTCAGGGAGACCCTGCCTCTAAATAGAATACAAAATAGGGTTGGGAATGTGGCTCATTGGTTAAGTGACCCTGAGTTCAATTCCCGGTACCAAAAAAAAAAAAATCACAATCTGAAAGATACCTCATCACTGCTACTGCTCCTGATCCTGACATTACATTCTTGAATGTCCAGGATAGGACACCTTTCAAGAAAATCTCCCCCAGTCCTTCTGTTCAATCATATACGTAACAGTTTCCCACCCCAATCCATTCTGGCATTTCTGTTCCCTGAATCCTTAAGTTCAACCACTTTTCTGCCAACTACCAAGTCTACTCTGGTGCTACATGTTCCTCTCCTTTACTCCCTAAAATGCTATTTCCACTGGTTCTCTGGAGGTCATCTCCACACTATTACCTGAAATCTTAATAATAATCTTCACCTCAAATTACAATCTTTCCTCTCTGTTAGAAATTCTTCCTGTGCCCATGAACATGTTAAAAACTCACAAATAAAGCTGTGTATGATGGCACATGCCTGTAATTTCAGCAACTCGGGAGGTAAGGCAGGAAGATCCCAAGTTCAAGGCTAGCCTTAGCAACTTGGTGAGACCCTAAGCAACTTAGTGAGACCATATCTCAAAATATAAAACATGAAAAGGGCTGGCATGTGGCTCAGTTGTAAAGTGCCTCAGGGTTCAAACCCTGGCATCAAAAACAAAATACAAAAAAACAACTCACATAAAAGTAGGCACAAAACACACCACAGAAACAGACTGGATAAACGTAGTGGCATTTTTTGTTGTTGTTTTGGTTGTTTTTTTGAGACAGGGTCTCATCACGTTGCCCAGGTTGGTTTCAACCTCCCATGTTCAAGTAATTCTCCCACTTCAGGCTCAGTGCTGGGATTATAGGTATATGCCACTGCACCCAGCTTAAAAAGTGTGTTCCACAGGGCATCTAAGGCCATTGATTACTGGCTCTAGCAGAATGAAAAATAATGGTAGTTTATGAGGCTTCTCAATAAAAATAAAAAGTACAGATCTAACGGGCAAAAACTTGACTTAAGGTGCAAAGTGGGGATTTATGACCTCTTTTCCAGTTCCTAGACCTCAGCCAGTTCACAGTTCCAGAACAGAGCACTTTGAGTGAGTTTGAAGTGAGGTCACAGAGGCTCTAGAGTTTATCTTCTAAAACTACCCTAGAGTGATCTGCAGTCAAATTGCCAGATACCCATTCTTTCTGGAGAAAAGAAAATTTCCAAATCTTCCTGGAGTTATTATATCTTGGTTCTGATCTGATGTAATACTTAGAGTCCCAAAACATTACCATAGCCCACTAATCAGACAAAAAATTCTTTGGACAGCAAATAATAAGTGGTATCACAAAGTCAATCACAGAGAAAGACTTTCCCAGTCCTGTAACATATAGTATGTATTTTATTTAATAATTGGCAAATACCCATATTGGGTACTTGTCAAATGGAGTAAGGGCTATTATGGAAAGGGTAAGTAGACAGCACTGAACAGACTACTTCTTTATTATGAGATAGTAAACCAAAGCAACAAAACGACCCAGGGGAATTGCAGAGATTAGTGCCACAAAAGATACCAAAGGTTCCTCTGACAAGCTGCAGGTAAGCAGGAGCTTCATTCCATTCTTGCATTAATACTTTATTCTTCTACTTTCCCTTTGGACAGTTACTTAATCTCTTTCAGCTACCTCACTTGTAGTTAAGATTAAAATGTTATCTACCTCATGAGATTCTGGCGAAAATTCAGTTAGTTAACATACATACAATTTAGAAAAGTGTCCACCATACTGTTCACTGTAATTCAGTCAACCATGTCAACGCCTTCTATTCTACTTTCATCCTCGAGGGCTTCACCATTCCCCGCCCTAGGTTATTGTAGTAATCTGTTACATAGACCCCTAATTTTCATTCTTTCTCTGCACAATTCATACAACATAATATACCTATTCTACCACAAGATATAAGGTAAATAATAATGTGTGAGGAACACTGCAAAAGAAATACCATAAATGAACAGACTGGATTTAATGAAATGTTTAGGATCTTTACAAATCTTTACTAGATCTCAAATATTGTATTCAAAGTTTCACTACAAAGCAATACTACCTAAACTAGGTCAGCCAAAAATCGGAAAACAAAAAGGAGTGGCCTAATAGAAGCCAACTCAAGTGAGTGCACTAAGTTTAATTTTTTCACAGGAGAACTCTCACAATTGTTATTTCATGAACAATTCTAAAAAGCTTGGTTATACAGGCTTTCATACTCCATAAGAAATTAAGGAAGTAAAATTATAATCTGGAAAAAGAAAAAAAAAGAGGAGAGGGATTGAAGAATCTATAGCAGAAGGAGTCAGGATCCAACAGATCTGAATTCTACTACTTACCTATTTTTAAAACATCATTATCTGAAAGAATATAAAGTGTCCAAGTACTATTAAAGGTGAATTTATTACTCATAATTTTTAGAAAAAACTTACCACAACAGACTTCCTCTGGAAATTTATGTTGTTGATGCAGACAACCTGATGGGTTGTATATTCAAAAACACAAAAAGAAAAAAATACTTTCTATTATTAAATGAAAGCAAACTGCCCAAGTACCAATATATACTCTAAGTAACTCAAAAATTACACATTACTCTTTCATCTTAAAACCCTACAAACTGGAATAATTTGCTTGTTTTAAATCTAGCAACAGCCAAAACAATAGATTTCTCTAGACAGAAATAATTTAGTACTTTAAGATTTATTAACCTGCATGATGAATTAAATATGCTAAATGATACTGCCATTCATAATGTTCACCCTACAAACACCACTTCCATCAGAGTGGATTCTCCTTTTCCACCGTTTCCCAGGCCCACCAAGTCGGTGTCAAACAACCACAAACTAATTAATGAGGAAAAAAAGAGGGAATGAAAAGATACTTATAATTTATACGGCCTTGGGCTTTCAAAGCCCTTGTCTCCTTTCTTCCTGTTCATTCTGAAGGGCTCGGCACCGGTCGAAGGCATGCAGCTGGCCGCGGGGCTGGGATTCCCGGCGTCCGCGGGGGCTGCAGGGCATTACCGGTCTCAGGCGCCTAGCTCTCCCCGGCTCCCCACGGTCCCCACAGTCACGCCCGGCGTCCGGGGGGCCCTGAGCACCCAGACCCGCCCTCGTCGATCGATTCGGCTTCTTTCGGCCGCCTGCGTCCAGCTTGTCACAAGGATGTCCCTCTCTGCAACCGCTCAAAGGGACCGCCGACCGACATGTTACCAGTGCCCTCTGACCTCTGGCGTCGGCGGAAGTGGGACGCCGCCGCAAGGGGCCGAACCCGGAAGCCTCGTCAATGGGCGGTGCTTGCGCATAACGCGGGAGTTTTCGCATTTTCCTTTCTTTGCAATTGTTTCAATTTCGGAGACCCGAGAAAATAGTGGTTGAGTCGAGAACAGTTAGGAAGGGAGAAGACGTTAAAGTTTTTAAAGAAAAAGGGTCTACCGCATACACGCTGAGAAGTATGGAAGACAAGGTTTGCAAAGAGCCTGGTATAAACAGGGTACGGACTAATAATGGGGCGCCTCTCAAAAACCAAGAGGAAGGATATTCTTCTGATTGCTGTGTAAGGACACCATAAACTCACATAATTGTACACATTAATGTAAACTGTATAGTAGGCACTGCTAACTCAATATCTGATGTGTGTGTCTGTGTACATAAAAACCATATAGTCCACGTAAATGCAGACCATTTTATTGAAAAAGGCAGATTTTTTCGTGTTTTTATTGGTGAATTATAGTGGTGCAAAATGATGGAACTTGTTACATATTCATACATGAAACAATATAAATTAACCACTATCATTCCCCAGTTATTTCCCTTTCCTGCCTCTTTCCATCTCCCTGGTCCCTTTCCTTCGTTCTACTGAATACTCTTGATTTGCATGAGATTTCCTCCACCTTTCTTTTCCTTATTTCTCTCTAGCTTCCACAAAGGAGAGAAAACCTACAAGCCTTGACCTTCTGACCTTATTTCTCCTACCACAATGGTCTCTAATTTCATCCATTTTCCTGCAAATGACATTTCACTTTTGTTTATGGCTGAGCAAAACTCCGTGGTGTATATATGCTACAATTTCTTTATCCATTCATCCATAATTTGGCTATTGTGAATTAATGATGCTGTAAACATGAGTATGCATGTATCACTGTAGTACGATGACTTTAATTCTTTAAGGTAAATATCGAGGAGTGGTATAGCTGGATCACATGGTGATTCCATTCCTAGTCTATTGTGATTTCCATAGCAAATGTACTAATTTATTCCCACCAGTGTAAAAGGGTTCCTTTTCTCCACTTCCTTTCCAGCATTTATTATTGTTTTCTTAAAGACTGCCATTATGACTGGTGTGAGGTGAAATCTTTTTTTATTTGCATTTCCCTAATTGCTAATGATGTTGTACATTACATTTTATTCATATATTCCTTGGCCATTTGTATTTTGAGAAGTGTCTATTAAAATCATTTGCCCATTTATTAGTTTATTTAATTTTTTTGAATTCTTTATATATTCTGGGTATTAATCCTGTCAGAAGAGTAGTTAAGAGAAGATAACCCCGTTGTATAGGTTCTCTTTACATTCTTAATGGTTTTTGTTGCTGCACAGCTTTCTTTTGCAGGGGGGAGCGGTGCTGGGGACCTAATCCAGTGGCACTTAATCACTGAGCCATATTCCCAGTGCCCCGCCCCCTTTAATTTTTAAATTTTGAGACAGAGTCTTACTTAGCTGCTGAGGGTCTCACTAAGGTGCTGAGGCTGGCCTTGAACTTGTGATCCTCCTGTCTTAGTCTCCCAAGTCACTGGGATTACTGGCATGTGCCACTGGCTATACAGAAGCTTTTAAATTTGATATTGTCTTATTTATTAACTTTTGGCATTCTTTTCTGAGCTTTTGAGGTCCTATTGAGAAAGTCATTGCCTGTGCCTATATGATGGAGTATCTACCTTACATTTTCATTTAGAAGTTGCATAGTTTTTGGTCTAATTCCTAAGTCTTTGATCCATTTTGAGTTGATTTTTGTGCAGGGTGACAGATAAGCAACTAGCCTCATTCTTCTACATATGGTTAGCCTGTTGTTCCAGAACCATTTGTTTAAAAGGCTGTCCTTTCTCTTGTGTATATTTCTGGCACCTTTGTCAAAGATCAAATGACTGTATCTATGTGGGTTTGTCTGTGTCTTCTATTCTGTACCATTGTTCTGTGTGTCTGTTTTTATGCCAGTACCATGCAGGTTTTGTTACCATAGCTTTAAAGTCAGGTATTGTAATGTTTCCAGCATTGCTTTATTGACTTAGAATTTGCTTTGGCTATTCTGGGTCTTCTATTGGTCCAAATGAATTTTAGAACAGTTTTTTCTAGTTCTATAAAGAAAATCATTGTTATTTTGATGGGGATTGCATTGAATCTGTATTCAATATTGCTTTTGGTAGTATGGTCACTTTCACAGTACTAATTCTGCCTATCCAAGAACATAAGAGGACTTTCTATCTTCTTGTGAAAAAGGACGTATTTTAAAGCCATCACATTGCACTTCATCTGTGTGAAAGAAAACTGGTAAACTTCAGTTGAACAGTTAAATCTTGTTTAATTATGGATTATTAACACTTTTTGAACTTTGGATCAAATTTTGCTTGGCCTATCCTTTCTATCTGTCCTACTGGCAAACTTATTAACTAAAATAAAATTTGGTGTAAACAAAAACAAATTAAGGAAATAAAACTATGAAAGAACTTTATCAAGCATTCCAACTCCAACTAGGAATTACTAGTAGTTTTCTAGTGAGTTTTATTTGTGCCAGGATTATAAACTGATCTGTAACATTAAGGATTAATGCCTGTAATCCAAGTGGCTCAGGTGCTAAGAAACTCAGTGAGACCCTGTCTCTAAATAAAATACAAAATAGGACTGGGGATGTGGTTCAGTGGTTGAGTGTCCCTGAGTTCAATCCCAGGTACCAAAAACAAAAACAAAAACAAAAAAATTGAAGATTAAACCCATTTTGTTTCAAGTGCATGTATATACCAGCTAAATAAACAGGACAGCAATTACCAAGCCAATTTCACAAATGTTAACGACTAATATAAATACTTAATAGCACCTAGTGACTTCCTGTTTTGGTGAAAGATTGAAAGTAGAGAGCTCAATTGAGAAAATGCATGTACGTGACTAAATCTCTTCTATGAAACTTATTTTCTTCTCCAGAAAAGCTTTAAATAATGAGTAGAACATCAAAGCCTAATTAAAGGTATGACTTTTATGTACAAAAAGCAATATCATTTCTATAAATAGAACCATGTAGACCTCAGAGACTACAGACTAATCTATTAAAAATAGGAAAAAATAGTTTCTTGTGTCCTTGTTTACACTGAGTACATATTACAAATGTAATTTGAAGGATATTGAAATATTCTTTTACCCTTAAAAAATAAGAAGTAGTTTCAAAATATTAAGATGAGAAAAAAAAATGTCTTGAAGGAGTAGGTTTTTAAAAGCCAGGAATAAAAATACATAAAAGAATCTTTTTCTTATATCTAACAACTTTATAAGTCAGTCCCAAAGGAAAACCTCTTGTTCTTTTAAGAAATGGATCTTCTTGAATTGTAAACTTTAATGCCATTTTGCATTGAAGAACGTGAGTATTTAGTGAGTAATGCACCTATGGTTTGCTTCTCTCCACACAAATCTCTGTGGGAAAGAAAAAATGAATAGCATGAAAATCTTAGGAAGCATAATATATAGTACGAATTATTTTACCTTTCACCCCCTAAATCCATCTTTCAAGTAGGCATAAGGCTATGTTTTGGGGGGGAGAAACAGAGTGGGAATTGCTTCTAAGTCTTAACTGAACAGGTATATTACATTACTATTTCATTAAACCTTCACAATTTAACCCTACATTAGATGTAAGAATAGGCTCAGGCAGATGGATGATAAATGACAGTCAAATTTTGCCACCATGGGGCTGGGGATATAGCTCAGTTGGTAGAGTGCCTGCCTCGCATGCACAATGCCCTGGGTTCAATCCCCAGCACCGCAAAAAAAAAAAAAAAAAAAAAAAATTTTGCCACCAGGTCTTTATGACTTCAAAGTCCATGTTTTCTGTAATATCACACAACTTGTAAGTCAGAAATACAAGCAATATGATACCCTGGGGTATGGAATGAGAAAACCTAGATACTAGGCCACCTGTGTGAGCTTGTCTAGGTTACCTTCTGAACTTGAGCTTCCTTTTCTTCACCTCAAAGAGGAAAAGATTATGACCAGAACATAATAAGGGGAGGGGAGGGTGGAGGGATGAAGGGAAAAAGGGCTAGATCATAGATGGCCACGAAGGACATGGAAGAGAGCTGTGATTTAATTCTCAATATAATAAGAAGCCACTGGGAGAGTTTTAAATAATAGGGAAAAAAAAGCATAATGTGATCTAAGTTTTAAATAATGGAGGCAACGAGCTAATGACTAAGAAAGATGGGTGGTGGGTAGGTTGTGGGTTCACTATATTATATTGTCACTTTTGAATGCTTAAAAATTTTCAAAATAAGTAGTATAAAGAAGGCAGAGGGAAAGGAAGCAAAAATAGATGTAGAGAGGCCAGTTCAGAGGCAAGTACAAGAAGATCCATCAGGATTGCTTCTAGTTTGCCCCAGAAGGTAGAAGGAAGGTAAGGACAAGAATGGTTCCTAGACTTTCTGCTTGAGTAACTGGATGAGTGGAGGTGCTACTAACTGCAATGAAGATGAAGAGTAGGGACAGGAAGAATCACTGGTTCTATTACGAAATTCCTATTGGATATCCAAATGGACATGTTAAGTAGGCAACTAAATATAACAATCTGTAGCTCTCAGAAAAAATATGAAGAATTAGGAAGTCACTACATTTAAATCCAAGATGAGGGCAGCAAGGGAAAAGCATGCACAGAAGAGAAGATGACCAAGAACAGAGTCTTGGAGCACTCCAAAATTTAAAGACTGGGAAGAAAGGAAGAAGACAGCAAAAAGACACAAAAAGAGCTGCCCTGGGGAAGGGAGGAGAAACCCAAGATGTTTCAAGTAGGAGAAAGTGGTCTGCTACATCACATAGTACTAAGAGGTCAAGTAAACAAGGACAATTGGCCATTGCATGTAGAAAGATGGAAGTCATTGGAATCAGGAGCTGTCACTGGGTAAAGGAAAAAATGGAAGGTGAGAAAGCAGAGAGTGAGTATTCACAATTTTTAAAAGATGTTTTCTTGTAAAGGAAAGCAGAGAACATGGAGTCCAGTATGTTCTAGCGTTTTCTTTTAGGACGCACAATAGTGTAGATCTTGTGCTAATGGAATGATCCATCCAATCCCAATGAAAGGGAAACTCTGATAATACAAGTGGGAAAAGGGGAAAACTGGAGGAGCCACGTCTTCAAGAAGACAGAGGAAATGAAGCTGTTGCAGAGGAAAGACTACCCCTTAAGAGCAGGGACAACTCATGCACTGCACAGGAATGACTGCAAAGGAAGAGGTGCAGACACAAGGATATTGGCAGAGTTGACACCGAAATAAGGTGGTTCTTTCTAACTGCTTTGATGTTTTCAAGAAATAAGGTCATAAGCTAGGCACATAGGCACAATGGTATATGCCTGTAATCCCAGCAACTTGAGAGGCTGAGACAGAAGAATCTCAAGTTTGAAGCCAGTCTGGGCAACTTGCAGAGACCCTGTCTCAAAAAATAAAAGGGGTTGGGGAATGTAGCTCAGTAGTACAACACCACTGGATTCCATCCCCACTCCCATAAAAAAAAATTAAAATTTAAAAAAATAACAAAAGAAAGAAAGAACGAAGGAAGGTCCTAAGCTGAGGGCAAAGAGGAAACAGGAGGTATTGCTGGTGTGAAAGACAGAAAAAATGTAATGGAAGTTCCAATGGTAAAACAATTTAATGAGGAAATGGTGCCTAGCCAGGGGCTCTGGTAAGTTCTACTCAATTTTTTGTTGTTGTTTTGGAACTAGGAATTGAACCCAGGGGTGCTTTTACCTATAAGCCACATCCCCACCCTTTTATTTTTCATTTTGAGACAGTCTTGTTTAGTTTCTTAGGACCTCCTAAAGTTGCTGAGGCTGGCCTTGAATTTGTGATCCTCCTGCCTCAGTCTCCTGAATTGCTAGGATTACAGGCATTCACTACTGCACCCAGTTACACTTCCATTCCTACCCAAGACTGGTAACCCCATTATGTTCTTCTTGCCAAGAAACTTTAGCTTCCCAGATATAGACACAGAGCAAGTAGAAAGTTAGGTTAAATCTTTGTAGATATTTACCAGGGAGATAGAGGAAGAGGGGATCCAGTAAGAAAGTTTGGATGGCAGGAATCAGAGACACCAGCCACAGAATCTAAGCTGGGTAAACAGAAAAGAGATGACCTGTGAGGTGTGACACACAGGGATGAAGCCATATTGTTAGTGGATTTCAAGTGATGGTGGACTTGAGATCCTCTAAGCAGTGACCTCAGGGCTAACTCATTCCTGTGCAGTTTGGCTTCTGCCACAATGTTAAGAAGAAAGGCAATGAATGGGAGGCAGTCAGAAAGAGGCGTTTACCTTAGGGTTTTAGTGGTGTTTATATTCTGTCCCTCAAAGAACTGCAATTTTGTAAGGAGAGCAGAAGTTCTCTAGGAGTCATGAGGAACAAAACAACACATACCATTTCCATGACCAATGATCATGGAGAATGATAGAGAAGACTACCTGAAAAAGTGTGGAGGGAAGCAGTATTCTTAGGGAATATGCAAATAACTGTGCTGATAATAAACTGAAAATGCTATGCCACTCTTTATAAAAAGAACAACCCTCAAAATCCACTTTTAATACATTAACTTACTGTATATATGGAGCAATATCTTCTTCTGTCCACTTCTCCCTTAGAGAAAACAGACTATTAAAACGTTCCTGATTTCCCTCAGGTAAATCATCTACTTTCAGCAAAAATATGACTTCTGGTCTTGAGTGTCTATCCACCAGTGCTAAACCCTATAAGAAATGAGAAGAAAAAGGGCATTTAAAGTAATGCTGTAATAATCAAACATGACTCATTCTTTTACCATTAGATTTAGCTTAGGCTACATATTAAAAATGTCAGCCACACAAAACTTACACAAACTCTCCAGGGATTTGTAATAGCCTTTTTCATGAAAAGAGTTCCTTTCTACAATCACCTCTTTTCCCTGTAATTGGGCCTCTACTACCACCAATTTATTAAGATAGCTTTAGTTATTTTTTGCTTTTAACAGTGCTGGGGATCAAACCCAGGGCCCCACTCATGCTAACCAAGTACTCTACCACTGAGCTACATCCCTAACACAAGACAGCTTTAGTTATTAAGGTCACCAGTGACCTGTCCTTGACAAATCCAGTGGGCTCTTTTCTTGAATTCATCTTACTGGCCTACTGCTTCTTGTTAATGTTGATTACTTCTTTATCTACATCTCTCTTCATCTGACATCACTCTCTTATTTTCTGCATTGCTTGATGTCATAGTTCCCTGGGCCTCTATCCCGACCCTGTTTCACTGTCACTCTTCTGGGTGACCTCATACTAACTTTTAGCCTGGCACTCACTTGCTAATGACTAATATTTGTATCTCCCATTCCGATGTCTCTTCTGAGCCCCAGACTTCTGTATCAAATTTGTAGATGAGCTCATGGTATTTATCACCCAATCCTGCTGTAGTTCCACTACACTAGGAAAACAGGAAGCATAGGCATCATCCTATATTCTACTGTTCAAACCCCAAACCTGAGTGGTTAATAAATTCTGTAGATTTAAGGCCTCAAGATTTCTCTATCCCTTCCCCTTGGCCTATTTCTTTAGCCAATACTCTCTAAAACAGGAGTATTTAAGTGCAGAAAGCCTAGAATGTTCTTTTTCATAATCTAGCCAACTTTCCATCCATCTAACTTCTTTATTGTCGTAGTACAGGTTGAGCATCTCTAATCAAAAATGCTCAAAAAGTTTTAAATGTTTATTTTGGAGCATTTTGGATTTTGAATTAGGGATGCTCAACCTGAAAAATTTATGCAAATATTCCAAAATCTGAAAAATTCTGATACAGTCCTGGTCCCAAGCATTTCAGATAAGGACATTCAATTTGTATTCTTTCCAAAAGGCAAATCTGATAAGCACTTGATGAGGCAACTCTTCCAACCAGTGTCACTGAATGGCCCCAGAGCTTTAAGAACTGAGATTTTTTTGCACAATTCATAGTGTCCCTAAATAACTCACCAGCACCCTTCACTCAGTCACTATCCACACTATCAACACCCCAATTTTTATTCTTCCACACCTTTGAAAATTCTCTCCTGGTATCTGTCTCTGCCCTTCCTACCTAGAAAGCAAAAGTTCATCCTTCCACACCCAGCAACTAAAACATCTGTTCCTTCTGACAGTCATCTCTTATTGACCAGTCTGATGGATGAACTCCTTTTCTTTGTGTTCATAACATTCTATGCATGTGTTTTCCATGGCAAAAATCACTCTGCATTGTAAGAACAGATTTATACATGGAATATGCACCCCACCATTGCCAATTCCTGGGCCTGCTCTCAGTACCTGGATGGCGTCAGCACCTAGTTTGGTGCCTAGACATAAAAAGAAACTTTGTAAATATTGAGTAAATTCTTTCTTTCATTTTCCAAATATTTATTGAGTATACTACATCCTAGGCAGAATGCCACATTGTGGCAAGCAACCATAAACAGAAAGCTATCAAAGCAGACAGTGAAAAACTGCATAATTAGACATATTTCCAAAGCTAAGTGGTAAGTGTCATGAAGGAAAAACTACAGAGCACTACAGAAAGAGGAAATGAGAGGTGTTATCTTAGGAGGAAATAAGTAAGAGTTGGCCAGGTGGAATTAGGGTGAATATCATTCTAGAACAAAAAGCCTTGTATGAAGGTTCAAAGGTAAGAGAGTTTCATGATGTTGAAATTTTCAAGAAGGCTCATGTATGGTAAGCCAAAGAGAAAGCAGACAGATGAAGTTTTGGGGTAGATCATAAAGGGCCTTGTTGGCTAAGATACAAAGTCTATATTTCACATCTTAAATGCAACAGGCAACCATTAAAATGATTTAAGCCGGACATTCACCTAATCTGACTGGCACTTTAAAAAAGATCATTCTAGGGGCTGGGGATATGGCTCAGTGGTGAAGCACTTGCCTAGCATGCTCAATGGCCTGGGTTTGAATTCCAGCACCACAAAAAAATAAAATCATTCTAGTAGAACCACAGGAAGGGACTGAAGGAGGCTGCTGAGAGATGCTATTGCCATTACAGACACAGGAGACCACGATAGTTTGGACTAGGACAGTAGTGATGGAAATGGAGAGGACTGGAATGAAATGAGACACACTGGGCAGGAAGAGACTATCAACAGGCCCAAGGGATAGTAATGAGGTGATGGAAGTGTTCTAATACTAGATTGTGGTGATTGCTATATAACTAGTCAAGATGCTAAAAATCATTTTAGTTGATTAATGTATTTTTTGGTGGGGATCAAACCCAAGGCTTTGTGCATGCTAAACACAAACTCTCCCATTGAACTAGCTCCCCAGTCTACGGCCATACCACCCTGAACGTGCCCGATCTCGTCTGAACTAGCTCCCCAGCCCTAAAAATTATTTTTAAAAGAGAAATTCGATGATATTCAAATTGCCTCCATAAAGTATTGAGGGTTCTGAAAGGACTCTGTGATGAATTTAATGGGCATTATACTCCCATTGGGTGTCTAGGAAAACAAATCGGCTCCAAATTCAGATCCAAGACAAATATCATCTCCCCCAGTAAGTAATCACCTGTTGAATCCACTGATATTACCTTGAGCTGATCAAGCCTAGTTATCATTCCTTCAGGAACACTCTGTTGCCACACTTCTTGAAACTCAGCCAGATTGAATTTCACTGCATTCTGAAGTAACATTTGTGCTGTTGCTCTGCATATTTTATCAGCACTCAATTCAAAATAAACTTCACCTAAGGAAAAGATAGTATCAGATAATTTCATATTATCCTCTTAAAATTAAATGTAGCACTAATGTTTTCTTTTCCCTTATGCGATTTCTTGGAAAGAATTATACACCTCCACTCACCTCCCACATCCCACTGTTCTTATTTTTAACTAGAACATGCTTTAGAAAGGTATACCAATTTTAGCAAACAAAAGTTAAAATACCCATTAAAATACTTTCTCAAACTTACCTTCATCTACATATTTCTTCCCATAACATTTAAGACAGTGTTCTATCATTTCCCTGAAAAATTTAAAAACACCCTTTGACACGTTATCAACATTTTTATACACTGTATTTCAAACCCCATTGCTAATTAGAAACTAAGATATAAATTTGAGATTTGTACTAAATTATTTAGATGCCAAATAAGACTTTTTTAAAATTAGGAGCTAACTAAAATATACTGAGAAGCTGCTATATGCCAAGCCCCATGCTAATACATTTTTATGTATTATGAATAATGTGAGCATAACTTTATGGCTATAAAATAGCTTTATAATTTTATTATAAAAACAATAAAAAAAGAAGAAAACATGATATAGATTTATTCGGCCAGTGACCAAAATACCCAAATCCTTTTTTAGTTCTATATTTAAAAATCTTTTTAATATTGAACTATAAATAGTCTGTCCCCTGGATTTAGTCTTGCTTTAGAAAAGAATTTCTCTCCCCTTAAGGAAATCTGAAGGGACAAGTAATTAAAATACTTACTCTGGCTCCAATGGTCCAAGTTCCTGAAGGCATATGTTCAAAGGAACTTTACTAAAAGACCAAGATTCAGAATCCACAAGCTGAGTTAGATGATTCAGAAGTTTCATCTCATAGTCAAAGTCAAGAATCCTCCAATAACCTACAAATTCCAAAAGTTATATTTATCAAACAACATTTAAATGAATTAAACATTAAATGAACTAACAGTTAATACAGCAGCATTCTCTTGCCCGTTGCAAAAAAAAAAAAAAAAAAAAAAAGACACCAGGAGTCACTTTTTCTTTAAACAGTAATCCTTTTTATGCTTTTCTCCTAGGTTTTTTGATGTTGGGAATTAAACTCAGGACGTCATACATGCTAAAGAGCTCTACCACTGAACTGCACCACCAGCGCTCTCGATCATTTAAAATTCTGTCTTGAAGAAGATCAAGTGGTTTTTAAAGAGTATTTTATATATGACCAAGATGGGACTTGCTCAAGTGGTTTAATATTCTGTTATTTCACATAATCTTCTTGTTCTGTAAGTAAAGAAGTCTGCAGCTGTTATAGCCAATTCATTAGCACATCATACAAATGAGGTGAAGGTCATAGTTTCCAGATCCTATAGGATAACCTCTGCTGTGCAGCACTGCCAGGGTGTAATTCCCTGGTCACAGCTATTTTGCAGTGGTTTCCTCACACTCATAAAAATGCTTAGCTCAATTGAGATATGACAGACCCTGATACAGTATGGACAAAATAAAATAAAGTTGGACATTGAGATACATTATCCTTATAACTGTGAAAGAATACAAAATGACATATTATAATTGATGACACAACCACCAGCCCTGGAAAAAGAAAACACACACATCAACCATTTCCAAGAGAAAATATTTGTATTTCTATTCTATTCTATTTTCTATTAAAAAATAAAAGCAACTTTAAGAAATGGATTGTGTGATATAAAACTGGAGAAGAGAGCTAGGAATAATCTGTGCATCCTCTACCAAAAGTTTATCCATTCCCATGCAATCAGTGAATAACGTAGAGGGCTGCAGAAGATTACAGCTGGGCGAGGTGGCACACTTCCGTAATCCCAGAGACTTGGGAAGCTGAGGCAGGAGGATCATAAGTTCCAGACTCAGCAACTTAGCAATGCCCTAAGCAACTTAATGAAACCCGTCCCGAAATAAAAAATAAAAAGGGCTCAGTGGTAAATTCTCTCTAAGTTCAATTCCTAGTACAAAAAAAAAAAAAAAGAGAGAGAATACATAAGGTGTATTTGCCACACCCGCTTTAAAAATTGACATTCAAGGCATCTGTACACCATACTAATTAGCAGCAGGCATACTTAATTAAAAACTTTTTTTAGATGTTCTAGACAAAATGAGTCTCAAGGAACCACAACAAGGGGCTATTTACCAGTTAATTCTGAAGTTGTGTGTAGTTGCTTTACTCAACAAAATTTGCCGTTATCGAGGGGTACAGTATCACAAAAATTTATCTTGTTTGGAAGATTATGAGCAAATTGAATAATGTATCTACTAATAATGTATGCTGATATTCTCATCCATAACACATGGGGATAGAATTAAGCTGCTTCTCTAGGCACTAATAAAAATAATTTAAAAATAAAAAAAGAATGCATGCAAACAACTACTGAGGATCACCACAGACCCACATGCTGAAAAGAAGCTCCGACTCCAGAGCAGAAGCCAGACAAAACATTAAAGAAGACACTGTAGTGCTTCTCCATCAACCCCTGACACCAACACACACTCCTGTACCTTTTATACAGGTTTAAATTATAAATTAATATACATGTTTAGAAAAACATTAGAGTTATCCTACGAAGAAATATAGTCCCATGTCCAAGCAATTGGTAAATACAATGAGATTATTAAATTAATTGTTAACTAGGAGTTCAAATACATGATTCTATGTCATATCCTATCATAACTCAACATGCAGCCCTGGACAAGGTAGTTTTTATTTTGTCTTATGCCTTAGTTTCCTTACATATTAAAAAAAAATTGATAGACTGCCTGATATATAAAGCCTTTTCTCAAACATTGTTCTTCTATAACCACTTACCCCAAAGAAAAAGGCCTACAAGGAGTGGTTAAAGTCACTGGTAACTTCCTTCTGTATGATGATCACACAAAGACTCTATCGAAAGACAATACCATATTTTCTTCTTTTTTTTTTTTTTTTTTTTGGTGGTGTTAGGGTTGCAAACACAAGAACTCATGCATGCTAGTCAAATACTCTACCAGAGAGCAACAATCCCAGTCCCTAACATTATCATATTTGAGCCCAAAAGATTAAATACACCAGGAGCAATGGTGCATGCATGTAATCCCAGCTACCTGGGAGGCTGAGGAAGGAGAATACCAAGTTCAAGGCCAGCCTCAGCAACTCAGTGAGATCCTGTCAAAAAAATAACTACATAGCCAGACACAGTGGCTCACACCTGTAATCCCAGCAACTCCAGAGGCTGAGGCAGGATGATTGCAAGTTCCAAGGGAGCCTCAGCAACTTAGCAAGGCCCGGTCTCAAAACATAAAAAGGGCTGGGGATGTGCCTCAGCTGCTAAGCTCCCCAGGGTTCAATCCCTGGTACCAAAAAAATAAACAAATACATAATAGGGCAAAGCTGTCCAAAAATTTCTTTCTCTCATGATACCTGATTTCATCATTATGAATGATAATAATAAAAATGCTACCTCCAATCTCACAGGCATTTAAAACTTGTAACTGGGTCATTATTTCTTCCTCACTTGCCTGAATTTGATCAAGCAAATCTTCAGTTGTATACTGAAACAAACAAACAAACAAATTTTAAGGCTTTCAAGAATAACATTTTAGATTTCTCATTGAATTATGGGAAATAAATACATAAAACATATTAAGGCAATATTTATGCACTAGTCCAGTTTCTTTTATTAATAAATAATAATTATAATTCAAAAGCAATAAACATCTTAGCAGAAAACAGAGGTTAATGTTCATGTCACTGAAATTGGCAATAATTTCTTTCTTTTTCTGTCATGTTGGAGATCAAACCCAGAGTCTCATGCATGCCAGGCAAGCACTCTACCACTGAGCCACATCCCCAGACTTCACTGAAATGATAAACTTTTGTATCAAAACACTTTATCAATGCCAAAGGACAAATATATGATTCCACATCTATATGATGTATTTAGAGTAGTTAAATTCAAAGACAGAAAGTAGAATGTGGTTGCCATTGCTTAAGGAGAGGGAGGAATGGGAAGTCATTGTTTAATGACAAAGTTTCATCTTCCTAACATCTTCCACTAGGAAGATGATACAGTTTTAGAGATGGATGGTGCTTAATTTGCACACCAACATGAATGTACTTAGTGCTACTGAATTTACATTTTAAAATAATTAAAATGGTAAATGCTATGTTATATATATTTGACCACAATAAAAACCAAGAAATTAACAGGACAACCTGAAAAATGGGAGGAAATATTTGCATATCATATATCTGATAAAGAACTTATATAAAGAACTTTCCTAAAATGCTGTAATGAAAAGACAAATAGGTAAAACCCAAAGGAACTGAATAGGTATATTTCTCCAATGATATACAAATTAAATAAAATGAAAATATGCTGAATATCAATAGTAATCAGGGAAATGCACTTCAAAACTACAGTGAGATACCACTTTTTTATTTATAAACATATGTACATTTTAAGCCTACAACACCCAGTATTTCCATGTGTTCTCTCCTTCAGGAAGTGACCAGGACAATTCTGCTAAGCTTCCAAGATCAGATGAGATCAGGTATGGTCAAGGTGGTATGGTCCTTGACAAGTTTCCACTTGGGGCTGGGGAGATAGCTCAGCTGGTAGAGTGCTTGTCTTGCAAGTGCAAGGCCCTGAGTTCGATCCCCAGTACCAAAAAAAAAAAAAAAGAAAAAAAAAAAAAAAGTTTCCACTTTAAGCTCATCAGAATGAGTTTGAAGTTTTCATAACCTTTAAAAAGTAAGAATTTCTGGGGCTGGGGATATAGCTCAGTTCACAGAGTGGCTACCTGTCAAGCACAAGGCCCTGGGTTCAATCCCCAACACCACTAAACAAAAAACAAAAAATTAAGAATTTCACCACTAAGTGCAACTAATTAAAATTTTTTAAATTTCAAATCAAGAATTGAAAACAACAGCTGGACACAGTGGTGCAAGCCTGTAATCCCAGAGGCTCAAGAGGCTAAAGCATAAGGATCTTGCGTTAAAAGCCAGCCTCAGCAATGGCAAAGCACTAAGCAACTCAGTGAGACCCTGTGTCTAAATAAAATACAAAATAGGGCTGGAAATGTGGTTCAGTGGTTGATTGCCCCTGAGTTAAATCCCCAGTACAAAAAAAAAAAGAAAAAAGAAAACAACAGTCTTACTTTTGAGCGATTTGAATCCTCTTCTTTTTGACTGTCAGGTCCTTCATAGGTATTTTCCATTAGAAATTTCTTCAGCTTCTTTAATTTAGGTCTGCATCTTCTCAATTCCCAATAATTATTAGAAAAACCAAAGATCTAGAATTCAAATCATAACCTCTTAGGGGCCAGTCTAAAAACAGTTCATACAAAATTCCAACTAACTCATCTTTCCTGGTCAAAAACAAAGAAAAAGGAACCAAAGTATTCTGCTTTCTGTCAGGAAGGTACCCATCCAGTTGCCTCAAGTGGATGGATGGATACCTTTAGGAAACATCTTTTAAAAGTTCAGTTAAGAAGACTCTGCCAATAAAGAAAGAAATTGAGCATCACATCTCAAGTATACCCATAGAAACTAAAGTCTGTTCAGAATAGAATGACCAGAATGGTCCTAATTCTGCAAATCAGGTAGAAGCAAACTGAAAAAGAAAAACAGGATAGTCTGAAAAAGAGAAAATAGAGACATTATCACAATCATCAAATAAGGAAGGAATATTAAAAGGAAAAAGAGGTACCCTCCTATCTTACTCAGTTTGGGGACACTATTTCTACTATTTCAAATTAGAGCTAATTAGATTATTGGACTTGTGACAGAGGTCTATCACTTGAAGAAATTCAGGTCCCAAAGGCTAGATGATGGAATGTGTGTTATTCCCCTCTACATTTGCAGGATAGCCCAGTGTCTGGCATTGGGATGCCAAATAAGTGTTTCATGAAAGGAGAAAAGGCTAAACTGGATTATTTCCAGGGAGCTTTGCAACGTTAAGATGGAAGGACAGAGGAGGATTCTACTCTCTAAATAAGAAAAGGCTTGATTGACAAGCCTGAAGGAGATGCTGCTGAATCTAAGGCCTTCAAAAGAACAGCTTGGGGGGCCAAACAAGAAAGATTGATTCTATCTACAGTTCAAAGTAGCAGTGATCTGTATATATACAAGGCACAAATGTTGAAATAGGCTTTTGTGTGGTACAGGAGAGGACTCAGGTATTAAATTAGTTGTCAATAAAAAAAAAAAAAATTGGAGATTTTACCCCAACATCAAAATCACAAGGTCTACGAATGCTGGGCCTACTTACCTACAAGTCAACTGAATAGTGGCCACCCAAAAATGCTTGGGGCTTGTGGTATCCAATTTGACACAGATCTAAACACTACCTGCTACTCCTGGGGATCCACCATCATTTGTCAACCCCAGCCTAAGTTGCTGATGTGTCCTTATCTAGTCCTTTTAAGCATCCCTCTGCTGGGAAGAGCTATCATGGATTATGGCTTTGGTTAGTGGATCTTTAAGTTTTACCCAGTCTCATCACCCAGAATTCCAATAACAAATAAGAGCTCAGGGTACTTGCAGATATTACTAAGCCCTCACAAAAACACATAAACCAGATAAGTGATGAAAAATACATTATCTTTTGCAAAAGAATGAACTGCCAATATTTCTAGTTAATTACAGTGAAAGACGTGTAACCCAACAGAAACCAAAATAAAAATTTTACTGGAAATTCCCCTATTCCAGTAACATCATATGAATCACCAAAGCTTCCCAGCATTTTCCCTTCTTTCCTCTCCAATTCTATTTTTAAGAAAATAGTTGGCCTAAAGTCATCCTGAAAGAATTAAGGGCTGTGCTTTGATTGCTACATGTGTTACAACCTAGACAGGATGGAGACTTTTGTTTGGTAATTACCATCAGTATTCTCCAAAATAATTAAAAATTTGTTATACTTGGCTACAGATATTAAGGAACTAAACCAAATTTAAAGCTAAGAAACACACTTCATTCAAAAATGCAATTTTCTTCATTTTTCTCACTTGTAACTACTACCAAATACACTAGTTATGACTTGAGGGAGTTTCTTTTCAAAATACATCCATAGCAAATTCACTAAAATTAGGTAAAATTTTTGAATGATTCACCCAATAGCAAAGTTACCACATCAAGGAAAAAGATCAATTTGAGACTTAAAAATCAAATTAGGGGGTTGGGAATGTGGCTCAGGGGTAGAGCACTTGCCAGGCATGCGTGAGGCCCTGAATTCAATCCCCAGTACCACAAAAAAAAAATAAAATAAATAAATAAATAAATCAAATTGGGAAACTAAAGATAAGTTCATAATACTTCAACACACAAAAATAATAATGCTGAAAAACTTTCAAATTTCACTCCAGAGAACCAAGCAAGATGTTACACACCTGTAATCCCAGCAACTCAAGGGAGGCCTTGCAGGAGGACAGCAAGCTTGAGGCCAGCCTCAGCAATTTAGTGAGACTTTGTCTCAAAATAAGAAGGGCTGGGTATATAGCTCAGTGGTAAAGCGCCGCTGGGTTCAATCCCCAGTACCAAAATAAATGAATAAACAGAAACAAATTTCATTACAGAACTTCTGCAATTCCTCATGATTATATGTTTCCCAACAAAAGTTTTTAATGAAAGCCAAGACTGGCACCTGTGCTGTCATTCTTAGACTTAAAGGAATCAGGGGAGAGAAAACAGTACCTCAGTGTGAATAATGTTACAGTGTGTCTCCTCCATCTTCAGCTGGTCTGGAGTTTTACAACCAGGAATGAAAAGCAACATATTTGAAGTATCTGCTATTTTCAAGTCATATGTTTTGTCTTTACTGCACAGCACAGCTTGTTCATCTTTATCTCCTCGAATCACAAGACTGTAGGAAAATGGGGAAAACACATGGTTTATTGAGACTACAGTGGACATCTTCACTTTAAACTCACTTCCCAAATCCTCTGGCTTGCAGAATTGTAAAATTAAGCCTGATGCTGTGTCCAGCCCTGCGGTACAATCATGGATTCCAAAGAGCAAAGTGGACCAAGTGAGAGCCAGACAGGTGCCTGGAGCCTCATTAAGGAAAAAAAAAAAAAAATAGATAAATATGGGAAAAAAGACGTAAAGAGGCCACAAGGCCAAATGTCACCCTGTGGCATCTTTGCACGAGTTATTGGAAGACGCAAATATCTAGAGGCTTCAGTCAATGTCTCACAACTTTTTAAAACAGACTAAAGTGGTACTTACAAAACATGTGCATAGGAATCTTAGGGAATCTTGTTAAAAAGCAAATTGGGATATAGTAGGTCTGGGAAGGGACCTAAAACTATTTCTAAGAAGCTTCCAAGGATAAGCACACTATGCTCCTGAGGTCCACTCAAGTGTTGTAGGTGCTTTGTTCTGAGCAATCAAAGGAACACACACAATGGCCTAACCATTAGCTGTGTGGCAAAGAAATCGCAACCTCATGAAAAGAAGGCTGTAGTGCTGAATGAAAAATAGGACAAGAGAATGTATACAAATGAGACTACATGAAAGATTCTGAGAAAGGGAATTTATCACAGATGAAGAAAAGCAAGAGAAGGATGGTGAGAAGGAGGAAGAGGAAAGACAGATGACGGAGAGGACAGCAGAGTTGAATCTCCAAGTTGTCCTTGCCTACAAAATGTTAAACTCTCCTGTGCATAACACACTTCTTTTAAATAATTAAGAACCTAAAATAGGAGACTGTAATTATCTTTTTAACTAAGTCTTCAATTAAGTGAAGAGAATAAGTTTTTTAGATTCTTGTTGCATTTAAAAGGTCCAGTGTCTACCCTTTAACATTCTACATTACACACTATCCCCATTTTGAAATATTTTTATACCAATCCTCACTCAAAAATTTAAAGCACACAAGTTTGTCAGCTAGATTAAGTATAAGTGGATCAAGAGAAGGTTCTCACACCTCAAGTCTTCTTGATCTCCACTAACTCAGATGGAATGGAAACTTATAAGGGAAGCTCTTCAGTTCTCTTAAGGGCACTCTGGTTAATACCAAAGGCTAGTCATTGACTAGAACGCTGTTTGAAAGAGTCAAGTATGAAGATTAGAACACAACCCCAAAGAATCCAACTAAAAGGAACCTACAAATATGCATGTTGGAGGAAGAGTGGCACAGAAGAAAATCAGCTTCCAGGAATTGGGACTGCACCAAGTTTATAGGCTACTGGTTTAAGGGTTTTCTAGATTTCTCAAGGCTGCCTTCAAATCTACCACCTTCTGCCTTTTCTTCTTTTTTGTTTTCCCCCTGCTGGGGAGCAAACTCAAGGCCTCTGGGGGCTAATCAAGCACTCTATCACGGAACAACAGTCTCAACCCCTGATTATGTTTTTCAATCCAAGAGGGTTGGCAGCAAATTTGTAGCTGACCTAGAATTAGAAATAGTTTTATGTTCCCATTAAATGACCCTACACGAGTCTGCCTGGGGTCTCCTTCAATTACCAAGTCGTGATTAAGGCTTTAAACTTATTCCCTACACGTCCTACTCATCGTTTGGGAAAAGAAATATAAGTGGGAAGCAAGAACTCTATAAATATTGGATATTGTCATTGTACTTTAAAATAGAATGAATTAGACATAACTTTCCTATGTTCATATATGAATACACGACCAGGGTAACTCCACATCATGTACAACCACAAAAATGGGAAGTTATGCTCCATGTGTGTATAATATGTCAAAATACACTCTACTGTCATGTATAACTAAAAAGAACAACAACAAAAGTAGAACGACAAAGTGTTCTGTGGAGTCCCTGACATCACTGTTAATGTCTTCAAATTTTCACTGGGGTTCTAGTTCCAGACTATTCGGCAGACACACGCCGCCAAGTTCGGCTGAACCAGTGCTACTTATCACCTCAGTCCAGCTCACAGGAGGGCCATGCAGTTGGGAGCCTCCTCGGGAGATGGCAGCACGCCAGGTATCAGGCCACCACCAGCTGGCTGTGAGCCTCTGGGCAAATGAATGCATCTCTCTGGCCCCGATTCCTCATCCTGGATTTCCAGTTGAACAAATCTGAAGGCGGTTCTCAGCAGGCTGGGGCGTCCCGGGAGCCCCGGCCCCGCTCACCTGTGTCCGGCCTCCAGCTGTTGGCACAGCGCGGGCTCCAGCTCCAGCAGGCAGAAGTCGCCGGCGTCCGCGCCGCTGGCGCCAGGGCCGAAGCCCAGGCAGTGCACGGTGGGCAGCAGTTCGGCGGCGTTCAGCTTGGCGACCTGCAGCGTCGCGTCCACCTCCTCGCGCGTCCTCATCGCGGCGCGGGGATGCCGCAGCACCTGGGGTGGGGGACGCCCAAGCAGCAGGAGCCGGCGAAACCGACACGAAATACACACAATTTCAAAAGCGCGCCAAGGCGGCTGAGGACGTATTTCCGGGGCGGAGCGCGCCACGGTCCGCGGAAGATCCCAAAACTCCTGGGAGCGCGAGCGCTTGGAGACCGGGTCATCCCGCACAGGGTCGGGACTGCGAGGAAGAAGCACGGCTTCCTGGGGCGGGGGTGCGCGGAGCAGAGCTGAGACCCAGACGCGGTGGGGCCTGAGACCGGGCCCTCACCCAGTCCTTCCGCTGCTCTACCCTGCCCCTGCCCCTCATTTCCCGCCTATGCGCCCCTTCCTTGCCATCAAAATAGTCTCTGCGCGTACAATGTCATTAACGCTTTACGATGACCCTGAAAGGTGGGCCGTGGGCTTCCCCTTTCCTGCAAATGAGGAAGCAGGACCTTTGCCCGAGTGGTAAAGAGAGGAGATGGCAAAGTCAGATTCCAGCCTAGTGTATCATGGCTCTAAAAGCATCCTGCGGAGTTTTGTGCAAAGGATGCACCATCGGCAACGAGCTGATTAGAATCAGACCTGGCATCCCACGTGTTTGTGCCTGGCGACCATCCTACCAGGGAGACAACGGCTTGGACTAGTCTGCCCATTCGTTTGTGCCAGGGGCAAATGAGTCATTAGACTACTGTCAAGAGGAAAGCAAAGAATAAAATCATGTCATTTGCAGGTAAATGGATGGAGTTGGAGAATATCATACTGAGTGAAATAAGCCAATCCAAAAAAACCAAAGGCCGAATGATTTCTTTGACAAGTGGATAATGATACATAACGTGGAGGGGGCGGGGCGAGCAAGAATGGAGAAAGGATGGATTGTGTAGAGGAAAATGAAGGGTGGGGAGGGGATGGGGGAAGGAAAGCTAATCGAATGAGACAAACATCATTACCCTATGTCATGTATGATTACACAAACGGTGTGACTCTACTTTGTGCACAACCCCATTTGTGTACAATGAATCAAAAGGAAAAAAAAAAGAGGAAAGCACCCTCTGGGGATAAGAAGGGTCTACAGTCTCCAAAGGGAGACCAGCAAACTCATCACTGTGGGATGTGGTGTCATCTAGACCAAGAATTACAGTGACCTGAATACAAAGTTTAAAAAGAAAAGCTCATAAATACACTGACACGTCCACAAATAACTTGTAACAGCAAGGTGAGCTCTCCTAGGGGTAACTTGCAGACTCCCTGAGTGGCTGCCTCCGAGAGCTGAAACAACCTAGGAGGAATCTTCCCCCAGTCAGTGGCTTTCTACTAGTTTGTGTAAGTCAGACCTTGTCGAATTCAAAGGAAATACGCAGAGTTTTTTGTTTGCTTCAGCTCTTCAAATAATATGAAAATACTAGAGTAGGGAGGCTCAGTCTGGGAGATGCTTCAGTTGGTGGTAGAAAGGTTGGTTTATTACTTCTTCATTAACCTCCTCATTCTGCCCACCCTGCCTCCAACACTGATGATTAAACCCCAGGCTGGGGTTGCTCTACCACTGGGCTGCATCCCCTGCCCTTTTTATTTCATTTTTTATTTGTGCATTATAATCGTACATAATAGTAGGATCCATGATGCTGTATCCATACGTGTTGCAGGGCAAGGGCCTTCTGTAAAGCTGAGGCAGCACAGAGGTCTCCTCACCAGCTCTTGCAATCATGCCACACAGATTTGAGACATGTGACTCAGAGAGGCAGTCATGAGTTTGTTAGGTGGGGATAGAAAAAGGGGTCCTCTCATAGAGGAGAAGGGCAGAATGCTCCTCTTGCACTCCAGTTTTATTGGGGGGGGGGTCCCAGGGACGAGAGTCCCAGGCCTACTTTTGAGGGTGGGATGACATCGGATTTTTTTTTTTTTTTGGTACTAGGGATGGAACCCAGGGACATTTAACCACTGAGGTACAGCCCCAGCCCTTTTTATTTTTTACAATGAGACAGGGTGTCACTAAGTTGCTTAGGGTCTCAGTAAGTTGCTGAGGCTGACCTTGAACTTGCAATCCTCCTGCCTCAGTTTCCTGAGTTTCTGGGATTACAGGCATGTGCCACCACACCCTGCTAGGCTTTCCAGTACTCACTGTGCCTCGGGAAGATGCAGGACAACTCTAGGTCCCTTTGGCCCATGCTGATTCTAGTTGGAACTTGTTCTTAGAGATTTTATGGTTAAGGGAATTATCCTTATCTCTCTGAATGCTGGAACCTGGTCTGGGTAAGAGTCACAAAAGTTCTCCCCTCCAGGTTAACTTGTGTTCTTCTTGTCAAAATTTCAGGTCTGTCAACCCCATTTGTCTGAGCCCAAGATGAGGCAGAACATCATGGCAGAAGAGTATGGTAGAGGAAATCTGCTCAATTTATGACAGCCAGGAAGCAAAGAGAGCTCTGCTCACCAGGGACAAAATATAAACCCCAAAGGCACACCCTCATTGACCTACTTCCTCCAGCCATATCCTACCTGCCTACAGTTACACCTGGTTAATCCATCCAAGTGGATTAATCCATTAATTAAGTGGATTTCACCTCTGAATATTCTTGCCTTGTCTCACACAGGAGTTTTTGGGGTACACCTCATCTTCAAACCATAAAAACATTTGTATCCTGACTTTCTGAGTCTGACTTATTTGACTTAGTATGATGTTCTATAGTTTCATCCTTTTACCAGTGAATGACATAATTTCATTCTTCTTTATGACTTCCTTCTTATTTATTATTTTGAGATAAGGTCTAATTTATTATTTTGAGATAAGTGCTGACCTCAAATTTGAAACCCTCCTGCCTCAGCCTCTGGAATAGTTGTCATGTGACACTGTGCCTGGCAACCTTCTCTTTTAAAATATAAGAACACCTAAGGAAAATAATGAAGCAACACCCTGAATATGAAGGAACTGCCTCATGAGAATTTATTGTTAGGAAGATAATCAACCATTGCAGATGCACTCTTAAACAGGAAACATTCTCTACAACTACAAGTAGTGCAGTAAAAGTGGACCTTACATTTTCATTAGACAGGCTTGTCTGGAATCCCAATTCTGCTCTCAGAGTTTTGTGATCTAAGGCAGTTTTCCTATTTTCTTTAACTGCACTTACTTATTCTGAAATTCTTGTAAAGTACAGTCTGTCATGAATGGATAAATTGTGGAATATAAACACAGAGTACTACTCGGCCATAAAGAATAATGACTTTATGACATTTGCAAGTAAATGGATGGACCTGGAGACTATCATGCTAAGTGAAATAAGCCAATCCCCCAAAACCTAAGGTCAAATGTTTTTGCTGACATAGGGAAGCTAATCCACAAAAAGGGGTGAGAGGGGAAGAATAGATATTCAGTGGATTAGACAAAGGGGGATAAAGGGAAAGCTTGAGGGATAGGAAAAGGAAAGACAGTGGAATGAATCCAAAATAATTTTCCTATGTACTTATATGAATATACTATAGTGAATCCCCCCATCATGTACATCCATAAGAATGGGATCCTAAGTAGAATAAGCTATATTCCATACAATTATATCAAAATGAATTCTGTCATATATAACTAAAAAGAACCAAACATTTGTTTTTCAAAAGTATAGCCTGTTTAATAAATAGCAGCTAAGGTTTTGGGTTTTGGGATTTTTTTTCCTGTTTTTATTTATTTGTTTCGAGTTATTTGATAATTTAATTTAATTTTAATGATTTCCAATTATTACCATTAATTCAATACTCCTGAGGGAAGTTGGACCTGGGTTCTCTTAAAATAGAATGATAGGGCTGGGGCTACTGCTCAGTAATAGAGTACTTACCTAGCATGCGGAAGCTCTGAGTTGGATCTCCAGCCCAAACAATAAGTAAATAAAGCAAGCTTGCAAACTGTATCATCTTGTTTTAACTTAAAATAACTTCAGATAAAAGTACTAAATTACAGTTAGATTTATTTTATTCTATGGGAAATATAATCACTTAAATGGTAGTTTGATATATTTTGTTAAGTAGATTTTTAAGATTTGCTTATAAAACAATCAGGATTTTTTTCCACTAGGTGGTGATATTGTTTCATGTTTCATGAAGCAGCCTGCCTCACTTCCTCTGCTGCCTTGGAAAAGCAGAGTGAAGAAATCTTTATCAATCTGAGTCAAGCACTAGACTGATCATGCAGTATTGTGGGTCAGATCCCACCATTCCTCTGTTCAAGATCCTCCAACAGATTCTGATCTCCTTTAAAAGTAAAAGCAAAGTCCTTACAAAGGCCCATTAAAGCCATAAATAAGCTGTATTCTCCTCACCCCTATCTTGCTACTCCCTAAATTCACAGGACACACTTCTACCTCAGGATCCTTTATTTTATTTTTAAATCAACCTTACTGAGACATAAATAAAATAAAGTATATCCAATTGAAGTGCATGGTTTAACATTTTGACAAACACTGGTAAACCTATTACCACAATAAAGATGCAGAACATTCTTATCACACCCAAGAGTTTTCACAGGTTACTTAGAAAAAATGAAGGGAAGCTGGGCACAGTGGCACATGAGTATCATTCTATTGACTCAGGAGACTGAGGCACGAGGATCACAAGTTCAAGACCAGCCCCAGCAATTTAGCAAGACCCTAAGCAACTTAGGGAGACCCTGTCTCAAAATGAAAAATAAAAAGGGCTGGGGATGTAGCTCAGTGGGTAAGTGCCCCTGAGTTCAATTCCCTGTATCTCAATCAATCAATCAATCATAAATAAATAAATAAATAAATATCAATGTGGAGCCTTTAATAATTTTTTAGAATGTAAGTGAGTCCTGAGAACAAAAAGTTTGAGAGTTGTCAATATACATGGCATCTCCCGGGTGTGGAGTGGAGACCATTTTTAGTGTACAATGATAGTGATGTCTAGGGTCCCTGCTGACTGTTTGAAGTCTCATTCTGCCACTTACTGGTTGTATGACCGTGAGGAAATTCACTTAACTGGGCTTTGCTCTGGTTTCCTTTTATATAGAGATGATGATAACGGTCAACCAGGTTCCACTCAAAATAGAGCACAATTAAAAGATGAAAGGGCTGAGGGTGTAGCTCAGTAGCCGACTGCTTGCCCAGCAATTGTGAGGCCCTATGTTTTAGCCCCAGCACTGCAATACAAAAAAATAGTAAATAAATGAGAAAGAATTTCTTACAGGAAATTATTTTTACGGGTGATGGGGAATCTGAGACACATAGAAGAGGGATGGTGAAACAATCTCAATAATAGCAGCGGCAGAAAACCGTTGTCACCCTTAGGCCAGAAAAAGGCACAGTTCCCGGCCCCAGGGGACAGCAGTCCCCCTGAGAACTACAATAGACCTGCGAAGAAAGATCTGCCCCAGAGGCAGAAAGCATTGATGAGAAGTCCCCTGGTCTCTCCTTTAGATCTGCTTTCCAATCTCCCACCAGTGCTTCCAGGTGACTGAATCTTACTGAAGCCTCATGAGCTTGGGAAATGGAGCAAGCGGGGTCAGACCCCTTCTGCTGAAGAGTGGAGCCGGGAAAGAACTTGGGAACCACAGAGCAAACAGGTACTAGTTCAAGATGGTGGACTAGAGGGTGACTGCATCTCCTGTCACTCCAGAACTCAGGATTCAAGAAGGAGAGGTATTGAAAGACTCGGACCAACTCAGAGACGCTGGGTAAGTCTCTCCCACTGGGTGAAGCTTGGCCAGAGCAGCAGGCTGGGACAGTGGGCAGCTTCTTGGAGCAAGGCAGGGGGCGAGAGCAGCCCGGCTCCATCCGGTGGAAGGCCAGTTCCACAGCAGGCTTCTGGGGGGAGGGCAGGCCGGTCCAGTGAGAGGCTTTCCGAGCCACACCCATCTCCCAATACCACATTCAGCAGCGGGCCAGGGCAGCTTTCTTCGGAAGCACTGCATTATCAAGTTCCTCCAAGACTTCAGGCTACTGAAGTTTAGGAGTTGATATACTGGAAATCTACAGGGACAGTATAAGCCAATAGAGGAAATCTGCAATATCTCAGAGTCCCACTGATATCCAACCAATATGAGAAAACATGGGAAGAAAATGTCCCAAACAAACCTAGATACTATATCAATAAAACCCAATGACAGCACAGCAGAAGAAATGTCAGAAAGGGAGTTCAGAATGTACATAATTAAAACAATCAGGGAAGCAAATGAGGAGATGGAAGATCAAATGCAGGCATTGAAGGATGAGATGAAAGAGCAAATGCAGGCATTAAATGATCACACCAATCAGCAGTTAAAAGAGCAAATACGGGAAGCAAAGATCATTTCAATAAAGAGTTAGAGATACTAAAAAATAAAAAAAACCAAACAGAAGTCCTTGAAATGAAAGAGACAATAAACCAAATTAAAAACTCCATAGAAAGCATAACCAATAGGGTAGAACACCTGGAAGAAAGAACCTCAGACATTGAAGACAAAATATTTCATCTTGAAAACAAAGTTGACCAAACAGAGAAGATGGTAAGGAATCATGAACAGAATCTACAAAAATTATGGGATATCATGAAAAGGCCAAATTTGAGAATTATTGGGATTGAGGAAGGCACAGAGAAACAAACTAAGGAATGAACAATCTATTCAATGAAATAATATCAGAAAATTTCCCAAATCTGAAGAATGAAATGGAAAACCAAGTACAAGAGGCTTATAGGACTCCAAATACACAAAATTACAACAGACCCACACCAAGGCATATTAATGTGAAAATACCTAACATACAAAATAAAGACAGAATTTTAAAGGTTGCGAGAGAGAAGAATCAAATTACATTCAGGGGGAAACCAATAAGGATATCAGCAGATTTTTCAAACCAGACTCTAAAAGCTAGAAGGGCCTGGAACAACATATATCAAGCCCTGAAAAAAAACAGATGACAACCAAGAATCTTATACCCAGAAAAACTTACCTTCAGATTTGATGATGAAATAAAATCCTTCTATGATAAACAAAAACTAAAAGAATTTACAAAAAGAAAGCCGGCATTACAGAACATTCTCAGCAAAATATTCCATGAGGAAGAGATGAAAAACAATGATGCAAATCAGTAAAGGGAGGAACTAGCCTAAAGGAATAGCCAAATAAAGGAGAAACCAAGTTGTGTCAAAAAACAAAAATGAGCCAAATGACTGGAAATACAAATCATATCTCAATAATAACCCTGAATGTTAATGGCCTAAACTCATCGATCAAAAGACATAGACTGGCAGATTGGATTAAAAAGAAAAATCCAACAATATGCTGCCTGCAAGAGACTCATCTCATAGAAAGAGATACCCACAGACTAAAGGTGAAAGGATGGGAAAAAACATACCATGCACATGGACACAGCATAAAAGCTGGAGTATTTAATCATGGACTTCAAGCCAAAGTTAGTCAGAAGGGATAAGGAAGGACATTTCATACTGCTTAAGGGAAGCATAAATCAGCAAGACATAACAATCATAAATATCTATGCCCCAAACATTGGCTCATCCATGTACGTCAAACAAATCCTTTTCAATTCCAGAAATCAAATAGACCACAACAGAATAATACTAGGCGATTTTAACACAGCTCTCTCACCACTGGACAGATCTTCCAAACAAAAACTGAATAAAGAAACCATAGATCTCAATAACACAATCAATAATTTAGACTTAACGGACATATATAGAATATACTATTCAACAAAGAGTAAATATACCTTCTTCTCAGCAGCACATAGATCCTTCTCCAAAATAGACCATATTTTCTGCCATAAAGCTAATGTTAGCAAATACAAGAAGATAGAGATACTATCTTGTATTCTAACAGATCATAATGGATTGAAATTAGAAATAAATGACAGAATAAAAAACAGAAACTACTCCAACATCTGGAGATTAAATAATATGCTATTATATGATGAATGGATTACAGAATACATCAGGAAGGAAATAAAAAAATTCTTAGAAGTAAATGAGAACAAAGACACATCATATCAAAATCTCTGGGACACTGTGAAAGCAGTACTTAGAGGAAGATTTATTTCATGGAGCGTAATCAATAAAAGAAGAAAAAAATTAACAAATAAATGACTTAACACTACAGCTTAAAGCCCTAGAAAAAGAAAAACAGATCAACACCAAAAGTAGTAGAAGACAGGCAATAGTTAAAATCAGAGCTGAAATCAATGAAATTGAAACAATAGAAAAATTAACAAATAAATAGTTGGTTCTTTGAAAAAATAAACAAAATTGATAAACCCTTAGCCACAATAACAAAGAGAAGGAGAGAGAAAACTCAAATTACTAAAATTCAGAATGAACAAGGAAATATCACTACAGACACGACTGAAATACAAAATATAATTAGAAGCTATTTTGAAAAATCTATACTCCAATAAAATAGAAAATCTCAAAGACATCAACAGGTTTCTAGAGACATATGAATTACCTAAACTGAACAAGGAGGATATACACAATTTAAATAGATCAATTTCCAGTAATGAAACAGAAGAAGTCATCAAAAGCCTACCAACAAAGAAAAGTCTGGGACCAGATGGGTTCTCAGCCGAGTTCTACAAAACCTTTAAAGAAGAGCTCATTCCAATACTCCTCAAAGTATTCCATAAAATAGAAGAGGAGGGAACCCTCCCAAACTCGTTCTATGAAGCCAATATCACCCTGATACCTAAACCAGACAGAGACACATCGAGGAAAGAAAATTTCAGACCAATATCCTTAATGAACATCGACGCAAAAATTCTCAACAAAATTTTAGCAAATTGCATACAGAAATATATTAAAAAGATAGTGCACCACGATCAAGTGGGTTTATCCCAGGGATGCAAGGTTGATTCAACATTCAGAAATCAATAAACTTAATTCATCATATCAACAGACTTAAAGTCAAGAATCACATGATTATTTCCATAGATGCAGAAAAAGCATTTGATAAAATACAGCATCCCTTTATGCTCAAAACACTAGAAAAAATAGGGATAGTGGGAACATTCCTTAACATTGTAAAGGCTATCTATGCTAAGCCCATGGCCAATATCATTCTAAATGGTGAAAAACTGAAAGCATTCCCCCTAAAAGTTGGAACAAGGCAGGGATGCCCTCTTTCACCACTTCTATTCAACATTGTCCTTGAAACTCTAGCCAGAGCAATTAAACAGACCAAAGAAATTAAAGGGATACGAATAGGAAAAGAAGTACTCAAACTATCCCTATTTGCGGATGACATGATTATATATTTAGAGGAACTGGGAAATTCCACCAGAAAACTTTTAGAACTCATAAGTGAATTCAGTAAAGTAGCAGGATATAAGATCAATACTCATAAATCCAATGCATTTTTATACATAAGTGATGAATCTTCAGAAAGAGAAATTAGGAAAACTACCCCATTCACAATAGCCTCCAAAAAATAAAATATTTGGGAATCAAATATTGGGAACAAAAGAGGTGAAAGACCTCTACAATGAGAACTACAGAACACTAAAGAAAGAAATTAAAGAAAACCTTAGAAGATGGAAAGATCTCCCATGTTCTTGGATAGGCAGAATTAATATTGTCAAAATGGACATACTACCAAAAGTCCTATACAGATTCAATGCAATTCCAATTAAAATCCCAATGACGTACCTTACGGAAATAGAACAAGCAATCATGAAATTCATCTGGAAGAATAAGAAACCCAGAATAGCTAAAGCAATCCTTAGCAGGAAGAGTGAAACAGGGGGTATCACAATACCAGAACTTCAACTATACTACAAAGCAATAGTAACAAAAACGGCATGGTATTGACACCAAAATAGACAGGTAAATCAATGGTACAGAATAGAGGATGTGGACACAAACCCAAATAAATACAATTTTCTCATTCTAGACAAAGGGGCCAAAAATATGCAATGGAGAAAAGATAGCCTCTTCAACAAATGGTGCTGGGAAAACTGGAAATTCATATGCAACGGAATGAAACTAAACCCCTATCTCTCACCCTGCACAAAAATCAACTCAAAATGGATCAAGGACCTCGGAATCAGACCAGAGACCAGAGACCCTGCATCTTATAGAAGAAAAAGTAGGTCCAAATCTTCAATATGTCAGCCAAGGATCAGACTTCCTTAACAGTACTTCCATAGCACAAGAAATAAAAGCAAGAATCAATAACTGGGATAGATTCAAACTAAAAAGCTTTCTCTCAGCAAAGGAAACTATCAGCAATGTGAAGAGAGAGCCTACAGAGTGGGAGGAAATCTTTGACCCATACTTCAGATAGAGCACTAATCTCCAGAATCTATAAAGAACTTGAAAAACTCTACACCAAGAATACAAATAATCCAGTCAACAAATGGGCTAAGGAAATGAACAGACACTTCACAGAAGAAGATCTACAAGCAATCAACAAACATATGAAAAAAATGTTCAACTTCTCTAGTAATAAGAGAAATGCAAATCAAAACTACCCTAAGATTCCATCTCACTCCAATTAGAATGGTGATTATCAAGAATACAAGCAACAATAGGTGTTGGAGAGGATGTGGGGAAAAAGGCACACTCATACATTGCTGGTGGGGTTACAAATTAGTGCAGCCACTCTGGAAAGCAGTGTGGAGATTCCTTAGAAAGCTTCGAATGGAACCACCATTTGACCCAGCTATCCCACTCCTTGGCCTATACCCAAAGGACTTAAAAGCAGAATACTACAAAGATGCAGCCACATCAATGTTTAAGGCTGCTCAATTCACAATAGCCAGATTGTGGAACCAACCTAGATGCCCTTCAATTGATGAATGGATAAAGAAACTGTGGTATATGTATACAATGGAATATTACTCAGTCTTAAAGAAGAATAAAATTATGACATTTGCAGGCAAATGGATGAAATTGGAGAATATCATGCTATGTGAGATAAGCCAATCTCAAAAAACCAAAGGAAGAATGATCTTGCTGATAAGTGGATGATGACACATAATGGAGGGGGCAAGAATGGAGGAAGGAGGGACTGTATAGAGGGAAAAGAGGGGTGGGAGGGGTGGGGGGAAGGGAAAAAATAACAGAATGAATCAAACAACATTACCCTATGGAAATGTATGATTACACAAATGGTATTTTACTCCTTGTACAAACAGAGAATCAACATGTGTCCCATTTGTGTATAATAAAAATAAATTAAAAAAAAAAACAAGTACTAAAAGATGATCTGACTTCCTTGTAAGGAGGTCAGGGTGATCTCTTCCCTCGCCCATCAGACGGGGTGCAGCCCACACTTCTATACCAAAAGCCTTGCTAACAAATGCGCACACATTTATTTCATCAAAGCTGTATGTGACTTGGGAGCCTTCAGATTGAAGGCCAATAGACTCAGTGTGAACAATCCGTTTTCCAGGATTCCATGAAGTGTGGGTAGCTATGTAGAAACACAACTGGACAAAAAGGGTGTGGTTTAATGCTGGTAAACCAGCTGGGACACCCAGCTAGGCCTGTCTGCTCAGATTCTTCCTGGCCTTTCTCTGCAGCCTGTCTTCCCCCCAGCTATAGGGCAGCACCCCTTCTGGAATGAGGTTCTCATGGCCTCCAACAAGGTAGACCAGAGAATTTCTTTATGGCCAGCTCTTACACAGAAAGGTGAGGGAAAGTTAAAGTAGTATTTTTAGGTTTTATGGCAACTTGTAGGGAAAAGGGATTCTGGTTTCTATGAGCTGCCTTGCCAAAGAGGAATTCTAATCTCTGTGACTTGCCTTGGGGGAGAATAAAAGGTGAAAGACAGTAGGCAGGAGAAATCAGAGAGAAACTTTGTTTCTGAGATCTTCACTTTGAGGTATTACTTTCCCAGCCCCAAACAACCTGATAAGGAATGCTTTAATTAAATGATTAAACAACTGTAAAACATATGTAAGTGTTATTAGTAGTATCTGGCACATACTTAGTGCTTTACAAAGATTTATAAATAAAATTTTTTAAAAAGCACTAACTCCAAGCTGTTTTGATTTTTTTATTTGTTTGGTTTTTGTATTTGTTTTGTTTTAAACATCAGGATTTTACTTTATTTTTTATTTTGTTACTGGTGGTTGAACCCAAGGGTGCTTTATCACTGAGCTACATCTCCAGCTCTTTATTTTTTATTTTTGAGGCAGGTCTCACCAAGTTGCTTAGGGCCTCACTAAGTGGCCGAGGCTGGCCTTGAACTTATGATTCTCCTGCCTCAGCCTCCTGAGTTGCAGGGATAACAGGAATGCACCACTGTGTCCAGATAAATGTTAGGACTTTCTGTTGTTGACAGTCTTCAAAGTTCTGAGCTTCCTTTTGCTCTTAGTGCCTCTGTTGTGAGAACTCTTCTGGCCCTGCCATCCAGCAAAGCCCTCCAGTGCATACACATTTATATCAAAGCACAATCATTTCCTAGGTTATCTTTTACGATCAATGACAATAGATATCTGATAACTTCTTTTTCTTCCTCTATGGTACTTTTTAATAACTTTATTTATTTTTTTTATGCTGTGCTGAGGATGGAACTCAGTGCTTCATGCGTGCTAGACAAGCACTCTACCACTGAGCTACAACCCCAGCCCCATCTCTGTGGTATTTTTAATCTGAGAATAAAATGGTATTTTCACATGCAGAGTCCCTGAACAACAGTTCAAGTGCATTTTCTGTGCCTAGAGTTTGGGTGAGAGAACTCCACTAAGGAAGGAGAAGAAGAGCAGGGTGCAATGATGTGCAACCGTAATCCCAGTGACTCTGGAGGCTGAGGCAGCAGGACTGCAAGTTCAGCAGGAGCCTGGGCAACTTAACAAGACCCTCTCTCGAAATGAAGAGAGCTTGGAAAATAACTTAGTGGTAGCAAGTGTGAGAACCTGGGTTCAGTCCAGCACCACAAAAATGAAAACAGAAAAAGTAGGAGGAATGTGACAAAGGTGTGGGTCATGGTCTTATTTATAGTCTAGGTGGACAGAGAAGATACACACTCAGGAAACAGATAGGGAAACTCTACCCCACACTGTGCCAGCAGAGGTTAGGACAGTACTGAGGCGCTGACGTATTCAAACTGAGGACTGACGACAAGGAGGAAGTGGGAACGGGGAGATCTCAGAGAACCAGCATAACTTCCCCTTTCTTTCATGTACTTGGAAGCCCTGGCTGAGAGTCCAAGCCGGCCAGGGGACAGAGCTAACACCATCATAGCATTTACGGAGCTTCCTCATGTTTTCTCTTTCAATCCTGTGAAGATGTTCCCCAGTAGCGAGAGCCCTGGAACTCGCAGCAGCCGGTCTGCCTGGAGGTGATAACACCTACCTTAAGGAAGGGCTTAAAGGAAGACTCCAGTAAAGCACATCAGATACAGGCCTACGGGAAGAACTGGCACTCAGTGACTTGTCCCTAGGGAGAGGCAGCATCATGAAGGAACTGCCAGAGTGACTTCTGAAACCAACAGAGCTGGGTTCAAACCCAGGCCTTACCTTGGCTGTACTCTGCATGGTCCCCACTGAGACTGGATTTCTTCATCTGAAAAGTGAGAAGAAAAACAGTGGCCAATTCACAGGGTTATTTTGAGGAATAATTGCTTAACGAATAACATATTTTCTGAACATGCTCAGCACGTGACAAGAGCTCAATAAATATCTATTATTATTCCCTTTAAAAAATTCCTAACTCAATGTTTCCTTTAAAAATAACAGATGTAATTTTCATTTTATTGAATATATTAAATTTGCAGATAATATAACCTTGCTGTGTGTATGTAATTCACCAAACATCAATATGATGCCCTTCCCAGAATATGTGGAAGAAACATAAAGGGAGATCATATATGATAAAATAATGAGTATTTCAATATTTAAATGAGTATGAGGGCCTAATGAGGTAATCATACTCAGGTGTTTATAACATTTTATAATGAATAATTTTATATATTTATATATTTATTTAATTTGGGGTACTGGGGATTTAACTGAAGGGTGCTCTTCTATTGAACTATACCCCCAGTCCTTTTATTTTTATTTTTATTTTGAGACAGGATCTTTCTAAGTTGCTGAGGCTATCCTTAAGTTCACCTACTGAATAGCTGGGAGAACAGGCGTGAATCACCATGACTGACTCCATAATGAATAATTTTAAATTAAGACAATGAAGACAACATTTTACTCAATATTTCCATACTTCACTTAAAAACTGGCTAAATAATATATCCCTACTCAACATACAGATGATCACTGTGAATGCTACAGTTACTGAATACAGAATGTAATGGTGCTGTACACACTAAATATCAAATGGTGAGTGAAATCACTTGATGAAAATTCAGGGTAAAGTTTGGAACAGAAAAAAGTACAATCTTTTCTCAATATACACAATAATTGCATTCCTGATAATTCAGTATTATATTAAAATTGTGCAAAATGACCACCTAAGACAGACATTTGGAATTTGGGATAATTGTTTATGAGGTACTGTTCCAATACCTAGCATCCCTAGTCCCTGACCACTAAAAGCCAGTAGCACTCCTCCCATCAACACCCCCAATAGGATAAACAGCAAATTCCACCCTAAACTTTCCAACAAACTCTGGAGGTAGCCCTTTCCCTATAAGCAATCCACAATCATTTCATGTCATTGTGGAAAGAAATCGGCAGGTGGCAGCATACACCAAGGTATTAAGCATTCAGGACCAGCAGGGAACCAAGGTTAAGACATAGGGACTTGGGAGGACAGGGTTGGAACTGGAGAACAAGAGACCTCAACTTTATTTGTAATACTTTCTTTCCATTTCTATGAAGAGGTGAGTCAAATATAACAAAAATATTTAAAATGAGTGTGAACAGGCCAGGCATGGTGGCCTGGGAGGCAGCAAGATCGCAAGTTCAAGGCCACTCTGGGCAACTTAGAGAAACCCTGTCTCAAAATAAAAAGGGTTGGGGATGTGGTTCAGTGGTTAAGCATACTCGGGTCCAATCTTTTATATCAAAATAAATAAATATAATAAAATGGGTGCGAATAATGAAGACAAGGAAATTTATTTTTTTACTACCTTTACATTTATTTTTAAAAGAAAATTCTTATTAAAGCATCTAGCAATGGAAATCTCTGGACAGGATATTGCTAGACCATCGGTTTGCTTCCATCCACAAGAAGAATAAAAATTGTGACAGCTAAAGAATTGAGAATTCCACTAATGATTAAGAATAATCTAAATCTGTAAGGAGATATAAAATCATAGAAAGGTGCAACACACTCCTTGGGAGAGTCCAGAAAGATCACATAGAGAGGGAGACATCTGAGTTAGTCTATAAGATCAGGCCAGAATAAAACAGATGTACATGAAGAGGCATCAGCAATACTAACCTATTATGAAACTTCATAGTTGACCCTATTCTTTAACATATTTTGTAAATTTAAGCCCATTCCCTCACACTGCCACTCGCCTTTAGGAAAAGTTTATTATACCAGTGTCACTCAAACCAGTCACCAGGTGGCCATTACTCATGATAAATAACAACCAGACATATCGACATTGACAAATCAATTAGAAGTGTGTAGAGCAAGCTGGGCGTGGTGGTACATGCCTATAATCCCAGCTACTTGGGAGGCTGAGGCAGGAGGATCACAAGTTTGAGATCAGCCTCAGCAACTTAGGGAAGCTCTAAGCAACTTAGCGAAACCCTGTTTCCAAATAAAAAATAAAAAGGGCTGGGGAATGTAGCTCAGAGGTAAAGCACCGTTGGGTTCAATCCCCAGTAAACCACCACCCCAAAAAGAAAAATGTGTAGAACAATTTGACAGAATATTTCCATCTGCTGAACCCCACAGAATTTGGGATTGTGTTTTATAGGTCTTTTTAAAATCTCATTTCATTGTATTTCATCAAAGTATCAGACTTTAATGGGTTGAAAACAAATACATCACACCCCCACACATAGGCACACACCACCACCATCACCACCACCGAAATTTTGAGAAACACTAGCCCACAAAGCACCAAAACATACAGAAAGCATGAAAGAGGAGACCTGAAAGCTCATATTTAATAACATCCACCTAGGACTGGAGATGTGGCTCAGTGACAGAGTACTTGGCTGGCACGCATGAGGCCCTGAGTTTCAACTCCAGCATGGAACGGGAGTATCCATCTATAATAAGAGCAGTTATTAAATTTCACTTACTCCTCCCAGTAATCCAGTGAGACTGGTGGTATAATCTTTACATAAGAGGACAAAAAATTCAGAGAAGATAATGAACTTGCCCAAATAGAGCCAGGAATCAAACCAAGGTCAGTCAGAATTCAGCTCTTCCAGAATCTTCATGCTAGATTAATTGTCACATTGGTGTCCTTCTTCCTTCTATCAGTATCCATAGGTCACAGCTGACTCTGGGACCAGTTGCTCCAGGGCTCATGGTCACAGGCACAGGCATTGGTGCCGACATGTCCTCAGGAGTCAGATCACCAAATTTTCCCTAAATTAGAAAAAAGAATTTTTCTCCTTAACCAGTGAGGCATGATGTGTCTCATGTATCAATGAAAGGTTAAAACAATAAAGCAGAGCAATTCTCATTTCCTGTGAACATCTACAACCACACACACACACACACACACACACACACACACACACAAACCACAATCTTGTCAAGCAAGAAAAATCAATCATCACATTCTCTCATGTTCATTTTCTTGACTTGAATTTTTTCCCTGTATGTTAAGGTACTTTTCTGCAGAAGCAACCTGGGGACTGAAACCAAGGCTTCACACATGCTAGGCAAGCACGGAGCTACATCCCCAGCCCTTTTAAATTTATTTTGAGAAAGGTCTCTAAGTTGCTGAGACTAGGCTTGAATTTGCAAACCTCCTGCCTTAGTCTCCTGAGTTGCTGGAATTACAGATGTGTGCCACTGTACTGGGCTTAAGATACTTTTTTTTTTTTTTAACTTAAAAAAATTGGTTACCCAAATGGATCTTTAAAACTTTAAATAATAGAAATTTTATAGAATGCTATTTCATTTAAGCCACACTATAGTTTAGATATGAGGTGTCCCCCATATTTCATGTGTGAGAAAATGCAAAAAAGTTTAAAGGTAAAATGATTGGATTATGAAAGCCTTCACCTAATCAGTGTGTTAATCCTTTGATAGGGATTAACTGATTGGTAATATAGGCAGGTAGGGTGTCATAGAGATGGGTCACCAGGGACTTGCCCTTGAGGTTTATGTTGTGTCAGTGGTGAGGGGCTGTCTCTCTCTGCTTCCTGGTGCCATGAGCTGCTTTCCTCCTCAACGCTCACCGCCATGATGTTCTGCCTCACTTGAGTCACAGAGCAATGGAGTAGGCCATCTATGAACTGAGATCTTTGAAACTGTCCCAAATAAACTTTTCTTCCTCTAAAATTGCTCTTGTTGTTGGGTCTTTTGATCATAGCAGTGAAAATAGTGACTAAAACACCTCAGAACAGCCCTATACGGTAGAAATCACTATTCCTATTTTATCAATAGGAAATTGAAGCCCCAAAATGTTAAGGGACTGAAAAAGATTGCAAAGTTATAAATGATAATCAGGATAGAAATTGCACATTTGAGTGAGAATCCCCAAAACTATTTGTTGTTGTTATTTCAGCACTGGGAATTGAACACAGGGTCTCATGAATGTTAGGCATGTACTGTGCCACTGAGCTACAAATTCAGGCCCCAAGCAAATTCTTGATATACTATGTAATAATTATAGGATTAAAGCATTATCTACTTCTGTTAAATGATTTTTATACTTTATGCAAAACGATGCTCTTAAAATCACACTAACCTGAAACTATGACTCCCTTAGTCTACACTTTCACCATGGTCTACTTAGAAAGTTAAGAAGCTTAGAGAATTTCTTTGAGCAAAGGCGTTGCCTAATATTTAGTGTTGGATATGAGAGAGAGTTATTCTGGAGTGTGGCTGACCATGGCCTTGGAGTCAGCAGAATTAGGATTCAAGGGCTGCCTAAGGTTCCAGGTGTAAAATTTAGATGAGCTTTGCCTGTCTGTGCTTAAGCATTTTTTTTTATTTTGGTGCTGGGGATCAAATCCAGGACCTCAAGCATGGTAGGCAAACCTCTACCACTGAGCCACATTCCCAGATCTGTGATTAGGCTTTGTTAGTTGTAAATTGAAATCAATATTTAACTCTCAAGATTTTTTGGAGAATAAATTAAACATCATAAACAAGGTGCTCCTGGTATATAAAGCACATGATGAATGCTCAATGAATTGTTGCAAGTTTCAGTTAATGTTAACACTGACATTGCCCTATGTTAGCAAAGGCTAACAAAAACATGCTGAGTGAGGGGGCCGATGCCTATATTCCCAACAGACTCCAGAGGCTGAGTTAGAGGCCAACCCCAGAAATTTAGCAAGAGACTCTTGGTAACTTAGTGAGACTCTGTCTCAAAAAATAAACAAGGCTGGTGGGTTAGCTCAGTGGTTATGCACCCCTCAGTGGTTAAGCACCCCTGGGTTCAATTCCCAGCACCAAAATCAAAAGAAGAAAACATGACCAAACAATAAAATACAATACACTTGTAGAAGAGTAAGTATAAATACTTTGGAATAGCAGAATTGGTAATACATATATATGTAAATATACATATACATATATATGTATGTATGTATATGTAGAAGTTGGTTTTCAACATTCCTCTCATTTTCTTTCTATAAACTTCTCCTCCCTGCTACTCCTTCTTCTTTTTGTTGATTGTACTGGAGACTGAACCCATGCTACCAGTGTGCTATCACTGAGTTAGTCTGTAAACTTCCACTACCTACCTGCAATTGAAAAATTATGTCTCTCAAGACAGTAGTGGAGTTGGATCCCAGTTCTGTTTAATTTCCAGGCCAGCGTTATTTATTGATTACACTGTTAAGTTATGTAAGTCGCCTTGGTGAGTGGTCAGGGCAGATGGAATGCTTAATTTTTCCATTCCCTGCAGTGACATGTATATCCTCGATTGGGCACTACTGGGTATATTGTTCTCTTTCGTTCTCTGCAATTTGGACATGGGAAGTATAAGAAAAAAAAAAAAAAAAAAACGCAGGCTTTCACAGCAAGAACTTTGTGGGTAAAGGAAGGAAAGTCCCGGGAATTCATCCACAACCAGCATACACAGCTTTGAACCGGAGCCCAGCTCAGATGTTGATATTTTCCTCCCTCGGCCCCGCCCCCAGCCACGAGGGCTCCAGCCACGCCCCCAAGCTGAAGTTCCTGGGGCCGGACTCGCCTAGCGCCTCTGCTAACTCACAGGGATTCCCTCCCTAGCCAATCGCATTAGAGCATTGGGAACTGCCCCGATCAAAGATGGCGGGAGAAGCCTCTGTGAGGGCAGACTGATCCCAACAGCAGGATCCGCGACTGATAGCCCAGGCAGTGGCAGCGGCGTGGCCGGGACCATGGAGGAGAGCGGCAGCGCTGGCGGCGGTGGCAGCGATAGCAGCACTAGCGGGAGTGGTGGGGCGCAGCAAAGGGAACTAGAGCGCATGGCTGAAGTCCTGGTCACCGGAGAGCAGTTACGGTAAGACCAGGGGCAGAGAGGGTGGGTGGGCTTGCTGTGGCACTGCCAAGCCGGTGCCAGCTGCAGTCTGCGCGCACGAGCGCCGTGTCTGGGGCTTGCGAGTCGCTTGCGGCGCTAGGACAGGTGCAGACGCGTGGATAGTCCACGCTGCGCCCCGCCTCGCTGCTGCAGCGGCTGGACTCTCGCTGCGCGAGGCTGTCGGGGCAGACGAGCGGGGGTGCGCGCTGCGCTCTAGCCTGGTTGCTGCAGCCCTGCGCCCGGGTGACTGGCCGCCACCCGCAACGCGCTCCCTGCTCCGAAGTATATGGGCGCTTCCAGCGCTCCCTGCTGACAGCCTGCACCTTGTCCCTAAGAAAGCCAGAGTGGTCGGTGTGGGGACCGAGCCAACCCCAGCCCGTGTACTCCTAGATAACAGAAGCCAGTCCAATGACCGCTTCTATTGTTTTCCTTTTTGTTGTTGTTGGCAAGTCATACTTCACTCCTCATCTGTAAAATGAGGTCCACGCCTCCTTTGTTGTTGTGGAAGTAAACAGAGAATCTTTCAGAAACCCTGAACCTATCTATCCCTTAATTGGCACATCATCAGTCATCATTTGAGTCCGCCAGGGGGCGTGGAGGTACCTTGTCCGGTGCCCTTTTGCTGTGCCAACTTTCCCAGAGCTCACGTTTTGGGCCATGGACTCCATTGATCGCCCCAGGGCTGCAGCAAGAATTAGAACTTGTTAGGTCTCACTACACCCAGAAACGAGCAGTGGTCCTCAGGGTCCCCCTGCTCTTTCCATCACTTCCTGTTCGTATATCTTGAAGATATGTTTGGGGATTGTAGTTATGGTCAGACTGGTTCTGCAGCTGCCCTTCGTGTGGTCATAAGTGAGTTTGCCAGGAAAAAATAATCTAGCTCTGCAGTGTTTCAGCCTCAGCTTGCGCGTGGGCCCTGGTTCCTTCTAGGTGTTGGTTTGAATTTCCCAGCTCACTTGGGCTTCTAGGCGACTGTTACAGGACTTGATGGAGAATCTTGCAAAGATTCCTGAAGGTTTGGTATACTCCCAACTTGCAGCACTTTGAGGAAGTAAATATTGGAAGTCAGAATTCGTGTTAGAAAAGGCAAAATGCACATTTCTATTCTTGTTGATTCTTTTGAATGTTAAAGTTCAAGGGACTAAAAACTTGTTTTCCTTCAAGAATATTTTCTAACCAAAATTTGAAGTAAAACTTTTGAATTAATCTGAAACACTTTTTGTTAATAGTTTAATTTCTCTGCTTTTCGTTACTCTTTTGTCTTTTTAAAGTTTCTCTCTTGGACAAGGTTATTTGCTTTTTATTTCTTTTACAAATACTAGGTTGTGTAGTAACGCTTCTTGTTCAGCAAGCATTTTGTCCTTCAGGGTACAGCTTAAATGCCCTTTCTTATGGGTCTCCAGAGCATTGTATTCCCTTCTTTCCTAGCAGCAGATTTGAGGGTCATCCATGGGCAAGTGGGTGAAAAGATAGAAGCCTGTCACTCAGGAGTTAGAACTGAGTTTGAGTTTCTGCTCCACTGGTCTATCCAAGGGTCTTCGTTAGGTTTGTTTTGAGGAGGTCTTTAAACAGGATTGAATCCTGGCCATGTTAACCACTCAGCTAGTGCAGGACCTTGGACAAGTTATTTGATTTGGAATGATGATAATAATGGAATTTACCTTGTAGTGATGTTATGAAGACTTTAGTGCTTTGACCAGAGTCTGATATGTAAGCACCATATCAGCATTAGCTATTTAGCTGTGACCTTGAACACATTCACTTCTCTGAGCCTCGGATTCCTCATCTGTAAAGCAGGAATGAAGATAAAAGTATTTCATGAGGTGCTCCTGAGAATTTTCCCAGTCTTCCTGTAATATTGGTCTCTCTGTATCACCATATGTAACTTCCAGTTACATAAAACCTGGCAGACAGGGTTGTTATGAGCATACAGTATAGACCCAGGCTGCCTGGGTTCTTATTCTGTCTCTACCATTTACTAGTTTTTGTGACTTTGGGACAATGTACCTAACCTCTCTTCTATAGAAAAGAGATTCTTTTTTTTTAAACCTTTAATATTTTAATTGATTTCACAAATTTTTTATTCTTTTAAATCTTTTTTTTTAAATGCATGTCAGTAGAATGTATTTTGACAAACATATATGGAGTACAACTTCCCATTCTTCTGGTTGTACATGATGTGGAATTACATTGGTCATGTATTCATATATGAACATATACAAAAGAAGTATATGACAGATAGGAAATAAATAAAAAGAAACATATGAAATATTCTTAATTTTAAATTTTCTTATTTTATTTGTACTGGCGATGGAACACAGTACCCAGTGCTAGGAAAACACTCTACCACTGAGCTCTCTCCCAACCTTTTTTATTTTATTTTGAGATAGGGTCTTGATAAGTTGCCCAGGCTGACCTTGAACTTGTAATTCTTCTGCCTCAGTCTCCCCAGTAGCTGGGATTACAGGTGTGTACCATCATATCCAAGTTAGAAAGGGAAGTCTTGTGGTAGTCCTCTCTTTGGAGTTCTGAGAGGATGAAGTGAGATGCTACATATTAAAGTTTTAGTAAATATTAGCCATTTAATTTTACTTTGGAAAAGTCTAACCATTGTATTTGTTGTTTCAGCCATTTTACTCTGTAACAAATGCATAGTAATTTCTTAATAAATGTTTGAATGAGTGTTGGATGTAATCCAATACACTTCTACTAGTACAGTGTAATATGATATTTAAAACTTAGGGATCGAAGTGGCTGTAAGCCTGGCTTCCTGATTACTGGAGGGGTGGAAGCGTGGTCATCCTTTCTGTTACTGTCACAGTGCGTTCTTCTGTCCCCAGCTGTCCTCTTAACTGTATAATTGTAGCCACTTTGTGATGATCAGGCCTCCAGCCTCTAACTGATTGACACACAGCCCTGGTTGACCTCTGCTTTCGCCTGCCTTTACACTGGTTCTGGTTGTCAGTGATGAGGTTGGGATGATGAGGAAAGAGGAAGCCAACGATTGAGATGTGAGATAGAAAGTTGTGCTTCCAGGCCCAGCTCTGCTCACTTCCTTCTCCTTTCTCTTTATTTTTGTAGCTCTGTTCCCCGGGGCAAGTCAGTGAATCTTTGCAGCCCTTACACCCTTGCAGAATGGGAATACTGTCCTCCCACATGAGATCTGTGGTGTTGGATCAGATGGGTATGACATGGGAAGGCTCCCTGTAAAATAAGTTCATATACCAAGAAGAGTGTTGTTGTGAATATCATCTGCTCCAGATGTGAAACTGGGGGCTGGCTGCACATTGCTCACACTTTTCTGCAGTTCATTGCATAAGAATAACACACCTAACATCTCCTGCCTCCTTTGCCATCTTGACTGCAGGACCCTTTTCCCAATTCTCTTAATAATTTTCCCTTGTCTTAAAAGACTTTACTTCTTTGTCTTTGTCCAATTATTTCCCTTGTTTTTGCATCTTAGGAATGCATTTGATGCCCCCTCCCCCTTACGTCATCATAAAAATGTCGAATAGTAACAAGTGTTGGTGAGAATGTGGAGAAATTTGAATTCTTATACATACTGTTGGTGGTGATGTAAAATGGAAAGACCACTTTGGAAAACAATGTGGTAGTTCCTCAAAGATGAAACATAAAGACCCAGAAAGTTTATTCCTTGGAATATACTCAAGAGAAATGCAAGTATTTGTCCACAGATATCCACAGCATTATTCATAAAAACAGAAACAGCTCAAATGTTTATCAGTTGATGAACGAATAACAAAATGTGGCCAATCCTTCAGTGGAATATTATTCACCAATAAAAAGGCAAAATAATGCTGGGCGTGGTGGCACACTCCTGTAATCCCAGCAGTTTGTGAGGCTGAGGCAGGAGAATCGAGAGTTCAAAGCCAACCTCAGCAACAGGAGGCACTAAGCAACTCAGTGAGACCCTGTCTCTAAATAAAATACAAAATAGTGCTGGGGATGTGGCTCTCATTGTTTGAGTGCGCCTGAGTTCAATCCCCAGTACCAAAAAAAAAAAAAAAAAAAAAAGGCAAAATACTGATTCATGCTATAACATGGATGAACTCTGGAAGATCATCCATAAAAGAAGCCAGACCTAAAAGGACAAATATTGTTTGATTCCACTTCTATGAAATGTCCAGAATGGGCAAATAAATAAAAAGACAAAAAGTAGGGTGATTGCCCCTTTTGGGGCTGATGAAATTATCTAACTTTGATTTGTATGATGGTTGCATGACTCTAGATATACTTAAAACCACTACATGGTATACATTAAATGGGTGAATTGGTTGGTATGTGAATTATATTTCAGTAAAGCTGTTACAAAATGCATTTGGATAAAAAATTGGAATGGTAGAAGACAAAATATTAAAACTTTTTAGTTGCTTTATTATCCAAAGAACACAATGATTTTTTTATCACTAATTAAATAACATAACATTATTACAATACCAGTGGGATATGTGTGTGTGTGTGTGTGTATGTGTACATTTTAGTGGTGCATTATAATTATACTTAATAGTGGAATTTGTTACTCTCTCATAGATGTTCACAATGTAACAATATAACTTGGTTGATTTAACTCCTCAGTATCTCCCCTTAGACTCCCCTCCTGGTGGGCCTGATATTTTATACATACATTATTCCAGTGTTTTGTTGATAATAGAACAGAAAAAAAGGTACTAGTCAAGAAAATATTCTCAGAATGTTCCTTTTTTTAACTTCCTTTTAAAAAATATTTTTAGTTGTAGATGGACACAATTCCTTTATTTATTTATTTTTATGTGGTGCTGAGGATCGAACCCAGCCCCTCACATGTGCTTGGCAAGCGCTCTATCACTGAACAACCCCAGTCCCAGAGTGTTCCTAATTTTAAGATAATCAACCATATATAAATAATTCATATTAAATGCTTTAGGCTATGATTTTTCAAATCATTCATTATTTTTATGGGTTTTAGATGTAAATCTAATATTTTGAAATTTAGTCATTCAGTCATAACGACAACACTAATTGGGACATCCAAATTCCAACTCATGTTTCTTCCCTGGACTAATTAATCCTGGGGGTACTTACAAAGAAAGATGTTTGTAATAGAGCATTTAAAAACAAAGAAGTCTAAAAATATCAGTTTGTTCTTTTTGTAATAATGGTGGGAATGATTATCAAAACAATTACACTAGCCAGGAAGGGTGGTACACAACTGTGATCTCAGGTACTGGGTAGGCTGAGTCAGGAAGATCCCAAGTAAAAGGCCAGTCTGGGCAATTTAGGCAGGCCCTGTCTCTAAATAAAATAGTTTAAAGAGGGATGGGGATGTAGCTCAGTGGTAAAGCATCCTTGGATTCCATCTCCAGTATCACCAAGAGAAAAACAATAACACTCGTGTCACTTATTACCTGCCTAGGTCTCTTCTAAGTGCTTTATAAATGTTAATGCCTTGACTCTTCATAGCAACTCTCTGTAGTGAATATTCCCATTATCCTCATTTTACAGATGAAAAAATGGAAGCATAGAGCATTTAAACTGGCTACAGGTCATTTAGCCAGAAAGTGGTAAGAGTTGAGAGTCCCTGCTCTTAAGGAGAATGCCAAACTGAGACTTAACAGTGTCTCCCACTAGTGACTTAGAGGGTTAAAGAAAATAGAACAATAAAATTTAAAGCAGAATCATGTGTATGAGACTGTCACATTATAGTGTGACAACTTTTGCAAACAAAAAAGTCGACAAATGGTTTTTCCATTCTGTTGGGGAAAATCTAATTTATTCCTAGAAGTGTTTATGTTTTGACAAGACAGGATTCTCATTTTCTTTACTAAATATTAAACAGTGTCTTTCTTGCCATGTGGTTTTGAAATTTTAATTTGGACTTCATTTATTCTGAATTTGTCACCATTTTAATGGGAAGATAAACTGCAGTTAGTTCCCTGTTTTGCCATGGGTGAGCATGGAAGGGGGTGGAGAAGGGAATTAAGAGTGTAAGAGGAATGCTTAAGTAACAGGGAAAACATTTCTAGCATTTCACTTATTCTCTTCTATCTAGAGTAACTATTCTAATTACAACAATCTTATCCAGTCACGAAAGCCAGTTCCCTTAAAGCAATTTACTAGGCAATGAGTTTTAGCAACATTGTAGGAAATTGCAGTTTTTTCAGAATTTTTGCCCTAACAGACTGCTTTCCAAACTCTCCTTGCTATTGCCTTTTTCATAAAAAAATATGTTCACTAATTATTGAATTGCTCTCCTGAATTTGCTTTGCAAATGTCAAGGCACTGTGCAGATAAAAGATAAAAAAACAAACAACAACCAAAAAGACAGCTGAGTCAATGACTAACGTGCAATAAGTCAAATATAAGATAAGGAAATCAGAAAACACAGAACAGGAAAAGGAGAAATAATTTTTTAAAAAACATTTAACCTAATAAACTTTTCATGTTCTTTAGAATCCTAAGAATGTCTTAGTGTGTTGGTAGCCCTTATTGATGACCATCATTCTGGAAGCTTAGCTCCGCTGGACACTGTAACAGAAGGGAGTACAGGCAAGCTACCTCCCCAGCAGCTGCTACTAAAACCTAGGTACCCAGACATGGAGGTGATGTAGTTTTATTCTTTATACAACAGAGAAGTCAGGAAATTACTGCCTGTACAGATTTAAAAGTTGGCGGGGCAGGGAAAGGAAGCTAAGTGTAAAGAATGAAATTGCCTTTGGATCAGAGGTTTTTCCGGCATACAGACCCTTTTCCTGTGAATGTCTTTTCTGCTTCAGAAATTGGATCTGAGAGCAGGGAGCACAGTTCTGGCAAATAGGAGGCCCTCAGTAAAGACTCCTTTCTTACGTGGAGGGACAGCATGTAAAAGTACTTTGTAACTTGCAAAAACATGTAAATAAAAGACACCTAGTAAATGCTCAATAAATGTGGAGTTACACCCCTCAGCAGTTATTTTTATGTATAACTTTTTAAAAATAACTTGCATGTTACTTGTTTATGAATGATATATGTGTGGTTGCTTTTTAAAAGGCCATTGCTGATGTTTAAATTATGGCTTCTGTCAGTTTTGGAATCATGAAAATAAGTTAAATCCTGAAAATAAATTAAATAAGAGGATGCCAGGTAAAGGAAGACCATTCTTCTCGCCTGTTATTTTTAGTACTTATTTGGATCTGAAGCTTATTTCCCTTTATTAGGCTGTGGCTCTTAAATGGTGAGTGCCCATGAGTTCAGAGAAAGGAATCTAGTCCCTATTTGTATGGAATGATCTTTTCTTTCTTTTTCTTCCTTCCTTCCTTCCTTCCTTCCTTCCTTCCTTCCTTCCTTCCTTCCTTCCTTTCCTTCCTTCCTTTTTTTTTTTTTTTCCAGTGTTGGTGACTGAACCCAGGGGTTCTCTTCCACTGAGCCACATCCTGAGCCCTTCTTCTTCCTCTTCTTATTTTTTATTTTGAGACAGGGTCTCACTAAGTTGCCCAGTCTGGCTGGCTTCAAACTTGCAATTCTCCTGCCTCAACCTCCTCAGTTGAGTCTCTAGGATTGTAGGTGTGGCTTACCATAACTGTCAAGATCATACCTTTCTAGCAAAGAGAGGTAGCCACCAGATCTGAGATCCTTAACTAAACTTGGAAGGTTATGTCAGGGACTATTTTTGTGGTTTAGTAGATACTTGGGGGCCACAGTGGAGATGAAGTGGGGGGAGTTGGCTTAGTGGATCAGGCAGCATGCTTGCCAGCAGCTGTTCCCATGGCAATGCCAGCAGGAGCAACTTGAACTACTGTCAGAGGCGCTGGCTGGAGTGGTTTCATCCTTTGAAGTGTTCACAGCACTTAGTTAGGTCTGCACACAGAGTCACTTTTCTATATCTTTTATGCTTTGCTTTGTTTTGTTTTTGTTGTATTGGAAATTGAACCTAGGAGTGCTTTACATACATTTCCAACCTTTTTTTCCCTTTATTTTTCATTTTGAGGCAGAGTCTCACCAAGTTGCCCAGGCTGGCCTCAAACTTGTCCTCAAACTCCTGCCTCAGCCTCCCTAATAGCTGGGATTGCAGATGTGCGCCACTGCTCCTGGCTGGCACTTTGCTTTATCTCTTAAAACATTTTAAAGATTTAATAGGAAAAGCAAGATGGAGCCGTGAGACACACCAGGGAGTGTGGAATAAGATACCCTTTTATATCCCTAGTTTTGAGATGCCAGCTGTTGCTGTGGTGCAGCAAAAGGGGACAAATGCCAGAGCCTCCATATTGGAGAAGCCCAAGGCAACTGCAGAGGTAGATAGCTCGAGCCGAGGAAGGCTCGGGTCTGTCCACCCATAGCACCCAGGCTGCTTGCTGATGGTTCGGTAGTTCGATTTGATTCTGTCTCCACACAGTCCTTGAACTGCAGATTTCAGATTCTGCTATTTCCCTAGACACTCTCTTTATTGAGCAAACTTAAATTCATGAAGGGGTGTGTACCACAGAGGAGTGGGAGTTTTAAGAGACAAAAGCCACATATTACACGAATCTCAGGTCTCATGCCCCAAATAACAAATTTAATATCTGGATATGCAATGAATATTGAGTTCATAGAGTAATTATTCAATGCAATGCAATAAATAGAAAAACTGAGAAACATTGAAATGAGATCATTCCAAAAATCTAAGCATGGAGGAGTTGGAGATGCTCTTGGGCATTTGTGTCAAAGAAGGACATTGAGAAGAGAACCGTGCCTCTAGCACAGGGAAGATAACTGCCATTGAAACTCTTGCAGGGCCAGGGGCTTAAGAGAAAAGAAACACACAGTCCTTAAATGTAGGATGTGGGATGAACAAACAGCCTGCATTGTAGGAAACTAGACCAGAGGTGGGCTACCAGGTTCTGGACTGCCCTGACTCTGAAGCATTACTCTGACCTAACAAGCCTGTGGCAATGGCTTGTTAAAGCACTTGATCTGGAAATTTGGGACAAAATCTTAAAGGTGATGATAATCATCATAGAGAAGGGGCCTATGGATGATAAGGAAGTGTCAGGTCCTGGTCTGTGCAATTATGTTTGCACTGTATCCTTGAATCCTTACAATAATTCCTTTACTGCCTTTTTAAAATGGAAAGGATCATCACATGAACAATTTGCCCAAGGTCACATAGGTGGTAAGTATAGAACCTTGTTTGGGTTCCTTGGTGTTTAATCCCGACTTCTCAGAGTCCTTACGAGGTGCAAGCAACTGTGGAAGTAACCCCCCAAAATATTAAGAAGTAAAGTCCTTGCTCCTGCCTTCAAGTCACAGCCTGAGATGGGCAGGCAGAGGGAAAAAGCATCATGAGAATTTAAGAAATAATTTGAAAGTACAATATATAGAGTGGTTTAAACAATGAAGGGCATTTTTTAGTTATGTAACATTAATTTCAGGTGAGGCTGGGTCAGAATTCCAGGTGTCAGCTGGGCATGGTGGTGCACACCTGTAATTCCAGCTGCTCTGGAGGCTGAGACAGGAGGATTACAAGTTCAAAGCCAGCCTCAGCAACTCAGTAGACCCTGTCTCTAAATAAAATATAAAAAAAAGGGCTGGGGATGTGGCTCAGTGGTTAAGTGCCTCTGGGTTCAATCCCCTGTACCAAAAAAAAAAAAAAAAAAAAAAAAAAAAAAAAAAAGAAAGAAAGAGAATTCCAGATCTCTTTCTCTTCAATTCTTCATTCTCCTCTGTGCATTAGCTTTGTCTTGATGGAGACCTCTTTTATAATCAGGTGATGACCACTCAATCAAAGCTGAAAAAAGGACTGGTTGCCATCAACCACAGCAAAAGTCTTCAGCTTTGATCTTTTTAGACCATCTTAAATCAGACTTGCCGGATCTTAAGGCAGAACAGTGTCCAGCATTGGTTGTCTCATGCCTCACCATCTGTAGTTTTGTGGCAGAGAGGATGGTATTTCCTTAGAACAATCAGGATCCCCCTTGGGGACAGAGATGGACTCATTCCCACTTGGTAGCTGTTGTACTTTGGAGAGGGAGTCAGTGAGTGTTGGGGCGATAGACAACTAAGACAGCTTCCTATGCAAAAGGTCATTTGGGCTCAATGATGAGGCACCAGAAGAGGGTATGACATTATTAAGGCAAAATTTAAAGAGAAATTCAAAATTGGGAGGGAAGGAAGTTTATGCAGAGAAAAAGTACTCATAGAAAAGCTTCAGGAAAGGTTCAGGTGGGAAAGGTTGGGAGCTCTTGGCATGCATCTTGAACCTGACTGCTTTCAATATAGTTCCCTACAAAAGTCCTCCAAGAATGGTGGCCTGTTCATCATCCCCATGTTTGCCCCCACCAATCCCTTATTTGGAAGATATGACCCTGTTATTCAAAGTTTGCTCAGCAATAGATGTAAAATTAAAACTTTAACACATGACTACAGTTGCAAATGGCTCAAGTTCAAGTTGGAAGGAATGATTTTTGTACTACTTGAATTTTGATGTCTTTCCAAGAAACACCTCCACCCAGAGGGAATCCCAGCCAAAGCTGTCTATAAGTTATTTCTTTGTATAAGCAAAGCTGCTTGAAGAATAATTAAGATGAAGACTTTCTGGGAAAGTTGCAAAATGGTCTTTACTTATATAACTCAGCAGAGGAAAGGTCTTTCAGATCACACATGTCAATATATATTTTTTCCTTACCTCCCTATAAATTAGAAATTGCAGGTACCTTTGATTACCATGGGGGCATTTTTTTTTCTATTTTCAATAACATATAAGCTTATAAATTATCTACCATTGCATACATCATTACAATGGCATTGCATTTGTAACTCTGGCCTTGACTTTGTACTTTATCTTACTGTAAACATAACTAAATATAAATAAAACTGGTTTTATTCTCAGTTAAAAATGTATGAGTTCATCTTTTATTTTTTAAAATGGGTAGCATGTGCACAAACCTTGTATATTGAAGTACTGACAAGGAATCATGGCATAAAAAGCATGATTTTTCTTTGCTTGTGTCAACTGCAAAAGAGGGAAGCTCCAGTTAAGCCCACTGAGAAGCATCTGTGAGGTCTGAAGCAGGGCTTGGAGCTGGCACATTTGGTTCACCATTGGCTGATTTCACACTGGCCAGGGCTTTAAGCCTAGAGGAGCAGAGTCTGATTAGCGAGGACTTTATTGTAATTCACGCTTGTGTCTTTCAAATGAAGGTGCAACAGCTAGGGCCAGAAATTTCTTAGAAACCATTCTTCTTGTGCACCAGGACTTATTGATCCTTGTATTACACGGAACAAACAATCTGATTATTGACATGCTTAATTAACCAGAGGGGGTCACTTCAGTGATCTCCCTGTTAGTTCCATTTTAGGTGGTTATTTTGCTGCTAGATCATTTCTTTTCCTAAAGGGGTACACAAAGAAGGAGAGGAAGTTGGTTTGGCTATTTGTCAGCAGTTCTGAAAGGATGTTTATTTAGGAAGGCTTTTGAAATCTGTGAGGATTAGGGGATTATCTGGACATTTTCAGTTATTCCATCTCATCCCTGTCCCATCCAACTCATCCCTATCCCATCTGTATTCTCAGATTTCCTGGTTGGAGCCAGATCTCCTGGGAGTGCTGGGGGCAGGGGATCAGAAAGATCTCTTCTCCCTGAGTTCTTGAGATTCAGAACATCTCCCTGCCACCTGTAACTTGTAACATTGATCCTCCATGGATCCTTCAGCCTCTGCCAGAGAAAACACTTAGTGGTCAGGACTCAATCTCTTCCTAATGAGCTTCTAAATTCATGGACTGAGGGGGAGGCCCCATCACCATATCAGTCATAGGTATGGACTCGTTATATATGTTGGGAAATCATTGCAATCTTTATTGGTGGCTTATGTGAAAGGAAATTTTACTACCACATTTATCTTAACTGTTCTTAAAAGATCATATAATAAAATAGGACAATTTGTTTTACTTACTAATTGAAAATGCTGTTATTAACAGAACAGCAAAAATTAGTTAATGAAGATGTCGGAGCATCCTGGGAATTGAGCCTTCATGGAGATTACAATGAGGTGTGTAAAACACTTATTTAAAACTACACTTGGATCTGTTCAGAGTCTTGTTCAGAGGTTAAATCTGAGAAATACAATTAATCACTTAAAACTGCACACATCAGAATGCAGACCTTTATATGGTATTAGATTGCACGGCTTTGAGACTCATGTCTGTCTTATCTGCTTGACCTGAAATGCCTTCCATAGTAGAAGGTTGTCCTAGTGAGAGTATGTGTTTTTCATAGGGCAGATTTTTTCTTCTGCAAGAGTCCTTATGTCCCATTTGATAAGTCTCCTGGATGAAGATCAAGGTGTTTGGGGGCCTGTTTTCATTTTCTGTAGAGACTTCAGGAATGGGAGGTAAAAGCAAACAGAAATTTTCTAAATCAGAAGGCCAAGTCTCATTGGCAAATTTTTTATTTTAGTGACTTATAAGAATGGGTGCTCTATCTGCTGTGAGCCTCCTGGTACCTCATACAGGCTTTCACAAAGGGGCCTTCAACATTTTTACCCCCTTGTGTGGAGAGGTGGGTGCAGGTAAATATATAATATTTTATGGTACAGATTAAGAAATGATATTTTAGTCAACTTTTCATAAACAAAAGACCTGACAAGAACAACGCAGAGGAGGAAAGTTTGTTTTGGGTCATACTTTCAGGGGTTTAGTCAGTGGTTGTCCAACTCCATTGCTCTGGGCCTCAGGTGGGGCAGGACATCATGGTAGAATGGTTGGCAGAGGAAAGAAGCTCAGGACATGGCAAACAGGAAGAAGAGGAAGAGAGTTAGCGAGAGAGAGAGATTCTCTCACCAGAAACAAAATACAAACCCCAAAGGCATGCCTCCAGTGACAAGTTTCCTCCAGCCACAACCTACCTGCCTATAGTTATCACCCAGTTAATCCATATCAGTGAGTTAATCCACAGATTAGGTTACAACTCTCATAATCTAATCATATCACCACTGCACATTCTTGTTTTGTCTCAAACTTTTGAGGGACAACTCATATCCAAATCATAACAAATGGCTTTACTAGTAATCCACAAATACAGATGCTGGTCAAGAAGGGACACCAGGTCCTCTACCCTCTTGATATTCAATAAAGAGCTAGGTACGAACTGAAAGCTGCCTGGCACACAGTGTGTTTCTGTTCCACAGGAGGACCTCTGTCTCTCTGGTACTCTGTCTTCCTGCAGTGCAAGAATGAGAACAACTGAATGACCTTATCTCTGGTGGACACATATTGTGAACTCAGGCACTGAAAGGCCTGAACTGGGAAATGCTGGTGTATAGCACTTAGACATCTTGGGGGCTTGGTTGAAGTCACAGTCTTTTCTCCTGGGGAAAGGCCCTACTCCCCGTCCAGCAGCTCACTGCCTGACAAATCAAGCTGAGCTTCTGTCCCTCCAGACTGGCAGGTTTATGTACTATCCAAGGTGAGGTATGGCACCTCAGAATTCATTCTTATGTCCAACACTTCCTTGCTTAAAATCCAGGAAGAGGCATATCATTATTTTGATTTTTTGATTTAGGCTTGCATTTTTTACTTACTCTGATATTTTGATACAAGGAATTTTGCAAATGAGAGTGTTAGGCCAAAGGTTAAATTAGGTTATGTCTTTTAACCTCTGACTGTTTTTAATTGCTTAACACTGAACTTTCATCTGTTTTCCTTCGGCCAAGATAAAAGGATAAATTATTCATTGGGTGGATTTGAAATTTTATTACTAGGCTATCAATTGCAATATTTGTTGGTTTGGTGTTTTTCTGATCTTTTTAGATTTTTCAATAAATAATAATAGTCATCGTATAATGATAGCTAGTATTTATCAAGCCATACTATGTGCCAAGTAGTACCATAAGCATTTCATGTGAATTATATCATTTGATCTTAGAGTAGGTAGCAGATCGGTTCCATATGAGAGTTGGGGATAAAGAAGCTTAGAGGTTATCCTAGGTCACCAGGTGAGCCATTGAGAGCTGGAATTGTAATCCACAGTCTTTCTTCAAAAGTTATGCTCTTTGAGGGTTTGGAACACAACTGGGCTCAGCCTTAAGGCATGTTGGTCAGAGGTGGAGCATGTGACCATTGTGGACATGGAGCCTGAACCTTTGAAATTTGACTAATCTCTGAATATTTGTCTGTACTGGGCAAAAATTAAACTTACATATATGATAATTATGCCAGCTACATATATGAAAATAATCCCATTTGTTCATTAAGAATTAAAAAATATTTAAAAGCTCTAAAAGCTTAGGTTAGTTGTATGAATAATTATTTTTCTCTACACTACTATGTATGCCTGGTTACCAGCTAACTTACCATTGAGTATGTATATTCACTTCTGTATGTTTTACTTGGAGTTACCATTATGCATTGTTGATTAAAAATATTAGTAGAATGTTTTCACTGATAAGTGGAGAATGATATATAATGGGGGTTTAGGGGGTGGGGGGTGAAAGAAGAATGGGGGAGCTTTAGATTATGTAGAAGGAAATGAGAGGGAGGGGGGTATAAAAAATGGTGGAATGAGACAGACATCTTTACCCTATGAACACGTATGATTACACGAATGGTGTGAATCTACATCGTGTACAACCATAGAAACGAAATGATGTACCCCATTTGTGTACAGTGATTCAAAATGCAGTCTGTAAAAAATTAAAAGCTAAATAAAAAAAGTTAGTAGTTGTGAATATGGATCTATTAGTCATTTTTTAGGCTCTGGAAGAAAACTTATCTCTGTTCTTTTGTGTGACATTTAACCCTAGGAAAATGCATATCCTCAGATGGAATATGTTATACATATAAGGAATAAATTATCTAGCAGGATTTCATACAAGAAACATTTTTATGTATTTTAAAATTATTTAGTACTATGTAGATCAAGAACATTTTAAGATATTGCTCAACTTCTCAATTAACTGTAAGATCATTACTATAGATGCCATCACATAAAGGCTTTGATTCATTATCCTCAAAAAGTGCAAGATTAAAATAGCAAAATAAGCACAGGACATTTAGTTTAACACCCTTGCCCTTGCTTTGTAGGAATGGACAAGGCCATAATTTTATGATCATAGTTTTTCACACCAGATCTTGAGATTTGGTGGAAAATAGAACCTGTAGTTTAGGGGCTTATTTTAGGGTTAGAAGAATACAAAATTCTAAGGATCATAGACTCCTGGAATCAAGATAGAAAAAAATATAAAGATCTTCCAAGCTCTAAGGGGATGTTTGGGCATAATGCTATAATTTTCAGTGTCCTGAGAGAAGATTCATTTGGGGAGAAAAGAGGATAAAGAGTATTTTAAAGGGGAATATGTAATCTTGCATGATTTTTGGATAAATGGGATCTCTAAGCAGAGCCAGGGACTGGCTCTAATGAATTCTATTGACTAAAAAAATTAAAGTTTGCAGTTTCCTTTTCTGTAAAATGGAAAGAGTAAGTAGTGTGTTTGAGGTTATATGCCTATAAAGTTTTTCGGAAAGACCTAGCATGTAAAAATACTCATTGTTAGTTGTTACTGTATTAATAATAATAAACAGGCCAACATGACTCAGAGTTAATATTCAGAAAGCACCTCTTCTTTAATTAGGAACTGAGGGTGCAAAATTGAACACAGAACTTAAAAACTGTATATGAAAATCAATCATGATATGTCAGGGATAGGCACAAACTATGGCTAGTGGGCCATATGTGGCCCACTGCCTACTTTATAAAGTTTTATTAGAACACAGCCATTCATTTTATATTATCTACAACTACTTTTTTGCTACAGCAGTGGTTAAATACCTGCAACAAAAACAGTATCACCTCTCCAAAGTCAAAAATATTTACTGTATGTCCCATGATAGAAAAAAATTTGCCAACCCTTGTATATCTAAAAGAGAAAAAAAATTGTATGCGTATGTGTGTGGTTTGTGTATAGATACACAAAGAAAACTTGCCAGAAGTTGCTGACATTCTTCATGTGAGACATAAATCCTTGGCAGAGTTATAAATTGATGTTTATGTGATTACTTCCATTTTAAAAGCTTTATATTTTGCAGTAGGAAATCAAGCATAGAAACATTCTGATTATTTTAGATCAAAGGTAAATAAGGTCTTAACTCAAATAATAAGTCATATAGAATTCTAAACCTTGTTTTTCTAATTATTTCCCCCTTGTCATGGATGCCTAATACCTGTTACATTGATAGAAAAGATAACATTAAAGTATTTGCAGTTACGGACTGATGGATGCTTTCTATGCAGTCTTGGCAAAAAGCCCATATTGCTTTTGATAACATTCACGTCAGACCACATGGAGGGTGGGGTAGTTCAATGATAGAACACTTGCCTAGCGTGCACAAGGTTCAGTCTCTAGCCCTGAGGGGGGGAAGAAAGAAAAGAAATGGAAAGACAACACCCGTGTTGCTGTTTGAACCAAATGTGAAACTTGATTTTCTGCCATCATTTATGTCCTACTGTCTATCAGCCCCTGTAGATCTCAAAGTATTGTTGTAGTATAAGCCACATTTTCCTTTAAGTTCTCCTTATCTAATGATATAATGCTTTCTTCATTTTGTATTCTTTGAGCAGTCGCTTGTGTTGATTTTATCGACTTCCTCACATCATTAGACAAGAAATTAGAAACCTGTCATTAGGTCGCTGGATTGCACTTCACTACATGGGAGTCTCTACTTCTCTTAATTCTTGTTCTTGGTCACAGATCCCACCTAGGAAATGTTGCCTGAAAAAGGAATTACCTGCTCTTTTCATTCTTTCCTTTACTTTCTTCAACTGGAAAAAAAAAAAAAAAACACCTATCAGCTGGACTCGGAGGCTCGCCTGCATTCATTCAGACCCAACATACTCTTGGAGAGGCTAATGCTTTCAATCTGTGTGACAATCTGCAGATATTTAAATTGTTAGCCAAGAATCTTGGTTAAATAAGATATCTGTTTTCAGAAATGTGTATTCTGGCATTGGCAATTGGAATGACTTTTAGTTTGTAAAACCTATTTGATTTATTATTTTTTTTTCATGACAAATCTGTTATGGAAAAAACCATAATTTTTGCTCAGAGAAACTTGCCAGTGTATTTCAAGATCTTACAACCTTCATCATTTAGAAGTTCCTAAATGTCACTTACCTATGTAATTTCGAAAACTTCCAGCAGTTCCCATGCTTCCCTGATGTGACTTGGAGCATATTTGCAGAGTTGTACAGTTCCTAGGATTTCAGAGCCGGGTTCTCAGCCTTCCCTTGAACTTGTAAGAGCCTCTTTATCCTTCCCGTTAAATCCCTCTTTGCTCAAATTAGCTAGAATTAGTATCTATTTCTTTCTTTTTCTTTTTTTAGTACTGGGGATTGAACCCCCGGGGTGCTTTATGACTGAGCCACATCGCCAGTTCTTTTTATTTTTACTTTGAGACAGGACCTCACTAAGTTGCTGAGGTTGACCTGGAACTTGTGATCCTCCTGCCTCATCCTCCCTAGTTGCTGGGATTGCAAGTGTGCACCACTGCACCTCATTCTAGTTTCTGTTTCTTATTTATTATCAAATACCACAGTTGACATAAAAATTAGTGCCAGGAATCACATAAATAAATACTGCATCAAAAATTATAGATGTCTTTTACATTCATTTTTCTCTTTAGCTTTTGCTAGCAGCACAGAATCAGAGATATTTATTTAAAAACTATTTCCTGTTAAGAAAGTGTAGATGAAAGCTAATTCTGCTTGGATAGAATAATCTTTCACATTTATATGTGCTTTAATAGATGAAAATGTTTGACTTCTGACAACATTTGTTATGTAGATGGTCATGTTATTCTATTTTTGTAATAGTTCATAACATTTCCACTGTTCTAGGAATACAGTGAAATATAAATAAATGCTTATCAACTGATCTCTAGCAAAAAGTGAAATTGCTTTTATTTTTCAAGCAGTGATTTTTTTCTCTCCCCTTTCCTCCTTTGAAAATAGAGGGATTCTGAGATTTGAAGAATTGAACTCTGTGCTTTGGAATTCATCTTGAATAAGAACTGTGTTTTTCTTTAATTGATTTCATTTGATTGTTTGCAGCTTATTTATTTATTGCAAAACTAGGGATTAAATCTAGGGGTGCTCTACCAGTGAGCTATATCCCCAGCCACTACCCCTCCCTTTTTAAAAACTTTAGAGACAGGGTCTCCCTAATTTGTCAAGGCTGGCCTCAAACTTGGGATCCTCCTGCCTTAGCCTGCCAAGTCACAGGATTGTAGGTGCCTGACTTCTTTGCAGGTTGTTTTGTTTTGTTTTTTTGTACTAGGGATTGAACTAGGGTTGTTTAACCACTGAACCACATCCCCAGCCCTTTTTAATATTTTATTTAGAAACGGCATCTTACTGAGTTCCTTAGGGCCTTGCTAAGTTGCTGAGGTTGGCTTTGAACTCATGGTCCTCTTGCCTCAACCTCCCAAGCCACTGGGATTATAGGTTACACGTGTGTGCCACCATGCCTGACTTCTTTGCAGCTTTATATGTATGCGTGGACAAAGACATGATTCTATTATGAACCCGTTACCAGTTTCTGGTCTTTTTATATTTCAGTATGTCACTTCAGTGTGCTGTTGAAGTCGCTAAAGATTTAGGTGCCAACACAAACTCACAGTTTAGAGTCAGCTGATTATGTGATCATGGTAAGAAGATACACAAACATACTAATATTTTAAGCTTTCACAAATGTTAGAAATATATAAGAATTTCAGCTTCACAGGTTCACAGCAACTATTATAGTTGATGGCATAAATACTCTCTGAAGAAATGGAAGTAGGCATGCTTAGTTTGTGGTCTAGAGAACCACATAGAACATTTGCTGGGTGAGGTGGAATTGTGAGGAAATGCCATTGTCTCTATAACAATCTTCCTTTCCTAGATCTTAGTTTTGTTGTATTTGTGATACAAATTATGAGCATTAGCTAACATTTAAATAGCATGTTAGTTGGGCATGGTAGTACACACTTGAAATCCCAGAGACTCTGGAGGCTTAGGCAGGAGGATCACAAGTTTGAGGCCAGTCTGTGATTTAGTGATGGAGGCAGAGCTCATGTTTAGAATTTTTCTATTCCAAGCCCCATATGCAAATAACCTTACAACCTTGATGTTCCCAGGAGGACAACTGAAATCAGTTTTACTGATGGCAAGAACTTTGATAAAAAAGAAATACATTTAAAATTGTCAAAATTTAGATCTCTTAAATTGGATAAAGAATTATTTTACACCTAAAATTAATTTCTAGAAGTACTGATATGTTCAAGTGGAATTATTTATTTATTTATTTTAACATCTGCAGTTGGAGAAGAAATCATGAGGTTTTACCATTCTGAAGTTCACGCTGAGTCATTAAGTTGCTTTTTTTTTTTTTTTTACATAAAAGAACCTTTACGTTTGGAGACAAGGAAGACGGAGTTTACTAAGTTGTATGGTCCCTGAGGACCTGTGTTGTATCTTGTTAGTCATTGTATCCTCAGTACCTGGCACAGAGCCAGTATGTAGCATCGTGGGTGTTAATATTTGCTGACAGAGTGAGATCCAAAAAACTGAAATAGTTGCCATTGTGCCACCTAAAGATTGGTCATGCCACAGCCGAATCCATGCCCTTTTCATGTCATCAACATAGTGAAGTTGTTGAAGTCGAGGGAATTCAGCAACCATCTCTTTCAACCCCTTTACGTGGCTCTTGCCTGGCCATCTGATTTGGTGTCTGAGCAGGGGTTAGAACGGAAGGACTTGGTTGGGCCACCTTCAGGTCAACTCTGAAAATATTTATAAGGAATCCAGACTAACTCGTTCTCTCAGGTGGCCCCTGAGCTGGCCGATGTGGAGCTGAGATGGGACACGAGACTTGCAGCTCAGTCCTGGGCCCTTTCCTCTCAGTCCACAGACTTGTCCAGAGGACAGTCCCACCCAAGCAGCGTCTCTCTGCATTTCTGATTTGTGCCTTCCAGCTTAGCACAGCGTAGTCTCCATCTTTAATTCAGGATGGAAACTGGGGTGTTCTCACTGGTAAGTTAGAAATGTGTAGCGTCCTCACTTCCCAGCCTGACCTTTTCTATTTAACTGGGGGTCAGGAGCTGTAGTCTAACATCCTGAGCACGCTGGGGGTTGAGGGGTTGGCAGGAAAAAGGGAAGTACGGTACCTTCCATTTGATTGGCTGTGTGAAACTTCAGTTCTCTCCAAGTCCCTTGCAGCTAGAAAGAAAAATTGTGAATACATCTCTGGCATGATTTATAAGAGTGACTTAGGAGCCGGGCACTGTTCTAGCCCTTGAGAACAATGTATAAACTGTGAGAACTCTTTCCTCTAGGAACTCACAGCCCGACTCCAGCCATCTAGGGGCTGAGGTGGAGAGGTGGCTGATGTCACAACCCAGCGTGATAATTTCTGCAATAGAAGGAAGTCCCAGCATGATGGGAGCTCTGGTGGAGGGGACAGACTCCACTTGGGGGAGAGGGATGGCGGAGACTTCCTCAAGCAGGTGATTGCTGAGCCAGAGCAGAAAGAGGCCACCAGGATGACAGTGAGGAAGAGAGAGGCACTTTAGTCACTTTAGCAAGTGGAAAGATGTCCAAGTGTGACATGTGGTGGCATGTACTGCGAAGTCCTAAGAGTTCTGTCATCCAGTAACCGTCCAGTGTTTCTGCTTACTCCTCCTTATCTGTGTAAATATCTTGATATAGATTTCCCTAATTTAGGCATATTAATTTAACAGTCATATGCATATATTTCTCTCCTAATGTGTTTGTATTTGTAAACAAACAAGAAATTTAAAAATCTTTGTAAGGTTAAGATTAATTAATTAAACATAGGCATTTTGATGTTTTCTAGGTCTTTCCTAATGGATGGTCTTGCCCCTCATTTGTAAGTCATTCTTTTTTTTTTTTTTTTTTTTTTTCTGCGCTGGGGATTGAACCCAGGACCTTGTGCTCACGAACTGAGCTATATCCCCAGCTCTATAAGCCATTCTTTAGACTCTAAGCAATACGACACAGGCGATTTAGGCAGGATTCACTACTGTAACCCTCAGATCTTATAGTCCCTAGAATTACTGGACACCCCATAAATATTTGTTGGATTGAGTCGATTTTCAGTATTGCCATTCCACAAGCCTAACGTGATATAAGCTGATGGCAAAAGTGTCCCAGGCTTTAGTGAAGGAAGCCTTATCACAGCCTCTCCCAGGACTCTAAGCAGGACGCCAGAGCTCTGGGTTCAAGCTCAGACCCTCGCCGTTTGTCTTCGTGTAGTCCAGTCCCTCATCATTTCTCTGTGGCTCCAGTGCATTCTGGTTGCTCAACAGGGCCAATAAGATTCCCGCGCATTACATGGCACTTGTGTGAGTAATTAATGAAAGGGATACTGTGACTCACTTGGCACAGATGAAAGGCCTATCAAAATGGTAAATAGCCCTTGTATAAGCAGGCGGAGAGAATGAGGCTATTCTTCCTCCTACCAAGCTCTTACTGGCAGTGATAACAACATCAATAGCATATTTTTCTGTTTGACTTTTGAATCCAGGGGTCTATGATGTTGTAGTTGCAGAACTATCTTCTTCACATGGCAACCAACAAAACATAGGGTCTGAGACAACCCTCCAGTGAGTCAATGGACCTGATCAAGCTGTAAGGCAGTATACCAGAACTTTCTTTTCTCAAAGCACAATTAACATTTTATTATGCATTAGTTAATTGGAGGCTTTTCATGTGTACATAGGGCACAGGTTATTCCCAAATACCAGAGAAACCTGGATATATCTTTTTTTTCATCTTTTCCTGCGAGAATGGTTGTTCATACATATGACTGGTGGTAATGTTTTGTCTTTAATCAGCTTATAAGTGTTTATTGAGAGCCTGGGAGATTGGCTTTTGATTGCCTTGAACAAGATATAAAGAAATAAACAGCACGATCACTGCCCTTGAGGGCACTGTGTGTGTGTTGTTGGGGTTTGAGGAAGATAACTTAGGTAGAGAAAGAGAAGAATCCATGAGTTAATGGAAGGAAACTGAATAAAACATAACTATGGTAAAATAAGAAACACATTTAATCTTTGTCCTCTGTTACAGACCCTAAACCCTTAGTGTTTCTTAAGTTATAGGAGTGTCCAGTGTTATTTCTAACACCTTTCTGATCACAACTGAGTGACTTACACATATGTAACCCCCTCAGGATGGGGCTGGTCACTGGAAAGACCGAGTGACCAGAGGATTAGAGGTTTGGAACTTTCAGTCCCACCCACCAACCCTCAGGACTAGTGAGGGGTTGGAGATGAAGCTCTATAAAAGAACTGGACTGAAGTCAAGAGAATAATCACAGCCATCAATGTTTACTATGGAATCGATTATACAACATCAATAAGAAGTTTGAAAGTACCATTTGGTGGAAAATAACAATTGTAGAACAAGAAGAAGAAAATATATGTATACTCCAAGTGCAACAATGATTTATTATGTGGATTTGATTTGCTTTTACTACATGTTTCTTAATCCAAGGCTTCTTTCTTTCTGTTTAATAATAATGACCACCTTTGGACCTTTAGCTTATGCAGTAAAGAAATGTAGAATAAACCTTGTACAGTGGCATAGTCCAATAACCCCAATGACTGGGGAGACTGAGGTAGGAGGATTGCAAGTTCAAGGCCAGCCTGGGCAATTTAGTGAGATCCTATCTCAAAATAAAAAACAAAGGGCTGAGGTTGTAGCTCATGGTAGAATGCCTCTGGGTTCAATACTCAGTAACCCCCTTCACCGGCCCCTGCACCACCCGCTTCATAAATAGTCTACAGCATAGAACCCAAATATCATGATGCATTTTGGGAACAAATGGAATTTATTCTCATTTCATGAAGTGAAAGTCACACCATAAGCCAGACATAAGAAAACTAACTGCAAGCCATGCAATGCTTGGGTTTTACCCACTGATACATGATTCAACATTGGAAAGTTTCATTGGCTGAGTTTGGTTTGAGAGCTTCCCTATCCTTCAAAGACAATGTTAAATATTTGTCAGGAGAAGATTTAGGGAGCTAGATGATGTGGTCCTTCCAGGAAATAAAACATGGTGGTAAAAACAGGGAAAAGAATATTTTTTTATGTGGTAGAGTTTTATAAATAATCATAATAATTGAAGAGGGACTATAAAGTTTGTGGTTCTTTGAACATGGACATGTTCAGTTGTATTTGTTCAATAGCTATATCCAGCAAATGCAGTAATTGTATTCAGACCCTCATTTTTCTATTGACAAACTAATACAAATGCCTATTGTTTGGCTTCCTTTCTTTCATAAGTTGGGAGGTGAACTCAGGGCCTTGTATACATGCTAGGTAAGCTCTCTACCATTCAGCTACATCCCAGCCCCTCTTCTGTGGTTACATGATGTCAGTTTATTAAAGTGCATGTTTTATTGTTTTAGTCCGAACACCTGTTCATGGGTAACTTGAGTTGCTATTGAAGCTCTTTGTCCCTGAACTTTACTGTGTAATCAGTGGAAAAGTTACAAGGCTGATGAATGGGGGATTCATTTGAAGGACATTTTAAGTTTCAGGAAGGAACAAATGAGATCGTTAACTTATCCAAATCCTTCAGCGAAGCTGTAACAGTGATGTAAATCAGAGTCGCCAAGGAACAGACCCCTAAGCTAAAATAGAAACTCCTTAAAAACCAGGACAGCCTACTAATTCTTGGAATACAAATATCATTAACTTTTTAGACCAAGAGTTTGTCATGTTGGGTTTTCTTCCAAGAATCTTGCATATGATAAAACAAGGCCTGCTATGGAAAGATATTGGAGACAGATATTAGTAGTGGGGTGAAGTTCAATTAAGTCTTTCAAAGGCCCTGTAGAATCCTAATGATTTCCCAAGAGTACCCATTGAGCTTCCCTGCTTCACCTTTGCTAGCCTGATTAATAATAGTGTGACTTTTTAGCTGTTGCCAAGTGCCACTCCAGTTCAAAATGACAGCTGTCAGGAGAATGTGGCTAAGGGCTGATGAGATCTTTAGTTACCTAGCTATCTTTAGAAGATACTGTGTTTGGCTTAATGAGGACTATATTTCATAAGTAGCCACAGGTGTTTGGAGCCATGGTCGGCATTCTTTGGACTCCAAATAAGGTTTGGTAAGTTTTCAGAGTCTTTATATAATCATCATCAGATTTTGAATCCCTTCCCATCCACCATCACGAAGTTAGGAGTTATAGGGAAAACAGTATTGGGGGTGCTTATAAAATAATGGAGAACCCATGAAATACCTAAATATGAAAGAAGAAAAAAAACCACTACAGATAAAACCATTAATGTAACTAATAGTAACCATGCAGAGATATTCTTATTAGTGAGGTTGAATGGACTCTTCAAGAGGGAGTCTTGGTTGCTAGACCTGCCTGTAATCTTTGAAGGCTGAGACAGGAGGCCCTGAAAGTCAACCTGGGCAATTTAGCCAGCTCCTATCTCAAAAAACAAAAAGCTTAGTGGTCAAATGACCCTGGGTTCAATCCCCAGTACTGCAAAAACAAATCAAAAACTAGGCATGGTGGCACATACTTGTAATACCAGTGACTCGGGAGGCTGAGGCAAGTTTGAGGCCAGCCTCAGCAGATTAACAAGGCCCTAAGTAACTTAGTGAGACCCTGTCCCCAAAAATAAAAAGGGTTGAGGATGTGACTTAGTGGTTAAGCACCCCTGGGTTCAACCCTCAGTACCAAAAAAAAAAAAAAAAAAGCATTCATTTAGAGACAGGCAGAAATGAAGGTGAGACATTTGTCTAAGACCGTAAAAATAGAAGAGGAAAATAATGTGAAATAGATTTTTACCTATTTTGGAGACATTAAGTGGCACATACTACCTATACACAGAGAACAAGTTTCTTGTGGAACAAACAACTCCTGTTTCAGTTACATTGCCCTCGGACTACAGAAATCAGTCTGCCTTAAACAGTTCTTTTAAGCTATGCCTGGTATGCAGTTGGGAGTCAATAAATGTATGTTGGTTGAGAAATATTTTTTACAAGCTCCTTAACCAAAAGTCACCTTTCGTATAAATGCAGATGTCATTGATAACACTCTTGAAGACTCGGAATATTTTTAAACCCTGAGAAACCTCGTGTGTTATCATGATAGAAACATGCAGAACCCAAAGCCTGTGTCACTGGCAGCCTCAGCATCTGTCCTAGGAGCTGAAAATAGACGATGGTAACCCTACACGGTGTTTGCACAGCAGGGCTAGCACCAGATTCCCTTTAATACGCTCATCCTTGTTTGGAAGCCCAAAGGAAATGAAATTTGCTGTTCTATGTTTCCTGGCCCTGTGGTTTGTGGTTGATCTTTTCAGTACAAAATGTGCCCAAAACTCTCTGTTCTATTTTGATCCTGTGAGAATTTACCCTGGAGGCTCATCAGGGTGTCCGTAAAAACACAGAAGTTAAGAGTTGAAAGAGATTTTAGAGATAGATAGAGTCAGCTTCCTCATTTTCTAGATCAGGAAACTAATTGGGTCCTGATTGGGTAAGAGATCTCTGGGGTATCTAGATAAAAACTGCACACTCTGGTTCAGGTGTCCCACCTCCTCCCAGACAGGGCTCTACCTGGCTCCTTCTCTTCTGCCCACTCACGGACCATGGTCAGGGCAGCTTCCTGAGCCCAGCTTCTCCTGCATTCATCTCTGTTCATCTTTGCTCTCCAGTGGGACCAGCTCCTCCTGCCTTTTAAATCAAGAGCCTTCCTATTTTAAATTTCCCTGTCAAAATGGGAACAGGTGCAATACCTGCCATTGGTTATACCAGCTGATTAACTGATCACATTGTATAGGAGTGCTTACGTTCCTCAGCCAGAGAACTGTTTAATATCACACACCAACTTAAAATTAAAACTGTGTTAAAAATAAACAAAAAAATTTATGCCTTTTTATTGGAAGGGAAGGCCATGCCCCTGCTCAAAGAAGGAGCAAGCAGACAGGGAGATGCATTTAAAAAGAGGGGTCCTAAAATTCACAGCAGAAGGCTGGCCCTGGATTGAGTTCACTTGTCAGTGGACCGTGGGCCACGGGCTCTGATTCCCAGAGGAGGGCACTACGGTTCCTGGAAGCCAGCATACAGGGTGGGGCGGGTGTGTCCTTGACCACACCCAGCCTGGCTTGGATTTACTTGCTCAACCTCACCTTGCTTCCCTCCTCCCTGTCATCTTCCATTCTTCTTCTGCTTCTTTTCTTTTCTTTTTGGTACTGGGGATTGCACCCAGGGGTGCTCCATCAGAGCTGCACCCTCAGCCCTTTTCATTTTGAGACCGGGCCTTATGAAGGTGCCCAGGCTAGCCTTGAACTTGCCCTCCTCTAGGCTCAGCTTCTCGTTTGGCTCCCCTTATTCCTTTCTTCTGTTTACTCCTCAACACAGTGATATACAAAGTGTGGCTCCTAATCAGCCTCACAAGAACACTTCTTAGCAATGCGTATTCATGGGCCCACCCCAGACCTACCGAATTAGAAAAGTAGGCTGTGACCCTGGTGCCCCACACCCTGCCTTGCATGTTTTAATCAGCCCTTCAGGTGATTCTAATGCAGACTGTCCAAATCACCTGGCATGTATTTTTCAAAATTTCACAGGGGTGGTGGTGGTAGTGATGGCGGTGGGTGTATTGGACAATATTTTAGTTATTTGAGGATATTCGTACCTGATCTTTCTATCTATTTTCCTTTGTCTAAAATTGTCCCAGAGATACTGTTTTCTTGGGGAAGAGGTTTCCAGTTTCTAGCACTAAACGTTTGGTTGGGAGGCAGTGGGTTGCTCAAGAATGAGGGCAGTCTGGGTGTCACCAGAAATGACCTGGAAGGCTGCCACACACAAAGCAGAGCCAGGCCAGCTCTCTCCTCAGTGGGCCACTCCTGGATGAAGACTGGCTTAGCAGCCTCCTTTCTCTCGGTGCAACTGTGGAGCACACTGAACCGTTCTGCTATCAGTTAGGAGCTCATGGTTTAAGCTCCGGCTGGGAAACCTTGGGCAAGTCACCACACTTCTCCTAGTCTCAGTTTTCCCTTCTGTAAAAACCAATATGAAGGAAGGCGTGATCTGGATTGCCTGGCCATTCTTTCCCGTTAAAACTATTGAGTGCTTTTAGTACTCAGTTTGGTTTACAGGGAAGAGTGAGGTTGAGCCTCTGGTGTGGTGGCATAGGCCTCTAATCCCAGGGACCCTGGATGCTAAGACAGGATCATTGCTAGTTTGAGGCCAACCTAGGCAAGGCAGCAAGACCCCATCTCAAGGTAAAAAGGGTGGGGGATGTTGCTCAGTGGTAGAGTGTCCCCAGTTTTCATCCTCAGTACCTCCAAAAAAGAGAGAGGAGATGAGGTTGGTTCTAGCAAGTCTCACAGGACATGAAGGCCTCAACTTATTTCCAGGGAGTGCGCAAGGGCTTCCTCACCTTGAGCACCCTGGATTTAACCTGCCACTCCTTTGGCAGGGCTCTCTAATTTTTTAACTAAAGAGAACAGCCAGTCTCTTCAGTAATTGCTAGCCCTGGTGATTTCTCCCTGATTCATGACTACATTTGTTTTACAAAGTCACCAAAATGCATATTTAGGGGCTTCTTGATGCTTGTAGCAAAACAGGACAATTAAATGTATATTACATAATAACTGAAATGAGAGTGGATATTTACTGCAAGCTTCTTGTGTGCTAAGACCTCTACATAGTTTCTGTCATTTATTCCTCACAGTAATCCTATGAGACAGGCACTATGAGAAAGTCTAGTCACCAAGAAGAGACACTGAATGCTATGTCCAAAGATACAGAGGGAATAATGGATGGAAATTGTATTTGAATCCTGGCTCGCGGGCTCCCTAGCACTTCTTCTGTGTGGATAATGAACACAGCAGTGAGTGGGGAGGGCAGGAAGTTAATTTGCTAGTTAATGTAACTCAGTCCCTCAGACCTACCTGGAAGCTTTAGTTTTCTTCTCCCCCAGTTGCTGTCACCTGAGTAACACAACTATGGCTCACTGCCAGATCTTGGAACCAGGTGTGAAGGGAGGGATACAATGTATCCTGCTGTTTGGGAAACTCTGCTAAAGGGAAATATAGTCCACCCTGTGTTTGCAGAAGTCCGGGCAAGCATCTCTTCAGGACAGAGACAGACAATAGGGACAGGGGCCAAGAGTGGAGAACGCTGCCCTGTCCTTTACTAAGATAGCAGGGGCCGATGGACACTGTAACTAGTATTGGTCCTGTGAGTCATGCTGTGTCTTCAGTAAGTTCCCCGAACCATTCTGGGCTTGTTTCTTCACCCATGCGATGGCAATTAGGAGCCTAATGCTTCTGGGCGTGGTGTGTAGACAAATAATGGCCTGTTTGTAAAACAGAAATTCCTGGTACTTCTTGGAAAGGTGCTTCGTGAGCAGGAAGAGCACAATTCTCCTGACTCATCAGAGGACCAGATCAGACCTGGAGATAGAATGCGATCGATTTTGTTTCTTCAGAACGAGAGAGCTCTTGAGAAAGAGCTCACGTGGCAGAAGAACTAAGTGAAAGTCACAGGTCTAACCCACGATAAAGAAAGCTGACCTGAGAACTTCCCGTCCTGACCCTATATTTTCCTCTTATCTCAGGAATGAAATGAGAGATTAGAAAGGCCTCATGAGGCTTTACGCACACATTATTGAGATGTATATGTCTGACACCAACTCTCTGAATGGCCATTTCCTACCTCCTGGAGTGTCATGTTAATCATATGACATTGTCTCAGACCCAACGTGATGATTTCTTTTGTAGGCATTTCTGTGAGTTCAGCCTGTATATTGGTGGCATTGTCTGTGTGAAGTGTAAATTGCCTAAGTCCTCACTTTTTATTATGGCACTTGGACATACCTAAAATGTTTCTTCTTTTGAGCGTCGAATAAGTACTCCAAAAAGGTGCACTTAATTGCTGATGACCTGGCTAGCTTTCTGAACATACCAATCAGAAGATCTGGGTTCAAGTCCTGATCTCTTCTTCATTAAAATGTGACTTGATCAAGTCTCTACCTTTTGAGCTCCCTTCTTTATCTATGAAATGAGTGCCACATTGCCTTCCTGACTCCCAGGGATTTTGTGAGACTCAGCTCTCTGTTACTTTTGCTGCTGATACTCCTTCATCATGATTTAGAAGAGAGTATATGATACATGAGACTTGGAATAAAACTCCCTCCCCCGCGGGGTATATTTACCATTTCAATGCATTGCAATGACCTGATACACAGCTCCCGTGGGATTTTGCTTTGTATTGACTTCACCCGAGCCCTGAAAGGACTCAGTATAGAACTTTGACTCTGGCTTTGTTCTTGATTCACAGAACCATTGCTTACAACCCGCTAAAAAGGATTTGCTAGTAGAATGTTTGGCATGACCATCTCCTAAAATGGTGAACTGCAGCTGGGCACAATGGCAGACACCTGTAATCCCAGCAGCACGGGAGGTGGAGGCAGGAGGATCTCAAATCTGAGGCCTGCGTGGGCAATTTAGTGAGACCCTGTCTCCAAAAAACAATAAATAAATAAATTAAAAGGGCTGGAGCGGCTCAGTGGTAGAGCTCTCCCATGTTCAATCCCCAGTACTGCTAAGTAAATAAGCAAAGTGGTTACTGCCACTTTTGACTTGTTTTGAATGAGTGAGTGAGTATGTGTGTGGTCCCAGACCAGTTCCTTCTGATTCTCCAGAGTCAAGTGTGCTCTGTTTACAATTCTAGACTCTTTCCTTCCCATTCCTATTCCATGTTCTGTTGTTCTGGTCAGGCTGGGAGCATTCAAGCATTTTCTTGAAGCAATACTATGTGAAATGTGTGGTTATGATCCTATTTCATATAAAAATGTACTTATCCTACCATATGTGTGTGTGTATACAGAGCAGATTTCTGCAGAATTACGTAAGCAACTATTAATATCTGGTTCCTTTGGAAAGTGGAAGGCAAGGAAAACATCATCACATATCAAAGTAGATGCAATACTGTAAATAAGCCTACTTACCTGTCAGCTAGCTTCACCTATGATCAATTTATTACGAGTTTACTGGCTTCAATAATTGTCAATTCTTCTTAACCCAGGAAAAGAGACTTTTTTAATTTATTTTTATTTATTTATTTATTTATTTTTTCTTGTGGTACTGGGAATCAAACCCAGGGCCTTGTGCTTGCAAGGCAAGCACTCTACCAACTGAGCTATCTCCCCAGCCCCAAAAAGAGACTTTTAATTTTCATTTTATACGTGTTTGATTTTTTTCTACTATGAGCATTTCTTTTGATAATTTAAAAATTTTAATTATAAAATAAATCTCAAAGGCAACACAGTTGTGTTAAATTTCATTTGTTCCTATTTTCATGTGTCCTTTTAGGCTCAGAGCCTTTTAAGAGTAGGGACTTAGTGTGACTTTTTTGGGGTTCTCAGATCCCCCAGGACACTGACTAACTATGACAGAACATCTGGAAAGAACAGTAGCCAAAACACCTATTTTGGGGCCATTGCCCACATCACAAGGGCCCCCTGTTTGGTTTGCTGTGTTTTTAACTTAACATGTTTATTTTGGCTAAGATTTATGATGCTGTTTTTATTTGCTGAGGACTGTAACATTTCCTGTGAACTTAAGCCAGGCCAGGCTGTAGGTAAATTGCTTTTTAGAAGAGAAAGCGTGTGGGTCAGCACAGTGGGCTCATTTCGTAGATTTAGTCCTTTTTTTTTTTTTTTTTTTTTTTTTTTTTGGTGGTGCTGGGGATTGAACCCAGGGCCTTGTGCATGCGAGGTAAGCACTCTGCCAACTGAGCTATCTCCCCAGTCCTATGATGCTGTTTTTAAATGAGAATATGTAGTTTCAGTCTCCCCTTTGTTCTCTGGGTCCCATAGCCTCCTGCAGCTCTCTGCAAGCTAGTTTTTGAAAAACAGTTTCCACATTTCTTATCAGATGGACAGTGATTTTGTAGGTATTATTAACACCCTGCACTCAGTAATGTTTGTTCTCCTGGGGCCAAAAGAGGAAATTGTCTGATGCAATTTCAGCAGCTGGTTAGTTGGACAGGAATAGAACATTACAGAATCACCTTGAATCTAAAGCCTGTGAACCAACTGTCTGAGATGAATGGTGGGATGGTCGGGTTTTTTTTTTTTTCGTTCTTTCTTTTTTTTTTTTTTGGTACAGGGGATTAAACCCAGGGGTGCTTAACCACTGAGCCACATCCCCAGTTCTTTTTATATTTTATTTTGAGACAGGGTATTGCTAATTTGCTTAGGGTCTCACTAAGTTGCTGAGGCTGACCTCTAACTTGTGATCCTCCTGCCTCAGCCTCCTGAACCACTGAGATTACGGGTGTGCACCACCATGTCCAGCTCTTTTCTTTCTTTGATTTAAATTCCATAGCCAGTGGGATTGAAAATGCAGGTAAAATAGAGTTGTTTTTTCTCCTTAGTCTAGTGTGTTGAGTGTGGGTTGCTTTGGACTCCGTTAGTCCAAAGACTATTTGTTTATGCTTCTCATGGTGCTGAGAGCATAGTATGTCTAACTGATTTGCATATTGAGGATCGATCCCCTGTATTTGCTGTGCACTGGAATTGGAGCAATCAATAAGCAACTGTCCCTTAGTGTCCATGATCACATGTAATACAGTGGGATGAATGCTCTACTAGTGGCACTAGAATACCTTGCAGGAGAACAGAGGAAAGAAGACTGTTTTCTGGCATGGGAACATGTTCACAGAGCAGGTGCCCTTGGAAAGCTGACTCTTAAAGAGCAAGTAGAATTTTTCAAATTGCCGAAGGTGGGAGAGGGAGTGTTCTAAGCATAGCATTCTCTGTTGAGCAGAGACGGGAAGGGGGATTGGCATGCTCAAGGCATGAAGAGCGAAGTGTCCAGGAGGTGAGAAGAGGCAGGGAGCCTCAGAGGTGCCAGAGGGGAGAGCCTGGGTACTGAGTTCTGGATCTAGGGAGTCAAGGCACACTCAGCCATCTGAGGGGAAGGGCTGTGTCCTGGTTATTAAAAGGTGCACATGGCTTGGAAGAGAAACTGGACCCCTCTAAGGAACCAAGGCACTCCAGAGCCTGCCGCCCCTGGCCAACCCTTGTTGGCAGCTTCAGGGGCCTTCTCTCCCTTTCTTGGCTTCTCTGTGCTGTACACGGCCCCCGCCCCCCATTTTCTCATTCCTAATGGTCAGGTTTCCTTAACTTCTGATACTGTTTTATTTTAACCTTTGTTCTACAAATTCTGGGTATTCTGGGGCTGTGGAGGGTGCGTGTCAGAACACCAGGGAATTCTCTGGATTGGGCAGCAGGGCTGCCTCATCATCAGAGCACCCCACCTTGCTCTTGATTTGAGGTCTGGGGAAGATTTCACCTGAAGAAAATGTGCCGTGGCATGAAGAGAGTTTGAAAACTTCAATCTGGTTTAAATTTGGCAGAGGGACCTTTGGGCTTGGCGTAGCTATTACTGTAAGCTGGACTGGGGAGGACCGTCCCTGGGTCCTCTCGTTGTCCTGCCTGTGCATGTGTGCAGGGGACCACCAGGTCAGGGGCTCTTCCACTTAGACCCTGTCCCATGCAGACAAACAGGCATGGGTGTTGAACACTGGAGAGTGCTGTTCACTGAGGCTCTGCTCTGTAGAAATTTGTCTTTTTCAACAAGGCTTTGAAATTTGGCTACTCTCTTGCCACCTTTGAGATATCCATGTGTATTTTCAGGTTTTGAAAGTTGCGAAGTTCTTTTTTTTTTTTCTGGTGGTGGTGCTGGGGATTGAACCCAGGGCCTTGTGCATGCTAGCAAGCACTCTACCAACTGAGCTATATCCCCAGCCCGAAAGTTGTGAAAATTTGAAAGAAAGTTTAGTTCAAGGAAATGTTTTTCTTTTTACAACAAATGATAACAAGCAAAACTTTGGCAAGCACTCTATCACTGAGCTACATCCCTAGTCCTAGGAGCAAATCTTGGGAAATCAATTACTCTGAAAAGTAGAGACATAGTTTTAATTTAATTTAATTTTTGCAGTACTGGGGATAGAACCACACCCTTGCACATGCTAGGCAAAGGCTCTCTCATCCTGAGTCCTCTTTATGTTTTTATTTTGAGACAGGGTCTCTCTGAATTGCCCAGGCTGGCCTTGAACTCATGTTCCTTTGGCCTCAGTCTCCTGAGTAGCTGGGATTACTGGTGTGCACCACCATACCCAGTTTGAAAAATGCAAATTTCAATGTTCATGTTTTAGAATTCTGTGTTTGTGACTGCAAAAGAAAAAAGATGGTAGCACAGTTATTGTGCACTTTTGACTCCTGGTAACTTGTCTAAAAATATCAATGTCCATATAGCCAATATCCTGGACCTAAAATTCTTTCTCCTTCCTCTTATTTCTACTGAGTTTTCTTAAACATGGAAATGTACTAGGACCTGGTGGGGCAGAAAGGAGTGTGCCACCCCTGTCCCACCGAGCAGGGTGGGAGTCAGTAGACATGGAGAATGCTCCAGAATGGCACCAAGCTCAGGGGTCATGAAAGGATAGTAACTGAAAGGCTCTGTTCTGTAGTATTTAAAGATAAACACTACCTAATAATTTTTTAATTTGGAAACTTTACAGGAGCTAAAACTCCTCTCTTGGCTCATAACTTATTCCTCCTCCACCAAATTATATGGAAGCTTGTTCCACATTTCAATTTCTAAGTAAATTGGTCCTCATTATTCTTGGATTCCTGACAGACATCATGTCTAAGAATTAATGTTTTGCATTCTGCCACTCTGTGCATGTTAAACAAATTACTCAGTGTCATTGTCACTGAATTAATTAGAAGGATTCGTGTGATGACTTCAGCATACTTATGTGAGCTATTTTTGTTTTCAGTAGGGCTCATATTTTACTAATAATTACAACTCTACACGGGTACCATTTGTGGTTTTAGTGTTACCTCCCTTGGGGAGTTGTCATGAGAGTTAACGCCCATAAAGCAGTCAACTGTGCCTAGCACGTAGTCAGGTATCAGTATCTCTGTCCCAACGAGAACTTCAGTGCTTGGAAGTTGATTGCCACAGAACTATTGACAGTCCAAGTCTTTGGATTTCTAGTCTTGTTTTGCTGACTGTTCCCTGAAATGGCACTTGGGGGCTAAACCTGTGCACTCAGGAAAGAACAAAGAGCTATGTGGAATGGTTCTCCCAGGGGTCTTCCTAATCTGTACTTTCAGAAACATCACCCCTTAACTAAAACATGGCCTATTGCAAAGAAGAACTGAGCCTCATCAGCTTGCCAAGAAATACTTGGGATGTCTCTTTTCTTTTTCTTGAAATACCCAAACTTTCCATAGATCTAACTTGAAGGTGACCACTAGAGTTGGTTGCCGAAACCTAAGTATACTGAGCAAATATTAGGAATTAATTTCATAGTTTTAAAAAGCTTTTAATTTTTTGGTTTCCCCCCTTCTTTTACTAAAGTCTTTTTTTCAGTCAGAATTTCATTTTTTAGCTATGTAATTTGTTTGCCCTTGATATTCACAATTCATTTGACAGTGATGACTTTGCTTCAGTTTTTCCCCTAAATTCTGTCTCTCTCTTTTCATATTAATTTTATCTTTGAGTTCTCATTTTACTGAACTCATGTTCTTTTCAGTTTTTTTTTTAAATCCTAATAGGGTCATTGCTTTTTGTTTCCTGAACTGTTTTTTTTTTTTTTTCAGACTAGATTTTTCTTTTAATCTATTACATGATCTCTTCCTTTTTGCTCTTTGTGAGTTGTTATTTTGCATAGCTCTTGTTTTTCATCAGGTTTATGTTTAACACAAGCAGTTCTGTCCTTACTTTGGATAGGTCCATTTTTTAAAATCTCTGCTCTAACATAAGACAAATGACACCTCCTTTGACCCCTGCGGAGGTTATCTCAGAATGACAGAATGTCTTTTTCCCTCTGAGCTTCTCCCCATCCAGTGGAGACTGAACCCAGGATACTCTACCACTGAGATATACCCTAGACTTTTTCATTTTTATTTGAGGCAGGGCCTCCATAACTTGCCAAATTTGGCCTTGAACTTGTGATCCTCCTGCCTTAGGCTCCTGAGTCTCTGGGATTACAGACAGGTGCCCAACCTAAGCAATTTTATTTTTCTTTTCTTTCTTCCTTCCTTCCTTCCTTCCTTCCTTCCTTCCTTTCTTTCTTTCTTTCTTTCTTTCTTTCTTTCTTTCTTTCTTTCTTTCTTTCTTTCTCTTTGTGTGAGTGTGTGTGTGTGCGTGTGTGTGTGTTGCTGGGGATTGAACTCTGGACCTCATAGGTGCTAGGCAAGCACTCTACCATTGAGCTATATCGCCAGTTCCTTTGAGCTAATTTTTGATAGCTAGCTATTTGTTTCATTTTTTCATAGCTTAAGGTTCCAGGACAATGGGAAAGGGAAAATCTCACTTCTTTGACGTCCATTTACTGTCCTAGGATTCGTTTTACATAGTCAAAGGTGAACCCCACTACCATGGAGGGGTATTTGGGTTCCTCAACTTATTATTGAGCCTTAGGAGTCTGCACTGTCAGAAAGAAGGTGTAATTCTTTATTTCTTTCACTGCTCCTGTCTTTTCCCTGCAGCCTTTTCTACCAACCCTGAATCAGAAGACAGAAAACTCAGATTTTCTTGCTTTTGATTTTGTTTTCTTCTAAGTTGAGGTTAATTAAGAAAGATCCTGGAGGTTTCTTTGACTTAGCAGCAGGACTTCTGGGTAGTGAAAGCCCACTTGCCTTACTTGGTCACTCCAGGAACTTCTGTTTATTTCCTAAGCTGATGTCTTTAAAGATTTATGGAGTTAGAACCTGGTGTGGTGGCACATGCCTGTAATTTCATCCATTTGGGATGCTGAGACAGGAAGACTGCAAGTTCCAGGCCAGCCTTGGTAGTTTAGTGTAGATTCTGTTTCAAAAAGGGCAAGGGATGTAGATCAGTGCTAGAACATCCCTAGGTTCAATCTCTAGTACCCAGGAGGGAAACGAATTAAGCCAGATAATTTATAAAGTAAAGCATGGCAAAATTTTGGCTAATAGTGGCCAAAGAAGGAAAACAGTGAATCTAATTGCATATTTTTTCCCCAGTACTGGGGATTGAACTCAGAGGTGTTCTACCACTGAGCTACATCCCTAGCTCTATTTTTCGTTTTGAGACAGGGTCTCTCTAAGTTGAAGAGGCTGACCTCCTGCCTCAGCCTCCAGAGTCACTGGGATTACAGGCCCATATCATGACACCCAGCTATTTGTCTCAGTCAGATTCTGTGGTTTAGTTTCACACCACCTGCTTTATAATTTATAATCTTTGCAGTTTGCGTTTCCGACCCTGTTCTTAGCATTTGAAGCCTGTGGTCTGGCCTCAAGCACAGGGGCCAAAGTATTTTCTGGAAGAATCAGATAAACCTGATGAGTCAGGTACTGAACATAACATTTCACAAGTAGCTTCCCTAGAGGAGGAAGCCCTGAAGACAGAGTGCCCCCTACCATCTCGTTATACCAGCTTCCATGTTTAACAAGACACGTTCCTCGTAAGCTTACCAGATAACATGCAGGGTGCTCAGTAGAATTTGAATTGAAGATCCAATGAATAATAGTTTTTTATTATTATAAGTAGGTCCCATGTAACATTTGGGATATGTCTGTATGAAAAAATTGTTGTGTCTCTGAAATTAAAATTTAACTGGGTTTCCTGAGTTTTTCCTGATTAAATTTGGCAATGTTATTCTACCACCACAATCTTATAATAGATTTTCTGGACCTACTAGATTCCTCTTCTTTTATGTTTACCTAATATTACTGACATCTTCATCTCTTTTATTAGATTTTTTTTGCTATGTTCTTTATTTAGCCAGTCTTACTAATATATCTTGACTCCTAGGTTTTAGCTGATAGAAATTTATAAATGGTAGAACATTGTGCAGTAATTAAGCACAAGTGACATTTACCCTAAGTTTTTTAGCACTTAGCCAAGGATCAGTAATAAAAGGACACAAAACAGCCTTTTAGTGACCAGAATAGATGTCATACATTCCATGCATGAAGTGCTTGTTTTCTTTATTCATAGATGTTCATATTAAGCTTTTGCTCAAAATCTTTGAGTTCTACATAAATATTTTTATACCAGCTAGCTTAGTGGGCCATGGTAGAAGAGAAGCAGCAGATTAAGGGAACTATTGGTGTTCAGGAACAAGGACAGTGAGTGCATGGCAGCAGAACAAAGGGAGGAGACAGGAGAATGAAAGACCTTGTGCCTGACTCTAGAAAGTTCTGGGACTGCAGGGTGTAGACCAGACCGAAGGCACCAGTTTGGCAACTTCTAGTGCCACCGAGCCATCAAATCATTCAACTGGAGGCTGTTTTAGGATGCTTTTGGTATTAGACACCTAATTAAACTTCCTTAAGCATAAAGGAATGTATTAGTTCATGAACTTAAATCCAGGTTAGGTGGTGTCTAGCTTTTGCATTGCTGTGGAATACCTGACAAGAATGACTTAGAGGTGGAAAAGTATATTTGGGGCTCAGGGTTTCACAGGTCTCAGTCCATGGACCTTGGACTCCACTGTGCTAGGCTGAAGGTAAGGCAGAACATCATGGCGGAAGGGCCTAGCAGAGAAAGCAGCTCAGCTCATGACAACTGGGAGGTGAAGAAAAAGAAGAGAAGGGGCCCAGGGAAGAGGTACCCTTCCAGGGCACACCCCCAGTGACCTGCCTTCTCCAGTCACACCCCACCTGCCTACAGTTATCATCCGGTCAGTCCATTCAAACTAGGATGGATGTATTAGTTTACAGTTCTCATAAAACAATCATTTTACCTCTCAATGTTCCTGTACTAACAGTAGCTTTTGGGGAATACCTCATATCCTAACCACAACAGTGACTTCATGAACTTTCACATTCAGTGTTCAAATTCTTTGAAGCATTTCCCTCCCCTCCCTGCTTTTTTGGGTGCCAGGGATTGAACCCAGGAGAGCTTTACCACTGAGCCACATCACAAGCCCTTTTTATTTTTTAAATTTTGAGACAATTTCTCACTAAGTTATCCAAATTGGTCTCAAACTTGTGAGCCTCCTTGCTTCAGCCTCCCATGACTCTACTATCCCAAAGTTCCTAACAGGCAGGTGGTATTCACTCATGAGTGTTTGTTAGGTGAATGAAGGAAGGTATGCAGATATAGTGGACCCTGAGTAATTTGTGATGGAGAGAAAGTACCTTGTTTCAGTAGGTTTCTAAAGTTTTTGTTGGTTGGTTCAACCAATAACCCCACTGGCAGACAGAGAAAGAGAAAGTCAGTAAGATAAGTATAGAAGATAAAAGAGCTTTTCTTGCTCTCCTGAATGGCCAGAGAGTTGTAGGTTGTCCCTGTGGCTTTTCCTCTCACATTTACCTGTATCATCTCTAGATCTGAGGGTGGAATCACCTCCTGGAGCCTTTGGACTCTGACGGCATGAAAACCATCAACTGACATGAAGATCTTTTAGTGCCACTCGGATGCATTGAGAGCTTCATTTCATTTACTTCTCTCTGGGATTGTTTTAGTTATTCGTGTGGTCTTCAAAATTCCTAAAGTCATTGTTCATTGTTCTTTCTAGACTCAGGCTGCATGAAGAAAAGGTCATTAAAGATAGACGACATCATCTCAAAACCTACCCAAACTGTTTTGTTGCAAAAGAATTGATTGACTGGCTGATTGAACACAAAGAGGCCTCCGATAGAGAGACGGCAATTAAGCTCATGCAGAAATTAGCAGACCGGGGCATTATTCATCACGGTGAGTGAGGTGGCCACAGTCAAGGTGACTTGCGAGGACACAAAGGCCTAAAACTTTTCATGATACACTCTATTTATGTATGATCTATCAAAATGTATAAATGCATTCTACTGTCATGTACAACTAATTAGAACAAATAAAATTTAAAAAATTAAAAAAAAAAAAAAAAAAAGAAATACATGTTACTTTAAGTTGCCTCTTGTGTTCCTCTTCCCAATTGCATTCCTGTCCTCCCACCAAGAGGTTTTGGCTTATTTCCACGCACTTTTTTATACTCTTCCTTTCTGTGTATACATCTCTAAATAGCGTGTCACGCTGTCTTAAGCATTTTGAGCCATTATAAGGACGCATGTTAATTCTTTTGCGACTTGATCTGTGCGCTGTGAGATGCGCCCATATTGATCATGTATCCGTTTGTTCATTTTGCTGCCATTGTTCACTTATCCATTCTCCTGCTGATGGAGATCCAGGTTGTTCACAAGTTTTTGCCATTTCTCTCAGTGGTTCAGTCAACACTCAGGAACACATCTTGAAATCTCTCCGCTGGCTTGGACCTTTGCTTGTGCTGCTCTTCTCCAGGCTGGGATGCCATGTGTCCTCATTTTTGCCCAGTTTCTACTCATTCTTCAGGTTTCCATGTACAGACTCTTCAAGGAAGCCTCTATTCCCCAAAGCTGGGTTCCTGGGCTCCTGGGCACTGGTCTCCCTTTACCTCTTTTTCATTTGGTTATTTTTTTTCCCCAGTGCTGAGGATTGAACACAGGGTTGCTTTACCATTGAGCTTCGTCCCCAGCTCTTTCTGTTTTTTGAGACAGGGTCTCACTAAGTTGCCCAGGCTGAATTTGAATGTGTTGAGGCTGGCTTCAAACCTGTGATCCTCCTGCCTCAGCCTCCCTCTGGGAGTATAGGCATGCACAACTGTGCCCGACTCTCCTTACTTTTTCATGACCCTGTCACACGTTTTTTTAGCTCCATGCTGACATTTCTCTCTCTCTCACTAGATTGTTCAATCTTTGAGGCTAAGGTCTGCCTCAATACCATCTTAAGAAGAGTTTGTGGAATAAATGATGAATTTTGCGAAACCTCTTAGTAGATCATAATAATGGTGATGATGATAGCTAGTCAAACTGAGCACTTACGGGTACCAGGTATGGTGCGCAATGCTTTGCACGTATTTACCCAGACAGTAGCCATTTGTGTGCTTGCAGAGTTAGAAATGACAGGATTCTTACTTAGCATCTGACATCACCTGAGTGATTAAATAAAGAGTGATTCGTTTTCCTCATTGCCTGTCCGTGTGTGCTCTGTTGCAGTGTGTGACGAGCATAAGGAGTTCAAAGACGTCAAACTCTTCTACCGCTTTAGAAAGGACGACGGCACCTTCCCGCTGGACAACGAAGTGAAGGCGTTCATGCGAGGACAGCGGCTGTATGAGAAGTATGTGCGGGGGGGACCCCGAGCCGTCACCCTGACTCGTAGAGAGAAGCAGGGCGGTCTCCGTCTTTCCTGGTGTTGACTGCAGCCGGCTTCTCCACGGGGGCGGGTTACATAACTGTTCCTTTTCAGAGGAGAAAAACACTATCACCCATTTGCTTTTCTCTGCCAGAAATTAAGTTGATTTCATAAGATTCTTAATAAAGAATGAAGTCATCTTTTCTATATTTAAATCGATTTAGCAAAACTCCAGAAGTGGAAACAAAAGGATGGGGCTTGATGCTCGCCCCGGGGTGTGGCCCGCGCCCTCTCCATGTGTGAGGAGAGTGCTGCTGTGGCACCTGGAGGCTCCGGCTTGGAGTCTGCTAGAAAAGCAGAGGCAAGGGCAGGGGACCCGCCGTGTTCATCCGGAGATAAGTAGTGAGCAAACTTCAAGTAGCATGATGTCTACAGGAGTCATCTTTGTGCCCTTTGTTTTTGGTACTAAGGATTGAACTCAGGCGGGTTCAACCACTGAGTCACATGTCCTGCCCTTTTTTATGTTTTATTTAGAGACAGGATCTCACTGAGTTGCTTTAGGCTTCACTAGATTGCTGAAGCTGGCTTTAAACTCATTATCCTCCTGCCTCAGCCTCCTGGAGTCACTGAGGTTACAAGCAAGTGCCACCATGCCCATCTCTCTGCTCTTCTGAAGACTATTCTGCTGGTGGGTCTTGAATCCGTCAGGAGGTCTCTGAGCTGACCTGCTACTCTATGACTTCATCCTCATCCTACCTTCCTTGGTTTTTTTCCCCCAGGATAACCATTAGAGAAAGGAGTGCAGAGGACTTAGCTCAGGGGTAGAGGGTATGTCTAGCATGCGCAAAGCCCAGGTTCAGTCCCCACTACCACCAAAAAGAAAATGTGCAGAAACCAGAAGCCAAGCCACTTCCTCCTTAGCCCTGGCTGCCTTGAAAGGCTTTAGGGAGTTGAAAAATAAATATTTGTTACAAGAAAGAGCCTTCCTTCCCCTGGTTGGGAGTAGGTGCAGGAATAGGGTCTGAGTGGTCAGGTTAAGTAAAGCCATGGTGAGTGTAAATTGTGGTCCTGTCCCTTTGCCTTTGTGAACCTCTGTGTCTTGGCTTGTGACATGGAAAAGTGGAAGGACCTGCCTCTGTTGGAATACTTGAGCTTCTGCATTAGATATTTAGATACCATGATGGTCCCTTCAAGCTGTCTTTCTGTGTTGCCAAAGCCATGCATGTCCTTTCCATAAAGGAGGCCAATCATGTCTAGCTGCAGCTTATTCTTTGAATCTGGATATCCACACTTTGGGACAAGTATTAGCAGCAATTAAAAATGTCTGGCTGAGGTGTTAGAGGTGTATATCCGTGGTATAGTGCTTTCCCAGCATGCATGAGGCCCTGGGTTTAATACCCAACACTGTAAGAAAAAAAATGTGAAAATGTCTGGTGTCAACTTTTATTGAAAACAGGAAGAGTATGATGGCAAGATAATAATAGGAAGAGTTAAAGTTGATACCTTCTAGAAAAGAGATTCCAGCTTCACCTTCTGTTCCTTCTCTTCTCTCATCCTATCTATGCATATTCACGTGCATGTCTCTGGACCATCCAAATATTCTCTCTGCCTTCGGGAAATAAATTAATTCATTGATTATTTAGCAAATCTATGTTGAGCCTTTACCCCATGTCAAGCACTGGAAATGTGCCCTGAGCTGCGCTTGGTGGCCACATGACAACTCGGGAGGCTGAGGCAGAAGGATTGCAAGTTGGAGGCCAGCCTCAGCAAATTAGCAAGACCCTGTCTCAAAATAAGAAAATAAAAAGAACCAGGGATGTAACTCAAAGGTAGTGCACCCTGAGTTCAACCCCCAGTACCCTCCCTCCCATCCCCTGCTACACACAGAATATAATGAAGCATAGTACTAGTGATTGTCACTGCTATAAAGAAAAGTAGACTTACTGAAGGTGGTGAGGTGTTTTAGACAGGAGGTCAAGGAAGATGTCCCTGAGGAGATGACATTTGAATAGCGTGAGTTTTGTAGATGGCTGGTGAAAGAGTAACCTAGGCAGGGGAAGAGCAAGGGTACATACAGGTTGTGAGCTGCGGACGCGTTTGGCATATTCAAGGATAGTAAGGAGGCCTCGGGTTCTGAGGTTAGGAAGTGAGAAGGAATAGTAGTTCAGCCAGGGCCTGATACATAAGAGCCCAAGGCCATGGTGATAATTAGCAATTTCACTTTAGGTGAGTAAGGTGGGAAGCTCTTGGAGAACTGGGAGAAGTGGCAACCTGATATGCTCTTGGCTGCTCTGAGCCTAGAAGGCTCTGCGTGCCATTTTCACCATTTCCCTGGTTCATTCTGCCTCTCTGGGCTTCCATTTAAACGTGACCCTCACTAGGACTCCTTCTGTTCCCCTGGGACTGAGTTCGGTGCCTCTCCTGCGTCTTTGCCCCATCGTAGAACTCTGTTAACATTTCCCTTGCATGTTCACTGCCTCAGTCCCAGAATCTTGAGGACAGGCACGGCCTGACCATCCTTCATATCTCCCAAGGCCAGTTGGTCCCAGGGGGCATGTGTTTGGCGGGAAGTGTGCATGAACTTGTGGACAGATTCAATAATATTGCTGTACTTTTTCTGTGTGCAGTTGACTTTCTAGCCATTAATATTCAATGTCACAGTATCTAAGGAAATTTATTTCTTCAAATTGCTTGTGAAATTAGAACTAGGAAAAAGTAATTTAATAGGTGCTTAATTGTGGTTGACCTAGCTGCCTCCCAGCAAACCTGGGCCCCTTGTTCTGGTGGCTGGAACATACCTGGAACAAACTTTGGGACTTTTGGGACTGACAGTTCCATTTACATATTCAATCCGTTATTTTTGGCATTCATTATATTTTATGCACTTTCCTTGTTTTCTAAGCTTTCTATGAATTTGATAAGTTTTAGATACTTTTTAAAAACAACATTAAAAGTAGGAGGTGGAGATGTAGCTTGGTGGTAGAATACTTGCCTACCATTCATGAGACCCTGGGATCAGTCCCCAACTCCAAAACAAACAAACAAACCAGAGATAGAGAGAAAAGGAAAAAAATAAAACATGTGAATAATTGTTTTGTTCATGGCTCATCTTTCCAGTTGTTTTAATTGTTTAGTATTGAAGTTTTGTTGCTACATTCTTTACAGCAGAATGCTTATCCAGGATATCTCTTATATTTGTAAGTGAAGGCCTTGCAAGATCTGTGTCCCTTCTGCCGTTTTCCTTCTGAGATCATAACAACAGATATTTGTTGATTGCTGACTATGTATCAGACATCCTGACTAATCCACTTTATTTATTAATTGTCCTAACAATACTGAGTTAGATGCTGTTATTGTCTCTGTTTTATGAGAAAAAACAGAGATCATCTCACCAGTAAATTCAAACCCAGGAGCCCGGACCCTAACCTCCTTGCCACTAGGCTATTAATAAATCCTTTATATTTCCATAGTAGAGATTAAACAAATGAGATCAACATTTACTTCCACATATAGCTTCCCATAAAAGGTAACAGAGGATTTGTAAGGTGTCAAGGTGGAAAACTTTCTCTCCCACTGTACTGAAGATAGACCAGGATGTGAAGGTTGATGTTAGAAAGTGAGAGCCGACTCTTTCTCCTTCAGGCTGGGTCTACAGAGCATCCTGTAGACCTGATAAAAGCAACAGTGCCTTTTATTTGCAAACTACATTCCTTGAAGCACTCCCATTAGATTACTTGATCTGAATTTCCTTACAAAAATGGAGGCACGACTTTTTCATCTTGCTTTCAGAAGGAGCATCAGAGACCCAAGGCAGCGAGGTCAATAGACTTGATGGTGACACAGCCCAAGAGGATGGAGGGGGCCTGCACCTGGGGTGCAGGTGCAGTGCTGCTCTTGTCTGCCCCCTTCCCACCAACTCCAAGGGACCAGCCGGATTGCCCTTATTTCCTCTCGGCTCTTCTCTTGCTCTTCTGTTATTAATAGGACTTTGAAACTCGGTGGTTTCTGGCTGAGGTTTTACTGAGCTATACTGGTTTTAAGATGCCCTGGTTTTCTACTCTGTGGAGGTGTCTGCTATTTTATTGAACAGAAACTCTATTTTGAAACTAAAATTTCAATCACTGCTGGCTCTCAGTGTTGATGTCTCTCCAGTTATCTTACATCAGGAATCCTGGAATGAACAAAGCTTCCCACTGTGATAAGAGTTATAGGGGAGATGGGGACATGAAGCCTTCTGCATAATAAGCAACAGTGGAGGTGGGCTTTGGAGTCATAAAGCCCTGGTCTCCAATCCCAGACTCACATTTGCTCTGTGACCTTGCTCAGGTTGCTAAATCTCTCTGATGTGCAGTCTTCAATGACCATACAGCCAGGTTCCACAAGGGACGGTTACATGATATTTGTAAAGTATGTGGCATGAAACAAGAGCCCAAGAAGCATTAACTGCTCTATTAGAGTAGCAAATAACAGTATAAGTAAATGATGCCTGTTATTCTTGGTTTATCATATCATTTTAAGATACAGCCTAGTGCCATGGTTAAGAGCCCAGGGGCCAGGCTGCCTTGTTGTGGATCCTGGCTTTGTGCCTTGGAGCAAGTGGCTCCACCTTCTTGGGTCTCCATTTGCCTGTCTAGTGAATGGAGGTACTGGTTGTCCTGACTTCTTAGTCTTAGGGGAGTAGACCATGTGGATAAGCACACAGCAGGGCTGTGTGCATGCCGCCGTCATCTGCTGCCAGCTTGGGAACAGGACAGGGTGTGTGCACCGGGTCGATGCCCTAACTTGGTCATTTTGAGGAATTCATCTAGATACGTGCAGGGCAGAGTGCCCTTTCCTGAACACACACCACCTGTGTACCCTATGCCCCGTGGGTGGCCGAGCGTGCGGGGAGTGAAGCCTGGCACAGCCTCTCTCCAGGGGGACCTTGCCCATCCCGCTGCATTTTACATGGACGCGCAAACCTGAGACACTCAGCACACAAACACAAGGCAGAACACTCCCCAGCAGTACAATTGTCAGTTTTCAAAGGAAATTTTTGGAAACAGGATAAATATCCATAACTTAAAAAGAGCAACACTGAATCTGGTACGCTGCCTTCAGAAGCTGGAAAGTATGGTGCAGCCTCTAAACTGCAGACCTAGTCTTTCAGCAGTTGGCAAAATGGATCTCTTTAAGAGAAACATTGAGCTCTAGGATATCAAATGCTGATCTGGGATGCTTGCCTAGCATGCATGAGGTCTGAGTTTTAATCCCCAGCACCACAAGAAAAAAAAGTGATACTAAAAAAGAGTATCAAATGCTCTGTATACTGGTGAAGAGAATTAGCTGTAAAAGAGAATATGACTTTGAGATACAATTTGCACTTTCCTTACCAAGTCTGGTAGTTGAAATGCACATTTTCAGCTAATCGTGATTTCATCTTTAGAGGAGACATCTCAATTCTTACTTAACCTCAGTTTTGATATGGAGTTAGATCTCTTCTAGGTCTTTTTCCTGGAGACGTTTGTCCAGTGTTTCCATCCAAGGGGCCTTGGTTTTCTTAGCAGCAGGAGTTGCTCTCTGCAGCCACTAGTGGTCTATTTGTCCTGTGTAGGGGCCTGAAGAGCTGATTTAAAGTGCCCCTAGGCTCTCAGATCTTTGCATTCCCACTGCTTCCTTTATTTTCTCTTCCAAGGACAGAAGAGTAATGAAAGAGAGAAGCTGTATCCAGAGCCAGAGCCCCTTGTGTGCTTTATCTTATCAGAGGTCTCTCCGTCATGTGCCCCAGGGACACTCCTTTGTTCTCTCCCAGTGCCTGGCACAGTAAATATTTGTTGAATGAACAAAGGACTCTCCATGTTGTGATAGCTATGAGCTGCAGAGCCAGGAGCATGAAAGAGCACAGAGAGCTTGCTTTTAATGACCAGCAGCAGCAGCCAGAGGGTTAGCGTGCCTGGCTCCTGAGAGTTGACAGAGCGTCTTACACATTATTATTTGATGCTCTGTACAATTCTATGAGTTGTATACCCAACAGGCATAACCGATCCTATTGAAAAACGGGAGGCACGAGCTATAGAGAGGTTTAATAATTGATATAGACCCTGAGATATGGAACTGGAATTAAAAAAAAAAAGTCGAAGCTTTCCAACTTTTTATTCCATTTTGTTCTATTTTCAGTATGTAAGTGGTTTTCTTTTTCTTTTTCTTTTTGGTACCAGGAATTAAACCCAGGGGTGCTTTACCACTGAGCTACATCCCCAGTCATTTTTATTTCTTACTTGAAACAGGGTCTTGCTAAGTTATGTAGGGCCTTGCTAAGTTGCTGAGGCTGGCCTTGAATTTGTGATCCTCCTGCCTCAGCCTCCTGAGTCACTGGGATTATAGGTGTGTGCCAATGTGTGTGGCTTGTTTTATTTTTTCAAACTGAGATCCCAAGTTCTGTAACTTGATTTAACTTGATTCAAAACAAACAAATAACATTTAATGGTACCGGGGATTGAATCTAGGGGCACTTTACCACTGAACTATATCCCTAGCTCTTTAAATTTTAAATTAAAAAAAAAACTTTTCAACTTTAAAATTTTTTTTTTTTTTAATTTTGAGACAGGGGCTCACTAAGTTTCTGAGAGTGACCTCAAACTTGCCATCCTCCTCCCTCAGCCTCCTGAATGCTGGAATTATAGGCACAAGCTATAATGAATTACAGGCCATTAAGTTTGGCTTGATTCAAATTTTATCTTTAACTGTTTTTAAACTATTTTGCAGACTGTGATACAAACATTTTCTAATATGTATATTTTTGCATTTTACATAATTAATTGTGTTATCCAATTAATTGGTGGTTTAGGAGAATCTCCTAGTAACATTTTCTGCCTTCTTGGGTATAAGTTTCCTAAGATTGCGATGTTAGTGGATTAAAGGATGTTATGTTTTGTAACGATTTGTTTGACCAGGTATGATTCTGATCCTGTGTAACTAATGTCAAGAAGTGTTAAGACCTGGGCTCTGTGACACATGCCTATCCAGCAACTTGGGAGGCTGAGGCTGGAGGATCTTAAATTCAAGACCAGACTTAGCAATTTAGTGAGGCTTTAGGGAATTTAGTAAAAAATACAAAAAAAAAAAAAAAAAAAAAAAAAAAAAACAGCTGGGAGGTAGCTCAGTGGTAAAGTGCCCCTGGGTTCAATCCCGAGTACAAAACAAAAACAACAAAAAGCTGTTAGAGGTCTGAGATTTTGTGTGCAAGCTACCAAATTTGCCTGACATTTCTTCATGGATACTGGTAGATGATAAGAAACCCTCCAAGTCAGGACAAGGACACCTATTCTTAGTAATAGTAGTAGCCAGAGTATCCTCATTTTGTTGACTTAGTTCCCAAACCTTAGTGCCTACAAAACAGCACAAGGAACTCCAGGAGACATCTGCACACCCAGTGGGTTGCATTATAGAAGAGGAACCGCAAGCTTCAGGAACCTGAATTTTTTATCATGATCATCAAGCCCACCTGCCTCTCGGTTCCAGGGAGAGGCATAATGTTGCCGTACTGGCAGAAAACAAATCTGCCTTTTTCACTCCAGGGAGAGACAGTCTTCCAAGTCTATTCACTGTATAAGCATCCTTGAGAAGCTAGACTGCAACAAAAGCCGTTAGTATTTGTAAGACATTAAAAAAATGAGAAAGATTCATGGAGAATTATCTCTCAATAACTACAACAAAACACAAAAATTAGATTTTGTAACCGATCATTGGGAGAGCAATGGTTATGTCCTTACTACTCCTCTTAGTTCTTTATTTTTCACATTAATCAAAACTTTTATAGGTTTAATTTGTTTGACTTTTATAAGTAAATGTTGTCAGTGTGAAATTTTTTAAATGGTCATGGTGGCGCACACCTGTAATCCCAGCTACTCAGGAGGCTAAGGCAGGAAAATCAAGAGTTCAGGGCCAACCTGGGCAATATAGTGAGACCCTGTCTCCAGAAAAAAAAAAAAGTCTAAAATTATGCTGGTTCTGTTGGCACTCACTTCTAGTCTCAGCTACTCAGAGGCTGAGGTAGGAAGACCATGTGAATCCACAAGTTGGAGACCAGCCTGGGCAATGTAGTGAAAACCCATTTAAAACAAAAACAAAAACAAAAACAAAGAAGAGCTAGGTACTATGGCATATGCCTGTATTCCCAACAACTGGGGAGACCCGGGCAGGAGGATTCTAAGTTTGAGGCCAGCCTCAGCACTTTAGCAAGACCCTAAGCAATTTAGCAAGACCCACCTGGTCTGGTCGTGCATGCCTACAATCCCAGTGGCTCAGAGGGCTAAGCCAAGAGGATCGTGAGTTCAAGGCCAGCTTCAACAATTTAGTGAGGCCCTAAGCAACTCAGGGAGACCCTATCTCTAAATAAAATATAGAAAAGGACTGGGGACCGATACCAAAACATATTAACAAGACCCTATCTCAAAATAATAAAAAGGACTGGGATTGTAGCTCGGTGGTGCAGTGCCCCTGGGTTTAATCTCAGTAAACATCCATTCCCCCCAAAGTACTTTTCAGTCTGAAACTTTTACTTCTTAAAATTTCTTTAGCTTCAATCCAAGACAGTGGCCTTAAGGAATACTACTAAATAATGGTAAACGATACGCAGCTTAATGGATTTTTAAATGAGTCTGAGGAAAGTGTCCATCACTTGGCTCATGCCAACTCCTTGCTTCTGGTTTTGGAAATCACATCTTCCTAGCAGTGCCCCTTCCCTCTGCTGTGTAATACATGACAATAATGCTAGAACTTTGTTATTATGCAGAACAGGTAACAGGCCAGCTGTGCTTGTCAGAAGTCATCAGTCCTAGGTTGTCATCGGCAGATTTCTAGCTCTGGTTGATTATTTAGAAGTGATTTGATTTAAAGGTAAACACGCTGCTGTTCAAACAATGGTCTGGACCTGTTGACAGTAGAGATCGGCTGTTCCCATAACTTCTGCTAAATTTTCCTAATACTGTGTAGTTTCAGGGGTACAAACCAAGTTGCTGTCACATTGATTTTTGCCACTCAACCTCTGTAGTTACTTTTCAACTTGGTAGAATGGATAACATCATCTAAGATTCCTGAGCTGAAGAAGTGTGGGCAAGAGGTCTTCTCCTGCCACTTACTACCAAGACATTTGTCCCTTCTGAGTCTGTTTTTTCTTCTGTGATCTAGAAGGAAGATGCCTATTCAGAGGCTTGTTGTGAGGACAAATGAGGTCAAGTCCAATGGAATCTCATCTGATGCAGGACCATTAGGTTTCCAATACATAAGGAAAATATATAGCCTCAAAAATACCGTTACTGCCAGATGTGGTAGCACACATTTCTAATCCCAGCAACTCAGAAGTCTATGGCAGAAGGACTGCAAGTTTGAGGCAGTTGACAAGACCCTGTCTTAAAATAAAAAGGTCTGAGGAGGTAGCTCAGTGATAGAGCACCTGTAGGTTCAAACTCCAGCTCCACAGAACAAACAAACAACAACAATAAAAATTCTCCTAGAGCCCTGTGTGGTGGTGCATGCCTCTCATCCCAGCAGCTTGGGAGGCTGAGGCAGGAGGATTGTGAGTTCAAAGCCAGCCTCAGTAACTTAGCAAAGCCCTAAGCAACTCAGGGAGACCCTGTCTCTAAATAAAATATAAAAAAGGGCTGGGATGTGGCTCAGTGGTTAAAACCCCTGGGTTCAATCCCTGGTACCAAAAAAAAAAAAAAAAAAAAAAAAGGAAAAAAATCTAGTATTATCCAAGTTGCATCAAAACCCCTGCCTTTATACAATAGAGTTATATTCTGCATGATGGAGTGTTCAGCCTGTATGTGGGACATTTCTGTCTGTCTTCTAGATCCATTCTCAACCCTTTCCAAGCTTCCGTGCCTCCAGGAGGCTGGTCTGTATGAACTGCTTCAACAGGCCCCATAGTCTTCTGCCTCCTGGTTTGGCTTAGTCAGTGGAGCTACTAGCAAGACATTCCTGTTTCCTCTGCACTATAGGAGGCCACAGCTCTTGTCAGGAAGTCCTCTCCTTAAATCCATCTTCTGTGGGCTCTGGATAGCCCCTTCTCCTCATAACCCTCAGGCCTGGAGTTGCTAATGGCCACCCACCCAGTCTCTTAGGCCTGAGCTTCAACTATCCCTTCCTAGTTTCCCTTAACCCTGCCCATAGCTTTAGTAGTTCCTGTATTATAAGCTGGCTTTCATTAGCCCATTGGTATGATCTTGGTTTTTTTCCTGCTGAAACCCTGATTGACAGAATCTGTGAGATTCACTTAAGGACTGAGTTCTTAACTCCTTTCTCCAGGAGTTGACCGGCAGGCTGAATTGCCTACTCTCTATGAGTAGAATAGTTACTTGATCTTTTTGTGTTGTTGTTTGAATAGGGTACCATGTATAATATGATAGTTGAAACTGGCACATGGTTCTCTTGTGGCCACTATCTGTAGAGTAGAAGTTCGGTTATACTATTATGAATTATTCTGGCTCTTTTCCTACAGCCATCTCTCCAGGGTAACTTGTGCTCAATGTTTCAGTCTCTCCAGCATGACTGAAAACCTCTTTGAGGGGATGGACCTTGAAACCTCACCCATGTTGAGATTCAGTGTCCAACAGAGGATGTACCTGCTAAATGCTGTTGAAGAGATGAAGGAATAAATGAATGTTTGGTCATTCTTATTTAGAAAAGGAATCAATGGGTAGCCCCTTTCTCTCTTTCCTAAATTTAGGGATATTCAAATTTAAATAGAACAGCAAGTAGATTTTTATTATTCTAGCTGGACAAGGTGGAACATGCCTGTAATCCCAGCGACTCAGGAGGCTGAGGCAGGAAGATCTTAAGTTCAAGGCCTCACCAATTTAGCAAGGTCCTGAGCAACTCAGCAAGATCCCGTCTCAAAATAAAAAATAAAAAGGACTGGCGATGTGGCTCAATGGTTAAGTGTCCCTGGGTTTAATCCCTGGTACCAAAAAAAAAAAAAAAAATGTTTAGTATTATAAGATCATTCTATTCATGTTTATTAATTATAGCTTCTGATTGTATACATTCATACATTCAGGAGATAATCATAACCATCATTTACTCAGGACTTCTGTGTTCTAAGTACAATCCTTTTTTTGGGGGGGGGTACTAGGAACTGTACCCAGGGTCACTTAACCACTGAGCCACAGGCCCAGTCCTTTGTATATTTTTATTTAGAGACAGGATCTCACTCAGTTGGTTAGGGCCTCATTAAGTTGCTAAGGCTGGCTTTGAACTCACAATTCCCTTGCCTCAGCCTCCAGAGCTGCTGGGATTACAGGCATGCGCTACCATGCCTAGCTACAATCCTATTTCTTGAGCATAATTTCATTCAGTACTTCCTACACCTCTATGGAGATATTTGTACCATCAGTTTACTGGTAAGGAAAGTGAAGTGAATTTCTTGAAGTGGGCTGAGTAACATGCATGAAGTCTTTCAGTTGCTGGCCAAAAGCTGCTAACAGGGCTGCTGTAATCATCATTAAAATTTTCATTAATCAGCATTAAAATTTTAAAATTTAAATTCCTTGCAGTGAATCTGTGAAGATTGAATACCATGTCAAGCATGCTGAGTCCAAAGACTCCAGCTCTGACTTAGTGTTGGTGGATTCCATCTGGAAGAGATTCATAACCACAGAGTCCTTTCTAGAAAAAATCACTCTGGTTGGATCAAGGGGGAAGAGGCAGGGTGGGCCCCCTGTGGTCAACAACCTGCAACGGAGAAGAAAAGAGCACACACACAAAGCCAAAGTGAGGGTGGGCACCTCTGAGAGAAGAGGCACATTGGCACAAAGTAAAAGGGAATATTTGAGGAGAGATACCAATGGAGGCCCAGCTGGGAGTTTCTAAAGATGGAGGCCCCCCTGGGTGGTGGCTTCTTGTTAAGTGCAGAGATGGTTCCAGGAGGTGTAGTTGCTGCATTGTTTTCCTTGCTTTGTTTGCTAAATGGAAACATCCCTGCTTAATTACAGTCCCTTCATACACAGCTTGGGAGGGAAAATAAGGGCATTGTTCCACCAAATAGAAAAAGCACCAAATTGACAGAAAGCATTTATTAATTTCAGAGACCCTAAGAACAGTTTTTCATACCCTGAGAAAAGAATATCCAAATAACATCTTCAACTTTACTAAAGTTAAATTTCTAGCTCAACTATAAAGTTTAATGTATTGAGACCACCACCCAGACAGCATTTTTTTGAAATGTCCTCTGTATTCTACCATAGCTCAATAAATACCCCAAACAAAATGAACTTTGGCATCAATGTTCAAATTTTCTGGAATATAAAACTTCCTTTTAATTAATTTAACTTCTTTACCTTTTCTCTCTTTTACCCATGACCAGGCACCACCCTCCTCCCACCACCCCTCTGCAGATACCTAGATGTGGTCTTCCGGCCAGTCCAGTCTGTTGTCCAACCTCTGTAAGAGTCCACTCCTGGGGAGGGGTGTGTGTACTGGTGTGTATCACTGCTCATTGTAACTGTGTGCCAGGGGATATGGTGCAGACTTGAAACAGATTATCTCTAATTTTTACAATGACTCTGATAAGTATTATTGTCCTCATCACTTGAGAAGAAGCTTAGTATCCTAGAAACCAACCACAGCTTGGAAACCTCAGGAAATCTGGGATGGCTTCCCTGTGCCTCTCCCCCTCTGGAGCCATGCGTGTTGACAGGCAAGTGAGGAGGAGAAGGTAATCAAGCAGATCATCTCCACCCGCTTCATCTGACCCTGGGGTATTGGTTTTACTTGTTTTGTTTCCTTTTTACCGAAAACCGATAGATCCAGAAATAACTGAAATGTGTCCTTTCCATCCCATCTCACTTTTGTGGATCCTGTCTTTCCCTCTGAGGATGCTAAGTGATGGTTCAGCATCTGCCCACACACCAGTGGCTCCACTTTGTGTTTCTTTCTCCCATTTCCCTACACCAAGACTAGCCATTGATGTTTTGGTGCTGATAACCTCTTGCTGGGTTCCAGCCAGTAGGCAAAGTCAAAAGTGCTATTAAAAAAAAAAAAAAAAAAAATCCCAGCGTTCAGAGAATGTGTATATCTTGCTTCCTCCTAGTCTTCCAAAGTAGAAACTGCCTTATCTGTTGTGTTCCTAGCAACCAGCACAAGTCAGGGTAGCCAGTTAGTGCCTGATACATTTGCTGAATGAAAAGCAAGATTGCTGTAGTGGAAATGAGAAGGTGGCTGATCATATCTACAAAAGGATCATTATGCTGTCATCTTTGGGGTTTTTTTTTTTTTTTTTTTTTTGGTCCTGAGCTTGAATCCAGGGGCTCTCTACCAGCCCTTTTTTACATTTTTATTTTGAGACAGGGTCTTGCTAAATTGCTAAGGCTGCCTTGCGCTTGCCTGCTCAGCCTTCCCGGGCTCTGGGATTACAGGCATGCCCCACTTTACCCAACTCATCTTTGCTATTCTGATTGACACTGCTGAGCTCAGTATCCTTCTGTGGGACTTCTCACCTGTAGGGTAAGAAATCTTTCTGACCTGGTCACTTTCTGGTGCTCTTGCTTGCTCTGTCCTCCCTTCCCTCCCCAGCCTGTCCTGACATCTTGCCCTGACTTTCATCAGTACCAAGCTTTTGTACTTGCCGACCTTGACCTGTGCCCTCTCACTGGCTCCCAGGGACACTCTATTCCTTCTTAACTTGGAGCTTGAGAGCTCCCTTTGGTAGACGTGGTTATTGTATTCCCCTCCTTCTTCTTTCTCCTCATATAGACCTCCACTCTGTTTACAGCACTTACGTGCCTGGCATTTAGGTTTGTTGTGGTGGTGGTGGTGGTGCTGGGGGTTGGACCTAGGGTCTCACACATCCTAGCCAAGTGCTCTACCACCAAGCCACCATGTGCCACCCAGTTCCTGGCTTATGGGTTTTTAATGTTTGCTTCCCCACACAATAATAAGTAACATAAGGGTAATGGCCATGGTTTTCATTGCTTTATCTCCTGGGACACAATTAACTTAGTAAATATCTAATGAATAAATGAAACCATCAAAGAAGTGATTTTTTAACAGCTTTATTGAGATGCAGCTGGCATACTCTACAATTTGTTCATTTAAAACCTATAATTGAATGATCTTTACTATATTCACAGATAGGTGAAACTGTTGTGATTAGTTTTAGAATGTTTTCATGACCTCAAAAAGAAACCCCATGTGTCACATCTGTAGTCCTCCATCCACCCATTTCGTCCCTTGTCAACCACTAATCTACTTTCTGTCCCTATAGACTTCTCTGTTCTGAACATTTCACATGAATGGAATCATATATATATATATGTGTGTGTGTGTGTGTGTGTGTGTGTGTAGTGTCTTGTGGCTCTCTTCCTTCACTAAATACGTTTTCATGGTTTACCCATGTTACAGTATGTTTCAGTACTTCATTTCTTTTTATAGCCAAATAATATTCCATTGTATGGATTGATGATATTTCAGTTTTGCTACTTGATGGACATTTGTGTTATTTCTTTCTGACCATAATGAGGGATGCTCTTATGAGCATTCCTGTGCCAGCATTTTCTGTGGATAGGTGTTTTCATTTCTCTTGGACATAAACCTGGAGTAGAATGACTACATTACATGGGTTAGTGTGCTTCACGGTTCGAGGAGCTCTGAGACTTCTCTGAAGTGGCTGCACCATCTTACATTCCCACCAAGAGTGTAGGAGGCTTCCATTTCTTCACATTCCTGCCAATACTTGTTATTATGTAGCTTTTTTTTTTATCCTAGCGAACTAATGTGAAATGATATCTCCTTGGTTGGTTGGTTTGTGTTTGTTCTTCTTCTTTTTTTTTGTTACTGGAGTTATAACCAGGGGCACTTAACCACTAAGACACATCCCCAGCCCTTGTTATTTTTTATTTTGAGACAGGGTCTTATTAAGTTGCTTAGGGTCTCACTAAGCTGCTGAGTTTGGCCTTGAACTTGGGATCCTCCTGCCTCCATCTTCTGAGCCACTGGGCTTATTGATGTGTGCTACTACACCTGACTGATGTCCAGCATCTCTCTTTGTACTTATTGGTCATTTGTGCATCTTCTTTGATTGGTTCAGATCACTTGTTCACTGTTTAATTGGGTTATTTATCTTTTTATTATTGTACTGTAAGGCTTCTTTATCTATTCTAGATATAAATCCCTTATCAGAGATACGATCTGCAAATAGTTTCTCCCATTCTTTGACTTGTCTTTTCATCTTTTCGCTTCCCTGATGGCTGTTTTTGTTTGTTTGTTTTTGTACCAGGGATTTGTTTTGTTTTGTTTTGATTTTGTGCCAGGGATTGAACCCAGGGACACTCTAACACTGAACTACATCCTCAGCCCCTTTAGTTTTATTTTGAGACAGGGTCTCGTTAAGTTGCCAAGCTTCTTGCTAAGTTGCTGAGGCTGGCCTCAAACTTGCCTCAGCTTTCCGAGTCTCTGGGATTACAGGCATGCACCATTGTGCTCCTCTAAGCCACACAAGTTTTAAATTATGATTATCCCAGTTTAATTTTTCTTTTGGCATGTGTGCTTTTGGTGTCAAATCTGTTTATTTGCCAAACTCAAGGTCATGAAAACCCCTATTTTTTTTTCAGTTAAAGTGTTATGGTTTTGGCTCTTATGGTTAGGTCTTTAAACTATTTGGAGTAATTTTATATATAATGTCAAGTGAGGGTCCAACTCTGTTCTTTTGCGTGTAGCTGGTTGTCCCCTCACTGTTAGTTGAAAAGACCATCCTTTCTCCATGAGATGACCTTGACACTCCAAAACTCAGCTGACAGTGGGGCACAGTGGCTCATGCCTATAATCCCAGCAACTCGGGAGGCTGAGGCAAGAGAATCTTGAGTTCAAAGCCAGCCTCAGCAATTTAGCGAGACCCTAAGCAACTCAGCAGATCCTGTCGCTAAATAAAAAAAAAAAAAAAAAAAAAAAAGGTGGTGGGAGGTAGGCTGGGGATGTGGCTCAGTGGTTGAGCAGGATTCAATCCCAAGTACCAAACAAAGCAAAAGAAAACAACTCAGCTGACCACAGACTTCTCAGGGTAAGCTGTCTCAAACTGCGCATGTTGGTGCACACCTGTGATCCTGTTGGCTGGGCTTGGGAGGCTGAGGCAGGATGATAGTGAGTTCAAAGCCAGCCTCAGCAACAGTGAGGTGTTAAGCAACTCACTGAGACCCTGTCTCTAAATAAAGTACAAAATAGGGCCGGGGATGTGGCTCAGTGGTTGAGTACCCCTGAGTTCAATCCCTGTTACCAAAGGGGGGAAAAAAAAAGCTGTCTTAAGAGAGGGAGTTTTATGATTGTACAAATAAGATGTTGGTAAACTAAGGAGAGCAGGAACACTCCCCCCCCACCCCCCAACAAGGGATTGAACCCAGGAATGCTGAGTATTTTTAATTTTGCAACAAGTTCTCATTAAGTCGCTTAGGGCCCCAATTGCTGATGCTGGCCCCAAATTTGCTCTGCTCCTTCCTCAGCCTCCTGAGCCACTGGAATCAGAGGTGTGTGCCAGACACCTGACTGTCTTCCTGATTTATTTATTTTATTTATTTTTTGGTGTGGGGGTTTGCACCCAAGGGAGCTTAACCCCTAAGCCACATCCCCAGTCCTTTTATATTTTACGTAGAGATAGGATCTCACAAAGTTGCTTAGGATCTCGCTAAGTTGCTGAGGCCAGTCTTGAACTCGCCATCCTCCTCCCTTAGTCTCCCAGGCCGCTGGGATTACAGACCAGTATCCCTGCCTATCTTCCCTTTTTATACTGCTCCCACATGCTGGATCCTGTAGTCACCTCACCTATTCACTTAAAAATGGTCCCTGCTTATCCTTGTATTGAGGGGTTATTTTTCTTTTTTTCAATACATATATTCAGTTTTCATCACTTTTTTAACTCTCTTAAATATATTCATTTACTTTCCCTTCTTGGTATTGTATTCCATTTTTCTTCGTCACTTTATCTTATGCCTCCTTAAATTTCTTCCTTTACCCCTCTTTTCTTTCTTCGTTTTTGGTAGCAAATCCTTCGTTTTCCGATGATTATGAAAGCATCCAAAATAAATAATGACCACGTCTTTAAAAGAGCCTTTAAGAAACTCGGCTTCCCTTGACAATTGTTCCAAAGGCTTAGGGAGGTTCAGATTGTTTGGATTGAGGGTAAGGGTCCTCGGTTTCTCTCCTTTTTGTGTAATTTTATGGTTATGAAACCACAGTTAATGTATCCTTTTCGAATGACCCTGGCCTTGGAATCTGCACTTGGCCTCTGTCTAGGGCTGATTCAAGTTCTGAAAATGACTGTTATGACAACATTAAAAACCACAGGGGACTAAAATCACAGCTTAGGTTTCAGAATCTCAGTCTTTTCACAGCGTAAAACCAGCACTAAAAACTTCTTGGTTTTCTTCCAGCTAATTTGAAACAATAAGCCAAGAGGAAGGGATATGATCTTTCAAATCACACCTTCCATTACTGTTTCTTATGGTTTTTGCTTAGTTTTTGTCAATTGATAAGAAAATATTTGTGGAGCTTCTCATGTATACCTCTTCTCTGAGTTTAGTTTTCTAAGAAATAAAAACATTTAGGGCATGGTCTTTCCCCTGTAGGAGCTTCTAGTTTGGCTGGAGGGAAGGGTAAAAATAGCACATTGAAAATCCAACGAGGTGTGGTGTTGCCACTCTGCCTGTAATACCAGCAGCTCAGCAGACTGAGTCAGGCAGATCACAAGTTCAAGACTAGCCTCAGCCATTTAGCAAGATCCTGTCTCAAAATAAGAAGTAAAAAGGACTGGGAATGTGGCTTGGTGGTAAATCACCCCTGGGGTCAGTCTTCAATATATTAAAAAAAAATTGAGCCAGGTACAGTGGTGCACACCTGTAATCCCAGTGACCCAGGCAACTGAGGCAGGAGGATTATAAATTGGAGACCAGCCTCAGCAATTTAGTGAGGCCCTAAGCATTTTATTGAGACCCTATCTGAGTCACTGGGATTACAGGCGAGCGCCACTGCCCCGGCTATTCAGCACCTGGATGTGACCGAGAGCCTGGTGCCCCTCTGCCTTTCCCTCAGGCTGGGATTGGACCTCAGCCCTCCTTGTCCCTGAAGCCAGGTTCCCTTGCATAGTAAACATCCTGTATCACTGTGCCAGCCAGCAGCCCCTATTTTTAAAGAATAGGGTGGATTTCTCCAGGGAAGGGAAGAGAAGATGTGAGGGAACAGCGTGAGTGAGGGACACAGGTGAGAGCCAGCGTGTGCTGTGGAGAAGGGGGAGAGGAGACTCGGTGGGGGAGTGCAGGATGCAGTCCTCATCCCCCCCAACTTTCCCAGTATGTACTGCTTTTACTCACAAATATTAACTTTCTGTTTACTGGTTCCTAACCTAATTATCATGAGACTTATATCAATTTATCTGTATAGCATCTGCTTTATGGATAATAGTATCATACTTAAAAATACCAGTGCTGGTGTAAGCATTTCTCCCTAATTAATATTTCCTTGCTTATCACACAAGTCAATATTAGATGTTCAAAACATTTCATGGGAAGCATACATCTAAATGTATAGTGTAAAATTTGGAAACTAGTTTATTATATGGGGTATAGAAATATAACCACTTCTTTTTTTTGGCCAGGTGTACTGCACCCCATAAACCCAACAACTGGAGAGAATGAGGCAGGAAGATCCCAAGTTTAAAGCCAACCTTAGCAACTTAGCAAGGCCCTAATCAACTCAGGGAGACCCCGTCTCTAAATAAAACATAAAAAAGGCTGGGGATGTGGCTCAGTGGTTAAGTGACCCTGGGTTTAATCCCCAGTACCAAAAAAAAAAAAAAAAAAGAAAAAGAAATATTACCATTTTTACTTATATTTTGTCAGGAACAACACATCTGGTTAAACACAAACTTAACCTTAATTTAACTTCTTGATTGGTAACATTTTTCTCAGTTATAAATGTAGTACATTCTCTTTGGGGGAGAATTTGAATAATAGAGAACTCTATTAGGAAAAAATTATTCATAAACTACCTTCAGAGGTAAGACCATTAATCTTTGAGTGAATTAATTTTTAAGTTTTAAAGCCAAATAATGGTTATCATGTATATAAAATAATTTATCATTGTATTAACTCATGACTTGCTTTCAAAGATCTCTCTCTACATTCTCAAACGTCTTTTTGGCCCCACAACCCCATGGTTCATTTTAACTCCCTCCCTAGCTTTCGCCCCTGCACACCATTCACGTACAGTCTCACGTTATATAGGCTCTGCTCAGATCTTTTGAAATTTTTTCAATGTACAAGGAGATTGCTATCAGCTTATTTCTATTCTTGTACTGGCACCTAAATGTAGCAGTTCCTTCTATTGTACGCTGCCTTCCCTTTGGTTAATGTGAGTCTGGGAAATCTGACTCAGATATAGATGCAGGAAAGGTTGAAATCAGTTCACATGTGCAGTTGGCCTGCTGAATCCTTGCAGGAGGCAAGAATTATTAATGCTGAAACATACATAGAAATGGCTCTATGCCTTGAGGAGGAATTTTTATTCTTATGATATGCAAGTTTTATTCATTTTGATGCAAAGAAAGTTTTTTTAATCAAGTAGTAGCTCCATCTATAAAACATATAGTAGTCATTATTATTGTCAACGTCATTATCATCACCATGGCTAAAATGTATTCGGTGTTTGTTGATGGTGTGCCAGCCCCATAATTTTTATGTCTTATCATGTTTAAGCTTACAGTTCCTTGAGTTGACACTATTATTATCCCCATTTTACACAGGAGGAAACAGAGTCAGATAATCAACCTGTGCAGAGTTGAAATCCATCTGATTTTAGACTACATCATTGTACATGTGATCTCATTGACTGAAACATCATTATGGAGCTAATGACTACACAAGCATTCATAGCAGCATTATTCATGATAACTCAAAGTGGAAAAAACCCCACATGTTCACCAATTGGTGAATGGATAAGCAAAATGTGGTATACCCATGCAGTGGAATATTATTTGGCAATAAAAAGAATACTTGGTACATGTGCATGATTCTTATAAAAACATTATGCTAAGTGAAAGAAGCCAGTCACAACAGACCACATTTTTTTTTTTTTTTTTTTTTTTTTTTTGTGGTCCTGGGGTTGGAATGCAAGGCCTTGGTGCTTGCAAGGCGAGCAGTCTACCAACTGAGCCATAACCCCAGCCCAGACCACATTTTGTATGAACCATTCACATGAACTCTCTAGAAGAGAGAAATTCAGAGCTAGAACATGGATTAGTGTTTGCCTAGGACTGAGGAGATGGAGAATAGGGGAGTAACTTAATGGGTTTGGGGTCTCCTGTTGGGGAGATGAAATGTTGTCATGTGGATTATGGAGATAGTGGTACAACTTGCATATATATATATTAAAAACCCACTGAATTGTACATGTGAAATGGGTTAAATGTATGGTATGTGAATTATATCCTAATAAAACTGGGAGGAGGAGGAGTTGACATCATTGTCACCCTGACAGCATCTGCTTCCTCCTCCTTGAGTCCTGCAGCACCATGTGAGAAGTCCAGGCTGCCTTGCTGGACAGAGAGGCTGTACGAAGGGGCACCCAGAGGCAGACCTCCAGCCCTGGCCACCCTCTGCATGCAGTTGTGTGTTACTGCAAGCTAGAGCCATGGATTCTCAGATGACCCCCCCAGGAAAGGAAAGCATCGAACACTAAAATATAATTAAACGATGGTTGTTTAAAACCACTGCATTCGAGGGTAGCTTGTTATATAGCAAAAGATGATGGGGATGGGTTGTAAGTCAAATTCTTGCTTTAACACTGTGACTGCATAATAGTAATAAAATCAAATTGCAAGAAAGACTTGGTCTTAAAAAGGGGAACCAGGATAGAGATATACTTTCTTGATTGTAAGGGGAAATGAAATAAGGAAGAGTCAAGCGTGGTGGGGCATGTTTTAAATGGCAAGCTGAACCAACCAGGCAGCCTGCCAGCTGCTCTCTTTCCTGAAACTCACATTGGCAGAAACAGCTCACCAACCACTTGTCCAGAGTCCACCAGCTGCTTAGCTGGAACTCTAGAGGTCTGGCAGGTCTTGATTCTAGAGGGAGAAATGACACAAAGTAACCCCATGCACTTGTCCTCCCCAAACCCTGAAAGGAGAATCCCTGAGCTGAAACGGGCAGTCTTTATCAACAAGGCTGAAGGCGTCTGTCTGCAATGTAGAGGGTCAACAGTGTAGACTTTAAAAATTTTTCTTCCTGGTGTTGGGGATTGAATCCAGGAACTGACACATATTAGACAAGGGCTCTACCACTGAGCTACACTCCCCACACTGGAACTCTCTATTTTTTGGTGGGGGGTAACCAGGGATTGAACTCAGGGCTACTCGACCACTGAGCCACATCCCCTGCCCCGCTCAGTGTTTATTTAGAGACAGGATCTCACTGGAACTCTCTTGATTCACCTCATCTCCATATAGAGGCATCCTAAGGGGGTCATTTTAGTTCTTTATTTATTGATGCATGTTCTCACTATGTTGCCCAAGGTAGCCTGAAACTCATACTTCTCCTGCTTCAGCCTCTTGGTTAGCTGGGATTGTAGGAGTGCCCCACTATCCCCAGGTATAGAGGGATTTCTTAGGGGAAATACTGGGGATTGAACCCAGGGACACTTAACCACTGAGCTACATCTCCAGCCCTTTTTTTAAAATTTTTTATTTTATTTTGAGACAGGGTCTCACTAAGTTTTTTAGGGCCTTGCTAATTTGCTGCAAGTTGACCTTGAACTTGGCTATCCTCCTGCTCTAGCCTCTCTTGTCACCAGGGTTACAGGTGGGTGCCATCACACCCAGCTAAGGGGTCATTTTTAATTATACACCAGGGCTAACTCTAGTGGCACAATCTTGAAATCCCAGCTACTTGGGAAACTGAGGCAGGAGGATCACAAATTGGAGGCCAGCCTCAGCAACTTAGACCCTGTTTCAAAATGAAATATATAAAGGACTGTGGATATAATTCAGTGGTAAAGCACCTCTAGGTTTATTCTCCCAATTGCCCTCCTCCCCCTCCCCATATTGGATGATGTATAACAGGAAATGCATAGAAACAAGTTTATTCATTCAGTCAATATTTTTTTGTAAACCTGTTGTGCTGGGAAACAACCATGAACTACATAGACAAGGTCTCTGCTCTCCAAAAGCTTACAGTCATGGGAGCGGGTAATTCCCTGAGGGCTCTGGAAGTGGCACATGGTCCAGATTTGTAAGAATCAGAGATTTCTCAGGAGATATGTTTATAATGTCAAAACTGAGGCTACTTTTCCATTTTTTTACTCCTTCATTGCTTTGACCCTCAAAGCGTGGTATTCCTTATTTGGACATGCACATGACTCCCTCCATCCTCTCGCCTAGATTCCCATCAGCAGCACAGGCTCCAGGTCTGGCCACGCATGACTGTTTTCGGTGTAGCTAATTTCTAGCACTCTCCAGTGTTCATTCATGCTGCGCGATATGTCTCTGTGTGTGATGTTTCACATATTATTGCCACTTTCCAGTGACAGGAATGTGTCCCAGTTATCTATCTATTCCTGCAAAGCATGTCACCTACAACTTCATAGTATGGCTTTTCCCGATTCTATGGGTTGGCATGGTGCTTCTTCTACTCCCTTCACCAGGGCTTGTTCCGGCGGTTGCTGGAGGGCCAGCAGGTTCAGGATGGTCTCATCCATTTGTCTGAGAGTTGGCGCCAGCTGTTTCCTGGGCACCTCGGTCCCCCTCCTTATGCCCTCTTCTTCTCCAAGAGGCTACCCGCTCTGTTCCATGGTGGTGCTACAATGGAGCAAAGGCAGAAGTTGCCAGGCCTCTTGAACCTCGCCTTAGAAGGCTCTGTACTGTCACTTCCACTGTATCCTGTTGATCAAAGCAAGTCTCAAAGCCACCTCAAGTTCAAGGGAAGTTGAAACAGACTTCACCTCTTGATGGGAGACACAGGGCAGTCAAACTGGAAGGCAGCATGAGGGGAGCTGCGTGGCCTCTGTGCACTTGGTCACCTATAGAATGTCTTCATGATTCTGTCATTTCACCTTCCACGAAGGGACAGGCCAGTATTGTATTCAATAATACTTCAGTAGTTCTTATTGCCCATCTTAGCTCCACTGTTACTAACTCCAGGAAAGCAGCCTCGTAACTACTTCTAAGGATGGACTTGGGAAAGGATTTAAATAAGGAGTGTTTTAAATGAGATCATGCTGAATTAGAAGGTTTTAAATGAGAATTTCTAGCTTTTATAAATTCTCTTCATATAAGAATATACATTTTATTCTTAGAACTTTTGGATTTCCTTGCAGACTTTCAATGAGAGCAGCAACCCAGTGAGAAAAGTGGAACAGGCATTATTTTCCTTATTTAATGGGTGTTTGGAGAATACTGAAGCCGTGAGGAAAGACATGACTAGTGTGTGGTAGACTGTATTGGGGTCCCAAGGCTGCTGCCTCCTAATCCTGTGCCCTTCCATGGCTTGCGTTCAGCAGAATCAGGATTCTTCTGGGAAGAGCAAGGGGAGTTTGAAAGAATCTCTGCTTTTGGCAGTTCATAGCCTTTAGGCACAAGTTCATCATGTCCTGGTGTGCACATCAGGGTTACTTAAGTAGTGAGATGCTGGCATTTACAGTGTCTTCCGCATCATAAAGTTGTTTCTTCACTCACTCACGTGATTGTTACCACAGCTGTGTGAAGGTACCATTTTACTCCTGAGAAAAATGAGGCTGGAAAAAAATAAAGGTGGCTTGCCTGATGTCTCAAAGCTGCTAAGTGGAGACCTTCTCTGGTTCCTAGAACAGTGTTCACTCTCTAGTGTAGCTGAGCTGTAAGTCAGAAAGCATTGAGAATGGACACCACAGGGATTCGGGTATACTGTTCCATTACCCCCAGATGAGGTGATTTAAGGACAGGCCTAACCTGGAGACCCTTCTCTCCCTTTCAGTGAGGGCTGTTGGCCAGTTTTTCTCATCTGCATGAGAACTGTGTTTTTCTCCTGTAGATGAAGAGGGGAGCTGAGCTATAGGGATCTCCAAGGTTTCTTCCTGCTCTAGAGGGAAGTGGTTCAATTTTTATGGCATATTATTATTTGAGAGGAAGGGACGCTTTTTAAAGGAGAGAGACCAGCTTTCATATGGAAGACAGAAGCTTGCCAGGCACGGTTTTATAAAAGAAGATGATACAGTGACCTTGGTATTTGATGAGATTCTGTTTTTCATAAAAAATTCATGGACAAACATGGAGCCTACCCTCCTGGAGTTTATAATTGAGTCGGGGAGGTAATCCTTAGTTTGGTAATCACACAACATGCAGGGGAAACATGAGAAGGTTGTGATAGAGACCTGTCAATACAGATGCAAGGGATAGGAGTTACATAAGCTTGAGGAATGGAGGCAGGATGGGGAAAAACAGGAGGGAACATTCCAGCATTCAAAAACCCTGTGGTAGAAAGGGCATGGGATGTCTGAGGGACTAAAGAAGGCCATTTCCTCTGGAGCACAACTAAGGTGACAGTGAGTACTTACTTAGTACTAGAGATTAAATCCAAGGGTGTTCTACCACTGAGCTACCTTCCCAGCTGCCCCCACCCCCACCCTTTAAATTTTTCTTATTTCAAGACAGGTTTTCAGTAAGTTGCCCAGGCTGACCTCAACCTTGTGATCCTCCTGCCTCATCCTCTCCAATCTCTGGTATTATAGGCAGGTGCCACCACACCTGGCTAAAACGATTCTAGTGAGACAGAGGTCGGGATTTTGCATGCATTATAGGCCATGTAAAGGAATTTGGGTTTTATTTTAAAAGCAATGAGAAATCATTGAAGTTTATTTTCTTTCTTTTTGATTCTGGGGATTATACTTTACCACATGCACTTTACCACTAAGCTACATCCCCAGCCCTTCTTATTTTTAATTCTTTTAATTTTTTTTTTGTAGGAGTGAAAGGGATGGGATTTATCCAAGTGTGAAGAATAGAATAAGAACTCTTGCAGGAGCAAGAGGTTACTCTTTATTTTTATTTTGAGACAAGATCTTGCTGAGTTGCTGAGGGCCTCGCCAAGTTGTCCAGACCAGCCTAGAATTTGCAATCCTCTTGCCTCAGCCTTCTGAGTCACAGGGATCACAGGCACGTGCCACCACACCCAGCTCACTGAAGTATAATTTCAAGTGTCAGGACATTATCTGATTTGAATTTTTGAAAGATAGTTTAATTGCTCTGTCAGGATTTAGGTGTATAAAGGTGGATTGAGAACAAAAGTGGATGGATAGTATCCTCTTAAGAAAACACCATCATTATCTCAGTTAAAGGTATTGGTGTTTTAGGCTAAGGTGGTGGCAATGCAGAGAGAGAAGACCTAGACGTACATGGGAGAGATTTAGGAAATAAAATTTGCAGTTCATCTGACAGATTGTGGGTGTGGGGGAACTGGCAAAGACGGTGGTATGGGGGCTTTATTTTCTGGCCAAAGAGTGGAAACACTCATTAGCAGAGGACCTGGTTTGGAGGGAAAGACAGGAGTTCAATTTTTGGCTTTTTATATGGATTGCAAATGACTGGAGTTGGGTGTACAGGCCCTGTCTGGGATGTACATTTGGGGATTTTTGAGGCACAGACAGAAACAGAATCTATAAGGTTGGAGGAGTTCACCCAGGAGTTTATGGAATGAGAAAAGAAGTATTTGGCGTTTGAATCTCAAATGATTCCAGCCTTTCAAATTCAGGGAGATGAGGAGGAACCATCACAAATGTGCTGAGAAGGAGGTTGGAGTGGAAGAACAGCAGAGAAACATAAGTGTGATGTCCCATTAGCCGGAGGAAGTGTCAGTAGCATCTAACAGTATTTGTGTCAGCCTAAAAGAAGACTTAGATTTATGTTACATTGTATCATATTTGCATGCCTAGGAGAAGGCTGATGGCCCCAAGTGGACCTATTTTGAAGGACAGAATTCAGAGGAGTGGAGGAATGCTTGCTTAGGAAGCAAGCTATGTGAAGATAGGAAGATTGTAAAGAATTGACTTATATAGCTGTCTATAAGTAAGATCAGCTACTTTAACAAAATTACCATAGATTTGGATGGCCTAAACAAACAACAAATGTTTGGGAATTTCAAGATCAAGGTGCCAGCAGATCCTGTGTCTGATGAGGGCCTGCTTCCTGGGTTGCAGATGGCTGTCTTGTCGCTGTGCCTTTATATGGACAGAGCAAAGAGAGAGAAGCAGGCTGTCTTCTGTCTCTTCTTAGAAAGGCACTCATTACACCATGAGGGCTTCAACCTTATAAACTACCTTCCAAAGTCCCATCTCTAAATACCATCACATTAAGGATTATTCAGCATATACAAAGAATTGGGGGATGGTCACAAACAGTCTACAGCAGAAATCTTGTTAGCACAGTGATTTGGGAAATGGATAATGTCTTTAGAAAAGAAATACTAGCCTTTTTAGAAAGGTATGATGGGGCTACTCCTTTGCAAGGTGGATATCTTGAATAGAGTCTATGAATGGTAAAGTCTTAGATCACATTTCCAGTTTTTTCCGCCTTATTACCAGGAGAAAATGCATCTTTTCACTTCTGAAGCAGATCCTCTCTTAGAATTTACATTTGTGGCAGCACATGACAGCCAAATCTGTCTGTCTGACAACTGCTATCAAACTTCTCACAAAAGTCTATGATTTAGGATTTCAAATGAGCTGTGATCCTTTTATGTAGGTTTGCTTTATATTTCTTTCCACCATTTTTCCTCCCAGGTTGATGAGCCCTGAAAACACACTCTTACAACCCAGGGAAGAGGAAGGGGTCAAGTATGAGCGCACCTTCATGGCATCTGAATTCCTGGATTGGCTGGTTCAGGAAGGTGAGGCCACCACAAGAAAAGAGGCAGAGCAGCTTTGCCATCGACTTATGGAGCATGGCATCATACAGCATGGTGAGTGTATTGGTCAGGTTTTGCTTCAGTAACAAACAGCCCCATAATCTTGTGACTTATAACAACACGCACTTTTTTCTCAGTGTATGTTCTGTAAATCTGTTGCACCTCTGCTTGGGTACAACTTGGCTTGTCTGTAAGCTGAGAGTTAAGTTCAGATTTGTGTGTTATGCCTTCTCATTCTGGGACACAAACTAGCAGAATGCCACTGTTGGGTATGTTGTTTTTAAAGATGACTGCAGAAGCTGAAAAAGGCAGGTAGATTCTTGTAGTGCTTCCAGAAGCTTCTGATCAGATGAGAATGTAATATCACAAACAACTCCTTGGCCTTGGGAAGTAAATATCTTGGGAGAAGAAAATGAAATTTTTCTGAACCATGATACAAACAGCCACAGTAAAGAGTTAATCCAACAAGATTTCATAAAGTTTTCACTTTCTTTATAGGACTGAATCATAATAATGCAGCATAATCTATTGGTTCAGAAGTATATCATTGCATTTTGCTGCATGACAAATTATCCTAAAATTTAATAACATGTTACTCCAAAACTTAAGGTGTTGATAATAACTTTTATTATCTCACACAGTTTCTGTGGGTTAGGAATTTGGGAGAAGCTCAGCGGGGTGGTTCTGGCTTGGGTGTCACCTGAGGTTACAGTCAAGACATTGGCCAGCGCGATAGTCTTCTGAAGACCAGCCAGGCTGGAAGACTCACTTCCACAGTGACTCATTTGTTGCCTAACAGGTTGGTTCTGGCTGTTGGCAGGAGGCTTCAGTGCAACACTGTGTAGACTTCAGCAGTATGCTTGAGGATTCTGGTGACCTGACAGCCTGGCGTCCCCCAGAGGGGGGATCTGAGAGAGCGAAAGGCAGAAGCCACAGTGCTTTTTCTAACTGCACCTTGGAAGTCAGACTCTGCCATTTCCTCAATAGTCTGTTGGTTACACGGTCAGCCCTGTTCAGTGTGGGAGAGGAGACGGGGCCATTTTGGAGGTGGACTCTCACAAAATTACAGCCTCCCAAATCCCAGCTCCACCATTTACAGCTGCTTACCTTGCCCTATCTTGAAAATTGGGATACTTCATAGGGTGACTCTGTGAATACATGGGTAGGTATAAAGCACTTGGATCAGCGCCCTGCTCTTAGTAACTGCTTAGTCGGTCAAATAATGTAGCTATGAGGTGTAGGCTTTCGGCTGGGAGGAGAGAAACTGGAACAAGAAGGCATTTTGCCCATAGACCAAATGAAAGGTGGTCCTTGAGTTTCTTTTTCTATGGCTCCCTCCCCAGGATCCCCTCCCTTCCAGGCCTCTATAGGATTTCTATTCCACAGTTAGGAATTACAGACTTGAAATAAACTTTAGAAATTATTTGGAGCAATGTTTTTAAAAACTGCAGATTACAGCCTTTTAGTAGATCCTGAAATAAGTTTAGAGGATCATTTCTAGCATTAATAAAATTTTAAAATAAAATAAAGTAACTTTAAATAAACTAGATTAGGCTCTTTCTAATCAAAGTGTGACCCATGAACCAGCAGTATCACCTGGGAATGTGATGGAAAAGCAGAATCTCTGCCCAAGTCCTGCTGTATCTGATCTGGATTTTAAGATGATTCCCACAAAATTAGAATGTGTGTTAAAATTTAAGAGGAACTGAATTTGATTTAACTAGAATAGAAAATAACGGTGTATTTTATTAAGTAAAGATAAGTATTTTGCAAATTTTATTTCAGTTAGGTAAACACTATATAAATATAGATAGTCTATGTACTATTTATGCTATACTCTCTATACTATATGTAGATAGTACATACAGTATAACATGGATATTTATGTGGTATTCATGTGTGTATTGAGTTGCAACATAAAAACTATCTGTCACTGTGTGTTGGGGTCTAATACTTGGAAAGCCACTGCTGTGGAGGTATTAGCTGGAGTGACACTGGGCAAATCCCAGGTGCTTTGCCCTGTGCGCTGCTACTACACTCAACTCTCAGCTGTGGGTGACCTGCCTCCAGCAGAGCTGAGTTCTCTGCGGGAGGGAAGATGGAGAGAATGCATGGTGCCAGCGTGGCCCCTAGACTTCAAAGGCACAGAGCCTTGTTGGATTCTAAAATGGTTGTAGAAGCAACGAGAAGACAGTAGAAGATGTACCATATATTTCATTCATTTGTTCTAATGATCTGTTCTAATCATTTTACCCTTTATTAACTTATTAAACCTGACAAGGTAGCTAGTAATTTTTTAAAAATTTCACTTCATTGTGGTAAGTATAACATTTAATGTGAGATCTACCCCCTTCTTTAAGGGTATAATACAGTATTGCTAACTATAAGACAGGCATTCTTACTATCTCCACTTTACAGATCAGGGAGCTAAAGCATCAGTAGGTTATATAATTTGTCAGAAGTCACTCAGTAGTAATGTTCAAATGGATATTACTGCTGGTAGTTGTTAAAGTGACAGGGTTTTCCCAGAGAACCACGGCATGTTTGGGTTAGAGTTGGTTCTGCCATCTTTGCCCAGGCAGAAAAATCCAGGTGGTACAGGGTTCTATGAGAAAACTAGCCTCTCATACTATGATCTACTGACTCATACTGTGTATGAGAGAAGAGAGAGGATGCCTTGAATTGTTTCCAGATGACTTCTAAGGAATGACTAATTACACCTCAATTACAATGAATTTTATAATGCTGTAAACTTAAGTGCCATAAAGACGCAATGCAGGGCTAGGGATGTGACTCACTAGTAGAGAGCTTGCCTAGCAGGCACAAGCCCCCAGGTTCAATATCCAGCACCACAAAATACATACATGCATACAATGTAAAGGACAAAGTGAAGACGTTGATAGCAAATCTTAACCACACAAGTTTGCATTCCATGATTTTAGGAGCATTGTATAGTCTGTGTGTAGCAGCTGAGCTCATTGCACAGCACAGCAATTCATTTCTGGATTGCTAACTTGGAGTTACAGAAATGTAGCCTTCATATCTGTATATGTTAGGGCTCATGATCAATACCAGTTAGTGTCCTAAACTAAGTGAGACCCTGTCTCAAAATCAAAAAGAAAAGGGCCTGGAAATGGAGCTCAGTGGTAAAAGGCCCCTGTGTTAAATCCCCATTACCAAAAAAAAAAAAAAAAAAGTGCTTCCATCCATTGAAACCAGTTGGTGTAAAAATCAGGCCCACTCTTGAAATCCTAACTAGCTTCACCTGTGAATGGTGAATGATGCTCTATTATCATGGCAGAATTTGTTACTCAAGTAATTAATTTGCATGCATATTTATGCTTACATAAATTTGTGTCTGTGTGCATATATGTATATATTTATTTTTGGTACTGCAGATTGAACCCAGAATGGCTTTACCACTGAGCTATATCCCCAGTCCTTTTTATTTTCCATTTTGAGACGGAATCTCACTAAGTTGCTGAGTGTCTTGGTAAGTTGCTCAGGCTCACCTTGAACTTGAGATCCTCATGCCTCAACTTCTTGAGTAGTTGGGATGACAGGTGTACACCACTGGGCCTAGCTTTGTCTAGCTTCTTAGTTTATTGATATTTACCATGTACCAGGCATCAGGCTAAATACTTCATAGATTTTAATATGTTAGGTAGCAAATTATGTATGTGCTTCACACATATGATTTATATTATATATATATATAATTTTATTAAATTCTCACATCAATTCTGTGACATTGGTCTTACTATTACAGTTTTATAGTGAAGAAATCTGAGGTCCAAGCCTTTAAGACATTTTTCCCAAGGCTGCTTTCCTGGCCAGTCCCTGCTAAGCATCATGCCTTAGAAAGAAGCTTGCCTTGGTCTAGCATGTAAGCAGTTGGGTGTGGCAGCCTGGCAAGAGCAGTTGGAGGGAAACAGTCTGAGTTTAAATCTCAGCACCTTTACCACCTGAGGAACCATGTCTCCATCTCTTAACTTTTCTATTCCTCAGATTTTTAAGTCAATAAAATTAGAATCCCATTATATGCCTTTGAGAGCGCCACTCTCAAAGATTCTTTGAGCATCCACAAGTTCTGTGATGTATTAGAGGCACTTGCCACGTGACTGTACTCATGACTGAGATTATTGTGGTGAAAGGATGCACAGCAGAATCAGCAAGAGGCAAAGACACATCAGGTGGATTCTGGGGAAATCCAGGCACAGGCTTCCCACCTGGCCACACAGAACTGACTCCCTCCTCCAGTGGTGAAGTGCGGTAACATCATGTCTCTGCCCAGGGCAGCCCTGTCGAGACTCAGAGCCTGAGAGTCTCAGTGGAGCTGCTCCTTTATACACTCTGCCTGTTCAGCCAGCTGCAGCCAGCTGCATTCCAGACTCTCTGAAGGAAAGCAGGTGTTCTCCATACATCACACTGTTGTACAAACAGTCGGGCAGGGGATACAGCGCCATTCAGCACCTTAGTTGACAGAATGGCCTCATTGGTTAGTGACTTGGGGACCTTCCAAAAGTCACGTTCCCAGTTGCTAGCCTTGGGCCAGCCCCACAAGCAGGCCCTTCTATATCAGGACTGTTTTGGACAGACTGAATGACAGCAGTTGGCAAAAGTTTTTAGGGCAGTGTCTAACTCTGATGGCCTTCAGAGGCTAGCTATTGTATGTGATCTGATCGATTCTAAATCATGGTCATCATTTAGGGGAGCTCCTACCGTAGGCCAGCAATCACTGTTCTCAGCCTCTATGTGTTGACTTTTATTTCTCTCCATGCTGAGTGAGTTATGGTAATCATTCTCATTTTGGGATGAGGTTAAGTAAACTTGCTGAAGATGAGAGCTAAAAAGTGGTAGATTCAAGATCAGGAATCAAGGCAGTTCTAGCTTCAGAGGCAGCCCCTCAACTACTAAAGAAGATAGGGTGCTCGTTGCAAGTCTCATGACACTGGGGAAAAATGTTCAACTTTTATCGTATCAGCTCACACAGCCTGGCAGAGGTTGGAACTATCAATACCATTATCCCATAAAATCTACAAGATTCCCTTTCTCCAAACAATGACCAAGTACCCTGAGATTTTTGTGTAACCTTTGCAAATGGGATGAACACGCTTCTTTACTCACATTAGATACTGCCCTATACCCCAGTGTCTTAGCTGCCATCCAGCTATCTCAACCTTAAATGGAGGGAGATGGAAACTGGATAATCATGTGGGTAAACTGCTCACAGCTGCAGCAGCTGACCCTGGATAATCAGGCTATTGCTGCTGTGTCCGGCGTATAATTTCCTCTTTTAGAGCTTTAGTCAGAGCACTTCAACAATTTCAACACTTTATAAAGCCCTCTTTCTTTTTCTTTTGTTTTACTAATGCATTTAGATAACATTATGCAATACATATAGTAGTTTGAATCCTCCCCGCTGCCCCAGGGTAGTAATGATTATCCCATCCCCTACTGGAAGAAGGTTGCTGAGACTTACTCTGAAAGCCATAAAGAACTTGGAAGGCTAGATGCTGTAAGGAAAGGACCGAATGAAGGAAATACAGAGAGAGGAGAGGCAGCTCAATAGTAACACAGGTTTATTCAGGACAAACCTGCAGATGGGGGCCCAGTGGAGACAGATCCGTCTTCTGCTGGGGTAGTTACAGGGGAGTAGGGAGGAGGAAATTTTTGTGGTTAGACCTTTATTAGGGATTGTCAGGGAAGAGTCAAACCAGGTGATTTTCAGGATTTCAGCCCCAGATAACAGTTTTCTTTCTTTGCATGATGATGAAGTATTGTCTGGGGTTTAGGTCCGCCTGCATCAGTGAGATCCTGAGGTGGCTCTTGTTCCAAGACTGAGGCTAAGTTTCAAAATGGTGTTCCCTATGTCAGGTCTCCTTAACAGATGCTTGATCCTGACAGGAATCAGTGGTATCTTTCCAGTAATCAAGGTCATTGACAGAGTTCAGCTTAAACCTGCCTAGAGGAAATCAAATAATGAAAAGAAAAAATAAAAGTAGGAGAGAGGGAAGGAGGAAGGGAAGATGGTGGGGAGGGAGGGAAGGACCGATGAAGGTTAAAGGTGAGATTGTGCAGGGGAAGAAAAATAACTTTCTACCCTCATGAGTTTGTTTTTGCTTTTTAAACTGGGAATCGAATCCAGAGGTGTTTAACCACTGAGCCACATCCCCAGCCCTTTTATTTTTTATTTTGAAACAGTGCCTCAATAAATTGCTGAGGCTGGCCTTGAACTTGAAATCCTCTTACCTCAGCCTCCTGAGTGGCTGGGATTCGTAGCCAGGCGCCACTGTCCCTGCTCTTCATGAGTTCTTTACTGGATCCCTGTAGCAACAGGAGAAGGGGAAGAAGTTTAGTAACATGCATCCCTCTTGTATACATGGGAGTTAACCCAGAGAAATGAGTGGACTTCTAGAGTAGATCTCCAAGGGGTAATTTAAACTTCAGACCTAAATACCATCCTTATCTGAAACAAAGAGAAAAAAAAAAATATGCAGGGAACACCAGGCTAAGATGAAAGGGCCAGACCGTGGAGAGCAACTCCAACAAAATAAGGTTTGTTTAGTAGATTTAAATCCAGGCCTTCTCCATGGGTTGAGTCTCTCCTGGTTTAGTCATCCTTCCCTGCGTAGAGGAGACATGCTTGTGCTTACACATGGGCAGTTCTTTTATAAAGGGACAGATTTTCAGAGCTACTGCTGTGAAAGTTGATCCTAAAATAACTACCTCAAAATAATCCTTATGGTTGCCTCTCCCTCTGGAGATGGCCTGCATTCTCTCTGGAATGCATCTTCCTTGCTTTACTCCCAAGGCTTCTCTCTGCCTCCCCCCGACTTTCTCACCTCCTACCCCCAACATGTATCTACTTTCCTAACTAAACCTGTCTCTGCCTTTAGGGCAGGGGGAATCCTCATGCCAGAGAGGCATGATTTGAGGTGGGACACTGTCTCCTGCAGTCACATTTTGGGATAAGATATTGTTTCCTACAGTTGTATTTGGGGATGGCGTGTCCTGAGCATTATCAGTTGCAACTTGCCCAAACCATTGAAGAGAAGCTATTCTAACACTTGATGAAATGGTTATAATGGTAAAGAAAACTTTATTTAAGACTCCTGCAACAGAAGCATTGCAGTAGGGGAGAAATGGGTTTCATTCTGAACAGACAAGGATAAGTGAGGATTTATAGTTAGGGAGCATGATGATGAGGTCAGTGGATGGGAAAATCACAAGGAGGAGACTTTGCTAAGGATTCTTACTAAACTGTCCTTCCAGGTTGATTTTTTTTTTTTTTTTTTTTTTTTTTTTTTTGGTACTGGGAATTAAACCTGGTAGTGCTCTACCTCTGAGCTATATCTCCAGTCCTTTGTTTAATTTCTTTTTTTAATTTTAATTTTTTTTTTTTTTTGTACCAGGGATTGAACTCTGGTGCACTCAACCACTCAACCACATCCCCAGCCCTATTTCACATTTTATTTAGAGACAGGGTCTCACTCAGTTGCTTAGTGCCTTCCTGTTGCTGAGGCTGGCTTTGAACTTGAGATCCTCCTGCCTCAGCCTTCCAAGATGGTGGGATTACAGGTGTGTGCCACCGTGCCCGGCTAAATTTTTATTTTGAGACAGTGCCTCAAAATAAAGACCAGTTGTCCAGGCTGTTTTGAACTTGAAATCCTCCTGCCTCAGCCTCCCAAGTCACTGGGATTCCAGGTGTGCACCCCCACCATGAAGGCCAGGGTTGCTAAAGGCAGGCCAAGGACTTATACATCAAAGATGGGAGATGAGAACCTTGACCAGATATTTCAGATATCAAGGGTGGGAGGATTCTTGCTGAAATGGTTTAGCAAGTTTCTTTGCTAAGATTGGGATGAGCCAGCCTAGGACAGTAGGGTGGGGATTGGGAGAAGCAGCAGGAGGGTCAAGGCTGAGTAGAAACAGGGCTCAAGGAAGCCTGACTGAAGTTTGGCGGAGGAGAGAATTTTCATCAGAGCTGACCTACCCTTGCTTACCTCCTGTCTCTTCCTTACCACAAGGCCCTCTTACTCCCCTACTCACTTTCTCTTGCTTTGGCATATGGTGACCTGTCGCTGCTGCTACTGTCAAAAAATGGGGCTTTTTCCATTACAAATAGTACTCTGTATATACACACCTTCATCTTTATTTACCCTTAACTAGTGCATAGATGTTTTAAGGATAATTTGTTTCCTCCGTCTTTGTATCTCCAATGACCTGGCTTTTATATGTATCAACTATCCCTTACCCCAAATGCTTAGGACAAGAAATGTTGCAGATTTCAGGGTTTTTTTTTTGTTGTTGTTGTTGTTGTTGTTTTGCACACACACACACACGCGCGCGCGCACACACACACAGGCACAAATGCACACATACATAAAATCAAATCCAAAATGCTCTGAAATCCAGAACTTGATGCTCAAGCGTTTTAGATTTTGAAGCATTCCAGATTTGGAATTTTTAGATTAGGAATGCTCATCTTGTAATAGCCACTCACTAAAAATGTATTGGATGAACCATTTATTGAGAACTTGACATTTGCTAGGCCCAGTAGATGTTTATACCAGATAGAATTCTTTGAATATAAGCAGTCCCAATCGTCACAGAGTCAACTGATAGTTAACAGAAACACTGAAAAAGCAAGCTACCTGAAGAAGAGGAACTGAAGTAGCTACCAAGAACTAGTGACTCCAGGGCAATAGTCTAATCCCTCCAACCACCTATGACCAGATGAATCTACTCCACCTGTTTTCTCTCTGTTCAGTTACTCTTATGATGCAGATGTTCTAGAGAGGGACCCAGTTGGCTGATCCTAGCTCACTTGCCTCCCTACCATTGACCCTGAGTAGGCAGGACACTTTGATTGACAGACCTTCTAAGTGGGATTGCTGCATCTAAAACAAAACAAAACAACAACAAAAAACATGCTCTGTTACTACAGGGAAATGAGTGCTGAGCAGGTGAATTGTTTTACTACATTTAGCTCCTTTAATCTTGACAAGCAATCAAGATACTTGATACTGTCTTCCTTATTTCTTTAGATGAGGACATTAAAGCAATTGCAAATGATGCAATCATTCTCACCTCCAAAATATTAAACTTTGAATTAAAATTTATAATGGGTAAAATATTTTCTCATTCTACTTTCAATATTTAATGTTTTTAACACATAATCAGCCACTATAATCTAATTTTTATTTTCTCAATTTAGAATTTCTGGGAATTTTCCACTGTGCTCTCTCATATGTTTTGACTGTTTACCTTTTTATTATAGCTGAATTCAAAGCAGGAAGAAAAATAGCGAGAAAGCTGTCGTAACATAAATATAAGAGAGCAAGGTTGCTTGGTAAAGTCATGCACTGAGACTTTGGCGCACATTATAGTGTTGATTTTGGTTAAAGGAAAACAGACCCAGAGCTGCATCAGGCCTTAACTTTATTTACAATGTATGAAAGGACTAAAAGGTGCCTAATCTGTGTATTCATCCAAAAGAAGAGTGTGATGTACATGGAACAGAAGGGTTTTGTGAAATGTCAAACTATATTTCTTTCCTCCTTGACATTAGTATGGTTTTGTCAGGTGTATATAAATTGATCCTCTAGATGCAAACCATGTTTGGCTCCCAAGCCCATGTGTCTGCCCATTCCTGCCTGCCCGCTGACAGCTTGTTCACCCAGCATCCCCTGCAGTATATAGTTCTCAGCTTACCCAACCTTGCACTCTTTCCAAGAGGAAATCTTTTGCTGAGTATCAAACCCAGGGCCTCATGCATGCTAAGAGAGCACTCTACCACTGAGCTCCATTCCCAGCACCTATGAGAGGGAGTCTTAAAACATAAGCACACAATCTTTTTGCAGTTCAAATAGGGTTAGTCATCTATATCCATGGTTTCACATATTTGGATTCAACCAACCATGGATGAAAAATATTCAGGGAAAAAAATTGCATCAGTACTGAACACAAATCATGTGTCATCATTCCCTAAATGATACATTTGAACAACATTTACATTGTTTTAGGTGTTATAAGTAACCTAGAAATGACTTACAGTACACAAGAGGCTGTGCATAGGTTATGTGCAAGGACTGTGCCATTTTATATGAGGAACCTGAGCATGCATGGATTTTGGTATCTGTAGGGGTTCTGGAATTGATTCTCATGGATACCAAAGAAGAACTGTAATATTGGAAGTACACAGTCTACTATTAAGTACTTAGTGTGGCCTTTTGTGATAATTTAAGTACTCATCTGGGTTTAAGTGGTCATTTTTAGTGGGACACATAGGTTGAGTTCTCAGGTTTATTAGAAAAGCATACTAGGATCTCTAGGGTGGACTGGAAGTTTCAAAGTGTGGATTCTGATAAGACTCTCCCCTCTCCTCCTGGTCAGGGAGCATTGTGGTGTTAACTTCCAATTACTGAGTTTGACCACAACCCTCAAAGAGGCTGGGGTCAGGGGTTCAAAAATTTGTGATCCTTTCCTTTAAGCAGTGAATTGTTCCCATACTTTCCATCACAGGCCTTTTTTCTAGATCTGTATCCTGTGCCAATCTGGGGTGAGTGTCTTAGCCTGGTCCAGCCGGGAGGTTGAGGGCTTTAGCAGGGACTCACGCTCTTTAGGCGGAAGAGTTGTAACAGTTATTCTTACAGCCATCCTTGCATGTCTGCTGTGGCTCACAGTTCTTCCTCCAGAAATTCTCTCACCAACCTTTTGTGGCTTCTGATTCTGAGTGCCTTGCCATTTTGCACCTCCTCTCAGCTAATAATCCCATCTCATTATATCCAGGCTGTCTTTCCTGTTTAGACTTACAGTTCTTTGGAAAAATTCCCCCTACCTTCCCCCTCCTTGCCCACTGCTTAGTTCCACTCCATCCAGGAATGGATAAACAAGCTCAAGTGCATGAATATCTTGGAGTGGCTATGAGGAATAAGACTGACCACATGTAAACTCTGATGTGCGCAACTGTGAAATGATTTAGGTCGAAATTTACAAAGGTATTATGCAGGCACATACACACCTCTCCTGCTTATAATTGGATAAATATGCGTTGTTAATATTTATAACCAATTTTGATTTAATTTTAAGTGCTAATTTAAAAATTATTTGTATGCTATTTTTAAATTAATATAAAATTTTAACCCTAACATTTTATGTAGTGCTTTTGTTCTATTTTTTTCCTAAAAAGATTCCCTCTTTCTTTCTCCTGTTGACATTTGGCCCAAAAAAAAAAAAAGGCACACCCCCTCATCTTTCTCCTTCCAATCAAGAAAAGTCTGTAAATCAGGATTTGGTTGTTTTGTTTTGTTTATTTGTTTGCTTGTGCTAGGGATGGAACCGGACCCAGGACTTCACAGATACCAGGCTCTACCATTGAGCCACACTCCCAGCCACAGAATCTATATTCTTTAAATTTTATTCCAACCATGCTCCCAGCTGTTTCCCTGGTTTTGATCAAATTGGAAGTTGCCAAAGCCTCTGGTCCAGCAGGCAAAGGGTGAGTGTTTGTTTTTGCCACACTGGCTTACTCCTCTCTCCCTCTCTAGTCCTCCTGGTTGCTGAAATCATAAACCCATGGAGATTTGTATTGAATGGGCACATAATGTGCTTCCTCATTAAAATGAAGGAAGAGATGGGATGGGAGAGAGTGAGAGAAAACCCACCACCACTCTTTTTTTTTTTTTTTTTTTTTTGTGGTGCTGGGGATCGAACTCAGGGCCTTGTGCTTGAGAGGCAAGCACTCTACTGACTGAGCTATCTCCTCAGCCCCCACCACTGCTCTTAATCATTTGCCTTCAGAAGCTCAGGACAAGAGTTGCCTTCTGCAGGTGGTCTCAAGGAGCTGCCCCTGGTTGAAGGGATGGACGAATTTGTTGGTTCACAGGTCCATCCTTATGAGAGAGTAGCCTCCAGATCAGTGCTACCTAGTGAAAATATGACACAATTCACAACTGCAGTCCACATATGTAATTTAAAATTTTCTAGTAGCCATAGCAAAAATGTAGGAAGAGGTTAAATTCATCTTTGTGATACACCTTTTTTTTTTTTTTTTTTTTTTTCGGGTGCTGGGGATCGAACCCAGGGCCTTGTACTTACAAGGCAAGCACTCTACCGTCTGAGCTACCTCCCCAGCCCCTGTGATACACTTTGAATCACTATCTCAAGAATTTTTTTTTTTTTTTTTTACGGTGCTGGGGATTGAACTCAGGGCCTTAGTGCTTGTGAGGCGAGCACTCTACCAACTGAGCTATCTCCCCAGCCCTCAAGAATTTTATCATTTCAAAATGCAACCAATATAAAATGTTAATCTTGTAGTTTACATTTTTTCATGCTTGATCTTGAAGATGCAGTGGTTATATTATTCACCACATTTCAAATGGTCGGCCACCACACGTGGCTAGTGGCCACCAACATAGGGAGCCTGGTTCTAGACCTTTTTGAAACCAGCACAGGGCAGGGTGGCATCCTCCTGAATGTAAGTTTACTTTTTTCAGTCCCTTATCTCAACAAACTTTGTTCCTCTGTGGTTGAGATTATGGAGATCTGTATTTTGCAGTTCCATTTTAGAAGTAAATAAGAGTGGGGTGCCAACCCCAGAAGCAGAAGCAAATGTTCTCTTTTCCCCTGCATAATGATTCCACACTCAAGTTTCCTATCCCATTTTATTGATAAATTAAAGGAAACTGAAAAGCACAAAGGTATTAGTTACCCAAAGAAGACACAGTGTGTGAATGACAGAGAGAGAGACAGAACTACAGCCAGGTGCAATGGTGCACAGCTGTAATTGCAATGACTCTTGAGTCTGAGGGAGGAGGATTCCAAGAGCAAGACCAGCCTTCCCAACTTAGTGAGACCATGTCTCAAAATTAAAAATAAAAAGGGCAGCTGGGGATGTAACTTAGGGGTTAATTGCCCAGTGTTCAGTTCCCTGTACTGCAAAAAGAAAATAGACCTCCAGTGTCTGACTCCGCAGTCCAAGTTCTAAGCCACTATCTCTGTGTAAGCAATTCCTGTGATTGTTTAGGTTCTCATTAAGAATTGAAAACAAAGTCCTATAAAACTGCCAATGTATGGCTACCAGACTAAATTTACACCCAGTCCTGTGCTACCATTTGTGTCTTAGGGTCTATTGAGGTTTATTTGCAGCTTCTATTTTACATTTTTCTTTTTCTTTTTATCTTTGTTGAGGGTGTGTGTGGTGGGGAGCTCTTTACCACAGAGTTGCATCTCCAGTCCTTTTTATTTTGTATTTTGAGACAGAGTCTTGCTAAGTTGTTTGGGCCTTGCTAAGTTGTTGAGACTGACCTCAAACTTGCGATCCTCCTGCCTTACTTCCCAAGTTGCCAGGATTACAGTCATGTGCCACCATGCACAGCTGTTTTTACCTTTGATGTTTTAATATTTCCACAAGTCAAAACTAGTTGGCTACCATTGGTTAGACTGGGGCTGATCTTGTTCTTTTTTTGCATAGAAAAGATTTATCCAGGATACCATCTGAAATTCAGATAATACCTTCTCAAATTCCACACTTCATTATGGGATCCTTTGAAGTTTTACTGTCAGTAAAACAACTCTCTCCTCCTCCCTCCTCACCACCTCTCTCTTTTTCAGCAGAACTGGGGTCCCAGGGATCTCATGCATGTTAGTCAAATGCTCTACCAATGACCAACATCCCCAGCCCAAAACAATATAATCATATATATGCATATACACACACACACTTTGTTTTTTGGAACTGGGGATGGAAGATCCAGCCCAGGGATACTTTGCCTTTGGGCTACATTCCCACCCCTTTTTCTTCTATTTTGAGACAGAATCTTTCTAAATTACTCAGGTTGGTCTCAAACTTGCTATTCCCCTGATTTAAACTCCCAAATTGCAGGGATTACAGGCATGTGCCACCACGTGTCTGACTCAGGACGATATTTTAAATGGTGTCTCATTGAGACTCTGTCTTCCAGAGAACTCTTAGTTTCCACATGTTTTCTTTCTCTCCTGCCCTCTGCTTTAGCATTATGACATCTTTGGGTAGGAGACAGTCTAGTGGGGAGGATAAGGGATGGGTCAATGTTTCTGGCTTGGCTCTTTAGTTAATAACTCTGGGACCCTTTGTCAGGTTTATATTGTCTAAGTTCCACTTCTCCCATCTTTAAAATGGGAATAGTTTTAATAACTCTGATTGCAATGCTATGAGAAATAATGGTAGAACCTTCTGCACATGGCCAGGCAGAGCGGTGCTCGGTTAGCTGATCATTGTTACCGTTATTTTTATCCTCAGCCCTCCTCATCAGATGGCTTGGGGGCAAAGCTTAATATAAGTTGGATGACCTCATCCATTTCTGATCTTAAACAATGTCTTCTTACACATAGTCTGAATATATGTTGTTAAATAAATCAGCACTGAAGTGCTTTGAACAGGTTTTGGAATTTATGCCAACAATTCTGAAAGATTGAGAATAGATATACAGAGTTCTTTCATTGAGTTATGTATCTGAAGTATTCCATTTGCTTGACAAAATAGTTTTTGTTTTGCCTTTTTTTTTAAAGGATATTTTTACCCTTACAGCTTGATCTGGTCTCTAAAAAACCTACTCTATGCTCTGCATGTTATCACTCATAAAAAATGTCAATATTTGAAATGCACACAACTATCACTTGCTGATGCATAAAGAAGAATAAAGCACAGTTTGACCTTCTGTCTGTTTAATACCTTTACATTTCTGCCAGGAAGACACGGAAGTAGCAGAAACCTGTACAATCGGAATGTCATATTTTCTTTTCTTTTCTTCTGTTATCTTTGTTAAGGTGACTTTGAATCCTTTTTCCTTTTCACTTTCCCATCTTCTACAATCAATTATATAAATTTTAAGTAGGTTACAATTTGGTGTATAAAGTGTTTTCTTTTAATATTAGCTAGGAGGAGTTTATGCCCTAAAAATCAATTTCCTGCTTTCACATCCTCTTCTGAATGTTGTCAGTGCTAAGGAAGTAATTATTTTAGCCTCTGACTCACTGCTGCTATTGCCTCTTGAGAAGTTTTGTACCCAAAACACCTAAAACTGTCCTTGTTGAAGTAGGCACTCAAAAACAATTGCTTTATCTTCTTGAACCAAGGAATTTTGTTGCTTCCGGTGACAGGGCTCCTTCAATTACTGCCTCCTCTCAGCATGGTATGAGGTGGCTAGTTATGGCCTGAAATTCAGGTCAGATTTTTCTGAAAAAAAATAGCTTTCTGTAATTCATTCTCAATTCATGTTTTCTTCCAAACACGTGGATAAAACCACGATATTAATATTTTTTCAAGGTTGGCTATTTTTTAAAAATGTGCAACATGCAGTTTTAAATTACATCAGTTGCCTGGGTTCTGTAGGATTGTGGTCCATCAGGAGAAGGGAGACAAGACACTGCAGATCCAGGCTGGACATGTGGAGCAGCTTAAAGCTTACATCTTGTTGGCAGAGAGGGTGTGGGTCTCTTCTGTGCAGAATTCATTTGCATTCTAGAAACACTGAGTCTGAGGAAAAGACCTGCTACCTGTTTATCCTTGAAGTTTGTCAGTATTCTCAGGCAATGTCTGTGGTACTCTGTGGTCCTTTTAGAACTCAGTAGAAACCAGGCACAGTGGCACACACCTTCAGTGCTGGGTACTTGGGAGGCTGAGGTGGGAGGATCGCCTGGGCCCATGACTTCAAAACCAACCTGGGCAACATCGCAAGACCCCATCTCAAAAATAAGTAAATAAATAACAAAAAACAAAAATGAAGATAAAGTGTTTAGTAGGAGACGTGAAGGCAAGAGCAAAAGGAGCAAGTGGTCGTCACTGATCCTACGGGGCGATGCTTCACCAAATCCCCCACCCACCCTTGTACAGTTTGGTGAGGTGGTGGGCAGCGGTCACCCTGACTGCGGTGGAATGTAGAATAGTGATGTTGGTGTGGCAGTTCATGAGCTTCTGTCTGTAAGGCGACCTCAGTTTGTTTTTTTTTTAACTTTGACACTGGATTGTCATTATAGTCATGACTCTGTCAACCCTATCCTTGCTGACCTCTCTGCTTCCTCAGTTTGATAGTCATTAACCTATTGCTTTTGTTGGTAAAACCCCTCTTGCACTCCACTAAGTTGACTATGTGATCCCAAATCTAAGACCGTCTGGTATGGCTCTTTGATACTGTGCCATCTAGGGAGCAGCTGGTGTCTGCGCTCGCTGTGTTATGATACTGCTGGGCTAGTTCAGTGATTTCATCAAGCCTGTTGGGTTAGGTCACTTTCCAGAAAGCATTTCAGGAAGGGTAAAAGTATGTGACCTTCCTTCTTTCAATAAGATAAATAGCCTAAAATGTCTTTTATACTCAGTTGAACTTGCAGAGCTCAAGGTGAGTTTTTATCTTTGTCCTTAGACTACATGTGAATGGAATGAAAACCAATTTCCCCCCTCTTACATCCTCAGCTCCTTTTATTTCTTTATGTCTGCTAGAATCACCCCGATAGCTTATCCTACACGAGAAAAGAACACATCTGTATCGTATCACCATTATTTTGGTGGACCAAATGACATCTCCTTCACGCTTTCTGCAAGTCAAGACATCCAGTGAGCACGGATCTGTTTTTCTATAAATAAACCTGAGTTCAGTGCTTCTAGAGCCCCGTTTACTAAGCAGTAAGACGTGGAGAGTCCCAGAAGTTATAAATCAAGTAACAAATTGTTTTTTAATTACAGTGTGGGCTTTTGAACGCTGTTTCTTCTCACTGTCTCCTGTTTAGAGATGAATAGTGCTCAAGAGCAAAGAATAAAATTTATCAAACTGTACATATTGCAACATTTACTATAATTAAGTAATCCTCCATAGCACTGTGATCTGAGAAATGGAGAATTGGAGCACCTACAAGATTTAGGGTCACCTGTGAACTATTCTGCTTGATCTTTTTCCTTCTCTATTTTTATCTAGATCATGCATTATTTTTTTTCTTTATTTAAAAAGGTTAAGTAACTTGTACAGCAAATAATTTTCGTATTGAATATGAAGAATATCACATTAAAATGTAGAAAGAATTAACTTTATTTGAAATATAAACAATTACATTTACCCATTGTTATTTCTTGAATCTCTACTTATGTAATTTATAACTATAAAAGAAGTGTTTGTCTTTCTTAGTATTGTTAACAAACTTACTAAGCTTACTGTGTCTTAACACACTCCTTTATTTCTTGGTTTCCTTTGACTTCAGAGCTTTAAATATCTTCAGTGGAATTCTTGGTAAACTTGATCTGAATGTCCACTTAAGAGTTCATATTTTTTATGGGTCATAGGTAAGAGAATTGCACATTAGAGAAAGGCGAAGTGTTCTCTGAAAGAAGGGCAGAGAAGACAGGAAATGGGTTCTACATAGGAACATAGATGATCCAAGGCTGGGGTCCGTCTTTGGAAGTCTAAGAGAAAAAACATGTAAAACCCTATATGTTGAGTTGGGGATGTAGCTCAGTGGCAGAGAACTTCCCCAGGATGCACAAGGCCCTGGGTGTGATGCTCAGCAACACGAAAAGAAAACAAGAAAAGAAAGAGAAAGAAAACACCATTTATCAGTTGCCATGCTAGATCTCTTGCATGAATTACCCCATTTTTCTTCACATAGAAACTATGCAGAAAATGATTGAGATGTGAAATGTTTAATAAGTTGCCCAAATCACTCACTCAGCTACTGAGTGTGGCAGAGCTGGGATTGAAACCAAGACCGTCTGACTATAAAACCTGTGCTCTTCATTGCGAGGTATTATTTTCTAAGACTGTACTTGACATAAGGGAGTTTTCAGTAAAGGCCTGGTTTAATTGTTTTGATATGAAATTGTGCTCTTTCTGCAGACTTTTGTGTTAATGAACTTTGCAATGGCAGATGCAGAAGTCCCTCTTGATCACAATGCTGAGATAGACAGCTGGGGCCATGTGTGACTCTTGCAGCACTTAGTACTGGTGTGTGGAGTAAATGAATTGGTGCGATTTATTGAGGCTGTGATACAACTGACTACCTGCACTCCTTCAACTTTGGAAGCTACAGTCCTATGTCCCATTGATAGTTACACTCACACAAAGCAAGTGCAGCAAACTCAAGGTTTGCAACATTAAACTTTCAATGAGTGAGAGAGGGGAAAATTAAAATTAAAGGCAAAATTAAGTATTGACAACAGTGAGGGCAATTTGTGCACCTGTCACTTCTCTCTGCTGAGAGGAGAACTTGACTCCTGTGCCAAGCACACAGCTGGTTGGATGAACACATGGTGACCTTCATTTCACAGAGAGACAGTGGCTGCTCCTGAGGCATTAAAACCCAAGTCAATCCTTGGAAACTGAAGTGGGACATTCAGTGTAATGTCTTCTAAAATTGAAATTTCATAAGCCAAATGGCAGTGTATCATCAGCACATGATAGCAATAAAAACAACAGTGGATGTAAAATAATTAAAGTGCAATTTGTTGGGTTCTTACAATCTGTTTGGCAATATGTGATGATTAAAGAGTACTTAAATTTAACCCTTGTCTCTTATCTTAGACGGTATGTTTACCATTTGGCTACAGATGGTGTAGGACTGAGGAGGTGGAGGATGGAGACTAGTAACTAAACATTAGATGGGTAATTAAAGTCGGAGGAGACACAGGATTAGATTAGTAGGCAAATTTCCACTGCAGTTAAAAAATACTTTTAATATACTTTTGTCAATTATGGAATTTGTTTGTATTCAGATTTATTTATACCAGAGTCAACACTTTAATGTAATTCACTGTGCCAAAAAAAAAAAGTAGGTATTAATAAGTATACATAGATCTGTGTATTCGCAGGTCATAATTTTAAGATGTTGCTACAGTCAGCTTGAGGGTTTTTTTTTAATCAGTAAATTCAGAAAATATGGCCAAAAATAAAGAACTTGTCTACAAACTTTTATTATAGTATCATTGAGTGTTTTAATGGAAACTTATGTTAAAATCTGACTATGAACAAGGGATCCAGTAATTGCAGATATCACATCAAAGTATAATTGGTTTATTTCTTGATCTAGATAGCATTAGGAGAGCATCTTATGAATCTAAGAATAGATTATTTACTGAGAACATGTAGAATTACCACAGAATTAAGTGTATCTTTCTTTAAGGCCTATAGTATCCATCTGACAAAAGTGAATATTTATCATCATTTAAAGACTGTGAATCACCCATAGGAATCATTAGGTTAAATGTTGGCTGGAATACTCTCATTACAAGGATCCCACATCTGAGACTCTGATCAAGTGCCTTGTAAACTCGAGGTATCTTATGAACTGGCGTTGACTTTAAAGATACTAATAAATTACTCTTCCATTTCAATTTCCATTCCACCATCCACATTTAATCTCTAAGATTAATGTAACCAGAATAATTCTACATTAACAAATGTGGATAATAGAGAGTCACAACCCCAGATTGCACTTTTGGTGTTGACCTAGAGAGGGTGTAATGTTCATGAACTACCAAAGAAGGCTGTGAAGAAGTTAGCATTATTGATAAAGTGGTTAATGTGATTTGCACTGGGGTACAGTCAATTATTTTCCTAGTGGCTTATGGAATTTTGAATCTCACAATATTAAAAAAAATGGCTAATAATAAATATTTTTTAAAAAAAAAATTTGTTTTCTTCCTCATTTCGTAAAACACTGGGCACAAAAAGTACCTGACATGTAATCTGCCTAATTTGATACATGTTAAGTAGATGGATGGGTGACTAAACAGTAAAAATGTAGTCCTGGTATAATTGCGGAACAAAGGGAAATGTCTTTAAACTGGCCTTGCCTCCCTGTGGCCCAGCAAGCCCTTTGGGAGCTACGGGGAGTGCACAGATGGGTCTGGGTGGAATCCTGCACAGACGGCAGCTAAGTGGTTTGGAGTCAGCTCTGCCGTGTTCCTGCTGCTCATCTTCCTTACCCTTCCTGCTCGGTTCTCTTTCAGCCATTTATCCAGCACCTTCCTTCTCTGAGCTCAGCTTATACATAGTGTAGGACTTGAGCCAGTCTGGGTTCTCAGGCAGAGTGACTTAGTCCGGGAAAGAGATGTGCTGTCCCTCCTCCCTCCCCCAGAAAACCCTTGTTACACAACAGAGTGGTAAGTGTCACAGAGAAATGGCTGGTCACCAGGTGTGTGGGTGGCATAAAGTGCGCTCCATGATGAGCCCGAGGGTACCTTTGGGGTAGTGGCTTCAGTCTCTTCTAGCTTTGTGGCCTGTGATTTGTACAACTTTGTGAGCGCGTGGCCCATGTTGATTTGGGCTCAGCAGTGGCAACAGTGTGGCCTTGGGCAAGTCATTAAACCAATTTAAGTTTCAGCTTTTCCATAGTGAAATTAAGGGAAGGAAAAAAAAAAAAAAGGTAACAGCCACATTTACCTTGCAAAGTGACCTGAGGCGGGGGTGTGGTTCAGGGGTAGAGCACTTGCTGAGCATGCTCCAGGCCCTGGGTTTGACTCCCAGCATTGCAAACGAAACAAAACTCTGAAGCAGAGTGATTTTGAGGATGAAATTGTATCATAAAGTGCTTAGTCAAATGGCTTCTAGTAAGTGAATGTTGTCATTGTTATGACTGAACCTCAGCGAGGTGCTGGGAATACATTATCAAATGAAGCTATGATCGCCGCCCCAAACAACTAGTGTTTATGGGGAGAAACAGGGAGAAAGTGGACAGTGACAGGGTGGGGCAGTAAGTGCTGTGATGGAGGGGACACGGACCAGCGGACCACCTCGAAGAGAATCGCTCAGGTTGGGAGTGAGGTCAGGGAAGGTTTTCCAGAGGAACTGCTTAGCACGGTTTTAAAAGTACATGACACATGGAAGCAATTTGGGACCCCCATGTGCAGAGACCACAGGCCCATGTGGTAGCTATAGAACTGCTCTCTTTCTGGAGGCTTCTGCCCCTGTTGGCGGAGTCTTTTGGCTTCTGGCTGCAGCGCTGGGTGGCCAAGATGCCAGGCATTCCTCACTGCTCTTTCTTCTCCCCAGTGTCCAACAAGCACCCGTTTGTGGACAGCAATCTTCTCTACCAGTTCAGAATGAACTTCCGTCGGAGGAGAAGACTGATGGAGCTGCTCAATGAAAAGTCCCCCTCCTCCCAGGAGGCTCATGACAGTCCCTTCTGCCTAAGAAAGCAGAGCCATGACAATCGGAAATCTACCAGCTTCATGTCAGGTACGCCGGTCCCATGGCGGGGGTGAACTGTATTTGCCTTATAAGAAATGGTAGAGTAATAATTCTCCTGTGTGAAACTGTTCTCCAGCAGATTTTTATTTAAGAAAAACCAAAATAAACAAAACAAAAACAAAAAAACAAGTTGTTCTCCGGCAGCTGGCTTAAATACCCTGAGGTCTGTCTTATGAAATTATATGCTTGAATTATAGAAGATCACTCAAGCTCATTCATGCCTTATTTACTTTTCATTTACAAACAACTCTCCTCCACCTCCTCCTCTTTCTTTTTTATTTGTTTTATGGTAGTAGGGATTGAACCTAGGGCGCTTTACCACTGAGCCACATCCCCAGCTCTTTGTATTTTTAATTTTGAGACCGGGTCTCCCTAAGTTGCTTAGGGCCTTGCTAAGTTGCCAAGGCTGGTCTCAAACTTGTGATCCTCCTGCCTCAGCCTCCCAAGTCACTGGGATTACAAGTATGTGCCACCACCTCTGGCTCAAAAACAATTATATATCATTAATGATTCAGGATCCTTCTTTCCTTCTTTTTCTCCCTCCCTCCCTCCCTCCCTCCCTCCCTTCCTTCCTTCCTTCCTTCCTTCCTTCCTTCCTTCCTTCCTGTCTTTTGATACCAGGGTTTAAACCCAGGTGCGCTTAATCACTGAACCACATCCCTAGCCCCTTTTATTTTTTATTTTGAGACAGGGTCTTGCTAAGTTGCTCAGGGCCTCACTAAGTTGCGGAGGCTGGCTATGAACTTGTGATCCTCCTGCCTCAGCCTCTGAGCTGCTGAGATTATAGGTGTGTGCTAGTGTACCCACCAGTGATTGAGTTTTCTAAACCATAACTATGAAAGGACTTCTGTGTATGTGTATACAGGTAACAATTAAAGGGCAACTGTCAACCCATCATCAAGAGTGACACAAGACAAAACTAGGAAAGGCCCAGTAGGAGCTCATAAAGCACACAGCCTGTGTGGTTCCGTGTGAAATCAAGCTGTCTCAGGTTACTTAGATTAGCAGTGGTATGTCACCAGCGGTGGTGATTGATGTCCACCAAGATAACACCAGAAAAGGTGAACATGAAGAAAGTGTCATTTTGTTTAAGAGGGTGAGATGCTTAAAGGGGTGTTTTCAACTCCTCTGAAATCTTGGCTTTAACTCAGGGAACTTGCTGGCAGAAGGTCGGGAAGTGCTGGGTCCACCCCAGTACAAGTGGAGGTAGCAGGTTTGGGTTATGGGTAGGATTTGACGGAGAACACTCACAAATGTGTGCAGAGATGTTTCTAAGTCCCGGGCACCGAGACAACAAACCAGGTTGCGGGAAACTTCTCATTTAATTGGCACCACAAACCTAAGAGAAAGGATTTTTCATGTCTTCCTGTACAGGCAGAGAGGAATCGAGGGGCTGACCAGGGTTTGAAGTGGCAGACAGTTCCCTCCTGCTCTGAAGTTTGCTTTCTACTGCCCCTACCCAAAACCTGTTCATCCTGGTTCCTCAGACTTTGCAGGGCTGGAGGAGGGAATGAAGCATGAGCTGCTAAGGGTAAATAAACACTAGCCCAAGGTCAGTGGTTTAAGCCTGTTCTCCAACGTCAGCCTGGCCAGGCCTGAAGGACACACCCATTTGCATGTCTTCTGAAAGCTGTCGCCAATGCAAATGGAGAGTAAGTGCTCACTTTTGCACTGGGACAAAGGTTTACCTGTTACTTGAGTGACCCCAGCAAACTTGAACACACGTTGATGTTGAGAAGGAGGCTGTGGTAACTGTAGTCCTCTGAAAGCCAGCATTTACTTTTTGCATCCTTGTGCCAGGCAGTGGGCAGGGTGCTCGCCACAGCTGCTTTCTTTCACATGTAGCCCTTCTCCCACTTGAGAGTCAGCCTCTTCCATGGCAGGAAGAAGCAGATCAGAAAATTGAAGACACTGCTCACATAACACTTTGAAAGTAGGAATCTGTACTCTATATTTTAAGCTCCTTCTTCCATGGCTCTGAATATTTAATGGTCTAATATGAAACCAGGAGGCATTTACTGTCACTGTTTGTTTATCTCATGTGGAGCCAGCACTGAACGCACATCCTGGCAGGAAGGCCGGGGTTTGGTAGTTCTTGAAATAATGTCATACTTTCTTGGACATTAGCTAATCCTCTGCTTGCACTAACTCTGTGAGCTAACATGGCTACTTCACATCAGGGAAACTGAGGCTCAGAGAACCGAAGGCAATGACTCCATTGTGCTGTAAGTGGCAGAGCTGCACCTCAGACTCCTGCTTCTCTGACTCCAAGGCCAGGGTGTGTTTTCCTGGCCAGCGTGACTTGCCCTGCTGTACCTTGCCTCTGGAAGCCTGGGCGCTGTAGGGAACCGAGAGGGCCCCGCACAGTGACTGTGTGTGTCTTCCCTTCTGCAGTCAGCCCCAGCAAGGAGATCAAGATTGTGTCTGCCGTGCGCAGGAGCAGCATGAGCAGCTGTGGCAGCAGCGGCTACTTCAGTAGCAGCCCCACCCTCAGCAGCAGCCCCCCTGTGCTCTGCAACCCCAAATCTGGTGAGTGCAAGAAAGATGGCCCCGCTCCTGGCTGTGGGGACTTGAGCAGATGTGCCAGCTGGGCTCCCTGGTAAACAGATCTCCCTGAAATGGAGGGAGCTAGTGTGTGGGCATCTTTGGAGAGCCGGCCTGTAGGGGAGAGAGCAGAATGGACGGAGGGAGAAATGGGCTGCGATTCAGTCTCAGTGGAGGCTGCAGTGGACCCCAGTGGAGCTCTGGAACTGGCAGGCCCTATAGTCACATGGAGTCGTGTTGAGGAGACTGGGCTTTTGTGCCCACAAGTTAACCAGTTTTTAAATGCTGCTGTTCCAGAGAGGAATGCATGACTGGCCAGGACACTCTGTTTAGAGCAGTGGTTCCCAGAGACAGCTGAGGGCCATCTGCTGTGAGCTCTCCAGCAGCTGGGAGGAGCCGGCAGCCCTCAAAGGGCAGCTGCGCACTCACTACAGCAGGTGCTTCCCTGGGCTGGAGGGCACAGAGACCTAGCAGAGGCTCGTGCTCTTAAGGAAGAATGGATCTATGCAAATCCACCTGTCTCTGGAATTCCTTTTAAAATCTGCTCATCGACCTCTATGGTCTTCACATTCCTGGAAAAAAATCTAGGTTCAAAGACTGTTGAACTTGTATGAAGAAACAGTCCTCCCTCGGCCTCATCACCCAGGAACCTGTACTCCATCTGCACTACCCCTTTCTCACTACCGCCTACTGACCTGGTCCTCCCTGTTCTTCCCAGGATGAGGTGTGCGCCATCCTATAGCAAACCCCGGGGACCCCTCACCCCCAGTTGTTCAGTGCACTCTCCACCTTCCCTACAGGTGTCCCTTCAGGGGACTTTGTTCCTTCTGTTCATGTTTTCCCAGCATCAGATGGTGGCGATACAGAGGTGAGAGGCCATGACCTCTTCGCTAGGGGAGCACCTCATCCCTGTGGAGGAAAAATCAAAACATCAGTGAGACTTAAGGACTCCTCGATGTTCAAAAGGCTTGAAGAGAAAATTGTCATCCAATGCTATCCTATCTAGGAAGGTGGCTGCTTTTCCTGATCTAACTTTTGTTTCCCTGCTTTCTGGGAACTGGTGGCAGGAATACACTTGCAACCTGCAAGCGAATGAAAAAACTTGATTCACTTCTGATTCTGGCTGAAAAATCATTGAATGCCCATGTACTACTGGATTAATGGAGTGTGCCAGTAAGGGAGAATGAGACAGGAGAAGGACTTTCTAGAAATAGGATATGCAGTGCTTGTCTAGCATGTGCTAGGCAAGTTCCATCCCAGCACCACAATAAAAAAAAAAAAAAGAAATGAAGAAAAAGAACTAGAATATTTGAAAGCTGAATAGAAATCTGAAAGGCCTCCTCAGAGTTAAAAGCAAAAGATCTTAGTTTCAAAAAAAGGGACAGTCACGCTATCTCCATTTTTCAATATATATGTATGTATATTTGTGTGTGTATATATATTTGTATTTGTGTATAAACATATGTATATATTCGCACATGCTAAGCATCAGTGTGCTCTGAGGTGGGTTATACTGTTTCCTGTTTCTCCTTGCACCCAACTCAGAGGGAAGAATTCACTGATAAGTGGGCAGAAAAGGAAGCTGCCTTTCTTGGGTCTCTGAGGCTTAGAACTGTCAGGACTGAGTTGTGGCTCCTGCATCTGCTTCTTACCCATATTCTAATCAACTTCTCCTTCACCCTTGTGAAGGTTGCCAGTACCCTGTGGGCTCATCTATGATTTTTTTTTCTTGAGTAGATAACCAGGCCTTCAAAGTGAAGAATTTTAAAATTAACCACCTAGAAACACCAAGATGTATGTTTAGTGGATTATATAAATGCATTGTCAGATACCACCCCCCAAAAAACTATAGATATTATGACCATAATCAGTATCCTACTGAAGAGTTATCTTCCGAGGTTATGAAAAGAGAACACTAAGGATCATTTCCTGAGCCTCAAAGTTGCTAGTTTTTCAAAATAATAAAGAAAGAAAGTACATTAAAATAAATGGTCGGTGTGATTCCTATATTCAGATTCATAACCCCCTGAGGATTGATAGGGCATGGAGAGGGACTGTCTGCCAGGAATAAAAAAGATCTCAGGCCTCCACTTTTCTTATCTCCTTTCCATCTTCCGGGAGATTCTGTTCCCATCTGGATATTTGACCTACTCCCTTTTGTTTAGTGAACATAAAATCATTTGCTGTTTTATAAGCTTCTGAGAGGAAAAGTAGTAATCTCAGCAACCTGTAACCTCTGCAGAAGCATTTCACTGCCTTTAAGTGAGAGGCTCTTGTTAGTCCTGGGCTGCATCCAACAGACAAGACCCAGCTGCTTGGAAATCATGCAGGCCTTGCCCCACACTGCTGTCCACTTGTGCAGGGCTGGCATCTGACCTCTGGTCACCACTCCCAAAGGGAATTAGAGCTGGTACTTGTCCAGGCTGACTCTGGTCCTGGCACCTTCCATTTCTTTGTGGTACTTCAGTTCGTGATGTCCATGTAAACTGGAATGGTCCCTGTCCCGTGATCAACTGTTCTGGAAGGCAGGGACAGTCCTTTCTGCAGTTCTTAATAAGCATATAATAGCTGAGAAAGTTATTTGTGGGTTTTTATACAGCTGGTGCGTCAGGAATTGACTGCTGACTTTGCCATCTTAGTAGGCGACAGCAATAGCAGTGAGCCGACGAGAACAGACTCTGAGGAGGGCACCACAGCACACCACTCCACTGTCTTCCAGAGCTTCTGAGCCCTCTGTCCACGTACAAGACAGCATAGCACAGGGGGTCAGTGCAACACAGTGGCTGAGAGTGTGGGCATGGACACTCAGTGTCTGACTTTGATCCTGATTCTGGAAGCTGCTAATTACCTCTAGGTCCTTGGCCATAAACAATTATTCTAGGTTTGTTTTCTCACATATAAAATGAGGACAATGATGACCCTAACTCATTAGTTCTTGTGATAATTAACTGAATAATGGGTTACCTAACATGATACCCAACACATGCTGAATTCTCAGAAAAATTCACCAGTGTTATTACTCTGGGCATAAGGCAGTATCATATGCAGTCCTGTGTTCCTGTGTTTTTTAGGAAACAAGTGGAGCTTTAATGCATGGGATGCAGGCAGTATGGGAACAGGGTTGGATCGGGTTAGTGCTTGAAGCATGGCTATCACACTGTTAGAGCTAGTTTTATTCTATCTTTGAAAAACCACAAATGCATAATAGATTTATAAGAGAGAAATGGGAAAATTAGAGAACATGACATTTCCCTTTATAGGAAAACTTCAACCCTGCCCTTTGTCCCTTCCTGACACTTCTGCTTCCCTTCCTTTCACTGCCCACCTCCCCCTTCCCTCTGTGAGTTGGGATTCGGGTTACTTGTTTGCTGATATTTTGAGCACTAGCTGTGGGGCAGGGGTCTTGGCCACGGTAGTTCAGTAAGTATCTGCTGAATGAATGAAGGAAGCACTTGCAGATGCTCATTCCCTGATCCTGTGTCTGCCTCTCAGTGCTCAAGAGACCGGTCACTTCTGAGGAGCTCCTGACACCTGGGGCACCGTATGCAAGGAAGACGTTCACGGTATGCTTTTGCCTCGTATTTTCTCCTGTGATGCTCATTTTTCTGTCATATCAGCATGTTGATGTGTAGCTTATGGACTGAAGTGAAAACTCATCCTAATTTTCCTTTGTTTTTAGCATGATTATGTGTCGTGAGTAAACTACATCATTAACATAGACAAGACACATTTTGTTGTCTTTCCACAATGTCAGAATTTATTGAATAACAATAAATTCATGGGCTACACCACACTGTTCAGTGGCAGTTCACTGAATACTTGTGGGTCACCTGGTAGTCATAAGCCAGGTGATCACAAGTTCTTTTATTCTTTTTTTTTTTTTTTCTAAGTTCTTTTATTCTAATTTTAGTTTCTAGTATCTATAACTCTGAAGTCACACATCACTCTTTACACAATTATATACACAGGTTATAGAAAGGTTCAGAAGGTATTAAGGCAGCCATAGGATTTTGGTAGACTACATTGAGAGCAAAGGCAGAGAGCGATATGAATGCGGAGTCAAAGAGTCAGTGTAAGTGGTCAGTGTGCAGAACTATCAAAGCTCGGAACTTATTCTAGGCCAAGGTCTGCGTGGAAGGCATGTTCGCAGTGTCAACTTGAGATGTTATCTTTGGGCAAGCTGTGTTATGATCATCACTGGCAGGAGAAATCACACTCTGCTTAAACCCAAGGACAGACATTCGGCAGGTCATCATTGTGGATTTTCTTGGGCAAACTCATGATAAGTGACCAGGTGACAGGAACGGGGTGCTGTCATGACCAGTCTCAGGGTGTGCCTCCTTTTATGGACCTCTTCATTTGGTGGTCTGGTGTGTTTATAAGCACAAGGGTCTGTGTTTTCCCATATGAGTTTGATATACCCATCCATGTGCTTCTGATTAATTCAATGAGTTCAGAGGTTGACATTTTTATTAGTGTGATTAATTTATTTATCATTTTGTGGCTTATGGTTGTTGTAGGTAGATGGTTGTCTATTTGTACAAAGTATAGCGTCATTCCACCTCAGCACTTAAACTCAAACTTGAGTAGCTTACAGCAAATTACTGCTCCACTTATAAAATTGAGCAACTCAGGTTTAGGCCCAGCCTGAAAACTACTGTTCTGTACATTATAGAGTAACTCAGAGAGGGCACAGCCTGCTCGCTACATTATGATAGCAGGCTTTTTTTGACACGAAGGCACTAAAACACTTTAGGACTTTACATGATTTACATGTTATTCATATAGCATTTAAGTTCTTTTGGATATGTCCTTTAAAAGGATTTTATATACTTAAGCTAATGTAATTATGGATTTTTAAGGCAAATGGTAGTGCAAATAATGCCAACAATTTCTTCTGCATTACACTTAATTCTAAAAATCATTTAAGACATTAGGGGAGTCTTAAGGTAGAAAAAGGGAACTATAGAATAAATTGTTCCACTGTAAGGAATGGTGCCTTTGACAATGTCAGCAAAACCTGAGTTGTGAAGGCATCCAATTTGGGGCCCTGTGTGACTGTGGGCAGCTCCTGAAGCTCTGTCTGTGGGGAGGTGGTCTAGCCTTACTTCTGCTTCCCTCTGGCCCCATAGGTTTTCTTTAAAGAGTGTGGAAGTATTCTGATTGAGAGCACCTCCCCCACTCCCCTTCCTTTCAGACTCCTCACATCTACATCAACTTCCTCTTTTATGCACTTCTCTTTCCTCCTATTTTCTAACTGTTGCACTACCTTAGGTAGAAACACACACACACAAGCTTTCCACATTCATTCACAATGCAAACATTTTTTTAAGGGCTACTTCTGTTGCTGAGCTAGAGGACTTAACATGAAAAGGCACTGATACCTGTCTGTATCAGGGGAGAAGGCAAACTTTGCATTTGGAAGTAAAGTTTGTATAATAAACGAATAATAGCATACCCTCAAATCACTGAAGTGCCTAAAAATCTTGAGAATTTCCACAAAAATTCCCATCAGCATTCCTGCTTCTCAGTCTCCAGCTTTCCTTCCTTTCTTCCTTTCTTCCTTTCCTTGGGACTGTGGATTGAACTCAATGGTACTCTACCACTGAGCTATATTCCCAGCTATTATTTTTTATTTTGAGACGGTCTCTCTGAATTGCCCAGACTCAAATTTGCAATCCTCCTGTGTTAGTCTCCACAATCACTAGAATCACAAGTGCATGCCTGAATCATTTTATTTTCTTGGTATAGAAAATTGTTTCAAGAAATCCTAGGCTCTTCATATTTCTCATCACTAGTAACTTAAATTGTTATTCTAGACTTGAGTGACCTAGCTAAATAATAGTCTATCATTTGGATCCAGAGGAAAAAGACAAACTGGGGTAGAGATTGGATTTGGAGAGAAATTTCAACCATGTTTTTAAGATCTTCTAAACCTTCTACTAGATTTCAATATTGAATTGTTGAGCTGTCTAAGAAAGAGGCAGTCTGCCAGTTATTTATTGAATAGTGCCCTCCCAAAAGCAACTTCCTTCTTCCAAACGGGTTCCGTTTCTCAACCACATTTTCCACAGAGATGTGCCTGTGTTCAGAGTAGAAGCAAACTATTCCATCTCCCGACAAGGTAGCGAGGAAGTGGAGGCAGATGTGTCATGGCACATGCTTAGTCCTGGGCTGGTTTTCTCTCTGTTGGGAGGACAGGCAAATTGCCAGGGACTGCCTGCCAATTGCTGATTGTGGTTTTTCCTCTCTAGATTGTTGGCGATGCGGTTGGCTGGGGCTTTGTGGTACGAGGAAGTAAGCCATGCCACATCCAGGCGGTGGACCCCAGCGGCCCAGCAGCCGCGGCAGGAATGAAGGTACTTCCGGGCTTTTCTGACATGGTTGTGTCTGTCCTGGGTCCAGGGGGCATTGACTGCAGTTCTTCCCTGGGAGCCAAAGCCCTCTCAAGTTGTGCCCTTTCTCATTTGTAATCGCCACACCCTTTACCTCTCCTGGGGTCTTCCTTCTCCTCTACCAGCCCAGTGGAAATACTTCCAGCCCTATTTAATTATTTGATGCCATCTATACTTTCTCTCCCTCAGTGTTTTGGTTCCATTTTTGTCAAATTTTCCTCTCCCTTTCCCAGTGGGTTCAAGATGAAGCCAAAAGCATATGATGCGGCAACCAGGGAAGAAGGTTTGCCCACTTCCTGTCTCTACTTTGTAATCTCCAAGCTCCCATTGTTTAATCTTTCTTTTTCTTTTTTTTTTCCACATTTCTCCCCTTAATGCTGAATTTAGGGGCGGGGAGGGGAGATATATATTTCTTTTTGCTTAAATCTTATATCAAAGTCTGCTATTTCTATTGTAGGCAAGGCACATGCCTGTGGGTATGTGTCACCAGTAGGTCACACTAGACCCTAATGAGCACATATTGAGAAAAGAAAAGTTACCGAATTTGAAGAGATCTAGAGTCATATCTTGAACTTGCTAGTTACTGGCTTTTTGAGTAACTTTTGTGACATCTCAGAACCCATTTTCTCTTCTCTGAAGTGGCAATAATATTTCCTGCAATTCTTTTATGGATTACATATGTGGAAATATTTTATAAAATAGAAACATCTACAGAAGTATCGATTGAATATTGAATAAATTTAAGATTTTTGGACAATGATTTTACATATTGTTTAGTATTAAAGTGATGCGTGTCCAAGAAAATTTGGGAAACAGACAGGCCTAAAAAAAGCTAAAATTACCTGTCATCTTCCTTAATCCAGAAATGACAACTAGTAACATTTTAAAAGCAGCCTTATGGATGTATAATTGGCACCCAATAGAGTAATACCATTCACATTTTGATTTTTATTTTTCTAGACTTGTATGCATATATGTAAATACATTGTCTTTGTAACAGAAATAAAAGAGAATGTTGAAAGCCTTGGTTTTCTCAGAGCGTGAAACACCTTTATCTAGCCCAGTTTTGCTCTGTCGTCTGTGAAACATTTCACAGGGCATATCGATCTGTTATCTAGGGCATGGGAGGACTCGGCAAGCTGGAAAGCTCCAGCTCATTCTCACCATTCGCTCATCAGTGTCTTCATCCTCTCCCATCGGGGCTTTTTCTGGTGCAGCAGCCAAGCACAGGAACAGCCATGATTTGAATCTCCACCTGTCTGGTTCCAGCATGTGTCCTCTGGCGTTGGTGTGCACACTGGGAACAAAAGGGAGCCAAGAGCTGCACCTTTAGTGCCAGTTTAGGTAATCAGGCTGGTGTGATTAGATGCTGGCCCTGTGCCCTGATTTCACAACCTTGTCCGAAATGGGGAGGCACCGCCTGCTGTACCCTGTGCCCCCGGGCAACCGTGGAAGCCTCACTGGCTAAAGTGGTCAAGGAGAGAGACCTGCCCTGCCTTCTCACTACCAGAGCAGGCACAGTACCAAAGAAACTCAGCAGGAAAGTTGGCTGGGAACGGAAAGGGCAAGCACTTGCATCTGTGCCGAGGCTGAATTTTTCATTTTCTAATGGAACTCTTGGCTGTGGGAAGGATTTTACATTTTATTTCCACAGTAAAGTACCCAGTATAAATGATTTTTGGCACAGAGCTTCAGTTCTGAGCATGCATTCATTCACATGAGGATTTGGCTTAAAGCACATTTCCTTTGAGGAAAGCAGCGGATTTATATTGCAGCTGAAGAACTTGTTTTGCCTAGCCAAGTGTACCAGGAATATAATTGATTTTAGTTCATCTCTGCCAATTAACATGTATAACCATTCTGGGCATGTCGACTGATTAAATTAATTAACTATCTACTGTACTTACCTGGGCAGATAGGTTTCCCGATATACATATTTTCCATTTTATAAACTAATACATCAGATGGTTTATATTTTTATTTTCTCTGGACGTATACAATGGTTTTCATATGTCCTAGAGCAGTATAGAATTCATTAGAGCAGTTCTTCCACAATTGTATAACATAGCTCTCTGATTCAGCAGAATATTCTATTCTGAGCTCCTCTACTTAAAAGTAGTCTTATTTGTATTCTATTTTATTTTATTTACAGCTCTAGGGATGGAATCCAGGAGTGCTGCCCCACTGAGCCACATCCCAGCTCTTCTTTTAAATTTTTTAAAATTTTGGGACAGGGTCTCTCTAAGTTGCCAAGGCTGAATTTGAACTTGTGATCATCTGACCTCAGTCTCTTGAGTTGGTAGGATTATAGGCGTGCACTGTCATGTCCAACTTAAAACCGTTTCAGACTGTGTACATTTCGTCCCCTTCTTAGAAATTAAGAAAACAAATTAGTGTATTAAAAATTCTGATAAATCTGGTGGGGGGCAAATTTTTTTTTAATTAAAATCTTTTTTATTTTCACAGACTGCATTTTGTTTCATTGTAAACAAATGGGGTACAACTTTTCATTTCTATGGTTGTACACAATGTAGATTCACACCATTCATGTAATCATTCATGTATGTAGGGTAATACTGTCTGTTTCATTCTACTATCTTTCTGTCCCCCACTCCGTCCCACCCCATTTTCCTCTACACCATCCAAAGTTCCTTCATTCTTCTCTTCCCCCCTCTTCTGATAAGTCATGTACTTATCAGAGAAAACATTCAGCCTTTGGTTTTTTTGGGCTTGGCTTATTTCACTTAGCATGGTATTTTCCAATTTCATCCATTTACCAGCAAATGCCATAATTTTATTCTTCTTTATGGCTGAGTAATATTCCATTGTGTGTGTGTGTGTGTGTGTGTGTGTGTGTGTATATATATATATATATATATATATATATACCACAGTTTCTTTATCCATTCGTCAATTGAAGGACATCTAGGTTGGTTCCACAATCTAGCTATTTGAATTAAACTGCTATGAACATTGATGTGGCTGCATCACTGTAGTATGCTGATTTTAAGTCCTTTGGGTATAAACCGGGGAGTGGGATAACTGGGTGAAATGGTAGTCCATTCCAAGTTTTCTGAGGAATCTCTATACTGTTTTCCAGAGTGGCTGCACCAATTTGCAACTCCACCAGCAATGTATGAGTGTGCCTTTTTCCCCACATCCATGCCAACACTTATTATTGCTTGTGTTCTTGAGAATAGCCATTCTAATTGGAGTTAGATGAAATCTTAGGGTGGTTTTAATTTGCATTTCTCTAATTATCAGGGATGATGAGCATTTTTCCATATATTTGTTGATCACCCGTATATCTTCTTCTGTGAAGTGTCTACCCATTTCCTCAAATTTTGTTTAAATTGTTTAACATAGCATTCTACCATTTGAGAGAAACACTCAAATGGAACCTTTATTGGTTAAGATAGATCTCAAACTGTTAGACGATGCCTCTGGCCAAACTGTATTGGAATGAAATCTATACAGATATTGTTTTGAATTGCACTGTTGAGTGGTTGGTTAAATGAAAACGATGACGAATGTCATGCCCTTTGAATAATTTAGCCATGTTTATTCAATGGAGATAACTTTATGTATTATTTTCTGACCTAAAACACTAACTAAAATATCTCATATTTTACCATGTATTTTAGCAACATGATTTCAGTTTCATAAAAAGCCAGTTGTATAATCTAATCCTGAGGACTCGTTTCCTCCAACCTGTCCTGCTATAAGGTTTTGGTGGTGCGGTTCGGTTCTCCCCAGGGGGTCTAGGGGGAAGGTCAGATTGACCTGCTTGGTCTGCCTGATAGAAGTTTCCCAGTGTTTTGCATCTGTATTTTCAGCATGTAGTATACACCAGGCATATTTTTTTGAGTGGCCAAAGTTTCCCCAGGAGATATAAGTGGCCACCTTGCCATCAGTGTCCCCCTCTATACCAGGCTCACTCTTCAGGTCCTGACTCTGCCTCCTCCTAATTTCCAATGGGAACAAAGCTGTGAGTGTGACCTTTGGACTCTTCTATTCAAGGGAGTTTCTTTTTCGCATATTTTTTATTGGTGCATTATTGTTGTATATAATGGCAGGATTTGTTGTTATATATTTGTATATGCCCATAAGATAGCAATATAATTCGGCCAATATCATTCCTCAGTATTTCCCATTTCCCTTCCCCTTTCCCTCCTCCAGGGGACTTTTTGTTTCTTTATTTTGACTGCTTAATTCCATTGCTTTACTTGCCCAGACAGAGACTATCTTGAAACTTAGTTTCTCATGTTTACCATGTCTCTTTTATTTTATCTTGTTATAGGGATCAAAAGATTTTAGGATGTGGGCCACCAGATTGGACAAGACAGGTCCAGACTAAAGAGACTAGGTTCTAGTTTTCGTGTTTTAACTCTTCAAGACCTTCCCAGACTCAAAGGAGAGCTTTTTGCCTGACTCAAATGGAAACTTTTTTTTTTTTTTTTTTTTTTTGGCACTGAGAATTGAAGTCAGGGTCATTCTACCACTGAGGTATACCCCCAGTCCCTTTTATTTTTTGATTTCAATAGAGTCTCACTAAGTTTATGAGGCTGGTCTTGAACTTGGATCCTCCTGCCTCAGCCTCCTGAGTTACTAGGAGTACAGGTGTGTGCCACTGTGCCCAGCTTAAATGGAACTCTTAATCCATGATCACAGTACACCTTCATGGCTGCATTAAGATGTGTCTCTGGATAGTCTGGAAGAACTCCAGAACAAATGTGTCATTGGGAAAGTGGTAATATCTACCTCAATTCTCTTCTGGTCTGGAATAGTAATGTGTCACCTTGGTAGCTAAGCCATGGCGCCCAGTTCCTCAGAGTTCTTCATGCCTGTCACCTCTACAGAGCTGATTTAAGCTGGTGGGAACTGGCCATCAATTCAGGTGTTGGACAGGACTGCTGAGATGCATGCTGGGATCATGCCGGGTGGACATGGGGAGGTGTCCAGCCTGACTTCAGTTGTAACAGAATTGAATTCTGGTAACATGTTAGACTTTTCCACTGTCTCAATCTTGTTTTAATTTTTGTTTTAACTCCAATCTGTTTCTTTTCTTTCCTTACTTTTCTTCCTGCTACAGTAGCTCATTTGTTCCCAAAACCAGAAAGGGAACATGTAACAGAGGTCCCCAAATATATCTTTTTTGTTTTTAGCTTTAAAATAAATCAAGACCCACATGTAAAAGAAAACGATTTATTACACTCTTTTTTCCCCAATAATGTGCTAAATGATTCTATGGTGCTCTCTTACCACCCCAGGGGTAGAGAACAATGGCTATAATGGCATTAAAATTCTCCCTCATCTAGCATTTTTTAATTTGGAGTTGCTCTCATTTTAAGTGTTCTTTTACTTAGAAAATGAAATCTCTAGACTCCTGACTTAGAGGACCTTTCATTGTCCTTACAACTTTAGAGTGGAGCATGAAATATGGAAAATGTCAAGTTTGGTTCACCAATGCACTACATTTGTATCTCCTTGTTCCCCACATTTTCCATTTGCTGACTTTTCACTCCTCTTTGGGAATTTCATACCAGCAGCTGCTATTCCTTTCAGTGCAAAGGGGAAAGGAGGAAACTTGAAAAGCGATCATGGTTTCCTGAGTGTCTTCTATGTGCCTGACCCATACCTTGGTGTCCCTTCTCTTCATGAGCCTATTTAATGTCTACAGTAAACTACTAACAGGAGAGCAGAGATTCAGAAGGAATCTCTCAGTCCTCTCTCCTCTAGTCTGCTCTGTTGAAAGGAAGGCAGTTCTTCGCCCCAAGCTGTTCAGCAGGCCGCACTCGAATGACTGATTTGAACACTGGCATCACGTCACAATTGTTCTTGCCAGCCCCTCTCTCTATCACACCACTTAACGCATTTCTGGGCCACACTGATCATCTTATCCTGCATGATCCTGTAATAGGCACCCTTCATTCTATCTGGGCAGACTTTTTACATTTCACTAAATCTCATGATCAGGCCTGTGTCTGGCTCTTAAGTAAATCTCATTAATTGACTCTGGCACTTAAATGCTCTAATGGCTTCCTGTCACAATGAGAATAAGCTCCAGATGCCTTTCATGGACTGCAGAGTCCTCAATCTGGTTCTGTAGATCAGGACCTCATCTCCTACACTGTGTTACTTACAGCCCTCCTGGCTTTCTCTTTGTGCTTCCCAAATACCAGGTTTGTTCCTGCCCTAGGAAAGATGGCTGGTTCCATCCTTGTCTTTCTAATCTCAGGGTACATGTTGATTTTTTCAGAGAAACCTTCCTTAAATATCCTATGATACTCCCCTATCTTCCTCCAGCTATTCTTCATCACATCACCCTGCTCTCTTGATTATTTCAGTCTGCTGTCTCAAAAATAATATAAACTGGGACGTGTCAATGGCAAACATTTGTTTGGAAAGTCCAAGATCAAGGTACTGGTGGATCCAGTGTCTGGCGAGGACTGCTACCTGGTTGCAAAACCTGTCTCCTTGCTGTGTCCTCACATGTCAGAGAGCAGAGAGAAGAGCAAATCCTCCTCTTGTCTTCTTGTGAAGGCACCAGCCCCATCCATCCTCATGACCTAATTCCCTCCCAAAAGCCCCACCTCTGTGTTCTTCTCGGGAAAGGCTCAGGGAACTCATATTTTGAGCACCTGCATTGTGAACTCAAATCTTTTACATGTATGGTCTTGGCTTTTGAAGGCGGGTGAGTTATAGTCTCCCTACTTCACAAGTGAGGAGACCCAGTTAATTCCTTTCCTGGTTACCAGGTTGTAAATGTCAAGAGCTAGATTCAAATCTGCTTTCTCTGACCCCGAATCCATACTTCCCATAGTATTACTTCAAGAAATACAAACCCTGAGGCACAGCCCAGTAGATGACATGTCCCACAGAAATCTTAAACCCAGGGTAAACTGCTCTTTGATTCTTGACCTTTCATGTCTACTGTGAAGAAACCCTATATTCTAGTCAAAGTGCATTGGTAGAGTGTTCACATGTCATCTGGTTGACTCAAAGAAGATCAACTAAGTCGTTTTTGTCCCTGGCATTGGCCCCTCACTTAGGTGAGGACTAGATCTTGCAGTGTCTTCCAAGTGAAAAATCTAAAATACTCACTCTTGTTAGTTTTATGAAACATTTGTTAGAGCCAACAGTTCAGCCTGTAGGCTCTGAAGGAATCTGAGCCATATTTACAAATAAGGGACAAAGGATACCCTTGCTTTTTTCTGGAAAGTTTATTTTTCTTGTGGGAATAATTAAATCCTGTCAGAAACAGTATTCCAGTTTTCATGCTGCTCTGTGCCAAGTCTCAGAGGGATTTCAAGACTCCTGGCTTCTTTTCTTGTTTCCTGCTGTGATGAATTGATGGATGTGGACTGGCTCCATCTCTTTTCTCTGTTTGCTTTTTTCTTTGCATGTTTATATAGAAACAGAACTATCTGAGTCAGAATAAGGAATTAGTGACCATTATGTCCTTTTTCCCCCCTCTTAAAAAATGACTGTTTTTCACACAGAGAAAAAAATTTCAAAATCTTGCCTATTGATCTTCCCTCCCCAGGGACATAGTGCTGTGTTATTTCATGAACCAAAAGAGGCCGGGTACCTACCTAATTAGCCAGGACAGTTTGGGCACTGAAGTAAATTGTGGAATGACCCACCATCCACACAGATGTTTTAAAAATACCTCGTGATGTTTTAAAAGTAGCTCCTTTCCAGGCGACTTCAGGGTTCAGGGGTTGTTGGGTGCTCTGAGCCATGGCTGGCCCTTGCAGAGAGGTTGCCTCCCAGGTGACAGAGTAGGATCCTCTGCTTGCTATTGGGCAGGACTGGGAGGGGAGAAATAACTCCTGTGCCTGGGAGGGACCTGCCAACAGGAGAGGGCCACTTTCCAGGGCTCAGCTCAGATCCATCTTCTGTCTGTTCCCTTCCTTAGCACGGAGTCTTCCCTGTGCCCGGCTCTGACTGTCTTCAAGTGCATATTGACCTGTGCCTTTGCTCGGCATTATGTTAGGCCATCCTGGGATTTACAGTTGAAGACGGAGAGAGACATTAAGCAAATACTTCCCCTAGTGAACGTAGAATTACAGTAGGAAAGGGAAGGGGGGGGAACCAAAAAACGGTGCTTCCACTTTTGCAGATGAGATGAGAAGGGGATGAGAAGGGTCACTCCCCGGGCTTCCAGGGGAAGGAAGGCCTGAGCTGAGACCCAAAGAACGATCAGAAACCAGCTAAGTGGCGTGCACACTGCATATGTACATGTGTGCACAGGACTGGGTGTTCACATGTGCACACACTCACGGGTTTTATTCTGTAGGGTGGGGAACCCAGAAGGTAGCATGATGCCTTGCAGCAAAGAATGTCATGACCAGATTGCAGTGTGAGGAGAATTGGGGAAGGCAGGAGCTGTGAGTTTGGAAGTTTCTTGCCTTTTTTTTATTATCAGCCCCATGAGGAACATGTCTAAGGTATGTTTTCCATCCCTCCCTGTGAAATGTGAATACCAGTGATTTACAGATTACCTGTTTATCTGTTATGTTCTATTGTATGTATACAGTATACATACATATATATATTCTATATGTATTTATACTGTATATATATGTATACATACACACACACACACACCTGCTTTATACTTAAAAAGAGGATAAGCTGGGTGCAGTGACTCACACCTGTAATTCCAGTGACTCAGGAGGCTTAGGTAAGAGGATTCCAAGTTCAAGGCTAGCTTCAGCAACTTAGCAAGGTCCTAAGCAACTTAGTGAGACCCTGTCTCAAAATAAAAAATAAAAAGGATGAGGATATAGCTGAATAATCCAGTGCCCCTGGATTCAACCTGTCCAGTACTGCTAAATCAGTCCAAATGACTTGATCAGTATATGTATATATATAAACACACAAATATGCACACACACATGCCAATTTTTTTCAGACCGTAAGAAACATTTTTGTCCTTTCAGGGCTATTTCCTCTCCCCTCCATGGAAAGGATGATTTAGAGGAAGGAAGAGGCTCAAGAGCTTTATAAAATCATGTTCTAAATTGAGACATAACTTTCTTTTTTATTTATTTATTTTTAAGTTTTTAAATTTTAAAAAATTTTTTACGGACTACATTTTGATTCATTATACACAAAAGGGGTACATCATTTCATCTGTGGTTATACACGATGTAGATTCACACCATCTGGAGACATAACTTCCATGCAGTGACACACATGGCTTTTAAGTGTGTTTGCAGGTTTGGTTAGATGTGCACACGGGTGTCACCACCAGTCAGATTGTAGGACATGTCACTCCAGAAAGCTCTTCACGTACCTTTCCTGTCAACCCCTCCCCCAGAGGCAGCCACGGATATGATCTCTATCACAAAAAATTAAGTTTTTGGAGTCAGATGAATCCTGGTGTCCCTCCTCCTGCCTGTGTATGGTTGGGCGCATCATTTCGCTTCCCTGGGCCTCTCTCTCATCTGCTGACTGAGGACGTTTGTGGTCTCTTCCTCCAGGCTGGGTGAAGGGTTGAGGGAGTTGCTATGTGCTGAGCCTCTCTCCGGGCCAGGCACTGGCCCTCCCCTCCGTCCCACAATGAATACGTGGGCACATCTCCAAGAGCCCAGCTGTAGCCAGTTTATAAAATAAAGCTAAAGATCTCTTCGGTCCTGGACTTTGTCTCAGTGTCCCTGAGCTTCACGCTTGCCAGTCCAAGCTGCCCACTGCACGGCCCTGCCCAGTCCTTCTGTTTCCTCTCATTTCTGTTCCTAACCTTGTCTAGAGAGCCACCACCACACTGCTGGGTATGGGGACACAGGTTCTTCCTGACTGGCTTCATCTTGACCACTGGCAGCCCTGTCACCAAACACCATGTTCCACTTCCAGAAATCTCCAGGAGCATCTCTGCCTCTCCTGGCCAGTCATCTCTTTCTTCTCATCTGGCCCATCACATCTCTACTCTCTTGAGGCCCATTTCACCTAGGGCTTGAGTTTGTTACTGGCACTGGGTCATGTAATGAATACCCAGAGTTCCGTGTCAGACTCCTGAGTTTAAGTCCCAGCTTCACGACTTTTTGTTAGTACCAAGGAAAATTGCTTCAACTCTGAGCCTCAAATTCTTCACCTTGGAAGTTTGCTTATAAAAGTCTTGAGCTAATGCAGTATGTGTTCTAGCCCATGAACCATGTAATATTGTTCATGCTGAACAACAAATATTTGTAGGTGTCATTTTTTTTATATTGCTTATTATAATTATTGTTTTCTTCCAAGTCTTCTAACTGATTTTTAAATAGGTTTATAAACAAAACCGAAGTAACAAAATGTAGCTGAAAGGAGATCCATGGGGAAAGGGGATGTAATTATGTGTCACATCACATCTTAGAAATACTTAATTTCAATGTCTCATCTTAAAGGCAATGATAATTGCTTCTTGCATAACCATGAGGATGAATAAGAAAGTGTCTTAGTTCTTTTCCTGTTGCTTTAACAAAATTCCTAGAATAGGTATGCTAGAGTACAGAAGTTATTTAACTCATGGTTCTGGAGATTGGGAAGTCTAGAATATGGTGCCAGCCTGGATAAGGGCCTTCTTGATGCTTCCCAATAGTGCCATGCAGAAGGCATCACATGGGGAGACAGAGCAAGCATGCAAACTTGGGTCCCTCTTGTTATAAAGCCACTAATGCCATCATGTGGGACCCACTTTTTTGACTTTGTCTAATTCTAATTATCTCTCCACCTCCAAATACCACTAGCAAACAAATTTGGGGCTTACGTTTCCAACACGTGAATTTGGGGAGTGGGGGACACATTCCAACCATAGCCACATCTATTTCCAAAGCCATAGTCCTTGATTTCTCCCTGACAGGTCTAGCAGGACTATCATGCCACAACAGACTTAAACAGCAGGAATTGATTCTCTCACAATGCTGGAGGCTGGGTGCCAGCATGGATAGGTTCTAATAAGGCTCCTCTTCCAAGAGAGCAGGATCTGTGGTGTCTCTTCTTCTGAGGCCATTAATCCTATCAGGGCTCCCCCTTTATGGCCTCTTTAACACTAATTACTTCCACTGGAGGTTAGGGTGTCCACATATGAATAGAGGGACAGGACGGGGAGCACACCATTCAGTCCACAGCATCGACCAATCCAAGCATCTTGGGAATTAAAGACAAACATGATGGTGTCTTTACTCTGTCTACTGGGATGGGACAGGTGGCTCAGAAGATTCTACAGTTTCAGGTTGTGTGTCTGTTTCAATTAAGTAATGAGTGACAAAATCCTTCAAAAGACATAAAATCCTTCAACATATATAGTTGCTCTTGTCATGGGAAAGCTGGAAGGAGAGCAGCTCAGGGCTGAGTTGTGTCTGTGATTTTGATCATCTATCTGGTTTTTCACTGTGTTCAGCTTCCATTCTCGAGGTGAATTTGTGGTCAAACACGGCTGCTGATATGGAAGCAATTACTTCTGCATTCCGGCCACTCTGAAGGGAAGAAGGGAAGCACAGGGCACTGTCCCTCCTTTAAAAATACTTCCTGGGAGTTGCACATACTACGTCTTTTGGGTCCACTGGCTCGAACGTACCACACATGGCTACCCTTAGATGCAAGAAAATGTGGGGAATGTGCATTTTATTCTGGGTGACTGTTTGGGCTTGATTGGGTCCTGTCCCCCAGTCCTAATCCCTAGTGCCTCAGAGGTTGACCTTATTTGGAAGCAGGGACTTTACTGAGGAAAAGTTAAGATGAGGTTATTAGAGTGGCCCCAATTCAGTGATTGGTGTCCTTATAAGAAGAGGAAATTGAACATAGGGACAGATGCACAAAAAGATGATGTGAAGCCACCCAGGGAGATGTCCACATGACTGGAATGATGGTTCTACATGCCAAGGAATGCCAAGGATCACTTACAGACTAGAAAAAACCTGGACATCACAAGGAAGGATTCAACTCTACAGCCATCAGAGAGAGCAAGGTGACACCTTGATTTCACACTTCCAGCATCCAGAGTTGTGAGACAAAACATTTCCATTGTTCTAAGCTGTTGTTCCAAGTTTGGGGGACTTTGTTACAGAAGCCCTAGGAAACAAATACAGTAGCCATGTCCAGAAAAAAATGGAGTTTCTATTTAATAAAGAGGAACAATGGATATTGAGGGACAGCTAATAATTTCTGTCATTGCCCAGAAAAAAAACCAGCACAAATTTACTGAGTGCCTACCACCCATGATACCTTATGGGACCCAGTTGGGAGCAAAGACAACAAGGTCCCTGCCTTTGAGGCTTTAGGTTTAGTGATGAGGCAGCTATTAATGATCTGCAAATACTTATTACACGCAAACATTTAATTATAAACTGTGGGACACGTGTTTGGCAGAAGCATTACTGAAGGCTGGACTTGGATTCCTACATCACAGATAATTGCATATTTGCACATTTCATCCATTTTCAGAGTTCGACAGTGACGACTCTGAAGCATGCTTTGAGTCTGTCATTTTGAGTCTCTTAACTCTACCCACCGTTTCTTCTGCCAGATGAAATCAAGTATCTTTAGTCTTACGGTTAGAACTTATGGTCCTCCAAAGAGAACCTATGAGAGAAAGTGAAATGATGGGAACTAAAGTGAGAACACTGGTTTGCCACAAAGTCAGGTCACTGGAACAGAAATCACGGGTACTGAGTTGATTGAAGGCTTTGTTTTGCACATTCCTGAACCTCCTCCACTCTCTTCCATCTCAATAAATAACATCCACATCCACCCAGTGGCCTGGGCCAGAAATCTAGAAATCAGCCTTGCTCTTTTCTTTTTCTTCTGGTTTAAGATACTTCTAAAATGTATCTTGAATGAACAAATCTCATTTTTATTTTCTAAAAGGATTTGAGCATGTCAGCAGATGTTCAGTCAATATGTTAGATACAAAAGCAACAGACAGCCCTGAGCCTCTGTACATTACTAAAAAGGTAGTTTTTCATTTAGTGATTGGGAACATATTCTCCTCTTCCAATGTTTAACGGATAACTGATTAAAGCTCTAAGATATATTAAAGCAATACTTGTTGAGTGATATGACATACTAAGGACCATGCTAGGTACATTATATCTTTCTTATCATTTGAGATAATAATCCTTGGACATAGTTATTGTCTCCATTTTTACAGATGGAAAAACAATGAGATTCAGAGATGTTAAGAAATTCACATAAGGTCAAGACCTGAATATGAATTCATGTATGCCTGGAACTTGATCCTGTGCTTTGGGATTGTTATTGCACATGTATGGGACTGATTATCTAAGATGAAGGCATAGGCCAAAAATTCCTTTCATATTGTAGGGATTTAGATAATCTTGTGGCCAGAGCACAGTGTTACATTTGGGGCCACTCTGCATGGGCTCAGGGTGTACAGCTATATTCTCCAAGAACATAATACCAATTGATGGTCTTTGAGGAAGTGATAAGTTCACATCAACAAAATTTTAAAAACTGAAAGTGTTGAGTTCTGGAAACAAGGAAGAATACATGCTTGTCTCTGAATTTTCTGTACCCCAAGGATTTGAGCAGCCCCAAAGAGTTCACCTTTAGCATACGTCTGAAAATTAGCATTTTAGCAGGTCTCCTGAATTCATGTTTTTTGTTGATCTGATTTAAAAGCCTGAACTCTAGCATCCCATGAGACCGTGGGTAGATCCTGATGCTGTGGTTGTAGAGAGCCTTAAGAGAAGTCTGAACTGAGCATCATCAGACACCTCATTCCACTCAGGGCTTAGCATCTGTTTTTTCCTTACCCTGTGTTTTGTGTGACAGTGGCTTGCATTCTCACTCAGGTCAAATCCCATAGTTAGACTTTTGTTCTTTGCCCTAAGGCTTCATTTTCTTCCCCATCCATCCTGCAGCACAACATGCTTCTTCCAGTAGTACCATTGTGGAATGAGAGGTCAGAAAGTACAAAAGGCCTCCAGATGGGCAGGACCCCAAGGATGTCCCAGTTCCTATGGCGCTGATCTTCTGAGATTACTTTCCAACCAACTTGATTCTTAGGAAGTAAAGGCAGCATTGACAATGTATAATGGGCATTAGCTCAGTTTTTGATTTTGACTCATTTCTAGGGTTTTGCATTAAATAACTTTATAAAAGAAACTTACTGGGGTAAAGATGTCTTTGCCAAAAATGTTTGAAATCCACCCATAAATAAATGGCTTTGGAGTTTCCAAAGTGTTATTTCTACTAACCAGAAAACTTAAGAGTTGGAAAGACTCCTCTGTTTTTCTTTTTTTTTCTTTTTGGTACTAGGGATTGAACCAGGGGTGCTTAACCACTAAGCCACATCCCCAGCCCTTTTTAATATTTTATTTAGAGACAGGGTCTTGCTGAGTTGCTGAGGCTGGCTTTGAACTTGCAATCCTCCTACTTCAGTTTCTGAAGCTACAGGTATTACAAGCATGTGCTACCATGCCTGGCAGAGTCCTCTGATTTTTTTTTAATTTATTTTTATTGTAAACAAATGGGATACATGTTGTTTCTGTTTGTACATGGAGTAACAGCATACCATTTGTGTAATCATACATTTACATAGGGTAATGGTGTTTGATTCATTCTGTTATTTTTTCCTTATCCCCTACCCCTCTTTTCCCTCTATACAGTCCCTCTTTCCTCCATTCTTGCCCCCCCTCCCACCCCCATTATTTGTCATCAACTGCTTACCAGTGAGATTATTCGTCTTTTAGTTTTTTGAGATTGGCTTATCTCACTTAGCATGATATTCTCCAATTTCATCCATTTGCCTGCACATGCCATAATTTTATTATTCTTTATAGTTGAGTAATATTCCATTGTGTGTGTATGTATATATATATATATATATATATGTATATATATATATATCACAGTTTCTTTATCCATTCATCAATTGATTCTTAACATTATTTGGAGGTCATTTGCCTCTTTGAGGATCCAGTGATAGCTATAGCCCTTATTCCCAGGAAAAATATTGTGCACATTTGCACAATTTAATGTTGTTCATGGATCATACAAAAATGTATCCATGGATCCTAGGATAAGAACCTCCGGGTTTGACCTCTTCATCTTACAAGTAACAAAAGTAAGACCTACAGAAGTGAAATGTCTCAAACAGGGTCAAGTGACATGAGCAGAAGTAGGATATAATCAGTTCTGACCAGGATGTTATATGTGGGGAACAGACCAACTGCTATGCCTGGCCCCTCTGACCACTCATTTTATATTATTTCCATCCCTCTTCAAATCAAAATGATTCCAGTCTCTGATATGAGCCGGGCTGTTTTACATTTACATTATGTTCAACTGTTACAATAATAATAATTATAGCAATAACAATAATAATGATGCTTACTTTTGTAAGACGTGTGTCTGAGGATGGCACATTTCTCAGTATTCTCACAGCTTCTGGAAATAGAGATGAGTAAACACAACTGACTCCCTTTTACACATAAGACAATGAAATCCACTGAGTTGTTCAGGGCCAAGTTAAGAGTCAATGCCACGAATTGCATTTTAGGGTACTGGGCTTGCTTGAATGTAAACATCTTATTTAAAGCAGGCATAAAAAGAACACAGAGAACCTAGAAGAACTGCCCAGACCAGAGCTTCTCAGTTTTTACTATGCATCAGAATTGCCTGTGGAACTCCTAAAAAATACAGATATAGACTGCGTTGGTCTGGGTTGAGCCCCAGAGACTGGCACTATGTGTGAACTCCTGGGTGATTCTCATGCACAGCCAAGTGTGAGAATGCCTGGCCCAGATCTCTTGAGGCAAATACAGTGCTGTGTGCTCCACATGTTGCTGGATCAGGGACTGTTTTGATTTTCATGCCTCAAATTTGGATGGAAGGCCGCGTTCTATGATTTGTTTATGAAATCGTTTGGTTGATGTACTTTTGGTGTTGGGGCATTTTCTTGTAGAGTATCAGTTATACACATTGGAAAATTCTCTAATTCCACTTAATGTCAAAATTCTCATGAAGCAAACCAAGCCAAGCAGCATCCCCTAACTCCTAACAACAGTCTCTAGAGCCAAATATTGCTCATGCCCCCATCCTGGTTACTTTGAATCATCAAAGCTGGGCCACGTGGCATTTGGGTAACCAAGTCTGCCCCAAGCACCAGTGTAAAGCAGTTCATGCTGCATGTACCGTAGCTAGGGAGGCTGCCCGTGAGCAGCTGTGGTCTTGTACCCTGGGAAGTTTCCACTGTGTCCTGTTCTTTTTAAGCAGCAGAGCCTTCGTAAAGACAAGAAAAAATATACTTCCCAAGGAAGGCTTAAGACTAGTTTGAGGAGTCAGTGTCTTATTTATTCAAATATGCTTTGGGTCTTTAAAGTGTGGCTGTTTTTCCACAGAGGGAAAATATCTACTTTCCCCATTCATGTTTATACCTAGACCCATACCCCCTCAGTGCTGACCAGTTTGTGCTGACCGGTGGAAAGTCCACAGAGCAGGATTTTAAATGGGGCTCGTTGCTGGGGCAGAGAAAGTGTGGGATGTCAGCCATCTGGATAAGGAGTGCCCACAGAGCCCTCTGCACTTCAGAATAAAGCTACCTTTGTAACAGCCACGTGTCGCCAGCTGTGTAATCACTATGGAGACCACAGGACCTTAACTACACTGTGTTCTGGGCAGGGTAGCCACCTGCACATATCCACCCTGGGGTTAATGAGATAAAATTCTACTTTCTAAAACAAGAATAATCAAGACCAGGCACAGACCTTATCTTTGTAAGCACAGAGGTACATGTCTGTCCTGGCCTTGACCAGGCCTGGGGAGGCTGTGCCCCCTATGTGGAGAGCAGAAGTCAACTCTCTTTAGGATTTCCAAGTCTTGTGAAAATAGCGTATATATTGAGAGAAATAACTAGAAGAAAAGGTCATGTTTAAGTTTTGAGGCAGTGTTTTTGCTGACACTATAATGGTGAGTACATGCCATTAAACCTTAGGATGCCCTTATGATGGAATGTGCAAAAGTGAAAGTGGACCCTACTGTGAACTGTGGACTCCGGGTGATAATGATGTGTCGGTGTAGATTCATGAGTTCTAACAAATGTACCTCGTAAGTGGAAGATGTTGATGAGAGAGGCTATGCATGGAGGACTATGGGCAAGGGGATGTGGGTCTGTGCTTTCCTCTCAATTTCTCTGTGAACCTGTACCTCCTCAAAAAATAGTCTACTAAAAATTTGTTTGTATATGATACAGTGCTCCCTTTTGCTATAATGAGTCGGTGTCCATCCCCACTGCCTCACCCCTCACCTGTGTGTCAGTGACTTGAAGTCAGTTGACTGTGCACCCCAAGCTCTCCCAGAGCTCCTGGCCCATACTCCCTCTCATCAGCATGGGCACGTTTCCAAGTCCCCCCTCCCCTTCCCCTTCAAGTTGCATCTCATGTTAATCCCCTTCCCCGTTCCTGTTCTTGCCAGCCTTGTTCTCCTGGCCAGCCAGGGTTGATACCTGGGATTCTCTTGTGTCCTCAGCCTCCTTCCTCAAACATGTCAGCTCTGCCTGTGCAGTGAGCCTCCGTTTTTATACCTCTTTTAGTCTTCAGCCTGGGTGACATGTTCCTTTTGAGACTCCTTTTAGTGGATCTGAGATTTTCTTAGCTGAGGTAGTCGGTGATATGAACAGCTGAATACAGAGTGGAAGAGAAAAAGAGCAAGTTGGAAGCTACCAGAATTTCTGCATTTATCTCTCAAAGAAGAATGAGCACAAGTTGTAACCCATCCACCTCGCTGCAGCTGTCTTAGTAACTTCCCTTTTCTAATACTTCTTCCATATGCCCTCAGCCCCCAGCAAGCACCTGGGCTACTTTTGGTTCCCACACCTTCGTTCTGCAAATTCTTCTTTCTGGGTGACACTAACTTTCATTCCTGAAGGTTGTGGAGTGGGTCCACAAGGGGAGCTGGTGACAAAATCTCTGGGAGGCTCTGGCCTCATCAGCTGGTAGGATCTTGAAGCCACTATTGGTCAGTGGGGCCATCAGCTGGGGAGAAGAACTGGATGTGGAACAGTAGAGACCAGGAACAGGCACCCTTGTGTCCACTCTTCACTGCCATGAACCACAGTATCCATGAGCAATGGTAGCTGACTCACTTCCACCTTCCAGATACTATACACAATTTCCTTGTGGCCAACTTGAACCTGGAACTGCACAGGAAAGGGAATCTGGGACATATAGTTCTACCTTCGCCTCGTTGACACCACAAAACTCCAGGCTCTTATTTATATTCATGTTCTTCCTATTGGCCAGTCTAGAAAATGTGCTTAGTTAGTACAGGAGGAAAGGGTAGGAAGAATAAAGAAGACTCATCCAGAGAATCGAGGTAAGGATACCCTGTCAAAGGAAGTCCACAGCTTTCCTTAAGCATCAGTCCACATAACTACTACTGGAGATGCAAATCTACATCCAGAATGAGGCTGCTTCCTCTGTTGTCTCTGTGAGCTGAAATTGTCTCTGACTTATTCCCTCTGCCTCCTGGAGACAGGGATACAAAAGGATCAAGTTCTGAAGATAAGAATCCTTTGCACACTATCTTTTCTCCAAGCCTCTAAAAGGACTGGTCCCAGCAAACCCCAGCTGTGTTCTCAACTTGGCTTACTGGTCACTTTCTAAGAGACAGAAGAAATATGACCAAGCTAAATATGGTTGTCTGGAAAATTTTCTGGGAAACATTTTTGAATGTCCAAAATATAGTTGGTTTTCCGGAGTTAGCCTATAAATTAATCTCTTTCTTGCATAAAGACTTAGTAAAGGAATTTGGTCCTGGCTAAGAATCTTGTGGTTTAGCATTTAAAGTAACTATTAGACCTGGGAACGAGCCTAGAGGGTACAGCACTTATGTAACTTCGTGTCTGGTGGATTCTACAGGGATGGAGGAGGGAAAGGACCACTTTTTGTTGTTCATTGTGCTGGTTACCGTGCTAGTTGCTTAATGAGTCTTGTCTCCTTTACTCTTTCTCACAACCCTGTGGGCTGAATATTAATTGTATATTATTGTTGAGGCTGGAAGAGTTTGAGTCACAGCCTTGGGTTGTGCAACTGAGTGTGAGAGCCAGAAGCCAAAATAGCCCAGGTCTGTCTGGCTCCAGAGCTCATGATTTCCCCATCATATCCTAGTGCCCTTCCAATGTGTTGAAATGATCCTACTTTCACGGTCCTCAGTTTCTCCATCTTCCTTACCCACTCTGCCAGAGGTTAGGTGTCCTCTAGGAATAGAGATGTGGAGGAACTTCATTCCCCAAATTTATACAGTTCTCTGTGACTGGTGTCCAAGGCTTCTAAGAATGAAATGACCCAGATGACACACTGTCCCACTCCTACTTTTCAATACTAGACAAGGCTTTACTCTTAATCTGTCTCCAAGTCAGCATGGAACACTCTCTTGAACCCTAAGCACGAGTTCTTGAACTGAGATAGTCCTGAAGTGCGCCAGCTTCTTGGTCCTAATTATAGCTATGTAGTGGTGGAATAAGGAAGGGGTTCTAGAGCAGAAACCAGCTTGGCTCCTTCCTCTGGGGGCTTCCAGAAAAGGATGTGTAAGGATGCTTAGTCCAGATCTCACCACATCCCCAAAAATCTGTACCCTGTGACCAATACTATTTTAATTCTTTTGTTTTTCCCACCAAAATATTACTATGTGGTGACATCTTTGCATGTATCTGCAATGCTCATGCATATGTGCACATGTGCACACACACACACACACACACACGCAATTTTTTTCTTGACCCATATCAGAGTAAGAATAGGAAAATGAGAAATGTTGACTCACCCTTAAAGGTTAGATCATGTCACCAACAAGCTATAGACTATCCTATATGGATGAAATAATGTATGAAAAATGCCTTGTGCTTATGAGAACAAAGTTATTATGCAATTAATTGCCTGATGAATAACCTTAATATTTTGGTATCTTGGTTAAGAGTCAATCTTTTAAAATCTTTGGTATGTTAACTTTGCATTTTTAGAATAATCTAGGGGAAAAAGTATAATAATTTCTGGTTGTTAGGAGAGTTAATAATAATCATTTTAAAGTGAAACAGATAATTGGGTAAAAGATTCTTATGGAGAAAGGAATTTGGGATCAGGGAGGAAGGCTGACCTTGTGGAGCCTTGTATGCCAGTTGACATGTGTTGAGGATGTGTGTCCTGCTGTTGGAACCTCTCCCACCAGCCACTAGTATTGCGGGAAGTTCTGAGGAGCTTTCTGTGTCCAGAGTAAGCCAATTTCTTGGTGGCTGTTATAGTTTAGGTATGTGACATCCCCCAGAAGCTCATATGTGGGACAATGCAAGAATTTGCAAAGGTAAGACAATTATATTATGAGGTGTAACCTGGTTAGAGGATTCATCTGCTGATATGGATTAACTGGGTGGTAACTGCAGGCAGGTAGGGTGTGACTGCAGTAAGTAGGTCACTGGGCACCTTATGGGGTTTATATTTTGTCCCTGGAGAGTGGAGCTTACTCTTTCTGCTCCCTGGTTGTGTCCTGAACTGCTTTCCTCCACGTGCCCTTCTGCCATGATGTTCTGCCTTACTTGGGGCCTAGAGCTATGGAGACAGTTAACCATGGACTGAACCTCTGACACCATAAGCCAGATAAACTTTTCCTCTCTGAATTGTTCTTGTCATGTGTTTTAGTCATAGTGATGCAAAAGCTCACTAACAGCAGCTTAGAGTGTAAGAGTGAGATTTGACCCTCAGGTGACAGGTTCCTTCCCTTTAGTGGGAGAGAAAGTCCACAGAATCTTGTGGCTGTAACAGGCATACATTGTTCTTTTCAGTGACTGGACATTTCTTATAGCTTTGGGAAAGTGCCACATTGGGAATATACTGTCTTCCCGGAGTGCAAACAGACCTTGCCAGTGATCCTGGAACAGCTGGGCTGCCTGTGGGAAGCTGACATGAGCCATCAGTATGGGTCACAGATCGACCACTGGGCCTGTGATCCATATCTCTAGAGAGAATCCCAGGAAAACAAAATTTTTTTGTCTTAACTTTGAGAGTCAAGTTCCATGAACTGAGCCAGTGTTCCCCACCCTTTGTCCCTCCTTTGGGTGCACCACAGTCCCCCTGGAGTTGATTTACCCAGCTGGGCAGAGTGCACCAAGGGTAGGCTTGGATCTGACACACACCAGTGGTTGATGGGTGCAGACGGGGCAGATTCTGTGTAGGGCCATATTGAATTTCTCAATTTGAAACAAAAATGCTTTTGTGCTGCTTTGTGTTACTGTCATTATTGTTTTATTGTGAAAGATAGTCACTCTTACAAACAGTTGGCTTTCCTTCAAGACTAATTGTGGGGTCTGTTCTTCAGGGACACCACATAGGCAGATAGGATGCTTCAAATGCATGAGGTTTAGAGAAAGATTAATTCCCTGGGGAGAGAATCCTATGCCTGTCCAAGAGCTGGACCTGGGCTCCTCCCACAACTGTCACTCCAGCCACTTGCATACTTGGAGGAGAAATTTATGGGGCTGAAGATACAGCTGCAAGTTTTCTTCCCTTTTTTTTTTTTTTTTTTTTTTTCCTACTTTCCCCCCTACAAACAGTGTTCTGCTGTCCTGGCTGTTCTGCAGCAGACACAAATGCACAACTTATTTACAACAGCAGCATCTGAAAATTCTAAGTCCTGTCCTTGATGAGTGTAAATGTTTTTATAAACATAAAACATTCCGTGGATGTAATGAATTCCTACTTACTAGCCAATCTTGACCTGGTTTATGTCTCTAATATTTTGATGAAGGGCCACCTTTAAGTCTAATTACGCTGTACAACTGTTTTGGCTCTGAAACAGCTTGGTTCATGTGAATACCTTAGGGACAGGACTACAGATTCCACAGATTCCTTCATGGCCTGCTCTGTTTACTTACAAATTATGCTAATGGTTTACAGTGGTGTCTAGAGTCTCTGTCTTTGTAGGGTTCTCTTAGATTAGAGCAAATTCTCTTTTCAGTTTTTGAAACTTCTTCATCTGAAGGAATAACACCATCACTCGACAAGTTCACATTTCCCAAACTAGAATCCAAATTGACTTTCCTAAGTAAGGAAGCCTGGCCTTCAACAGTCTGCATTCACTAGGCTATTTGGGGGAAGAAGGATTGCATGGGAAGGGGAATAAAAGAGGAAAGCCAATGTTTATTTAATATTCAGTGGTATTAAACACTGAGATTAGTACTTAATCAGATTTGATCCCGTTCATAAACTTGATCCTTATTTTACAAATGAGTAAAGTATAACTCAGAGTTTTCAACTTGCCCAAGGTCGTAAAACTAGTAAATTATAAAGGTGGGAGTTAAAACAAAAATTTTATTGAGCTATGTAAAAATGTACAAATTATTTATGTACATCTCCAGTTATTACAAAGTGAACTGCTAGTATAATCACTACCAAGGAATTCTAAATTATGGATTAGTTATGTATTTTCAAAGTCTTTATGAATTAGTCATATCATAAGCATAGTATTGTGTACAATATAGGAGTAACATTGCTGATTATAGGCTATATGTATAATATAGGTATTATGTATGTCTGTGTTGACCTGCATAATGTCTCTATCCTTTATTTAAAGTGGGACAAAATAGTCTCAACTGTTTTTGTTTAACTACCCATATGTCCCTTGAATTCTGTGAATTTTACCTTATGTATTATGAGACTTTTTTGTTGGGTGCATATGTGTTTTCAATTTTTTTTTAATCTTCCTGATAAAGGTTTGAACATTTGATCACTGTAAAATAATTATCTTTTCTACAGTGCTGTTTTTGTCATCAGTCAAATGCACATGTGTGGGGGTCAGTTTCTAGACTTTTAATCCTGTTACATTCTTTCTGCCTATAACACCACCACACTGTCTTAAGAGAGTTTTGTAATGTCTTTACTTTGCTTGTTTGTTTATAAACCTAAAACACATTAAGTATGTGAGAGAGACTCTGATCTCATGTTCTTCCATTTGTATTGCTCTAAACTTCAGTTTACATATCTAAGAATAACATTTCCTTTACAAATTTAAGAGAAACAAATGCCTGGCCTAGTTCTTGGCACATAAGTATTTAGTAAACTAAAGGTATTGTTAATAGTAAACTTGTTGTTCAATCACTAAGTAGAATTTTTTTTTCCACATAGAACTTAGAGCTAACATGTACTTTATAAAGTTTCTAAAAATGTTTTCTTTTTTCCCTAATTTTATCAGATGGAGAACTAATACCTAGAGAAGTACAATAGCATGCTCGGTGACTCAGCTTATTGTGTGCACAGTTGAGATTCAAATTTATCTCCTGACTCCTGTTCCTGTGCTACTTTTCTTGGGGAATCATTGAAGAGTGAGGAAGGAAGGAGAGGGAATAAACTTTTTAGGAAATTGATTTTTGCTGTGAATAAACCAAATTTATAGGCACATAAAGGGTGTTTATTATCAAGCATGGTGACATCTTATGCTGCGCTGATCATGTTATATACCCAATTTCTCATCCACCTACAGAGGACAGATGGTATATTTAATCTTCTGCTCTTCTGTTTCTATTATGAAGTGGTGATTGCGACAACAAAAAAGGATTGTGAGTGGAATTGGTAATGCTGCTTAAAGGCAGAGATTAGGTAATATAATCAATCGCTGTGACAAATGATGTGGTTTAGGGAGCTTGCTGGCTGAATTATATGCAGCCTTGCTACCAATGGTGATTATACCCCCTATATTCCTCTGAATTTTTAAACTCTTCATCCAGGAGTCATTAATCTTCACCTCATTATTGCATCCTGCTTGTTCTGTCAGAGGAGAAGAGCTACCAATAGTGAGCAGGACCTTCCTCTTCTTTCTTTAGGTTGTGAGGAAACATGGTTATATGAACTGTTTGTGGAGATAAGATGGCATGTACCCCTGCTGAATCTGGCCTAGATTTGCCTAAGTTATTCTTTTTTTTTCTTCCTTCCTTCCTTCCTTCCTTCCTTCCTTCCTTCCTTCCTTTCTTTCTCTCTCTCTCTCTCTCTCTTTTTTTCTTTCTTTCTTTCTATCAAGAATTGAACCCAAGGACACTTACACAGAGCCACATCCCCAGCCCTTTTTATTTTTATTTTGAGACAGGGTCTTACTAAGTTGCTTAGTGCCTCCCTAAGTTGCCGAGGCTGACCTTGAATTTGTGATCCTCCTGTCTCAGCCTCCTGAACCACTGGGTTTGTCGGCATGAGAGCTATTCTTAAAAGAACAAAAACATCGCCTTCCTATTCTCACTTTCTTCCCTGTATAAGGATGGTGGTGGTGGTAATGATGACTGTGAAGTGAACATTATTCCATTTTCAGAGATGGTAGAAGGAAAAAGCAAATGCTGTGCTCTTGAGAATTCATTATGTGTAAGAGGTACTTAGACACCAGGTCAGGTTATTCATTCGTAGGGTATTAGTGCCAGTTTTAGGGGAGGTGGTTATCTGGATGCAGGAAGCAGGGTAGTCTAAGGTGTAAGTCTGCAAGTTCAAGGTCAGAATCCTGGCTTCACTACTTGTAGCTGTATAAACCTGGGCCGATTAAGTAACTTAAACTTCCATTGTAAAATGGGAATAAAAATAATTACCTGCCTCAGAGGGGATGTGATAATTAAAATCAGAGCTGAAATCAATGAAATTGAAACAAAAGAAACAATTCAAAAAATTGACAAAACCAAAAGTTGGTTCTTTGAAAAAGTAAACAAAACAGACAAACCCTTAGCCACACTAACAAAGAGAAGGAGAGAGAAAACTCAAATTACTAGAATTCATGATGAAAAAGGAAATATCCATGACAGACACCACTGAAATACATAACATAATGAGAAGCTTCTTTGAAAATCTATATCCCAACAAAATAGAAAATACTGAAGACATTGACAAATTTCTAGAGACATATGTATGTTCCTCCCAAACTGGACCAGGAGGACATACACAATTTAAACAGATCAATATCAAGCAAAGAAATAGAAGAAGCCATCAAAAGCCTACCATCCAAGAAAAGCCCAGGACCAGATGGATTTTCAGCAGAGTTCTACAAGACCTTCAAAGAAGAATTCATTCCAATACTTCTCAAAGTATTCCAGGAAATAGAAAAGGAGGGAACCCTACCAGACTCATTCTATGAAGCTAATATCACCCTCACACCGAAACCAGGCAAAGACACATCAAGGAAAGAAAATTTTAGACCAATATCCTTGATGAATATAGATGCAAAGATCCTTAACAAAATACTGGCAAACCGTATCCAAAAACATATTAAGAAAATTGTGCACCACGATCAAGTGGGATTCATCCCAGGAATGCAAGGTTGGTTCGACATCCGTAAATCAGTAAATGTAATCCATCATGTCAATAGACTTAAGGATAAGAATCATATGGTATGTGGAGAATTTTAAATGAAATTACACATGTCAAGAACTTTGGAAGAAGGCTGGGCACTGTGGCGCATGCCTGTAATCCCAGTGGCTCTGGAGACTGAGGCAGGAGGATCACAAGTTTAAAGCCACCCTCAGCAATTTAGGAAGAACCTGTCTCAAACAATATGTATATATATATAAATGGGCCTGGAATGTGGCTCAGTGATTAAGTGCCCCTGAGTTCAATCCCCAGTATACAAAAAAAAAAAGAACTTTGGAAGAAGGTCATGTGTTCTTAGCTATTACAGCACTGTCTATGCTGATGGGCAAGTTGTGACCTAAGAAGTAGTCTGGGGTAAGGACTGCTATGGTCTGAATGTTTGTGAATCCCCAAATTCACATATTCACATGTTGAAATCCTAGCCCCCAAGGTAATGGTATTAGGAGGCAGGACCTTTGGGAAAGGTCATGGGAGTGGAACCATCGTGAATGCACTTATGAGGTCTCCTGAAAGAGTGCCCTCACCCCTCCTGACATGAGGATGGGAAGGCATCACCTGCGAGGAAACCGTCGGCCCTCCCCAAACACCTCTTCTGTTGGCACAGTGATCTTAGACTTCCTGCTCTCCAGAAATGGGAGAAATATATATTTGTTATTTGTAAGCTACCCAGTTTATGGTCCTTGTTTTCAATCCCAGATAGACTAAGACATGGACCGAATGGCTGGGCTTTCAGAAGTGTGCATGAGAGAGGAGAGATAACAAAACTTCTGTAGGAAGATAGCACTTTAGGGAATTGTGTATGCCGTTGCTTTTGTGTTATTCAGTATCCTATTAGGACAACCACATGTATGACTTGGAGCAAAGAAGAAGGAAATAAGAAAAATCAAAACATAACTTTTGTTTTTCTTTCTGAACACTAAATTTCAAGTTTTCAATTATTATTGTACCCATGACTTTCTTTGCTCTGGTTTACCTTCAGCCTTCTTTTCTTTTTAATGTTTTGGACTTCAAAAGTCTCAAAGTTTATTCTCAGTAGGCCTGACCATGGTATTAATTTGTGACATCAGTATTTGAGAAATAGTTGGCTCATAAATGGCATTAAAGGTATGTGTGGACTAACATGACAGTATGTTTTACTCTCCTTGTTGTGTTTTGGGCAACTTGGATGTTACCTCTGATTGCAGCTCTAATCTTTGGCATGTTATACATTATTATTAGCTTTGAAGCCTAAGAGTTAGCAAACTTTGCTTTAAGCAATTAAAAACTGAAATGTCATCCTTTCTCTTGCATGAAGCTATTAATTCTCATCATCAAAGAATACACTCTGATAATACTAACAGGTATGGGATGAGCATTTAAACTATCTATGTTGGAGAAATTCTGACTATATACTTCACAGCATTGTTTCTCAGTATAGTACTGTATCAGAATCGCCTGATTTGCTCAATGAAAGTGGGAATTCTTGGAGCACACCCCTGGAGAATCTGATTTGGTTAGGTCTTAGGTGAGACCTGAGAGTCCCCACTTGAGAAAGCTCCCCAATGTGACTTGTATTTGCACTACAGTTTGCAAGCCAGGCTTTTATATCTGAGTGTGCTTTTTGCTTAAGCAATTAACATTAAAAATGACCTAGATAATGTCAACTGCATATGTATCTCAAACATCTACCATGTAACTGCCCCCAACCTTCCAAAGGCTTCCTCATCAATTTCTGCATTTCCTGACCTAAGAAGTGTTCAAGAGAAGATTGGCTGGATGGTCGGCAGGGACTGACTGAACAGGGTTCCACTTTGAATGGGAACTTGATCAGGATGATCTCTAGAGCACAACAGAGCATTCTACTTGATTGAGAATTTAGGTTTGCTATCTGGCATCTGGTTCCTGCTTTCTGTATCATTTAGCTGGACAGAATTCCCCACCCCACTAACTAGGAACCAGCTCTTCCTGATTATTTTCTACATCTATTTCGGTCTCTTTTATCTTTCTTCTCCTTCTGATTTTGTCTCCAAAACTTTATCTGTCTCTATCTCAGTAAATGTTTTCTGTAATCTTCAGAGGAAGTCCGAAGCAGCTTCACCCTTTAATCCTTTCAAGATCAGAAAGAAAAAAAAAAAAAAAAAGAGGCAGAGACAAGTCAAAGTGCATTCATATGAACACAGCAATGGCAGGGTGCAGTATTCTGGATGATTGTGGATTTCCAGGGCAGTGAGAAGACATTCACATAATGGTAGGTGCTGTGTTTCTCCCCAGCCTCCCTCCCACTTTGGATGAATCAGTTGAGTAATTGTGGGACTTCAGCCACTTAAGAACAAATGTGCAGTTGCACAATCCCTTGGGCCCTCGGTCTGTCCAGAGGGTTATCATCCATCTGCCAGGACGGTGCAGGGAGAGGAATTAGAGGCAAGATTATTTAGTTGATTTGGCTTCCTATCAGGAGGAAGGCTGGAGTTCTGCCTAGGTATTTGTTCCAACCTGATCACACCCTAAAATGTGCTGAGTCCTGCCTCCCTCTTCCTGTTAACTCTTACAAGGCCCACTCAATTCTTAGAACTTTTCTCCACTGCCTGCTTGCTCAGAGACATTTCTTTCCTAAGCTTACTATGACAGATGAAGGTGTTGTTCTTCTTTTCATTAATGATAACATGTTCCATGTCTCTTCATTTGAAAGTTACCAGATGGGAGGGCCTGGAGACCAGCCTTTACTGGGAGTGGTGGCAAACACCTATAATCCCGGCTATTCTAAAAGCTGAAGCAGGAGGATCCCAAGTTTGAAGCCAGTCTGAGCAATTTAGTGAGATCCTGTCTCAAAATGAAAAATAAAAATAGCTCGGGATATAACTCAGTGCACTCGCCTAGCATGCGTGAAGCCCTGGGCTCAATCCTCTACAACACACACACACACACACACACACACACACACAAAAGGTTAAGGTACTACCTCCTCCTGGGAGATGAGTTAACTCATGATTGATCACTTTTCTGAGAATTGGGGAAATGAGAGAATCGCAGCCCAAATTTTGAAAATAGATATAATAAAGATGATTATAAGATAAATAAATAAAGATGATGACCGTGGACTTAGAGGTGTGATGTGCAAAATGTGTTAGTGCTGTGTGATAAAGAGAATAGGGGGTGATATCATACATTAACATCATTGATGAGAACAAAGTATGTTCTGACCTCACCTGAGTTCTCATCTAAGCCCTCCAGCCTACGTAGCAGGTAATCTGTTCCTCAGGTGGGCCCCTTCAGAGACAGTCACCTGTTCTCTGTATTCATGACTGTGTGCTTTTTAATACAGAGAAGTCGTTTCCCCCAGGCTATGTACTTCCTGTGGTTACTCATAATGTGTGTTGATTTGCAAAACATGGTGTACCATGGAGGCTAATTGAAAGTCCATTATGACTGAACACCTCACACTGTTATACCGCAGTTCCAAATCATTTTGTACATTTTTAGTAACAGGACATTGGGACTGCAGGAACCACAGTGTTGAGAACACTTAGGGAGAGATGACGTCTTTCCTAAAGCTTAACTCTAAAAATACTACCTTGAATATAAGCATGATAAAGGTTTTGAAGCTTTTTTTCTTCACTTAAGGAAAATTTTGAAATAAGTGTCTAAGTTTACATATTGTTGAGGATGACACCTGACACAAACAGCAACCCAGTCTTAATTGAATAAAAACCTTAAGAAGTTGGAAGAGCCTAAACATCAATATTATAAGAGATTTGAGTGGACCTATGACCGTCTAACAGTTAAAGAGAGAAAATACCTGTCTTCCACGATTCTCTGTGTTCCTCAGAATTCACACATACGTATTGCGCTTCATAAATTTGTATCAGTGTAAGGCTGTGGATTTCATTTGGAGTTCAAATTCCAGATGTGGCACTTAGCTGTGTGACCTGTGCAAGTAACTTGACCTCCCTGACATTCAGTTTGTTCCTAAGAATTGTACTGGGAACCATGGGTTGCCAAGGAGAGAAACCAGCTCTGATAAGGCAAAAAATGAACTGATTAGAAGGATATCAATCAGAGGCAAGTCTAGAGAACCATAGGTGATAAGAGACAGGAACCAGGGAAGACAGAGACCTGAGGACCAGTGAAAACGAAATTTCTCTCTAGTGTTACTCACATCCAGAGTCAATGCTCTGGGGAGAGTGAGTGTAATTGGCCAAGCTTGGGTCAGGTGATCCCATGAATCGGGGAGATGGCAGGGCACCTCCGTTGGCATTCCTATCCATATTGCCCACGGCAGAGGGAAGGTGATCTCTGAAAAAGATATCAAGCTAATTTTTGGAGAATGACAACTGGGTGACTGGCCAAAACTTAATTCATGTTACCACTTGGCTGTTAGGAGGAGGATTTTTTTTTTTTTTTTTTTTGTACAAGGGATTGAACCCAGGGGCACTCAACCACTGAGCCACATCTTCAGTCCTTTTTATTTTGAGAGACAGGGGTGTCTGGCCAAATTGCTTAGGGCCTCAATGAATTGCTGAGGATGGCTTTGAACCTCCTGTGATCTTCCAGCCTCAGCCTTCAGATCCATTGAGATTATAATAGGTGCGCATCACTGCACCTGGCCAGGAGGATTTTTTATTAAGTATTTAAAGAGCCTGGATTGGTGCTTGCAAAACAATAGGTTCAATAGGTTTTCCTCTTCTCTCTCTCTCTCTCTCTCTCTCTCTCTCTCTGTATGTTACTGGGAGGATTGAACCCAGGGCCTCATGCATACTAGGCAATTATTCTACCACTGAGCTATATTCCCAAAGGGTAGATTTTCAGTCAATGACGGACTTTACTGAAAAGTGGCCCACAATTTTGAAAGAATCCTACCTGTGATACTGTACTTCTCAAACTAAATTGTGAACTTCATGAAAGCAAAGACTCTGGTGGTTAAATCTTTTTTGTTTTTAAGTTCTTCACACCCAAGTTGGTTTAAGAGGTCTTCACTTGACTCTTACGCTCCCAGAGGTGCACCCTGGTGTCGGCCTAGGTAAGGAAGATTATAGGGCATGAGCTATTCACGGGGCATTTGCTCTAATGCCCTCTTACCCCTATTACTGTGCAAGGGAGTGAAAATGTCTTAATGCCCAGCCTTATTTTTTGAGAAAACAAACAAGTCACACCCCTAGGTATTTGAGAAATGTGCCCGTATGTGCACATGCATACAAACCCCAAACAAGAAATGATCCTCTCTTTTTTTATTTGCCTAAAATTAAATTCAGTTCAAGTCGCCACTCACCACAATTTACGAAGTCCACATCAGCTGTGGGGGCTCCTCGCCCAGGCTTTTCCCTTGTGGGATCACAGGCACCCCCACTCCCACTCCAGTCCTCATTCCAGTACCTCACCACTGTCCCAGGTGCCACTGAACCTGCCCAGCTGGCTTCACCGACTTCCCCTTTCCCACTGCCGAACACCAGGCACAGGGCACAGCTCCCAAGTCGAAGGCTTTTGCCATCCCAGGTTTTACAGCTTCTGAGGTTCTCACGGTCAGGAAGTGCACAGGCCCATCTTTGAAGTCCACCTGCAGCCTCTCTCCTCAGTCTGCCAAGACCTACTTACGGCTGCCCTCAGGCCTTTCTTCCTTCAGTTTTGTTTGTTTCATTTTGTTTTTCAACTAAAAATTTTGTTAAGATATCTTTTGTTATGGTTTGGATGTGAGGTGTCCCCCAAAAGCTCACATGTGAGACAATGCAGGAAGGTTCAGAGGAGAAATGATTAGATTGAAAGAGTCTTAACCCAATCAGTGGATTAATCCCTGGTGGGATTAATTGAAGTGGTAGGGTGTGGCTGGAGGAGGTGGGAATTGGGGTGTGGCTATGGGGTATATATTTTGTATCTGGAGCGAGTCTCTCTCTGCTTCTGATGATATGAGCTCTTCCCTCTGCCACCCACTCCTGCCATGATGTTCAGCCTCACCTCGGGCCCTGAGGAATGGAGCCGGCCTTCTAGAAGGACCTATGAAACCGTGAACCCTCAAATAAATCCTTCCTCCTTTACAGTTGTACTGGTTGGGTCATTTAGTCACAGCAGTGAAAAAGCTGACTAAAACATTTTCACGTGCCATACAATTTACCCATGAAAAGTGAACACTTCAACAGGCTGTAGTATCACAGAGTTATGCAGCCGTCACCTCAATCTGTTTTTAGAAGAAACCCCTTACCCATTCGTGATCACTGCCATGCCCTACCCCTGCTCCCAGCCCTCCGCAACCGTTGGAACTCAGCCATCCTCAACAGTTCCTACGGGTGGCTCTCACGCCATGAGGTACAGGCTGTTGTGATTGGCGTCTTTCACTTCCCAAGTCTTCAAGGCTCATCTGTCTTGCAGCACGAGGTGTGTTCCACTTCATGGCTGAATCATATTCCACTGTGGATACACCACATTTCACTTCTCCTCATCATCTGAGGCTTCAGTTCTTGAAGCTTCAAGCCTCTGTCTCTTCAGCTTCTTCCCCCTGCTGGTTCCAGATCGGGGACTTCAAACTCAAATGGCCATCAGCTACGTGTGAGGAAGTCAGGAAGTAGAAGGGACATGGCCAATGACAGGGTGGCATGCACCCCGTTGAGAAGGGGCCACCTCTACTCAGCCCCTGCCCAGTAGCCATCCAGGCCTGGTGTGATCAGCTCTTCACCTTGTCCCAGAGAGGAGGTCCCCTGGATTTTTATATGAAGAATTCCTAATTTTTTATTGTTGGTCAATTAAAACAAATTATAGACAAAACCTAGTTGTGGTGAAGACTCATTCTGAATGTGACCCTGCAGGATGCAGAGACACATTTCATCTCGGGGAACCTGTGAAGGGTGAGCTGGAGCTTGGACTTCCTGGAAACTCTTGCCTTCTTATTTGGCAAAACAAAGAGGAACGAAGAATCAAGGTCTAAAGACCAATTCTCTGGTTTGAGAGGGGGTGAAATTCCTCTCATTCTTTGGCTGGAGAGTCTGCCCTGCAGAAAAAATCAAAGCCCAGGGTAATGCCTATGTAAAATTAGAGCTAAATTGTCCTGCGCGTTATTGTGGCCCACTTGGGGATGGATTATGACCTGCTGCATGACCTCCATTTTGACTCTGACCTTGACCATGGTTGAGAACTGCTGATTTTGTACACGATATGCCCTGAATCCCCCAGGAAAGATGATGGAAAAGGAACAGGAGAAACAGTGATTGTGGGGTGGCCTTGTGCAGGTTGGGGTGTGGTTTATGAAACGGCAGGTGTTTACTGAGTCAATAAACAGTCTGCTTATGCCCTTCCACTTTCTGTTCTGTTTTGTATGTGACATTGAAGGGAGTCAGTGTTTTTAAGGAAAAGAAATGACTAGAACCCAGCACTATTGTATTGCTTGGTGTTAAGGAAGAGGTTTTAAATGCAGTCTCTAATCTGAACCTGTGAGGATAGGCATGTTTACCTAACTTGTAAAAATGAGACATATCCATATCATGTTATTGTTTGGATGTGAAGTGTCCCCCAAAAGCTCATGTGTGAGACAATGCAAGAAGGTTTGGAGGAGAAATGATTTGGTTATAGCATTAACCTCATCAGTGAATTGGTCCCTGAAGGGATTAACTGAGAGGTGACTGAAGGCCGGTGGGGTGTGGCTGGAGGAAGTGGTTCATTGGGGGGGTGGCTATGGGGTAGATATTTTGTATATGGTGAGTAGAGTTCCTCTCTCTCTGCTTTCTGATCATGACGTGAGCTAGTTCCCTCTGCCACCCTCTTCTGCCATGATGTCTTGCCTCACCTTGAACCCTGAGAAATGGAGGCTGGTGTCTATAGATTGAGACCTCTAAAACTGTGAGGCCGTAAATAAACTTTTCCTTCCCTGGTCATATCTTTTAGTCATAGCAGCAAAAAACCTGACTAACACATATCATGAGATATAGAAGAGAAGCGTCTTGATTAAGGCCAAGGATTTGGATTCCAAATCCCACATCTTTTCCACAGATGCAAAGCTGACCTTCTAATACGTTCCAATTTTGGTGTATCTAAGTAGTAGGTAGAGATTGTTTGGGACTTAATATAATGTTTAAATTTAAATTGATATTACCCACTGTATTGTTTAGATGTGAGGTGTCTCCCCCACCCTCAAAGCTCATGGGTAAGACAACACAAGAAAGTTTAGAGGTGAAATGATTGGGTTATGAGTCTTAATCTAATTGGTGGATCAATCCCCCATTAGGGATTAACTAAGTTGTAGCTGGGGCTGATAGGGTGTGGCTGGAGGAGGTGCCTTTGGGTATATATTTTGTCATGAGGAATGGGGCTCTCTACTTCCTGGTGAATGTCCTAAGCCTCTTTCCTCCACCTCACTTCTCCCATGTCATGCCTCACCTTGTGCCCTGAGGAATGGAGTCAGTCATTTATGAACAGAGATCTCTGAAACCATGAGCCCCAAATAAACTTCCCTCCTCTAATTGTTCTTCTCAGGTCTTTGGTCACAGCAGTGAAAAAGCCGAGTAAAACACCCACTCAGAAAACACCTAAAGGGAAATGGTGGTTTCAAAATGTTTTTGTATTTTCCACATTCCTCGGCTGAATCTTCAACACTCAATTAATTAGTAACCAGTTAGGAGCAGAAGCACACATTAGTTACTCAGGTGTTCTACTAAGGGGTGATGATGACAACAACATCACTAAATGAGTCCACCTCAACCAATCATTCCTTCCCTACTCCCCTGTTTCTATCCCTTCTCCTGCTTGCTGTCTTTTCCTTCTTCCTATTTTCTTATTTGCCCAGTAAGAGGAGAGAGAATTTATATGGAATAAGAAGGCCTTCAGACGCAATCCTAATTGTGCCGTTTTATTTATGCATTTAGTCATTGAGTTCATTTCAACACTGAGTATGATAATAAGTACTGCTGCTATAACAAATGGGCACAGACTTTCCAAATTCATTGATATATATAAGTGGGCATGCATGAATCAATGCTGCTTTTCATTATGTTTTGGTTTCCTCTCCTGCCACAGGTTACCACGCACCATGAAAGTTAGCCTTTGTTAGCCTCATCCACTTTCATGAGGATAGGAAATAGGGAGATGTGTAGAATTTATCATTACAACTGGTACACTTCAGCCAGGTATGATGGCACATGCCTATAATCCCAGTGACTCAAGATGCTGAGGCAGGAGGATTGCAGGCTTGAGGCCAGCCTTGGCTATTTAGGGACACCTTATCTCTAAAAAATAAAAAGTAGGGGGAGTGGATTGGGAAAGTGGTTTAGTGGTAAAGTGCCCCTGGGTTTAATATCAAATACTGGAAAAAATGACTTGGACCCTTGACAGAGGGAAGGAAGAACAATTAATAATCACGTAGACACAATATTTGTAAAAGAGAACTCTTCAGGGAAACATGGGACCATAGGATCTCCTTGTCTACTGAGTCCATATGAATAATTATAGCCATAAACAAACACCATGTGTGACTATAAGAAGGCATTGTGTTCCCATAGGTTTGGAGCACTGTAGAAGAAGCTTTACATATTTTACCTCCTTTAATTCTCACAATAATCTTATAAGATAGGTAACATCCCTACTTTAGAATTGAAGAAAATAAAGGTCAGAATTTCAATACCTGGCTTAAACTCATAAGGTTCTGAGTTAGGATGTAAGCCCAAATTTGTGAAACCTAAAGAAATGTTTTCTCACCAGGCACATTATTGGTGCGCACCTATAATTTCAGCAGCTTAGGAGGATGAGGCAGGAAGACTGCAAATCGTTTGCCTGGGCAACTTAGTGAGACCCTGTCTCAGTTGAAAAGGGGGCAGGTCTAGTGTTGTAGCTCAGTAGTAGAGCAGCCCTGGGTTCAATCCTCAGTACTGATTGATCGATTGAGAAATTAATAAATAGATAAATAGATAAACAAATAAATACATGCTTTTTCCATCATGATGCCAGAAAAATGTGTGACTTATTGGAGATTGTGGAATTGGAGTGGTCAGTGGGTTTGGATGGGTATTTTAAGAATGACTTACCTGTTAGGGCTGCACACTATCTTTATTACAGTCCTGTGGAAAACCTGCAGCTGTGACCGATGTTCTTTCTCTCCTTCCTGCCTTTAGGTCTGTCAGTTCGTCGTCTCCGTCAATGGGCTCAACGTGCTGCACGTAGACTACCGGACCGTGAGCAATCTGATTCTGACAGGCCCACGGACAATTGTCATGGAAGTCATGGAGGAGTTAGAGTGCTGAGCAGCTGTGCCTCCAGGCCTTCAGTGGCCCATGGGCGACCAGAGTGACACAATAACGCCATGGCAACACTTCATGCAGATGGATGGCTTTGGATATAGGAAACTTTTCTTTGTGCATACACATCTTGAGTTTCATACACTGTTTGAATGTGGAAGAACCGGGTAACACATCTTTAAAAAAAAAAAAAAAAAAAAAAAGTCAGTGTAGAAAACATTTGGGAACTAGAGTTTTCCTACAGGATGGAATTGCCTTACTAGATTTCTAGGTGTAGTTCTCACTCATTGTTTTTTATCTTGGTTTGCAGAAAGTTGTTGAAATGTTTTTCTGCCTGAAACAGCAACATGCTAAAATTCCCCTTTTAGGAGTCATTAGTTGTTCCAGACTTTAATTGGACTTTGAAGCTGGGCACAGTAGTGTGTACCTGAAGTCCCAGGTGCAAAGGAAGCTGAGGCAGGAGGATCGCTTGAGCCCAAGGATTCCAGGCCAGCCTGAGCAACATAGCATGATCCCATCTCAAAAACCAAGAACAACAAACAAACAAAAAATTTCACCCGAATTAGCAGGGAACTGTTCAATAGCAGGTCTAGATTTCACTGAGCTTCAAATTAATGTGACGGCCATAGGAATATGACCTGTTAACCAGCATTTCCCAAAAGGCTCTAAAGCATTTAACTGCTTAAAAGCCATTATAAAATGACAATTTCTTGATTCCTGCCTTCAGTATCAACTTTTAATTTAATGTGAATTATGAAATTAGATTAAAAAAAGAAAAAAACGTTTGTCGTGCTGTGGGTAAGTAGATAGGGAGATAATAATTATAAATGTTGGCCCCTATCATCTCTTACTGAGCCTAAATCATTTGGTTCTATAAATCAGCTGCAAACATTTTCTAGAATTTATCCTAAATATAGTGACTGTGAATAGAAGGAATTTGTGCATAGACAGGTAAATCTCAAAATCAAGAGTTTACTTTGCAAGTGTCCACTTTTAAGGTAAATATTCTAGAACCTGCTTCTGTGTGATAAAACTTGAAACTCAGAATTACTTTCTAGCCTGAATTGTTACTAGCTTTCTAGTGTAACATATCCCAAGGACATGACATGCTGCTCATTGAGGGAAATTATTTTCACTGAAATCGCCGTCTGGGTAGGGACTTTTCATCTTAGTTGTACATAAGCACGGTTCCTTTTTGGTTGAGGAAAGGGTGCATCTTGGGTCTTTGTGTGTAGAGGAAATTCCTCAAAGTGCCAAATGAGGGAGTCTGGGAATGCCAAATTCTTTTATCATTTCCCATAATGAATTCTAAACAACAAGATTGCTTTCTTAATATGCACTAACAAAATAAGAGTGTTGTACCTCAGTCATTTCTTGGTGATAGGTTATCACCATGTATGGGTACCAGTGGATGGGAGAAACTTGTTGAAGATTTTATACATATATATATATATATTTTCCTGGTAATCCAACTTTTCTAGCTGTAGTCAGAGGATAGGATTTTGAAGTCATATTGGATGTCTGGCATTAATATTGTCGATCTTCGTTTGAGAAAGATAATTGCCTCCACACATGTGTGTGTTTATACTGTCTGCCGGGCGCTGTGCTGCGGCGTTTGCTGTATATGATTTCTGTCGGTCCTCATCACAGGCTTTTGAGGTAGATATCATCACCTACGTTTTTCAGATGTGGAAACTAAGTCTGAGCAAGATGAAGATGTTCTCTAAATTCAAACAGCTGCAGAAACTACTGCATAATACAGCCTGAGTTCAAACACAAGGCTGTTTTACACTAAAGCCCGTGTTACCCCTCCCCTCTAAACTCTCCCCATTTAGGGACCTCATATTGGGAGCGCTCATGTGCCAGGTGCCATGCTAGGACTTTACAGCATTTGTCCTTAATGACCTGTGTGAGGTCAAGACCAGCATTATCCCCATTGTACACATGAGGAAACTGACTTGTAAAGAGGTTAGTCATGTGCCTAAGCCACACAACTAGTAAGTATGAGAATTTACTACCTTTTTTTCCCATTTTTTTAATTAGAGCTTTATATGTATAGTAGTTGGATACCACCTGGTTTTATTTATTTTTTTTTATTTTCATTTTTCTTTTTTTGGTGGTGCTGGGGGTTGAACCCAGGGCCTTGTGCTTGACAGGCAAGAACTCTACCAACTGAGCTATCTCCCCAGCCCCACCACCTGGTTTTAAAAACATTTTTTGTAGCATCTTTTAAAGAAGAGTCTTAGATGCTTTATTTCTCCAGGTCTTCATTAACTGACAAGAGAAGATAGAAGCCCTTTTTAAAAAAGTGCCATCTTCTTGTCCACTGCTTCTACATTTTACCTAAATCCCAAGGCCCACCATCTTGAACCCTGGGTCCTACCACTTCCTGTGAGCCACTCTGAGCACCCGAGAAGCACCTGTACTCCACACTGCCTCCTCCCGCCAGGGAGGCTGAGGAGGGAGGCACCACAGAGAACAGATTTCCTTCTTTGGTTCTCATCACCCTCAGTTTAGAGGTCAAATGCCAGAGGGTCTCTTCAGGCCCTGAGAGCCTTCTGTTAGCCCTCCTCCGCCTACCCCAGGATCCTCGTTCACCAAGTACGGTGAATGCCCCGGTTTCCCAGGTTCTCTTCTCACTCTCTTCACGGTTTGCACATGCAGTTTCTCTTCCCTAAAATGTTCGTCTTTTTCCTTCTTTACACAGAAATTTCTTTCTTCTTATCAACCTACCCCTTTACATCTTATCTCCTCTGAGAAGCCTTTTCCAGTTCCCCTATTCTGGCATTCATGCTTCTTCTCTGAATTCCTACATACCTTTAGTAAGTCCCACCCCAACCCCATCATAGTACCCTTGACATTCCTTTGGAATTGCTCTACCACAGACCTGTCTCCCTACCTAGACTCCAAGCATCTGCAGAATAAGGATGTGTCTCGGTACCCGGGGGCTATCTCTCTACCTAAAACAGTTCCTGACAGAGTAGAGTTCCAGCTCTCTATTGCTGCCCAACAACCTACCCCCAAATTGTGGCATTTATTTGCTTCCAACCCCTATGGCTTGTCAGTGTGGGCAGAATTAAGCTGAGGTGTCCCATCCCTGCTCCACATTTGTGGTCCTCCCACACATTTGTGGTTAGTGAGCAGTTGGTTGAGGCTGCTTGATCTTGGGTCATGCTGCAGTTTGAATCTTGAAAACCATTGAAGTTCCATGTGTTAAAGGTTTGATCCCCAGCCTGATGCTATTTGGGACATGGTAGAACCTTTGAAAGGTGGAACCTACTAGAAGGTCCTTAAGTCATTGGAGGTATGCCCTTGAAGGGAACTGTGAGACCCCAGCCCTTCCTGTTTTTCTTCCTAGCCATGAGTTGAGCACTTTTGCTTCACTGTGTAGTCCTACCATGATATCCTGCCTCAACGCAGACCCCAAAGCAGTGGGGTCATGTGATGACCTGGAACCTCCCAAACTAAGCTACAATAACCTTTTCTCTTTATATGTTGATTATCTCAGGTATTTTGTTATACTGATGGAAAGCTGACTAACACAGATGGTCTCATGCATGTCTTATAGTTGGCTGGCACTGTGGGCCAAATTGCCTCCATTCCACTGCATCTGGCCATTCTCCAGAGCTAGCCCAGGCTGAGATTGAATAGGGTGAGGACAGATACTACAAGACCTTTCTTCTACTTGCTTAGAAGTTACATAGTTTCACTTCCATACCATTTTGTGAGCCAAAAGGAGTCACAAAGTTAGTACAGAATCAAGGGTTGGGGAATTAGATGCCACCTTTGGATGGGTTAATTTCAAAGAATTTGCAGCCATTTTTAATCCACCAAGGGTGGGACCCCCTTCCCATTTGTTTAATAAATCCCAAGAGATAACCTAGCTATTGAAAACTTTTGTCTATCTGGACGGAAATTAGCCAACGACTGGATAGTAGTGCAATATTGAATAAAAGCTGTTTCTAATGAAAACCTCAAAGTCAGAAAATTCTAAAATAATAGTGTTCTGTGGGGCCACGAGGAGCACAGCTCAGTCTCTTCATTTGATCACCAAGGAAACTGGTCACATCGCGAAGCTTGCTGGGTGAGAGCTTAAGCCAAATGCCACTCCTCCTTCCAGCCCGAGGGCTTTTGCAGTCCTGCTCTGTAGGAGAGGGTAGTACTGCCAAAATGGGCCTTTGGCTTGGGGGTATTCAGCAAAGGAAAGAGGTCAAGTGTCTGTGAAGGCAAGGAAATACAATTTTAATTAATCTGTCTTGAATTATTAAATCATATCAGTAAAAAAATAAGTATTCTACCTGATATTTTCATAGTTTTCCTGCTTTAAAATTTAAAAAAACCATTTCTAAATGTAGCACCAAAAATTATCTTAAATGAACAGAGAGGTGTTTCTAGGAGCTTTAGTTTCCCATGTGTGTCTGAACTGTGTCTTCCCCACAAAGGGCATGGGTATTGTGTGAGGTTTTACTCACACCTAAGGGCTTCTGATATGTCTTTCTTTGCTCCCTGGAAACACTTTTGATTTTTCAGGTGTTTGTGTGTGCGATGAGTTTATGTTTTGGTGATGGAAAGGAATGTAATTTTTGTTCCTTCATTAGCACAACGTGTGTAAATTTGAAAGCCATGTTTTGTTATAGAGAGAAATGCAGCTAGCTACCTTTTGGGTTGAGTATGAGATTTTATTTGTAATCTATGTTAAATAAGTGTATAAATTAATAAGACAATAAGTTGAGAAATGGGTGCTAATTTAGGGATGATCATCATCTGTGTGTGGATTAGTGTGACCGACTTTACACCATCTTATAAAAGCTGGCTCTACCACAGGGACAGAAATTCATATTTAAAATGTCACTTCTGGAAGTTCACCTTGGAGTCTTACAGTACCAAATACTGTTTCCTTTCAAATGTATCGTGAAAATAATCTGCTGTCTTAAAGAAAGACCTGTTTTAAATTGTTGAGATCAGCGATTCTCTCCTGCTCAGTATTAATCCTATTTCATTTTATTATAAATGATCAGAATAACTCTAGAACATTTTGATTTAGCTCATTGAAATCTGTCACTGTCATGGACCCTGGTTTTAATCATTTAAAGGCAGATTTTCAGGTGTGATGTGTCTTTCTTATTCCAATACCAAAACACAAATGTGCTCTCTACCAAAATGAAGTTCATCATCAAATATAGCATATGATATTGTTAAATGAATTAAAAAATGTACTTAATATATATCTTTATTTTAAAATTGGGTTGAGATTTATTTGCTCTTTATTAAAATTATAGTATAATACTTGGAATTATTGTATAAAAACAGGCATATGGCATGAAATAAATGGTACATTTTTAAAACAATGACTTTAGGGTTTCAGCCTTTCCTGTCATTTAAAACAAATCAGCCAATTTTTGTACAAAGAAAGGGTTGCTTTATAAGCTGATCTACTACTTACTTATCAGAGAAAACACATGGGACTCATATCGAATTCTCTAACATAGCCAAAAGTACCATTTGTAAACCTACTTCATGATGGATGTTTTCTGAAGGTCTTTTGCCTGGAAAAAAAAATGCACTAAAAAGTTTTTTTTCTGTACTATATTTGATTCAGAATAATTTTCTCCTATGTAGGTCAATATTGATGGGTATTGTAGAACATTCTGTGTAGAAAAATACCGTGTACTTGTCATTTTAAAAACCAATTATAATGAATTAGGAAATAAATAATTCTGTGTTCGGGGGGATGTAAAGTTTGGGGGTTAGTGGTTATTCAGACCACACTCAGAGTTAACCAAAAGGACATTAAATTTTCCATTGCTTATTCACTTATTCAGTCATTCAGGAAACCTTACTGAGGACTTGGGTCTGAGACCCTGCATGTAGGCACTAGGAATACAAAGTGGGTGGACAGGCAGCTCATTCTTCAAGAATTACCTTTGGGCCCATCTCTTAAAATTATTCTCTCTGTAAATGGGGGTAATAAGAAAGCATGGTGTTAAAATAATTGTTTCTTTTTTGGGGGGGGAGACTGGGAATTGAACCAGGGGCACTTAACCACTGAGTCACATCCCTAACCCTTTTTATGTTTTATTTAGAGACAGGGTCTCATTGAGTTGCTTAGGCCTCACTGAGGTTGCCGAGGCTGGCCTTGAACTCACAATCCTGCCTCAGCCTCCCAAGTCACCAAGATTACAGGTGTGCACCATGGTGCCCGGCTAAAATATCTGGTTTAATGCGAGCCCACCATCCAACTCAAGAACCAGAATACTGACAATACTTTAATAATTTAATTGTAGTTTTCTTCCCACTTCTGTCCCTGACTTTCCCTTAATCAAGGAAAAAACACAACGATGAACATGGAGTTTACCATCTTTCTTGCTTTTTCTGTTCTTAATAATTGTTTGACTTTTTAAAAAAATAAATTTACTCAAAGAGCACCAAGTTTTATGTCATTTGCAATTTGCATTTTATTCTCCAGGTTTTTGTGTATAGTATTTCATTCCTTTTTCACAACTCAGTAAACTCCATGCCACAAATTCTTTAGTTTCCCGTTGATGGGCACGTGGGCAATTCCCATTGCTGTCGCCATAAGCGGGGTTGCTTTCAACATTTTCATGACACCTCCCAACAATAGAAGGCGCTTCTCTTAGGTGTCCACTTATAAAGGAATTGTTGAGTTGTAGGAAACATGAAAGTCCAACTTTACAAAGTCACACGAACTGGCTTCCAAATTGACCCAAGATATGAAAGTGGTATATATCAATATCTTCTCCAGTGTTTGATGTTCTTTTGTCAAATGAATGTCTGTGTGGTTAATGATACTGAGGTTCTAAGGTGCTGCCAAGCTCATAAAGCACAGAATTACCTAAGTTTGCCCCAACTTATTAGATGTATGCCTTCACTATATGCAGGATGTCTTGAAACTATATCCTACAACTCCATGTGTCAACTGAGTCAGGGATCACTGAGAGTTTGTATAATATATTCAGGAAACTCCAACAAATAATTTGTGACTCTACATTCAATTGAGTGCCTTAAAAGGGCCTATTCTATCACTTTCTTTTTTTTTTTTTTTACATTTTTATTTGTTCTTTTTAAATATATGTGACAGTAGAGTATATCTTGACATGTTATACATACATGGAGTATAACTTATTCTAATTAGGATCCCATTCTTGTGGTTGTACATGATGTAGAGTTTTATTGATGGTATATTCATATATGAACATAGGAAAGTTGTGTCCAGTTCATTCTACTGTCTTTTCTAATCCTATCCTTTCTCCCTTCCCTTCCTTCCCCTTTGTCTAATCCAGTGAATTTCTATTCCCCTGCCCCCATTTGTATTAGCATCTGCAGATCAGAAAACACTCGGTCTTTGGTTTTGGGGAATTGGTTTATTTCATGTAGCACGATAATCTCCAGATCCATCCATTTACTGGCAAATGCTATAATTTCATTCTTTATGGCTGAGTAATACTCCATGGTGTATATATATCACATTTTCTTTATCCATTCATCTGTTGAAGGGCACCTAGATTGGTTCTATAGCTTGGTTGTTGTGAATTGAGTTTTTGTAAACATTGATGTGGCTGCATCACTGTAGCATGCTGATTTTAAGTCCTTTGGGTATATGCTGAGGAGTGGGATAACTATGTCAAATGATGGTTCCTTTCCAAGTTTTCTGAGGAATATTCATATTGCTTTCCAGAGTGGTTGTACCAATTTTCAGTCCCATCAGCTATGTATGAATGGACTTTTTCCCCACATTCTCTCCAATATTTATTGTTACTTGTATTCTTGATAATTGCCATTCTGCCTAAAGTGAGGTGAAATCTCAGTGTAGTTTTAATCTGCATTTCTCTAATTGCTAGAGATGTTGAACATTTTTTCATGTCTTTGTTGACCAGTGCATGTTTAGTTCCTTTGCCCATTAATTGATTAGATGATTATTATTATTATTATTATTATTATTATTATTACTTTGATATTAAGTTTTTTGAGTTTTTAATATATTCTAGAGTTTAATGCTCTGAGGTGCAGGTGGCAAAGATTTTCTCTCATTTTGTTGGCTCTCTATGTTCTTGATTGTTTCCTTTGCTGTGAAGAAGCTTTTTAGTTTGATACTATCCCATTTATTGATTCTCTATTTTACTTTTTACACTTTAGGAGTCTTGTTGAGGAAGTCAGTTCCTAAGCTGACATGATGAGAAGTTGGGCCCGCATTTTCTTCTTGTAAGCGCAGGATCTCTGGTCTACTGCCTATGTCCTGATCCACGTTGAGTTTTTTTGTTTTTTTTTTCTTTTTGCAGGATGAGAGATAGGGGCTCAATTTCACTCTGCTACATATGGATTTCCAGTTTTCCCAGCACTATTTGCTGAAGAGGCTATCTTTTCTTCAATGTGCATTCCATTCTGTCACTTTCACCATTTCTGTCTGTAACTGGGGTAAAAGGAGATTCACAGGTAGTAGAAAACATAGCTCTGAATTTTGGGTTGTAAATTGGAAGAAAGCAAAATAAATCTGCTTTGGATCCTTATCTTACTCAGCTACCTAGCTTTTGAAATTAAAACATGTGGAAATGACTCACCCAACATGATCTTTAAAGCTTAAAATTTCATATAGAATAGTTTCACAAATATCTATTTCATACCTTGTCAGATTTCCAGCAGCTTTGCAGCCTAGTAGAAAAGCAATAAAAATAATCGACATGTTTGTACTGTTGTAGGGTATTGTATCCAACAGCAAAGCTCTCCGGGCGTTATTGGAGAGTTCGTCTCGATGACTGAAGTGGTGCTTTTCCTGAACACAACTGAATTGAGACGTCGTTCTTCTGGGACTGCTTGCTCTGTCTAGAAGGTTTAGAGATTCATGCTAGAATTACATGAGTAGCACATATCCCTGTGCTTCTGTTTGCATTAGCTTTCTGTGGTCAGAGTGGAAGCCAGGCTGGTTGTTGTGTATGTCGGACGAATGTACTGAGCAAAATAAAGGAGGGTCTGTAAAGAACTTGGCACAAGTGTCTCCTTTCCTTAGATTCCAGGACTTGGCAACTCTTTTTTTCCTTTTCAGGTCGTTCTACCTATGTGACCCTCTCTTGCACTCCTGGGACTCCACATCTTGCTCTAAATGCTCTTTGTTCCCTCTGGGTTAAATATTAAACTCATTTCTGGAAGTCTGAGATGGCTGGGTCCATAGAGGTCAATTCATAATAGGAGCTTTCTGAAGGTGGACAGTGACACCTCTCCAGGTCCTGTTCGACTGGATGGGACATCAGGTGACTAGCACTCAGGCAGCTTAGGAAGAGAAAAAGGAAGGATGTTGGCTCTGTGGCCTCAACTTGAACACTGTTTTAGTCAGCTTTTTCACTGCTGTGACTAAGAGATCCAATCAGAACAATTGTAGAGGAGGAAAAGTGTATTTGAGAGCTCACAGTTTCAGAGGTCTCAGTCCATAGGCAGCCGGCTCCATTCCTCAGGGCTTGAGGTGAGACTGAACAAGATGGTAGAAGAGTGTGGCAGAGGGAAGCAGCTCACATCATCAGGAAGTAGAGGAGAGACTCCACTCTTCAGATACAAAATATGTACCCCAAAGCCACACCTCAATTCCAATCTCCTCCAGCCATGCCCTACCACTTCAGTTACCACTCAGTTAATCCCTATCAGGGGATTAAATCACTGATCGGGCTAAGAGTCTTACAACCCAATCATTTCTCCTCTGAGCTTTCTTGCATTATCTCACACATGAACTTTTGGGGGACACCTCACATCCAAACCCTAACAAACATGTATGTGTGAGTATAACCAAAACAGTGAGTCCAGATTTTAAAAGACCCAGCTGTTTCTGCTGCTGTGAAAGGTAAAGAAGCAGAATTCTAGCACTTACTTTTGAACCTGGAAAACCCATGGGCTGTGTGACATGGGGACATGGAGGCTAGTTAAATATTAGGCAGGAAGATCTACTGTTGCAAGCAGTGAATAAGAGAGGAATCCAGTTTGGTTCCAACAAGTGGATTTTATTCATGCAATACACACTCAACATTCCCAATAATAGCAAGTAATGAATACATTAAAGACTCACTCTTATTTGACCTAGAGTCCAATCCCCATGGGCTTACTCAGTGTACCATCTCTTAGCCAAGAAGTCAGTCAACAAGACTGAAGGGATTCTTCTCAGCCATAGCCTCTCTCAGCTCCTAGGATGTCTTCCGATGCCTGGTGAGTTGGAGGCTGGTTGTTTGGGATGGCAGTTGTCATTGGAGCGGCGGTTAGTCGTCTGGGCTCAGTGACAATGGTCGATCAGCGATCAGCAGTGGTGTGGACAGCAGCCAGGGCAGTCAAGTGACAGAGCAATGTGGAGTCCTCTGGTTGCGGTGCTGCTGACCATTTGCTCCAAAAGTCCAGGGGTTTAAGTAGTGATTTTTAGTCCAGTCGTGCTCTGGTCTCACGGATAAAGGTTCATATCTACATTGGTCGGGAGTACCCGCCATATGTGCTCCATACGGCAAGTGTGTAACAAGTTGACAAGGCACCTGCTACGTTTTATAATTTTAATTTTACAAGTCCAGGCAAATACCAAGTACAATTTATTACCACTACATAACACACAACTATAGCAGTTCCTATTATTGTCCTTGTCTCGTTACACCCCCAGATCTGTTATTGAGCAGTTCACAGGGAGGGAAGCAAGCATGAGGAGCTGTAAGGAAGACAGGCGTCTGTGAACATGAGACCTGCCTGTTGTGTTAGACAAAGAACCCTTGTTTTTTCAGATTCTCTGCCAGCCAGCCAGTTTGAACCACATCAGCTGCGAGAGCTTTCTGGCGCTTTAGGTGTTGACGTGGAATGGTGGAGGTTGGGCACTATCTTCATTAAAGTCCACATTGTGTCTTAACGAGCACAGGAAAATCCACTCACTCACTTCCCTACCTCCACCTGTTTGCTCTCTTTGCACCAACACTGCACACACTCCCAACTTGTTCTGTAAGTGCAAAGAAACGAATAATGTAAATTTTGTTGGAATTTCTAAGACACTTTAAATTTGCTGGTATAAGTTGTCATTCTTTTGGACTGAGAAATAGTCTTAGAAATAACTGATAATGGAGGCTGGAGTTGTGGCTCAGCGGTAGAGGGCTTGCCTGGCACGTGTGAGGCCCTGGGTTCGATCCTCAGTACCACATATAAATAAATAAAATAAAGGTATTGTGTCCATCTTCAACTATAAAAAAGATCTCTTTTAAAAAAGAAATAACTGGGTTGGGGTTTTGGTTCAGTGGTAGAGTCCTTGCCTGCACATAGGAGGCACTGGGTTCAATTCTCAGCACCACATATAAATAAATAAATAAAGGTCCTTTGACAACTAAAAAATATTTTACAAAAAGAAATAACTGATAATGATAGTTACTATTAGGCTGGGGATGTTGCTTAGTGGTAGAATGCTTGTTTAGCATGCTCAGGGCCCTGGGTTCAGTTCCTAGTACCACACACACACACACACACACACACACACACACACACATACACACACGTGGCAGGGGGCGCACTAGTATTTATTGTACGCTAAAGATATGCCAGCTACTCTACTAAATGTTTTCTACAGATGATCTCATTTAATCCTCATGATTCCATTAAGTAGGTACTAGTAAAGCCCCCGTGTTTATGGACAAGGACTGCGACTCTTTAGAGATTAAGTCAGTGGCACAAGATCACCTACTGGCCAAGTGATGGGGCCAAGCTTGGAACCTAGCTACTGACTATGGAGGGTATCTGCCATCCAATTCGAACATGAGGTTACACATGCACAGAAATGGAGAGGACAATCGAGAATGGAAACTTGCTCCTTGAGAGCACCCCACTTTCTGCTGGGGAGCTACCCAGCTCCCTCCTGAGCAGTGAGGTTCTAGGGTTCATTGCTATGACCTGGTGACGGGATCGCATCCTTGTTTTTTATCTGCACACATCATGATTCCACCCGCTTCCCTCTTCCTTCTCAATATCACTACCTATCACTTAACTCATTCCCAGGGTCTCCTTTGCTCCAAAACTGGGGTTACAGTAGCTTTTTCTCCAGCTTCCTTCACAATTGCTATTCTGGAAGCAAATACCCAGGGCCTTGGTTTTTATATGTGCATTTCATTTCTTTCCATTTCATGTCATCAAACACAATCATCTTTGCTGGACCCCCTTGCTGTGTTAAATATTAAGTGCTAATCACCATGGGCAGCAAAAAAAGTAACCTGGCAAGTCCAGGAGTCCTAGAGGACTGAAACTGCATCGATGACTACTTCCATACCCAGGACCTCATTGTACCCCCACAAAGGAGCCACTTGATGAATGTTTTCTAAATAAAAGCATGTGTTTGTAAAAATGTCCCCCAACATGCAGTGGTCCTCAGTCTTTCTAAAAATATAAGGGGATCTAGAATAGAAGTCTTGCTGATGCCTGTTTCCAGCCTCCTTTTCTTAGATGGCCTGTCAGAGACTCCAGTCCCCTTTTCAATCGTTCCTGGAAGCAGACTTGTGTGTCTTCACTTTCCCTGGGTCCTCCTTAAGGCACTAGCAAGGCCAGACTGACATCTGGTGGAGCACAAGGGATCTGGAGTTCAGAGAGAATAAAATGGTGAACTGATAGAAAAGATGGAGAAGCAAAGAACTTTATTATTGTTTTTTGGCGGGGCGGGGACAGAGAACAGACCTACGGGGTCACCTACCCACCACAAAATGAGTCAAGGCAAAATCCCCCACATTCTGGGCTATGAGAAAGAAGAGTGTTTTCACTGGTAGTAGCAATAGTTAAGTGTCCACTGTGTGCAATGTAACACACATGCTGAGTGTTTTATGCCCGTTGTTAAGTATTTTATATTTACTTTGCATCATCCAAACAACCACTTTCTAATGCAAATCAGCACTTGGTAATGCCTCTCACAGTGCTTCAATCCCACCCTAAACTCTGACCTTTGGCTTCCTCTTTGACCTCCAACATGCAAAACAAACAGATTACAAGGGCAGGCCTCCTAGTAAAGCTGGAATTTGCACTCACACATGTTTGAAGCGGAAAAAAAAGCATACTTATGAGAGTTGTGGCTGTCTTTTAATTCCTGACAAATTCTTTATTCTTGGATTTTTCGTGCTTTTCTTACATGAATGAGGAAATCTAAAAGAATACGTTAGTTTTCATTTAGAAAGATGAACATGTTAAAGGACTCTTGAGATCTACCTCAGTATTCTAGCTAGGTTATTGATTCCCACAGACTTTTATTAGGAAACAACGTGACTGTAAAAAATCAAAGATTGTTAGTGCCCACAGTGGAGGAGGAGAGGAGGAAGAGGAAGAGAACAAAGAGGAGGAACAGGAAGAGAACAAACAGGAGGAAGAGGAAGAGGAAGGGGAAGGGGAGGGGAGAGGAGAAAAAGGAGAAGAAAACCAATCTCAATGGATTTGCACATTTATGGTTTCTTCACAAAGCACACCATTGTAGGGGGCTTCCTGACTCTAGTCCCAGTTATACAAGGGGGCTGCAGGATGCACACATTGCCTGTCAATCGATTTCAACCAGGGGCTGAAGTGGTCTTATCATTCCTTGGAAATGACTGTTCACACCCACTGTGTTGTGGATGACTTGGAGTGATGTAAACCTCTTACTATGAAAGAGTAAGTCAAGAAACAAAGAATGCATTGGCTTGTCCAGCAAGTTTTGTGGGGTCAGACAATGGGAGGGCTCTGTGAGGGCTGAGACCACCACTTTGGTGAACAGAGGCTGCCTCTTGTGTGCCTGCTGGAGTCTCCCCCACTCCTAACCCTGCCACCCCAAAGAGAATTCTACTGCAAAAATAAAAACACTGCTCACAAGGCTTCTCATTCAATATGCTTCTTTCTTGGAAACTTTTTTTATAGTTGATGTCTAGGCTTTAGAAAAAAATCGAGTAAAGCTTCCTTTTTGAAAAATTCATGCGGACTGGGAGTTAGAGTGCAAGGCAATTTCCTTTGATTCTCCTTGCCTGCTGTGCTCCTTGACTGACAACTGACTTTGCCCCTCTCTTACCCTTTCCTTCCCCATTATGACTCGAAATCTGTTGTGTTTTCACCAGTCTCTTCCAGCACTTGCCGAATGCTGGACTCTGTCTCAGGGATGCTGTCTACAACAGGGTGAGAATAAATATGAGCTTGGGTGCAAAGATAGATAATAGAAGAAGCACTGGGGAATCCACATGGAGAGGCTGCATCTGGTGGTCCTTCCGTGTAGGATGGTCAGCACCCAGGCAACAGAAAGACCGCCAGCCCAGGGTGGTGTTCCACCTGACTTGGAGAGGGAGCCCCAAATCATAATCTTGACAGGGGGAAATGCATTAGGAGGAAAAGAAAGAGAGAAGAGAGCGCAAGTTCTTTTGTCATGGCCAACATTGTCCAGAATACCTTTCTCCTCCTTACCAGCTCATTGATGTCTTATGGATCAACCTCAGTTGAAGTTAAATCCCGGAATTTAGCAGACACCTGTTTATACCCTTACGATGATGGTTTTTGTATTAACTCTATTTATATACTGTTTTGTCTTATAATTGAAGACCCTAGCAGACTCATTTTGGTATATCCTACACTCTCTATCATATAACTCCATAATAAAATGATTCATCTTATATGAATTAAATATGAGTTAAAGGCAGTATCCAAGTGCTATTTTAATATGCTAACTCGGTCTGTTTCCTCGTAGAATGTGAAATGCACAAAAAATGATATGAGTAATTGTTGGCATTGCCATTTTTACATTTACCAGGTTTAATCCTTACAATACCTCATAAAGTTGTTATGAAATTAAATTAAATGAGATGACCCATGTAAAAAGTTTAATACATGTTTGGTATATAAATGCATAAGATCATTATATGAGTTATAATAAGTATATAATATCAGTATGTAGTTTTTAGTTCAGTACACGCCAGCTATAAAATGAGTTTGTGGTAGACTGACTAGATACTTGCTCTCCAAGCCTGCTTCCCCCTTTGGGCACACAGGAAGTGTACATTTCCCTGCTCCTCTTGCATGTGGGTGCGACAGTGTGACTCAGTTCTGGCCAATGGTACGTAGGTAGAAGTTAGGTTCACAAAGCTGGTCCTAACATACCCTGTGAAATCTTAACACTCACTCTCTTTCCCCTACGTGGGGTCAGAAGAGAAGAATCTCTGATAGAGGAGAAAGGGCATGGAGGAGTCATGCATGGAGGAGAGTATCCTGACTCATATTAGGCAGAAATGTGCCAAACCACTTAGATTTGGGGAATTTATTTGTTGTTATAGGGTATGTGAGCCTAACCTTATTAATACAAAGGTGTCTTAATACAATATTTATTTTCAAATAACTAATTACTGAATAAGGCAGAGGATTTACACATGGGAAAAAAATCTTCTAATCTGTGGGATTTTTGGAAAGCTGTACAGCATCATTCTGCGGGGAGGTTAAGTTTTAGGCTGGCACAGTGACAATAATGGCCAAGCTGGAACATGAATCAGGTGTGCCCAACTCCAGGACCAATATCTTTCTTCATCCCATTTTCCATCAGTTTTGGGGGAGAGCCAGAAAAGATGCCTTCTGCCATGGTCAGTGCTAAGGCTCAAGGTCTCAGGGGCCAAACGAGGTTGAACTGTGGATTGGCCATGGGCTTTTGTAGATGAAGGATGATGCAGAGCTCCAGAGGCAGTGCTGAAAGGTCACAGTGCTGAGATGCATTGACAGGAAATCACATTATGAGGTCAGAAGCCAAAAGGGGGAACAGGGCAGGTGTGTAGAGCCATGGACTTGACATCAAGAAAAGAGGAACCATGGGAGGATATTAGAAGCTGGCTCTAATGTGATATTGGCTAAGGGGGAAGCAATGATGGACAAGACCCAGCAGGGTGGGCTTAAGGCAGAGGAGTGGATATGTCAGGAAACCTCAAAAAAATTTCCTGCAAACACGAACCCCAAACTTTTACTTAATCATTGCAGAATGTACAAAAGCAGTATATATGTGTAAACATATATATACATACTGCTATATGTATATAGCATATAATGCATATAATATATATAATATATATATTATATATACTATATATATGTAGACTGGCTTTATCATCACTCAGGGTGGTCATAGTTGGGGTTCTTGGTTATTCCAGAAAGATCAACTACGTCATCACCAATTCTTCTGAGCGCCAATACATTTGTTACAAGAGCTCACTCAGTTCTTGTTGGTATAGACACACAAACAGCAGGTTATATTAGTAAATGCACAGTGTTAAATATATTTTTGTTCTCCTAGAGGTTGGACTGCCTCTCCCTAATTTGTGTAGTATAATGGAATATCTATCATGACCCCAGTCTCTCCTATTGAACAAACGGGCCCCAAAGTCAATTTATGCCAGTTGATCCTCTTCCAGGACATTGAATTTTGAGCTGGATAATGCAATTATGGAAAACACAGTTGAAGCTATCTCTTCCGGGTGGTCTCTCAGGCTTACCATTCTCTCTAAACATGGTCCCAGGGTCTCCAGATAAAATTTGTGCACTATGCTGACTTCGGGGTGAGGTATGAAGTAAAGGAACTCATTGTCAGGTCATGGTGGTTGGATAAACTTGGAAGAGTCCAAGAAGCCAACTCCACAAAGTAAGTGGAGACCAAACACCAGACATAGAATCAGGAATGAGACAAAAGAGTTCAAGAAAAAGTGTAAGTAATCAAATGCAGAAATCGTACTTTAGGAAATTTTCTTGATTAATCTAGAAAAGAAAGGAGGCTCAGCAAGAATTTTTTGTTGTTGCAAGTGACAGAAAACCAGTTTAAACTAATGTAAAGGGGAAAGAGACTTTATTGCTTTAAGCACATTGCAATAGGGATAATGGTTAAATAATTTATCATCTACCTGAGACACATCTGAGACTGAAAGTGGGAGCTGTTAATGGTCGAGTTGAGACAACAGGGTGTAAACTGGAACTGCCAGTGTAAACTGGGAGATCTGCTCATCCTGGTGTTAGGAAATCAGGATGAATACAACCTAAAACGTTGCCAAGTTTCTCTCTCCCTTTCTTTGTTACTTTTTTCTAAGTATCTAGAGTAGGTTGTACTCAAATAAGTTTATATAACAGGGGACACAGCAGGCAGAAGGTCCAGACTCAAATTCTTTTTCCTTTTCTTTTTTCTTATTTTTTGGGTACTGGGGATTGAAGCCAGGGTTGCTTTACCACTGAACTACATTCTTGGGCCTTTTTAGTGTGAGATGGGTCTTGCTAAGTTGCTGAGGCTGCCCCAAGCTTGCGATCCTCCTGCCTCAGCTTCCTGAGCCGCTGGGATTGGAGGTGTGCACCTCTTGCCACACTCAGGCTTAAATTCTGAACAGCTTGCCAGTCAGAAAGAAAAGAGTGCCGTGTCCTTTGCTCCCATGTGAAGTATCTTGTCCACGAGTTCCATGTAGTCTGGTCTATTTCACGTGGATTTCTGGATTCATCTCTGTGAAAAAAGATGCATTTCTACCACCAGTTCATCGTGGCTCATATGTCCTTTCTGCTTGGAGGACATGAGAGTACTATGATCAACAGTCCCAATAGTTTGAAGCAGCATTTCCCCCAAGAGAAATGTTGTTATGGAAGACAAAACCATAAATATCCACGAAGACGGTCTTTTTATAGAGTGCCTGCTGCCAAGTTTGCTGGCAGAGGGAACTGTTAGCTGTTACATAAAACACACTGGCGCTACCTGGGAATAGGGCAAAAACTCTGTAGCCCTGGAAGCCCTTTGAAGTCTGCCTTTTATGGGGAGGGTTTGGTTTGGGGATTGAACCCAGGGCCTTAAACATGAAGCACTTTCCCACTGAGCTACACCTCCACCCTGCAATCTGCTTTAACAAAGAGCCACGTGACTGCTTTATCCATTTATAATCAAATATTCAATATTCAATTACAGATGTGTGAGGTCCCAGAGCTCAATGTTCCTATGAGCCACTAGTACCTCTCAAAAGAGATGAGGGTATTGAAGGTGATATAGGGAGGATGGATCTGGATCCTGCTCTGCTTTTCTCATTTGGCTTTGCCCTGAAAAGCCATTGGCAGAGCATTAAGACACTGGGCACTTTGAGTTTTAAATGAAGAATTAGGGAACAGCAAGGAAAGGAAGGACTATATAGAAAATGATTGAAAAAAAAAAAAAAAAAAAAAGGATTGGGAGAAGCAATCCCAGATTAGCCAAACTCCCAGTTCTGCACCAACTGAATTCTCTGCTTCAAATCTGCTGCTGGAAACCACAACTATTTATGATGAAACTTGGAACAAGAAGAGGTGCTACTTTCCATCCTGGTATGATCATCTCCACTTAACAGGGAATTTCTTCATGCTAAAACTCATCAGAAATCTGCTTTTCCCCAGCTCAACCCTTCCCTAGGAGACAGAGTCAATAAATGTGTAGGAGGCTGCCTGGGTGGCTATGGGTTCCACACCCACAACGAGGAGCTCAGCCCAGGAAGGGAAGGAGAGTGCAATCCGACAGAATGTGATTTCACAGTGGGCCCCTCGCCACTCCAGGAAATGCAGTGTTTGCTGGAGAGAGCTCTTCAACCTACAAGTCAGCTGAGTCTTTCAGAAAGCTGCAGCCTTAACACCAATAATAAGCAACCAGCTCAGCCCAAGCCCTGTTGGAGCAGACAGGGTTATTCTGGCCATGGTACTGAACAACAGGACCATTCCCTGCAAGCCCCGCCCTTTGGAAGTAGCTGATAAGGCTGAAAAATGCTAGAAGCTATCTCCATTACTTGGGGCTCCACATTATAAGTGGGAGAGTCCACCGTGGGCTTCTAATAGGTATATTCTGTCTTGCTAGGTTCTATAGCTGGGTTCTATAATATAAAGCTGCTCCCCTGCCCTTTCCGCTGCAGTCATTGCCCCCCTCCCAACTTCTTGTCACTCCCCTGCCCTTTCCACTGCAGTCATTTCCCCGCCTCCCAACTACTCCGCTATTGGTCCTGTTAACCCGCGGAATTTGACTGCTTAAGGATAGCTCGCTGCCATTTTCTCTCTTCTTCTTCTCACATTCATGCTTTCTCTCTCCTCCCCTCACTTTCTCTCTCTCTCTTCTCCTCGTTTTCATGCTGTCTCCTCCATTTCACTCTCCTGTCTGCGCGCCCTTTCTCTTTTCCTCTCATTTTCTCTCTTACCCTGCAGGGAGACACTCTGTGTGCTTAATAAACTCCCTTATGTGAATTCCTGGTCCGGAGTGGTTTCTGGGTTCTTACAGGTTCTAAGTATCTCTGCAAACCACAGAAATTCTTCTTGGAACTAAACAGTGTGTGAATAGAGAAACATTCATTAGCACTGGTTTATAATAAATTACTAACAAAATACACCATAACCCACTTTGACCCAGAGTTCAAGATAGGGAGACAAATTACTGGTAGTTGTTTTAAGCATTTCCGTGGTGGTGTGTGGTCAGTGCAGACATTGCCTGTCCCATCCTGTTCATTTGTTATTTCAAATGTTTCTTTCTTCTTTCATCATTCAAGTCAGAATCTTTGTTTTTAAGTTTTTTATTCAAGTATTTAGCGGTACTTGTGGCTGCCTTCCAGACCGAGCTTCTCATTCATACCTGGCCTGTAGCTTTTTTTTTTTTTTGAACCCAGAGTGCTCTACTATTGAGCTTCATCCCTATTCTCTTTTTATTCATTTTATTTTGATATTGAGACAAGGAGTTCCCTTTAAATTGCTGAGGCTGGCCTCAAGCTTGCTACATTCCTCCTGCTCCAGCCTTCCAAATCGCTGGGATTATAGGTGTGTGCTACGGTGAGATCCCTAAATCTTGAAGCCTTCAAATATCTTTCTTTGGATGCTCATTTGATATTCAAGGGGGTCAAGAAAAAGGGTGAGATCAAATAACAATCTCGAGGGTTATGAAACAGGATTGTTTTATCTACTCTCTTCCTTAACTTATGCTAATTTATGTTTCTTTAATGGGAGGCCATTTTTTGGTGACTGGGCAAGCTCCTTTCTGGCCAGTAGCTCTTGACTGAGCCCCTCTTCAACACACGCCCTCTGCTAGGGAGAGATGCCTCCTCCAAGGTCATGTTCCCTTCCCAAGGCAGCCCACGTTTTAAAAGAAAGGACTGACTTCCTGGACAGAAATTGCAAAGACTTGGAGACCCTGCTTAAAAGAGATTATGTGATCAAGAGGGACATGTAAATATCTAACCTCCAAGTCCAAATTTATCACGACCCCAGAGGGTCATCCTAACTCCAGAGCTCCCTGAAGGATGGTCTGAGGCCTTTGTGAAGCCATTTCATATTTCACCTGCTCTCTTTGTTCATTTAGCCTTCCTTTTGTCACAGATATCATTCTGAAGTGTGCCTACCCAATTAACTTTTTAGCTTTTCTTCTTCTTTTTCCAGTACTGATTGAACCCAGGGCTTCATGTTCCAGGCGAATGTTCTACCACTGAGTTACACCCCCAGCCCCATAAACTAGAACATGGATATCTGTCTCAGTCTGCTTCCCAGAAACCTGACCCCATGTAACATAAACTGATACCATGTAACAAAAACTCTGAAAAATGCATCGATCATAATCGTGCAACTTGATGAATTTTTACAAAATGAACCCACCTGTACAACCAGCCTCCAAATCAAGAAAATACCACATAAGTTGCATGTGGTGGTACAGGAGAATTGCAAGTTCAAGCCCAGTCTCAGTAATTTAGTGAGTCACTAAGCAACTTAGCAAGAACTTGTCTCAAAAAAGAAAAGGGCTGGGGATGTAGCTCAGTGTATCCCTGGATTTTTAATCATCAGTACCAAAAAAAAAAAAAAAAAAAAAGAGGAATACCCCACACGCTTTCTTTCTTCTCATCATTCATCATTTCTAAGAGATGATTTGCCTTGCCTGTCCCAGTGCTTTAGATAAATGATATTGTATTGTGCATTCTGTATAGCTTCCATTGCTCAACATTTTGTTGGGATTTGTTGGTGTTGTTGCATGGATTTGTGCACAATTCACTGTGCACATTGCTGTACAGTATTCCAGTGAGGATGATATAGTTTATTTTTTAGCTTTTTTGGTTGACAAATATTTGAGTAGTTCCACTTTAAGGCAATTATGAGTGGCAGCATAATGAGCATTCTAGAAAATGTCTTTGGCTGGACATAAGTACTCCTTGCTGTAGGGAATTGCATTTGTTTGGTTTTAGTAGATACAGTTCTGCCAGTTTTCCAAAGTGGTAATACCAGTTTATACTGCCATTTGCAGTACAGGAGCATTAGGATCAGCACTTGGTGTTTTCTGTCCTTTTAATCTTAGTCACAATGGCAAGTTGCATGGTAGCTGTACACTGGGGCCTTCATTTGCATCTCCTTGGAGCCAATGAAGATGAACATATTTTCATGTGTTTATGGCTATTTGGATAGTTCAAGGTTTTGCCCATTTTCTGTTGGGTGGTCAAGATAGTCTTCTCTTTGTCCTTGACATTGGGAGCCCCTACAGAGGTCATTTTTGGTAGAGAGGGAAGGAGGAGTGGTATTTTGTTAGAGGACAAAAGTAGGGGCTGGGTAAAGAAAGCTGCTGGAGAAAGGAGGTGGGAAAGAGATTCATCCACAGCAGCAAAGCCATAGACTCGTGTGGGGAAAAGCAGATTGAGGTGGGGACAGAAGCTGCGGACACACATGGGCTCCAGCTGTTGGGCGCCGCAGAGCCAAGTGGTGGCCTTGGGTGGGTGCCAGCAAGAATCACAAGAATCCACTCGACTGATGAGACTCTGCACACATGAGAAATGTTCTCCCGATTGCCAGAGTAGTTAGAAAGGGCTGTGTTTCCTGGATAGTATCCAAAAAAGAGATTCAAGAGAAACAGAATAGTTGTTGTGGGTCTTGTGTAGCTGGCAGACTTACGAGATGGGTGAGTGGATAGCGTGGTTTTCGAGTAGAAGAGAAGGTACAAACATTTTTCACCACCACATGTGAGCAATAAATAATAAGGGCAGAGTGACCTAGAACTCAAAAACATTGTTATCCAGGCAGCTCTGTTCCTGGGGAGCAGCTCACAAGCCTGGCTAGCAGGAGGGGCTTGGAGTCAAATCCAGGGTGTCTTTGCAGTCTTTTTCTGCCTTTCTATGAAATTGGCCCTCCATGTACCTCAGCTTGAGAGCTGGACCTGTCTTTACCTGCTGCAGAAAATTTTAAAGCTACTTTGGATCCTGCTTTTTTGTCATTATGATCTGAAAGAGCTCTCAGGTCCCTGTGGGTAACCCTAAAAACTGGGATCCCATTTTATTCTTTTCAGACTCCCCTCTGGGCACTGTGTTCCAGAGAAGATCTTATTTCTTTGCAACAATAGGTTCTCTTGAGAGACCTTCCACAAACCTAGTCTAACTTACTGAGCCTATAGGAACCTTGTACTGATTAGTTAATGGGTAGGGATTGCAGAAAAAACAGTTATTTATGAATTCATTTACAGAGGTTTTTATTGAGCCTTTGCTATGTTCTTGGTGATTTGCTCCCTGGGGAAAATCACCAAGAAGTACAACAGACAAAAGTAACTTCCTGGAGTTTTTTTGCTCTGGTGGGTCAGGTGACCAGTAACTAGGTAGCCACTATAAAACATAACACTGGGGAGGTTCAGACTCCTACCCCTTCAGGGAGTAAACTTGTTCAATGTTTTATAGAAGAAGTAATTGAAAATCCCAAAGCCCAGGTTCTTCACCAGTGGTTGTCAATCAGGACTGCTTTTGCTTCCTGGGGACATTTGGCAGTGACTGGAAAGATATTTGGTTATTACAACTAGGTGCTACTAGCAACTAGTGGACACAGTGCTCCACAACAGAGTGATTGAGTTATTTTATCAGTAATGCAGAGTTTAGGAACTTTGATACCATCTGGGAAATATCGTTCCTAAATATTCTATAGTACACAAGACAATGCCTCCAACACTGCACACCACAAAGAATTATCTAGTCCCAAACTTCAATAGTTCTGTAGTCAAGAAACCCTGTTCTGCAAGAATTCCTCACTCTTACTACTCTAGTTGATTTGTTCCTATGGGCCAGACCTTGTGCTAAGAATTTTTTGTCTTATTTACTCATCAAGGAAGTACTATGAGTTCTGTTGTTATTTTATAAAGTCCCAAGTTAAAGAACCTCTTTACAAATGATTATAAATAGATTTATGGAACAGAAAGACCTTGCCTATTTAAAATAGATATATTCACACGGGGTGTGGTGATACTTGCCTGTAATTCCAGTGACTGGGGAGGCTGAGGCAGGAGGATCACAAGTCTGAGGACACCCTGGGCAACTTAGTGAGACCCTGACTCAAAAATGAAAACGAAAGGGGTGAGGGCTAGGGTTGTAGTTCTGTGGTAATACATCCCTGGGTTCATTCCTCAGTGCTGTAAAAAAAAAAAAAAAAAAAAAAATACAGATACAGAACAGAGCACATTTTATATACCAAATGACAGGTCATGCTGGTTGCCTATGGCACAACTATAGGGAACAGAATTCACACACACTGGGGGGAAAGAAGCTTCCTGGAGTTGTGAGCCTCCAGTGGTCTTCCTTACAGAATGTGTTTTGTGGGGCTTCCCCCTCCCACATTCTGCCAGGCAACATGAGCTGTTATCATAAGAGAATATTCTCAAAAATGTTAGCTGACTCTATTTGCATGTGAAGGAAACAAGACTTGGAGAGACTTTCATGGGGGACACAACCTAAGTGAGAGACAAGCCTGTTATATTATTTTAACTCAGTACTTTTCTATTTATTTCCCTGTTTACTCGTTCTGGTTGCAGAGGAACAAAACAGTGAAGAATTAAAAAAAAAAAAAAAAAAGAATCTCAAACTGGGGAAACGTAATTGAACATAGGTATGAAAAGGTGGAAGAAATGTCTAAATTCTCACTGAATGTAGCAGTTCAGTTTCAGGGAACCTGACTTAAAATACAGGGGTTCAAAATTTCAAAATGGTGTCATCAAGAGTTTTTGCTCTATCTGAAAAAAAACAAAAACAAAAAACAAAACCAAACATGGAACCCAAAAGAAGTGTCCTAAAATTCAGAAGTTTCTTCTATGCAGCTGACAGTTGGAGGTTGTCTTTGCCCTAGGACTTCCCAGTGAATCAGAAAACTCCTGAAAGTTTGGATCTAACCTATTGCCACATTGTCCACATAGGACAAAACCAAACCAACAATCACCTCGTTTAAAAATTACCAAGAGAAGCAAGGAATTCGTCTTATCTATTTTAAAGGCAAGAAGCATTGGAAAGGTTCGTAGAGACACCTCCCTTCTGCTGAGTGCAGCCTGTGCACTGACTGGAGAGGTGAACCGGAACTGGGAAGAGGGAAGGGCAGATTCCGGAGTTGGTGGATCTCGTGTGTGCCTTCAGCGTTGGTGAGAGAGGAGGGATGATGGTCTTTCTGCAAGGAGGAGACTAGTTAGAAAAATTCTCTTGGCCCCAGGTCATAGATCTTTTGTTTTATTTGAGGTGAACTCAAATGCTTTAATAGCAGGTGGATATGGAAATGTGGGAAGACAGCAGGGCTGGGCTGCGGCCGGGAGAGGTGGGGCTGTGTGAGTCTAGAAGCCTGCACCTCCTAAGACAGTCCAACTCCATTAGTGTTTGTGTCAGAACAAAATAGAAGAAAACCACAGCCTTCGTGAAACAAAACACCTCTGTGCAGACCCAGAACCCACCTCAGCCCACACATAATCCCAGACTGAAAGTCGGAAGCTGGCAAACCCGGGCCTCAGCGTCTTCTGAAGGTCAGGATTCTCCCAGTGAGGGCTGCTTCCACTTGCCATGTTAGTCCTGGGTACAGTCTCACTGGGTCAACTCACCAAGAACATTGTGGCAATTCCTGGATCTGGGAGTAGAGTGAATCATGTCAATATATTCATACTTGGTTATGTAGTAGATTAGGGTTTAGAATCTAAAGGCAATTTTATACTAATCAATTCTATCTGGATATGAACATATGTTGTCTTCTAGAGTTATTTAGAATGTTGCTAAATGGTAGAATATGTATTCATATTGATAGCAGGCACAAGAGCCTGGGTTCAATCCCCAGCATAAAAAAAAAATTAAATTTTACCTCTTTACAAAAGCTAACACCATTAAGCGGATAATCATGATATACATTTGCTCTCCTTTCTATGAGTCAGGCACTACATGCTTGCATTTCATCCTTGCAATGACCCCCTAAGATAGGTTGCGTTATTCTCCGCATTACAAGGATAAGGATGCTAAGGCAGAGACAAATCCACCCACTCTGTCTCATCATCCCAGATGTGGAACACCTATAAAAACTTAAATATAGAATATATCAGATAATTGTATGACATTCCACATAGTATAATTAGGTTATATTATAATAATTATGATGTAATTATTTAAATTGATATAATGACATATATAAGCTCTAGATTTTGATTTCCAACCTATTTGAATGCACTGGAGTCAGTTTGGTTGAAATAATCACAAAATGCAACACTTGGGACATAATGGGTTAAGCAACTTTCCAGTCACTCAGTTAGTGGCAGAGATGGGATCTGAACCCAGGAGGTGTGGCCAGGTTATCAACCATAAATTCAACTATTTTCAAATCTTTGCTTCCCCCGCCGGGTTCCACCAGTGGAGAAGTGACCCCAGAGCCTTAGACCTACAGGTACCCTCAGAAAGAGATTCAGAAGCTGAGTTTTTTGTAGTCTCCTGAACTCTGTTTCATGTGGAAGTATCATTATCACTGATGAAGCTCCTCAGAACAATGGCGGGGGCTTCAGAGCACAGGTCTAACTGCATGCTGATGACCATTTATCTCACTGGGTATGGGGGAGAATGTCGGGGTGCACAGGGGCAGGTGGCCGAGAGTCCTGTTCTCATGGATTCATGATGCACCCTGGGGATGAGTTAGACATGATGGCTGGACCTCAGGACTGAGACTCCCAAAACAGCGGGGGGACCAGTGGCTTCCTTTTGACCTCCAGGCAGACAGATATGCAAGGCACTTGCCGTCAGGGCTGAAAATGTTTTGGGATAGCATCTGGGAATTAACAACAACAAAATCAGAGTTTTTGAGACCAATGCCATGCAAGTTGTTTTCTGTCTCACTACCCAAGGGACTTCATATCAGGGACAAGAAGAGACTATTAGTGAACTCAGTAGAATAGAAGAGATAGGCTAATAAGCACCCTTAGGAAGGGGAGGCAGCAGTGCTGTCCTGCTGTGACTTAAAAAAGGAGTTTGGTCCAAGTGGGAGGACATTTCTACAACTTCAGTCTTTAAATAGGCCATAGCTGTTGTCATATGTAATCCATTTTCTCTCCGCCTGGCTAAGGCCTGGGTTCCTCTTTGGTAGTCTGGTCCTCCTTAGGTTATTTCTGGCCATACGGATACCCTGGTTTCCACCCTGTCTTCCACCTAGCCCTTGGCTCTGCTGTCCACATGCAGGGTCTGCCTCCTCCTGAGGATGGGCAGCAGCCTCCTCCTTTCCCACAGTGGGCGTGTAGTAGGTATGCAGGCTCTCCCACTCCACCTTGCTGCCTTCTGAGGTCTCCCGGAGGCTCAGCAACAGAGAATTACCTAGGGAAACTCAAAGTCATTCACTCTACCAACCACGATGCACTGCTTGATTTACTTTGGTGTGGTCATTGCAAGGTTGGGCAGCCTGAGAAAGGCTGTTTCTTCCTTAGTCTGAGAAGGAGGGGAGAACTCTCTCAACCCCTTGGCTTTCTTCTCCGAGCTGCAGGCTTTATTCCAGAGAGCAGACATCAGGGCAAGCATGCTGATCACTTTATCCTGTCTTTTTTTCTATTAAACTTCTCAAGAAGAGGTGAGATTTTCTCTTACTTCCTCGACTCCAGGGTCATCTTTAAGCTTGGAGCTGCAAACCTTTTGGTCTGCTTTTTATGGGCAGAAGGGAAGTTTTGGAAGCTCTGCAACTTAGTCCACCAGGCCTATCTTTGATATAGTAACAGGCTCTATAGATAAAGAGCTATAGCAAACCCTCATTTTCTGTGCCCAGATAGCTCCCTGTTCTTGTCTTTTTAAGGAGATCAGGTGCACTGTATTTCTCACCCTGAGGCTTCAGAGTGGTTCATCCTCAGAGGTGAGAGAATGCAATAAAATATGATTCAAGGGAGAAATTAAAGTGCACAGCTTTAACATTGACAAAACATTTGGGAACTGTTAACACCTAACCATTCCCTTAAAACCTCTTTTATGTGGAAGATTAACACAGATTACACTGGAAGCCTGTTTCTGTTCCGGAAGTTGATTTATGTTTTACCCAAATTGACTATGCATCTTCAGTAACAAGGTGTCCGGCTCTTTTGCTCTGATCAGTGTCCACAGAAGATGGAGACCTCGTCCGTGGTTTTTTTGGTAAAAAGTCAAGTCACATTCAGTAAGTGACCCAGGGAGATTATTTGACCATACAGGGTTGAAAAACACTCAGTTGACAGTTGGGAAGCACTAACAAGGGGCCTGCTTTTCTGCTCTTGAGCTCTGGGATTTAAGTTTACTTAAGGTGACTCACTTGAAGTATTTGGACTTTAGTTCCTTGTTAGATAAAACACTCTCCTTAAGGTCTATTCTCTGTCTATGTAGCTGTACAAAAGAAAAGCACACTTCCTCATTCATAATGTTATGAAATGCTGCCCCCTGGTGTTTTGCAGGGTTTGCTTCGTTTTAAAATAAATTCTTAATTTTAAAAACATTGAGTGTTAAAATTTTGTTTTGATCATTTTTTTATGGCTTACCCATTTTCTCAAATTTTTTTTTTTTTTGCAATGCTGGGGATTGAACAGGGACTTGTGCTTGCAAGGCAAGCACTCTACCAACTGAGCTACATCCCCAGCCCAATTTTCTCAACTTTTAAAACAAAGCAAGTAGTTATAGGATCATAGCTACTCTTACAACTGATTCAGTGAAAAAAAAATATGTACAATATCCCTAAGTGAAATGTAAATGCAATTTTTCCTACTTTAATGATAAAGCCAGACAATAATTGCCAATCCTCATTGCTAAGATTCTCTCGGTATCCATTCATTCCTGGACCTCTAACATGGACTTAGACTTACTCAGCTTGGACCAAAGAGTCCTGATCTTTGGTTTAGAAAAGAACAAATTCCCTTCTAAATGCTGGCCTCATTCTGCTAAAGTGGTCATCCTTTCACTTGTGATTCTGAATCTGTGCAGATGAACTACAATGTTGTAGCCCATAAGCCACTTGGGGACACTGTTCCTCAGAGAATTGTAGAATTGTGGGATTCTCTAAAGGACAATGAATTCTCTAAGGGATAGAGAATTGTAGTCCAGAAACAAATTCCATTGCCTTGGAACACTCAAGGACTTAAAATGATTGTCACTGCTCAGTTCCCCAAGTCATACTGTATGTGAATCTCCATCTTATCTTTCTTTTTAAACAAATTCACCAAAGTAATTTAAAAATAAATGTCCTAATAAAAGATAACCTATATATGGGGAAAATACACAAATAAGTGTACAGCTCATTGAATTATCAAAAAATAATCCAACCCAATAACCTATACTGGGGTCAAGAAAAAGAAGGATACCAGGTCCCTAGAAGACCCCCTAGGTTCCCCTCCTAATCTCTACTCCATTTCCCCCACCCCACAGGTAACCTTTGTCTTGACTTGTCTTGACCATGGACTTATGCTGTGAGGGTGAGGGACATGGTCTGCTTAAAAACGTGAGGGGATATTGCGTGGGTATATTACATATGCAAAAACACATTGAGCTCTGTATTTAAAATGTGTGCATTTGCTGCATGCAAATTGTACCTCATCATTTATTCCAGCTTCTTATTCATTTATTCCTAATGATAGGGTTGGCCCCAAATAACCTTCCTCTTATGCTAACACCTTACATAATCACAGTACAAGTATCAAAACCAGGAAAATTAAAATAAAATCAGCATTACAGTGCTAACTAAAATGTAGACCTCAATTAAATCAGTTTTTCAACTATTGTTCTGTTATGGTTTGGATGTGAGGTGTCCTCCAGAAGCTCACATGTGAGACAATGCAAGAAGGTTCTGAGGAGAAATTATGGGGTTGTGGGAGCCTTAACCCAATCAGTGAACTGATCCCCTGAAGGGATTGATTGAGCAATAACTGAAGGCAGATAGGGTGTGGCTAGAGGTGGTCAGTGAGGGACGTGGCTTTGGGGTATATATTTTGTATCTGGCTAGTGGAGTCTCTGCTTTCTGATCATCATGTGAGCTGCTTCCCTCTGCCACACTCTTCCACCATGATGTTCTGCCTCACCTTGAGCCCTGAGGAATGGAGCCAGCCTCCTATGGACTGAGACCTCTGAAACCATGAGCCCTCAAATCAACTTTTCCTTCTCTACAATTGTTTGGGTTGGGTCTTTTAGCCGCAGCAGTGAAAAAGCTGACTAAAACATGTCCTCTCTCTGTTCCAGGATGCTACTGAGGATTCCACATTACATTTGTCTCTCTAGCCCCTTCCAGTCTACAATAGTTCCACCTGGGAGCGTAACTTTCCACACCTTCGTTTTTAGATAGACCCATAAATCCACTCACGCTCTGGAATTGCACAATGCTCAGCAGCCCCTCTGGAGATTGGACTTGGATTTCCATCATCTTCTCAGGTTTTCTCTTCAAGGATTCTTTTGTCCCATTATAATCACCCAAAGCCACCAAAGAAACGTGTCCCCATTCCTTCTCTCAAGGAGTTACTGTGCCAGGTAAGACTGACCCTACTCACCTCATGGGCATTTTCTCCATCTTGTAGCTTGGACATTCAAGAGACATCTTCAAGGTCACCTCAAGGTTGCCTAAACGGTGGTCCTGATGTCCTGCCATCTTTACCACTGCTTACCTTTGTCAACTTTGGCAGGGTGGCAGGGTGTGGTGGTGAGCTTGGAATGGCTTAGATGTCATTACTGTAGCCAGAACCTGCTCTGTCACCTCTGACCAGGTTAAGTAGGATGGTGAGAAGGGAATGAGGAAATGCGGCTGTTAGAGAGAAAGGTGAGCGTGAACCGGAAGGGGTGAAAGGGAAGAGCACGCTTTCAACCCTGCTGTGAGCCAGGCACTTCATCCTCCGTCTCCTTCACCCTCACTGCAGCTCCATGTAGGTGAACACTGCACTATTTTGGAAACGAATAACCTGAGACTAAATAATCTATTTAAAGTCAGACAACTGAGTGTCAGAATTTGTGATGTGTGTATAGATTGTCCATTATATATGACCTTTGGCACCTCCGTTCTTCCATGAACATAAATGAGAATAGCAATATAAGAATAAGAGAAAGAGAGAGCGAGTCTTCCTAAGAATACACTATGTGTCACTCAGTTCATGCACATTATCTTAGTCCCCATGACAGCTCTATCAATTAAGCTCAACCATTACGCCTACTGACAGGCAATGGAACTGGAGTTCGAAGGCTGGTACACGTTTTTCATGATTTATTCAAGTTAGATTATAAAGTGGCCAAGTGCCTCTGCTTTACTCTCATTGATTACAGCAGGGCCCAGGCCTGGAGAGACTGGACCAGGAAGGCAGCAATAGAGGGACACTATCTGTGCATGTGGCACTCGACTATCACTTCTGTGCCACTGTACAGTGGAAACTCAGTTCCAACCCTTCCATTGAAGCGCTCATCTAATTACTCCTGCATCAGTTAGGATAGGCTAGGTTTTACCGTAGGAAAAAATCTCAGTGGCTTAAAACAACAAAATTTTGTTTCAAATGTCAGCTGAGAAACCCTGTTCTGAGCTGTCCAACCTGGGACGGATGGAGTAACATTTGTCATTGCAATGCAAAAAAAGAAAACAAACAACAACAAAAATCAAGGCAACCAAACCACAAAACAAAATGAAGCCAAAATTCCCTGGAACTGTGGTGTCCAATATACAGCCTCTAGCTCCTGGGGCAATTTAGATCTAATTTAAAAGTCACTAAAGTAAAATAAAAGTTTCAATCCCTAGTTGCATTAGCCACATTTCAGTTACTCAATAGCCACTTGTGGCTCCTGCTACCATATGGCATAGGGCAGACTGTCCCATCTGCAGGACACATCTGGGGTTCATCTGTGGACATCGTTGATCTAGAGTAGATCCCACTGTTCTGACTCATAAATAAATGGCACATGTTTTCTTCCACACAAAATTTGCTAGTTGAAGTTTGGGGAAGGAGAACTGAAATGTTAAAAATTAAGATAAAATTTAGAGAACTTAGGAAACACCAAAGCATTCCATTTTTAAATTATCTGTCTGATCCTATCCATGGGTCTTGCTCCTTTCCCATTCTCTCTTTAGACAGAAGAATCCTGTAGGTTGGCAGAAATATATGGGTGCCTCATTCAGAGTCCCAGCTTTCTGATCCCTAAGAAACTCTTACATGACTACAACTATCTTACTTGTTCTTGTCACTGTGCATTTAGAACTGGACTGACTTAGTTTTGAATCCTAGTTCCAAATACAAAGAGGCTTTAACACTGATATCTGTAACATTAGAGTGCTCAGGTGATGAGGCAGTTGTAGCTGTTATCTATAATTGTGGTTGTTACTGTAAAGAATTTTGCTTCCTGGTCACTTTTTTCCAATCCCAAGAGTTCTAACTCTGCTAAGTTCTCTAAAGCTGTTTTACTCTTCCTTACAATATACAATTTTACACCTAACCATTATATATGCGTGTGTTTGTGTGTGTATAAAATCTGTCCTTTATGCATATGCTTTATATATGTGTGTGCATGTTTTATTTTTGCTTTTAGATTTTTTTATTTGTTCTTTTTAAATATACATAACAGTAGAGTCTATTTTGGTATCTTTGTACAAACATGAAGTATATCTTATTCTAATTAGAATCCCAGTCTTGTGGATGTACACAATGTTGAGATTCACTGTGGTGTATTCATATACACACATAGGAAAGTTCTGTTCAATTCATTCCATTGTCTTTCCTATTCTTATCCCTCCTCCCTTCCCTTCATTACCCTTTGTCTAATCCAATGAACTTCTATTCTTCCTCTCCCCCTTGGTATGTGGGTTAACATCCGCATATCAGAGAGAACATTCTGTCTTTGGTTTTTTGGAGTTGGCTCACTTTACTTAGCATGATAGTATCCAGACAATCCATTTACCAGCAAATGTCATAAAGTCACTCTTCTTTAAGGCCAAGTAGTATTCCACTGTGTATATAAACCACATTTTCTTTATCCATTTATCTGTTAAATGGCACCTAGATTGGTTCCATAGCTTAGCTACTGTGAACTGAGCTGCTATAAACATTGATGTGGCTGCATAACTATAGTATGCCGATTTAAAATCCTTTGGCTATATACCAAGGAGTGGGATAACTGGGTCAAATGATGGTTCCATTCCTAGTTTTTTGAGAAATCTCAACACTGCTTTCCATAGTGGTTGCACCAATTTGCAGTCCCACCAGCAATGCATAAGTGTACCTGTTTCTCCACATCCTTGCCAACATTTATTGTTACTTGTATTCTTGATAATTGCCATTCTGACTGGAGTGAGGCAAAATCTCCGTGTAGTTTTAATTTGCATTTCTTTAGTTGCAAGAGATCTTGGACATTTTTTTCATATATTTGTTGACTGTTCATATTTCATCTTTTGAGAAGTATCTCTTTTGTTCCTTTGTCCATTTATTGATTGGATTATTTGGGTTTTTTTTTTTTTTTTTTTTTTTTTTTTGGTTATTGTTCTTAAGTTTTGAGTTCTTTGTATATCCTGGAAATTACTGCCTTCTCTGAGGTGCAATGATTTTCCCCCATTCTGTAGGCTCTATCTTCACACACTTGATTGTTTCCTTTGCTCTTAAGAAGCTTTGTATGTTTTAAATTATATATTTCTATATAATTACATATTGCATATATAAAATGGATAGGTGTAAAATACATATATTTGATTGCATATGTAATTTTTATAATGGTGTGTAACATTCTATTGTGGGGGCCAAAATGCATGTATTTCACTTCACTTAATATTTATTTACTGCATCATAATTGATCATTATTAAAAGCACAATACCAACCATTAGAAAGATGTTATGAGAAAAATCATTCATAAATTTCTGGAGAAGGAATGAATTGGCATAGCCACTTTGAAAAGGAATATGGCAGTATCTCATAAAGTTGAATTTTCTTAATCCCTAGGATCCAACAGTTCTATTCCTGTGTTAGCATCACTATTCACAAGAGAAGAAAATTGACAACAATCTAAAAGCCCATTGTTCGAAGAATAAATAAACTAGACACAACTCAGTACAATTGAATACTATACACCACTGAAAATCAATTACAGTGTAACTGAATGTATCAATATGAATAAATGCTCATAATATTGATTTTTAAAAGTTTAAAACAACTAAAACTCGTCTGTATATGTATGTGTACATTTATGTATAGGTATGTGTGTAATATGTGTGTATCCATGCCTACATGTATGTGCGTGCAGTTATCAGTATTCTGGTTCTCAGCCTGGTGCCGGATTCATAGATGTCATTTTATTATATGGCGTCATATTAAGGAATATTGGCCAAGCGTGGATAATGAGAGTGGTGTGCCATGAACCGAGGGTTCAGGTGAATCCAGTAAGAGAACTTCATGCACACTGACAGCCCACCTGGTGCCTTCTTATGTACTATCTTCGATTGCCTCCATTTTTCTCTCTCTCAGTGGTACCTAACTTGAGCCAGGTTGGCCCTTCATTTTAGGACTTCGAGGAAACATCACAAAACAGGGCAGAGAGCCGACTTCCTCAGAGCTGCCAAGGGTTAGAAATCACACCTGGAAGCACAGAGGAATCAGTTTCTTACAAGGTGGAATGTGACCAGTGGAGACAAAAGGAAAGAGCCAGGTGGAGTGAATGACTCCTCCCACCATTCTCTCTTCCCAGAGACCCTTTTAGAGAGATCCCCATGCAAAGGAAGCTTGCTGTGTCTCTCTGCAGTGTGCAGTGAAATCACTTGTAGCCAGCATGGAACACAGCCCTTTGTGTGGCTTTGCGGTTTTCCTGGTTCCACGTTCTCCTCTCCTCTCTTTTCCTCTCACTACCCTGGGTTTTACTTTAATTCTTTTTCTTAATTTTTGTTTCAGTCTCTGCTTTCTGGGTGACCTAGACTAACAAAAGATTCACTTAAGACACTAATATTAATGGCTCATGTCTCAAAGTGAATTTAAGTTGTGCCCTCTTAATCCATTTCTCTTTCGGGAATACCTTATATAACCCTCCCAATGACTCTATGAAATGGTCCCTTGGAGATTTCCATGACTTCCTTAATACCATATGATCAGTGGGATTCTTTATTTTAGGAACAAGTTGGTATTCAGGCCCGCTTTTACATAAGATTTCTTTGCTTCTTCCTAAATCCACAAATATTAATGACTTAGACATAAAATGTCTGTAATATCCATGCAACCAAGGTTCAACACAAGAAATTAAAGATGAAATAATGATAAAAAGTTGAGAAGTTTTTGTTGGAATGAGGAACTCATTAACAGTGTGGACAAACAGAACAAATTCTCTTAACTTTTTGTATTGTTAATGGAAGAATTGAAAAATATTGGTCAAAAGATAATTTTGTGTTGAGGGAAAATAAACCCATGAAAATGTAAAGGGTAATTTCAGAAAAAAGTTGCCTAAAGCAACTTATGTAAATGATGTAGGTAGGCTGCCATCTATTATTGGGTTGTGAAAACATTTAGTGGGTTGAGACCACATTAAAAAAAAAAAAAAAAAGGAAAGAAAGAAAAGAAAAAGAAAATGACAAAAAATATGTTATGGGGGAAGAGAAAAGTGAGCTCACCAAATATCTAATATATGTTAGACTTTGAAATAAGTGCTTTGTATTTATTGTTTCATTTATTCATTATTAAATTATACCAGATTGTATTAGTCTTTTATTGCTATGGTACAAATTATGTTGAATAAAAATAAAAATAAAGCAGAAAAAGAATAGAACAGTTATTATTTGTTTGCACATGAGAAAAATGTACACTGAGCCAGGTGTGGTAGTACATGCCTGTAATCCTAGTGGTTCAGGATGCAGAGGCAGGAGGATTACAAGTTCAAAGCCAACCTCAGCAGTTCAGCGAAGCCCTATGCAACTTAACCAGAACATGTCTTAAAATAGAAAATAAAAATGGCTGGGGATATGGCTCAGTGGTTAAGCACCCCTGGGTTCAATCTCCAGTACCATAAAGAAAAAAAAAAGTAAAAGAAAAAAGAAAAGTGTCTACCATTTTGGGAAGTTTTTCTTTGTGAGTGTGTTTTAGAATGTATGTTGGTATATATGAGGTAATGATATAAATGTCTTTCCTGTGGTTTAACAATTGTGGTTTTTTTGTTTTTGTTTTGGTACCAGGGTTTGAACCCAGGGACACTTAACCATTGAGTCACATCTCCAGCCCTTTAAAAAATTTTTAAACTAATTAACTAATTAACTAATTTAGTTAACTAGTTACTGGGGATTTTACCCAGGGGCCAAGCTACATCTTCAACCTTTTTATTTTTTGAGACCGAGTAACATTAAATTGCTTAGGTCCTTGCTAAATTATTGAGGCTGTCTCCAACTTGCAGTCCTCCTGCCTCAGCCTTCCAAACTGCTGGGATTACAGGTGTATGCCATCACACCTGGAAAAAGTTCTTTTTAAAAACCCATGTATTATGTGACAATATCACCTGACTTAAAAAAAACAAAAAAAACCAAAGTAAAACATGTTTTTGGAGACAGAGATATCTCGGTGACTTGCCCAAGCATAATTTTTAGGAGTCCAAGTTGGTGTTATGGTATTAAATATTAGGTGTCTCCCAAGAGCTCTTGTGTGAGACAATGCAAAACCTTGACCTAATCGGTACATTAATTCCCTGTTAGGAGGGATTAACTGGTTGGTAACTGTAGGTAGATGGGGTATGACTGGAGGAGGTGGGTCATTGGGGGGGGTGTGCCTTTGGGGTATATATTTCGTCCCTGGAGAGGAGCTATTTCTGCTTCCTGGTTCCATGTCCTCAGCTGCTTTCCTCCACCATACTCTTCCTCCACGATGTTCTGCCTTCCCTGGGGCCCAGAACCACAGGGTCCAACATCCATGGACTGAGACCTCAGAAACCATGAGCCCCCAAATGAACTTTTCCTTCTTTAATTAAAGAAGCCCTTGTCAGGGCTTTTGGTCATGGCAGTAAAAAAACGACTAAAACAGCCAGCTTGCTCACTTACTGCTCTCCAGTAGGAGAGTGTTCTGGAAAGGGCTTAGAGCACCTCCTCATTTTCTCTTCATTAGGAAGCCCACATCTCCTAACTTACAAAACATCACTGGAATGCATTTTGTCTTCTCCCTACATGCTTCTGCCTGTGATGGACAGGACCCGATTGACCTTCCCACCTGGTTCTCACATAACCATCCATCATGTCATCTTTCTTATTCTCTCCACTCCTGGGAAATCTTAGAGCTATTAAGGGACCAGAGCTAACCCTTGACTCAGAGTCTGACACATCTTTGGTATGGAAAAATATTTATTCTCAGGATGACTTCTTTCCAAATGGTTCACACCTGAAGCCTGAGTAAAGACCCAAGCTTAAGGGAGATTCTTGTGGAAGAGAAAACAAGGTTGTCATCTAGTCGTGGTGACGTGGAAAACAAACTCAGAAGGAATTTGAACTCCTTTTTGGCAAGGATCCTCCATTTTTTTTTTCCAGACTTGCTGCCAAAACATAGATTCAATCTGCCTTTTGCAGGTGTTTGTGTGATACAGTGGGAGTCATTTCGTGGCGGGGGAAGTGTGGGCTGGACAAGACCTGGCTAAATGTCAAAACAGATAGCCTGACGATGTTGTTGCAACCCTCCCATCTGCAACTAGAATCCTCTTTCCTAGAATTTTAACTTCTTAATCCTGGAGCAGAGAACATTTTAAAATACCTTTGAACTGGGAAAAGACACACATTTTAAAAAATAAAAATAACAATTGTAGAAATTGTAAAAGTAAGACAAGATTACCATAGAAAACATTAGTAATAAAAAGACACAAAAAATTATATTTCCTATTATCTCATCACCCAGAGAAAATCATTGTTTACACTTTGACACATATTCTTACAGACCTTCTTCATGCATATAACATATAATTTGTTCTGGTTTTGACTTATACTATTTTTATTTGTTCTAATTAGTTGTACATGACAGTAGAATGCATTTTGACACATCATACATAAATGTAACTTCTCATTCTTTTGAGGTGGAGTTACACAGGTTGTGAATCATATATGCACATAGGGTAATAATGTCTGATTCATTCTACTATCGTTATTTGTTTTGTTTTGCTGTTACAATTACCCTTGTCTCTTAAGCTTCACATACAATGATGATCTTATGCTATTTCCTGATTTAAACAATGCACTTATTTTGAAGGTATCCTTTTTTGGTTTACATACATATTCTTAGTCTTTCCTCTCTTCTGAAAACTTCACAGTCACCCTGGACAAGACTCAGAGAGCTTCTGGTATTCTCGATAATATATTGACTATATATATTCATTTGATGAGGAAGTAATTGATAAAAAAGACAATGTCTATTCATTCCTCTAAATGCAAATATGAAAAAAAAAATAAAATCCATCTGCTATATGATTAAAATGAGATCACAGGACAATCTTGATGAATGTAGATATACATATTATGAACTGAAGTTCATGGTACTTGTGTTTAGACATTATAAGTGCAACAAGTTAATAGAAATTAGTTTTTTATGGAATGAAACATGACCAATGGCAAAGCAGTCAGGGGAACTTGACTTCTACAGGTTATCACTGAGAGAGAAGCACTGAAACCTCTCCCCCAAAAGTGTTGCAAGGTAGCAAAAGCAATTGGTTTGTATATTCATAATGGCAAATTTTACATGAGAAATCCAACTAACTGTGCTTTGAGGTATAGCTAAATTTCACTTTTTTTGTGGGGGGGTGGTGCTGGGGATTGAGGCCAGGGACTCATACATGCTAGGCAAGTACTCTTATCAGAGCCACATCCTCAGTCCCTCAAATTTTACTTTCTTAATGGGAACTTCTGTATTAGTCAGGCTGTAGAAAATCAGAAGCATTAGTAGCTATACACAATTATGAGAGCCATTCATACTCTTTGTAATACTACTGCCTTCAGATCTGATGCTGCAACTCAAGATCAGCAAGGCAGTTGAGAACGGGAGGTTGTGGTGGGGTAGTGAGTGAGGACAAGAGAGGACCTGAAAGAACAAGCCGATGTTCTAGGCAGTTCTCACCACTTCCAACCTTATAATGTGGGTGTTTTGCAGAACACCTAGTGCCCTTCTTCACCATGGAACAAAACTTATACTTGGTCCAGAAATCAGAGAAACTGAAGAAAGATCCCAGAAAAGTGGAATAACATCAGACCTGACCACTGCCTCATGTTGACAAGGTAAATCACATCTTAGAAGCAAAATGCATATTCTGAGCTGGGCGCAGTGGTGCACACCTATAATCCCAGTGGCTCAGGAGGCTCAGGCAGGAGGATGGCAAGTTCAAAGCCAGCCTCAGCAAAATTGAGACAACTCAGAGAGACCCTGTATCTAAATAAAATATAAAATAGGGCTGGGGATGTGGTTCAGTGGTCGAGTGCCACTGAGTTCAATCCCAGGTATCAAAAAAAGAAAGAATGAAAGAAAGAAAGAAAGCACATTCTGCAAATGCTTCTGCTTCAGTCCTGCTTTCTAAAAGTCCATGAGACTCTTGTGGTCCCACATATAGGGAAAGGAATTCTACAAAGTATAGTTTAGCTTGGCCAAGCAAACCCAATACAAACCCTGGTGGGGCAGCTCAGGCCTTCAATTCCAAAGTGTCAGGACTATGAGTAGCGATGCTTAGTGGGTTTGTTACAGTTTCCCATTGTTTATCTATCTATCTATCTATCTATCTATCTATCTATCTATCTATCTATCTATCTATCCATATTTATAGTGTTGGGGATCAAGCCTAGAGCCTGTGCATGCTAGGCAACCCTGAGCTACCCCTCCAGCCCTCTATTGGCTTTAATCATAAGATCTTGAGACATGAAGAGACTCCCCAGAAAACCTCCATTCCAAACACTTTTTAACCTCCGCTGTGTAGAAGCAACCCAGGCTCCCCATGATGTCAGAGCAATCATGTCAGCCAGTATGGTAACCTCGCTCTACCCACAGATTCACTAGCATAAGGAGCCCCTGTTGGTCAATGGTCTGTTTCTAGTTCACTGGGATCACTGTAGTATCCCTTGGTAGAAATGTTCCTCCCTTTGTAAATAAGGTCTCTAGAGCAACAGTCTGAAATTCCAGGGATAGTATGCAAAAATTTTGCTAATGGCACTGAGGGTAAGGGTGAGAGGGATCTATTTCCAGACTTTAATTCCTGGATTTAAGAATTCTGGTTATGGGAGAAACCGCCTCATAAATAGGAGACTGGTGTAGAGCATGCTATGGTTTGGATGAAATTTGTCTGTCAGTGGTTCATGTGTTGGAGTTTTGGTCCTTGGTGTGGCAGAATTGAAATGGTGGCTTTTAAGAGATGGGGCCTAGTAAGAGGTCATTACTGGTCCCTTCCCACACTCTGGCTTCCTCTCTTACCATAGACTCTTTCCCTCACACGTGGGCTCCTGCCATGCAGTCCACCATAACATAGTGTAGCCACGGAACCCTTACCAGAGGGACTTGGGACTTTCAGTCTCCAAAACTGTGAGTGAAATAAATATCTTTTCCTTATAAGTACTCAGTACAGTTATGTTTTTATAGCACAGACAACAATTAATAGGGAGCCCATAGCATAACATCAAGGACATTATCCACCTCTACAAGATGTTGTCACCTAGCTGGTACCATAGCTGAGGCTTTAGAAAGCCATCCCTAACTCTATCAAGACTATCGACTCAGGATTTGGGCCAACGTGTAAGATACTAAGGAGATTAAACTCTTCCTAACCTCAGGGAGATTAAATTCTAGTTAGGGAACCTACATTAATGTAGAATTGTAAAAGATTTAAGCTTTACAGAAAAGCTAATATGAATACCTCCAAATGGGGGACTTGACCTGGTTCTAGAGCATCAGGAAGCTCTACCCTGACAAACTGATGGTTGCCTGAGGTCTGAAGATTAAGTAGGAGCTAACTAGATGAAGAGTAAAGGGGCAAATACTCCGTATTAGGGGAACAGGAGGTTACAGGAGGAAGCAAGGGGGACTCAAAAAATTGAGCCCTGGAGCAGAGGCGGTGTGAGAGAGCAGGCATGATGAGTTGGTGAGTCTGGGAAGGTGGGGGTGAGTCTGCTATGTTGGATCTTTCAGGTCATATTAAGAACATTTGACTCCATCCTAACAGCAGTGAGCAGCCACTGGAGGATAATGCCAATAGTTCCAGCAAATTGTTCCTCCATTTCTCACTGGTTTGCAATGTGCCAATACCATAATTTCTTGCTGTGTAAATATCTTGTTCCACCACCTAATAACTTTAGTATTCAGTGACATTTCTTGCCTAAGTCAATTTTTACTACATATGGTGCAAAATGTATCCATTATTTGGCTTTCTACAATAAGGAAAAAAATTTTCTTTGTTGTCTATCTCTAGGCCTATGAATTTTAAAATATTTAATGACTTATAATCCATTACTATTATGATTTGTTTTCATTCTCACATTATTCCAGATTTGGCCAGGGGAACCACTTCAGACCGGCTGTCTGTTGAGCATGACCTCATCAGTCTTTGAGCAGTTTTGTACTTTCTGGAACGAGATGTTCCAGGCTTATTTTGTATTTTCTTTTCTTATCTTGGAATCAGTTATTTCTCCAAACTGGCTCCTTGTGTTGAGGCTGAGTACCTAGAAAGCAAGCTCAGGGCACCACGGGGACTTCAGTGCTTCTTGACTCTCTCCAGCTCATTCCCACAGGGTTTTTCCTTGGCTTCCCTCCTTCCACATTTCTATCTCCCTTCTCCACAGCGGGAAGCAGAACTCACCAAACAACAGTTTATTTTCTGATTTACTCACTCACATAGTGCACTCAAGATAGCATCAGAATTGCCACACCCATACCACTGTCAATAGCAAACCCACTAAACAGAATTCAAGATTCTTAGTAGTTTTTTGTCCTTATATTAGTAACATGTAATCAAAGAACAGTGGTAAAGAAGTTATTTGGACCAGGGTACGGTGGCGCCCACCTGTAATCCCAGTGGCTCAGGAGGCTATGGCAGGAGAATCACGAATCAAAGAATCAAAGCCAGCCTCAGCAAAATCGAGGCACTAAGCAACTCAGTGAGACCCTGTCTCTAAACAAAATAAAAAATAGGGCTGGGGATGAGGCTCAGTGGTCGAGTGCCCCTGGGTTCAATCCTCAGTGTCTTGTCCCGCCCCACCAAAAGAAGTTATTTGGGTTGTTTTAGTTTTCCATTTGGGTGTGGATATATTATTTAAAGGAAATATGGTAAAGATAAGTTTTTTTCTGTTCATATTAAATTTTAGGTTTTATATTCATTTCATTTTGTATTTTGACTATGCAAAACACTAAGTAGTTTACAATAGTGAAAATTATAATGAAATGTTTATTAGAGAAGTCATATTTTCCTCTTCTATTACTTTTTCTAATTATCTCTGCAAATAAGCATTTTCTCAGATTCTAGAAAAACAGTTTTTTGCTTTGCTTTATTTTTGTTAATCAGAAACACTGCCTCCACCATACACCTATTATTTCTCCTCTTTTCTTTTAGAAAAGGTAGTATTATTATATACCTACTCTTCTGTATTTTGCCTGTTTATTTAAAAATATATTCTGAAAGTTATTTAAAATCAATAATGATTTTTTCAAAAGATGCACAGAATTCTATCACATAGGACTACAAATTAGTAACTTTGGAGAAGCATGGAGATTCCTCAAAAGACTAGGTTTGGATCCACCATAAGACCCAGATATCCCACTCCTGGTTATTTATCCCAAAGAACTAAAATCAGCATACTTTGGTGATACATGCACACCAATGTTTACAGAGGCACAACTCATAATAGCAAATTAGGGAACCAGCCTAGTTGTTTCTCAATAGAAGGTTGGATTAAAAAATATGGTATATATACACATTTGAGCTTTACTCAGTCATAATGAAGAATGAAATGATATCATTTGCCGGTAAATGAATATCAGTTCCTTAGCTGCAATAAAGAAAGCTTTTCTCCCACTTTGTCTTTTGTCCTTGTCTAAGATTATTGTTTTGTGCCATGTCAAGCTTCTTTTTTTAAAAAATGAATTTTTATATAATTGGATTCATGAATCTTTCATCATATCTGGATTCATAGACATATTTATAAAGTCTTCCTTCACCAGATTTCCAAGGAATTTATCTGTTTTCTCTTGGCATTTGCATGACTTAATTTTTATAATTAATTTTCTCATTTATTTTTTAAATTTCCTTTGGTAAAGTGTGAGGTAGGGATACAATGTCATCTCCTAATGGCTTTCCTCTCATCCTAACCCAATTTACTAAAAAGCCCATGTTGTTCCCAGTAAATGAAGATGCCAACTTTATCATACATTAGATTTCCATATATATTTGTGCTTTCCTTCTACCACTAGTTTGTCTACTTATTCATGCCTCAGTTTCCCAAATCACTGTTTTGACGATAGGCATGTACCAACCATGCCCAGCTGTCTTTTCAATTGTATCTTTTATGATTTATCAGCTTTGACTTCAAGCTCCTTTTTTGTACCTGTAAAAGCATGTATTTTTTATTTTTATGCCACTGGGTAAAACTCAGTTGGGTATAGGCTTCTATCTTCTGTAGGGCTCTTTGATTTCTAGAAATGGAAAGCTTTCCCTAGTAAGGAGCTGGAAAGGGAGCAGAGGATGCGGCTCTCTCTTTGGAGTCTTCCAGAAGTCTGAGAAGTTGGAAAGGCTCAGATGATGTCTTGCCTGGAAGCAGAGAACAGAGGAGGTCATCGGTCTCCCAGGTGCTTTCCAGAGGACCATTCTATTTTTTAGTGGGAGTGTCTTCTGGCTGGAATTCTCTCTTGTTCTTTCTCCACTACCTCATTATAGGAAACTTAACTAACTCCAGATGAAGAATCTTACAGCTTTTTTCCCCCACTCTTTTAGAGTCCATCTTATTAATGGGTCTTCCCAGAATGGAGCAGAGGAGTATATAAAAAAATTTAGTGTGAATATGTAGTAGGAAAACCAGAAGATCGTGAGCTCTGAGGACATCATAAGACAGTTTTTTGGGCAAATGTGCAAGAAAATGCCACTCGAGCCAGATCCACTGTATGTGAAAGCAGCTGCTGTTATAAAATAAAGTTTGTAAAAATAACAACAAAAAAATACACTTGAGACTCCAGGAAAATCCCACTTGCATACATCATAAAATTATACAAAAAAGAAAAGACAGCGTAAGGTCATTAAGCTCTATTCCTTTCTTTCAGACATGGTAATGGCCAGCAGTCATTTAAATTGTGAAGTTCAATTGTGTAAATATATAAACCACATTTATAATTTTTAAAGAGAACATCTTTTGGAAGCATCCAAGGTGTGGTTGGGTTTAGGTCCTCAATATAATAACTGAATGTTATTACAGCATTACAAATGAATATTAACAGCACCCAGTAGTTATCTCAACTACCCTGCATGTATTCATTTCAATGATCAGACAGATTCATTTGTTTTGATCATTGAAACCTCTCAGTTGAAATTGCATTTTTGTCCTGTGTAGTAAGAAAAGAGTTTCAAACCCTGTTCAATCCTCTCATCACAGGCTGTCTCATGAATTACTTCATTATCACAAGTGTTGACAGGTCAGACTTGGCAAGTTCGCTTTCCAGGAGGTTTGAAATGAACTGAGGGTTCGTCAGCATGTGCTCCTCTGTTCAAGGCGAAGGTGCTGTGCAGAATACCTCTGGGCAAGGAATTCATCTAACCCTTTGTGGACCTGAAACCTCCTCTGAATGTTTCGTGCCATTTGAGAAAGTCAGTCCATTAATTCTTTTGCAAATTGACCCCCATACTGGTGAGGTGATGCTTCTTGGAATCTGCCACATGATCACGAGACATCCTTCTTTCTGCCTCTTTTTTCTCTAAATGGATGAAACTAAGTGCTCTTCCTGTACCCACAGGTTCATGATGAGGATCATGTATGAAAGTTTATTTCACAAAGAGTTGAAAGCAAAATAGCCAGATCATAAAAATTATTCCTACAATTATCACTCCCTCAAACAAGATTTTCATAAGAAGAAAACATGAGGAAGTCAGATCTGAATGCTTGAATGATCCTCCTGATAGTTAAATCAGACCATATCATTGTTCTGTTTAGAACTCCCTTTCTTGCACAGAGCAAAAATCCCAAGTCTTTGTCTACAATCTCTGGATTTAGCCACGGTATTTACAGCATCTGGAGCCAGCTTCCGCTCTGACCTCATTCTGTAGCCACCGCCCTCTTGCTGACTCCTCTTAAGCCTCTCGTGCCTCCTAGACCTTCTCTCATCCCAAAGACTTTGCATTTGTGGTTCCTTTTTCCTTCCTTCTGTTAGTTCCCAGGATCCTGCCTACATCTGATTTCTGCTCACCCTCACCATCCCATGTGCCAGAGCAGTTTGTATCCATGTTCACCTCCTAGTCTTATTTTTCTTTCCACCCCTTACCAGTGAAGTTGACCTGTGTATTTATTTGTTATGTGTTTTCTGTCAGCCTCCCCTATGAGCAAACTCCAAGAGAGAGGGAACATCTTTACTGTGTGTCCCTGTTGCCTCAAATCTCACCAGGTAGGGCAAAGGTGGTGGATGGATAAGTATTTCCTGGTTGAACGACTATATAAACAAGTGTATGGCTCCTGAGTCTACAGCCACCTGCCCTCTTAGTTAACCCGCATGTGTTACACATATGGATTTAGATAGATGACTTACAACTGATGACGACCACATGGGAAGAATCAAAGAGCTATAGCTGATTAATTTCATCCAATTCAGTGTAGTAAACATTTAGCAAGCCCCTATTATGAGCAGGGTTCTATGTTGGAGATGCGATTAGCACATCTGCTTCTCTAAAGAAGGCTTATAATTGATGGTTTCTACACAGTAAAAACCAAAGTACAAAGACTTCCTGAATTCTTGGGATTCCCTCTTCTGATTTCCATTGAAATACGTTTAGCTAGGCAAGCCTTTGCTGAAACCCTACTATAAGCAGGGCACTGTCTTGCTGATATTCTTTATTGACATTTTTCATAACAGCATCACTTTTTCAGCTTTAAATAATACAAAATCTAGTATTAGGGAAAATTCAGTACAGCAATATAGCATAAATTATAGACTTTTGCAGAGCCACATTAACTTAAGTGCTGCTAGAAAAACAAATATTAAAGCTATTAAAACTCTATTATGGTGATATGTAACCCTACTGTTCACTGATGTGCATTTTTGGTTGAAATGAGCACATGTATACAAGTACATATGTTACAAATTAATCAGAATACATAAATTTTCATTATTATTGTCTGAACATTTAGGATCCAATGTTTGCAGATATTTTTATACTTTATTTCTGGTATATCCATATGTATCATTTATAAGAGTAATTTTTTTGGTACCAGGGATTGAACTCAGGAGTGCTCTACCACTGAGCTACGGCCCCAGTTCTTTTGATTTTTTATTTTGAGATGGGGCCTCACTAAGTTTCTGAGGCTGGCCTCAAAATCATGATCTTCCTGCCTCAGCCTCTGGAGTAGCTGGGATTATAGGCTTACACCACTATGCCCAGCTTAAGACTAAATTTTAAAATCACACATGTATCAGGACCTCATAAAAAGGTATTGGGGTATATATATAGTGCAGATTTGGTTTCAAGTCTCGCTCCTGTTAGTAGTGTTTATCGTTTTGTTCTTGGTGGGTGTATCTTGGTGGCTACATATTATCTGGAATTTTCTTTGGGGTGTGAGGTTTCAGAGGAAGTCTCACCAGAAGCCTGAATTTAGTCCTGGTGGATATTCATGGACCGTGCCATCTATGAGAGCAGGAGCAAAAATGGGAGGGAATAATCTGTAGTTTTTGGTTCAAGGTAAATGCATTTAATTTATTCTTTTCCTCCAGCAGCCTAGCTTGTCCATTAGGAGACAGGCAACAGGAAACAGTGCTTTATCCTTGTCATTAGTTTCTATTGAGCTCTTTGGGTTATCATTATTATGATTTCCTCAGAATAGTCAATTCTCCTCAATTGACAGAAAAAAGCAGTCCACATGAATTTAAGTTGATTAGAAAAATGTTAACAAGGAAGATATATTAGCACAGTGATAAGGATATTGGCTTTGATGACAGGGAGACCTGGGTTTGAGTTGTATCTCTTTGACTTACTAACTCCATGGTAAACTCCTCTTTCTATCTTAGTTTCTGCTTCTGCAAATGGAGAGTATAGAAGTTCCACCCCAGAGACCTTCTGAGGTGTTTCTTAGCTGAGGTGGTAACTTGACCACACACATCTCATAGTCTCCTCCTCCAAACCCTCTGCCTTTGCGTGATAGAGGTAACAAGAGGGAAGATGATATCAACGCAATAAAAGGAATGGGTGAGTGGTGACTGATACTAGAAAATCTAATTCTAAGGAGCAGTGGAGTAGGAGAAGCTGAGAAACTGCTCCGTCTACATCACAGATTCTTCGAAAGGCAGTGTCCAAAAGAGCAATTTTACTGAATATTTTAGCCAGTTCAGGCTGCAATAATAAAACACTGTAGACCAAGCAATTTCATCAACCAATGTTTATTTCTTGCAGTTCTAGAACTGGGAAGTCCAAGACCAAGGTACTGGTGATTCAGTGTCTGGTGAGGGCCTGTTTCCTGGTTTGCAGATGATTACCTTCTTACTCTATCAGAAGTGTGTGTGTGTGTGTGTGTGTGTGTGTGTGTGTGTGAGAGAGAGAGAGAGAGAGAGAGAGAGAGAGAGAGAGAGAGAATGAACCTGGTCTCCTCTTTTTTAAAAGGGCCTTGGTCTCATCATGGGGCTCGACCTTGTGACCTCATCTAAACCTAATTCCTCCCGAAGGCACCTCTTCCCAATAGCATTATTTTGGTGGTTAGGACTTGACAAATTTGGAGAAGACACAAACATCCATAGCTCTGGGATAAAAAGGATGGGTGGTAAAACAAGGAGGATTAAGTAGAAGCTGTTTGAGAAATAAATCTACAGAAAAGTTGAAAGATTACTATGAAGAAAACCCATAGAATTTTCACATCGATTCATCAATTGTTAACATTTCTCAATCTTTCTCACTACACATGTTCACTGTTTTCTGAATCATATGTACTTTTTCATACTTAATAATAAGCAGATCCACCGAGGAATAGTAGAAATCTCAGTAAAGTTTCTATGGAAGATAGAATCCCAAACTAAGAAAGATTCCTTTGGGAAAATAGTTTATGCAGAAAGTCTAAGGAAAAAAAATTTTTCATTAATATCTTCAGAAAAATTGCACATGTGAACAGCAAATAGGATGCTATTTGAAAAACAGTAAAAGAACACAAATAATTCTTAAAAATAAAAATATGATAGCAGAAACTAGAGATTAAAATAAAATTTAAATACCCGGTGACAAAATCCAGAAAGCAACATGTATCCCATTTGTATACAATAAAAAAAAAAAAATCCAGAAAGGAGAACAAAAAGACAAAGAGAAACAGTGAGGAAAAGGTAAAAAAAAATTATATATACATATATATATGTATATATATATATATATATATATATATATATAATCATTCTCAGAGGTTTATTAGCTGAAAAAGGAAATCCAGACAAAGGGAACAGAGAAACAGAGGGGAGGATTTCATTAGTTAAATGCTTACAGAGACTTTTCCAGAACCAAAGGGTATGAAGTTCCATACTGAAAAGGTGTATGTAATGAATAGTATAATTGATGAAACTACACTCACATTAAAGCACATCACTGAGAAATTTCAAAACAGGAAACCAAAAGAAGCTTCTACAATATTCCAGAGTGAAAAGATTGGCGGGAAGAACGTTCACTCAAGGAGGCCCAAAAGTCACAATGGCTTCTGAATCACAGCAGCAATGCTGGAAACAAGAAATAAAGGAGCAAAAAGTCTTCAAAATTTAAAGGAAAATTACTTCTAAGCCAGAATTCCATGCCCTGTTAAGTTGGCAATGAGATGTGAGGGCAAGATACATACAAGGCCTGAAAAATTAAGTCCACTTCATCAGGCACCTACCATAAGATACCACAGGGAATGTTCTTATTCAAAATGAGGGGGTGAAACAGGAACTTGGAAGACAAAATAATTGAAAGCAGGGCATATAGCACATGAGAAAAATAGAGAGAATTCACGGAATGATGACTGCTTCAAGATGGTCGTCGATGGCTATGAACTGGATGTTTGTGTCCCCCATTCACATGTTTAAGCCCCAATCCCATATCTGATGGTATTTGAAGGTGGGACTTTTGGAAGATTAGATTATGTGGGTGGAGCCTTCCTGAGTGGGTTTGTGTGCAAGAGGGGTGATCTTCCTCTCCCTCCACCATGTGAGGACATGAGACAATAATCATCTGCAAACCAATATGCAGATACAGAATCTGCAGCGGCCTTGACCTTAGTCTTTCCCAACCTGTAGACTGTGCAAAGTAACTGTTCTGATATTTCAGCCGTCCAGTCGATGGCATCTGTTATAGTCACCCAAACTGACGAAGACAGCAGCCATTCATATTGAAGCAGCTCGACAAAAGAGACAGGCTGTTGAGAGCTGTCACTATGCCTGCTACTATGAACTTTTTTAAAAATTTTTTATTTTAGTTATTAAGGAAGTGTATGGTTACATTGCTGCTAGATTTCTAAGGTCAAATGTATTTATTATTGTGCAATGAGATCAGCTTTGTGTGAAAACAAACTTAAGAGGCCACATTTCATTGGAGAAACTCAAAACACATGTCTTTGGGTCCCTTCATGTAGCTGGTACCAGAAAATGATGTGATACTTGTTGAACTATCTTTTAAATCAAAGAAATTCCTGGAGAATGTACTCAACCAAATCAAAGGGATATACTAAGAAAGAAAAAGGAGTTATATCCAGGAAATAAGGAATACAATCTTGGAGAAAGGCAGAGGGAATGTTAAGTATAGCAGAAAACCAAAGGCCAGGATATAACTGTTCTAAGAGGAACTCTGCCCAGAAAAGAAGAAATGGCTGAGAACATATCCCTGGTCCAAGTAATCTTATGGATCATTGTACTGAGATGTTAGCAGAAACAGTAGGAGGAAATGGCAAAAAAGAAAAAGAAAATTCCCGGGCTCAGTGGTGCATGCCTACAATCCCAGTGGCTTGGGCGGCTGAGACAGGAGGATGGTGAGTTCAAAGCCAGCCTCAGTAAAAGCGAGGTGCTAAGCAACTCAGTGAGACCCTGTCTCTAAATACAACACAAAATAGGGCTGGGGATGTGGCTCAGTGGTCGAGTGCCCCCGAGTTTTTGCTAAGGTAACTTTGGGAAAACTGAAAGTATAAAGGGAAACTAATCATAATACATTATGATGTTCTTATGTAAATGATATTTACATAGCATATAAGTGGAAACTCTGAACATGTATTTTACCCAACTTGTAATCCAGTCACATGGGGAAAATAGAAGAGCGGATGGAGGCGTAAGAGAATATCCTCTTCCATCATAATAGAAAAAACATGGATGATGTTAAAAATTGATTAATGATACATAAGAGCACATGCATGTTATTTAGAAGTACAGATACTTGAAAATGTCAGTAAAAAACCCGCTAAAAGTAAAAATTTGTTACATTTGGAGAGGAAGATAGTATTTACATTTTGCAAATTTTCAGTATTACTTGACTTTAAAAATTACATGTGTGAATTATTTTCATAAAATAGTAGAAAGCTGAAATAACCCATGTGAGCTCTCCCATGTATGAGTCCTTCTTTTCAGGGTATTATTGTTACATGAAAGAGTCTTGCTTTTTTAGGTGATATGAAATCTAGCAATATCTGCCACTGACTTTTGGTGGGGGGATTTGGACAGTGATTGGATCTCAGATTCTTCATTGTAAAGCACAAGAGGTTTGGCACGTATGTAATCACTGGCCTGTGCCAGCACTATTATGGTATGAATAGAACCTTTTATGCAACATGCACACACTGACAGAATGCTGTCACACACGAAAAACTTGGCAGCTGTCAAAGTCATGGCTTTGATGTGGGCCATGGAGCTCAAGAAATGAAGAATGTCTTAAATCACTGGTCCAAGACCAGGAAGGGCAATTATGAGAAGAGAACTCTAGTACATTAAGGAAAGAATAAGACAACATGGTTTGAACCTCTGGAATGATTCTTACCTTGCAGAGCTAATGTAATAAAATAGAGTAATGTACTTCACCACCACACTTTGCAAAACAAAAATCCTGTATAGACATCACTTATGTAATTTGGAAAGCCATTGGCACACTATAGGAGGAAGAGCTCTGACCTGGGAGCTAAGACTTCTGCATTCTCATGTTGATTTCTGGGGAAACTTGGACAAGTCCTTTGTCCTAGCTTCAGGACTGGGAAAGTAAAGGATGACTTGGGTGAATTTCTCCCATTAGCAAAAGGGGGAGGGGAAATCAAACCTGGCGTAAGTAGGGTTGCCCATGGAACTGAGAGCCAAACTTCACAAAGGACAGGAGCCAGGTGTTCAGGAGCTTGGGCAGCACTGGTATCCCAGAGATTGAGCAACCAGGATGGAACATGGACTCATTCAATCAGCATGAATGCCTACAGCCAGACTTTAGCAGGGAGCTAGAGGCCCTCAGCTGATCTGAGGACCTGTTGGGTCAAAGAAAAACCCAGGTAGTGGTCCCAGGAAGGTGATAATAGAGAGGATATTCAGGGTTGTGAACCAGCAGCTATCCACCAACTGGCCTGGAAGCATTTCGATATTTTAACAACCTGTAAGCTACTTTGGAGTGCTCCTACCAGATGCAAGAGCAGCACCTGAGAGTAGGGAGCTATCATTCCTTCCGGTCTCACTGTTAGGATGAGTTGAGATAAAAGTTCAGCTAACATGTTTTTCTACCCTTGCTTCCCACCACTTAATATTCATATTTGAGGGAGGGAGGAGAGTATTTGGTTGGCTTGGTTTACAGCTTATGCCTACACTTGGCTGGGGGAAACAGGGCATCAGCACCCCAAATAGTAGCCACCCCCCAACATCCCTGAAACTGTATCCAATGGAGTGGAGGCAACTTCCAAAGGAATGTAGAGCTTTTCATATCTCACTCTAGGGTGAGATACAAAGTGTTGAACAGCTACTATGGCAGGGGCATCCATCAATTAGAAAGAACATGGATCCTTGAATTTGGGGCAGGGTCCTGAAGTTAACTGTTACCAGCTATGCTGCTGCAAGATCAAGGCAAATGCAAGCGTGGCAGGAGCAAGAAGTTAACATTGAGGGGGGAACCCCAGAACAGGGATTGGGGACTTGGGCCCTGGTGATTGGTCATAGCCTTGGGCCCTGGTGATTGGTCATAGCCTGGTTCTTATCTTCTGATTGCATATGAAGGGGGAAGGGATGCTGGGCTTGAGGGGATCACAGCTGACTGACAGAGGCATTGAGGTGGAACTGCAAATAATTCATTCAGCTGGGCACTGTGGTTTGCTACATGCTTGAGATGTGATGGTATAATTGGTTTTCATTATGACTAGGAGATAGGGTGGATGCAACTGGAGTTTGGCCTATGGGACTAGGAATGATAAATGTTCTACAGAGTTTGGGGCAGTAGTCCTGCTGTCCTGCCCAAAATGCCAGCAGCACTTCTCGTAAGAAGCATTGAGAGGCTGGGTTTTAGCCAGTGGTAGAATGCTTTCCAAAGAGGCCCTGGGTTGGATACCAAGCAACACACACACACACACACACACACACACACACACACACTACATTGAAGAGAGAATCAGAAGGAACTGCTGAAGAGAGTATAGCCACATGCAATGGGCAGAAGGGGTAGAGTACCATTTGAGTAATGTAGTTTCCATAAATCCCTGTCATTGAATTCAGTGACAATCCCCTAAGATTTAATTAACTACCCTCTTCTTACATATGAGGAGTTAGGGTTAAAGAGGCAAAATACCTTTAGTAGGGAGAAAACAGGCAAAGGATAGTCTTTCAATTTAGGTTTGAGTCCAAAGACTTCCTGCAAGATTTCAGGGGACTAAGAGGAGTGTGTGTGTGTGTGTGTGTGTGTGTGTGTGTGTGTATGAGAGAGAGAGAGAGAGAGAGAGAGAGAGAGAGAGAGAGAGAGAGAGAGAGAGAGAGAGAGAATGTCCTTGGAGAGAAATAGGATTATAGTCATGTTACAAACTCAGGATGAGACTCAGCTGTGGGAAACTGGAATTCTTAGATAGAAAGGAGAAATATTTGTGCAGTATCTTCTGGTCTTGGTGCTATGATTCAGCACCCCTCAGAAGCAGACTCTGAGGAAAGACTTTAAGATAAATGTTGATTAAACACTCCTCCAAGGACTGGAAATTTACACACCACCGAAACTATATGGAAAACCGATCGAAACCAACTAAGTGGAGCTAACGTTAACTAACATTTATTTACTAAAAAGTTAAAGAGATAAAGGAAGGATGAATTCAATTTTTTAAAAAATAAGATTTTATGTCACTAAGTCAATACAAGTCATGTAAGTTTTTTTAATTTAACAAACATGCTTTCTTGTTGATTATGGAATTTTGCGCATGTATTTTGTTTTAAAACCATCAGGTAATCAATCTTCTTTTCTCCATTTTCTGTAATTAAGCAATTGTGCTCCCCCTTCGTCTTTTACCTTCAACCTGTGCTAACGTACAACTATCTCCCCCAAGGGAATTACCAGAAAAGTCGGTACCAGTCATCAGCATCTTGGTAAGAATGAAGAGCATAAGAGCAAATTTTCGTTAGTTAAGTGGGGAATAGAATAAGCACTTGTGTGTGTGTTGGGGGAGAGCTAACCAAAGTAGTAACTGTCTCCAGGAATAAAAACTCCATTTAGGGAATGCTACTTGTCTATGGCGTGAGTTGCTAGGCATCTTTCTAGTTCCCGCCCTATTCCGAATCCCGCGCAGACACCAGGTGGCGCTGTCGTCGCTCTGGCAGGACTGCGTCGAGAGTCCTTGGTGGGCGCTGCTGTTGTAAAAGGCTGCGCGGGCCGTCTGACCCCACAGAAAGGCGTTCAGTGAAGCGCGGAAGCAGAACGGCGCCTTACTGAGGCCGCGCCCTGTGGTTGAGCAGAAGCCAATTTCCACCCCGACCAAGGGACGCAGGGCGGTGGCGGGAGTTGAAGCCCGCCCTTTCCACTCCAACCGCACCACTGAAGGTGAAGTTCAAGAGCATGGGCAGGGGTGCAAACCCTCAAATTGGAGGAACGCAGAGGAGGCGGCTCTCTGCAGTTTGGATGGTTGGAGTGCGGGAAAGATCACCTTGCAGGGTGTCAAACGTTACAGCCCCTTTCTGCTGGATTCTCAGCTGAGCATGATGGAGGCAGGTTCCAGGGCTTTCTAAGGGTACCCCTTGCCCTTTCTCTTCTTTTTCACCAGCCGCCAAAGGCTGGTGATGATATACTGTCTTTTCAGTTTTCCAAGGCAAGAAAGTAATTTCTCACAAAAATAGGGTCTTGGTAAATTCTGTTTCTACGCAACTCCTCAAACATTTGTGAGTGAACCACAGTTTATGATGTAAAGAATTGGATGCATGGGATTTGTTAAGTAGGGTTCAAAAAAATGGAAAGATGACTTCTTAAGAGGGCCCTAGGGAAGCAGCGCCTGGCTCTAGAGCTCCTCTGGTTGATTATTCACGTCTCAGGGTAGAACCTCCCAAAGGATGATCCGCATGGATCAGAACCAGAACCACCAGGTGTTTGATAAACGCAGTCCCTGTCAACCAGAATCTCTGCGAGTGGTGCAACCACATGAACCTGTCGCTATTCGTCTTTTTATTACCAACAAAAATGGCAATTTAATACCCCCAGATGATTCTTCTGTATGTTAAAGTTTGACAGTCATTGCTTTGGCGTTTATACCCCACTTGGACTTGTTCGGAAGAATAGGAAAGACCTAAGGGGGCCTTTATAGGCACGTAGTCTTTAAGGCGAAGGAAAGGCGGGTCTTTGGGAGGGGAGAAGTGGACTCATAGCACCTGGAAACAGGAGGGCACAAGGCCTTCCAGAGCGCTCAGGGGGTCTGTTTTAGGAGATTTGCTGTAGCTTCTGTCCCGGTGGAGGGGAGAAAGTGGCTTGCTCCTGGTGCACTACACACAGCTGCGGTGCGTACCTGGGGCGGCCGCCAGGTCTTGAGGAGAGAGGGTGTGTGGCATGGGTCTGGCTGCTCTGCTTCTCTTGTGGGGCGGGGATGCGGGAGAGGAGGAGAGAAAGTGGGGGACGCTGGGGGCTTGGGCCTGCCTCCCACCTCCTCACCTCCCGCCCCCAAGGCCACCGTCCGCTTTATAATTGGCTGCCCAGAGCCCTTCCTTTTTCTCTTATCTGCCTGGGCGCACAGCGGGAGGGAAGCGCTGCAGAGGCGGAGGCACCTCCGGGCGGCCAGGAGTGGGAGCCGGGGAGAGAGAAAGCGACAAGGAGAGTGAGAAAGGCTAATAGAAAAAAATTATTATTATTATTATTTTAAAGGGCAGGGAAGCAAACAAGGACAGTGCGCCGCTGGGAACCAACTCGCGGCGGGTCTTCCCTAGTTGCCAAGAGGTTCCCAGCCTGGGCTGGAAGCTTGCCTTTCACAGGTGAGGTCTTTCTCTGCTCTTCTTTGGCTTGGTTTGGGAAAAGTATTTTCGCAGGAAAGGAAAAGTGGAGAAAGCGAGCCACCTGCAGACGCAGTGCAATTGCCTGTACCTTCTCTGAACGCGCGCTCCCAGGATGGCGTGGGGATCTTTGTGGTGGGATAAGAACGTGCACCCAGATGCCTCTTCGCCAGGCTCTCTGGGCAGCAAGATGGGTGGCACTGCGTGATGGGGGTGCAGCGACAGTGGAGATACTGTGGCTCCTGGGTGCTTCCTCTGTGCTTGCGTGCCGGGAGCGCGAGGCTGGAAGAAGCGGGATTTGGCTGCAGGAAGGTGGAGTCCAGTGTTTCAAAAGGGTTTTGTAAAGGCGACTAGCAGGCAAGGGGCTTAGGGATTTGTCTTGAAGAGTTGTGTGTGCATAGTGAACACACTGTTCTTACTTAGATTGTATTTGGTGTCGCTTGGGAGAGCAGCCTATGGAGATCGTGGGAGACAAAGCTCACCCAACCATCTAATGCACTGTCACAAATTTGGGTAGCGGAGGAACAGGCGCTGGGCGCTAAGGGGAGCAACCGGGCAGAGCGCATTGGTAGAGGATGGTGGCGCTAACGCGCTCCTCCAAGTCTCTGCTGCAGGAACCCCGGACGCTTCCTATGCTTTGCATTGTGTCTGAATCCAGGAGGCTGGGGCTCTGAGTTCACCTCCATGCTCTGATGTTGGAGGATCCTCTCCTCCTAGCTTCTTCATCCTCACTTCTTTTCTGTCATTCCTCTGGATCCCTTCCTACTTTATGTCCTTTAGTACGCAGCACCTGGGCGGAGAGGCATCCTCAGAACCTGGAGTTCAGAGCACAGTGCATACAGTTCAGGCAGAACAGGGCAACGGCTCGGTCAAGAGGAGCAGCGTGGGTCATTAGAGTAACCTTAGTCACCGACTAGGACCTGGAGGTTGCCTGCAAATCTGAGATCACAGAATTCTGTGGTTGCTCAGCTGACTTTGGAGCTGGCTTAGGGAATGGGTCCGAATGAAGCTTGTGTGTAGCTCTCACGGGGCCTGTATTTCCCCTGAACATAGTTTCTGGGGGGTTACTGTTGACAGTTCCATTCCTTCGGAAAGTTTTGGACTCCCTTCTGTAACTTTTGGAGAGTCCTCTGCTGGTGGCAGCTAAAGGAGTGAGGGTGGGGCGGAAAAAAAGAGGATTAAGGGACTTTGGTGGCTCTGTGGAGAGCAGACTTGAAAATGAGTTTTCCTGATCCTCCCTCCATAGAAGCATAGGACCTCTCATCGTCAGATGACCAGGAGGCCACTTGACATTTGCAGCATGGTAAAGAGGCCACATGCCAGTTCAGTTCAGTAAACAGGCTTAAGCTTCGTGCAATAAGGAGGTTGGGTGTTCGACTGATGACAAGGTAGTTTAGTGCCGCAGGCAGAGAGCTCGCTGGTCAATGAAGAATGAATGCATGAATGAATGAAATTTGGAGTTCTGGTTGCTCAAAAGAGCAATTTACATGGATCTCCTATGAACAAGGATTCAGTGGCTTGCTTGTTGTAAGACAAACTTTGGGGTAATTTTGTTTTAAAAACATCTTTTATGAGAATTAATTCCCATACCAAACAATTTGCCCATTAAATTGTACAGTGCACTGGTTTGGTTTTTAGTCTATTTGACTCTTAGTATATTGGGCAACTATCATCATAATTTAAGAACATTTTAGCACCCCTAAATAAATACCTATTAGCAGGATTATATGCCTATAGTTGAACTTGATGTAGGATTATATACCTGTAGTAAAATGCCTATAACTGTGGAGTGAGCAGTGACTCCACAATTCTTCCCAACATGCCACCCTGGCTTATGGTTTTCATATGAATGGGACTATATAATATGTGTTATTTGTGACTGAGTCTTTCGACTAGCAAGATATTTTCAGGCTTCATCCATGATGCATAGGATGTATTTTACACTCTCCATAATATTGGGCACCCCCTCCTGCTGAGGAGGCTGGAGCCAGAATAGACCTGAGCCTCCACTGAAGCCCTGACCTCCTGCAGGTCCCTTTGAAAGGAGGAGCCACAATGGCAAGGCCTCTTAGTAATTCCCTGGGCAGGATTCCTTGGAACCTGTCAGGATTCCTGGAGCAGTTCTGGATGGGTCCCAGGCTTCAGGATTGATGGGAGGAGTTCTTTGGCCCTTATCCTACTGCTAACAGTCCAGCTGAGGATTTCAGAAAATGCTTGGGGCCTTCCATGCTTTTCAGAATCAGCCAGGGTCAGCCTTAAGAATGGTTGAGCAAACTGATATGATTTAAGGGGGACTAAGGAGAGACCTCAGCCTGTGAAGAAAGACCCCTTGGGGTGTTCTCCCTTTGGACCTAAAATATTTCCCAGGGTCACCTAGTAAAACACAAAGGTCTTTTGCTTATTTTCAGTGAACAGTCTCTGCAGCGATGTGACTAGAACCACGTTTGCCATCAGTCTTATCCGAATTCAGCCAAATGACTGCTCTTTTCCTGGCTGATGCAGTATAAACTAAGATTCCTTTAAAGAGACAAGAGCTGCCTTGAATTGCTGCAGGCTGAGGCATTGCTATTTAAACAATATGGGGCTAACAAATTATTTGGGATTATGGCAGTTGTTGAGAACAAAGTTATTGGTAAATGAGACATAAGATGATTCCCCCAGGGGAATTGGCAGTGGAGTGGGAAGTGGGGGGGTTTAAAGAGAATTGACAAAAATAAACTTTCTTCTTGAGAGATTTGCTTCCAGATAGTGCTGGAAGTCAGGAAAATAATCATTCTCCTTTACTCCTTCTATAAGTAAATAAAAAGTGGCAGGTATCTAGTTTCTTTGAACTTTGAGTGTAAACTGTTTCCTGTTTCTGTGGGGGTGACAGGTATATGTGTGTGTGTGTGTGTGTGTGTGTGTGTGTGTGTGTGCATGTGTGTGTGTCTGTGTGAATGTGTGTTAGAAATTGTGTTACTCAGCTTTCTATCACTGTAACAAAATGGCTGAGATAATGAACTTATAGTAGAGAAAATGTTTATAGTGGTTTATAGTTTTGGGGGTTCTAGCCTATGAACAACTGGCCCTGTTCTTTTGATCCTGAAATGAGGCAGTATGTCAAGGTGGGAGCATATAGTGAAGGAAAATCACAGGTCTGGGAGTTAAAAGAGAGAGAAAGAGAGGAGGGGGTCTATGCTCTCACAATCGCCTTCAAGGGCATACCCCAATGACCTAAAGACCTTGCACTGTGCTCCTCCTCCTAAAGTTTCCACCACTTTCCAATAATATGCCCTGAGGACCAAGCCTTTAACTCATGGGCGTTTGGGGTACACATGATCCCAAAGAGCAGAAGTATTGACAAAGTTATTTGTTAGGCATCTGCCCTTTTTTCTTTTAGAAACTTACTTGTCTTTCCTGAACTTGGAGAAATAACTGTTTCTCCTTTAGTGATGAAACCACTGAGCCTCATGGAACTAAACTATTTTTTGTGGGATTAAGGTTAAGATGATTAAGAAAAGTCCATATGGAATTTGAACTCAGATCACATTGGACACTTTCTTGAACAGCTTCCCTGCTGGGGAGTCACTTGTGACTGCAAGTGACTTGGGAATGATGTGACTGAGGCCACACACTCTAGGAGCTGGAGCAGAGCATGGAAGGCAGACCGAGATGAGGGAGATGCGGGCTTGCTGCCTCTGTGCTCCTGCGCATGTTCCTTTACATCTCTAGCTTTAATTTTCCCATCTGGAAAACTGGGATAACAATAGCCATTTTATAGGGTTGTTTAAGGTGATTTAGTCCAGAGCCTGGAAGACAACAATGATTTCTCTTTTCTCTTGCTTCTTTTTTTCTTTTCGCTTAAAATTTCTTTTCACTATTTTCTTTCCTGGCTCTCTTGTTTTGTGGGGATAGTGAATAGAAGGGAGAGTGTATGGGAAGTTGAAAGGGTTGTGTGTCTGAGCTAAGATTTAGAGCTGAGTCCCCGTTTCCTCAAGGTCACGTTTTACCAGTGTACCTGTCGCACTTTCTACCCATGGGCCTTTGTTGGAGCTCCCCGGGTGGGTTTTTTGTAACTTTGAGTTTTAGGGAGCAGTGTTTGATCTCTTTCCCCCGACCCCAGGAATTGCTTATGAAAACTGGTCCAGAGAGAGGCTGGACTTGGCCAATTCTGTCAGAATGTCTTAGGACACATCTGTCTAGGGGCAGTCAGGGGAGCCTTAATGGGTCGAAGCTCTGTTCCTGGATGACTTTCTGTCTCTGCTTTTGCAAAGAGAAGAACACTAAATCGATCTCCAAAATGATATTCTACTGCTGATTTTTTGCTCTGCTTTTCCTGCACCCCCCAGTCTGGCCTTCTGTCATGTACTGGCATTGTGCTAAACATTCAAAATAGAGCAGTGGGTAATGTACTTTGTTAAGTAGAAATGAATATAACCAGCTAGAGTAGAGTATTAAGTGCTACAGAATGAGAAATAAAGATTATTCCTATAGGAACCAAACCAAACCAAAACAAAACATTTGATCATAAAAGTGGAAAATCAGGGAATCCTTCCTGCAGGAAAGGATGTCTAAGAGATGCACAGCTACCTTTTATACTGACTATAAGAGATTGTGGTTAAAAATAATATTCCATTCTTTAAAAGAGAAGCTATGTCAGTCCTTAAAAACAGAAAGGGTGAGGGAGTATGGATAGGAGCCAGATGATGGAACATTCCTGTGTCAAGGAACTGTCAGTCCAATTTGCCATATTTTTGGAACAGCTCTGGCTCCTATCACATGGAATTTAGAATATCTAGTTTGAGACTGTTGGAGCAGATGCATTTCTGAAGCTAATGTACAGTTAAATGTCATGCATTTGAGTAACTCATAGGACTGCTGACTTAATAGCATTAATGTCATTTAAAAAAGTCAGCCCCTCTGGGTCTATGCCCTCCGGAGAAGAAAACAGCACCCTTTTCCCTGGGTAGCACAGCTCTGCATGGAGGCACACGCCAGCAAGCAGAGTGGCTGACAATTTCAAGCATCGTTACCCTAAACCAAGTACAAATTGTGCAGTACTTCAGCTTTGGACCATATGGGCATCAGCCCTGAGCATCCAAACATTGATATTTAACTCATTATCCATTGGTTGCTCCTTGCATATGAGAATTTGTTTAATTATGGGTTAAACTGCCCATCTGGAGGTATTGTAGTATCCCATACCCAGACAGTAAGAGCAATTACCATGGCCATGAAGTTTACTGGAGAGTCCCAGTGGGAGGAAGGACAGATGCATTTGTTGGAGGCTTGGTTGATGCTCCTGCTAGTTGGTGCCCACCAGGAATTGCTTCCAGCTCCTGAGGTGATAAAATTGTGTCAGGATGCAAATCAAATAGATTGCTAAGTACACTGTGGTTTCAGCTGAGGTATTTTTCCATGGCAAAGCTTTCCTGATGAAAGAAACAGGGCAATTTTTCAATTTATTTTTGGAATAAGCACCTTATCTCACTGTACTAGCAACAGTTTAGAGACTGGCTTTTTGCAGTAATGCCTGTTGAGGGGACAGTGGCCTGCATCCTTCTGTCTTTATCCTTCTGTCTTTCTGTGTTTCTTCTGCCTCGTATCCTCTTCTTTATCACTTCCCTTTCTCTTCTCCTTTCTCTCACTACCACTTCACTATTTCCTTTCTCTTCCTTTTTGATGTTTCTGTCTTGTGCAAAAATTACCATGAATTTGAGCCTTTTGTCTTTTAAAAAGCAAAACAAGATGAGCCCCAATACCCAAGATAAGAAATGAGACTGGAAAACAATCACAAAATTACAGGAAATTAAAACTTTGGTAATTAAATAGTTATATGCCAGTAAATTATAAAATCTGGATAAAATGATTATTTTTAAACAGAATATAAATCACTAAGATTTACCCTAATTTATACAGAAATTATAAATAAAAAGGCACAAACATGAAAAAGCTATAAAACTTCATCTCCCCCAAAGTACTAATCCCATGGTTTTGCAACAGCATGCTAACAAAAATGTGAAAAACCAATAATGCCAATGTCTTGTTATTACAACCATTGCATTGTATGGTAGGTAGAAAGAAGGAAGACTGAAATTTTTTGTAAAACCATAAAAATAAAACTAATATAAAAACTTGACAGTATAATTAAAAAGGAAGCTATAGGCTAATCTCACTTACTGGTCAGTCAGTATAGTTATTAATAGCAGATTAACAAAGAGAACCTAGTAATACATCAAAAGAATGATCCACAATGATTAAGTGTCCAATGAAAGTCAGTATTAGAAATTAATTAATATAATTCATTGTTGTAGGAGGTTAAAGAAAAAAATAATGTAATCCTTTCTGTGTAGCCCTCTACAAAAATTTAGCATTTTGTCAGATTGATAACTCAGTAAGATCTACGCAGATGGCTCTTTACTTAACATGATAAATTTATAACAGTGTATATGCATGTTTTTTACCTGCCTGTGTATCCACATATTATTAAAACCAAAGTCATGTAAAAGAAGCATGTCTATGAAAAGATAGAACAAGATAAGATGTCCACTATTAATACTTTGGCAAAGTAGCCAAGGCAGGAAATTTGGAATGTATAGGAAAGCCATCATTTGCAGAAAAAGTTGAGGAAGTGAACTGTTATAAACTTTGAGACTTTGGAAAAAAGGTTAAGCTATTATCAATACTAAAAATCTTTAATAAAATGATAGATTACAAAACTAATATTAAAATAAAGTTTTATTAAGCAACAACTTGTTTGAAAAAAATAGCTAAAGAAAAATCTATTCATCCCACAAACAGTGGCGCAGGAGACTGAGGCAGGAGGATCACAAGTTCAAAGCCAGCCTCAGCAACTTAGTGAGACCCTAAGCAACTTAGCGAAACCCTGTCTCAAAATAAAAAAATAAAAAAGGAATGGAGATGTGGCTCAGTGGTTGACTATCCCTGGACTCAATCCCCTGGTTAGAAAAATAAAATAAAATAAAAACCCATTTACATAAGAAATAAAAATAAAAAATATCTAGAAATAAATTTATTTGATAAATTTATATGACAAACTACATAAAATACCTGTGAGGAAATGAAAATGACTTGAATAAACAGAATAAATATCCACCTTGATGGATGGAATATTATTTAAAAGTCACCATATTTAAATTGATCTAATTTACCATAATCCCAATTTTGAGGAATTTGGGTAACCAGACAAGAATAGTCAGAAAGAATGTTTAAAAGGAGATAGTAAAACACATCATAAAATGTTGATATTTATAATTATTTGGTAGTCCCTCATGAATGGACAAATCAATAGAAAATAAGATATAATATTTCTAATGTGTATACAAAAGACAGATTTGTCCATAATTGGTATGGGAGTAACTGGCTAGACACCAAGGGGGGGAAAAGTTAAAACCTTTATATTTGCATCATAATGAATTTTAGTAACTAAAGATTTAAGTATGAAAATTGAAAACATAAGAATAATAAGAGAAAATATGGGGAAATGCTATAGTTCTATTTGTTTTGGGCTATTATATAGAAATAGAATTGACTTTTGACCATCTATGTCCTTCAACCTTTCTAAATTTACTATTAGATCAAATAGGTTTTAAATTTTTTGGTAGTTTTTTTAGGATTTTCCTTGTAAAAAATCATGTTAATTGTGAATAAAGACACTTTTACTTTTTTCTTCTCACTCTTTTTTTTTATTATTGTAAACAAATGGGATACATGTTGTTTCTCTGTTTGTACATGGCGTAAAGGCATGCCATTTGTGTAATCATAAATTTACATAGGGTAATGTTGTTTGATTCATTCTATTTTTTCCCCTTCCCCCCCACCCCTCCCACCCCTCTTTTCCCTCTATACAGTCCTTCCTCCCTCCATTCTTGCCCCCCTCCCTAACCCTAACTCTAACCCTAACACTAACCCCTCCCACCCCCCATTATGTGTCATCATCCACTTATTAGCGATATCATTTGTCCATTGGTTTTTTGAGATTGGTTTATCTCACTTAGCATGATATTCTCCAGTTTCATCCATTTGCCTGCAAATGCCATAATTTTATCATTCTTTATGGCTGAGTAATATTCCATTGTATATATATACCACATTTTCTTTATCCATTCATCAATTGAAGGACATCTAGGTTGGTTCCACAATCTGGCTATTGTGAACTGAGCAGCTATGAACATTGATGTGGCTGTATCTCTGTAATATGCTGATTTTAAGTCCTTTGGGTATAGGCCAAGGAGTGGGATAGCTGGGTCAAATGGTGGTTCCATTCCAAGTTTTCTAAGGAGTCTCCACACTGCTTTCCAGAGTGGCTGCACTAATTTGCAGCCCCACCAGCAATGTAAGAGTGTACCTTTCTCCCCACATCCTCACCAACACCTGTTGTTGCTTGTATTCTTGATAGTCGCCATTCTAATTGGGATGAGATGGAATCTTAGGGTGGTTTTGATTTGCATTTCTCGTATTACTAGAGATGTTGAACATTTTTCCATATGTTTGTTGATTGCTTGTAGATCTTCTTCTGTGAAGTGTCTATTCATTTCCTTAGCCCATTTGTCGATTGGATTATTTGCATTCTTGGTGTAGAGTTTTTTGAGTTCTTTATAGATTCTGGAGATTAGTGCTCTATCTGAAGTATGATTGGCAAAGATTTTCTCCCACTCCGTAGGCTCTTTCTTCGCATTGCTGATAGTTTCCTTTGCTGAGAGAAAGCTTTTTAGTTTGAATCTATCCCAGTTATTAATTCTTGCTTTTATTTCTTGTGCTATTGGAGTCCTGTTGAGGAAGTCTGGTCCTAAGCTGACATGTTGAAGCTCTGGACCTACTTTTTCTTCTATAAGATGCAAGGTCTCTGGTCTGATTCCAAGATCCTTGATCCATTTTGAGTTTAGTTTCGTGCATGGTGAGAGATATGGGTTTAGTTTCATTCTGTTGCATATGGACTTCCAATTCTCCCAGCACCATTTGTTGAAGAGGCTATCTTTTCTCCATTGCATATTTTTGGCCCCTTTGTCTAGTATGAGAAAATTGTATTTATTTGGGTTTGTGTCCGTGTCCTCTATTCTGTACCATTGATCCACCTTTCTATTTTGGTACCAATACCATGCCGTTTTTGTTACTATTGCTTTGAAGTAGAGTTGAAGATCTGGTATTGCGATACCCCCTGCTTCACTCTTTCTGCCAAGGATTGCTTTAGCTATTCTGGGTTTTTAATTCTTCCAGATGAATTTCATAATTGCTCCCTCTATTTCTGTAAGGTACATCATTGGGATTTTAATTGGAATTGCATTGAATCTGTATAGCACTTTAGGTAGTATGGCCATTTTGACAATATTAATTCTTCCTATCCAAGAACATGGGAGATCTTTCCATCTTCTAAGGTTTTCTTTAATTTCTTTCTTTAGTGTTCTGTAGTTCTCATTGTAGAGGTCTTTCACCTCTTTTGTGAGATTGATTCCCAAGTATTTTATTTTTTTCAAAGCTATTGTGAATGGGGTAGTTTTCCTGATTTCTCTTTCTGAAGATTCATTGCTTATGTATAAAAATGCCTTAGATTTATGTGCATTGATCTTATATCCCGCTACTTTACTGAATTCACTTATGAGTTCTAAAAGTTTTCTGGTGGAATTTCCTGGTTCCTCTAAGTATACCATCATATCATCAGCAAATAGGGATGGTTTGAGTTCTTCTTTTCCTATTCGTATCCCTTTAATTTCTTTGGTCTGTCTAATTGCTCTGGCTAGAGTTTCAAGGACGATATTGAATAGAAGTGGTGAAAGAGGGCATCCCTGCCTTGTTCCAGTTTTTAGAGGGAATGCTTTCAGTTTTTCACCATTTAGAATGATATTAGCCATGGGCTTAGCGTAGATGACCTTTACATTGTTAAGGAATGTTCCCACTATCCTATTTTTTCTAGTGTTTTGAGCATGAAGGGGTGCTGTATTTTATCAAATGCTTTTTCTGCATCTATCGAAATAATCATGTGATTCTTGACTTCAAGTCTATTGATATGGTGAATGACATTTATTGATTTCCTGATGTTGAACCAACCTTGCATCCCTGGGATGAAACCCACTTGATCATGGTGCACTATCTTTTTAATATGTTTTTGTATGCGATTTGCTAAAATTTTGTTGAGAATTTTTGCGTCGATGTTCATTAAGGATATTGGTCTGAAATTTTCTTTCCTCGATGTGTCTCTGTCTGGTTTAGGTATCAGGGTAATATTGGCTTCATAGAATGAGTTTGGGAGGGTTCCCTCCTCTTCTATTTTATGGAATACTTTGAGAAGTATTGGAATGAGCTCTTCTTTAAAGGTTTTGTAGAACTTGGCTGAGAACCCATCTTGTCCTGGACTTTTCTTTGTTGGTAGGCTTTTGATGACTTCTTCTATTTTATTGCTTGAAATTGGTTTATTTAAGTTGTGTATGTCCTCCTCGTTCAGTTTAGGCAATTCATATGTCTCTAGAAACCTGTTGATGTCTTGGAGATTTTCTATTTTGTTGGAGTATAGATTTTCAAAATAGCTTCTAATTATGTTTTGTATTTCAATCATGTCTGTTGTGATATTTCCTTGTTCATTCCAAATTTTAGTGATTTGGGTTTTCTCTTGTCTTCTCTTTGTTAGTGTGGCTAAAGGTTTATCAATTTTGTTTATTTTTTTGAAGAACCAACTATTTATTTTGTCAATTTTTTGTATTGTTTCTTTTGTTTCAATTTCGTTGATTTCAGCTCTGAGTTTAACTATTTCCTGTCTTTACTACTTTTGGTGTTGGTCTGTTCTTCTTTTTCTAGGGCTTTGAGCTGTAGTGTTAGGTCGTTTATTTTTTGAGTTTTACTTCTTTTATTAAATGCGCTCCATGAAATAAATCTTCCTCTAAGTACTGCTTTCATAGTGTCCCAGAGATTTTGATATGATGTTTCTTTGTTCTCATTTACCTCTAAGAATTTTTTAATTTCCTTCCTAATATCTTCTGTTATCCATTCATCATATAATAGCATATTGTTTAATCTCCAGGTGTTGGAGTAGTTTCTGTTTTTTACTCTTTCATTTATTTCTAACTTCAATCCATTATGATCTGATAGAATACAAGGTAGTGTCTCTATCTTCTTGTATTTGCTGACATTAGCTTTGTGGCATACTATATGGTCTATTTTAGAGAAGGATCCATGTGCTGCTGAGAAGAAAGTGTATTCGCTCTTGGTTGGATGGTATATTCTATAAATGTCTGTTAAGTCTAAATTATTGATTGTGTTATTGAGATCTATGGTTTCTTTGTTCAATTTTTGTTTGGAAGATCTGTCCAGTGGTGAGAGAGGAGTGTTAAAATCACCTAGTATTATTGTGTTATGGTCTATTTGGTTTCTAAAATTGAGAAGGATTTGTTTAACATACATGGATGAGCCACTGTTTGCGGCATAGATGTTTATGATTGTTATATCTTGCTGATTTATGCTTCCCTTAAGCAGTATGAAATGTCCTTCTTTATCCCTTCTGACTAACTTTGGCTTGAAGTCCACATTATCTGAAATGAGGATGGATACTCCAGCTTTTTTGCTGAGTCCATGTGCATGGTATGTTTTTCCCCATCCTTTCACATTTAGTCTATGGGTATCTCTTTCTATGAGGTGAGTCTCTTGCAGGCAACATATTGTTGGATCTTTCTTTTTAATCCAATCTGCCAGTCTATGTCTTTTGATTGATGAATTCAGGCCATTAACATTCAGGGTTATTATTGAGATATGATTTGTATTCCCCGTCATTTGGTTCATATTTAAAATTTTATTTATTTATTTATTTATTTTTTGACACATCTTGATTCCTCCTTTATTTGACAGTTCCTTTAGGGTAATTCCTCCCTTTGCTGATATGCTTCTTTGTTTTTTATCTCTTCTTCATGGACTATTTTGCTGAGAATGTTCTGTAATGCTGGCTTTCTTTTTGTAAATTCTTTTAGCTTTTGTTTATCATGGAATGATTTTATTTCATCGTCAAATTTGAAGGTAAGTTTTGCTGGGTATAAGATTCTTGGTTGGCATCCATTTTCTTTCAGAGCTTGAAAAATGTTGTTCCAGGCCCTTCTAGCTTTTAGGGTCTGGATTGAAAAATCTGCTGATATCCGTATTGGTTTCCCCCTGAATGTAATTTGGTTCTTTTCTCTCACAGTCTTTAAAATTCTGTCTTTATTTTGTATGTTAGGTATTTTCATTATACTGTGCCTTGGTGTGGGTCTGTTGTAATTTTGTGTATTTGGAGTCCTATAAGCCTCTTGGACTTGATTTTCCATTTCATTCTTCAGATTTGGGAAATTTTCTGATATTATTTCATTGAATAGATTGTTCATTCCTTTGGTTTGTTTCTCTAAGCCTTCCTCAATCCCAATAATTCTCAAATTTGGCCTTTTCATGATATCCCCATAGTTCTTGCAGATTCTGTTTATGATTTCTTACCATCTTCTCTGTTTGTTCAACTTTGCTTTCGAGATTAAATATTTTGTCTTCAATATCTGAAGTTCTGTCTTCCAGGTGTTCTATCCTATTGGTTATGCTTTCTATGGAGTTCTTAATTTGGTTTATTGTTTCCTTCATTTCAAGGATTTCTGTTTGTTTTTTTTTCAATATCTCTAACTCTTTATTGAAATGATCTTTTGCTTCCTGTATTTGCTCTTTTAACTGTTGATTGGTGCTATCATTCAATGCCTGCATTTGCTCTTTCATCTCATCATTCAATGCCTGCATTTGCTCTTTCATCTCATCATTCAATGCCTGCATTTGCTCTTTCATCTCATCATTTGCTTCCCTAATCATTTTAATTATGTACATTCTGAACTCCCTTTCTGTCATTTCTTCTGCCATGCTGTCGTTGGATTTTATTGATGTAACATCTAGATTTGTTTGGGGCATTTTCTTCCCTTGTTTTCTCATATTGTTCAGGAATCAGTGGGTCATTAAGATATTGCAGATTTCCTCTATCGACTTATAATGTCCCTGAAGATTGCTAGTATATCCCCTCTTATCCTTTAGTAGCCTGCAGTCTTGAAGGAAGTTGATAATGCGGAGCTCCACGAAGAAGCTGCCTCTCTAGGGGTGGTGACCCTCAGGTGGCGTATATTCCCTGCTAGTGGGCAGAGGTGCCTCCACTTGTTGACCAATGGTCATCCAATGGGAACTAGACTGCGGGCTGAGGCAAGGCTTGTTTGTGCCTGTGTCTCTGGTTTTACCGTCCCTGTGGGAAAACCTCACCCGGTAGGGAAGACTCACTCAGTGGGGCCGTCTTGCTGATCAGTTCCCCTCCTAGAGGTTCCCCTCCATCTACAACTACCGCCTGGGCTGGGCTGTCTTCCTCTGCAACTTTCCCAGGGGCCCGTACCTACCTCCTGGGCCTGGGAGCCTCACCCTTCGCAGGCGAGTCTCCTTAGTCTGCCTCTCCCAGAGAATCCACCCGCAGTCCTGGAAACTTCGCTCCGCTCCAGGCGTGTCTCTGTGCGGCTCTTCCAGCAAGAAGCCACCTAGCTCCTGGGACCCTGCTCTGCACCTAATCGCCTGGCTATGCGGCCCCTCCTCTGAGCCGCCACCTGGAGCCCCATACAATAGCTCCAAGACCCAGAGACCCGCCACACACCTCCTCCTCCGGACAGTGGCCGGGTTTCCGACGTAGTCACTAGGAGCCCAAGCAATTCACTTCGTGTCTCCTCCTCCCGCCAACCGCCCGTAGCCCTAGGCAGTCACTCCAAGTCCAAGTGACCCGCCCTGTTCCTCCTCCTCCTCCTCGGGGTAGCCCCCCGGGTGTTCAGGAGCGGTGACTCCGAGACCAAGTGACCCACCACGCTCCTCCTCCAGGCAGGCCACCGGTGTTCAGGATCGGTCGCTTTTAGTCCAATCAACTCACCACTCGCCTCCTCTGGCAACCGCCTGTGGCTCTGATGCAGTCACTCCTAGACCAAGCGACCTGCCGCACTTCTCCTCTTCCTCCGGGCAACCACCCGGTGTTCAGAAGCGGTCGTTCTGGGTCTAAACAGCTCGCCACGCAGCTCCTCCTCAGGCAGCCGCCTGTGGCTCTGATGCAGTCACTCCTAGACCAAGCGACCTGCCGCACTTCTCCTCTTCCTCCGGGCAACCACCCGGTGTTCAGAAGCGGTCGTTCTGGGTCTAAACAGCTCGCCACGCAGCTCCTCCTCAGGCAGCCGCCTGTGGCTCTGATGCAGTCACTCCTAGACCAAGCGACCTGCCGCACTTCTCCTCTTCCTCCGGGCAACCACCCGGTGTTCAGAAGCGGTCGTTCTGGGTCTAAACAGCTCGCCACGCAGCTCCTCCTCAGGCAGCCGCCCGGAGCCCAGTGGTTGCTCCGAGTCCAAGCGCTGTGCTGAGCCGCCTCCTCTACGATGATACCAGTTGTCTGTGTTTACCGCTCCAGCAGCGGGAGGGGCGTCTCGCTGAGCAACTCTACTTCACAAAGTTCCCTGCGTTCCAGGGCTACCGCCCCATCCGGGACACCTCCCCAATGGGAGAGACTCACCCAGCGGCTTTGAGTTGGTCCCAAGTCTCTCACTATCTCCTCTTTTGAATCTTGCGTCCTGGAGCAACGTGAAATGCAGCCGCCCCCTAGTCCGCCATCTTGAAACCCCCCTCTTCTCACTCTTTTATATATATTTTTTCTTGTCTTATTGCACTGGCTCAAACCTCTAGTACAATGTTCAGTGGAAATTGAAATAGTTAACATCCTTGTCTCTTCTTCATCTGAAGAAGATGGAATTCATTATTTCACCATTAAATATAATATTAGGGGTGAGTTTTTCATAGATTCCCTTATCATATTGAAAAAGGCTCTTTTATTCTTAGAGTACTGAATTTCTTTTTAATTTTGAATGGGTATTGCTTTTTCTCAAATCATTTTTCTGTATCTATTGAGATGATAGTTTTTTGTCTGTCAACATGATACGGATATTGATTTTAAAATATTAAATCAAATTTTACATTTCTGAAAATAAACCCCACTTGGTCATCATTATTATTATTTTTATATATTGTTGAACATTATTTGAGAATAACATTCCTTTTGTGAAGGAGTTTGTATCTATAGTTATGAGGGATATTTTGCATGATTTTGATTTTATATAGTGATGTTTGGTTTTGATAGGTTATATTAGCCTTTACCTCTGTTTTCTGAAAGAATAGGATTGGTGTTATGTCTTCCCTAAATATTTCATAGAATTTACTAGTAAAGTTATCTGGGGCTATAACTTTCTTTGTGAGAATAATTTTAATAAAAATTCAATCTTCTTAATAGATATAGGACTGCTTGGATTTTCCATTTCTTCATGTATCTCTTTCAGCAAATTGAGTTTTCAACATTTTTTTCCTAGTAAACTAAATTGTTGGATTTATAGTCATACACTTATTAGTATGTTACCCTTTTAAAAAATCAACAGTTTATGAAATAAGTAATGATATTCTCTTTTATTACTTGAATTGTTGATTGTGTTTTCTATGTTTGTTTCTTGAGCACACTTTCTAAAGGTTTATAATTTTTATTGATGTTTTGAAAAAGCAAATTTTGACTTTGTTAATTTTCAATTAGTTTTATATTTCATTAATTTTTGCTTTTTCTTAATAGCCTTCATCGATTTAATTTTGATTTAATTACTCTTCTTTTTTGGAGTCTTCAAATGGAAAGCTAGAGTGTTGATTTCAAATCTTCTTTTTTATATAAACATTTAAAATTATTGATTTCTCTAATTCCTTAATTGCATTTCACAAAATTTTATGAATTTTCTTTAAATTTTCATTCCTTTTGAAATATGTTAAAATTTCCAGTTATTTCCTCTTCAACCCATGCATTATCGAGAACCATGTTGTTAAATTCCCAAGTATTTTGAATTTATAAAGGTTCTTGATTAATAATTATTTTAAATTTAATTCTTTTGTCAGAAAACATACTTTGTAAGGTTTCAGTTTCTTGAAATTTATTGTGCTTCATTTTTTTGGTACAGCATCTGGCCTATTTGGCTATTTTTTCTTGGTACACTTGAAAAAAATGTACATTTTGCAGTTGGGTAGATATAGTAGTATTCAATAAATATCAAATAGTTGACGGAGTTGTTCAAATTTTTACTAATATTTTGCCTATCTGTTTAATTCCTCAGAGGAGTATTAAACCTCCAGTTCTCCTCATGAATTCTTTATTCTGATCAGTTTTGGCTTCATATATTTCTATTATTAAGTGCATATGCATTTATGATTAAGTTGTTCTGATTAACTGACCCTTTGTCATTCTGCAATGTCCAGGGTTTGAGGGGGTTTTATGCAGTTTTTGCCCCCTCCCGCACTGTGGCTCACTCTTTTATGACATTTCCCTTCTCATTTCCATCTCTCTGGCATTTCTGAACTTTTCACCCTAATAAGGTTGCTGTGCCTTTTGCCTGGGTACAGGGAAAAGATGTAAGGAGCCACGTCATGCAAAGGGGAGAGTTTCCTCATGAAGAGACAGACTAACTGCTAAGCTGACAGTAATAGGAGTAGATTTTCTTTATTCCTTCCTAATTTGGCATTTTTTTCTATGTCATTATCATGACATTTCCAGATTGGTAATATTGATTTTCATCAGTGCTTATTTAAAAATTTTTTATTGATACATGATAATTATACATAATATTGGAATTCATTGTAGCATATTTATACATGCACATAATATAATGTGGTCAATTTCATTCCCTGGTACTTCCCCTTTCTCTTCTCTCCCCTCCTCCTTTCCCTGTTCCCCTTCCTGTACTTTACTGGTTCCAGGGCTTATTTTTAAGGAGACCTCATTAGCTAATCCTGAAAATGCTCTTTATGATTCTGTCTGTGAGGAGGATGGTATTTTCAGTGTAGAGAAGAAATAAGGAATACCTAAAATGTTTTATTTACTGGGGTGATATATTGGGCCTATTTGTTGTTGTTGTAACTGTTTTTGTTTTTGAATTTTTAATGCTGTATGACCTAGATTATCAATTGACTGTAAAGTTCTTCCATAAAGTGAATATTAAAATATTAATATTAGTTGGGGAAGGCAATTTAGAGGCCATATGATCACTGCCCCAAATTGGATAACATCTTTTATGGATAAAAACTTACCCATCTTATGTCCCCAAACTTATAGTAAAAGAAAATAAACCCAGCACAGTGGCACATCCCTGTAGTTCCAGCAACACAGGAGGCTGAGGCAGGAGGATTACAAGTTCAAGCCCAGCCTCAGCAACTTAGGGAGACACTGTCTCAAAATAAAAAAGGACTGGGGTTTAGCTCAGTGGTAGAGCACCCCTGGATTCAATCCCCAGTACCAGTAAACAAATAAACAAACTACTTTTATCATTAGAATTAGAATTTGGATTTGGATCAGACCACTGATCCAAGTTTTGTTTTCAAAAGTTGCACAAAAGAAACCAATTTTATCTTTTGAATGAAAGCTCTTCACATATATGAAGATGTCTATTATGTATCTCTGATTCTTAGTTTTCCTAGGTTTGAAGCCTACTTAATTATTACCTTTCCTTCAAACTTTCTTTGCATGAACCTGTCAACTAACTGCTAAGTCTTTTTCTAAGTCAGTGTATTGCTCTTAAGTCAGTTTTCTCACATTTTCATACAGTTGATTATTTTAAATCTCTATAGAACTCTCCTCTGTAGAGTGATAAAAATGGGTAGGAATGTATTTCAAAAAATCTAAAGCAAGTCACTCATGCAAATAATTGTTGTGTCTGTACTCATCTGAATCTTCAGTTTCTGTTTAAGCCTTTCTGCCAAGTAAGTCCCACAACCTTAATATGATGGAGGAATAAAAAGACTTGTTCTTCCTCTCCTTCCTTTTTTAGCATCTGCCAGCTAACAAATCCATTGGCTATGATTATTCCCCTTTCTTTTGTGTTCCTGCAGCCTGTTGCTGACATGCTACTAATTAGAACTTTTTGAGTGCTCTTCTATCAAATCATCTTAAAGATAGATATTATCTTCTATATTTCACTAATAAACAATCATAGAGTAGTTAAACCAGTTAGTTAGTTAAGGACCCCAGCAGATTACTGCCAGAACTGTCCTCCTAACTCCCGTTTTTCCATTCATACCATCTTGTACTAACTTTCCATTATATTTCCTTCTTACTTCATTTAGTTTTTCAATGTGTTTGCTTATAGTCTTTCTTCTCAATTAAGGTGTGAGTGTGCTCCCTAAAGGGAACTCATGGCATTAAAGTTTTGTGTCATCTTTAGTACCAAGTGCAATGTTTTGGTTATATGATAAGGTTCTCGATAAGTTATTGCTGGAATGAAGATTCCAATACTAAAAACCTCTCAGGGTATAGGGTTTCTGGATGGGCATATGCCAGATAACTAATGGCAAGTTTGTTTACATTTATAGCTTGTTTTGGGAAGTCATAGTAATTGAATAGAATGTTGCCCAAGGTTTGTATGTATACATGTATATAAATCTTGGGGGTAGGGTATGAGAGAGAGAGAGGTTTACAAAACCTTTAGAAGAAATATTTTAATGCATTTTGATAAAACTGACTGTGCTGGGAGATTTTTGGGTGCCTGGGATCACTGACTAATGCCTGTACTCAAGGTCTTTGCTCCTTATAAAACCTAGCTAACACAAATGGAATTAGCAGACACCAAACCTACAAAGTAGAGGAGGAACAATTTAGCACTGATGAAGCTAGTTTTAAGTTACTGATTTTAAGATTATGATTGTTTTCTTCAAGTTGTAAGGAGTTTTGATTACTCTGGATGTAAGTAATTTAAAAGATACAAAATTTGTGAATAATTTATACCAGTCTGTGGCTTATTTTTCATTTGTGATATCTTATACTACATATTATCAACTCTCCCCAAATTCAGTTTATACCTTCTGAGCTCAGACCTAAATAACCATTTCTAGCATGATGTTTTCAAGTTAAATAAATAAATAAATATATATTAAAACCCAGGGAAAAAACCATCAAGGCAGTATTTCTTGTTTTGTACAGGCTTTTGGGAACAGTTCCAACAAATTAGACTTTGACATTTTGGTAAATGTTAAAATATCTCATGGCACTTTAGTAGAAATTGGGATTTTTCTTGCCCCTACTTTTCAGTCCAAAAGTTTGGGGACTTGGCAGAAAAGCTTGGGAAGCTAAAATTCCACTTTTTCCAATATGCTATTGCTCATCCTAATTTAAAATAAACAACAAAAAAGAGAAGAATTTAAAGATAGGCTCTGCCTACAATTTTTTCCATGTAAATAATACTTAGTTTCCAAAAATGTTGCCAAGACTAATGTAGCATTGATTTAGTCATTCAGTTAACTAGTTAAACACACAAAAGCAGATTAGCTTCCAGTGTTATATGTTAATTATTTCTTTGAAACATCTACACACAGGTATTTCAGTGCTTTGATGAGAACAGAGAAAAGCTTCACCTGACTATGACTTGAAAATGACCTTTTAAAATAGTATCATGTGATGTCTTATATGTGCCCTGATTTTTTTTTTTTTTAATTTTTGGTATCAAGGAGTGAACCCTTGAGTGATTAACCACTGAGTAACATTCTCAGCCCGTTCTATGTTTTATTTTGAGGCAGGGTCTTGCTAAGTTGCTTAGGGCCTTGCTAAGTTGCTGAGACTGGCTTTGAACTCATGATCCTCCTGCCTCAGCCTCCCAAACCACTGGGATTATAGGCCTGAGTCAGTGAAGTGTCCTGAACTTAAAGTGCATGCCCGAAACAGAAATGTGGCCTATTTCTTTACCTTTTGTCTCATGCCTTGTTCTGGCTGACCCCTCTGGTTATATCACTGGAGACAGAAACTTACAGAAAGAACACTTCATTTGAGTTGAGAAAGTGGTTCTACTGCTATGTTTTTCTTTGGATGTATGGGATCTCTACCTGTGTGACTAGCACCTTTACTGATGCATTGATTTTCTAGGGCTGAACCTGGCTGCTGTATCTTTTCAGACCCCCTGTATTCGTGCCTTCCTGTTGCTCGCACCCCTCTGGACAATCCACTAAGCTTGATTTACCTGTCTCTATAGAGTAAGGGTTCTATGTATGTTCCAGGGCTTTTTGTCCAGTGTTTTATCAAAACTTCTACACTATTTATCCCATGTCTTTTGTGTCCTAATAAATAATTGGTTTGCTAATCAGTAATAAATTAAATCAGTTAAAATGCCTTATAGATATTAGTCACTTAATATGTTGCCTATTCTTTTCAAATTTCTTTATGAATGATTGCTTAAGGGGAATACAATTCATTTATTACTCTCTATATACTATATTATTCTGAAATAAAGCCTGAGTATTAGGCTTAAGCATACAAATCATATTTCTTTGAAAGTTCATAAAATTGTTTTGGTATATTCATTGCACAGCAATAATAAGAAAACAACAAAAGCCGAAAAAAGAAATTCAGATAAACATAAGAAAGCAACTATGAGTGATAAATGCAAATTTTTGGTAAACAAAAATAATACTGATAATTTAGCAAAATAGTTGTTCTAAAATATTTCAAATTGGACAAATCTGTACCTTATTTATTTAGGAGGGAAGAGAGAAATCTGAAACACACCAATGTAATACACACAATATAGCTATAAATAGAAAAGAAACATTTTAACTTGAGAGATAATATAACTACATGTTAATAAATATGAAAATCCAAATAAAAAGAATAATTTAATGGGAAAATATCCAAACTAGAAACAAGAAGTAGAAAACCTATGTAAATCTATAAACAGCAACAAAAAATTGAAAAAGTTGTATAAGAATCAGCATCAAAAAGTGAAACAGGTCCGTTTGATGGTCTCATTCCTGATATTTATAGATTTTCATGGATAAATCTCAAACAAACTTTTGCAAACTATTGCAAAGCACTGAAAATATAGAAAAATTTAATTTACTTTTTGAAGCTAGAAACATCTGGACACCAAAATTTTAAAGAAAACTGAGTCATTATTGGTTATTAATATACATTCATAAATTAGCTATATGAATTCAACATCATATAAAAATGATAATACATTGATACAATGAGTATAAGAGAGGAAGGAGGTTTTTAGAGGTGGCTTCTGACTCCAGGAATGTCTAATTGGTAGTTGTTGAAAGAGATTCTATGGCAATCTGGTGTATTACTGGGCTGCATGAATTCAACCTAGGACTAAGAGTTCAGGCATCAGAACACTCTGTGCAGGAGGCTCTCACTGATGAACAGAACCTTGGAATCCCTGAGACATATCCTTGTCCAAGTCTCACCCCACAGGGACCCAGCTCTTGTCTTCAAAGCTTTGGATGTTATGTCAATGTTAACGGGAATTTGGGTAAAGCAAGCAGCGGCAAAGGGCAATGTTCCCAAGTGAAGGCTAAAACTGAGGCCATCTCCTGGACCTCTTTTGTGAGTTATGCAATCCTCCTGTGGAGAAGCTATTTTGGCAACATTCAGTGCTGCTTAAGTTGAGTACAGAGAGGCCCAATGGGAGACAGCTAAACTGGTCCTGGTCAACTCCCTCCTCAGTGATCCTTCTTTCAGGATCACCAAGGAATGCATTCATTATGGGAAGTTTTCAGGAAACAGTTACCTTAGATTTGTCACTTTAGATTTGTTGATGACCCTGGCATCAGTACTGGACCCTAAATCGCCTTTGGAATCAAATAAATACAGGGAAGACTGCATTTGGAATTTCAGGAGCAATGCCCATTTTGCAACTACTGCACTGGAATGGAATCCTAAAAAACCCTTCTGAAACAAAGTGTTCCAAACAGGAATTTATCTCCTAAAATTCCCAGCTCTCTGATGAAAAGACACTTAGCTACAAGGCCCTGGAACAGGAGGGAGGTAGAAGAAGCCAGGAAAGCAGGAGGAGAACCTTGGTTTTACAAAGAAAAGGAAGGAATCCTCAGCTTACCCCTAACTAGATCCAAAGTTACCCTGGCACTTCCTGACCTGGAAATACTGAGCTGAACCTCAAGGCCATGCATGACTGTCACTATCAAGGTCAGGTCCAAGTGTCCCCAAGAATGGCAGAGGCCAGATTTAACTTAGATGGCTCCTCTAAGGGGCCATCAGAGGCTTTAGCATCTACAGCTGCTACATGACACTGTACTAATCTTCCCCACCCATTCCATTCACAGAATGGAAAAGGACTAGGACTCCTGCAGAACCCAGCATCCTGCTTGGTGAAAGTTTTCCGTTACACTGTATGGACAGAAAGGATGGAAACAAGCATTGTTTAAAATTTATTTCCCATGCTGGGCTCCAACCTAAAACATAGTTGATATGTGCCTTACTAGATTATAAACTTGTTTCAAAGAGTGGGCCAGTGCAGCATCCCTCAAAAGAATAACATCCGGGACTGGGAGAAGTAGCATAATAGCGATTTCAAAAAATATTTGAGATTAAATAAGCAATATGGAATTTTTAAAGAAATCCTGGTATAAGGGGAAGTTTGGCAGGAAAATAATAAAGCAATAAGTAAAACAAATGCATAGAAAATGTATCTGGTCCAGGGGGCGTGTTATTTCACATCTGTAATCCAAGTAACTCAGTAGGCTGAGGTAGGAGGATCTAGAGTTCAAAGCCAGCCTCAGCAGATTAGTGAGTCACTTATCAACTCAGCGAGACCTTGTCTCTAAATAAAATATAAAAAATGATTGGGGATGTGGCTCAGTGGTTAAACACCCCTGGCTTCAATCTCTGGTACCAAAAAAAAAAAAAAAAAAAGGAAAAAGGAAATGTATCTGGTCCTATAAAGTTAGTAGAGGTGACTATGAATTTGACCTCAAATTTTTGACTATAAGAAAGGAACATGCTAATTTCAAGACCACCATATTATTAGATTACATTTTAAGACATATTTATCGGGAGATGTGTAGGTTTTCCTTATACTGAAAACTGAGCAGAATTTTCCCCATGGTTCATCCCAAATAGTTCACTGTTCCTTATTCGGCATAAAATGTATTGAGGGGATGGGCTGTGGCTCAGGGGTAGAGCACTTGCCTGGCATGTGTGAGGCCCTGGGTTCGATTCTCAGCACCACATATAAATAAATGAAATGAAAGATCCATTGTCAGCTAAAAAAAATTTCTAAAAATGCATTGAGCCCTCTCTGAATATAATGATGATTCTAAGTATGTCTTTATTTTTCTTCCCCCTTTGGGTTCATTTACTTTTAATGTAACATCAACAATTCTGTTGTATTAGTTATGACAAACTTCTGGCAAATGTTTCTATTTTAGACTTTCTGAGGTCTTTGACATTATAGTCATACTATTCTTTATTATATCAATTCATTGAACAAATAGAAACCAATTCTTAATCAGTGTTAAAACTTTGTTTAGTGTTCATATTTTTTCTTTTTTATTTATTTGTTTTTTATTTTTTACAGACTGCATTTTGATTTATTGTACACAAATGGGGTACAACTTTTTGTTTCTATGGTTGTGCATGATGCAGATTCATACCATTTGTGTTATCATACATGTATATAGGGTAATGATGTCTGTCTCATCCCACCATCTTTCATAACCCCAACCCTCCCCCTCTCATTTCCCTCTACATAATCTAAAATTCCTCCATTCTTCTCTTAACTCCCCCCATTATGTATCATCATCCACTTATCTGGGAAAACATTCGGTCTTTGGTTTTGGGGGCTTGGCTTTTTTCACTTAGTATGATATTCTCCAATTCCATCCATTTATCTGCAAATGCCATAATATCATTCTTCTTTATGGCTGAATGATATACCATTGTGTATATATACCACAGTTTCTTTATCCATTCATCTTTTGAAGGGCATCTAGGTTAGTTCCATAGCTTAGCTATTGTGAATTGAGCTGCTATAAGCATTGATGTGGCTGTGTTACTGTAGTATGCTGATTTTAAGTCCTTTGGGTATAAACTGAGGAGTGGGATAACTGGGTTAAAAGGTGGGTCCATTCCAAGTTTTCTGAGGAATCTCCACACTGCTTTCCAGAGTGGCTGCACCAATTTGCAATTCTACCAGCAATGTATGAGTGTTCCTTTTTCCCCACATCCATGCAAACATCTATTAGTGCGTGTGTTCTTGATAATACCCATTCTAATTAGAGAAAGATGAAATCTTAGAGTTGTTTTAATTTGCATTTCTCTAATTACTAGAGATGTTGAACCCTCTTTCATATATTCTAAGTACATCTTCTCAACCTCTATGAACAGAACTCAGAATTTCTCGTCCATCATGACCTGAAATAGAATTGCAGTGTGTGGGTGGACCTTTTAAATTAATAGCAAATGGTGTCCCTTTCTGCCTCTCTCCTTCTCTCGCCCTCTCCTTCCTCTCTTTTTCTTTTTCCTTCCTTTACTTTCTTCCTTCTTTATTCCCTTGTCTCCTTTTCCTTTTATCTTTCTCTCTCTCTCTCTTTTGGTAGCTCCCTTTCACTGATATTCTAAGGAAAAAGAAAAATTTGCAAGAGTTTTAGATTCACATATTAGAAAATAAAGAACTCTGAGAAAAGACTAAAAGATTAGAGATAATTCAACTGAATGAAGAGAAAACCCATCAATATAATAGAGCACAGAATGGGCTGTCAAATACCCTTGATCACTAGTAGGAAGGTCCTGTATATTTGTACTTGGTAGGCAATTCAAGGTAACAGTAGGTGTCTCAACCTTATGTGATAAATACGGGAGGTGTATGTGACTGGAAAAGACGTTGTGATGGGTTATAATGCTCACTTCAGGTAAACCGATGGAATTTATCCCTTTGGGAGATTCGCTATGTAATTTATGTCCTCAGAGAAGCGTCACAAAGCACATTCTGAACCACTCTCCCAAATGCTTCAGATGACTCGCTCCATTTTCAGCAGCCTCTAAAAAAACTTTCTTTCATTGGTTTATATTTTAGACTGTCATACACAATGTTCTAGGGATTTTAATTATTTCCTGACAAAACCAATCCATGTTGGCTTATTTGCCTGTTCTAGATGACCATATATACTTACTTTCAGTTTTCTAAAAAACATCCCTGTGCTCTCTGTTTACAGGCAGCTGCTACACCCCATGTAAAAGGCAGAAAAAATGAAGATTTTTCAGTGCAAGATGCGGTACTGGCTGATTCCGGCTTTTTTGGCAATTGCATATTTCTGCATTATCGTCCAGGGTCAAGGTAATTGAAAATTTTAATAGAAGCAGTAGGGCCCGAGAGTCTAGCTCTCTTGGTTCTGATTATTGTTTTAATCTTATTTATCCCAATTGTACTTCATTGGTTTAATGGTGTTTCTAGGAAGGTCAATATGTTGACTCAGTTTTACTGACTGCACTGTAGAAAGGTACCATAACTTTGATGAGTGTTACAACCTCACCAGTTAACTGAGCATATTAATTTTGAGGCAGTTGGTTAAGTAGCTCCTTCTGAAAAGGCAATGCAAATTTTAATCAGTGAAGGGCTGGGGTTGTAGCTCAGTTGTAAGGTGCTTGCCTAGCATGTGTGAGACACTGGGTTTGATTCTCAGCATTGCATATAAATAAATAAAGTCTAAAGGTCCATCAACAACTAAAATTTTTTAAAAAAAAGTTTAATCAGTGAAAATCAAATTTGTACATTACAATATAATTTCTCTTAATAAAGAACTATAATATGCATGTGTCCATTTCCTAATTATACTTTATTCCCCTATAAAGTGTCTTTGAAATATTTGTACCCATTCAACCTGGTCCTTAAATTTGTTCTTTTCCTTGAAAGTGGAGCACATAGTTTAAAGGCTGCTGACATTTGTGATGATTGCTAGCTTTGTTTTAATTGAACTTTGTGAAATCTACTCTTTGTATTACTGGGTTCTTGGCTTTTATTTTTTATTTCAATCTTATTTTATAACATAAATCTGTGGTTAAGAAAATATAGACTTGGCCCACTACCGGTTTTAATGAATCAAGTTTATGGGATCACCGCCATGCATATTTGTTTAAACATTCTCTGTGGCTGCTTTCATGCTATGATGGCAGAGTTGAGTAGTCATGACAGACTGTATGTCCCTCAAAGCCAAATATATTTACTCTCTGGACCTTTACAGAAAAATCGTGCTAATACCAAGTAAGTGCACAATATACATGAGTGTGTAGTGACATTACTGGACAAATATGGTAATCCTGCAGAGACTGAAGTGTTGGTGATAAAATTTATGTCTTTCATCACAGAGTGAGGAAATATAAATGTGATAAGGTGCTTTTAGGAATGTTAATATCTAATGTTTGGAGTTGAGTGTTGTTGAAAAGTCAAATGCATGAACCACCACACCCTACTTCCTTAAGGTGAGGCCATCTGTTTGGAAAGGAATAGACCTAAACTCTGCAAATTCAAAAAACTTTTACACAACCTGGGTTTATGACCATATTTTCAACTTCATTTTGCACACAGTGGGAAATTAGGTAGACAAATTCTGCTTTCCTTGTTTACATTGGTGAAAGAATATTTTCAGCAGTGGTGATTGGAGAATCAATGTTGGGAATCATAGATAACTCACTCTCTAAACTCAAGGATGTGAGAGCCAGGCCTTGAGGAACAAAGCATAGGCACATCACTCAGCTTTTCAGGTTTGTCTTCTTAGACCAGTTTAGTTCAGCAATGGTCGATTATGGAGTAACTGATCATTTAGAGCTCTTCTGGGATATTTCCAAGGATGGCCTCTACCAGTTATACATTGTTAGTCAATTTAAAACAACACGTATGCGCACATTCTATGTCTAGTTCAAGATATAGTGCCAACTAGGATTTTATTTATTTATTTATTTTACCTTTAGCAGCTTACTGTCCACTAGGGAAGCAAACATATAAGCAGATAAATTGCAGTATAAATTGTGTGCGGTTGTGGCAAAAGATGAAGGGGGAAAGAGAGATGGAAGCCAGGTTATGGAAGATTTTGAACAATTCTATTTTTTAAGATAAACACTTTGATAACAATATTAACAGTACTACTTCTATTTGAGACATATGGGTTTGAGAGATGGAATAAGGCAGAGAAGTTAGACCATTAAGAGATATAAAATTGTTAATGAAATTGGCATGGAGAATCTGAGTTAGGTGATGTGACTAGAAAGAAGAGAATGGATTCAAGAATCATTTAAGATTAAATGATTAATATGGAGACAGGTACAGAAGAGGGAAACATCAGCAATGAGTCTGAGTCTGAAACCTCTTGCTAGGGACCTGAGTGGATAGGGCCTTTCATTTCAACCCCTGTGTTATTACTACTTCTGTTTATTTGCTTGATGATGGTTTATTGTACCTCATTATAGGCAGTGTGCTCTCTTTGGTGTCTTTATCTCCAGTACAGAATGATCACTTCAGTCATAATAGACATTTGTTGAAGAGATTAATAAATGAAGCAGGTATTTGAAGGGGGAACAATGAATTCAACCCTAGACAAATATATGAAGCCGAAGGTGTTTAGGGGACATTCAGGTAGAGAGGACAGGTAGGCACTTGGTGAGGAGTTTAAGAGGAGGAGATTGGGACAGAAGATTGTATTTGAATTGCATTGTATCTGGGAATTAGCTGAGAGAGACCTTTGAGGAAGAGTTAGAAAGGGACAGCTCATGGGAAGAAGGAGTGTGAAATCTGTAGAGCATTAGCAGTTAAGAGTTTAGCAGAAGAAAATGACAATTCAAAGTGTGCAAAACAAACAAAATTCAACTATCAGGAGAGTCAGGAGAATGCAGTGGCCTAGGAGTGAAGGTGGAAAAACTTTCAAGAAGGAAGATGGTGGCTACATGCTGAAGGAAATCCCAGAAAGAAACACTTTATATACAGTTGGCTTTAGTGTTTAGGAAAATACACAAGATCTTTGAGAAAACTCATCTTATTTTTACCATGAAACCTCTTAGTTACATGATTGATTTTGAGCAAGGAATAAAGAATATGAATTGCCTTATTGGATTTGTTTTCTCCTTCTGAAGCAAATATAGTAGTGAGTTCCTGTGAGTTAGCTATGTTAACATAAATTTCATTCATATAGGCATGTTAAAAGTCATGTTTATGAACAAAATAGAAAAACAGGTCATGGTAGGCAGAATAAATGTGCCCATAAAACCATTCACTTCCTGATTTCTAGAAACTATGAACATGTTATAACATATGTCAAAGGGGAATTAACATGTTGGATTGAATGCAGTTTGATAATTTTCTCACTTTAAAATTACAGAGATTATTCTGAATTATCTGAGTGGCTCCAATTTAATTACAAGTACATTAAATATGGAAGAGGGAGGCAGAGGATACAATGTCTGGGATGCCATGCTAGAAAGATTTAATTACTGCCATTTGGGGGCCATAAGCCAAGGAATGTGTGTGACCTCTAGTTGGAAAAGGCTAGAAAATTGATTCTCCCCTAGAGACTTGAAAAAGGAATATGCCTATTGACACCTTGATTTTAGCCCAGGATACACCTTTTAGATTTCAGGTCCCCTTTCAGATCCCCAAAGCTATTAGATAATAAGTATCTGTTGTTTTAAGCCGCTAAGACTGTAAATTTTGTTATAGCAGCAGTAGGAACTAATACAGTTAACATTAAAAAGGCATACAGGAAATTAATTCCCTCTTAAATTGTTGATCAACAGAATGTACCTTGTCACTTGGTCTCTTCATGTAATAGTTCATAAAAATCTTTCCCCCTCCAGAGACTACCAACCCACATTGGCTTGAAGAATTATTTTTACCTGGATTATTTCAGCATCTGCTTTACAAGACAAGTTGTTAAATGAACTGGTATGCAGAAAAAGTAAGGTGTTTGACTGTAGGGAAAAGATGTGTTTAGCAATGACAGAATGGTGGTATCAACACTTTCTCAGAATTTTACAGTAAATATGCATAGGTTTTAGCAATATTTGTTTTGGATGATTAAAAGACGGAACCAGAGAAGGTAAAGTAACTGTCATTTAAAAACCTCAAGGCATATGAAATTGGAGACTTTTTATGGAGGCTAGATGTCACTTTATAAAGAACTCTGTGTTCACACATTTCACATGTATTTATGCTGTTATTAGCAGTCAAACATATTTGGAAGTTGAGAGTATTTTCCTTCCAGCTCATTTCAGCATCTTTGTAATGGATCATGAAATTATAACATATTAGATTCCAACATGATTAAAAGAATGTCTCTCAAAATTTAATGACTCCTATTTATAAAATATTTGGGCAATGTATGTAACAGAAAAATTAAGCGACATAAAAAAATAAGGGTTTTTTTTTTGTTTGTTTGTTTTAGACCCCTTAGAAAAAATTACCAAATACTTCTCTTCATTGGAATGACATAAAATGCCTCTCCTGCCTTTGTGCTCCTAAGGGAAAGATCTCAGTGAAATGCTTTGACTTTAAAGAAAATGTTCCCTCTGAAACAAACCATGACACAATACAGCAAACAAACAAACCTTATACTTTTAGCAACAAGACTAACCCTACAGTAGAGAAGATGATTTGGATGGTCCTCCTGCCCTTTTGGGGTGAAGTTCTTGTATTCACAAGTGTTCCATTGGGCCTAACCCCACATAGGAAGCCTTGCTTCCCCCTGCAAAGAATGAGTTTGTCAGCTACCTCTAGGTTCCTGGGTGTGCCAGAAATATAACTATACACTTAATTTTTTTTTGAAAAGATAAGGACATGAACTGACACAAGTTGACTTTTGAATCAAGTTCAGGCAAGCATTTGTAATTATTACTGGAAGTTAAGTACAATGTAGATGGAATAGAAAGTTCTTCCTTTGTGCTTGCAAAAAGAAAAAAAAAAGTCATGGGTCTGGTATTAACTATATACAAATTTTTGTTCCATGAGATAAGAGCAATTATTTCTCCATGACATTAACAGTGTTTCTGTCAATGTTGCTGCCCTTGCTTTTGGCTCAGGTCCTAGTGCCTTCCAGAAGGGGAAAAAGGCTAACTTTGAAATCCACAACTGTGACCTCATGCCTCTTTCTTTCTTAACTAGCATTTCTTCCTTTCAATGTTTTTTTCCCCCAAATGTGAAAACTTAAAGGGACTGTGAACTTTGTGTCTAACTGCAATTTTCTTTTAGCGATTATGAGAGTATCTATGTTCTTATAGACATTAAATGTGCTATGTTGATAAGAGGTCACAGTGGTGTTGCTTTTTGCTATGACTCTAGATGCATCTAGAGTCATATGAATCATTTGTAAATTAAGAACATGTTGACTATTGTTGGATCTGGTTTTTGCATTTGCCCCAGACTTTGTTTCCTTGAGCAATTCCATGGAAGCCAAGGTTCTTCTGATTTCTAGAGCAGTATCTGCATTATCTGAGCATGGTCTATGATGTCCTCATTATTTTTTGGTTTGGGTTTAGATGTTGATGGCTATTAACTCAGAAAGAATAGTAGAGTTAAAATAGTAGCCTACATGGGAACAGCTCTACAGATTTGAATTCCTCTGCTCTCTGGGAGTTCTCAGTGTACCTGGGTACTGGTAGAATCAGTTGACCCTCTTGGAACCACCTAGATTGAAGCCCCATCTGATGTGCTTTTCCACATAATGGTTCTCAGGCATGCTGTTTTTCTTTCAACTGCACATTCAATGTAAAACTTGGCCAATGATATGTCCCAGAAACTTGGATCCAGTATTTAATTTTTTTAATTCTTATTTTTAATTTTCTCTCACAAGTATTAAGAACCTATCTATCCATAGGTTTTCTTTTCAAGTTGAAGATTGAGCAAGATAGTAACAGTTTTTCCATTCATTCTAATGTTAGATTTAGCCACTTACCACTTCCATTTGAAAATAGTTGTTATTATGATAAATTCATACTTTCTGGCCATAAGAAGGAAAGGAGCAGGGGGTGGGAGAGGGAAGGAGGGGTACTGGAATGTGAATTAGAACAAGATATATTCCATGTTTGTATAATTATGTCAAAATGTATCCTACTATCACATAAAACTAAAAAGAACCAATAAAAAGTTCCTACTTTCCCATTAACCAATGCAAGGTAAATTCTTTCTTCCATTCATTATCAAACTGAGAATGGAAAGCTAATGTGTTTGTTCCACATGACTAGCATTCTTTACTTATGGGTAGTAAGGAACAACTATAAAATGAATACTACTCTTACAATTGTGTCTTTCAGTGCTTACTGACATTAGTTAGTGAATAGTTTGTAGAGTAGTTAATTCTTCATGCATCAGCTCAATGAAGGGTAACTTAGCATGAATCTTCTTCCAATCAAATAGGGTATGTGCTTCATCTGGGGTCAATAATTGTCCTTCACTAGTATATGACTTGAGCAAGTCTCCTGGGTACCCCTTGGTTCTTTTATCCACAGAATTAGGATAGCAATATATTTTTGTGAGGGTTTAAATAAACTCAAAGAATGTTTGAGGATTTTTGAGCTCAAAGTTAGATGAAGTAAGGGGGAAGGGGAACAGATATTTATTGCCCACCTATTAGAGTGCATTATACCCATTAGCCTGTGTAAAGTTATCTTACCTTTGCAGATAGTATTGCTGTCACCTTTTCTAAAACTAGGAAGCTGATGCTATGGAAAAATATGATAACTTTCTTAATATTATTTAGGTAATAAGTGATGGAACCAGGAATCACATTAATGTATAAGCCCCGTATTATGCCACATACATACTTTATATAATGCTTGCTATACTCTGTTTCCTAAAGTAAGAAAAAAAGCTGGGCATAAAAGTGGGTAATGAATGCTGACTTTCCTGTTATTTATTAACTTTTCTTTTTTAAAAAAAACTAGATATTTTAGATATTGTATAATAAAAACCCTCTTACTAAAATGCTTCTTTTGAAATTCTGGAACATTTGTGGAGGGTGCTAAAAATGTGTTTTGAAGTTTGAATGACTTACCCAAAAAGTGAACAGAGCTACACAGGTTTATGATCTGATTATTAAATATTCTGGGATGAATCATGACCTATGTCCTACGAATTTGACAGGTGTAAGCCAGCTATGCTTGAAGAGTTGATCCAAGTTTACAAAACAAATACCTTTTATTTGATCCTGAATGCCTTTAAGATCTCTTTCTCATGTTTTAAGTGAATATCTTATTACCATAATATGTTCTGATATCCTTCTCAAATATCATATCATCAAAAATATTGTATTACCATAGGGAGAAACCAAGAGGTATGCATATAGTGGTCCCAGTAGAGAAGACTATAAATGCTCACAGGTTCCAAGTACGAAAATTCATCCTTATAACATAATAGAGGCATTTTACAAAATTGGCTTCAATGATTAAACTAGGGTAGAGAATTAAAGTCTAACACCAAACCTTAGTTCTTTGTCATAAGGTCAATCATAGTTGACAAATGGGTGTCTGTTGAGTAAAAAACAAATGCCCTTCCATTTGCCTTATTTTACAAAGCAATCAGTTCATTAATAGGGTTGTAGAAAGAGCATATTTTGAGGCTGATGAAGCATGTGTACTTTGATAGTTACTTTGACTTTTTTCAGTTTAACAAATGAAGTGTGAGTGTTTCCATGTTTAAACCATTTTGTTCTTCCTTTTCAGTGGCTCCGCCCACACGGTTAAGGTATAATGTATTATCTCAGGACAGTATACAGATTTCATGGAAGGCTCCAAGAGGGAAATTTGGTGGATACAAACTACTTGTGACTCCAACTTCAGGTAAAAACAATCGAGCATTAGTACCTTCTTTTGCATAGGAAGTTAGAAGTGTGGAGTACCAAGTGTTGCTTTAGGGTCATTTGAAAGCTGTTTGTTTTATTTAATCTTTTGCGCTGGAAATCTTACCCTCTAATCAAAGAAGTTATGTTCTCCAAAGTATAAAAAAGTGATCTTGAACTCTCTGTAATTCTCTTCAGGTCAAATTTCCAGACCATGGAAGAGTCTCTGTTCAAACATAAAATAAATACTTTTGGTCCAGTGATGTTTCAAAAGTACAATGCGCCTGGTTGTCAGGACTATTTAAATGCATTATAATCAATTAACTTGATAGAATATTATTCAGAAATTACACCTTATAACTGTAAAGGCTAAGTAGACATTGTAAAAGTAAGTGATAAAGCAGGAAAAATCTAAATTGAACAAATTTATCGATCATGAATATAAGTAATAGGTAAAAAGTTTCAAATAAATTTCAGTTGAATTTTTCTTTCTCATTTTATACTTCTGTTATACAAATATAATAAACTGAAGAGAGAGGGTTGGGGATATAGCTCAATTGGTAGAGTGCTTGCCTTGCAAGCACAAGGCCCTGGGTTCAAATCCCCAGCACCACAAAAATAAACAAATAAATAAATAAACTGAAGAGAGGGTATGTGGGGGATTTGCATGGGTGTCCTGGAGATGAAGAAGGAATCAACAACTGGACTTTTTAGTTCAAACCCTGTTTCTGTCATTTTAAAGTAGTGTGATTCAGGACAGGTATTTAATCTCTCAGCGCCTCCGTTTTGTCTGCAGAACGCCAGGCAATGTTAGTGCCCTTCTAGTGGAGGCTTCATGAGCTTGCAATTGAAGAAGGTAGATTTGGGGACGCGCAGTACTGGCATGGGAGCTTGTTAGAAATGCAAAAGAATTTTTTGGCAAGATTAGAGATGATATTGTGCACTTTGATCAGGAGGTTTACAATGATGTCGGTTTTGTGGTATTATCAGCCATTAATCATAATTGTCTAATGCCCCAAATTCTTTAGGGCAGTGAAATTTAATTTCTATCATTTCTTCTTTATGTTTTGGCTGGAGTAATTGTATAAAGAGAATCTTGATTTCATCAATTATTTGATTACTCTAAGGTTCATATATAAATGGTAAAACAAACGCTTAAATCTTTCCTTTACTTACCACTTTTCAAAACGATTTGTTGGTTTCCTGGAATCCTCTAAAAGCAACTGACACTTTTAAAAAATAAAAATGATCAACTGGAAATGAGAAAAAAAAAAAAAAAAAGAAATGCAAAAGATTAGGTCCCAACTCCAAACTCTTGAATCAGCATCTGAATTTTAAGAGTCCTCAGGCAATTCCTATATGTATTAAATAGGAGAAACAAAACTAACCACTGAAACACCTGGCTTCTGGCGTGGTCACTAAAAAGAACAATTTTTTAAAATTAAGAAATACCTCTCATAGGTTCATTAGAATGACTTCCAGTTGGATGACAGCAGACGCAAACTTTTCCTGTGTTGGCCTAGAAAAGTGGTTCACTGGATTCTCAAGGCTGGGTCAGACACTGCATTTTGGAATATGCCTCATTTTTGAATTTTTTTGACTTTTAGAAATAGTTGGTTTTAAAAAAATAAGATAACATGGAAAGTTTAAAATTTAAGAGATTCTTGAACATCATTATGATTCCATCCAAAAGTCAATATAGAAGATACTAATTTATGGCACTTTTGAGAATTCCCTATGTCAGATTTTGGAATGTAATGAGGAACCATATAGTCTTAGAAGTGACTTGGGTGGCTTCTGAGCCAAACCACAGCCTGAACCTTCAACTGTGCACTGTGCACCCCTCTGAAACTGTGCACCCAAAAATGTTTGTGCCCAGCTCTTGCTTAAACACCCATGGTGAAATAAAAATAAAAATAAAAATTGGAGTGAAAGCAAATTATTTCTTGATGAATGTTGGGTTTACTTTGCAAAAGTTCTTATTGCAGTGCCTCAAGCCAATCAAACAGTCTTGATACTGGTATCTACTCAATTAGACATAATAAATAAAACTGCAATAAATAAATCTAGATACACAATGCTGTAAGCACTAAGAGACATAGTCCAAGTATTGTTTATGCCAGTCTTTCTCAAAGAATATTCCATGGTATTCTGCAGGATGCTAATAACCCTTATGCAACCAAATAGTTTAATGATCAAATAAATAGGAAATGCCAATTTAGACAGAGTTTAAAGCTTTTTAATTGAAAGATCCTCAAAGCCTTTATTAAAATAATATACTATGTACCTCTTAACAGACGACTGTAATATACAGGGTTTTCCAAGGAACTTTTTGTTTTTCTCAAAGCTTATGAAAATTTATTTTTGGTGCATTTTATAATAGAAGAATTTTAAGTGATAGAAGTTTGTGAACCAGATTTAACATCTTGGATGCAAATGCATTTAAAGAGATGGGCTTTGGCAAGAGAAAGACCCAGCTTTCCATTCTAGTAGCAAGCAGCATGAATAATAACAGCAAATAATTTTTCAAACTTAATGACATTAATTTTATTAGAATATGATTAAAATATATTATAATCTATATTACTTTTGATTAATTAGACTATTTTCAGAACCCTCTTGCTGTTACCAGTAGAGGAACAGTTTTAAATTAATTTCCCTTTTCTCAGATGCAGTAATCCATACCAGAAACTTTTAAGTGGTCAGGCAATGTAGGGTTTCTTCAGCATCCTGAGCCAGTGGTGGCTAGATTTAAGATAATTAAATTGTTCATGTTTTGAGGATGCTTTGAATTCCTTAGAGAGGCCATAGGAAAAATTCCAGTGTGGATAATTATGTTCAGCTTGCTCATAGATCCCTCTTCACTTTTAAGTGGAACTCTTTTTCTTGAAGAGTATATCTGCTGTTGAGGGCCTGATGTCTCCTGCCTTTGTATCATGACTCTCCCTAGAGAATACAAATAATTGTATGTTATGATGGAAGATTTTTATTAATGTGCCTTTATCTAATTTAGTCAATTGTCCAAGTTTCCTAGTAAAAAAGAATACAGCTGAAAATGAGAAAGTTTCATTACAATTAAGTGCTATATACACGTACTATTTATGATATGTACTTTTTAAATGCCTTTACTTTTCAATGTACATCAAAACATTATGCTATACACTCTAAATGTGAACAGTGAAAATGAATTTTAAAAGTATCTTAACCTTTTAAAATCTTGTTTTATTATTTCAGAATGCACATAGCTAACCTTATGTAGAACTGTTTATCTTTCTGTTTTATTATAGGAGGAAAAACCAATCAATTGAATCTCCAGAACACCGCAACTAAAGCAATTATTCAAGGTCTTATGCCAGAGCAGAATTATACAGTTCAACTTATTGCATACCATAAAGACAAAGAAAGCAAACCAGCTCAAGGCCAATTCAGAAGTATGTATTTATAGGTCTTAAAGAAGCACCATGGGGCTCTGTTCCAGCATTGGATTTGAGTCTGTGATATATCTTCTGAGTGATTAAAAATGTAGGGTTTTTATAAACAGATTTTCAGAGATCTTAAAAGACCTTCAATTCAAACTTACATGAATTCCTCCTATCCTTTCCCTTCCATTTTTTTATTTTGTTGAATTCCTACCTATTCTTCAAGTTTTAGTTTCCAAATGCCCTTCCTGACATTGTTTTCTGAGACTTACTTAGACATCTCTCCTATATACTTTCTTGGTATCCAGAGCTTCCCTTCTGGTTGAAATGACACCACATTGCAATGGCCTTTTTATTTTTCTGTGTCCCTGACAAACAAGCCTGTATGGTTTGAAAAGTCAGAGGTTTGATTCCTTCTATTTTTCATTATATTGCAACTGCATATCATATGCATGGCATAATAGGTGTTCAATAAATACTGAAAAACCACACAACGATGTCTATATCTCCTCTGTAGTATCATCCAGCAAACATAGAGTGTGCAGGGGATGTTGTCATTGGGGGAGAAAGCTCTGAAGTAGCCCAGTCCAGGTCTGTACAGTTCTATTAGAAAGCTTTTCCTAATATTGAGTTTAAAATTAGTCCACACAGGTCCTGATTGTTCTGACTCTCAGGAGGCATTCATTCATTTATTCATTCCTTTTTATAAATTAAAGATATGTACTACATGTCTACCATGTATCAGGCATGTTAGTACTGGACACATAATGAATCCTTGCTTCTATGGACTGTACATTCTAGTTACCAGACAGGTCCTCTTCCCAGAACTGATCTTTCAAATGTGAAATGCAAAAATTTTTTATTGTGAGTACAAACAGAAGAAACCTGTCCGGGTTGACTTTCTGTTACTTTATCACTAATGGGCAATTTAAAACATAATAACCCAAATCAACCAAGTGGTATAACAAACCCTTAAGTTTCCATCATCCAGCTTTAACAATTAGCCACTCACAGCCAGTCCTATTTCATATATACTGCCACACCCCCTTACTTATTGCTTTGAAGCAAATAATAGGTATTATTTAAAATAGGTTTTACTTATATTAAACAGAAGTTTTTTTCAATTTTGCTATAAGATTAATCCACACATTTGGGAGGCCACAGAATCTGGAACTCTGTATAGCAATGTTCTGTCTGGGTTTCCTACATATTTCCTATTTTCTTCCTTCCCTGAGTTATGTTCTGTGTGACCATTTTGTGACTTTAAAAAAATTAAAATAAAATCAAACAAAACTTTGTTAACCTGCTACTTCTTGAAACGTGAACAAAGACATTTGATATGTCTACCTGTCAGCAGGACATGGATGTTATAAATATTATATTCTTTTGAGACTTTTATTGTCCACAAGCTCTGGAAAAGGTTTTGATATTATTTTAAATATAAATCAGCCTCTGTCTCCTTTTATTGGCATTGCACTTCAGTTTTTGGCATCTTATATCTCTACATAAGTGATTGAAATAATTTAAAGTCTATGAGAAGCAGTAAAAGGTGAAACGGTTCATTTTCCTTGAGTCTAAAGGTTTTGCAACTGAATATTTCAAATATTCCACCAACTGAGCAGCAGAAGAAACAAAGGTTCTTAAAAAACTTTCTCAGTAGCTACTTATTCAAAGCACTTAAAAAGAAATTCATTTGTTTACAGCTTGATTAGCTCTGTGGAATAATCGTAGCAAAGATCTAATTGGTCAGCTAGAAAAATTTTATGCAAACTTTTTTTTTTGCTATGTTATTTTTACTGGCAAGATAGAGGGATTAGTTTGACTTAAAAAACAGTTTCTAGAAAGAAATGCAGTTAACTTTTTTTTGGCATGTCTTCCTTTTTAATGTTGCATGTCAGTTATACTCTTGCTCCCTGCAAGATGGAGCTGAAGTCTGGTCTCCATGGCTTGAAAACATAGCTGGATCCAGGAAAATTGTGGTCAAGACAAAACTTTATGGGTATAGGTTTACAGTTAAAGCAGGGTTTTGGATTCTTTATGAACTATCTTCTTTTTGATATATAGGGAAGTCTAAGAAATATTGGATTTTAAAAAAAGAAGGGCATGTCCAACTGCTATATATTAGGAGTCCAAACCTGCCACACATAACAATCACTTACAGCCTCGGTTTCCTCATCTGCAAATGGGAATGATGACATGTATGTAATGTGCAGATTAACTTCAGCACATAGTAAGACATAGTGGTTACTGTTTGTTCACAACAGTTTTCTAGCTGATTGTGTCCTTATGTGAACAAGATAGCAGCTCAATGTGTAATATCTGTTGCATCTTCTAGGTGACCCAGTGGCCTGACTTTCAAAGTGACTTATTTTTTATTTTTTATCCATAATTGGGGTTGTGGTCTATCATGACAAACTTTCTTTTCAGCGACCATTTTTCCTTTTTGGAATGATCTTTTGCTGATCTCTGCCTGCAAAATTCGGCCCATCTTTTAAGTCTGACTTAAATATCACTTTTCCAGTGAAAATTTTCCAAACTTCCACCTCTGGAATTATTATTCTTACTCAGATCTATTTCTACCTCTAGCCTGGGTCAGCACAATTTTTCTTATATCAAAGTTGCCAACATATATTCTTTTAGAAAATGTAAACAGTCTGGGGCTAAAGTCCCTGTGTGGTTGGGGTTGAAGATCTAGATTTGGAAATTATCCATGGGAGGATGAGAAATTAAGTTGTGGGATATTGAAATTACAGGCGGAGTCTACAGAGACGCAAGGTAGCTTTTATAGATGATCATTTTTCAGGAATAAAGTAAAAAAGGATCCAAAGAATGAGAATATGAAGGAGGGATTAGAGGAATAGGAGAAAGCCAGGATAATGAACGCCTTTGTAAAAGCTGAGAAAAAGCTTTTTAAGAAAAAGCTGGTTTCATCAGCTTTTTTGCTGCTATGACGGAAGGATCTGACAAGAACAATTTTAAAGGAGGAAAAGTTTATCTGGCGGCTCATGGTTTCAGAGGTCTCAATCCACAGAGGGCCGACTTCGGTCCGTGGGACCTGAGGTGAGGCAGAAGATCGTGGTGGAGGAGTGTGAGTGGAGAAAAGCAGCTGGGGACACGGCACCAGGAAGCAGAGAGAGAACTCTGCTCAACAAGGACAAAGTATAAACCCAAGGGCCCGCCCCCAGGGATCCACCTTTTCCAGCCACACCCAAGGTGCCTACAGTTACCACCTGTTTAATCCTATCAGTGGATTAACACAGGGATTGGGTCATTTCACCTCTGAGCTTTCTTGCATTGTCTCATATATGAGCTTTTGGGGGACACCTCCTATCTAAACCATAACAAAAGGGGTGCCCCAAAGTGCCACTGCTTACAAAGAAGCCAAAATATGATCTCTAAAGTGAATGTAAAAAAGTAAGGTCAGTTGGACTAGCATGATCAAAGTATTCTTATTTAAAATTTTTTTTTTTTAATCTTGGAATTTCATCTCTGGGTACCAGAAGGCCAAGGAAGGTTTTCAAAGATAGGAATAATAGAGTCAAAAGTGAAAAGTTTTTGGAGGATGACAAGTCTCAAACCCTTACAGCAAAGGCATGGGAGCCAGAGAAAAGAAAGAGGTGAGGTTCTGAGAAGGACAGGAGCGATGGAACTACATCCTGGAGAAGTCAGTGAGGAAGGGTGGCAGGAACCATGGTTTTCCCCATGTAGCCTGCCGGTCATACGTGTGCCGATGTCGTGAGGTGAATGTGCAGTTAAACGGAGCATCTTGCTGTTGGCTTGCTCCTGCACAGTCACAGGCTTTGTGTTTGTGCAAAAGCTTGCCATTTGGGGGTGGTCTTGAATGCCTCCAACTGTTTAAGCTTCCAAGCAATGGCAGGAAAGCTGCTGTGGATTTTAAGCAGAGAATACAGTAGAAAGTTAAGCTAACAGTATTAAGTTGGTATGAGGGTATTAAAGGGCCCAAGGTCATTTCTGGTCTCTATTTCCTATTAATGTGACAAGAAACACTACCATTTATTAATAGAGAAACATTTTAAATTTGATGTTTGAAAGGAAACTGTTATGAGGTTCTTCATGTCCTGTTGTAGACAGAGCAGTTTCAAAGGAAACTATGCGTGGCTAATATCTTTCTAGAAAAGGCGTCAAGCTCAGAGGCCAAGTCCAGGGACACGAAGATAGGGCATAAATCCTAGGCAGCAACCACTGGCTTTATGAGGTATGTTTTGACCTCCTGGTGTCTTATTGCCTTGTGTATGAGATGGGAATCATCAGACCAATTTTGCAGCAGGTACAAAGGGTGAAATTTATTTGATACCTCTGCCCGTAGTTGGTACTCTACCCAAATTCCTGAAGTGCTTTCTGCATCTTCTCCTGACAAGCTTGAGAAAACCCAACAGTTCTAATATTTGGGGATGTGCTTGTGCCATGGAGCTGATTTCTGTTAATCCTTTAAGGGTTTTCATGGGTTTTAGTAAAAACTTATTGAATATTTTCTTTTAGACCTTAACATGTATCTGTATTTCTACTTTTCTTCCAGTTAAAGATTTAGAAAAAAGAAAGGATCCAACAAAGCCCAGAGGCAAGGTTGTGGACAAAGGAAATGGGACTAAACCATCTTCACCAGGTCGGACTTTATTTTTTTGATTAGTACCTTTGGGGAGTTGGTTGTTTTGATACAGATTCTACACACATGCATGGTTGTCAGTGGCAGCAGAAAAGTGTATAATCTACTATGAAAATTGTCCTGGGAGCCTTTCATTCCCCTCTTCCTTCCCCTACCTGATGACAGTCAACACTTGGGTGTGTGACCCTCCGATTACCTCTCTATGAATTCATATTCATACTTGCGCAACCTTCACATTCTGCTCCTTATTCTGTACCTTGCTGTTTCCCTTAGTCGCCTTCCCTGTTCCTCCATAGAGGAGGCAGGCAAGGCAGTGGTAAGCTTTGCGGGCCGCTCCCATTTGCCTCCTGAATGCAACAAGCCTGCTGTGGCCACTTTTTAGCTTGAGTGATCTTACACTAGTTAGCCAAATTGCTCTGTCTCTAATTCCTCATCTGCACAATGGGAACAGGACTCACCTTATGGAGTTCTTTAGGGTAAATCATGTCAATATGCATAAAATAGAATGATGCCCACCTTGAATACGTTAGGTTTTATTCTTAGTCTATTTCTTTTTTTGGTGGGGGGTGGATACCAGGGATTGAACCCAGGGGCACTTGATCACTGAGCCACATCCCCAGCCCTATTCATATTTTATTTAGAGACAGGTTCTCACAGAGTTGCTCAGTACCTTGTTTTTGCTGAGACTGACTTTGAACTCTTCATCCTCCTACCTCAGCCTCCTGAGCTGCTGGGAATTACAAGCATTCACCACATCACCCAGCTAGTCGACCTCATTTAAAAAAAATGGACAGATAGTCTCTGTGAAATAGACTATAAAATGTACTGCTTATTCCCCTATGGATGGGCATTTAGGTATTTTCTAATTCTATCATAAACATACTGCAGTGAGCATATTGCTACCTGGTACTGCAGGGCTAAAGGATTTTCAAATTGTATACTGCCAAATTTAGAGCGTACCAAATTATCTTATTTTTTTCAATAATTTGTATTTCTACCAACAGTATATGATAGTGCTTATTTCTAACATTTGAAATACTCAATATTTTGAATTTTTCCCCAAAAATATCTAATTAATTTGCATTTCTCTGATTACTAGTAAAACTGAGCATTCATTTTTTTATTTTAGTAATCATTAGTGTTTTTTCCCTGTTCATTTTTGTTTTGTATTATCTTTTTTTAATTAAAATTTTTAGTGCATTTTAGTTTTGCATAACACTGGGGTTCATTCTGACATAATCATAAATGCATGGGATATAATTTATTCCCTTTCTGTTCCCTTTACTGCCCCTTTCCCTCCCTTCCTCCCTCCCCCCGTTCCCTTTCTCTACTCCATTGGTATTCTATTTATTTACAGTTTTTTTTTTAATTAGTGCATTATAGACCTACATGAAGGTGAAATTTACTGTGGTGTATTCATATATGTACATAGGATAGTTTGACCAGTTGCATCCTTCCCTTACTCTTTCCATCCTCCTTCTCCTTCAATCCCCTTCTTCTGCTCCACTGACTCCCTTCTATTTTCATGGAATTCCCTACACACACACACACACACACACACACACACACACACCTCTTTTCCCCCTTATTTTGAACTAACTTCCACATATAAGAGAAAATATTCAACCCTTGACTTTCGGATTTGGCTTCTTTCACTTAGCATGATGTCCTCTAGTTCCATCCATTTACTAGCAAATGTCATAATTTCATTCTTCTTTATGCCTGATTAATACTCCATTGTGTGTATGTGCCACACTTTCTTTACCCATTCATCTTTTGAAGAGCGCCTAGGTTGGTTCCATAATTTGTCCATTGTGAATTGTGCTGCTACAAACATTGATGTAACTATATTCATATAGTAGGTTGATTTTAGATCTCTTGGATACATACCAAGGAGTGGGGTAACTGTGTCATATGGTGGTTCCATTCCTAGTGTTTTTGAGGAATCTCCATACTACTTTCCAGAGTGGTCGTATTAATTTGCATTCAACAGTGTATGAGTATACTTTTACCCCCACACCCTTGCCAACATTTATTATTATATGTATTCAGATTTGTGTTGTCTTTTCTAAATGAGTGGTGGCAAACAATATTTGTGATGAGGTAGCTTTTAAAATGTTTTCTAGTTAACACCAGAAGTTATATATCTAGTATTATTATTTTTTGTCACTTGTCAATGTCTGGCATTGTTTTCTTATTGGCACTTTTAAATATTTTGCACTGTTAATTTTCTGTAATGAAATAGAATGTACTTAATTTGGCCTTTCAGTTCCATTCTGTAATGTTTTTACAAGATAAAATTATTCCAAGCACTTGAACAAATGACTATTTGGAAGCTTTCTAAATATTTTGGATATAAACCCTTTTCTGTTATATTGCAATATATTTGCAAATATCTTCTCCTGGAGTGTCACTAGTTTACAACTTTTTGCATCTACTTTCTTTTTCTTCCTTTGTGTTGGGGGTTGAACCCAGGGATGCTTTACCACTGAGGTACATTCCCAGTCCTTTTTATTTTTTATTTTGAGACAAGGTCTCCCTAAGTTGCTGAGTGTCATGAAAATTACTGAGACTAACTTTGCACTTGTGATCATCCTACCTCAGCCTCCCACATAACTGGGATTACAGCCATGTGCCACCATGCCTGGCTTGCTTTATTCTTTAATATCATTTCCTTTCCTAACATCCTGAATTGGATACTTATCTCATCAATTTTTGGTCTTTCTTCTTTTCTATTATATGTGCTTTAAGTGTATAAATATATAACATCTGCTTGAGCTGTATCACATAGATTTTGATATATAGAATTATTGTTTTCTAATTTGTATTACATTGTCTTTTTGATTCACAAATTACTTGAAATATGTTATTAATTTCTCAACATATGAAGATTTTAAACATTTATTTGTTATTGATGTCTAATTTTATTGCATTGTGGTTAGAGAATATGATGTATAGGAACGTTCTTTGAAATTTGTTGAGACATTTTATTATTTTAGATGTGGTCAATTGTTAAACATTTTATTACTTAGATGTTGTCAATTTTGAAAACCATTCCACATGTCCTTGAGAAAAATGTGTTTTAGTCTCCATCACTAATTTTTGTCCATTTACATGTGTAACTCTTGCAATTTTACTTTCAATACTTACAATGATACATGAATATGCAATAAGTTAGTGAATTTTTATCTTTATTATTTTGTAAAGATTTCTTTTGTTCTTAGTACTTCAATGTTTGCCTCAAAGTCTATTTTGTCTAACACTAATGTAGGCATAACACCTTTATTTTGTTTAGTACCCAAAAAATACATCCATTTTCTGTTCTTTAACTATCACTCTATTTGTGTTCTCAGATTCAAGGTGAATAATTGTGTGAAGAAGATTTAGTTGCATTTAAATATTCTATTTGACGATCTCTGTATTTACTTGATAACTTTAATTCGCTTGGTTGAAGTTACTGATAATTTTGGGCTTACCATTTATTTCGTGCTATTATCCCACATTATTCCTATCTTTTTCCCCCTCCTTTATGCTTTACTTAAATTCATTCAACTTTATTTTTTCTTTAAATCCTTGGAAGGTATTCATGCCTTTTGTATTTTCTTATTGTAATTAAAAAGTTAACATGCATACGAAACCTAAGATTAGCTTAAAATTCATCCATATCTTTAGTTTCCCAACAATGCAACATTTTTCAGTGCTTCTATTATCTATCTTCAGATCTGTTGTATCTTATGTCTCTTTTAAACCCATACCACATGGTTTATTCTAGTCCACTCTCCTTCCATATTTATAACTCCAATTTCAAGAGACCAAGAAACATGGCTCCTGTCTCCTGAAGGCAACTCCTTACATCCTCATTCATAGAACTAGGTTTAGAATGGCTAATTCATGCATACTCCAAAACTGACAAATCTAAAACTGGAGTTCAGTCTTTGCCTTTAGACTGGGGTATATGAATCTAGATTCACACAGAGCTTGGATTAGTTCTTTTCTTCCCTCGTCACTGTTTTTATTCTTTATATTTAATAGAGTCAGGTTAATTTGTAGGTATGCAAAACATTGCTGTGATTCCAAAAGTAAAAATTTTTCACAAAAAGGAAATAGAAGGAAGTATTACTCCCCTCTTTCTTCTTCCCAACTTCACTCACTCTAAATAGCCACACTCATTTCTTTCTTTTATTTTTAATTTAATTTTTGACAGTGTTGGGGATTGAACCCAGGGTCTTGAGTATGCTAAGTGTTGTACCTCTGTGCTGCACTCCAACCCCTAACTCATTAATTTTGGACTTATCTTTTCTGTGTTTCCTTTTGTATAAACAGATTTGTTAATAGTTTTCATGTAAGATTGTGTATGTAAGTTCTCAGCTGAGGTCTGGAGTAGCATTTTTGGCACGTAGTGCTTAGTGAACATTTGAGATGAAGTCCGATTTTTTTCTATAGATTTAGAGTTTGGCCCCAGAATTTATTAGCGGTAGCTATATAGACCTATACTGGCCAAACTTCTCTATTCTCTTCTCTAATTCACCTTCCTTCTGCCCTTCCAAAACTCAAGATTGAGAGATATGAATTAAAAATGAGAAAGTAGACAATAGAAAAGTGAGGGTAAAATTGTCCTATGTTCTAGTAAATGCTCATGGTCACCTGGAGAAGGAACAGCCATGCATAGTGCATGAGCTTCCTCCAAGACATGTTCATGGAGGGGTCTTTCCTGAGTCCACTTTTAGGCAGGTGCAGTTTCCAGGTCTCTGTTGTAGTGATGAGGACCTGGGTGAGAGCAAGAACTTTCAGGAGGTTTGTGGGAAGGAATATTGAGGACCCTCATGAGATGTATGGTGCACAGTGAGGATGTTGAGGGGCCTGGTTGTGTGAGAATTGTCTTAAAAAGTGAGTTATAAACAGTGGCAATCCAGGCCAGCTTAGAGCTTACAAGGAGTTGAGGGGGGAGCACTAATGGAGGCTACTAGAGACAAAGAGACCCTCCCCATGCAGGTCTTTCAAGCAGGACTTAGCGTAAGTCTTCCTCCATGCTGAATTAGCCTCACGATTCACTTCTAACTGCACTGCTCATTGTTTGCCCACGATCTATAATTTTCTGGTACAAGAGACTACTTTGATAGTGGCTCAGATATAATCAGGCATAGTTAACATATTTTAGAATTTTAGTTTAAATGCAAAGAACGAAGATCCTTCCCAGAAGTTACGGTGCAGTTAGTTACTTGTTTTTAATCTGCTGTACATGTTTCTTCAATAATCTAAAACTAGCTTGCAAACAAAAGTGGAATTTGCCTTTGAGCATAATATTGGCACATTTGCATGATGGCTATTCCTTCATTGTGTCCAAACAGCTTTTTCTAGTTATTTTTGGAGTTTTGCATAAGAACGCGGAGCCCGATTAAAAAAGATTATGAGACAGATAGAAGTAGCATGGATTTTCTTTCTTTCTTTCCTTCTTTCTTTCTCTTTTCTCTTAATTGCTTTTCAGTTATGATCACTGATTCTCATTTTCTCTCTCTTAAGTTCTCTCTAGCACAGACAAGGGTGGGTCCTAGAGCTCTCACTTTCTAGGGGAAAAGTCTGAGATGAGCTTGTTATTCTTTCCAGAAGTCAGCAAACCATGGCCCCACGGGCCAAGTCCAGTCCTCTATTTTTTTTCAGGAAGATTTGTTGGAACACAGCTCTGCTCATTCCTTTACATATTGTCTGTGGCTGCTTTCCCACAATATCAGAGTCGAGAAGTTCCGGCAGAGATCATATGGCCTGAAAAGACTAAAATATTTTCTGTCTTGCCCTTTTTAAAATAAGGTTGCTGATTGTTTTCCTTAGGATGTTTAAAACTTTTGGATATTGTGGAATAGAACTCTTCACTAAACTGAGTGATTAAGTGCTATTCCAAGGACAGCATGTCTTTTTGTTGTTTTCAGTAAAAACTGCATAGGATGTACTCTCATTTATATACCTTCAAAGGATTCTACTTTTTATATGCCCACATTTTATTTTATTTTATTTTATTTTATTTTTTACCTGAAACTAGAGAACTCCCTGGAGTTACTTATGAGGATCAAATGAATTAATATATGTAAAGTACCTGGAACATAGTAAGTGCCACATAAGCATTTGTGGTTTAGAGTGTGCATTTTGCATGAGTTAATGCCATCGTAGCTAATCTTTCACATTGATTTAACAATGACTGCATAGTGAAGGTTTGATCATTTTCCTAGTCCTGTGTCCTGAAATAGTGGTTAGGGATATGTGGCAAGCATTGTCACCAAATTCTACCCTGATGGAGCTTAATATGGCCCAGTGGCAGCTCAACACAGGTACCCCGTGCCCTGTCTTGGTGAAGAGCCAGTTTTGTAGTATGCACAGTCGTATGGCTGAGTGCAACCAGGACACATGGTTATCCTCAAGGTGGATTTTTCACTTACTGGGATCACTGATCTCCTGTAAACACTTCATGGTCCTTGACTCATAGTTCAGAGACTGATTTAAAATTTTATTTCCTTTTCTGTTAGGTTTTCTTAGGTCTCAGATCTGCCAAACCCAGGGCTGTGAGTTCAGCTGATGGAGATTTAAATTTCAGTTAGGCAAGGATCAGAAGATCAGCTAAAGTACAGGGGGATAGGTGGGTTTTATAAGTTAATGCCAGTTTGTTCCTGACTCCACTTCTGGGGCCAGAGGCAAGGGACTGATTCTGCTCATAAATGGGACATTGGGGTTAAGCTGTGGGATGGGATTCATGCATTAAAAGGTGTCGAAGGATGCCTGGCTCATGGAGTATCTCTGTAGGGATTCCCCCCTTCCTCCTCTTCTCCTCCTCTTCCTCATTCTTCCTTTTCTTCTTCCTCTTCTTGTCCTCTCCTATTCTCACGGTTATCATAGTTATTGTTATCTAGACACTTGCTGCAGCCTTCCTGCTCAACACTAGGGTGGACTAGAGCAGCGTTGCTAATCAGTCCAGGGGAATATGAGGAAACCCTGCATTTGCGCCTGGACCAGGCATTAGGGAAAAGGTCCCTGAGAGTGTGTCACCACAGACCTTGGCCACACACAGTTTCAGCATTAGAATTACACTGCTCACATGCTCTGGGATCCTCCCATTCAAGAAATTAATATAAAAAGTGCTCAGAGCTGCTAAAAGCCTTGGATGCCTGGCAGAAGCAAACACAAAATCAGATTTCAGGCACATGAGCTCAGCTCAAATTCTAAAGATTACACAGATATAAAATGTGTGAAGAAGATTCATAATCCAGTATTTCAAAACACAGAAATAAATCATGCTCTGAGTAAGAGTCAGAAGGCACATACTGGGTGGTCTCGGGATTTCATGAGTTTCAATTATAGAACTATTACCTAAAGATTGTATAATAAACAACAATGTTGTTAATAAGTAATAGAATTATTCAAAACGTAGAAGAAAGAATAAAAGACTATAACAAAGGATAGTGATAGATTTTAAAAGGGACCAAAAGAAGAGTGTATGTTAAAAGATGATCTCACTCAGTATCAAGTTGTTGAGGTGGTAGGACACCAAAGACAAAGAAAGAGTTTGAAGGAGGAAAGGTAATCAAGTAGGAAGAAAAGGACTTGTTGAACCCATTTTCAATTGATGGAGATTTAGCTAACTGCAATGATCTGTTCTTCAGTACCTTGTGATATTAAATAAAACCATTCTTTTTATTTCATTTGTTTATTTATTTTCAGTACCAGGGATTGAACCCAGGGGCACCTAACTACTGAGCTAAATCCCCAGCCCCTTTCTTTTTTTTTTTGCAGTGCTTGGGATTGAACTCAGGGCCTTGTGCTTGCTAGACAAACACTCTACCAACTGAGCTATATCCCCAGCCCCACTTTTTTTTTTTTTTTTAATGGTGATCCTCCTGCCTCAGCTTTCCAAATCTCTGGGATTATAGGTGAGTACCACCATGCCCAGTAAAACCACTGTTTTTAAAAAGTGATGTCAATCGACTTATATAAAACCATGACAGCAGAGATAAAAAAGGACAGGAGTTCCTTCCAGTGGGAATACTCCTAGCCCATAGCGTATTTCATGTGTCACCTAAATGTAAATATAAAATTTGGAATTCACCCTGTTTGCACAGGTGTCTTCACAGAGCTAACTGAAATCCTTTTAGTTCCCAAAATCTGTGTGAGATTCGTTTCTTTTCTTCTTTTGACTTAGTTTCCCTTATGTTTCTGATCTGCCTTCACTGAACAATTCTAGTTGACATTTTAGTCAGGAATCTTTTGGCTTCAGCTGAAACACATTCCAGCTAGTTTAAGCACAAAAAGGTCCATGAATAGTTCTGTCTTGCTTAATAGTTATGTCTGGGAAAAGTGTCATTGGGTAATTTGGTCATTGTCCCACCATAGGGAGTGCACTTATACTGAGTGGGTGGCCTGGTCAGTCACCCAACCATTGTCAAGTGCTGTATGTACATGTGACTGTATGTGCTTTTATATGACCCAGGGTGCACTAGGCTTGTTCACATCAGCACCACCGCAAACACGTGAAACAATGAGCTGGGCTGTGACATTATGATGGCTATGATGTCATTAGGAACTTTGCAGCTTCACTCTAGTCCTGTGGGAGAACCATCGCCTGTGGTCTCTTATTGACTGATTATCATTAATGATTGTCATTATGCAGCACATGATTCCATTTGCAGCCTTGTTGGATCTAGGGTCTCACTTGGGTTTCAGTTCCCCCTCTTGCTTTTCTGTCACCTAACCTGGCCCTCTTCTGGGGTGGACTGTTTCCAGGCAATGTTCCTAAGGTGATCCTGAAGCCCCCAGGAGTTTTCTATCTGAAACAAATTTTCAATTCCTCTCCTCCTCCATGGTGCTGGGGATCAAACCAGGGTTTTATGCAATCTAGAAAAGTGCTCTACCACTAAACTACACTCCCGACTCCATCAAATGTCTTCATTTTTGAAAGCATCATTAAAAAAAAAAAAACAGATATTTTATGACTATGTTGATTTTGGCATAATCTATCTCTCAGGAATCCTGGAGCTTGTCAATTGGTAACTATCTTCTTGTTGAAGGACTTTTTATTGAACATCTTGTCTCTATACCTTTGGGTTGGTTGCATCAAACTGAGCAGGTGTTTTGGCTTCAGAAATTGCAAAATAGTAGAATCTGTTTGTTAATAATTTGTTGTAACAGGGATGACTGAATTGTTGGATTTTTGCAGAAAAGCACCTAAAATCTCCTTCAACAACCAAAATAAAAATATAATCAAATCATTCAAATCATATAGTACAATATGCAGACTGCAAATAAATGGGAATGTCATCTGCGGACTTCTAAAGTGGAGCAAATTTCATTTTAAAATAGAGGTGATTGGACAAAGTAGTCTCTTTGGGCTTGATACAAACTTTAGAAAACCAGGAAATACCCAGGTGACGATACAAAATTCTAAAGCGAACTTTCTGTAAAAGTATTTAAGAAGGCCCACATAATTCACAAGAAGTGAAATCTATTACAGTTTTCTTGCACAGGTAGATTTTGGAGAGGACAGGTAAGAGATGAGGAGGATGGAAATTGAGACACACGGCTCAGAGGCGAGCATGTTGTTGGGAAAACAAGGGTAATTATCTTGGGACAAAGAGAAAAATGAACGTGGATGAGTCAAGTGGAGTTGAATTCAGGAAAGAGTTCAAAAGCACGACGGATAGTTCAGGTTTAGTTCGGTAGGTGGGGCAGGGAGGAAGGAATCTTCAACACGGGGACTGGCAGCCCCTTTGAGAGCCCCGCCGCTGAGCCAGGTGAGCGGGCTTGAATCTGAGCCTTCCATCACGGAGGTCCCGCACCTGCTCTCAGGAACAGCATCTCAGTGTTTCCCCAAGCAGACATCCGTAGTTGAGAGGAAACCTGTCACCTGGGGCATCATGCCTTGTGGGCACACAGAACCTTCCTAATCCCTCTTCTGTGTGACAGCCTTTCGATATTTGAAGACAGCTGTCACATCTTCCCCCAGATCCTTACGGTTTAGAGCACAGAAGAAATGCGATGAATGGGGTGTTCATGGGATGGCCGGTTACTGTGAAGAGGCGGGGCTCTGAGTGAGGGCCGGACACTCTTCCTGCTGCAGGGCAGCGATCCAGCTTCACGCTGCTGTGAGTTGTCCTGGCGTTACTCATCCCAGGTTGAACATAGGACAAATGGCCGTGGATTTGGTTTCATGCTGTCTTTAATTCCAAGGCGTGGCAATCTTTCCCTCCCTCTTTCTTTTCTCCCTTTTTCGTTCTCCTTCCCTCTTTTCTCCCTTCTCCCCTTCCTAAGGCTTCTCTTTTGTGATAGGACCCGAACAGCACAACAGCTAAACAGTTCAGGCTTTGCAAGTCAGTCCTGGAGTTGGATTTGGCGTTTCTACTTGCTCAGTGTGTGACAGTGGACACAATTTTAATCTCTCTGGTTACCTTGCCTTTCCTCCTAAATGAAGTGAGAGAACACCTCATTATATGATTAATATTGGGCATACATGGAAAAGACAGGTAGGTAGAAAGAGATCGATGATACAGAATTGGATCACATGATGGCGGAAGCTGAGGAATCCTCAGCTGCAACCTGGAGAGCCAATGGTGTAGTTTCAGTGTAAACCTGAAGCTGGAGGCCCAGAGGTTCCCATTCAGAAGCCAGCATGCTTGACACCAAGGAAGAGCTGATGCTTCAGGTGAGGTCTGCAGGCAGGAAAAGACTGGTGTCTGTCTCCAGGAGCCAGGCAGACAGTTCTGACCCTGTCCCTTATCCTTTTTGCTCTGTTGAAGTGTTGAGTTGAGTTGGTGAGTCCCACCCACAGTAGAGAGGGCATTCTGCTTTGCTGCTCATCCAGAAACACCTTTACAGACACATCTAGAATGATGTTTGGTAAACCGTGTAGGTACCTATGGCCCAATCAAGTCAACACAAGAAATGAACCACCAAGTTTTATAGTACATTTCTAGGAAGAAAAATAGAACCAGGTAAAGGAATAGAATGTTGGGGAGAGTTGTTTCACATTAGGGTAAGTCATCGATCAGGGATGCTTGGAAAGGTACATCCCCACCAACATGGGGTTAAATGAGCACCAAGCTCATTTTGGTGAAGTTGAACTCCAAGCACAGCTGAAATGAACCCCTGGCTCCATATCCTCTAGATAGGCAATTTCCAATGCTATTTCATATGACAGTGACCATTCATGCTGCCTTCTGTGAGGACGACTGTGGTAAAGAAAGCACAGTGCATTGGAAAGGGCAGATTGGACCAAACATTTGGAAGACCTGGTGCCCAGTCCTAGCTCTGCTAGTGAGTCCATCACTGGACCTCTCTGAACTTCAGTTTCATTTTCCAAAAAATGAGTTCCTTAGGAGAATGCTATGAGAAACAGAATGTGTCAATGTATCAGAAAACTCTTTTAGAACAATTTGGGCTCTTGACAAATATAAAATGATCTTAACTCTTTTTGAAAAATGTGTCTTCAGTGAGATGGCTGGAGCCAATCATGGCTTGGTAACAGTGAGCTTCCAAGAGTTCTAGTGCACCAAATTCTTAGGGGTTTTCTTTTTCTTTGGGTTAGGAAACTTGATTTCAACCTCACAGGAGACTTAAGTGAAAAATTGTTCTATAACCACAATTTTTTTTCTTCAAATGTCTTGGTTAATGAATGGCCTTGCTAGATATTTTGCTAGTGGCATAGAAAAAAATAATTCAAAACCACTAAATGAATCCTAGACTAGTTGTGGTGAAATCATTATGAGGTTTCCTGACTGCATATTAAGACAGTGTGAGTAAAAATAGTACTCATTCTCCTTTCATTCAGCTTAGCGGCTAGCATTGGGAAAGTATCAAGGAAGATAACAACTCTGATAAAACCTCCCTGATCTCTAAATAACTGTAGCCTACTTTCTTGGTGTAGTTGCCTAGCAGGGTAGGAGGAGAGACCACATTGAATTGAACCATCACGGTTCATTTCTCTAATGCTTAACATATGAATTATGTGAAAGGATAATTTTTTTAAGAACATAATTAGATTTAGTTCACATTTGCTGATACACTATGTACCAAGAGCTGAGCAGCCCAAAGGGTCTGAAGAGGTAGTGCATAAAATTCCTTACTTCTTAAGGTGTTCCCGGTCTAGTCAGGGAGATAGAAACATTAGCATAGTGCAATATTCCAGTGGAACTAGTACTGCAAACTGTGTAAAAATGCAGAGGAAGTAAATAAGAGTAGGTAGAGTCCTGTCTGGGGACTGTGGGAAAAGATTCATGGAATTGGTGAAGGGTGACCTGGGTTTTGAAGGATGATTAGGAGTTTGCCTGGCAGAAAAATGTCCTGTAACTCCTATAAGTCCTTTTTTGTATTTTCCTTAACTTCTATTGGTGAATATTTTTTCCTCCATAAATACACTAGAAACATTTCTACATAAACCCAAACTCGATCTTTAATCTGAATTCCATGAAGACAAAAGAAATAATATGACTTAGAAGGAAGACTTTTAATATGGTAATTTTATACCATTTTCATTAAAATAACAACCCCTGCCCTCACATGCAGTTACTCTTTACAAGATAGTAAGATTTTATTTTTAGAGGTCCCTTAAAAAATCTGAATTTCTGTCTTAATATAGTCCTCACTTAATATAGGGCCTCGGTAAGTTGCTGAGGCTGGCTTTCAACTCGCAATCCTCCTGCCTCGGCCTCCCAAGTCGCTGGGATTACAGGCGTGTATACCACCATGTCTGGCTCGTTCTTGCTGTTTTCTTTTTGACGGGCCTCTTTCCCTTAATGAATAGTGAGTGGGTAAGGTGTTTGCCAGTGGAAGCTGATAATTTATCGAGAATTTAAGCGACCCATAGGAGAGAACTTGGCCCTGTTGCCTAGGACAGGGCTCTTGGCACATAGTAAGCATGTATATAAAATTAATTTCATCCAGGAAAGTCGTCCAATCTCAAGTTAACAGACATGGATTTAGTTGCTCATGATGTTAACAGCACAATTAAATTACTATGAAATTATCAGTAAAAGGACACTGTTCACAGGCTATTTCATCTCCAAGTGCATACCTTTAGACGGGAAAACCAGTTCTGTACAGACCGTTGGAGATGTTTGCAGACAGGACTTATCTACTGCAGACACGGCAGAGCAAGCTCTGCAGAGACACTGCTTTATATTAGAAGCTCACTCCTTCTTCCCCTCTCCTTCCCTCCTCTCCCCTCCTCCCTCCCTTCCTCCCTTCCTTCCTAGGATTAAACCCATGGGCACTTTACCACTGAGTTACATCCCCAGCCCTTTCTATTTATTTTGAAACAGGTTCTCACTAAGTTGCTTAGGAAATGGATCACAGGTCTAAATCTTTTTCTTTCTTTCTTTCTTTCTTTCTTTCTTTCTTTCTTTCTTTCTTTCTCTCTCTCTCTTTCTTTCTCTCTCTCTCTCTCTCCTTCTCTCTCTCTTTTTCTTTCTTTCTCTTTTCCTTCCTTCCCTCCTTCCTTCCTTCCTTCCTTACTTCTTCCTTCCTTCCTTCCCTCCTTCCTTCCTTCTTTCCTTCCTTCCTTCCTTCCTTCCTTCCTTCCTTCCTTCCTTCCTTGAGATGGAATCCAGGGGCACTTAACCACTGGGCCACATCCCAGCCCTTTAAAAATATTTTTTGTAGAGACAGAATTTCACTGAGCTACTTGGGGCCTCACTAAGTTGCTGAGGGTGGCTTTCAACTTGCAGTCCTCGGGCCTCAGCCTCCCAAATCGCTGAGATTACAGACGTGCACCACCATGTCTGACTCGCTCCTGCTGTTTTCTTTTTGATTGGCCTCTTTTCCTAAATGAATAGTGAGATGGATAAGGTGTTTGCCAGTGAAAGCCGATAGTATTTTTCTTCAGTTTTGAATCTGGGCCAATTTTAATAAGACAAGAGTTTAAATATATTTCTCAAAATATTCACTACAGCAGTTGGAATTGTGTTTGAGATTTGTAATTACAGAAATTGATCTTAGCAGCTTTAAAGTTCTTTGTCCCAAGTATTTGGACATCTGGATGCCTCTGGCAAAGGCAAACCTGCTAACAGGACAATTGTGGCACCTCATCTATGGGCAGGTTCACCCCGACTAAACCAGCCTGAAGACCTATGCATTGAATTTGTGCTTGCTACCGTGGAAAATAGCCACTAGGGTTCCTTGTATTAGGATGTATCTTAGAACTAATAACCTGGATTTAGGACATTTGGAAAAAAATGTTTTCATAGTTCCCTTGTGAGTGTGTACTTACTTCAGAATGCAAAACCAATAATAGATTTTGACTTCTGAAGTCCTTTCAAAGAGCATGTTTTTAAGGATGCTGAGGTAACAGATGCTAGTCTGACATAATAGATGCTGGTCTTAGGAAACAGGGCACCAGTCTCAATTTCAAATACAATGTGTTGAGTTATAGTTTGCGTTTAGGATTTTTGGTGCTTGCATCGTGTGACATAAACATGAAAGTATCTTCCTAGATAGTATCTTCTGCATACCAGATGGGGTTACTTCACTTTTAGTTAGTTTGGGTATTTGTGTGTGTGTAGCATAATAAGCACCCCACCCTTTCTCCCCTGAGATCTCAGATGTTGACCACCACCCATATCTATCCACATGGTGTTGGCACCACCCCAAATCTGTGGTCCCCTAATCCAAACAGTTCACCTTGGATCCCGCCTTCCCTGGTCCCTTGCTTTCCTTTTTACCTAGGTCTACCATTGCACTGAAATGTAATGTTCTTGTACCTACTTTTTCCCCCCACCAAATATTGCTTTTTCCCAAATGCCAATATGTTGCTGAGGTTCCTTCACCTTGCTGCATTTCAGTGAAATACCTCATTTAATTTTGCTGTCGTAGTACATTCCATTCAATGCCATAATTAATGATGCTATCTCAAATTAATGGTATTTGAGCTGTTTCCAGCTTCCTGCTGCTGTGAACAGTGCTACTGTTAAACTCCATCTACTTGCCTCCTATTGTATGTGCAAAAGAATTTCCCTTGTTATAGACTTAACTGTGGAATTTCTGGGTGATAAGGTTGGTTGAATATTCAACTTTAGAAGGAAATGCCAAAAATGCGCCAAAGAATTTACAACACATTACATTTTCACCCAAAATGTACAAGAGATCCTCAGGCGCCATCAGTTGTTCCTGCACTTAGGGTTATTAGACTTACTATTTTGTTACTTTTTAATAATTGATAATGCTTATTATTTATGTTTTAAAATGGACTATTTGGTGAGATAATTATAGGTTCACATGAAGCTGCAAATAATGATGTAGAAATATCCTAGGTATGTTTTTACCCAGAAGTATTTTGGTAGTATTTTGCAAAATTGCAAAATTATAGGACAATGTCAAACTATCACACCAACATTGGTGCAGCCCACTGACTTGGTCAGACTCCCCACTTCCACTTGTCTTCTCTTGTGTGTGTGTGTGTGTGTGTGTGTGTGTGTGTGCGTGTGCATGCATGTACATGAGTGCATGTACATGAGTGCATGTATTTAGTTCTGGATGATTAGATCATATGTTTATGCTTGTGCACACACATCTGTAGCCAGTATGCTCAGCAGTGACATCAACATAAAGATGCTCTGCTTCCTTCTTTTATAACCATACCTCCCTTCTTTCCACAGACCCACTGCTCATCCCTAACCCTTGGCAACCACAAATCTGTCCCTAATTTCTAAAACTTTCTCACTTTTATAATGTTAAGTAAGTGGGATCATACAATATGTAATCTTTGGGGATTGGCTTTTTGTCTCAGGATAATTCCCTGGAGAGTCATCCAAGTTGTTGTGTGTATTAATACCTTGTTCCTTTTATCATTGAGGAGTATTCTGTAGTGTGAATGTTTAATCATTCATTTGTTGAAGGACATCTGGATCGATGCCAGCTTTTGACTATTGCAAATAAAGGTACTTTGAAAGTTGATGCGCCATTTGAGTGTGAGTGTGTGTACACATCGGTTTTCCTTTTTGGACATAAATATCTCAGGTTGTAATTATTAGATCTATGGTATTTGCATGTGTAGTGTCTTAAGAAATTGTCAAACTGTTTTTCAGAGTAGTGTACTATCATATATTCTCATCAGAGATCTATCAGTGAACCAGTTGCTGCACATATGCACCAATATTCATGGTGGTCATTATTTTTTATTTTAACCATTCTTATGGCTACATAGTGATGTCTTTTTGTGGGTTTAATTTGCATTTCCCTGATGGCTTATTATATTGAACATTTTTTATGTGCTTATTTACTATCTGTACATCCTTGTGTATAAAAGTCCATTTATATCCTTTGTCCATTCTAATTGGATTTTTCTTTTCTGAGGAGTTTTGAGAATTCTTTATGTATTTTTGATACTAATCCTCTTTGGATGTTGGTTGCAAATATTGCTCTCAAACTGTAGCTTGTCTTTTCATCTTCTTCATATGAGCTTTCCCAGAATAGAAGCATTTTTTTTTTGATGGGGTTGATTTATCTTTCTTTAGAGTTCTGCAGTTTTCATTGTAGAGGTCTTTCACCTCTTTTATTGGATTGATTCATAGATATATTTTTTTTGAGGCTATTGTGAATGGAATAGTTTTCCTAATTTCTCTTTCAACTGATTCACCATTAGTGTATAGGAACACAATTGATTTATAGGTGTTAACTTTTTATCTTGCTCCTTTGGTGAATTCATCTATGAGTTCTATAAGTTTTCTGGTGGAGTTTTTTTGGGTCTTCTAAATATAGAATCATGTCAGATGCAAATGGGGATAGTTTAAGTTCTTCTTTTCCTATTCTTATCCCTTTAATTTCTTTCTTTTGCCTAATTGCTCTGGTTAGAGTTTCAAGGACTATGTTGAATAGAAGTAGTGAAAAAGGACATACCTGTCTTGTTCCAGTTTTTAGAAGGATTGCTCTCAATTGGGTTTAGCATAAAAGTTTTTATAATATTGAGGTATGTTCCTACTATCCCTATTTTTTCTAGTGTTTTGAACATGAAGGGGTGCTGTATTTTGTCAAATGCCTTTTCTGCATCTATTGAGCTAACTATGTGATTTTTGTCTTTAAGTCTATTGATGTGATGGATTACATTTATGAATTTCTGTATGTTGAACCAACCTTGCATTCCTTGAATGAACCCTACTTGATCATGGTGCACTATTTTTTAAATATGTTTTTTGTATGCAGTTTGCTAGTATTTTATTAAGAATTATTGCATCTGTGTTCATCAGGGATATTGGTCTGAAATTTTCTTTGCTTGATGTGTGCTTGTCTGGTTTTGTTATCAGGGTGATACTAGTTTCATAGAATGAGTTTGGAAGGGTTCCCTCCTTTTCTATTTCATGGAATAATCTGAGGAGGTTTGGTGTTCTTTGAAGGTTTGGTAGGACTAGGCTGAGAATCCATCTGATCCTGGGCTTTTCTTGGTTGGTAGCCTTTTGATGGCATTTTCAAATTCATTGCTTGAAATTGATCTGTTTAAATTTTTTATATTGTCCTGATTCAATTTGGGTAGGTCATATGTCTACAAATTTGTCAATGTATTCACGATTTTCTGTTTTATTACAATATAAATTTTCAAAGTAGTTCCGATTATCATCTGTATTTCAATAGTATCTGTTGTGATATTTCCTTTTCATCACAAATTTTAGTAATTTGAATTTTCTCTTTTTCTCATTCTCTTCATTAATGTGGCTAAGGGCTTATCAATTTTATTTATTTTCTCAAAGAACCAACTTTTTTGTTTTGTCAGTTTTTTGGATTTTTTTGTTTCAATTTCATTGCTTTCAGCTCTGATTTTAGTTATTTCCTGTCTTCTACTGCCTTTGGTGTTGATTTGTTCTTCTTTTTCTAGGACTTTTAGATGTTAGATTATTTATTTGTTGCCTTTGCATTCTTTTAATGAATGAGTTCAATGCAATTAACTTTCCTATTAGAACTGCCATGGTGGTGTCCTAGAGATTTTGATATATTGTATTACTATTCTTATTTACCTCTAAGTACTTTTTTGTTTCATCCCTGATTTCTTCTGCTATCCATTTGTCATTCAACAGGTATTATTTAGTCTCCAGTTGTTATAATAGCTCCTATTTTTTATTTTATTGTTGATTTCTAACTTCATTCCATTATGATCTGATAGAATGTAAAGTATTATTTCCATTATTTTTCCTATTTGCTAACAGTTGATTTGTGGCCTATAAGATGGCCTATTTGAAAGAAGGATCCATGTACTGCTGAGAAGAAAGTATATTCAGTTATTGATGAATGAAATATTCTACATATGTCTATTAAGTCTAAATTATTAATTGTGTTTTTTTAGTTCTGTAGCTTCTTTATTTAGTTTTTGTTTGGAGGATCTATTCAGTGGTAATAGAGGTGTGGTATAGTTACCCAGTATTATTTGGTTGTGGTTTATTTAATTATTGAAATTGAGAAGGATTTGTTTGATGTACATAGATGCTCCATTTTGAGTGGCATAAATATTTATGATTGTTATGTCTTGTTGATGTATAATTCCTTTAAGCAATAAGAAATGTCTTTCTTTGTCCCTTCTGATTAACTTTGACTTGAAGTCCACTTTATCCGATGTTATGAGGATAGAAACCCCTACTTGTTTACAAGATTCATGTGCATATGTCTTTTCACATCCTTTTACCTGGGGATGTCTTTGTCTATGAAGTGAGTCTCTTGGAAACAGATTTTTTTAATCCAATCTACCAGTCTATGTCTTTTGATTGATGAGTTTAGGCCATTTACATTCAATGTTATTATCAAGACATGATTTTTATTCCCTGTCATTTTGATTTATTTCTGGTTTTTAATTTAAATTAGTTTCTCCTTTGACTGACTATTCTTTTAGTGTAGTTCCTCCCTTTGTTGGTTTCACTTATATTTTTCATGTCTTCATGAAATATTTTATTGAGTATGTTTTACAGTGTAGGCTTTTTAGTTGTGAATTTTTTAAACTTTTTTTAATCATGGAAGATTTTTTTTAATCATCAATTCTGAAGCTTAATTTTGCTGAGTATAGTATTTTTGGTTGGCATCCATTTTCTTTCAGAGCTTGGTATATATTATTCCAAGACCTCCTAACTTTGAGGGCCTGGGTTGAAAAATCAACTGAGATCTGGATTGTTTCCTTCTAAATGTGACCTGTCATTTTTCTCTGGCTGTCTTTGAAATTCTATTCTTGTTTGGTATGTTAGGCATTTTTATAATAATGTGCTTCATGTGGGTCTGTTGTAATTTTGTATATTTGGGGGTCCTGTAAACTTCCTGTATTTGACTTTCAATTTCATTCCTTAGGAATGGGAATTTTTCTGATATTATTTCATTGATAAGATTGTACATTCCTTTGGTTTATATCTACAATCCTTCATCTATTCTGATAAATCTTAATTGGTCTTTTCATGTTATCCCATAGTTCTTGGAAGTTCTGTTCATGGTCTCTTTACATCTTTTCTCTATGGCCAACTTTATTTTCAAGATTATATATTTTGTCTTCATTGCCTGAAACTGTGTATTCCAAGTGGTCTAGTCTTATCGGTGATGCTTTCTATTGAATTTTAAATTTTGTTTATTGATTCCTTCATTTTAAGGATTTCTGCTTTATTTCTTTTCAGAATCTCTATCTCTTTATTGAAGTGTTCTTTTACTTCCTTTATTTTCTTTCTGATTTCACTCCTTACATTGTCTTTTACCTCAAAGATCAGTTTATGTATGTACATTCTAAACTTCTCTGACATTTCTCCTACTGTTATGTAAATGGAGTCTGTTATTGAAGTAACTTGGTTTGTTTGGGAGATTTGTTTCCTTGATGTTTCATGTTGTTTGTGTGTCTACCCATCTAACAGTATGGACCTGAGGCAGTAGAGAGTCTACCCTGTGGACTTATCATATCTCTGAAAGTTTCCAGGACTTCGCTGTATAGGGAGAGACAAATAATTACAACCAATACAAACAATATACAACATTCATCCAAATAGTTCCTACTCCAACTATGATGCCTATAATCATAATTATCACAATTAGCAGAAATGATATCAGTTATTGCTAAAAACAGGAAATTCACAAATGGATTGATAATTTTGAATGATGGACAGGGAGGGAACAGAAGTGGTGTAGGATGTGATGATTATGAGTGAGGAGGAGAGAAGATAGAAGTAAAAAATAAAGGAAGAGTGAAAGAACAATAGAGATTGATTGTTAACAACAGAAAAGAGAGAATGAAGGGAAAGAGATAAATGAGAAGAAAAAATATAGAAACATTTTAAAAATAAAAATAAAAATAATAGAATTCAAGAAAACTGAAATATACTAATCAAACTTCCTAGTCCTCAAAAAGTTGATCCATAAAAATAACTGGCTTCAAAAATTCTAGAAGTGAGAAGAAGAAAAAAAAAAACCACCAAATGTAAATATGTGTAAATTGCCATGAATCATTAAGGTCATGATTAAACAGAGAAAAGAAAAAGGAAAAAAAATAACCTTGATGAAAAGTTAAAGAATTTTTTCCATTGGAGTTCAAAGGATTCTCAGCTTCTTTTCTCAGCAGTGTTAGATGAGGTGCCCGGGATTGTGATGCCGGCTCCACCCTCAGGGTGGGGTTTTAGGAGTGAGAGAGGTAATCCTGTAAATGGAACTCCTGGAGGCAGGGTTTAGGCTTAGGTGGGCTACACGTTCTTCAAGGAATGCCAATTGGTCTGGAGATTTTAAATCCACACATCTCCATGGTCCAGCAGTTGTCAGTGCACACTGGAGGACTGCACCCCAAGGATCACCTCCTCGGTTCTACTGGTATGGTGGAGGAGCCAATTCTTAGTCCATTAGGTCACCTGTGGACCCTGCTTCCTGGTCTCTAAACTCAATCTCTTCCACCCCTGCCCTTTCAAATTCTTGACCAGCTGCTCCTGCAAGCAGCCAGGTTAGAGGAGGAGGGGAAAGCCAGGTGGGTTTCCATGACCAGTTGTCCCCTGTGTAAACCTCTCTCCATTTGATTTTCTCTTGGCTACTTAGGCATGTCCTATGTTGTACAGTGTGGGTTTGCCAGGCCTGATCATGGGGCCAAACTCGGGTTCACCAGGAATTGGCTCTCCCAGTTTCTGGCCCCCACACAGTGGCTACAAAATGGTTCCTTCCTCTGTCCTCCACATACAGCCAGTAGAAATGGGGATATTTTCCCCCACACGAGGATATCGTGCAGTGTGCCTTTCAGTTTAGTCAGGCATTGTCTTTGATCACTAGACTTTCCTTACCCAGATGTGCCTCAGGCCTCCTAAAAAATAGGATTCCTTGAATTCCCTTATTCCTTCACTTTGCTCACAGAGGGACCACTCTGGCTGGTGCCTCTAACTGTGGCAGCAGCTGTAGTGCTGGGGATTGCTTCCTTGTTTCATTAATTTTATTATATCCAACCTTCTGAGTCTCTGATCTGCTCTGAATGTCCAGTATTAAATTCCAGAAAAATCCCCCCTCTACTTTTTTTGTTCACCCACCTTGCTGAGAAGTTGGCTTCTCTGCTTTCTTGACTTCATGCCATGAGCAGCCAGGAAAGTGATCTTTTCTATTCTGCCATCTTGAAAACCCTCTTCATTCATTTATTGACCATATTTCCTATTCTCTATAAAATTTGTTCATGGTTTTTGATATAAATTCCTTTTTGGTTTTACATATTATTCAGGTATTTTTTTCAGTTGAATTTATCTTTTTTATTTTAAGGTGTTTTTGATGAACAACTTTTAAAATTTTAGAATCATTAAAGCTATAATCTTTTGTTTTATAGTCAATTGATTTTATATATTATTTGGGCTAGATCTTATTTATATCTCTGAGTCACTTATGACTTTCTTATTGGAAGTAATTTTCAAAAATGTCTTCTACATAAACTGAAAGTGTTCCTTTCTGAGATCTTTTCTGCATTGTTCCCTAACAATCATGTAAGTGTTCCTAGCAGTTTTGGAAGAGAACTACTCTTCATTTGGGAGTAGTCTTTCCCCAGGAAAAAACCAAGAGAAATGGGTCCTTGAAGCTTAATCAGACCTCAATTTTCCCTGCTTATGTCCAAAACCCACATTAATTTCTATCCCATGATTCATGGAAGTATTCCATTTTAGACTTTTCTTGGTTTGTTACAGTAGGGCTGACTCCCAGATACAAAGCTGGTAGCTTTCTTCTATTATAGAAGGGGAATTTATTGCCAAAAAATATTAACTATAAACTTTTGGATTGAGATGTACTGTTGAACTCCATAAGGAGATTGGAGCATTTCATTGGCAAATACATTTCCTGCCCCCATCTGGTAAAAGTATCTAGATGTTTCATGCATATTTATTTCTGGAAAAAGATCAAGACCCTTTAAGCCAACATGGTGTGGTAGGTGCAAAGGCATATTAAAGCTACTTATCCCAGCCATAATAGTTCAGCTATTTTTCTTTGGGTTATAAACATATTTGTTTTATTTGTGAACACATCTCTTTTGATTTTCAACATATAAATTATATTTTAAATATTGTTTGATTGTCTTTTTATGTACTATAAATTTAATTAGCAGGACACACATGATAAACTATAGCTTTTAACAAGTGCAGTTTGAAATTTGGGAGTAATGCCCATCTTCCAGTGGGGTATAACACTGGATTTCTTTTTTTTATTGGTTCTTTTAGTTATGACAGTACAATCCATTTTGATATAAGTATACAATCACAGACTTTCTCTTACTCTAATGAGGACCCCATTCTTATGGATGTACACAATGGTGGAATCCACTGTGGTGTATTCATTTTTGTACATAGAATAATTATGTCAGATTCATTCCACTGTCTTTCCTTTTCATGTCCTCCCTCCTTTCCCTTCATTCCTTTTTGTCTCATCCAATGAACTTCTATCCCCACCCCCTTATTGTCGATTAGCTTCCACATATCAGAGAAAACACTTGACCATCAGTTTTTTGGGACTGGCTTACATCAGTTAGTATAATAGTCTCTAGATCCATCCATTTACTGGCAATTTTCATAAAGTAATTCTTCTTTATTGCTGAGTCATATTCCATTCTGTATATATACCATATTTTCATTATCCATTCATTTGTTGAAGGGCCCCTATGTTGGCTGTATAGCTTAGCTATTGTGAATTCAACTGTTATAAACATTGATGTGGCTGCATCACTGTAGTATGCTGATTTTAAGTCCTTTGTATATATACTGAGGAAACTAAGTAGGGATTTTCTGGTCCTTTAAAAGGTAAAGTGGATGAACACACATGCACACCTGTGCACACTCACACACATACACACAAAGCACAATCTCCTCTCCTGATATGAAATTGCAGCAAAGTCAAGCAACTCCTTTGGAAGCAAAGACTAGAGTATGAAGCAATGCTCCTAAAGGCACTAAAAATACCATGACATATTAAAGGAGTTGTACAACACTTCAAGAATATTCCAGTATGCTGGCGCTCTGTGAGCAGAAGTGGTGGTTTTCAGTTAGTCAAGCACAAGCCTGACCTTTCCCCAGCAGCCTGTTCCTTGTGGCAAAAACCTGGCTGGACTCTCGTCTCCCAGGAGTCCTGTGGGTGGGGGACCTTCTGTGATGGTCAAGCTTATGTAGTACCACTCCAATCACTGGGCATCCTTTTCTGGATCATTATCTGGAGTCCTAAGAGTCATTTAAAAAGTCCATTACTTAGATGATTATCGAGGAGAAAATCTTGCATGGACAATATACAATTTTTTTTTTTTTAATTAGAGGAAATTCTTGGGTCATTTTCCAATTTTCTTTTTCCCAAAAAGCTTTCTACTTTAGCAGAGGTCTGTGTACCTTTCTTAGATTAAATACTTGGCCTTCACTTTTCCTTGAATTCGGGAAGCCCCTGTTTCTCTTTCCTATCACTTCCTCCAGCATAGACTTACCCAACTAGGAGAGCCGCCCTTTGGCTTCCTGGCCATCTTCCCATCTCGGCTGACTGACCTACACTGGTGTTGCTAAGACCTTTCCTGGAAAGAATCTGCAGGCCAAAGCCCAAAGCTGGATGATTTCGTACAGACACTACTTTCTAAAACACTCAGAAGGATGAGTTGCCAGGTTGGCAGGAACCTGCCAGTATTCTGCTAACTATTTCCAGAACACTGATTCTGCTGCCAATCGTTACCACAATTTTTTCCAAGTAAGAATGCATCTAAGGGCAGGGTTATAAAAAGATGACTGCTTTAATGGGAACTTTATTGTATTCTTAATACTGTTATTTGAGAGACATTAAAAGTAAGTCTTTTAGAGGTTCCAACAGTAACACGTGTGCTTTTCTGGTGTTTGCTTCACAGAAGTGAAATTTTTCTGTGAAACTCCAGCAATTGCTGATATTGTAATCCTGGTTGATGGTTCTTGGAGTATTGGAAGATTCAACTTCAGACTGGTTCGGCTTTTCTTGGAAAACCTGGTTACAGCATTCAATGTGGGCTCAGAGAAGACACGAATTGGTATATCTCCTGTTACTGACAATAGTCAGCTGTCAATGTAAAACAACTGGGAAACTCTACAACTGCCTTTTAGAATTACAGTAGCAACTATACTGATATATTGATCCATGTTTGGATCAATAAAAATTTATTCTTAACTAATTTTTACTGTGGCAACATCATTAAATTAATTATTGAGTACATTTTAATTTTCTGAAAAGTCAAAATCTTCTCTGTTAATAATAATAATAATAATAATAAAACTTCAAAGTTATAACCTGTTTATGATTTTGTCACATAGCAGTCTTTATTTAAAAGAAAAAATAGCTGAATCCAGGGAAATGTTGAATTAAAAAAAATTGGAAACAGTTTTATTGTACAAGATAATCTTTGCTAAGTTAATGCTAGCCAAGATAAAAAACAATTATAAATCTTTGAGTAATATTGTAAGTAATAAAATAACATTATTATAATATAAAGTCTCATAATTTCACTTTTAAATAGCAATTGAGGAAAATCATTGCTTTGAGATTTAACATCAACAAATAAATCTAGACCTTTTATCTACATATGTGACCAATGTTTTTTTCTTTTAAGTGCCAAACACCTAATTAGGTGCCAACTTCTAAAGGATTAGAAAATTTGTACACTACCTCCAACCCTGCATATGTCAACTTAATATCTTTAATTGATGTCAGGGACTCTTTATGAAAGTATATAGTCAAGCAAAGAAAAAAAAAGTTACAACATTAGGCCCTCATGCATTATGGTTTCTTGAGTGGTTAGTCTATGATATTCTTGAGTAACATATCATTGTTTGTGGGATTTCTCATCTTTTCCAGGTCTTGCACAGTATAGTGGTGACCCCAGGATAGAATGGCACTTGAATGCCTTTAACACAAAAGATGAAGTAATTGAAGCTGTCCGGAACCTTCCATACAAGGGAGGGAATACCCTAACAGGTATGTTTTGCTCAGTCCACATTTTAAGCAGTGTATCTTTCCAAAGAATAGACATACTATCGTATTTTGCTACTTATAATGAGTTAGCATACTGTTTTGTTAACCAAGTAGCACCTACAATCCTTAGATAGCTTTTTACCTAAACTCAGCATGAAGAGTCAAACTCCAGACTACTCATTTGTTCTGCTATAGGAACTTCATGTCCCAGGAAGGGGTTGCTTGGGCTAGAAGAAAACAAAACAATCACCCAGGTCAGCAGCCTTCTCACCTTTATTAGTTCATTTTCCTTTTTTCCCTCTCTTTTCATGTATATTCGTCCTGTCACTTAAAACAAATTTCTATCTTGTTTTTAAAGAAGGTACTTTTTTTGGCCCCTATTCTGCAATCAGTAGTTATCGAGAAAATATTTATAGATTTTTGGCTCACTAGTATTTTTGAAAAATGATTAATGTAATAATATTGGCATTACAATTAGCCAAATGGTTTGTGTTTATTATTATTATTGTTACTTTTTTTGTGAGGGCTGGGACTGAACCTAGGGCTTCGTGCATATCAGGTAAGTGCTCTACCACTTAGCTGCACCTCTAGGTCTGTTCTCACTTATTTTAACCCTAGTACAAGTTACTGCCTGAACCATGACACAGATGCTCAACTTCAATGATGAAGATTCTCTTACTGACTTCTTGGTAAACCACTGAAATTTTGATAATTGCCTTGCTATTTGGATGCAAAATTCAGCAGAATTTTTGATAATACTGTGAAAATTTATTAAGGACAAATGCTGTAATGATATTGCAGGATTTCTTATTTCTTTCTGGATGGAAATTATCTCAAAAGGTAGGAGTATAAATATGATTTTAGATCTGTTCCCCCTACTGAGAGAGAGCGGGGGGGAGAGAAAGAGAGGGAGAGAGGAAGAGAGAGAGAGAGAGAGAAAGGAAGGAAGAAAGAGAAGGAAAGAGAATTTTTAGTTCTTTAAAATATCATGAACGAAATTCAAAGTGTAGTTGATAATATTTGGGACAGTCACTAATGTGTGGGAGTTATTGTTTCATCATAAATTATAAATACTTAGGTTTTATTGAACACAAGTTCTGTTAGCATCTGTTGGCATGAATTCAGGATCTTTGCATCTACAGCTATGAAGTAAAATATTGTGAAAGCCCACAGAGGTAGGCAGAGGCCAGGAATCTTCCCTTTGCATTCCTCTCATCTGGGGATGAAACCATTAGGATGTTTGGTTTGCATTTATCTTTCCTCATTTTCCTCTCAGTTCTTGCTTTGAACTACTTTTTGAACGTAGCTGTTGACCAGAAGCAGGTCAGGTGTCACCTTCATTTTTCATTCCTATCCTTAGTGCTCGACACAGAACAAGCCTCCAGCAAATGGTTGTGCAATGATTTGATAGTCTAAAGGCATTCTAAGATAGCAACAATACACTTCGTACTAAAAATCCAAATGCACATGAAAGACACATGTAAGAGAAGTATTTTGTTATCATTCAAATAAATGAAGTGTATCATTCTATGTCAATGGTCAGTTAAGGATGTATAATCATCTATTGTCATCTCAAAGATGTGATATTCAATTATTTTAGTACCTTTACTCTGATAGATTTTAGTTTTTCTTCAGAGCTGTCAAGCACAAGTCATTTGGAAAATAAAGGTTCTCATCTAATAAAAACTCTTTTAGCTCAATAAGTTATGCATCATGTAGTTACATTCTTCACAATCAGAAGGCTTTTTATTAGAGATGGTAGCTTTGTGTTTACTTTTCTTTATTTTCTTCTCAGGTCTTGCTTTGAGCTACATTTTTGAAAACAGTTTTAAACCAGAAGCAGGATCAAGGACTGGAGTTTCCAAAATTGGCATCTTAATCACAGATGGAAAATCCCAAGATGATATTATTCCACCATCTAGAAACCTTCGTGAGTCCGGCGTAGAACTGTTTGCCATAGGTATGTGCTCTTCCCCTGGGGACAGACACCCACTGCTTCATTGGGTATGCAGTGCAAGGGTCAGTTCCTGGAAAGCCATCAACTCCAGGGCTTTCTAGTCCTGGTTCTCACGGCCAGCTGTTCTCGGAGCCCAACTCCTTGCATTTAAAATCAGAGTGTTGCCAACTGTCATGTATCACACAGTGACAGGATCTCTAGATGGGATATCGACCAGAACAATGAAAGGCATGAAGTTGACATGAAAGGTCAAGTACATGTCTGTTACCTATTAATTAGTTAGGATATTCTCTTTAGGGTCAGTTTATCTCTTTTCTAATTGTATAGAGCAAAACCAACTTATTATTTTCAAGGAATTAATGTCCTGCTGCTATTTAAAGAAAGCCTGGAATTGAGATATGCAGTATTACTGGTTTGAAACTAACCCTGTAAAAGGGAGTGTAGATATGACCAAAGCATGATATCTTCCATATGGAAATGTGGTGTGAAACCCATTAATTTGTGCAATTAAGCTGTTTTAATAAATGTAATAAAAGTAAAAAATACTATCCCTGTATCATTATTATAGAAAAGGATATATATATATATATATATATATATATATGACATACTTTCAGAATAGCTGCAAAATAGTTACATGATGCAACTTTGCTCTTGATTAAAATGTTTACTTTTTTTATTGATAAAGGAAAGTCTTTTATTTAGCAGAAACCAACAATTTTCTAAGCCAAAAAAAAAAAAACCTGACTGACTCCTTAACAATAATGAAATATAAATAAAAATGTTATAGCAAATGCCTCAACTGGGCTTCACAGACATTTAAAATAATTTGTTATAAATTGTTCATTTCATTATGTTTTATTCACTTATTCAGTTTGCTATAATCTTTAGTTGAATTATGATGCATTTATCTCCTTGCATTTATCAAGAATGTGGTTCAGTCTTCTCTTTATGAATTTTCTATGAGATATTTCTTTTTTTCTCTTTCCACATTTTTATTGATGCATTATAGTTATAAATAATTATAGGACTTTTTTGTTAGATATTTGTGCATGAGGTGTTCCTATCAGAAGATAATACTCTCCATTTGGAGTTATATATCAATTAGGAGAGACATCCTGGGTGTGGCATAAAAAATACTGATTCCAGGTCCTGTTCTAGTCCTATTAAATTGAAATGTCCAGGAAGAAAGGGCCTAGAAATCTGTACTTTAAATATCTGTACCTTGAAAGCATCCTCCAGGGTTAAGAACTACGGGTAAACCCACTGGCATCTCTTCTCTGTGTGTGTTGGTAAGGTTCTCTCTGAGAAAGATCCTAAAAGTTTCCCTATTTAATGCATTTTATTTCATTAGAGCATGTTTCTGGTTAGTCATTTTTTTCAGGACCTATTTTTCACTAGTGTCCAGCCAAGAACAGTCTGAGAACAGCTGCAGAAGCTGTAGAAACTGTGTTCTTTCCTCTCTTTTTTGTTCTTATCTCTACAAAATTTCTACACAATGAGTTCCTTACAGGGGAAGATTGCATCTTCTTCATTCCTATCACCTAATCCAGTGCTTGACACAAAACAAGTGTCCAGTAAATGCTTATGGAATGATTTGAAGGCCCAAAGATTTCTAAGATAGCAATATCACCCTTAGTATTAAAAATCCAAATGCTCCAAAACGAATCCAAATACTCATGAAAGATACCTATAAGAGAAGCATATTATTTTTATGCAAATAAGTGAGGCATCTTATCCTGTAGTAATACAGTTATCATGGTATATTTTCCATTCATAGAACAAAGAATAAAAGAAATCTAGGGGGAAAAAGAATATTTTGTATTCAAACTTGTTTTAGTAAATTATAAACTTATTTTATATGTGTTTGTATTTGTGGAGGGGAAGGTGGTGTTATAGCTCAGTGGCATGCAGGGCCCAGCTCAGACCAGTTTGCAAGAGTCAATTGTGCACATCTTTTCCCACATCTGCATCTTGTGACCTCACATGGATAGTTTGAAATAAGTCAGTTAGGTATTTATACTGCAGCCGTTGGCAAACATTGCAAACTCAGGCAGGAAGATAACTGCTAAATATTTGCCATATTTACCAGCACACTTATGGAACTGAAGTGGACAATAATCTAAGTGATTTTTAACTATATGATAACTTTCATCCTTAAGATAAATGTGAAATTCGGTCCTGGGAATTAATTCAAACTTTCTTGGCATTAACATTTGTCACCCTGAAGTTACACAAAGCATCTTTCAGAGTTATCAATGAAAGTAATATTTCCTTTAACCCATTATTTGATAGTTGCTCAAAATGTGAATTTTGGAATGCTTTGTGGTGTGTGCTGGGGCGCAGAGATGAGCAAAGCAAAATGCTTACAAAATAAATTCCTTCAAAGTTGTAATGACCATTTCCTCTCCTTTCCATGCAGTTGTAACAGGCAAACTTTTATTCAGAAAGGAAGATTGATTAATTTCAGGCTGTGTTTCTTAGAATATTCTTGAGAGTTCAAACTTGTCAGTTTCAATCGAGTGTCATGAGAAAGCATCATTGGCACTAAGCTGATTGCTTTGGTGTTCACTCAATTAACATTGAATCATATGTGCATTTTAAAAGAAATCCTTAGGCAGGAAACATCAGAGATTTATTTTTTATTTTCTTATCCCTTCATCCAATAAAGGAAATCTCTACAGAAGACTTAAACTAATGGGGGATTATCTTGTGTGTTTACCCTCCATTCTCAGCTCTTGTTAATAATGAATGGATGAGTTTTTAAAGAAAACTTTTAAGTGAATTCATCCAGATATGACATGGATTTTTTTTTGCTCTGGAAATTACCTGGATGTCTGCTGTATTTATTATCTTAAATCCTCCTAAAGAGAAAAGTTCAGAGACAACTAATGCTTTGTTACTCAATATGTAGAGATTGACAGCTAAGTTAATTGGCACGGCCAGGCATCTAAGAAATAATAAATGTTGCTCCAGGTCATTTCTTTTCCTTGCTTCCAAAGTACCTTCTTTTAATACCTCCAGATGATTGAAATGGTAGGGACTTATAAAGAGACCCTCCATATCTGCTGGTTTGAGGAAGAGAAATCTACCTTAAGACCCATAAAACCTAACCTTGGCCCTCTCTTTTCCTACCACAAATTTCAATGGTAAAAGTTGACTAATTTTAGCATACACTCTTCTAATAAAATCCAAGATATACACTCACTAGCTGTGTATCCTTGAGCAAGCAAATTAACCTCTCTGTGCATATTTATTCATCTGGAAGGTGGCAGAAACAATAGTATAAACTCACAGCTTTAGCTTTGGTTTAAGGGTTCAACACATTAATATACATAAAATGCCACAGTGCTCTGGGCACATTCTTCAAGTGTTAGTGTCCACTGCTTTCTGTCCTTCTTATTCCCTGCTAAGTCACAGAGAATCAGGATTTTGCTTGGCCTGCGATAACGGAATTCAATAGATATTGTGGAAGGAAAGCAACTTCCTTTTGGCACCAGGAAAATTTCAGCGGTTATTCGGGTGCAAATTGTATTTGTGTATTCTAGAAACAAATTCTCCCTGGCTTTCTTTTGGCTCACTCTATATAATAATAATAATTTTAAATATATGTGATTTGCATTCTAGGAATATCTCTCAATTTAAGTCACCTTATTTCACACAAACTTAAACCAAAATCTTTGATAGTATAGAGTCCTGGTTTAATTATTGCTGTTTCTGCATTATTCATGCCAACAGAAGTTCATTTCATTAAGTGGTCTCCCTGCTAGGATGTACTGCGCAAAAGGCTTCTGAAGCTGACTTTTCAAAAACTATCTGACATGAAACATGACTCTTTAAAGTAGCAGATGCTTTCCACCAAATCCAAGACGGCAGGTCTATCAGCAGGGGAAGTGTAACCATCAGAAACTGAGATAGAAGTCCCAGCTGCCATTTATCAGGACACAGGCACATAATAGCTTTCATTTTGTCAACAATCCATATTCTTGCTCTGGCCCTGTCTTGTTTATTTTCTTTCTATATACATACTTTGTTAGAATCAGAGCTATTATTTCCTGTTATGAAATAGAAGATTTAGGTATCTTTTTCTTTTTGTCAATTTATTTCATGTGTATATCTTTATTATGTCTTTATTTAATAATTTAATCATTAATCATTCATTCTTTTGAGATGGGCAGGAGTAGGGGGGCCTCCCTATGTTGCCCAGGCTGACCTCAAACTCCTGGGCTCAAGAGAATTTTCCCACCTCAGCCTTCCAAGTCACTGAGACTCTAGGTGTGCCACACCACACTTAGCATGCATGTGTTAGGGTTAGGGTTAATTTTCAAAAAAAATCTCATTATTTATCAAAATGAATAACCAAGCAGCAGTGGAGAATGGCTGAACAGGTCAAGCCCACTGCAGTTGCTTTTCCAATGAGGCGTGAGTGTCACCAATGTCCCTGTTGTGTTCCATGCCAGGGGTGAAAAACGCTGATGAGAATGAGCTGCAGGAGATCGCCTCCGAACCAGACAGCACGCACGTGTACAACGTGGCCGAATTCGATCTGATGCACACGGTGGTGGAGAGCCTGACCAGGACCGTGTGCTCCAGGGTGGAAGAACAGGACCGGGAGATTAAAGGCGAGTCCCCGGATGTGGGTGGCACCAAGCACCAAGTCTCCATGGACTATAAAAATTCTTGCTATTCCTAATGTCAACGTTCCTAAGACTCCTTTTTCTCGTACACCATCAGAGTAAAAGGGGAGCATCTTGGCAGACTTTGTGGGGGTGATGGAGGAACGCTTTAACCACTAGATTTTTTTTCTCCATAGTGTTCCATTTAGACTATCATGGTTTTCTTTTTTCTTTTCTTTTCTTTTTTTTTTTTTTTTGATATTTTTAGTTGTAGATGGACATGATCTCTTTATTTATATATTTTTTTATGTGGTGCTGAGATTCGAACTCAGTGCCTCACACATGCTAGGCAAGCACTCTAGCACTGAACCACAACCCTAGCCCATCCATCATGGTTTTCTAATTTAATTTTTTTAGACCACCATATTTTAAAAATTAAACTAAATCTTGTGATAATTGTGCATTCACACACAGTTGCAAGAAGTAATACATAGAGTATTTTTACCAGTTTCCCCCAATAGTAGTACCTTACAAAACCGTGGCACCATATCACAAGCGGGATCTTGGCCTTGGTGCAGTCTAAGTACAGAACATTTCCGTCACAGCAAGCACGACTCCTGTTGCCCATTTACAACTATCCTGACTAATGTCCTTCCCAAACTCTCTCCCCAAACCCCGACAACCACTAATCTGTTCTCCATCTCTGATTTTCTTTCATTTCAAAAATTAGGTAAGTGGAATTATGCAATATATAATCTTTTGGCTTTGGCTTTTTTTTTTTTAATGCAGTATATTTCCCTGGAGATTTATCCAAGTTGTTACATGTGTCAACAACCCTTTCCTTTATGTTGCAGCCTCATATTCTATGGTATGGATGTGTCACAGTTTGTTTGATTACTCTCGCACTGAAGAACTTTTGGATTCTTTCCAGCTTTTAGCTACTGTGCATAAAGCTGCTGTGAATGTGTATGGGTTTGTGACTCATCCAATCCATGAATACATTGTGTCTCTTTATTTACTTGTATATATTGGTTCCTTGCATGAACATAAGTTTTTTGTTTCTCTGGAATAATGCCCAGGAGTACAATGGCTGGACCATTTCCTACTTGCATATTTAGTTTAGTTTTCATTAAGAAACTGCCAAACTATTTGCAGAATGGCTGCAGCATTTTTGCTCCCCCTAGCCGTGTATGAGTGACCCAGTTTCTTTCTGTGTATTGCCACACATTTGTTATGGCTACTATTTTTAAAATGTCAGTCATTCTGATAGCTGTGCCGTGGTGCAACACTATGGTTTCCATTTTCATTTCCCTCATAGCTAAAGAACATCTTCTTGCATACTTACTTCTCTGTGTGTATGTACTCATTGGTAAAATGTCTCTTCACGTCTTTGGTCCATTTTCAAGTTGAACTACTTTTGTGTGTCAAGGATCAGGTAGGCATAATTTATGTGGGTATATTTCACAGTTCTCTGCTCTGTTCCATTAAGTCTACTTGTCTAATCCTCTTCCGATACCATCTTGAATGACTATAGCTACATAGTAAATATTGAAATTGGGTAGAATTGACTTCTCCCACTTGATTATTCTTTTTAAAGACCATTTTTACCCTTCTGGTTCTTTTGCCTTCCCATTATATATTAGAATAATCTTTACGAATAAATCTTACTAAGATTTCAATAGGAATTGCAATAAATCAAAGATCAATTATCAAATATCAGTCACCAAATATCAACATGGGGAGAAGAAGCATTTTTAGTTTGTTGACTCATCCAACCCATAAACCATTCTGTCTCTTTATTTAATTAGACATTCTTGGATTTCTTTTATCAGCTTTTTATGATTCTCAGGACTTAGGTGTATCATATACTTATGTCATATATAGGTTTTGTTAGAAGTCCACCTAAGAATTTAATTTTATTTGAGTGATTTTGGTTGTATTTTTAATTTCAGTGTCCACACGTTTATTGATTATAAGTAGAAATAAACTTGATTTTTGTATACTATGCTCTTCTGATTTGTACTTTTTAATTAGAAGTTTTATCTAAATTTTGGAGAGTTTCTATGTATAAAATCATCTGCAAATATGGAAGTTTGTTTGCCATAACTTTTATTTCCTTTGACCTCTATAACATTTATTTCCTTTTCTTGCCTTATTGCAGTTGCTATAATAATTTCCCATACTAAGTTGAAAATAACAGTTGTGAGCAAACATCTTTGCTTTATTCTCCATTGTAGAAGGAAAGTTTCTGATTTTCAAGGAATTAATCCCTTTCATCGGGCTTGTAGGATTAATGAGTGTAGAGTTCTTCATAGTATTCTCTTATTATTCCTTTGATGTCTATAGGTCCTATAGTAATTGTCCTTGTTTCCTTTCCTTTTCTGGTATAGGTGTAGAAACCTTACCTTCTTTCAAGTCCTTTTATCCCCACATCTGTGTATCATATAATTGTCTTAAATATTTCTGTACCCACAGAGAACCATATCAGAAAGTTTATATTTTCTGCTACAGTCATCAAACATAATTTAGAAAACCCAATAATTTAGTAAAATATATTATATTTCCTTATTTTTATACTTTCTGTTATTTTACTTCCATCTTGAGGATCTAGGTTTCCTTCTTTTTCAATTATTTTCTTTCTGTTTAGACAACTTTCTTTAGCCATTCTTTTAGAATATGTCTGTTGGGATAAATTGTCCATTAATGAAAAATTCTCTTAAATTTCTTCCGTGTGAGAATGCCTTGGTTTTCTCCTAATTTCAGATATTTTGCTCAGTATAGAGAGCTGGTTTGATAGTTCTTTTTTCTCAATACTTGAGAAGTGTTGTGCCTCTTCCTTCCGGTTTCTGATGAGAAATGTGTCATTTCAAATGATCTTCCTTCTCTAGGTAAGGTGTCATTTCTCTCACATTGCTTTCAAGATTTTTCTCTTTGAGTTTAGTTTTCAGAATTTTTACTGTGATATTTCTTAGTATGAATTTCTGAGTCTGTCTTGTTTGGGGGTACATTTTCTTGAACCTGTGGTTTGTGTGATATGCCAAATTGGGGGTGTTGGAGGGGTATTATTTCTTCAAGTGCTTTTTCAGCCCTGACTCTTTTCCTTGTGGAACTCTGATATGAATCATAGGTATTTCATTATAGTCCCACTTGTCTTTAAGGCTGTTAATGTTTTAAGTCTACTCTTCCTCTAAACGTTCAGATCAGGTCATTCTATCAATCAAGTTTACAGATTCTTCCTCTGTCTACTCCATTCTGCTGTTGAGTTCACTAAGTTATTTTTTTTTAAATGTTGGTTGTTATATTTTTTATTTCTAAAATTTTGACTTGGTTTCTTTTTATATTGTTTACTTTTTGCTAAGACTTTCTATTTCTTTGTTGAGAGTTTTAATTTTTCCATTTGTTTCCATTGTGTTTGTAATTGTGCATTGACTGTACTCTGATTTATCTGGTTTTCTCTGGTATTATGCTGGCAAGGGAGGTAGGGGTACTGCTTCACTCTTACTAGGTAGGGGTAGAAGTCCAGTTTCCTGACTTGGTCTCCTTTAACTAGCCTTCCACTCATACCACCCTAATAGAGGAGTAGGAATCCCTCATTACTGGTCCCCAGATAGCCTCCACCAACAAACACTGCTATGAAAGGACCTCCTTACTGCCGAACAGTGGTGGAAGCTCTGAGTCACCACTGGGTCTTCCCTGACACTCTCACAGAGTGAAGAAGTGGCCCTGGTTAGAAGACCAGGCTGGCCTTTAGTGTGGTCTCCACTGATGTCACGGTGGGTATGAGATAGGAAGGATTTATTACTCCCTGGACCACGCTTACTGGGGTGAAGGGATGAGGTGATGTTGATTATTGCCAAGAAAGGGTAGAAGTACTGACTTCCTGTTTAGCCTTTGCTGTCACGGGTGGTGTGGACCACAGCTTTTTCTGTTGTGTTTTCTGGAATAGAGCAGTTAATGCCTAAAAATTTTCTGTCTTGAGAGGTTGGCTTTTTCCTGGCCTTCTGGCGAGGGAGAGAAGGTTTTGTTGCAACATCTTTCTTTCGTCTTTATCTTTTGATGCTTCTAGGTTGCCAGATACTTTAGTTCCATGTCTGGAATATGTGAATAAAAAAGAAACAGGAAACTCACCACTGGGATATTATTTGAGTCCTACAGTCTCCCCCTTCCCGGCCTCCTTCCTTCTAATTTCAGTGTCTTCTTCTGCTGGTCTTTCATATAATTTCCAGAATTTTTAATTATACTCAGAAGGAGAAATAGAGAAAATTACATCTGCTCTGTCTTCCCAGGAACAAATTCATCACGGATTTTTAACACTCCTCACGGTATCATTGACCTGCAGGTCGTACTTGGCTTTTGTGATCTGGGAAGAGGGGGCAATGTTGAAGTCTTGGAGTCTGATTTTGTTTCCTGCCTCTATTGTATCCAGGAGTGTGACATGAATCCATTTGGCTCACGTCATTCTTTCTTCCATCATCTCATTTTCTCCGGGTCAGATCTCTTGGGATTGGGTTGGGTATCCAGACAGTAGGATCCTGAACAAACTTCTCTGGGCTTCAGAGTGAGACTTGTTTAGATCCTAGCTTCTCTCTCACACAAAAGAAGTTTACATGTGGTTGACAATAAAGCATGCAGTACAGTTCAGGTCATACTTAATGTTCAAAAATTTTCCCTATTTTTGTGGTTATTAAAGTCCCTTGGATAAATGCTTCTAAAGGTTGAGAAATCCTAAAACCCAAACTCTTTATTCTCGTTTCCACCTTTTATTCCTTCTCCATTTGAATTTTACACTTCCAATGTCTTTATAGAACTATTTGTTTTAACACGTATATAACATACAAAAAAGGCTTAGACGGTATTTTGACTCAGTGAGCATCCAACGTGTATTAGTTGTTTTGTCTTCTTTTTAAATTTTTATACCGGACATTTGTTGAAGCCTTTATTATGGAGCCTATACTATCTGATTCTAAAAACCACATGCTCTGTCAGGAAACCTAGATGTCAATCTCATCTTTCAGACTTACTACTGGTGAGACCTTCTTCAAATTCATTAGTTTTATTGTGTCTTAGTTTTTTCACCTACAAAAAGTGAATGATATTACTAGCTACTCATGAAATGAGATAATACTTATAAAGAATTCAGAATATATTTAGATTGCACACATGCTCAATTAATGTTTATTTTTATTGTTTTTTAACAAAGTTTTTAAATGCCTGTAAGAACATTCCTGGGAGTTAAGGGCTATGTCTTATTTAAGTTTGTACCCTAGAACTTAGCATTGTGCATGGTATCTAATGGACACTAAAATGCTTAAATGAACTATTCCAGACATTAATAATTGAATAAACTTACCTAGAGAAAAAAAAATCTAAGAGGTAGTATAAAAGCAATAGTCACTTCTGACTAATGAAATTTGTTAGGTTTACAGGGATAACTTTGGGAAAAAGTTTTATTTGATATATTTCTTCACTTTAGCCTCAGCCCTCGCCACCATTGGACCACCTACAGAGTTGATTACTTCTGAAGTCACTGCCAGAAGCTTTATGGTTAACTGGACTCATGCCCCAGGAAAAGTGGAAAAATACAGAGTTGTGTATTATCCCACCAGAGGTGGAAAACCACAAGAGGTAAGAAGGAGACAGTGTTTTTAAATGATACTTTTAATTCTCTGAAGTCTTCCATAATAATGAGAATAAGACCAATGTGTATATGAGAGATGATTCTGCCACATGTATTTTAAATCATTTGAAATACATTTCTGTGTGTTTATATTATTCTTCCATCTCTCTGAATAATGGTGGTTGCATCGTCTTCTCTTGTCCCTCCATCAAATAACTCTCAGGACTGATCAGGTCTGCGTGTCTAACTTAGCTTATTTTTCTTCTTAAAGTTAGTGAGTTCTAAAGCAAAAGTTATCAGTAGCCAATTATCTGGTCAGGACCTGTTTTGATATTTATTCATTTTTTTTTTCTACTTGGGAGTGGTGAGATTTCTGTCTTAGTGAAGTCTGTGTGTTTCAAATTATGTGGAGATATGATGGACAAGTCCTCCAGGGTTTGAAGTTTCCTGAATATTTGTAAAGATTAGTGCAATTGAAAAGTCATAATAAAGCAGCTGCAGGCAGCATCTTTCAGGGTTTGGCCAACACAGAAGAGAACACCTTTTGCCAGATGATTTGGTCCTTCCCAGTCCCCACTTTTGATACATCTGTTCACAGGGAATCAATTAAAACCTGATGAAATCCCCATTTCCTTTTGTTGTTCTAACCTCTGATTGACCTCGGCCTGTTTCACAATTTTCTTCTGTATTACTATTATTATGGCAGAATTTGTGAATATTTTTCCTTTCAAGTATTAAAAATAAGAAGTAAATCATGGAGTTTTTAATCAGTTGGACAAAAAAAATCAGAGTGCTTCCAATCATTCTTTTTTTAATCGTTCTCTTTTATGACTAATAAACCTTTCAGATGCTCCCCAGATTTCCAAGGAAAAAAATCATTTGTCTACTATTATGAAACGGACACGAGTAGGATAATGATTATCTCAGGAATGACACAATTTCCACTAGATAAGAATGAATAAATGCCTTTGGCTGCATTCCATAAAAGACACATCACTTTATGTGGCCATTCAAGGAGAATTGGTAGCCATGAGAAAGGAGGATGTGGCGCAAATAATAAAATAGCAAATGAAATGTTCGTGCTGGGGAAACTTTTGCCTAGTTCTGCATATGCATGTTCCATACTCATTCCTCAAACCCTTCTTCACACAGGTGCTGGTGGATGGAAGCATATCTTCCACGGTGTTGAAAAACTTGATGTCTTTAACTGAATATCAAGTAGCAGTATTTGCAATATATGCTCACACGGCTAGTGAAGGCCTACGAGGAACGGAAACCACACGTACGTATTTAATTCTACACCACTTCTGACTTGGGCAGTCTGCTTAGGTGGCACTTCCTAAATCGGGTTGCTCTGGTTGTACTGATATACATCCTAAGGCAAATTCCTAGGAGATAGTACTCACGCCTCACGTGGTGCAGGTCCCATGCTGTAGCTGCTGATTTTCAGTGCTCCATGTGGAAATGGGTGTTATCAATCTCTAGAACGTTTAGGAGAGAGCAACCGTGGTGGTAAAGGGTGCAGAATCACTCATTGCTTATTAATCAGATAGTCAGTAAATGCCTCTTATGAGCCAGGAACTGTGTTAGAATTTGTCAGTAGGAGATGAGCAAGAGCTCTGTAGCTCTTGTGTCCAGTAGACAATCAAGAAGATTTTGCTGCATGTCTCTTCATTGTTCATATGATTGTAATTAAAATCAGCTTCTGAATGCTAGCAATTCCGTCCCTGGGTATGATCATGATAACACATAAACAACACACACACACACACATACACACACACACACTCAGAGAATCATGGGGAGAGAGAACCGCTTTTGAAAAGATCAACCATTCTTTTCATAATTTCAAATAATGAGTTTCTACTACGTGTTAGACACTATGAAACTTTTGTCTCAGAATATCTACCTCTGAAAGAGCAATAACAATTTAAAAAACACTGAGAACAATATTCCAGGCACTATGGTAGTCATTCTCTATACATTTTTGGATTTATGACTGACAAGAATCTGTGAGGTGGGTGTTAATGCCTTGACTTTGCAGAAACATTTGAGTGACCATCCTTACTCTCAAGGATATTTTTGTGTAGTAAGGAGTGGGCGTGCAAACCAAGGACGTATAAACATACTCGTGCAATGAAGTCTTTTAGACACACCAACAGAAGTCTGCAAGTGTAAGAAAAGTCTTGAGTGTGCCTATGTATGAGAAGAGCAGGCAGGGTCACATTTTGAAGGATCTAGAATTATATTTGTAAACAATGTTTCCTGTTTTTCATTTGCATTAAGCTAGGAACTTGCAATTTATCCTAATCCCTTTCTGCCTCCCCCTTAAACATGGCCAACTTTGTTTCTTGGTTGTTCCATTTTTCTCAAGGACACTTATAAATGACTGAACATTAAAATGAATTTCCTCTTGCAGTTGCTTTACCCATGGCTTCTGACCTTGAACTGTATGATGTGACTGAAAATAGTCTGCGAGTCAGATGGGATGCAGTTCCTGGGGCCACAGGATACCTGATCCTCTACGCTCCTCTCACAGAGGGCCTGGCTGGGGATGAAAAAGAGGTAACTCTCTGCACCCTACTGCACTCCTAAGAGTCTTTGACTTTTTAAAGACGTATATATCTATATCTCTCTCTCTCACACACACACACACACACATGTACATATATATATATATATATATATATATAAAATGTAAAAATTGAATGAATAGTATGTAGAAAATTCAGATTGACAAGAAAAAAAATCATTTATAATCCTACCACCTAAAGATAATGATTTAGTAACCTTTAGCTAACAGTCTTTATGAATGATTTTTTTTTTTTGAAGGGGGGACTAGGGATTGAACCCTGGGGCGCTTAACCACTGAGCAACATCCCCAGCCCTTTTTGGTATTTTATCTAAAGACAGGGTCTCCATGAATTGCTCAGTTCCCTGCTAAGTTGCTGAGGCTGCGTTTGAACTCATGATTGTCTTCCCTCAGCCTCCTGAGTCACTGGGATGACAGGCCTGTGCCGCCACTCCTGGCGTGAATGCATTTTTTTTTTCCTGCGGTGCTGGGGATCGAACCCAGGGCCTTGTGCTTGCAAGGCAAGCACTCTACCGACTGAGCTATCTCCCCAGCCCCATGAATGCATTTTTAATACAACAGATGAAGGCTGTTTTATAGCCTGCCATTTTCATCTCATTTATTGTGAATATCTGTCTGTACCATTAAAGACTATTTTACATAGTCATTTTGTAGTATAGTTTTCCACTGTTGGTTTGTATAGGTTGTATTTAAACTCATATTATTGGACATAAAGGGTAACTTGTATAAACTATGCTTGAAATTCTTAACATTCTTACTGGGTATTTTTGCATGATTGTCCAGTTATTTCCTTGGGATAAATTCCCAGAAATGGGGTTTCTTTAGTGAAAGGAGTATGCAAATTATTAAAGCTTATTCTAGATATTACCAGATGGTTCTAGAGGAAGTGTATATAATTTCTTTTATCATATACAGTTCATAAATGGTTATTTCACCCATGAGTACTGATATTTTTTACTAATTTGAGACATAGACAAAAACATCTCATTGATATGAATTTTTGCATTTATTTTAAATCATGAATATTTGATTTTCAAATTATTTCTTTCAATACTCAGTACTCGTTTTAAATGTACAGGGGGCAATTGTTAGAATGCGAACATTCATGAGAAAAAGATAAAGTATCTTGACCAGGTTGTGGAGTGGAGAAGAGAGGCAGTTTAGAACTTGGTTCTCTAACATTGTTTAAAACCTGCCTCTGCTGACTGCAATCAGCAAACATCAGTGAAAGCTATGGTGAATCTGAGTATCAAGAACAGAGCATTGGTGACCTGCATTCTCTTATTTCTAAGGCTAATAAAGCTTTTTTCCATTCAGATGTCAAGTTGATCTTGATTGTTTTGATAGAAGAAAAAGTTACAAATGATCCTGGAAAGATGCTGAGCCACACTAGAAAACAGGAAAATAATAACTGAAGGAAATACTGATTTCTAACTAAAGTGATTCCTACCAACAGATTAGTGAAATTTTTTGAGTCTGATAATAGCATTCAGCAGTGAGTACGTGGGGGACAGTCACACCTCCACTGCTGCAGGCATGGAAGCCGCTGCAGCTGCTTTGGAGAATACCTTGAGATTCATCATGATGCTGAAGATACATACTGTTTAGATATGTATCCTAGGGAAACATTTTGAAAGGGATTTTTCAATGAGGCTACTTGGTCAGGACAAACACTGCAAGCAACTAGCATAACATCAGCAGAGGAATGGAAAACAGTGATATATTTATAGAAAAGACTCTCAGAAGAGAACTAATCATGTAAACTTGTCCCTGTGTATCAATATGCATGAATCTTGAAACATTTTATGGACAGAAGAAAGAAGAACAAATTATAAAAAGATTATGTTGATAGCATCTCATTTGTGTATTTTGTTAAATGTATAGGACCAAAGATTAGTAACAGATTTTATACATATATGTACAAAATTAAAATATGAAGCAGTAAGATGTATATCAATATTAGGGTAGAGGTGGTGAATCAAAAGAATGAGAATGAACTTCTGTTTTATCTGAATATATTAATTCTTTCTAAAGTAAGATATGAAACATATGAAAAAATTTTCATATTAAATTTGAGTAAGGGAAATATAGGGATATGTTATATTATTTTCTATATACTCATGTTATATGATGCAATATTTCAAAGTTTAAAAATCTAACTTGTCAGTAACACTTGTAGTTGTGGGACTGGAGACAGTTTATGGAGATTTTCTTCATCCTTTCCAAGCATAAAACTAACCTGTTACACGATTGGCTCTCAGTTGTTGCACAACTGAGATTATTGGCTAGTTGACCAACTCCAAAGGTTAGAAATAGTATCTCAGAATCAAGAAGCAAATTGTTAATTCAAGTATCAAGGTAGGCTTATCATTTCAGAACACTAGAAGGGACCTGCAATCCAACCGGATAGGCCCCCTGTTGAATGGGGTGGTAAAACTAGCCCAGCTCAATTGAGCTTGAAGCAAAAACTGGGCATCCAGCCAAAACGCTGGTTAGAATTAGCAAGTAGTGACAGATGCCCACTTAGCACTGCCTCTAGCAGGCTGGCCTGGGTTCATATCTCTACAGAATATTTCTGACTCAGTTCCACCCACACTATTCTGGGGCCTAAACATCCAACATTGTTATTCTGGTTGCAATTGCCATTTATCCAGATGCAAAGAGTTATCCTAATTCAGCATGCATGGGTACATTCAATTCTGTGTAGTTCCATATTATGTGTTCCCAATATAAAATGCAAAACAATTAAAAATTGAAGACAGAAACCTGTCTGACGAAGAGGTTGTGTGGAGACACAGGGTCTTACTCCACAAAGTCTCACCTTTGTTTGAAAGTGCCACTTGGTTCAGGAGGAATAAACCCATCGGCCAATGATCTAATTATGTGTGTTCTTTTCAGATGAAAATTGGAGAGACCCACACAGACATTGAGTTGAGCGGGTTGGTCCCCAATACCGAATACACAGTCACAGTTTATGCTATGTTTGGAGAAGAGGCCAGTGATCCTGCTACAGGACAAGAAACAACATGTGAGCATTTCAGTCATTCAGATGAAATATGGTGATAAAGTCCAAATAAATGTTAGGATTGGAAATACCAGTTTAAGGTTGAAATCTTTTAGAAACCTATTATAATATAGAAAAATGCACGTTTTATTTAGGGGAAGGAAGTGCATTTCTTCTGTCCTGCATTATAATGAGGAATATGAATGTAAGAGCATCCTCCAAATAATTCCAACTGTGTCTCTGTCTGAATTCAATTGCTCCATTTGGATGGAGAAGGAAGAGCTCTGTAAGGGCTTAGGATCATAGCAGCTGGGATGGGAATCTCAGCTCAGGTCATTTTATCTGGGTGACAATGGGCAAGTATTGTAACTATTAAAAGGACAATATCTTACAACATGTGGTTGATATGAGATTAAATACATAGCTACATGTGAAAGCACTTAGCACATAATTACTCAATGTTTGTTTTCCACTCATCAAGATGAATAATTTTTTTCTAAAAAATCTTTGCTATCCTTTTATCTGAGCCTATTATTATATTTGTTTCATGGACTAAAAAAATTTTTGGCAAGGCTAATATTGACTTTTTGTTTGGTTGATTTTTGCCATGTTGGGGATCATACCCTGTATTGGACATGCTAGGCAAGTGCTCTATCACTGAGCCACATCCCCAGTCCTATAGCTAATTTTGACTAAATACAGGGACTTCATAAAAATTTTAGGAAATGTATACATTATCTATATTTTAAAAATATGTCAATAGGTGAAATACTATCCTGGTTTATTAATATGTTTTCCTGTAGACTACTAAAAGTGTGACTCTATTCATGATCTTTGGAAACATAGGAAAGTTCAGAGGACTTTCCCACCACTCTGAGCTTTGGGAAGAGATGAGTAACAACTTTCTATAGTACCTTCCAGATTCTACCTGGCAAATACATAACTGAAGCTTAACACTAAGGAAAGAAGTCTTCACGCCTCCATTCTTTGTTAATTGAAGCTGTATTGTTCTCACACTTCAGAGAAAGACCAAGTAATTAAAACAGTAGACAAACAAAACTGGAATGGAAGAAAAGAAATGAATCTTACTAGAAAGTATCCAGTATTACCACTTGACTTAAGTGAATTTTGGGATACTGTCTGAAAGAAAAGTCTTTCTTCTCTAACTCAAAATGTTCATTTATTTATAAAGTTTAAAAATCATGTACTATTCTTAGGATTAGCAGTTGATTAAAAAAAAAAAAAAAAGAGGTACTACAGGTGATGTTCTGGGTACCAATCCCTGAGACTGACATTTTCACTCATTAAGGAAACTGGACTTTGCTCTGTCATACTTCCAAATATAACTGAATTACAGAAAAATGTAGAGCTAAATGTGCAGAATACTTGTTAGGTTGCTTTTCTCTTTCCTATACTTTCCCTCTAGCTCCTTAAGTATTAAGAAGGTCACTAACTCCTATAAGCTCTTTATCGGCAGAGAATCAGTATGTTCTGAATTCATGAAAGAATTGGCCTTTAGGTTAGGGAGTATTATGCCTGTGGCTATGGCCAGTAATTGGCAAATTTGTTTTCAAGATTTTTGCTCTAACAGCACTGTTGGAAATTGTGGAATGAGAGAGACAGAGAGAGGGTGGGGGAAGTTAGCTAGCATACTGGTTAATATCACCAGCTCTGGAATCAACTTCCTGGGTTAAACTTATTGTTCTTCTGTTCTAGTAACAGTGATTTTGACCAAACTACCTCAGTTTTTTTATCAACATAATGGGGATAATTACAACTTCATCCTTGCAGTCTAATGTAAGGATTTAGTGGGATAGCATATGTTATATGTCACACCCATGGAGAGTACTCAATAAACGGTAACAATTATTGATACTATAAATCTGTACTTTAAGTCTCATGAAACTCTAGAAATTATGGACAATTTTCAGTCTGTTGAATCAGAAGGGGCTCCTTGAAGAAATTAACAAATCTATGGAACTGACAGGAATCTGCAGAAATACCTCTTTAAATAATTTTACAGTAACAACAGAGTAAGAGACTGTTCATTTTTATTTAGTGTCACAAAAGCAATGTGATTGTCCAGGGCAGGTAATTATTCATTGATTCCTTGAGTATTTATCAAGTATATTCTATACTGGAGACAGAGATGGGGACAAAATTAAACCAAATTCCTCAATCCCCTGAGGTTTCAATACATTAGGGGAGAGAGAGACAATCAACCCAAAATGGGTGGTGAAAGGCATAAAGCAAGAAAATCGCTAGGGGACCCTTGGGGTGGAGGAGTTATCTTACACGAGAGGACCAGGGAAAGACTCATAACGAAGGAGGCATATGTCCAGGCCTGAAGGAGGTGAGGCTCGCAGCCCCGCAGGTACCTGGGGAAGAGCCTCGTAGCGGACTGAAGCGCAGAGGCCTGTCTGAGCGTGCCTGGAGGTCCCTGCACCAGAGAGGGAGGGTCGCAGCAAGTGGCATGAGCCAAGGGCAGGATGGTGGGAGAGACAGCAGCAAGATGGCAGTGGGCCAGTTAAGTAGGGGCAGAACAGCCACTGGAAGAACTAAGGAGTGGGCAGCCATTTGGGCAGATTAGCAGAGAGGAGCAAACGTCTATGGCATAGAGATTCACCGGCGCTAAGGGTGAGCAGTTAGAGATTCCGGAGATCACCAAGCCAGGAGCGGGGCGCGGCGTCCATCCAGTCGGTACCAGTGCGAGTCGTGGAGAGATGGTCTTAATCTGGGAGGAACTGATGGTGGGTTAAAAGTGGGTTTTGAGAGAAAAAGGAATCCAGAAGGACCCCAAGGGTTTGGGTCTGAGTGACAGGAAGTGTAATGTTTCCATTTGCTCAGAAGGAAAGACAGAGGGAGAAGTTTGGGTCAGTGGGCCAGGTGTTGATATTAGTTGGAGAGGCCTAACAGGCACCCACGTGGAAATGGCAGGTGGCTCTTCCTCCTTTAACACGTTGGAAGCATGGAGCTGAGAGGCAAAGTGGCTTTGCCAGAGTCACATGATAGTGGAGTGAAATAGCTAAGATTTGATTTCAGTGTTCTTGTTTTTAATCCATCAGGATTCTGATTTTACACTAGCCTGACCAGAGGAAAAAGCTACAAAATATTACTTACATCTTATATTTTTTTTGGGGGGTGTATCTTATTACTGCAGTTTTTCTCTATCAGGAAAACTTTTTATTTGCTAATTAGACAATTCATTGGTTATTTTGGATTATAAGTTTTTATCATGGTGACATTTTTCATAAGAAATAGTTCAGAAGTCAAAGATGCAATTTCTTTTTTATATTATTTAAAATTCTCATTATTTTCTGTTCCATTTATTGTGAAGTGCCTTTGTCTCCACCAAGAAACCTGAGAATCTCCAATATTGGCTCTAATAGTGCTCGATTGACCTGGGAACCAACATCAGGAAAGATTCATGGTTACCGGATTTTGTATACCAGTGCAGATGGGACTGAAATCAATGAGGTGAGTTTCGAACAGGATGTGTATTTTTTAGGTCATTGTGTGTAGTTCTAAGTGCATATTCAAAGCCTAGTGACTTAAAACAATACTAATTATATTCTCTCGTAGTTGCTGTGGGTCAGGAATTGGGGCTCACCTGTGCAGTTCTGGCTGGAGCGTCACATGTATAGTTAAGGCACGATGCTGGCAGGAGCTGGTTTCACCTCAATGGCTCCTTTCTTTTCTTTGTTATTTTTAGTTGTACATGACAATAGAATTTATTTTGATATAATTATACAAGCATGGAATATATTATTTTAATTAGGACCCCATTCTTGTAGATATACTTGATGGTGGGATTCACTATGGTATATTCATATATGTACAAAGGAAAATTATTTTGAATTCATTCCACTGTCTTTCCTTTTCCTCTCCTCCCTCCCTTCTCTTCATTCCCCTTTGTCTAATCTACTGAACAGCCATTCTTCTCCTCCCTCCTTATTGTGGGTTAGTTTCCACATATGAGCCAAAACATTCAACCTTTGACTTTTGGGGACTGGCTTATTTCACTTAGCATGGTAGTCTCCAGATCCATCCATTTACTGGCAAATTTTATAAAGTCATTATTCTTTATAGCTCAGTAATACTCCTTTGTGTATATGTACCACATTTTCTTTATCCATTCATCTGTTGAAGGATGCCTAGGTTGACTCCATAGCTTAGCTATTGTGAGTTCATATGCCTGGTACTCTGGGAAGACTGGAATAGCTGGAGTTAAACTTTGTGTCTCTAAGTAAAGTTTTCACATGCTGCTTCTAGCATGCAGCTTCTGGGGAGTTGGCCTGGAAGCCCACAACACCTGTCTAAGGAGAGAGTGTGGTAAGTGGAGGTTACAATGACCTGGGCTCAGAAGTCATTTGATCTTACCTCCACCACAGTCTGCCAATAGGAGATGTCACAAGCTCCTGCCTGTATACAAGGCAGAGAAGCAGATCCCACCTACCACTGGAGACTTGTCAGTCACACAAGAGGAACATGTAGGCTGGGAGATGTACACGTGACCATCTTGGGAAACTGCTGTCTACCACGGTGGGTGGGGCTGGGAAGTGTATACTTTCATGGAAATATCAGACTAGAAACAATGTCAACCTCATCCAATTTATCTCTGCTTTTGATTAAACTGAGCCTCATTAGATGAGACAAAATTAAAAAGATGAATAATTCTACTTTTGTGTAGAAAGATGCTTTCAAATAATAGAACTTATTAAACTCATGAAGAAGCAGAATCATGCATGCAATGACTAATACTTTCAGAAATTCTTTCCTTGGAAATATGTTTTGGTAAGATAGCAAGGTTATTTTTATTTTATTTTTCCTCATCTTGGTCCAGGAAGCTAGGATGAAGAGAAAAATATGTTGGATTGCATCACTTGTATTTTCTCACCAAATAAAGCAAGTATTTTCATATATAGGGACAAAATTTTTCTTACAATTAAATCTAAGCAATAGTTTACAGAATGTACCTTTACAAGGGAAGTATAACATATATAATGGATGGTTCGTAAATGCACATTTAAAACCTACAGAAATACAACTCAACATCTCTCATTAAACCTGCATAAATCCTGAGAGTAAATAATTCTGATGAGTCTGGGGTCACTGGGACTAGTTGCTTTGTTTTTGAAGACAGGAACCTGGAGCAGTAAAAGATTAAAATAAAATCACTGAGTGATAGTGTCTCTTTTTCACCAGTAATAAAGAAACCACTTTCCCAAGAGTTGCAAACTTAATCCTGTAGGAGGATCAGGTGGATAATGTAAATGAGTAGAAATAATAATAAATGCGCAGAAACAGATACACCTGCAAAGAAACACACTCTCACCTGTTTTTCCTGAAACATGAAGTTAACTTATGGTATATTTTGCCTTCCCATTTTGGGGACATAGATGTAGGAGAAATTCTCTACTGGGCAATTTGAGACCAGTGATAAATGATAATAGACAGTGGACTTTGAAGAGTATGTGCCATTCAAGATGCATCGAGTCTCAGCTCCTAGTGTCCAGGGAGCTGCCAGATCACAGGACTCTTGAAGAGATAAGACAGACTTCTATTTTTATATAAAATTTACCAATTAAAAATTGAACAAACAAAATAACATGACAGCTATATTCACCAATCAATGCATGTTCCTGGTATGCTTCTTTAGTAATAACTTTTAATAAAATAGAACTACACTTGCACATAGGCAGGCTATATTTATGGCTCTGTTATATGTAACATAAGTATATAATGAAAAAAGAATGTTGTCTTTGAACATTCAAGCTGCTATAGCAAATTGCTTAGACTGGGTAACTTATGAACAGACATTGACAATTCATAGCTCTGGCAGCTGGGAAGCCCAAGATCTAGGCACCAGCAGATTCAGTGTCTGGTGAGGGCATATTGCTCATCATGGACACTACCTGCGTTCTCATATGGCGGAGGGAGCAGACAATCCCATAGATCTCTCTAACAAGGGTGCTAATTCCTCATGACTTAATTACCTCTGAAAGGCCCTACCTCTTAATATTAATACACCAATTTGGGAGGGGGCACAAAGATTCAGACCCTACTAGCAGTTAGGACCTCATCTAGAATTTTGTATTTTTTTTTATCTTTGCAGAGAATAGCCCCAAACAATATATTGTTGAGAATGTTTGCTTGTTTTTTTTTTTTTTTTTTGTAGTTCCGTTCAACCTTAGGCATGCCTTTAGCATTTGCTATCTCTAATTTGTGTCTCTAATTTGTGTTTTTCTGGGAAATTAGAAAACTATGTTAAAATTGAATTTACAATATGAATCAATGGGCTCTGAATGAAGATCTGAGAAAATTTTATTTTAATAGAATTGCATAAATGTGTGTATTTTTTAACATTTGTTTTGACTGGTGCCTGTGTTTTCTTATTTCTTTATTTTATTTTATTTTATTTTTTGGTACTGGTCATTAAACCCAAGGATGCTTAAATACTGAACCACATCCCCAACCCTTTTTTGTATTTTATTTTAGAGACAGGGTCTCACTAAGTTCCTTAGGGCCTCCCTAATTGCTGAGGCTGGCTTTGAACTTGTGATCCTCCTGCCTCAACCTCCCAAGGCACTGAGGAGTGCACCACCCTGCCCAGCCCTTATTTCTTGAATTTTAATCATGCAGTTGAGATCCAACATTGCTGGATAAGTGCCTTTTACTTAAATGCAGTATTATTTTACCTGACTTGAGAATATGTGATTTTTAAGAGTGAATATTTCTAGCAGTTTTGTTTAATTTCTATGAATTTATGCTTCTATGTTTAAATAATGCAACAATTGGGAATTTAGGAAATTCCCCCAAAACATTCTGGAATGAACTTTAGAAAGTTCCAACTCAAATCTACTTTGAAGATAACATGAAAGCTTTATTTTAAATGCAGTTAATATTTCTCTGCTTTACTTCCAACTCCTCTACCTTCCCTGTCTCCCTTCCCCTTCCTCTCACCTTTCCTCCTTCACTTTCTCTTCTTCCCTCTCTCTCTTTTCTGTATTGTCCCCCTCCCCAACTTTTTGGAGACGGGGAAAGAAAAGTAAACCAGGACGCATAAACCGATGATGATGATGATGGTGAGGATAGTGCTGCTGATCATGGCAGCTACCACTTGGGTGTTTACCACGAGCCTGTAACTAAGTGTTCTGGAGAGAATCTTTTTTTTTTTTTATTGTAAACAAATGGGATACATGTTGTTTCTCTATTTGTACATGGCGTAAAGGCATACCATTTGTGTAATCATAAATTTACATAGGGTAATGTTGTTTGATTCATTCTGTTATTTTTCCATTTCCCCCCACCCCTCCCACCCCTCTTTTCCCTCTATACAGTCCTTCCTTCCTCCATTCTTGCCCCCCTCCCTAACCCTAACTCTAACCCTAACACTAACCCCTCCCACCCCCCATTATGTGTCATCATCCACTTATTAGCAATATCATTCATCCTTTGGTTTTTTGAGATTGGCTTATCTCACTTAGCATGATATTCTCCAATTTCATCCATTTGCCTGCAAATGCCATAATTTTATCATTCTTTATGGCTGAGTAATATTCCATTGTATATACATACCACAGTTTCTTTATCCATTCATCAATTGAAGGACATCTAGGTTGGTTCCACAATTTGGCTATTGTGAACTGAGCAGCTATGAACATTGATGTGGCTGTATCTCTGTAGTATGCTGATTTTAAGTCCTTTGGGTATAGGCCAAGGAGTGGGATAGCTGGGTCAAATGGTGGTTCCATTCCAAGTTTTCTAAGGAGTCTCCACACTGCTTTCCAGAGTGGCTGCACTAATTTGCAACCCCACCAGCAATGTATGAGTGTACCTTTCTCCCCACATCCTCGCCAACACCTGTTGTTGCTTGTATTCTTGATAATCACCATTCTAATTGGGGTGAGATGGAATCTTAGGGTGGTTTTGATTTGCATTTCTCTTATTACTAGAGATGTTGAACATTTTTCCATATGTTTGTTGATTGCTTGTAGATCTTCTTCTGTGAAGTGTTTATTCATTTCCTTAGCCCATTTGTCGATTGGATTATTTGCATTCTTGGTGTAGAGTTTTTTGAGTTCTTTATAGATTCTGGAGATTAGTGCTCTATCTGAAGTATGAGTGGCAAAGATTTTCTCCCACTCTGTGAATTGAACTACTGTAAGCATTGATGTGGCTGCTTTACTGTCCTTTGGGTATAAACCGAGGAGCAAGATAGCTGGGTCAAATGGTGGGTCCATTCCAAGTTTTCTTAGGAATCTCCACACTGCTTTCCAGAGTGGCTGTACCAATTTGCAACTCCACCAGAAATGTACAAATGTAAAGCCACAGTTTTTAGACCCTTGAGGGTCTGGTGCCTGCCAGCAATGACTGGGTTGCACAGCCCAGAGAGCAACCCAAGTCCCTCACTGCTCCCTGAGGACTCTTCATCCTGCCCAAGTTAGGCTGAAGTTAAGATTTTAGCTGAACTTGGAAAATTATTCTCAAAAATAGTTGCAAAAAAGTGAGATCATGGTTGTTATCACCTCTTCAGATTCTTCTCTTACATCTTTAAAACACCACCAGCAAAACCAGTTCCAGAACCAATATTTTAAAACCTAACATTATAATTAATAAAAATGATACCAAGTCTTTATGAAATAATCAATGATTGAATTGTATAGAATAGTCTATTCAATATCAAATAAAATGCTTTATTAAATAAATTAGATCCTTTTAAATAGACCATCTATATAATAGACTATATAAATGTAAGTATAATAAAAGGTGCATACTGATACACATTTTTTCCCCCTTTTAGTCTCTCAGTATACCTAAAAGATTTGATTTTAACAGCTTTTGTGTATGATGGATGTATTTTCCTTCCTATTTGTCTCAGATTTGATACTTAGAAATTTGTAGTCAAGGACTAAGGGAATTCCATTTAATAGTTTTATAACTATTAATTCAGTTAACTCTTTGAACCTCAGGTTCCTCTTTGGAAAACCATTCTTATATGTTGGAGGAAACTCTAAATAAAATAATGTGTCAAGTTCTTGACACTCAGTGCTCAATATATCTTAGCTGTGATGAGTCGAAGCAGTAGAAAGCAATATCTAAATAGAATTTTGGAAAATGTCTGGAACTCGTATTTTGAATAAGGATTTGTGTTCTCTGCGGGTTTAAATAATAAAACCATACTGTAAAAGGAGAATAGGATTTAGAGTGGGGAACACCTGGGTTTAAGTCCTCAGCCCTAGCTGGTTCCCTCTGAGACAGGATCCTTACTCACTTTTCCCATCTTCAAATTGGGGGTGACAGTCAGTGACCCCGCAGCCTGTGATCAGGGTCAAGTGCATCTGTGCATGTAAAGCATGCAGATAATAACAGACTGGGGCGAACACTAATTGCTAAGAATGAGCTATAAAGTTATTGATCCCTGGTTCAGGAGAAGATAATGCATATTTTCAGTGAACTATTGCTACATGACGGAAACTCAGTTTAAACTGCAGCCTATGGTCATGCTGTGTGGCAGAGCTCAGCAGGGACTGCTGGTCTCCACTCTGTGGTGTCAGCTGAGGTGACCCTTGAATCCCTCTGGATTGGGGGCTGGAACTGTCAAGATGACATCTCTCCAGTCTGGTATCTCAACTGGGGTGACCCGGAAGGTAGGAGTGACTGGCTTTCTAGCAGAGTGTCTCAGGGTTCTAGTTCCACAAAATGGAAGCTCCGCTCTCCAGGTCAGTACCTTTTTGGACCTACAGTTGATTCCTCAGTGGTCTCTGGACTAACTCTGAATTTAGAGAAACCTTTTCTTATCTCTTTATAAGAAGCTCTTTGGAGCCTCTTATCTTCATTTTCATTTACTCATTTTATTCATTAAAAAAATATAATTAAACATACAGTGGCAAAGAAATTAAATGAGGCCCTGCCCACAAGGGGCTCAGCAGGAGACAGACATTAAATAAAAAAGATGATAAAATGCTTTCAAATGTTATTTGTGTCAGGGAGGAAAAAAAAAGTGCAGTGTTAGAGAATAACCATCTGAGAAATATGGAAACAGAAACCTAAACCCTCTGAGGAGGTCATATTTAGGGGCAGTCTGCCAGATGAGGAAGAACTAATTTTGAAAAAAACTGAGTAAGAGGGTCACAGACAAAATGAATTGCTTGTGCAAAGGCCCTGAGGTAGGAAGGTTGAGAACATCACATCAGCTGCTATGGCTGGAACCCAGTGGGTCATTAGGATCATGGCAGAGAGGACTTGTGCCCCAGATTCTGCAAGGCTGAGAGGACATCCAAACCCAAAGTCAGGGCGCTTGAATTTGATTTTGGAGGCAATGGTTAGCCAGTGAAGGTTCAAGTGGGCAAAGGTTGTTTTGATTGCCATGAGCAAACCCAAAGGGTGCCAACCTTGGTTGGCATCAAGGTTAGTCATTGACAGCACTGAAACTAGAGACTTCATTGACATTGCTCTTATTGGTGTTGCTCAACAGTGTCCCTTGGAATCATTCTAAGTGGAACCTAATTTTGAAGTCTACTCTCAGATAAATATGACCATTGTTTCAATTTTCTAGAATATCACCAGAGCTAAGGTACCTTATTTTAAGTTATTGTAAGCTTTGTGAGAAGGTGTGTAAAGTCCTGGGTAGGTTCCACAGCATGGTCCCATCCTGTGCTCCTCGGCAGCCCAAGACCCAGCCTCTTGGTGATGAAAGTAGGTGGGCTCTTCTTTCTTTCTTCTCAAGGGTGACTTTGATTAGGACTCTGCTGTAGAGATCCTCCTATCATCTCCTCTTTATGTTTTGTTTCCTCAATATCTATTTTTAAAAATTTTTTACAGACTGCATTTTGATTCATTGTACACAAATGGGGTACATCTTTTCATTTCTATGGTTGTGCACAATGTAGATTCACACCATTCATGTAATCACATGTACATAGGGTAATGATGTCTGTCATTCCACCATCTTTCATGCCCCCGTCCCTCTCATTTCCCTCTATGTAAAATTCCCCCATTATTCTCTCACCCCAACCCCCATCTCCATTATATGTCATCTTTATTCTAACCCTCCCCTCTTCTTACACCCTTGGTCCTTAACCTCAGGACTTCATCCCTTATGTATCCCAAAGAGATTCATAGATATTTACCAAAATAGGTCTTTCTGTGAGAGATAAAAGGATATTTCAAATATTCTCCAGTTTTTACTGCTTTTAGTGTTAATGCTCCCCTGATTCTCCCTCTGCCTGGTTGGCTTCCTGTGTGGTTCTTACGGGAGTTACTGTACATTACCCAGCAGAGCCCAGGAGTGAACCCAAAGCTGGCTGCTCTAGTTGATCCATCTGGAAACATCACACGTATTTATATCAGCTTCTTAGGTTGTGTGCACTTAATATCCTCCAGGAATGGAAATGATATTGGTTTCAAAATTGTCCTGGGAATTAACTGGCACAAATTCTATTTAAGGGTGTAAAGTTAGAATAGTGTATATATAAACTGACTGGTCTTATAATTCAGTAGGTTTTTTGAACTATTTTATGGCCCCGCTGTCTGCCAAGTAAACCACAGACAATAATAAAATGAATCGGCTGCAACTACTGTGATGATTCTTGTCTGCAGGTTGAGGTCGATCCGATCACTACGTTCCCTCTGAAAGGTCTGACGCCCCTCACAGAGTATTCCGTTGCCATTTTCTCCATCTATGAGGAAGGGCAGTCTTTGCCTCTGGTTGGAGTTTTCACCACAGGTAAGCCTCCTTCGGGTTTGGAAGGTTTGCAGAAGTAACCAGGTAGAAATCAAAACCTGAAGCAGCTTCTTCACTTGTGATTTTAAAGATATGGCATTTTAATTTTTTTAAAGTATTATTAACAAATGAACAATTTCATAACTAACATATGTACTGACTAATGGTTTCAAACCTGAGCAAGGAAAAGAGAGAGAAGTTGATCTACCTTCAGAATAGCTAAGTTTTAAAAAGCATGTACATTGTTCTTATTCTAACCTCACACCTTTTTCTTTTCTTCATTGATGTAAACTTTTTGCTTCCTTCTTCCATTCATGTGTGTGTCTTAAGTTGCACTTCCAAATATTGATATCGGATCATTTTTGGCCAATGAAAAATGGAAATTTCTTATTACTTAACCTAATGCATCATTACAGCTATTTTTGTGTTTTCACGGAACCTAAAAATCTTAATACAACAAAGAATGTTTTAAATACTATACTTCAATAGAAGGCATGCATACATTATTTTCCTTTTCCATATTTACCCAGTAGTTGCCCAACGAACATAAAACTTTTTGCCTCTTGGTGCTACAGTTGTGTTGTTTGCCTTCTGATTTTGTCAATTGCACTCAGAAACAAATTTAGTTCTCTATTGATGAAAAGACAGGTAGTTTAGAGAGAAACGAGAGTATTGATTTAGAAATGTTTACAGAAAGATGCAATAATTTCACAAAGTCTTGTGAGGTCAACTCTGGTTGGAATTTTCCTCATGTCCTATTAGAGTTTCAAAATCCCTCATTTGAAATACTAAAACCAATGACTTGGAATTTTATTTTGGGTGTAGTTGGATGTTTTGCTTTCACTGTACATCCCCAAAGTGTGTAAGCTGCAATGCACTGGAAGGTCTGAGACATCACATTTCACTTCTGATGACATCCCTGTGTACACATTAGAAGGACGAAGGTTCTTTCCCAGAATTTAGTTCCAGCGAATGATCTAACCACTGAAGCAAAAAACCTAAAAGGGAGCACTTCTCCAATCTCTGGGGCACCGTTTTGTTAATTTCCTCAAAATGCAGGGAAGATAATATCTTTATAAATTAAGAATATGGCATTTTAATTTTTTCACACTTAAAAGAAACAAATAAACTAAGAGTTCTGGAATTACTGGGAGAAAAGTTAAAATTTTGTTATTTCCATGGTTTTCTTAATTATGCTGTTGGCAGATGCTGGAATAGTAATTTAATGCCCCACTGGACTGATGGGTGCTGCCTCTCCTTCTTCTGTGGTTTTCCAAAAGCCAAAGATTCCTCATGGAGTCTTTTCTTCCCACAGCCCCTGGGAGCTGCTTGAGTTTTGGCTTTCTTGCCCTTTCATTTCCCTAACAAAATCTCCCTGTGCTTACAGAGGAAGTTCCAGCCCAGCAATACTTGGAAATTGATGAGGTGAAGACAGACAGCTTTCGAGTGACGTGGCATCCCCTCTCTGCTGAGGAAGGGCAACACAAGTTGATGTGGATTCCAGTCTATGGCGGGAAGACCGAAGAGGTAAGTCATCTGAAAATGATGAAAATTGATCTGGAGCATGTTCTCTGCTGCACTGGAGTTGTTCTTCAATTTTAAAGTAGATTAGGAATTCCAGAAGTCTTTAATATTGTGCAAGGCATGGTGTTTCATAAAGGTCAAATCATATTATTTTTCTAAGACTCAAATGCATTGTCACCAGGGCTTCAGTTATGTATCTTATGTATTTTTAGATTCTTTTACTCTCATACATACCATGCAATAAAACTTCAGAGTACCACCTTTGTAATAGGAATAATTTATTTAGTGAGGGAATTGAAAGAAATAAGGTCTCTAGTTGGACTTTAAAGTTGATTTCAGAAGCCTTGGCGTTCGTTATGCTTCAGTCTTTCTTGATTACACTCAGAATGACATTTTTCCTTTTCCCTTTTTAAAAAAAAGTTTCTTTTCCCTCTTTGTAATTCAACTAAACCTGATTACTGAAGGCCATCTACTTTTCAGGTTGACCTAAAGGAAGAGCAGGACTCATACGTTATTGAGGGTCTGGAACCTGGCACTGAATATGAAGTCTCACTGTTGGCCGTACTTGACGATGGAAGTGAGAGTGAGGTGGTGACTGCTGTTGGGACCACACGTAAGTCTTGTTCTGGGCAAGTCAGACTTCAGCAGCCCCCACTATCCACACTGGCCCTCCCTTCACTCCGCCCAGCTCCCCCTCCGTCAGCCTTGTCCCTGACTACATAGACTTCAATTATTCTTTGTTCTTCAGAATTCTCCATATATCTCTACCTTCCATGAAACTGACATGTGAAGAATCTTAACATCCTAAATTCTCATCACCATGGGGACAGGGATCATATCTGTCTTGTACATTATTATATTCTCCATACTTAGCACAATAGTTGGTTTGTTTTCCCTGTGCAATAAATATTCATTGGATGGATGCATGAGTGAATGGGTGGGTGGGTAGAAGAAAGGATGGAATAATTTTTAAATGAAGAAATTGGCAAATAAATATACCTATGGTTAACAGGTCCAAGAGTTTCTGGAATTTTCCAAGTTGATCATGGTTCCAAGAGTTTTGTACAAAATTCACTCATTGATTGATTTATTCCTTCGTTTTAAAAATGTGAGGTATTAACTGCATATTAAATTATCTTAGACAGGGTTTTCTGGAATCAGATTTTGAGACAGAAAATTGCATCCAGAGGGTTTATTGAAGAGGGCAGTTAGGAGACACTTATGTAAGAAACTGAAAACTGTCAGATAGGGAATAGGGAGAAGCTGAAACTGAGCCCTCTGCTAATTCTGTTAGCAGCTCTAAGGTTGGAATCGCTCTTTTGAATTGCCCCAAATTGTGGCAGAGGAGCTGGGCCTTTGTACCCCCATATCACCAGTCACTGGTGTTGCACTGAACCTTAGCCAGGCAATTCCTAGAGCTGTGGAGACCTGGAAGCCAGTATCCCAGCCCCTGGTGGAGGGGTGTGTTGATCTGCTTGAGTGCAAAGCTCCTCCTTGATGCTCCATTCCTCGGTAGACCCAGGGAGGATACAGGAAAGAGACAGTGCACTTCTTGCCTGAGCACATTGCTCTCCTTGGTGGTCTTGTTTGGCAACCTTTTCACAACTTGGTCTCGCAACACTGTTTAATTTCCTTTAATTATCATGGCTATGCCTCTATTTCAAAATAATTGGGAGGTTTCATAATTTTGTGGATGTAACTCTGATGTTTATATGAAGTCTGGTATCTGTGATGCAAAACCAGCCTCTTTGGGCTTTGGTTTCCTTATTCATGGAACAGATGTGCCTGCTTTACTTGAACTCACTTTTCTTGTCTTCCAACCGTAGTCAAGCTTCTTGTGGGAAGAAAGTAAGATAATGGAGATGAAATTTTCTTCAAAAGCTATTAAGTGATTTTTGCAAATTTATCGAGGTATTATCATTACAAAATTTTAAAATAATGAATTTTTGTTTGTTTGTTTTTTAGTTGATAGTTTTTGGACAGAAGCAGCCACAACCATAGAACCTACCAGACCTGTGACTTCAGGTAAGGACTCACAGGAGCCCATTTTCCCACACAGAAGTTACATTTCCCAGTTTAATTTATTTTATAATTGGGAAAGAGTTGCTGCTCCTTTTCTTCTCTGGCAAACCAGTTCACATGTCACGCCACTCCAACTCTCAATATTTTCTTTACTGTTTAACTCCAGCCATTTAGTCCACCAGCTTCACTGCTACATCTCTGCCTTTTCCATCTTTGTCTTAGATTCCCATTCACCTTATGGAGCATGTAAATGTAGTAACATCCCTGGGGGTCTTTGCCCTCCTTTTAATCTCTAAGGCACGTCCTATTGCTCTGTTGAGAATTATGCATGTCATGGTTTCGTGCATTTTTGTGGGTAACTGATTTTTGGCTGGTCTATTGTTCTTCCTCCACCAGCTATTTCCTCTCCCAGCTTAACTCTATCTCCATGGCAATACACCTCCCACCTAGTTGTCAGAGTTGAATAGGTGACATATAAATTCATGTCAGTGGTTCACCATTACCCATTCATTCACTCATTCATTCATTTCCTCTTCAACTAATCTCTACTGAGCCCTCATCCAAGATCTTTCCTGATAGTTCCTGCTTCCGTTCCTGTCCTCAACTGTATTTCCTACTCTTTCCCCATTTTTTCCTGTCATCCAGAATTCCTTGTCCTGAATTGAGGACTTCTCTCCCATCCCCACTACTTGGTATCCTGCCCTAGTTTTGCCATGTAAATGTCCATCTTTTACCTCCTCTGCGACATTCTCACTGCTTTTGTCAAGGTTATGTCACTGTGTATCTCAAAGACCTAACGCAGTCGGACACACTGGAGGAATGCAATGAACGTTTTCAGAATGAGTGAGTGAATGAATGAAGAGAAAGAAGATGCAGTAGAGATGGACAGGAAGAAAGGCAGTCAGGGTAGAAGGGAGAAAGGAGAAAAGCAATTGGACAAATGAAGGAGCAGGCACCACCAGAGATGAGAACACTGGTGGGGGAGTTTGGACAAATGTCAGAGAAAAAAAGATAATAACTGCGTGAACTGAAAGGATAGAGGCACCCTGGGTGGAAGAGTTGTTCTTGAGTGACAAGTGTTAAAACAGAATTGGGGGACACGTAGATGGAATGTGTGTTGGATGTTGATTGCACATGAAGGGTGATGAGATCTGATTCCACTTAACCACTTCTCCAACACAGCAGTCGTGTGACTTGCTTATGACCATGCTTCCCTTTGGGCTCATGGGCTGAATTTTTAGTCCAGGAGATTACCCCAGGGTCTACTGAACAGTGTGTATGCAGGGCTGATAATCGGGAGTAGTCCGTGACCTCACCTTGTACATGTCTCTAAACCCATGCTCCTTTGTACCTGTAGGTATCTTGACTTCCCATTAACCACTGAAGTGCAGCTGTTCTTGCTTCATGTGGATCTGTATCATAGAGCTGTCTTAAATGATGCTCTTTGCCACTCCACAAATAATCTCCATGGCTCATTTTGGAATACAACCGGTTGAAAATTCTTTAATCCTCCCTTGTGTTTATTCCAGCTTTCCAGACAGGAATCAGAAACCTGGTTGTAGATGATGAAACCACTTCTAGTCTGCGGGTAAAATGGGACATTTCTGACAGCAATGTGGAGCAGTTTAGGGTGACCTACCTGACAGCGCAAGGGGACCCTGCAGAAGAAGTGGTAGGAACGGTCTGTATAAATACAGCTAAATAGAAACTCCACAGACTTTCCTAACAGAACTAATGAGGCAATCTCCAGGAACTAATGCAAGATTTACTGCTCATTGCTTGGTGACTCTACCATCTCCAGAAACTAATGTTCTTTGTCAACCCAAACTTTACTGCTGGTTTCCTGATAACCTTTCTATCTTCAAAATTTGTTCCATATACAATGGAACTATAAAACCTCTGAATCTTGTTTCTAACATTGCTTCTGCTGCCTTGACTACTTAGAACACCAAAATTGGGTCATAAAAGGCCCATCACATACTTATATCTGTAGGTAGATAGGTAGATAAAATGTAAGACAGGAATTTAACTTTTTTGCCCTTGGCAATCTGATAAAAAACTTTTAAAACAAAATGCACATGAACGGTCTTCTTTCTTAGTTGATGTATTTCTAACAAAATGTCATCTGTTTAACAAATAGTTACTTTTTATTTTATTGATACCAATTCATTTCAAGCAGATTTACAGTCATTTCTTGTATATTCTTAATCTTGGGTGTCTCTCCTCAGGGATTTAGATTTTTATATGTTGTGTTTTCTTTAAGTTGATCTATCTTTATTTCTTTTTTTTTATATGGTAAACCTGTCACCCTCTTTATCTTGGCCTCCCCATGTTTTCTTAATTTATGTCATAGTACTTAACTTGAAATTGTTCTGTAGATGTGGGTCTAGGAACCAGATAGCTCCAGTTTTCAGCCAGAAGAAGTTTGTCTTTTTCATCATGCAATATGATTTAGTGAGCTTCATTAATTGAACTTTTGGTCCTGTGCTGCATTGTTTTTGACACTCTAAGAAAGAAATTTTCAAAATCCATCACTGCTCAAGAATAGCATTATTCTTTCATTCCCTTTCTTACTTAAAAAATCTTGGTTGGAAAATCATTTTTATTTATGTGGATATGTAAACAATTATTTGAGCTCAAAATTCTTTCAGGAGAGCACTCTAACAGATAGAGGAAACCTTATAGGGCACAATGGTGACCTCAACAAGAACCCTGTCTAAGCCAGAAGATCCATGAAATTGGTCTGGGGGTACTTGTGGAAAGTTAATGGACACAAAGAAAATCCACTCTCATCATACATTTCAAATGATTCATGACTTAAGTACATTTTAAAACATGTACCTAAGTATGGCAGTTAATGTTATAATTTGGAGTGTTTTATTTTTCCTATCATTGTTCTCCTATCATAGTTCAGTTCCTAAGAGGGAGAGCCATAGAAACTTCCCAGCCTATGGGCTATTTTTTTTGTTTTGTTTTGTTTTGTTTTTGTGGATTTTTCTTACTCTTTCCAAGAAACACATTAGCTTCTTGGTGAATTATTCCTCCTAATTGGGAAACAATAACAATTTAATCTCACACATGCACTTGTGAGCTACACAAGCCAAGGTAAAATAATAATAATATTTACTTTGGGTTGTTTCTAGATGATTTTCCCTTTGCTAGTTTCTTTCATTTAGTTCTGTTTATTTTTGAAACACTTGGACACCTTCATGAAGGGGGAAAACGATCAAAGTGTTAGTCTGCACCAGTTAAACAAACCTTTAATAAAAATGAAAAATATTGATACATTTGGTAGTGGTTATTTACTATGCAGATGTATTTGTTTTTGTATTTTGCTTTTGCTGTATTAAAAAATGTACTGTAGAATTCGTTAAACATCCATCTCGTTGGTGCATTTTAATTACACTGGATTTGCACAGACAACTTACACGCACTTTCTTAATTAGGGTCTCACCTGAGGATCAATCAAGAACTTATGTTTCTTCAAGTGTTAGTGCTATATAAATGTATTAGTATTATTACTAGAAATAGAAAGTGGGGTGCATCTAAGTTGAGATTATGAAGCTAAGGTAGGACCATCAGATGTGGAGCTATGCCAAAGGTCCACAGACCAAATGGTATCTTCAACTAATGGTGACTGCAGGGAAAGACAGATGACTAACACATATTATGAAAGCAAAAGGAAATGGGTCCAGTGAAGAGGCATGACTCTTAACAGGTTTCCAAATTTTCCTTAACTATAAACAATGATTATATGAGGAAAGAATAAGAGTTTTGGAGAATAATACCGGTATATAGTATTGCAAACCAAAGAAAACAGGGTAATTAAATTTACCAGTTAAGATATATAAATTATTTATACACTTTCTAGGTGTAATCAAATCTACTGGATACTTTCAAGAAAAAAATTTGAACTCTTAGAAATAAAACTGCCTGCCAATATTTCATAAGGATTGACTTTCAACTCTGCTTTGAAATTGGAAGAAGTGACTGTGACATTGCCTCAATTGTGTTAGAGCAGGGAGAGCTCTTATTTATTTATTTAAAAAAAAAAAAAACTGGTCTTGATACTGGACTCTGTAGAGCCTAGGTGTCAAAAGCATTAACTGTGACCTGAATTCTCAGTTGTAAGGCATTTTCTTGAGTTGAACTACTCAAAATGGGGCTTGGTTTCCTACATGATAAGTCCAGATTTAAGGTTAAGTTTTTAAAAATGTGGATAGCCATTTGATATTGCTGCAACAATCCAAGAACAAAATCATGATCACTTTTCTAGCAAATTGGTGTCAGTGTATTTTATACAGATATTGGTCTACAGTGGATTGGAATTAAAACAACAATACCACCATTACCTCTTAGTCTTTAATCACAGGGAGTTGGAGAACCATTGTCTAAAAACACAACTTTGTAAGGTGGGACAACAGTGAGATATAGGGGATTCTCTTTCTACCTCAGGCAACAACTTGCTGCCTGTGGTCCAGGCTGCTCTAAAGAAATTTGCGTAGTAATGGAACCAGAAATGAAGTTGCATTTCTGCAAAAATGAAAAACATGAAGTTTACTGTAATGTTTTCATTATGTTTAACTATGAGCATCTTTTATAGATTAGTTTTAGAAACAAAACCACCATCTGCTATGACCTGCCACACTTATTGTTAGTACAGGCATATATATATATATAACTCCACTTTGCCTAAACAAGCAGAGGCCAAACAGGAAGAAATGTGCATACTCCAGAAATTTCCATTTTACTGTTAGGAATGAATATCATGAGGGTAAAAAGTTTAAAGCAATAGCCTTGTGTGGAGTAGGGAGCCAAGACTGAAGCAAGGTGTGGACTAGATCCTGGCATTTCAGTTTGACTGGGTGGGCTTCAGTTTCCCCTTATGTAAATGAATGTAATGACACCCCTTACCTCCAAAGGTGGTGATAAAGATTACGTGAATAACTGTATTCAAATTCTTGAATAGCATATGTTTCTAGGTAGGTAAGTGAGAGCTATTGTTATAAGTCACAGCAGCTACTTCCTGGCAAGCTAGATAAGTTCTCCAAAACCATCACACCACTTTTCAATACACCACAGGCTGAACTTGATTGGTTGCAAGGTCATGTGTTTTTCAGTATGAAAGATGACCTTATTTAAGGAGCATCCACATGGGTGGTTTGCTAGACAGACAGCTTGGAATGAAAGCCCTGGCTCTGTGCTCCAAAAGAGTTATATTTAAGAGAAACACCCCTAAGGAAGTTACACTGACAGAGTAATACAAGTCAGGGCACCACAGTCACAATTCTTCCTTAAAGTCCTTAATGCCAGGGTTGTCTGACTTTAGAATAAAGCAGAGCCCCTCTTTTTCATTGCTCCTTCCCAGAACCCCACATACACACATCAATGCAACTTGGTACCTTTCAATGCCCCTTCCTATGAGGAATGGATTTATATTAATCTAATATAAAATCACCTAATTCAGACTTCCCTTTTCATATTAAAAACATTGCTTTTTAGAGCTTAGCAATATCTTAGCAACAGCTGCTTTCTGGGTTCAACTGGAGGCTTTCTAAGGCTTATTCCATGATTTATAGGTTCCTTCCTTCATCCAGAAGTAGACAGCACCGCCCTTTGCCTGCTGGCATTTCACCCAGCCCTTGAATGGAAAAGTCTCTCCAGCTGTTCTGGTCTTGTGACTCCCTTCAACCCATTTGGGTTAGTTCTTACATCTTAGCATTTTTTCCAGGCCTGATTATTTTCCTTAAATGGTCCAGAGATGTGCCAGCATCTAACTATTAGAGCGCAGGCTGCAAGTTTTGTAGTTTCGGCATTGAGCACATGTGGGTTTTCTGGCCCACACTAGGTTCTTAGGGATGCCAGGTTTGCACTGCTGTGCTCCATGGTATGTTGCACTCACACTTCAGCAGTTGACCCTGGTGCTGCATTTCTGTTTTTGGCACCTTCTTAGAGACAGAGGGATCGTGATTGCAGATTGAGGAAGACGACTCCCTTTGGAAATAAAAAACGTTGCAGCATTTTTTAGTGTTGCTGGTAAATATGTTTCAACTTGGAAAACTTGGCTCCCATGCATGGCTCTGTTGCTCTTGGCTAGCATCCATTCTTTCTAATTGAAAGAACAAAATGCTGGGGTCAGGTTATCTCTGAAGCAGGAAAGCAGGGGAGGCTGAATTTGCAAGAGGATACTTAAGTTGAACCCAAACCGATAAGCAGCAGCCTGAGTTATAAAAGGAACACTCCTAATCCATAAACACCTGCTAGGCAAATAGGCCATTATTCTGTCTTCTGAAGACCACAAATGCTGAGATGTTGAGAGAAGAATATTCCTTAGAGCTTAAGAGCTTTGAGTTTGAACCTTCTGTATCTGTGGGTGTAGACTAAAGGTAACTGGGAAGGGGAATGTCACAGAAATGCTCTTGCACGCACGCCCTTTCTTTTTCCACCATGCCCTCAGCATGTCCCCTGCTCTGACAATCTCAGAGTGTCTACAGTCTCTGATGATTTCTAAATGTCTCCATTAGTAGGTCAGTGGGAACAGGATGTCTTACTAGGACAATGGTCTCTGCTTTTCTGTTCAGGTTATGGTGCCCGGGAGCCAGAACAACCTCCTTCTGAAGCCTCTCCTTCCGGATACTGAGTACAAGGTCACAGTGACTCCTATCTACACTGACGGAGAAGGTGTCAGCGTCTCTGCCCCTGGAAGAACCTGTAAGTGAAGTTTTCTCCTTTTAGATATGAACCGACTCATACATTGGAAATGTTAATGAACCCTGAGAGACACAGTATAGTGAAATGAGAAGAGCAAAAGTGATTGGGAAACAGAAAATCTGCGTTTGAATCTCGTCTTCACACACAAGCTGTCTTGCATTGGGCAAGTTGCTCAACAGCTCTGGGCTTAAGTTTTCTTTTCTATGAAAACTAAGACTTGAAAAACAATCTTTGTCCTTCAGCATCTGACTCATCACAAGCCCTGAGGATTCACCAAAATGTACTCTCATTCACCCACTGTTCTCAGGATAAATCCACTGTCCTTCCCATGGCTCTACACACCTGTATGGGCTGGATCCTGCCCATCTCTTTGATCTCACCTCCTCACAAGTCCAAGCTCTAGCCCACTTCCTGCCCGGCCTTGGACTCTATGCTGTTCCAGTGTTAGGCTGTAACTAGTCAGTCCTTCCCTGTGGAGCATCCTTTCCCAGAAATTGCCAAGTCTGCTTTTACCTTTTCACTATGGTTTCAGTTCAATATCGAACCTGCTTTCAGTTCAATATCAAACCTGCCCCCATCCCTGCCCCAGCCTTTCTGGAACATTCCATGCAAACTAGTTTCCACTCTGTGATGTTGTCCTGGGTTTTTTTTTTTTGTTGTTGTTGTTGTTGTTGGCCTTTTTTTTTCAATCATGCCATGGCACTAGTTACTGCCTCGTGTTCTCTGTTTTGTTCATGGATTTCTTCACTGTCCACCTCCCATCTCTGGAAGGCAGGCATCACGAGAGCCTCGGAGCTCATCCATGCCTTTCACTTCTGCCTGTGAAGCTTCCACAACCGTGTATGGCATGGAGGAGACATCGTGAAGTAGTTGAGATGAATTGACCCTAATAATTAAATGAGGAATGGGTGTGAAAACTCTTGGTTAAAATACTCCCAAGTCTTGGTTGTCTCCATCACTGTAGTGAATATCTATACTTGCATGAAGACTAATGTAGGGCATGATGGTTTCCAACAGTGACCTTTTGATAATTAATTGTATGAATTAGGAAATTAGGCAGCTCCACAAGTATCAATTAACATCACCCAGTGGTATTCACTTGGTGGATGCATTGGTCTGGAAGGTCCATGACAACTTTACTTATTAACCTAGCATCTTAGTGGGGACAACTCCACTCAGTTCTCTCTCTCCAATAGTGTCAGAGCCTCTCCATGTGGTTCTTCCACCAAAATGGCCATCTTTCCTAAATGGCAACTCAGGACTCTAAGAACAAGATATCCAAGAGGCAGGAAGTGGAGACTGCTGGACTAGTTCAAGTGACTGCCTGGAACAAGTGTCACTTGCATTGCAGTGTATTGGTCAAGGTAGTCATAAAGCCCTCCCAGATCCAAAGAGAGAGCTGTGGCCTCCACTTCTCAATGGAAAGAGGATCAAAAAAAATCTATGACCATCTTTAGTCCATCATGAATACTAAGTAGTTACACAGGATCAAGTGCAGAGTCCTGTCAGAGACTGAATTCTGTGCCTGGAGCACCTGAGTGTGGCTTTTTTTCTAACCGAGTCTCTGCAAGTCATTAAAATTCTTCAGCCCAGAGTCCTCGTTCTACTCAGCTGGGCAAATAGCTATCACCGCCCCACTTAACAGCATTAGCATCTGTCCCTCATCCCTGTGTCTGTGCTTTGTGCCTCCACCTAGACTTCATCCAACCGGGCGTATTTTGCTAAAGATCACCTAGAGTGTTGTGACCTTCTGTATTTATTTCCCCTGAGGGGTCATGTGGAAGGAGAGAGGGCAATGGGAAGAGGAGAGCAGTAATGGCTCTCCACTTTTGCCAGGACCAGCATCTGGATTTGGTCTCCTACATTGGATCATTGGGTGCATTGTCTCCACTGGTTACGTTGTACCCACAGTGTGGATATCCATCATCTACACTGGATATGTCATATGTGTCAAGATGCCCTATAGTGACATCTGCATTTGACCTACACATTGGGATTTTTACTATGTTTTTGTATTTTGCTGCTAAATAAATATTTGGAACCCACAGACTTAAACAACAATCAGAAAAATGAGAGATTGCACTCTATTTATGTGTGATCTGTCAAAATGTCTAAATGTATTCTACTGTCATGTACAACTAATTAGAACAAATAAAATTTAAAATTAAAAAAAGACAAATCAAGCCGTATTTACCTCACAAATAAAGACTAAAATAGACAATTACTGTAGAAACATGACTTAAATCTCATTACAAAAGTACCATTACATGTAGCAATTTCTTGATAGTAAAATTATTTCAGAGTGTGAGTAAATGGTCCACATATTTTAAGAGTAGTCAGTACAACAATTATGTTCTATCAACAATGAAATAATATACTATCAAGATGCATATTAGAGCTCCTGCACTTATGACTTATAAAAATTGATAAACAATGATAGAGAATTTCAAACAATGTAGGCAATATGAATAGTAAAACAAAGAAATCATCAGACTTTTGCCTCCAAGAATAATAATTATTTACATTGTGTGAGCAGCATCCTCAATATCATTTTGATATATGTGGAGCAGAGAGCACTGTGTAGATAGTAAATTTTAATAACACTCTCCAACTTGATTTTACTTCAGATTAACTGAGGAAAAGGGAACCGGCATGATATTGAATGAATTTCTGAATTTCAGACAGAACTGTTTCCTCACAAAAGTGATTTTCCATATATTTAATATTTAAAGCAACCGCAGATTCAAAGGCTTCCTGCCAGTGTGTTTTGACCCTTCGCCCTTGTGTCTTTAACCCTGTGGGATGATATCTTAGTTTTTGTTGACAACAGCATAGGTCCTAAAGAAGGAAACTTCACTGAATTTCTGTTTCTCCTTTTCTTTCCTGTTCAGTGCCTTCCTCTGGTCCCCAAAACTTAAGGGTCTCAGAAGAATGGTATAACCGGTTGCGCATCACGTGGGATCCTCCATCTGCCCCTGTGAAAGGCTATAGGATTGTCTACAAACCTGTCAGTGGTAAGTAATGCTCAGCCCCAGGAGCAGGGATCTAAAGTATATTTTAAGATAATTTTTTTGGTTCTGTTTCTATAACCGCTTGATTTTATGTTTTAAAGAATTAGGAATATGGGCTGGGTTTGTGGCTCAGTGGTAGAGTACTTGCCTAACTCCAGTTTTCAGCCAGAAAAGGCACTGGGTTCGATTCTCAGCCACGTAAATAAATTAATAAATGAATAAAGGTATCGTGTCCATCTAAAACTAAAAATATTTTTAAAAAATAAGTAGGAAGAACCTCTTACCTGTTTTTCAGAAATAAAGCTTTTTCTAACATGGGCAGTGTTTAGGCAGATATTATCGGAAGGGTGAAGCTATAACCTCACAGAAAGCTACCTGGCACAGTAATGATGTACACCTGACCTACTCACAGCCTAGACAAGGAAGAGGCCTAAGAAACCTTCATTCTCTAGGAATAGGAAGCTTTATGGATCGATGGATGTGAAAGCTCTAAACATTTGAAATCTCTAATTTTGATTTTTTTTCTTCTGTCTCAGATTAGTTGGAAGAATATCATTGATCAAATTCTCAGTCTTCTTATTCTGGAAAGTAGGGGGATAAAACTCATCAAAGCAGAGAGATGCTTTGACAGCAGTCTCTGAGCCAACTGCTAGATTGCCCTGCCCTCTGCCTCCTACATCATTATATCTTGAAGGCAGAAGAATGAGGCAAATAGGGGGAGATTGTGCCCTTACCCATCTGCCTGTGAACAGGAGACCGTGACCACCATTCAGTGTCATCTCTGTACATTGAGCATGTTCAGGGAAGTTTAAGCTGGAAACTGAAAGCCTATTATAAAGATTTTTTCCAATTTTCTAGACCTGGGCCTTCAGAACTCTGGTTGATCAGCAGAAAGTGTTTCTCCAATTATTCTTAACTTGGCAGGAATATTTTGGAAACATTCTTTGAGCTATTACAAAATGCTTTCTGCCTTTGAACACTCCATGAGTATTGATATAATGGTGAGATTAACCTGAGATGTTGCTCTGGCCCCTGTATTAATTTTCAACCTCTTCTGTTATGTTCAACGAATTATAAGGAGCTATAGTCATGGGGCCTATACAACTAAAATGGTCTCACCTCAAGTTTCTCCAGACAAGCACTTTTATGATCAATGAAAATAAAGTAGAAAGGCTATAATGTTCATATACTGGCCTGCTTCATATTGATTCTTTGGGTCTCCCTCTCTTTCTCTCGCTCTTTGCTTTAGGCTAGAAGCCTGTGTTAATTTGCAAGGTATCTTTCCCAACTTATTCTTTGGATCATTTTATAAATATTTATCAGGTTTTCTGAGTACAAATACGTTTGGTTTTGATTGGTGGTTCTCGATTGATGCAATTTGCCCCCAGTGGGGGCATTTTTGATCATCATGGCTGGGGGTATAGGGATGTGCTACTGGCATTTGGTAGGTACTGCTAAACATTCTACCCTCACAGTACTCTCTGCTCCCAAATAAAGAAGCATCTAGTCCAAGTGTCAATAGTACTGAGGTTGAGAAATCCTGTCCAGGCTTAGTGGGAGAATTGTACGTGGCCATTTGACCTGCACATATGGGGCATGGGAAAATAGCCACTGAGTTAACACACACAAACAAACACATGAACATATTGTTGGAAGGGGCTTCATGGAGGAATGTGATGAGTATTTTAGGAATTTGCTCTCACTCAAAGCTCTTAAAGGATAGGCACATATGGGAAGATGCAGCACACAATAAATTTGTGTAAAAGCAAAAAATGATTTTAATGTGAAATCAGACACCAGCCAGTAACTGAGTTGAAACAGAGTTGAAGTTATAAAAGCCTGAAGCCAGCTGATCCAGGGCCTTGGAATAAAAGCTTCATCTGTCCAGGATTTGGAAATACTATGAGGGGTAAATGAAACTGTAGCATCCACCTTCATACTGGTCTCCCACGTGGCAGGGTCTGGTCTGGTGTGCAAAATCAGCTGCTCCTGCCACTGGGGTGCTTGCTGAGGACAAAGTTGGGTATCTGAGAAATTGAGAATGTTTTCTTCAACTGGGCAAGGACCTCCCAACAAGGATTCACTTGTTTTGAGTAAGCACAAAGGGAACATCTATAAGGGAAAAAGAACAAGATGCCTTAAAATAACCTCCAGCTATGGTCAGATACAGGTGTTAGAACTAGATATACTGGGTTCAAAACTCAGCCCTGCTGTCCGCTTGCTGGATAAACCTGGGCAACTGAAAGCAGCTGAGTACAACTCACTCCAGGGATTCTTGCATTTCCCACATTCTGTTGTAGCTGAAAGATCTACTCTTTCTCCTTCAGTTCCTGGCCCAACCCTGGAGACTTTCGTGGGCGCCGACATTAACACCATCCTTATCACCAACCTCCTCAGCGGAATGGACTACAACGTGAAGATATTCGCCTCCCAGGCGGCGGGCTTCAGTGACGCGCTGACAGGCCTGGTGAAGACACGTAAGGCTGGTGTCCCTCCGCTCGCCTGGGCCCCGCGTGGGGCTCAGCTGCTCGTAACCCAACCCCTGCTTCGGCATGGCGGTTGGTTTCTCTTTTCCTCGGTGTTGTCCTTTCTGGATGGTGTTTCCTGGAAAGAGAGGTCTACTCTTTCCTCAGGGGAGTTCCCAGTCCTGCTTGGCAGACTGGATGTCAGCACCTGGCTTTCGAACTGGCTCCATGATGGCAGATAGGATTTCCTTCTGGAAAGTCTTTGCTGGCATTTTTCAAAATAAATGAAATTTTCCAAACAGCAAGTAACCCGGCATGGCCAATGCCAGTCAGCGTTGGGCCAGGGAAATTTTGCTTTTTTTCAAAGCCATTCCCCTTCCAGCCCCTGCTCCCCCCGCCCCCATACACCATCTATTAAAAGTACATGCCGCTCCACTCTAAGAACTTCTTTCTCTTTTATGGGATTTTATGCTGTCTGCACACTGTCTGGGACTTCTCGGTTGGCACACAGCACAACAGACACCCATGGAATATGCAGTATTTTCCAAATTCCAGCATGTACGGTCCATATTCCTCAAGTGTGTTCTACCACCACACCATCTGGGGAATACATTTCTTTTAAATCAACTTAAAGTTTTCGACCTAAATACTTTTCAGGATCCATATATTTACTCTAAACAGATTATCGGTATTTTAAATCACACATTAAAAGTAACACAGAAATGATCGCCTTACAGAAGGTTCAACTGCATGCTGATTAAAATAACCCGAGTGCTGTGGACAGCACTTGCTCCATCCTTGAGAATGGATAGTCACGGCAGAATCAAGAGAATAGCCCTTAAGTGTGCTGCCTGTTAGCTGTGGTCTTGGGCACATTACTTACCTTCTCTGAGTCCGAGCTTGCTCAACTCTAAAAGGAAGACAATGACCATCTTGCAGTGTATGGCGAAGATGAAGGAGATGAGGTGTGCTTACAATGGCAGGCGCTGGAAGCAGCCACTCTTATGATTGTGATAATTGTGCTTTAGACGCCAGACACAGAACCTACCCTCATCCCTAATCAAGATAACTTACCTGATAGACAATGTCAAACGAGAACGGGCCTCTGTTAAACCAGACCCCAGCCTCCCTGGATTTCAGAGAGGACAACCCTTCTTTAAAGGGGACTTCCTTAATTCTCCTTGTGGAATATCTTGAGGTCTTACAGGCTAGATGCTGAATAAAGTTCAACCTCAAATGGTCTCTGTATTCAAAAGGTCTGGGAAGCCTTTGGTCTGTGATGCTGATCTTGAACTTGGCTGTTGAAGTGACATATTCTGGGCCCTGACATAAACCTCTCTATATTTTTGTGTTGTTCTATAACAGCACGCAATCCTCTGTCAGCCCAGCATCGAATCTGCTGTGCGTCTGTCCAATCTTTCTCACCTCGCTCCTTCTCTGGTTTACTTTCCTCCTTGGATTACCCTCTTTGTGTCACTTCCTCTGTGTCTGTGATTTTTTCCCTGGGTTTCTCCCTATTCTTTCTTCTCTCATTCTGTCCTCCTTTCTGTGACTCCCTCTTTTTTCTTTCCCTTCCCCTTTCTCTCCCTTAATAAACACTTTGAATATTCCAAACTTATTGTGAAAAACCAGGAGTGTTAAAGTATGGTATATTCTTGTCCTTAAAGTAAGAATTAAATAGGCTTATTATTTATTATCTTCCTCCCTAACAACAACAGCAGCAAAAACAAAACCTCACATAATGGCACATAAGTAAATTTTATTTTTTTTAGAAATTAATGTAGAAACCATTATTAATTTCCCTTTGTGGTGCAGGGAGAGTACTAGTTTAGTTGGCTTTAGAAAAAATCTTTCCAGGAAGTAACAATATTCAGATATAAATTATGATTAATTTATCATCTTGAAAAAGATAATTACAAGGTAATTTTATTGTATGAGTTAGCTAAGAGAGGGAGAAGTCAGAGAAAATGATATGGATGGAAGTAGTCTAGACCATTTAGGAAAGTAAACAGTACTAAAATTTTCTGTTTAGATCTAAATGATAAACCAAGATGCCTACTCTTATCTTGTCCTAGAGAAACAGTATTTGTATGGATTGCCAAAATAATCACTTTTGCATATCAGTGTTCTAAGAGTAATAAGAATCTATGTTTTTAAGCAAGTTGTATTATATGTGTAAGTTCTTCCATTTAAAATTTTTCAAAAATGTGTTCTTTCTCATTCACATTTTGTTTTGCTTTTGTTTTTGATTGGCAAATAATCACTGCCCATGTTTATGGGGTATAATGCACTATTTCAATACTAGCAGTCTTTGTAAAGATCAAATCAGGGTAATTAGTGATCTACCACCTTAAATATCATTTCTTTGTGGTGGTAACATTCAAAATCCTCTCTTCTAATCCTCTCTTCGCATATTTTGAAATATGTGATGCATTAGTATTAGCTATAGTCATCCTACCTCCTGTGCTCACACTAGGATTTACTCTTCCAATCTAAGTGTAACTTAGTCCCCATTGACCAAGCTCTCCCATTGCTCCTCATCTCTCCAGCCTCTTTGACCCACCCCTCTCCTCTACTTCTTGAGCTCAACCTTGTCAGATTCCACATATGAGTGAGATCACAATGAAATATTATTCAGCCATTACAAATGATAAAATCCCATCATTTGCCACATTAGGCTGGGTGAAATAAGCCAGGCACAGAAAGACAAGTACTGCATGATCTCAGATCTGTTTTTGAAGGCCAATCCTTGTGAAATTGACTGTTTGTGTAACAGTTCCATTGTGTCTATTTTATTTTTCCCTTTTATTTAAGTCATGGCTATTTTCACTGGTTGATAAACGCATATTGTATCTACATTTTTATTAGAAAAGCATTACATGTTAATTGTGGAATGTGTAGAAAACATACAAAATAAAGAAAGAAGGAAGAAGATCAGAAACCACCCAGAACTCTAACCCCCATAGTATTTGGCCTTTTTCCTGTGAATGTATGTTTTCCTTTTCATTTACAAATACCAGACAAACTGTACTATTCATAATGTTTTGCAGCTTGTTTTCTCAAGTTATAGCATATTTATCTTTTATGCACTAACTTATTGTGAGTTGATAGATTTCCCACTTCAGGATAGAGCTAGTTAGAATGGCCATTATCAAGAATACAAGCAACAATAGGTGTTGGAGAGGATGTGGGAAAAAAGGTACACTCATACATTGCTGGGGGGGTTGCAAATTAGTGCAGCCACTCTGGAAAGCAGTGTGGAGATTCCTTAGAAAACTTGGAATGGAACCACCGTTTGACCCAGCTATCCTACTCCTTGGCCTATACCCAAAGGACTTAAAATCAGCATACTACAGTGATGCAGCCACATCAATGTTCATAGCTGCTCAATTCACAATAGCCAGATTGTGGAACCAACCTAGATGCCCTTCAGTTGATGAATGGATAAAGAAACTGTGGTATATATATACAATGGAATATTACTCAGTCATAAAGAATAATAAAATTATGGCATTTGCAGGTAAATGGATGAAATTGGAGAATATCATGCTAAGTGAGATATAAGCCATGTCAAAAAACCAAAGGACAAATGATCTCGCTGATAAGCGGATGATGACACATAATGGGGGTGGGTGGGAGGGAGGCAAGAATGGAGGAAGGAGGACTGTATAGAGGGAAAAGAGGAGTGGGAGGGGTGGGGGGAGAAGGAAAAAATAACAGAATGAATCAAACACCATTACTCGATGTAAATGTAAGATTACACAAATGGTATGCCTCTACTTAATTTACAAACAGAGAAACAAGATGTATCCCATTTGTTTACGATTAAAATAAATTAAAAAAAATAATTTTACTATAAATATCTTTAATCTTGGGGACATTTGTGGCATCATCTGCAGTGTGACACAATTATCTTTCTATTTCATTGTAGTGTTCTTGGGAGTGACCAATCTCCAAGTCACCCAGATTGAAATGACCAGCCTCTGTGCTCGGTGGCAGGTGCATCGTCACGCCACGGCCTACAGGATAGTTCTAGAACCCCTCCAGGGTGAGTACAGCCCCTCACACACACTGTCATGGAGTACTTGTGAACTTGGTTCCATGCAGATCACTGTGAGCAGCACGCATGGTACCTGAGATGACAGTCCTCTTGAGGATCTGTTTGTGTGGTGGTCAGCCATGCAGCATGTGGGCAGACTGACCAGCATGTCGTCCCTTGCCCTCTCTGCACCTCCATTTTTCTCAGCTGTCCATGGGTATGAGGGTATTTGCTGATCTGTGTCAATCAGGTGCACACAGGAAGCACGTGAGATATAGAAACAAATAGCCAACTGTTAAAGCTGCCTGGTGCTATAGTCTCGCTATTCACTCCATGGAGACCAGCCTTGCGTTTAATGTTTTTCTTAGTTTCTTTTTCTTTTGAGATAATTGATGATCAACACACTCCCTTTCTGAAGGGGTATGAACAAGTATCCTAGTACTGAAGGATATCAGGTCTTCAGAACGTAATCCTAAAGTTGAAACACTAGAAACTGTTCTTCCTTAGAAACACTGACAAAAGAGCAACCAAAGTCTGATTCCCCCAAACTGGATGGCGAGGGCTGCTAACCCTGTTTTCATGGTATTAGCATGAATAGTATTCAAAGTGAAATAATGAAAATTAATTTGATTTGTAAAAACTGTAGAAATGTCTTGTTATTTTGTGGGGATTATAGAAGACACTAGAGAATTCCAGATGAAATTTTTTTTTTTTTTTTTTTATGTTCCAAACTTGATAGCAAAGTTGTTGAAAAGGTAGCCTGTTCTTTCTGGACAAATGACATTGGTTTTCCCACTTCTAAAAAACAGAAGGAGTTGATTTGTTCAGGTTCAGATAAGACTGGGTTTACTAGCCCTTATCTCTCACTATAATGACATTAAAAAATCTACAAGTCCCACTTTTGAACCAACCTATAAAGGGGAAGACAATTCAGAAGAGCACTGAGGTCATTGGAAACAGAATACAAGCTGAAGTAGGAAGAACATTCTAGAAGAATTTCCTGTTGGTCTCAGCCCAGATATTGTCTCAATAGCTTTGTTGTGCCCCCACTTCCTTGATTCCATGTGTCTAAGCCTGTCGCTGGCTCTGCTTATGGGAGTGGTTTAATATGGGCTAGACAGTGAGGAAAGAAAGGAGAAGACAAGAATTTTGTGGTGCATTAAATCTGATTTATGGAATGCTTAGCCAGAAGTAGATGAAAGATATACAACTATTTGATGAACAACTACCAAAAATCTCAAATCATATTTCATTTATCTTTATATGTCACACTTTGATATATAAGGGTTGACAGTTAATAGTGTTTGTTAAGCTTTTAAAAAATACTAAGCAGAATAATCACAGTCCCAAACCATCCCTTAATACTTTATCATTTTACATGATTTAAAAAGTTGAAATGGAGGAAACATAACTCCTGCAGATATTCATTGTTTTTCATCAAAATTTTTAACTATATAGGTTGATGTATTGAAACTACCTTTATCAATGGAACGGGTAACATATGTATGTATTTTTTAATTCAGTGATTTTAATGTGGCATATTTGCAAGCAGCATTGTGATTCTTTATCAGAGGATATGATTAATGTGTGTGATAATGTTGATCTGGTAATCCAAAACCACAATAAGTTATTTCTGGAGCCAACATCTTTGCTGGCCAAAAGCTGAGTCCATATATGTATTGTTTTAATCTTCCAGTTAAGTTAGCTTGTGCTCCCTCAGTATCATGTTCAGGCTGCCAGAGAACTTTCAGCTGAGTCTCTACAGTCTCAATTGAATAAGAGTGTGCAAAAGTGCTGTTCAATTTACTTCTCAGCAACATTTATAGCTGAGAGATTTATGAGCAAAATTAGCCTGTGCCTCATTCTCCCAGTTGTCTAACTGAATAGTACTTATCAGCCACAGATTCTAAATCTACAGCTTCAAAGAGGAACATTGGTGGATGTATGAACATGGGGGTGGCAGGAGGGAACATGTAGATGTTAATGTATACAGTTTAGATCAAGGAATAGTGTTTCTACTTGGGAGTGGGGAAGAATTAGCTTCTTTACAGAGAAATGTGACCGCCATTTTGATTCACTGTCTCTGGGGGACTTGTGACATCTCACGATGTCCCTTCTTCCAAGGGCAGATGAGTCCCACAGCCCAGGAGTTCTGGCTCTGTGATGCCTTTCATTGACTACATGTGCTGCCTCTGTAGAGACTTTGTTATTCTTCTACCCGAGCCAGAGGAGGTACTATGGGTTAATGGGACCCAATTCCTCCAGGTGTTGGAGAAAAGTTTTTACTCCAGGTTGACCTATTTCTGAAGGTCTCCAACAGCTTCCTTCAATTTAATGGATAATTTTTTTCTCATGGCCTGATCATGTGTACATTTTTTCTTTTTTCTTTTTCTTTTTTTTTTTTTCATGAAGTCAGTGTAGAGAATTCTCTGCTGTAACCACAACTGCTGGTCAACTCTTTTCTATGGGCTTCAGTTTCTCTAAAAATTACTTCATTTGAAGTCATTAACTAAGGCAATTATCTGCACATTGCTTTTGTCAATAAGGTCTCTGGGCTGTGTCATTCACATTTGTTAATTTTATTTATAGAAAACCAGATAAAAGGCACTTAAGCAAAAGGGTCAAATTTTTGGCTTGTATATTGAGAAGTCTAGAAGTATCCAAAACCAGGCATGTCTTTATCTAGGCCTTCAGAGTCATCAAGATGAAATCTTTTTGAAATTTTTTATTTGTTCTTTTTTAGATATACATGAGAATAGAGTGTATTTCAACATATTGTACATACATGGACCATGACGCACTCTAATTAGGGTTCATTCGTGTGGTTGACATGTTATAAAGTCTTGCTCCATCCTTTTCTCTGCCTTCTTTCTCAGTCAGGCTCTGTGTGGGCCCCAGTAAGTTCCAGAATTACATCTTCCCAAATTCTCTTTCTCAATATTTCCAACAGAAGTCCAGGAACTGAGTCATATTGGCCTGGTGTAGGTCACATGCCCCAAATCTGTCATTGAATTCACAGGCATGAAATAAACTGACTTGGTTGGTCCTGGTTGCTTTCCACCCTGTATCTGGTGGTGGTGGTAAAGAGGGGTGGGGTGGACTTTAGTCCTCTCCAAATCATACAGACCAAGAGTGGACAGGAATGGATCCAAAGAAAGGGGGATTAAATGCAAGACAGGCAGAAACTGCAGATGTCCTCTACTTATGTAAATATTACAGCATTTTTAGGGCCAAGAGGAAAAAGAAAAAGATTACCAGAATGACCAGGTCCTCTCAGAAGGTACTGAAATAAAATCTGGCAGTCATCTACTTGCCAAATTCAATTATAGACTTTTGGGTAATTCTAGGACAGATTAAGTAAAAGGCTTTTGGTTGGACTTGGTAACTCACAACCCCATGAGAAATCCCATTAATTTGGTGGGTGCTCTGGGGCTCAGTCCCTCTCTCCATCTGTTTTTGAGTTGACTTAGCACTTTCAAGTTCATGTATTTATATGCCTCAAAGGCCCCAATACTGTGTTCCCTCCCTAATCCCCACAACTTGGTGAACTTCTTTGTAGCTTACTCAGAAAAGAGTTCAGAAGCTGTTTTACTTGTATTTATTTCCTTGAAATGTCAATTTTGCAGTAGCATCCACTAATAAGGATGGAGAGGTCTTGTAATGAAGAGCCTGTCTTTCCAAAGGCGAGACCCAGGAAAAAAAGATCATGTGAAACAAAACTTATTCTCAGTACTTTTTTGAAACAGTGACATTATGATTTGGGAGCCGGGTATTTGAGAGACTTGGGCAGTGGGAGTATTCATCTCATAAAATGCCAGCCTGCATTCCAAATATCCTTCATGGCTCTCAGCAACGGTTCTGGTTACATTTTGGGGAGTCAAGTTGGTGCATCAGTATCAACATGATGATAATTCAGAGGTAGTATTTATCGCTGTGTCATAGAAATGAATAGAAGAAAATATAGACAGAGTTTTTTCCCATGTTTCAAAACATAAATTAATTTTCTGCTTTTGGCATAAGGAGTTGAAGAAATTAGTCATCATCTGAGCAGTTTAGGTTTTATTTTCCTTTAAAGAAAAGCCACTGGACTTGAATTGCACATGCCAAAAGCAGCATGGATAGGGTTCTCTTCATGGAACCTCTCTTTGTTAGTATTGGGAATCAAACTGATATTATTTGCCATTGATTTTATAGTGCCTGTTCCAGTTTTCCAGTGGCTTATAGATTTATTATTTTTAGCAGTAAAGCCCATTAATATTCTGTTTTTAAAGGTCTTTCAAGTACATTGATATCTATAAGAAATAGGAAATGGCAGAAAAGCACATTTGTAGAATTGACTCCTTGGAGAGTTCTTGGAAAACTTTTGTGGACATAGATTAACATAATCCATGCATAGGATTCAGGAAGTGTTTGTATTCTGGGTGGCTCACAGGGGCTTCCAGAAAACTCCAAAAGGTGCTTAAGGGTAAGAAAGAAAGAGTTATTATGGGTTTCCAAGCTTGGGAACCACAGACTGAACTTGGACTTCAGCAAAGCAGAGCACTGGATTTTCTAAATTTTACTCTCAGATTTCCTTCAGAATAATAATATAATCTCATAAACGCCTTAACAGTTTTTATTTCATCATTTTTATAACATTTAAAAACTGGGGTAGACAATGTTTTATTATAAACAAGTTAATAAAGGTTGCATTATAAAATTTACTTCTGGAAACCTGTAATATTCACAATATATAAGGAAAAAAATTTGAATTTCATTCATGAAATAGATTTAATGTAATTAGATTTTTAAAGGTCAGGATTTTTCCATAGACAAAATTTAAAATGACATGTATCATGTTTATTCCAATATATACATATTGAAATACACATCTGCTTTGTACCAATATCTATACATTAAAATATAGGTGGATGTTCATCTAGTATTATACTTTCTGAACAAACAAAAATCATTTGACAATTTCACAATATGCACTTAAAGCAACAAGTCTGCATTTAGATTTTCTGTATTTTATTTCAATAATTCTTCTGCAAATAAAATTTTGGAGGAGTGGATATTTCTTTTTAACCATTAAATATATGTCTAGTGTATTTAACCAATGTGGTTTTGAGAGTGTTTTTAAATTCGTGGAAATAAAGCTTTATAAGGTGTTGATTAAACACTGTGTATCAAAAGATCATTCTAATTGGGTGAGGTGGCACATGTCTATAATCCCAGTGACTGGAGTCTGAGGCAGGAGGATCACAAGTTCAAGGCCAGCTTGAGCAACTTAGTGAAGCCCTAAGCAACTTAGTGAAACCCTGTCTCAACATAAAAAATAAAAAGGGCTTGGGATGTGACTCAGTGGTAAGGTTAAATCCCCAGTACAAAAAAAAAAAAAAGAAAAATCACTCTAGAAAGAGACTTGAATAATTGTTCTTTCAAGGCAGCAGTGATTCTTCCTTTCAGCTAGTTATTCCATTATGGACAAAAATAAACACTATGCCTAGAAGAAACTGTATATGAAACTTTTCAGTAAGTAGAACCACCAGAGTAAACCATGTCCAAATGAGTGATAAAAGACTGAGTCCCGAGGCCCAGTCGCCTGATCTCCAGCTGTTGTATTTGCGCATTTAACATGCACGTAGAGCTTTCTCAAGGGTTTCATTGTGAAAAATCTACCCATTTAATTTACATTTTTTTATGATACTTCAGTGGAAATGAAAGCAATACCCTCTGACACTGGATTTTAGAGTACTGAATGCAGCTCTCACTTCTACTGAATTAATTATGAACTGGGAAAATTACTAACTTTTCTGGCCTCCAATTTCATGTCTTTAAATTGGGGATAATTATAAATATTGTAAGGACCAAATGAGTTAATACAAATAAAGTCCTTACACTATTGCTTAGTACATGATAAGCACTCATTAAATGGTGCCTCTGTTTATCTTTGTGGTTGCTCTTATCATTAATACCGAGCACAGAACCTGGTTTGATAAGCGCTCAAGGAATAAACACAATTAATCCAACGTCCTCAGGCTCAGGCCCCAAAGACCAACCCGGATTCTTTCAGGAGAAGCATAGCAACTTGCTGTGGATGCAGGGATGATGAAAGGTGCTAACAGTGAGTGGAGCCTCCAGTTCTTTGTGCCTCATGGTGGAGAAGGTGGCAGAAGGTGCCATGATGTGACATTACTTCTTGGTAGAACTAAAAGGACCTGGTAACCAGGAAGTGGGAGGCAGCTCTGAAGTATGTCTGGCCTTAAGCCACTTAAGTACCATGTCCTGTTTCCTCAATTAAGATTTTAAAAGAATAGAAAAGAATTTTCAGAGTGCGTACAGGGACTTTGTAGAAGCCCCTCAGAGCTCTCTAAGAGTCTACTTTATGATGGAAAGAAAGCATGGATGTCCACTAAAAATCAAGACAGAGAGAGAGAGAGGAAACTAGGCAGTCTGGGGACTCCTTCATTTTCCTATGTCAGTTTCCGGCTCTTGCTTGTATTTTAGGCAGCTTTGGAAAAGATTTTTTTTGTTGTTGTTTGTTTGTTTGTTTTAGTACTGGTGATTGAACTCGAGGACACTCAGCCACTGAGCCACAACCCCAGCCCTATTTTGTATTTTATTTAGAAACAGGGTCTCACTGAGTTGCTTAGTGTCTCACTTTTGCTGAGGCTGGCTTTGAACTCATGATCCTCCAGCCTCAGCCCCCCTTAGCTGCTGGGATTTGGATAAGATTTTTGAGAGCCTGAAAGCCCACCTCCTAGACTGAAAGCCTGAGAACTGCCTAGAACTTTAAAATGTATAACTCCATTACCCACATCTTAGGCTACTGCCTAGAAGGATACCCTATCGAATGGTAGTAAGTTATAAGGAGTTAAAAGTATGTGTCCTTTAATGTCATTTTATGATCACATTACTGTTCTGAAGAATCATGTTGAAAAAAAGGGAGTTCAGATTTTAAACAATGAATATACTCATATCCATCCCATGTAGCAGATCAATTAAGTTGTATGCAATGTATGCATATAATTATGTATATTAATAGTTCTTCATTCACTAGAGGGTAGAGGGCTGACCTCAGGAATCTTTTTCTTTAAAATTTTATATGTATTTTTAGTTGTTGATGGACCTTTATTTTATTCACTTACTTATGTGTGGTGCCAAGAATTGAACCCAGTGCCTCACACATGCCAGGCAAGGACTCCACCCCTGAGCCACAATCCCAGCCCAGGCATCTTTTAAGTTTTATTTTTGTACATATAAAATGTGATTTTTGATGGAAAACCCCAGTGGATATATAAAATATTTAGAAAAAGATTCAAAACTTCACACAAGTGTAATTCATGCTGGATATTTTTGATATCATGCATATTAAACATTATGGAAGCAAATCATCTACGGATGGCTTTTGAAAAAAATGTTTATATATATATATGTTTTGCTTTGTTTTTATTATAGATACACAAAAGCAAGAATCTACTGTAGGAGGGGGCACAAACAGGCATTGCTTCTATGGACTTCAGCCTGATTCGGAATATAAAATCAGTGTTTACACCAAGCTCCAGGAGATGGAGGGACCAAGCGTGAGCATAGTGGAAAAAACACGTAAGTCTGGTGGCCTGTCTTTGGATTCCCCTCAGTGTGAACCAACACGATTCTAGGCATCCTGTTTTGGATCTAAAACCTTGTTCCATTTAGAAAAATAGAAGCTATCCCTGCCCAGGAATACATGTAACCCAAGTTTTGTTCCTCTTTTCTAACCCCAGAATTCTTTGCATATGGCCCACTGATGTCACCGGTATATTTCTTCCCCCATTCTCCACATATGTTCCACAAAGGACTGCAAAAGCCACTTGATGGCAAAGTGCTTGACACAATGACCGATGTTGTGATCCTTTTCCATAAGGCACGTCTGTGGTGTGCGGAGCAGAAAATGAAGTTTAAGGACTGGGTCCTGACATTTAAACAATGCCCCGTTACCCCGCCACGAGGGTGGGGATGGAGCCAAGCTGTTCCAACTGGCTGACCCTCGAGTTATTGCTTGCTTAAGAGGATCTTGTGTTTTTTTCAAGTTGGCAGCAGATCTGATGCACCAAAGGGAAAGGCAACGTATAAAATTAAACAAAGCACTTTTTACATGTTCCAAAGGAGGGTGTCAACCTCTTGGAATGACTTTTAATAAAGAGTTCCTGACCTGGAGGCCACAAAAATTAAAATGTTTTCAATTTTATTGAATTCTAGGGGACACGTGTGTCTAACTCAGTGTCTTAAACTTGGTGGGAGATGGGCTTTCGTGGTAGCCCATCTAGCATATCCATGGTGTTTATGAAGCACTCCCACCATCTATGGATTTTTCAGCCTCTCTGACCTACAGAAAGAAATCATTATCAGTGTGTGACATTAAAAAGCAGAAGGTGAAAATATAATTAATTGAGTCATCTCATTTTCTTTGTATAGAGACTTCATTTCATAACACTGATATAATATTTTCAATTGCATGTGTATTTTGAGGTATAATTTACATATCATAAAATATAAGTGACATTTTAGGTGTACAGTTCAATGAATTTTAGTACATTTAAAGAGTTGTGTAGCCATTATTACAATCCAATTTTAGAAGGATTCCAATCCATAGAAATATTTTCTGTCCACGTACAGTCTTTCCCTGCTCCCACCCTCAGCTCCAGGCAATCTTCTTTATTTTATCATATATTTGCCTTTTGTGGGGATTGCATATAAAGTAAAATATAGGTAATTTTCTGCATCTTATATTTTTCTTTTTTTAAACTTATTTATTTATTTTTTATTTTTTGCAGACTGCATTTTGATTCATTGTACACAAATGGGGTACATCACTTTGTTTCTATGGTTGTACATGATGTAGATTCATACCATTTGTGTAATCATATATGTACATAGGGTAATGATATCTGTCTCATTCCACCACTTTTCATAACCCTCTCCCTCTCGTTTCTCTTTACATGATCTAAAGTTCTTCCATTCTTCTCTCACCCCCCACTCCCCACCCCCATTATATATCATCATCCACTTATCAGGGAAAACATTCAGCCTTTGGTTTTTTGGGATTGGTTTATTTCACTTAGCATGATATTCTCCAATTCCATCTATTTATTTGCAAATGCCATAAAATTATTCTTTATGGCTGAATTATATTCCATTGTGTATATATACCACAGTTTCTTTATCCATTCATCTGTTGAACGGTAAGAAGACAAAGTAGGCCGGAATCTTCATTATGTTGGCTTAGGATCAGCCTTCCTTAACAAGACTCCTAAACCACAAGAAATCAAAGCAAGAATCAATAAGTGGGATGGACTCAAACTAAAAAGCTTTTTCTCAGCAAAGGGATACAATCAATAATATGAAAAGAGAGCCCACAGAGTGGAAGAAAATCTTTTCCACATGCACTTCAGATAGAGCACTTATCTCCAAAATTTATAAAGAATTTACAAAACTTTACACCAAAACTATGAAGAACCCAACCAATAAATGGGCCAAGAAACTGAACAGATACTATACAGAAGAAGATATACAGGTGATTAATAAATATATGAAAAAGTGTTCAACATCTCCAGTAATTAGAGAAATGTAAATTAAAACAACTCTAAGATTTCATCTTACTCCAATTAGAATGGTGATTATCAAGAACACAAACAATAATAGACGTTGGCATGGATGTCAGGAAAAGGCACACTCATACATTGCTGGTAGAGTTGCAAATTGGTGCAGCCACTCTGGAAGGCAGTGTGGAGACTCCTCAGAAAACTTGGAATGGACCCACCTTTTGACCCAGTTATCCCACTCCTCGGTTTATACCCAAAGGACCTAAAATCAGCATACTACAGTAACACAGCCACATCAATGTTTATAGCAGCTCAGTTCACAAAAGTTGGATTGTGGAACCAACCTAGATGCCCTTCAACAGATGAATGGATAAAGAAACTGTGGTATATGTACATTTTTCACTTAGCATCTATCTTAGACTTATTCATGTTGTAGAATTTACCAGTCGTTTCTTTTTTTTTTATATATATTTATTTTTTTTTAATTGTATACAAATGGGATACATGTTGTTTCTCTATTTGTACATAGAGTCAAGGCATACCATTTGTGTAATCATACGTTTACATAGGGCAATGATGTTTATTTTTTTTTCCCTTCCCCCCCACCCCTCCCACCCCACTTTTCCCTCTATATAGTCCTTCTGTCCTTCATTCTTACGGCTCTCCTTATCCCTAACCCTAAACCTAACCCTAAACCTAATGCTAACCCCTCTCACCCCCCATTATATGTCCTCATCCGCTTATCAGCGAGATCATTCGTCCTTTAGTTTTTTGAGATTGGCTTATCTCACTTAGCATGATATTCTCCAATTTCGTCCATTTGCCTACAAATGCCATAATTTTATCATTCTTCATTGCGGAGTAATATTCCATTGAGAATTCTATTTTGTGAATGGATACCACTTAATTTTTAAATTAATAGAGCTTTGATATTGCACAAGATTTAAAGTCAAACAGCTGATTGGGTCTCTTCTTCTGCCCCTTTCTAGCATCGAGACCTTGGCAATTCAAGACCACTGAGCTGATTTGCTGGTCAATATAAGTTAAATATCTACTCTCTTACCTCCAGTGGTGGCAGGAAAGATCCAATATAAAGAATATCTATTGGAGAGCTTTCCAACTGTATCTCATTGAACAAGAACTTTTTATCATTACCATAATTATCTATTCAGAAGTCACACACTGACTGCCATGGTGCTAGATCTCACTACCAGACATATTTTATTTTTTGAAAACCCAGAACATCTTAGAGCAGAGAGCCCATGTATCCTCATGGTGCTGGAACCAACTAACTACTGTCTCTAGTGCATATACAGCAGGCTTATAGGCTAAGTTCTTTGTTCGTTTTTATTCTCAAACATTTCAGTTTGGGTTCCCTGGGCCACTTCAACTTCCCCTAACCTTATCCCATGACTGTTAACTGTCAGCCTAGGTTCATTCCAATTTGGATAGCTCGTTTGATGTTAATGTTCTCCTGATGTTGGACACATCTGTCTCATTGTAGCTTCTACCCTTTGGCTCCAGTCCAGGCTTTTGAAGCAATGGAAACCAAGACAGTTCCCTCTACCATGTGACGGTCCCTTATACTTGAAGACAGCAGCCATCTGTATGCCACACATAGAATATAGATGTGTGTCACCAGCACTGTGGTTCTTACCCAGGAAGGCCTTTGGCCAAATGTTCTGCCCAAGATATTGATATAGCTGCCATAGCCTCCCATTGATTTGGTTGTTGATTTGTTGACTGATTTTGGGATATGCCTCAAATTTTGACATTAAAAAGGAGGCACATTTTAAAGATGATTTTCTACTTCCACAGATTTTAAGATGCATAAATCTGACTTCAGAAGCTTTTTTTTTTTTTTTTTTTTAGTGCTTTCAAGAAAGTTTTACAATCCTAGTTTAAATGATAAAAAAATTTATTTTTTGTTATTTTTGGACTTTGTAGTTTCAAAAAAGCCACCTTGAAAAACATCAGTGATACATCTATCCATAATTGCATAATAGAAGAGGATAAAGTATATTGTTGATTTCCCTCTTTCTCCATTCTTGCTTTCTGGAAATACATTTCTACAACTGTTGTTTCCTTTGAGAATTCTGTTATTTTTTTCACAAATGAGATCACCCCATGTTATTCTATGACTTGCATTATTTCATATAATAATTAATTTGGACATTTTTCCAGATCAGTAATGTATTGTTACTGCATTCCTTTAATGTTGAATCATTTGATTAAAATAATTTTATTTTATTGAATGTTAGAATTGGAAGACACCTTAAAATTCATTTCTTCCAACCTTCCTGCCAATGAAGGAATTCCCTTTATTACATTTCAGGCAAATTATCATTCTGCCAGACCTTAAATCCTTCCAACTATTTGTTTTTTACTGTCTCTTGAGACCGGACATCCCCTTTGTGAATGACTATGATTTTTAGAGGGTTTTCCCAAATACAAATTGGGATAATAAAAAGAATTACTCAGTTTTTCTTAAATCTTTAGTGTCAGATAAGAATAGAAATGAAGACACACTAAAATAATATTTAATATTTACCTAATGGCTCCCTGACTTTTTGGTACTTTGCCACGTGAACTTTCATGAGTTGCTCCTCTAATCTAAATGTCCCCAGGTAACTTAGCCAAACTACACCTCTGCATAGTATCTAGAATTCTTATCCCACATGACCAGGTTGAAAAGATCTGAACACACAGGAGCTTCTTGGTGTTTACATTTTGTCCTCAAAATTGAAAGACATGTTCCAGATTCAGGCTGAGCAGACTGGAGGATGAATCAGATTCCACTGGAAATGAACATCATGAGGGAAACAGGGTGGGAATGGGGGCGGGAAGTGCCATGGAACAAGAATGAATGGTCAGTCCTTAGGTGGAATAGAAATGAAGTTAATTATGTGTGAAAGCAGCCAAAGACTAACTCTGAAATGGGTTGGCAGGATTCCTGCCTTAAATCAGCATGCAGACCACTTTGTAGTTGACAGTTTGATTGCATTGACTCCTGCTGGGTAAGCTGAATTGTGACAAAAGGCATGTCAGGCCTTTGGTCTGAGGTTGAGAGGATGGATGGAGTCTGTTCACAGGCTGTGGCTGATTTATAGGAGACATTAAATTCTCAAAGACAGTTGTCAAAATCATTGACGCCCCTGAATAATGACTACTCTGCCACTCCCCATCTTCCATGCAGATGGGGTGACTGACTGATATCCTTCCTTCTTCCACAGTGTCACTTCCCACACAACCGCCAACCTTTCCTCCAACCATTCCACCTGCAAAAGAAGGTAAGAAAATAATACATGGCCAATGTACTCCTGCTTAGGAGTTCTGCTTCTTTTATTGTTCATTCACTTTAAAAAACCCAGGCTAGTAACATAAGCTATTTAGTATGTACCTGATTTTCCCCTTAATATGAATGCTTGTCAAACTATGGTATGACTTTCTTTTAAAGTAGCCATTTAATAATAAATAATACACAAAACCAAATTGCTTAATATGGGTTTCACTAAAAATATCAGAGTAGCAAATAGCACCAAGGAAGAACAGTTATACACTTTGTAAGTGAAAATCTACTTTATTATTGTGAAGTCAAGAGGAATGGCTTTCCAGTTTATCTCTGAAATACCTCTCCCAATTGTTCTTCTGTCCTTGCTGCAATTGTTCTTCTGTCCTTACTACAACAGTTCCTCGGCACCTTTTCCTGGAGTTATTAAGGTAATCTTTTTTAAAAAAGCAGTGATGATTAATTTGTTTCATTCCACTAATGGATATTTATTCCCTACTGTTAATTCTCAAAGCTAGTAGGCACAGGGAACACAATAAAAAAAGCACAATTGACCTCTGTTTATTTTCAGTATAATAAGAGAAATAGGTGCTTTCATAGGTAATTACCAGTCAAGGATACGAGTTATAGAATAGACTATACTGTGGTAGCCCAGGAATGAAAATAATTAATACTGATTCAGGTAATGACTCATAAAGGAGGAGGAATTTGATCTACATTTGAAGAACAAGCTTAAGCAATAGATAGTGGGATGAATAAGGTCAGAGAGCGATCCACATGCTTCAAGTGGTTGGGGAACTGTTAATGCTTTAGTGTGACACAGAAAACAAGAGAGGGTGTGGAGTAAGAAGTGGTTTGTGTGCCGGAATAAAGAGGTGGGCTTCATCCCATGGGAACTAGCATGCCATGAGAAGTTTGCTTAAGCAAACAGGAGGGTGACCTGATAAAAATCCTTGTTTAAGGAAGAGAACTTTGGTGGAATTGGGAGGATGAAGCAGAGTGAGGAGAGGAGAAAGAACATGTAATTGGAAGGTTGTATTCAGCACTCGTTTTAAAGTGCTGTTACGTGCCAGGAATACAGTGAAAAATAAATTGTTCCAATGGTACAGGAGCTTAAAGTCAGTGGGGTCCTATGCTACACAGACTGGAAGGGTCGGGGAGTTAAAGGGACAATGAGCAATTCTAATAAATCTCAGCATCTGTCTTGGCACAGCAGGCAGAGTCTTCACTGGGCACCAACTGTGCGGCATCATTTCCCAACGAGGTTATTTATGTACGACTCAGGGCTTCCTGTGTATGACTTATGCTATCCAGCATCTTTTTTGTTGTTGTTTTCATTATTGGGGATTGAACCCTGGGGCACTCAATTGCTGAGCTATATCCCCAGTCTTTTTTGTAGTTTATTTAGAGACAGGGTCTCACTGAGTTGCTTAGGGCCTCACTAAGTCGCTGAGGCTAGATTTAAACTCGAAACCCTCCTTCTTCAGCCTCCTAAATTGCTGGAATTACAGACATGCACCACCATGCCCAGCTGTCCTGCATCTTTTAATGTTGCTCTCTCTCTCTGGAGATGCCTTTTTCTTTTTCCATCTTCACATCTAACCTTTAATCTCAGTATCTATGATTATTCTCATGCTTGGAACTGAAGACGGAATCCTAATGAATAATTTACTAATTAAGCATTTCTGGTGTAGATACTACAGAATATTCAGAGGTCAGAAAATCATTTTTATATATATCTGAGCATGGACATCATTCAATAAATAATCAAAAATTTTCCTTGAAGATAAGTGATTGGGAAAGGTCGGTAGACGAAAGGACTGACAAAGTAGAAACATTAGTCTTGAATTTTTCATCATGATGGTTTTAGTGATAGAACTTTTTGCAACTTAAATGTACTATTCATTTTAAGCTGTATTTGTCCTGAATGTATTTAATTTAAAAGTCTGTACATTTTTGTTATTAAAGTAATACTGAACTTATTAAACATTGAAAAGTAGAAAAAAGTTTTAAAAAATTAAAAACACATCTCCTGTCCTTGAGATCATTTCTTCATGAATGTTGATTTATTTTCTCTCTTTAAGTGCTTCATTAGTGAATTCTTAGATTTTACTCCTATTTTAAAGGTGAAAATTAACAAATCTTGTGATTATTTCAACTTTAAATACAAACTACAAATTTATAAAATCTTATAAATCACAGAACTCATGACAGCAACCCCACCAGTTCCTACTGTCCTTCCTGTATTAACTCACTTGGATATGGTTTATTTTACACTATAAATAGTTGTAAGGGAATAAAGTTGCATTTAATAAGATAGAAGCTGTATGTTGTTCTTTTAAGGAAAGGAGAAGGCCCTATTATCTCATAGAATACCATGTGCAACTGGCGTAACATTAAAAGACATATTATTGAAGAGCAAATTGTTTACTGCATCATAAAACAGAGTGAACCACAAGGATCTACACTAATAAAGGGATAGAGGAGCATACATGATCCAAAACGGCCTATGATTTAAAAAAAAAAAAAGGCTTTGAAAGAATGCTTTTAATGGATTAGGTTTTTATTGGTATTATGCAAGGGTTTTGGTTTTGCTTTTGGCTTGTTGGTTGATATTCCTAATACCTACTGATAGGAGCTTCCCTTGCTAGCACCATTGTACATTTCTTTTTTGTGTGTGGGGGGGAGGGGGTGGGGGTACCAGGATTGAACTCAGAGGCACTGACCACTGAACAACACCCCCAGCCCTATTTTATATTTATTTAGAGACAGAGTCCCACTGAGTTGCTTAGAGCCTTGTTTTGCTGAGGCTGGCTTCAAACTTGTGATCCTCCCATCTCAGCCTCCCCAGCCCCTGGGATCACAGATGCACGCCACCGCACCCAGCTCATTGTACATTTCTTGACATGTATCAATGTGTGGTAGAAGGGCATAGAAAGATTTTTTTTTTTTAAAGGAATCATACAGTCCTTTTTTTAAACTATTTTTTTAGTTGTCAATGGGTCTTTTATGTTATATATTTATTTATATGCGGTGCTGAGGCTCAAACCCAGGGCCTCACACACGCCAAGCAAGTGCTCTACCACTGAGCCACAACCCCAGCCCTAGAAAGATTTTTTGAACCAGGCTGAAATTAATGTTTGCTTATGGTCTCAATGGAAATGTACATTGAATGGTAGGTTAATCAGCTTCCATTGTATCACATGCCTCCTTCTGTACTTCGACCTCTCTGACACTAACTTATTGACTCAAGAAGTGGAGGACAAAGCAAGAGTGGTGGCTTGCCTTCCTTCTAGTCTGTAGGCAGGGGACCTCGTTTGCTGATACTTCAGTCTCTGAGTCCCTTTAGTCCCACGTTCTCCTCTATCCTCATTTTCATTCTTTGGGGCCTAGATTGGTGGACTTCTTTTCTCCCCGTTTCCATGTGCCCAGTGGAAACTTTTTAGTTGCAAATGGGACCTTTGGTTATAACAGAGAAATGATGTGCAGAAGCTTGATGAGCAAGAGAGCAGAAGATGGACCTTGACAGATTTAAACCTCTGTTTTGAGAACGAGCTATAAATACTAGAGGGCAAACCATTATCTTTTTTTTTTTTTTTTTACTGGCACATAGCTGCTATATTTTGATTTTAACTCTGATTCAAAATGTATTCTTGATCATCAGTCTGTAAATCTGCCAAGGCGGACTTGGTGTTGATGGTGGATGGGTCCTGGAGCATTGGTGACGATAATTTCAATAAGATCATCAACTTCCTGTATAGCACTGTTGGAGCCCTGGACAAGATCGGAGCAGATGGAACTCAGGTAGAGTTGACGGACCAACCACTAATTCATTTTATGCATTCAACAATTATTTCTTAAGCTCTTACTCTGATTATTTGTCAGGGAATATGTGTAAACAACTATAACAAGAAGATGCTAATCCTTCACAGCTCTTAAATTCAGCAAATTAAGACAGGACTTGTCAGGACATGTTTTCTTTTGTATTCTAGGAGAGTGTCTCCTTTAATGTTACACACAATATTTTCCCTGCCCTTAAGGACATTAAAATCTTGAACGGAGCAGTTAGGTTTACACATCACTCTAGATCAAAACATGATTCTAATTTATTCATTCAACAACATTTACAGTTTGCAACTCTGAAAAGTAATTAAAAATGATCTGAAAGTTCCACAGGAACAAAAGCAAGTTATAGGAAATGAAACTAGGAAGGCTTATATTATAGTGGTTAGGGTTACAGATTTTGAAATGCCTGACTTCACCTATCAACTTTGTCAGTGATCTTGCACTAATTCTTCGTGAGCTTGTGCAAATCGTTTGACTTCATGTGCTTCAAATTCCTCATCTATCAAGTTGGTAGAGTAGTAACAATTACTTTGTAGGTTTGCTTCATAAGGAAACCCTTGTAAAGAATTCAGCTCGTATTCTCTGACATCTGTTCAGTTACCAGGTTTAGGACACCATTTTTCACTTGTGAAAGAGGTGGTAAAGGTTTTCCAGAGTTCAGAAAAAATTTTTTAAAAATTAGTTCTTGAAAAGTACTCAGAAGAGACTGTTTAGTTTGTCTTCAAATTTGAAATGTAGCTAGGATGAAAATTTAATCCAAGAAGGATGTGGAATGGGTTAGGGAAGAGGTTAAAATTATAGGTGATAGCTGGGTATGGGTGGCTCCTGCCTGTAATTCCAGGGATTTGGGAGATTGAGGAAGGAGAATTACAGATTCAATTCCAGCCTCAGCAAGACAATTTAGTAAGAACCTATCTAAAAGTAAAAAAAAAAAAAAAGTGTTCGGGATGTACCCTTTTGGTAAAGCACCTCTGGGTCTGGGTTCAGTCCCCCATACCAAGATAAAGAAAATCATAGCTAATTCCATGCTACCATGTGTTCTCTGACCCAGTGGAAGTCTACACATGTGTAAAAATGAATGTACCTTCTTACCTTCTTGTCTCTCTCTAGGTGGCCATGGTTCAGTTCACAGATGACCCCAGAACAGAATTTAAACTAAATGCCTATAAAACCAAAGAGACTCTTCTTGATGCAATTAAACACATTTCATACAAAGGAGGAAATACAAAGACAGGTAAGACCAAAAAAAGCCCAGCTAAAGCTCAAAATAATTAGTTCTTGGTAACTACTGAAATGACCTTTTTTTTTTTTTGAGGTATAAGAATTTAAAAAAAATTTTTTTTCATGATTTAAGAACTTTGTCCCTCCAATAAAACAAAAATGAGAAGGAGTGAAATTGAACAGTTGCCTTCCTTTGTTTCAGGAAAAGCAATTAAGCATGTTCGAGATAACCTGTTTACCGTAGAATCAGGTACACGAAGAGGCATCCCGAAAGTTATTGTGGTGATAACGGATGGAAGGTCACAAGATGATGTAAACAAAATCTCCAGGGAGATGCAATCAGATGGTAAGTTTATGTAAACAAAAGTGGCCATGCCAATAATCATGTTAGCATTGTTTTTGCTAAACCCAAATCTATAGGCTACATCAGTTTTACTTAAATGTTTCCAACTCTTCATTAACTGGACAATGTGATTTTTTTTTATTGTAAACAAATGGGGTACAACTTATTTCTCTGTTTGTACATGAAGTAGAGGCATGTCATTTGTGTAATCATATTTTACATAGGGTAATGGTGTTTGATTCATTCTGTTATTTTTTTCTCCCCTTCCACCCCTCCCAGACAATGTGATTTTTAAAATATCTTCTGCTTTGCAAATTTCAATTATACTCTCTTACTAGAGAGCATTTGTAACTGTCTCTAATACATTTGTTATGTCAGGATGCCCTGGATAAGGAGCTCCAACAAATAAGTGCAATACTATGAAAAGGACCATTGTAAAAGGCCAGAGAGGGAACCACATGACAGAAATTCCTCAGCCTCTTAATCTGTAAAATGGAGAGCCTCACAGGACCCTTGTGAAGACTCAATGACATAAAGTATGGCTGACAGTTAGGAGTTTAACATTTATTTGCCAACCTTTACATGATGACAGGTCCAGAGCTGGTAGGCTTATCTTAGTTTCTACTTCTGAAGAAAACACTGAGATAAATTCAATTTTTCTGTTTCAAATACACCTCATCCCATGAATGTTAAGATAACTGTTAAAAAATAAGCAGCCATACAGATGTTACTCAAATGGGAACTATTTTGTCTTAAGTACTAATTGGAACATTGACCTTATTATTGAATTTCTTTAAAATGGAAAGTTTCTTTAGGGAATGATGGAATGATTATCACTTAATGAAATATGTGCATGCAGAATTCTGATGAAATGTAAAGAATAAATTATGCACCCCCAATGGCCTTCCTAAATAAACATATTTTAAACATTTGGATGTTTGAATTCTTGTTTTGTATTTTGGGTAATTTAAAATAATCAAAAATCTGTTTTCCTTCTGCCACAGGCTACAACATTTTTGCAATTGGTGTGGCTGATGCAGATTACTCAGAGTTGGTTAGCATTGGCAGTAAGCCCAGTTCACGCCACGTCTTCTTTGTGGATGACTTTGACGCCTTTAAGAAAATCGAAGATGAATTAATTACTTTTGTCTGTGAGACTGCATCAGCAAGTTAGTTCTTTGGAATTTGTACTTACTCATGTTGTTTAAGGTCTGAAATAAATATTTAATACTGGTTAAGTAATGAGTCCCATCTTGAACTGAGGGAAACATTAACTTCCAGAACTGTTTGTTAGAAAGACATTAAATTTTATGGTTTTGAGCATATGGGAAAACCTCCCCTCTCCTCTGTTTATAGAGTTTTAGGTTGATAAAGATCTTCCTTAGGCAGATGAGAATCTATGTTTAAAAGCCACTATAGGAAATAGTTTTCAAAAGTGTGTTAATGAACTGCTGATGAGAGCAACATATTAGGAGTGAGACATGTTCCCACACAAGTTCTCAAGCACAGTCGTTGATTTTAATGGACCTAGAAGTCAGAAAGGGAGCTGCGACCCTTTGGTTTTAAAAGGGGACTTTACAAAACCAGAGAAAACCTTAGCCACATCTGATTTGGAGTTCTTCCACATACACTTCCAGAAAGGTTATATTAGTTTCCTCTTCTTAAAACGAGGAAAGAGTATGTTTGGAAAATATCTAAATTTGATTTTATATTGCTTACTTTGTTTTCCAGCCTGCCCAATAGTGCACAAGGATGGTGTTGATCTTGCAGGTATGTGTTATCAAAAATTTTAAAAGTGCTAATGTATTAAATAATTCCCATTTGGAGTTTAGGTTTCTGTTTTTGGATTTTTTAAAAACGCCCTCATAGAAAAAAACTTGAAATTTGAAATTTCTTTAATACTTATTTCTTCTTATTCTCTTTCTCCCTCACTCTCTCTTGGTTATTTTTTACTCCTTAGGATTTAAAATGATGGAAATGTTTGGTTTGGTTGAAAAGGATTTCTCATCAGTGGAAGGGGTTTCTATGGAGCCTGGTACCTTCAATGTGTATCCCTGTTACCAACTCCACAAAGATGCCCTGGTATCCCAGCCAACAAAGTATGTTTCTGTTTATTATATCTCAGAATGAAAACAATGTCAGTTAGAAATGCTGTGATACTTCCTGGTAGGATTTTTTATAAGGTTTTGAAGAGATGATATTCACATTTCTCTGTGTAAAAACATCTGACTCATGTATAATGCTTGCTGAAATCTAGCATCTATCCATCTGAGAAAATATATAAAATAGTTGATATTTATACGGTACAATATACCTGGTGTATTCCTAAGTATATACATATGCTAATTCACTCAAGCCTCCAAACAACTCTATGAAGTAGATGCAACTACTACTTCATTTTTACAAATGATGAAATGGAAGCACCAAGAAGCTAATGGTGTGAGTGAAATCACAGTGTAAGATTGATGCTGGGTTTTGCTCCCAGTAGTCAGGTTCCAGAGCCCAAGACCTGAATCATTACATGATGGTGTCATGATTCAGATGGTTTCTATCCTTGAGAAGTTGCAGTAACAACCCTAGAGCACTGAGAGTAAAGTTAGGTTTATATAAAAACCACACTCTTCAGCCTCTTTGCAGAAGACAGTGCATGTAGGGACACAGGGCTATTTACAGCAATTTGGTAGATTCCACAGTTCCCCTAGGTTTTATTTTAGGGATTTCTTGGTTTAAGAGTTCATCTACTTCTCAAGATGTCATCTATTATTTAAATTCCAAAGCAGGATTTGTTTTTCTCAAAATGCCATTAGTATTTCATGTGAAACATTTTTGGAGTATTCAAATTCTGATGTGTACTACATGCATGGACATAAAATAGTAAGAGAGATTACATTTGATCATTAAATTTTTCTTTCCAATTTATTTAAAATAAGTGCTTTTAAATTTTCTTCTAAAATATCTTTTGTTAAACCCTATTTTAGTACTCTTCAAATTATTTTATTGTACCCTATTATGGGGAATAATATTTGAATTAAGTAGACCTCTTCTACTAATTTAAAATATTGATTGTTATAGGAAAGGGTTCTATTTTCTACAAGATGTTAGAAATGACTTTGACCTATAGACTACATGTGGTTTTATATAAGTCTAAAATCTACTGCTCTCTCTTGTCAGGTTTTTTTCCCCACATTTGTCTAGTGTTGAATATTAAAGCGAGTAGACCTTGGCAGCTTGAGATAAATGAGAATTGCTAAAGAAAATCCCTCTGCTGTTTCCACTGAAATTGCTCATGGCTCAGCAAGGGCCTCCACTTCCCATCATCAGTTCTCAACACTTATCTCACCTGACTTGTCAGCACACGTATTAGTCAGCTTTACGTTGCTGGGACCAAAATACCCAATGAGAACAATTTAGAGGAAAGAAGGTTTATTTTGGCTCACGGTTTCAGAGGTTCAGTCTGTAGATGGTCAACTCCATAGCTCTGGCCCTGAGGTGAGGCAGAACATCATGGTGAAAGGGTGCAGCAGAGGAAAGCTTCTCATGATTGCCAGGAAGCAGAGAGAGAGAGAGAGAGGTGCCAGGGTCGGAAGATAAACCCCAGAGGTGCACCTCCACCGACAGACTCCCTCCAGTCACACCCGACCTGCTTACGATTACCACCCAGTTAAGCCTTCAGTGGGTTAATCCACCATTTAGGTCACATCTCTCATAATCTCATCATCTCACCTCTGATCATTTATTTCAAAGCTTCATCTGGTCTACATTCCTGACTCCCCTCCAGTACTGACTTCATTTCCTATTTTTTTTTTCCTTCTGCAATTAAACTAGTTTCTTTGGAAAAAGAGCCTGGCTCCTCTCTTTCTGTCAAGCCCCCCATCTCTTCTCCTAGGAAATTCTCTTGTTTGCTCCTTCTTACAACCTCCACGCTGTCACCTCAATCTGAGCCACCATTGTCTCTTCCTTGTCACTGCAACAGCCCCTTAATTGGTCCTCTGGCTTCTACCCTGGCCCCCTTGGATTCTATTCTTCAAGTAGCAGTTAGAATGATTTTTTTAAAATGTTAAGTCAGAGCACGTCACTCTAAATCTTCTGATTTCCTATTTCCCTTACAGAAAACATCAGAGCTCCTGAAAGGCCCTACCTTATTACAAGACCTTACACCTCCTATCTCTTTCAGTCTTCTCCAGCAACACTGGCTTCCTTGTCATTCCCAAAACACACCAGGCACATCCCATATTGGTATCCTTCCATTGGCCATTTCCTCTGCCGGAAATGGCCTTCCTTCAATTACCTACCTGGCTAATTGTCTTGTTTCATTTTGCTCAAACATAACCTTTTCAATGAAACTTTGCTCAAACTTAAGCTTTTCAGTGAACCAACCCTGATTACTTTAGGATTAAAATGGTTACATAATCCTCCTCCAATTGCCCCAGTCTATATTAAGATGCTCTGGTATTTTATTTGTCTTTTAATGGAACTTATTTCCTTCTAACGTAGTGTATCATCATCCCTACTAGAATTTGAGTGCTATAAGAATAGGCATCTTTGTCAGTTTTATTCACTAATGAGAACATAACTGACATCCAGTAGGCAGCCAAATATTTATTTATTTATTTTTTATTTATTTATTTTTTGCAGTGCTGGGGATTGAACCCAGGGCCTTGTGCATGCAAGGCAAGCACTCTACCCACTGATCTATCTCCCAAGCCCCAAATACTTAATGAATAAATAAATGGATTAACTAATACATAAATAAATGATTGAATGAAACATTTCTTTCTTTCTCTGTAGACTTAGTGTTCATTTTCAAACTTGTGCTAAATCCCCAGGTATTCATAACTTTATTTATTCAATTAATAACCATTATGGAGTTCCTATTGCATGTGGGGATATTTTCTTCCTTTCTTTTTTGCTTGAGGGAAGATTAAAAGTCAATAAGTATGTGCTTAGTTGCTAGAGACGATTTTGTAGAGGATTGATTCCCCGGGAAGCAGATTCCCAGGAGATGAGATTAGTGTGTAAGGTGATGAATGACAGTGTGTTCTTGTGAAAAGAAACAGCAGAAAGCAGGACAGGGAAGCAGGAGTCATCAAGCTGTGAAGCAAAAATATCAATGCAATTCTCAGCTGAGTATCCAGAGGAGTTCTGGACATGGGATGATCCTTCAGAGTTATCTCCCACTGGGATGCAAGGTCCTGGTCCTTATGTGTAAACTGGTCAGTGAAAAGAGATGCCTGTGTATTAGTCACCTTTTCATTGCTGTGACCAAAATACCTGACAAGGGCAACCTAAAGGAGGAAAGATTTATTGGCTTGCAATTTTAGAAGTCTCAGTCCGTGGTTGGCTGATGCTACCAGAAACAGCACTGTGGCAGAACATGGTGGAGTAAAGCTTCTCAGCTCATGGCAGCATGCCTAATGAAAATGGGTTTACTTGATAATCAGAGATAGATTAAATCTTTATTCTCTTTACACTTTCAGGTATTTGCACCCAGAAGGATTGCCTTCTGACTACACCATCAGTTTTCTGTTTCGGGTTCTTCCTGACACTCCAGAAGAACCATTTGCTCTTTGGGAGATTTTAAATAAAAATTCTGATCCACTGGTTGGGATTATTTTAGACAGTAAGTATATTTATGTACATAACATTTGAGCATACATGTGTGAGTAATGTATGGGGCATGCCATCTTGCCTGTTTCATGTATATTGCAAAATAACTTGCTTATGAAATGTTTAAATACTCAACATGAATTAGGTAACAGTTGATTCATTCATTTATCTACTCATTCTTTCAACAAATATTTCTTGAGTTCCTACTTTGTGGCAGAACTAGTTCTAGGATACAATAGTGAGCAAGGTGAAGACAGTTATTATTTAAAATTTTTTTTTTGGAAAACTTTTTACTGAGATAATAAATATTACTTTAGAAAGAGAAAAGCTGATGGTGGGTGGGGGGGTCCATTGGGAGAGGTGGGACCAGAAGTTCATTTTTTGGACATGGATATGATAAATATGAAATGCCTATTAGATATCTCAGAGCAGATATTAGATTGGCAGCATGATATTTGGGGAGAATTCTGGGACAGAGATATATAAGCCATGACACTAGCTTAGATCATTGAGAAGGTGACTCTAGAAAGAGAAGAGAAGAGATCTAGGGACTAGGAAACTCCAGTGTTTGTAGGTTAGAGAGTTGAAGAGGAACCAGTGAAGGAAACTCTTGAGTACCATGCTCTGGAATGTTACAGGTGATGATCACTTAACAGATGACTGAGGTTAACATCACTCAGTTTTCTAAATATTAAGATTAGAATTGAAGTTAGGGACCAAAAATTGGAGGGTATTGCTTAGTACTAACTAAAACAGTGGATGAGGAGAGCATTTTAGGCTTATTTCCAACTCATATTTGTTAATGAACTTTTCAGTATATGGAAAGGAATTAACAGCTAATTAGGAGATGGTAAAACCATTTTGCATTGACATTGTAAAAAAAGGAAAAGTATAGACTTACAAGGGTGTAAGTCACTAACTCCATATATATCATGCACTTAAAGAAGTCTCTTAACATTATTAAGGCTAGCTTGTCTCTTTGGAAGCAGAATGAAGAATTAAATTGCAATGTAAGAATGTATTAGTGGGGAATACTTTACTATTTAAAAATATTCCTTCAAGATTAGGGAAGTTTTTATGTGTTTGTTCATAATAAATGATGTATCTGTCCTGGGCAAAGTTGGTTGACACAGTGGGTTAATAAGACAAAGAGTCTAATTTCTCCTTCCCAAGATTGGGTAAACTTTATTCTTCCTGCTGTCCACTTCCACTTCAAGCTTTGGACCGGTGTGAAGGGAGTGATGGGGATGAGAGTGTGGGCAAGGAAGTAAAAAAGAAGCATGTGTAGGTTCCTTGCCTCCCCATCATTACCGCAGTTAGTCAGTTTAGACAGCTGAAAGCCTGAGAGCTGTCAGTCATTTCTTGACCGGTTGTTTTGCTTTAAACATGGTCTCAAAATAATGGATGCATTACTTTCAGTCTTTTATATTTTGTATTTTAGAAAAAAAAGTCTTCACTAATTTTAATTCTGTCTAAATTTTTTAAATTTTTCTTCATTTGAATAGATGGTGGGAAAACCCTAACTTATTTCAACTATGACCAGAGTGGGGAATTTCAAACTGTTACTTTTGAAGGACCTGAAATTAGGAAAATTTTCTATGGAAGTTTTCACAAGGTTAGTAGGGCTTTGTATGTGTATGTTTTTTATTCTATTTGCTGTTGGGAAAAGCAACAGAGATATATTTTTTAAAAATCCATGAAACTTTTTTTCTATTTTATTTATTTTCTTTTTTATTTGTTCTTTTTAGGTAAACATGACAGTAGAATGTATTTTGACATATTATACATACATGGAATACAATTTATTCTAATTAAGATCCCATTTTCGTGGTTTTACATAATGTACAGTGTCACTGATTGTGTATTCATATATGAGCATAGGAAAGTAAAGTCTGATCATTCTACTGTTCTACTGTCTTTCCTATTCCCATTACCCTCCCTTCCTTTCATTCCTCTTTGCCTAATCCAAAGAACTTCTAATCTGCCCCTCCCTACCCTCCCTTGTTGTGGATTAGCATCCACCTATCAGAGAAACATTTGGCCTTTGGGTTTTTTGGGATTGGCTTATTTCACTAAGCATGATATTCTCCAGTTCCATCCATTTACCAGCAAATGCCATAGTTTCATTCTTCTTTATACTGAGTAATATTCCATTATGTATATATACCACATTTTTTTTTCTCCATTCTTCTGTTGTAGGGCACCTAGATCGGTTCCATAGCTTGGCTATTGTGAATTGAGCTGCTATAGACTTTGATGTTTGTATCTCAAGTTTCAACTGGAGTAAGAGTTGCCACCTTCAGTGCTTGTTACCAATGCCCAGAGATTCTGATTGGGTATTTTTGAGATGTGACCCTGAAACATTCATTTTTAGCACGAATTCCAGGAAATATTTGTAGAAGTGGTCCAGGTTCTGCCTTTGAGGAACAATGTAGGGGAGGGCACTGTATTATTAAACAGACTGTTGCTACACAGGATGTGATGTAGAAAGGTGTAAAGGTATAATCAACCAACCATCTTAGAGAATGAAGCTACAGATAACTGATTCTGTGGCATTGTTACATATGTACAGGGAGAATCAATTGCTGCCATTGTAAAAGTCACCCAGGTGAAAATTTTTGTCAAACTTTACTTTACTTACTCTTATTTTAATAACGTGGCACTTGTGCTAGAACTGTTCTTAGCATTTGCTCAAATTTATCTAATTTACACAATGTTGCTGCTCTCTGTGGGTTTGAATGTCATAATCCCATACTACATAATTACATAAAAGCCACTGCAGAAGCAAACTTACTTTTTCATGTTTGATAGGACTAAAATATCAGAAAAGCACATTAGACCCTGGGGAAATTTATTATTTCATGGTTCAAAATGGTCCCATTAGCAGCTCCTTGGGTTTAATATCATTTACTCATCAAGGTCTTCATGATTCTTTTCTTTGTTATGCAGAGTCTGTTGCAAAACAGTCAAGAAAAATTGTAGGGGAGATGAAAGCATTTGAATTTCATGAGTGTTAAAAGAAACATTGTCATCTTACCCTGTGGTTTTGGCATGAACTTGCATTTCTTCTTCCAAAGAATACTTTATGAATCTTAGGTGAATGTCAAGCTTTATTTACCTTACCAGAGCTCAAAGACCTAGAAGTAAGGTTCACTAAAAATTGGTTCTAAATTTATAAACCTTCAAGTTTTTAAAAAATTATATGAAGAAACACTTTCACTTTGTTAATAAAGTCAAACAGCCAAATAAGAAAAGAGAAAGAGGAGGAAGAGAGGAGGAGGAGGAAAAAAAGAGTGGAAAGGAAAGGTTCATCATGTAATACACTGCTTAATAATAGATTTAATAATAAAAACTTTCCATGCAAATTCATTTTTTAGAGCTTTGGCTTGTTCATAAACTTGCATTATGGGTGAATACATACCTTCATTTCTCATTGATTTTTTTTACAAAAATGAATAATGTATTTTGATTACAGAATTTTCACATATAAAATAGAAAATACAGTGACTACCTATTTACCCATCACTCAGCTTCAATAATTATCAAAATTTTTGGCAATGTTTTTTCTCACTGTTTTTTAATTGGCTCTGTTTTTCACGCTTTGAATATGAAGTGTGGCCCCAGGGTCTCTTCAAATAAGTACATCCAAAGAAGCAAAATATTTTTTTGAAATTGTTTCCATGGCTCCTTTTGTAAAGTAAAAGATTTGTTGATTTTTTTTTATTTTTAGTTCTACACAACAGTAGAATTAATTTATTTTGGCAGAATATACATACAAAAAGTATAACATGTTTATTAGGTACCCACTCTGTGGTCATATATAATGTGGAGTTACCCTGGACATGTACACAAATACAAGACTAGAAAAGTTATGACCAATTAGTTCTACTGTCCTTCCTCTTTCCCTCCTTCCTCCCCTCCCTCTGTTAACCCCTGTCCAGTCCAATCTATTTCTATTATTCCCCTCCCCTGTTTTGAGTTAGCATCTACAAATCAGAGAAAGCATTTGGCCTTTGGATTTTGGGGATTGGCTTATTTCACTTAGCATGATATCCTCCAATTCCATCCATTTACTGGTAAATGCCATAATTTTATTCTTAAAAGATTTATTGTCATTGTTGTTAACATGTGAATAATCTTCCCACAAATTAACCATTCTTAAAGTCTGGGTATTATATCCCAGGTTTACTAACACCTAGAATAAAAACTTCTGGGTTTTATAATAATGAAAAGTACTCCAAGGTTCAAAACCACCCAGGAGCCCGGTTCTGCCTTGCTAAATGATCACAACTATAATGCTGGTCAGAAGCAGGGGGGTGGCGGGGTGTCCTGCAGCGGTGTTTCTCACTTGAATAAAGGTTAACTCCTTTTTGAAAGAAAGATTCCCAGGAACCCCACTGTTATTTTAATCCTGATACGGTTTAAATAAAACATTAGATAATTATTGGTACAAATTCATGTGCTCATGTAACAATAAAACAACAAAAAAAAGTTGAATACAACCAGTAAACTTAAAAGTAATATTATTTTAATAGAAAGGATGATATTATTCCACTGACATCCAACCTCTGCTTCTTTGTGAATGTACTATTAGCTGCTAGAACTCTCAGACTTTGGTTTATTTTGTCCAATACTCTTTTTTATTGAGCTACCAGGGTACCTTGCCTTAAAACAACTATTCAAACTTCATTTTGCTTTCATTTGCAGTAAAGTCATTATTTCCTTATTAATTTCACTGTTTCATTTATAAGCCTGCCACAAACAAGTACCACTCATGAAGGAAATGCCATATAAATCAAAATGTGTTTATAAGCATGGAGATTTTATAACAGAACTTGGTTACAATGTTCAAAGATGAACTTACCTTTGTCTATGACCTGAATGATAACACGAGTTTTTCAAATTTCTCACAAAGAATGTGTACACTCCTGAAAATATTTCCTACAGATTCCTGAGAGTTTGAGAAAAGTATATCAGACATTAAGTCAAAAGGTTTGATTTCATTTGGGCCTGGAGTCATTAGGAAGCATCCCCCCATCCCATTGGAATCTAGCTTGCCTTTCCTATCCTTATTTAAATAAATACTTAGTGTGGTTTCACAGCTGCTGCTGGTACCTTTGGTAACTTTAGGTAGTAAATTACAAGCGTCTTTTAATTTTAGTAAGGTAGTGCTTATTTTAATATACATCTAGAATATATATATATATATATAACTAAATAATAATTTTGTGATTTGAAAGATGATGTTGCTTTAGAGTAAGACTAGATCTTAAAAGGTAGATCCTTTCAAAGTGTTTTGAAAAAAAGACAGTTAATTAAATAAGAATGGAGGCGGTTCCTAATTGTGAAGGAATCATGGAGGTGGTAAAAGGAAAAATATTCTCTTATGAAAAAAAAAAAATGCCTGGTGACAGAATTCCTTCTGTTCTCCTTCATACTATTTTAGGGTGAACCATACAGTTATATGGGTTTGGTTGATACTGCCTCTTGTATCTTCATCTTACCTCCTAAGATGTCTTGACTTTTCCTACTTTAGCTACACGTTGTTGTCAGCAAGACTTTGGCCAAAGTGGTTGTGGACTGCAAGCAAGTAGGTGAGAAGGCAATAAATGCATCGGCAAATATCACATCTGATGGAGTAGAAGTCCTAGGGAGAATGGTTAGATCCAGAGGACCTAGTGGAAATTCTGCACCAGTAAGTAGATGAAAAACAAAATTGTGTTACTGTTGTAGGGAAAACCCCAATTGCCATACATTTAGCTATTTTACAGAGGGAAAGTTTGGTGAAGGGATGACTGGATGGGTGGATGGATAAATAGATAAGGAACTCTTTAAGTGAACCAAAATATGTACCTTCAAAGCTCCTGGAAGTCTACTGCCATGTGTATCTAGAAAGGACAAATTGAAACAAACAAACAAACAAACAAACAACAAAGCTCCTGGCAGTAGGATTCTGCTCTATTATAAGAAAAGTGTTCCTGGAACTTGACTAGTTTATTTTCTTAAGGCAATTTGAAATTCAGATAGTATAATATTCACCATCTGAATTATGGCACAAGCAGTTTTTCTATTGGGACTCAAAATTGTAAAAGAACCTTATTTACATAAGAAATATAAATCCATACAAAATTTTGAATATTACACATAGGACATTGGTATAGGTATCTAGTTTGGTTTAGATTTGGACATTTTAAAATTAAAATTTTGCTATCGCTAATGTGAAGTTTACCCTTTAATCAGCAATAGTTATTTGTATAACAGTATCATTTTAGGATAATATTTTCATCATACAAAATGGAGCTTAACTTTGGGAGACTGCCAATTGGCAAAGAAATCACATTCCATTCGCTTATTACCCATATAAAAGAGCAGCTTATACAGGTCTTTGTTTTAACACCATGCATTCACAGCTAATTAGCATCATTTTGTGATTTGGATCATTCTATAATTAGAAAGGTATGTTTTATTATAAACAATTCCTACTATTTTAATTTAGGCTTCACTTCCATGTAATAGAATAATTAAGATAATTGTGAATCATTACTATTGTCTTCCACTTTCATAGATCTGTAGAATTAGCCAGGTATATGGAAATTTAGAAAGATCTGGTAGTTCTCAAAGTCTTTTTAAACTGATGATAACCTTGTACAAATGAAGTTTTGTGCTATGTCAAGGAAATAAATAAGATTGTAACAGACTCATGCTGATTGGGAGGGGACATGAGGTGGCATGTACCTTCACTCTCCAATGGCCCCTTTAAGGAATGCAATTTTAATTATAGTCTGTTCACTTTCTGTACCAGGAAACAATCCTTGAGTGAAGAGTGACTTATCGGGAGGCACTGTGCTACTTTGTGGCATTTCTCTTTGTGCAATCTGTGCTTCCAGTGTAGATGCTGTAACTTGTTGAACAACTTAGTTCAAATTGTCTACCACTCTTTTTCACTGAACTACCATGATACCTTTCATTGACACTTTAGGACCTTGAGAGTAGATGCACACTGATTAGTTTAACACTTAGTTTTGAAGTACCTTTAAAATCCCTTTGTTTTTACTTTGCCTTGGGGAACTATGGTTTAGATGTTTGGAAAGAGAATGTAAAACCAATGGAAGGCCATCTTGTTTTCAGTTATGGTGAGGGATGTTAAGACTGCTTACCTGATATTATGGACTTTTGTCCTTTTACTGTGTGATATTTCATACTGATTAAGAAACACATCAACTTCTGCTTAATGTAAGATATACACAGGAATTTATAAGAATTATCTTGTATGGAAAAATGGATGTATAGATAGATCATCAGAAGGATGAATGGATGGTCAGATAAGGGTCAGAAACAAGTTTAAGTATATCAGATTCTAGGTTCAAATCACTGAGTGCTATTATGAAGTTCCTGACACTTAGTAGGCATTCAAAGACAAGAAGCTCTTACCTTACTAATGAATGAAGTCATTAAGGCCTTCTCCATCATCTATCCCATCTGTTGTAGACATCGACTGCTTGTTTAAAACTCCTTTATTGATAATCATATATATTTTATGTTCTTTCATAATCCTCATTTCACCCCTCTAGCCAGAATACAAATTCCCCAAAAGAGAAATCATGACTTGGTCTTCCTTTAAAACCACCCCGATCTACCCTATATTACAGTATCTAGTAAATTCCTGTAACAGACTAAGTATTCAAGAAACACTTGATAGAAATTAAATAGAAAGTTGTTTGGATAGTATCCAGTTTTTTTGTAGAATTTTGTTATGTCTATATTTTATCCCATGTGTGACAATGATAGCAATCCAGTAATATGTAGCACATTCTCTTAATCATAATTCATACTTTATAATTGCAGTTTTTTAAATAACAATGACAATAATTGGATTTCAGATTCACTATATGTAATATTTGTATTCCAAATGTATGACCAATGAAAATCAAAGAATCAGTTTCTGAAAGCAAAATGCTTGTAGGTTTCAGGTTTACTGATGATCAATCTTTACTTTGGGCCATGAAAGAAATGCAGTTAAACAGAGCACCCTCTATGATGACTTCTAGCTAGTGTAGACAAAGGGGAATTTATAGAAGTTGATGACTAAAGAGTTCATTGTAAAGCTGGTAGGAAAAAGTCACAGCTTTTGTTAGAATCTAGAAGTCCACAAAGGATTACTAAACAGATTTTCAGCTTGCCCACTTATAAAAGAATTTGATTATATTGAAATGGATGGTATTAGGTTAGATCTCAAGAATGTGGTTGGAAACTCAGACTTACATTTTGGGGTATGACTTAATTGTCACGGAAACTCTGGTTTTCTGTTTCAATTTAGAAATGTATACATCTTGATATACATCTGTATTTCAATAACAGTCAAAAGGGAATTTATAACACAAATTTTAGATTATTCCAGGAATATATTTATTGTATGAGAGAATAGTAGCTCACAGGTTAACATTAGCTGCCAAATTAAAAAAAAATGACTCAATAAGTGCCAGATGGTGGGAGAATCTATTTTTTTTTCTTTTTTTTTTTTTTTTTTTTTTTTTTTGCAGTGCTGGGGATCGAACCCAGGGCTTTGTGCTTGCAAGGCAAACACTCTACCGACTGAGCTATCTCCCCAGCCCCTGGTGGGAGAATCTAAAGATTCCATCTTTAAAGAGAGTATCTTAAGTTAAAACCATAGTTGAGTGGAAGGTAGATGAATGGATTTGGGGATACAATAACTACTGCATAAGTTACTCACATTCTTAATAAAAACAACTTGTACTCAACCATGCAAGATTTTATAGTTGGCAGTATTCTCTCCTGGGACTAAATTAATAGGCAGGCTGAATTTATCTGTCAAAACATAAGTGGAAAGACACTTGACAATTGTGCCTCTTCTTTCCAATTGTTTTCCTCCTAAGAAGTTTCCTCTACCTTTCCTGATACCTAATGAGATGTTTCTAGAATTTTTAAAACATAGAACATGTTTTTTAGAGTCGCTCTTCTACTTTTTCAAAACTAACAGGTGATTATTCAATTGAAATTTATTCAACTCTCTGCTATCCCTATAAAAGAAATATATTTATGTCATGGAGTCATCTGTAATTTTATTTACTGAGTTGAATCTTTTATGTAGAAATCAATAGAGGACTAGCCAGTAACTCTATAAAAAGCAAATGTTAAATTATAAAAAAGATAGTGTGAATATTTTCACATGAATTATCTCTTTAAATCCTTAAAATAGTAATGGCAGCTAATACATATGCCTACTGTGGACTACATAATGTATATTTTTCTGAGTTTATCAATTTAATCCTCTAATAATCCTAGGAAGAGATACTTATATTGTCCTCAGTCTAAAAATTGAAGGCTTGAAGAACATAGGGAGGGTCTTCTTTCAAAACGTGAGAAAAATGAAATAGGAGACTATCTGACATCCACGAGGTCACCTGCCTTCCATTCCATTCCTTTTCCCACTGGGATCAGATTTGGATTCCACAGAACTTTAGACTGAGAAGGCCGTCTGGTCTGTACCTGTGATCACATGCTTGTTCATCCATTGACAGGTTCAAAAACTCATCATTATTTGAATTACAACCTTGAAAATAAATGTGATCCAAACTTTATCCATAGTGTGTCTATAAACATTTTAATTCCTACCAACAAGTATAACAGTTGTTAACTTTCATTTCCTAATTTAATTGAGAACCCTCATAGTTTTACTAAAACTTAATCAATTGAGAACAAGTTAAAACACTCAGTTCAACAGCTGACAAATGCTATGTGCTCAGTACTTCTTGGTTTTGGAATGGAGTCAACCAAAGTTAGACACCAAATTAAAAACAGAAGGTGACTTAGTTCCTGGTAGTTTCTATAGTATTTTTGTGCCATGGAAAACTCTCTATTTTTATGAATTCAGGTATAGCTTAGCTTCGAATCATAAACTTAGTTGTATTGTGCTAGAAAAAGATCAGAAGATAAAATCTGGTGCTGAGTGGAAAGTGGAGCCAGAAGTACATTTTAATTCCCATTCACAGATCAAAATGACTCAACTGCTGAAAAATATTTTAATCTTATTTCCATGTTAACATTTGACCCCAAATGACTTGCCTTTTGTGCAACACACAGACAAAAATGTCCAACGATGAAAAACGAGTATTTGTAATTGACTAAGTATTCCCTTGAAAGAGATTTTAAAAAGTGAAAGGCAGAGGTTTTGTGTCTCTTTCTCTTTTTTTCTTTCTTCTTTTGGCATAGCTATATCTTTTTTTGTATTCAATTAGTTACAAAAGAAAAAGTCACTAAAGTAAAAAAAGATGTTGCATCGTGCATGATTTGCCTGAAGCATGATTTATTTTGAGCCACATGGTCATGCCTTTAAAAAGCCCTCAAAAAAAAAAAGGCCCTCAAATATGGAGATACTTTGATATGTTATTTCTGTATTCTATCTCCTGTATAGTTTGTACACATGTGTATGTTTTTGCTTTGGAATAGAAGTCAGAGGGTTTTGTTTTTTGTTTTTTAATTAATCCCCAGAAATGTGTCTTGGAAAAGAAGTTCCTAAATACTGGTTCAGGAATCTAAACTATTACAAATGTAAAACAATTATGAATAAATTTGTTGTCCTCAAAGAAAAAGCTGCTGATTTCATCTAACTTGCAAAAGAAAAGACAGCCCACATAATAGCATTCCTCAAATGATAGCAATTTCATTGGACACTTAGTAGGCACTCAACCCCTAGAATAAATGAATTGAACTCATAGCAATCCCAGGAACTTCATAGGGCGGAAGCCTTGTGAAAGGTTTATATGTAGGCATTATGCTCTGTCAGATGACTAGGTGGTGAATATTTATTTGAAAAACTTCAAGAAAGCCTGGTGCACACTGAGGCTAATGAAAGACCTTTGCTTGAAGTCAGCCTTTCCATTTACGAAAATGTTTTTACACTGGGGTCTCTGTTCAGAAGTGGAAAATTTCTTAATGGATGAATGATTTGCTGACTTAGCTGACACTATCAAATGCTCTCATAATGGGACCCATTAATAAATGTCTCCAGATGAAATGGCATTGTAAAATTGGACTGGGCTATATGCATTTTAAACAGAGCAAAGATTAATTTTTTGCAAAATAAACCACACATAGTTTAAACCACACATTGGTTGTACTGTTAAAATCCCAACCAGAACTGAGCTTTCAACATGTGGTTTAATTATTTAAGCTTTTTCATCCTAAGTCCTGTTCTACAGAAGGGACATTAATATTAACATACCTCACAGTGATGATTTGAGGATTAAACCATAAAAACACAATGTTTACACAGAGTAGGCTTTCAACAAGTGTTGGTTGCTATGGTTATTATTGCTAAGATTTTTCTCAATCAGAATATTTAGCAGACAATATTGTGGAAACATACAACTATTATATTTCTGTCCTCAATACTGTCACTCATTTTGATTATGTATATATATTTTTGGCCTCTGTATTTTATATATGTGTGTATATATATATATATATATATATATATATATATATATATATAAACATCACCTGCTGAAGGAAGGTTGTAGGTTTAAAATGAAAAGACTTTCATGTCTGTCCTAGAAGTGTATATAAATGTACCATACACATATATATACACTTAATAGAACTTAAGCTAATATTTATTATTTATGACAATTACATTCCAAACACCATTCTAGATATTTCTCTTTGCTAACTCACTTATTCTTCACAAGAAACATAAGGATAGCTATTATAGGTAGAGTATTCCCCATTGGAAATACTCAGAACCAGAAGTGTTTCAGATTTTGAATTTGTTCAGATTTTGAAATGTTTGAATACACTTCTTGGGATATTTTAGAGAGACTATCCAAGTCTAGATATGAAATTTGTTTATTAATTTATTCATTTGTTTCATGTTTACTTTATACACATAGCCCCAAAAGTAATTTTATACACTATCTCTATTATATTGGCACTTTGACTGAGACCCTCTCTGTGAAGTCAGGTGTTGAATTTCCCACTTGTGACATCACATTGGCACTTAAAAAGTTTGAGATTTGAGATTTTTCAAGTTAGCAGTGGCTCAAGCTGTATTACTACACTACTTTTTCAGATGAAAAACTGAGTCCAAGACAAAATAATTTCTTCAGAATAGCTCAGGTTGTCAGTGGAAAAATCAGTGACTAGACCCAGCAGTTAGTTCCATAGGTTCCCGATCCCTGTGCTTCTTGAAATATTTATTACTGTTCTTTTTTATAGCATTCAATTATAGCATACTTTGTGAAATGTTTTAATTTTAAAAACTTGATTTTTTTATTGGTCATAGTTTTATTTTATAGTTTTACTGTAGTGGCTCATGTACTCCCTTCTTAGGAGAGTAGGGGTCAAGCCATCTAGGAAACAAACAAACAAACAAAAAAGGCAGTAAACACTGCAGATATTTCAGCAAAGAGTGCATTAGATGTTCACAGAATCAAGAAAGTACAATTCATCTATCTGCTTCCAAACAAAGGCTCACTTTGATGATTGGTTAGAATAAAACTTTGCAATAAATCACATAGTTACTCTTGTGCTTAATGACAGAAAGCCTGATTTCATTTTCTTTACTGTGGGAATTGGCTCTCTAGTGATACTGCACGCATTTTTAGTAACCTGCTCCATGGTGTTATCTGTGGGACATTCTGTTTTCATCTAGAGGGCTCTTGGAATGGGAGGAATAGCACTTCATAGATGAAAATAAGGCACTGGAAGTTTCCAGTCTTGGCTGAAAACATCACCAGCCAAAGGAAGGTTGTAGGTTTAAAATGAAAAGAGTTTCATGTCTATCCCTGCAGTGTAATTGATGACACTTTCAGTATTTGGAAATGATATAGAAAGGAATAAATTAGAAATGGTTGGGTCATTAAGATAGTGTTAGCACTTAATGATATTATAGAGATGTTTCTGTGTATTTCAACATATACATTATTACCAATATACATGAATGAAGAAGGACTTCTAAATGTTTCCAGCATGATCAATGGCTTAAGTAAAAATATACTTAGCTCACATTCTCACAATACCAAGTATGAATCTGTTGTGGTTCCTAACAATGTTCTTATATAGTATTTATGCACTGATCTCTCACTCTCTGTAAATTCTTCTGGGGCAGAGCTGGTATTATTTCCCCCATTTTTATATCTTAAAAGGCTACGTCATATCTGGTTTACATTAGGCACTGAAGAAAATTTGCCGAGTATATGCACAAAAGAATGAAGAATTAATTCAAAAGACTTTCCTGAATGCTTATTATGTGCCTCATATGATACTTGGTACAAAAATGAGTGTTTTCCTGCCCCTTGAGTCTAAGGAGGAGGCAACATGAATAATTGCACTGTAAGGTGGCAAGTGGCTGCCATGGTCTTCACAAGGAAGGATTTCACAGAGGAGCTCAGCTTACTCGAGGTGGAAGTGGGAGGAGGAAGTTGTGATAAGTAAGCTGGTTTGAATGGTGGTTGGAATAATTTGAGACAAAATCATATATCATTGTATTTAAAGAACAAAATTAGTTTGATATTGTTGGATTTCAATATACTTTTTTTTACAAGTGTATTGCTGTTATGCAATATGTCAGTGTATAACATGAAATTATTACAAGATCACCATTTATCTACATCTGTTTTATTGAATGACCATTTCCTTTTTAAATTGTAGTTCCAGTTACAGATGTTTGACATCATTTGCTCCACATCATGGGCCAATAGGGACAAATGCTGTGAACTTCCAGGCCTGGTAAGAATTCTTTCATCTTTATTGAAATTTTTTAAAAAATCATGTTAATTTTTGTTTTTCTGAAAATGAGACGCTATTTCTCAGCACTCATAAATAATTCATTGTGATGATAATCAAAATTAGGGAGTGGTTAAGGAGGAGACAAAAAATAAGAAATCACCAAGATGGCATGAACTGCACAACCTGGGGCTACTGTTGACACGTGGTCCACTGTTTCCAGGTTTACTGCTTCACAGAGCCCCTGACATCTCAGATTTTTTCATGGTACCCCAGGTCAAAGGAAATATCTGACAGTTGCATTTATGAAATAATTAGCTCTAAACATCTTACTATTTCCTAACAACTCAATTATCATGTAAAAATAATACACATGAATTGAAAAGAAAATTGATAGTGGTATTTTATTCTTAAATAACTACAATTATTTCCCAATGGAATGTGCGTACCTCAAGGATTCCAGTATCTTCCTATCTTAGAAACAGGTAAAGCATCTCCCTTGCTGCTTCTTCCACATTACTTTTTCCCATAGTACCTGCTTTTCATCATAGCAACTACTAAAGAATCCAGTAAATACAGAATATTAAAAAGTGTTTAAAATACATGATTGAATCCATGAACTACCTTTAAGTAGTCATTCACATGAATTCCAATGGGTACCAAATATTGCTGTTTCCCATGGATTTTTAAAGCATTCACTGCAACCCTGTGAACTTAATATAGTACCAGGGCATCCTGATACACATTTTTGGAGTTATAGTTATAATCTATATAACCCATGTGATGTCACTAGTAAACTAAACCTTTTTTATTATTCATATATGGGGACATAGTTTTATGTATAAAAATAGATAGATTCTTAGGATCCTCAGGGTGAGATAGAATTATTAGTCTACTAAAAATTAAACTTGCTTCTACTAATAATTCAATTTGTAGAACAAGCATGGATAGGCATTCATGAAATCTGAAGATTCTATTTTATAAGATTATATTCCAGATCAGGGAATAAATTCATGGCAGCCTGTGTTTGAAAAGGAAATAACTCATTCTTTCTTCACCAAAGTAAGTTTCTAATACACTCTAGTGAGGAATTAAATCAGACACCTTGATGTTAAGAGCAGTTAGATTGGAAAATGGAAGAGGAATCATTCAGAATCTAATGGTGTATCAAGCAAAAATGAGATTACCACTTCTCCCAGGAAGGACCAGCCCTAACTGTTTTTCTTTTTACTTCTATCACTGAAGATGTATAAATTGCATAGTAGGAAGACACAGGTGAAGGTGCAGTCAGCAATCATGGCAGAACCATCATTGAGTGGTCCCATGGGCTGCTGGTTGCCTTATCTGGGGATACTTCAGAAGAGTTAATCTCGTATTTTAGTTTGACTCACCAGATATCAGACTAGAGATACTTAGCAGGTAGTGTGAACTGAAATCTTTGCCTATAATCAACCATTCAGAGAAAAGTGTATTCAGCATACACAGGTCATTCGTTCAACATTTTTTGGCTTTTGTCATGAATATTTTAAAGACTCAAATTATTTTATGTTGGTAATTTGTACTCTCCTCTAACCTTACTGCCCCAAAGTCTTAAATAGTAAAGCTCATTTTTTCTCTATCTAAAGGGACTAATGGACTTTATGAAGTTCAATAGTTTCTTAACCCAATGCTGAGTTCATTTTGGTGACTTCTCCCAACAGGATATTTACCAGTTGTCCAATAACTGTTCCCAGGTGCTCTTTCTCTACATTCCATAACAGGTTTAGATACATTGAGCCCGATGTCACCAATCTATCCTAAAGGGTCAAGTGGCAACAAAATTCTCCAAGAGAGAAGAAAAATGGCTGCCTATCCCAAAGATTGAAGTCCATGACATGTTTTTCTTACATTCAGCCAAAGAATGTAAGCAGTCGATGAAATTGTCCCGGGGAATTGATGATGTGTTTAAACACTGTTTTATTTCTTTGTTTGGTTTAGTACAGATGTGACTGTTTTGATTGAGTTTTCTAACAAGTTTTCATTTATCCTTTGAAGTGGAAAAATATTGTAGCTTAAAGGAAGTTTTCAGTTCATGGAGTACTATTATTCCAAGTGAACTAGAGAGTACCAGGAATAGTTTGAATCCACTTCTGACTCACTTTCTTCCCTTGGATTCTCAAGCCAGCTTTAGAAATCCTTTCACAGTGGTGATTGTCAATGATTCACTAGGCCCTCATGCTGTTTTTTTTTTTTTTTTTTTTTAAACAGAAACGGTGTGATCACTGCCTTTCTGGCCAAGTGCGTGCTTAAAAATTTTAAAAAATGCCTTAAAGTGTTTTCTTTGGGTTAACAGAGTCATTTGTTTAGACTGTCTTGTTAACAATTATGCTATCTATTTTCTCCTCAGAGGGATGAGGAGTCCTGTCCAGACCTCCCACATTCCTGCTCCTGTTCTGAAACCAACGAAGTGGCTCTGGGACCAGCTGGGCCACCAGTAAGTCTTGCTAATTTGGCCTCAGATGTTTTTAATAATATTAGCAGCTCACTGCTGACTAATATACTACCTGACTGTTTATCAACTTAATCATATGAGTAAACTGAGATACAGAGTGGTTTAGTAACTCTGCTAAAGAACGCCACTTGGAGAAGCTAGACTTCAAATCCAAGTCAATGAATGTTCAGCATCTTTCCTTTAAGCTACGGTGACTTATCTTTAGTATGAGTGTTTCAGTTCTTGGGCCTTTACTTGTTCCTGTAGGATTTGCATACCTTCCCTTTCGTCCATTCTATATCAAAATTTATATGTGAAGGGGTGATTTTTCATTCACCAGGAAATAGACCCATCTGAGAATGAACTTCCTGCTATAATAAACTTCCTACAGAAAGGAAGGAAGGAAGGAAGGAAGGAAGGAAGGGGAGCAATAGAGAGAAAATATTTTTGTAAAATAGAAAATGTAAATAACTGCACTCTCTAGGTCTCTGCATTTACTATGATAAACTTTTTGTATTATGTTTAATGCTCATTCTATTTCTCACCTGCTAAATTGGGTTTATTGGTGTTTCTTTAAGATGAGAATGATATATCTGCTCTGTGGTCAGGAAATGACTAAGTATCAAGCAGAAAGACATAGATAATTGGGAGAAGATGCAAATGAAGAAACCCCAGCCTTGCAGGAAAGTGTGCTCATGTGTGACCTGCCCTTACATGTTGATTGCCAGAGGTGGCCTGTCACAGTAAGCTCACGTACAGCAGGTAGCCCAACTGTCAACTGACTTGTAGCAGGCAGGTTCCCTCTGGTTGACTTCACCATGTGTACCATGATTCCTGAACTGAGCAAAAGGGAAGAAATCCTGCTGAATGCATCTGAAATATATCTCAAAAGTTCGTCTTATCTCTCTGGCACATAGAATGTTTTTTCAACCCTGGATGTAGAACCCAAACACTGTTTTTTTTTTTTTTTTTTTTTAAGACTCTCAAAGAAGTGGAGTAGTGGTAGAAGCATTAAATTTAAATCATAAGTCACTGAACCACCTGTATTCCTATTTTCACAAGTATAAAATAATATCCACCTCTTTAACTGGTATTATAAGAAATATACAAGATAATCTGTATGTATGTACTCTGTGCATTATAAAATGCTAATCAAACATCAAGTGTTGTATTTAATCTACAGATGGAAACAAAGATTTATTTTCAACTCTGTGCCAAATTTTCCTTAAGATTTCAGGACAATATGAAGCAATATTATTTTACAGTTTATTAGAGTATAACATTTGTCAGAATCTATAGACTCCAATGTTACAGTGTGGGAATCAATAATTATTAGGCATACAAAAAACACGGAAAGTGCTGAATGCTTTTCATTAGAACATTAGAAGTTTACTAATTTGTGGCCAAAATTTGTTCATCACACCTATATATATGCCAGAGAGCACATTTTTTTTTCCAGAGAAAATCCACATGTATTTTTAGTTTATGAAGAAGGGGGGTTATATGGGGTTGTTCAGTTTTTTGTGAACCTAATAAATGAAGTATATTTTAAAATAACTTAATAGGTACTTTTGTACCCACCTGCAAGATTAATCATTCTGCTTTTGTTTGTTCAGATCACTCTGTGGTTTCAGGTTGCAGTAAGTTACCTATATATCTGAAACCTTAGCTCTATTGCTTCTCTTCCCACCTCCCTTTTCTTTCCTTCTCTTAGCACTGACAGTTTCATTACTAGAAATGTTTTTGTACTCCTACTGTATAAGTAAACATTTCTAAAATATATCACATATTGTAGTAACTTGTTAGAGATTTACATAAATGTTATCAGGGTGGACTTTTTTATTTCACCGAAGTATGTGTTTGAAATTTATCTTGCTTATGTCTATGGCCATACCACCCTGAACAAGCCTGATCTCATCTGAAATGTATCTCAGTCAATATTTATCATTTTTTTTTTTTTTAGTTCATCAGTTGACCTGCTGTCAGGCATCCCACTCTATAAACTCCATTTTATTGACTCATTGCAGTAGAATATTACCCTAGTGCAGATATGGTACAGTGAGCATGTTTGTAGATCTTGCACACATGTGAGCGCTCTGGAAAGAGCACTTAGGTTCGGACTTGTTGGAGAATAAGAAGGATGCATCTTCAACCTCATAAGAAGCCCCAAATTGCTCTTCCAGAGCAGTCCTAACTTCCCTCTCAGAAGTCCATGGTAGAGGTCTGGTTTCCCTGCATCCTCACCGCTCTGGCTGGTTTTGTCAGACAAGTTTTTTCTTATTTCAAATGTCATTGTTATGTTAAGTGTGACTTTCCCTCAGTGCTAATGAGATGGAATAATTTTTCATTTTATCTATAAACCATTTAAATTTCTTCTTGTAGAGATACCTATTTAAGACATTTTTAGTTTTCCGATGTGCTACATTGTTATTTTCCAATGAAAGTTTTTTTTTTAAGTGTTCCAAACACAAATTTTTTTCCTAAAAATAGGGTTTACAAATACCTTTTCTAGGTCTCTGATTTACATGTGGCTGATTATGAAAATTTGTATTCTGTACAATTTTTAATTCTAATGTGGAGAAATTTAATATTGCTGTTATTGTGTTTATATTTTTCTTTGTCCCTTCTTTTACCCATGATTTCTCTAGAAGGAACTTTTAAAATTTTCAGTCTAAACTAACATAAATGATTGAGATTTTACCTACATTTTTGAAATTCTCAATTTTTTTCTTTACAGTCCACTAAATTAGAAAATTATGTGTTATATCTGTCATATTAATCATTAGCCTAGAAATTTTAGCAGGAGTACTTAATGAGTTTAAAAGAATATTTATAGACTCTTTTAAACCAATATGATATCCTTGGAATTCTTTCATCTTGGATCATCCTCTCTGTAATTTATATCATTTTGCTATCCATTATTTTAATGCTTTTTTCATATTGTTTTATGATCCAATATTTTAGTATTGCTATCTCAATTAGACATCTAAATTATTATTGTTGCTTATTACAAATTAATTAAGACTTGTCTACATTATTTAACTTTTTTTTTTTTTTACAATTTCTGCTGGTATTACTTTTCTTTATCTCAATTATATCTTTTGGATCTGTCTTCAGAGAGAAACTATTGGTAGAAAATTCTTAGTTTTGTTCACTTGAATTTTTTTGTTGGTTTCTGAGAGCATCCAGAATGTTGTCAGCAGACAGTTTGATGATTTCAGGTTGCAATATGTTATTATTACAGAGATTTTTGCACTGCTCCCATTGCTACTCTAAAAAGAACATTTGATCATCTATTTGACAGTGTCCCATTGCTATTCCCAACTCATGCAGAACATAGCCTTTCAAGTTTCTCAGTTTTAAAAACACATTTCCCATTCAGCTCTTCCCCCACCCATCATAGACCCAAATTCCCATTTCGGTGCCTTGTGTGGGCTCTAAAACCCAGCTCTGCTGCATGCCTGGACCTTCTTCTCTATCCTCCCTGAGGGCAATCTCAGTGCTCATGTCTGCTGTAGTTTTTTTATTTCTTCTCTACTCTTGGCACTTAAGGATTCAGTTCTTAATTATAAGAATGCATATTTTATTTTAACCAGTATTAAATAAGCATCTGTACCTGGAGGGATTTCAAGTTTCCCTTTGTACTACTGCTGCAACAAGTTGTGAAATATTTATGACCTAAGAGTCAAATGAGAAAGTAGCAACAGAGAAGTGAAAAAGGAACTCTGACTTGAGAAAAAAAAGTAATAAAATAAGAGAAAAGCAATTGAAACTTTCAGATGTTTTGATTAAAGAATAATAAATCACTTAAGATCAGATACGTAAATATTTAATAAATCCCATCTGATGAATTGAACATGGTTTGATTATGTTCTCAATCAAGAATTTGGGCACAGAAGTACGATGTGTCCATTAAACCAAAACATCTATAGGAAGGCATGGTGGAAAATGGCATTCCCTTTGCCTAGACTAGCCCTTTCTTACTAAAAGGGTGGATGTTTTCATCCACAAATACTTAATGAATTCTTGTCATGTGTTCAATGTCAAGATTAGGGTTAGGGATAAGGTAGAAAATAAGCTAGGAGTATAAAATTCTCCCTGGTTTTGAGAAAAGATACCTCTGGCATAAATATCAAGAGACAGTCACATTTGGATAAAACCTTCAGGCCAAACCAACCAGTTATGATGCAAAATTTAAGAATTGTGATAAATGTTTATGTTAATTGGCATGTATTTCACTGCAAGGAATAGAAATTTTGATAAATGTAGTGGTGTGAACAAGATAGCTAATACAGCATTTGTCATTTGCTCAGCAAAAGGTTTGGAGGTAAATGACCCCAAACAAGAAAAGCTCCTCAACTTCTGCAGGACCTGGCGTGTGCCAGCTTCCATACCACTGCCTGCACTTGGCTTCTTCGTCCAATTAGACAAAGCCATTGAATGTGACCATCCTTCTGCTTGCAAAGAAAACTGAGAAAGCAAATGTGTCTTTTTTAGTCTTTCTAGTAACAGGCAAAAAAGGGGAAAGAGGATCAGGAAAGGCTCTTTCAAAACCATCCAACAGTGTTTGGTACTGAGTAAAAACATTTACCACATAAATAACACAGGCACGTGTCTACACAACACATGTACATGTGCCTGTGCACACATGTGTATCTCATATTTAAACACAGGTGTAGTGTTCAGATATATGAAGAATTTCTACACATGAAAGAGCAAAGTGCAGGTAACCCAATAAAAAGGTAAAGTGTATAAGCAGGTAGTCACTGTGAGGATAAAATTCAGATGGAAAAATGTTATGAAAAGATATGTAATCACTGAGCAGACTTCTGGAAAGCAAAAATGAGAATAAGAATAAGATTTCTTTTTTTACTAATTTGGTTGTTTAAAATGTAAAGTTTGATACTCTTCATTGTTGGTTAAGATTTAAGGAAACAGGGATCCCCTTAAACTATCAGTAGATGCAAAAACTGATACTGCTATTTCAGAATACAGTTTAATAATATATCTTCATATCCATCAAGCTTCACCTACAATTTTACTTCTTGGTATCTTCTTCTGAGAAACATTGTTTAAATAGTAAAAAACTGGGAGGAGAGGGAAACTATGTAACTCAAATAATGAAAGAATGGCTAGATAAACTATTACATGTTTTAACATTTGTACAATGTTATACAATGATTGTACAATGATTATATACAGGGGTTAAGAAGAACGAGTTAGATATTTATATGATATAATGCATAAAAAACTCTAAAACATAGTTAAAAAATTCAAACCTACATAAAAAGTGTGACATTATATGTTTAAATTGTACACATTAAATAATACCACAGTAATACCAGGGAAAGCATTTGCTGTAGATACACATATACATATAATGAATGAAGTTTTATGTTTGACATATCTTGAAAATGAGCAATCAACTGATGTTGAGGAGGAGAAGTGGACTTAAGTGGTTGAAAAGAGCAGAGAGAGGTCTTGAGATCACCTGGAGCAGGGTGTTCCCAGGCAGCTTGGGTGTTCTGCTGATGCGGTACAGAACTACCTTCAGTAATCCTGGACATTGCATGAAATATCTTGAAATTACCCACGGCGAAAGTTATCCTGTCTTAAATGATCTGTCAATCCTTCTGTTCAAGTGAAATGAGAAATTCTGTCTGGTTTCACATGGATCTTTTAATACAATCACCTCCCTTTTATCAAAGAACAAACTCTTGGCTCAGACTTCAATAGCAGCAAAATCTAGCTCGATTTAATAACACCACTTATACTATATTTATTTATGTTTAGCAAGTGATACTTTTTTCCATTTACTCTAATATCATATTTGATTTTAAAATAAATTTATTTAAAGGTAGTAGTCAAAATATTCAGAGGCTTTATACACACATTTATTCATACGTTTAGACACATAAGCATATATACAAATAATATACATACATATATTACATAGGTAGATATGTATCTATATAAATAAACTGGTAAATAGTTTAGGTGGTTCATTAATAAGTCAAAAATCTTGGAACAACTGCAAATGACTAAAGTTTCAGAAACAACTAATCTAATTGTCTTTATTTTCTGTGTAAGTGAAGAAAATTAAATTATTGATACTTTCATGGACTTTTTACAATTTAATTGAAGAATTTAATCTCAGAGTTGTAGTATAGAGCATACATAATTTCAGACCCACAAATATCCTACTCTTTTTATTCACGAGTAACAGTAGTCTCATATAAGCGCTAAATAAATAAACCTATAATTTTCCAGGATTTAGAAGGATTTGGCATAGAAAGTTTCCTCAAACTATGAAATCATCCGCAGGGAGGACTGGAGCTGGGTGGCAGAGCTCCAGTTATAGAGCATGATGAACATATACCCGTACACAATGTGTGGGCTTTATATAAAATAATAATGACATAATCCCATATTATTAAGAAAAATGAATGAAATATACTGTTTTGAGATTTTTCTTTGAGCTAATACTTAACATCTGTTTGCCAGGGTGGTCCAGGACTCCGAGGACCAAAGGGCCAACAAGGTGAACAGGGCCCAAAGGTAATGTGTGACACCTCTCTGTCTCCCACCTTCTCCCCTCTCCCTTCTCCCCCTGCCTGAACTCGCCATTGTTTGGAGTTAAGTATGAGCCAATTTATCTGTATGATCTAAAGCTCTCTGTATTTTTATGAAAGTTGCATCTAGTCCCTTTTTCTTATTTTGTAAGTCTTGTGCTTTTTAATAAAAATATTTAATAATTCAGTGAAATGAATCATCTCTGAGTCAAAAAATAAGAGTGTTCATGTTCTGAGTGGTCTAATCTACAAGGCAGTTCTCTGTCTGGAACATTTGTGTCTTCATCCATTTATAACAAAAATGTATCTTAAGAGGAGTTGTGCAGAATCACAATTTGACATCATTCCCTTTCAGATAATTTCTCAGGTCTTAGATTCCTCCTCCTCCTTTGCCACTGTGTGTATCAAATACACAGCTTTATTTTCCTCTTACTTTCCCAAGGTCACTAAGTGTGGTGGTTCAGGTTGTACACTGTACAAAAGCACCAACCAAAAGGACCAGGCCATGCCAAACCATGTCAAGAAACATGTTTTTCTGTTTTGCACAAAGGCGTCCTAAGGACTGGCAGAAGCCCAACCACTAATTGATTTCAGGTCTCATCCTCTTCTCTTTGCCTTTTGGCAAATCTTCTAACTGGTCTCATGTCTCCAGTGGCTTGACTTTCTGATTGATTCTTCACATCTGCCCCCAGATTAATTTCCCTTAAGTCTATGCTGGATCTTATCATTCTCTTTAAAAACCTGTAGTCATGTGTGATTATCTTGAGGATACAATGCACCCTCTTTGGCATGACATTGAAGGTCCTTTTTAATTTGACTTCCCATCTCATTTTCGTGATGTTGTACCACATGATCTCTTCTTCATCCATCTTGCTTGATTTACTGCTTCAATATGGTAACTTATTAAATTTACGTAACATTTATTCATAGAGAAAAGAACATTACAAATATTTTTTACTATAAATTGGAAACAGATGCAGCAAGGTAGGAGAAAATGTGGGGATAAAAAAGAAATAAATGAAGTAAATTGAAATAATTGATAAGTTCCTAGACAATTGAAAGCTCACATCATACGATGTTTCCCTTTTTGTTTCACTGTCGGAGATAGGCCAATAGTCTAACCTGGTACCATTGCTTATGGTACTGTAAGAAAGGTCCATGGTTGGAGGCCTCTTCTCAAACAAGGATGCCTGTGGATCTTCCTCTGTTTCACCCCCAGGCAGGGCTAGAATCCCCCAGGCAGGTGAGCTCTTATGGATTCTGGCTTCTTCCTCCCAACACCTCTCTCAGCCCCATTTCATTAATTTTCTAGACTTTCACTGGACAGTGGTTCCAATCATGAAGATAAATTACCTGTAGATGTTTGGTGATCCACCTGTTTCCTCCTATAATTCATTCCCATAGGACTTCTACTGATACGGTTATCTCTTTATGACAATTTTGACAAATCACAGATACTAGAATGTAGAGGGTTTTAGAAAAATCTTACTGGACAGAGAATGACCACATATCCACCAGTGTGGACAGTGTTGGAACAGATAGCCTTTACCTTCAATGTGGAAAGGCCCAATATGTATTCTTTTTTATTTTGTTGCAGCAAATAGTAGAAATTTGGAAGCCCAAAGCAACCTTGCTGCTGGTATATTCTGGTCAATTTTGTCTCATATTTTATAGAATGGGTTGGACCACCTTCTTTCTGCCATATTTTTATTCTCCATCCCTTAATAATAGTCAAGCAATATATTGCTAAACTATTATAAATATTAAGTAATATTCATGTCACCTCCTTTCTCCTCCAGTCTATTTTTTAAAATCCAGATTCATTTCTCTTAAACCATGTAATAATAGTTATCATTCAGTGTGTCCATATCTTCACTTTCCAAATAATTCTAACCCACATATGAATTCTGATCCACTAAGGGTCTTGTGAAATTGCTCTCATTAAAGTCACAAATGACCCACTTGTTACCAGATCAATAGGCTATCCTTTGAGTCTTATGTCACTTAAGATCTGTACAGTGATTGACTTGCTCGGACACATCTCTCTTTGAATCTTTTCCTGCTTGGGACTTTTCTGCACCACGCAATTTTCATTCTTCTCCTAATTTTAGGCTTTCTCCTTCCAGATTCTTTCCCAGGCTTCTCCTCCCCTCCCTTCTACATAATTTTCATCCGTTTGCTCTTTCACTCTATCAACATGTTCTCCATAGTAGCCTTACCGTAAACAGACCTTTAGCTACTCCAAAATCCATTCCAGCTCAGATCTTGCCTGACTCCCAGACCACTGGGCATCTCCTTGTGTTTATCCCCATGTTCCTGAATCTTAACAAAACTCATTCTGCACTCAATATTTATCCACTGTGCTTTTTATTTTGTATTATGAGCCATAGATTCACTAATCTCACATTTAAGATGATACCCAAGTAGCAAAGAAATGGAACCCAAGTGTCCATCAACTGATGAACGGATAAAGACTATGTGGTACTTATACATCATGGGGTGCCATTCTACCACAAAAGTGGGTAGGAGCCTCTCATTGATGACAGTGTAGATGGAACACTGGAGTTCATTAGGTTAAATGAAATAATCCGGGCAGGTGAGAGTAAAATATTGGTTACTAAGGTGTGAGCAGAGTACTGAGGAGGGAAAATGGGGAAAGATTGGTCAACAGCTACTCAGTTACAGTTAGACAGGAAAAGCAAGTTCTGTTGCACAGTAGGGTGACTATATATAACAATAGTTATACATTTGACTGTTTTCACCATGATGAAATGATAGGTATTGAGGAGATAGCTATGCTTACCCTGATTTGAACTTTACATAGCACCAAAACATTTCAGGTACCCTATTAATATGTACAATTATAATATTCCAATTAAAAAATAAGATACACTCATCTTGGGGGTCTGAATTTAATAAAAGAATAGCTTTAGGTAGAGTCACAGAGTGAGATAAGGAAGAAGATGAGGTTGAGGATAAGAAGATTTTTCTGGGTCTGAGTTATAAAGACGGTGCAGTTTAAACCCCAAGGTCCTAACTTACAGAAGTAAGGGTTGCTGAAGTGAAAAAGATGCCTGATCTTGAAAAGAAAGGAAATGAAACAATCTTGAGCCTTGGGTCCTTTGTGGACATTGATGGTAGAATCAGAATGAGGAAGAAAACAGAGGTAGGTGCAAAATCCTGGTGCAGAGGAGCGCCCTGAGGGGAGTGGACGGGGGTGAGGTGGATGGGGAGCAACCTCCCTGCTTCACCTGGAAGCGGAAGCTTCGCAGCCAAGGAGGCTGGTCCTGGAGCTCTTGCCCTGTGGAGTTTGTTATGGAGTGTGGGGGGTCTGGTTACTCTCATCATAATTATGCCATAATTGGCACAGCGATCTCATTTGTGGAGGCAAATAAATAAATGAATGAAGTTGCAGCAGCCCCTTGTGTTTATTTTTATGGTGTGCTGATGACATTTTGCCTGGAAGGTAAATCATTTGGTCTTTGTTTTTCATTCTCTTATGAGTATTTTATATCTTGGGAAAATTATATAAAGAGATAAATTGTAAGTGCTGTAAGCAGAAATCCCTTTTAGGTATCAGAGGATCTAAGATACTTCTAGGATGACTTTTCTCTCTTGCCTTCCAGGGACCAGATGGCCCTCGGGGTGAAACAGGCCCTCCAGGACCTCAGGGTCCCCCTGGGCCCCAGGGACCAAGTGGTCTGTCCATTCAAGGAATGCCCGTGAGTTGTGTGCAAATATTCAAATGGGTTTTGTTGTCATCACTTTTCCGTGAAGTTACAAAGAATGAAATTTTGTCTTCTGTACTTTAATGATGATCCTCAGTCCCTTTGAAAATAATAGTTGACCCAGAGTTCCTTCGTTAGTTATGCCTACAGTCAATTTTTTGCTCAGTGATGGGCGTCTTTTAACAAATAGGTACACATGCCATGAATACCTATGTCTACAAGCATTTTGTCCACAAAGGAAAACCAGGGTTTAATGTATGTATGTTGCTTGCTTGACTAAATTCTTAGTGGATGTGATAACAACCAGAAAGTAACAAATGTCATACAAATGTAAGCATCTGTTATTGATTTGTAGTAATTGTGGATGAAGATTCATGAAAACCATTTAATTATGATCTTTATCTCAACTGGCATCAAAGTGCAATCCATTCAGAGTTTTACATTTTAGATGGTATATATTATACAGCTGCTTTTATTTAAGAAGCTATTTTATACCATTGAATAACACATGTAATTCTGTCCACTGATCTTCCTTAATCTTACTATAGGAATCTAGATTTGAAGACTAAAACTAATCTCTAATTAATAGTTGAGGCACAGTTTTTAGCAGTCTCTTTTTGTGTCTCCCTAGCTGAAAAGTTTTACCCTACAGTGTTGTTTTCATACTTTAGAAAGTATTCATATGCTAATTTGTATAATCATTAATATTAATAGTAAATATTTGTTGTGGTCTTACTATATCTGCCAGGTTCTGTTTTTACATTTCCATGCTTGTGCTTTTCTAGCCAAATCCAAATCTAAATAGATATGAGATCTTAAAATATAAACTACAAATCATATTGAAATATTCAACATTCCCCTTCATATATTTACAGTCTCAGCTTAACCATATGGGACTGTACATTCTGTGTGGAAGCTATTCTTGTGTATAAATGTTCAGCTCAATAGAAAGGTTTACATAGATGCCCTACCATATGTGAGCAGTGAAATATACTATTTGGATGTTAGCATGAAAGCAGTTTAATATTGAAAATATTCCAACTGTGAGGGAGGAAAAGACAAGACTAACTCCTTGTGCTTCCGGCTATTCAGGGGATGCCAGGTGAAAAAGGAGAGAAAGGAGACACTGGCCTTCCCGGTCCACAGGTATTTTGTGTTTGTATTCTGTTGCTCTCAGGTCTAGAACTTTGCCAAGGAGGAAAGGCCAGGGCTTCTGAAGTCACCTGTGACCTTGATGGTGGTTCCCATATCAAAGATGTTGACTAGTGCTCATTTACATTAAGCCCCTTCTGAGAGCCATTGGTGGTGCTCTCAAAGTGGACCCTTGGTGGGGACACTTCTTTCTGGGGAATAAGTTCTGGGTAGAATTCTAAGTCACCAAGGGCTCCTCTTTTTGCTCATAGATTTGTTTGGAGGCCTTATTCCATTTCATGGAAGCTGGGTGCTAGGGTAACTCATGCTGTAAATCTGACTCTTCTGCCCACGTTCTACCTAGGGTATCCCAGGAAGCGTGGGTTCACCTGGACGTGATGGCTCACCAGGCCAGAGGGTAAGAATTTGCCTAAGGTTGGTTCTTAGCAAAGGTGACTTCTCCCAAGTTGCTCTACTGCTGGCAGGTTCTTATGTAAGGAAGTCAATCCAGGTTTTGTTTTTGGTTTTCTCCTGTCAATCTATATTCTACCTACTGTGCATCCGTTTTCCTTCACTAAGGCCTTCTATGTCCATTACTTCCATCAAGCTTTCCCAAATTAGCAACACCCTTTTCTGAATGCTCCCAAACTTGAGCATAGTTTGCACTGAATTTCATTCACTGATTTAATAGATTTTTTCAATTCTGTCAAATCCTTAAGGCATCAACCTAAAGGAAATCAATAATCATTCACTGAAATGTAAGGAATATGGATTATAAGGAAATCTCCATTTATTTAGTGTACTTAAATTATCTGTTCTTTTGATCTGTTCAAGTGGACAGCAGTAAAATAAGGTATGAAAATGGTCAGGAAAGGGGTTAACATTTGATGCTTGCATAGTCAACAAATGTGCCCAGAGCCAGGCTTGAGGTTCTTGTTCTCAAAGAGTACATAGCATATTGGCAGGAAATGCAACTACATAAGAAATTATATCATATGCTATGATGGGGTTAGGACCTATGAAGACACAAAGAATCCATGATTATCCATAACTAGGCCAGACTTGGTCAAGGGAGGCTTCCCATAGGAGGCGCCATCTAAGCTGAGTCTTGATTGAAAGACAGAAGGTGGTCAGGTGGTGAGGAAAGGAAAACTTGGAAACAGAGGAAACAGTGCAGACTAGGACGGAGGTGAGGAGAAGGTGAAGCATTCCCAACATTGCCCATAGCTGAATGTGACTGCAGATCGACTTGCACATGTTTAGATATAAGGAGTCTGTCAAGAGATGAAGCTGGAGAGGTAAACACAAATTCACTTTAAGCATCTATTTTGCTAAGGATTTATGTAAAACAAGTCATTAAATTTTCAGCAAGGGAGAGAAGGACCATCTTAATCTGTCACATGTTTACACATGTTTCAATAGCTCCACAGTTTCTGTCAAGACTGAATTATAGAGAATGGCAACCTCTTAGAGCCTCTCCAACAAAGGACAACACATTTGGTGTTCACTGGGGTTTCAGTTCAACTTCTGAGACTAGCAAATAGTTGGTAGGAAGACTCACTTCTCTGATCAAAGCCTGCCTTTAGATCAGGGCAACTATGCTGCTCAAGAATCTGGAGATTGATTCCTGTCTCCTCATGAAATGTCAGTGTAGGCTCTTAAGTCCCTTCTGTTTTTTTTTTTTTTTAATATGAAACTTTTATTTATCTGAAATCTTTGAGTAGTCTCTGCTCATCCAGTGGAATTAGCATGTGAAACATGTTTAAATGAATGTCTAAAGAAGGCATTCTGTGAAAGTCAGATTTATGCAGGGCTCTTGCACATGTGGAGGGAGTGTCTAGAAGTATTTATACGCCTTGGCACAGGGTTTCGGTTAAGATCCTGTGTGGTTACACACCTAGATTCCTTCGTGATTCCTGAAGGTCTGGAAATGGCAAGTCCAAAGATTTGGTTGAGTGAGTTTGTTTGATTTATCTATGTGTAGAGTCCAGTCTTGGCAAAGAATTCCCAAGTCAAACATGTTGGATTAGTGTTTGAATCATTTGGTTTTAGAATTCTTTCTTTTAAAACCAATATATCAGCACAGAGTTTTTAATAAATATTTTTGCTATTCCTCTAAACATGTTGTGTTCTCCTATAGGACTAAAAGTCTTAGAACTGTAATAAAGTGATAAGATATCTTTACTTGGATTTTATTTTCCTCCCTTCCTCAATTTGGAAGTAAAACTTTGAGGGTGTGTCTAATTTCTACTTTGAAAACTTGGATAGGAATGGGTTTCCTTTTTAAATCTGATTTTCAGAGGATATTCATTTATTATAGGGCCATATTTTTAAAATACATTGTGTAATCTGCTGGTGATTGTTTCAAAGATATATTTGAGGGTAACACCATTCTGGTATACAACTCAAGGGGATGTAATCCCCACAAAATGGGACACTGGAACTTGCAACATGGCAACTCTACTTGGACCACACATAATTTTCAGTTAGCTTTATATCTTAACTGAGCACACATAATGTGCCATTGACTACAGTCAGCCTGCAAAGAGTTGCTCATTACTGAGTGTAGAGAATAGAGAAGAAGAGATCATTTCAGTAGTTAAAGGAAGCAATTTGTAGACCAGCTACTTGGAGGAGATGGGAGGATGGGGTTGGGTCTAGAGCATGACTCTTCCCGTGGGCCAAGAAAACAAATGGGTCTTCTCAGAGATCATGAAGAAGGAATGATGAAAGACAGGGTGAAAACATTCTTAGTTAGTCTTGTTTAGTCAAGTAATCAAAGGGCTTAAGTATAGTAAAAGTCTAAAATAATGAGATAGATACTGAGCAGGGTTGTAAGGCAGAAGGCTTGGGGTCAGCTTTAATGGGTGTGAACAAAGCTTAGATGAGAACCACTCAGAAGATGTCCTCTGCTGAAGGGACAGGTCAGGCTGCTTAGAGTACTAAGAATAAACACCTTGGGGTTACTCTCCTGCCTTACACCTCTAAGCACAACAGCAGGAACCGTGACATGTGACAGACTGAGCACTAGCAGAATGACAAGTCTTGCTTCTGCAAAGTACTTTCCAGAAAATTTCCAAGGACAGCTTGACTCTCCAAGGAATCAGGAAGCAAATCTGTTTTTCTCCTTCACTGCCAAAACTTCAATCACTGAGCAGTACTTAATTTCCCCTAATCCTGAGTGAGCAAGGCCTACCCTAGGCACAGAAGGAGAGAGCTGCACAGGACTCCTGGTGACATCCAGTGAGTGCTTCTAGCTCCTTGGAGAGTCTGGAGAGTCAGTGAGAGAGGTTTCTGCACGGTGGTGGGGCCATTCCTCACTGCACAATCTTTCTTTTCAATCTTTTCCTTCTCTTGCTGATGGCAGAAACTCAGGGTCCAAGCCTCCCACCATCGCCCTGACTGGTAACCTGGAAAAAGTGAGCACCTCCTTTCTGAAGTGGGTAGCAGTGTTACCCCGGAATTTACCTGAAAGGTGGGAGGTCTTAACAAATAATAAAAAAGAGACGATGAAACATCTCCTCTTTGAATATTTCTAGCTTATTCTGGCTTTTCCCAAGGGGAATCTTGGACTCTAAGAGTCAGCTCTTATTCAACTCCGGGCTTGAGGCCATAAGCAAGTCCAGCACAAGCTGGACCTCTTCACCCAGCAAGTTTCCGCCTCTGGCTGGGAAGCCAGAAAAGCACCATCCAGGCCACACTGAAAAGAACAGTGCAAGTTCACATTTAACTTCTAAATGCAGTTCTGTGTCTAGTGTTCATTCCGAGTTATCGCAACTAAAAACATTCTGATCTTATCTTTCTTTTCTGCTGTAAATCTTGTCATTTCCCTTTAATATCCTTTCCCTCTGTCTTAGTATCTGTGAGCTCAGGGCCTCTCTGGTGACTTCTGAGTTCCTCTGGTATGTGGTAGACTTTTCAGCCTCCACCTTAGGCATCCAGATGGCCCATAGGGAAACCAGAAAGAACAGACAAGATAGATAGATAGATAGATAGATAGATAGATAGATACATACATACATACATACATACATAGGTAGATAGATAGATAACTGTAAAAAAATAAATGAAAATTAAAAACCAATCTCTTTTCTAGTTCTGAAGTTTACTTCCTCCAAGATTACCAATTTTCTGGCCAGTAATCTAAATAGAAATTTTAAAATTATGTTTATAATTTCCAATTCCAAAAATTTTCTTTAAAAAGTTAGAGAGAAGAGAAGTAAAAGTGAGGAACAAATATGTTTTTATGGCACCTGGAAGGTAGTAGTCCTTCCCTTGTGCACAGGGTGCTAGCTTCTAACTTAACAAGTAAGCTTCATTCGGGTGCTTCTTTGCCCCCTGGTGACTGCTCCCTGCATACCTGTGCCATAACCACAGCCTGCCTTCCGCATCTATAAAAGATGAAATACTGTGGAAAGTGTTCTGCTTCTGGATGCTGCAGAACTTGTGAGGTTACCGAGGAGCAGGATAGCCCCGTGGGGGATGGCTTAGACTTTACTCCTAGCCAGACCTGGGCTTAAATGCTGGCTCATGACACTGGACCAGTTACTTACTGTTTCCAAGACACTTTCATTAGCCCTAAACAGAAAAAATAATATTTGACTCTATAGGGTTATTGTGAAGATTAATGTATATAAAGCATTTCCATATAAAATGTGATTTTAGGTAATATTAGCAGTGTTTTCATGGTAAACCTAGAGAGCCAGGACATTTTATAATGCCTATACTTGATATTTTAAGAGGTCTTAGAAGTTTGTAAAGAAAATACAAAACGTCTGAAGAAATGCAAGTTTGGTTTTTTAAAATATATTCTTGGATTCTGTCTTGAAATGACACTTGAAACATGCTTCCTAATTATGTGGGTTTGATGTACACAGAGGCCATATTGTACTGAATGTCCCATTACATTAAAAGTGAGTTGGACTTAAAATGCACTTGAGAAATTGAACTTGAGTCAACTCTTTGGATTTCATTCCTATCATAAGTGTTAGACAGTGATGAAAGATTCATCACAGGATATCAGGATATTTTGTGAAATACTAAGATTCATGATTATTATCCCCTTGAGCATCTTCCTCCTTCAGAAAGGAAAATGTAAGATACTATCACAAAAATTGTACTACTTAATTTTTTTCTTTGTGAGTCTAGATGGACATTCATAAAATCCCAGGAAAATACTGCGTCAGTCAGCAGCAGTAATAGTATATGCAATTGGGACTTGACAGATTATTTTAATAAAAACAGCAACTGTTATTATTGAATATGTGCAAGTGCTTTGCAAGAGTTATGTTCATTAAATTCTCAGGATATTGACCATTAAGTATTGAATATATGCAAGTGCTTTGCAAGAGTTATGTCCATCAATGCTCAGGATAACCACAAACACTAGTCACTGTTATCCCTACTGTACAGAAAGAACCTGAAACTAAGAAAGTTGAAGGAACTGGACAATGCCTCACAGCTAGGAAGTGTCAGAGTCAGAATTTTAATTCATCTCTCTGACTCCAACATCACACTGTTTCTTTCCACAGAATTATGTTTGTACAACTTTCTTAAGTAGAAATTGATGCTTCACCAATAAAAACACAGTTTTTTTTTATTACTTTGTACTTTTACCTGGATAGGAGCATATTTGTATACATCTGAGAAGGGCATAGCTACTAGAACCTCTAGTTCCATGTTCTCACTAGCTTTAGAGATCCTTCTACTGAAATTAGAGATGAAAAATGGAGAAATCACTACAGACATAACGGAAATCCAAAGGATCATTAGGGACTATTTTGAAAACTTATACTCTAACAAATTGGAAAATCAAGAGGAAATGGATATGTGTGACCAGCCAAATTTGAGTCAAGAGGACATAGAAAACCTAAACAGACCAATAACTAGCAGTGAGAAAGAAGCAACAATAAAAAGCCTTCCAAAAAAGAAAAACCCAAGACCAGATGTATTCTCATCTGAATTCTACAAGGTCTTTAAAAAAGAACTAATGCCAATGCTCCTGATGATTCCATGAAATAGAAAATGATGGAACACTTCAAAATTCATTCTTTGAAGCCCATATAACTCTCATTGCCAAACCAAATTAAGACTCATCAAGAAAACTAAAGACCAATATCCCTGATGAGCTTAGATGCAACAATCCTCAATAAAATATTAGAAAATTATATTCAACAGCATATTAAGACGATAGTACTTCATGAACAAGTTGTATTACAGGGTTGCAAGGGTAGTTTAATATATTCAATCAATAAATGTAATTCACCACAAAAATAGAATTAAGGACAAAATCACATGTCATCTCAATTGATGCAGAGAAAGCCTTTGACAAAATTCAGCACCCATTCATGATTTTAAAAAGAAAAACTGAAGAAACTAGTGATATAAAGAACCTACTTCAACATCATAAAAGTTATATACAAAAAGCCCAAGGCCAACATCATAGTGAATGGGAAAAAGTTGAAATCATTCCCTTTAAAATCTGGAATAAGACAAGAATATCTATTCTCGTCATTCCTATTCAACATAGTACTAGAAATTCTATCCAGAGCAAATAGGCAAGAGAAGGAAATAAGAAGGATAAAAATGGAAAATAAGTCAAATTATCAATGTTTGCAGATGATATGACCCTATACTTAGATGATCTAAAAATCTCCACCAGAAGACTGATGGAGTTAATAAACAAAGACAGTGAAGTAGCAGGTTACAAAATCAACTGCTTTCCTATGTACCAATAATAAATATATATCAAAATATATACCAAAATAAAATATCAGGAAAACAACTCCATTCCCAATAACCTCAAACAAAACAAAATAAAGCAACAAAAACCCTGGAAGTAAGTCTAACTAAGGAGGTGAAAGACCTCTACAATGAAAACTAAAGAAAGTTGAAGAAATAAATTTAAGAAGACACAAGATGGAAAGACCTCCCATGTTCATAAACAGGCAGAACTAATATTGTTAAAATGGCCTAACTACCGAAAGCAATATACAGATTCAATGCACTCTCCATCAATGACATTCTTCACAGAACTGGAAAAAAGGACAGAAGTCCTAAAATTTATTTGGAAGTACAAAAGACCCAGAATAGCAAAATAAATTCTAAGCCAAAAAAAGCAATGCTGAAGATATCACAACACCTGACTTCAAATTATACTACAAAGCTAAAGTAACAAAAATTGCATGGTACTGACATAAAAACAGATATATAGAACATAGGCAGAGAGTAGAAGACACAGAGACAAAAACACAACTGATCCTTGTCATCTGATCCTTAACACAGGAGCCCAAAACATACTTTGGAAAGAAAACAGACTTTTTAAGAAATGGTGCTGGGAAAACTGTTTATTCATACATAGAAAAATGAGACTAGATACTTATCTCTCACCCTGCACAAAAGTCAACTCAAAATGGATCAAAGATGAAGAAATTAGACTAGAAACTTAGGCAACTCCCATAAGAAAATGTAGGAGCAAAACCCCAACATATAGGTGTAGGCAACAGTTTTCTTAATAAGATCCCTAAAACTCAGGAAATAATTCTAAGAGTTAATAAATGGGATGGCATCAAATTGAAAAACTTCTGCACAGCAAAGAAAATAATTAAGAATGTGAAGAGAGAACCTACAGAATAGGAGAAAATCTTTGCCTAGCTACTCTTCTGACAGATGATTAATGTCCAGAGTACATAAAGAATTTAAACTTAAGACACACACACACACACACACACACACACACACACACCACAATTTTTAAATGGGAAAATGAACTAAACATACACTTCTCAAAAGAGGAAATACGAATGTACAAGAAATATATGAAAAAGTTCAATATCATTAGCAATTAGGGAAATGCAAATCAAGACTATTGAGATTTCATCTCATTCCAGTCAGAATGTCAACCATCAAGAATAAAACAATAATAAATGTTGAAGAGGATATGGAGAAAAAGGAACATTTTACTCTCTTGGTGAGATTGTAAATTAGTATGATCATTATGGAAATCATTATGAAGTTTTCCCAAAAGACCATTAAATTCTTTAATATCTTAAAGAATTAAAATCAACATATTATAGCAATATATGTGTACCTATTTTTACAGCAGCACAATTTACTATAGCCAAAGTGTGGAACCAACCTTAAAGACCATCAGTGTATGAATGGATAAAGAAAATGTGCACACACACACACACACACACACACACACATATACACACACACACACATAATAAAGTTCTATTCAGCCTAAAGGTGAATGAAATTATGCCATTTCCTGAAAAATGGATGGAATGTGAAAACATTATGTTAAGCAAAAATAAGTCAAACTCAGCAAGTCAAGAGTCATCTATTTTCTCTCATATGTAGAAGCTAGGGTGGAAAAAGAAAGATGGAGTGGGCAGGACTAATGTAAATCAAAGGGAGAGTGACAGAGTAAGAGGAAAGGGACCTAAAGAAGGGAGGGGCAATGATTTTGCATTTGTTATGTTGTATGCATGTATGGATATGTGACGATGAATCCATTATTATGTAAAACTATAATACACCAATAAAATATGAATAAAAGAGATACTTCTATTGGGTCATAGGTATAGCAGAAATAACAACATCTACTGTGTGTTCTGGTCGTAATGCTGTTCTCCAAGGCCAGGCCAGATATTTTATATTTGGAAATCAGCAATTCTACCACTTAAGTCAGCAGCTTGCTATGTTATGTTATGTTTTGTTTAATATACAGATTCCTGGACTTCATCCTCAAAGATTCAGATAGAGAAGGTCTTAGGCATGACTTAGGAATGGATATTTTTAAAAGAACGGAATGATTCTGATAACTAGGTTTTAGAATTGCTGGCTAGTACATTGTATAAGGCCCATTGTTTGTCAAAGTAATTTCTTTGGTGGAATATAGTTGATGTTTGTGTTTTAATTTAGCTTTAATTCTCCAAGGCCATCACTACTGATTGCTGAAAATATATGTTTATATTTTATTTATCTATTTAAATTATATATAAATATCACATATTAAAATATACATACATACACATGTACCCTATACATACATGTTTAATGGGTGTGTCTTTGTGTCACTGCAAATTTCCCAAAGAGACCCAACATGGTATCATACATAAGGGTCAATCCTGGATCTCTGGTCTGGGTCAGTGTTTATAGGCTCTGCCTGTTTGCTGCTCAGCCTCTTAATCTGGTGTTGGTTTTAATCCTGTGCTACAAGTAGCAGGCTCACTTCTGCTAGCTGACTGCCACCCTGGTCTGCTCACAGCAGTACACAGTCATGTCACAGTTTTGCAGTTAGGCATCAGGGGTTTCTTCAAGCATTTCTGTAGCCCTCACTGCTCAAGTCTGGCCCCTTTCCACCAACTCTTCAGATTCCAGCTGCTTGCAGATCGCACTCCGCCAGTTGAAGGACCTTCACAACTGACCCTGTTCCAGAATGTCGAGGTTAATATCCACAACCTACCATTGTCGACTTCAGAGAAGGCGATGGTGATGAATACCAATATTGAGTCAGGAGTTCTGCCTGCTATTTCTAATACCATAGACATAAGTGTGCTGACTTCTGACTTCCATCTCAGTTGCAACACTAGTTGTGGGCAGGTGGGTTTTATCTTTTAGATGCTGTAGGCATAGAACCCCCAAACCACAAACTTTCCAAGAGCCTACAAAAAAAAGCCTATTTTTTTTTTTTGAAACTTGGAAAAAAGCATATATATTTGCCCTAGAGTCTGGAAAAGAAAAACTGAAAATGGGAATCAATACACATTTAATTCCATAAAACACCACCTTGCCAATTTCAGCCATAGGTACCATTAGTGTTTATTAGAACATTAGTGATTTTGAAAGTAAATTATAGGTAAATTTTGTTTTGCTGATAAATTGCAGCCAAACATAACTAATTTACTCATAGCCAAATGTTTTAAAAAATAAATTATAAAAATCCTTTCAAGTTTTTATAGGAGACTTATTTTTAATGTGGGCTGTGGGTGTATATTAATATTTTGAGGTGGGAATTCCAAAAAGTGAAAAAAATTCCTGGAGCTGTTAGTGTTATAAAACATCCCTGTGTGTGGCTGATTTCATGCATTTTAAAAATACATATTTGTCAGCTTAAGTGCATTCCCATAGTATGCTTATGAAGTTTCTATTTCCTAATATTCGTTCTGTGTTAATTAAGGATTTCTGCTTTTTATGAGGATACTAATTCCATAAACACATTTCTCAGACTGCTTCCTGATGTGAAAAGGAAATTTTATAGATAAAGGAAAGTTTGGGGGAAATCTGAATACATTTTTACCTGTTAATGGTTCAAAAACATTTGATATACTTTGGTTGCAATTCTACTATGTCATAAAACTTGAATTTGCCATTTATTTTTCCTTATAAAATGTACATATATTTGAAAAATGCACATATTTTACCAAAATTTTCTTTTCATCACGTTTGTTGCTTTCATATGAAAACTTCTGCTATTGCTGCTGACTCAGGGATGAAGAGGTGAGAAAGCGGGCCTGAGCCCAAGAAGGAGTTGACCCAGTGGCCCAGCGTGGGCTGCACTGCAGGAACTCAGTGGTACATGAGGGGGGAGACCCATGCAATGAGCAGGTCTTTGTCCATTCTGTACTGCTTTAGCAAACACTCAAGACTAGGGGATGTACAAAGAGCAAAATGTGTTGGGCCATGGTGCTGGGGACTAGGAAGTCCAAGACTGAGGGGCTGAATCTGGTGAGGGTCTTCTTGCTGTGTCATAACATGGCAGAAGGCATCACGTAGGGAGCAAGAGAGCAGGACACAGTCAAACCTGGTTTTCTAACAAGACTATTCCCGTGACAACAGCATTAATCCAGTCACAAGGGCACCTCTTTCAAAGGTCCTTTTGCCCAGAACATGCATTTTGGGGACACCCTCAAGCCATCCTGAGCCAGTTGACTTAAATGCCACATTTTCTGTGAACACTGCATCCCCAAGTCTGGGTTATGCGCTCTTCCCATATGTTTCTGTGGAACTCTCTAGTCTACTGTCATATCACCTTGTGGGTTTCTGTTCATCGTTTGTTTGCAAAACTGTGTGCTCCTGGAGAAGTGAGTGTCTTATTTATTGTCATTAACCCAAAACCTAGCAGAATACCCAGGATGAAGTAGTTCTGCAAGCATTTCTGAGTAATGAGACAAATTTGGCTTATAGAGACAAATATTTCAAAGGTAAACTTACTGGTATGATCCAGAAATTAAGAAGTTGATTTATGTTATAAGATGCAAAATATGAGCCTTGTTTTTTTTTTGGGAAAAGGGAGAATTTTGGAAAAAAATGGCTTTGATTGTAGCATTAAGGCTCACATGCTCTCAATTATGACATTTTATAACACATAAATTTTAAATTGGGTTGATGAAAACAGGTAATGCACAGTAGCCTTAAGAACAACTTTATTCTTGAACTTTTATATCTAATAATGTTCAGTTGTTTCTGATGGTCCAAGAAGGAAAGCGCCAGAATAAAATAAACTATAGTGGATGATGTCGATACTCTGATGAGATCCCCTTTATCTGGCAGCAACCCCTAGCTTCTGTGGGTGTTCATTACTATCAATTGTCCCCTTCCCAAAAGAATCACCCTTGGAAATGCCGTATTGGTCCCTGGAAGTGACTTTCCATGGGTCAGCTCTGATGTGTAATTCACACTCCAGAGCTTCTCATGGCATAGGACTGAGACCAAACTTGAAATAATTCACTTCTCCACTTAGATTCTTCTGTCCTCTCCTGCTTTCTTCACTATGTTACAGGTTTCTCCCAAGAACACTCCTGCAAAAAATCAGCTACACAAGAATCCATGTCTCCTTGGAAACTGCCCCTAAGATTTTACTGAAATGGAATTTTGGCTTCTGAGTGCAGATGATTCCTGATATCTTTCCTACATGCTTGTTGAGGGTTCAAGATCAAGGAGGATTTATGCCTGCATTTCCCCCAGCCCTATGTATTTCCAGACTCATTATATCTCAAGTAACATTTATTTATTCAACATGATAAGCAGAACACTTCTTCAAGGAACTTCAATTTTATTCACATTAAACATTTATTAGTACCTATTTTATGCCAAAAGTGTGCTAGGAAGGTGTTATGAATGTTAAGAAAGAATAACACATAATTTCTGCCCTAAAAAATAGGAAGTAGAAATTTCAGCTTCTGGGGATGCCGAGGTGGGAGAACACAGAGCAGACATCTTTTCTAAGCTCAGTTTGTTCACATTAAAATACTAGCTCTTCCTCCTCCTCCAAATTAAGCTCCTATGTAAGAAGACATTGCATCATCTTCCCTTCCAGGTGAAAAATGCAGGGTCTGTAAATCAGGTGAATTGAAACCTGTTAACAGCAGTGTGCTTAGAGTGTCATGATAGATGGGAGCACAGAGGGATGTTGCTTTTTTAAACTCCTTCCCACATGATGGGGAGAGGAGTGTCAATGTGTTATTTCCTGTACATCTTCCTTGGAACAATGCAATTTTCTGCAGTCTTCTTTTAAGGAAATCTGTCATGGCTCTCTTCCCTCTGTGAATAAGTTTGTCCCTGTTTGTATATGAGTTTTTCCCTTCTGCAGCTGTGCCACAGTTTTGATTGATTGCTGGGCAGTCTCGGTGACTGAGTGTCATGTGTGGGCTCAAAAATGTGGGTGCATGATCCCTCCTCATCTGGTACTAGAAAACTTTCAAGATAGGAAGCAAAGAAGCCCTTTTAATAATGCCTTCTTAATGTATTGAATATGTGTCCAGAGGCCTTTTTTTTTCTTATGAGAAACTCATCTAATAAAAAGGAATACATTGTCAAAAAGATTTTTTTTTTTTTTTTTTTTTTTTTGCCAGCTAGATTTCCTAACCTCTTCTTGGCTCCAAGTTTTCTTACATGGAGTATGAGGAAGTTGGACAGAATGGGTTCTAAGTTTCTGTTCATCTCTCACATATTCTGATTTTTATTTGCCTTTCTTCCTGGACATACTATATTTACACTCACTTTAAAATTATTTTTTTCCACTAAGGTCAGATTAATTTCTGTTGTTTATTAGAAGATCCAAGGCAGGTTAATCTGTATCAAGGCTTAACCCTGGAGACTTCTCAGATTTACTAATATTTTTGACTATAGCAAAAGAACAGAGATAGTAAAAAAGGAACAAAATAGCACTAGCTTTTATATCAATATTGGATAACACTATAACTCTGAAATCTAAGTAGTACAAATGCAAATAGAATAAAATAAAATAAAAGTTTATTGCTTGTTGACTGTCTAGTACTGTCATCAAGACTGGGTGGAGGAGAAGGGAGGGCACTTTCTGCTCCACACAGTCATTCAAGGACTTATCTTCAACATGTGACCTCTACATTTGCTATAGAAGGAGAAAGGAAAGTGGAAAATCACTCAAGGAAATGTTTATGGCCAGAACTGGAAGTGGTTCCTTTCTATTGGCCAGAGCTCATGCATGTGACTCCAACCTAATTGTGAGGAGGCTTCAAAACCTAGCCAAGCAACGTACCCTGGATGACCAAGGAAGCCAGGCATGGGGGAGGGCTCTAGCTTCCTCTGCCTTCTCTGGAGTGATGGCCATGAGCCTGAGGTTGGAAGTGATGAAAGGGCTTTGCTAACCAGCAGTTTTCATACACCCACATCCTCCCCTGCTCCATGCTAGCTCTCACTGCCTCTCCTGTCCTCACTTCACTTCTTTTTACCAGCCTCACCTTTACCCTCTGCTTGACATCTCATGGTGGGAGAAATAATGAGAATATGGATGGGGTGCCCTAAGAATATGCATTTTTCTTAGTAAGATAAAGAAAAAGGGCAGCTTATAAAAAGAGCAGAGGAATGTCAGAATGGAAGTTTGGGAGGGGCATTAGGAAAACTGGACAAGGTCAGGTTGAGTTGATATGACATGTGTAATGATGATTCCAACAGAAGACAAGTCCCATAGTGAAAAGTCTATCATTCCTTCTAGTAGGAGGTGGTATTTTGAACAAAATGTTATGAACGTATTACAAAATTTAAATAGAAGATCTCATCTTATGGTAACTGCATTGGAAAGTCCAGCAGTCATAATTAAGAACTAAAATCATTTAAGAGTAAGTCATTCCAGCTCTTATACACTCATAAAAAGCACACACACACACACACACACACACACACACACGCGCGCGCGCGCGTCCACTAATTTAGAAGGTACTTTTAGAATATCCATCATTTTCTTTCTCGTCCAGCATGGAATGGAAGCACACATGTCCCCATTTGTAAGCCCATGATGATGGACATTTTTCAATGTCAGATCCATATCCTATCCTTGTAGCTGAAAGCCTCCCCTGCCCCCATTTTCTCCCTACATCTGCTCCTGGAGTTGCAGAGTTTTCAGTATTGTAATTCTCTTGTTGCAATAGAGATTTCTGGTAGATATTCCTTGCCTACGACCCTTAGGTCATGAAAGACACTAATCAACTCTTTGTCTGGTCTTTAACTACAAAGAATTGACCTTCCTCATTTGTTATGCATGGTTTAATAAAAACATTTTCTTGAAACAAATTCCTGTTTAAGTTTGTAAGTGGCATTTTTTACACCTGAAATTCTTGCACTGGACAATTTTGTGGAGCCAATGAACACAAAAGTCTCGCCAAGAACAATTCCCATGAAGAGTTTGAAAACAGTGAATCCTTGGTAGTCCAGAGCAAGCAGCAGAATTTGTTGCCCCAGTGTCCACCCTAGATATTAAAAGGAATTAGGTGAACCTATTCTGAAAGTCATGTAAAGCACCCACTTAGTTGACACAATGTGTTTCTTTTCCCCAGGGTTTTCCTGGAAAGGATGGTTCCTCTGGCCCTCCAGGACCACCGGGGCCCATTGTAAGTATTTCCAGATATACTACTGGATATACTCTTCTTTAAAGCATTTCATTTCTTTTGAGAATTTTCTTTCTGCCAGACCTTCACTCAGTAGCCTTCTTTGCTAAGATGTAACAACTTGTTCCTTGGTATAGAGCTCACCCTATAGCATCCTTTAAAAATAATATATCTATATGACTTGATTATTCTATCTCTGAGCCATTTTGCCACCTTTATTGAGTTAGTTTTTATTAGACACAGGTAAGGCTTGAATGTGAAAGAACCATACCCGGCCAATAGTAGACACCTAATCAACATCTTCCCATCTTTTCTGAACAGAGTTCAGAAGCCTTGGTGATAAGGGATAGGGGGCTGTCATGTATTTGTTACTGCTGCTTGAAAGTTGGCTATCAGAGATGAGAATGTGTGAGTCCTCACCTTTGTTGCATTTTTCTGCCTTTCTCTTAGGGCATTCCTGGAGCCCCTGGAGTCCCAGGGATCACAGGCAGCATGGGACCACAAGGCGCCCTGGGGCCACCTGTGAGTATGTGGTAGTAGCTGGTCAGGATACGCATCCTGTACCACATTATTTATGTGTTTAAATTTACCACCACTTCCATTGGTCAGGAACATTCATTCAGTATTGGACTCTATGGAATTTCCCAAAGGAAACTGGAGAAGCTCCTAGAATAAAGTTTGAGTTGTGCATATGTCATGGTCAAAGTTAAACAATCCTAATGGAATAATCAATCATGATTTTGCTTAGATATTTGTATTGCTTGTTATTCTGTATTTGTCTAAGTTAACTCAGTGTTATCCGTGCAAGGATTTGGTACAATAGCTAGGTGTTAATTTTTTCCCAAGGGAAAAAACACAAAGCTCAAGGAATTCAAGGTTTAATGAAAGTAGGAATAAATTTAGCTTTACTAAATTCTACCGGAAAGATCAAGCTTTTCATTAAAACACATACACATAAATGATCAGTGGTATAAATGGAAGCACAATGGCCAATTCCTTACCTCCCATTTTTGTGCTTCTGGACTCCTAGGTTGGTGTTTAAATGTAATCAGTATGAGGGGATGGGATGGGGGAGATGGAAAGCCCAGTGAACACATCTGGGTTTGTTTCCTTATTTGTAAATGAGGTTATTGCATTGAGTCCTCTGAGGCTACACTTCTTATCTCCTGTGACTTGCAAGCAGTTCCTTCCAGGTATAGGTATTATCACTCTGATAGTGTCTGTGTTGTACAGAGTCCATGTCCATAAACTAAAGCAACTGAAATACAGGCATGTACTGTAGCAGATATGCTGAGAGGTTGTGGCACAGTGAAATCTGATGAATGAGGCTAGACAGGGGAGATGAGTTAGATTTCTATTGATTCTTGATGGATTATTGCAATCTCCATGGCTTGGAACAACACAGATTTACTGTCTTACTGGTCTCTAAGTCACAAGTCTGGCCCTGGTCTCAACTGGGTTCAAAGCAAGGTGCTGGTATTTCCTTTCTGGAAGCTCTAGGGAAGAATCTAATTCCTTGACTTTCTGACTTCTAAGCACTGCCCACATTCCTTGGCATATGGCCCGCTTCCAGCTTCAAAGCTGACAGAGCTGCCTCTCTCTGATCCTTCCTCCAGAGTCACATCTCCCTCTGATCACAGAGAAAAGGTTCCTGCTTTTAGGGACCTTTGTGATTACATTTGGCCTACCCAGATAATCTTAGATCATCTCTCAGGTAATCCTTAAATCCTTAATTAAATTCCATTTGCAAAGTCCCTTTGCTGCATAAGGTGACACATTCACAGGTTTAGGAATTAAATGTGCACATTTGGGGGAGCCTTTTCTGTCTGCCATGGTGAACAAGACTTAATAGAAGTGTTGGCTCTGATTCAGAAGGAGTCTCTCTTCCCCTCTCCACCAGCTAGTCCTGTTATTCTTGAAATTCATTTCAATAAAATGGTTTCATCCTCAGAGACCTTTGAAGGCTATGATTCACATGAAACGTACTCACACGCACACAAGGTATGCACAGAAAAATGCATCTGGATTTCAGCAGACACATCCTAACTTGTACATACAAATAAGTGCTATCCTTAGTGGTCACTTTCCAAAGTGGTGTACTTACTCCAACTGAATTGTTGTCCAAGACATTTTTACATCTCCTTTTTCCAACTCAAAGTAGTATCAGGTCACAGAAGAAAACCGAATTCCTTTATCTTCAGACATCTTATTATTTTTAATTCAAAAAGAGGTTATTAAACATGATCCTGTACAAAGAAACATACACTGATACCCACATGTGTGCACTTGAAAACACACACACACACACACACACACACACACACACACACACACATGCTCCTGGCTCTGTTATCCTTTCGTTACAAGCTTATCTTTTCATTTGATTCTAGGCTATTCATTTTTAGGAAAAAGACTTAAAAATGTTCTTTCTGAAGCAGGTTTCAATATGCTTTACAAACTGCTCCCAGGAACTAGAGTACCAGAAGCTGTCAGCCAGCTTAGGAACCAAGGAGTTCTGGTCAAAGAATTATCAAAGGCAGTTCATGTATAGTCCAAGAAAGGTATAGGAATCATTAGACTAGCAAAGCCTTCAAGGTGTTCTGAAGCACAACCAGAAAATCCCAAAGCACCACTTTAATTTTGTTAGATAGTAAACTTTGTACCCCAGGAGATCTTCTTGTTCTTACTGGTATCTCCTAGAACTAACTTCCCTAAACTAAGCTAGCAAAGACCCTGACGCAAGAGGAATTAACTAGGAAAGGGCTTAGGAATGAGGAGCAGGAGCTGGGTGCTTTAGGGGCATTTTAGTGGGATGTGGAGTGGTAGAGTAAGACCTGGAATATGTTAATAAGTGTGTTATCACCTCACAGACCCACCTGACCTTTTGTGGTTCAGAATTAGATTCAAAATATGAGGCATAAAGAAAACCTGGTTGGGCATAGTGGCACACACCTATAATCCCAGCTACTCAGAAGGCTGAGGCAGGAGGATCACAAGTTGGAGGACAGCCTGGGAAACTTAGTGAGACCCTGTCTCAAAATTTTAAAAACAATAAAAAAGGCTAGGGATGTAGCTCAGTAGTAGAGTGTCCTCTGATTTCAATGCCCAGCACTGTAATTTTTTCTCATAAATAAAACATTTGTTAGTGGCATTTTTGTTATAAATCAACAGAAAAGTAATTGTCAGAGGTGGAAACTGGTCTATAGATAGTGGATGAGGATCCATAGTAGGATTTCCCGTCAGGAGCAAGTTGTTCTCTGAACCTTTCAGCCAGCGTTCCCCTGCCTGGGGCTGCCATTGCTCACATGCCTGCTGGCTGCCAGGCTGGAACACTGTTAAAGCGGGCTCTGTGTCATGGTGCTGAGACCTTGATTGATTTCCTGTGGACGTCTGTCTAGGAAGGCGAGGGAAAGAGACCAAGAGGGACAGACTGTACCACTGAAAATAGCAACGTGCTTCCTACAGTTGGTGCCAGAAATGTTTGCTTTCCTGTACTCTGCCTCCAGCTGCCGGCTCCCCAGGGCAGATGTGCATTACTGTTGCTGAGTTTTAAGCACTGGCTTGAATTTAGTGCCTTTCTGCATCTGCAGAATGGGGGCCATGACAGAAAGTGTTCCTTGCTGCTGGGGCCAGGTGCTTAGCTTGACCTCAATGTAGGCGAATCTTTTAAAAGCTCTGTAATTAGAAGTCAGGATGCACGGGTTCTAGATGTGGATCTAACTTGACCCCATCTGACAATGGGAGGTACATCACTTAAACAAATCACCCGGTCTTTCTAAACATCAGGTCCCTAATTCATTCGTTTAAAGCATGTGATGAGTAGGTACACTGTGTGCAGGATGACATGGTGCAGAGGAGTCTTGAAGGGCAGAAGAGGTGACCAAGACTTTTCTACATGGAAAAAAATCGTGGAAAGTCTAGAGAGAGAAGGACAGTTTTATATAAGAAGCTATAGTACAAGGCAGAAAGGGTGAAGTACCTTAAGGGAAAGACAAGGGGGAGTCTATGAAAGTTCCATTGAAAGAGAGAAGTGAGAGAGGGGAGAGGGAGGGGAGACTGCCCTCGGCGGCAGGTGTCCAGGGATCTTGAAATGTGGGTGGAATCCCACCCACAAAGACAGGTAGGTGGGGATGAGGAAAACACAAGGCAAACAGGGCGCCCCCTGTTGTTTGCACTTGTCATTTTTGACTCTAGCTCCGTCACAGCTTCCAAGGTTTTATTTCAGGCTCTTCCCATTTCCCACCAAGTCCATTGGAGGAAGCTCTGATGGGACCTGGTCCATCCCCCAGCTGCTTAGGACAACTCTGAAGTGCCATTCCCTGGCCCGCCTCTCCTCACTGGGTGCCATCCTCAGAGGCTGGGCCCCACGTGTTCAGTGTCATGCACCTGGTCTTCTCCACAGCCCTTACCATCTTTTCCCACTGAATCTGTCATTGTCCCTTCATTTGGAGTTGAGTCACACCCAACTATGGAATGCTCTCCAAATATATGCTTTTGTGTCCCATAACTTTTTGCTTTTGGGAATGCTTTTGCTGTCTGGGATGCTGTCCTGTTACCACCTGGTGAGCCCCCGGCTTCTCTGTCTTTGTGTGTGTGTGTGTGTGTGTGTGTGTGTCCCCTGTAGGAAGCCACCCTCACCTCCACAGGCTCTTGGTATCTCCTCCAGCTTTGAGGTCTGTCTCTGCACAGCAGTGATAGCTCCTTAATGACAGGAATTTTGTCATGTTCATATTTCTAGACCTCAGCTCAAACTCTGATACAGAGAAGGGTTGGGGATATAACTCGGTTGGTAGAGTGCTTGCCCCACAAGCACAAGGCCCTGGGTTCAAATCCCCAGCACTACAAAAGAAAAGGAGAGAGAGGGTGAGAGAGAGAGAGAGAGAGAGAGAGAGAGAGAGAGAGAGAGAGAGAGAGAGAGATGAATGTCCGTATGTTTGTGTTCTAGTTAGTTTGACATTCAGGGGAGTATTAGATTATTCTTACAGATGAGGGGTCACTGAAGACCTCTAAGCCAGCTTAGGAGATTTTGGTTTTGTTTAGCAGGCTTTTTTCATATGTGGAACTTGAACCATGAGATCATTTCTCTTCCTTCCAGTGCTAAAATTCTGTGAATCTATGAATGTAGCTACTGTATTTTCTTTTCTTTACATTGCAAGTGTTCCTGAAATTAAAGGAAAATGTGCCACTCTTTCCTGCCTACATCTACAGGAACTGTGTGTTTTCCCTCAAAGCATACCTTGGTGGAGTTATGGGCCTTCACTTGCTCAGGAATTTTTATTTTGTTTTTGTTTTACTTGCAAAAATCAAAGGAAAGATGTCAGAGAAGTTGGAATAAAAAATAATTTCATGCTGTACTGATATTTCACTAAAAAGATCTTTCATTGAGACTGCCTACTGTGTCCTTTGGCTACTTAATAATAAGGATTGTCCATCTATACCAGAAAGTGTCAATAGCTGATGCTGCTCTTGATCTTACAATCAGCTTGACACTGTGATTTCTTTCTCTAAATTTGAAACATTTCCAAACAAGCCAACATAATAAATGATAGCAATGGAAATAACAAAAGGTTGTGTTGATTCAAAAATAAAAATATTCAAGGTAAAATTAAAATAGAAATATTCAAGGTAAAATAGATTTTAAAATAACTCAGGCTGAAACCTAATCCTGAGTTCCTGGAATTAGTTTCAGTGGATGGTATGTTTGCTTGTTTGTTTTCAGTTTAGTTTTATTTTAATTAGGAAAATATCCTCTTCACTGGAATGGAAGATACTGACTAGCAGATGTGCTGATTAGTGCCTTCTTCCATCAGAGTGCCGCTTATGCTTGAAGTGCATGGATTCTGAAGCCCACAATTTGGGCTCCGTTTCCTGCTTTTCCATGTTCTTCTGATGTGACCTTGGGCAGGTCATGGTGCATCTCATGGTACATAGTGAAGTTCATGGTGCATCTTTTCCTAATATATAAAATGGAAATAATCTTTCATACAGCTGCTATAAAGAACACATAAGTTACTCTCATGGGAGTATTTTAAGGATTAGGGAATAATCTTATAAGACAGTTATAAGGGTTAACTGAAAGCACTGGAGCTGTCCTTGGAAGGTAGTAAAAGTCGCTTAAGTATTAATTACTAGAATGTACGGTGTCTTAATATATTAAAAATGTGGAATGCTTGCTTATTTTTGTTTGCTGATTTTTGTTCTTGTTTTACATTTGTTGCTTGAAATGCTATTTCTGTTAAGGATTTACTTGATGATGACATAAATAGCTCTAATCTCCAGCTGGACCTATACTAGTGGACACTGCCGTCTCTCTGGGGATTTACCATATGTGAAAACCTAAGGCATAAGGGGAGAGGACACAACCAGTACATTTATTTCCAAAAAAAGAAGTTGAGCTGATATGGGGAGAGTGCTATGTAAATCTTATTTTGGCAAAAAGAAAGTTTTTATAGTGGAAATTAAATATCTTTTTAAGCAGAATCAACACTTTTTTCTAGTGCTCTAGAAACTCACTGCAGTATGTCTTAGATATTTTTCTTCTTTCTCTCTCTCTTTTTTTTTTTCAATCAAGGTAGTTGAAATGAAGCATAAATTGGCTCGATATGCAGACTTGAAGTAAAATTCAAGCATTCATGCATTTGGTGAACACATATTTTTGAGTGCCTGCCATGCATCAGGTAGTCTTGAGAGCTGAGGCTAGGGAAGTCCACAGCAGGCACAGACTGCCCTAGGAGCTCACGCGCTAAGAAGCACCTACTTTATCTGTAGAGGTTGGACTTCTCTTTCAAGCACACGCTTTGCATTTTTCATCAGTTTCTTTTTCTTTTTTTTTTTTTTGTTTCTATTTCTTGTGGTACCTATTCCCAAATAATAAAAAAAATGACATCCTCCTGAAGAAACCTGCTTTGCATTTTAAGTGTAAAACAGAAACACTGAAAATGACAATTTTTCCAGTAACTTTTTACAATAATTTTAAAATTTCTCATGGGTCAAAGAGTAGCTTAAGCCACACTATTAAATAATAACTCAGCTGAGAACTCATGTACAGAGCCTGTATTATGAAGAATTAGGGAAAATTGTGTGCCATTGTGCTAGATAGAAAGCAGAGAGAGACCATGGAATTTCCTATTCTCATTTTGAACTTGAGCTCCCAGGTTGAGAAGAGATCTTTTCCTTTCTCTTTGGAGATGCACCTTTAAAAGTAAACAGTTTAACTAATAGAAGAGATTCCTGAAATCAGTTACAAAACCTCCTTAGAGTTCAATATGAAGTTTCATGTAGAAAAATGTGAAGGACCTTTTCAGTGAATCTGTTGGTTACAAAACATTACTGTTGCATGACTCCAATTTCATAGCCAAAAATACCATGTCTCTGCTGGAAATAGAGCCTGGGGAGTAAATGTTTATGTTTGATGGGATTATAAGTCACTGTCTATTTTATTCTTGATGTTACATAACTATTTTTGTCAAAGCTAAGAAAAATGTCTTTATCAAATAAGGAAAGATGCACTACCATTACTTTAAGCTGCGTGCAGCATTATAAGTAACTTGATTATTTTTTTCATTTTTGTAGGGTCTTCCTGGAGCAAAGGGGGAGCGAGGAGAACGGGTAAGTTTCCCTGGCTGTTTGGGACTGTAGCTGTTGAACCAGCCATTTCCTGAGGGGCTGAAAGGATGGTAGTACCTTCGTGGTTACTCATTGTTATTATACCAGTCCCTCGTCCTCCCTCTGCCCTACTTCTGACTGTTAGCACATTTCCCAGTAGGAACAGCCCTGTGGACTAGAGGTCAGGGGAGCTAATTTCTGGTTGCCTTTTTGCTCAATGATGTTAGGTTCCATTCTTCAAGGATAAAATGGGCAGAATCAAACTCATTTAACTCAGAAAGTGGATTTGACAAGGAAATTATATAATGATGCAGAAGAACTTCCAAAGAAATATAGGTATATACAAAGTCCAAGTAATAGCTTTGAACTGTTTTCCTGATAGTCCAATATTGACATCCAGGAAGACAGCAACAGGCATGGAATCAAAGAACTGGCCCCCAAACTTCAATCAGTTTGTTTTTAGGGGCTTCTTTCAGAAATTGTGCAGTTGATGATATAATTGTATTATTGACTATAATAGAAACAGCACTGGACTTAGGCTCATCTGATTACCTCCATGAATCTTGGGAAATGTGTTTAATGCTGGTCAGCTATAAAATGGGTTTATCGTCTTTCCTCTGAGTTGTTATTAGTATCAAAGGAGCCATTACTTGAGAAATTGCTGTATTTTATGAGCGCTAAAGACATATAAATGAGGCATTAAATATATATAGGTTTGTTTTAAACTATTAAAATTTTTGGAACCTGGGACCAAAAATGCTTAGTCGAGCTTCTTAACCTAATAAGGACCTCGGGAACCTTGAACCCTGAGTGCACATAGCCTACTGCTCTGCATGCACCATGGTGGTCAGTCTGTCCTGTTGCTAGGAGCCTGAGAGCCCTGGTGGGAACAGTAGGTCCAGTCATCCATATCCTGGTAGACCTGGCATGTGGCTGTGCTTTAGAAGTGTGCTTTTTTCTCATCCAGGGTGACCTGCAGTCTCAAGCCATGGTGAGGGCAGTGGCGCGTCAAGTATGTGAACAGCTCATCCAGAGTAAGTGTGTCATAGTTGACCAGGTTGTGCCCCCTTGCTGTTCACACGGAGTTTGTCTTTCCTGTGACTGTGAACCCAGGAGAAGTCCTCTGAAGTTTTGTGTTGATGAAGACATTGTGAGCTTCAGATGGCCACTACTGGTCCATTAAGATCTCCTTGCAGACTACCCTTGACTCAACATCCGTGGTCCAGGAGCCAAACTCCTGTGTCATCAGTCCAAGAACAATGGGCTTGCCCATATGGATTTAACATGACTGACAGATCAGAGCTCAAGTAAAGACATGATTCCTTTCAAACCCACCTAGCTCTGCCATCTACACCCGACCTGGAGAGCACCCTTCCTCTCTGGGGCCAACATTAGCAGAGTGGCTACCTCGTCAGCCTCAGGGTTATAATTATTTCCATCCAGAAAAGTTAGGGAATTAGGCCAGGGGAGCCCTACAAATGTCCAAGGAAGTCTCAGAATTCCACCTGAATTCTGAGATCTCACCCTGAGGGAGGTGTGGCATGAAGCTCTGCACAGGCTTGGAAGAGCTTCCATTAAGACAAAAATATCAGGGCAAACCCAGGACAAAAGCTACTATCTTCAGACACAGTCTTGCTCCCTAAGTTTTAATTTAATTTGATTTGATATTATAGTGCCCAAACTAAATGTATACCGAAGAGACAGCTTACCAATTAAATGATAGTTTTGTGCCAAATTAGGTTCTTTAAAACCGATAATGTAGAAAAAGGAAATTGAACTTAAGTCTCTACTGGAATAGAATTCATTCAAAACCATCCCACTTCCTGCATTATTTTATAGACTTCTCATATTAATACAGTGTAAGTGAATAGACCATTACAATCAGAAACCTTATATGACTTGCTAACCAACACATGAAGAAAATTCCACAATATTTGTTGCCTTATTCCACAATAAAATGAAGCCTTGTATAATATGTGATTATTTAAAAATGGAGGGCTTAAAATTGATTTTTCTCCCTTAGGAATTTTCAGATTGTTGTGAATGACTTGCAGGAAGTAGAGTTAGGGAGTTTAGACAAGAAAATTTAAACAAGTCTGTAAAACAGGGAGGCCCTGCCAGTTGGCGCAGCCTGTAAATCAAAGAGGTTGTATGCAAACTACTCAGAGGCTGTATTTCTGGCAATTCAGTCATCCTCCTTAACATGGTTTTTTTCTTCCTCTGGGTTCCTTATTTTATTTCTTAGGCTCCTACTCAGAACTTGATTTATCAGTTAGTATATAATTTCTTACAAGCTCACTCATCTGCTTTTTAGTTTTCCATTAACCAGAAGAATTATGCTAAGAAGACTCGAGAAACTGCGCAAGGCCAAAGTGACAACAGCTGGGGATGTGATAAAGGACAGCCCTTGTCAGTGAAGGAAGCTGAGAAAGCAGCTGTGGGCACCCTTACCTGCTGCCAGTGTGCATGCCTACAGAAAGTCCTTGAGTCTCCAGGAGAGGATCCCTAGTTGCCCTCACAGTCCAAGGCTTAAGACGGCATTGAAAACATTTTAGAAATACTTCCTCAAAAAGTGGTTTCTGTCTTTTACTTAGCTTTAAATATTTGAAAAGGCTATGAATAATAATCACTTCAACGATCCCATCTCCTGATGATGTTGGAGAAAAGAGGCATTCTGGTGTCAAGTGCTTTGCAAATCTATTCTAATTATTAAAATGCATTCTTTCAGGCACAGCTGGGTTAAGGAACTATGGGAGAGAGTGCCAGGTTTTTATTATATAAAGCTAGTGGGAGTTTTTGCAGCTGGGACCCAAGTAAAGTTTCCTGAAAAAAAGGCTTGGCAACCAAGATGAGTTGAGACATAGGACTTGTCTGGGGATTTGTGAGCAAGCGGGTGGGGCAGGCTTTGTGGGCTGGAAAAAAGACAAATAACAAGGGGAAGGGGAATCGCTGTAGGAAAAGGCAGCTGGGAGAGGGTTTAGGGGTCAGATAAATGTTGGGGTGAAGATAAAATTTATGATTTCTGCTCAGTGATGCTTGCTGCAATGCTGACGTGCACTCTGGAATTCCAAACACATGAGATGTGGCTCGAATACAGTCCAGCCGTTAATATCATCCCAAGTAAAATGTAAAAAATCCTAAGTTGGAAATCAACATATTCTGGGGTGTTTTTTTTTTTTTTCCCCCTTGGTGGGTTTTGAATAGAATCATTTGGAGCCTTAATGGAAAGTACCCCCATCCTCCTGTTCTTGTGATTGTTCATTGAGTGCTGTTTTCTTGCTTCGTACTTCAGGTCATATGGCGAGGTACACAGCCCTCCTCAACCAGATCCCGAGCCACTCCTCATCTATCCGGACCGTCCAAGGGCCTCCCGGGGAGCCTGGAAGACCAGGCTCACCTGGAACTCCTGGTGAGCAAGGACCCCCGGGTGCACCAGGCTTCCCAGGAAATGCAGGTGTGCCAGGATCCCCAGGAGAACGAGGTAAGCTGGGCCACTGTTCACGTGGGAACTCTCCTGAGAAGGGGACGATGACAGAGCCTGATAGTGGTGCTCTTATGATGATAAAGTCTGAAGTAATGGGCCTAAATTCATTCTACCCCATCTCTTCTTCACTTTCTTATTTATCTGCCCCCAAGATTGAGAAACTTGAGCAGTATACAACACATTCATCAGGAGCCACATCTGCTTATATGACAGTAGGGTCAGAACCCCAACTTACCTCTAAGAGGCTTTTGAGTTCCTGAAAAGAGATGTCCCCACTAGACAGATGAATTAAGGGTGAAGAATGAGAAAACACTCCCTCATTCTTGGCAGATATGGCATCCTGGGTGTGTTATGGTGAGCCGAGAGCTCTCTCTGTGCACAGATACGGTGCTTTGTGTGTGTGCACTGCACAGACTGGGCAAAAACCAGTGGCAATCCTGAGAAGAGTCCCAAATCATATCGACTTGTGACTCATACATCCCTGTATGGAACATGCAGCTCTGAACTTCAAATTAAATGCCATGTACAGCTGATCTTCCTATAATATGAGGAAACACTTATTTAATAGTTTCTTGGCCAGTGCTTTGTCTTTCCCACTAAAGTCTCTGTAAAATAGAGATCCCAACTTTGCCTTCTCTTCTACCATTGATGGCTCTTAAAAGTATTATGAAACACAACAATAAGTCTCCTCTGTTTGAATTTCACCTAGTAAAATTCATTGATCATTCCAGAAACAGAGAAAAAGGATGTAGGAAGTTGGGGTAAAACATTAACCTTGAAGAAATGATGAGCAAAATCGTCAAGAGATGGAAGTGTGGTCTAAGACACAATCTCTAGATGTAGGTCTGGGAAGGCTCACTGTTGCCTCTCTGGTCGGAGAGTCATCCTGTGTTTGTGGGAGGAGTGGAGTTAATTCCCTGTATAAAATTTGGGATGTAACTGGAGATGACAAAGACAGTATCTCACATTCATCTTTGACTTGCACCACAGGCCCTGTGCATTTCTGCCTCTGCTTTTTTTGGACACAGTTTTAGTCAGCTTTTTTGCTGCTGCAACTAAAAAGATCCAACCAGTCCAATTGTGAAGGAGGAAAGGTTTATTTGAGGGCTCACGGTTTCAGAGGTCTTAGTCCAGAGAAGGCCGGCTCCATTCCTTAGGGCTGGAGGTGAGGCAGAACATCATGGCGGGAGAGCATGGCAGAGGAAGCAGGTCACGTCATCAGGAAGCAGAGAGAAAGAGACACAAAATATCTCCCCCATAATCAGGTCCAATTCCCACCTCCTCCAGCTACAGCCTGCCACTTCAGTTAATCCCATCAAGGATTAATTTACTGGTTGGGTTAAGACCCTTAAACCCAATCATTTCTCCTCTGAACCTTCCTGCATTGTCTCACATGTGAGCTTTTGGGGGACACCTCACATCCAAACCATAACATAAACATTGTCTTTCCCCGTGGGAAAAGTCCTTTCCTCCCTTTATCTCATACACATCTTATTCTTAGTTCACAGCTCAGCTTAACCCCTGTCTCATGCTTTTCTTAATCACCCCAGTCTATGGAGACCTCCACCCTGAATACCTGCTGCACTTCCTGTTTCTTCCTTCTAATCTAGCACCCCGCTTCCAGTGGTAATGAACAGCTAGATTGCTGAGCAGGGGTCAAATGTGAGTTGCTGGGGGAAACATCTGTAAATCCCAGTGACTAAGGAGGATAGTGAGTTCAAAGCCAGCCTCAGCAATGGTGAGGTGCTAAGCAACTCAGTGAGACCCTGTAGCTAAATAAGATACAAAACAGGGCTGGGGATGTAGCTCAGTGATTGGGTGCCCCTGAGTTCAATCTCTGGTATCCCCCCACAAAATGTGAATTTCTCTGCACAATGTTTTGCATTTAATAGGCACTTGCTAGATGATTATTGCTGATTATGATCTAGATATGGAGGGGTTTTTTTCCCCTAGTGTTAGGGCACAAAATCAGCACACTAGAGAAGAGCATAATTCCCTCACAACATGCCAAGGATCTGGCAGCCTGGCAGGTGGCCACCTCTGTCAGCAGAGCACCTCTGATGGAGAAGCTGGGACTCAGAAAGCACAGAGCCAGCATCTGAGTCACCCCTGGCTAGTCACATGCTGCCTTTGTTCCTTTTGGAGGTTGCAGCCCTGTTCTCACCAAACTGAGTCTTCCCTGCTCTGTGAAATTACTTGAGTGATTATACCTGAGAAAATCACACACTACTTCCCAAATAGTGGCCCAGACAACCACTGGAAATAGGAATTTCTGTGATGTGATTTTCTTACCCACATGTAGGTAAGTATTCCTTAAGATGCAGAGAGGTGACAGAAAGTGAGAGATGAATGTGGGGACTGTGATTTTAATTGATCGCCGATAGAGGGTGTGGGTTGGGGTTGATAGGCCAGTGTCCAGTGGGCAGTTCATTCCCAGGAAAGTTGGGTTTCATTCCTGCAAGGTGCACAGCGATGTTTTGCTCTTCACCATGTGCTTCAAACACTCCAGGAAGGATTGAAAGAGAAAAAGATCTGTCTTTCCTCTTAGCCGGAACAATAGACTTTTACAAACAGAGGTCTTCAGCCATCTGTTCTTTTGATGCTCCCATTTTACATAAAAGGATGCAGATGAAGTCATCGAGGCCAAAAGAGGCTCAAAGTCAATCCCTTGTCAGGACTAGAAATAAGAACCAGGACCGTGTTTTTTTCTGCTGTGTAAACTATGATTATCATGATGCCATATAAACAGTCTTAAAGGACACACCATTGTGATGAGCAAATACAGGTGTTATTACTAGGCAATACGATGAAGTACGAAAGCCAGATTTAAAGGAGTCTGGCTGTATGTGCAGCTTAACACCCACATGGACCTTAATTTCTGCTGAGGCTTCATGGGTTACACTAGTTGCCCTGAAGAAGCTCATGACTGTTTGCATTGTCCAATTTTTCATCACAAATGCACCAGCTGGTTTCTCTGCTATTGTTTTTCAAACTTTTAAAAACTTGATATATAGTAAAAAATATAATGTTTATGAATCTGCGTGCGTGTAAACATATTTAACCAAAGCAAAAGAACTAAGATTCTATTATTGTTTCCTATTTTCTTCTTTCTGTCAAAGCTTCAGGGGAGATCTTGAATATTATGACCTTGGTTTGAAAAGCACTATCGTGGTGCAATAACTTTAACTCCATCTTTACAAGAGAAATGGCCTAAGAATGTATTTAGAGAACTGAAGAAAAATTACAGGTATCCCTTCCATCTTAGCAATGTGACACAGATGGCTTTTCATGACTCTCCTTATTACCTAAGAGAAAATAGAGTTTTGCGCCATCTGATTTTTCTCTCCTCATCAACCCTTTGGCTCTTTAATTTAAATAAAGTCTTGTTTATATGTTTGTGTGGAACAATCTCAGCTATCTTCTCACTGAGACTGTAGTACATAATCCTTAGAATGGAAGGACTCAGAGGGTCCTTGTAGCTCATGCTGGTCAAGTTTTCTGTCTAAAACTTGAACTCCAACTTGGATTTACCTAATGGCTGGTGCTCAGAATGTAAGAGGCTCCAATTTGCATATTACCATGTGATGAAGCTCCATTTCTGACCTGCTTTTTCTTGTCATGTTAGTTTAAGTTCCTCCAGGGATTACTGTTTGGTTACTTCTTCCTATTAAACCTGGTATTGTTGTCAGATGTATGGTTTTTCATCCCTGGATCTTTGTTATCTCAAAATTCAGAAAAAGGGTAGGATCAGTCCTAAAGTTCCTTCATTGTTCCTTGTATCCAGTGTTGGCACTTCTGACCTCAGCTCCTTCTCCAGTCATGGCCTTGGATAATCCTAACTCGATCTCCTTCATAACAGACCAATGTTTTTGTATTTTTGTGGTTTTTTTTTTAGTTATACATGGCAGTAGCGTATATTTTGACAGATTATACATACATGGAGTGTAGCTTCTATTCTTGTTGTACATGATGTGTAGTTACACTGGTCGTGAATTCATATATGAACACAGAAAAGTTATGTCTAATTCATGCCACTGTCTTTCCCATTCCCATCCTCCCTCCCTTTCTTCATTTCCCTTTGTCTAATCCAATGAACTTCTATTCTCCTCCCCCCACCCTTGTTGTGTGCTAGCACGCACATATCAGAGAGAACATTCAGCCTTTGGTTTGGGAGGATTGGCTTATTTCACTTAGCATAAGAATCTCCAGATCCATCCACTTACTGGCAAATGCCATAATTTCATTCCCATTTTTTAAAATTATTTTTTATTGGTGCATTAAAATTATGCATCATAGTGAATTTGTTGTGACATATTCATACATGCACATAATGTAATTTGGTCCATTTCATTCTGCAGTATTTCCCCTTTCTCTCCTCTCCTCCCTCTCCCTGGTTCCCTTCCTTTACCCCACTGGAACAGCTCCATTTCTAATTCCAACTCTACACATCATTCCCACATGATTCATCTGTTCATTTCCTTACACTGTTTATTTAAATGTTCATCATCCACACTAGTATCTTGAACCAAAATTAACCAAGTTGACAATGAGTTTGTTGGTCTATAGCTCACAAAATTAACTTTCTTTATATTGACTTGAAAAGAATAAGAAAATGTTCCTGGTTTCTGTCTTCATGCAGCTCCTTTGGTTTCTATGATTGTTCAAAAATTATTGGATCAGAGGCACCAAGCAACTAAAGGTTCTCATTTTTAGGTTGTCCACCCATAACAGCTGGAATTCATATCTGGTTTGTTTTGTACAATAAATCAGCAAATATGTATTGAATGGAAGGCTTATGTAAGGCTTTTTGGCTAGGCCATATGTGAGATAATACCATTATTTGTGGCTTTCACTTATTAGGCACCAAATGCATCTGCCAACTATTAGACTCAATCCTATGCTCATACTATCTCATTTGAAGTAAATAAAAGATGTGGTTTGATAAGGAAGAAATATGAAATGTTTCTGAATGTCCAAGATGGGAGATAGTAAATGCTACGTGAATTATATAGAAAATAAGTGGTTTCAGAATTTAGAGGAAGATGCCATTGTGGTCTTTGATAAGGCAGGGTTCAAATACTGGGTGTCAGTTGCTTAGCATGCTATGTAACCCTCATAAAAATCTATGAGATCGGGATTAGCCCTGTCTTTAGGTGAGAAAACTGAGGCTGTGTTTCCTTTCCTATGCCCTATTTCTGCCTGTAAATTGTTAAGTGAGCTTCATAAAGGAGAGATCAGAGCTGTGCAGAGTCTGATGAGCCCTCTTTCAGGATGACTCCTAATAACCACAAATTCAAAACATGCAAACTGTTGGATTGACCAGAATGTCCTGGTGGGTGGTTGTGGTTGCACTATTTGCAAGCTCTTTGTGCACTCTGATTTGCTATATTTGGATGGCATTGGGGCATCTGTGACTGATCCATTAAGCAAATATGAATGTGATAAAAATCATTTTGCATGGTTATACCATTTGGCACCTGACAGTTCTCCCAAAATTTTAGCAAATACTCAAGGCCACATAATAGAGCCCATCTGGAAGAATTACCTGTAGAGAAATTGCTCACAAATCTGGCATTTTGGAGTCCAACTCCAGAATTTAGATTTCTATTAGGATATTTGATTTGGAGAGAAACTTGGAATGGTAGAAGTCAATCCTTTTTAGAAGAGAAATCATTTCACCTCTCTTATTCATGATGCTGCACTAGCTGAGAGTAGCACAATAGTTTGAAAAGAATGTGGTTTGGGGCCTCTGTCACATATGGGTTAGGATCCTAACTCTGCAACTTACTAGCTGTGTGATCTTGACTCCCTAAGCTTAGATACTAATTTCTCAGAATTTTCATTTATTCAACCAGTACTTACTGACCATCTACTACATGTCAGGCAGGGTACTGGGTATTGACAGCATGGTGGTAAGGTGCGCATGCATTTCCCAAGCCACCTTGCTAACTATGGGCAAGACAGATATTAAACAAATGATATGTGAATAATTTTATTTCAGTTGTGTTAAGTGCTAAGAAAAACTGCAGGATACAATCTGAACAAAGGAAACTCTGACTTAGTCTACAAAGTCAGTGATATTTTAGCTAATAACTGAGAGTTTGGTAGGAATTTGAAATATCAATGAGTGAGTCAAGGAAGCATTCTAGGCAGGGAAACATCACATGCCAAGGTCCTGAGGTAGGAAACGGCCTCAAACTTGTAAAGCCATGATTCTCAATCCTACCTGACACGTTGTCCCCTCTTCACAACAAATGTTCGTGACACATCTTTTACTTTTCCAAAATGAGATTCATAGGTAATAAATGTAACCTATCTTCACACACACCCACACACACACACACACACACACACAAATAATACTGAAGTAACAAAGTGTCTTCTTATTTAATATAAAAGGGAACTAAAAGGAAATCAATGTACTGATAATTTATTTACTTAAGTGCAAAAAGCCCTGTATTTCATCATCCAAAAATTCCCCTGAAAGTATCAAAAATGTCTCCTAGACATTTGCCCCTACTAAGACCCATTGCTTTGAACAACAGGAAACAGAATAGCACAGACAAAGCCTAGTGAGTGAGGAGACTAAGAACCCAAGAAAAGAGAGGGGCAGATGGTGACCTCATGAAGTAACCAACAGTACGTCTGGGTGAGGAATTTGAACTTGGTCCTGAAAGCAACAGAAACTTCTCAGTTTCTCCTTCAGAATGTCATTATAAAGACTGTGCCGTCTGCATTTATCTTTCTTGTGTTCACAGCAAAGATCTACTAATACGGCAGATGCATGATTGCCATTATGCAAATAAATGTAAATGATCTCCTCTGCCTCTTTAACCCACAGGCTTATTGGCAAGGAAAGCTGCCCCAGGGAAACAAGTAGAAAAGGAGATGCCTTGCTCTGGTGCCATAAATAAGTGACAGTCCCTTTCAGGGTGCATTGGGGCCGCAAACTGTGACCCCCCACTAAAGCTAACCTTGTGTGCCTGTGCTCATGAGAAACCCAGACAACAGGGCTGAGAGAAAGAAAACCGAGTCCTGGATAGATTTAAAGCTAGGAGAGAGAAGTAGGTTTCTTCTGTTCAATATTCCTGTGGTTAAGAGCTAGAAGGGCTGGAGATAAATCTAGCAGAAAAATTTAGTAAGAAATCAAAATAAAGGCACATCATCTCCAAGCCAGGACGGCCGCCATGGCGGGGGGGATCATTTCTGTAAACTTCTTAATGCCCCACGTATCCTGATTTATCCCTGGAAAAATAGTTTGATTGGGGCAGGTCAGCTTGATTAAAGGTAGAGCAGGGTAGAGCTTTCATTATGACTCGCTGCTTGGCACTTAATATTTGTAAGTCTTGCTGTGATTTTGTACGATGCTTGATATTCAGTCGCCTGATTTGTGCTCTTTCTTTACGTTGCTGTTTGAAATACATTTTCCTTCTTCTCCCCTGAGGCCCCATCCCAGCCTCTCATTTCTAGAGAGAAAAGTAAAGATAGTGTTTTCCTTTTATTCTTCCAATGCTCATGTAGTAAGTCCAATTCAAATGCCCTTTAGATAAGACCTTTTTCTGAAGCTGGGCTGGGTCTTCCTAACCTGTGTTCACCGTAATGCACTGGCAACGAATGCTCTTTCCATTTTCCTCATTTACATCATCTTTCATTTTTTAGGGTTTTCCCCCTTAGTTGTGAAGTCACTCATTACATTGATCATAGCTGCAGAAACTTCATGCATTAGTAATCTGCTGCTGTGTAACAAATTACCTTGGAACTTGGTGACTTAAAGCAGTGAATGTATGTGGCCTCCATTTTTGTGGGTCAGAGATGTGAGTTTACTCAGGTGTTTTGGGCCCAGGGTCTTTCATGAAGTTGAAGTCTAGTCATCCAGGGCTGTAGCCAACCAGAGCCTTGACTGGGGCTAAAGGCTCTGCTTCCAGATGGGTCCCTCTACTCTGCTTTGCTCAGAACCAGTGCTGAAAGGGAGGAGGAGGAGGAGGAGAGGAGGAGGAGGAGGAGGAGGAGGAGGAGGAACAGGAGGGGGAGGAGGGGGGAGGAGGGGGAGGAGTCATTGTTTTTCTCAATGGTTTTTTCAGAGCTAGTCTCAGGAGTCACAGGCCTTTCCTTTCACTGTGTTCCATTTGTCTGAAGGGAGCCACTGAGCATCTCCCACACTCAGTAGAGGGGAGCTGTGCTGTGCATTTTAGAGTGAGGTGTACTGAAGAATTTGTGAGCACGTATTTAAGCCATCATCTACCTCTAAATCACACCCAGGTCTTCTGGCCTTGCAGTGCAAGCTGGGGCAGCTTTTGTTCATCAGAGTGACCCCTGCACGTGTGACTTCCGGAACACTGAAGAATGAGGGGACTTGGGAAGGTTTGACCTACCCTGTGCCTGCCTGTTTTCACTATCCATGTGTGTTTTTCTCTCTAAGCTTTCAATTCAATGCCAGATGTAAACTGTTTAGAGGGAAATATAAGATGCAAGTTTAAACACCTAAAAAAAAAGTAGCATATGTTGGAAAAATGTTTTTGTAGAATACTGGCATCTTTTATATTCCTGTCTGTGAGAGTCATTGTCATCAGGACAAAATCATTCTCCAAATAAACACAAAGAATGATTAAAAAAAGAAGAAAGTTGTTGACAAAATCAAATTCTGTCTTCACTCCTTGTAATGAGTAAAATTTGACTTTATTACAATAACCAAAATCTGTAACTGGTATTTATCAAAATCTTTTTTTTTTTTTTTTGCCATGGAAATATAATTTGTTCCTGTAGCTTAATCCCAGCAATTTAGGAGGCTGGCGTGGGAGGATTCTAAGTTCAAGGTCAGTCTCAGCAACTCTGGGAGACCCTGTTTCAAACTAAAGAAGTTAAAAGGGCTAGGAATATAGCTCAGTGGTAAAGTGAAAAAAAAGAAGAAGAAAGAAATTAAAACCATGGATAGAGAGTCTGTATCATCTGTATGTTAGTTATGAACAGAAATCTGATAAATCAGCTCTGGACCCATTCCAGCCCATTCATCCGGGGCTGCTACTTAGCACCCACGTGGAGTTCCCTTTCTTGAACTGGCCTCTCATGGTTTCACTTCGTCCTATTTCACCAATGAGGCTCCATTTTCTGCAAAGACCAGGTTTATCATATATTCTTCTCTCATTCCTCATAATACCTGAGATACATTCGTTATTTCATGGATTGTAAGTGATATTTATTACTCTTGGCTGGCATCTTTACCGCTCTTCCTCATTCCCCCTCGTGCCTCGATGAGAGCCAAAACACATGTTATTGTTATAGCTCTTGAGTCCTGAGATGTCGTGTGAACAACCAAGTACTGCCAAGTCCTCGGAGCCGGCAGTCACCAATCATCATGATGTACACGTGGTCAGAAAACCAGGCTGAGATGTTTAAGTAGGAGGTCTGGTTATGCAGGCTAGCAAAAGAGAGAGACAGAACACCTTTTTTAAAATGTAAGAATATCACCTTTCTGAATAATTATAATGAACTGGTAATAAATATGGAAAAAATATTGGAATATTTTTCATTTTCTGAACTTCTAGGCCATCTCTTATAAGTGCAGTAGAAATATAACATGTACTAGTTTATATGATAAAACTAAAATTGTTTATATTATCTGTGATAAACCATTTTCAGTGGGTTTTTTGACCTGGCTATCAAAGCAAAAAATATATGATAATAAATAAATATGCTGAAATACATTTTTAAGGTGGGAAAAACATATAGAGAAGAGATATATGCATTAGTCTGTTCCAGTTTCAATGGCTCTAGGTTTAACTTTGACATGAAATTACTAGGCAAATGTAGCAAAGTAGTTTGATTTTTCTGACATTCTTTGAAAATTTAGAAAAACATGAGAAGGATCCTCTATATGAGATGTGCTTATTAAATAAGGGGTCCCTCTTGCTTGTTTTGAAGAACTGTTGGTCATAACACATTTTGTTTTAACCTCTGTAGAACTTGACCTTATCCTAGTCCCCATCTCATTTTTCAGTTCTACAAGGAATCGAGACCAACCTGTAATTTAAGTATCATCCACTGGTTCCATATTCATGCTGAACCTGAAATGTTAATTTTCTTAAACCAAAGAAATTGACTCATCTTCCCATTAGTTTTGAATAATTTTCTTAATAATCAGCATTGTAGGTAATACAAGATGGCATTTAAAGAGTCGAGAGTTTGGAGCTGAGAGAAATAGAGTGGCATTTGGCCTGCATTCTATTGTACCCAGGAGGTCAGTGGCCCAAGTTGAGTGAAGAAAAAAACCCAAAAACCAGGATTCCTGGTGCCTGACACAATCCCGTTTCCCCCAGCCACACGCCTGCAGTTGTGAACAGTCAGCCTGCAGATAAGAGTGGGCTGGTGTAGGTTGACCCACTGCGTGCCCCATCTTCTTTCTTCTCTCCCCTGCTGGCCTCCCTTCTCCCTGCTGTCTCCCTTTCTCTGCCCAAACTTGAGTGAGTGTGTGGACGGACACCAAAGCATCCTCTGCCTATAGTGTCTTGCCTGATAGAAACTGATGGAAAAACCTGAAGTGCACACTGTCCTGTTGCCTTGACTCAGACACAGTGAGTGGGTTCTTCTGACCACCCAGTAGGCCTGCTTCGTGATCTGACACATTTTCCTCTGGTTTTTCTGTGGGGCTGGCACAGTGTTTTCTAGGATGACTTGAGCTCTGTAGGACTCCCATCTGCCTTAATTGTATTGCTCTGTAGCACCCAGAAGGGCACATTCCAGGATTCGTGGGACCTGAAACTTAGCTAACTTGGGGTTCCTCTTTCAGAACATAAGAACCCAGTTATGAACATGAAACAAGTAGAGGGTGTTGAAGGGGGACCACGCAGGCAAGGGTCCACATCCACACCCTGAAGTCTGGCCCCCAAAACTTGACATGACCTGGCCTCTCTCCCCAACCCACCCCTGCCTCTCTGCCTCTCAGCTTACAGTTGCAACCCTCTGTGGCTCCTGATTCCATTGGGCAGCCTGTCTCTCTGCTTCTGGATCCTAGCAGGAGGCCTGGGCTCTACAGTCAAGTCACATGATTTTATCCTGTTGTTCCTGCTGTCCTCCTAGGGGTGATAGGGGCTTCCTGCTATTGTTAATTTATAACCTTCATCTTTATTTGGCTCTGGAACCCATCTATTCATCTAATTGAGTCTCTGTGAAACTCCCTCTGCCTGAAAGGTCTAGAGTGGTTAAATATTTCCCTGGCTCAGCTCTGAATTATAGTACATGGCTAATTGTTAATATGAAAAGAGCAACAGGAGGAGGGACCTTTATCAGAGTTTATTTATACTTAAAGCAACTGTATATTTTCTACCCTGGGCCACTGTAGTACAAAGCATGGATCCCTATGTGCTGGTACTAGTCCTGTGGACCAGACATGTGGAAAGAGCAGAGCTTGGCAAAGGGCATAAAATACATGCTGAACTGAGTCCAGATCCTTTGCCTCCTTGTAACCAGGTCCTTAAGCACATTGTACCTAGTAGGCATTCAAGCATTCACTGCATGAAGAACAGACTGAACTTGAAATTCATTGCCAGCATTTCCCAGGCAACAGACAAATATAACACAGCTGAAGCCTTGCTCCACAGTCTCTGTGACTTTTTGGTACAATTACAATGAAAGCATTCCCAAGGCCTTGCATCTCTGCCTGGGCATAAATCCTGGGAGTTCCTCAGAATGCCTGGGATCAGGAAGCAGTGACCGCTCTGCGGAGTAGCAGAGACTTCAGCCTGGAGTGCTTGGCATGGCTGGGGGGCCATCGAGATGAGTAAGATCTTCCTTCTCGGAGGCCAACAGGACAAAGAAAATAGGAAACAGACAACGAGGGGCCAGACCCAGGACATGTGGTCAGTGTGAGCAGGATAAATCCTCCTAAATTCAACCCCAGATCTTTATCATAGCTGAGGACAAGTGTGCAAACTCAGGGATGCAGCTGAAGAAATGGGGTGTCACACACGGGACTGATTGCTGAGTGTGAATGCAGAGAGAACTGTGAAGATCAAGTTGACAGCTCAGGAAGCCACAATGGCACCAAGCAAGATAAGAAGCGCAGCCCGCAGGCCCAGCCTCTGGCAAAGAGGCAGCGAGTACAGAGCTTACCACCAGGTGCCGGCGCTGATCTTCCTTGGTCGAAATGTTGGCTCTGTTTCTTCCTGGCTAGGGACAGGTGACTTGGCCTCTGTATCACGGCTCTCTTTCAGGGTTCATGACAGTACCTGCCCTCTCCGTTCCTATGAAAACTTACAGAATTTGTACGTGTAGAGCATCTGACGTCAAAACCTCGTGAAGTGGCTTATAGGCATAGCTGGTACACCATGGGTCACTTTTTATATTTTGCCCAAGTCTGCCACCAGACCTTTTTATGTTGCATCCATCCATCCACCCATCCATTTGTTTGATAGATATTTCTTCAGTGCTTGATAGGCGACTGGTCCTGAGGATGGAGTGAAGAATTAAGACAAACAGATCCCTGCTTTCCTGGAAAATATTGGAGGGTCAGTGTTAGCTTAGTGGTAAGGGAGAGTCGGGTAGTCTTAAATGCTTCTAATGAGAATCTTAAGAATGAATGACTTGGCAAATGTGCCATTCTAGTGGAGGGTGTCGATAATGGGGGTGTATGCCTGTGTGCAGGCAGGGGGCATGTGGATCTCTGCATATTGTGATCCTTTCTGCTTTAATCCTTAAACTGCTCTGAAATGTAGTCTGTTAGAAGTATAATAATGAGAGACTGAGAGAGCAGGGGCGGAGTGGGACAAAAGAAGAACAGGGAAGAGGAGTGCTCTCTCTGATAATCCTAAACATTTTTGATAACTCTACAGAAAATCAAGGGTATTTTAATCTTGTTTAAATTATACTTGGGGTAAATTAGATTTTCATTCATATTAACTATGCTCATAAAACATTGCAAAACCTTAAATTTATTTTTTAAAACTTTATTTATTGTCATTAACTTTTTTTGACAGTGATAAATTTTTAAAAAATTCTTTTTATACTTGTATATAGAGTAATAATGTCTGTCTCATAATCTACTGTCCTTTCCTTCCCCACCCACCCCACTCCTCTGTACAATAGAAAGTTTCTTCATTCTTCTCTACCCACCCCCCACTATCTATCAGCATCTGCTTATCAGAGAAAGTATTTGGCCTTTGGTTTTTTGGGATTGGCTTATTTCACATAGCATGGTACTCTAAAGTTCCATCCATTTACCTGCAAATGCCATAATTTCATTCTTCTTTAAGGCTGAGTAATATGCCATTCTGTATATGTACCACATTTTCTTTATCCATTCATCTGTTGAAGGGCACCTAGGTTGGTTTCATAGTTTTGCTATTGTGAATTGAGCTGCCATAAACACTGATGTGACTGTGTCACTATAGTATGCTGATTTTAAGTCCATTGGATATAAACTGAGGAGTGAGATAGCTGGGTCAAATGGTGGTTCCATTCCAAGTTTTCTGAGGAATCTCCACACTGCTTTTCAAGGTGGCAGAATCTTAAATTTAATCAGAACTAATTAAGTTCATCTATAAAAAGCCTTCGAGTCAGTATCCCCATGCAAGGAACTTGATTTTTAAAAAGCAGTGTACACATAACCAGGAGTGCTTTCTGGCTTTACTTTCAGTCTCTAGATCCTCCCAAGGTTATACCTGCTTCTGAGGGGCAGCTGAGTGTTAATCTAGGCCTCTTCATTCAGTCAGTCTTCCTGTGTTTACAGGGCCACCTATTATGAGATCCTTCTCAACTCTGACACTAGAGAGATAAGTAAGGCATCTCCATCAATGGGCTTATGGTTTGGAGGCTAGATGGACATGAGTAAGAAATACAATGAGATACATGGTGCCATAGGAGGTTCAGATATCACGGAAACAGAAGTCATTCATTCACTCTTTTGTTAGTTCACTCAACAAGTATTTGTTAGTGACATATCACATACAGTATTATGGATAGAGCCGTAATAAGATAGATAATCCTTGCCCTTTTGAATCCACTGCGTCTCTGCCTATAATGGGCACAGAGAAGGTTGGAACAGCATCTTGAAGAATAATGTGCACATATGCAGAAAAGCAAGGTGAGAGGGTGCTTCAGGAGGGAATCCCTCTTGCACTCGGAGTCCACGTGTCTCCTGAGTCTGAATGCCTTTGTGGAAAGGATTCTGGCATCCTGCTCTGGTGACCCCTTGGCACCTAGGGTTCCCACCTTGGGTCCTTGCAACAGAGATTTATTATGGGCGATGACTATTTTGTGTGTAAAGAATGACTTTATGTCCAGGCTGTGAGGCCCCTAAGCATCTTATGAATAATCACAGGCTGACTTTTAGGACCCTTGACTTCCTACCTTTCAGTTGGGGCCTACAAAACTTATCAAAAATATATCCACATCTATTTTGGGAGTACTGAATTATTTAAACCTAGACTTTAATTTCAATCCTTATGATTTTAAATATAATTATTGAACTCCCAAAAGCAGACATACAGCTAAATTCACATGTCAAGGACATGAATATTCCTTTGGCATGAGACTCATATGTGTACACATGAACAAATATTTGGAACACATGATAAATTTAAGGACTATAAAATCTAAAATTCCCTGTTAATAAATAATTATATCTTTAGATATCTTTTTTTCCTTTTCAGAGACATTTTGAGGAGCTAGACTATTTTTGTGATGTTCCTTATTACTTGACTTGACTTGTGTTACAGATAGTACCAAATTCCACTTATTTTTCTCTTCATAATTAGAAAATTAAAACAAGCAGATTTTCTATTCTGGGCCTTACCCACCTTTTGCTTTCTTGTAAGTCAGCAAAGACTCTCTTACAAGTCAGGAAACTTGGTGGTTGATCCCAAGACCACTCTCCTGGTTGTCCTTGCAGCCTGCCTGTTCATACTGGTGGAAAATCCAGATGATATTGTGGCACTGAGAGGTTGTGAGAGGCTTCTGAGTCACCACATAGTTAATGAGGAGCAGCTTGGTGTTAGTCATCAGTTTATTTTCTTATGTTTTAATTTTTTTGAAATTAGCAGTTCCCATGGGGAAAGTAATGCCAATTCTAATAGAAAAAGAGGGATTTTGCTGAATTCCCTGTTGCATGTTAGGGTGCTGGCGTGACAAGTGAGGGAACACTATCGGCAGGAAAAAATCAGCTCAGTTTCTCAACCAATACCTCAAGGACTTACCCAGGCAGCTGTCTGAACAACTTGACTAGCAATCAAGCATTAAAGGGTAACTAGTCTGAGTTAAGCATGTGCTTTTAAAACTCAAAGGAGAGGTACTTTGACTTTTGAGAAATTACCATCTTCCTTATGGGCTCCTAAAAGAAGAGGCGGGCCCTACCAGGATGTCACAGGTGCGTGGTCTTCCCTGGGCTCTTATTGAGGCACTGGCCTTAACATCACCCAGTAGAACTGGGATTGTGGGAAGCCCAGCAGTGGTGGGCCAGCCTGGACCACTGCAAGCAAGGAAGAGGGCATTTTTATTTCAAAGATGCCACACTGTCTTGATCCCAGAAGGTGGTTACTGGGAGCACAGAAGATGCCCACAATGTAGTGGCAATAATTATATGTGCATTGTAAAGAAAACTGTCAGCTGCTCCATATCTACTTTACCAACTCTTTCCAGAACAATTATTGCAATAATACCTTTCTTTCTGGAACTTATAAACCAAGATGTTGAAAGTGCATATTTTGAAGTGCTGGAATTCTTACTTGTTGTAACTTCTAATTTGTCCACAGTAAATATGAATTATATTTATAGTAAAAAAAATAAAATTATTTGTAATTAAAAATTTTTAAATTCCCTGCATGACTGCTATCTATTGAATTGACTATTTTTATTTATTTCTGTTTTCTTCTAGGCTTTGTCAGTAGGTCTAATTAATCAGAGATGTGATTCTATATTCTACTCTTTCAAAGCATTCTTGTTTCTGGGATGTGAACAGCAGAGACCTTCCATGATATGAAATAGGGTTACCTGATTCCAGTCTAATGCAATCCCATCATGGACTATAGTGGTCAGGACTCAAACAGGTGCCGTCACTGTCCAGTGATCTTGTGATATGACCTGTTTGGATGATGAGGTGTCAGAGTATGTGTTTCTTTGTTTTCTGCCAGTGAAAATGTATAGTTTGTTAATAGTACCATAAATTACTTGGAATAAGAGTTCTGCTCAATGGAAAAGAAACTCGAATAGGTTTAGATTTTTATGGGGCTGAATCAGCCAAATCAAACACAGGCTTTCCTGAAGCTTCCAAGTTTTTAATGGAAACTCACGCTCTTCAGAACTTTGCTGCCTAATTATAATTCATGCCTTTTGCAGATATATTACAGGGTGGACCAAAAGGAAAATGTTAGATGTGTCCACTTGTGATTTCTATTGTGCTACTTGTGGAGTGCCAGCTGCATACGTCGAATGGCCTGCTTCGTGCAAAGACACAGGCCAGCTCTTGGCAGGCCAGATCATTTCAGGAAGAAGGAGCAAGAGACACTTGCTTGCAATATGCAGACTACACACTCAGACCCAGAACCAGCCTACTGTAATGTGATTTTGCATAAGCTACCAGGGTCAGCATTTAATTTAAAAGTCCTATGATACCCATAACTAACCTACTTCACTATTGTCATCAGAAAGGTACTTTTGAAACCTATAAAAATTTGATTTTAAAAAAGAACATTTTTCCTTTTTTTTTTTTTTTTTTTTTTAAAGGTTTAACTGGTATCAAGGGAGAGAAAGGAAATCCAGGCATTGGTACTCAAGGACCAAGAGGCCCTCCTGGACCAGCAGGTAAGTCTTGCTACTAAATTTAAAAAAAAACAAAAAACAAAAAAAAACTGTAAGATATGAATCTTTATATTCACTTGATATCACAGGTGAGAAAGTGGCCATATTATGTATCTGTATCACTGGCTGGAACTAGTCACACAGCTCCAGAGACACTGACAGGGAGGCATAGAATCTAGAGGAACATGAGGGAACTTCATGAGCAGCAGTAACTCCTGCCATGGTAGTCTCACCAGATGAGTTTCATGGAAATTTAGAGTTTTATGTGCAAAATCCCATGCTCCCAGAATGGTCTCCAGATAATCAGACCTGCTATTAGAATTATAATTTTGCTTCTTATTATATATTTACAATCTCAATCATAGCCACAATGAATCAAAATTGTTCTGATTTTTCTTTTCAATCTAACAATGTTTGGGAATACACATTTTTTGGGCGGGGAATAGACTTCTAAAAGATGTTCCTGATGCAACAGGTCCATTGCATCAGGAATAACTTCTGTTCCTAGAGATTTGGATGGGACCTTATCTAGCATCATACATTGCACTGAATAGGTAATTGTGAGCATTGAATGAACAGAACTAAAGGTATCTGAGAGCAAGCACATGATTCAAATACAAGGTGACACTTCTTCCTACTTTTCACTTCAGTTCTTACTGAATAGTTTTATTTCTAGTTGAAGAAATTTAAACCTTGTTGGAACCCAAGCCTAAAGAACAGGAACCTAAACCAAAAAATTCAGCCTGACGAACTTCTTAAATTCAAAAAATTTTAATCCCCTATCAATTTTCATTCAGTCTAAGATCTCAGTTGGTATAAGATAGCCAAAAGAAATTTTAGGATGGTGTGTTGTGTCTAATTTCAGACTTTTATTCCTTCAGGTAATTTCTTTCAGACTTAGACTAATTTATTTTAATTATCTGGGGCCACAAGCCAGCACTAATTTGCATGACTATTCTAACTGGATTATGAGGTGGAGATTTGCGAGAGATCATGTGTGTGCACATACAGACGTGTGCGTGCCCATACATTGGCTTCAGAAGGAGCTATACTGAAAAACAAAAGCCCCATAGAGAAAACAGGGACTACAGTAGCTTGCTCCTTTCCATTTAATGCCCTAAATGCTACAGAAAAGAGCGCATTTTGCTTTCCAGTCCTGAGCTGTATGCTCTTCGCCCAGGGAATCCAGTTTAGGAAAAAGAACTGAGAGAGTAGGGAGAAGCTAAGTCAATTGTTAAGACCGTGTGAGATTCCTTATTATAAGGATTGGTTGACTTCATGGTGATCTCAAAACTCACCCTCTTGTGGTAAAAGAACTGTTCTTTCCATTTGTGACTGCTTCCTAGGACCTTCGGGGGAGAGTCGGCCTGGTAGCCCTGGGCCCCCTGGCTCTCCTGGACCAAGAGGTCCACCAGGTCACCTGGGGGTACCTGGACCACAAGGTCCTTCTGGCCAGCCTGGATATTGTGACCCATCATCGTGTTCTGCCTATGGCGTGGGAGGTAAGTGGCAGATTCTTGTGGGCTTTGAGCAGGTTTACTATGGTTAGGACCCAAATGGGGAGGGGGTTATGAAAAGCAGAACAGTTATGAGAGGGGAACAGAGCACGAACGCCTCACAATCCTACCTTAGCTCAGAAGCATGTTCTAGAAAGTTCCAATTACTGTACAGGTATTTCTATAGAACCCTTAAGAGGAAATTAAAAATAACAGCACATCTAAGTCTTCCTTGCTTCCAAATGGTGATCTATGTAGACTTAGCCTTTGACCTCACATTTGATTATTTGGGGGTTAGGATTTAACATTTTGGAGGGGTGTCATTCTGTTATTGCTGGGGTGTGACCATGATAGCCTATAGAAATTTACTCGTATTTTTAGGGAAGTCCCAAACTTATGACTTCCCCCATAATTAACAGGGCCTGTCAGATTCTTTCAGGTGACATCCTGTCTACCACATGCATTTTAGGTGACCAAGGATAGTCTTAAGAAGAAACAAATTTGGCCATGCTGTCCTAGCCTCATCACTAACTACTAGACTGAGATTCTGAAAGATTATGCTTCCTAAAAACATCTGCAGTGCATGCTGGCATGCTGAGCAGGGGGGACCTTTCTGACATAATTACTCTTAACAGTTCAAGAGAGAGGTTCAGAGATAGCTTTGGGGCAAATAAACTTCTTAGTCAACGAATTTAAATTTCTGCTTTAGGAGAAATTTAACCTTAGTTGCCAGAGGCATTGGTCAAAGTTTGCTGATGTGTTTTTCTCTGTTCATCTTTTCCCTCCCCGTTCTCTCATATTTCCCCATCCCTTTTTAAGATCTGATTCCTTACAATGATTACCAGCACTAAAATGGAAATCCTCCACTCTGGTTCTATTGGCCTGGGCATTTGGCTGTGAATACAGAACTGTCCTGTTGCCCACCACCATTAAGCCCTGACCCCTAATAATGGACACTCCCCTTTCCTGCCTTACTTGCTTCCCTGCCTTCCCACTTTCAGATCTCTTGCTCTCTCTGCTCCAAACATGATGGAGTGATAACATTGGAACTTAAGCAAATCCTATATGTCCATTGTAATGGAAACCGCCTGCTTCAGGTCAGCCTGGATAGAGGTCTATGATTGTGTACCAAGGATTCATCCCAAACTCCTCTGTGTGAAGGCTCTGTAATAAAGTTGCTTAACTGTGCCTTCTCCTCTTCCCTGATCCTGCACAAGATGGATGAGCATCTCTCTCTCTGGCCACTCCACTCTCCCTTCCTTCCTTGACCACCTCCCCTCCGCACTCACCCTGGTGATGGACTTCTAACATGAGATTGGTTTTTAAAATTTATTTTTTGTTCATGATTCTGTGACATTTCAGGGTTCCTTTTGTAAATAAAACATATAATATTTAAGCACTTGGCTATGAGTCTAGTTTTCTAACAATTTCTCTAACATATCTTCCTGTTCCTCCTTTTACTAACAATGAAACCTCATGGGGAAGGTGCAAGAGGTGTGGTGGGTTAGGCAGCTATAGCTTTCTACCCAAGCAGGATATCTCTGTAGTTTACTGACCAAATCTCTCTCTCCAAGGACCCCTATGAAGGGAGAATATCAGTTCATGGTTCCTGGGTCCTATCAAGTCCCCACCCCCACTTTTCCTCTTTAGCTTCCCATCCGGATCAGCCTGAATTCACCCCTGTCCAAGATGAGCAGGAAGCCATGGAACTGTGGGGCTCCGGGATCTGATGGCCTCAGGAGATATTTGAAGACCAACTGCAAGACCTCTTAAGGACCTTTATTCATGAAAATGTTGTTAAGTGGTTTGTATGCTACTTTGGGGAAGGGGCTCATTTCTGCATCCCAAAATCTCCTTCTTGGATAGCATTTATATTAGAATTATTATTAACAAAGATTACGGATTTTTTGGAAAAATTCCCTTAATCTATGACAACATAGAAATAATTTCCCCTGGCTGTCTTAATGACCTGCCAGATAATTTGTTTTTTCAGAGAAAAGTTCTCAAAGAAGAATTAGGAAAAAGTATATTGAATCCTGGAATCTTTTCTCTGTGAGATGATCCCAAGTTCTAAAGTGAGCAAGAGAAGTATGATTGAGTTGGAGGGAAATGGGGCTCTAGCACAAAGAGAATGAATTCAAAGAGATTCACAGATTATGCCACTTACCCTGCCCTGTGGGAGTGACCTTGCTGATAAGAAGAAGGATCATTGTTGGTGAAGCTACCTCTTACTTAATTGATCTGTCCAGCTCTGAGATCACTCAGTGACTGGTTTCACAGGTATCCAAAAATAAATGCTAGAATATAACTGTAATGGATTTGACCATTTTAAACAGTTTTTCAGTGGTTTTAGACTCTGTAAAATAATGACTTTTCACCAGCTCTAGTGGAAAGCAGTCTATCTTTGATGAAGGATTTGTTGAGCAGTATGTTCCAGGGCCTGCCTCTCCTTATCTCCAGGGATTACTTTGTATATGCAGATATGTTTTTGCAAATCTGTTTTTATTCTTTTCTGTAAGCAAATAAAAATTTAAAACAACGCACGTGGAGTCTTTTTACTGCCTTTCTAAACGTCACCTTAAACTTTCATGGCCCTAGTTGAGTCCAGCCACCCAAAGGACAAGAGCTGCCCTGCTTTAGGTGCACTTTCCAGCTCTTGCTCCTTCATTCGTTCATTCTGCCCTGGAAGCTTAACAGAAGAAGCAGTGGATGTAAGACAAAGAGACAGTCAAGGCAGTGGTAATGTGTGAGTGCTGCTAAGTCGACATTTAGCCACGTTTGACCAAGGGAGCCCTCTCTCTTCCAGTTTTGAAAAAAACCTGAAAAACTCTAGAAGACAGAGTGGAAATGGATTTAATCTAAGAGACTCTAGTCCTCAACTGAACCTATCTTTTTCTTATGAGGGAAAAAAAATCTAAGTATTTGAGGAAGATTTGAGTTCTTTTATTTGCTAGTTGAAAATGGAAATGAAAGAGAACCATGACTATGTATGCTCTCTCCTCTGTAACATCTCCCTGGTAACTGATTCTTTTAAGGAGCTGGAATGGGGTCATTTAAAACCAGAAGCTGTGTTTCTTCTGGGTTGGGAAAAGACTCATTAGAAGGATGGTGTCTCCTGATCTTTTACTCCCACCACCACCCACAGCGGGGTAGAAGACCTCTGCATTCCAAAGGGTTCAATATTTGGGGTCTGTGTGCCTTTGGGGATCCAGGTAAATAGTTTTTTGGAGTCTTTGCAGGAGATGAAAATAGATAATAAGTAAAAAACCAATAGCCATTTTCTTTCCATTATGGCGTATGAATCCACATTAGCAAGCAGGACCAATGAGGGGGAAGGAAAGGTTGCATGAGGCCAATCAAAACAGCCTGACCCAGAATCCTCTGAGAGAACTCTTCCAACATAAATTCCTGGGTGTGGGATTAGTCACTCCACAGCCTATGTTTCAGATTTCTATCTATGACACCTAATGAGTGAGTATAGAGTAGGACAGTCTATATATTTTAGGGTGTCCTTGTAAACAAATAGTTTAATATTGTGTCACTCCAAAGACTCTCTAGTTTGTCATAAGTGATGAAATTTAAACCACTGGAGGTTCTAATCTCTTCACATCATTCTCGAGTTGTACAAATACATTTGGCTTTGATTTCTCGTGGTGATCTAAATTTGTTTACTTAAGCTACAGGAAAGTTTCATTAATTTGGAATGTGTCATCGCTTGGACCCAGTATATCAGATTTTTATTGAGTGAAATGTTCAAAATAAAAGGTGCAACTCATATTCTGGATTTGTGTTTACAATGCGTTGTCTATAATAAAAACTGATTTTGAAATACATTTTTATTGACTTGCTTATTTTGGCAAGAATTATGTCTTAATTCATAGCTTATATTGTTTTCTTAAAGTAAGAAGGCATCATTTCACAGGAAAAAGACATTACTCTTCAAAATTTTCATCACTGTTGTTAGAGACTCTCCATGTCTTTTGGGAATAGCCATTTTAGAGTATTTTAGAGTCATTCTATGCTCAGAAAGGCCCTAACTTCCTTCCAGGACAGCCCTCTCTCCTGCTCCCTTTTCTAATTTTCTGCCCTACCCAATCCTATATCTAATATTGCTGTGCACCAGAGACTGTTTTTATGGGGATAAAACCATGAACAAGAGAGATGTGCACTGCGACCTAATGCAGCTTCCTTTTTGATGCTGGAGAAAGACCAAGATGTTGGGACAGAGAAGCAAAATTAATTATAGATCATTATAAATTATGTGAAAGACACAGAGAAGATGCCAAGGCAGAAAGAAGGAAGGGAAATAAGGGGCAACTCTAATTGGGTGGATACCACATGCCCTTCTGAGGGGCTGATATTTAAGTGGAACTGTGAAGGTAAGGGAAGGTGTGGAGGAGACTTCTGGCCCTTGGCTTGTCCTCAGTTGAGGAGGTGCTTCCATATGCAGGGAACTTAGAGAAGGCTGGTGGCAGGAGAGTGAACGGAAGAGGGGCCAGGCTGAGGCTGGAGAAGAGCACAGGGTGTTTATGATTTGGGTTTCATTTTAAATCCATTAGAAGCCACTGAAGGGTTGTCAACAGTGACGGGATCTTGGGTATGTTTGAAGTTAGTGGAGGCAAAGGATCTCTTCCACTGTTGCAGCCACACTGTTGGACTTCTGTTCAAAAACCGTCATTGGCAGTACCGTAGGCCAGGCCCACTCCAAAGACTTCAAAATTGTCTCACTTATAAAGTTGGGCCAGGTCAACAACCATCCCTCAAATCTCAGGACAATACACATTATTTCTTCCTCACACAGGAGATCAGAGCAGCTGTCTTGGTTCAGTGTTCCCCACTGCTTCTGTCTGGGACATGCACTTCCATGACTACCTTGGCAATAGAGGAGGAACGTGGAGAATCATCTCCCCAGGCTTCTCTCAGAAGTAATGTAGTTTGCTCCCATTCATGTGTCCTTGGCCCAAGGAAACCTCATGACACACTTACTGTCACAGAAGTGGAGAAGTCAATCTTCCCATTGCTACAAAGCAAAAGGGAACCAGAAATACTGGTGAGAAGCCATAAAAACTCCCACTTCTATTTTACCTCATTTGAACCTTTCAATAGCCCAAGACCTAGTTCATTATTATCTTAATTTTCCCAGTGAGAGACAGAAGCACAGACGGGTTAAATTACTTGAAGTCTCACAGTTTGTAGTCAAATCTAGGAATTCTGACTGCAGATAACCACTCTAGTATACTCAGCCTCACATATTGGTGACTTCAATTTTAATGGCTAAGAGGAGTCGTCAAAAGCTTACTCATGTGCAGATTCCTAGACTCTGAAGAATTCCCAAAGTTCTTTTTCAGTTGTCTGAGTTAAGAACAGATTATTTGCTTTTTCTTTTATTTTCCAACCAAGCACCTCAGGAGATCAGGGAATCTCAGCTCAAGAAACACTATTTTGAGATCATTCTAATTGTGTGGTGAAGAATGGGATGGATGGGATCCTAGTAGATGAGAACACATCAGTGACAGCACTGTGGTGGCCCAGGGATAGACAATGAGGACTGTGTAAATCAGTGGGAGCACAGCTATGAATCAACTAGAAGTGGAGACTTGGAATGTACCTAGATAACCCAGCTTTTTAGCATAAATGACAAGGTGCATGGAGAGAAACTGATCCCTCTGGGAATTACAAATGTGGGGCAAGGAGGTTGAAGAGTTTAAGAGATAAGTTCTGTGGGAGGTGTCAAATAGGCAAGTTGGCGCTTGGTAAAGAATTCAGGGTGAAGAGCAATAAAACAGTTTTGGGTAGTACTTGAAGGCTCAAGACCATAGGGTAGAGGTGGAATGAGTGATCACCAGAGGCAGGGATTTCTCACTTTCTACAGTTCCTCTTTCATTTGTATTTACACAAATTCTCCAACTTGGTTACTCATACTTTTTAATTAAGTACATTTAAGTTTATATCTCAACCACATATTTTACAAGTCACAGTCATGTTGAACCAGTTGCTAACCCTAAAATCATGCTCTGTCTTGTTTCTGTAACCTTGTCATGCTTTTCTTCTGCAGGAAAGCCCTTCTCTGCCTCACCTCATTTCAATGACACACACAACCTTCAAGACACTCCCGAGGCTCCCCTTCCTGCGTGATGCCTTTCCTAAGCCCCACCATGACCACCTTGACAACCATGGCCCCAGACTTTTCCTCGCTAGCTAATTCTTTAACCCCTGGGCTCCTATCTAGTGTGCAATCTTTAATATGTCTGAGAATGCTCAGAGTGTGCTTGTTGCTTGACAATTCTGCATAAATGTTTGGAGAGTCCTATTAAGTATCTCATCACAGAATATTTTCATCCATAATCCAAGCCAGATCATATACTTTGCTTCTATCAAGCACGATTTTCTCTAGTTATAAGGAACAAAATTTGGAAGACAGGAAAAACATCTGGAAGTAAAAGATCAACTTCTATAGAAGCTTGCAAATTCATAGCTATTAAATATATCAGAATGTGAAGGAAGCATTTAAATCTTGTCTTCCCATAAATTTATTCATTCATGTGTTCACAGATTTATTTGTCTTCCATACCTGTATGTATCCATCCATTAGACTTTTAATAACACCCGATGTGGGTTCAGTCATGACTTGAGATTCTGGAGAAGAGAAAAAATAATATATCATAGGAGTTCCTAACTTGCTGGAAATAGCTTGGACCAGATACTGGAAGATTTTCTCTCCCATTCCAAATGTTCAGATTTATACCTGAAGGCAACAGTAAGTCAGTGTGTATTTTTAAGCAGATAAGTGACCTAATTGTAATTATTATTTGGGAGTACGATTTTGATTGGCATACAAGATAGGTTTAGAAAAAACGTTTAATGAAGACCTGTGCTAGATTCTATTTTTGGCACTTTACATAAGTTGAGTCTCACATATTAAGGTAAGTCTTGCTTTATCACAAATGTTGGGATATGGAAAGGAAGTAACAGCTCAGTTTACACACATACACAGAAGAGGCAAAGCAGGAATTTTAATTGTTTGGTTTGTTTCCAAAGTTTATGAGCCCTTCTCTCTATATAGTATGGTGCCTGGTACTATGGATCTGCAGATGAGGGTCCTCACCCTCGGCAGTGCAGTGGTGGAACAAGAGGAAGCCAGTCTCAAGACTGTTGAGGAAGAACTATGGGCAGGATTTGGTGACTGATACAGAGTAATGGGATGTGGAGTAGAATGTAAGAATGGTTCCAAGATTTCAAGTTTGGGAGATTGAGTGAATGGTAACTTCACCAAGTGAGATTGAAATTTGATCAGGGAGAGAGAATTGTTTTATAGAATGGAATATTATCTATGAGGGTTTTTCTGCTTTTTGCAGAGTAAGTGCATTATTAGCAGAGATAGAGACTTTAAAAAAAAATAAAGCATTTGGGATGACTCATTAGGCTATGACAGCCAGTCAGGGCTTATTCCCTTTGGGCCTGTCCCCACCAAGAAGTGTTGCTCAAATGCAGGATGGAGGTTTCCAAGGTCTGAACCAAAATATTTAGTTTAAAAAGAAATCATAACGTTTTATTCTAATTTGATGTGGCATTGAAAACACTGGTGAAAAGTGTTCATTTTTGCCAGACAAACTCAGAGTTTAGAGAATTCCTTTCCCCAAAAGTCCTGATTTTTCCACACTCTGTGGAATAACAATATTACCAATAATCAAGTAAATGAAAATACTTGCAGTAATTTTTATATCATTTGATGAAATAACATTAGAAACTTGGATGACAAAATATTTAAATACATTATTAAATGAAAGAGCAAGTGTCAGGAGAGTATGCATATTTATTTATTATTTTGTTCTTCTCTCCATATTGAAAGTTGAGATGAATAAACTCCAAATACTTAATGGTGGTTACCTACCAATTTTGGGATTGTGTGAAATGTCTACTTTTGAAAGTGTTAATCTCCCTTAACTGTTAATATTTAATATTCTATATTGTTTGAAAAATATTTTACAACAAGTGTGTGCTCTCAGAAGCCCAACCCTACTGGAAAAATCAGAAGATTTCACAAAAGATTTTAGAATAAAATCCTTTACAAAAAAATCTATTAACTTTATATTATCATAATTAATGATACAGAATAAGTGAAGAAAAATGGTCATTGCCTACTATCTTTTAAAACATAAATGTTCATATGAAAAGCAGACTAAAAGGGGCTAAATGTACTACATGGAGCAGTGGAATGATTTGCTTATTTTGGTAGCGTTTGTAAATGCATAAATGCTGCTGGTGGTTTGATTTTTCTCTATCTTACTATGCAATGAGAAACACATGCTGACATGAGTAACCATATTTCACTGTTTGTTTCTTTGTTTCATTTCATTTTATTGATTAAAAAATCCATGACCAATCTAGTAAAATCCTACTTTATTAGCCTAACTTAAAAGACATTTTATAATGGAATCCAGAGCAGTAAAAACATTTTCTAAACTCTAAAATGAATTCTGTATGGTAACAAAGCAAAAATAAGAGTGAGAAAAAAGATTTATAATTACAGAAGACATTTTTCTCTGATTTTCAGTGTCCTGTCATCTGGCCCAAATTCAGTGAATCCTGATAAAATTGCATACTAATTATACTTTAAAAATCATGTCATAAAATCATTAATTGGCTTGGCTTTCACCATGAGAAATCATTAATGTTTAAAAGTGCTCAATTACTGAGTAGACATGTCGAAGAGAATTTAGTTTTTCAAAAATTCATGTGTTTTCACTTCACCTGTCTTATTTTCAAATGCACATTTATGTTATGCTTTGAACTGAGAAGTCTGGAGCCTAAAAGGATTGGACTTCACAAAGTTCTTTTTATGAATATTCCAGTATCAGATTTGGATACCACAATAGAAGTCCTGCTAACTACATCTCCATCGTCTCTGACTGCCTGCTGGTGTTCATGGAGTCTGGCTTCAGGTCTTATCGTTGCTTCCACTCTCGAATGTGAGCAAGTCTTATCACACAGCAGAGGGCCACAACTCTGGAGACTTGGAGCAACAAAATAGCTAGAACATGGATACAATTCAAAAGCTAGTTGTGCAGGTAGCTGTTGGGGGCTGTACCATGCTCACATCGGCAGTGAGGAGGTTAATTAACATAAGCACACTCAGGTGATTTATCACTGGCTGTATTCAGTTAAGTCCACGCGCACAATGCGGGCACAGGTGTTCCCGAGCGCGCCTGCTCGGGCCTGCTCGGGCCTGCTCATTTTAACCCTTGCCGTGATAGGGCAGCTGGCTCCTCGCCTGATTAAATTAGTGAATATAGAAAAAATAGTTTATTTCCAGGCCCCTCCGATAAATACCTGCACAATTGTTGCCATGGGCGGCGGCAAATGGTGGCCCCTACAGGGATGGGGAGCATATGGGGAAAGGGAAAAAAGGAAATCAGAGCGGTGGGGAAAGTAAACTGAGGAGCCTCACAGGAATAGGGCAAGGGAAAATTCGAAATCCGCCTCCGGGAATAGGTATGGCAGGGAAAGTAGGAACCTCACAGGAGTTTCTGGCCAGAGCAGTTTAAGGGCAAGGGATAGTAAAAAGAAATAGGGTCAATCAAAAACTAAAGGTCACAAAGGACACGACAGTGAAGTGCAAATGCGTGTATTTTGTGTTGTTTGTGTTTGTCAAATTCAAGAGTCTTGCTCTCAGTAGCGAGGTAAGCTGAGGCCCTGTCTCTCTCTGAGGCAGTTAGGCGCTTAGGTAAGCTGAGACCCTGTCTCTAGGGCAGTTAACCCCTGTCCCTGGGGCTGTTAGGAACTCAGGTAAGCTGAGGCCCTGTCTTTCTAAGGCAGTTAGGCACTCAGGATAGCTGGCCAGGTGATGAAATATAAAGAGGATGATAAAGGAGCTCCGGAGTATGTGTATTTAGTCTTGTTTGTTCGTACTGCTGTTAGTGTGGCCTTTGTACAGTAAAAGATGGGTTCAGAAATATCATGAAATCAGTCTGAAAGGATAATTCAAAAAGGAGGCATGAAAAATATATTACAAGAAGGAGAAAAGTCCTGGGAGAGATTAAGAAGGAAGTTAGCTGGGGTAACCAAAAACAGGAAAGTTCTGGGGAGGAAAGAAACACTGGGGAAGAATTAGAAAATAAGGAAACCACTGCATGATCATATGTTCAAACTCTAGCAGAAATAAGCCCAGGGTTTATAGAAGAAAAGCTGCTCAGTGTGCCACAGGGGGATCTTCATAAACAGGATCTAGTAGCAACAGAAAAGAACTCTTAAAGAGACCAAAGCGAGGAAGGATTGAGTGGTAGTAAAACCTAGAAAATAATTACTCAGAAAATTTAAGAACAAGGGAAAAAGGAGAGAGCTAAATCTAATACAAAGAACCCCCCAAAGGAATAACCAAGTGCTAGTGAAAACTTAAGAACAAGGGGAAAAGGTAGGAGAAAGCTAAACCTAATACAAAGAGCTTCAAAATTTGTAGAACCTGCTCGTATTTGAGGACCAAAATAGAGATACCATCAACCATTAGAAAAACTTTAAAGAGGCAGTTAAGACTGATTGGAAACAGGTATGCAGAGCAGTGTTTTCTGGAGGACAATGTCTAATTGGAGAGCTCAGTGGCAAGAAATAGCTGTTGAAACTGCTTGCAGAAACGCAGTAGCAAGGTAGAAATGTTGATATGCTAATAGAAGGCTAATATGATACTCAAAATCAATATGATCCTGGAGTGTATGCACAGATATACAGCAGCAAAGAGACAATGCCCTAACAAAAGATAAGAGATAACTATAGTAAAATCTGTTACACCTTATGCCCCAAGTCTTTGCCGAAAGTGCAGAAAAGGAAAACATTGGGTTAACGAGTGCAAATTATTGATGTTGAGGGCAAGATGTTACCAAATCATTTAAGAAACAAGGCATAGGACTCTTCAACTCAAGGCTCATAAAATGGAAGCAGCTGTCATAGCCCTTGTAGAGTTTAAGGAGTAACAGATCTTTTTGCTGATAGTGATTGCAGCACTCAGGCAATTCCCAAATTGGAATTGGTTGGACCCATAGCCCCTCATAAGCTGATTTAGCCACACAGATGATTTTCATCTTTCTCTCAGTAAAGCAAGTTGCTTATTTTCATCCTGTGTAACTCACTTTTTAATTCTTCATGTTGGTACCTCACCTTTAAGGAGGGTTTATAAGTAAAGGGAAGTGCACTGATCAGAAAGTTAGTGGAGTTAATATTGAAAAATGTAGAGAGGGTGAAACGATTGTTTTTTCAGCACAATTTGGCACCAAATTTTGGGGATTTTTAGGTTTTACACTAATAGGCTTGGGTATGCTTGTGTTAATTCTATCTTACATCTACAAATGCCTCAACAGGCTTATGTCACCATAAAACAGGCCATGGCCGCCCTTGAAGCAGAACAATCTCCCAGTATATGGCTTAGTATGCTGGATCGGTAGTCAAAGACGGGTAAGATTCATGGGGAGCTCATACCAACCTAAGACAGGAAATGAGGGCTAGAGCCTCATTGTCCAATGACGGGTAAGGATGTTCCTCTGCCGTGGACAACCTAAGACAGACACGAGCCCTGCCAGCTTTCTTTTCATTTTATATAAAGAAGGGGGAATTGTTGGGGACTGTGCCATGCTCACATCGGCAGTGAGGAGGTTAATTAACATAAGCACACTCAGGTGATTTATCACTGGCCATATTCAGTTAAGTCCACGCACACAACGTGTGCACAGGTGTTCCCCAGCGCGCGCTCGGGCCTGCTCGTTTTAACCCTTGCAGTGATGGGGCAGCTGGCTCCTCGCCTGATCGCAACTGGCGTGGCCCCGCCCTCCGCGGGGAGGGAATATAAGCGGGCGGTGGGTGGGGGTGCGACAGTAGGAGCAGCAGTAGGCAGAGAAAAGTGGCAAGAAGAAAAGAAGCAGCGAGTAGGGGCAGTGGCAAGCAGAGAGAAGCAGTGCACCTTTAGCACATACTCCTAGCATGCACCTTTAGTTCACAGGATGCAGGACGCACCTTCAAGAAGCAGCAGAACTTTAAGAATAAATAGATCTCTGATAAGCATAGAAGCCTCTTTCTCTAAAACTTTCTCTCTAAGCAAAGTTTCTCTTCCTGATAAGCAAAGTTTCTCTTCCTCTAAGCAAAGTCTCTCTTCCTCTAAGCAAACTCTCTCTTCCTGATAAGCAAAGTTTCTCTTCCTCTAAGTAAAGCCTATCTTTCTCTTAAAGTCTCTCTTCCTCTATAAATTAGTGAATATAGGAAAAATAGTTTATTTCCAGATCCCTCCGATGAATACCTGCGCAATTGTTGCCGAGGGTGGCGACAGGTAGCCATGGCAGTTTGCTGGTATATTGGGGAAGTTTACTTTTCTTCTCCTGAAACAGCTACGCATTGTCCATTTCTGCAAATGCTTTCTGAAGGAACTGGGTCTAAACTGCATACTGAAGATAGCTTTCAAGGATGGGGAGTGATTAAAAATGACCATTAACTCAGCAGCCCATTCATTGACCAGCATGGCAGTGTGGAAATAGGCAGACAGTTTCTGCTGTCACCTGTCTAGACAGCTCAACTCAGACATTCTGGGTACTAAGAAGATTGTAGCTTGTACATCATTTCTGAATCTGAGCATTAACTCTTAAAAAAAAAGATAGATACTATGCCTATCAAAGCAGGTACTGCTAATGTGTTTAAAAGCAATTGCCTGATTTGTTACTTGCTAGGGACCTCTATTAGCTTGAAGCTGCTGTCCCTACATTCTTTCCTCAACTCAGTGAAAGTCTGGATTCTCATCTCCCTAACTTGGGTATGAGCAAAGAGACTTATGTTCAAGTCACAGAGAATTTTATATTGGCTGCTGTGTCAGAATGGCTAGCCACTGCCAAATTTCTGGGTTACAAATTAGATTCTTTTCCAAATGCCTGCATGCCATGTTCTCAACAGTGAAATTGGTAAATGTCCTCTAAATGGAGAAAGTTGAGACATTTCCCATTGACACCTGCATATAGAAGACTTCAAGATCTTGTAGGAGGGTAGAGCCATAGGACAGAAAGTGTTTTATTAACTTTTTGTTTTATGACCAAAGACCTGATAAGAAAATTTAAAGGAGAAAAAGTTAATTTTGATTCAGGTTTCAGAGGTTTAGTCCATGATCAGCAAACTCCATAACTCTGAACTTCAAGTGAGGCAGAACTTCATGACCAAAGCGTGTGGTGGAAGAAAGCAGTTCAGAAAATGGCGAGAGAGGGAGAGAGAGAGAGAGAGACAACTCTGTTCACCAGGGACAAAACATAAACCCAAAGGCACACCCCCAGTGACCCACCTCCTCCAGCCACACTACCTGCCTACAGTTACTATCCAGTTAATACACATCAGTGGATTAATCCGTGGGTTAGTTTAAACTCTCATAATCTAATATTACCTCTGCATATTTTTATATTGTCTCACATATGAGTTTTTGGGGACATCTCATAAGTACACTATAATGTTCCATCCCTGGTGCCCAAAAGCTCATGCCTATCTCCCAATGCAAAATATATTTAGCCCGTTTCTAAGAGTCTCCACACTCTTAACAGTTCTAGCATTGTCCAAAAGCTCAAGACCAAAATCTCATCTGAGACTCAAGGCAAATTCTTAGCTGTGAGCCCCTGTAAAGATCAAAAGCAAGTTTATATATATATATATATATATATATATATATATATATACACACACACACATAATGGCACAGAGTAAACCTTTGCATTCCAAAAGGGAGAGTAGGGATGTAGAAGGAAGGGATGCAACCAAAGAAAGACTGGAAGCAGCTGGGCAAACAAGTTCTGTAGCTCCATATTCAGCATCTATGGTATATGGCATTGTGATATTTTCCCCAAAGGGCTTGTGTAGCTCCACCTCTCTGGCCTTGCTGGTTGCAGCCCAAATGACCTCTCTTGGCTTATCTCTCCTCAATTTCTGTAGCTTTTCTTGGCCAATGTTCCACATTATTGTTATCTCTTAATCTTGGGGGTCTCCACTGCAGCTTTGGTTTCATCCTCACTTCTTCATTCAGCACCCTCTCAGAAGTCGTCTTCAGGGACCTCAACCCTGCAACACTTTGTCTACACTTTGAAATCTCAGTGGAAGTCTCCATGACCCCTTAAGTCCAGCATCCTTCAAGCTTGCACTCCCTGCACCACAAAGCATCTTAAGCAGTAGCAAAATTTCCTGGGACCATTACTGCAGTAGCCTCTGAGTACCTGCACAGTTCATCAGAGCCAAACAACTTTCTAGAAGATCCCCTGTGTGAGTCAGGTGTCCCCATGGTCTCTTTTCAAAGGAAGTTTTACTTTTACACCCTTGAGCTTGAGATGGTTTTGGGCTTGCCAACTCCTGAGGTGTCTTCAAACAATTTTTTCTATTGTCTCTGTTCAAAGACTCTCTTTAGTGACTGTGATGTCTTTAACAACCACAGCTTCCTTCATCCCAGTTTTACTGGCAATTTTGTGTCCAAACTGCAAGCTTTTCAAGTCTTTATGCTTTGCTTTCTACTCCTGATTATCACTGTAAACTTGGCTAAAAGCAGCCAGCAATATCCATGCCACCACCTGAATGTTATCCTGCCTTGAAATTTCCTTCACCAAATTAATTAGTTCATTACCTTTAAATTCACCCTCAAAGACTCAGGACATGGGCAAAATCTAGATAACTTCTTTACCAGAATGTAACATGAATAGCCTCTAGTTCAATTTCTAATAGTCCTCCTACTTTCCTGAACCTCATGAGACCAATCTTTATTGTCTACAGTCCTACCAGCATTTGTGCATTCTGAGCTCCCACCAGAACTACCCATTAATCTCTGCTTACAACTTGCATCTCTAAACTTTTCGAAATTTCTTCCCCTACAAACCAGCTCCAAAATTTCTGAACCACACAGTTAAGTTAGTTATAGCAATGACCCCACTTTGGGATACCAACTTTCTGTTTTAGTTTGTTTTTTCATTGCTGTGACCAAAAGACCTGATGAGAACAACTTAAAGAAGGAAAATTTATTTTAGTTCAGGTTGTAGAGGTTCAGTCCTCAGTTGGCCAACTCCATATCTCCAGACCCAAAGTGAGGCAGAACATCATGGCAGAAGAGTATGGTGCAAGAAAACAACTCAGAACAAGGCAACCAGGAATCAGAGAGAGAGAGAGAGAGAGAGAGAGAGAGAGAGAGAGAGAGAGAGAGAGAGTTCTCCCTGGAAACAAAATAAAAACCCCAAAGACACAGCCCCAATGACCTACTTCCTCCAGCCACACTCAATCTGCCTCCTGCTGCCATTCAGTTAATCCATATCGGTGCATTAATTAATTTACTTGCATAAACTCTCATAATCTAATTATTTTACATCTGAACATTCTTGCATTATGTCACATATGAGTTTTTGGAGAACACCACATATCTAAACTATAACAAATGTGCTGAGGGTTAGGGATACACACACACACACACACACACACACACACACACACATTTTTGCTCTCAACAAGTTCAACTTGTCAATAGAAAAATAAGCAATTAGAACACAATAAGGGACTGGTTATAATAAATATATGCATAAGGCACACAGATCACAAGAGAGAAGAAATACCTAAGGATGCTTGGGAAGAACAGAACTGTTTGAGACATGGCAAGAATAAGAGAGAAAGAGGAGAGCTGGAGGGAATTGTCCCAAGCATGAAAATAGATATGGAGGAATGAGGGCATGATTGGGAATTGCAAATGTGTAAGCAGAATGTAAAGTCCCCAAATAGTCGTGAATGGAGATGAGGATGGAGAGGTGGGATTAGAAAAACAGCAATAAGTCTGACAGGTCTTGCTAAGGTGTGTGGATTTTACACCATGTAATAGGAAATCCATATTTTGGTTTGGGAGTGATATGAGCAGAACTCTGTGTTAGAGATATCTGCCTGATTTCTATGTGAGGATGAACTACAGCATGTCTCAGTGGCTGAATAGTAAGACTACTGTTAGACATTAGATATGTGGACAGTTCTTCTACAGCATTGAGGTGGCAGGACAGTACTTCCTGACCCTGGATATAGTAGGAGACTCTTCATGTGGTCCTCCAGTTGTTTCTGCCCTTGTATGATCTCCTCCCCTGGAGCATGGACAGAGCTTGTGACTGGTTCCTAACTTGTAGAATACAGCCAAGATGATGGCTTGTATGTGATTACTTTGCTTAATATGGCTCCTATTGGGGTCTGGGGAGATAGCTCAGTTGGTAAAGTGCTTGCCTTGCAAGCACAAGGCATTGGGTTCGATTGCCAGCACCACAAAAAAAAAAAAAAAAAAAAAAAAAAAGAATATGGCTCCTATTATGCTAGAAATCTTTCCTGCCTGCTGGATTAAATGAAGCACATGGTTAGGTTAGGAGGACCATGTGATAAGGAATTGAGGGCATCCTCCTGCAGAGAGCTATCAAGGAAATGAGACCCCAGACCTACAAATCTCAAGAAGATGAAGTCTATTAACAAGCAAAATGAGCTTGAAATCCACTGTAACTCAAACCCCATCCCTGGCCAACACTTTTTTGAAGCTTTTCAGAGTATCGAGCTCACCCACTCCCAAACTACCTGACCCATAGAAACTGGGAAGCAATATGTGTTGTTTTAAGCTGCTAAGTTTATGATTTGTTAGTAGCATGACTCTTATACTGGATATAGCCAATTCAGGGTGGAGAATAAATTTAATATGCATTTTGAATTTCTGACCTGGGCAAATGACAAAGATAGAAAAAGTAAGTAATAAAAAAAAAGGTTAAATTTTATAAGCAACCTGTTATTTAACAAGCTGAGGAGATACTCAGTTGAGATATTATTTTTATACCTCTACATGCAAATAAGTAGAACCCTGCATCTTTGAGGAATCTCCTTAAGGGCTGGAAGTATGTCTCATTAACTTTATATTCCCTGTGGTACTTGTGCATAGAAATTGTGCATAGAAGGTGCTCAGAAGATGTTTGCTGAGTTGACTATGTTAGGACTGACAACATTGATACGTTTTTGTTGTTGTTGTTAGGATAAGACACACACACAGAAAATTTAGAGTTGCACTGTCAAACCCATCTTCATATCATGCCAATCAGGAACTGATAATATTCATATATCGCACTGAGTGTAACAGTTCCGATCTAGGAATGTACCCTGAAAATGTGTTAGCAAAGCAGAATGTTCCAAGGTGAAAAGACTGGATTATGAGAACTATAACCTTGTCCATAGATTAATCCATTTGGTTTAATAATGTGAATGGACTACTGGGTGGGGCTGTGCAGGTAGGTTGGGGACATGCTGGAGGTAGTAGGTCACTGAGGGTGTGGCCTTGGACTCTATCTGTTCGGTCCTGTTCTCTCTCTCTGCTTCTTGGCTGGAATAGGCTCAACGGCTTTTCTCCACTGCACCCTTCTCCCCTGATGTTCTGCCTCCCCTCAGGTTCAGAGCAATGGAGTCAGCTGACTATGGACTAGACCTCTGAAACTGTGAGCCTAAAAAACCTCTTCCTTCTCTAGTTGTTCTTGTCAGGCATTTTGGTCACAGAGATGCAGCGCTGACTAACACATGGGGTAAATGGATGAGGTTGCATCCTAAGGGTTTTGGCTGCTGCAAGGATTAAAACTCAGTATCATGGCACCTCCGGCTTAGGCGCAACACACCAAAGGCACTGCTGTTGGCTGATTCTGGTTTAAACACCTTGTTTGGGCATTTCCCTTGGTAAGGATTCAATATATTCCCATGTCTTCCTTATTTCACCCTCTTGTTGTACTGGGGTTAGGGAGCTCCAAGTGACTGTCCCACAGGCTGGATAAAGGATGAAGGTGGATCAACCCGGAGTGATCCTTGATTTCTCCTTCCCATTCTTTTCAATCTATCAGAAACCCTACAGGTTCTAAATTAAAAATGACTCCAACCCTTTTTCCCCACTTCCACTGCTATCACCTGGACCCAAGATGATTTCCCTTTCACTCCTGGCTAGTGTCTCTACTTCTGCTCTTGGCTCCCTACAGTCAGTTGCCAATACTTCAGCCATGATGATCTTTCTAAAAGGTAAGTTGCTTCATGTCATTCTTTCAAAACACCAAATATTTTTACGTATATAGGATCCTCCTTACCTCTCTAAACTTTGTAACCTGCTAGTCACCTCTTGGCTCACTCTGTCAGTCACACTGGTGTCCAAGGAGTTCTCCAAAGTAACTGCATGACTTAATTCTCCTTCCCCAGGTATCCTCTCCTCCTTAGGTGCCAGCAGAGGTTCCTTGGTAAATAGTTTTATGGTATCAGCAAATATCTCAGTTCAACCTTAAATTTACCCAAAGTTGTCAGCCTATATCATAATATGCTTTACCCTTGGCATTCCTGATGCCCTTGAGCCCTCTTCTCGTCATTGCACTTTGAAAAACTTATATAAAAAATAATAATGCTTGGGGTAGTGGCACATGCCTATAATTCCAACTGTTCAGGAGGCGGAGGAAGGAGGATCATAAGTTCCAGGCCAACCTGGGCAACTTAGTGAAACCCTGTCTCAAAATTAAAAACAAAAAGGGCTGACAATGGAGCTCAGTGATAGAGCTTTCTAGAGTTCACTCCCAGTACAAAAAAATGAACAAACAAAAAAACCCCACTCTTCCTGGCCCCTTTCCACCATTCCCATGCTGCAATACCTCCCTTTGACTTTCCCCTGTGGGATGTTAATGCACACAACACAAGCAGAGGTTTGAAACATGCTTGCACAGCTAGACCTGGGACTCATGGATTAGATCTGGACCGGAGCTTCAGCTTGGTGGTAAGCCCAGCTGAACCTAGTGGAAATCAATGAAGCTCCATCTATCTTGTACACATGAACATTAAAATAAGTGCAGAAAAGACCCCAAATTATTGTTTTAGGTGGTTATGCATGATTATTGTGGTAGTAGCTATATCACACTTGATACCTACTATATAACTTATACATCCCTTATATTTAATATAAATTGCATACTGTCTATTACTTGCCTTCCTTCACTGGCATGTAGCTTCACGATAACATACATTTTTGCTTTATTTACATGTGTATCTAAGTCACCTCATTCTATCTGTACATGTTATTTGCATGACCGAATGAAATATAGCAGCTGATTGCTTGTTAATACAGACTGGAGAGTTGTTTTCCAAAGTTTAAGCTACTAGAAAATTGTCTCAAGAATACACATATCCATATTTCTCCCATGATTTCCTGGCTCTGCCCACATACCATGCTGGTAATGGTGCACTAATAGTAAAAAAAAAAAACTGGTAATATCCTTCTAACAAGCTATACCAATATTTTATTTGGACTGTGAATTTGTCAAAAAGTAATGACAGATGCTTTATCCTCAAAATATCTCTAAATAGATTCTTTTCAGTGTTGTGATTGCTAAAGAAGATGCCAAATGGCATCATAATTTCAAAGTGTTGATTCTAATAGATTTAATACAGGTTGATGAGCTGGAGGGTCTGTAACAGCAACTTATAAAGCACAGGTGTTCCACCATGAACAGAATGGCCTTCTAGCAGACACTGTATGCAATGTTTTAATAGGTATTAACTTTGGAATTGAAGTGTGAGTGCAGTGAAAGCAGAGTTAAATCTTCAAGCAAAGATTTGTTTGAAATCAAAGAGGCCCTCATGGCCCAAGTGGCACTGTTACAAATCTGTGTCTCTTCAGAGGCCCTATTATTCTGTCTTCATGTGGAAAACATATCCTAAACCTCCCTGGCAGCTAGCCTAATGAAAACTGGCCCTCAGGTGGAGCCGACCATCTGTTTTACTGGTAGCCCATCTCAGATTTACATTCTTCCAAGGTGAAGCCCTGAGTGGAGGTGATGCTGCGAAACTACTCAATTCTCTTATTTTAGATGTTTTGAGCAGAGTAGAAGTAGCATTTCTTTGCAAGAGCTTGTATTTAAGTTGAAATGAGGCCTTGATGTCTGTCTTGGAAAGCTCATACCGTCTTAAATAGGGTTCTATCCAATTCAAACTCCACTTTGTAGAACCTGGCAGCAGAATCACTCCTGGGACTCCCAGGCTTTGCAGATTTAGACCCTGCTACCTGTTCCACAGTCGAGGGGTGGTCAGCCAGTATAGACCTGGACATTAAATGTTGTTCTTAGCCGAACACGGTTAGCCCTCTCTTCCAGGAAAGGGTAGGAAAACAAATCAGTCAACTGCAGCATAGAAAAAAGATGAGGCACATGCATAGTGATGGTGTCAGTATTTTGGTTGGAAGAATTTAGTAATAGAAACTGAAGCAGGAATCTGGTAACTACAGTTTACATGCATTTTTAAAAACCTCCTTCATCCCTATTAAATCTTACAAGTAAAAACTCTACTCTTCTATTCCTTTTTTTTGTTGTTTTTTGAAAAGTATTTATATTAGTGCATTATAGTTGGCAGTGTTTCTTCATTACCACCAACACAAGCCTCTGGGCCTCATAGTCCTAGTTATCTAAGTCAAAGAGCCATCATTATTAACTTGACCAATCATGTTCTTAGTAGTCATCTTGTTAATTTGGAGTGGGAAATAGGATAAGGAATAATGAAAGTCTGAGCAAAGGATGGTTGCAAGGATCTGCTTTTAAACTGAACTTAGATATTGTCCCTCCAAGGGTCCAAATCCTGATTGAACCCCTGAGATAGTGGGTGCTGGGTGACAAGGACTGGATCTGAAAAGTTTGCCCGTTCAGGAGGCATTAATGAGTTGCCTCCCGCTCCAATGCAGGTATGATATGGGGATGGTTCCAGACCATACAGTGTCTCCCATGTGACCCTGTCTGCTGGGGCGGAGGAAGTATGACTCTTTAGGACTCTGGAAGAGGAGTCAGACTAGCAGGAGATGCAACAAACCAATAGTTACAATGACTATAGTTGTTCTGTAGCATGGCACACCTATTCCTAAAAGGAATCCCTGCATAATGAAAATTTGCCTTCCAAAAATATCAGGGCTATGGGAGAAATAAATTTGAAGCAGAAAACTAAAAACTTGTACTCTTGTGACACAATTCTAAACATAAATTTCTAATAAAGGAACACTTTAGCACATGGTGACTGAGATTCTGACAAGACATAAGTTTTCTTGGTTGAAGTGTCCATAGTGAAGTGTTGTGGCTTTTGAGTTGAGGAAGCCCCTTGTGAGCTATGGGGAATTTCCAGCTATGTAGAAGGATGTAACCTATTGTCCCGTTTTTAATTTATTTGAACTGGCTTAAAATAGAAATTCAGCTTTTATTGCTTTAAGCATTCCCCATTAATGAAGTTTGGACCTGAATTTGATTGTAAGATACAAAGTGCTCTCTTCCTGTGTGAGGTTAGCAGCCATTTCCAACCCACTGAAAGTGATTTTCAGTTGTCAGTTCTCTGGAGAGGAAGTGATTATTGGGAAGTTAATATTAAGCTCGTTTTGTTTGTTTTCAGTGTTGCTTCCTATGATCATCACATTTTTTTTCTTCTTGTTTCAAAACTTTGCAAATATTGAAAGTTAAGTTACATAGTGCACTTAGGTGAAATGGGATAAGCAATATCAGGGGCAGTATAGTCTTCCCAGGTCTTTATGCTCAGCAGGATGGCATTTTTCATATTTACTTGACATTAACCAATAGTGCAACAGTCACCTGATAAACAATTGCTTATGAACAAATTACTTTAATGATTTGATTCCTTGTTTGTACTAATTTGTACATTACAAGCACATATTGAAACAGAACCTATTTATCAGCTTTTTGTACTTATAAAATTCTTGGAATAATTAGGATTTATTTTTCTGTAAGAATTTATTACTTTAAAAACAAAGTTCTGGCCAGGTATTGTGGCACATGCCTGTAATTCCAGCAACTCAGGAGGCTGAGGTAGGAGACTCACAAATTTGAGGCTAGCCTCAGCAACGTAGAGATCTCTCAAAATTAAAAAAAGGGCTTGTAGGTATAGCTTAGTGGTAAGAGCGCCCCTGGGTTCAATCCCTAGTACTGGAAGCAAAAAAGCTCTTCTGTTTCTTCATTTTACTTTGATAGGAGCTGCTATTCCAGTGGTACAGTTTGTCCTCCTCCCTCAGGTAACAGTCTCACTCTGAGTCAGTTGTGATTCTTATTTGGCTACTGTGGTTATATTTTCTCAGGGTAGGTATGTAATTATTAGGCTGTTTTGTCACTTCACCTCTGTGACTAGCCAAGTTAACTTACTGCTACCCATGTCAGCTGTTACTGTAACAAAATACCTTACATAATCAACGCATAAAAAGGAAAGATGTATTTTGGCTCAGCTTTGGAGATTTCAGTCCTTGGTCTGTAGCCCTGATGCTTTTGGACTTGGGGCAAGAAGCACGTGGTAGAGCAAAGTTGCTCTAATCTAAGTGCCCCAGCAGGGAGATGAAAAGAACCAACAGAGGAAATATGGAGAACAGAGCAGAGGGTTGGTAAACAGCACCACAGGTGTAGCAGGGAGGTTTCTAGGGATGGACAGGCAATATTCTGTTATTTTGGAGTCACAGAACCACTTGGGGCTAATCATGCCATACTGAGCTGACAGGATGAGCTTAGCTGAACAGGAGGTTAGATGGAATAGCCAGAAAAGGAAAAGTGAAGGTGGGCTTGTTCACGGGGCACAAGAGTGTTCTGGAACTTGAGAAAATCCAGAGATGGCATTTTTTTGGTACTTCCAACAGCAAAGCTATATTCAGGGTCTCTGTTTTTATTAAATGCAAAATTAAGCAGTTATCCAAATAAGCAATTTTATTCCAATCATTATATAATGAAACAATTCTATAAAGTAATGTGTCTTATTTGCAGTTTCCTGAAGTTGTTTCACTGTTCAAGGGCAGAGAAACTCATTAGGAAGCAGTCTAAATCACTTCATGGTATTTTCTGTAATTTTCATTCTATATCCGATAATCTTCAGGTCTGAAAGACAAAAAAATAAAAATTAAAAATTAAAAAATTAAAAAAAAATCAACATTTTCTTCTTCATGAATCATTATTTTCTCCTGACTGAGGAAGGAAGATAATTTTCATTTTCAATGAGAGAAATAAACTATTCACTGAAAATTATCTGTAAATATTGCATCTAAATATCAGATATAAAAACACTAAAGCCAAACATCACAAAATGGAAGAGTAAAGTGACAATTCTGAAGTTCTTTTGAAAACAAAGACATGGTCATCTTGTGCCTATACATGTATATAGTAACTTAATAACTTAAATTCTTTGTATCACTTTTGAATACTCTCTCATTAAACCCCTCTCACTGTGATCTTCAGGAGTTTAACATTCATATAAAATATAGATTTACCTTACAAATGCAAATTTTGAATGTGCAATTTCCCTATTTATAGTATTTTATTATTTGCTAGACTTAATTTTCATTATTATACATAAAACAACATGAATGTCTAAACACCAGGTCTTTGACATTTTTTCAAACATACAATGATTTTCCCTCATTTATACACTTAAAGTATATAAATATTACCTATTTTATAATAGAAACTTGAGAATAACTTTTAGTACATTAAAACAAAGGAAAATTTAGGAAAGTGTTAAATCTAACAATAGATAAAACAGAACAGAATCATAACAGATAAAATGAAGAATAAGAAATTATAAAATGCCCCCAAATTTAAAGTGTTCTGTGGGAAACTGTCCTTATTTAGCAGAATCAGACTAGGTTGAGCCATGTGATGGAGGCCTGGCTTCTAGGAACTGTCGGGAAGTATGTGGAGCTGCGTGGCAGTGGTTCCATATCCTTCGGGAATTTTCCCCCTAAGAGGGTGGCTCCCCTAACTCCACCCTGTCCTGCCCATCACAGAAGCAGCTCCTCCCAGTCCTGGCCCCCTTTTACCTGTATTTTATAAATAAAGGAGAGTTGGGCGACTCGGTTGTTCTATGGCTGGACTATCACACCCCCTCTCTCATAAAAAGAGTATTGGCTCTAGTGTGTTTATTGAGTAGATAAGTTTTCTGGGTAATAGAAAAACTGCCAACATCCTCCTCTGGCAGCCAACCCTTTCCTCCTCCATGCAGGACATGGCAGAGAGGACCCCGAGAGTGTTCTGTTATCTTGCAGTAGGATATTTACAGTTACTCTCATGAAATTTTCTGAATGTATTTGTTACTATCTAATACATTAAACAGATATTCTTGAAACTATAAAAATCTTAGTTTGAGTTCCTTTAAAAAGTAGATTAACTCTATTTGCCCTGAAATGACTTATCTATTCCCCTTCCACATTTACAGTCTATTTTCTCAAATAGAATACTCAAGATGATCAGACAGCCCAGCTAAGAAGACCAACAGTGTACTGGCTGAGTAAAACTATATTACAACTTAAAATTGTTTATTGTTAAACTGAGAACCACAGGCACTGATCTGGGAAGCAAGCCAGGTATGCTTCATCCTATCAGCCATCTATAATAACAAGAGAAAACTGTGGCATTTTGTCACTGTGTTTTTGAAATCTCTTTCCAAATGTAAAAACTGCAACCACAGTCTGAGAAATGACAATGGGATATGCTAGCTGAAGTGGCCCCAGTGTGTACCCATTTAACCTTTGCTATTTGACTCAATACAATCAAAGCAGCTCCTACTTAAATGACACCAGTACATTTGAAGAAGCAATTTATTCTTTTATCCAGCTGGTTCATATAATTGCAGAGGAGCTGTTGGTGATGCAACTGGAAAGAAATCTAATTTCCCACAAGAAATCTCTGCAATTCCACTCAATAAAATTAAATGTGTTTAGTCAGTCACTAGTTGTTTCCACAACAGAGGTTAGTTAATTTGTTACGTCAAAATGAAATGACAATTCCACCTTTTAGTGGAATTTAGAAGTAGAATTCGAAATGTGGGAGAAGGGTGTAATCTGCCAGGTAGGGGCATGTGGATACTGACCTCAGGGCAAGAGGGGCTGGATGAAGCCCTGATTTGTTGCAAGCAGATTTTTTTTGGAGGAAGGGAGGAGGATGAAGATGAGGGTTCCCTCAGGGTGAGAGCAGTGGTGAGTGAGAAGAAAGGGCAGGTTCAGAATTTTGGAAGCAGAAGAGTCTGGGGGTTGGGTGGAAAGAGGGAGAGGAGGGAAGGGGTCAGAGAGGTGAGGGAAGGAGGAGCTACTGCAAGATGATGATTCAAAGCCATTTACTAATTTGCAGCTTGAAAACCTAAGTGTATATGGCTGTGCTATTTTTCAGGATAGGGAATAAGACTGATTTTGAGTATGATGAAATCTGGACATGGTAAGTGGCTAGAAATTTGAGTTTGGAATTTAGGAGAGCTAAGGCAGAGAGGAATAAACTAAAGAGTCTCTAACAGATTCCGTGTCTTCCATCTCACTTCACCATATCATGTGACCTTGCTTAAAACTGTCAATGGCCCTCTCTTGCTTAGCACAGTTCAACTTCTCCAGAATTACACATATGATCCATGACATGACCTCAGCTCACCTCTGAGTCATTATATCCTGTCTTTCTGCACCCCAGTCCCTCCACACTGCTTGCTATTTCCCAGATAAAAACCTCCACACTGCTGGATTTGACTCAGGTAATTGAAATGTCCTCTGCTTGGAATGTCTCTTATCTTTTCTTTGCTGGCAAACTTGACTAATCTTTCAAAAGTCACCTCAAAGGTTACATCTTCTGGCAAGCTCTTCCAACTCTCCCTTTCTAACCCAGGCAGGCCTCCTTTGTCTGGAATTTCCAGATAATTTCATGTGTACTTCTACCACAGTGTTTCTAAAATTATACTAGCTTTAACTTGTAAATAACTTGTGCTGAATGCTTATTAGGTGCCATGAAGTATAACAACTACTTCAGGTTAATTATTTTACTTTATCCTCACAATCACTTTGAAAAAAAGACATTGCTATTAAACTCATTTTTCGCTGACAAAACTGAGTCTGAGTGGCTCAGTAACTTATTAATTATACAGAGCTAGGAAGCAGATGACAGGGATTTGACTGGAGATCATGTGATTCCAGTGCTTGCAAGGACCATTTTATTCCATCTGACTCCTATTAGAGGCTGCCAATGCCTTTGGTCGCTGAGTCCCATCATGACTGATCTTACATTCCCAGCAACTAGCACAGTGCTTGGCAGAGTATGGATGCCTGGTAAGCTATATGTCATAGAGCACAGCTACTGCCTTAATAGACCATTTTGTTTACAAATCCATTCTTTCCTCTTTCTCCTGACACATAATCAGGGTCTGTTCTGCTGATTAGCTTGCTCCCGAAGAGTGGGTGAGGGGAAAGTATTATAGCTAAGGGACTAGACTCTTTAGACACTGGCACAGCTGTAAACATCATTTCATACTGGAGGCAATTAACAGTATATGACTTCAGAAAGTTCCCGTGTGGGGAACCTGCACTAAAAATGACTGTTTTTCTCTATCAAACACAAACAAAAACAAGCACACATATAACTTTATTTGCACGGCTTATTCCCTTTCACTAAAAGAAGGAAACCTAAGATAATACAAGAAAGGTGAGGGGAGAGCTATTTACCTTGTGTTTCTCAAACTCCAGTGGGCACACAGATCTCTGGGGCTCCTATGAAAATGCAACCCTGATTTCACTTAGTCTGCAGAGGGCTCATGGATCTGCCTTCCTAATATGCTCCCACCAGACACAATGCTAGTTCGTGTCCCTCACTCTCCAGCAAGTGTTCAGCTCAGACCTCAGACAGAGCTCCTCAGATGACAGAGGAAACAACTTCTTGACGATGTTTGAAAATAAAAGAAGTACCTTCAGTAAGTCACTTATATAACATTCTGCTCTGCCCAACAGAAGGCAACAGGCTTCCTCAGCTAGAGATGACTCTATTTGAGATACAGTACCTTTCCTGGCTCTTCACCTACCAGAGGACTACATTCACAAGCAGTATTTTGCTTTTCTGATACAACAATACCTAACTTAATGATAATAACCTGTAAGAGGTTGGCTACTGAAGTTTCTTTGGTGCCCATCATCAAAGAAAGATTAAAAATTGTAGTTCAAGTAGCTACAGTATCAAGTAAATTTCATTATATTTAGGTTATTTAAAAGATGGGAGCCCGTGTGATAAAAATATATAATCAGAATTGGAGGGTTGGGGATATAGCTCAGTTGGTAGAGTGCTTCCCTTGCAAGCACAAAGCCCTGGGTTCAAATCCCTAGCACCACAAAAAAAAAAAAAAAAAAAAAAAAAAAAAAAAAGGATTGGATTCTCAGATTACCTTGCTTACATATCCATCCTATTTTATCCTGATATCTGCCTAAACTCTTCATTACATTAAGTAATTTGTAAGGCAAAAACCTGGCTGCTTTTCATATTTTCATGCTGCTTAAAAGTTTGAAACTTTACTACAATGACTTGAATTTCTGGCAGAGGAATGATGGGTCAATTTCTGTTCTACATTTGCCCTAGTTCTCTGTAAATCTTTCAAAGAACAGAACCAATTTTCAAGTTTTAAAAGACATTGTGCAATGTTAATATATTTGTAAATGGCAATAGTGATCTTAGGTAATCCCTTTGGAGAGAGATTTAAAATGCTGTTAAGAAAGTAATGCCTATCAATTTTTACGTATTTTGATGGGAGTTATAAAAATTTACTCCTTGACAGAAATATAGGTTGTATTTTAACAAAATTACCATGATCTTTCTTTAGACATATAAAGCATCCAAATTTAGATATGTAAGTTGCATTAGAACAGACTAATAAGAAAAAATTCTACTTTAAATATAATTACCAAGAAAGTGTTAAGCAGCAAAGATGAAAGTATAAACCATAACGATGAATTAAAAATCAGTTTCTGTCTTTTACAGAGGATTTGATTCTGTCTATTCATTTATGCATTCATTCATTTAACACATATTTATTGATTGGTCAGGTGCTGCTATAGCAAACAGGAACAGAGTAGTGTCAACAGAAAGACATGAAAAGGAATTAGAGGTTGATACACGCTACAGTGTAGATGAATGGGAGATCGTTATGTAAATGAAATAAAAGAAGCTAGTCACAAAAGACCAAATATGTAATTCCATTTTTATGAAATGTCCAATACTGGCAAATCTACAGAGAAAGAATGTGGATTAGTGGTTGCTTAGGACTGGAGGAGATGGGGGAATTGATGGGTGACAGAATAGGGTACGATTTTTTTTGAGATAATAAAAATGTTCTAAAATTGATTGTAGTAATAGTTGTACAAGTCTGAATATGCTAAACACCATAAACTCATTTACTTAGATGGATAAATTGTATATCTGAATATCTCAATAAAGCTGTTACCAAAACAAAAAAAAAAAAGGGCATTTCCTAACAGAGGGATATTAATGTGTAATATATCAAAAAATATATAATAGTTATAATATGTAATTTTATATAATTCATTTATTATTTACACACACACCCGTTTTGACCTTTGAAGAGAAAGGTGTAAGTTTTCAACTTTCATATGTACTTAGAATATACTTGGGAAATTAATAAATCTTCCAAGAATTGTCTAACATGAGATTTTCTTTAATTCATTCTCTATCAAATGTTTCATAGCAACAATCTATTGGGCCAATAATATTCATCACCAGCAGAAAACTGCCTTTGAGCAAAATGACTTTTAAAAAATTACCTTAACTTGAATGAGGAAAAAGATTTTTAAAAGGGCTTGTCTGATCTATAAAAAAAATTCTAGTATGCTTGTAACAGCTCAAAAATTGTTCAAATCACACCACATCTCATATAATTGTTATGTATGGTAAATCCTTTATCACACACATCTCTGTGCAAAACACTGCCTGACACTCATGAAATTAATAGGCACATCTCAGAAATGCAGTTTTAAATTTAGAATATGGAAATGACAGAGGTCAACGTGTTTATAGTACCCTGAAAATGGGGTTACTTGACTTCAGAAAAAAATTTTAGATTTTAGTGGATATTATAAACTGGTGGGAAGAATGAATGTAGTTTGCAAATAAAAGGAAACAAAATTACTGAGCACATGGTTTATGCTACAGTTCAATTAGTGACAATATGTTAGTTGTATTAACATAATTTATTTTCTAAATAAAACATTCACATCTCAGTTGTAAATCTAAGAAACTGAGCATAACTTAAGTTTAATAAATCTCAAAATTTTTTCTTCTTCCTTAGTTCTGGTCTTTGTTAGTATAATACTTATTCTAGAAACCATTTAAAAGACTATAATAAAAACTGAACAGTGAAATAATCTGAAAAAAAAAAAAAAAACAAAAAAAGTCAGTTTAATTGAGATTTAAGTTACTTCTATTGTGTAGAGAATTAGGCAGAATAAACCATTCTAGGAAGTCTGGTATATCACAGGGTTCTTAAAGGTGTTAGCAGGACAGGGAAGAGTGGAAATTAAATCTTCAGTGATTTAAGAGTGAAGTTAAATCTAGAGTGATGGCACTTTATATACATCTCCCAAAGATACTCAGCTTTCTAATACCCTGATCAGATCATCCTTCTAAAAAGACTAAAATCACATGATTGTTTATCATTTTTAAACTTCAAATTATTTTCTTTAATTAAGATGGAAAAGAAGTGCCATTACGTTCAATTTCCACTTTTAAATATCAGAATCTATATTGGCTAGAGCTTATAAATGATCCGTTTTTTGTTGTCTTAAATAGATTCCTTTTTTATTTTAATAACCAGTCCTGATCTGTTCATATCAAAGAAAAGTACCACTTAGAATACCCAATTTGAGCAAACTCAGCACTGGAAATACTGAGGTCTATGGCTTAAGCCAATGCTGAGTTGGTTGAAATGGATGGGAAAGTTGGAAAGTAACCTTGTTCCCCAAGTCCAGCTAATAACTTCTGACTGTAAAGAGCAGCAAATTAAGTTAAATCTTCTGGGAAAATGCCACATGACTAGACTAACATAAAATTATGGAAAATCTTAAAGCTGTCCAGACCCCAGCTCCAAGGGGACTGGAAAAGGTAAAAATCCTTCACTGTCTTTTAAATCCCTAAAGTACTCTTCCTAAAGGTACAGGTAAAATTTTTTTGCTTAGTATTCCTTAAAGTGAAACTGTACACTTTAAGGATTAATAGCTTTCATATTAGGGAGTATGCACTAAGCTTAAGTCCTTGCTCTCTTCTAGAGCTACAGACTGAACAGAGTGCTCATCGGTGCCCTTTTCCAGGGTTACAGTTCTCAGTTCCTAGAGCCCTGCTTTCCTTTTATGTAGCTGGATGGACTGCCCATTAAACTCTCTAATCCCAGTCCTAATCCTACCCACAGGAAAGAAATCACAGGGCCAGTTGTGACATCCTCACACCTCATCTTCCCCACCCATCTCTCCTTTGTAGGAACACTCAGTCAAGAGTGAACACCAGGAATATGGATTTTCATTATAATTATGTATTTTCAAACATTTATTGATACTGAAACTTTTCACCCTTGTTTCTCTATAAAAGTTGAGTTTTGCTTAAAATAAAGCATTACTGAGTTAATGAGTAAGAAATGATAATGAGAAGCAATGAGTTGAAATTTCCCACCTATGTAGATTTTCCTAAGAAAGCAGCTCACCTCACAATTTTGTAAAAATTGGAAATAAAAAAATTTAAATAACTTGTTTTATATTTAGCATATACACTAAAAAATTTCCATTCCAATGATAGCATTATAATTTTCATGATTATTGGGGTTTGAAATATGTTGGTAAAACTGCAGCAGTTATGGGAATAATTGTTGATAGTATTAAAATAAGTTGTCCATTTCAAAGTTAATAGTTTAAGGCAAGTGAACTGTAATGAAAGAATGGTCCTGTTGTTTTTCCTCTTCTTTCATAAAAAGAAATTCTAAGTGCAGACCCCACATCACCACTTGCGCATGGCAAGCACACATCTACTTTGTACCACCAAGAAAAATAAAATATTTCAAAATATTTTCTTGCAAAATTCATGTATTCATGAAATGTAAAAAATACTAACATGCTAAGTATATTCACTAACTTAAGAAGTGATGAAGTCAGAATTAGGGACAGGAAGTTAGTGTAAAAGTAAGAAATGGGGTCAAATAGAGGAAATTGAGGCCATGAAAGCCTTCTGCATCTGGAAGTTGGAGACTGCCCCTGGGAGAATGGAATATCAAAGACCTCTGGAGCCCATTGATTACCAAATTTACCTGCCCTTGTCAAGGCAGGGAGCCGCTAATTAATGCCCCCCCCATCTGCCCTTGTCAAGGCAGGGAGCCGCTAATTAATGCCCCCCCCCCATCTGCTCCTCACCTTTTTTGCTAAATCACCAGGCAACTCCTGGGCGTAGAGGAGTTGCAGGCACGCTCACTTCTTGGGATTCTAGAACATCAGCCATGGCCCCCTTCTCCCTCCCGGGAAAAGTCTGTATTATTACCTTTAAATAAAATCTGCTTAATATGCTTGCCTTGGTGCGCTTCTCTGATGTTATACTTCAACACCTGAGGAAGCAGAACTCGTCACCCAGTAAATGGCGGTTATCAGTGAGATGAATGGCCAATATACCCATATGGAAAAACATTTTTATTTATTTATTTTTCTAATATTGTTTTTAGTTGAATATGGAAATAATGCCTTTACTTTATTTATTTGTTTATTTTTATGCGGTGCTGAGGATCGGACCCAGTGCCTGACATGCACTAGGCAAGCGCTCTGCCACTGAGCTACAGCCTCAGCCCCGGAAAATTGCTTTTAAAAATAATATTTATAATTTTATCCTAAATATCTGTTTCATTCTTTATCTTTCCCCATACTTTAAAAATGACTGAACAATAAATAACTAGCAAAAGAAAATCTAACATGTTGAAATTAGAGCTGAAGAAATACAAGCTTTGTGAGTGATATAAAATAATTTAAATTCTCAACTTTGGTAGGTTTCATTAAGATTAAAACAATTCTGTTAATCATCCACAAGACTCAAAGCTTACTCTGACAATTATTACTATTGCTCAAAAGCTTCTAACCTCTCATAGAAAAATTAATAAGCTTCCATTTTACCAAAAGTTAACAGAAGTCCCAATGATAATGCATACATTTATATTATAAACATATTTTAAGCTTTATTGCTAGGAAAACAAAAATAAAGGAAGCTATTTTTGTGTCTGTTTACTAGTGGTGAAATTCAGGGATATCTGTTCCAGTCAAGCCTCTGCAGATTGAACATCAGATATAGTTGAATAAATTCCAGTTAGTACATTCCAAAGGAAGATTATATTCTTGGCTTAGCTATTTTGGGTGGAGCAAAAGCATATTTTAAGTAGGTTTCTCCTCCAGAAGGAGAAAATATATTTCTTCCCATAAAGGCAAACCTTCCAATAACGAGAAATTCCATTTACAATGCAGTGAATGGTATGGTGTATCAGATATTTTAATTCTAAATTCTAAAGTATATATTTACTATTAGATCTTTAGGAAATAATAAACAATGAAGATGAGTTAGTCCAATAAGTTACTAACCACATGTGTCTACTGAAATTAAATTTATTAAAATTACATAAAATAAAAAAGTTCAGTTCCTCACTTATACATGGCCATGGTACAAGTGCTCAGAAGCCACATGTGGACAGTAGTTACTGTATTTAAAGCTCAGCTAGAAAGCACTGTCACTGCAGAAAGTGCTACTGGATAGCCTTGAACTGAAAGATCAATTTCTTAGACAAGGTTTTTGGTTAACCCAAAAATGACTTCTTTTTTCCTGGTCACACGCTTTTCATATAATAAAGGCTAACTGGACTTGATGTCAGCTCCAATGTGCAGGAGAGTGAAATTTTGATAATTTGTATTAAATGACTAGTATACCTTTACTGTGATATATCCTTAAGTTTCAATAAATGTATATCCACTTTATTAGTCTGGAAACAGAAGTTAACATATGTTGTGTGACAATTTATGAGAAAAGATCTCAACTTTAATAAAGCATAAAGGAAAGCCTGGTGTTTAATGCATATTCCTGTCACAGGAAAATCTGGAATGAAAAGAAAGGACAGGAAAATCCATTTCTGGAGTAGTAACTAAAAATGCATCAAGTCTGTCTAAAAGTCTCCTTAACAGTAACTACAGAATTGCCATTCCTAATTCTATTAACATAATGAACAGTCATCTTTTGTTTTAAAACGTAGAATTTCTAAGTATTGTAATTTCATTTGATTGTAATAACACTAAATATAACTTGTTGTGAATGGTTAGCATATTATCGTACTGCTTTGATTAAACTGATTTGAAGTACACTTCAGAATTCTCTCTCTCTCTCTCTCTATATATATATATATATACACATACATATATAAAACAAAGTTCCTAATGTGGTCACATATTTAATGGCAACTTTGGTAATTCTAGTTAAAAAAAAAAAGGTATAACGACCCTCTTGGCTTGGAATGCACACTCATTTATGATGGTATTTCTTTAAGAATATGTGACATACTTATATTTACAGAATTTGTTACAGGAAGGTAACTTCAAGGACAACTTTTAAGTAATTTTTTAGTATATAACTTAGTAATATTTGAGAACAGCATATAACTTAGGTGCATTTGTATAAAATACATTAGCAAGCATGCTAAAACAATATGGAGTTTGTAAAAGCAAAAATATTCCCTATAAAAAACTTGAACACTTCCAGTGTGCTAAATTTTTGTACACATTAGCTCACTCCTTATTGCAATCCTCTGATGTATGAATTAGCTCCATTTTACAGTGGAAGATACTGAGTTCAGATGAGGAAACAGACACAGAATGAAAACACTTATGAGTACCTGCAACGTGCCAAGTATAAAGAGCTGGGAATATAAATTCTGAATCAGATGTTGCCTCCTTGACCCTTAAAGCTGTTCAGTACTTAGAACATCCCCAACACTTAGTTGTGTTTAGCACATTTAATGTTTGATAACCAATATTAACAAGGAGCACTCAGCAAAGCAGCTGGAAGCAAGACCTAGGAGCTAGTCATCTTCAGCTTGAATCCTAATCCACCACTTACAAGATTTTAGGCATTATCTTCTGTGTCTTTATTTTTTCATTCAGAAAAAATGGAGATAAAAATTGTATTAGCTCATTAGTTTGCTCAGAAACAGGTTGTTAATACATGTAAAGCACACATTGCTTTATTACAGCTTGTTATTTTTATTATTTATACAGTTATAAACATGAATATAAATAAATGAGATTATTCTGTATAGTGATACAGGCTGTGAAAACATTGTGTTTTGCTTCATATCTTCTATATATTCTTTTCTAATTTCACTTATAAAAGCTGATAAAGGAGATTCTTTGCACTAATTCACTCGATAAATATTTGTTGAGTGCCTACTTAATGTGTTGGGCACAGTAACCAGAGTTAAACAAGACGAGCATGTAGTTCCCTCATGAAATCTAGTTAAGAAAATAAGACATTAAGTAGATAATCACACAAATATTTGATTACATTAGAATAAACACAGCAAATGAAAAGCCAAGTGTACAGTTAGACCCCGTAATGGGGAGACTAAACCAGTTCAAGGAACTGGTTGCACTGTTTGAGGAGTGACATTTAAATGCTCTATCTTCTGTATATCTCAGGCAAAGAAGCCTGGAAACAATTAGATGGGAGATAGCCTGTCAAATCTAAGGAGATTTATGGATTTTAGATAGAGGAAATTGTATGGAAGAGAGGGAAAAGTTTTTGTTTTTCTATCTGGACGAAGGCTAAAATTCCAGAATTAATGACTTTTCATTAGATGATATTCTTGGCTTTCGAAGCAATAAGAAAAACAGAATTACTTCGTTTTAGGTTGATGATAATGCATTTATCATTCCAAAAGAATATAGTCTATCCAGGTAGGGCAATCCCAAATGAAATACCTGACATCATCTTTGCACTTACCTAGCAAGATCTTTAAAGTTCTGACATTTAACATCTGGAGTTCATTTGTAAGTAGTAGTAGCTGCTGAGTTTTTAAGGGAGTAAAAACATGAATTGGCTCTTCCCACCCCAGAGGGTCTTATCATTTATCGTTTAGACACCAAGGGTACCAAGTTCAACTTTCAAAATAAAAAAAGGAAGAAAGATGGGAGAAAAGACACTTACGGGGACCACACTCTCGGGAAAGACTCCACTTCTTCCTGGGTGTACTCATCAAGACGTTTTGGAATTTTCCTAGGCTGAGGAAGCTCTTCCACTAAATTCTTAAGAATATCTTCTGGAATATCCTATGTTAAACACATTTGAGAGTTAATTTTCTTAAAACATCTTTCTTAGTAATAGATTAGTAATAGTACTAGGAAATAAGCAAAAAGTATTTATAGAATAAGGAGTATAATCTTCAGTATACTTTGTCTAAATCCCTGAAAAGTACAACTGACCAGTGATACAAGTAATTGTATCACAAAAATATGCTTTGCCCAGTGCAAAAAGTATACCATGTAGTGCAGCACATATACTAAAATTGGAACGATACAGAGAAGATTAACATGGCGCCTGCTCAAGGATGACATGCAAATTTGTGAATTGTTCTATATTTTTTAAACCACACAGATTTTATCTCATTCCAGTCAGAATGGTAATTATCAAGGATACAAGTAACAATAAATATTGGTGAGGATGTGGGGGTAAAGGTTCACTCATACATTGCTGGTGGAACTGCAAATTGGTGCAACCACTCTGGAAAGCAGTATGGAGATTCCTCAGAACACTTGGAATGGAACCACCATTTGATTCAATTATCTCACTCCTGGGCATGGACCCAAAGGACTTAAAATCAGCATACTATAGTGATGCAGTCACATCAATGTTCACAGCAGCTCAATTCACAATAGCTAAGTTATGGAACCAACCTAGGTGCCCTTCAGCAGATGAATGGATAAAGAAAATATGGTGTATATACACAATGGAGTATTACTCAGACATAAAGAATGAAATTATGCATAGTAAATGGATGGGAACTGGAGACTATCATGCTAAGTGAAAGAAGCCAATCCCCCAAAACCAAAGACCTAATGTTCTCTCTAATATGTGGATGCTGACTCAAAACAGCCGGTGAGGGGCAGGGATGAGGTGTGTGGAGGTTCACTGGATTGGAGGGCAGGGAATGGGGGGACAGGAAGGAAATAGGAAAGACAGTAGAATGAATCAGACATGACTTTCCTATGTTCATACATGAATACATGATCACTGCAACTCCACATAATGAAAAGTCACAAGAATGGGAAGTAATACTCCATGTATGTATGATATGTCAAAATTCTACTTGTGACATATCAGACATGTAGAACTACAAAGAATTAAAAAATAATTTAAAAAATATATACCTTTTAATTTACTTCCCTTTTCAATTATAGGAAGGTGCTGCCTTGGTTCATTGTCATACTTTCTCATCTGATAAAAGTACGTGCTGGGACTATTGTATCCAGTGCCACTACCTTTCAATTTGTACTTCATGTTAGTGATAAAAAAAAAAAAAGCATTCATAACTGAAAATCTGCTGGATCTTTACACTGTTTATTTATCAAAGAAACATTTACTGAACTCTATGAACCAGAAATTATGCTCAATGCTGAGTATATAAAGAAAAATCAAAGATCATAACCTCTAAAGGCTTACTATTTCCAGAAAGTCATCTCTCAGCTTAAATTTGTCATGATAAAGCTCTAACTTCCTTAAGTATACTAGCATCCTTGCTCCTAGCTTGCCTCTTTCCTCATATCTCCCCACACTCTTAAGTTTCTGACCTAACCACTCCTCATCTTTCATGCGCCGGTTCGAACTCAACTTTGTTGCCTTTCTTAGTGGCATTTCCTCTGTCCAGAACTACTTCCCATCTATTATATACCCACATGCTCATAAGAATGAAAAGATGGAAGACTGGTCTGACCATAGTAGGCACAATGGCTGCAGTGGGGAAAACAGAAGGCAAGGAGAAGAGATAGGCAGCTATTCCAGTGACCGAAGTAAGATATAAAAAAAGACTGAATTTGGGGAATAAAAAGTCAATCAAAGAATAAAGTATATCAACTAAGAGACACTTTAAAATAAGAAAGCATAGGAATTGGACAGACTAAATAAAGGGAATGGTAAAATGAATAAGTAACTGCCAAATTCTCCAAAAGCCCTTATGTTAAAAGCCTGGGTCCCCAGGATGGCTTGAGGGCAGTGGTAGAACCTTTAGGAGGTGGGGCCTACTGGGAGGCCCAAGGTCATTGTGGATGTCCCTGAAAGGGAACTAGGGACCTCAGCCTCTTCCTCTTTTGCTTCTCAGCCGTGAGACGGGGTAAATTGTTTGCTCTGCCATTGTGCTCCTTATCATTGCCTGCTGGTTTACCAGCAAGGCCTGAAAGCAATGGGTTCACCTGATCATGGTCTGGAAACTTTAAAACCATAATTCATAATAAATCTTTTTTCTTTGTAAGTTAATTACCTCCAGTATTTTGTTATAGTGACAGAAAGCTGACTAAAAAACATAGTAACCAAAGGAATTAACATTCACATTGTGCCCATGACACAAAAATAAGGCAGCTAGCAAAGGGAAATGTGTTATGAGACTGGATGGATAATTAATTTTTATGAGAGTCTTTTAAAATAATGGTCCGATATCAACATGGAAATGTCCTATGGGCATTTTCACAAGAAGAATAGACAATTCCTTTTTTTATGTTAGTGTGTACCTAGAAATTATCAAAAAAGGTGTGCCACACAGTACATTAATAGCTCTTTGAAGAGAACAATGTTACAAATGGAGATCAAATATCTAGCCACGGACATGGTAGCAAATAAGACAATTTTGACTAATGAATATATCTTAAGAGTCAGAATAAAATTTTATAATAGCTTCAGAATCACAGAGTTCTACTGTGCTGTGTGTTCTAAAACCTACTATAGCAAAAATTTTAATAACATTTAAAATGGTTTTTTAAAATTACAATTTGCAAAGGCTGGGTAACTATCAGCAGGAGAAAACACATAAGATACTAATGATAATGTTTCTTCACAGAAAACTATTATAGCAATACTTACATCCCTTCTACTACTACCATTATTCCTCAGATAGTCAAGTCTCTATGAAAAGTCTGCAGAAAAGTAGAGGATGCCTGGGTATGTGACATATTGTTAAACAGCATTCAGTTTTTACTTATATAAGGGGACTATCTGTTGGCTTTATATTTATGAAAATTTGTGAACATCTCATACTTCTTTGGGAAGACATTTACAAAATCCCTGGATCTTGTAAAGATAAATTCTAAAGTTGTCAGGTGCTTACTCAGTGCAGAGACTGTGGAACACAGTGGGTTCTTAATAAATGTTTGCTGAATAGATGGAATTTTTACTAAAAAAAACTTGAAAAGTTTTTCAAATTTCCTCCCTACTACAGAAATTAGCTCGAAGAATGGATAAAATTGATGAAAAATGAGGAATTAAAGTTGTTAATTAGGCATTTTACATAAAACCAAGAAGAGGGAGAAGGGTCTCCTTGAATTTACACACAGAAGGAAATCCATAAATTTTAAGTACCTGAAAGTAACTTGAGAATTCACAAATTCTTCAATCCCAAATATTTCAGCATTATTCTCTTAAATATAAGGATAGTTTCCCTACATTACTATGTTACAATTTCATATTCAGGAAGATAAACATCAACTGTTTAGTTTTTTAAAAATCTAATACACAGTATATAGTCTAACTTCCCAAATTGGTCTAAAATTGTTTTATATAACTTTTTGCCAATTGAAGAGCTAGTCAAGGATCATATGCTGCATTTAGTTGTTCTATTATTTACTCTTCTCCTTAGTCTCTAATCTGAAGAGTTCTGTCTTTTTGTTGTTGTTGTTGTTCATTTAGAATTATATCTTTGTTTTATTATTTTTTTATTTAGCTTTTAATTTTTTATAGATTGCATTTTGATTCACTGTACACAAATGGGGTACATCATTTCATTTCTATGGTTATACACAATGTAGATTCACACCATTCATGTAATCATACATGCACATAGGGTAATGATGTCTGTCTCATGGTGGAATGAGATAGACATCATTCCCCTGCCTTTTTTTCCTTATAAAGAGTTCAGATCAAGTATGTTTTCAAATGTCCTTGTACTGGGATTTTTCTGATTGTTTAGTTATGATAAGATTCAGGCTAAGCATTTTTTGTGGATGCTATATAGTTTAAGTATCTAGTACTACACAGCAAGAGGCACAAGCTGTCAGTTTGTCCCATATCAAAGAATATACTAGATCACTTGGTTATTGTGGTGTCTATCAGACTTCATTAATGCAAAAGTATCTTTTCCCTTTCAAATAATTAGTACTCTGAAGCATGACATTTTCAAAGTCTGTGAGCAATCTTTTACCCAATGGCTACAGAATATGCTGGTAATGGTAGGTTTTCTAATTTGGTATTCCTTCCATGTTTTCTACATGACACTCTTCCATAAAGAGCTTTTCCTTCTTCAGAAGAGAAGAAAAAATATAATAAATTAAAAATAATTTTTGGACTAACATGGTGAACTTACGGATTTTTGTTTTTCATTAATGTAATCCATTATTACCATTTACTTAAAGACTCACCAAGTCCTGAATTTGGTCAGTGGGCACCACCAAAAGCTGGCTGTGTTCCTTTGATACTTCTTCCTAATTTTTTTAAGCCTTAATTTCTGTTCATTTCTAGTATTTTACTATCATACAGAATACAGAAATGATAATCTGCATGTGTGTACTCCCTAGTAAGTGTTCTTTCTCTGTTCTAGAAAAATCTAGAATCAACTACTCCAAGGAGAACTGCAACCCTTTTAACAGAGAATAGCACTTGAACTGGGCATTAGTTGTGCTCATTTTTATTGGTGCTGTCATTTTATTCTCTGAATATGTAAAATTTTAACATGGTAAAACTTAAAATAGAAGAAAAAATTCTCTAAAAGGTATTCTCTGAAAAATTTCATTCTCTCTCCTATCCATTCCATTTCTTAGTATCCATATTTCAATAAGCAGTCAACTTCATTTTCTCATTTATTTTTCCAATTTGTTTATGCAAAAAATAAGTAGTTATATGCATATCTAAGTACATAAGAACTTATATGTATATAGCCAAAGGAAAGCTAGTAAGCAATCTACATTATTTTTCATCTTGTTTTCATGTAACAGTATAATTTGGAAAATGTTACTTATTGAGTTTCGGAAATATCTGTCATTCTAAAAATAATGGCACAAATACTCAATTATCTGTACATAGCGTAGTTTATCCATTTTCTTTCAGTAAATGTTATTTATTTTTCTTATTTCATTATAAGTAAGGTGTGTATTTTTAGGATCAATTACTATAAATGAGATTGCTGGATCAGGGATAAATCTTTTCATGTATGTACTTTTGTTAAATATTACCTAATTTATAGAATGCTGCCAATAGGTTGTACATGTACTCCCACCAGCAAGTGTGCAGTGTCTGTTTCCCTGTGGTTTTGATGGTAAAATGTTTCATCTGAACATTTACATGTTCATTTCTAGGGAAAATGATACATTTGTTATTTTAAGTAGTTTATTGTTCAACTGAACTACCATGCATATTTAAAACATCCACACACAAACCTATCCTGTAAATGGAATAAATATTAATAATATTTACCCTAAAAAAATCTATAAAGTACAATCAGAAATAGGAATTTAACTTTTTGTGATTTCGTGAACCTTAGATGATGATACTGTACCTGAACATGTTACATCACAGGTAAAGTGACTAGTGCGGAATCATCTTACTCATTTGTAATAAAGCAAAGGCAATAAATTAATCTTTTATAAAAGCACAAATAATTTACTCAATATGAATAATTACTCATACATTGTTTAACCTTATAATAAAGAAAACAAGTAGCTTGAACAATCACTATCACTTGATAATCTGGAATAAACTTCTATATTATTTCTCCAATGCAACCACAAGGACAATATTTATAACTATAATGACAGCAATTGATTTAAGCAACTGCCAGGGCCTGTACTAAGCACTCCACAACTGGATTATTATAACCCTTAACCCTTACAACAAACTTATGAAGTAGTTATTATGTTCATTTCACAGTTTAGAAAACAGGGAAAAGAAGTAACGAGCCCAGGCAGTCTCCAGAGGTTACACTCAAATATTTTATTACGGAACCTCTAGTGTTTCATTAAATTATACTATTAAGGAAAGTTAAGTACTTTAATAAAAATTATATTTTTCCCCCCCAAGTACTTTTTAGATGATAAATTTTGAATAAGAACAAGAATTCTAAAGTTAACTCACAGGGAAGAATTAGCAACCACAAATTTATTAATTCATGATTTATCAGAAGTTCGCCACTGGCCACACAGAAAGTGAACTAAATTAATACTTTTTCCATTGTTGACTGAACTATTAATGTGGAGTTCAATTTAACAGGGGCTCTCATAGTTCCTTGTTCAAAAACAAAACTTGTAAGACTTTGAGTTTTAGTTCAATGAGGGCTCGTTTTATGGTTTAATATAGGAGTAACAATACTTTATTTATAAAAATTAAATTACAAAAATATGTTAGAAGTTGAGACAAATTATTGAAAATAAGTTGATGGCAATTATTTGAAATGAAGAGAAAATGTTTAAATGAAAATTTAGGAAAGGTATCATGACCAAAGACCACTGACTTACCTCATCTGGAAAAAGATGCAACCTTTGCATCATTGTTCTTCTGTGAAGGTTTTTTGGCAGCATGCCATAAATAGCTAATTTTACAATCTGAAAAACAGATATGCCTAGGAATCAGTAATAAAAATCTGACTTGGATAGAAAGAAAGCAAACACAATCAGAGATGGTGATGAAAACTAGTGGCTAAGATTCAGCAAGAATACAGGAAAGAAACAGACCTAGTAAATATCTGGAAGCAACTAAAAAGGAACTTATTATTTTGTATGTTATTATATTCTTTAGGCTTTATTTGTTTATTGTTTATTTAGAAAAAAGACAAAAGGAAGAGATTAAAAAATAACCCATGTATGTGCCAACTTTAGACAGCATAAGAACTTCTCTAAGCTTTTGAAAGAACCTGTGGCTCGATCTATCACACAAGTTAGATCAGAACTTAGAGGGCCTTAATCCTGTTTCCTCCAGGTGGAGACCAGCAGGTTTGCAATTCATAGACTAAGCCTGACTAAACAGTTAAAAGACTGACTCTGGAAGACATGGCGTATAATAATCATGCTTAACATTACTTGAAAAATTATTTTATGTATGATGGTCAGTGAATTATGTTTTAAATCTTATTTATGATGTTGTGAAGTAGGTATTATAAATAGCTTCATTTTACAGATAAGAAAACAGTGAGGATAAGGCGGTTCCCCAGTTTTATGTATCTAACAAATGGTAATGTGGGAATTCAAACCCACCAGTCTAATTTCCAGAACAGATACACAGTTTCTGCAATCATATCTATAACATGCTTCTCTCTGTAACCTATCAAGATAACAAAGTCCCTTTCCCTACCATACCAACTCCTAACTTTTACATGATTTATTTCCCCCTTTTTAAGTTATCCTCTTTGTTGGTCTCAATGTAATTTCATGTGTATTGGTGAAGAAAAGGCCTCACTCTGTTTGCCACAATCTCCTGGGGGCCTCCTTAAACAAATATTTGCAGTATACAAACATACTGCAAACTCTTCATGAAAGTACTGAGACTTCTGAAGTGCTAAACTGATTTTTATCATTTGTAGTTATATTTCAAGAGTATAATTTGATGTGTTAAAGCACTAAATATGTCAGAACTTAGTTGCATATTAGAATTTTTTACCCCTTTTATTCTCTCATCAAATCAGACTACAAAGTCTTAGTATATACTGAAGCCAATGGTGTATCATACATGTTTTCTATGTTAGTGCTGTTAATACTTTATGTTCTAGAGAATGTAATGTAGATTTATACTGTTAAAATTAAACCCAATTAAAAATTCATTTCCTTAGTGACAGAAGCCACATTTCAAGTGGACAAGTGACGCATGTGGTTAGTGGCTACCATACTTGACAATGCAGAAAGAACATTTTCACCATGGTGGAAATTTCTATTGAACAGCATTGATATAAGTATTACTATTTAAATTTTTTCACCTTTTAAAACTCATAAGTATGACTAACAATGTTAAGACTTCTCAGCATCTTTTCTGGATAAGCAAGTTGTTAGATCCTCTGAATATCATTGTAATAGTAATTGTATTGGTAGAGTTATATGACATTTGGTTTTCATGACCATAATAAAACTTAGTTGTATTTATCTGAATTACCAAGTTGATATTTTAAAAACATTTTTATTAGCGTATTACAGTTATATGTATTAGTGGACTTCATTGTGACACATTCATACATGCATATAACATAATTTGCTCTATTTCCTTACCTAGAACTTCCCTTTCCCTCCCTTCCTCCCATTTCATCCCCTCCCTCTACTGATCTTCTATTTATTTACTTTATAAAAAATTGGTGTACTATAATTATACATAAAAGTGTGATTTGTTTCGATATAGTCAAACATGCACATAGCATAGTTAATTTAATTATACTGTTCATTTTCTATCCCTTCCCCTCAATTCCCTTCCACTATTTCACTGTTCTCCTTTTATTTTCATGGTATCCTTTTTACAAACCAATGCTAATTAGCACATTGTAGCTGCTGGCAGAGCGTACTGTTTGAGACAAACATAGTGTTTGAACTAGCATAAGATGACTGACCTCTTCCTTAACAAGCCATTTTTTTTTTTAATCAAAATACAAAGTTAAAATTTAGACTAAAAATTTTGTTAATGAAGTATTAATGTGAATGACCTTAACTCTGAAATATTTTCTAAGTCTTCATCATTCTTTAATGCATTTCAATTTTTGTTCAAAAAATGATTTGAAACAATTTCTATTAATGTTATCAAATGCCAAATTCTTAACATTAAAAAGTTGAACTATACTGCCTCCTAGTGTAGAGCTAATAAGCCTGAATGAAGCAAAAGCTAAATTTTAAACTTATAAAAAATATTTATAAAGGATAAAATTAATTTGTTGTAATAGGCATGGTATATATATCATATATATGAAAAACTGATCAACAAATTTGAAAAAGAACCAAATAGTAAGACTTCAAGAGAAGGAAAAAAAAAAAAAAGGATAACTCAATGAAAAAAACTGGATTAGACACAGGTAAAAACATAATTAGAGAACAGGTCTAAAGAAATCACTGAAACTGCAGCAAAGAGACAGGGAGACATAAAAAGTGAGAAGTATGAATCATTCAGAATAAAATGCAACAATCTAAGTATAATCAGTTTTTCAAAGGGAAAGAACAGATAGTAAAGAGAACCAATCTAGAACAAATCTAGAGGACGTAAGAGCTGACAAATTTCTAGAACTGAAAACACTAATCCTCAAATAAAATAAACAAGATCCCAAAAGAAATGTATGAAAACCAAAGCCAAAAAAGAAAAAGAAATAAGATTTTAAAAGTAGAAAGAAGACACAGTACATACAAAGAAGCAAATTAACTAACATTTGATTTATCCATATTAAAAATAGAAATCTACATAAATAGAAGCTTCAAAAAATTGAGAAAAATAATGATTGCCCTAAAACTGCATATGCAGCTGATGCTTTGTATCAGTGGGTTCTGCAGATTCAACCAACTGTGGGTTGAGAATATTTTAAAGAAAAAAATTACATGTACTAACTTTTGTTCTTATTATTCCCTAGACAATACAGTATGCCAACTATTTATACAGTATTTACATTTTATTGGGTATCATAAGCAATCTAGAGATGATGTCAAGTATATGGAAAGATGTTAGGTTATATGCAAATACCATGCTACTTTATGTAAGGGACTTCAGCATATAAAAGGATTTGCTTATCCATGGGTATCCCGAAACCAATTCATAATGGATACCAAGGGACAACTATATAATGAAATTAAATTTCAAGAATGAAAGTAAAAATAAAGAAGAGAATTTTGACAAAAAGGATAGATCAGTATTAGGAGAATATTACCACTGGAATTTCAATGGGAAGTATGCATGGAAAGGAAAATTGATCCCAGAAGGAAGGATGAGTTACAAGAAGAAACTGTAAGCAAAGGAAATCATTAAAAAAACACAAGCAAGATAAAACAATAACAAGAATGTTGAATTGAAAGAGTTTTAAGAAACCTTGAAAATAGAAAGCATGTAGGCTAGGAGGGTTGGTGGATGTTAAAAATGATTCAAAGTCCTTGATTTGATTAGGAGGAAGGTAACGATACTGATTAACCTTAGACTTACAATAAACAACTTCAATCATCCAAAAAAAAGACAAGGAAAGGAAAATAAAATAAAATCTAATTCCATGCTGCTTACAACACATACCTATAATAGAAACAGGTAAAGTTTCAACAATGAAAAATCATATATGAGTCAAACATACATGAAAAAAAAAAAAAAGGTGGTTGCTATAGCTATACTAATATAAGGAAAAAATAGACCTCAAGGTAAACCATTACTGAAGACAAGGTCAGTAAATATTGACCTTAATTCATTCTTTGTAAAGATCACATATAATTTCAAACTTAAATTCACACTAAATCTTCAAAATATACAAACATAAAATTGTCAGACCTATAAGGAAAAATGACCAAATCCACAAATTGGGATTTTAGCAATACATTAGTAAATAAGAAAAATAAACAAAAGAGTTCTTTCAGGTAAACAATAAATCAAGAACAAAAAACAAGACAATAAGAATATATGGCTGGAGCAACACAGCATGCTTGATAAAATATATGTACACGTACACGGAAGTACACACATCTCTCTCTTCCCCCCAAAGTATTTGCAGCAGACTCATCATGTTCTATCCAATTGTGCAGGCATCAAGAAATAAAAAAATGCATTAGAATTCTTTGTTAAACGTAAAACAAAATAAATAGTAATTAGGAAACACAGAGAATCAAATGGTAATGGAAATAATACTTATTAAAACTTGTGTAAGATAGTTAAAGTGAAGAATTTGAAGAAGAGAAAGGAGATGAATCTGTCTTTCCCTAGATGATGAATAAAAAAATTCAACAGACTTACTGCTACTGGATCTTTCTGGTGAAGCTGAGCAGCAGTGACTTGTCTAAATCCACCTGGATAGCTATTTAAAAAAAGCAAACAGATTAAAACTGTTGTATTAAACAGATTAAAACTGAAGTATTGCATTCTTCAGTTCATCATTCACTTATGATAAGATTAACTACTTCAGTAAATTATTCTTGCTTCTGGAAACTATATTAGTGTCTTAAGAATAAAGTAGTAATCTGTGCTATTTAAAATGGTATTCTCTTAAATGGCCAGCTCTCACTATTCCATAAATAGTTCTACATCTTGGAAAAATTTCTGGACATAACTGAATTTTAAGTCACTCATTCATTCATTCATTCATTATGGGTACTCTATCATGGCTTGATTTAGAAAGAAATAGCAATGAGACAGAATATTTCATGTTCCCTGCCACATTAGACAGAGTATATAAGCTAGGGGTTAAGTCTAAGGAAAATGGTTGTAGACCAATTGGTTTTAAAGTTCACACTATAAAGAGACAATGATCCTTTTTTCTTAATAGTTGGTAAAAGGCCACTAAGAGTTACTTTGGGCTCTAAGTAATAAAATATTTCATTGTGTTCAGATCAAGTATTATGTGTAAAATGGATAAATTAAACTAGCTTTTGTTAGTAACTCCCAGTATAATTTTAGGCAATTCATTTTACCTGTCTATATGATGTTACTAAACAAACAAACAAAAAAAAAGAAAACCCTCAAAGATATCAGCTCCATCTACTTCACAAGATATCTATAAGTCAAATGAGAAAATACTTGTGATAGAGCCCAAGCAATTTAAAACAATCAAACAAAATACACAGATGTAATGGTTTATTATTGTATATAGAAGAATGCAGTTTCAATGATTTTTAGGAAAGGGTTAAAACTGGAAAACCAGAAAAACTTAAGATTACCCAAATATGATTCTTTTCATGAGTTTTTCTTTCAATAAAATATAAACACATTTTAAAGACAACTTAAAGAACCACATTGTAGGAATAAAACTTAAGAAATCAAAATTAGAAGTTCACTGAGAAAGATGGGCAATTTTCAAACTAATTTTATTTGCTTCATGGTATTTTAGTTTTAGAAAAACTGTCTAGACTTCTATTCCTGTATTCCTTCTCTCCATGGAAAAATATTTTGTAACTACTATGCTAAAGAATCTCTACTTTCAACACTGGGATGGCAAATTCTAAAACATAACACCATTTATGCTTTTATTTTAGGAGTTTGGAATTCAGCCTAAGGATCTGGAAAGCTAATGCAAAATTCTAAGTAGGGAAATGACTTCAGTAATGCAATACTCAGTTGATTTTTTACTAGTGAAAAAAAACTGCATTTCTTTCTTCACCATAGACACTGTGGATAGATTAAGAGAAAACTTGTTTAAATTGTTGGTCATGGGATTTTTAATTAAAAGAAATCAAACATTTACTGAATGCCCATTATGCTGGGTACTGGGGGATGCACAGATAAATATGACAGGATTCTATACTCAATGAAAATGAGGTAATAAATTTTGTTGGAATTATGATAAATCATATAGTATGCTATTATACAGTGACTAAAAATAACACATGCCAAAAGGTTCCCTGATGATTTTGTATTAAGTGAATGAAGATATAAACTTGGTTATATACAAAAATGTTAAATCATGGGAGTGATGATTCAGAAATGAATTTTAGTTCCTTCTTTAAATTTTCTATATTTTCTAAAATTATATTAAAAATTTTACAATTATAAGTTAAATTTTGAATACATAATTATAAGTGTTATGAGCATAAGGAAGTAGCATGTCCAAGGTTTAAGTAAGGAGCCAACAGAAAAAAACAGAAGGTGATTAATTCTGTGGATTATGAGAAAATAGGGAATGTATCCCAGAAAAGAAGTCATCAGAACCAGTTTCTAATGAATAAATAGATTTCCTGAGAAACATAGGAGGAACAACATACACAAAGACAGAGAGGTAAGAAATAGCACTCATGAGATACATTCTTTCTTTTAGTTGGTTAAAAGAAACGGTTATAAAACAGCAGTAGTAATGTGGTGCCAACAATATGCAATGGAGTATGAATTTCCATCTTTCAGTGAGAAAGTACTGCTGACGGAGAGACACTACCAGTGATGTATACAGTAGTTGTTCACCACGGGCTGTGTTGTTTTCCTTCCTTTGCAGTAATACAGCACAGTAATTCACAGCATTATGTGTCAATAATTTCCTTTAGGCTTTTGTCACATTTTGTTATTCTGACTTGGCACATTATTTCCTAATCATCTCTTGACTTCATAAAATTATTTTTATATGTGGAGATTTGCCAATAGCAGAAATTACTAAAGATGAATGTTAGTTTTTTTTGTTAAGTTATATAAAGATTTTACTAATGTATTTTAAGGGAAAGAATAGGCAAAGGCCAGTTTGAGAAAGCAAAAAAGTTATTCTAAGCATTTAAGATTCACTTGGGTAAGAAACGAAAAGAAACACACCAAAACATTAAAGGTAAAAGTGCAGTTACAAATCAAAAAATGATTTTGATCAAGAATGGAAGATTAACATTCAGAACCAAAGGCAGACGATAATGTAAAAGGTATGCTTAATTAAATTTGCTCTTGATCTGAATCTGTGGATTAACCAATACATGAAATATCTCAAAATATCTTGAAAGAGGCAAGATAAAATTTAACAAGGAGCAAAGTTAAGGTTTGGATTAAAACACAACTAAAACACGCATGGATTAAATCCAACACAGTTGGATTAAAACACAACTAAAACATGCATGAAGGAAGAGACACAATTGAACAGGAGCATGTTTAAAGGACTTGAGTTTTAGCTCCATTAGTCACCAGGCTCTGAAGAACAGTTCTTTTGCAACAGAAGAAAGCCTGGCTAAGAGGGAGAGTCACCACTGTACCACAAACCATTAGAATACATCCATGTGAGTATTTATTTAAGAGTGATACTGACAAACAAGAATGTAAACTTCTTGTGAAATTTCAGGTGTTTAAGATGGTTCTGGAAACAGCAGTAATTAGAGGAAGGAGAAAGAAGTGAGAAGACTGACTAAAAATGAGAATAATTTTGATTAGAGAGGTTACATGAAAAGCTTGTAGGAAGCAAATACTCTTGGTAGTAGCTAATATTTGGCATAGTTTTATGTTTATTTTGATTGAACAAATTATACATGTAACATGAGTATAATTAGAATTTTTTTAAATGCTAATTTTTGAAAATACCTTTTTTCCTTTAAAGTAAGAGTGATAGTTAAATAACACCTTTTAACTATTTTTCCTGACAAGGGAAAGGAAATCTTACCCAGTGTGTGAAGAGTATACTTTTTGTTCCCATTTGTTTCCAGAAAATGCAATGTGTCTTGTGTTTATTATGACAACATGATCTCCACAGTCACCTAGATTTAAAAGAAATAAGAAAGACTTAGTGTGAAAAATCAAAACCTCAAGAAAAAGTGGGCCTGAAAGGTAAGTTATCAAAGTCTAAACAACATATAAAAAAACAGAAAGCAAGTCATAATACAACATCAAAAATCCCTGAACAGATTTCTGTTTCTATTTTATAACCCCCAAGTGTTTGAAGTAACCCCTAAGAGTTGACTGACTATTTGGAAAACCTCAACACTGGATGGTATAAGAAATTTTAATAAAGATGACAAAAACAACACATTTTTTTAATGGTGAACTCTTCTTTTTAATAATCTTCTCATAAATAATTACACTTCACTAAACATATTTACATTAGTACCCTTAAATATATGACATATAAACTTTCTCTTACAGCAGGTAAAATGAAATCAATATGTATATAAATATAAAAAAGTATGTTCTACCAAGAGAACAAAACACATTGATAACAAATGTGAAATATTACAATTTTCAAATTTAAAGAACAATAAGAGCAGTATGATTTTATGTTTAACTACTGCCACAAGGTTTTTCAACCACATGAACTAGCTAAATTTAAAGTGCAACTTTCAATTTTGACTATAGACATAGTTGACAAGATAGATATCAAAATATATGTATATCTGAGAAATTCAGAGTTCATGCAAGGGCAGATTCAGACACCTTTTAAGTGTGGTAGAAGTCTCAAGTTCTTCTAAAATCTGCTTTATAAGCCTTTCCTGCTGATGAGTAATTCATCCACTCACTACTTACTACATATTGACTAATTTCATAGTATTATTAATGCTGGAAATATAGCAATGAATGTTACTGAAAGCCCCGTTCTTAATCTTTCCTTCTAGTGGAAAAAGTTGGAAAACAAATAAATATACACTATGGCAGGAGCTGCTATAAGTAGGGGGATAGGCAATAATGGGGTAGTGGCATTATTAATTGGTACATTTTGTTCCCATAAACTTGAGTCTTCATTTCTCTTGGATAAATTTCTAAGAGTGCATTACTATACTGTATAGTAAGTTCAAGTTTAGTTTTATAAGAAACTGCCACTCCTTGTCCAGAGTATCTGTACCATCTTACATTTCCGCCAGCAGCATATGAGTGATCCCATTTCTCTACCTTCTTATCAGCATTCACTCTCACTTTAAATTTTAGTTATTTTGATAGATGTATGTTGATATTTTATGGTTTTTGATTTGGTTTCCCTAGTGGCTTATATTGAACATCTTTTCACATGCTTATTTTCCATCTGTTCATGTATTTTAACCATTTTCTAATTAGATTTTTTTAATGGAGTTTCCAAAGTTTGTGTGTGTGTGTGTGTATTCATACACATTCATTCTAGATACAAGTCCTTTTTTAGCTATGTGGTTTACAAATATTTTCTTCCACTTTGTGGCTTCTCTTTTTATCTTCTTCCCAGAGTCAAATCTTATAAGCACATTGGTTTTTAAACTGCACTTGTCTTAGGGATGTCATACCTCAAGGACGAGGGGACAAGTATAGTACTGCTTTTACATACTGTAAGATGTGATGTGAAAAATGTTGAAAAACTAGCTATTTCAAATTAGTGATAAAAAATAAAGGTTGCTTTGGCTTTTATATCTGTTTCCAATTTTGGAAGGATAAATGTCCAAATGCCTACTTTGCTATTATTTTTGGTGTTCCTAAACTTGTGCAGGCCCAGCGCCGACAGGTGATCACACAGGTCATCATAAAATCTGAGTGTAAAGCAGGTTGATAAAATTTTACTACCAATTTTCAATTATTCACTTCCAAATGAGGTAAATATTACAGATATAAAATGAGGCAAAAATCTCCTTCAGCACTTTGTAGGATGATATTTTAGGTGTGAGGTGAGTATAAATGTGTAATTTAGATTACAAAATTAAATGATTTGGTAGTTAACATCTGAAATAGACTGACAACTAAATACAGAAAAAATGTATTATACATCTTTATAAAGACCATAATAAACTTACAAGACAGAATACTAGAGATTATTTAAATCAAAGGTCTGATCTTTGTTGAAATGCGTGGCATGTTAGCATTTATAATGTTAACCTTTAAGAACTGCAAAACTTTTATTTCATTCCATGTAGACTAGGGGTATTTTAAGATAATCTAAAGTTACTTTAGTAATACTAAAGAAAGGTTTCCCTCTGCTTCTTTTAAATGTTGCTACAGTCCTTCTCAGTGAATTAATGTATTGAAGTCAAAGGAGCAAAGTCTTCATGAAAGTAAGTCATACTCCACAAATCACCATGTGCCCTGCTCTTTCTTTTGATTTATTAGTCAAACATTAAACATGTTGAAAAAGTTCCCAAGTTCCATTCAGAAGAAAGAACAGTTTTAGTTAGTTAGAAAGATGGGAATTCTTTTCCTGGTTTCACATCTTTTCTATCTTAACCTCCATTTCCAATAAAAATTAAATTTATCAGGGCAGTGGGGTTTAGCTTAGGGTAAACAGATTTTCTAGTGTGCATGAAGCCCTGGGTTTCAACCTCATCACCACATAAAAACAAAAACAAAAAAATTATAAATGGAAAGTTGGTTTCCCATAACACTTAACAAAGATCCATTTAAAAAACAAACTAGTTCAAATACCAAATGTATTATATTCAGATACATTATTGGTTAACTTTTAGTAGCTACTCCTAGAAACATGGCCATCATTTTTAGTATTATTTTCCTGGGAAATTGTATGCCAATTTTCTAAATAAATAATGTGTAGAGTGATTATGAGCCCATACTACACACTTAATAAGTGCTTATTAAATTCAAAACCATTAGAAATACACTATTAAAAGAAAACATAGTTATAAATTAAAAAGTGCTTAAATTTTGGTTTTAGTGACATCTTGTGGTCGTAAAAAGTTTTGCTAAGTTACATATTCAATATAGTGAGACAAAAATGCAAATTAGTCTTTAAAAATTAAATTTCTAATTTCATAGAAAAGCTATTCTCCATTATTAGAAATGACCTGACAGGGAGCCACTACAACTCTTCTGGTTTACCAGAAAGCATATTCATCAATATCCAAGGAACACTTTCACAATAATGACTCCCTTGTAAGGAAGCAGAACTTTAACTGAGTGGACAGATAACAGGTATACTTGGAGACAGAAATTAGGTGAAGATTACTAAAAATTCCACTTTCCCTCAAATTATGTTTTATTTGCACTTCTCCAAAGTCATCTGAGAGCTTGTTTATTGCTTGCTGATATCACTGCTAGAGGAAGGAACAGTCTAAGTGACTAAGAATCACCATACTGAAAAGGAATGGGGAATTTCCTATATAAGGAAACAGGAGTCTAAGTTCTAGTCCCAGATTCTACTATTAGATAGTTGAATGACAATGAGAAAGACACTTTATTTCTCAGATTTTAGTTTTCTCATCTGTCGTGAGGTAGTTAAATGTAATGGTTGAAGTCCCAAAGAATCAAACAATTCTATAAATTGGTAATTGTATGACTGGTATTTCCCTGGTCTGCCAAAATAGTATTTTTAAAATAATTAGATATTTATTATCTAGTTATTTCACTAGATATTCTAGTGAAAATATAAATCTGCTGATCACCGTTTTACTTTTGCAATAGAATTTATCTCATTATACATGGGTTTGGTAGTTGTACATTTCCTAATTGTTAAAATTTATTGGTAACTCAAAAATCAATACTCATAATGGACATGCTCACAGTGGGGAGAAATGTGAGTTGCTTAAAGTGTGTATTCCCAGCTGAGGGTGAACACAGTAGTGTTCTAACTTACAGTTTCACCTCTCATACTGTGAATAAGTGTCCTTTGGGTGGTCTACTTAATGTCACCTTTGGAGTTTGTGTATTTGTTAGTGTCTTCACTGTTTAAAACAGACTCCAAATTTGATAGTGTAGTATAGTATAATGCTCCTAAGTGCAAGAAGGCTATGATGTACCTAATGGAGATAAATATGTGCTAGATAAGCTTAATTAACTTCTGAGCAATAATGCTCTTGCTCATGAATTCAATGTTAAAGAATCAATTATACACACACACACACACACACACACACACACACACTCTCTAGTTAGGTGTGAAGGCACATGACTGTAATGCCAGCTCTGTGGGAGGCTAACACAGAAGAAATGCAAATATGAGGCCAGCAGAAAAAATAAAAAGGCTGGGGATATAACTCAGTGGTGTAGTGCCCTTGGGTGCAATCCCTAGAACTCAGGGTGTGAGCTGCAGGGGGATATCTTTTACAGAAACCTACATAAACAAGGTTATGTACTGACTGAAAATATTCAAGTTTGGTAATAGAGTTCAGTGTACTGACTATGTTGACTGATGAAAAGTTATAATGAATGGCTACTCAGAGGAACTTAAGCCAATATCTCCCCTACAAGTAATGGTTCAAGATTCACTAGTCCAGCATTCTCGGTGATTTTATAGAACATAACTTCAGGGAATAATGAGCACACCTGTATTTACAAAATATCTGTTTGAAAGTGTCATGCCACAACTATTTCTGATAAGCATCTATTATGGGCCACACATTGTACTAGATACTTAAAAAACAAAGATTTAAAATGATAAAATACTTAGATTCATATACTTATTTGCAGATTTTATAGGGTATGAGACTATTTTGATAACTTACTGAAATGTCATTAAGTAGAGAAAAAGGTTAGAGTAGCAAGTATAACAAGGGAAAATCATAAATCCTTACTCTCAACCAAATCAGATCATCTGAAATATCCATCCCACTCCCAGTTCCACAGATCCAATAGTCTAATTTACCTTACATTCCAAAGTTCTAGCTAATTTCCTTCATTTTCAGAATTCATATTTATGAATGCAAACAATCATACAACGATGATTTCTTACATTCCAACTATACGTCAAGTACAATTATAGGTACTGGGAATATAGCTATAAACAAAATGGGCAAAGTTCCTATCTGTTTGAAGCTTATTTTAATGAAGGAAGGTAGATTATAAATACTTACATGGTAAGTGATGTACAAATGCTTATATTTTTTCTTTAAAGGAAAGTAAAGTAAACATTTACAGAGCAAAAGAGGAAGAAAAGGGACCAGGGAAGGCTCACTCAGAATATAAGTGATTTGAGTAGAAATCAGAAAGATGTAAAGGAATAAGCCATATAGATATCTGAGACATCCAAGCAGAGGGAACACAATCTGAAAAGGCCCTGAGGCAAAAAAAAAAAAAAAAAAAAAAAGTTTGGTAGGCAAGTTAATGAAATAGCAGCAGTTCTGAGAGGGATAGGGAGGTAGAAAACAATATCAGAGAATTGATAGGAATCACATTAGCAGGTCCTTGCAGGGCATTAGCAGAGTTCTGACTTTTGCTCTTTCATTTTGAAAAAGGAACTGGGGCTGCTCTGTGGAGAAAAGTCTACATGAGGGCAAAACATGATAGAAAGCACAATGGCTTAAAATTAGTGTAGAAGGGAGAGATAATAAGAGATGCCAGATCCCAGACTTTTTTTTTTTTCCTCATTTTTTAAGATAAATATTTATGGGGGGCTCAAAATAGAGGAGTCAGAGATGGAGTGAAAGCTTCAAACCAGAATAACTAAATGAAAAGAGATGCTATTAACTGAGATGGGGAAAACTGGGAAGGAATAGGCTGGTCTGGGTACTGGAGATCAGGAACAAGATTGCTGCTGAATGGGCTTATTTATTAGAGAGATCTACTGTATACGAAGGGAGATTTACTTAGTAGAAATTGGTTATATGAGTCTAGAACACAGGGAATGGGGCAAAACTGAAGACATTCAGTTGGGAGTCATTAGCATGCAGATGATTTTTAAATATGAGACAAATTGCTCATATAATGAAAGAGAAGAGGTTCAAAGACTGGGCCCGTGACACTCCCCCTTATTAGTGAGGAAAATAATTGGGAATAAAAGTAAAGACAGCACAGGGAATTGAAAAAGAGTTAACACAGGATAAGAAGCAGAAAATGGCATCTTGGGAAAACAAATGAAGACAGTGTTTCCATAAAAAAGTTCTCCATGAAAATTAGCTTGGATTCCTCAAAAGCAAGAACAAAAATAAGGATTTTCCAATTAAAAAAGCAACTGAAGGGATATAACAACTGATGGCAATAAATAAATCTTGGGGGGGATCCTAGTTCAAAGATATAATAGCTAAAAGAAAGTTCTTGGGACACTGGGTGCTTTTAATCTGAGCTATCTGTGTGGTTCAGATCACAGGATCGCAAGTTAGAGGCCAGTCTGGGGAAGTTAGCAAGACCCTGTCTCAACAAAATAAAAAAGGGCTGGGGAGGTAACTGAATGGTAGAGTGCCCATGGGTTCAAACATCAGTTACCAACCCCCTGCGCCAACCCCCCCCCCCAAAAAAAAAACAAAGGAATTAAAATTCCCCAGATAACTAGGGAAATTTAAAAATGACTGGACATCAAACCATATAATTAAATTATTCTTATTAGATGTGTCAATGACATTTTGGTTACATAGGAAAGTATCTCTATTGTTAGGCAATGCATGCTGAAGTATTTAGGAGGTGTAATGACATATGCAACTTATTGAAGGACAAATAACCTGGTAGAAAAATGGGTAAGTGACACACATAAGAATTTCAGATAAGGAAACTATAAAGGGCAAAGACTAAATGAGAAGATACTGAGCCATTATTCATAATCAGGAAAATACAAATTAAAACTACAAAAAGTATTTCAAATTTACTGGAGTAGTTAGAAAGAATGAAAACATCCAGTGTTACTAAAGATGAGGAGTAATGTGGTACATGCTGTGGTGGGACATGAATTGATTTAAAGATGTAGTAACAAATGGAATCATCATATGACAAACCTAATCCCATTCTCTGGCTTATACCCAAAGGACTTAAGATCAGCATACTACACTGACACAGTCACATCAATGTTCATAGCAGCTCAATTCACAATAGCCAAGCTATAGAACCAACCTAGGTGTCCTTAAATAGAAGAATGGGTAAGAAAATGTGGTATATATACACAATGGAGTATTACTCAGTCATAAAGAATCATATTAAGGCATTTGCCAGTAAATGGATGGAATTGGAGACTATTATGATAAATGAAATAAACCAGACCCCAAAAGTTTTAATGTTTTCTCTAATATGCAGAACCTAGTCCAAAGTAAGGCAGGCAGGCGGAATTTCATCAAACAGAAGAAAGATCGGAGAAGTAGAGGAAGGGGGAGGGGGAGGGAGTAGAGATAATAGAATAGTGGATGAATCCGACCTAAATTTCCTGGGTACATAAATGAATACACTGCAGTGAATCTCACCATCATGTGTATCCACAAGACACTAATTAAAAAAAAAAAAAACAAACTATAATAGCTGAAAGTTCAATAGAGTGGACGGAAGAGAAAAGGGGAGGAAAAGGGGAAGTACTGTGGACTGAATTAGAGCAAATTTTATTCTATGCTTTTATAACTATGTCAAAATGAATCCTAATGTTATATAAAAAAGAACCAATAAAAAATGATATATTCTGAAGAATAATACAGTTTTTGATTTGCCCTTAGGAGTTTCCAAAAGGAATCTTTCCACAGTGTATTGCTAAATTATAGACTTTCAGTAAATTTTATTTCCAGAGAGGCTAGTTTTGTGTATGATGACAATGGAATCTGAATTTTTGGGCCCCATTCTGTGGTGATTCTTTGAATATCTCACAGAGAAAATGCATTTTGTCTTATTTTACAAAGGCCATGGAGATTTTTTAGGAGATGAGTAGTTTTGAGAACTTTTGAGCACACAAATTACTTTTTGAATAATGCTAAGATTAGAAATCATATTTCTTTTATTGAAGAGATGTTTTGTTTCAACTGTACATCAATTACCTCTGATAAAAGTACATTGTTGGGCTGGGGTTGTAGCTCAGTGGTAGACTGCTTGCCTAGCATATGTGAGGCACTCGGTTCAATTCTCCACACCACATATAACTAAGTAAGATAGAGGTCCACTGACAATTAAAAAAAGTATTCAAAAAAAGTACCTTATCAAAGACAAAAAAAATAAACAAAACAAAAAAAATAGAGATACAGTAGCTTCCTATGAATATTCCTATGAATATACATTGAAAAAACAATTCCACATGAACAATGGGGAAAAGGTAAAAAATATTGGTAGCAACACTGTAATGTTAAAAGGTAAATAAATAAATAAAAAGGAAACAACATAAATGCCAAACATATGGATACTCACTTCATCATTATTAATTTTCTTTAAAATATACTTTATATGTTTACTCTATCTCACAAAAAGCTAAACTAATGTGATCAATTCTAGCAAATTTTATTGACTGGTCAAGTGAGATGAGGAATAGAAAATGATATCAGGATCTGTCAGTGAAGTACCACAGTAAATAAAATCGATTAAACCATCTGTAAGGTGTACTCTTCTAAAATTAAAGTTAACTTTTTCTATTATTTTAGAAAAATGATAGAGTGTGGTGGCATGCACCTGTAATCCCAACAGCTCAGAAGCCTGAGGCAGGAGGACAGCAAGTTCAAGGTCAGCCTTGGCAACTAAGCAAGGCCCTAAACAACTTAAGGAGACCCTGTCTCAAAATTTAAAAAATTTAAAAAGGGCTGCAGATGTGGTCAGTGGTTAAATGCCCCAAGGTTCAATCTCTGATACCCCTCCCCCCAAAAAGGAAAAAACAAAAAAGGAAAAATGATACAGAAAAGCAAATCTACTTAGCTGAAATAGTAAAAATTATGCTTTTATACCTAGCTAGCTCTGTTTTCCCAGGGAAAAGGATTTTTCCAACAGAAGATTATTTCCCTTATTTTCAAAAACTCTACTTAAATGCACATTGTCATGTGAAAAGTTACAGATTAGGTGTAATATGTAATTCATAGTGCAAATCAGGATATTTCTGAGAATAAAAGGAGGGGCTACTGGTAATTTTGTTTGTCAGGTGGCATATAATGGGGTTCTCCCAGGAAAACTGATCTGTTATGGCTTTTCCATAAATAATACAAAATTCAGTTTACTGCACTATAAGTTTTCAAAAGAATGGAATAAAGAGTCCTCAGAAAAAAAAAGGGGTCCTTTCTCACAGCTCAAATTTCATTCATATTCTATTCTAGCATGGAAAGTAATTTGTTATGACCAGTCTAACATGATACTTACTCAGCTGATGGTATACAGGTTTATGTAATCCTTGAAGTTTTATTGATGCTAGAGCAGCAAGTTTACCAGGGGGTTGCATTTTCCCATCTAAGAGATACCATATTCGAGCAAAAGTGGCCCATTGCTTGAAAACACAGAAAAGAAAAAAGAAAAAAATTTAAATGAATTAAAATGGAAATAACTAATTGTTTACTACATATAATTACATGTATTCTACAGTTAATGTTAATAAATAATTACTTTGAAAAGACTATCACAAAAAACTTTTGTTTTTGTTTCTACTTCTGAAAAAGGAAGACTTTTCTATTATTCTCATTGTCGAGGTCGGTAGGTATATTATGCTGAAAGCTGAGTGGTCAGTTGGCAACTGAAGACAATTCAGGAATTCAATTCCAGGGGAAAGTTAAATAAAACAATGTAGTTGGGAAAGGGCAGCTAAGTCGAACAAATTTAAATTTTAAAGAACTGTCTTACATATCTTTAGGTTGTTTCAGACATGTAGACCACTGTTTTTGTAGTATTCATCAGTGTCTTTAAACTCAAAGAAAATTCCATTCCAGAAAGATCTTGACCAGATGCCTTCATTATGCATATACACCAGAGATTAAACAATGCTGGGGGGGGGGGAATACAACTAGCCTAGTGGTTTTGTTTTAAATTTAATTATCACAAACTTCAGACTAGCCTATAGCATAAGCAAAAGACTAATTTTCCCCCATCCATTGCAGACCAACAGTTTTATAGAAAAAAAAATTTCATAAAAAAGTACAAATGCTGCCACAATACCAAACTGTTATTACAGTTTTTTTTTTTTTTTCTTAAATTTCACTTCCTGTATTTATCTCACCACTGAGAGGTAACAAACAGTCCCAGGAACGAACCATGCATGAAGCAGCACTGGGTTAAAAGTCATCCTGGACTAACATATTCAAAAGTAACTCCTAACCTACTCTTCCACTTGAAACCTGCATCAACGTCAGCCTTTTCTATGTCAGTTGATGGCACACCACCCTTCCAGTTGTCCAAAAAGCAAAACAACAAAAAAACTTGAAGAAATTCTTGTTTTGCTGTCGACCCGCATTCAATGCTTCAAGAAAGCCTCTGGGTTCCATCCTCAAACAAAACCTGATGACTTTTCAGCACCACATTCGCTGGCCTGGCTTGCACACCATCCTGTGTAGTCTGGTTTACTGCAAGAGTCTGCGAGAGGATTCTCTGCGTCTGCCCTCCACAGGCCCGCAGCTCTGTACAGTCAGGGTGCCCCTTACCCACCCGAGTCAGTTCATGCTTTTCACCCCTTAGACCAACCCTCCCACGGATCCCCACTTCACCCAGCAAAACCAACTCTGACGTCTTCAGTGTGCTCCGTGACCCACTTACCACCTCTCTGACCTTCGCTCTTGATCCTCGGCCTCGCGGGTCGGAGGAGAGTCATGAAAAAGGCCAACCGAAGAGAGAGGGGACGAGCACCCAAAGCGGTGGTCGTCCTCACCACCCACCACTCCGTGCTTCCCCGAGGAAGCGCGTGGCTGCGCGTCTAGGCTTCCCTGCCGATTCGACCTCACTACCAACCCGCCGCTCTCCTTCGGCCAGCGTAATGAACACCAACCACCAAGGCACACGGTGCGAGCTCACCTGTTGCGCCCGAGAGAAGCTAGACATGCTCCCCCACGGGCCAAACCGTCCTCCTTAATCCCGAACCTAAACCGGGTCATCAGCACTACTTGCCCGACGGGAAACGCATATACCGAAGCACCAGAGTTCCTAGGCCGCCCAGCACTCTTCGGCTTCTCCTCTTTCATGGATACCTTCCAGCCTTCCCACGGTAGCAGTTTCTTCAATAAAGAAAGAAAGAATGCAGTTATTGATAGGCTAATTCCCGAAAATAATTCCCTAAAAATTCCTGGGAACCTGCGGAAACAGACGGAGGACACTATTTCCGGACGAACTAAGCAGGAACAAACCGGAAGTGCGTCTAACGCGCGGCTGTTTTGAGACCTAAAACTGAGGGTGAATTCTGAAGAGATGGATCGGTATCTGCTGCTGGTGGTCTGGGGGGAAGGAAAGTTCCCGTCGGCGTTCAGTGGGGAGGCGGAGCGTGAACTAGAGGCGTCGTCGGTTGTGGGTACCGAGAAGCAGCTGGGTAAGAGCCGGGCTGAGAAAGGGCGGGAACGGCTCGCCGGCGGAGAAGTTTGCGTTTGTGATCTAGTTTCTTGGGGAGGGACAGAGGTCACCGTAGGTCCTAGGAAGCTGAGACTCTATGTGGGACAGACCTAATAAGGGCTGGACAGTGTCATCTTCATGGGAACATCAGTACAAATTTGTGGATGCAAGATCCCAGGGCTCAAAAATTCTTGGCACAATAAGAATTTAACTGATCGAACCCCCTGTACCTTAATGGAATTTCTGGTCTTTGGAAACGTATACATTCAATAAATGTTCATGCCTTCCGTGTTCCACATGCAGGCAGTACAGTAAGGAACAAGATACAGGGTCTCACTAACCTAGTGCTTACATTCTCGTGGAAGGAGACATCTTACAAGTGAACTAAGTTTAATCAAGAAATGATAAATTTTAAGCGATTTTAGCTACTTGGTATTGCGCTCTTTTTTGGTACTTCTGTCTAGACTATTGCATTTTACTTGTTTGTTTTGGTAAAGCAGGCATTTTGTGGGGGAAATATATATAGTTGGGTATAAGGTATGGTGACAGATTTCCTGTTCTTTAGGGGGAATTTTTGATCTGTGCTAATTACTGGCACGCACAGATCGGGGCCTTTTTAGTTTTCTCTGCTTGCTCTTGATTTACTGTATCAAAACATGAAAAGATCTTGATCAGCATGTATTTTGTGTACAGTACGTTGTTGTGAGACTAGGTGATAGTGAAATCAGAATAGACTTAAATTATGTAACTCTTGAGCCACTGAGTTAGACTCTCTTTACATTTTCAGACTTCACAGCAGCAAATGTTTATCACCTCCTGAAAAGAAGCATTAGTGCTTCAGTTAATCCAGATGATAGTACTTTCCCTGGTAAGTACAACATAAACCCTTCTTTTCTCTGACACAGCTTTTGTATTGCAAATCAATTAATTTTCTCACTTAGGAGTACAATAAATACTTTGTTAACTTGGAACAAGATAGTGAGATACCAAGGTAACTTCAAGTAATAAGTAATACAAAACTGAAAAAGGCATCAACTTTGCCTTTCTTTTATTTCAGTATCATAAAATTGTAGTGAAAATTATTCCAGGTTTCTAGAGTCCATGCTAGTAACCACTATACTGTATTTCCTTTTTGGCTTCTGATCTTATTTCAGAGAAAATGAAATCAGAGGCTCCTAAGCCAGAGACCAGGAGTTTCGTGGGTTTGTTTCGAAGAACCTAAAAGAGACAGAAAGAGAGAGAGAGAAAACCCAACTTTTATCATGTAAAATACTTCTTCAAGAAGTGTATTTTATGCTAGGTAATACTCTAGATATGAAATCCCAAATAATCACATTTGACAAAAATAAAGTCTGCTGGGTGTAGTTGTGCACATCTGTATCCCAGTGACTCAGGAGGCTGAGACAGGAGAATCTTAAGTTTGAGGCTAGCTCAACAACTGAGGGAGAGCTCCAGAAACCTTTTTCTCCCATTGTCAATGTAAATTATGCATGGATTGGAAAGCATAGAACTAAACTGGAAAGAAGAGACTGAAACAGATCAATAGGCATTTATACAGAAGCATTTAATTGCTGTGAATGAATTAAAACCTTCTGACACAAATACCTCAGAGTTCCAAAGAATTTTGAGATGAGATCATTGGGTCACCATCAGTAACCTTTAAGGAATCATAGAATTGCTGTGGAAAGACATTTTCAATATTTTCAAGACTGGAAGGAAGGTAAGAGCTTGACAGATTCCTAGTGAAACTTAGAATGGAATCCTTCATTCTCTTCCTTTCCACGTTGAGTGCTGCAGAATGACTCCCATAAAGAATGGTGGTGAGAAGCATTCTTCCATCAAGCAGGTGGTAACCCAAGAATACACCATCAGTATTCATGAGTGCATCCGTGAAATAGGCTTCAAGAAGTGTGCCCCTTAGACACTCACAGATCCAGAAATTTGACATGAAGGACAGGGGCATTACAAATTGTGTATTGACACAAGGTTCAACAGAGAAGTGTGGGCCTCCCAAATCAGGAATGGCTCATATAGTGTGTTGTTTTCCAGAAAGCAGCATGAGAATTAAGATTCAACAAATAAGTAATATAATTTGGTTACCTTTGTCTCTGATGCCACTTTTCAAAAATCTGTCAATGGCATGAAAACTAACCACTGATTGTCAAACAAAGTTATAAAATTGTGAAAAAAGAAAAAAGGAAAGAAAATTATTCTAGGTTCTCAACTTGAGTTTTGTTCCTTTATGAAATTTCCTTGCCCATCTTTAGGTATATATAACACAGGGTAATGTGAGATTTAAGGAGGATTTTTTTTCTGACATGGATTCAGGTGTTTTATTTCTTTGTAAAAACTTTATCAAGAGTAGTTGGACCATGCTTTTAAGTAACATTATTAATGCCTCCACATCAACTTTAGCATTTATTTACTTATTTTTAATTATAATTTTAATATATATTATTTGTACAAATTTTGCTACTTTTTTTGTCCTTAACTCCTACTGATTCTCTTAAAAGTCCTTCATAATTGTTAAACATGGTGGTCTTTTCTTGATTCTCATCTGCTTTAACTTTTTGAGGTATTGCACTTTTTTTTTTTTGTAAAAATCTTTCTATCTTCTACTTCTATTGACATTTTACATATGCATTTACTTATTTTGATGCTTATCTTCACTTTTGCCTCTTCCTCTTGGCCTTTATCTGAGAATGTCCTTTGAAGGCTTAGAAAGTAGAGGTGCCCAAACAGATCAAGCCCTAAAAACTGAAGGAAATTTCTGTAGATGCCAGGGAGAGTTAGCTCAGTTTGGTAACTTTGTAGTTCTCATGACTGTATAATCTGCTCCTTCCTCTTTCCTTCCACTAGAGAACCTCCTCTCTCTCAGTGTTAGCTATCATCATTAGGAAATGATGTGTACTATCCTAGCCTGTTTTCCAAGTCCAATAGTATTCTCATTAATTTTTCAAGTTGGTATAATTTTAGTCAGTACCACTTGTTGCAGGAAAGATTTTCTTATATTTGTGCTTCAAATGTATGTGTAAAAGAACTCTTGGGAGCATTCTAGAAATTCTTTTACTTTCTGCTTTTTGACTAGAAGTTTCTTATGCAGACATTCTTTTGCATGGTTGTGTGGGATGACAGATAACAAGCTGAAGCCATGCAAAGCCATCATAATGTAGTAATTAATGGGAAACATGACAATTTTTTCATAATCTTTAAAATTTTCTATCAAAACATTTAAAAACTCTCCTAATGGTTATAAATGTTCAGGGAAATAAAAAAAATTTGAAAGTATTATTTATTTTGCACACTACAATTTAAAATACTAGAAACATTGAGGATTCAGGTGTTTTATTTCTTTGTAAAAACTTTTACCAAGAGTAGTTTGACCATGCTTGCTACCTTCCTGTCATTGACTTAGATGACAGTGTGATGGTGGCATTAGTGAGACAGGCAGATTTTGGAGGGAATATGACATGCTGTTTGGAACATGTAAATAGTTACCTAGCAAAATATCAAAGTAAATGTTTTATAAAAGTTGAATTCTTGGGTCTGGAACTTGATGCAGGCTATGACTGGAGATATAGATTGTAGATTCATCAATGTATAAATGTCAGTTGAAGCCATCAGAAAGATTAGGTGTGTTTATGGATAATGGGAAGGACAGAAAATCTAAAACTGAATCCTAGAATTTAAAAGAACTGAACATACCAGTTTTTTAAAAAGACTGAAAAGAGCAGCCAGAAAAATTGGTGCCATAGACAGTAAGTGTTAAAGGAGATATTAGTGGAAAGGGTCATCTTGGATTATTCTGTCTTACTCTTACGATGAAAGGTCAAGTTATAACAAAACTAAAATATTAGATTTAGTAAAAAGTATTGGTGATCTTGGTGAGGGTAGTTGTTAGCAGCATGTTGAAGACAGAAATGCAGCTGGAAATGTTATTTGAAGGAGAGTGGAAATGTTGATGAGGAAATGGAGAAGGACAAGTGTACACAGCACTTTCAGGAAATTGATCCACGAAGAGGCAAAAGATATATAGTAGTCAATGGGGAGGGGAGGTGAATTTAAAATGATTCCATTTGAAAATAATTTGAGTAACACTTTTTATTTAAACACTAATGAGGGGAAACATATTGAAATAAATGGGCCAGGGTCTCAAAGGAGTTTTGAGAGATAACCTTGAATTGGAAGGTCAGTGCTTCTTAACATGTTAACAGAAGGAGTGAATGGGAGTGTAAGTAGAGTCCCATGTTTCCCGAAAGAATTCATCACACAATGACTTCTGTTTGCTTAAGGAGGTAGGAGGCGAAGTCTTCTGCTGAGATTGTTGGAAAAAAAAAATGGTTATAGCACTTGGAATCTTATCTGACTTCCATGAGAAGCAACTCCTCTGTCTCCAGCCAGGCTGAACCAAACCACCATGATCTTTGGAGAGTGAATTTTTTTTACTTAATAACTTACATGATTTTGGATTACTCAGCAGTGATTAGATATATTTTCAGTCTTTATGGTAGATATTAATCTGTTTGAAAGGATGGTTAAAATAATAATTGATTTTGAATTTTGACAAACAAATGCAAAGTATTTGTTGTAACTTTGCTCTTTTTTTTTTTTTTTATAGAAAGAAATTGACTTTATGAGTTATTCATGAAATTATAATTATAGGGGAAACCTCCATGACTGTATTTTTTTTTATTTATTTATTTTTTTTTACGTTTACATAGGGTAATGATGTTTATTATATTTTTCCCCCTCCCCCCCACCCCTCCCACCCCTCCCACCCCTCTTTTCCCTCTACACAGTCCTTCTTTCCTTCATTCTTACTGCTCTCCTTGGCCTAACTCTAAACCTAACCCTAAACCTAATGCTAGCCCGTCCCACCCCCCATTATATGTCCTCATCCGCTTATCAGCGAGATCATTCGTCCTTTAGTTTTTTGAGATTGGCTTATCTCACTTAGCATGATATTCTCCAATTTCGACCATTTGCCTACAAATGCCATGATTTTATCATTCTTCATTGCGGAGTAATATTCCATTGTATAAATATGCCACAGTTTCTTTATCCATTCATCAACTGAAGGGCATCTAGGTTGGTTCCACAATCTGGCTATGGTGAATTGAGCAGCAATGAACATTGATGTGGCTGTATCTCTGTAGTATGCTGATTTTAAGTCCTTTGGGTATAGGCCAAGGAGTGGGATAGCTGGGTCAAATGGTGTTTCCATTCCAAGCTTTCTGAGGAATCTCCACACTGCTTTCCAGAGTGGTTGCACTAATTTGCAACCCCACCAGCAATGTATGAGTGTTCCTTTTTCACCACATCCTCGCCAACACCTATTGTTGCTTGTATTCTTGATAATCGCCATTCTAATTGGGGTGAGATGAAATCTTAGGGTAGTTTTGATTTGCATTTCCCTTATTACTAGGGATGTTGAACATTTTTTCATATATCTGGTGATTACTTGTACATCTTCTTCTGTGAAGTGTCTGTTCATTTCCTTAGCCCATTTGTTGATTGGATTATTTGTATTCTTCGTGTAGAGTTTTTTGAGTTCTTTATAGATTCTGGAAATTAGCGCTCTATCTGAGGTATGGTTGGCAAAGATATTCTCCCACTCTGTAGGCTCTCTCTTCACATTTCTGATAGTTTCCTTTGCTGAGAGAAAGCTTTTTAGTTTGAATCTATCCCAGTTGTTTATTCTTGCTTTTATTTCTTGTGCTATGGGAGTCCTGTTAAGGAAATCTGATCCTGAGCCAACAAGTTGAAGATTTGGACCTACTTTTTCTTCTATAAGATGCAGGGTCTCTGGTCTGATTCCGAGGTCCTTGATCCATTTTGAGTTGAGTTTTGTGTAGGGTGAGAGATAGGGGTTTAGTTTCATTCTATTGCATATAGTTTTCCAGTTTTCCCAGCACCATTTGTTGAAGAGGCTATCTTTTCTCCATTGCATATTGTTGGAACCTTTGTCTAGTATGAGAAAATTGTATTTATTTGGGTTTGTGACCATGTCCTCTATTCTGTACCATTGATCTACCTGTCTATTTTGGTACCAATACCATGCCGTTTTTGTTACTATTGCTTTGTAGTAGAGTTGAAGATCTGGTATTGCAATACCCCCTGCTTCGCTCTTGCTACTGAGGATTGCTTTAGCTATTCTAGGTTTTTTATTCTTCCAGATGAATTTCATAATTGCTTGCTCTATTTCTGCAAGGTACATCATTGGGATTTTAATTGGAATTGCATTGAATCTGTATAGAACTTTAGGTAGTATAGCCATTTTGACGATATTAATTCTGCCTATCCAGGAACATGGGAGATCTTTCCATCTTCTAAGGTTTTCTTGAATTTCTTTCTTTAGTGTTCTGTAGTTCTCATTGTAGAGGTCTTTCACCTCTTTTGTGAGATTGATTCCCAAGTATTTTATTTTTTTCGATTCTATTGTGAATGGGGTAGTTTTCCTAATTTCTCTTTCTGAAGATTCATCACTTATGTATAAAAATGCATTGGATTTATCAGCAGTGATCTTGTAACCTGCTACTTTACTGAATTCACTTATGAGTTCTAAAAGTTTTCTGGTGGAATTTCCAGGTTCCTCTAAATATATAATCATGTCATCAGCGAACAGGGATAGTTTGAGTTCTTCTTTTCCTATTCGTATCCCTTTAATTTCTTTGGTTTGTCTGATTGCTCTGGCTAGAGTCTCAAGGACGATGTTGAATAGAAGCGGTGAAAGAGGGCATCCCTGCCTTGTTCCAGTTTTTAGGGGGAACGCTTTCAGTTTTTCACCATTTAGAATGATATTAGCCATGGGCTTAGCGTAGATGGCCTTTATAATGTTTAGGAATGTTCCCATTACCCCAATTTTTTCTAGTGTTTTGAGCATGAAGGGATGCTGTATTTTATCAAATGCTTTTTCTGCATCTATTGAAATAATCATGTGATTCTTAACTTTAAGTCTGTTGATATGGTGAATGACATTTATTGATTTCCGAATGTTGAACCAACCTTGCATCCCTGGGATAAAACCCACTTGATCGTGGTGCACTATCTTTTTAATATATATTTGTATGCGATTTGCTAAAATTTTGTTGAGAATTTTTGCATCGATGTTCATTAAGGATATTGGTCTGAAATTTTCTTTCCTTGATGTGTCTCTGTCTGGTTTAGGTATCAGGGTGATATTGGCTTCATAGAACGAGTTTGGTAGGGTTCCCTCCTCTTCTATTTCATGGAATAGTTTGAGGAGTATTGGAATGAGCTCTTCTTTAAAGGTTTTGTAGAACTCGGCTGAGAACCCATCTGGTCCTGGACTTTTCTTTGTTGGTAGGCTTTTGATGACCTCTTCTATTTCATTGCTTGAAATTGGTTTATTTAAGTTGTGTATGTCCTCCTCGTTCAGTTTAGGTAGTTCATATGTCTCTAGAAATTTGTTGATGTCTTCAAGGTTTTCTGTTTTGTTGGAGTATAGATTTTCGAAATAGCTTCTAATTATGTTTTGTATTTCACTCGTGTCTGTTGTGATGTTTCCTTGTTCATTCTGAATTTTAGTAATTTGAGTTTTCTCCCTCTTTCTCTTTGTTAGTGTGGCTAAGGGTTTATCAATTTTATTTATTTTTTCAAAGAACCAACTATTTATTTTATTAATTTTTCCGATTGTTTCTTTTGTTTCGATTTCGTTGATTTCGGCTCTGATTTTAACTATTTCCTGTCTTGTACTACTTTTGGTATTGCTCTGCTCTTCTTTTTCTAGTGCTTTGAGCTGTAGTGTTAACTCGTTTATTTGTTGATTTCTACTTCTTTTTTTGAATGCACCCCATGAAATAAATCTTCCTCTAAGTACTGCTTTCATAGTGTCCCAGAGATTTTGATATGATGTCTTTGTTCTCGTTTACTTCTAAGAATTTTTTTATTTCCCTCCTGATGTCTTCTGTTATCCATTCATCATATAATAGTGTATTATTTAGTCTCCAGGTATTGGAGAAGTTTCTGTTTTTTATTCTGTCATTTATTTCTAATTTCAATCCATTATGATCTGATAGAGTACAAGGTAGTATCTCTATCTTCTTGTATTTACTAACAGTAGCTTTGTGGCATAAAATATGGTCTATTTTAGAGAAGGATCCATGTGCTGCTGAGAAGAAAGTGTATTCATTCTTTGTTGGATGGTATATTCTATATATGTCCGTTAAGTCTAAATTGCTGATTGTGTTGTTGAGATCTATAGTTTCTTTATTCAATTTTTGTTTGGACGATCTATCCAGTGGTGAGAGAGGTGTGTTAAAATCGCCTAGTATGATTGTGTTGTGGTCTATTTGATTTCTGGAATTGAGAAGGACTTGTTTGACGTACGTGGATGAGCCAATGTTCGGGGCATAGATATTTATGATTGTTATGTCTTGCTGATTTATGCTTCCCTCAAGCAGCATGTAATGTCCTTCTTTATCCCTTCTGACTAGTTTTGGTTTGAAGTCCACATTATCTGAGATGAGGATGGATACTCCAGCTTTTTTGCTGTGTCCGTGTGCATGGTATGTTTGTCCCCATCCTTTCACCTTTAGTCTATGGGTGTCTCTTTCTATGAGATGAGTCTCTTGCAGGCAGCATATTGTTGGATTTTTCTTTTTAATCCAATCTGCCAGTCTGTGTCTTTTGATTGATGAATTCAGGCCATTAACATTCAGGGTTATTATTGTGATATGATTTGTATTCCCAGTCAATTGACTCATATTTGTTTTTGACATGATTTGGTTTCTCCTTTATTTGGCTATTCCTTTAGGCTAGCGCCTCCTGTTGCTGATTTGCATCGTTGTTTTTCATCTCTTCCTCATGGAATATTTTGCTGAGAATGTTCTGTAATGCTGGCTTTCTTTTTGTAAATTCCTTTAGCTTTTGTTTATCATGGAAGGATCTTATTTCATCGTCAAATTTGAAGGTAAGTTTTGCTGGGTATAAGATTCTTGGTTGGCATCCATTTTCTTTCAGGGCTTGGTATATGTTGTTCCAGGCCCTTCTAGCTTTTAGGGTCTGGATTGAAAAATCTGCTGATATTCTTATTGGTTTCCCTCTGAATGTAATTTGATTCTTTTCTCTCGCGGCCTTTAAAATTCTGTCTTTATTTTGTATGTTAGGTATTTTCATAATAATGTGCCTTGGTGTGGGTCTGTTGTAATTTTGTATGTTTGGAGTTCTATAAGCCTCTTGTACTTGGTTTTCCATTTCGTTCTTCAGATTTGGGAAATTTTCTGTTATTATTTCATTGAATAGATTGTTCATTCCTTTGGTTTGTTTCTCTAAGCCTTCCTCAATCCCAATAATTCTCAAATTTGGCCTTTTCATGATATCCCATAGTTCTTGGAGATTCTGTTCATGATTTCTTACCATCTTCTCTGTTTGTTCAACTTTGTTTTCAAGGTTAAATATTTTGTCTTCAATGTCTGAGGTTCTGTCTTCCAGGTGTTCTATCCTATTGGTTATGCTTTCTATGGAGTTTTTAACTTGGTTTATTGTTTCCTTCATTTCAAGGATTTCAGTTTGGTTTTTTTTCAGTATCTCTCTTTATTGAAATGATCTCTTGCTTCCCGTATTTGGTCTTTTAACTGTTGATTGGTGCGATCATTTAATGCCTGCATTTGCTCTTTCATCTCCTCCTTCAATGCCTGCATTTGCTCTTTCATCTCGTCATTAGCTTCCCTGATCGTTTTAATTACGTACATTCTGAACTCCCTTTCTGACATTTCTTCTGCTGTGCTGTCATTGGGTTTTATTGATGTAGTATCTAGGTTTGTTTGGGACATTTTCTTCCCTTGTTTTCTCATAATGGTCAGTTGTCAGTGGGACCCTGAGATATTGCAGTTTTCCACTATTGGCTTATAGTGTCCCAGTAGATTTCCAGTGTATCACCTCCCAGCCTTCAGTAGCCTGATGTCTTGGAGGAATCTGATAAAGCAGCTCATTCGAAGAATACTGCCCCTAGCCCCCTACTGGTTCCACGTTTTGGAACTGGCTCTGTGCGAAAATGCTCTCACTGTGGGCCTGCACCGTGCAGCTGGCCGTGTGGGAAGAGCCCACTGCCGGAGTGTGGAAGACTACCTTGGGAAGACTCAAGCTGCCCTGCCCGGCTCTGCTAAGCCACCTCTATCTGGGCCTGCCACCCGGGCTGAGCTTTACCCAGTGGGCAGACTCACCCGTGGCTCCACTTCAGTCCGAGTCTCTCAATGCCTCCCCTTCTTAACTCCTGGGTTCTGGAGCGACCGGGGGTGCAGTCTCCCTCTAGGCCGCCATCTTGGATCGCCCCGTGAAGAGAGCCCGCAGCCGGAGTGGGCAGAGCCGCCTGAAGAGGTCTCCGGCTGCCCTGCCCTTATCCCTGAGGCTGATTGCAGATCGAGGCTCTCCGCTGGTTCTTTGCAGGAGTACACTGCACTGCAGCGGCTCCGGGACTCGGAGCCTGCTCTGTTCAGACAGGCTCTCACTAGCGGGCCAGTTCCCTTCCGAGAACCTGGAGAAGCTGGCTGTGTAGGCGGGGCCCACCGCCGGAGTGCGCAGGGCTGCCTGTGGATGACTCTAGCTGCCCTGCCCGGCTCCGATAAGCCACCTCTATCTGGGCCTGCCACCCGGGCCGAGCTTTACCCAGTGGGCAGACTCACCCGTGGCTCCACTTCAGTCCGAGTCTCTCAATGCCTCCCCTTCTTAACTCCTGGGTTCTGGAGCGACCGGGGGTGCAGTCTCCCTCTAGGCCGCCATCTTGGATCGCCCCGTGAAGAGAGCCCGCAGCCGGAGTGGGCAGAGCCGCCTGAAGAGGTCTCCGGCTGCCCTGCCCTTATCCCTGAGGCTGATTGCAGATCGAGGCTCTCCGCTGGTTCTTTGCAGGAGTACACTGCACTGCAGCGGCTCCGGGACTCGGAGCCTGCTCTGTTCAGACAGGCTCTCACTAGCGGGCCAGTTCCCTTCCGAGAACCTGGAGAAGCTGGCTGTGTAGGCGGGGCCCACCGCCGGAGTGCGCAGGGCTGCCTGTGGATGACTCTAGCTGCCCTGCCCGGCTCCGATAAGCCACCTCTATCTGGGCCTGCCACCCGGGCCGAGCTTTACCCAGTGGGCAGACTCACCCGTGGCTCCGCTTCAGTCCGAGTCTCTCAATGCCTCTCCTTCTTAACTCCTGGGTTGTGGAGCGACCGGGGGCGCAGTCTCCCTCTAGGCCGCCATCTTGGGTCGCCCCGTGAAGAGAGCCCCGTAACTTTGCTCTTTAAGTAGATTGTTCTGTTTGAATTTTTACCAGAGATTTAAAAAAGATCCTTGTTTATGTATATGTATATACACGTACACATGTATCTTAAAAAGCTATCGAATATGTTTCAAAATTTCATTATTCTCTTAAGCATATATGCTATGACATTTGCTTTTTTATGTGTATCTTTCTTCTAACAAATGTGATTTTGTTTTCAAGCCTGTTCAGTGGGTGGTATTCCTGGTTCCAAGAAGTGGTTCTTTGCAGTGCAGGCAATCTGTGGATTTTACCAGGTAATACTTATTAGTGAATGTTGTTGTTACTATAAAGAATTCCATGAATTCATTATCTAATGTGATCTTTTGATTTATTAGTTTTGTAGTTCTGATTGGCAAGAGATACATTTTGATGCAGAAAAAGATAAGATTGAAGATGTTCTTCAAACAAATATTGAAGAATGTTTGAGTGCCGTTGAGTGTTGTGAAGAAGAAGATAGTAATAGCAGGGAATCCTTATCCTTGGCTGAGTATGCTTATATACTTCTTATACTATCTCTAAGATATTTTACAGATAGTTATAAAGATATAGACAGTTACTTTAAGCCAGGAGGGTGAAGATTACATATTTTAGCAACTATAGTAAGTAAATTTTAATTAACTGAAAGTTTTAAATCTGGAAAACATTGGACAATTTAGACCTTTTATCTCAGTAAAATTCTTCAACATGCAAAAGTTAATAATCTGAAAATGTTTTGTTTCTTAACCTTACATAATTATAAGAATTATAGAAAATGATATTGTAATTAACATATCACTCTTGAAGATAAATTCTGCCTAACATTATATTTTAAGAGCTTAAGTAGAAATGTCATTTAATGTCAATAGCTATCATTCAAACCAAAGCATCATTTTCATTTTGCTGTTTGAGGATGTAGTACATGAATTTTTTTTCGATTTATTTGTATCTTCAGCATTTCAAATACTTTCAAAATCTTTAAAATTTTTGAGAAGTATAAATGTGATTGAGTTCACTTTTAGGTTTTTTAAAATTGTGGTGCAATATATAAGATGATCCAGTTTATAAGTTGTGATAACTTTTTCTTCATACAGTATCCCATCTCTGACTCAGAGTACCTTTCATTTTAGTCTTCATAATATTTCATGACAGAAAACTTTTATTTCAGTATTCTTATGTTGTAGTATGACTATAAATTACACAAATTGTAAAAATTCCCTTTGCCTATCTCCAGGTGACATTGTTTATATTGGTTAATGAGGGAAGATGATGTAGAACATGGGAAAGAGCATTTAACCAGGAGTCAGTTAAGTGGTTGCTAACTATATGACCTTAGTCCAGGCACATAGCATCTCTGGCCCTTAATTCCTCACCCATTGGTTGTTGAGGTTCTTTCAGATAATTTCTAAGGTGACTTCATTTGATCTTAAAAGCTCTTATCAAGCCATGTTTTCCCACAATTGTTAAAAGATGACAAATGTAAAAGTTAAAGTTAGTTTCTGCTAAGTGACCTAATCATTACTTCCACAAGAGGGAGCCTGAAAACTATAGTTTAACAAAAGATGCCATAAGTTCTTTTTTTTTTTTTTTAAATAATATCAGTTTACAATAAAGGATTTAAATACCTTCATACTATGTCATAGACTATTTTCAGGAAAAAATTCATCATATGGAGAAAACTAATAGGTTTTGAAGAATTGGAGGAGGGCATCATATTCTCTAGTCTGGACTGTTAAATGCAATTCAAAGAAAAGCAGTATCCTTTATTAAACACTTACTGATAACTTACTTTGAAAATTCAGAAAAATACTTATCCATTAGTTATCATCTATATTCTGTCTACAAAATATAATTTAGGGACTTTTGTTCCCTTCATTGTTGTTAATTTTATTTGTTTTTTTTGGGGTGTGAATAAGAACTTATACCTGCAGTTTGAATCCTAGCTTACACACATACTAGTTAGGTGACTTTAGGAAAGTTACTTAAAGTGGCACTAAAAATAGTCTTATAGTAGTGCCACTGAATCTGTTGTCAGGGTCAAATAAAGTAGTGCATTTACCTTAACACTTAACAGTGTCTGGTTATTACCTGTTATGATTATGAAAAAAATAGATAGATAGATAGATAGATGTGGGTTTTTTTATTCCCCCTCTAACTCATTCTTTCATTTTAGTCTATATGAAGAATGTGCTGAAAATTTGCATCAGTTATCAGACAAGCTTCCTGCTCCTGGTAATATATATATTGTGACTGCTTTCAATAATTAGTATCTTACACATTTTGTGATTGAGTAATAAATTTAGTCTTTATGCTAATGTTCTCACTTTTAATCTTGAAAATCAAAATAAAAAAGCAATTTCTTAATTGAAGTTGATACAAAGTGTACTCCACTATTTTAATAAAGTACGTCCCTGAGATCTTGCAGTTCTTTCTATTATTTTCATTCTGGTAAGCAAAAATTTAGAATTTAGAAAATTAAATACCCATCTCCATTTCCTTATTTAGATTTAGTTTTTACTGAAGAACAATCTTGCCACTATGTACCAGAGTGTATTCTATAGAACTCTAATCTATAAAAAAACTCTTGGAAAAATAGCTTTTTTAACCTAGATAATTTGGATAACATTCTTTTGTGGTGAAGTTAGTATACACACTGTAAAATGGCATATTGTGCAGTAGAAGAAGCTCTTTGCTCAGCATTTTTTGTAGAATCCATTTTTTTCCTGTAATGGAAAACATGTTTTGTGAACAGTACTGTATTGTATTATTCTTAAAACTATTTTTAGTTCTGAACTGACCTTTTTTTGTGTTAATCAAGTGGCTGTCATCTAAAATTTGGTAGAATTTCACATCACATATACTTTGGAAGAATTTTCCTTTCTGAATGTTCTCATCATTGAAGGTCCTTTATTAGGAGGTCTTTTATTATATGTCATGCATTGTACTAGGGGCTGAGTATATAATGATGAGTAAAACATAGACAGTGACCATAAACAATTTTTTTATACACATTTGTAGGTAGAGCTTATCATACACTGGTGCATAAGATCAGGATTAATCAACTTTGATGAATTTTAAGAAGTCAAATCAAATATCCAAGATTCAATGCATAGCACTTAGTATATTGCTGAATATAAGTAATATAAACATGAACCTTAAAAACAAATACAAAATACATTTTTGAAAAGTGAATCTCATTTTAATATATTTAAGATATTTGCAACTCAAATTATTCCTATGGTAAATATTTCTATTAACAGTAAAATGAGTAATAATGTTAATCTCTTAATTACACATCTATTTTCAAACAAATTCTTGTTGATACCAAAACTCAGCTGACAGTGTGATTCTTATATTCTAGGAGATCACATTTTAGTGCAGAAAGTCCCACATAGAAAATAACAAAATGTATTGATAAATAGGCAAATCATTTTTTACTCTTCTTTGGTGCTGGGGATTAAACCTTAGAACGTTGCACACACACTAAGCACCCAACTCCTCAATTTTTTAAATGCAATATGTCAGCTTCAAAATATGCATTGAAATATTACACAACTGCTGTTTGGGTAGTTAAAGGACTTTCTTTATCACTCTTCATTTGGCTTCTGTTTCATTTAGATTTTTCATGTCCTTCACTCAATTTATAGTTTTATAAAATTTAGACTGATGTGAAGTTAACCTTAGAATCTAATGATGTTGTCAGTATAATTGGTTTTTCTGAGTGTTTTATTGTCCTTTAAAGAGAAATAATTTATTTGAGCATCACAATTTTAAATTAATTCATTTCCTTTTGGATAACAAAATTAAGTGTAGAAAAGTATAATGAAATTGCACAGGTTTTTTTCTCTGTTGAGTATAACAATAGCATTGATGATCTCCAGAGTGATGTGTATAATTTACCACTGCTACTTAATTGACAAGTAATTATGATATAGTTCATTTTTTTCTAGCTTATGCTACCTATTTTGAGATAACATAGCTTTAAATCTAATGATGAACATTTAAAATTTTTGAACTCCTAAAGATATGTATTGTTTTGAAGAATTTCAGAAAGTAAAGTTAAAATATTCCTTTATCTTTTCAATAAACCCAGCATTCAACTATTCAGTATACTATTTTAAGACTTTCCCGGTCTAACATTTTTAAAAATTGCAAAGATTTTTCTTTCTCTTTCTAGGGAGAGCACTGATAGACATAATACTATTGCCCTCTGATAAAGATCCTCCTCAGTTGAAAGACTGTTTGCCTGCTGTAGGAGCATTAAAACATTTGAGGGAATGGCATTCAGCAAAAATTACTGTAGTGGCACATCACTGTGAAATGTAAGCTTCTTTGGTTATAGTTCATTATTGTTTATGTTATCCAAACATACTACCCTCTGTTTTATATATTCAGCATTTGAAAATTGTTTTAAAGTGACAAGGTAAAGTTTTATGTCATACTTTGATTTATATCTAGAGAAGAATCAAGAATTTTCTTATTTCATTATTTCTGGGATGTTTAAGTTTTAGTAAATATGGTCAGTGCTGATTTATAATCACTATTGAGCATTGATTTTCCAGATTCATTGTATACTTTTAAGTAGGCAAGCAGCATGGTTATGTGAATGTACTCAAGTTGTAATATCATTTTTTTTTGTTTTCTGCCAATACAGAAATAATTATATAGTGTTGTCTTTTAGGATGTTTTACTATTGATCAATTGTATATTATGGTTTTGATGCTTAAATTATTATTCAGATTGGATTTTTATTAACTTCATGATTTTTTTCATTAAACAAGTGTTGATTGAACATTTACTTTATGCCAACCACAGCAATATATGCTGATGACTTAAGGAAGTGAGAAAACATGGCCTTTTTCATGAAAGTGTGTGGAGAAACAGGAATACTAAGAAGACATAAAATGAGATAAATGCTACCATAGAATTCCATACAGAGCCTCATGGGAACAGTTTTAGGAGAATAGTTCTGTTTCAGAGGTAACAGATATTAAGGTTTTGTGTGTCTGTGTGTACATCTGACACATTTAAATAGTAAGAGAAAGGCCTATCTCTTCATCCTTAGTAATAGGAATATTCTTTTATCTGTGGGGATATGGCATTAACTTAACATATGACAGACCTAACTCAGAGACTGAATAATAGGAATTCCATAGTATTACTAAGATTAAAAAAACCCCAGTGATATAAATTTTGCAATTTTGCCTCTTAGTTTTGTAGGTAAACTGTAACCATCAAATGTTAAGTAAAGCATAAAGCTATATATTTAATTATCATACTTTTTTTTTAATAGAAATTGTCAGAAGATTGTAGAATACCTTTCTGCTAATGTTGTATCCTTAGAAGAGCTCAGAAATGCTATTGACACAAAGGAATTATGGAGGGGAAAGATTCAGATATGGGAAAGAAAGGTAATTGAATTTCTTAATTATTACAGTGTACAAAGCAGGACTTTCAACTTTATTTACAACATAGGTAGTTTAAATAAATCTTACTCTAAATGTACTCTATACGATGATTTAGACTAGCACTAAGTCGAATTTTCTGTGATAATAAGTGTTCTCTATCTGTGCTAATACCATGCCCACTAGCCACATATTGCTACTGAGCACTATTTATTTTATTTGTAACTGAGCACATTATATATGATTAGTTTATCTGATGATCTGGTTTTAACTTTATTTTATTTAGTTTTAATGTAAGTAGTCATGGTGATTAAGTTGTGGAGTCTACAGTTCTTGAATATAGCACTTTTAAAACAATTCAACATTAGTCAAGTTCATGTTGTTTACCCAAGTTGCTTTATTTTATTGCATGTGTGATCTATTAGAAAAACTGCTTAGAGCAGTTACTATAGTACCATCTCAGGTAATCTCTGCCTTCTACTAACCAGCTTTCTAATTTTTAACAATTTTCTTTTAACCTTACTAGACCCCATTTCTCAACTACAAGATAAGAATACTAGGTTAGTTGGATTCCTTTACTCCTGAATTTCTATAAGTTTCCAATTCCATTTTGGTATCTCTTCCCATAAATCAGTATGGTGGTTTTTATAAGTTGTATCCATTGTGAAATAAGTGTTTCTATTAATTTATGTATTTTTTAACTAGGCAATATTAAAACAAGGAAGTTTCTTAATGCTTGTTCAGGTTGCGATGAGAGTATGAGTAAGCCTTTGTATTCCTCCTGTTTTTTGGCAATAATCACTAAACTATTTTTCCCTTTATTATTCATGCTTATTAATGACTCAATAAAAGTTATAGGTAAGACAGTAAGAAATAATGTGCTAGATCTGACTTACTGATTTGCATGTTGGATCATCCTAATCTCAGGAAGGTTTAATCTGCAGGTAAGCCATCTTAATAGGAAAAATCATATAGCCATGTAGTAGAGTGGAAACTATGATTATCTAGGATAATTGCTTTTGTATACATTTTCTAAAATTGCATCTTTATTTCAGGCAGATGATGGCAGAGTTTTTTCTGTGTGATTCTTTTATTATTTTTTTTTGCGGTATGGGGATCGAACTCAGGGCCTTGGGCTTGGGAGGCAAGCACTCTACCAGCTGAGCTATCTCCCCAGCCCCTTTAATTACTTTTAATAGGAAATTAAATGTCCATAAATCCACAGTTTACATTTAATCTTGAAATGTAATCACTTTTTTAGTGGAGAATATCTTTCAGCCAAGAGGCATTGTGGTGATAAAGAACATGGATTTTAGAGTTATAGTGTCTGCACTACCAGCTCTCTTATCTATAAGGTAGACATAATAGTTCCAGTTCATGGGTTTTTATAAGGTTTACATTAAAGCACAAAGTAACCACAAAGTGTTTGCTGTCATTGTTGTTGCTACCATTAATATTATTAGCACCATTACCATGACTTAGGTAATAATTGATATTATCAACAACATATATTGAAGGAAAACTGTGTGAGGTACTGACAGCTTCTGCCTTTGCATAACTTACAGACTGGTAGGAAGCTAGATATTGAACAAGTGTATGCAAAGGAGATTGTCTGGTCCTGTGATTGCATAGAATGGGCTTAGTGTACTCTTGCTGGATAATTAAAGGTCAATGGGAGCTTTGTGGGAAAAATTGATGTTTGAGTTAAAATAGAAGGGTGTGTACCAAAGTGGAAACTACCATTTGAGCTGAGGAATCAAAAATAAATTTATATATGGATTTCCTCTTAACTTTTCATTGTAATAAGATGTATTAATCTTCATAACTTTATTCATGATGCCTATACTCATGTCGTTTCTCTTGGTTTCTTTTCAGTTTGGATTTGAAATTAGTTTTCCTGAGTTTTGTTTAAAGGGAGTAACACCCATGAATTTTAATACATCTAATTTAAATACTTGCTCTCTTGATAAAAAGACAATACCATTGAAGGATAAGAATATTTTGCCAAAGGTAATTGTATATTTAACCTTTTTTTGCTATCATTTGTGAATATTTTTGTTCCCATAATATATTTTTTAATCTTGAATTATTATTACTAATTTATGTGCTTAAGTGTGCTCACTTACATAATTCTTAAAATTCTTACCACTAAGTGCTTGTATTAAATGTTGGTGAAGCTGTGATTGTTACAGATTTTAAAATGTTATGATCCTAACTTTAAATCATTATAAAGCTGAAACTACCCTTGGTTTAGACTTTGCTACATAAACTCATTTCCCAATGTTGTTTATTATTGCTTCCTGTAAAAAATTTACTATGGTCGTCTTTAAGAGGAATTTTAAGTTCTCTTCTAAAGATTAGCATCCTTTGTCTTTGTACTACAGCTTTCATGTATTAATTTTGAGCTAATTTTCTAATTTTGGGGTACTGTTGACAATGATCTTAGGGTATAACCTCTTCAATAATGCAAAACACCCCCCAGTAAACGTATACACTGTGTGTGTGTGTGTGTGTGTGCGCGCGCGTGTGCACGCGCACATACACTTTAATGTTAGATAAACTTGGTTTTGAAACTTAACTCTATCCCCTATTAGGTATTGGGTCTAAACATATAAATTTACATATATGTTTATATATTTCATATATATTTATGAGTTTTATATATGTATATATTTATGTGGAAAGAAAGACAGGTATCTATACATATATATAACACCCATACACAAAATAACATGGTGAAATCACTGAGTTTTTTCAGGAGCAGTACTAGGGGTTTTTATCTAAGACCTTGCACATGCTAGGCAAGTGCTCTACGACTGAGCTACATCCTCAGCACACACTCTGCTTTTAAAGATGTAAAACTAAGTTCTTCAGGATGCATTCTTTTTTCTTTGTCTTTCTTCATCTCCAGTTATTGAAATAACTGTCCTTTTCTAACTCACTCTAGTTTCAGGCCCTACCAGAGAAATACTGAAATATTATTTATGTGAGTGGGGCTCTCTCTCTTAATTCACACCTATTGGCTTCTCTCTTTTCTCTAATTTCTTCAGTCTTTCCTTCAGATTTTTTTTTCCTTTAATCTCAGCAGACCACTGAATACAAGTACCCTGTAGAGTATCTTTTCTTTCTCTTTTCCAGTCCTGCAGATTCTCCCTTTACAGGTAGGTTGTTCCTTCATTTCTTTAACACTGAAACCTCTTCAGTTACCTGTCCTGTTGAAATTAAATAGAAGTAGTTGAGAACTCTTGTCATTGTTGCAGACATCTTTCCATATTTATTTTCTCCTATTAAAATTCTTTCCAATTACTAAGGAGTCTCCAGTCTGTCTACTCTGAAACGTAGAATTGAAATGGAAGAAATTCTTGTGTGTTATAGAGGATTACATTTGGTTTGCTGTTATTAAAAAAATTTGCTTTTTAATATCTCTTTTAAAGTTTAAAAGTCAAAATCATTAGTTTGTTTGCTTTCATTTTCTTGTAGTATTTATAGTATTATGCAATTCTAATTTCTTTTCTAGGTTTTCCATTACTATGGCCCTGCTTTGGAATTTGTTCAGATGGTACAGTTATCGGATCTGCCCTCCTGCTATGTGTCAGACATTGAATTTGAATTGTATCCTTTCATTTACATGTTCATTTAAGATTACATTTTTTTGTGTCAGAATGTTCTGGTATTGGTAGGTAAATACACATTTGGTGTATGTTTATTTATTTATTTATTTTTATTTATTTATTTATTTTTTATTGTATACAAATGGGATACATGTTGTTTCTCTATTTGTACATGGAGTCAAGGCATACCATTTGTGTAATCATATGTTTACATAGGGCAGTGATGTTTGATTCATTATTTTTTTTCCCTTCCCCCCCACCCCTCCCACCCCTCTTTTCCCTCTATACAGTCCTTCTTTCCTTCATTCTTACCACACTCCTTATCCCTAACCCTAAACCTAATGCTAACCCCTCCCACCCCCCCATTATATGTCCTCATCCGCTTATCAGCGAGATCATTCGTCCTTTAGTTTTTTGAGATTGGCTTATCTCACTTAGCATGATATTCTCCAATTTCATCCATTTGCCTGCAAATGCCATAATTTTATCATTCTTCATTGCGGAGTAATATTCCATTGTATATATATATGCCACAGTTTCTTTATCCATTCATCAACTGAAGGGCATCTAGGTTGGTTCCTCAATCTGGCTATGGTGAATTGAGCAGCAATGAACATTGATGTGACTGTATCTCTGTAGTATGCTGATTTTAAGTCCTTTGGGTATAGGCCAAGGAGTGGGATAGCTGGGTCAAATGGTGTTTCCATTCCAAGCTTTCTGAGGAATCTCCATACTTTCCAGAGTGGCTGCACTAATTTGCAACCCCACCAGCAATGTATGAGTGTTCCTTTTTCACCACATCCTCGCCAACACCTATTGTTGCTTGTGTTCTTGATAATCGCCATTCTAATTGGGGTGAGATGAAATCTTAAGGTAGTTTTGATTTGCATTTACCTTATTACTAGGGATGTTGAACATTTTTTCATGTATCTGTTGATTACTTGTACATCTTCTTCTGTGAAGTGTCTGTTCATTTCCTTAGCCCATTTGTTGATTGGATTATTTGTATTCTTGGTGTAGAGTTTTTTTTTTTTTTGAGTTCTTTATAGATTCTGGAAATTAGCGCTCTATCTGAAGTATGGTTGGCAAAGATATTCTCCCACTCTGTAGGCTCTCTCTTCACATTGCTGATAGTTTCCTTTGCTGAGAAAAAGGTTTTTAGTTTGAATCTATCCCAGTTGTTGATTCTTGCTTTTATTTCTTGTGCTATGGGAGTCCTGTTAAGGAAGTCTGATCCTAAGCCAACAAGTTGAAGATTTGGACCTACTTTTTCTTCTATAAGATGCAGGGTCTCTGGTCTGATTCCAAGGTGGTGTATGTTTATTTTTATTTCATTGTACTCAGTGTTTTAATTTTGAGGCCCAAGTGGGACTTCTCATTGTTGGCGTGCTGGAGAATGAAGAAGGAAGTTTTTCCTTTTTTTACATCCTGAATTCTGTACATTTCCAATCAGAAATCTTTCTCCCTAAGCAAACACCTTTGTTTTTATTCAGTATTTATTATTCACTATGGGTAGGGTTATGGAAGTAATACAGAAGACATTGAACCTTGCTTTTCAATGCAGTTATAATGTTCTGTGCCTGAAAACAGGCTAGCTCTGCTCTCTCACACAGTGTAACATTAACTGAAACTCTGTCCTTCCCACACTCTGTCCACATACCCCACATACATTTTGTATGTTTTTGTCATTTTTACTCTTATTATTTAGTGCTTAATGCTTCCTAAAAATAACTTCCCACAGGGCATTGTGGTACATGTCTGTAATCTCAATGACTCAGGAGTCTGAGACAAGCACATCACGAGTTCAGTGCCACCCTGACCAACTTTCAGAGACCCTATCTCAAAATTAAAAAAATAACAAGGCCGGGGGAATGTAGCTCAGTGGTAGAACATCCCTGGAATCAATCCCCAGTACCACAAAAACAAAACAAAACAAAAAAAGCACTTTTCATTTTCTGAAATCCAGGATGCATTTCCATGACTTCTGTTTTTTTCAGTTTTTCTGTGGATGAAATCATAAATGCTGTAAATCATAGCACATAGTAGCGACTCAATAAACATTGTAAAATAAATGGCATTTTATTTTGTTAGCCCAAGCCAAAATATTCATTATTTTCTTTCAGATTCCTTTCTGCAGAAAAGGTGACAGAAGTGAGGGCATCAGAAAATCTTACCCATCTGTTTGTTCTCTAGCAGTACCAAATAACGTTGTTTTTTTTTTAAATTTATCTATCTATTCATTCATTCATTCATTCATTGTTTTTGAAGGGTTTTTGTTTGGTTTTGGTGGGAGGCTGTTAAGAGATCAGGCTGGAGAGCCTTTTCAGATTGATTAAATCCTAAAAAACCTCCTATACCATATTTAGGAGTTAAATTCTGTCCTAAAGATAATGAGGAACCATAGAAGGTTCCTCTATGGAAGGGAGCAGTTTAAACAAAAGTAAACTTTACTATTATTATTTTTTTTTGATATCTGGGATTGAACCCACTGAGCAACATCCCCAGACCTTTTTATTTATTTATTTTATTTTTAAGACAGGGTCTCACTAAGTTATTTAGGTTCTCGCTAAATTGCTGAGGCTGACCTATAACTTGGGATCCTCCTGTCTCAGCCTCACAGGTTACTGGGATTACAGGCATGCACCATCATACCTGGCTGAAAGTAAATTTGAGATCTGCTAGGATTTTGGAAAACTGTGGAGCTTGATCTAAAAAAGTAGCTTTTGCAATGAAGAGCCAAGGTAAAGTATAGAATGTGTTAAGAATGTAAAACAATATCACCATCCACCACATGCTTGCAAAGTGAGGAGGCTGGATAAGAATTGGATGATTTCCTAAGCTGAAATAAATGTCACTGATTGAGATAACAAGAAAAGAGGAGCAAGTTTCATAGAGGAAGAGTAATTTGAGATTGGGTAGTAGTTTGAGTAGTAACACATAATGGGTAGTTGTTAAAATTTTTATCTACTCTATGTGACTGTTGAGAACCATGTAGCCCAGTGGGCTCCCTGGCAGTATGACTGAGGGAGGCATTTCAGATATAAGCTATTACCACTGCTGTTTTTACCTGTCTTATTTGTCTCATGTTAGGTCCTTGCTTTATGGGAGTGGTTTTCAAAATGTTTTCCAATGAAAACATGGGACTAAGAGGAAGCTATCCTGGGCAGTGGTTTTGGGGAGATAAGTTGCGTGGACACGGCTCTAGGCACACCCCACTACTTCAGCCAGAGCAGCACTGTTCTCCCAGTTATAAATGTTGACCTTCCAGATCTCCCTTGCAAAAAGCTATCTGTACCTGGAAAGCTTGAAAAGCACAATTTAAATTGTTTTCATGGTTCCATCCTACATTTCAATATTGGAATTTTTTAAAAAAAAGTAATATGCAGTGTTCTTTTCATTGCCATGGTTTTAAGAAAAGTTCTACAACTTGAAAAAGAAAATCCTCAAGTACTATATTCATGATTCCAGAATAGGCAGAGGATTCCTGGTTTTGCTACTTATTTCTTATTAGGTAGGGAGGAGGGAAGAATGTCAGCAATCTGTGGAGAAGAGCAGACTAATTTATATACTCCTGAAATGTTCAGGTTTTTCCCCTGCCATTGACATGATTGATATATAAACACTAGTTGGCTAATGTATTTTTTATACATTTAGAAAAATACATATGCTATCACATATATCAACAAATATTCAACATATTTTAATTTTTATTAAAGTTATTAGAATTTTTATTAAATAAAATATTAAATAATAGAAATTTTATGAATTTTTAGAAATACATCTAAGAAATAGACATTGTATATAAAAATATTGATTAAAAATGGAAAACTAGCTGTGTTTTTGTATTTTTTTATTCACGAATTTTTATGAATTTCTTGTTCTCATTTATAGTAATGATATTCAGAACAAATCAGAAAAACAAAAGAAAGTAGTGATTGTTAATTTCTATAGTTGAATTTTTAAGTAAATGAATTTAAACAATTTGGGGAAGAATTGAATTAATCAAATTTATTGTACAGAGCAGAATTATTTCATAGTTACTATTCACTTTATTCTTTAACTCTGTAGTACAGAGCATTGACAGGAAATAACACCAAGCAGAATTCCATGTTGCTGTTGGAGCAGATTTCTTCTCTGTGTGGCAAGGTATAGTAGAGAATTTTGATGGTGATTGGTTTTTATACTTAACATATGAGGACCTGTAAGAAAAATGAATATAGCTTGTTAATCTGTTTTTGCTTGATAACTTTTTTTTTTAATGTAGGAAGATAATTTTTGTCCTAATTCATGTTAAAAAAAAATTTGGACTTTTCACAGTAATATACTTTGCAGACAAAGTGATGTTTTGATTTTATAAGAAATTTTCAGAAATAAACTTTATAACTGATAATTGCCTTAAAAATTCAAAGTTTTAGAACACATTGTTAACCTGTCTTTAAGGTAACATCTCATTGCAGTTCTGTAAGAGGACATTTACATTACTACATTTTCTTTTTCATGGCAGAGGGGGTGGACATGAGAAAAAGTTTTAAAATTTCACTGAATTAACATTTGTAAATTTCAGTTTTTCCTTAATTCCAATGATGTCTAGTATATTTTAGCTATTTTAATATAGATATGTGTCCATCTCTTTCTCTACACATACACGGACACACGTGTATATAATGATGTGCTAGAGTTGGTATGTTTTTAACCTTTTAAAAATTAACTACTTTAATATAGATACATGTATATTTCTATGTATACACACACACACACACACACACACACACACATATATATAAAATGATGGGTGCTAGAGTTGATGTATTTTTAATCTTTTTAAAACTATAAAGAATTCTAAGTGGAATCATGTATCTAAAGTGAAAGTACCATTTTTAAGAAGAAAAAAATTGAATTTGTTTCTGATTATTTATTCAACTATTATGTTTCTATGAAAATGATTTTTAATGCACAGCTATTGACCATATATACATAACATTTTCTTATCATTTTAAAAACAAATAGACTATTAGCAAACACTCCTGAAGGGAGAAACTGATTATTATAACATTTTCTCCATGGTGCTATAATCAAATCTTAGTTATAATTGCCTTAGAAAATTGGTATAGTAAAGAAAATATGATTTTGGATTTAAGATGCTTGACTGGAAATACTGGGGAATGATAGCAGCCAAATTATATCGTTAGTGTGTTTATGTATGAATATGTAACAACAAATCCCACCACTATGCACAACTATAATGCACCAATAAAAATTTGAGAGAAAAAGACACTTGATTATATAACTTAAAATTTTGCTTCCAGCTTCATATTCCCATAAATTTCAATAATGTAGCCAAGTATTGATTTGATGAACTGATCTTTGGATGAATATTTCGAGTAAAAGTCAGAAACATATCTATAATTTGTTTAATACAGGTATAAAATAATCCTTAAGTAGTTATTGAAGATAGGTAATACTAATTTTAGATGCAAGATAAACTGTTATTATTTAATATTATATTTTCATTTGTTTTGTTTTAAATTTGTTATATTAGATTGTCATTTTTATGATTTTCTTGGAATAAAACTATGAAATGTTGGAACATGCTCTATCAGTACATAGGACTTTATAAATTTGTTTTCACTTTATTGAAACAAAAGGGATAATATTTGGAAGCATATTATGTACTTTAGAAAACAGATCTCTAAATTTTAAGCACTTTATTTTTCTTTAACGTTGAGTCATAATTTACCTTTTACATTTTTGAAAAAAAAATTAGTTTTGAATTGCATGCTTATTCCTGAAAATAATTCTGGTGTTTTATTGTTTTATTACTTGGTTTTCATTTATTTATTCAAGATTTTTTTCCTTTTTTTTTTTACACTGCCTACTGTGTGCCATTTGTTTATTAGGTATTGAAGACAATTAGGTAGCTTGGGAAATTTTCATGTTGTTTAAGTTCTAATGGTTTACCTGATGCTTAGTAAATGTCTGAGCTTATTTATCTTTCTATCTGATTAGCCCCAAAGTGTAAATGAAAGCTTCTTGGAGTAAATTGCATTGACTTAGTTTAGGAAAAAGGAAGGTAGGATTATTTATCTGATGTCCACCAATCTTATGACCAGGAAATTTTTTTTTTTTTTTTTTTTTTTTTTTTTTTTAGAGGAATTTCCAAAGTTGTAAGTGTGATTTTTGCAGTGGCTGCTTGTTAGAGAGGACCTCTTGAAATGATGGAATTGTGGTTTTGAAATTCAGGATTGAAATGCTGCTTGAGCTTTCAATTCTGGAGGTAGAATGAGAACCTAAAAGGATCACTCTCAGATCTCAGAGCTATCTAGCGATTAGTATAAGGGTGAGAACAAGTTGTCAGAAACCAAGTTCATTATGAATGTAATATAGACAGCTGACATTTTTTTGGTAGGGAATTAAGTCTTGTGAAATTTAGGTGTTTATATTTTTGTAGCAAATATTTAATCAAAATTAGACCATTACAAAGGAGTGACCAATTCTTTATCTACTGGGTCATGATACATTTATATGGGTCTATGAGTTATTAATTGAACTACATTTAACGTCCCTAAAATGTTGAGAAAGCTTTAACTGTGGCCTGATATGACATATTGACATTATAGCCTCCATGACCTTTTAGATCATTTAGTCTTGTCATACATTCTGGGCTATGAAGTCTTATTCCTGAAGAAAGAATTAGGATTTAATGTTTAGGAAATTAGATGTATTGTTTATATTTAGTGATTATTTTCTGTTGCTAAATATTTTAATCTTAATTACTAATACTTGAATATGTAAATTGTATTTGATGTAAAAAGATGGCTAGTAACCTGAGTAAATACAGGAGTAAAGACAAAAAGCATATTTATTTTTATTTTTCTTATTTTGTTCCTAAAATATTTATTTTTATTCCTGTTTATTAAGAATGCATAGGTAAAAGTAGTAAATAGCAACATAACTAGCACATTAAAATACTAATTGAGCAAGGCATGGTACCACAAGCCTGTAATCCCTGCAATTTACTAAGGAGTCTGAGGCAGGAGGATCAAAAGTTCAAGGCTAAGCTTGAAATTTAGTGAGACCTTGTCTCAAAAAAAAAAAAAAAAAAAAAAATGGCGACTGGGGATCTAGTGCTCAGTGGTAGAACACCCCTGGTTTCAATTGTGAACATTGTGAAAACAAAACCAACCTCACCCCCAAATCTAAACATGTACCTTTTTAAACATTTATCATTTCTTTATGGTATAATGTTCCAAATTTTTGAGTTTTTTGAAGTATACAGTACATTATTTCCATCTGTAGTCATCCTAATGTGCAATAGCACCGTTCTTTTTTTTAATTTGTTCTAATTAGTTATATACGACAGAATGTAATTTGAAACATCGTATAGAGACAGTATAATTTCTCATTCTTCTAGTTGTATATGATGTGGAATCCCACCAGTCATATAGTTATATATGTACATAGAGTAATAATGTCTGATTCATTCTACTATCCTTCCTACCCCCGTACCCCCTCTCCTCCTTTTTCTCCCCCTCTACCTAATCTAAAGTAACTCTATTCTTCCCTAGCCCCGCCCCCCCTTATTGTGAATTAGCATCCATATATCAGAGAAAGCATTCAGCCTTTGGTTTTTTGGGATTGGCTTGTTTTACTTAGCATGATAGTCTCCAGCTCCATCCATTTACCAGCAAATGCCATAATTCTTTTTTAAGACTGAGTGATATTTTATCATGTGTGTGTATGTATGTGTGTGTGTGTGTATTTATTTATCACGTTTTTTATCCATTCATCTGTTGAAGGGCACCAGTTGAGCTGCTGTAAACGCTGTTGTGGCTCTTTCACTGTAGTATGATGATTTTAAGTCCTTTGGGTATAAACTGAGGAGTGGGATAGCTGGGTCAAATGGTAGTTCCATTCCAGGTTTTCTGAGGAATCCCCATACTGCTTTCCTTAATGGTTACTCCAATTTGCATTCCCACAAACAATGTATGCATGTACCTTTTTCCCCACATCCTTGCCAACATTTATTATTGCTTGTATTCTTGATAATTGCCATTCAGAGTGGAGTGAGATGAAATCTTAGTTTTGATTTGCATTTTTCTGATTTTTTTCATATATTTGCTGAGGGGTTGTATTTGTTCTTCTGTGAAGCATCTGTTCAGTTCCTTTGCCCATTTATTGATTGGGTTATTTGTTTTTCTGGTGTTAACTTTTTCAAGTTTTTTATATATCCTGGAGATTAATGCTCTATCTGAGGTGCATGTGCTAAAGATTTTTCTCCCATTCCATATGCTCTTTTCATGTAATTGATTGTTTCCTTTGCTGAGAAGAAACATTTTAGTTTGAATCCATCCCACTTATTGATTCTTGATTTTATTTCTTGGCTTTAGGAGTCCTGTTTAGGAAGTCAGATCCTAGGCTGACATGGGCCTACTTTTTCTTCTATTAGGTGCAGGGTCTGTTCTAGTGCCTAAGTCTTTGATCTACTTTGAGTTGAGTTTTGTGCAGGGTGAGAGATGCAGGTTTTATTTCATTTCGTTACATGTGGCTTTCCAATTTTTCTAGCACTTTTTGTTGAATAGGCTATCTGATATCCACTCAGTGTTTTTGGCACCTTTGTCTAGTATGAAATAACTGTATTTATGTGGGTTTGTTTCTGTGTCTTCTATTCTGTTTCATTGGTCTATGTGCCTGTTTTGGTGCCAGTACCATACTATGGCTCTATAATATAAGTTTAAGGTCTGGTACAATAGCACCAATCTTAATATGAAGTTTGAAGATGAGAAACATAATGTGAAGATGAGTATACCTCCCCTATAGATGTTTGTATCTTTTGAAAAAATTGCTTTTAAGAATCCTTATTTCGTGCCTAAGTCCTTGATCCACTTCGAGTTGATTTGTGTGCAGGGCGAGAGACAGTGGTTTAATTTCATTTTGCTACATATGGATTTCCCAAATAAACAAAGGCCGAATGTTTTCTCTGATGTGTGGATGCTAATTCACAGTAAGGACAGGGATAGAGGTACTTTGGATTAGACAGGGGAGAGTGAAGGGAGGAGAAGGGGACTTGGGAGTAGGAATGATAGTGGAATCAATCTGACATATATGATTACACGACCTGTGTAACTCTGCATCATGTACAACCAGAAGAAGGAGAAGTTATACTCCATTTATGTATGATGTGTCAAAATGCATTCCACTATCAGGTATAACTAATTAGAACAAACAAAAACAAATTTTTTTTAAAGTGGGAAAATGGGAGAAAAAAGGAAATAAAAGAATCCTTATTTATATAAATAGATTTTAGTGAACTTTGATTTTTGTCCCTGCAATGAATATTTACACATTTAAAGAAAAATTACAAATGTAGGATTATGAAAATAGATAATGGTAAGTTCATATGGCAAAAAAAAAAAAAACAAAAATGGAATTGTCACATAATTTATGGAACCAGTCAGTCCACACACAGCAATTAGATATAATTTTGCATTAGGTTTATATTTTTTTTTAGTGTTCTTTACTGGGATGTGCTGATTGATGTAGCTACGTTTCTAGAATAGACAAACACAGTTTTCAGAATTGCAATTTGTTTTATTTAGTTCTTTATCAAACAATTTACCTAAATATCATGATTTTTTTATTTTTTTGAGCAAATACTTAATAAGCATCTGTGTACCCAACCCTGGGAATAGAATATAAAGATGAATAGACTGACTTTGCTTATAAATATGTCTAAAGTTGCTGTATGTTTTCTAGGATATAATTCATTATCTTCTCTCTGTTTTTACCTATTAGCATTAAATCTCTGATTTCTAGGAAAAAAATTTCTGTATTACTTTCAGATATGTTGTGATTCTCAAGCCAGAATTCTAAAATTCCAAAGTTCTAAAATTATGGTTGGATAAGTAAGACATATTTTCCGGTGCTAGAACTCTCAGCCTCTCATTATTTTACAGATGCATAGAGAAATTGTACCCATATCTGAACATAAAATAAGCAGTATGGATAACAAGATTTTCAGAGTTGTATACCTGAGTGGAAAAGGGAAGACCAAGGCTTTGGTTGCCTTTCCCCTGCTTTGATTTGTTTGCTTTCTTTTTTTTTTCCATTTAATTCAGTGGGACATTATCTTCTTAACTTTCTGCAGTGAAGTTGTTGAGAGAGAAATATGAGGAGAAAATTGTTATATGGTACTCTTTGAAGAGCAGATTTCAGTCTGCAAACAATAAATTTATCTTCTGCTTTTGCAGGTTGGTGCTCTTTTTGTGTTGCCATGCACAGTTAGTAACATACTTATTCCACCTCCCAACCAACTCAGTTCAAGAAAATGGAAAGAATATATTGCTAAAAAGCCTAAGACAATCAGTGGTAAGTAGTAAATCTTTATTATCTTTACAATGCAACACGGATAATGTATTTATCAAATTTGAAATGAAGTTAATATTTCTTTATTGGAATAGAGCATTTAATTATTTTTAACCATGTTCATTAAAATGTATTGGTGATCACAAGGCAGGATTTTTATTTAATTAGATAGCTAATTATATTGAACATTGGTTTCTTAGAGACATTTCTGAAACCAAATATATGAAAATAAAGTGAGTGGTTCACTTATATGGTGTATTAAAAAAAGTGAACCTGTGATGGCAATTTTCTGAAGAAATTAGAACTTAACCATCTGCTCTACAGTGTTCTAGGTGCTTTAAAAATACTGATTCATTTAACTTTTACAATAATCCTACAGATTTGTTTTTATCCCCATTTTACAGATGAGGAAATTGGGACTTGGAAAAGTTAAAGAATTGTTGATTGACAAAAATCTTTGTGTAAATACTGACTGTGAGTTAATAGTTCTGTAATTTCTCCAAGGATTTGAACCTGGGCCATACTATACTCTGTTGCTTCTCTAATCTATTATGTTCAAGATATTAAAATGAATCTTAACTTCTCTTATAAAGTTAGAAGTTATTTAACTTCAAATCCAATCCCTAGAACTTCATTATGTAATTATAGCTCAAAATATTAAAGTTACTTTTTCAAAGTCTTATGTAACTAGTTGAAATATGTTCCTTCTTACTTCTGCTTTGGTATTGGTGATTTTAAAAAAAATTGAACAATAATTTGTCAAATTTTTTTGAACTTCTTGTTAGTTTTTGTGACCCATGCTATGAAGAGACTGAGAACTATAGTTGAAACATTTCTACTGTAAAAGAACTCTGTTGAAATACTCCCTAGAGTCTTATTGTTCTGAGGAATGCAATTTTAAAATAAACAGCTTATATAGTATTATATAGGAAATAGATGAGATACTGGATTCCACTTTAGCAAATGTTGAATTTGAGAATCAGATAAGATACTGATATGGAAATTTAAATCTATAGTTTACATTTTTAAATCTAGATTGCTAGAGAACTGTCAGGCTTAGATTTTGTTTACCAGCAATTTTGTTTACTGTGTAACAAACTATCTTAAGATGTACTGGCTTAAAATTCACAAGAATGATCCAAATTGAAGAAGGAAGTGACTATACGAGGTTGTGAGTACTATGCAGCCACCACTGTAAAAGCTTACTATTGGTGCATATAGGCAATAATTAGGACTAGTTTTAAAAAAAAAAGAAAGACAATCACAACGTAATAGCTAGAGAAGAGACCCAAGTATAAGGTCTCTGGAAATAACTGCATTTAGATGAAAGTAGAGAAAAGTTATGAAATGATTTAATAAATGGGTGTTATAAGTCCCTAGTAAGTTATAATCATTAACATTAGCATCATAATACCATTTATTGCATTATATAAGGTATTGTAGGAAGTATGAGAAATAAAAGAGTCAAACTAGATCTTAGACTTGAGGAGATAGATTTGTGGAACTTTTCTTTGTGAAATTTGTGCTCAAGTGAGGAATGTATTTTGAAAAGCAGTCATAAGCCTGTTTAGCTAGTGGTGTGAGGTAAAGAGAAGGGCACTTCCACATAGTGACCTAGCATATATATCCTCAGTAGCTCCAGGGAGGCTTCTAGGAGGAAGAGCCTTTACTGCACCACAGTGCAGTTTTAAAACGTCTCACCTACTCACACAGAATCTAATTTTAGAAGATGCTAAAACAAAATCAGAAGTAAATTTCCTAAGTGGCAATCATAGTCAATTTACTTAAGCTTCATGAAATTATGGAATAATAGCCATATCTCAGCATTGCATATGTCTAAGACTGATAATATGAATTGGATATTAACATTTAAATAAATTGAGTATATCTTCAGTACCTATCTCTTAATTTTTTTTCTTGTAACTTTCTGCAACTTCAAATAGCTACTTTGAGGTTTTAATTTTAAGATAATTTATTGAAGCCAAGTGTGGTGACTGTAAGCCCAGCAACTTGGGAGGCTGAGGCAGGAGGGTCAAGGTCAGCCTCAGCAACTTAACAAGGCCCTAAGAAACTTAGTGAGACCCTGTCTTAAAATAAAAAAAAAAAAAGGGCTGGTGATGTGACTCAGTGGTAAAGCACCCCTGGGTTAAATCTCTAGTACCAAAAAAACCAAAAAGAAGATAATTTATCCATTTAAAATTTACTCAAGTTTTTTTTGTTTGTTTGCATGATTTTTATTGAAACTTTAAGAAAATATCATGTGACTTGATTTCACTTTTTAAAAAATTATTTCTTCTTGAAATTTACAGATTAATAGTGGTAACTTCTGAATAATAATAAGACATAGATCACATGATAGTCTTTGAAGCCAGATTGTTGATTACTGATTAGGCTGGATCATTAAGGGTTGATTAAACTGACACTTTACAGTATTTTTTTTTTAAATCTTAGAAGTAGCAACAAAATCAAATTTGATAGCTGATTAAGTTCTATTCTACCTATAACCCTTTCTGAAGGGGAAATTTATTACTTATCCCATTAACAGAATTCTTTTTGTAAAAACAGAAACTAAGTTTTAGTTAGTATAAAAGTTTCAGTGACTCTTAAATCTGGAAAACTTTACATCCCTCCTCTTATCCTGTTAATAATAGCTTCTCTCACTATTCCAGATAATACATCAAATCTTAGATCATTCCACTAATTCATGACTGTTTCTCCATTACCTACTGAATTATGCCCAACTATACTATATTGTTACCCTATATGTTGAGGAGTTACCTAACCAAACCCTGTACTTTCCTAAAACTATTTTCTGTTTTTGTTGCTTTGTGCTTTTATTACTAATTCTTTCATTCATTAAGTGATTGATTCAGTGTGTCTTTTATACCTTCAATTCCTTTATTTGAGTATGAATCAGATATTGTGTATCACTTATGATACTCAAGGAGATAGACTTCATCTTCTTCCTGTGGAATTTACACTATAACATAGAAAATAGATATTGCAAAGTAATTATAAATCTTATTGTAACATTATATTTGGTAGTAACCGACTAGGAACAATCACTAAGTAATATTGCATAGAAAAAGGAAGGTATATAATGGTGTTGCTACATTTGTGGTTAAAAAAAAAAAACCTGTGTGTGTGTATTTAGATTTAACACATTTTTGTATGCATTAAATATTCATTTTTTCAATAGATATTTTTACTAAGCACGTTCAATATGCTAGGCACTGTTTTACATGCTAGACCCAGCAGTAAACAGAAAAAAATTCTTCCATTCATAGAGCTTACATTATAGTAGAGATAACAGTTTTGCTTCTTCCCCCAGATAGCCATATAACTAGGTCTAGCAAATTTTTCAGACCTTTAATCCATAGTCATTTTCTCATTCAGGAACCGTTTTGCCACGGCACCTAAAATTGCAAATAGACTCTTCTGGTGTTACACCCAGCTTTGTTATTTTTCATCAGTGATTGTGCTATCTAAGATACCAAATGTGTGTCTGCCTTACGCTTATCAGTTCTCAGAAATATTTGTTTAAAAATAAGTGAAATATACTGTATATTTTCAGGTAGTAATAACTGCTATTGCAATATATAGGGAAAGGAAAGGCTTTGAGTGGACTCTATCTATGCAGTGTGAGCCAAAGTTTATGCCTTGGTTTTTATTAGTTCATTAGGTTTCATCCCTTATAAAATATGTACGAATGTATTAGTTTGGGCTACGTGATGTTGGTGTTTTTAATATGTCAAAAATCACTAAGTATCAGCAACTTCTTATGATTTAAAACAAACTGCTCAGTTTGAAGTACATTTAAATTATAATAGTGAAGAATGCTTTTTAAAAATGATACTCAGTGATATATTCAGAAATTGTTATATATAAGCATATTTTTCATATAGTTTTTGATCATTTGTATTTCTTTTTCAATGAAGTGCTTGTTCAATTCCTTTGCCCATTTATTGATTGGGTTATTTATTTTTTTGGTGTTAAGTTTTTTAAGTTCTTTATATATCCTGGAGATTAATGCTCTATGTGAGGTGCATGTGCTAAAGATTTTTCTCCATTCCATAAGCTCTTTTCATGTAATTGATTGTTTCCTTTGCTGAGAAGAAACTTTTTAGTTTGAATTCATCCCATTTATTTCTTATTGATTTTACTTCTTGTACTTCAGGAGTCTTATTGAGGAAGTCAGGTCCAAAGCCAATATGTTGGGCCTGCTTTTTTTTCTAGAAAGTGCAGGTCTCTGGACTAATACGTAGGTTCTTGATCAGCTTTGAGTTGAGTTTTGTGCAGGGTAAGAGATAGGAGTTCAAATTGATTCTACTACATATGAATTTCCAGTTTTCCCAGCACCATTTGCTGAAGTGGCTATCTTTTCTCCAATGTATGTTTATGGCCCCTTTGTCTAGTATAAGATAACTGTATTCATGTGGGTATGTCTCTGTGTCTTCTATTCCGTTCCATTGGTCTTCATGACTGTTTTGGTGCCAACACCATGCAGTTTTTGTTACTATACCTCTGTAGTATAATTTAAGGTCTGGTATTGTGGTACCTCCGGCTGTGCTTTTCTTGCTGAGGTTTGCTCTGGCAATTCTGGGCCTCTTATTTTTCCAATAAATTTCATGACTGCTTCTTCTGTTTTTATGAAGAATATCACTGGAATTTTAATAGGAATTGCATTGAATCTGAATGTTTAACATCTCTAGGAAATAGAGAAATGCAAATTAAAGCTACACTGAGATTCCATCTCACTATAGTCAGAATGGCAATTGTAAAGAATATAAGTACCAATAAATATTGGTGAGGATGTGGGGAAAAGGTACACTCATAGATTGCTGTTTGGACTACAAATTGGTGCAACCATTATGGAAAGCAGTATGGCGATTCCTTAGAAAACTTGGAATGGAACCACCATTTGACCGAATTATCCCACTTTTCAGTTTATGCTCAAAGGACTTAAAATCATCATACTACAGTGACAGAGCCACATCAGTATTTATAGCAGCTCAATTCACAATAGCCAACATGGAAGCAACCTAGGTGTCCTTCAACAGATGAATGGATAAAGAAAATGTGGTATACATACACAATGGAATATCACTCAGCAATAAAGAAGAATGAAATTATGGCATTTGCTGGTAAATGTATGGAACTGGAGACTATCATGCTAAGTGAAATAAGCCAGTCCCCGAAAACTAATGGCCAAATGTTCTCTCTGATATGTAGATGTTCACTCACAAGAAGGGAAGGTAGGGAGGGAAAGAATAGAAGTTCATTGGATTACTCAGAAAGCTTGGAATGGAACCACCATTTGACCCAGCTATCCCACTCCTTGGCCTATACCCAAAGGACTTAAAATCAGCATACTACAGAGATACAGCCACATCAATGTTCATTGCTGCTCAATTCACCGTAGCCAGATTGTGGAACCAACCTAGATGCCCTTCAGTTGATGAATGGATAAAGAAACTGTGGCATATATATACGATGGAATATTACTCCACCATGAAGAATGATAAAATTATGGCATTTGCAGGCAAATGGATGAAATTGGAGAATATCATGCTAAGTGAGATAAGCCAATCTCAAAAAACTAAAGGACGAATGATCTCGCTGATAAGTGGATGAGGACATATAATGGGGGGTGGGAGGGGTTAGCGTTAGGGTTAGGGTTAGGTTTAGGGTTAGTGATAAGGAGGGTGGTAAGAATGGAGGAAGGAAAGACTGTATAGAGGGAAAAGAGGGGTGGGAGGGGTGGGGGGGAAGGGAAAAAAATAACAGTATGAATCAAACAACATTACGCTATGTAAATTTATGATTACACAAATGGTATGCCTTGACTCCATGTACAAATAGAGAAACAACTTGTATCCCATTTGTTTACAATAATAAAAAAAAAAAAAAAGTTCATTGGATTAGACAAAAGGAAATGAAGGGAAGGGAGCCCGAAGGAGAATAGAAAAGACAACAGAATTAATCAGACATAACTTTCCTGTCTTTGTACATGAATACATGACCAGAGTAACTGTATCACATATAACACCAAGAATAGGATCCTAATTAAAATAAGTTATACTCCATATATGTACAATATGCCGAAATACACTCTACTGTCATGTATATTGAAAAAGAACAAATAATAAAAAATTGTTACATAAAAAAATGATAAAGAAATATGAACTAATGAAATTATCTAAATCCCATTATATTCCTAAAGAAAGATTTCTGTAGTGAGAGGCCAGATATATAATGAAAAGTGCCTAACTTGCATAGAGACATTTTACGAATTGTCATAAAAATTTAATGATTATCTGCAAATTCTCATAAATAAATAATAAAAATATTATCTACCAATATTGAAAACTTATTCCATGCCAAAAACTTTGCATTCAGTTGTCTTCAATTCCCAGAACAGTAATGAAATATAAATTTTTCACAGTCTTTGTATTACAAATGAGAAAACCCAGGGACAGAGAAAGTAAGAAATTTTCCTAATATCACAGGGAAGAATCAGAATTTCCACCCAATTCTGGGAGTGTCTTACAGCCATGCATGATGTTTTTTGTTAAAATTATTTAGAACTGTTTTTGAAAAAAAAAATTTAAAACTTGTTCTTTTCTTCTATATTGGCCTTGACATTTATGAAAGTTTTGTATTCCTATGTGGCAAATTAGGATCTGATGATTTTATAATTCTAGATGTCTGATAATTTACAATCGTACACTTGTTGTTCCCTCATTTTTTTTAAACTGGAATTCTTTTGGAATGAAAATCGTTTACTCTTGAAGAAAAATCATGCCTTTTTGTTTTTTGATCATACAGATGTTCTAATAACAAAATTTTTAAAGGAACTTGACTAATAAGGATTGAAGAAATGTTTTGAAATGATGATGCATGCCCCTTCTTAGTACTCAGAGTAACATGACGTATGTGTTTCAGAAGAGTGGGCTGAACTGATAAGGTTAAAATGACACTATGTAACTGCTCTATAAATAATTTCCATCTTAAGAAACAAAGCACTCTGGTAAAAGATTTCCAACAATAAACTTTAGTGGTAGAATCAAAGTATTCTTTCAATCAGGAACATTTTTTAGGATGGGCCATATATATGCTACTTCATGAAGTGAGTCTCAGTAAATATAAAAGAGTAGAACTAATACATAATCTATTCTCCAGTTATAATGGAATTAAGTTAGAAATCAACAACAAATCTGATAAATCCTGCAAATATTTGGAAATTAACAAATTTGTAAATAACCGGTAGAAAAGAAGAATCAAAAAGAAAACTAAAAAATTATTCTAATGAATGAAAATAAAAACAAACATATCAAACTTAAGGAAAGTAGCAAAAGCAGTATTAAGAAGATCTTAAATGTTTATTGTAGAAGGGAAGAAAAATCTCAGATCAGTAATCTTAAGTTACTGACGTCAAGAAGCAAGAAGATCTAAATCTAAGTGAATAGGGAAATAGACCAGAAAAGAGTGAATAAAATATTGTTAAATGTATCTAACAAGAGAAGTACAAGACCTATATACTGAAAACCACAAAATATGACTGAGAATAAATAGGATTTACAAAGTGGAGAGCTATACCATATTCGTAGATTAGAAAACTCATTATCAGTACTATAGTTTGAATCTGGAATGTTTCTGAAAGGCCTATGCATTATTTGGTCCCTAGCTCAGGGTCTATTGGGAGATAGTGGAAACTTTAAGAGATGGGACCTAGTTAGGTCATTCGGGGTGAGAGCCCTCAAAGGGGATGTTGGAACCCTTTTCTATCTTTCTTTGCTTCTCGGCTGCCATGAGGTGAACAACTTCCTCCTCTTGTGCTTCTGCCATGACATATTGCTTCATCACAGCCCCAGAAGTAATGGGCCAGCCAATCATGGATAGAAATTTCCAAAACTGTGAGTCAAAATAAACCTTTCCACCTTTTAAGTTGATTATCTCAAGTGTTTTATCACAGTGCAAGAAAGCTGAGTAGTACAATTAGTAAGATGACAGTGTTCTCCAGATTGATTATATATTCAGTCACATCTCTATCAAAATTCCAGCAGAACTTTCCATAGAAATTGATAAAGAGATACTATACTTATATGAAACTGAAAAGGGCTTAGAAGATCCAAACCAATTATGAAAATTTTGAGACCTTACACTACCTGATTTCATGACTTACTGTAAAGCCACAACAATCAAGACAAGACGGTATTAGATTAAGAATATTCATAGATCAATGAAACAAAATAAATACAAAGATGCCAGTGGAAAATGAGTTGTCTCTTCAACACTATGCTGGAAGAATTAGATACCATACGTAAAAAATACGTATTTCGATTTTTTAAACTATATGTATTTTTTGACTTATTTTTACATAAAAATTAACAAAATGGATCATATATCCAAATTTAAGAACTGCAACTATAAAACTTTAATAAGATAACATAGATACCAAAAGCATAATGCATGAAATGGGAAATATTATATAAATTAGAATCTGCCAAAATTTTTAAAATCCCCCTTTTGAAAAATGCTGTTAAAAAAAAAAATCCTGGGAACATATCTGCTTACGTTAATCAAGATGATTGAAACATTCTTTCAGTATTTTCAGTATTGCTTTCAAGAGGACTGCAAATTAAAAATAGTTTCTCTGCAAAAAGAAAAAGAAAATTAAACAAGTTATTCATTGAGAGAAAATAGTTCTAATCATTTATCTGACAATGGACATATACGAAAAATTCTTACAACCCAATAAAAAAACAGTCCTATTCTTAAGTGAATCAGACTTGTATAGATATTTCCTGTGTTATTTGAATGGCTAATAAAGCACATGAAAGGGTTGTTCAATATCATTAGTCTTTTGGGATATGCAAATTACAGCAAGAATTTGATACTACAATACAGTCACTAGAATGCCTATAAATAAAAACAGTGACTATCAAATGTTGTGAGAATGTAGAGAAGTTGCAAATTCCACCCATTGTCGGTGGGGAAGTGTAATAGAACAGCTACTATAGAAAACAGTGGCAGTTAAACTTACACTTGCCTATACATCCCAACACTTTTATTCCTAGGTATCTACCCAAGAGAAATAAGAACATATGTTCACATAAATACTTGTGAGCATATGCTTATAAAAGCATTATTCATAATAGCGAAGAATTGGAAAGTAAATGAATATCCATCAACTCGTGAATACATAAAATTTGGGTTTTTTTTTTTCATACAGTTTAACACTCAGTAATAAAAGGGGAATGAAAAATTTGGGGTGACCTGAAAATATTATGCTGTTTATAGATAAAATTTATAGGTAAAGACAATATTCTGTATTGTTTGTTCATATATGGAATTTCTATGAAAGGCAAAAGTAGACTGCGAGATCAGTGGTTGCTTGAGGGCATGGGTAGGAAGGGAGATTGACCGCAAAGGTATGAGGGAAGTTTTCCAAAACTGGGTTATAGTGACAGATGGACAATTGTATCAACTCCCCTACTTTATTAAAGTTAACTATTAATATGTGCATATGTGTTATATAGATGTATATACATGTATGCATAAATTATACCTCATTAGGCTTTTTATTTTTTGTAAGAATCACTTAAAGTTCCTTTAACCTAAATGTAGAGTTCTGTTCCTTTTCCCAGTTAAGTATTCCTAATAACATTTACTCATTAGACTCACCCTGTTGGTGATCTTTTAAGTCAAGCTTGCATCCCACCTGAAAAATAAATCAATCCAAACATCTGGGATGAACCCAGAGCATCAATAATGTGTAAAAGCCCATTAAGTGATCCAAATGTGCAACCAAGACTGAGAACCTCTGCCCCCTGTGGTGCCCTGTTCAACCCTGGGTTAGAAAGTCAGTGCTACTGAAGAGAGTCCTGCAGGTAGTCTGGAGCAGAGGAAGGAGTTAGATCACTGCTTTAGGTAGTTAATGCCTCATCTGCAAAGCAGGATAATAACACTTGTTTAGTATATTTTAGACATGTTTGAATCAAATTGGTAATAGAGGTAAACACTTTGTAAACTCTGCAATAGCTTTTTGTTATTCTGCCCCATCTTACATGCTTTCTGTGTCTGCAGAACAATAAAGAAGTCATTGTTGTTCATAATAATGAGGAAGATGTTGAAATATCTTCTAAATAGCTTCTCTGTTCAATGTTGCTTTCAAATTGTACATTCTGCTGTATTGTAATGGAGAAGGAATGTGTACATTTTGTGATCCTAATGTTATGTTATTTGTTTAAAATTAGTCCTAGTAGAATCTATAAATCCTGCATTTTAAAACTTCACAGCAGAAGGCTTCATATAACTATTCAACAATATGGTCATTCTTAAAATCACTTTAGATTTCTTCTAGAATTTAGTCTCATTTTCTTTTGACAATCTCGGTGGCAACTAAGTTTCATGTTAAAGTTTTCAGAGGTTAGGCTGATGAAAAAGGTGGGGGATCAAATGAGACAATACATATTTTTGAAAATGCTTTATGAATATAAAGTAATTAGATTCTTTTTTTCTTATGCCTCTCCACCTGGCCCTAAAATCTTTTTCAAAAGTCTGTGTGGTGGTGCATGCTTATAATTCTAGCAACTCAGGAGATTAGTAGGTGGGAAAATCTTGAGTTCCAGGCCAGCCTGGGCAACTTAGCAAAACCCTGTCTGAAAAGAAGTAACAAGGACTTGGGATGCCGCTCAATGGTAAAACACCCTTGAATTTGGTTCCTATTGCTGGGGGGAAAAATGTTGGGTCTAAAATTGACCAATGATGTTGTCAAAAAGAGAGAGCTTCCTAAGATGCCTACATTGAACACTAGATATTTATTAGTATTTAATTTTTGGCATGATTATTAAAATAACCAATTATATTATATTGCCATTTCTTAAGTATATATATAATAATAATTATCAGTAAGTCAGAATATTCACTTAATTAGAATATCCTTTCCCTAGTTGGTGGATATTTTTATTTTTATTTACATCACATGCAGTATTAGTTCCCTTTCAGATTAATATGATTTTGTTTCCATATTGTTGAACTACTGAAATATTATAAAGCAAGGGTGTCAAAAGGTTGTAAAAGCCACTAAGAAAAAAATGGAAGAAATGGGAGGGTTGGATTTCGTCATAATTGAAGGGAGATCAGCAGAGTAGAGGGAAGGACCACGGGTAAGGAGCAAGGAGGAAAAGGGGAAATACTGGGAAATGATATTGGCCAAAGTATATTGTTGTATTGTGTGAATGTATGAATATGTAATGACAAATCCCTCCATTAGGTACAACTATAATGCACCAGTAAAAAATATGAAAAAAAGGAAACTAAGAAACCTATTATAGAGCTAAAAATTAAGAAGCAGGAATATCAGTGTTTTAAAAGCCACCAAGAAACTTACTGATGTAGAATATGAATTGATTATTTTTTTTGCTAATGAAATGCTAATAATTACAAACCTTCATTATAGTTTATATGTTAATTTGTAAACTTGGATGCAAATAAAGGACAATTGGTAGTTTCCACTTCTCCCATTTTATCTATAGTGTAACAAAAATGTATGAATGTTCTTGGTGAAGGAACATTCAAGCCAAACACTTCATTCTTAGTTGATAATGTAAATATAGCATTTGAAAATAAAAATTTTCTTTTATAATCTTTTTTCCTTATTTCTTGAGGATAAGTGATGAGAATTGAATAACTATGCTGATTTTAAATCTGTTTCTCTTTGTGGTATTTACATACACATTATTTAGTAAGTGTTCAGTTAACACTTGCCAAATCTGGAACAACACTTTTTAAGTGACTGCATAGTCCTTATGGTTAGGGAAGTTCTTTTAAGTAAATATTTTCTTTTGAGGAAAGTAAGATTATTACAATTGCAAGCCTCAGCATTTAAAAGACTAACAAAGATAATGGAGCTTAAATATAGAAAGAATGCCATAGATTGAAGAGACACACAGCTTGAGTTGGCAGAGTGCTAAGATGATAAATGAGTTAAGGTCATTGTATCTTTTGGTCGAGCTTAGTTTCAAATGAAACTGCTAACAGGTATATTTATATTAATAACCTTAATTAAATTTTCTATAATTGCTATTGGTGAATAGAATAAATGTCTCTTAAAATATAACTGAAAAAATTGTTATATACTTTATTATAATTGTTTGGGGATAGGCTTTACCTAAGGCTTGTTCATATTTGTGAAGTAAAGTGTTATAATAAAATGTCAGTATTGTTCTGTTCTTAGCATTGTTGGATGTGTGAATGTGTGAAATCACAATATCCTATAGACTGAATGAAAGACCTTGGATATGTTGTGTGGTCATCTACTGAAGAGGACTTTTGTTTTGTGAGCAGAACTTCACATTTCCAGGATAAAAATGAATGTTTTAAAAAAACAGCTTTAAACGTCATTGAGATAAAATTCACATATCATATTTTATATGCTTATTTAAAATATGCAATTTCACAGTTTTTATATAATCACAGTTTTGTACAGCAATCACTATGATCAATTTTCGGACGTTTACATATTGCCAGAAGGAAACCACAGACCAGTTAGCAGTATTTCCCCCATTCCTGCCACTTATCCCTCCCCTGCCCTACCCTCTTTCTGTCTGTGTGGATTTGACTATTTGGGGCATTTCCTTTTAAGTTAGCCATGTAAGTGTAGTTTTTAATGACTGACTGTTTTCACTTAGCATAGTGTTTTCAAAGTTCAACTATGTTGTAGCAAGTGCCAGTATTGTCTCCTTTCATTACTAAGTAATATTCCATTTTTTTTAGATATACCATGTTTTATTTATCCACTCATCAGTTTATTGACATTTGGACTGTTGAAGCTTTGGGGATTTTATGAATAATAATGCTGTGCATGTGGGGGCTGGAGAGATAGCTCAGTCGCTAGAGTGCTTGCCTTGCAAGCATGAGGCCATGGGTTCGATCCCCAGCACCACACACACACAAAAAAAGCTATGAATGTATATGTATAGATTTTAAATTGTTTTGAGTATAAATTAAGATGTGAACATGCTGAGTTTCCTTTTTTTTTTTTTTTTTTTAGTGTCATGAATAGAAGTTTAGGTTGGTTGAAATCTTTTTTAATGAAAATATTCATAACGACAGATTTCTTCCTAAGCATTCCTTTAGCTGTATTCTCTAAATTTTAGTGTATTGTATATTTGCTTACATTCATCCTAGGGTATTTTTAAATCGCTCTGTGATTTCTCCTTTGACCTATTTGTATTTAGTGCCATGTTTAATTTCCACATATTTGTTAATTTCCCAATTTTCTATTATTAGTTTCTAATTTCACTACATTATGATAGGAATACATACTTTTTCTCACTTTAGCCCTTTTAAGTTTATTGTACTTTTTCACTCCAGTATTTCCATCTGGTATTTTTTGTTAACTCTATTTTTTATAGTCTCTATTTGATGAGGTATTTTTCTTTAAGCATAGTTCCTTTAGTTCTTTGAACATATTTATAGTATTTGCCTTGAAGTCCTTGTTATAGCTGACATTTGGTCCCTTATCTCAGTTATTTTCTGTTGCCTGCTTTTTTCTCTCTATAGGTATCATACATTCCTATTTCTTTGTCTTATAACTTTTTTGATGAAAGTGGCATTTTAGGTCTTCCCACCCTTTTACTAGAATTGTTTTTGTTTGCTTGTTTGTTTGGTGAGTAGTTAGGCTCTTTTAATGAAATCTGTTTTTGACTTTGTTGTCTCTTTTCAGAGGGAATAGACATCAGTGGGGGCATATTTACCCTGGGAATAAGTGGTTTTTGCAGGTCTTTCACTTCTTTTCCTCGTCTCTTACTTGTCCTCGTCATTTGGACAAGCCTTCTCACCCAGCTGTTAGATTCTGCTGATTTCCAGTTTAGTGTTTTATTGGGGCTTACATAGCTCTGTAGACACTTAAATTGCTGATCCAGTTAACTTTGGATAATTTTTGAAGTTATTCTTTGCATTGGGTTCTGACTCCATGGTGACTCTTCTTAGCTGTCTGTTTCCCTGGTTCTCTCTAGTGAACCAGACCTTTGATTTTCTGCCCTGTGAGTGAGCTGGGGTGATGGCACTTTGGTACCCATTATTGTCAGTTTGCCTATCCTGGAGTAGAGCCTCTACCTTCAGCAGGGGCTGAGTGGAGGAAGGGAGTCCCTGAAATCTCATACCCTTCAAGAATGCAACCTCTTCAGCTTGGAATGGAGAAGCTGAGTGCTGACAGCTGGTCCCCTCCTCCCTCATGACACACTATTACCCTTGTTTGGAGCTAAAGACAAAAGGACACTCATCTTTTTGGCCATGCTTACTCTAATGGGATCTTCTGTCCAGCTGCACTCAGGGGAACAAGCTGGTCATGGTTAAAGTGCTATGGACTCACAATTTTTACCTAATCTTAGTTTTTTTCTTGAGGAAATCTTTCTTCATTTGCTATATGGTGAAATTTTGGGATAATTTCGCCAATTAAATTGCTGCAGAGTGGGTCTGCAGATATCCACATGCTTAAACTTAAGGGGAAAAGGGACATGGATACTTTTTATAAGAGGTAACTCTCACTAACCTAATGTATTGCTTTGAATTGGTATAATCAGTCAGGAGCAAATATAAATTACCCAGGGAGAATATTTGACTGCAAGGAAATGAGGCAAGGGCAAATTTGCAATGCATGAAAGCTTAGAGGAGCTAGTAAAGAAGATTGAAAAGGCATGATCAGAGTGGAGGTGGGGGTGGTATTCTAGGAGGGAAAGCCTTTCAGTAGACTCCATTGCCTAGGGAAAGAGCCAAACAAACCCATATTAAACATTCCCTAAAGTTGGGCCACAGTTGACTCTGGTAGTCTCTACTTATTTTGCAGTCCTTTCAGGTCTCTTCCTAGTCTTTGAGATCTCTTATATCTTGGCAGTTCTTTAGTTTTACACCATCGATTTGCAGTTCATTTTCCTTCTAAGCAGTATTCCAAGATGTCTTCACTTATCAGTACTCATACTATTATGTCACTTAAATTTATTACATGTACTATATTTTCTGTTCACTTACCATTATGGAATATAAGGATTATGTAGTCTTTTTCATGTTGTTTCAATCTCTCTCTCTCTCTTTTTTTTTTCCATCTTCACAAATCAGTTAACACTTATTGAATATTTACTATGTACTTAGTACCAAAGCTGTTAGGGCTGTGATGTAGCCCTTACAGTAAAAAAAAAAAAAAAACTTATAGTGTTGTGATTAATTTATTTCTCATTGTTACATATGACATTGCTTTCCACATTTTCTTCTTTTTCTTAATTCTTGACTCTAGCACTCTATTGATTGACCCAGGCATCTACTGTCATAATTCCTTAGAACTTTTTTTGTGAGAAACCCTTATCTTCACCACAGTAACTCACCTTTAGTGTCAATTCCCCCACCACCCCACCCCCTAATACTGGGGATTGAGCCCAGGGACACAGGGACTCTACCATCGAGCTACATCCCCAGTCCTATTTGTTTATTTATTTATTTAATTTAGAGACTGGATCTCACTAAGTTGCCCAGACTGACTCAAACTGCCAATTCTCTGGCCTCGGCCTCCTGAGTCACTGGGATTACAGGTGTGTACTGCCACATCCAGTTAACATCAGTTTTGATCTTGTTAGCTTTAATTTTTATATGCAGATGTGCATATGGCAATGTAAGAACTAACATTAATGATTTCATGGCAGTATATGCTACTCTGTTATCTACACAACTTTCATTTTTTAGTATAACCTGTAAGTAAATTAAATTTTGAGTGCTTATTTTTTGCATTTAGTTCTTTTTATTTGATCAAAGTCATGTATATAATTTAAAGTCAATTTTATTATCTCAGGTTATAAAAGATTTGAAGCAAGCAGTCAATGTTAATGGATATGGGATTAAAAATACTCTAAAATTAGACTGGTGGTAATGGTTGCATAACTGAATATACTGAAAAAAATGTTGAATTGTAGACTTCAAGTGAATTGTATCATACACACACATACACACACATACATCTCAAAAAATGTTTCTTTTTAAAAAAAAATACTTGCTCCTGTCACTTCCCTTTCCATTTCTTCTCCAGAAGCAATCATTTTCAACTCCAGATCTTAAGTTAATTGCTTATATTGTCACTGAAAGTTTTTACATGTAATATGTTTTCTGTTGACTTACCATTATGTATATAAAGATTGTAACCTTTCATTTCTTTGTCCTCACCATACCCTCACATTCTTCTTATTTTCCTTTCTTCCCAGGATGATCATAGAGTCATTTTATATTAGTATTCATTGCTTTCATTATTATGGTTATGTAATCACTATTCACAATCAGACCATGTAGCATAGTATCCTGTCAATCATATGTAAGAAACCTGTCTTCATGGACTGGATGGTTTTACCCTCTAGATTTGTTTTACCCATAGCTTTGTGGTGTGAGACTATCTTTTTATCATCATGGAGATTGATTATGAATCCTTTGTCCTCCTGTTTCTTCATTTACTGCTCCAATTTGTTAGAACATAATCTCTAGTATCTTCCTGTGAAAGAGAGCATAAGTGAAAAAATTTTAAGACTCTGTATGCCTAGAAATGTTTTATTCTACTCTCTTCTCTCATGTATTAGTTTTTATATATTTACAGTATTTTTAAAATCTCTATTCTCATTTAGTGAAATTTCAGAAGATAGTGAAAATAAATGATTTTGTCCGATTTGTAATTCTCTACAAAATGTATTCTACTTCTATTTTTACTTCCAAAGACTTCCTAGTTCTTCTTCAACCTTCAGTGTAACCCTCACTTAATTTGCTTTTAAAATATATTTGAAGCTGTCTTACTGACCTTGACATAACTAGCATGCCAGATTAATGAATGCTTTCTATTCCCTCTGTAAAATACATATGGATGCTCACTGCAAGAAGCAAAATACTATTATTCTTCAGTATAGTTTTCTCTTAGCCATGGAGATTCGTTCCAGGACCTTCACAGATACCAAAATCTAAGGGTCCTTAAGTCCCTTATGCAAATGGCCTAGTCTTTGTATGTAACATATACACATCCTCTCATATACTTTAAATCACCTCTAGATTACTTACAGCACATAATACAATATAAATACAACTGTTAATGTTGTTTTACTGTATACTTAGAGAATAATGGCAAGAACTACCAATGTAATTTATTTTTCCAGGTATTTTTAATCTGGTTGGTTAAATCTAGGGATACCGAATCTGTGAATGAAGGGGCAACTGTTCATCTATATACTTCTACTGTCACCATTTGAGTTGTGTGTGCTTGCAGAAGTCAGTTTATTCCACTTTATAGAAACAGAATCTGGGGGCTGGGGAGATAGCTGGGGCTGGGGAGATAGCTCAGTTGGTAGAGAGCTTGCCTTGCAAGCATAAGACCCTGGATTCAATCCCCAGAACCGCAAAAAAAAAAAAAAAAAAAAAACAATCTAGAAATAGAAAATCTGATATGGGTGTGGCCATATAAGAAAAATATTGTAGAACTCTGGTGAACCATATCAAAAGAATGAGTATGTAGTTTTAACTCGAAAACTAAAGGTTTATGTTTTGTATCATTTTTATGATTCTCTTCTTTCTAACAGCTTTTTAAACAGCTTTCTCAATTAAGTGAACAACTACTAGCCTCAAAAGTGTTGATTAACAGCTTGTTTTAAAGTCATGGAAACTTCACTACGTTCCTTTGGGTGTCATGCTTGCCACATTACATGTTGCATTTTTGCATACTTGCTGAGATTATTGTTTTTGTTTAGTTCCAGATGTTGAAGTAAAAGGAGAGTATTCTAGCTATTATCTCTTGGTACAAGGTAATGGCAGTAGAAAATGTAAAGCCACAATGCTTCACTCAGCCAACCAGATAAATGGCTTCTTTGCCCTCAGTTTAATCCATGGAAAGATGAAAACAAAGACAGAAGAAGCCAAATTGAGTAAGTGTTAACCTAAGTAGGAAAAAATATCTCTGCATTAGTTTGTATATAAATAGTTTGTGATTTTAAGTAGAAGAAATATTAGATATTTAATGACCTTATTTTTCTCAAATTCTTCACTGTTTACTTTTATTTTAATTATATTCTTACAATTTAAAGTGAAGAGAACTCATTCCTTTTACATTATACATAATAAAATTCAGTAGATCAGTCCTCAATTCCAAATAGGAAGTTTTTAGTCTACTTTAAACATATATTATTTATCTATAATTTATTTCTTATTTTCATTTACTTTCTCTCAGGCCTTTTCTATTTTTTTTGCCCATCTTCCTCTTTATTTTCCCCAAATTCTGTATTTTGGTTACCTATTACTGCATTACAAACTACTCTAAATTTAGCAAAAAAATACATCATATTATCTCTTGTGGTCTGGTGTGTTGAGTGGTTTCAGCTGTATGTTTCTGAGTTTCCCCATATGATTATAGTTGCATACAACTGGGGATTTAGTCATTTGAGAATCCCACAGGCATTGATGTCCAGGATGGCTTCCTTATCCCCATTTCTGGTACCTGGACTAGGATGGATGGTTATCTTTCCATGTTCCCTTCTCCACAGCCAGCTTGGACTTCCTTACAGCATCATGTTCTCAGAATAGTCTGACTTCTTATATAGTTGCTGACTTCTCTTAAAGAAGTCCTTCTAAGAAACTGCAGGGTCTTCTGTGACCTAGCATCAAAGTCATTCAGTGACACTTTGACCATTGGTTATCTAGGATGGCAATTTTGTTAATTACCAACCCCAAGGATAGACTCCCATGGTATGGAGAATAGCAAAGATCATCAATATGCCAACCACCAGGAATAGGAATAGGAGTAAGGAATGTAAATGCTTCTGACCACTGCATTTTGAGCTACTGTTTAGGTCCCCCATGTCCTGTTAATCAGTTTGTCTTAGTCTGTGAGATAGAATATGCTTATGTGTAAGTTATGCAAAGTGAGTATATTATTTACCAATAGGCAGCAAAGGATAGAAGAAGCCTAGGATCTACTGTGAGGTGGTCCCTCAGGGCTTAAGAAAGCTACGTGGGGTAGTTGAAGTCTTGACTGCATGTGTCCTTCCTTGTAACACAGCTAAGGGACCCTGAAAGGCAACAGACCCTGGGGTATGTACTTCAGGGTCCATGTGACTCACTGGGTAAAACTCTGAAGGGCATCTGCTTTGTAAGAGAGAGGGGAACAAAGCCTGAGCTGTCTTGGACATTCTTGCCTATCTCAAACATTCCCAGCATGTTCCACAGTTACTTTGAGGACTGTAGGCAGGAAGATAAGGAGAAGAAACTGTGTCAGCCTAGACAACCCTGGGACCATCATGCATAGGTGAAGCCCAGATTCACTGTAGAAGGGACTGCACAAGGAGGAATAACAGGGTGTGGTTTGTTGTGGGGAGGACTGGGGGTGCTGTCTTCAGAGACTAGGGACCATACTTCATCTATTTTATGAGTAGGCAGAAGAAAATAATGATGTAGGGAATGCTACTCTGGTTCCTAAAATCTCCCAAAGAATTAAGAATCAGTTTTAAATCAAAGTTTAAAATGCAAAACTATCTAGTATACTTAATTTCTCCTGCTTAATTGTTATTTTGAACTGTGTAAGACTGAGAGGGTGATTAGCTTTATTAAAAAATCTTTTCCTAATACGTTTCCTAGGAACTGAATATTAATTAATACAGTATCTTCAATGTTGACTCTTTTCTGTTTCCCAGGCTTTCCTTTTGACTTATTATCGCTTCCACATTTTTCTGGGGAACAGGTTGTACAGAGAGAGAAACAGTTAGCTAATGTGCAAGTTTTGGCTTTGAAAGAATGCCTGAGTAAGTAAAAATTTTTACTTTTCATTGTACTGTAAGAATGTTCATTATGTTTAGACATAAGCTTTATATATTCGTATACTTTGATATACTCTGTTTTATATACTTTGTCTTTTAGGTATAAGACTCATTTGTAAGACTATTCTTGTAGGCAATGTAGAATAGAAGAGGTCTGCAACTTTTATTTTCATCAGATCAGAAAATTGCTATTATTTGTACATCACTGTTAATGTTTTAAAAATGTTTGCTAAATAAATTTTGTATTTTAAAATTTGGTTTTAATTATAAGAAAAGATACAGAAGTTTATTCTTGTTTATATAGATGTGTGTGTGTATATATTATATATTTTTGAAATGGAATGGAGACTACAAGTAGAAGAAAATGCAATTTCAGAGAAATTAATAATTTAACTCGAGCATTGATTCTGACTTTAATCATGACTGTCAATACCTAAACACATTTCACATACTGAATGAAGTTGGTGTTACAGATTTTCCTTATTCAGGAAATTAACACTTTTTCATGAATCATAATTTAAAGAGTTTTCTATTATTGTTAACTTGGTTATTAGTATTTTTGATAAATACTAAGCATGCATTATTGCCTAACATGAACTTATTTTAAGAAAATCATTGATATATAATTTCTAAGAAATTTATTAAAATCATGACTGCCTTAATTATAGAAAAATATTAGATTATGTATGTTATAAAATCAAAATTATCATTATTTTGTTTAAAACATTTTTAAAATATCTTAAGTTCTGTAGCCTGTTTATTCACTAGAAGATAATTTTAAAATATGTAGTTTCAATTATTTATGTAAGGATTTCAAACCTTTTCAGTTGTATAATGTCAAGGTCATTGTATATTGACTTTTTTTTTTTAAACCAAGAAAAGGTTTGTTCAAGGAAAACAATTAAGAAGGCAAATACATTTCAATAAAAGGTTGTATATGCTAAAATATAGAAAAATATATATTGAAAAACCAGTTTGTGACAGTAAAATGTCAGACTTCAGCTGACAGTGTTAGTTCACTTTGTGACTTTGTTCTATTGCTGCCAGGCCCTCTGCAGGCCCTGATTTCCTTGCTGTAACCAGCGTGCAGCTTTTTATACTCAGCTTTTTTAGCATCTCTGCTCTTATATCTTCACTTCTCATCTTTAACTCTCCCAACCAAGAGTGGAACACATCTCCTTTAGAGATGGAGAAGAGTGAATACAGGAGGCCTGGAAGAGGAAGGAGATACTGACTGCTAGGCTAGGCTGTGCCTATGGGTGTGAGTGAAAGTTCCAAGGTGGGAGGGTGGTTGGGGATGAGGGTATGGGAGTGCTAAACAAATGTGCAGCTGTAAGAGCGCCACAGCAGTGGGCAGAGGACAGGTAGAGGACCTAAAATTGAAGAAAGCCTTAGAGCTAGTAATTGCTGGAGAAACCAGCTTTGGGAATATCCATGGAATGGCCAGTTTGCAATCTGAAACATTAAATCTTTGTTCAGATTAATGTTCCACTTAATCCATATATGATGAAAATACTGAATAAATCTCTTCTCTACCCAGAAAATTAATATTGGATTAAAACTTTGGTAACTAAGGTAACAAAGATGCATCTGTGTAGAATTCCTGCATTTTAAAATAAGGCAGAGGAAAATGACAGCAAACAGTTTTCAGTGTAAGCATGGCATGTCTGAGTATCTACTTCAGTGATTTTCAAATAAGTGAAATGTGAAGACAAGTGTTTAAACTGATGTAGTTAATTCATTTGTACTGATGAAATCTAAAGAATGTAATAGAAACCATTTTCTCTGGAAAAAAATCTAGAGTTTGATTTGATTAAAAAATGTAGACTTTGCAGAGAAACAAAACTTGCTTGGAAAGATTCCCTCAAAATTATTAACAAAACAGAGTAAACATTACTATCTTTTCATTATTTTTCATACTGATATTAAATTTTAAAAATAACCAAAAAACCAAAAATCAGCCAGAAAAGGTTCCACAAAAGTGCAGTCAGTATGTTACTACTGAGGCACATTTTTTTTAAATGGCACAAAAATCAAATAAGATTTGTTGCAGCTTAATATTTTAAAATAAGTTATCATTTATGTTACATATATTGCATATTATGTTTAATACTATAGTATAAGAAATGATATAAACTTATAGTTTTATAATTTATATTTTTGTAATTTATAACTTTTTGTACAGGGAAGGATATTTAATACTATCTTGTCTTAGTAATTCTTCAATAAAAGTTTAAGACTGCTTGAAGAGTTTTTAAATAAGAGACTGTTCGGTATGATGCAAAATAAATATTGAAGTAGCAATATTATAATTTTGGTCTAGTATTACAGTCATTACGAAGCTTCACACATCTTTTTAAAATTTACAGAACCCAGTACAAACCTGATAGGTTCTCATTCTGCTGATACTTGTAGATATTCTGCATTTCACTTTAATAATTAATTAGTTTTTAGGAATAAGGCATTCTTTTGCTTATTCATTTTTAGATTTTAGTATTTTTCTCCCAAATATTTCCTTTCCAATTATACAGACTCATTTATGTAGAGATTATTTTTGCCTTCAAGATTATCCTGCTTTTCATTAAGGTCAATATGAAATCTGACTCCGCTGTCCAAATTATTGTATCATTGATAGTTTTAATAAGTAGAGGTCAGGGTACTTTGAGTATTTTTTAGCTATACTGACATGTTGGGGTTTATTTCTGAAGTACATTATCTTTTCTTGATAGATTTTGTTTTAGAATGACTTCCAGAAGATTGTGCAGAAATTCAAAAACAATGGAGCATTTTATTCTAAGAAGGTGTAATAGAAACAACATCTTACAATGTTACTTTTACCAATACTAATATTCTTGACTATGGAAACCTGTGTTACTTTTCTTGGGTCAAATCTGGAAGGACCTTGCCAGTGTCCATGTTGGTGAGGTAGGATTTTATGGAGGTGTACATCATAAAGTTGAGACTCTTAAGATGGAACCTTGAGACTGGTTGCTTCTTTCCCAGGGGACTGTCTTGCCTTGTTAATATTCTTTCCTCACTTACTGTGGATAGTGTGTTTTAATCCTGTGTCTCAAGGCACAGCATAGTGCTTTAGAGGCAGTAGGTTCTCAAAAAATGTTTGTTGAATTGAATTCTTTATGAATTTATAGGTGACCATTTTATCATAGAAGAAAATTTTATTAGTTTGGAAGTGTTTAAAGATGCAATTTTTTGTCAAAGTAATACATGGATATAATTTGAAAATTCAGATGATACTGAAAAATTTCAAATAGAAAACAGCAATTCCTTCCCCATTCCTTCTCATCTTTCAACTTCTGTATTCATCCATATTTATCCTCTTTCCTTCCATCTGGTTCTCCTGACAGTTTATTTCTGTTTTCTGAACAATGGACGTATACTACTCTTTCTTGATTTACCAGATTTAGCCATTGTTGTAACAATTAACTATGCTTCATAGATTTAGTGTTTCCATGTTAATTTCCCTTTCTCTTGTAGTGACCCCTTACAGTGAAGTCCTGAATTTTTTCCAAATCAGTGGTTAATTTAACATTATCATAACTGTATAAATAAGTTTACTGCTGAGCCAGGTAATACATGATGACAACCAAATCACCTGTGTTAGTCTGCTTTGCATTGTTGTGACCAATATACCCAATAAGAACAACTCAGAGGAGGAAGTTTACTTTGACTCATGGTGTCAGAGGTTGAGTTCATGATTGGCTCACTCCATTGCTCTGGGCCCAAGTTGAGACAGCACATCATGGCAGAAAGACCTGGCAGAAGAAAGTTGCTCAGCTCCTGGTAGCCAGGAAGCAGAGGAACCTTGAGCATTAGGAGTCAGGGATGCTATAACCCCCAAGGGCAAGCCCCCAGAGACCTGTATCCTCCAACCACACCCTTCCTGCCCATAGTTACTACCCATTAATCCATTTAGATAATTAATTCATTCAAGTAGATAATCATTTCACCTCTGAACATTCCTGCATTGTTTCACACATGAGCTTATGGGGGAACACCTCATATCTAAACCATAGCATTCACCTTATTTTAATTAAACTACTCTTGTGTACAGACAAAATATTAGGTTTTTCTGCAGGCTCCCACGTTTCTGCCACACTTTTAACATTAACCTTCATTGTTGATCAAATATATCAGTTCTCTTTTATTTCTCTATTAATGCTTTTTGGGAGTGCTTCATATTTTGCTTAACCATCATCTTAGGTCTTAATTCTGACTTCTTGGAGATTGCTTGCTTAGATCTTCTGACACTTGCTTAGATCTTTTGATATCTTGGAGATTTTTCTTTCCATTTTTGGATTTTTTTTTTTTTTACCACTTCTTTTTCTCCCTTAGATTATTCTCATTTTGATGAAGTATGTCTTCTAGGAACTTCTTGAGTAAAAGTTGATGATGTGTAAAAATTTTAATTCTTCCATTTATGAAAGTTTCTTTGCTTAATTGGCAATCCATTTAGAATTTGAGGTTGAAACTCATTTATCCTCAAGTTTGAAGACATTGCTCCATTACAATCTGCTTTTCTGTGTTCTTGTTGAGAAATCAAATACCCTTCTTACTTTTTGCAGTGATCTTGTTTGTTTTTTTTGTTTTGTTTTGTTTTGTTTTTTCTTTTTACCTGCTTCCTGAAAGCTTTATTCTGAATCATGGTGTATCTCCCACTATTCACCCCATCCCATTTATTAAGCCATGAACCCCATAGGCCGTTTCAACAGAAGATTCACATCCTTAAGTCTGAAAATTTTTACTCACTTATCTTTTTTATTATTTTCTTCCTCCTAGTTTCTTTTGTTTTTCTCTCTAGAACTCTTATTTGTTATATACTGAATTTTCTGGACAGGATGCTTAATTTTTATAACTGCTTCCATATTATCTTTTTGTTTTGGTTTCTGAGGAACATCTTCCATTTCATTTTATAGCTCTTTGTTGGAGGTTAAAATTTTTAGCTCTTATCTGTTTAATTATAGATGTCCTTTCTTGTTCATTGATTTTCTTTTATCAAACCAAGTACTTGTTTCAGTATCTTCTCTTGTTTCTACAGGAATATTAATTAGCACAGATTTTCTTTTGTTTTCTTCAATATTTCTTTGTCCCTATAGAGCTCCTTTTCTTCTCTTTGTTTGCTTTAAATTTCATACTGGCCTTCAGTAATACTTTCTTCCTTTCCCAAAGTTGGAACCAATACAGAAAAAGACAAAATATACAGATGGAGATAACTTATAGGTGAAAATGATATGGTACTTTGGAGTTATGGCCAGGAAGACTTTCTCATACATATATCCAGAGTCAGCCTTGAATAGCTGTAGGCTAGGCAAATACAGACCAGCCCTGCAAGGGAAGTGTCTTAGTCAGCTTTTGAGTCATTATGATGCAGTATACCTGACCATGAACAAGGAAAAGGAGGAAAAGTTTATTTTGGCTCACAGTTTCAGAGGTTCAGTCCATAACCAACTCCATAGCTCTGGACCTGAGGTAAGGCAGAATATCATGGCAGAAGGACATGGCAGAGGAAAGTAGTTCAGAACATGACAACAAAGAACCAAAGACAAAATATAAACCAAGGACGAATTATAAACCTCAAAATCATGCCCCCTCCTTCTTGGCCTACCTCCTCCAGCCACATCCTACCTGTTACAGTACTACCCAGTTAATCCATATCATGGATTAATCCATTGATTAGGTTTCATCTCTCATAATATAATCATTTTACCTCTGCATATACTTGTGTTGTCTCACATATGAACTTCTGGGGGCACCTCATATTCAAACCATAATAGGAAAGTACTTTGCCATACCATAGAGAGCATGAATCCTAAAAACCAGTGAGCTCTGGTGAAAGTCAAAGAGGGAGTATTGACCAAAACATGCCTGGTTCATGATTAACTCATTGAATTGATGGAGGGAGACGTGAGCTGAAAGTTTTACTGAGTTAAAGTCCTTACATGTATAAACATGGGGCCTGGGAAATGGAGAAAGCCCCTCTCCTCGCAAAACCTTCCCTCAGATGTCTGTTGATTCTTTTCCATCATGCTTTTTTAAATTGAAAATTTTATTGGCCTCTGTCTAATGTAATCTCTGGCAGACTTAACTGGAGAGTGATAGGGTGAACATTTTATCAATCTTGCCCCTACACCAATATTAGTAACTGGAGCTCTTTTCTCTGAAGATGTTCAGTTTTTCAAAGGCGAATCCTCTTATCTTTCTAATGGGGTGTTGTAGCTACTAGCAGCAGTGCTGTATAGAATTTTATTTATTTTCTTAGTTTTAACCCATTTTGACACTATCTTTCAGTATGCCTAATGTTCCATAGTCTGGGACTTAAAAAAAAAAAAAAAAAAAAAGAAAGCAACCACCTGCACTGGAGCAAGCTTGTAATCCCAACAACTCAGGAGGCTGAGGCAGGAGGATTTCAAGTTCAAAGCTAGCCTCAGCAACTTAGCAAGGCCTTAAGCAACTTAGTGAGACCCTGTTTCAAAATAAAGGGACTGGGGATATTGCTCAGTTGTTAAGCACCCTTGGGTTCATTCCCTGGGGGAACCCAAGGATGCTTACCTGCTACTCCCCCTAAAATCAAAGCAGAGTTACCTGGCTCTGAGGGTTGGAGGAATAGCGGGGTGGTGCTGGGCTCTGACTGCTCTCCATATATCCAGTCCTGCTACACGCACACCTCACCACCATCTGCCTCATATTCCTTGGTGGGGTCTCTTTTCAGGAACCCAAGTCCCCTCTTCTGCTCTGCTGACTCAGTTACCTTTCCACTGTCATTTTCGTCTTCCAAGTTTGTTTAGAAGTGTCATTTGTTTCTTTTATTATCTCTTTGTATTCCTTGGTTATGTTTTTAGGTTTGAAAAGGTCAGGAAATAGAAGTGGCCAAGCTCCCATACTTAACCGAAGGTCAACAAGTTTTATTTTCACATAAATATCAACATAGGCCATTTTTAATGTTCTGTAATATTTCTGAAAACTTTTGTAAACTTGCCTTTATTGTTCTATCAATTTTTGGTGTTACCCATTTACTCTGGTTCTCTTTATCTCACATAACTAGGAATTCTACCATTATCTGCTATTCTACCATTATCTGCAAATACAATTAAAAAGAAAGGATGATTTATTGGAGAAATTAATTTGTTTGACTTTTGAAAACATTTTCCATAAAGGACTAGTACATGGACTCCAGAGAGGCGTAGACAAAAGTCATATGGTTAATTATATTGATTTGTCTTACAGAAAGGAGAAAGTTGGCAAAGCAGCCTGAAGCAGTTTCTGCTGATGAACTCAAAAGTCTATTAGTACTCACGAGGGAACGCTTTTTACATCATTTTGATGCTCTTATTCCTAAAACAGTCCTAAGGCAGACTGACAAAATTAAAACCTCCAATATGTTAAATGGTAAGTTTTTTGTTATACTTTACTCTTTTTTGTGTATAGTGTCTGTAGTAGCTATTATTTATTATTAAAACTTAAAAGATGTATTGGTCAAGTCAAAATGTATTTTATAAATTTAAATAATGGTATATATTTATACATTTATGTCCATATGACTTAAATATCATAAACTTTTTTGTAACATCTTTTATTGAGTAGAGGGAGAAGATCCTTGTTAGTTTTACTGAACTGCTAGAGTTCTATAACAGGATTTCTCTTAAGCTATATTTTCAGAAAGTGAAGAAAGTAAAATCTACATGTTGAATTTACAGAAATAAAACTACACATGTAACAATGCTTCACATTTTCCATTCACTAAGGCTGGAGTAGTTACAAACTTATTGAAGGAGCACCAAACCACTTCTATGTTAAACTGAATTGCTGTCTGTTTTCTTGGATTCTGTTGTGATGAATTTGAATAGAATGAAGCTTTTCAATATCCAGAAAGAAAGAGTTTGAAGATGGCCTGACACAGTATTAAATTTAGAGGACATTTTTGTTTGTATTCTGTGAAAATCATTTTGATTACTTTGGTTAATGAGAAAATGATCACAGAATCAAGTTAGCAATAATGTTTGTTGAATGCCTTTTCTGTTTGATACCATGAAGGGACACAAAGTGAAAATCCTGAAAATCTGGAATTACAGTTGAATTGGAAAACTAAATATAAAAAACAGCAGATAGTATGATTTTTTAAAAAAATACCTTTATAAAAATCTTTATTTATTTATTTTTATGTGGTGCTAAGGATTGAAACCAATGCCGCACACGTGCTAGGCAAGTGCTCTACTACTGAGCCACAACCCCAGCCCCCAGTTAGTGCCATGTTGAAGAGCACAGACTCTGTCAGGGTTCAAGTCTCAGATTTGTCACTTGTTTGCTGAATATCTTTGGACAAATTATTTAACCTCTATGCCTTTGTTTCCTCATGCTTAACATGGGAATAATAATATAGCTTACTATCTAGAGTTCCTGTGTGGATTAAATGAATTGATTCATATAAAACAGAGCACAGTAAGTGTCCAAAGAATGTTAGTGTTATTTATATTATTGTCATTGTTCCACATCAGTACCAGACTTAAATATCAGCACGGAGTAATCAGAAGAGTGCTGGAGACATTATGTTTTCTTGTAAGTGGAGGATGTGTTAAGTAAATAAGAGCATGACTTCACAGATGCAGCATGGACTTTGGAGCAAGCTGAGTGGTTGAGTGAGCTAGGCAGTGTCCCTGCTGTGTGACTGTGGGCATGTTTCCTGACCTCTTTGGGCTTCATTTTATCTTTAAGTGAGGGATGACACATGTTGTTGTAAAGATTAAATTAATTATTTGTGAATTGTCTGGTGTGAACTAAGTGCTGTGTCTTTGTTGGTTGAGTGAATCAATGTGAATGTAATCATACAACGCTTGTTAGGAGTTCAGGACTTGATGGAGCTCTCAATCTAGACTGAGGAGAAGGTAGGACTTTCTATGCTGCTATGCAGCAGCATACCAGTCATGGAGGTAAGAAAAGGGAAACTGAGAGAGGTTACCCAAGTATTTTCAAAGGTGCTAACTAAGTAAGGTTTGAAAGTTAGGAGATGTAAGAAGTAATTGCTAGGGCTTATAAAATAAGTTTAGGGCAATATATCTTAAAGTTACTTGTACAGAGCCAAGCGCTAGGATACAACGCCGAGCTATAGGAGTGCTTGTCCTCAAAAGGAGTCAGATTATGTCACTCCTTTGCTCAGATCTTTTTAATGACTTCCATTTTCTAGGAATGTATTGCCCTTAGTATGGCCCATAAAATCCTAAAATCGTATCTGGCCTCGTGCTCACTCTAGCCCTCCAGTGTCCCATCCATTTCGTGCCTACCACAGGCTTCTGTTCCTTAGATGTGTTACATTACCTTCCAGATACACAGTGCCTCTGCCTGCAACATTTTCTCCCAACTTTTCCCTGATTAACTACTAGTCATTCTTCAAATATCCATTTAAATGTCATTTTCTCAAAGAAATTTTTCTGGACTTTGCTCAATTCAAGTTGTTTTCCGATGTTCTCATTTTTCCTTCCAATTATTTTAGCATTATATTTTATTTATGGAATTACTATTAATATTTACCTTCTCTCTGAACTGTTCTCTGAGGGTGAAAAGTGTACCTATTCTCTCTCTAGTATCCCCTGAACCTGACAGAGTGTTGGCCCACAGGTGTAGGAGCTCCCCCAAATACTTGAACAAATGAAAGAAACACTAAAGATTTCCAGAACATGAACTGAAATTTGATAGACTATACATTTGAACATGACTTGTAGTATTCTCATAGCTTTGATTTGAATGAATCTACATTATATATAGAAACAAGTAAGACCAACAATTATGTTTCATATTTGACCCATTATTGCAACCATACACATAAGTTGGTAGGGTTATTTGATCTGCTTATTATTTTAAAAAACTCTAGCATGTATAACAAGTGACAGGTTATTAAGTTAAAAATACCTCACTCTAACTATCTTGTTTACTGTTGTCACAAAGTTGTTAATGACTTTCACAGAGCCAAATGCATTGCCTCAACTCATAGTACAATGACTCTCTTCTTTACCTGGGACCACTGGGACATCTAAAAGCACTGCATAAATGAGTTTGCTAGGTAATTATGTAAGATAATAACTTCATTGTTTTAAACAGCCTGTATTTATAATTCTTGCTTTGACAAACAGGTTATATCAATTATACTCTAACCTTTTCTCTGCTTTTCATTCACATTTGGGCATATAAGATTATCATGACTTGTATTCATTAACCACATATTGTTATCAGTGGCATTACTTTGTACTCTCTGTGATTTGTGATTTTGTAGGTCATTTTCCCATATTTTCCTTTTGTATTGATTCTATTTCTGTTTCTCCTATAAAATAAGATACTTTGTTTTAAAAAGTCTTATTGGTTTCTCAGAGATCTTTTTTGGTGATTTGTATGACATGGTGTCCTGACTATCACATAAATAAAATATTGTGCTTTATTTTAATGTAAGAATTGTATTGAGTTATTCCTCAAAAGACATGACTATTATGGATGTCCACCCATTCTTAAATATTTAACCTATGTCATTTATATTTATTAGATTGTATTTTCCAAGTTAATAATTAATTGCATTGTAATATTTAGGGACAATTTAATGACTTTTTTAAAGATGGCTTGCATTCTTTTATGAACTCAGCATGCAACTCTGCAGAACTGCTATTGATTTTCATTCTTTATACTTTATACTTCCATTAAGAAGTATGTTATTTCATTGTTATGCTCATTACTCTATAAAATAGTATTTCACCATCTTTATTAAGAAATGGAAAGTGGTGTATTTAGATGGTGTTTGTGAGGGCATTTCAATATAAGTGTTGGAAATGTTTTAAACTTCAAGCTTAAATAGTTTAATAAGCAAAAGGAAAAGTATTCAATTGGTTTCCATTTTCATTCCTTAAAAATTGTTTAAAATTCATGTACCAAATCATTATTTTATGACTTCCCCAAAATATCAAATGAATATATCTATCAGCATTGGTGGCTAAATACCTAATGTCCAATAAGTTCCATTCAGTTTATTAGAATAATGTGTAGTAGTTAAAGGTAGCAGATAGTTTAAACCCCCCCCCAGAATAGTACAATTAGTAATTTTGCCAGTGTTAAAATAATTTGGATGAACTAATAATTTCTGATGAGAACAGAAGCTGACCCTCTTGGTTTTCTTTGAGTCTTGATGCAGTTCAGTGCAGCATACTAGCTAGAAAGGCAAACACACCTTTTACCTACATTTTATAAGTAGGAAAATAGCATTTAACGTTAGTGATTTGAGGATATGTTTGGTGAAGCATCTTATATTAACAGATAAGCGAGAACTATTTCCAAATAACCTTTACCTGAGAACATCATAAATTACTTATTTTATTATTGTACTTTTGAGAATAAGATGATCTCTTTTTAAAAGATAAGGAATTTTTCAGTCTGTGTACTAATCCTGAATTTAGTATGAAAATCACTTAGTACATCTAGTGCGTTCTTTACAGTTTCCTGTAAAGTTTCACTTTGAGCTAATTTCACTAAAAATAGCATTATTTTGCCTTTTTTCCTTAAGCATCCTAATAGTGCTAATTCATTTTCTGAATCCTAGCTCATAACTTTGAATTTTGAGGAGATATTTTATTTTCATCTCTAGCAAACCTCAGCAAACTTCTCTATGGCACTTTCTACAGTTCAGGATAAATGCCCAATGTAAGTACTGTCTAACCCAGCCTGCCTTTACACATACACAGATTTATGTATGCATTCATATATGCATATGCCTACAAATGTGTGTATTGCAAAATTTATCCATGTTTACAGGTGTGCATGTGTGTAGCAAATTTCAATATGGTAATGCTTTTTTAGTACTTATGTGTAACTCTTTCTCTTTAGCTGCCTGTCCAGTAGAACCTGATTCTTCAAGTCTAATGGAAGCCAATTGTCTGGAATGGCCAGAAAGGCATGTTCTTCACAATTTAGAAACTTTTGAAAAAGCTAAGCAAAAAATGAGGTAATATTTGAGTTTATAGTAAAGCATGCTCTAACTTAATATTTTTAAATGAACTTTTTTATTAATCCTTTAATATTTTTATGACATATAGGTACTTTATAGTTTTATTATAAAAGAACATGTGTGCTGGGTGTGGTGGCACATGCCACCGACGTGTAATCCCAGTGGCTAGGTAGGCTGAGGCAGGAGGGTGCATGAGTTCAAAACCAGTCTCAGCAGTGTAGTGAGGCCCCCAAGCACCTCAGTGAGACCCTGTCTGTAAATAAAATACAAAAAAGGACTGGAGATGTGGCTCAATGGTTAAACACCCCTGTGTTCAATCCCTATCAAAAATAATTAAGTAAATAAATAAATAAATAATAAAAGAACACATGCTTTCTATAGGTAGATAGATAATCAGCAGAATAATATATCAGTTAAAAGGGAAATGTTCTTTCTCTGCCTTCTATTTGAGCATGTTAGGTATTGAGTATTTTGATACATAGCTCTCCAGACCATCTTCTATAAGCACATGAATATGAATACATAAAGAAAATTTAACACAGGAGCATTGAAACAGAAGTAAAATGAATGGAAAATGCAGTAGAACTATTCTCCTCATTTGAGCTGTTCCTTTTTATGTTCATTTATATTCACATAGTGGTACTAATTCCAGGAGGCAGGGAGAGCTCTCATTTGAAGTGCACCTAACACATCTTTCTGCCCCAACTCCTGAAATCTATTTGCCACAAAAGAGCCAATTTTTCACAAAATCATATTCTATCAGTTTTTAATGTAAAATCTTCCAAAAGCTAGCCAATGTATTTAGTAATAAAATCCAAACTCTGTATGATGATCTATTTGGTCCTGTACAACTGAATGTGCTTCACCAATTATCCACCAGATGCACTTTGTAGTCTTAGAGAAAACTGATCTCAAACTTAAGTAGTGAGGAACAAATTTGGATATATTTTGATGGTAAGCTGAAAAATAAAAACTTCCTATGATGGATTGGTTATGGAGAGGAAAAGAAGCATTCAAGATAATCTAGATTTCTAGCTTTAACAACACAGAGTGATATTCTCATATATAAGTTTGGGGAGCTGGATAAGGAGTTGAGGTAAGGAGAGCTTTGGGGAGAAAAAAATCAATTTGATCGATGAATTATCCAGGTGAAAATATTAGGTAGACTGCAGGAGAAATGTGAACTCAGTTTGGAGTTATCATCAGGAGTTTTAAAATACATGATAGTAGATGAAGTCACTTGGTGAGATCATGAGGAGAAAAGAAATAGGGCCTAAGACCATTCCCTGAGGATCTCTGGTGTTTACAGTTTAGGAAAAAGATTGCAGCGAAAGAAGAGTGAGAAAAGAACAGGTTACTCAATTTTTTGCCACCAGTTTTAGGTGATGTCTTTTAATTTTCCAATATAAAGATAAAATTAATGTACCAATTTTCCTCCCTTTTTATCCTCCTATCTATAAACCTTGTTTATTTTCAGTGAATAATTCTTTTCCCTCTTAAAGCTGTTTTTCTTTTTCCTCTCTGACTACCCATTCTAACTTGGCCTGACCTTTTTTATCCACACAACTGTTATCCTGAGATTTCTTTTGATCATGTTACTAGATAAGTTCCTTATTTATTTATTTTTAGGATCTCATATCTTAAAGAGAAGTCTTATGTCAGATCAGTTTCTGTTCCTTAGCAGGTATTTGATTTTGTCCCTATAACCTTTATTAATTTATTTATTTTCTTTGGTGTTTTGAAATTGGTGAGGAGTGTTTTGCTCAAGATTTCTCTTTTTTAGCTCTCATGAGTTTTCTATCATTTCTTCGGAATATTCTTCCTTCCATTTTCTTTTTATTCTTTCCCTGAAGTACTTATTTTAATTAATGTTAAATTTGCTGGATTATTTTTTAAATTCAAATTTGATTCTTCTCTCAATAATCTGTTCCTCTGACTTGGAAGACTGAGGCAGGAGGATCACAACTTTGAGACCAGCCTCAGTAACTTAGCAAGACCCTTTCGCAAAATAAAAATAGAAAGGTCTGGGGATATAGCTCAGTGGTAAAATACTCCTAAGTTCAATCTCTAATATCAAAAAAGAAAACTAAGTCTATCCCTCATCTTTTTTGCTGTACATCCTCATGTATTTCCTTCATTATTGTTTTCATCTTTTCTGTTAACATTTTCAGTAGTCATATATTAAATATCTAACACTTTTTTTCCATGTACTTCTACCCTATTTTTTCAATAGCAACCTGTTCTTCCTTTAGTAATATTGAGATTTGAAATGAGACATATTTTAATTAGAATTTCCTCTGTTCATTTTAACTGTTCCTTGAATGGTCTCACTTCCCTCTGGTGGTGGTCTCTCTTCTGTAGTTCTTCTCCAGTGTCTTGGTTGTCCACAGCTAAATGCCCAGGGCTACAATGGTTGGCCTGTGCTTTTTCTCACTTGTGGTCCCGACCCAGCTGCTCTCTCCTGGATAATGTTGGGGGAGGAGCTGCAAGGCGGAGTGGGTGTAGTAGGATCCACCGAAGGGTATACTTTAAGTTCAGATTAGGCAAGCAGCCTTGGCCTTTTACCCAGCACTGAATTGGGGTGGGTGGTCTTTATTCTGTGCCTTAACACTGAAACTCGGAGAGGCACCTGGTTCTATTATTTTCAAAGAATTTGTTTGTCGAGATAAAAATCACAAAAGTGAGGTGTAGGGTAGAGGACCACTGTTCTGCACCACTGTTCTGAGAATTTATAGTTCTTAAAATCTGTCACCTTGATTTGTGCCCACTGTCACTCTGTGATCCCAAAGTTATTGTCTCACTGTGGCTTTCTGGGAAAGGAACACAGATTTTACCTTTTTATAGGTGTCTCCCTAGTTCTTGTGGAAGTAATTGCTGTAGTATATCCTGTTTTGAAATTCATTGAATTCTTTAGGCCACTGCATTGTCTTTCTTCCTTTTCTTTACCCCATTATGAATTTAATTTCTGGTACTTCACCATTGTGATTTCATTTTGTTTGAGTGGAGAGCTTAATGTGTGTGTTTAAGCTTCCATTTTGAACTAGAAGTAATTGCGTTATTCAAGGTCCAAATCAAATATCATCTTTCTCTTAAGCCTCCTATGAACCCTGGAACTCTCTGTATTACATTTCTTCTGTAATCATCTAAGTACTACCTTTCTACTTTTTTCATGAAACTTCTTTTCTTGTAACTTTTCTGCCTCATTCTACATTGATATATTTATCTCCTCCCCTCATTTCTCCTACTTTAAGTCAGACCTTTATAGTAAATTATATGTAATGATTATGGATCTAGAGAGTATAGTGGACTCTTGTTATGTTATAATGATCTTTACAAAGTAAATGCTCAAATACTTGTGGACACTTCAAAAGATTGGGAGACACCATCACAGTTTTGATTGGGGCAAAAGTTAAACTGTATATTCTCAAAATTTGCTTGTGTAAGAACAGATTTAACTAGACAATAAGATAGTGAATGTCCAAAGTCATAAGAATTTGGTTTTAGACATACTGTCACCCATTGTGTGACTTTGTTGCCTACTCTTTAGGATGAGGATAAAAATCCTAGTTCTGCTTGAAAGTTGTGAAAATTTAATGAGAGAATATATGGGAAAACATAACCTTGTAAGTTTGAAAACATTGAACAGAATGAAGTATTGTCAGAATTGTTATTTATTTATATTTTAACCTAAGACATCTTGGTAGTGTAATTTATCAAAGAGCTTCTACCCTTTGATATCCTTTTATGCTTGTGTTCTTTATAAAAGCAAAGTATGCATTTTCCCATTGCATCTAACCTGTTAAATGAGAGTGATATTCATTAAGAAAATTTTGTAAGTCACTGTATGACAGTAGCTATATAGAAATTAAATTAAACTCATAGTGTAGTTCCTGCCCTTCTGAAGTATGAAGTTCAGAGAAAATATATGAGTGTTTTCTTATTTGACTTTTTTTAGATTTATACTTTCAATTTTAAAATAAAGAGAATAGAGTGGAAGGGGCACTGTCAGTATGTGAGTAATTCTTAATATACAGGCATGTAAGTCTAAAACCATAATGTCATTATTTTAATCATGTAATTATCTGAAAAATGCTTAATGTGAGTAATAACAGGGAATAAATTATGAAGGTTGTAAATTAATTTTCTATAAATTAATTTATAGAAAGACTTTATGCTATTGTGATAGAGCTATGGTAGCCAGTTATTCACTATTTGATAAAACTTTTAGCATTCTCTGAAACTGAAGTGTTTTTCTCTTTCCGTTTTTTGTAATTTTCTCTGAACTTTTATTGGTTTATGTTGTGATGGAGTAGAAGTAGTACTTAATTTGGAGTCAGTCTAGTCCTGTCATTTTAAATAGCTGTGGCACCCTGTGTCTGTAATATAACCTATTGTTTATTAGAATCTTTAGCTGAAAAATAGGAATAATAACTGTTTGGGGGCTTGATTTTCACTTTATAAAGAACTTATTTTTAGGTGTTACTTCATTTTAAAATAAGATCTATTCCATCTTTTTCAAGGGAATTTGTTATTGTATGTAAAGTGGTTTGAAAAGTGAAAAGTCCTGCACATATTTCAGATGTAATAATGATCGTGTATATTTACAATGTCATAATCGTGGCTAGAGGAGACCTTGGAAGAAAATTCCAATTACTGTCTCGTTTCATGGTTGTGCTTTAAGTAATCTTTCAAGTTCATAGAAAATTGGAACTTTTAGTTCCTGCCCTTAGAAATTTATAATTTTATGGAGTTTTGGAATTTACAAGAGTTTGGAGTTAAATTTTATAGAATTAGTAACTTCACACTACCTAATAATGAGTATACCATCTTTTATAAATAACATAATTATGTTTATTTAAGTAGTAGAATTTTTGACATGGTAAATGCAAGTTTCAATGTAACCTACAGATATTTTTAAAAGTATAGTTTAAAATGAAATGATTTACAGATATTTTACTTTGTGGTCTTCCCAAGTGTGATTCTTTAGTTTTCTTAGTGTATTTTCCGGTTTCTGCTCATATCACCTTTTCCTGACTGTGGTGAATATGAATGTACCTTTAATAAATCTATGTAAAATTATTTTTCCAGAACTGGTTCATTACCTCGTTCATCTGAACAGTTGCTGGGCCACAAGGAGGGTTTGCGGGATTCAGTCACATCATTGGATGCTAAAGAATTGCTGAAATACTTCACTTCAGATGGATTGCCAGTGGGAGATCTTCAGCCTTTACAGATTCAAAAGGGGCAAGTTATAAACTTACACTCCCTAATTAATTTTCAAAAATCAGTTTTAAATAACATTGCCTTGCATTTCTTTAAATAATTGATGCCCTATCCTACTTAAGTGAAATTCACAAGTACACGTCCAGCATTTTTCATTTCACTTTAATCCTCCTCACCTTTTACCTGACTGAAATGTCCTACAGTTTTGTGGTATTGACTACAAGGGAAACAGGAATAATAAAAGCAACCTCCAAGTAGTCCCTATATAAATCAGTAGCTTCTGGTTTGTATAGAAAGGACAGTACATTTTAAGAAAAATTTAGAATTTGACTTGCAAATATTTTTTTTTAATTCTTTTTACTGTGGTATTCTCTGGTTTGGATTTTGCTGTTATTTGGCATGATCCTAGTCAGTCATGCCTATCATAGCAAAAAAGTCTGACCTTTCCACTGAACAGAATGAGAGTGTACTAAAAATGCTTTTGAAGCTGGAAATACCTGTAATCCCAGCTACTTAGGAAACTGAGGCAGGAGGATTGAAAGTTTGAGGCCAGCCTCAGCAATTGAGTGAGACCCTGTCTCAAAATAAAATTTAAAAGAAAGAGCTGGAGAAACAGCTCAGTGGGAGAATGCTTGCCTAATATAGACATGGCCTTGTATTTAACCGCCAGCCCCTGCCCTCTCCCCCACCAAAAAAAAAGAAAAAAAAAAAAAAGAAAAAAGCTTTGAAACTATAACTTTACTATGTAAGAACTCAGGATCTACATGAAAAATTTACAACTAATTTAACTTCTAAGACAACTACAAAGTTACTAGTTAACAAATGCTGGATGTTTATTTGTGACACCAATCACTTGTGAAGATTGAATGATTTGCTGAGTACCCTGATTTCTTTTTGATTTTTAATCCATTGCTTCGAGAAACTTCCAAAGCATCTTAGAGATTGTGTAGCACTTTTACGTGGTTTGAGTGCTCACTTGAGCAGCACATATACTAAAATTGGAATGATACAGAGAAGATTAGCATGACCTCTGTACACAAAACTTGTTTTGAATTATACTGTGATAAATATTTATTTTAAAGTAAACTTTGGAAAGGATTTATTTGAAGAAAGGTACATCTCAAAAATATTGTAGAACATTATTGCCTTTTGTGCATCACTAGAGAGAGAGAAAGGAAAAATGTGAGGATCTTAATAGCTCATGGTCTTAATGACTTAATGATCTCTATGTTAACAATTGTATGATTTTGGAGCAATTTTCCTTTTCTTGTAGCTTTCAGAGGTTGATAACCTTTTTGGTGAAAACTGGAAAAGTACAGAAGGACACAGATTTTTATCTATTTAGTTAGTTGATTGCTGTCCTTTCAAATCTTTAAGCTTGAACTGACAGTCAGATGGATGTTTCAAAAATTAATTACTTATTTATGTAGGTTGTACTCTTTTTGACTAGAATGTCTTTCTAGGCACAAAGCAAGGAGGATATAGTTAATTCTTTCTGTAATTTACAGATGATTTCCTTAGAAAAATTTGCTAAGATTATTTGATGTTAAGGAAGAACTGGTAATTATCAGATGTGTCTTCTATTAACATGAAAAGTGAAGCATGAGCTTTCCTAACAACAAATCAGGAACCTACCTGCTCTTATTAAATGTCTGCCTGTGCAAGAAGTCATCCAACATGCTAAATAGAGTGTGGGCATGACTCTTCTATGTGTACCAAGAAAAGAAAAAACATTGACAAAGCACATATTTATTAAAATGTTTCTTTAAAAAAGAAATTGTGAGTGAAATTAATCAAAATGTGCTGAGAAGTAGTTGACAACATGGTAAAGAAGTAAAATGCTAGATTCATAAAAACTTTTGTTTTGCAAAGTTACTCATTTTAATCATCAGTCATCAAAATACCAGGGTCAATCTAATTGCTAGTGATGCTTTTTGTGAAACACCTCAAATGGATGCATTAGGATATAAAGTCTGTTTTTTAGGATTCATTAATTGGCATATGTTTTACATTTTAATGTAATAGTTTCAAATGCCTGTCACAGTACCCTGTGTAATTTTCAGTGGCAAAAGGGGAATTTTCATTACTAATGCCATAGTGGGGGAAATATGATAGCAAATTTATTCTTGGTATTATAGTATTTACCTGCTCTAGTATTTATTTGCCTTTCTACATACCATTTCCAAATCTTCGGTATTGCATTCTGCCTGTTAATTGTGTAAAGACCATGGTTGCATAACTCTTCATTTTCTTCTAACACGTTCTGAGCTTTAGGACCATGATCCATTATGTTAAGACAGTGGGTCCCAACTCAGGCGGAGAAGGAAGGCACCTATCAGAAGAACCCAGTGAGCTTAATCTGATTGCAGTGACCTCCTTCTCTCCCAGATTTTGACGTAGCCTGGCAGGTGTGGGTGTGGAAGGAGTTGAACATGAATATTTTATGTAAGTTCCACATAGGACTAGTTCTAATGGACCTGCTGATTGATAACCTACTTTGGAAGAACTGAAGTCAGCAGTTAGTCTCTATACCTTCTGATATTTAGAAAGTTGCTGACTCTTAAAATAGATGTCAAGCTGACTACATTCTCAGGCAATGAAAGATCTGGGTCCTCTATGTGCTACAGTAGGAAGTAAACATTTCTTTTGTTACCAAAGATTCAAATTAGCTGTAATTATTCCCCTGCCAGGATTTAGCTAAATGAATAAACATTAATTCATTTTGCCAAGAAAAAAAAGCTTTTAGAAATAATATGCTGCTTGAATTTCCATTTTAAATCATTTTCTATTCTTGATTTATCTATTTCTTAGAATAGTTTTTTATAATAAGTAACATTATAACTTCAACAACTGGAGGCACAGAAAATTGACTTCATTTCCTGCTGAGGCCTTGACTTTTAACCTTGTATAAGTCAGATGTAGGGAAGGAAATCAGATTTATTTTTTTCCAGCACTTTCTTTTTCTCTGACACTACTTTTTCTTAAATCACATGTAAACTGTTTTATTTCAGGGAGAAGAGTTTTGTTTTGACACCAGAACTTAGTCCTCGGAAACTTCAGGGCTTACCTTTTGAAAAAGCCTCAGTGTGTCATTATCATGGAATTGAGTAAGTTTTTATTTACACTTTACTCTGCTGCTACATGTTGTTAACATAGTGTCTTTATGTGAGTGTGAAGAGTGACTATAATAAAACAATGTAAATTGAGACAGAGCCAAACAGAAAGTATGTTAAAAACCTCAAAAAAAAAGAGAAAAAGAAAAGAAATAAAGAAATGTTGTGGGAGCAGTACACACACAAATAAATTTATTTCCCATTGAAAAATGCTGTTTGAGGATTAACCAGTTTAATATCATTTAAGCATCCTCTTATTAGTTATTAAATATTTTAATCAAAAATAGTTTAATGTCTATGTTATTCATGCACGTTTGCACTGTGGGTCACAGTAATGTTGCCTGGTCACTAATTGTGTTATAATTACTTAGAAACTATTAGATGAAATGTGTTCCCCTTTTTAACATGTTAGTTATGTATACATCTTTATAGAATTTTGATTGATAATTTTAATGATTTTCTTGCTTAAAGGTATTGGTTTCTGGGGTCATGTGCATATCTCCCATTTTCACAGGGGCAGAAAATGATTATTGCTTTTATATTAATTTTCCATCAATTAAATTAGTAAAAAGCTTGATTATTCATAGGCATTCATAGGGTTACAGATTCTAGGAAGCAGAAGTAGCAGTGTTATACTATTTCTTCTAATACATACTGCTATTTTGTAATACCTATGTTATACTGTAATGAGACCAAATCATGAATAACATTGTTGACATGCCAGAGAAACTGGGTTTTTGTTTTTGTTTGTTTGTTTGTTTAGTTTTGGTAATGGGATTGAACCCAGGTATCCTTTACTACTGAGCTACGCCCCTAGTCCTTTCTCTTTTGGGGTGGGGTCTCTCTGTAAGTTGCTGGAGCTAGCCTCAAACTTGCAGTCTTCCTGCCTCAACCTCCTGAGTCACTGGGATTACAGTCATGCACCCCCATGCCTAGCTCTGATTCTTATTTTTGAGGTGGTTTAAAAAAAGTTTTTTTAAACACTTGAAATAATGTGCTTTGGTTTGTGCCATTGAAGAAAATTCCATTGCCTTTTGTTAACTTGAATTAAAATACTTCAAGCAAGAGAAGTTAAGGGACTAAAATATTCTCAGGCCATTGAAAAGGAAAGAGTATACAAACATAAAAGCTATTTAAGAAACATAAGTGGACTAATGACCTTTTTTAACTCATTCTAACAAAAAGACAACCTAAAAAAGAAAAGGGTGATAGGTTTCTATTTTAAAATAACGAAATCATTAATCAACAGAAAGCAAAGGTTAAAGTAGGGAAAATATTTTTATTGTAAACAAGAGATAAATTTTCTTTATAATTAAGAGTGCTTGTAAGTCAGTAAGAAAATAAAATAATGCCATTATGGAAGAGTTAGCAAAATTTTTAAACCCTCTTGTTTATCCAAGAAGAAATGCAGCTGGGCACAGGGGCACATGCTTGTAATTCCAGTGACTCAAGAGGCTGAGGCAGGAAAAGCACAAGTTTGAGACCACCAGCAATTTGGCAAGTCCTTAAGCAACTTAGTGAGACCCTGTCCCAAAATAAAAAGGGGCAAAATGGGTACAGTGTGATAAAGCACCCCTGGGTTCAATCTGTAGTAACCCCCCTCCCAAAAAAAAGGAAGAAAGAAAGAAAACTACAGAAACAAGAAATGCAAATAACCAGTACACATGAAGATGCTTTTCTTCACTAACCAACAAAAAATGTAAATTGGAACAATAGTGAGAACACTTCACTCATAACATTGCTATCCGTGATTTAAACATAATCCCATAATCCCAAGTGGCATTGGTAGTGAAGGAACATGAGCAACCCAGCTCAAAGGGATGTAAATCGCTGCAGCTTTCTGGAGGGCTAGCTCATAATTTTAAAAACTGTACAGATGTTTCTAACACCTGATTGATTAATTTAGCTTACTGGAAACATTGGCAATGTACACTGAGTTATTATATAATGGTATTCTTCACAGTGTTATTTAAAATGGTGAATGTTGGAAATAATATCTTTAGGGACTTGATTAAATTTTAGTACATCCATAAAGTGAAATTCTTTCCATTCACTCAAATGGCTAAAATTAAAAAGACTGATAAGTATTTGCAAGTATGTGCAACAATTAGAACTTTCATACATGACTGTTGGTGTGTAAAATGATTTGTCTTCTTAGAAAGGAGGTAAAAGGTCTTTATAAAATTAGTTATGCTCATATCTTATAGCCTTCCAATTTCACTATGAGGTATTTTCCCAAGAGAAATGAAAGTATGTCTCTGTAAAAGGACTTGTACAACAATGTACACAGCAATTTTATTTCTAGCTAAAAATTGGGAAACAACCTAGGAGAACAGATAAACTCTGTGTGTGTATATATATATATGCAGACATATACATATATATATATATATATATATACATATATATATGTGAATACACACACAGCAATACTATTCAACATTTACAGGGAACAAAAGGTTGATACATGCAGTGTTAAACATCTGTGTGGGGAAAAAAACCCAGTTGAAGTAAGAATTTGAGGACTTCAAAAGTGAGCAGTAGGAAATACAACATCCAATAATGAATCATTTCTGAAAGTCCTGTATGAAATGCAAATTTGCATTTAAGTGGTTCAGATAAGAATTTTAAATTATATTTTAAGTGACAACTCAGAGAAACTAACTACTCAATCACAAAAAATAAGAGATGCCACTTGTGCAGCTTTTTATTTCTAATAGTAATGAAAGGATCCTTGTTATAGAGGATGGTTGTTCTCTCTTTCGCAGCCATGGGTTTCCAAATAGCCCTGAATTTTTATACATCTTTTAGTTAAACTATTTATATTCTTAGCTGTATATCCTTTTTGTGCATTGAATTCAAAGTTTACATTTTATTTATATTAAATTTACCTTAATCAGATTAAACTTGGAACTTCTTTGTTCTACTACATAAAAATTTGATTAATAGGTTATATTCTTTTATTTCTTCTTTTTGATTTTATTGAAGACAAGTAATTAAACAATATAGAAAATTTGGTAATGAAAACCAACAATTTTTTCTTTTATTACTACCTACTTTTAATCCCAGTTTTCAGAAACATCTGTTTTATTTGTTTGGTTTGCATCTCCCTAGTGGTTACTACTCTTATCCTATAGGATATCCTTCTGTCAATATTTTTTAATGTTTTCATATGAAAATGTTATTGAACATGTGATATGAAAATGAGAAATTGTTTCACATATTCTCAATTTGATTTTTGTGCTTTTCTTGGTTTTTTTTTTGGTACTTGGAGTTGAACTCAGAGGTACTTGACCACTGAGCCACATCCCCAGCCCTATTTTTTATTTTATTTAGAGACAGGTTCACTGAGTTGCTTATTAGCACCTCAGTTTTGCTGAGGCTGGCTTTGAACTCATGATCTTCCTGCCTCAGCCTCCCGAACTGCTAGGGCTTCAAAATGCAGTCTATAAAAAATTAAAAGCTAAATAAAAATAATAATAATAATAAAAATATATATCATAACTTGTTTCTTATTCCATGACATATAAAGCAGAATCTCCCCCATTTTGTTCAATAATTTTAGGGCTTTGTAATCTAATAAAGGAATATAAATGGAATTTTTAGGTATTTTTTATATAACTTCAATATGAAAATTGAAACCAATAGGCATTTTATGTCATTATGATGAAAATTAATTTCTCCTGCTAACATGTTCTTTACCATTTGGCCAATGTACTTACTCCGGACACGTTTTTTCTTGCCTCTTTAGTTTGAAATATTCATCACATAATCATTGTTTAGCCTAAGTTTCCCAAATACTGTAACTTAGTTTCATTTATCTTGAGTCTCATCTCCCTACTTTTTTCCCTGTTATACTTAGTTTAGTCATAGAAAAATATTAATGGTACGAGTAAATTTTATAGAATTTATAAGAGATATGTTCTTCATGTTCATTTATTAAAATATTAGAAACTTACTTGAACACTACCTGATGAATTTTAAATCTACACAGCTTTATTAATTTGTGCACACAGTATCTTAAGACTGATTCATTATCAAGGAGTAGGTCTCTCTTTACTACCTGTGTTCCTCCATAAACAAATAATTCTAGCTGTGACTTAGTTTTCTTTTACTGTAAATTTATGCTCATTAAGCTGGAGACATTGAGATCGGACAAAACAGTTATAGGAGATGAGCACCATGATTTCAGAAAATAATTTCTCTAGAAGATTTGGGTATATAGAGTGAAGGCCTATTTATGTTCACCATAGATCACGGATTGCAACAAAATTCAAATGGAATTTTAAAGTAAATATGAAACTACAGATATAGTTCTTTCTTCCCATGTTATAATGGGTCTTTAGAACCCCTAAACTTTTCCTCTACTCTAACAAAGGAACATTAAAAAAAAAAAATTTAAAAAACTATTAACTGCTTAGATGTGCAAATCAGTGTTTCTTAAGGCAAAGTGAAATACAGCTACTGTTGACTTACTTGTTTTTCATTCATCTACCTGGTCCTATGGGGTAAGCTACCATTGTTGTAAAAGACACTGTTTTGTTAAACAACAGATTAAACTCTGCTGTGGTAATGTGACATTCTTCTGCCATATCAGCTTCTTGGTTTCTTTGTAATTTCATTCATCTATTCCAGGAGATTTGACAGTTTCTCCTATCGCCATTGTTATTGTCTTGTACGTGATAGACAGTATTTTGTCTGTTTCTTCGTTATAAAACAAAAGTAGTTTCATTTTATAAAACTTATTTTTTCTCTGTTAAGACTCATAAAGTATTTGGTTATTGTTTTGTAATGAAATATGAAATTATAATATTCAACAATATATTTCACTAATATCAAGTATATACCTTGATATTTTCTTGTTTTTCCTTTCTGATTGATTTACAAAGTAATTTGTTTCCATGGCAAGTCATAGTATAATCATTTTACAGATAATTTATATGTCAATTAAAGTTAAAATGTACAGTGTGTGTAATATATTTGAAGGAATGATATTGTGAACAGCTATGATCAAGAAAAAAATGGGAAGCTGCATGTGATGGCACATGCCTGTAATACCAGCGATTCTGGAGACTGTGGCCGGAAGATCATAGATTTGAGGACAGCCTCAACAATTTACCAAAATAAAAAATAAAAAGGGGAAAGTAGTTCAGAGGTAAAGCATGCCTGGGTCAGTTCCCAGTACAAAAAAAAAAAAAAAAAAAAAAAAGTAATCAGGAGAAAAGAGTTTTGGATAGAAAAACAAATTCTTAGAACCAAAATATCCATTTTTTTCTTTGAAAAGATGTTTGTGTGCAGACTAATCAGGCATTATATTGCCTTTTGACTAGAACCTTTTTTAAAGTTCACATGTCTTAATTTTACTCTAGATTTTACCAGTTTCCCAGAACAGAAGTAGAACTCATCAATATTTTTTATGGTTGCTGCTGATTTTTAATGAAATACATTTTATTAAACAACAACCTAGAGAAAGAATATTAGAGAATTGAGAGACCCCAAATCTAGTTTCTGCTCTGCCACCAATTAACATTCTGTCTAAAGTAAGCTATTAGGTTAGATCAGAGATGTTTCAGTCCTAACTATACTTTAGCATCACCTAAGAGCTTTGTAAAAAATTGTATTTATTTTAGATGTACATGATGTTGTAGTATGCATATAAATGGTGAAGTGATTAGTATAGTGAAGCAAATTAACATATCCATCATCTTACATAGTGATCCCTTTATGTGTGGAAATAGCACCAAAAATCAGTAACTCAGTCATACCCAGACCAACTAAATCAAAAACTCTGTACATGTAGTATTTCTTTTTCTTTTCTTTCTTTTTTTGTTATTTTTAGATACATATGACAGTAGAGTGATTTTGACATATATACATGGAGTGTAACTTCCCATTCTTGTGGCTGTATATGATGTGGAGTTACACTGATTGTGTCTTCATATATGAACATAGGAAAGCTATTATTATTTATTATTATTTATTACACTGTCTTCCTATTCCTATCCCCCTTCTCTTCCTCTTATTCCCCTTTGTCTAATCCAATGAACTTCTGTTCTTCCCCACTGATTTATTGTGTGTTAGCATCCACATATCAGAGAGAACATGTGGCCTTTTGTTTTGGGGATTAGTTTATTTCACTTAGCATGATAGTCTCCAGTTCCATACATTTACCAGCAGGTGCGATAATTTTATTCTTCTTTATGGCTGAATAGTTTCCCTTTGTGTTTATACACCATGTTTTCTTTATTCATTCATCTATTGAAGGGCACCTAGGTTGGTTCCATAGCTCTACTATTGTGAATTGTAAACACTGATGTGGCTACATCACTGTAGTATGTTGATTTAAAGTCCTGTGGGTATAAATTGAGGAGTGGGATAGCTGGGTCAAATGGTGGTTCCGTTCCAAGTTTTCCGAGGAGTCTCCATACGATTTCCAGAGTGCTTGCACCAATTTGCAATCCCACTAGCAATCTAAGTTACCTTTTCCCCCCCACGTCCTCACCAACATTTATTGGTATTTGTATTCTTTACAATTGCCATTCTGGCCAGAGTGAGATGGAATCTCAGTGTAGTTTTAATTTTCATCTCTCTAATTGCTAGAAATGTTGAACATTTTTTCATTTATTTGTTGATCAATTGTATTTCTTCTATGAAGTATCTCTTCAGTTCCTTTGTCCATTTAGTGATTGGGTTATTTGTTTTCTAGGTATTAAGTTTTTTAGTTCTTTCTATATCCTGGAGATTAATGCTCTATCTGATGTGCAGATGGCAAAGATTTCTACCCATTCTGTAGGCTTTCTCGTCATATTCTTGTTTCCTTTACTGTAAAGAAGCTTTTTCGTTTGATACCATTTATTGATTCTTGATTTTATTTCTTGTGCTTTAGGAGTCTTGTTGAGGAAGTCAGTTCCTACACCAGCATAACAGAAAGTTGGGCCTAAACTTTCTCCCAGTAGGTGCAGGGTCTCTGGTCTAATTCCTAGATCCTTGATCCACTTTGAGTTGAGTTTTCTGCAGGGTGAGAGATAGGGGTTTAATTTCATTTTGCTACATATGGGTTTCCAGTTTTCCCAGCACCATTTGTTGAAGAGGCTATCTTTTTTCCAATGTATGTTTTTGGTGCCTTTGTCTAATGTGAGATAACTGTATTTATGTGGGTTTGTCTCTGCATCTTCTATTCTGCACCATTGGTCTTCATGTCTGTTTTGGTGCCAGTACCATGGGTATTTGTTAAGACATTTCAAATGATGCTAATGTTTGGCTATGTGTTGAGCACTGAATGTGTTTGTCTTTATACTTTACATAAGAAATGGTATGATGCAGTGATTAAAGTCACCAACCTGTGTTTAAATTCTATCTGTGCTACATATTATTAATGTACTCTAAGATTTGCTGTGGTAGAAAATAAATCTAATGTTGGTGGGAATAGTAGCAGTGTACATTGACTGCTTTGCTTGTGTGTTCTGGGCACTGGCTCCAAATGTTCATATGTACCAATTTGAGTAATCCTCACAGTTGCTGTTTCAGATTAATACTATGAACCTCATTTTGCAGATTGGGCAGTTGGAGCATAGCTGAACTTAAGTAATTTTGTTACCAGTGTCCCAAGAGGTCAGGCCTCGCTACTCATCCCAAGGGAAAAAAATCAAACCAACAAAAATCAATTGTGAAATAGGAAGGGAAGTCTTTATTCTTAGTGTGGCCATGCTAGAAAAACAGAAATAAGGGTTGTCTTCAGGTGTCAACAATAGCTTTGAGGTTATGTAGGTAAAGAGCAAAGTCAAGAGTTAAGGAGATTATATAGCTAGCAGTCTTGATCAGGCCTTGATCCGGTTGATGATTATCCTGAGACTGGTTGTGCAGTCATAGCAGAGCCAAGGAAATTGATGCTGCTTGGAGGGCAGTTTCAGTTTCCATCATATGACGTTTACGAATCAGACCTGTGATCCTGGAATTTAAGATAAACTAAGGGGAAGAATAACTCAGAAAATAACAGGTTATAGAGAAACAAGGTAGAATTAGGCAGGTGATTGGGCTTTGCTTCAATATGTCCAGGTTCTCTAGAGGAACTCAGATTTAGATCCAAGGAGTTTAGGCTGCATGGTCTGTGTTCTTAGAAATCAAATATGTGACATAAAGGGAAGGATAAAAGTTCTTAAAAACTCCACCAGGCATTCATATATTTGGGTAATAAAGCATTCTTTGGGAATCAAACTCCAAAAATCTGATTTTAGAGAACATGTTGCAGATGAAAAAAACAGATAACAGAGAAAAGTTTTAATTTGTTCAGTTCTACAATCGCATGCATGAAACTGTTTCCTTGATGCAGTTGTAAAAAGGGGAGAAAGTGAAGAACTTTGCAAGATCACATGCATTGCAGTTTCCTTGCTTAACAACATGGAATTTCTTTGAGTCCTGAAGCATTTGCTGGGCTAACATTTCATTTGTTTCCTGAATCAGATTTAGCTAGAAATCAGATACAACCAAAGTGTTTGAAGTCAGTAAGGTGGGGAGTGAGATTCAATGTAAAAATTCAAAATTTTCTGAGCTAATGAGCCATCTTAAAATGCCTTCATACCATTTAATCTTTGTGTTGAAAATAAACTTGCCCTTTCTAACAGAAGTCAGCATTTCGTGTTGTTATATTCGACTGTGCTGAGAATCAGAAGTTGCTAGAGTTTTAAAAAGTATCAAAACAGCAACTATATTATTTTGAAAATAAACCAGAGGATTAACTTAATCTATTGCCCAGAAACCCGACCAAAGAAAAGTTAGATTGTACTTCACATTTAAAAATTTTTTGCCCTTTTATATAGCAGACTGGAAAAATACTGAACTTGTGGGGGAAGTAAGCCATTCATTCAAACTTCCAGCCGTTTTTAGGAAGTTAAAAGAACTTTTAAGTAAATGTCTCCTTATTTTCTATTTGAAAGGGAAAAGCCCTTTGTTCTCATGGATGCTTTGATTTTAATGAACTTTCCCTCATTTTAGATATTGTTTAGATGACCGAAAATCTTTAGAAAGAGATGGGGGATTTTCTGAACTTCAGTCTCGTCTTATTCGTTATGAAACTCAAACTACCTGCACCAGAGAAAGCTTTCCAGTCCCTACAGTGCTGAGCCCTCTTCCGTCTCCTGCAGTTCTGTCAGAGCCTGGGAGTGTTCCTGATGGAGAAGCTTTGCAAAGTGAACTACGAACTGAAGTACCTCGGGTGAAACGGAGATCTCAAGATCTGAATTGCCTTTATCCCCCAAAAAGGTGATGTATTAGGTGCACAAAAATAATCTCGACAGAAAGTACTTTAGTTCTAGAGGGAACATTTTTTTTTTCATATTAGTCTTTCTGCATGGATTTTATACATTAGTTCCTTCATGCCAGAAAGTTTGTTTTTATTTTGAGCAGTTTATGATTTTGCTTATAAGTTATAAGAAGAAATGACTTGGAAAAAAATACATTGTTTCTTATTGTCGGTGCTAATTTACAGTCCATTAGCACAACAGAGTGTAAAATTTTTAAGCGTAGAACACTAGAGATCTCACCTAATAGATTAAGCAGCTGAGCTGCTTTGTCTAAGTAGGTATTTGGAGATATAAGTTCCAGTCCCAGCAGCTCCTCCTTCCCTCTCCCCACTGAATCCTGCGTGTGTTGGTTCTTAGGACAAGGGGTTTCATGAAGCACCATTTTAAATCTACTTATTACCTATAAAATACACCTTTAAAACCTACATAATTAGAACATTATATGAAACTTCCCTAGAAACTGTGTTTCCTAGTTAAATAAAATGTGCAAATACTTGATCAGAAATTAGAATTTTATTCTGCAATTTCCATTGCATTTATAGGTCTTTACATTGTCAAATTTAGGTCTCTGGCACCTAAAGCAAACTATAAATTCTGATTGTAGTTAAGCCTTCAAAAAAACTATGAAATAAATGAAGACAAAAATTTCAAATTGTTTTTGAACAGGCTAAAGTGTTAGAATAGTATTTCCCTGATATGGAATAACTAAAATTATTTTTATAACTACTTTATAAATTCATGATTTTTTTTTACATCTGATAGAATTAAAAAGTAAACCCATTCATTAACATTTGGGTTCCTATATTTCATAACTTTATTTCTTATTTCTAACTATGACTAATTAAAATATTTATATTCCAGAAAAGAAAGTACCCCATGGCCTCTGTGTTAGCAGAAGTGAAGGCTATATGACTATTCTTGAAAAAGGAAAAATTTGAGTCTTCCTGGAAGCAAGTGTAAACATTATAGAAAGATTGAAACAAGAACCACTTTTGTAGCTTATTTGGATTGGACACATTTATTTTGCACAGACAGTTGCATAGATACAATATGCTGCAGGTTATGGTTTCTTTGTTAAAATTATCTTAATAGAAAAGTGTAAATACTTAATTGATGAGTGTTAAGTCTATAAAGAGCATGGCTTATTACACTGTAAGATGATTTATAAAGTTATAAATGAGGAAACGAAAGAGGGAAAAAAGGGAGAGTATAGTAATATTGTTTGTTGCTCTCCCTACCCACTGAACTGCATTGCCTTCTGTTTTATTCACTCATTTGAAGAACTAAAGAACAACTTTATAATACAATGTTGATTGCCTTTTTAAGGCAGAATAGCAAGAAATATTGTTTACTTCTCTTGAACTTAGGTTTGAATGGATATAGTTGTAATATTTAAGACAAAAAATAGAGTTCATTGTTGATTAACTTAATCAGTTCTTAATTTTTTTCACTCACTATAGACTTGTGAAGTCTGGAAGTTCAGATTCTCTTCTTTCTCAAATGAGTGGCAATAGTAATCATCACCATCATGTGATGACATCCAGAAAGCCACAGGCAAAGCAGTCATCAATGACTTGTCCGTTGGTTCCAGTTCCCACCTGTGAAACTCCAGAAGTCACTACAAAGGCCAGTTCTGGTCAAAAAAGTGTGTATGCATTGAAGACATCAAAGCAAACTAAGGAATCAAGATCACAGAAACATACACGGGTAAAGACTTTTTCCCATCTTTCTCAGTTCTACATGAAAAGAAATTTATTTATTTGCTAGGTGGAATGGTGCACACCTGTAATCTGAGCAACTTGGAGGCTGAGCAGGAGGATCTTGAGTTTGAAGCCAACCTCAGCAATGGCTAGGGGCTAAACAACCTGAGACCCTGTCTCTAAATAAAATGTAAAATAGGGCTAAGGATGTGGCTCAGTGGTCAAGTGCCCCTGAGTTCCATCCCTGATATCCCCTTTCTGCCAAAAAAAAAAAAAAGGAAATGTCTTAATTTGAATCTTTTAAAATGTGTGTCTGAAAATTTTGTGGATGCCATAATGTCTAGAATTTACTTTAAAATAACCCAGTGCAAGAACAATGATGAGAAAGCAAGTGAGAGTATATATGAAACAAAATTAGCCACAAAGCAATCATCCTTGAAGCTTGTTGACAGCTGTGTCAAAAAAAAAAAGATAGGAATTTGTTATAAAATATTCTCAATTCTCTGTGTTCAAAATTTTCATTAATAGAAAATCAGTACAAATCTATATATTGCTACTGTGTATAATTGTTATTCTCAGGTTTAATTTCAGGACTCTTGATTTGAATTCCTTTTTTTTTGGGCGCTGGGGTTCGAACCCAGGGCCTTGTGCTTACAAGGCAAGCACTATACCAACTGCATTATCTCCCCAGCCCCTGAATTCCTTTTTAAAGGTACGTCAGTTGTTTCCTTCTAAGATATTAATCCTGTCACAGATGTGACAGTAAATTTTATAGATGTCTTTCCATCTCATTTACTTTTGTTTTAAGAACCTTATATATCTTTAGCACAGTCAATTGAGTGTCTAGTTCACTATTCATTTATGATTGGACACTAAAAGTAGGATGATTGTGCCTTTTCCAAGAGTTTTAGTCATGTGTTATATTATTTTCAAGATACTGAAAGAAGTAGTGACTGAAACCCTAAAGAAACACCGGATCACCGAGGCCCACGAGTGCTTCTCTGCATGCAGCCAGCGACTCTTTGAAATCTCCAAGGTCTACCTAAAGGTACAGTGTCTTCTCTACTAATACATCCTGTTTGATGTAAAAAAAAATGTTTAAATGAGTATTTTTTATACTGAGAGCATCTAGTTTGTTGGCAGATTTTTTAAAAATAGAAATGGAAAGATTGAAGCAAAATATTTTATATTTGATTTATTTCATTTTAGTCCTCATACATAGAAAGCTACATTTTAACTGGAGTCCTCAGTATTTTCCCTAACAATTCTTTTTCTTAAATTGGATCTTCAAACATTACTTAGTAGTTTATTAATCAGTTTAATTAGTAATATCATTACAATATGTAATGAAAAGACTATTGGAATGAATATCAAACCACCCACTTTATAATTTAGGATTCAACATCTGCTAGTTGTAAGACATTAGGCAGATGAGCCTAAAACTTTAAAACTTCTCTAAAACTTCAATGGTATTAGATTACCTCCTGAGTTTCAAACTTAAATGACCATTATATGGATATCTAGTTCAGATTGCACCTTGACCACATGTATTCAATTTCCATCTTTTTTATAATTTCCCAAGCAAAACATTATTCCTACCAAGAAAAAAAAAAAAGGTGAAGAGATAAGGAAAAAAACAAAACAAAACTAGAAATGTACATTGTTGAATAAGAAAAAGGACATGGAGACAGATAGCAGAGTAAAAGAAGTTACCATCTAAATGACTACCTTGTGGAGTGCCAGTGGGAACCACGCCAGATTAGCAGGCAGAATCTCTGAGTGACTCCAGAATTGAAGACCTACGCACCATGAAAAGTAAGGGCAGTGTCAGGTGGAAACAAGAGGGATTAAATAAAGGTCTGCAAAGTGGACCGGGAAACTTTCAAAGTGTTTCCCATGCCCTTTCTCCCACAGTGGTAAACTACAAGGTCTGTTACAATTCTCTCCAGACCTCTGAGACAGTGCAGGAAATGGTCTCCAGAAGAAATATTGGTGGTTACAGTGAAAAAGCCAACTGGCTGCCTTGTCGCCTATATTTGTAAAGCCACAAATGAATGAGCTCTGCACAGACAGGGCTTTCATATTTTTAGTGTCTCTTTAAATATGACTGGACATTCCAGGATTAGCAGGCCTTCCAGAAAACTTCTAATACAAGTGGTGCCAAAGCACAAAGGAGTAAAGGGAACTCTGAAGGAACAGTGTTATGGTTTGGATGTGAGGTATCCCTCAAAAACTCACATGTGAGACAATGCAAGAAGGTTCAGAGGAGAAATGGTTGGGTTGTAAGAGTCTTAACCCAACCAGTGAATTAATCCCTGATGGATTAATTGAAGTGGTAGGGTGTGGCTGGAGGAGATTGGAATTGGGGCATGGCTTTGGGTATATATTTTGTGTCTGGAGAGTGGAGACTGTCTTTCTGCTTCCTGATGATGCAAGTTGCTTCCCTCTTGCCACACCTTTCCACCATGATGTTCTGTCTCACCTCAAGCCCAAAGGAATGGAGCCAGCCTTCTATGGACTAAGACCTCTGAAACTGTGAGCCCTCAAATAAACCTTTCCTTTTCTACAGTTGTGCTGGTCAGATCATTTAGTCACAGCAATAAAAAAGCTAACTAAAACAAACAGAAAGTGGAAGAAGCCTTCATAAATACTATGGTTCTCTTAGAAATGAGGTAATCATATCCATAAGCTAGAACATGATGCTGTTTCCCAAAACTGCATAGAACATGAAAGCTCCTTAAAACTTAAAAAATTATGAAAAAATCAATTTAAGCAACAAACTGAATAGTTGGAATAAAAAAAAATTAGCAGAATTTAGAACCAAAGGAGAAAAATATTGAAAAGAAGATAAGAAAATTAGAGGTTTAATTCAGAAAATCCAGTGTGCTAATAAGTTGCAAAAATAGTGACTAGAGGAGAGAAAATTGTCAAAAATATAGCCAAACACTGAAGGACTCAAGCCTCCCTGGAAAGGGGATTCATCATGGCTTCCCCAATGAATGAAAGCTCTACAACAAACCATCACGTAGAATTTCACACCTCTTAAAACAAGAGAACATTTTCTAGAAGGTTCCCAAAAGATGTAGTTTACATATAAAGAATCAGAATGGCATTGGAATTCCCCACAGTAACTTATATGCTAAAAGCAATATAAAAGTACTTTCATATTCTGAAGGAAAGTGATTTGCCTACTATTTTTTCTTTTTAATATTTTTTTAGTTGTAAATGGACCTTTATTTTATTTATGTACAGTGCTGAGAATCAAACCCAGTGCCTCACACATGGTAGGCAAGCGCTCTACCACTGAGCTACAATTCCAGCCCTTACTTACTACTTTAGACCTTATCTAAAATTCAATTAGGTGGGAGGATTCAGTAAAGACACTTTCAAATGTGCAAAATCTAAAAAAGAATTATTTTACCCTTTTGAGAAATCTTCTAGAAGATGAAGTGCAGCAGTCAGGAGGCTGAATCAAGACATAAAACAAAAACACTTAGCAGTGAAGACCAATTCTAATAGGACCAGGCCTAGAGAGCAACCAGACCAAATTAGAGCAGGCTATAGTAGAAAGATCTACATTGAAAAAAATAAATTTAAAAAACGAACCAAGACATTACAAAGTATACTTCAGTGTTGTAAAAAAAAAATTTGCTATACATTTAGTTAGTTCATTGTGAGAGAGAGGGAAGTACCCAGAATTATATACATGAAAAACTTAGCAAGTGAAAAAATTAATCATGTAGTTTCACTACAGGAAAAGTAGGATGTTGGGTGAAGAAGCCTTATAACCATAATACATTAATTAGCTAGATAAAATGAGGCAGACATTGACTATTTACCAATCAAAAATAGTGATGCAGCTGTTATTGAGAAAGTGGCATGTACAAGACGTGCATCCATGGCCGCTAATAGTCCTTGGTATCAGTAGTCACTGTCTCAGATTACTTAATCACCAAATTGAAGCATAAACATATTAAGTGGAAACAGAAGGTGAAGGAAGAGGAACAGCTAAGAGTCAAAAGTAACTGCCTCTGAAGAGCCTAACTTGGAGACTTGGTGAAGAATTGCCTTTTTTTTTTTTTTAATACAATTAGATTGTTTTTATTTTGTAATCTAATTTGATAGCCATTTAATTTAAAGAAGTCAGACTTTAATTCCTTTCCTATGTCATCCCTCTTTGTAGAGAAGTAAAAGTATTAAAAAGAAGAGAGGGGGGCTGGGGAGATAGCTCAGTCGGTAAAGGCCCTGGGATTGATCCCCAGCACCACAAAAAAAAAAAAAAGAAGAGAGGGGACAAAAGGGTTTTTACCTGAAAAACAAATATAAACTGTGTGTTCATTTTTCAAGTAATGAAACATTATTGGATATTCATGGTAGAGGATAACACTTAGATCAGGTCAGTCCTATTGGTATTATGACATATGAGTGACATGGATTTAGGTATATGTGTATGTATTTTGGCTAAGGTATTTTTATATTTAGTATAGAGCTGAATTACAATATATTACTTTGATTTTTGTTAATATTTTCCTAATCAAATTTATACTTGTAGATTATTTAGGATAATCTCTGACTCACTTAATAATGACTTATTTTCTGTAACTTAATATACAAATTACAAAATACTGTATTTTGTTAATCTTTAGGATCTTAAAACTTCAAGGGGTCTATTTCAAGAAATGAAGAAGACAGCAAGCAACAATGCTGTACAGGTAAATAAATTATTCCAAGGAAACTACATTCAGTTAAGCTAGTATTTTATTTCAGGGTTGCTGTGCTGCTATTTTATATGCAGTTAGAATTGGTGATGGTGTTTTCAACTCTGTCCCTCTGAAAACTCTGTAAGGTACTGAATAGTAGGCTTATTCTGGCAGAGTATTGTGTAGTACTTAATAGGTTTCATTGTTAGCACAAGACTTTCTAATATGATATTTAAAAAGTAAGAGATAAATAATCCAAACAGCTAGAAAAAATAATCCATTTTGATTAGTTGTTTTCAAAATTTGGTTTAGTATTTTTTGAGTGACCCTTTGAAAATACATTTTGAGATAATGGTTTTAAAAAATGTAGCAGGACCTTCATTTTGTCTAATAATAATATTGTATTAACTTTGAAAGTTCAGCAAAAAGTGTTCTTAGGTATAAAATGTTTTTAGGTATAATATTAGGATATGTCACTTTTTATTTTAAATTTTTCTATTGTGCTCTTTTGAAGTTTCTATAATATATTTTCTGCCACTTTTATTTTTAATATAAACCCACCATAATCATATTTTTTCTCCCACAGGTGATTGAATGGGTATTAGAAAAGACAAGCAAGAAATGATACAGAATCATTCTGGTTAGGACAATTCAAGTTGAATGGAGCTGTTATTTACCACTTCATTCTTTTTTCTGAAAATTTATAAACAAATTTTAAAACAAATTTCAAACTTTATTCAAAGAGCAGATGTTACATTTCTAAAGAATTTCATAAGTAGCCTATATTTATATAGTTTGGGTAATGCTCAGTTAATTATCTTTAATTATGTACTTATTTTATGCAGTTTCACTCTGTTTTAAGTTTTAAAGTTATTTTTATATGTTTTTAAATTTTTACACTTGGTTATTTAATTCTTACAATAAATAGTAATATTTCTTTACTTCTTGGCTTATGAGTCTTTATTATTAGGTCCATTTGAATTTCTGAGTCTTAAGTAAGACACTGCCATTTCTTTTTCCATGTGTTCCAACAGTGTCATTTATATTGAACTATTCCTAATTTAGAAATAGTGGCACCACAAATCAGACAGGTCCTTGCCCTAGAGCTGCTACTTTTAAAACTATTCAAGGTACAAAGAAGGATGAACATTGTGAAAATCAGTGTGGATTCCCAGAAAAAAAAAAAATCTTTTTTTCTCATGTTAGTCAATCTGGAAGATGTAGGATATTTTAAAAAAGAGTGGGGACAAAAAGAATTCCCAACATTCAGCCTTCTATCTATATGTAACTGGTGTTAATATTTTAAATATGTATATATATATGTATGTATATAATTAGTTTTTAAAAGATTTCAAAATTCAAATCATATAATGTATGTGTGTATATACATGTGTTTGTGTATTAATTCATAGCCTGCCTTTTTCACTTAGCAATACAGTGGTTCCCCATTATCTGCAGTTTTGCTTTCTTTGGTTTCAGTTACTGTTGGTCAACCATGATTCAAAAATTATTAAATGGAAAACTCCAGAAATAAACAACATTTAAGTTTTAAATTATGCACTGTTCTGAGTGGTGTGATGAAATCTGGTGCATTGTTGGCTCCATCCTTCCTGATATGAATCATCCTTTGTCCAGCAGTTGCATGCTGTATGTGTTACCCACCCACTAGTCACTTAGTACCTGTCTCAGTTGTCAGATCTGCTGTTGCAGTACAGCAGCACTTGTGGTCAGCTAACCAAAGCACAAAAGTAGGGATGCGGAGATTTGGATATGCCAGAGAAGTCACAAAATACATCCTTTACGTAAAATGGCAAAAGTTATCATATCGATAAGGATAGGGAAAAAAATCATATTCTAAGGTTGCTAAGATGTATGGCAAGAACAAATATATACATTAAATTGTAAAGAAAAAAAACTTCATGATAACTTTGCCGTTGCACATCACACTGCAAAAGTTATGGTGAACAGTTTGTGAAAAAATCATTACCTTTGTGTATGTGCATACAGGAAAAATATAGTATATTTAGGATTTGATCCCTAAGTGATATCCATGGTTTCAGGCATTCACTCGCAGTCTTGGAAAATATCTCATGCAGATAAAGGGGCACTACTAATTTAATATCATATGTCAGTGTTTTGATAATTGTATAATACAAGTGAACACAATTTAATCTTGCTTAAAGTTTCAGTTGTTCCCAATAATTATTAAAATTTTAATGACTCTTCTCAGTACATTTCTGGTTACTTCCTTAGTATTACTTTTGAGAAGTAGAATTTGTGGGCTTTAAACTTTTCAGTGAATATTTCCAAACTGCCTTTCTGAAGGATCAAGGATTCTGCATTCCTACCAGCAGAATCCTTGAAAAGGGTAAACTTTTTTCTAAACTATATTGCCAACTCTTAGGTTATTCTTTCCTTACCTTTTACTGTTTTTAGTTTGAATGCTGTTAAGTTTTTATTGCTGCAATAAAATACCTGAGAGAAATAATTTAAGAGGGGGAAGAGTTTATTTTGGTTCTGTATCAGTCAGCTTTGCATTGCTGTGACCAAAACACATGACAAAACAATTTTAGAGGAGGAAAGTTTGACCCTCACAGTTTTTTCGAGGTCTCAGTCCATCAAGACTGATGGCTCCATTGTTGTGGGGCCAACATGAGGCAGAACATCATGACGCAAGGGTTTGGCAAAGAAAAACCACTCGGGACATGACAAGAAGCAGAGAGAGAACTTGACTCACCAGGAACAAAATATCAACCCCAAAGGCACACACCCCCAGTGACCCACATTCTGCATGCCCACAGTTACCACCCAGTTAACCCATTCAAGTGGATTAATGCACTGATTAGGTTAGGGTTCTCATTTCACCTCTAAACTCCCTTGCATTGTCTCTAACATCAGCTTTTGGGGAATGCCTCATACATAAACCAAAACAAGCTCCTGGTTTCAGAGGTTTCGTCTGTTCCTGGACTGTCGTGAGGCAGAACATCATGGTGGGAAGGTGCTCACCTCTTGGAGGGCAGGAATCAGAGAGAGAAAGAGGAAGGTGCTAGGGATAAGATATCCCCACCCTTCAAGGACACCTACCCAGGGAACTACATCCTCCAATAGGCCTCACCTCCTTAGTTTCTACTACTTCCCAATGGCCTATTAAAGTACAAATTCATCAAGGCCCAATCCACTAATGAATTCAGAGCCCTCAGGATCCAATCACCTTTCGTAGGCTCCCTCTGAGGACTACTACACTGGGGTGCCTTCGGCACCTTTTGGGGGACGTTTTACAACCAAATCAAAACACTGATTTTTTTTGTTACTGGTTTGAAAGGTTCTTATATATTAAGGATATTGGCCCTTTGTCATTTTGTTTATGGTATTCTGAAATGTTTCGTTTTCTTTTGCAGTCAAATTTACCATCTTTTTCTTTATAGTTTCTTCTAATTATGTAAATTTGCTTTTCTTTGTTTGCCTACCAAAACCAAACTAATGTTTTCAAAAAGTGTTTGTAGGTGTCCCATGAAACTGCTGATTTTAAATTCTCCTAATTTGCCTATGTTTTTTACTATCTGAGCATATTGTATGGAGTAAGGTAATATTTAAAGATTTTACTGAGTCAGTGATTTTTTTTTTTGGTGATTATTATTTTTTTTTTTTTTGGTGGTGCTGGGGATTGAACCCAGGTACTTGTACATGCTGTGCAAGCACTCTACCAACAGCTATGTCCTCAACCCTGAAATTATTTTTTTAAATGTCCTGCCGATTGGCTTTCTTTGGTATAAATTTAATCAATTCTAATCAATCAAACTGATAAGCATTCATAATGTGAGATGCACTGGTTGGTTTTAGAGTACAAGAGATTAGCTCAGACAATATATCTGGAAATATATTCCTGGAACAAAGCAATAATCATAGGAAGGAAAACTCTTGTAGCCTCAGTTTCTCAGGATGATGATGGTGATGGTGATGATGACGACGATTGTTGGGCTCTTTGCCAGGCATTATGCTAAGCAATTTTCATAATTATAGCAACCATATAAGGTAGATATTTCTCATTTGATAGATAAGAAGTGGAAGCATAGCAAGATTAAGTATTACTGTCCAGTGTCACAAAGCTCAGAAGTTACAGAGATGGAATTTGGATTTGTTGAACCATACCTCTTATTCAATCATAGGATCTCTGCAAGTGTTGGCATACACATCTTCTGTATTTTTTCTAAGGATTCTGGTTCTCTGCCATACTTAATAATATAATTGATTAAAATAAGTTTGAAGATAACATGTAAGACTGGTAACAACTTACAATTTTTCTTTAAGTGTATATGTTTAGAGTTTCAGGGTTTGAATAACCTTTTGTAATGCTGTTTGAAATTTGGCATATGTAAATTATGTTCATTAATTTGAACAAAAACAAAACTAAAAACATAAACAAAAAAATGAATTGACTTTATTAACTAATCACTTATTAAAAGGACAGTATAGCCAAATATTTTTATGAAATAAAGCTGGAAAATTTATCACTTCAAGACTTACTGTAAAGCTACTATAATGGAAACAATCTGGCATCCAAAGGGTATATATCAACAGAACAGGAAAAAAGGGTTAGAGTCATCCCACACACCAAACTTCCCCTTGAAGAAAGAAAAATGGAGCTTGAAAAAAATACATATCCATTCTTATGAAAAATAAATGACCTTTAACATGTAATCATGCCATGTGCAAATATTAACTTGATATGGATCAAAGTCCTGTATTGAAAATCTAAAACCACAAAATACATGGAAGGAAACAAAAATTGTTATCACTTTTGAAATAAAACAAGAATTTCTTAGGACATAAAGAGCACAAACCATAAAATAAAAAATAATAAACTTTATTTCAAAAGTTAAAAGTTCTGCTCTTGAAAGACACCATAAAGAAACTGAAAATGTAAGCCATAGGCAGGGAGAAATTATTTATAATGCATACTTCTGACATAGAACTTATATCTAGAATACATAAAGAACTCTTACACCTTAAACAACCAACTTGTAAAAAAAAAAAAAAGGACATTTAAAAATTTTTAGAAAAGAGAATGTAGGATGACAATAAACACATTAAAAGATGCTCAAAGTTTTTAATTATCAAGGGAATGCAAATTAAAGGCATAATGAGATGCCCTTTAAACACCCATTCAAATGGTTATAATTTTAAACTGACAATACCATGTCTTGGTGACTGTCACATTTGAAAATCTCTTGTCGGGAATGGAAAATACTATAATTATTTGGGAAATATTTGAGTATGTCTTAATTAATGTTAAATTTACATCTATGATGACTCCATCATTCTTTTAACCCAGGAAAAGTTAAAACATATGTCTCTTATTATAAGGAAGTGAGCCTAAATACTCATACCAATTTAGTTCTTAGTAATTTCAAACTGTAAAGATTCTAAATGCTCATCAAAAAGTAGTAAGGTAACTAATTTTAAAATTTTCACACAATGGAATTGAACTCATCGATATAAAGAACAATTGCTAAAATGTGTAGCAATGTGGATGACTCTCAATACATTATGGCAAGGAAAAAAATGTCAAAACGTTGAAATTATAGAAATGGCAGTCACAGAAATCAAAAACATACTTTCCTCAGGCCAGATGTAGTGATTGGGAAGAGATTATAAGAAACTTCCTGCAGTGATGTAAATATTCCAGACTGACTGTGATGGTTGTCACGCTGGTATATACATTTATCAAAAAATCATCAAATTGTACAGATATTCACCACAGATGGATGACAAAATACATATACAATGCTGGTCCCTTAAGATTGTATCACCTAGCGACATCATAGCTTTTTCATTTGTGTAAGTACTATTATGCTGCTCAAACAACAAGAAAATAACCTAGCCGTGCATTTCTGAGAACATTTTCCCAGTGTTAAGCAACAAAATAACTGTACTGAAAATTGTTGCATGCTGCATAACATGAGTTCTAATATATTCTCTAAGACATTTAACTCAAAACATTCTTGATTTTCTTCTTAAAATTCCATTGTCTCTTATAAGTTTCTATTAGGTTTATATAACCAGATAATTAGTACAGAGACCTTTGATCCAATCTACTTGATTAAATTTTTGTCTTCTCTCTTATTAGTGTGAATCATATGAAACTGCTGATGCCAAATTATCTTCACCTACTGTATTAGTTTTATTCATTGCTAGAATGAAATCTCTGAGGCTGAGTAAGTTTGTTAAGAAAAGAGGTTTATTTAACTCACAATTATGGAGATTCAAGGGCCTGGCACTGGTGAGGATCTTAGGATGAAGGGCATTACACCTCCACAGTACCACATTGAGTACCAAGCTCCCAACACGTAAACACTTGGGGGACAAGTTACCTCGAAACAAAAGCACCCTCAGAAATGCCAATACCAAAGAAATCTACCTATAGATTTTCTGTTCTTATTAATCATTCATCCCTTGTCCCCAACCATCATCACTAAATATAGTTTCCAAAGACATCAGACATTTGCTGTAGACTCGTCTGCCACATGAGCCCAGTGAGCTTCAAGGGTATACTGGTGGTGAGGATAAGGTAGAGCTGCATTTGTGTACAATGAATCAAAATGTAGTCTGTAAAAAGTTTTTTAAAAACGTATTCATCTAAGACAATTTTTACATAAGTTAATATATTGAGATTTATAAATATGAAAAGAAGAGAGAGAGGCAGGAAATGTCACATAGACTCTTCCAAAGGAAACCTAAGAACTTCAACTCATTTGTGTTTTGTAGAATTTGTCTTGTTGACATTACATCTTTATAATGATTGTGACTTAGGAAGTTTTTCAATTCAACTGTTAAAAAAAAAATTTGTTCCTAAATTTTCACATGCCTGATTGGGATTGCAAAGCTCACCTCCACATCTTGGGGTCTGGAATGTACTCACAGCAGCCAGAGATTCCGATTGGATCCTCAGTCATCTAGGCTGTCTGGGAAGGGCAGTTACAAACTTTCCCTATCCCTTCACACTTTCCACATTAAGATTCTGCTTCAACTTAAATTCCATGCTATCCTCACACTTTCTCTTCTTCTTTCGTGGTTTCTGTGAATGATACTTTTTTTTTAAAGTATAAAAGAAGTAGTTAAAGATATTTCAAGTAAATCTGAAAGCAGACATATATGAGAGACATAAATGACCCAAAATCTTGAGGTCAAATTTTAACCATGTGAGGGTAATAAGCAAGGAATTTCAGGAAAGCACCACTTAGTATAAGTAAAACTCATGAAAGAAGAGGCAGATAAGGCCGAAGTATAGCTGCATATTCTTGGGAGGCTCTGCTCCAGGAAAGGTGCCCCATTGAGCAGTCATTCTGCCTTTATTGGGGCTCCCACAAGAGTGAGCTTGAAAGGTACAGGGGATAACATCATTATGTGCAACTATACTGCACCATATAATGTACATGGGAGAAAGGGTACTAACAGCTAAGATAGCAGCTATCCTGGGGAGTTACTTAACCCCACTGGGAATAGTGCTGAAAACTCTCACTCTTTAGAATAGGATGTCAAGGGCATTTGACTTTGCAGGGCCCAAGTCGGTTAGCTGTGTTATGTCCTGACGGTGCACTTAGCAAAACTATTGTCTGTTTAGCCTGGAAAAGTGAAGTTGTACCTAATGAACTCATGGATCTGTTCCAGAGTATTGAAAGTGTCAGTAGGCCATTTTGGTTTTTTGTAACTACATATGGTAAAATATAGGGAAAGACAGATGTTCTGAAGAAGGAACAGTTCAGTTTTCTATCCAAATTTAGAAGAAATAAATAAGGCTTAAGACATTTTGGGTTAGAAAACAAAATAACTTCCTAATTCTAGTTTCCAATCTAAAAGATTCTAGAAGTAAGAAATAACCTCAGGAAAAAAAAAAAAAAAAAAAAGACCTAACTGGGAGGATTCAAGATGGGGTATTAGAGGAAGGCTGTTTCCAGTTGCTTTCTGACTCAGGATTCATGCAGTGGGAGCACTGCTTCTCAGTGAGATGAGTGAATTTACTGAAATTCAGATTTAGACCATCAGAGTCTCATAGAGACTTGGAAATGTGGGTGCAATTTAACAAAGAACAAGATAGTAAGTTGGAGAAAGCCAGTTGCAGCAGCAGTGCTGGTTCACTACAGAGGGGAAGGATAACAGAGAGAAACACAACAGTTTGGCACAGAAACCAGTAGAACAGAAAAGCAGCCTGGACTTAGCTGACTGAGAAGCAGCATGGTGAGTTGGTGTTCAAAAAATGCTATGTATTCCTCAAATGGCAAGTGGAGAGATGAAGTGGGAGCCATCTTGAGGAGGCCACACCATAGCTTACTGCTGTGTGAGCCCAAGAGGTCATAGAAAACATTGGCATTCTGTCCCAGCAAGTGCCTACTGTGTTGCTTAGGGTAGCAACATGAGTGAAACAGGCAGAGAAGATTGTATCCAGGGGATTCAAGTCAGATATGGAGGGGAGTGGAATTCACTTTTTCTTTGAGTCTGGGGGCTCATGTGACCAGCTGAAAAGGGTTGGGAATCTGAACCAGCAGGCATGATTGATTACACTCAGGGACTGAGCCTGGGAAAGCTGTACTCAGAGGTGACAGAGTGTGAGGGTTCTATAGGTTGGTTCCTATGCCCCATGAGTAGAATTCTCAAGAGGCTCCTGAGATCCAGATTCCCAGCAGATGTTGACATCTGCCCAGCCCTAGGAGTGCACTGATCTAATCTTTTCCATAGTGGATATCACCCAGCACAGTCCCTAAGGCCTGTTAAGAACTAAGTCCTAGCTGACACAAATCCCCATTTAGGACTTTGTAGAAACTCCACCCTGGGAGTACATCAATCTGGTGTGTCTGGACAAAACTCCAACTGACAGTGCTTCTCATTCCACCCTACCTTTTTTGAGGAGAAGGGAAGCTGAAAGCTATTTCAGTCAGATTCAGCCTTAGGTCACTCCAGCTGGCAGCTCAGTGAGCAGTGCAAAAAGGAAGGATTTAATAACCCTCAATCCTTGCTCTTTCTAAGGCACATATATCCCAAGTAGAAATGGAAAGGACAGTCAGGCATAGGCAGTGATTATACTTGTTAACAATTTTTACCACCTCAGTAAAGAAATTACTTCATTTTTCATTAAGAATAATTTTTCTTCTTTTTTGCAAGTCAGGGAAGGGGCAGCTTTCCTGCTATGCTGAATGGTTCACACACATGCAGCCATTTGTTTCTTTTCTTCCTGATTCCAGGGATTGAACCCAGGGCCACTTAAAAACCAAGCCATATCCCCAGTCATTTTTATGTTTTATTTGAGACAGGGTCTCCCTAAGTTACTGAGGGTCTGCCAAGTTGTTGAGGCTGGCTTTGAACTTATGATCCTCCTGCCTTAACCTCCCAAGTCTCTGGGATTATAGGCATGTGCCAGTGTGCCCGGCTTCTTTTCTCATTTTTAGTATCTAAAAAAAAAGATTATCATTTTTCTTTGCCTTGTCTTTTGAGGGTTAGGGTCTTTGTTTGTTTATTTTGGTTTTGTTTCTCCATTCTCTTACTCTCCTTTCATCTCTTTCTAATAGTCAAATTCACTTGCTCTTTCTCTCTGAATATGTACTATGTTTCTTTTATTTTTCTCTGTCTTTATAGCCATCACTTGCCATTATCTTTTTGGCCACCTTTCTGTTCACATATTAAATATTGTAAAATTTCTTTTACCTTCCTATCACATTTTCTTTTCTCTTGATGAAACTATTTTTACCCTCTTTCAGAACAATTTTGTTTTTTAACTCCTTCCCCCACCATTCATGTGGTTGCAGTTATTAGTACTGTGGATGGTTTCATTGACACTTGCTGTTTACTTTAATGCCAGATCTGTTTCACAGTCACTTACTGTTTTTACTTTCAACAACTGCTGGCCCCATCATCCCCTTTTTGTGTGGTAAATATTCTTATAGATGTCACAGTAGGCATAAGGTATTTATTTTAATTATGTATATTGTTTGCTTCTCTTATTGTTTGTTTCCCCCTTTTTGTGTGAAGTGCTGATAATCTACAGGGACACTACAGGTTCACAGGGTAGAGACTCTACTGATGAGCTAAACTCATCCAAGAGAGAGTACACCTTGCCCTACACACTAACCATGATCAAACTTCATCAGTACTTTAATACAAAGGATAGAAGAGACAAAACTCCACAGTAATGACCAGAATTCAAGTAGGAATAGCTGGGAGAGGCCTCAGCTCCCACTTATGGGCATCTATTCCTATAGCATAAACAGAGAAAATTAACACACAGGCTATAGACACCATACCTACAAGGGATCTCAATCTGGAAACCCTCCTCTTTAGGATGGTTGTTAAGGGGAAAAAAGCAGTAACAGCTGGTGTGACCCACATAATGTGCTGTATGTAACACAAATACCAGGTCTATAAGAAGAACCAAACTCTTCTGAGATCTACAGGGAAAATGGAATCCTTAAGTTCTGATACAATATATGCTGTATCAAAATACACTAATCATCACCATATAACTAGCAGGGAAACTATACTTCAAAACTAATTTGGAAATATATTGAAAATTTCACAACAACCTGATATCTCAGAACACTTTAGCAAGAAAAAATGTGCCCTGAAAAGACCCACATATGAGTGGAAGAGAAGAAATTCATCCTATGAAGAAATCCATCCCAATAGGTGCATAAAAATCAACACAGACATTCAAGAAATATGAAAAAACAAGGTAATATGATGCTTCCTAAAGTTCAAAATTTACCAGCAACTGACTCCAAAGATATAAAAGTGGATGAGATATTGAAAAAGAACCAAACAAGAATCTTGGAAATAAAAGTCAATCAAATACAATGTTCAGTTGAATGTCTGATAGAATAGACCATGGTGAAGACAGAATCTCAGAGGTGGAAGACAAAGTGGCCAGTCTTGAACATTCAGATAGTATTAAATAAAAGAAAATAAGTAATCATAACCTGAATGTACAAGAACTCTGGGACAACATTATGGACCAAATTTAAGAATTACTGGATTTGAAGAGGGTTGTGAGATGCAGGCTAATGGCATGGAAAACCTCTTCAGGAAAAGAATAAGAGAAAATTTTCCAAACGTTCATCATGAGATAGAAATCCAGATACAGGAGACATTCAGAACCCAAAAGACAGGATCAAAAAAAGAACCTCTCCATGGCATATTATAATTAAAATACCTAACATACTAAACAAGGATAGAATTTTAGAAGGCTCAAAAGAAAACTCTCAGGTCACAATTAGAGGCAAGCCAATCAGAAATGCTTCTGAATTCTTAACACAAACTTGAAAATCCAGGAGGGATTATTGTCAACCAAGATTGCTATATCCAATAGAGCTATACTTTAGGAATAAAGAAGAAATAAAAACCTTCCAAGAGAAGCAGAAATTTAAAAAAAATATGACTATTAAGTCAGCAATATAGAAAATTGCTGGAAAGAAATCAAAAACCCCAGAGCTGGCAAATGGACGCATCTCATTTGAAGAATAGCTAAGCAAGTGAGAAACAGGACCAAATTAAACTTTAGAAATAAATAAAAATACCAGGAATTAATAGACATTTTTCCAAAATAACATTGGATATAAGTGATCTTAACTCTCTAATTGGAAGACACAGGCTGGGCAGAATGGATTAAAAACAAGACCCAACTATATGCTGTTTGCAAGAGACTCACCTATGGGCAAAGACAGTCACAGGTCTAAAGTACATTATGAAGTGATTATCGCTATATAGTTAACACACCCATTGGAATGTGTATGTGTGTGTGTTTGTGTGTGTGGTGAAGACACTAATCTACTTTCTGCCTCTATGGATTTGCCTGTTCTAGACATTTATTTAAGTGAACTCATACAATATATGTTTTTTTTGTGTGTGTGTCTGACTTCTTTCACTTATCATAAGATGCTTCAGTTACATTGTAGGATGTGTTCTTATTTCATTTCTTTTTATGGCTGCATAATAGTTTATTATCTGAATGTGCCACATTTTGTTGATCCATTCATTAATTGGTAGTTTAGTTGATTCCACTTTTTGACATTGTAAATAATGCTGGTATGGACATTTTTTCACAAATATTTGCATGAACACCTGTTTTTAATTCTTAGGAGTAGAATTTGCTGGGCTATATGGTAATTCCAGTTTAATTTTCTGAGAAAATGATAAACTGTTTTCTATTGTAGCCACATCATATGACATTCCAACCAGCGAGGTATGAAGGTTTCAATATTTCCACATACTTGACGACACTGGTTGTTTTTTTGACAAATGGTACGAAATATGAAATTTCACATTACTGATAAGTAATCATCTTGAACATGTTTTCATGTTTTAGTCTACTTACACATATTCTTTTTTATTATGTGATCTTATATAATTTATTAAATATGACATCACATTTATAATCTATATCACATTTTGACACTATATATATTGTTATTATTCTGTTTATTTGGTTGAAAACTTGATAGACCCTATTCATTATTTCACTTATTTCCCTTTGACCAGATAGATGGACTTCCTTGAGCATTCGTTTTGCAGATCTTCTGGTGATTGACTTGCTCAGTGTTTCTTTGTCTGAAAATCATATTTTTTTTTGTCTTCATTTCTAAAAGAATGTTTTAAAAGAATAGAATTTTAGATTGACATATTTCTTATTTTTTTCAAAGCTTTAAAAATGTTAATTGTCTTCTGACATGCATAATTTCTGATATATCTGTGGTTTTTCATCTTTGTTTCTTTGTATATAATGCATCTTTTTTCCTTGTCTAATATTAAGAGTTTCTGTTTATTAATGATTTTCAGCACTTTTATTTGGGTTAGCCTTTGTGTGGTTTTTTAATGTATATTATATTCCTTAGGGAAATGTCCACTCAAATCCTTTGACCATATTCAAAATTGAGTCATTTGTCTTTTTATTGAATTTTTAAAGTTATTTATATATTCTGGATTCTAATCTAGTTCCTCACCAGGTGATTTGCAAATATTTTCTCCCATACCATAGGTTCTTTTCACTTTATTGTTATGCACTGCATCTAGGTCTGTGACCCATTTTGAGTTAATTTATATTGGAGATGTGAAGAAGGGGTACAACCTTATTCTTTTCTGTATAGAGAGCCCATTGTCCCAGTATTGTTCATTGAAAAAACTATTATTTCCCCATTGAATTTTCTTGGCACTGTAATGCCCATAGAATTTTAAGTTATCTGTATCAAAATGAAAAGAGTCCAGGCTCAGTGGTGCATACCTGTAATCCCAATGGCTTGGGAGGCTGAGGCAGGAAGATCATGAATTCAAAGCCAGTCTCAGTAAAAGCGAGGTGCTGAGCAACTCAGTGAGACCCTGTCTCTAAATAAAATACAAAAAATAGGGCTGGGGATGTGACTCAGTGGTCAAATGCTCCTGAACTCAATCCCTGGTACCAAAAAATAAAAAGTAAAAAAAGGTCTCTTGACCATCAAATTTCTGAGCAGGAAGCAAGATAAGAAAACTATTAAGTGGCAAACATGAACTATTTCTTATGGAAAAGAAAGACTTCTCAGAAGGCAGAGTCAAGAATAATGGAGTAGAGTACTACTCCCAGGAGCAAAAATGGGCTCTGATGGAAAGACATTTCCAATCCCTCAAGTCTCAGTCAGATTTCATAATTATGTGAACTTAACGAAAGGAAGAGTCTCCTGCAGTTTTCCTGCCCCTGCCTTGCCACAGCATACTGGATGTATAGATGGCAATTGCTATAGTCTTTTTAGATCATAATATTCTGGATTTTAAAAAGCTATGTCTTTCTCCAGGTTCTCGGAAGGGAACTGGCCCGCTAGTGAGAGCCTTTCTGACCAGAACAAGCTCCGAGTCCCAGAGCCAGTGCAGCGCAACGTACTCCGGCACACAAGCAGCTTCAGGGACCAGGATAGGGCAGCCAGAGACCTCCCCAAGTAGCCTGGACCCCTGCGGTGGGAGGTGCCTTCCAAGGCTAGCTTCTCAGACCAGACCGCCCAGTGAGAGGTTTTCTACATAGAACCAGCAACAAGTCCCCGAACCAACGGAGAGCTTCGATCTGCAAGCAGCCTCTGGGATCAGGGCAGGGCAGCCAGAGACCTCTTCAGGCGGCTCTGCCCACTCCGGCTGCAGGCTCTCTTCACGGGGCGATCCAAGATGGCAGCCTAGAGGGAGACTGCACCCCCAGTCGCTCCAGAACCCAGGAATTAAGAAGGGGAGGCATTGAGAGACTCGGACTGAAATAGAGCCACAGGTGAGTCTGCCCACTGGGTAAAGCTCGGCCCGGGTGGCAGGCCCAGATAGAGGTGGCTTATCGGAGCAGGGCAGGGCAGCTAGAGTCTTCCCAAGGTAGCCTTCCACACTCCGGCAGTGGGCTTCTCCCACAGGGCCAGCTGCACGGTGCAGGCCCACAGTGAGAGCATTTCCGCACAGAACCAGCTCCAAACCGTGGAACCAGTAGGGGGCTAGGGGTAGTTTTCTTCGGATGCGCTGCTTTATCAGATTCCTCCAAGACATCAGGCTACTGAAGGCTGGGAGGTGATGCACTGGAAATCTACCAGGACACTATAAGCCAATAGCGGAAAACTGCAATATCTCAGGGTCCCACTGACAGCTGACCAATATGAGAAAACAAGGGAAGAAAATGTCCCAAACAAACCTAGATACTACATCAATAAAACCCAATGACAGCACAGCAGAAGAAATGTCAGAAAGGGAGTTCAGAATGTACATAATTAAAACGATCAGGGAAGCTAATGACGAGATGAAAGAGCAAATGCAGGCATTGAAGGAGGAGATGAAAGAGCAAATGCAGGCATTAAATGATCGCACCAATCAACAGTTAAAAGACCAAATACGGGAAGCAAGAGATCATTTCAATAAAGAGTTAGAGATACTGAAAAAAAAAACAAACTGAAATACTTGAAATGAAGGAAACAATAAACCAAGTTAAAAACTCCATAGAAAGCATAACCAATAGGATAGAACACCTGGAAGACAGAACCTCAGACATTGAAGACAAATTATTTAATCTTGAAAGCAAAGTTGGCCAAACAGAAAAGATGGTAAGAAATCATGATCAGAATCTACAAGAATTATGGGATATCATGAAAAGGCCAAATTTAAGAATTATTGGGATTGAAGAAGGCTTAGAGAAACAAACCAAAGGAATGAACAATCTATTCAATGAAATAATAACAGAAAATTTCCCAAATCTGAAGAATGAAATGGAAAACCAAGTACAAGAGGCTTATAGAACTCCAAACATACAAAATTACAACAGACCCACACCAAGCCACATTATTATGAAAATACCTAACATACAAAATAAAGACAGAATTTTAAAGGCCGCGAGAGAAAAGAATCAAATTACATTCAGAGGGAAACCAATAAGAATATCAGCAGATTTTTCAATCCAGACCCTAAAGCTAGAAGGGCCTGGAACAACATATACCAAGCCCTGAAAGAAAACGAATGCCAACCAAGAATCTTATACCCAGCAAAACTTACCTTCAAATTTGACGATGAAATAAGATCCTTCCATGATAAACAAAAGCTAAAGGAATTTACAAAAAGAAAGCCAGCATTACAGAACATTCTCAGCAAAATATTCCATGAGGAAGAGATGAAAAACAATGATGCAAATCAGCAACAGGAGGCGCTAGCCTAAAGGAATAGCCAAATAAAGGAGAAACCAAATCATGTCAAAAACAAATATGAGTCAATTGACTGGGAATACAAATCATATCACAATAATAACCCTGAATGTCAATGGCCTGAATTCATCAATCAAAAGACACAGACTGGCAGATTGGATTAAAAAGAAAAATCCAACAATATGCTGCCTGCAAGAGACTCATCTCATAGAAAGAGACACCCATAGACTAAAGGTGAAAGGATGGGGAAAAACATACCATGCACACGGACACAGCAAAAAAGCTGGAGTATCCATCCTCATCTCAGATAATGTGGACTTCAAACCAAAACTAGTCAGAAGGGATAAAGAAGGACATTACATGCTGCTTAAGGGAAGCATAAATCAGCAAGACATAACAATCATAAATATCTATGCCCCGAACATTGGCTCATCCACGTACATCAAACAAATCCTTCTCAATTCCAGAAATCAAATAGACCACAACACAATAATACTAAGCGATTTTAACACACCTCTCTCACCACTGGATAGATCGTCCAAACAAAAATTGAATAAAGAAACTATAGATCTCAACAACACAATCAACAATTTAGACTTAACGGACATATATAGAATATACCATCCAACCAAGAGCGAATACACTTTCTTCTCAGCAGCACATGGATCCTTCTCTAAAATAGACCATATTTTATGCCACAAAGCTACTGTTAGTAAATACAAGAAGATAGAGATACTACCTTGTACTCTATCAGATCATAATGGATTGAAATTAGAAATAAATGACAGAATAAAAAACAGAAACTTCTCCAATACCTGGAGATTAAATAATACACTATTATATGATGAATGGATAACAGAAGACATCAGGAGGGAAATAAAAAAATTCTTAGAAGTAAATGAGAACAAAGACTCATCATATCAAAATCTCTGAGACACTATGAAAGCAGTACTTAGAGGAAGATTTATTTCATGGGGCGCATTCAAAAAAAGAAGTAGAAATCAACAAATAAACGACTTAACACTACAGCTCAAAGCGCTAGAAAAAGAAGAGCAGAGCAATACCAAAAGTAGTACAAGACAGGAAATAGTTAAAATCAGAGCCGAAATCAATGAAATCGAAACAAAAGAAACAATTGGAAAAATTAACAAAATAAATAGTTGGTTCTTTGAAAAAATAAATAAAATTGATAAACCCTTAACCACACTAACAAAGAGAAAGAGGGAGAAAACTCAAATTACTAAAATTTGGAATGAACAAGGAAACATCACAACAGACACGAGTGAAATACAAAACATAATTAGAAGCTATTTTGAAAATCTATACTCCAACAAAAAAGAAAACCTCGAAGACATCAACAAATTTCTAGAGACATATGAATTACCTAAACTGAACGAGGAGGACATATACAACTTAAATAAACCAATTTCAAGCAATGAAATAGAAGAGATCATCAAAAGCCTACCAACAAAGAAAAGTCCGGGACCAGATGGCTTCTCAGTTGAGTTCTACAAAACCTTTAAAGAAGAGCTCATTCCAATACTCCTCAAACTATTCCATGAAATAGAAGAGGAGGGAACCCTCCCAAACTCGTTCTATGAAGCCAATATCACCTAAACCAGACAGAGACATCGAGGAAAGAAAATTTCAGACCAATATCCTTAATGAACATTGACGCAAAAATTCTCAACAAAATTTTAGCAAATCGCATACAAATATATATTAAAAAGATAGTGCACCACGATCAAGTGGGTTTTATCCCAGGGATGCAAGGTTGGTTCAACATTCGGAAATCAATAAATGTCATTCACCATATCAACAGACTTAAAGTTAAGAATCACATGATTATTTCAATAGATGCAGAAAAAGCATTCGATAAAATACAGCATCCCTTCATGCTCAAAACACTAGAAAAAATTGGGGTAGTGGGAACATTCCTTAACATTATAAAGGCAATCTACGCTAAGCCCATGGCTAATATCATTCTAAATGGTGAAAAACTGAAAGCATTCCCCCTAAAAACTGGAACAAGGCAGGAATGCCCTCTCTCACCGCTTCTATTCAACATTGTCCTTGAGACTCTAGCCAGAGCAATCAGACAAACCAAAGAAATTAAAGGGATACAAATAGGAAAAGAAGAACTCAAACTATCCCTGTTTGCTGATGACATGATTATATATTTAGAGGAACCTGGAAATTCCACCAGAAAACTTTTAGAACTCATAAGTGAATTCAGTAAAGTAGCAGGTTACAAGATCACTGCTCATAAATCCAATGCATTTTTATACATAAGTGATGAATCTTCAGAAAGAGAAATTAGGAAAACTACCCCATTCACAATAGCATCGAAAAAAATAAAATACTTGGGAATCAATCTCACAAAAGAGGTGAAAGACCTCTACAATGAGAACTACAGAACACTAAAGAAAGAAATTAAAGAAAACCTTAGAAGATGGAAAGATCTCCCATGTTCCTGGATAGGCAGAATTAATATTGTCAAAATGGCCATACTACCTAAAGTGCTATACAGATTCAATGCAATTCCAATTAAAATCCCAATGATGTACCTTGCAGAAATAGAGCAAGCAATTATGAAATTCATCTGGAAGAATAAAAAACCTAGAATAGCTAAAGCAATCCTCAGTAGCAAGAGCGAAGCAGGGGTATTGCAATACCAGATCTTCAACTCTACTACAAAGCAATAGTAACAAAAATGGCATGGTATTGGTACCAAAATAGACAGGTAGATCAATGGTACAGAATAGAGGACATGGACACAAACCCAAATAAATATAATTTTCTCATACTAGACAAAGGTTCCAAAAATATGCAATGGAGGAAAGATAGCCTCTTCAACAAATGGTGCTGGGAAAACTGGAAAACCATATGCAATAGAATGAAATTAAACCCCTATCTCTCACCCTACACAAAACTCAACTCAAAATGGATCAAGGACCTCGGAATCAGACCAGAGACCCTGCATCTTATAGAAGAAAAAGTAGGTCCAAATCTTCAACTTGTTGGCTTAGGATCAGACTTCCTTAACAGGACTCCCATAGCACAAGAAATAAAAGCAAGAATCAACAACTGGGATAGATTCAAACTAAAAAGCTTTCTCTCAGCAAAGGAAACTATCAGAAATGTGAAGAGAGAGCCTACGGGGTGGGAGAATATCTTTGCCAACCATACCTCAGATAGAGCGCTAATTTCCAGAATCTATAAAGAACTCAAAAAACTCTACACGAAGAATACAAATAATCCAATCAACAAATGGGCTAAGGAAATGAACAGACACTTCACAGAAGAAGATGTACAAGTAATCAACAGATATATGAAGAAATGTTCAACATCCCTAGTAATAAGGGAAATGCAAATCAAAACTACCCTAAGATTTCATCTCACCCCAATTAGAATGGCGATTATCAAGAATACAAGCAACAATAGGTGTTGGCGAGGATGTGGTGAAAAAGGAACACTCATACATTGCTGGTGGGGTTGCAAATTAGTGCAGCCACTCTGGAAAGCAGTGTGGAGATTCCTCAGAAAGCTTGGAATGGAAACACCATTTGACCCAGCTATCCCACTCCTTGGCCTATACCCAAAGGACTTAAAATCAGCATACTACAGAGATACAGCCACATCAATGTTCATTGCTGCTCAATTCACCATAGCCAGATTGTGGAACCAACCTAGATGCCTTCAGTTGATGAATGGATAAAGAAACTGTGGCATATTTATACAATGGAATATTACTCCGCAATGAAGAATGATAAAATTATGGCATTTGTAGGCAAATGGACGAAATTGGAGAATATCATGCTAAGTGAGATAAGCCAATCTCAAAAAACTAAAGGACGAATGATCTCGCTGATAAGCGGATGAGGACATATAATGGGGGGTGGGAGGGGTTAGCATTAGGTTTAGGGTTAGGTTTAGGGTTAGGGATAAGGAGTGTGGTAAGAATGAAGGAAAGAAGGACTGTATAGAGGGAAAAGAGGGGTGGGAGGGGTGGGGGGGAAGGGAAAAAAAATAAACATCATTGCCCTATGTAAACATATGATTACACAAATGGTATGCCTTTACTCTACGTACAAATAGAGAAACAACATGTATCCCATTTGTATACAATTAAAAATAAAAAAAAAATAAATAAAAAAATAAAATGAAAAAAAAAAAAAGCTGTCTTCTGTATTGAATAGTTTGTATGTGGAAGGAATTCAAATAATTGTACCTAAAGGGTAGAATGTGGAAGTTAAATGTGTCCACAAATCCTTCAGGCCCTTCATCAAGATGCAGAATCTGTTTCCTTCATGTTTGCATCTGGGCTATCAGTGACCAGTAGAATGGGGCATAAATGACAAGGAGGGAGTTGGGACCTTGGCTTGAGTGCCCTGCAGTTTCTGTTTGGCTCTTGTAGAACCTTGCCCTGAATGTAGAGGAGCCACGCCAGGGAACTGGTCTAGCCTGCTAGAAGACGAGAGGCTGCGTGGAAGATGTCATGGTTTAGACCCGAGGTGTCCCCCAAAAGCTCATGTACGAGACAATGCAGGAAAGTTTAGAGATGAAGTGATAGGGTTACAAGAAGTTTAATCAGTTCTTTAATCTGCTGATAGGTATTAATTTGGTGGTAACCATAGGCAGGTAGGGTGTGGTTGGTGGGTCCTGGGTGGTGTGCTTTTGTGGTATATATTTTGTCTTTCTTAAGCAGTTTGCTCTCTGTTCCCTGGTTCCATGGTCCCAGCTGTTTTCCTCCTCCACACTTTTCCACTACCACACTTTTCCCCCATGATGTTCTGCCTGCCTTGATCCCCGAGGAATAGAGTCAGCTGTCTATGGACTGAGATCTCTGAAACCATCAGCCTCCAAATAAACTTTTCATCCTAAAATTGTTTCTGTCAGGTCTTTTGTTCACAGCAGTGAAATAGCTGACTAAAACAGAAGAGAACCAACGTGCTCTATTTAGCACACTTGTGAGTATGGCACCTTGGGCCTTCCAGTCTAGCAGAAAGTTCTAGCTAAATACAGCCACATGCGGGAGTCCCTGCAAACCCAGCAAGGAACTACCAGTCACCCCACAGAACAGTGAGAAATAATACCTTGATGTGTTCTAAGTCACTAAGTTTTGAGGTGATTCCATTCATATCCAAAAATTCACTGAGAGACCAAGTGCAAGAAAGAAAGTTGAGAAAACTTCGGTTAATTAAGGCCTTAGTTTGGAGTCAGCAATAGAAGAAAAGAGAAATAACTTATTTTGGGGGACTGAGTTTCCCTTTCTTGTGAGACCCAGAAATCTTGCAGGAGAAGAAGTCCTCTCCATCCCCCCGCCTTGTCCAGGGAAGGATTAGGATGCAAACAGCTGCAATTAATGAAGCATTATTGAAGGTCCTTCCTGGACATTGCCTTTGAGTTCTTGGGAGGAAAGCCAAAGAATTATAACTAAAAGTTGCTGAAAATATAAGTGGTTTTGTTTCTTGAAAGGAATAAAATTTTCTTCCAGCCAGGCCCTCTTCCAAGTCAAGGCAGAATTGCAGCTATTAGTCCAGCTGTGAGAACAGGCCAGTTTCTGTCTGAGTTTGGAGGCAGCTCTAGAGGCTCTGTCTGTAGGGCACCTTTTCCTCCCTGTGATGGAATGATTATGTGGCAATGCCCTCTCCTGCCTCTTGTCTGCACGGAGCTTGTTTAGTTTTCACCAGCCCCTGCCTCTGCTGGGGGCTCCTTGCTCTGACACTGAGCAATGTCCTCTGTGTGAAGCTTCACATCCTTCAAGAAAGGCCTTGTTTATGACCCAGGGGAAAATAAATAGAGAAGAAAAGACCAAAACAGAGGTTCCTACTGTTTTTCTGTTATCATTCAAATGTGATTCCAGACCCTCCTTGGACATGGTATAATCGTTTTAATGAGGTTTTGAACTTGCTTCCCCGAGTGAAATCAAAATTAGTGTAATTTAGAGGACTGTAGGTGCCATAATAATTGACCTCTTTTCACATATTCACATGGTTCTATTATTCTGGATTTTATACAAATGGTTAAAACATATTTTACCATTCTCAGAACACTGTTCACAAAAAGAACTTTTTTAAAAAGAGAATTTTCAAATGCACATTTAAGAAGTTAACGTTGCTGAGCTTTGTAGGGCAAACCGTAAACCCAAGTCCTCAGGAGGCTGAGTCAGGAGGATCACAAGTTGGAGACCAGCCTGGGCAATTTAGTGGAACCCTGTTTCGAAATGAAAAATAAAAAGGGCTGGGGATGTAGCTCAGTACTTTGGGTTCCACCCCCAATACCAAAAAAAAAAAAAAAAAAGTTCACGTAATATGGAAGGGATGTTCAGATCACAGCTGTCATCCCTCGCCTACTTCAAGCAGTAGCGATAGGCCTTTGTGTTCATCCTTCAGACATTCATACACCTGCGCATGTACATCATACAGGTGTCCATTGTTTCCCAGTCTCAGAACCAAACACCCCACCTATAAGAATTATTGGTAATGTCCCCTTTACTGTCATAAATGATGTTTTTGTGTTTTGGTATTGGGGACTGAACCCAGCCCTTTCTATGTATTTATTTTTTAATTCGAGACCAGGTCTCACTCATGCAGAGGCTGGCCTGAACATGCAATCCTCCGGCTCAGGCTTCCTAGTTGTTGGGATTAAGGTCTGCTCCCTCCCTCTCTGCTCATCAGTGTAATGGGCAAGTCATGGTCTTGGGCCAACTTCCCTAGAAAACCAAACTTGAGGCGAGGACTAAGTGCTAGTGATTTATTCAGAAGGTCCAATCCCAGCGCCCTGAGAGTGATGGAAAAAAGAGGAGAAGAGGGCAAGGAAGACAGGAAAGCAAGGCCAAATGCGACATTAGTGCCCTGTGAGGCCCAGAGAGGCAGCCAGTGCCTCAGCCGCAGGCCTCTTCATCACATAGTATGTCTCAGGAGGGATGGAGAATGGAGCAACCATGACTCAGACAGGGATGCAGAAAGGAGGAAGAGCTTTGCTCATCTGCTCAGCACCTTCCTGTTGCTAATCCTGCTCAGTCCCACAAAGATTTAAATCCCCCACCCACCGTTCTGCATAGCTCAGTTTATTACCATTAGCAGCCACTTGAAAGTCAGCCTCTGCGCCCTGCAGTGTGGCTTTTCATCCAAGCCTGGAACTGATGATAGGATCTAGAAAGTAAGTAAGCCTCTCCTCCTGGTTGCCTGGCAGCAGACACTTGCAGGCACTCATTTGCTCTAAGGAGCAGAAGTGGAGCCAGCCATGGTGGTGCCTGAGCTTGAGTAAGTGGCTGAGAGGTTAGTTGTCAAGATAATGGCTTGAAGGAATCTGAGGAGATAGAAAGGAAGCACCCAGGATAGTGATGGAACCTATTTCCTAAATGTAAGATGAAGAAGTTTTTAAAAAGCAAAGTAATGGTAATAAAATCATATGCATTTCAACATGGAGATGCTTTGGTACCACTGTATTAGAAGACACAATGAAGTAGTTGAGCATTTGACTCTTACCTCGATTTGCCATTAAGGAGGCAGGAGTGTCAGGTGGAGTCTTTTGACTCTTCTTGAGAACACCTTTAAAAGAAAATATGGGGACAGGCACCTTGCAGAACTTGCACTTAGAGGTTTTGTCCATATTAGCACTTAGGATTGTAGAATATTCACACATATCTTTGTGCCAGGGTTTATTTAGTACTGATGGTCACATGGACTATTTCTTGTTTCTTGTTAGAAACAGTGCTGCAAAGATGATCTTTATGCATTAGCCTTTGTGCGCTTGTGTGATCATATCTCTAGAATAAATTCCCACATGACAAAAAGTACATGCGTTTTAAAGTTTTATGGATTTTGACAAATTTCCCTCCAAATGATTACCAAATATATAGCCACTGATGGCTATCTAAATGCCTATGTTCCTATCCCTCCCTCCACTAGACATTATAGAAGGTCTAAATCTTATCAACTGGTTCGTTAAAGATGAAAAGGAAAAGCTTTGAATGTCCTGTTGAAAACCATTTTTTAGCTCATTTTACATTACTTAGTAGCTCTCAGTCTTGACTTGTCTTTGTATACAGGACATTCATGGGGAAGAGAAATTGGACTTTCAGTGCTTTCTACGGTAGAACCAGGGTCATGACTCAAGGTTAGAGAGACAAGAAGTTTCAGTTTGAAAAGTATAAGGTCTTGCAAACAATTCTAGCCATCAAACAATGGAATGGCCTGCCTGAGGAGATAAGGAATTCCCTCCTCAAAGCTGGAAAATTTCAATTTCAGGCTGGATGAACATTTTCAAAGACATTCAAGAAGAGATTCCTGAGTTTACTGGTACATTATATGAGGTCAGTGTTTCCCAAAATGTAGTACCTTGACCACAATGTGGGTATGTGGAGGGGTGACTTTAAATGGTACAAACTTTAAACATTTTTTAGTTTGTGTGTATTCATTTTTAGTTGGTGTGTAGATCTTATGTTGCTATGTTACTGGAAAGTCACATACCTTAGTATATGAAAGTAACACTGCTGAAATTATAGATTAAGTTTGGGCAAAAATGTGCTTGATGACCTCTAAGGTCCTTTTCGAAAGTTCAGTTCCAAAATCTAATCTCAATACTGCTGAAGTTTTGACTAGTAAAAAGACTTTTGAATCATAACTTGATACACTTATTACAAACAATTTAAAAACAATCCAAATTATAGTACAACAGAGAATTCAAATACTTAGAACTTGGTGTACATGTCAAATCCCATGAAAATTTAGTTAAAAATGAGATCCCTAAGTCCCAGGTGAAAACCTATCCTGAAACTAGAGTCAACTTAATAATTTAGAGATAATATTAATATTTTAAAGAGAGTCTGTCAATGTTTACTACAATGGTATCAAATCTGTATATTTTCAATGTATATTTTTTTTTTCAGAAAAAAAAAGATAAGTGAACACACATGAAAACTTGCTAGTGGTGTCCCCTTTACCATTAGTCCCTCCAAGGTCAGTCTTGACAGAAAAGAATAGTAGTATTTGTCTTTATACTCCCACGGTCCTCTGTAACAACCATGAAACCACCATCCAATCCACTATGGTGTATATTTGGGAATGTAATATAAACTTCTGCTCCAGAAATCAGGGGTGAATATTTATTTAATCCACATGTAAACAGTACATGATGTTCACGGTGCTATAAACAGACACTGAAACAAAAATACCTTAAGGTACATCCAAAAATCATTCTCTCACCCCAACCTACTCTGATCCCCTCAATATGGAATATCTAATATTTGTAAAATGGGCTACAAATGTCCTGTCCATTAATTTTAGGAGAATCTTGCTAACCATTAAGACCATTCTTTCTGACTTCAACCAAGCAGGGTCAACAAGCTTTTGGACAAAGGACCAATTGAACAAATTAATTAAATGCCTCTGCCTGTGTATTTTGTAATAAATTTATGGCATTATTTTTCCTACTTAGTTCAAATCAGAAAAAAAATCTATAACCATATTTCTATTGGCCTTTTTGAAATTTCTGTTAAGATGGATTACAGGGATATCCTCACACCAGAGAACTTGCCTTCATCTAATGACAATGGGCAGCTTACCACAAAGTACAGATCAAACTATTGCTCACCTGTATGGTTTTCATGTAGAGACAAACACTGTGAATTTAATAATTCATGAGATTGTACACACGGCAAATTAGAAAAAAAAGTTCCCCAGAATGACTCAGTTGATCTATTGACTCAGACATGATCCAGATCTGAGTCTGTGCCGTATACACTAACACACATCCAAATAAGATGAAGATATACAGTATTCATTCTAACTCTCTGAATTCAAAGTGAGAAAAAAGCTGATTATTTTAAATTATTCATTATAGTCACTCTGATATGATACACTTTAATTGGGAGGAAAAAATGGTTCATATACACAATTGTCTTAGTAAAATTTTCTATTTCTTTGCTAATAACACATTTTAACTTACTTCAGAAAATGCATTAATTTTATTGAAATATATTTTTCCTAAAATATAAATATTTAAATTAAATTTTTATAAATGAAGAGTATATATTTCTGTTGACTCTCACACAAGTATCAATCAGTCCAAAACTTAAGCAATGAGGAAATAATATTTGTAATTATGATCATTTTAATTTGTCTATAAATATATATAGGATCTTTGCAACTTAATTATGAGTCATTAACTCATACTTCATGTAGTACCGAGCACCTTAGATTACATATTGTTGAATTAAACTATTGGCATTAATATATGCATTTTAATATGTTATTTACAATACACAAGTATAATTCTCTTGTATAACAACATTCCAGTGATTTTGAAAATATATAGTGAAAGAGTGCAATGTAATTTACAAATGCGTCAATGCTTTCTTACAGTATTTAAGCTAAGACTTCACTCTTCAGCATTTTAAAATAGGAAACAAACAATAAAATGTCAGCGTCCTAAAGCTTTGTTTACTAAAGCATGGTTTATAAAATGCTAACTTCACAAGATGCTCCCAGAAAGTTCTGTGGGTAAGTATAAGAAAGGACACACTGGATCCACCCACTCAAAACCCACTTGAAGAATCACAATGAGCATTAGAGTTTTTGAAGTGGCTGGCGGTCATGAAATCTGTTTAACATTTTAAAACTCAGTATTGAACAAAGATTTTTATTACCAAACCCCTATCCAAACCCCTGATTAAATCACTACTTAATCAAAGCCCCTTGGAACTAGTGTTGTACGCTACATAATTTGGGAAAATGTTGATTTAAAATAAAACTTTACAACTCAATAAACATTTATGTTCAAGGGAGCAAATCTACTTTTTTTTTTTTAAAAAATTCACTTTTTAAAGCTCTTTGCATAGGTATTTGCTAAAATATAACTCTTAAAATATGGTCTAACACAGAACACTTGTCCATGTAAACTACAGGGGAAAGGAGTACAGAAATGCTCACAGAAATTCTAGGGCTAATTTTGAAGGTTTGAGAAAGCTACACCAAAATCAAATAATGGATGTTATTTTTAGTGAATTAATTTTGAAGGATAAAAGCAAAAGCATTAAATCAGTAATGTGCTATATACTGTCTCAAAATATTCTCATAGAAAAATATCAGGTCATTATATTATTTCCCTGGAATCCCAAAAGAGTTGCAGATGCTATCAGTAGATCTGACTACAGTGCTGGGTCCATATGTAAAACCCACCATCATCCAGAATTACATGAGACTGCTTGAAATGCATGTATACAAGCACAAGCAGAAAGAAAGGTCAATCAATTGCTGAGTACTTCCATTGAAAACAATGAAGTGGGGACAATTAATTAACCCCAATCAGATGGATTGCTTTTTATCTATAATTATACATATGCATATATGATATGGGCATATATGCATATATATATATATATATATGAATCAGATGACAATCTCTTTTTTTTAAATACAACTTTCTTTCTATAAATAAAGCTATCAGTCTTGGCTATAAGATAGCAGACCTTGGTGTGAGTGTAATCCCAGAATTAATCATCTTTTGTACACACAACTCTTCAGCAAAGCTTTGCAATTTAAGCAGTCTACTTTGGCTCAGATTCTACTAGCTTATAGCTCAGATCAGCATCTGATGTTTTATTTAATTCCTGCTCAACCTATGCCAGTGAGAACACTTTGGAATCATTCTACATCACTGAAAGACAACTGATTAAGAAAAAAGAAACAACAGTTGCTTCATACTTCAATGAAAGGTGGGTTTCCATTTACAGTATTTTTCTTTCCCTACCAGTGAAAGTCAAGTCAACTAGAATTAGGAAATAAAATCACAATAGAACTAGGGATCATTGTTGCCGGGGCGGAAGGAGTAAATGAAATGAGCCATTTCTCACGTACTCAGCCCTTGCTTACCTGGGTGAACCAGTCGCCTAGAAACTGGTATGATTGAGATCTGCACATGCTGTTCTAATGGCCATGTCCTTGATTGTCATGTTTTAGAAGCTATGCTATGTCATATCACTTCTTTAACCCCGCTCTGTTCTAAAAAGTTCTACTCTCATCTTCCTCATGGTATTGTCTTAGAGTACCCTGTGTAGTTGCTGAACTGACAGAGGACCCTGGGACAGCGGCACGTGACTCCCGAGACCTGAAGCTGGCCATGGTGCTACATCGGGTGCACTGCTCACTACAGGTGGTGCCTGACGTCACACTCTGGTGGCACAGCAGACCTCTTTTCTAAGGCAAGTCGCCCCTCTGTTTAGGCCACCAAGCCCAGTCTTGTAATCTTAGCCGAGAGAAAGGAATGAATGATGAAGACGATCGGCTTGGGGCAGGAATGAAGATCCAGTTGCTGAAATTTAAAAAGAGAGCATGAGAGATTTTAAATTAATGCTTGATGCAGAATAGTGATTTACACATCAAAGAGATCTATACACACTTCAGCTTTTAAGTGTTAACTGGAGCAATTATGTTTTGAAATCATTGCCTCCCAACGAGATAAAGGAATAACTCTTTGAACTTGTTCCTTGCATCTCATATATCTTTTTTTTTCTGAAACAGATTTTGTGAAATTTATCTATATCAGTCCCATAAATATTGATGCTGCCCTTCTTGACTGTCTAAACCATTTATTTTTGGTTCAACAATCATGATATTTATGTAGGGTTTGGGACAGAGTGGAGCAATACTAAATCACACACCTAAAGATGAGATTTGAGTCCCGATTCTGGCACTTTTTAGATGTATAATCTTGGCCAAGTCACTTAAAATTCTTCTCAGTCCTATTAACCTGCAGGTCCTAAGAGTATTAAATAAGATACAGCCTGTGAGATTCCTTGTCAACCGTGACCACAGAACCCTAAGCAGCTTGCCCTCCTCGTCCTGGACTCTTGCACCTGGGTAAGCAAGTGTGTCGCATCTCTATGAAGGTGACTTATCAGGCCTTATTTGACTCAGTGCAGTTCCTGCAGAACCCAGCACACACATGGTCAGAGCATGAAAGTTCTTCCCCTGATGAATTCTATCACCTGACCTGATTTAGGAAAATTGGGGGAGCTATACCATTTCTCTTCTGCTGTCCCCATTTTTGTTCTGATGATGACACTGTTGGAGATTAAGAACTGGAAGGGACAATAATATCTACCAAAGCTAAGACTGTGCTCATTACAAATCAGGTACTAAGCTTGTCTCTCTCTTACTTAATTCCCTCTCACAAAATCCCTATGAGGTAGCTACGGTTGCTATCTCCATATTTTATACAGAAAAGCTGAGATTTAGAGAAGCTGTATTACTTTCTGAAATTGTAGATCCTACAGAGAGTAGAAAGTGTGGACTCAAATGTAAGTCTATTTGATGCCACAGCCAGGGCTTTGCCCGCAGCAAACACAGACCACAGCTTTTGAAGGACTATTAAAGAAAACCCTTTTCATTCCCTGTATTTATGGACAGGGAGACTCAGATCCAAAGAAATAACAGGACCTCTGCAAGACAATTGGTAAGTTGTTTGCAGACTCAGATAATCCAGGAGACCTTGCTACCCTCAGTCTATTGCATTTGTTACAACTCGACTCTGATCCCCTCCCCACACCAGAAAGGCCCACTGCCTGCCTTCTGGGGTTGCTCAACCATACATTCAGGGCTGTGTCTGATCTTGAGCTTATCAACCTAATGTACCGGGATAAAACAGTCCTTCCTAAATCTTCCAAGTCAGGTTGTAATTACAAGCAGAAAGGCTGGAATTTAGACATAAGTGATTTTCCTCATGGGCAAAAATAGTCTTGAATTTTAAGCCAAGAATAAAATAGAAGACTGATTCCTATTCTTTTCCACTGTGCTAGAGAGTAGTCACCTTTAGAAAAAAGTACACAGCTGAGTGATTGATAGAGCAGCAATGGAACTATAAATCTTCTTAGTAAAATGGGCCTTCACGTCACCTCTTTATTTCCAGTTTGCTTTAGGCTACAATTTAAGATTGAAACACACACAAACCAAACAAGAATTCCATACAATTCTGTAGATCCTTTGTAAAGTTTAGAAAAATGGTTGGCTAGAAAGATTTCCCAGAAGCGGGTAGGGATCAACTTCAGGGCAATCGCCTGTGGCACCCACAGCAGGGAGCCTGGTCCTGTGCTGAGGAGAGCAGTGTCACAGGACACAGAACAGTGACGTGTTGACATAAAAGGCTCTAAACTCTGTTAGATGTGACCTTGGCCTGTCCCTTCATTCGGCTACTTCTGGACATCCCAAAATTGTTTCCAGAAAAATAACCCGTAAATTCCCACAGGAGAAATGACTATACTAAGTGTGAAGAGATAGAAGTAGAGGAAGAATTGTGGAAGGCCAGCAGCTAAACTGAAATAACTGGATTTTGCAAGTTGAGGTCTGTCTCCTGTGTTTTCCATGTTCTCCATCCATCCCTTTTATCAAGGGGAGGTCAACAAATAGTTCTTGACTAACTGGTTGGCTAGGAAGGACTTGAACACAGACTAGTTAATGTAAAATCTAGGGCCTCCTTGAAGTTCTATACTTGACAACCTAAATGAGATGCTATACCTTCCTGAGAAATGTATGGAACTACACTTGCCTGAGAGTAGACCCATGTGCAATTCTCACCCTCTGTCAAACTGGAGTAATGTGTTTTTCATCATAGCAAGCAGCAGTGATCACAATCTTGTGTTTATCACATGGACTATTTGCATTGGTATGAGAGATATAAATGTTACCTTCACCAGTCAATGTGCTAATTCTGTTGGGTATTATTTGACATTAGCCCCAAACTTCTGTGCCCTTGCCTGTCCCTCTCTCCACTCAGGTAGAGTCGACCAGTAGTTCCTTGTGCTTCTCTTCTGCCCATGCTACTCTGTCCCTTGTCCAACACCTCCTACCTCGTTGCTCTTACCCTCTCTGCTTCTCTGAGGCCTCGTGGGCGGCAGGGAACGCTTCATCTACCTCCCTGGGTAACACCTGGCACAATGCCACAGCCTTATGGGCTGCTCCATACTTTTAAAAATTGAATGTCATATTTTTTTTAAACTTCTGAGACCTTATTTGATAAGAATTTAATGCTAACCTTGTAAAGGATTCTTTCCTTTGATTCAAATATTTATGCAGTCTTCTAATGAAAAGTGAGACCAAAGAAAGAACATTGAAATAATTGAATCTAATCACTGTTTTTCAAGGATCAAATAAAACACGGACTTGCAGGTACTTTGTTCAGAGTCAGAAACTCAGTGAATGCAGGCAGCACTGTGTCCATGACTCACTGCAGGTACGTGGCATGATGAAAGAAATGAGATCACACGTCAAAAGAGAAGTACACTTACAATCTCTCCTTCTTTGCCTCCAAAATCTAAATACAGCATCCTGATTCCATCATCAGAAGACATTTTGAGCTTTTCATAAGGGGATTGTATGATTGTCTTGGGAAAGGCACCCTCCTGTGGCTCGGTGGAGACAGAAAATCCGTTCTCATAATGGATGGTCAGGCGGCACTCCTGGTTTTTGTAGGTGCAGGCTGAAGGAGAGGAGCAGGGAGAGAAGTATAAATGGTGGAAATTGATCCATCGATTGATTTTCCCAGGTGCTTAATACTTCTCGTCTCCTCAGTCCCAGAGACTAGCCACACATTTCTTACTAAAATTAAAAAAATAGTAGTTGTTCACACAAATATCCTCTTTGGATTGATTTTCTTCTTTTTCGTTTTTTGTTTTGTGTTTTTTTTAAGGCTTTCATTAGTGCATTATAGTCATACAAAGTAGTAGGGTTCATTTTGATATGATCACCACATGCATGGAATTTAATTTTTCCATTTCAGTCTCCAGTGCCTCCTCTTTTCCTCCCCTCCTACCTCTCCCTATTCCCCTTCCTCCACTCTATAGTCTTCCTTTTATTGATTTGCTTTTTAAAAAATTGGTCCTTTGTAGATAAAGATAAAGGTGGAATTCGCTGTGGTATATTTTTATACATGTTCATCATTTTGTCAAGTTCAAATATTTGGATTGTTCTTGATATTATAATTCCACTAGCTCCAAGGAACTGAGGGATATAAACTGAAGGAAATTCCTTCTGGTGGGATTCACTGAATATTTCCTGGGCTCTGGCCCTTTTCCGGCCATCTAATGGCACCAAGGTTAAGAGGCATCAGCTACACTTGCCTTCCAATGGCCAGATGGTCCTTTGCTTGAACCAGAAAAAAAAAGAAAATTGATTCAAATAAAATAAGCCACCTCTGAATCGTCATTCTGCTCTTCCCCACGTGGATACCACACACAAACACACACACACACACACACACACACACACACACTCAATTTTATGTCTGCCACTGGGTGAAAGAAGGGCGTGTTCCCTCACCATGGTCCCAAAGTTAATATAAGGAGCATACTAAAGAGCTCAGGAGTATGTCATTTAAAAATAATTTAGTTTTTGATTTGGAAAGGTCTAACGAAGCTCGTTTCAGACAGCGAAAGCGGTACTCTGTTAACGTCCCTAATGATTGCTGTAGGAAAAGACCCTGACACGGCACCTTTCACTAGAATGCTCTTTCCTCCCCCTGGCCCAGGAACCTCAGGGGTGGTATCCAAGGGCACCCTCTCATCCAAAGGAACAGAAGAAAGTCTCACAAGCAGGTCTGGCACCTGCTTTTTTATCAGTGAGTCTCACTGTATTTAGGGAAAGAGTCCAGTTGTTTAAGCCTATGAGCTGTGCAGGGGGACTGTCACCAGCATCCTAGTCCCTATTTAGGAAGACTTGTACATGTATCATTTAAAACTCACAATCAAAGAGTCCTGAAAGGAGTTATTAAGTATAAGATTGGTTTTTTTTTTTTTTTCCCTCATAAAACATCACCTTTAATAGGCTTTGGCAGGCCAGTAGAGTGGGGTTTGATGTACATCTAAACGATTTAGGGAAAATCAAGGCATTTTCTTTGCTGGGGGGTGGAGGGGAAGAGGAAGAGGAGGATACTACTGCTTGGGAGCTCACTCTGTACCATTATTAGCTCTGCTCTTGCTGAATGTAACCTTAACACAAACTCATGAGGCAGGAACTTAGTCCACTATTATAGGTGGATAAAGCAAAGCTCAGAAAGATGAACACGTCACCCTCTGGGACATTCAACCTTCAGAATCCAAGTTCTTTCCATTCCACATCACATATCTTTCCCTTGGAGGCGTATGAGATGGGACCATGGCAAAGAGTTTCCCAGCTTTCTCCCTTCATGAATAATGAACATCAGAGTTTGGGGAAGAAAGAGGGATCTCTCTTGCTCACAGAACGAGGTGGCTTTTAGCTGGAGCTCTGATGGAGACACGTATCCCTTCCTCTGATTCACTGCAGACTCCTTTCAACTTGGACTTAAGGGTGATCTTTCCTGAAGCTGTCCTCTCTAAGAGGCCTAAGTCCTCTGCCACACCCCAGTCCAAGGATGACCAGGGACAGGGGCACAGAGGTAGTGATGATGCCGTCCTGGCTCCTCCTTTTCAATGGCCTCCACCTCCACCACTTACAGAATACATGAGAGGGCTCTAAATGTGGTTGTTTTATCCTTCCTCCACGTTTGAACTTTGTGCTGCGCCTTCAGGTATTCTCACTTAGCTGAATGTGATGACTTTTAACTTCAGTTGAATCAAATGGTATTTGTGACCTTTATGTAAAGGAATCGGCTACCTAAAGATGTTCTCAGTCTATACAGGATAAACTGTACACATATTCACATTAGCTGAAGCTCTGCTTAGAACAGAAACCCCTTCCCCCAACCTCTATAGGCATGTTTCAAGGTGTAACTGGGTTGCGCCTTACATCACTTCCTTTCTTCTCTGACGTTACTCAGTTAACTCAGCTGGCTTTGTTATTCTTCTCTGGCTAGTCGATGAACAGCCTCATTATTTTCCTATTGAAGTAGAGTTCAGCTTATCAAAACAGAAAGATTTTACAAAATTCATAGAACGTCAACCAAATTCCCCTGGCTATCTCTATTCTTTCCTAGAACACTCCAAAAAAATGTCGCATGGAATATTAATTTGCTGATATTACATATATAAATAAAGTTTGAGTGGTTTGGGCTTTTTCACTCTCAGGTCAAAACTCTAGTCTTTCTTGTCATGAGCACAGGCATCCAAGATAAAAGCTTCACTATAGAAGTAAAAAATGCAATTGAAAATTTAGACTTAACAGACATTTATAGAATAGTTCATCCATTAATGACTGAATACACTTTCTTCTCAGCAGTACACGATCCTTCTCTAATAAAGACTATGTTATGTAAGCAATCACATCCATTGGCATGCAATTGTAATATTGCCTTAATATATTTTTAGCACCTGCAAGGTTATTTTGATAACTGTCTTTCCACTGATATTCATTTTCATGTTCCTGTGTTTTTCTTGATTAGACTTGTTTATTTTTAATCAAGTTTTAGCTATATTATTTCTTCTCTATTTCATATATTTCTGCTCCTACTCTTTTTTCCTTCTTACTACATAATTTGAAAATAATTTGTTATTTTAGCTTCTTTCTGATACAAGTACTTTAAATTATAAATGTTCATCTGAGTACTGTTTCATTCCAGTGGTTCTGATATTTTAATCTTTTACTCTCACTTAGTTCGAAGCACTTTTTATTTACTTTTCTTGTGCTTTCTTCCTTGATCTCTGAGATATTTAAAGGTGTGCCATTTAATTTTGAAATACTTGACGTGTGGGGGTGGGGTTTTATATATCTTAAGGTGATTGATTTTTAATGTAATAAATCATACCGGAAACAGTCTGCATAATGATTTCAAATTTTTAATAAAGTAATGGAAATGCTTTTTATATGATTGTATTGGTTACATACATGTCAAAACTGATCAAATTGCATACTCAAAAACGTGCATTTTATTGTACTCAGTTTTACCTCAATAAAGCTATGGGTTAAAAAAAAAGAAATTAAAGCCACAATGAAACACTATTCTACACTTATCAAAATGGTTAGAAATAAAGACTTACCATATCTAATGTTGATGAGGATATAGCAAAACTCAAGCCTGGTGAGAATGTAAGTTAACAAAACCACTTTGGAAAACAGTGTGGAGGTTTCTTTAAAGTTAAATATATATTTATATAATCCAACCATTACACCCCCAGATATTTAACAAAGAGGAATGAAAACATGTCTACGAACACTCCTACTTAATGTTCACAGAGCATTATTTGTAACAATCCCAAACTGGAAATAAACCAGCTGTCTGTCAACTGATGTGGTGTAGCCACACAATGGAACACTATTAAGTAATGAAAAGGAATGAGCTTTTGATCACTCAGAAACATGGATGAATGTCAAAACAGTAATACTAAGTGAAAGAAGCCAGAATGGCCCTGTACCTTACCCCTTGAAAAGAGTATATCCTGCATTATTCCATTTACATGAAAGACTAGAAAGTGCAAACTCACTTATTATAATATAAAGCAGATCAGTGACAGCCTGGGGATGAGTTTGGGTGACAGAAAGGGGCAGCAGAGACTTCAAGGTAATACATACATTCTTTATCTTCATTGTAATGAGAGTCTCACAACTGTATATGTATTTTTTAATTATACACTTTAAATATGTGAAGTTTTAATGTGTATTATGCCTTTATAAAACTTTTAAAACTCACCCCGTCCCCCAAAAAAGATAAAAGCCTCCGGGTCACCCCAAAAAGGTTTTCAGTAATAAGGGGAAACATTTGGGGGTACAAATTAGTCTTGAGGTAATTATGACAAGGCACTGATTATCTTGAATATGCTGCAACAGAAATGCTACAAGCATCTGGCTTTTCAAATACAACAGGTAGTACAGGAAGTACTACGTGGTTCTATGAGTCCCCTCTTGTAGAATGATCCTTGGTGCCTGAGAAGTTGCACCCTGGTGTAGTACTAGTCAGAGTGGTCCAGGGACCGGCAGCATCAGTGCCATCTGGAATCCAGCAGATGTCATTTTCAGGCCCCACCCCAGAACTACTGAATCTGACTCTTTGGGGGCTGGGGAGGGTCAGCAATTTGAGGTTTTTGAGGACACAACAACAAAAAATTATGATGATGATGATGATTGTTTTCAGTGCAGCTGAAATTTGGAAGCATCATTCTTAAATGTCTGGTAGGAAATCTTCTTCCTTTTGAGTAGAGCCTTAATGGAAATGTTGTAGATTTACACTGTCCAACACAGTAATCTTTAGGTACATGTGACTGCTGAGCACTTGAAATATGGCTCGCACAACTGAGGAAATAATTAAACTTCAATAATTTAAATTTAAATAGTCACAGAAAGGCCATTATATTGGACAACACACGTCTTGAGATAATAATAATGAGAACAGCAATTAATGATACTACTTACTGACAACCACCCTGGGAAGTGAGTCCTATTATTCCTATTACACCTCTGAGGTATTGTTCTCCTATTTTTATAAATGAAGAAATTAAGGGATTATGAAAATGATTAATAAAGAAATAGAATTGGAATTTGAATCCAAGCCTATCTGAATTTAAGAATTTAATAGTCATGCCACTTGTGACTATAACCTTGTACTGCTTCCACAGAAAAGGAGACATGAAAGAAATCATGAAAGAAGAGGTTGGACAGTACTACAAAACAAAAACAAAAACAAAAAACAAAACAAAACAAAACAAACAAACAAACAAAACCTATGAAACCCCAAATTAGAGTTAATGGAAGACTTGCTGAGGATATGAGCAGCTATGTCACTCACAAGATGCTCTCTTTATCAGTGTCCCTAGGAGACCTGAGAGAGGTTGGTCATTGGTCTCAGAACCAGAAACAACTTGTTATATAGATCTCAGGAGCAGGAAAAATGACTTTGTAGACTGCTGACTGTGCATTGTGCTGACTGATACAGAACACAGGGTGAAATAGGAGTCCACCTTAGCAAATGTACAAGACTCTACAGCGTGAATTTTGTTTAATAATGTTACCTTAGATTTCATATTACTTTTCCAGTCTCTTAATTTACCTTTGCCCAATTAAAGAATTAAATTATCTATATCTACATATATCTGCATATTTATATATGTTTCCATATCTAGCTGTCATCTATCTGCTTTAGAGAATGGCATGAAAGTTACTCAACACAGCAATGTGAACAGAATTGCTGTCTGTGATTCACTGGTATAAAAGGGGATGGTGAAGGAGCAATGGAATTCAGGGTGACATGGCCTCGGTAAAGTCAGTTCTGTCATTAACCAGTTGTGTGACCTTTGGCAAGTTGCTTAACCTTTCTTAAGAATTTGCTTCCTGGTTTGTGAGGCTGACAAAGAGAATTGTGACTGTCAGATGAGATGGGCAATTTATTGTGACCCAGGACCATGCACAGGCATGCCCACATACACATACACACCCCTGAATAAAAAGTTCTACAAAACATTAAAATAATATGTACACTGATGTCTCTACTCTATGTTATTCAATTTTTAAAATGTTGGCTTTGTTTTCATAAATTGATTTTGAACTCACAAAGAGTTATTTTTCACTGAATGGGAAAATAAAGACATTATATAAAATATCTAGTGTACAGTGGGTACCCAATAATTGATATAGGTAGTTACCTGATATATTTCCAATATTATTTGGTGATAAATTACTCTGAATCAGTTCAGGTAGTTTATGACTAAGAATCCTACTGGTTCTTTTCCTCCAGGAATCGACTTACCAGTTATGACTAGAAAAATGGTAACTGACTATCCAAGTTACCTACCAATTTTCATTGTTTGGTGGGGAGTGAGTAACAGGGATTGAACTCAGGTGCATTCAACCACTGAGCCACATCCCAGAACTATTTTGTATTTTATTTAGAGACATGGTCTCACTGAGTTGCTTGGTGCCTCCTTGTTGCTGAGGCTGGCTTGTAACTCGCGATCCTCCTGTCTCAGCCTCCTGAGCCGCTGGGATTACAGGTGTGCACCACGGTGCCTGGCTCCTACAAACTTTCTTGAATGAAGACGAAACAAGGTTTTTCACCATAAAAACCTTTGCTTTGCTTATATTTCAGTTGGGCATACAGTGCCTGGGTTGAGAAGCATTTTAAGTACCTCAGAAGGCCAGTAATGGGACTACTTTGAGGCCAGCGTGGAGGATGTATCCTTCTTTGCAATAGGGATACCAGCTGCCCAGGCCGGCAGTACTCACGGGTGGTGATTTCCGCAATGAGTTCCGCCGAGTTGTGGCACCCCTGTACGATGCTCCTGGTCCAATGCGAGAGGTCCCTGCTGATCTCTGCCCTGAAGAGATGTGTTTCAATGCCTTGCTTGGTACCAGTTCGGGTTGCAAAGGACAGATCCATGCCAGCCTGAGGTGATCCCTTCCCTGGACCTGAATGTACCAGCCTGGGGAGAGAGAGAGTGGGGAAAGATTGAGAGATCATTATGAAAAGATTCTTTTATCCACCAGGCATATTACCTAGTAGAAGCCCCAAATTGGTGATCTGTTTTCATTTTTGTGATCTCACTGGAACCAAATGGATACACTATACCCTTCTCCATGTTTTTCTCCCATCTTCTCTCCAATGGTAGATTGAGATCGAGAAGCTTCCAAGGGCTGCACATTTTATGAAACACAAAGGGGTCAAATAATGACTTTAACTTGTGCAAATTCTGCTATGCTCATTCAGCAAAAAAGAAAAAAATAAACGCGAAAGAGAAGAGAATTTAAATGCTGTCTAAAATTCTTTCCACCATTCCATTCCTGAGCATATACATGTCCCAGCATGAACATGAGATAGGAAAGTGAATCTATTGTTTCCTTGTGGGACTGAGTTCCCCTAGATCTTTGATAGTCGGGAGGACCAGGCTGCATTGAATATCCTTCTGGGTGGGTACTTTTGTTATGAAAATGACCTTCAAATGAAATCAAATAACTGAGGACTCAATTGAAGAAGCTGCATGCAGTCTGTTTATCCTTGCTGGAGAAAGAATTGGCATTGGCGATGCTAGACTTCTTGAGAAAGGGTAGAAACTGTACTTTAGTGGGAATTTAAGGAACGTTCAAGAATTTTTTTTTTTATTATACAAGATTTTCACACTGACTTTGGAACTTATCCTTGTCATAAAATGTGACTTGGATAGTAAATAATTTTCTGAAAGACCCATCTAAAAGTGTGAAGAATCAAAGTGCTCTGAGCGCCAACTTCTGAGCAGGTACTGACTCCTGCTTCTCACTCCTCACCTTGAAACACTCTGCTCCTTGATATCTCAATTCCTTTTGGGAGAGACTCTCATATCAATCATTTGCAGGGCTGCGTCAAGTATAATTTTGTAAATGTTACTTCTCTGCAGGGTATTTGCATTTTCATCCTTATCTTTGAATACAGAAAGCAACACTTTACCATTTGCTAGAGAAATGTCAGGTGTCTAGCTCCATGGTGGATGCCAGAGTTATTTCTTAGGCACAGAACTTGTTACCTCTAGATTAACAATGGCTCAAAGGAAATATAAAAGCTTATTTTTTTCTTGCAAACCTAAATACTGTCACACAAAATTATCAGTGGAATAAAGCGTATTTAGAGCCTGTTGGATTTCTAGTAACAAGATCGTCGTGTGACTCGGGGACACTTTCTTTGGCTTATAAAGTTAGAATTTGGAGGGAGAGGTGGTTTGCAATGCCAGCTTGAAGGAAAAGGTTAGTTGAAAAGACTTTTGGCTGTGAGGTTCATTAAAGATAGGGAAGCCCATGATTTCCCCGGGAGTGGAGCCTGGGACAGTGTGAAGGGAAGTGGCAGCCACACCAGCTGCCCACACGGGTTTATCTGGCAGGCTGACACCCATTCGCTCAGGAGACAGGAGGGCATTAGGTAAGAAGAAGTGAGCAAGTGACTGAGAAGCTGCTGGAGGATTCAAAGTCAAGTGAGGCAGAAGAAACCAGGAAGATTTTGCTCAAAGCTTGATAGAGATTTTAATGGGATTGAGGAACAGGTAACAATTTATTAGGAAAATGTATCTATAGCAAACGAGAGAGGTCTGTATTCACGTTTTCCTTCTTAAAACCTTAAAATTTGTACCAGTGGAGCGCAGGTGGCCAGCTGTGTGTTAAACTGAACAAGACATACGTTTGGGAGGCCTTCACTAAGTTCTTATTGACAGAAAATCAAAAAGATTGATTTTTCAACAAATCAAGTGTGAATTATTTAACATTTATACAAAGAACAGGTTGATTTGCCATTTAAAGAGGAATAGACAGGTTCAATCATTATTTTTTTTGAACAAGACAATATTAGTACAGTACTTTCTGGAAACTCTGAGAGAAAAGCAAATTGTTGTTTCCGCTATCTAGTGTGTATACTGATAACAAAGAATATCTTCTTTAAATCAAAATTAAGTGAAAAACATCAGGCATATAAAACTGCATTCGAACATCATTCAATTCTGTTTGCCACATGTTACATTTTTTAAGAATCACTACCTCATATGATAGGGTTGTGAAATGAAATGCAATAATCTATGTATTATAGCTAGCGCAGAAACCAGCATGTGGTGTATATTCGATAAATATGTCCAGGCCTTATACCTACCCTCAGTTTAATTCCTGCCCCATAGCATCAGAATTAAATTTGATGAAATATATAGAGCACTTAGTTCTGTATTTGGTACATCGCAGTTAACATGCCATAAAAATCGGTTCCTTTATGCCTTGCCTGACCTAACTCATTCTCACTTTCCATCCTTTGAAATTCCATCTAGAGGGCCTCAATTCTGTCATAATCTGGTTCCGGCATAACTGTGTTGTAGAGGCAGTAGCAAGTGAGAACAAGATAAATCACTCAGAGGAATGCAGTATGTGTGTGTGTGTGTGTGTGTGTGTGTGTGTATGTGTTTGCGCGCTTATGTGTGTATTTCTGACCAATATTTATTTTTCTGGAGAGACTATATAACTGAAGTCAATAATAACTGGAAAATATAATTTGTTAGAAGATTCACACTTGGTAGCTCTGAGGATGAGAAATGATATTACTAACAGGACAAAACAAGGTCTGAGATAGCCCTGTATCAGGATGACCTATGCCGTGCAGCAGGAGTCTTCGGTGGGGAAGCCCAGCATGGTACAGAGAATAATGATGAATAAAGGCACCCTTGAACATGGGACTGACGGTGTACTGTGTTATTCATCCCATCACAAAGTTCTTATTGATTGAAAATGGTAAAGATAGGTTTTCAATTAACCAAGTGTGAATTATCTAATATTTATATTAAAGAACAGGTTGATTTACCATCTAAAAAATAGCAAACATGTTGAATTATGTGTTCTTTTTTGAATATGACAATATTGGTATAGTACTGTATGCAAACCCTGAGATAAAAACAAATTCATGTTTAAGTTAGTTTGTATATCCATAACAAAAGTTTATTTTTTCTAAGTTGATATTGAGTGAACTACATCAGATATCTGCTATAGGCATGGATGCACATTCTCTGGATGGAGTATTATATAGACCTTTAAGTTATTTTATAAATACTATATGTAAATGTGGGGAATATCTGTCAATATGTTTATTGTAGAGTATTGAATATATAACTCAACTATGTAAAATAAAAGCTTGGAAACAAATACATTAGAAAAGCAGTTTTAAAGGTGTTTTCATTTCTTCTTCTTCTTCTTTTTTTTTTTTTTAGTTAAAATTTCCTCTTAGAAACATATACTACCCAATTTAAAGATGGGTTGTAAAATACTGAAATGAACCAAAACTTCCAATTTTTAGAATCAGGACTTCCATTGCACTGAAAAGCATATAAATCCTGACTCAGTATGTCCTGAGTGTTTGGCTTGTTGCTTGCTTAGTGGTAGTGGCACTTCAGTGTTGGAATACTAAGTTGCTCAGCTATGCTGTTCTGCATTTGTTATGTCTGGGTTATTCTAAACAGAACACATCCACATCCTAACACCCAGTCCCTGAGCTGTGACCATGGAACAGCCCTCCTCAGGATGGAATTGACTGATTCTCCCCTGTGTCCTAACAATCCCTTACACTAAACAACTGGCTTCCAGCAAATGAGGTATAGGACAGATGCTGACATCTGTAAGCTGTAGTGATTCTTTTGGATTCAGGGGAGGAGAATAGAGGAGAGCTTCCTTCTCTGTTCAAATTCCTTCTCTTCTCCTTCCAACAGATCACTGGAAATCATTATCCATTCATTCCATCAACAAATTAAGATTTTGCCATTCACCAGCTGATATTTGAATAAATATTTATCCATCACTGTTGTGGACTGAACAGTATCCCCCTTAAACTCATAGACTGAAGCCCTAAACCCTAATATGACTGTATTTGGAAATAAGATCTAAAAGGAGGTAATTAAATTTGTGTGGTTGTAAGGGTGGGATCTTAATCCAACTGGACTGTGTCCTTATATGAAGAGGAAGAGACCCCACAGATCCTGCCTCCCTGTGTGGTCACAGAAGAAAAACCATGTGAGGATACAGCAAGAAGGCAGCCATCTGCAAGCTAGGAAGATGGCTTTCACTAGAAACCAGCACTGGAAGCACCTGATCTAGCTTCCAGAAGTGCAAGAACCAAATTTCTGTTGTTTAAGCCTTCCAGTCTACTGGGAAGAGCCCACTCAACATATAGTCTATGCAAACCCAAGGCTCAGTGTGAGCAGAGTAGACACAGTCCAAGCCCTGAAGAGACAGTTTAATAGAAAGATCCTTTCTCCCCTACTAATTCCTGGATCCTCTTTACTGCAGGTTCAGTCCCAGTTCTCAGGCAATTGATTTCTCAAATATAGAATTGAGTCAAAGCCAGCCTCTAGTAGAAGACCAGTGTAGACTATGAGTCAAGGTGAGTGAGTGAAGAAATGATTCTTCCCTCATGGGGACAACTTGATGACCATGATGATTTTCCTCCAGAGGATGGATCTGAGCCTTGTGGGAAATTCTGGCACAATGAAGGTGTTATGGTTTGGATGTGAGGTGTCCCCCCAAAACCCATGTGGGACAATGCAAGAAGGTTTAGAGGAGAAACAATTGGGTTATGAGAGTCTTATCCAAATTAGTGAATTAATCCCCTAATGGGATTAACTGAGTGGTAACTGAAAGCAGGTAGGGCGTGGCTGAAGGAGACGGATCATTTGGGGCATGCCTTTGGGGTATATATTTTGTATCTGGTGAGTGGAGCCTCTCCCTGCTTCCTGATCATCATGTGAGCCTCTTCCTTCCACCACACTCTTCTGCCATAATGTTCTGTCTCACCTTGAGCCCCCAGGTATGGAGGCGGATATCTACGGACCGAGACCTCAGAAACCATGAGCTCCAGATAAATTTGTCCTCCTCTGAAATTGTTCTTGTCAGGTCTTTTAGTCACAGCAGCAAAAATCTGACTAAAACAGAAAGATATCCTCATTTATCAAAATATGGAGTATTATCACCTCTTAGACCTCATTCATCAAGGTCATCCCCCACTGATGTCATGGTCTTTGGCACTCTACTTGATATATGGTAGGTGTTCAAGAAATGTTGGTTTAATATCTTCATGAATGCATGATTTTTCAAAAAAGATTTTTTTTAAATTGAATTCAATTTGCAAGGAAAAGCACACACACATACAAACTATGATCTACTTTGAAATGTTCTGTGATCTGGGGCCAGCAAAAGGGCTTCCTAATGGAGTTTTTATTTGTAGTCTACACTTAGGAACACATTACTGTAGCCAGATTCTGGGAATTGAGTGCCAAGTAAATGTCAGCAGACATTACGATTTTAAAAGTCTCCATTTGGACATTTGAAAGGTAGGGATGTAATCTGCCTGGGTTTTTCCCACTCTGCCAGTAACAGTCTTTTTACATTCCTCCCAAGATTTTTCCCAAAGATCTGTCCTGATCTGCTGTCTCAGGGGGACTCCGAAATAGGCATTATTTATCTTTCAATTATTTTACATTTAAGCTATTTGTGTATCTTTAAAAATATGACCATCTGTCTCTTATTTGTGGCAGCAACAAAAAAACTGCTATCTCCCAAGAAGAGATAACTTTCCTACCCAGCCAGGAAAAAGTACTGCCACCCTGGGACAAGCTTTCAAGCTGCCATTCACACCCAGTTTCCAAGTCATCCCTGAAACTGCTGGAGAATCCTAAGGACGTGCTTTCTCCTGGTTACAAAATGTAGATCCAGATTCTGTGGTTGGAAGTACAGCCATGAACCCCAGCAATATTTTTCATTTCCTCTTAGGTAGGAGTGTGAATAAGTGAAAAAATGAATAGCAGTCTCTTTTAGTCATTATTTTGTTGCTGTGGCCAAAAGAGTTGATAAGAACAAATTAGAGGGGGAAAAATTTACTTGGGGCTCAAGGTTTCAGAGGTCTCAGTCCATAGATGGCCAACTCCATGGGGCCCAAGGTTAGGCAGAAGGTCATGGCAAAGGAAAGCAGTTCAAGACATGACATTCAGGAAGCAGAGACTAAGCTTGGCTCATAGGGACAATACCCCAAAGACATACCCCCAATGACACACTTGCTCCAGCCACACCTTACCTGCCTTCAGTTACCACCCAGTTAGGCCATTCAAGTGGATTTTAATGCACCCATTAGGTGAAAGCTTTCAGGATCCAATCATTTCACCTCTAAACTTGAAGACAGTGGGGTAAAGGAATGAAGCCATAGGTATGAGGAAGTAGAGCAGACACCTGGATTCCAATCCCAGCTCTGCTACTTACTGTGTGACCGTGGTAAGTTTCTCAAACTCTCTGTGCCTTCATTTCCTTAACTACAAACCCGGGGTAATAATCTGCCTATCTATGTGTTGTGAACATTAAATAAGACAATGGTGAGGAAAGGAGGGGGGATAGCAATAGGAAGACAGTAGAATAAATCTAACATCATTTTCTTATGTACACTTACAAAAATACCTAAGTGAATCTCATCATCATGCTCACCCACAAGAATGGGGTCCTAATTAGAATAAGATATATTCCATTCTTGTATAATTTTATAAAAATGGATACAACTGTCATGTATAACTAAGAAGAGCCAATAAAAATGTCCATAATAAAAGATGATAGCTGGGTGCAGTGGCACACGCCTGTAATCCCAGTGGCTCAGGAGGCTGAGGCAGGAGGATCGTGAATTCAAAGCCAGCCTGGTGAGACCCTGTCTCTAAATAAAATACAAGATAGGGCTGGGGATGTGGCTCAATGGTCGAGTGCCCCTGAGTTCAATCCCCAGTACCCCCTTCCCTCCAAGAAAAGATGACAGTGAATAGTGCACAGAAGAGCAGTTATCACAATCGGTGCTGTGGAAGCCACATTATCATTAGAACATAACTTCTATCAGGGCAGGAATTTTTATTTGACTATTTCGTGCTGCATCCTTAGCCCCTTTAGAACCATTCCAGGCACAGAGCAGGCACTCAGTAAATATTTGCTAAATGAATGACTGACTGAAGAGCTAGAATACAAAGATGATTAAGAAATTCATGACTAAGGACTGTCATTATCTATCTCCCCTCCTACCCTCAGCCACACAAAGCAGGAGTGGCTAATGCTAGTCCAAAGAATGTGGGTTCATGTCCACTAAATAATAATTTCCAGATTAGTTCAGTGATGAACAAAAGTAATCTTATAAGGTAACTAGGATGAACTCTTTCACAAGAACAACCTAATATCCATTTCCCGTTTCTTCCTTTAAGTCCATCTTTAGCAACTGGTGTTTTTAGTAGTAACTTTCTGGTTTATTGGATTAGAGTTACCTTTTGGGGTATAGGGGCTGAGAGGTTGCCTATTTCTTCAAAACAGGAAAAATCACTAAGATTTCATGTTCATTGCAGCATGGATCCAATTCAAAGAGATGTATATAAATGTGTCCTCAAGTCAGATACATAGGATAAAATGTCTTTAAATTCTTTCAAATACCCGAAGTGGTATATCCCATGAAGCTCAGATTAACTTTGAGAAGACCACTTCCAGGTCAAATCTTTGTCCAAGACATAGGGGAACTTATAGTCAGAGATACTGCCATTCCTGCCAGATATCAGAACAAGTGTTTCTCTACCAACAACTGGGATACTGGGCTGCACATTGTTTCCAAATCCTCAGACATGGCTCCTAGCCTTACAGCTTTTGAGAAAAACAAACAAGTAAAATACCCTGTCTCAGGAGGGATGCTTATCCACTCATTTAATTCTGGATAGGTGTTTGGGAATGTTGCATAAAATGTTCCATACAAAAACATTATTATTAATATCCTTAATTAAAGCAACAACAGTTGCAGCACACAGATTCAGCCAAATTAGGAAAATTACATATTAGGTAACTGGGTTGCTAAGCAATATTACATCCTCATTTTACTTAATTGCTGTAATTAGCATCTCCCACCAGATGCCACAGTGCAGGCCACACACAGAAAGAGAGAAAGAAGAGAGAAGGGAAGGGGAGAGATGGGAAGGGGATGGAAGGGAAGGGAAAGAGAAGGAAGGAAAAGCAACTGGTTAGATCCCAAGTGGTTCTGGTGATCCTAAGTACTCCCCCGACTAACCACTCAAATGGAGTCCAGCAGTCAGTAGATTCTCTAGGAAAGAGGTGTAGGGCAAAGAGTCACTGACAAGCACCCAACTGTCAGGTGGGAAGGGCTTCCCATGAGCCCCATGCCCGTCCAGCAGGAATAGCTGATCAATCACCTCCTTTTTATCTTCTAAACTTCTTCTGTCTGATTATGGTGGTGAAAATCAGGCAAGGCCCCATCTTCTAGAAAGTTGACATTACTGAGGGATATTGATTATAAACAAAGACAGAAAAATCAGCAGCAAGACAGTTTGAGAACATTCTTGATTATTCAGTGGTATTTACCAGGTATAGACAAGTCATTGTCCTTCATACCTTCACCCATGGTCTCATGACCTTTCACAGCTGCCAGTAGTAACACTGAGGAGGAAAGTAACAGCCCACGGGTGGGAAAGTTGGCACATGCTCCACAGACTCTTTGAAAGTGGTATCATAATCCCCACTTAAACGAAGAATCCATGGCTGTGCAGTGAACCAGCTGCCAAGATCCCCCAGTTAGAGTCCAGAATTTGAACCCACGTTCATGTGTCTACAGAGTTCATATTCTTTCCATCACACCAGGAAAGGGGGCCAAACTCCACCTCATCAGCTATAGAGGGAGGAGGAAACTGAAAGGAAAAAAATGGAACAATGGCCTACTATCATCCATGAGCTAAAATTACCCATGGGCTGCTCCTCTCCAGAGACAAATGGGACTTGCAGTCTAATGGATATTCTCACCTCATAATAGTGCAAAGTCTTGGGAAATTTTCCCTTTGAAGTTATCTTTTTTTTTTTTTTATTTAGCACTATTAGAGCTATACTTTTAAAACACATTTTCTTGAAACTTCTGATTATCTCTTACATGTTCTCTTGTCTCATTTATGCTTTAATTAGTTCAACATATGCCACCGTGTGTGTGGAATACATATTAGGAAAAAGATCTTTGAGAATTTCTCCATGTTTGGAAATGGCAATTAAAAACCAGTTCTGTTTTGCTGAGAAAATAAAACCACAGGTGAATAACCTGAGCCATCAGTTCTTACTACATTTGGTTTTCTATTTTATCCACATCTTGCTTTTAAAAAACTTCCTCCCATTGGTCACTTCCACAATTTTGACCACTAACAGGAGCCTGTTAAAAGTTTCTTAAATTGTACTGAACATCCTTGCCCCAGGGAGGAAACCATCCAGAGGCCACCGACCTGTGGTATTCTACAAGAGGAATTAGGGCTAGTGGTGGGTGAGGTAAGGTGTTCCAGTCTCCCAGCTCCATCCCAGTTCCCCCACACCCTACAAGCCAACTGACACTCTTCTGAACCTCTGTCCTTCCATCTCAATGACATTAAGACACTAGGGGTCTCCAATAAAACTTATCAGTCACTCACACTCTAATTCCAATTACTAGCTTTTATCAACCACTTATTTCTTCTAAATCATACGCTAAACATTTACATAGATAATCAGTCCTATCAATGAGTATGTGAAGTAAAAGATGCTCTTGCCCATCATATGGATGAAGAGACTTGTATTCTGAGAAAAGGATCTTTTGGCCAAGCTCACATTGCAAGTATTAGAGGTCTCAGGATTCAACTCCTAATTCCAAAACCCATAGATCTCCCCATTCTGCTTTCTCTCACCCACAAACCCTAAGGATCTCACCAGTTATTAGGAGGGAGACAGGGGCCAGCAGCCAGTGAAAGCGCAGAGCATATGGGTACAAATAGGTTGGCTGGGAGAGGATTTGACAGGGTATACGGATCCTTTCATGCCATCCTGGGGAACCTGTCTTCCCAAAGAGTGAGGATGCCTCCCAGGCTTAGCACGAACACCACTCTCTGATTATAATTTAATGTTTGACAAATACAATTGGCAATCTTTCCCAGTGGAAAGACTTACTAAATTTCCTAAGGATGGCCTGAGGCCACACTACTCTTAGCATTTAGAAATGGGTTGCTTTCTTAGGCATCAAAGATTACCCATCATATTTAATAGCAGTGCTCAGTGTCCCTGGATGCTAGGTGGCATCCATCAGGTCCTTTTTCAAGGTTACTCCACACCCTCTTCTTTGGCCCATAGGCTGGTAAACTGGGCTTCAAGCAGCATCACTGATTCTACAAGCTCTGTGTTTCAAAAACTTCTGCCAGTCACTGAACTGAGGGTGCAGAACTTCTGAGTTGAATCTCCTCTAAAATTCCAGAACTACTGCAACCTTAATCTTCCCTCTCTGTAGACCCATCTGACTTGCCAATTATGACAATAATGACAAAATCCCAACACTTCACTGCATTTTGGGAAAGTGTACCTTTTATAAAAAAATGTTCGGTAGTATCAAATAAATTTTGGCTAAGCAAAAAATATTTCCCCAAAGACTCTTAGCAAGCTGAGGAGTGAGAACAGTTAAAATCACATGTTTGCACACTTCCTGAGTGCCCTGCCATAAATTGCACCATCAATGCACAGAGGCACCGTGGAAGTTGATCAGTGGGAGAGACGACTGCTCGTAAACTTCTCCGCATGGCATTCGGCACCAAGAATATGTTGTAAGCATTCCCGGTACCACTGCTATGAGACACAATCAAATTTTCATCTTCCAGAAAAATATAAATTAGATGTGCCTGGGCCTTAACAAAAAAACCCAAACAAATAAATCAACTATGAACAGTTTGAGGAAGTAACTCAATTTAGAAGAAACCTGTTTCCTACTGGCTATGGTCCCAGCCAGTCTCTCTTATATGAGGGAAGAGACTGACTTTGACCTTGAACAAAGCTCCCCAGCACTGCTAAAGGGAAGGGAAGAGGCTGATAGTCAGCCAGTCTGGATCTGTGCTAAGCTTTATGCCAGATAAGGCTGGACATATGTCATTCTATAAATGAAAGAATGAATGAATCAATGAGCCAGGTACATACCCCCAAATTCATAAGTCCTCACTCTCAGTGGACTATGTTTGGAGGTTGGGCCTCTAAGGAGCTAGTTAAGATAAATGTGGTCATAAGAATGGGACCTAAACAGAGAAGTCCACTATTATGCATACTTATAATGCACTGATTAAAAACGATCTTAAAAAATGAAAGGGGCCGAATGTCATAGGACCTGTGTCCTTATCTGGAGAGACACAGAAAGCTGGCACTCTTCTTAGGCATGCACAAAAAGAGGTCATCTGAGGACAAAGAAAGAGGGCAGCTGGCCACATGCCAAAAAGAGGGACCCCAGAAACTGACCATGTTGGAATCTTAATACTGGCCTTGCAGCCTCCAGAACTGTTGAAAGATAAAGCTCTGTTTTTTTCAGCCTAAGTCTACAGTACACATTGAGCATCCTTAACCTGAAAATCTGAAATCCAAAACTTTCCGAGCCCTGACAAGTCTATACTTTGTCATTTCATGCACAGAATTATTAAAAAATGTTGTATAAATTACCTTCAGCCTATGTGTATAAGGTGTTTAGATTTGGGTCCTTCTTTGCAATATCTCATTATGTATATGCAAATATTCTGAAATACTTCTGTTCCCACATAAGGGATATTCAGACTGTACTTTGTTTTGACTAAACATCTTATTTCAATTTTCATAATTGTTCTGCCGTAGACATTATGGTCCCATTGTTCATATGAAGACACAGAGATCAGAGAGAAGTGACTTGCTTATGATCATACTGTGTAAACTGGGGTTTGACTGAACAAAACTGGAGTGTGAACCCAAATCTGTCAAATCTGATAAACAGTGAGATAATTTTTTTTCCCTGCCAATAAATGTGATTGTCTTCTGTTATTTTTAAGGGGATAGTGTATTCTTAATTTAATTGTTTTACTAATTGGTTGGGTTTTAAAGGATTTCTTAGAAGGTGTTTGGATGATCTCTTGTTTTTAATTGGTTACAAGTTTTCACTGCCATGAAGTTGTTTTTAAAATATAGCAAATGTACTTATACCTGCAAAAATGAGAAAGGTTTATAAAACAATAATAACGACTACCTTTATTTAGCCCTTAGCCTGTGTTGAGCACTATTCTAAGGACTTTACATTTCTCCATGTCATCCTTATCATAATTCCATTGGGCAGGCACAGATGCTGATCACATATCACAGATGAAGTGACACGAGGCAAAAAGAGATTGTGAAATTTGCCCATTTCCAGAGCTAGTAATAACCAGAGCTGAGATTTGGAGACAGGTTGTAAGGTTCTAGAACCTGTGCCTAGGAGGGAGCACCAATGTGATGGACAGCTATTCACATAAAGCCAAAGAAGAGAGTGATTTTGACCAAGTTATATGGTTATATTATGTACATGTACAAATATATAACAAGTCCCATCAATATTGCAACTGTAATGCACCAATAAAAAATGTGGGGGTAAAAACAAAGAAGAGCGCAAACCCGATGGGAAATGCTTGCAAGCTCACAGTAAGACAGTTTACAAGATGCTAGTGACTGTGAGCATATGCAGTCAGGCCAGGCTTCAGACTGACTGGTCAGTGGTCCTCACAGCTGAGGCAAAACAATGCTTCTGAAGGGCCACCTCTTCCTGGCAAAGTTCCCTCACTACCACAAACACTCAGAGTTGGGAGACAAAGAGGATAGGCTTCCAAACTAGTGATTCTCAAACTGTAGTCCACATCAGAAATACCCAGAAAACTTAAGTCAAGAGGGGCTGGGCCCCACCTGAGAATTTTTCTTTCAATTGGTCTGAAGCAAGACCAAAAATTGCTTGGCTAACAAATTCTCAGATGGTACCCAAACTGTTGAGCCAGGGACCACACTTTGAGAACCACTTGTTTGAAGCCATGAGTACACACTCCAGCTCTCTGACACTGTCTACACCTCTGTCCTCACTTTATCACGGGACCTGGGGTATCGCTTTCTTTGTTATGTGGAACAGTTGGGCATCTACTGCATAGTTAAGTTATCATGAGAGGAGAGATTTGTAACATACACTCAACGAATTCTTAGAGCCACTAAAACTCTAGGAAATCAGGTCATGCTCCTGGGCGGCTGCATAGAATAGTGGGCAAGAATCAGAAAGTAAAATCAGAACTTGAGATCCATTTCTTACTAATGTATAACTTTGGGTAATTAACCTTAGTTCCACAGTTCACTTCTCTGTGAAGTAGAACTAAAACCTTACCTTCTTAGGGTTGTGAGGGATGAATGTGATAACCCTGCATTTGCCTGATGCTTACTAAAAACACACACTTCTGACTCCTGACCCTAGTAGCCTGCTTAGCCAGAACATCCAAGATAGGGTCCTGACTCTTAATAAATATCTGGGTGATTCTGAAACTGGGCAAGTTTCGCAAACCCTAATAGAATCCAATTGACCTTGATCTAGAGGCCAGTCACTGGTTGATCACCATCTTGATCCATTTTGCAAATGATATTAACATGGTCTTGATAATGTCACTGAGGATGATTAATTAGTAAACACCCTATCATAAAAATTTAAAGGACACAGCTCTATATTTCTAAATAAAAATTCATTAAGTCATACATTTAATATGTGTGCCTACTACTATTTATAAATTGACCTCAATAAAAGATTTTTAAATAAATTCTTAAAAAGATAATGCTCCACTTCTTTATAAATGCATAAAGACAAATAATGCTACCAGACAGCATACGTGACCAAATGATCCTGTATAAAGAACACAGCACCACGTGTGACTGTATGGAGCACATGGAAAGTGAATGAGGAACTTAAATTAAGTAACTAGGGAAATAACCAGCCAAAATGCTGGGGCGATCTCTGAAACACTGGGGCCCTGTTTTCCTTCACCTGCCCTCCTGCTACTTTGGGGAGTGATGCCTCTGCCAGAAATCAACAGCCTCAGCTTTAAGAGCAAGGAGTGACAGCTCAATTTCAGCTGGGGGAACCCTGCCTTCCACAGCAACTCATTCAGAAGCCCAGCCTGGAGCCGAAAAGAGGCACCACCTACCCACACTATTACATTGGAAGGGAGAGGTCTCTTCTTTCCCTGCTACAGTTTGATTTCTAAAAGTCCTTTGCTAGGCAGTGCATCCAGAGAGAAGCTGACCAGAACCAAGGAACCACAATGGCTGATATCCAAGCCACAAAGTCTATTAAAAACCTGTTTCACCCAAGTACATTTCCCTAGGGGCTTTGGAGACAGTGACATACCCCTGAGTGCATTTATCAGATGAGGGCTCTGAAAGAGGAAGGAAGAGTGATTAGCCTGGGGTTACACACGCATGGCTCTTGTGGGAGAAAGACCAGGATACAAACTCCCAGCTCTTACATTTCCAGGCTGCTGCTCAGGAGCAGATAGCAAGTTACCTGCTGGCTCAAGGGGACGAAAGTAACAATGAATAGAATAGCCAGTGCCACCTGGACATTTTGGACATCTTCTGCTTCACAAGCTTGCCAGCTGGAGTTCAGGGTAATAATGATGAGCCTAATTTTATCATTGCTCATAGGGCTAATACACATATATAATGAGTCTCATTTGCAGTTCAGTGGTCAGGCTGGGTGATTTGGGAGAGCGACTGTGAGCTGAGCAAAGACGTGTCACCACTGGCTTCTGCTTTAGGTTCCGGTGGTGGGAGACACTGGTGTTTTATGCTGCATCTTCCATTCTAAACGATCACAGGTCTCCCTTTTCTATTTCCTCAACAGATGCAAGTTTCTGGTTTCAGGCTATTTATGGGCTTTGCTCAGAGTTCAGAGCTGGCATCCCCATCACCCGTGAGCCTGTAACATACTTTCAGTCCCACCCAAAGCTCCTGGGATCCCACTGCCTATTTTGCACACCCATCCTTCCTTCTGGGGCCTTTGCTTTTAAAGGCTGCCACCTGTCACTTTCTTCAGCAATGTCCCTGAGCCCCTGGAGTGGTTGGACCTGCCCGTGCATGCAGCCTGAAGAGACTGTGAGATGACATTCATCTGGCACTCAGCTTTGGAAGGACGGCTGTAACAGCATTTGAGACCAGTTGCTTACCTGAGTCAGAACGAGGTCTGAAGGAGGCATTTTCAGTTGCTTCTCCATTTACCATGGGGTTACATCCTGATCAAACCCACAGTACCTTGACAATGTTTTAAGTCAAAAATGCATCAAATACACCTAACCTACTGTGCATAACCTGGCAACACAGGACACTGCAGGACTCCAGTTGTTTTCCCTGTGATCATGTGGCTGACTGGGAGTTGTGGCTCTCAGCTGCTGCACAGCATCTCCAAATAGTATTGTGCCTACTATGTATGGCTAGCCTAGGAAAAGATCAAAATTCAAAGTGCAGTTACTATTGAATGTGTATTGCTTTCAGTAAACACACGCACACACACACACACACACACACACACACACACAAATTAAACCAGCATAAATTGGGGGCCATCTGTACGTACCCTAGAGCACTGAACAATAGAACTTTGGGTAATGATGGGAAAGTTCTAGATCTGTGCTGTCCCTAGACACGTATGACTGTGGAGTATATGAAAGGTAGGGAGTAAGACTGAGGAACTGAAGTTTTACTTTTATTCACATTTAATTCACTTAAATAGCCACATGTATCTGAGAAATAACTTTCTCCTTCAGCTTCTCCCCTGCCTGGCCTGCCCTTCCCTTCTCCTGGGAGCACCTGCTTATAATTTGCTTCCACTTCATTCTGTCCTGTCTTCCACCTCTGGGCAACCAGACCCAAGCACAGCCTTTACTCAAGATCTCACCAATGGGGCTGGGGCGATAGCTCAGTTGGTAGAGTGCTTACCTTGCAAGCATAAGGCCCTGGGTTCGATCCCCAGCACCGCAAAAAAAAAAAAAAAAAAAAAAAAAAAAAAGATCTTACCAATGATCTGAAGTTCCCCTGCTGAACCTGGTAACAGGACAGAGAAACTGAGAACAAAGTGACTCCCAAGGGGCAATTCTCTCTTTCTGCAGCGAGAGCTGTGTGTCCTTACAGAAATTTGTTTTCATTTTTATCTACTTATTTTCTTTTTGACCATGGAGTTGGCATCATTCCTTGGACTCAGCAGTCACCTCTTGAACCTTTGTTACTTTACACCAAAGGTAAAAATATCTACTCAGATCATGTTCATGACTCTTAACACCTCCAAACGCTCCTAACACTCCCTGTGGTTCAGATTTCAAAGGATGCAAAAGATGTATTAGGGAAAAGTCTTCCTCTCCATTCCCCATGGTTGTGCTGACCTCCAGTGGTACCAGGGCACAGGTAGGCAAGACACTACCCGGAGCTGTAAGCTAAGTTACCTGGGGCAAATTTCTTAACTCTTCTGAACCCCAGTTTCCAAATCTATAAGACCAGCACACTAACACAGGCTTGTGAAGACACAAAAATTGCTGGAGGTAACCGTCAAGAGCGTGATACTCAGCTGGCAACTGCTCCCTCCCCAAAGCCATACTTGGTGCTGTAACTGGTCACACAACGCTTCATGAAACATGAACTCTGCCCATGTGCTTCCCCTCTTGCTGGAAAACCCACAACCTCTCCTCCTATTCCTCTGGTGTGTTCTCACTCAGACTTCCATTCAAACATTCCTCCCACCGTGAGAACCCCTCAGGTCCTACCCAGGCAGAGACAGGTATTTTCTGTTGCTCCAGAAGGTTCCTTGCACATTACTTGCATGGCATAGCAAGAATGGATTCACAAGGTTGAACAGCTTTCACCTCTTGATCCCTTGCCCCATTTATAACTCTTAACACAAGTGGACGAATTGTAAATTTGGGGGAATTAGTGGATGAATGAAAAAGGAGTCTCCATTGGTCAGAATGCTTGGAAATTCCAAGAGGAACGCCGTATGCTAGGGTTTTCTTTCTCTGTTGCCTAATTACCTGGGAACTCTACCTTATTTCGACTCTTGTTCCTGAAAATTATTTCAAAAGGCCTGAGTCAAATTTCCCTTCTTAGTAACTGGAATACAGTGACTGTGGTCTAATCTTTCTTTGGATTTTAGTTGTGGGACTGTCTCAGAATCTGAATATAGTATCCATGAATGAAGAGTACAGATGTAAATTGCAGAAAATGACAGCGACGGGGGTGAATTTAATTGGACCCCAAAGTATAGCCTGAATCTTTGTGTGATCATTTTAGAATATTTAGATTCTTATATTTGAAGTCTTATTAATACCCTATATTATGCTTTACTAGCCATCTACCAAAGATTTTGTGGCTTGGAAGGCTCAGAAGTTAAATTCCTTTTTATTTTTTAAGTGAAGTAGGCCTCCTTTGTTCACCATTGGGGCCAATAATTTCCACCTTCAAGTCACATTTGCTGGTCTCTATTATCAACTGTGACTGGAAGTAACAATGATTTGAAGGAATTTCAAATCTACTCAGAGCTGCTATTTTGATCTTGTGTACCTCTTGTTCTTCTACTCAGTCTCATTCTCTTGCCAGCACCTGAGCATGGATGATGACTTGTTTGGCATCTCTACCTTTCTAGGACAGGAGAACCTATCTTGTTTCTGCCTACCTGTTGCTCAGCAGAGACGCCCCCAAACTTAACTGCTGTTCTATTAGACCAAACTCTGGGACCAAATTCTTTCCAGAGTTTGTCCCATACTGTTCAATAATTCATTGAACAGGCCCAATGTTTTCAGGCACAATATCAGGAAAGCCACAGATACTATGTTACCATGCCCTACTTATCTGTAAAGTGGAAGTGGCATAGAGGGAATGGAAACAGCTCATTGTTATAGAGTGCATGCAGAAAGACCTGGCAACGGAAATCAGGCAAGGTAGCTGTCAGCGACTTGAAGGAAAACTCAGGTTTGACTCTCTTCTTTCCAGGATGTAGACCTTAGAAGAAGGAGGTAAGAATATGACACACTAAGACCATATTTCATGTCTTGGCCACTGCAAGTAATGCTGCAGTGAACTTGAGAGTATAGATATCTTTTTGAGTTCCTAATTTTAATTTCTTTGGGTATATATTCAGAAGTGGGATTGCCAGATCACATTTTTAATGTTTGGAGGAATATTCATGCTGTTTTCCATTGCAGCTACTCCATTTTACATTCCCACCAATAGTGTATGAGGGCTCCCTTTTCCCTACAGTTATGCCAACACTTGTTATCTTTCAATTTTTGGTAAGAGCCATCCTAACAGTTGGGAGGCAATATCTTGTTGTGCTTTTGATTTGCATTTCCCTAATGATTGGTGAGATTGAATGTTTTGTATGTTGGCCAGTTTGTCTGTCTTTGGAGAAAGGTCTATTTGGATCTTTTGCCCATTTTGTAATCAATTTTTGTTGTTTTTATTGTTACTGAGAGGTAGGGCATCTTTACATATTTTGGATATTTACCTTTTTCAGATATATGGCATGCAAATCTTTTTTTCCATTCTGTTTTCATTGTGTTGATTGTTTCCTTTGCTATACAGAAGATTTTTAGCTTGATGTAATTCCATTAGTCTATTTTTGCTTTTACTGTCTGTGCTTTTTGTGTCACATCCAAAAAAGTATTGTCAAGGCCAATGTTGAGAAGCTTTTCCCCTGTGTTTTCTTCTAGGAGTTTCATGGTTTCGGGTCATATATTTATGCCCTTAATCTACATGGAGTTGATTTTTGTGTGTGGTTTAAGGTATGGGTCCAATTTCATTCTTCTGCATGTGGATGTCCAGTTCCTGGCACCATTTATTGAAAAGAACATCCTGTATCTTCTTGGCATTCTTGTCACACATTAGTTGACCATAAATGGGTGGATGATGTCTAGGCTCTCTATTTTGTTCCATTGGTCTACACATTTTTATGCCAGTACCATACACTTTTGATTGTTGTAGCTTTGCAATGTAATTTGAAATCAGGAAGTGTGATTCTTCCAAATGTACATTAATAAGGAAAATGTGGTATTTCTATATAAATGAAGATTATTTGACCTTAAGAAAAGGAAATCCTGCCCTTTGTGACAATATGAATGAACTTGAAGACAGTATCCTAAATGAAATAAGTCAGACGCAGAAGGACAAATACTAAATGATCTCACTTATACAAGAAATTGGAAATAGTCTAATCTTTCCAAGAAGTGGAGAGTAGAGTGGTGGTTGCCAGGGGTTGGGAGAATTGAGAAAAGGGAGTGTGGGTCAAAGGGCACAAAGTTTCAGTCATGCCAGATAACTATGTTCTACAGATCTATTGTGCATCACAGCATGTATAATAACAATACACTATTACATACTTAAAAATTTATGTCATATGTTCTTATCACAAAAAAACAAAGAGGGTAGGAGGAACTTTTTGGAAGTGAAGGATATGTTTTTGGTATTGACTGGATATGGAATATGGTATTTATTGTGCTGATGGCTCCTTGGGTATATAATTATCTCTAAACTCATACCATTGTATAGATTAAATGATACAAGTTTTTGCACATAAATCATACCTCAGTAAGGTGTTTTAAAAAATGCTGTATTTCACATGAGTAATAATGTACACTGAGGGTCTTGGACAAAGCCTGGCAGCCATCTCCCACAGGAAGCCTCATAGAAGTGAATAAGAACTTGTTATGGGATCTCTGGTGTTGAGTAAACCTTGAAAAGCATAATGGGACATTCCATGTGATATTTTTTGCCATTAAGTGGAGACCCTTGCATGATGTTTCCACTTGGACTTCAAGACTGTAAACACATGTGTCTAGTTCATTTCCAAGGCAAGGGGATAGAAACCCAGGAAAGCGGCCAAACTGGGATCACCACACAGATGTCGCTGCTCCTTGATGATGGATGGATATTTTGTTCTTTGTCTCTGTGTTGCCTGATGTTTAGCCATAAATGATAATTAGTCTGTCTGGTTAAAAATGTGTGGCTCTAATCCTGAGGAGCTCCCAGCTCCTGCTGCAACAGTGAGCAAAAATATAACATGCAGAAATCATTCCAATTGATTAAAATTGTATCAAGTTGCAACCACAGCATACGCAAACACAAGGTCATGGCTACCTGGTGGCAAGAAGAGGGTATGAGTGAGCTGGGCTGAACCATGCTTCCTTCCTCCGAGGCATGCTGTCATAGATTAAAAGGTCTTTCTCCGTCAGAACAACCAGGACTGGTTTCCACGGTTTCTCACTCTCCCCTGGCACCTGAAACAAAAAGAAGAGAACTGTCAAACAACAGCTTGAGAACAGGGTGATTGGAAAGAGAAGCTGGCATCCCTCCAGTCATAGGATCCAACAATAGGAGTGTCTTTTGGTTCAGACTACACACTCAAAACGAAAAACAAAGCAGTCATGATCCCAGTGGTTCCTGATCCTTGAAAATTTCGGTGGTCTCAAGGGCCCTGGTGTGCACAGTCAGTACAGCCAAGACACAGCCCAGCTGCTACACATCTGTCACTGTCTCTCACCTGCCAGTCAGCACTGAATCTTTGTTTCATGGTGGGAGGCAAATGCTTAAGGGAATCAGTGCTTCCAGCTTATTCTTTGGTAGAGTGCATCTGTTTTGATAATGAAAGTTTTTGAACAAATATCCAAGCCCTGAAAAATACACTATGGAGACAAATGTCTACCCAGACAGGTGTCAGACCTTATATCCTCCTCTCCTGGCCTTTGCTCTTATTGTTTCTATGATGCAGGCACTATCCTGAAACTTCTCTTGTTCTGTTGAACACCCAATGCAGAAAATTATTTCAGTCCCAGGGCTAAGATGACCTAGCAGGGATCAAAAAGGACTCGAGCATCAGTTGGATGATTGGAACCAGACACACTTTGACATCCCATCCAGTTCTCAGAATCCGTGTAGCTCAGCTCTTGTCTCATGACCCATCTTCCTTAGCCCCATGTCAATCCCCTCAAACTCTCCAAATATTCTTCCATCTCTGAAAATGTTTTCCTTCCAGTTTGAACTCTGGACCTCCAGATGAATCTTTAAGATTGGTTTGGAAAAATTCAATGTTCTAATCTTGTGACTCAAAATGTGTTCCAAATCATCTGCATTCCCTGGCAGTCTGCTAGGAATGTAGAATCTCAGGTCCATACAGACCCCCTATATCAGAATCTCCACATTCACAGGATGCTCAGGTAATTCCTGTGCCCAATAAGGTTTAGGAAGCATTGCTCCAGATGAGGTCAAGATTGTCTTTGACACTGGTAACTAATTCAATGAACACAATCCTCTCCTTACAAACCGCAGTGGAAAGTCTATTCAGAATTAAGCTAGACTGCAAGTTAAATACATAACACAGCTGATTTCTTCCTGTTCTATTCTTATCATTACCATGTCTAAGTGCCACAGTGGAATCTGTGTTGAGGTGGAAGGATGTGTTTGTGGCTTCTGTTTTGTGCTACCAACCATGGCCAGTATATTAGGAGCGAACAATCCAAGCAGAGTAGGGTTGAGGGCAGGCCTGACTTTTCTACATTTTCAGTCTGTTTTGTGGCCTGTATGACTCTGGACAAGTTATCTTTCTGTGTGCTTCCACTTCTTCACAGAGAAACGCAACAGAGGTTATAAGAGCTAACTCTGGAGCTGGAAGGCCTGAACATAAATTCCTGTCTCACAATTTCCTAGCTGTGGAGTCCTGAGAAAGCCATCCAATTCCTTTGAATCTGTAAAACTGGAAATGTCAGAATCCATAGCAGAAGGCTATTGTGAACATTAAATGAGTTAAAATTTGTCAAAGGCTTAGGGCAGTGAAAACCAGGCACCTCGTGGTACCTGCCAAAGAGCGCTTTCCTCGTAATGCCACAGTGGAGATTAAAAGAGACAGTGTGTGCAATGCGCTTAGAATCTGGCAGATGGTAAGTCTTCAGTAAGACTTAGGGTGGGGATATTATGGCAGACTCCAATATTTAAAAATGGTCAAAAAAGAGGTGTCCTTTGGAAATGGTATCAATATGACAAGGTAATGACTTTCCTTGGGAAAAATTACAGGACAAGTCAAAAATATCTTTGGGTACGGACAATTTTAATATCCTCTCTCTTCCTTTCCAAATGTCTCTCAGAAAGAATTCATTGTACAATGACCATTTTTATTTTTTAATTCCCACCTTCCTACAATTCTAAATAAAGTTGCCTTTCTAAAAAAGAACACAACACTGCCTCCTTGGCTGACTATACAGCTACTTATACTAGAATGTGAATGAATGCCTGACTTATTCCCTGTTTTTCGCATTTTATGCATACTAAAAAATTTAGCTTTAGCTTATTGCTTATGTAAGGAGACATTTCCCCCAACAGAACAAGAATATCTACAAGAGATGAAAATGAATTGTTCAAGAAGGCAATGTAGCAGACCTTACAAGGTGAATACACTATGGTCTAAAGGCATAGAGTGTTTGGGGGGTTTGAAACAAATTTTCCAGCTTCTACATTTAACTTAGTAAATTACTTTTCCAGCTCATTAAATAAGACTGGAGAAGTTACAAATGATCCTCCCAAAGTGACTATCTTACTTACCTAGTCAGATCTGATCCATTAACTTTGACCAGGATCAGACATTTAAATGTGAGCATGACAAAGCATCATTCTTCAAAAACAATATTAAGTTTGCAAAATAAAAGTCAACAGTAAAATGAAAAGTAAAATGCAGACCTTTCTGATGGTAGTCTCACAACCTCATCTGCATCATTCCAAAGCTCTAAAAATTTTAGTAGTTTATTAAAGAACCCTGTGTGGATATGTTAAAGTCTGCTGTGAGAATACTCAGAGTGGCCATTTCCCACCATTTCTGTGGCAAGAGCTGTCATTTAATTCTATGTCAATGATTGAGGGTAGCAGGCTGCCCAGGAGAACAATTGACTTTGCAAGGGAAGAAAATTCATAGTAAAGAACAGGGTTTTAAAAACTTTTTTCCTAACTTGTGCTATATAAACCTTGTATTTAGGCCTTTAAAGAACACTTTTCATCATGCCGAAGAATTTGTGTCCTAGTTTTAGTGATAACTTCCAATTTTCCTGGCACCTAAGATATTCCAGTATTGATACATCAGTTCTAGAGGTGTGTCTGTGTTATGCACCAGGCCATATGGGCAGTGACCAAACAGACTCTGTTTTACCCTGAGACTCCATGTCATGTAAGAAATGCTTCTCCCATGGGAAAACCCCACCTCTGTACCCATCAACACTTGCTTAGCATAACATATTTGGCAACTCAAAATGGCAATTCTTCTACACTGTACTTGTGCAATGTACCCTAACTGCAAAAAATGTCAGAGGATGATTGTCTAGACATTAGTAACCATCCTTTAAATTGTACTCAACTAGGGTCATTTTGACCCACTTCCCCTTCTACTTATGATTTTAGATCTCATGATTTTTATTTATGGTTTTGAATCATAGCCACAGCCACTTATGATTTAATGTACTGGCATGCTTTACTTGTGGTTTTGAACTATAAAAGGTGTGCTCTAACCCCCAGAGGGTTAGACTTGAGGAGTGCAGAATAAATGGTTGCCACTCTTGCATTGAAATTGACTCAACATTTTATTGTAATCTCACCAGAACATCTGAATTTATTAAAACCAGAGGCCTGAAACAGATGCAAAGACTTCCATACCCATTTCAGCTTCCCACTTTGGATGCTGTGGATGTCCATTTCTCAAGAGTGGATAATGTTTCTAATGAAGATGGCAAAGGAGGGAAAACAGGGGAAGACAGTCAGTTCTGAAATTATTCTGAAGTACAACTTTGGAGAGTTGGATTCTGTATGTGTTAGTCAGCATTTCATTGCTGTGATCAAAATTCTTGATAAGAACAACTTAAAGGAAGAAAGATTGAATTTGGTTCACAATTTCAGAGAGGTTTCAATCCATTAGCATCACTGCTTTGGGAATGAGGTGAGGCAGAACATCAAGGTGGAAAGGCATGGTCAAGGAAGGATGCTCAGCTCATTACATCTAGGAAGGAGAGAGAGAGAGAGAGCGAGAGAGAGAGAGAGAGGGGCCAGGGACAAGATATAGTCCCCAACAGTGTGCCCCTAGTGATCTACTTCCTCCAACCATGCCCCACCTGCTACAAATTCCACCTCTCCTATTAGTTCACTCAAATTATTAATCCATCAAATGGATTAATGCACCCATGAAGTTACCATCCTCAGGATCCCATAACTTTCCCAAGGTCCCAACTCTGGATATCAGTGAATCAAGTCTTCAACACATGATCTTTTGGAGGACATTCCAGATCCAAACCATAAAATTTTGCCCATATTCACTTCTGCAGATTATAAGAGGAAAGATTGACACAGCAGCATGAAGAATGTGAGATGGTGTGGTAAGAAGTTGTTGGTAAGAATTGGGGAAAGTGGATACTTTGAGCCCTCCATTTGAGACAAATCTCATGAGTCACTTACCTCAGTAGTTTTCAGTGTCTTTAAATGGAATCAACCCTCTCTTCAGATCAAATCACATTATGTAAAAGCCCTGAGTGTTGGCATGGGATTGCATCCTGGTTGGGGCCATGGCACCTCAGTGATTTTTTTGTCTTTATACTACCATCACCCATTTGAGTGGGGCTGCTCAAAATCCTTGGAATTCAGTTGGAAAAATACTGATCTTGTCTTGTCAAAAATACTTAGAATATGTGTACTACTTCCAAAGAGATGGTTTTACCTAGACCTGTCAGTACCTTTTTTTTTTCCTACTTTGAAGAAAAGAACAATATTATCAACTCCAAGGGAGAGTTATAAGGATTAAATGAATTAGTACACACAGAGGGCTCATAAGAGTGCTTGAACACAGTAAGTGAACAAGTCTTAAAACATATGAGCTATATGTACTATTTCCTTAAGTATGGATAGTTAATGTCAAATTGAAGATCTGAGTGAACTTGAGCAAGGATCACTTTGCCTTTGTGGAGTCTAAATTTCCTCATCTGCCAAATGAAGGGGTGGGATTAAACTATTGCTAATGACCTCTGTGACATCAAAATTCAATTATTTTTAAGTTTGAAATTCTCTGCTGTGAGGTTTAGACTTTTTTTTTTTTTTTTTTACTAACATTCTTGCTTTGCAAGTCCTCTTTGTTCACTGGATGCTGCAAAAAACAAAAAACAAGTATGTCTCTTTTTCTCCCCTCATGGCAACTCACTCTTCCTAACATACTTAATTTCTACCTTTTACTGGAGCAGATGTGACCGAATGAGCCCCTGCTTGTTAAAGCCAAAAAGAACTGGTTTCAAAATCTGGCTTTACCACTTCTCAGCTGAGGGATGTGAACTGGTTAACTTTTATAAGCATTCATTCCCTGATGCTGAGAATGGCTTCCCACGCATGTTTGATGAGGATAACTTGAGATAAGGTTTATAAAGTGTACTTCCCACATGGTAGAGACTGGGAATGGTGTCAGCTCACCTCAAGCACACTCTATCCTCTACTGCTCAAGAAGGAAGGTCTAGATGTAGGGAAAGTGATCAATGGCAAGTGAAAAAGTTCAGGAAAAGTCATTACGAAGTTTTGTGTTGGAGACCATGGTTATCTTGACAACTTTTTAATTTGTCTGTTTCACCTCAGGTTGCCAGGTATTTAGAACAAAGGACAAGATAGCAGTGTAATAATAATTAGTATTTATCACTTCCAAATGCTTTACAAACACTAGATAATTAATCCCTGCATCAACTCTCAGGGAAGCAGATAAAGATCATCTGCCATCTAGCCAAAAGAAGAAGAGGAATAACAGCTTTCAAAGACCGCCGCAGGAACACAGGGAAAGTGCTAAGCAATGCCGCTCAAATCTCCAGCGCTCTTCTAACTTGCACTGAACAATCCCCAGGACTTAGCCATCAGGAGCCAGGAGACCTCTACAGCTGAAAGCAAAGAAGACTGAAAAGAGAAAGGAGGTAAAATAAAACTTTTTTAAAGATGGAAGAGAAGAAAAAGGGGGAAAGGGAAGAAAACTAGAAAAAGTAGGTTAAAAAATGTCTTCTGTGGAAGCCTTAGCTTCTTGGGATTAATTACTCTCCTCTCCCACAATTCCTAATTAGTTTGACACCTGAATCACCCACTGAGTTTAAGTATAACTTAAAAGAGCTGACTAAGTGGTCCATTGCATTTGGTGACTATTAAGATAATAATGTAAGATAGTAGGAAAAATAAGGTAAGAAATATGGGATGAAAAACCCAACAGGGGATGAAGAACATGGTCTGACTGTGGAACATTAAGGAGAGCATCACTTTTACATATAGGCTTTCCAGGAGCAGTCCTAGACCACCTTGAAGTTCATTCCTTCTTCCAACTTCTAAAACTGGCTCTGGACCTACAGAATCCAATAAAGCTCCAAATGAGAGATTCATAATTGAAATGTTGATCAGAGTCAACATACTAGTTGGCTTTATGAGACTTTGGTATTCAAGCTATAGAAAAACCATCCCAGTTGTTGGCAGGACCATGTTTTCTCCAGGGCTCTACGGAAAAACTCTGATTTGACCCTTTCTAACTTCTGGTGGCTACCGATATTATTTGGCATTCCTGTTTTTCAGCTGCTTCACTCCATCTGTGCCTCTGTTATCACATGGATTTCTTTCTGAGTGTCTTCAGATAGCCTTCCAATAAGGATGCTAGTTGGGTTTAGGATTTGCCTCAGTCAAGTATGAACTCAACTAATTATATCTGCAGATACTTTATTTCCAAGTCAGGTCACATTCTGAGGTCTAAGGTGGACATGAATTTGAGGGAGGATGTTTTTCAACCTATTACAATAACCCATAGTTGTGCACAAAGATTCAGCTACAAGGACATTCACCTTGGTGTGGTTCATAATGTGTGGCAAATTGGAAATGTTCTAAAATCTGTAATGGAAGAATAAATTATAATGTATTCATGTATAAAAATACACATTTAATAATATACATTAAATATACATTTAATAACAATAGAAACACCCATTCTTATCAAGTGCATATACAACCTTTATCAAGATAGACCATGTTCTGGATCATAAAATAAAAATTTAAATATAATTGTTATAAAATGTATGGGCTTTGACCAAAATGGATTTAAATTAGGACTTGATAGCAGAAGGTTCTATGGAAAATCTAAATATTGAGAAAATAAGAAACTTTTAGATAATCAATGGAGCAACAAAAAACCAAAAGGAAAATTACAAGGTATTTAGAACTGAATGAAACTGAAAATATAATGTAATAAAATTTGCAATATCCACTAAAGCGGTACCATGGGGTAAATTTATAGCACTGCCTGTTAGAAAAGAAGAATGGCTTCAAATCAATGACCCTAGCTTCCATCTTAAGAAGCTAGAAATAAAAAGGAACTTAAACCCAAATAACCAAATGATAGGATACAGTAAAGTTCGGTACAGAAATAATTAAAAAAAAAAAATTCCATGAAGCCTCTATTTATTTCTTCAAGATCAATAAAGTTACTAAACCTCTAGGCAGGTCATGAAAATCAAAGAGAAGACACAAATTATAAATATAAAAAATGAGAGAGGAGATATCATTATATAGTCTGAGAATATTTAATTTTAAATCTAAAATATTAATATTAAATACCAATGTCAATTTCATATTAAATATAGTAGTATGTGTGCCAAGGATAGGCATGAGTAATATTATGCCAATTATCCTGACAACTCAGGTAAAATTGACAAATTCCTTGAAAGACACAAAGTACCAATGCTTGTCCAAAAAGAAATACTGGACTAGTACTGTCTCTTTTAAAGATATTGGATTTGTAGCTAAAAATGTTCCCACAGAAAACATGCTAGAGGGCCGGGTGAATTCCCTGAGGAATTCTAAAAAAGATATATGAAAGAAATAGCATTAATTCAAGATAAATCAGAAAACTGAAGTGCAGGTTGATTTTGAACTCATTCCAGAGGCTAGCCTTACTCTGATACCAAAATAAGACAAGACCATACAAAAATATAAAACTACAGACCATTACCTGTCATGAACACAGATTTAAAAATTCTAAATAAAATTGGAGCAAACTGTGTCTAAAACTATATTAAAAGGACAATACACTGTAACTAAGTAATTATTCCCAAAATATAGAATTGGCTGAACACTCAAAAATCAAAGGAATACACCATATTAACAAAGTAGAAACAAAATCTGACATATAATCTTGATAAAGATTCTTAGCAAGAACAGAATGGAACTTCCTCAACCTGTCAGAAGTATCCAAGGAAAACCTGCCTACAGGTGACAGCCTTTTTCTTGGTCAAAGATGGAATGTTTTCCCTCTATCATTTGAAGCAAAATGATTCTCCCCTCTTGTGTTCAAAGCTGTATTTGAAGTTCTAACCAGTGCAATAAGAAAAAAGGCAAATAGTTCCATGAAACAAAGTGGAGAGAACAAAACAGAATTCACATATAAGAGTTAAGTGAAATATAGAAGTAAAGGAATCTCAGTGGAGAAAGAGTAGTTTATTAATAAGATTGTGGAAAATGTAAAATATTCATAAGGAAAAAAATTCAACTTCAATCTTCATCTCGCAGCTTGTACAAAGATTAACTCAAGATGGATCATCTACCAAACTGTGAAACATACAACTATATGACTTCCTAAGGAAAAGAAAAGAAAATCTTTGTGACTTTGAATTAGATACATCAAAAACTCTAAACATAATCCTTCAAAACTATATCAAAAGAATAATCCATGAATAAAAGAGTTGATAAATTGAACTTCATCAAAATTAAAAACTTCTGCTTTTTGAAAGTTATGAAAATGAAGAGACAAACCACAGACTGGGAGAAAAGCATATATATATATTATATATATAATATATATATATGATAAAAGATTTGTGTTCAGAATGCCTAACATATTCTCTAAACTCAATGAGAGGAAAATAAGTAACTCAATAAAAGTGTGCAAAAAAATTTAAGCAGATAGTTCCCCAAAAAAGATATATATAGACATCACATAAGCATATCAAAAGGTGTGCAGCATCATTAGCCACTAGGGAAATGCAATTTAAGCCACATGAGATTCCACTATACTCTTATTAGAATGGCTGAAATTAAGATCATACCAAGTGGAGCAACCTAAACCCTCATATATTGCTAGTTGGAATGAATAATGGTATAACCACTCTCAAAAACATTGTAGCAGCTTCTTAAAAACATTAGCATATACTTACCATCTGATTCAGCTTCTTTACTCCTAGATATTAATGGAAGACAAATGAAAATACAGGGCCACTCAAACACTTACATAGGAATACTCTTAGTAAATCTGTTATTGGTTTTCATTTGTTTGTTTTGTACCAGGGATTGAACCCAGGGACATGTAATCCACTGAGTCACATTCCTAGCCCTTTTTATTTTTCGTTTTGATACAGAGTCTTTCTAAGTTGCTTAGGGCCTTGCTAAATTGCTGAGGTTGGTCTTGAATTATAGTACTCCTGCCTCAGCCTCCAGAGCTGCTGAGATTACAGGCATGTGCCACTGTGCTCAGTTAATAGATCTGTTTTTAATTTTTTAATACTTATAACTTAAAAAAAAACAATGTCCATCACAAGTTAATATATTTATGTATGTATTCATCCAATGGAAAGATACTTAGGAAAAAACAAGGAATGAACTATTGGTACACTCAATTACATGGATGACTCTCAAAATAATTTTGCAATGAAAAATGCCAGACCAATAACATATACTGTATAATTCCATTTACATAAATTCTAGAAAATGCAAACTGATCTATACTGACAAAAAGCAGGACAGTGGTTGCCTGGGAGAGAAAAAATTAGATATTGCTGTTTATAGAAAGCAGATTCCAAAACAATAATACATAACGATAAGCTGTTTTTTTATTTTCTTTTACTTATTTATTTATTTATTTGCAAAACATACACACAGGGGAATTACCTCTGCAGGATGGGATTTTGTAATTTTTGTTTTACATAAAAATAAAATAAAACCAAGAACAAAAAAAAGTTTTAAAATGCAGTAATAAAAATGTTTTAAAGAAATGTAGCTTCTCCTAAATAAGAAGGAAGGTGAGAAGATGAGGCAGGACTGGCATCTCACTGTTTAAAGGAGAAAGGACACAAGGCCATCCACACGCCTGGGTTCCAGAGCATACTGTCCTCAGAACTTGCAGCGAGAGGTAGAGACAGGAAATTAATAATAAGAAAATGGCCAGAACCCACTACATTTTCAGGCAATTTTCCAGTACTCTTTATTTCCTCTGAACACTTGCAGACACAAAGTAGAGTTTCTGCAAGTTATCTTATTTAGTGAGTATGCAGAAGGTCAGATGCTAATGTACTGTAACAGAGCCCTTGGATGGTTCTGTAAGAGCGATGTCTGTTCTCCAGGATTTCATAATGAAGCCAACCTTAGGGCAGAGCATACATAGCCAAGGAAATAAGCACACAGCCCATTTTACATCTCCTCTTATTGTAGAGCATTACAGGAAGACGAGGCGGGAGGCTCAGGAGGGTCTAGTCTGTCACTGCACAGGGGAAGGTCAACCACATGGACCTGGCCTTGATTGTTTTGCTTCATTGGCTTACCATTAACGAGACAGCACTTCAAAATGGTAACATTCTAAAACACATTCCAGTAAGGGATTCCAGCATCTCTTCTTGCTCCAAAGAGGGTATTGAATTCTATTTGGGTTACTCTGTTTTACTGTGAATTCAGGATAAACATAATCAAGCTGGACTAATGAATTGGAAGAGCCAGACTCATGGACTTGAGGCTGTGCCTTGTTTAGTTTGGGATGATCTTCCTCTCTACACCCTTCTCCGCCTTTTGGGAAAGCAGAAAGGTAACCTTGCTGGACTCTTACTGGAGGGAGGGAGGATGGTGCCCCATGCCTCTTTTTGCCCCTTTGTCCACCTTAGTCCAATTAACTTCTGCTCCAAGGCAAGAGGTTATTCATCTGATGGTTTTAGGAATTGTTATAGGGCCTCTTTTAATAGCAGACAACATCATGTTACTCCATCGCGGGTGTCTGTGGTCACTATCCCTTCCAGTTCCTGCAGCTGCACGGAGAGAACATATACCCCAGGCTGATCCTCAGAACAGACTGGCTATTAATTCGCTTTGTAGACACCAGCATGCTAGAGTGTACAGGAGGCAAGTTCTATCACTTGGACCAGGTCCTGCATAATCCAGCATGTATCAGAGTTTGGCATTAGTGCTAATTGGGCACTTGCTTAGGTATTAAAAATGTGTTTTCTCCCTTGTTTCCCATTAGCATATCATTTCCTTTGGCTCTAGGCTGGGAACCCCATCTAAGAGAAAGGCTACATTGTCACATTACCCAAATCCTACCCTTAACCCCCACCCCTGGCTTTCTGAGTGAGATCCTGCCATGAACTTGGACCCAAACTGGATTCTGCTGTGTGTCCACTTTGCCATCACATTTGGATAATTTTGTGTGCTTTCTCCCTGACCACCTTACTTTCCCTACTAGAAGCTTGTTCTTTACCTTCCTTCCTCCAGGGAAGTCCTACCTAGCTCCATAGCCACGAAACCCTCTTTGCCTTCCGGGTCCAACTTTTTGGACCTAAACCTACCTGCCCTTGTCAGTTCCTTCTCTCACAGGTAAGCCTCAACCGTCAGAAGACTATGTTGGCAGTCCTCCCATTTAGAGTCAAATATGCCTTTGTCACCCACCCTCAGAGCCTTGAATCAACTGGAAACATCCCGTGCTTCCCACAGGACATGACTGCTTCCTCCGGACAGCTGCAAACACCAGCTGTTTGAAATGAAGACCTGTGGTTTGTATTAAGTGAATTCCTTTGCCTGCCTAGCGATGGCTAGTCCTCTTAAACCTGTAGACATTCCATTTTAATCTTGTTTACTTATTTGCTCAGCTCATCTTTTTCCAAGGAAAGTCCCAAAGTACATTTCAAGTCTCTGTCCTGTCTGACTTACATAATATTATAATGAAGTAAGGTCAGAATTGTTTGGAATTCGTTAAATCTTTGGGTCTCCTAACAACAGTAGGAAGTTAGAAGGAGCAGATGGGAGAAAAAAGTTTAGTGAGAACTTGACATATTCCCTTGAGTCATTTAAACCTGGGGAATTAGAAACCTATAAGACGGGAAAAGAATGCAGCTTGTCAGGGTAGAGTAAGGCTGGGAAGTGAACTTGTGAGACCACCAGTCTGTGATGGGCAGTGTCATGGGCTAATCTGTATCCCCCCAAATTTATATTTTGAAATCCAATCCCAGGGCCTCAAATGGTGACCTTATTTGGAAAAATGGTTATTTCAGGCATAATGTATTAGGTTGAGTTCATAATGGAATAGGTTGGGTCCCTGATCTCATCTGACTGAGGTGTTAACAAGGGGAAGTGTGGACACAGATGCACACACGGTGAAGAAACCACGCACATGAGGGCAGAGAACAGCTAAGTGATGCCCAAATTGCCAGCCATCTGATGGTGGCCAGAAGCTGGTGGAGACAAATGGACCACATTCTTCTTCACAGTCCTCAGGAGGGACCAACTTAGCAACACCTTGACCTGGGATGTCTAGCCTCCAAAGCTGCTGACAACACATTTCTGTTGTTTGATCCACCCAGTTGATGGTATGACCCCACACAGGCAGCGCCAGCCAGTTAACACAAGCACTGTGCTGTTTCACCTCTCACAAGTCTTTCAACAACCTCGTCAGCCATTTATTGTCTCCATGTTACCAATGAAGACATAGTGGTTCAGAAAGGCAATGTAGCAGTCAAGGGCATAAGGTTAGAGTTATAAAGCTGCTCATGTGCCTTCTTGAGGTCACAGCCTGTGCTATTCCCAGGGCATAAAGCTGCCTCCCACAGAGAGAGTGATGTGGGCAAAGGAAGAAAGATGTAGGTGGGGAGACAGGTGGGAACTCAGTTGGACAGCCTCCTGCTGTCTGGAGGGCACAGGGCCCAGGGCAGTGAAGCCCAGCATCGACTGAGCCTCCCCTTGGTGCTTCTTTTCTTTTCTGTTCCCCTTTCCACCTCTTGGCACGTGGAGTTTCACTCAGGATGGACAGTAGTTAGTTTGGTCCAAGTTCGTGAAACCCTCTCTTAGTAATCAAAGCTCTTATTCCCCAAGTCTCACATCTGATTAAAGTAACTCAAGACTAAGGTGTAAATGACCCATAACCTTTAATATGTTGTTCCACTGAAGGATCTCTCTATTTATAGTCAGTAGCTGGGACAAAATTAGTCTCTTATGTCTTCATTGAATAATGGAAGGGCTAGTAAATGAGACATGGTTTGTTCTCTAAAGGAGGAGAAATTTTGTTATACTTTCGATTTTATTTATAAGATTTTTGTTATTTTAGCAAACTCTTTTCTTGCTATTTTAGCTTTTTTTTTTTTTTTTTTTTTTTTGGCTGATAGTGATTACCCCAGCACAAATGTCTGCAAATTCAAAGAGAAAAGCTCAGTTTAATGTGCTGTGCAGTTTTAAATCAAACATATATGTTCAGCAACATTATAACAGATACGTATAGTAAACTATGAAATAGCATTTGGGTATTTGTATCTACCAATTTTTTCTAAGTTAAGTGGCTCTCAACCTTTTCAGCTCATGGCTTAGAAAACACTGGATACAAAACACATGACTTCAGCAATGTTCCAGTGACTAATTAACCACAGAATATAGACAAGGAATCACAAATTCAGATGATGATAAAGGGTCAGAACTAAGAAGAAAAAAATAACTTACATCCCACTTGCAGGGTAGCATCTTTTCTGAATTAGACTATTATTAGTAGAAATAACTATGGGCACGACCTTGCCAAACCTTCCAATATTTCAAGAGAAACCAGGAATACAGATTTTTTGATGTGACCTCTCCCCAACTTTAAAAGTTGGAGTATTCATTTTCTATTGGTGCTATAAGAAATCACTATGAACAGCCAGACACGGTGGCACATGCCTGTAATCCCAGCTGCTCAAGAGGCTGAGGCAGGAAGACTGCAAATTCAAAGCCAGCTTCAGCAATTTAGCGAAGCCCTGAGCAACTTAGAGAGAACTTGTCTCAAAAAAAAAAAAACAAACAAACAATAAAATAAAAAAGGCAGTGAGGTGCCTCTGGGTTCAATCCCTGGTACCAAAAAAAAAAAAAAAAAAAAAAAAAAAAAAATTACAACAACAACAACAAAATATTGGGATTTACTCTTGGGGCTCAGGAGGTAATTAAGTCCTAAAATTAAGGTGTCAGTAGAGTTGGTTTCTGTGAATGCTCTCGGGAGAATCCAACTCTTTGCCTTTTCCAGTTTCCAGAGTCACCCACCGGCCTTGGCTCCTGCCCTACATCACATTACTGTTTCTCCCTCTGTTTCTGTCCCCATATTTTCTTTTCTTGACTCTGACTCTTCTGCTGCCTTATAAGGACACCTGTGATGACACCCTGCTCCTGGATAATGCTGGATAATCTCCTCATCTTAAGGTCCTAAGCTTAATCACATCTACAATATCCCTTTTCCCATGTAAGGTAACAGGTTCTGGGGATTGGGATGCAGACTTCCTTGGGGGAAGGCACTACTCTGTCTACCTCAGTTGGCAAATAAGTCATGTTAGGAAAATGATGTATGCAGTAAAATGATAGGAAGTCTGAGATTTGCTTTAAAATGCTCCCCTACGCCACCCAAAGGGTAGGTGGGGAAACAAAGTAGGCAAAATATTGACAATTGTTGAAACTGGGTTATGGGCAACTGGAGGTTATTTATTGTTTTTCTTTCATCTTGTGGAATTTTTTTGGCTTCTCGCTGATGTTTTCTGTTATCAATGCATCATTCAATAGCATATTATTTAGTATCCAGGTGTTGGAGTAGTTTCTGGTTTTTTATCATTTATTTCTAATTTCATTCCATGAAATTTAAAAAAATCTTTGTTATTAAAAAAAAAGGCAGGGGCCAAGTAAATTATACCTGCAAGCCAGATATGGTCCGTAGACTGATAATTTGCTTTTAAATCGTTAGTTCCTACCTATTTGGAAATATACAACACACACCTACCTACACATTTGACTCTTAGATGGTTAATTTTATCTGCCAAGTTGATTGGGGTTTCTGGAAAAGATTAGCAGATCAAACAAAAAGTTGGAGGAAGGGTACTTCTCTCTTGGGCTGGGAATTGAACCCAGGGTCTCACATCTGCTAGGCACACACACAACCACTGAGCTATACCCCAGTCCATCTTTCCTGCTATTTGAGCTGGGCATCCTTCTTCTCTTGCCCTTGGACTTTGCAGCTTCTGCTTCTCAAGCCTTTGGACTCTGGGATTTACACCAACCTTTACTTTGGATCTCTGGGCTTCTGAAGTGAACTGCATCACACACCTGGCTTTCCTGGTTCAGCAGCTTACAGGTAGCAGCCTGTGGGACTCTGGCTTCCACAACTCTGTGAGCCAATTCTCACAATCTCCTTTTATAAATCAATATGTATCCACCTTTTTGGTTCTGTTTCTCCAGAAACCGTTAATCCAGTCACAAAGGTATTCGTGGATTGAATGTGCAAGGTTTCAAGGAGTCCCATGTTCCTCAAAGTCCCCAACATGCCAAAAGCTTTTGTGGTCTGAGGTGTGAGAGTGAGCTACTAGCTATTGCATGAGACTGGTTTCAAGCAGCCTCCATCTATTTTGTGAGTTTTTAAATTTAACTTAGTGATTCTCTTGAAGGAGTACCAACTTTGTCTCTAAATGAAAAATGGATAAGAAAAAAAAGAGACTTCTAATACAAGTGGTGCAAATAAAGAGTGAGGGAAAGATGTATTTAGAAATTTTACAAAACTCAAATTTTACAGGAGAAACATATTCTGAGGTGGCTTCAAGCGTTTAGGATCTCTGAGTTCTTGAGACACAGCTCTCACCAATGACAAAGGTCCCCAAAATAATCCTCTGGCATTAACATGCTACCTATTCCTTACTCTCTAACTCTTTCTAGTTTCTGAAAAATCAACCTTTAAAAATTGTTATCTTGTGTGAGATGCCTGTCCTCTGTGTACCATGGCTTCATATTTTATATATACTTTTAGTACATACAAAATACCTGGTGTACAGCAGTTGTTCACCAGTTTGTGGCTGAGTGCTGGACTGAAGCCATACCTAGTCAACTATCTTAGGTCCCCAATAAACATACACACTGTTTCTAAGCAGCATAATTTGAAGAGCTTAGTGATGGATGTGTTCTTTTGTGGACATTCTTCATCCCCCTCTGGCTCCAATTCTTTCCTCTTTACTAGGTGTGAGCTGTCCATACTCAGTTTCCAGAAATGGATGAAAGGAGGTTTCTAAACTGTGACACTCATAGATAATTAAATTAGACTCCTCTCAGTCTAGTGGGGAAGGCTACTTTATATTTCATTAACTCCAAAGGGCCATTTCAATTATAGTCCCTGTTTGGTAAACAAGTTATCTTTGACTTACAGCCTTTACTTCCTTAACACCCAGGAAGACTGCCCTTTAAAAGGAAGCTGATATGCAGCAGAAATGCACAATTTTGAAAAAAGCTATCTTTTGAAAGGCAGATGACATTATCACCAAATCCAAAAAGAACAAGCACTTTGGAAAAAATAAACTCTATGCTTCAGTGTCCTCTGTTTTGTTTTCAGAGGATAAAAGACTGGGTGTGTTTGTAGGCTGCCTTGTCTAGTCCCTCATTTTATTTATTCTTCTATAGAGAAAGTCAAAAGATTTTTGAAGAAAGAAAATTTTGAAATACAGGACTGTGCAGCTTTAATGCTGCATCAGCTTTTCCTGAAGTCATGGTCTGATCCTCTGGCTACTCAGTAATGCCAGACATCCTGATACTATTGACCGTATGAATGACATCAGCTTGCTTGCTTTCAGTTGACTCTATTGGTGCTTTATGATTAAATAAACAAACAAAATCCAGTAAGAATTGATTTTTAGAGAAATCTCAAAATTGTACATCAGAGGACCAAATGACAATCAATTTCCCAAGTCTGCTTACCCTGCTTTAGCTTAAGTGCCTTTAGAAAGCCTGTGATAGCTAGGAATATCCATTTTTTCCCTCTGACTTGGTAACAAGAAGGCAATCCAGTATTAAGAACACAATCTTACCAGCTATTTCCTGTTTGCAACTCATCTCAGCTATTTTTACTGTGATTAATCTTGACCAACTTATTGATCTTCTCAAGGCTTCAGCATTCTCATCTCTAAAATGGGGGTAACCAAAAATCTTTCTTCTCTGAAGCTATTAGGAGGATCAAATCAGATAATGTGTGTATCTGATTGTGAATTTGAATGTGTACAGCAGTGGTTGGCACCAAGCAAGTTCTCAAAGTTTCATCTGTAGATCACCCATATCAGCATCAGAGAGTTGGATGGTTACAAATTTGGACAACTGCTCCTTTTAGGATTCAATTATTCAAAAGTGCATGAGGTGTAATGTTCATTACCTTTGCCTTACCCAGGACCTTGTGTAAGTCTTGAGCATGGAATTGTTTGCATGGAATCTATCACAAGAGTCAATTACCATTATCCTCATCATGGATATACAATATTCCTTTTCTACCAGTGATGATCAAAGGCCAGTTTCCTTGGGTTCTTTGCTTTGGTATTACTGGGCACTGCTTGTTAAAAATGGATTCTCGAATCCCAGACCCACTGAATCCTGATATCTAGGGATTAAGACTACACATCTCTATTTCACAACTTCTCCTGGGGACTCTGATGCAAAACCTGCTTTGGGATTCACTCATTCTAACACTGGATGATAGCCCTTCATTATTTAACTATCTAGCAGAGTCCATGATCTTATGATAAGTGTTCAGGTGAATTAACTCATATAAAGGTATATCCACCACTGTAAACCTCCTAGCTATGACAAGTTCTGCTCAGAGATTTCTTCTTCCTCACTTCTTTCTAATGCTCTATCTATGAACATTTGATTCTGTCAAAGTAGCTCTTCCAAACCCTAGCCATTATTGTACCATTTTCACATTTTTGTTGATCAACTTGTACTCTTGTGGGAATAATTGCCACCTGTCTCAGTTCCAACTGATAAAAAAAAAAAATTACTATAAACCTAGCAGCCTAAACAACAAATTTCTATGTCTCACAGCTCCAGAGGCTGAAAAGTTCCAGATTAAGAGTCCAGCAGAGCCAGTGTCTGGTGAAGGCCATTCCCTGGCATGCAGGTGGCTATTTCTCATGGTATGCAAGTGTGGTGGAAGAACTAATGGGCTCTCTGGTCTCTTCTTATGAAAGCTTTGATCCAGTTTATGAGGGAAGAGCCCAAATTAACTCCCAAAGGTCCCACTTACAAATCCTGTTGTGTTGGGATTAGCATTTCCAAATACAGATTTTGAGTAGACACAAATATTCCATCCCTTGTATAGTCCAAAATCTACTCTTTCCTTCTTCTTCTTTAAAGAACTTAGGACTTATTAGGAGTGATCATATGTTCAGTTAAAAAACCATTTCTCAGCTCCAGCTTATCTTTCACATTTACCCTCCTCTAACATCCCAACGCATTCCAGTAATCTGTCGCCTCCCCACCAGGCTCACTTAATATCCAAATTCACTCTCGTGTGGTTGGGTCCCGCATAGGCCCAGCCTGCCCTGAAAAGAATCTGCTTCCTGCAGCAGTCTTTATGCCTGCTGGTGTACTCTTTGCAGTTATCAAAGAGGAAACAATATATTATTTCCAAACAGAAAAGTAACTGTGAGACTATAGAACGGCATACTTTTTCCCTCTCTGACCTTATTTTCCTCTTCGAAATTCTCTTTTGCAATGAACAATATATTTGTGGCCCACATCCTCCTTTCTGGAGTAAAAACACCACGAGGAGAATTTCAAGAATCTTTGAACATTGTACAAAAGCTCAGCAGAATCAAATGAGACCGAAGAAGGCTGTGTTCCAAATGCAGTGCCATGGCAGGGCTTAAAGCCTTCTAAATAGGGACATTTTGGGAAAGATCGTCAGTCTAGCTGGGCTTTGAATAGCAGGTCTCATAAAAAGTTCCCCTGGTACTAATTAAATGTGAGAGCTAGAACTCAGATTATAAAACTAATAATGTATTAAACCCTAAAGGACATCACTTTCTGAAAAATAAGATTTTTCTTGCATTCTGTTTTTCTCTTTTGCTTTTGGAACTCATACATTCATTCAATAACTGTTTACCATAAATTGTGGGATAGACACTGTTCAAAGTGTCTTAGTGCCACTTGACAACACAGGCAATGCAGGAAAGGGAAATAAATAACAAATAAATATGAAAAAGTAAACTTGACAAGCATAATAAAGAGAAAAAACCCCCAGATTTCTGTGATTTAAATATACAACAGGATATAATGGGAATTTTGATTTAGGAACAGTTCATCTACTGTCCAATGACAGTTCAATGTTCTTAGTCTGTGGGGAATTGTTTAAATCTAAATTTTGTCATCCACATAATATTAATCATCCCATTTGTGTCACTTGCAAAAGTACCAATCATTTCCTTAATGTCTCTAAAATAGTGACAAAATTTGTAAAAGGACTATGTTTACCTTGATTCCTTAATGTATAGTCTATGGAAATATTTATTTGCAGAGTTTAGAAACTACAAAATGATAAAAAATTAGGAGTCTACAAAGCAATATGGTAATGAGACACCACATTCTTAGCAGGAAGTCTAAATTTGATTGAAGGTGAAAAGTCTAGAGTGCTCAGGGAACCAAGCTGGAGACCTTGGTTCTTATCAAAATAACCTGGTAGTGCAGGGCATTTGTGATCCCAGTGGCTTAGGAGGCAGAGGCAGGAGGATTACAAGTTCAAAGCCAGTCTCAGCAAAAGTGAGGGGCTAAGCAACTCAGTGATACTCTGTCTCTAAATAAAATACACAATAGGGCTGGGGATGTGGCTCAGAGGTCTAGTGCCCCTGAGTTCAATCCCCAGTCCAAAAAAAATAATAATAATAACCTGATAGCAAGGCATTACTCCAAGAGGTAGACACCTGTAGACTCTGCAAAAGGGAGTAGAAGTATATACTTGAAACTACAATCAACTCTGTGTGCATCGTTGGTGCTTGCATTGCTTATTTATGCCAGTGTGTTTATGTTCGACAGGGAATCCCTCATTTATCTGCTTTCTTCAATTTCCAGTCAGTACCACACACTGACCTAACTTAAGGGGAAAACAGCATCTATTTTATAGGATTATTGTGAGACTCAAGTGAGGTAACCTACAAAAAGTGGTAAGCACAGTAAACATCATATGTAGTTGCAAGAGCATGTGTTTTAAAAGTGTACAACCATTGTGAATATGCCTCCTGGAATCCCCAAGCTCACTACAAGTCCTGCAGAGTCCATCCCATACATAACCAAGTCCACCGTCTTATCGGCACATCCTTAACCAAATCTGATCTCTGCTTCTCTTGTGTCAGTTGTGAGTTTCAACCTGGCTCCACACCGCTTCTGGTTCTCTCACCAGGACGTCTGTAAGGCATGAAGTCTTGGTAGAGAGCATTTGCAGAAGGGGGTAAGGCACAAGACACACTCCATAACCAGTCTGGAATGCCTGGATTCTTGGATACTCCTCCCAGATTTTCTTCTGTCCTTGCATTCTCATTTAAGTTCCAAAACAATTGCTACAGCAAATAAACCTTTCCTTAAGAACACACCTTTTGTCTTTTCATCTTTTGCTTTCAATAATTTACTTCTTTCCACATTTTCCTATGTGCTTTTCATTTACCAAACACCATCAGATTTAGTCCACTTCATGTCTGCCTTACAGCCATTCAGGATTTGATGATCTTTCTCATCAGGTTCTTTTTTTTCCTCTCTCCATGTTAAGACTTGAGGATCAAAGGTGCACACGCTCTTCTAGGTAAGATTTGCCAGAGATGCATAGCAACCCCAGGATCTCCTAGCTTTCTGCCAGGAAAGAATGTCTAAGAACAACTGACTTTCTACCTCGCAATAAGGGCAGTGTAAGGTTTGGGATAGAAAATACATTATCCATGACAACTTGTTGGGTTTAGATGTCTGCAGCTGGCATCACTGACTATCCTGGTTTTTTGAGTCTGTAGATGCTTCATTTGCACCAATTCTAGCACCTTGTCTGTTAGTCTTATGCCAACCTCACCCTAACAAAATTAAACTAAATTGCAAAAGAGATAGTTCAGGTGAAGATGATAATGATGTAACAAGTAAAAAAAAAAAAAATAAACAGATCACTTCAGTTTCATTTTCTCCTTTTGCATAAAGGGAATACTTCCTACTGCTTCTCTTACAATAGTCACTAATTATCTACAGTTAACCTCTTTCATGAGAAAGGCTAAATCGTCTATGAACATTGATTTTTTTTTTCTAAGAGTATGGAAAAAAGGCTGAAAGCTTTGATAGAAAGTTACTAGGACAAAAATACAAAACAAATAACAGCAGAAAAATTAAGAAAAATATTTCCACCATTAGATAGCTTATCCCAACCAGGTGGGGTCATGTGTTCATTCACTGTTACAAATATTTATTGAGCACATACTACATGCCAAGCATTGTACTAGAAATGGGGCATGCCAGGAGAAGTAGAATCAGAAAAATACTTCCTGGATGGAGTTTAGAGGCTAGGGGAGGGGAAAGGCATTACATAATCCATCAATAATAAATAATAAATGTATAAATATAAATTGTTGCCTTCATCATGATACATCCATAAAAGCTTTACTAAGGTGAAGTCCACTTTCTCCTCTCTGGAGGGGAGGCTTTGTTATTCTTAGATTCTGAGATTACCTTTGAATTCATGCCACGGGGGCAGGTGTTAACATGGTCATTGAATTTGATACGCACACCTGTAAAAACAGGTGCATGGAGTTTGCCGGCTTTCTGTAAATATTTCTGCAAACAGCACATTCCTCTGCATATGATCCTTTACCCGCACCCTGTTCCCATGGCCTTTTTGGTCAAATGTTTGTTCAGCTGGCTAAAAAGAAAAAGGGAGGGGTGGATAAAATCAACATTTGGGACCAAAAACAAAAACAAAAACAAAAAATGTAGATATTCGTCTGTTGCTTTGATTTTCCATCTTCTCACACTTTGAAAAAAAATCAATTCTAGAGTTTTGATTCACAGGGTAGAAAATAAGAAGAACTGTGAGGTCAGTAAGTTTAACTGTGGCACCAGGGGTGATATTCAAAATATTTAACAACTATCACAGACACCAATGGAAGCAGGTGCCATGAGGAAATGGACCCTGAACCCAGGCAGTGTGCAGCCCCTCGAGGGCTGGACTGGGGGGGCAGCCTCATACCCTGGTCCCCACTTCAGCCTCCAAATATGTCCCAGCATGTCCCAGAACCTCCAGGCCTCCGCTGGCTCCGTTACACAAGATGTGGGTCTTGCGTCCAAACAGACGCCTACTGAACACATCCTGTCGTGCCATCCCAGGGCTGGAGAGTAGATGAGGACCAAGTAGTTGTTCCTTAAGGAACTTAGAGTCACTGGTGGACAGACGAGGATGTAAACAAACACAAAGGATGATAAATAAAGCCAGTGAAGAGATAGGGGAGCAAGTCAGCAGTGACACCGTTTCAATAAACTCACTGTTGTAAAAAAATAAATAAAAAAAAAAAAAAAGAAAAAAAAGAAAATAGAAAAACCTCATTCAATTTTTAAATTTTCTAGCAATTTTATTTGTAGCAATTCCACTTGTGATTCATTAAATTGTGATTTGTTGCAGAAAACCAAAAAAAAAAAAAAAAAAAAAAAAATAAACTCACTGTCCTCAGGGCTCAAAGGGTCAGTCTTGTAAGAGGTGTTTGCATCCTAATAAAGGACTATGATGGGCTGACAGATCTGACTCCATGAGAATGTTCTAGGCCAGACTCTAAGGGAAATGACTGAACAGACTCCATTTTGCTTTGAGACTCCATGTTATGTAGGAAATAAGCTTCTCCCATGGGAACACCCCGCCTCTGTGCCCATCATCAGTTACTTGGTGTGACATGTTTAATAATATACAATGGCAACTCCTATGTAGTAAAGAATTGCTCTCTTTTGATTCCTATTGCTCCTAAACAATGTACCATGTGAACAGTGATTGTGTGGATGTTAGTAACCATTCTTTGGTTTGTACCTAGGTAAGGGTCATTCTGACCCACTGCCCCCTCTGTCAATGATCTCATGATGTTAATGTGTAATTTCGAATCATAGCAACAGACACTTATGATTAATGTGATTTTTGGTATAAGAACCCCTACAACCCTGTGGTCGGGGCTGTTCTCCCAATAGCCATTTTTTGGGGCATTGTGTGAGACAATCAGACAGTCAGCTTAATAAAGACTCTCAAATTTGGACTTCTCAGTGGTGATCGGTCTGTTCTTAAGTTGTGCCCCATAACATTTGGAGGCCCCAGCGAGATCCTCGCTGCCTGGTGGGCAACCACTAGTCACCGCTGACCTGGAAACTCCTGCAGAGGGGAGAGGCCACAACGTTGCTCCTAGGGGAAGCCTCTGAGAGACGTTCCTCAGCCCCAGGCTGCAGGGTCTGTGGAGCCCCACCCCAGGACTGAAGTAAATTCTCAGAGAGAGTCACCTGTTTCTGCACCCCTGGGGGACCGGTAAGTCTGTTTCTGGCGGATCCGCACCTGGGGACTCTGAGGAAGGCTGGATGCAGCATTACTTCCCGAGTCCAGGACTGGCAAGACGTTGCTCAGTTCCTCTGGTCTGGAATCTGGAGTGGCCACTTGTCTGCGTCTGGTGTTTTATCTGGTCTGTGTTTGTTTGTCCTTTTCTGTTTTTTTGTTGCCTTTAAGTGTAAGCATGGGTCAGTCTCCCTCACGTCAGTCATGTGCTCCCCTCCAGAGCATGTTAACTAATTTCCAGGAATTCCAGAAGAGAGCCAATGGCTACGGAACCCGCTGCAATGCCTTTCTCTCTCTAAATTCTGTGAGAGAGAATGACCAACTTTTGAGGTCAGATGGCCCCCTCAGGGGACCACCAAATTGTCTTTGGGCAACCTGGACATCCTGATCAAATGTTTTATAGTCAAATTTGAATAAAACAAAATGGTTAAAAATGTTTTTAGCCATGTTCGCTGAAGCTTACATTAAAATGTAAACTACTGCCAATAGGAACTTCCAACTATTGGACTTGGTCCACCAAATGCCAGGCTAAAATTTTGATGGCTGCTATCCAAGAGACCAGAAAAACCGGTTTAAACAAGACCCCAACCTGAGGGGGCTCTTCCAAGGAGACCAATGGAAGCAGGTTCCCTTGCTGTCTCTTTGGGAAACTCCTTCAGGGAGGGATAGGGCATAACCCTTGTCTATATTCTCTTAATTCCTTTTCATCTCTGATGAGAGTGATCACATCAGGATGGAGGCCAAAAAGACTTTAAAATTCTATCTTTTTGACTTCATAATTTTGATCTGGTGTGCCTAGGTTAATTTTTGATCAGACCTATTTTACCCAATTATAAAGTTTTCTTAATGCTCTGTTTCATTCAGAGGCCAGTTTACAAGGGTTAACTCTCATTCTAATGGGTTTTAAAAAATAAGCTATAAGGTCTTTGTCCATCTGTTTATTTTATGTACATGTACACCGGTGTATTGTCATGTCTACATATATTTGGTACCAAAATTGACATATTAGCTCATAAATTAAAATTTTAAAAACTGGATCCAAACACTTTTAATTTACATGATTTAAAAGGTTTTTAAATTGGGTAAACAAAACTATAGCTTTCAAGTTACTAACACAGTTTTGTTTCCAGGTGGTCGAAAAATAAATAAAATGTTAATTTTATAAAATGTCAAATATCCATTGTTTCTAGGTTTTTCTTCAACAGGAAATAAATGACTGATATGGCTCAATATAATTCTCTGATATCTTGTTTTTTTTTTTAATAACTAAATTAGATTTAACATATATGAGGTTGAACATGGATGTGTTTGTTAGAGACATCTGATTGGTTTAAAAAGTTAAAATGTTAGCTGTTAAATATAACATCAAGTAATCTTAACTCCTTAAATTCCATAAGGTAACATACTTAAAATATGTTTGGTGTTTTCATAAATTGATAAATAAAAAAAGAGTTTAAATTTACATTATGTTATCACCAAAAACATGATTACTAAAAGTCTTAACAGGTATTATTCTATATATAGAGTCCAAAAGTTTCAACTGTATTTAAAAAGAGTTCTATAAGTAACAAAGTATTTCATCGGATTAAAATAGAGTAATTTATCTAAAATCAGAAATTCATAAAGGTGGTTTCAAAATATAAATTTTAAAAAGGGGATCAACAGATTAAAACATTACAAGGTTTTAAATATAAAAATATAGTAAAATGTTTCTAAATAAAAAAGTCTTTATGTGATAAAATAAGGCTGTAATACATCTAAGTAAACAACGAGAGTGTCTAAGTGATTAAAAAATGTTAATTAAGAGTAAACTTTAAAAGGTTTACATTTATATGTAAGTAACACAATAGTTAAAACTATTCAAGGTTTTTCCTAAGGTCAAATATTAATGTACTGATATAAACCAAAGTTCAGTCTATATGCTGAAATGACCAATAATTCTTAAAATATTAATTTACTCTTAACATTATGTCTGTTAAGTTTTATTCTCTAGAGCAACTAGTCTTAAAAATTGGGGGTTTATACAACTCTGGTTAAACAGCAACTGTTAGAGTATTGTACTACATTACAAAGTCTAAATTTTCTTTAAAAGTTAAACATGGTTAATAAATGTGTTCATATCTTCCATGTATACAAGTCTTTAAAAGGTTTAAAACAACATTTTATCAAGCTGGTGTTCTCCAAACTAAAGTTGAAATGGTAATTTTAAACTTATCAAAATAAAAAATTTTATTGGGGATTAATTTATATCATTTAGTGTTCTGTAACTGGACCTGAACCTTATTTTACTTTCTGCACTGGGATAAAAATGTAAATGTATTTCTAAAAGATAATGAGAGCCTGATATGTTTAAAAGTTAGTATCAGGAAACAGGAAAACATTTTGCCACTTTACTACACAAAAGGAAATTTAAAAGCTCTCTCAGTTTTCTTCGGTTCATGTTTTAGATGTAATATCATACTGTGTTAACTAACATTCAAATAGACTTGGGAAAAATATATGTAAACTTTATAAAGTGATATTTAAAAAGATAAATGTCAGCTTCAGAACTAGGACTGCTTTACCTAAGGTTTATGAAGAGCCCCGCCTTACCTGAGATAAGGCTCTGCTACCTACCTTACTACATGTTGCAATGGCTCCAAAATAAGTCAGACTTCAGTTCACTTAAAATTATATTAAAAATATTGTTTTTTTGTTGTAAAATTACTGTAATCTCAAACAGGGGATATAATATATAACTCAATCAAAATTTAAGATAGCTATTACACAACTAGATATGTTTTTACTGCTGTTAATTCCATTTTGTATTTTCCTTGTAAACTCTGTAACTGTTGACTGATTAATGTTTTACAGAGGTACTGCTTCAAGAACAATCTAAATTAATTTGAGATAATAAGCCTTCGCCTACAGGACAGATAATATAGACCTCAGTTTAATAAAAGTTGGTAAATAACTATAAAGTCATAGACATTAAATTTAAAACCCAGTACTCTTACTGTACAACTGGTGAAAATGACTTGCTGGATGTTTAAGATCAAAACTTAAAGATTGAGATTAAAATAGAGGGATCAAGAGAATCAATATTTGGCTCTTGCCCTTAGAGTCAGCCTAAACTCAGGGAACAAGAGAACTTCTCTAAGGAGCTTTGCAACTCTGGGCCACACAACCTTCCGATCAGGGAGATTGATGAGACCATTAGAGGATGAGAAGCCAATCAGTGCACCTGCTGCAGAGGAGGATCCTTGGAAAAGGGAGAGATCCCTAATGCTTCCAAAGGAAGCCACCTCATCAAGGAGACCCTACCAGGCGAATGGCACTAAAGGAGCTAAGAAGCTGCTCTCAAGTTCCCCAAGAGTGACCCCTGTGGGAACTCAGCTGACTCTTAACAGCAGATAGGAACAAGGTCAATTTGACCAGCTTGATCTTAAATACCTAGCAAAACAGTTAAAACCAAAACACAGTCATTCCTGGACATTTTAAAAACTAAACGATAGTTACTTTAATGTAACTTGAGATGTACACTTGTGGTAGCCTCCCCCAAAATAAGTAAGACTAGAGGTAACAAAAAAGATTCTTAGACAAAAATGCCTGATAACTATCAAGAGAAACTGTTAGAGTTAAAAGTTTTTAGTCAGTTTAAGGCCTACAGATCATCCTAACCTCCAGTACAGGCAGACTTAATCAATGTTTGCTAGTATGATTCTCTAGCCCTGAGTAACAAAAATAAAGGGATCTCTAGTAAACAAAGAGATCATGCCAATAAAAAGCTATTTTACAAAAATCAGATGACAGTAAGTAACTTAAGTAAATGTTGTGTTTACATTCCTGATAACTCCAACAGTGTTAAGATTTACAATTAAGGCCTTATCCTCTCCAGCCTTGTTAGACTTTGTTAGGCCATTTTATGTAAACAATGTCTCAGCTCTTCCACCTCCTGTAAGAGATTATTAATTTCTATCAGCTTCATAATATTCATTGACATGTTCCAGATGCTATTTATTTTGTACTCATGATTTTTTGTTTCTTTCATAAAACAAGACTTTTACCCCTAGAAAGATCCGATTTCTAACATGGAACTTTTTACTGCTTGCCCCACCCCACATCGCCCCCTCTCAGCTTGAAGCAGCAAGAGCAGTCATCGCCCTTTTTCCTTATAGCAGTAAAAAGTCCCTAAAATTAGAGGGGTAATAATAAAAATTTTAAAAGACAGTCAATATAGACCGGTAAATTGGGTTAAATCACAAAAATAAGGGCCAGTTTGGGTCCAGAAAGATGGAGGCAAATGACCTCTGAGAGATTAAAAGTTTAATACTTTCAGAGCCCTTCCTCCACCCTTACCACGTACCTGCTCCTGTTCTAACCTGTTGTTAAGTCTCTCCAACAGGTTCAACTTATGAGAGAACCAGCCCCAAGAGACCACTGATTTCCAACACCCATTTCAGTCAGAAGAATACGTCTATGTCAAATGGTTCCAAAAAGGACTAACTTCCTACTGAAATGGAGGGGACCTTACTCACAACATGGGCTCATCACATCTAAGTCAAGACAACAGAAAAATGGACAGCCTTCAGAGACCCCAACCACTGTCTAAAGATAAGACTGAAAAAATGTTAAACATGTTTTTTCTCTTGCTTGAACTGTCAGGAATAACTCATGCTTAGCCCTTCAACTTTTTGAGATTACCAAATGGGATGAATTCTGTGTTACTGTTCACATCTTTCCCCAGGTATACTATTATGATGGGGAGGAAAAAAGGGAATATGTGGGACTCATGCATTGATCTAAACGAGTGGCCCCTGTACTTTTAATCAGGTCATGCATGATAAACTGTTCAACTAAATATGTTAGAGATAGAATCCAGTTTGTTAAGCTAATGGTGTTTCACACTCACTACAATCACCTGTGCACTAATGAATCAATGATTTGATTATGTACAAAAAACCAGTGGGGAATATGATGGGCTGACAGATCTGACTCCATGAGAATGTTCTAGGCCAGACTCTAAGGGAAATGACTGAACAGACTCCATTTTGCTCTGAGACTCCATGTTATGTAGGAAATAAGCTTCTCCCATGGGAACACCCTGCCTCTGTGCCCATCATCAGTTACTTGGTGTGACATGTTTAATAATATACAATGGCAACTCCCATGTAGTAAAGAATTGCTCTCTTTTGATTCCTATTGCTCCTAAACAATGTACCATGTGAACAGTGATTGTGTGGATGTTAGTAACCATTCTTTGGTTTGTACCTAGGTAAGGGTCATTCTGACCCACTGCCCCCTCTGTGGATGATCTCATGATGTTAATGTGTAATTTTGAATCATAGCAACAGACACTTATGATTAATGTGATTTTTGGTATAAGAACCCCTACAACCCTGTGGTTGGGGCTGTTCTCCCAATAGCCATTTCTTGGGGCATTGTGTGAGACAATCAGCTGGCCAGCTTAATAAAGAGTCTCAAATTTGGACTTCTTAGTGGTGATCCGTCTGTTCTTAAGTTGCACCCCATAACAAGGACAAACCATTAGGCACATGAAATGAATTGTCAAAGATGGAATTTCAGCAATAAAATGGCATAAGGAGAAAATTATTTAGGGAGAAAGCATGCTGGATGGGGGTTTTTCCTAATCCCATAAATCACCTCATCTAGGAAGGCATCTGGGGATTCTATTTTTAAAGATGGCCCAAATTCACAAATATAAGCGTCCTTGTCTAGAGAGAGGGCATCCCGAACCATCCGGAGGTTCTTTCTCAGGACGGCATTAGATTGGGGAGACTCTCACTGTTCATTTTACCCAATTCCATATGTTTGAGGTTTTACCATGTCCACAAGGTGGGGAGAACTTCTCTGCACTTGAGGTGTGCAAACCTCAAGTGATTTCCATGATTCTGAATTTTTTTTTTCTTCAGAGAGATGGATTTTCTTTCTTTATATCTCATGTAAAAAAAAGTGGAGGCAAGAGAGGTAGGGTGATGGGAGTTACTGTTTGGTGGGTGGACAGTTTCCATTTGGGAAGATGAAAATGTTTTGGCGATAGTCACACCACAAAGTGAATGAACTTAATGTCCCAGAAACAGACTTTGAAATGGCTTGGCTAAAGGACCAATTGAATGTTAGGTATATTTGACCATAATAATAATGAAAGATCATGAAGGCAAGAGTCAAGCAGAAGACCAGGAGCCTGAGACAGACCTCATCCTCAGATGTCACTGTCTGGTTCTCCTTCAGATCAAAAGGCTCAGGAACCTGAGCTACATGCCTTCTTCATATCTGTGTGTCTGTGTGTATCTGCTACCCTCCCTGCCCATGCCCAAGGTCACACACACACACACACACACACACACACACACACACATCCACACACCTCAGAGAGTCAGGGTGTGAAGTGGATAGCTTTATGAGCTGCTTCCCTTACATAGTTTCTATGTCCTTCAAGTTGAAAAAATATATTTCAGTGTTCTTCTCCCTAACTTATGTATATAGGTAAATACAGACACAAAAGTCAACATCTATTAAGCTAAAAGTCTAGACTGGTTTTCTCTTTAATCAGATACCAGACATTTCAGAATTTATTCATTTTGGTTAATTCTATATGCTTGTTATTTTATACCAGAATCTTTAATAAAATTGAGATCTCATAAAACCCACTCGTTAGTGTATTGGGGGTCTCCTGCTGCCATGTCTGATTGTGACCAACACAGCTGAATGGGTCAGAAGACTGATAAAGTTCTCACCAGGTCAAAATCAAGAGGTCAGGTTGGCCATGCTCTTTCTGGAGGCTCTAGAGGATAATATGCTTCCTTCCTTGAACGATTTTTGGCAATTTCAGTTCCTTGTGGTTATGGGGCCGAGTTCCTGCTTCCAAGCTTTAACTCTGCGGAGGACCATTCTCTCTTCCTGCTATTAGAGGCTGCCTGCATTTCTCAGCTCATCCCCACCTGGCCCTCCACCGTCTTCCATCTGCAGGATGAACAGTGGTGGATAAAGTCCCAGATTTTCAATCTCTCCCATGCCTCCTCCTGCAGTCTCATCTCTGACCAGAGTTGGGAAGGTTTCTCTTTCGAGGACTCATGTGAGTAGAGTGGGCACCTCTGGGTAACTTGGGATCATCTGTCTGTTTCAAGGACCATCACAGTAATCATATGCTCAGAGGTGCTAGTGATTAGGGTACTTAGCTTTAAGATAGAACATACATTGCATGTTGATGTTAAAAAAATGTCTTGGCAGATTTTCTAGCTGCATTTTCCCTCCTCTATCTCCCATGACCCTTGTTTCTGTTTCATTTTATCTTATTTTATTGGTCGATTGATTGTGTATATAGGAGCTGGGTAGGGCTGCTTTGCTGGTGTTTATGCTGCCTCTGGGAAGTCACTAGACAGCAGTTCAAGTCATCCAGCTTAAAGTCCCACTTCCAGCTTTCAGGGATTTCTGGCCTAATGTCACTCCTCTTGGAGAATCTCCCTTCTTTTCAAGAGAACTCAGGATTTCTCTGGTCATCTTTTTTTCATTATGTCTCCCAAGCTCCATGTAACTTCTTCGTTCTCTTTTCTACACATTTGCCTAGTACAGAGTTCCTCATCTGTGATGCCCTCCCCCATTTCCCATGCCTGAAAAACTTTACCCCATTTAGCATCCACAAACTTCCTTCAAAAACTCTCTAGAATGTGTTATTTCTGACTGAATCACTTGATATACATTTAATCTGCATCAAGTACCAAACTTAGTTTTTGTTTTTTGTTTTTTGCAGTGCTGGGGATTGAACCCAGGGTCTTGTGCTTGCAAGGCAAGCACTCTACTGACTGAGCTATCTCCCCAGCCCCCCAAGTTCCAAACTTAAACCAGTAAACAAGTCAGACAAGGTTCCACCTCTAGTAGCTTAGAGTCTAGAGAAGGAGATGACAGTAAAAACAGGAAAGCAAACAGAATTCAAACTGTGAGAGCTACTATTTAGTTCTCTGTACTTCTGTAACAAGTCACCATGATTTGATGGTTTAAAACAATAGATACTTATTCTCTTACAGTTCTGGAGGTCAGAAGTCCAAATGAGTGTTATTGGACAAAAGTTAAAGTATCTAGGGGGGCCTTTCCTACCTTTCTTTTTTTTTTTTTTTTTTTTGGTTTCTTAAGATGCATTCTTTGCATTTCTCCATTTAAATAATGAAAGGTATAGTATTTTCTCTAACTCTGTTTCCATCTCATGGCTTCTTCTTTTCTGTGGGAAGTCTCCCTCTGCCTCCCTCTTATAGATAGATACTTGGAGACTGGCAGTGTGGCTCTGGTAGAATGCTTGCCTAGCATGCACAGGCCATGAGTCTGTCCCCAGAACCACAGGTGTACACACACCCTCACAACACACACACACACACACACACACACACACACACACACACAGTTGGGATTACATTTAGGTCCTACCAAGAAAATCCAAGATCATCTCTCCATCTATAAGATCTTTTAATTTAATCAGATGTGCAAAGACTCTTTTTCCATAGAAGGTAATATTCATAGGCTGTAGGGCATTGGACCTGGACATGTTTATAGGGCATTGCTGAGAATCATTAGTATCAGAACCAGGTGGAAGGTCTTTCTAAGGTGACCAGGGAAGGAGAATGCTAACAGGAACTTTCAGTCAAGATTTCTAGAGTGAGAATAAGACTTGATTCTCGATTCTTCATCAATGGCCTTTCAAAATAGAAATATACATTAAAAGTTGATAAAATACTACATAAATAATTTGTATTGGTAGGGGTTTGCATAATTGTGTGATTTCTATTTCATCAGACCTAGCTATTATCCCCTGAAATAGTGCGGTAGACAATGATACTGTGTGCCCATGCAGATTATATGTATGTTTCTGAACTCATTGCTGCTTGATGATTTTGCTGTAAATCCAGATTTTATATTTATTTATGCCCCATTTAAAAACAAATTTGAAGAGTTAATACAACTTTGACAGTGATAAAAGGTTTGGCATGAATATAGATGATCTGCAATTCGCCAAACATTCAGACTGGCCATTTAACTGTCGGGAAAACTCACTTCTATTTATTTGTTGGAAATTGTTGGATATTAGTCAATCGAGTCCTGAAACCCATCATTTAAAGAATCATTAAAGGTTTGCAGTTATTTTGTGTATGTCAGAGATGTGTTTTCATTGTGAAGCATAGGAGATTCATGTGGCTGTTGCCTTTTTTTTTTTTTAATGACAGATGTTTCTCTATAAATATTACAAGCTTTTTTCTTTGCACAAGTAATAGCTATTGAAAATCACTCAGGTGCAGTTAATGTTCTCTTTATTGATCTGGATACTAGTTACATGGGTACTTACAGTTTGTTAAAATTCATGAAGCTGTCCTAATAGTACATGCACATTTATGTATAAGCTACACTTATTAAAATTAAAAAGGCACTTTATTTATTGATAGTATGATCAGAGAATGCAAGGAAACATTAATACACCCACGCACACACCCCAATATTTTGCTCCTCAAATTTTTAGTTGGAATGTTGCAACTTACCTATTTTTTGCCTATTTACCTGTCTTTCTGTGGTTGGAAGATGGTCACAAATCTATCAACAAATGGAGCCCTTCTGCACTAGTCTGTGACATGTTTTGACTGATAGGACACTAACCATATACCTTCTGAGACGAGGTTTAAAGACAATGTAAAACTTCCACTTTGTGCCCATGAAACTCTCCCTTCTGTGATCTAGCCACCATGATGAGAGAAGCCCAAGCTATATGCAGAGGGCACACAGAGAACTAAGTACTCTAGCTGACAGACTCAACTCATTTCCCAGCTAACAACTAGTGCCAATAGCCAGCTATGTATGTGCGCCATCTTGATTATTATAGTCAAACCTCCAACTGATGGCATGTGGAGCATGTGGAGTTCTAGAAAACCTCAATCAGCCCCATCATAGGTGAAGAAACGGTTATGATTTTTAAGCTACTGTCTCAATTTAAAAGCATTTAATTGAGGTAGCTATTAGGTTAGGGTGTCTTATTTGTTTATCTGTTTTCCAGTGTTGGCGTTGTCTTGATCAGCATAGTGCAGTAGTTCTGCACAGTTTTATTATCCACTTGAGGCTGGTCATAGGATGGGGGCAGCAAGAGAATGAGGGAAGACTGGGTTCAGTCAAAAAGTAGGACAAGGCATAACTTCAAGACTATGCAGTGAAGGAAGCACAAATACAGCATATGGAGCTGGGCCTTTCTGGGAAATCTGGCGAGTGTGAGGGCAGAATGAGAGCCCAAGCCAGCCATGCCATGCTGGTACGACCTGAGCAATGAGGACTGGTGAGACTGAGGTGGGAAGGAAAAGAAAACGCTTCGACAGAGGACAAACATGCCACCAACTCTCAACACTTCAAGTAGGTAAAGAGCTTGGTGAACAGGAGGGCACGACAGCTGGGCTGGCTCCCATGGGTTTAGGTCAAGAGATGGTGTGTGCTAGTCCTGCTGGCAATACAGACGGGTCAGACCTAATGACAGGCACATTTGCTTTGAGAAATAATCCTTAATCTCAACAAAGAGATTGATATTCCTGCAGCCTTCACTACGTTGGTCTCCAAGTGGGAAGGAAAGTGGTGGGCGTATGGCAGGGGCCAAGGGACTCATTACGTTCCTAAGGATGGTGAACTCAGACGTCAGAACCTAGACTTCATTAGTCTTTTGAGGATAGTAGCATCTTGGATAAGACCATTTGAAATGATCTTTAAGAACAACCTAGCTTATGTTTTACTGAAAAACACCTCACAGGCATCCTTACCCCATGCCTGAGCCTGATCCCTATCTCTAACCCAGGTGAGAGCTTCACCAAGTCCCTTATACCAAGATAGCAAAACCCCTTAATTTTAAAGCCCTTTACAAAACAAAACAAAACAATATACAAAGTGATGTGCATCAGGGTCAGCTTCAATCACTTCTTGTGTCTCTCTCTGTCCCTGACTCTCACTGTGTAGCCTGCTTGGGGACGGAGTAGGAGTTCAGGTGTGTCAGTTGTGCCGGTAACCGGTTAAGAAATCACAGCATTTTTATGATTTGAAGTTGCCATATCAAAACAGCCTCCTCAAAACAAAGTGCTTGGTCGCATATTAATGAATCAGAGAGGGTGGCTTAATCATCCTGAGCTGTCTACAAGACGTGCAACACCAGCCCACGCCTGTTTTCCATAGGATTCAGTCATCCCAGGCTTGGCATTACAAGCCCTCAGACAGTCACAAGCATATGGCTGTCTGGAATCAGGCAGGTGAGAGCCAGACAGGGCTCCTGAAGTCCACTGTGTCTTTAAGATGAGGTTAAACAAAACAAAACAAAACACACATTCACTGAATTTCCTTAGGGTACTTTCACTACAACTATTAAAGCAGGGGTTTTGCTTCTTCATATTGTTTATTTTATCCAAGCCTCATGGTAATAAAGACATTTCAAATCACAAGCCAGTTCAGGCTCAGGTATGCACGTGTGTGTCAATGGAAGGGGTTCCACAAAGTGCTACTTTTGCTATGTGTGATAGTCAACCTCGCTGGGCTGTGGGCTCCATTGTTTGGTCACATGCCTATCTAGGTATTGCTGCAATGTATTTTTCAGATGACTATTTAAATGGGTCGACCGTGAGCAAGGGTTAGCCTTCACAACGTGGACAGGCTTCACCACATCAGTGGAAGGCCTGGAGAGAAGAGACTGAGGTCTCCAGGAAGGACTTCCGGCTCCAGACTGCCTTAGCACTCAAGGCAGCGGACTTTCAGTCCCCCAAATCAAATGAGCCAACTCCTTAAAATCTCTCTTTGTCTAGATATGTATCCTACTGCTTCTGTTTCTCTAAGGAACCCTGACTAATATAATATGTAAAACACATTCCATTATTTTTCATTCTATACTATTTAGTTAAAAGAAAAATCTTGTTTCTACCCACTCTGTTAATTTCAGGCCCACTAATAAGTTGTGACTTTTAAAAAAAACAGCTTTTTAAAATCATATAATTTATATTCTATAAGGCTCTCCCTCTTAAAGTATACAATTCAATGTTTCTTATTAATATTTACAGAGCTGTGGAGCTATCACCATAATCTAATTTTAGAACATTTTCTTTATCCCTGAAAGAAAACCTGGATCTCTTAGTAGTCACTCCCTAGTTGTCACCTGTTTCTTTGAGAAGCATGGTTCTCAGGCCGTTTCTCAAAGTCTGGTTAGGAACCAGCATCATCAGCATTGATGGGCAACTTGTTCAAAATCCAAATTATTGTACCTCCTGCCCCATCCCCCAACCTGCAGAATCAGACGCTCTTAGAGTAGGGCCGGGAATCTGGGCTTGAACAAGCCCTCCAGGTCACTAAGATGCATGTAACAGTTTGAGAACCCCCATCTAAAGGATGTGGTTTGGAGGTAGGTGGGCTGTGTGCCCATGTGCTCCCAGGATGAGTAGGGTCATCTTCTGAGTCTCACGTCACCAAGAGGTTCTGTGGGATTCAAGTTTCATTCAGAAATCTTCTTGAAATGTTTAGGGCTAAAATTTGGTTCAGCAATCAGTTCACTCATCACTTGGGGGAAAATAAAACTCTAACAGAAAGATGAGTTCAGCTTCTGTCCCCTTTCACTGGTGGATTTTGACCTGGGATGATGAAGGAGAGGTGGCTCAAGGGCTAAGAGTCACCAGACCAGGGCTGCAGCAAAGCAATCCTGCTCTTGTGGGTGTATGTGAGTGGCAGGTGGCTTTGGTCCAGACAACGGGAGAGAAAAAATGGCACCCGAAGAAACAAATAAAGAGGGGGATGTAAAGCAAAAATGTAGGGGTTTCCTGCAACCTAAAGATCAGGAAAGAAACGGAGCTAGACCTCCTGAGAACTGGAAAACCTTCAGCAACAGAAGCTGAAGGTGAAGCTTTGGGGGTCAGCTCTCCTTCTCCAGCCATCTCTGCATTTGTGTCCTCTGCTTTCTCATGGCTCTTGCTGGTGTGTGCACCTGAGTCAGGCTTCCACAGCTAAGAGGCCCACTCTCGCCATCTTCTGGATTATCAGTTCCTCTTTCTCCTGCGGGCATCACAGGCCACCCAACAGCCCATGGATGGGAAGCCTAAGACGTTTGTGTCTCAGCTTCCTACATTAACTGTTACAAAAATGGAAGCATCAGGTCTAAAGACTAAACTAATTCTAAAAGCATTGCTGATACGAAAGCTATAACTCAGGATTTAAAGCCAGGCAAGATGTATTTTGTTACTCAAGCCATGGATATTTAGAGACTATGAAAATATATAGTATGCATATCCCAATCATTACTGAATAAGTGAAAGTGCTTGAAATCTCATAAGGGGCGTGTCTTGAATTTCCATGTAGACATCCATCCTGCCTTTCAGTCTTCTCTCCTGCCAACAAGTGTGTGCTCTTGGGCTGGTCACAGCTTATTCCTGTACCTATGTTCCTTTGTGTATGAGGAGCATAGAGTGAGTGATGTATAGAATTCCTTCCACCTCCACATTCCTTTGATTCAGCAGCAATGGCCCAACTTGAAGGAGCAAGAGAGAGGTGGAGTCTTTTGTCTTGGATAAATGTGCAGGGAATCTATTTTCTCCTGGGAGTCAGTGTGCCCCTCCCACTATGCACAACTTGCTCTGAAGGGAGTTAGCTACAAGGCTAACAGCTGGGATCGTGTAGTTTCTAGAAGACTCTCCCATGTTTTGTTGTGCTTTAGAAATCTTACATACATTCACAAACCCATCAATGACCTTGTTTAGAGTAAGTATCTGTGTGAAGTTCTGCATTTGACAACTTTAAAATCCGGTGCTTATTAGTAACCCCTGCTTGGTGGATGCCCAATAGATGTTTGTTGTTGACAATGATAAAGATGACCTCAAAACTGAAATATACAAAATGGGAATCTTTTGGAAAGATTATCTCACATTCATTAAAACAATACCCAGATGAGGCAAAACCCTGGTATAATATTAGTGTGTGATATTTCACTGTAAGTCCCATGAGTTGTGCATGGAGTTGTGCTTTAGGGGAAATGAGGTTAATCCATGGCTTGTGGAACCAGCCTATGCAACCTTTGAGTGCATTACCAAAGTCACACACTTCTGGGAAGACACCGTCCTGTAGGTGACATTTAGCAATAGACAGGGCCTTTGTCTTAAGGAAAGGAGACTCATCTTCTGGCGGGGTCAGCCCTTACCAAGATTCAAGGATTGGCAAGTAGAATGTCAACTCGATTTCAAGGCTACTTGACCCTGCATCTGGGTACTTTTGTGTAGTGCATAAGCTGTATGACCTTACAGAGTGGCCATTAGGGAAGCCATTGACTATAACTCCAAACACAACAAAACGGGCATTGCAGCACTTTATGCAATCATCTTAAGGCAAGAGCTATTACTCTGAAAGTGTAGACTAGATAAGTTTATGTTTTGGTCTAAGTCATTACAATTCATTTTGGGTTTTGCATTAGCTTTTTAATTAAAAAGAGGAGGATCAGATTTTGGTAAGAAATAGGTAATACGAAGCTTATGAGGAGGCAGTTATTATCACATCTGGTAATCAAAAGTGGCTGAAACTTTCATCCTGCAGGTACAATTGAGGGTTATTGGCCACTGGGGTAGAATGTTTTAAAGTTGTCTTCAAAAGAAAACAGCATTTCTCTAATTACTAGAGATGTTGAACACTTTTTCATATATTAATCACCTGTGTGTCTCCAATTAGAATGACTATTATCAAGAACACAAACAATAATAGATGTTGGCGTGGATGTGGGGAAAAAGGCACACTTTTACATTGCTGGTGGAGTTGCAAATTGGTGCAGTCACTCTGGAAAGCAGGGTGGAGAATCCTCAGAAAACTTGGAATGGACCCACATTTTGACCCAGTTATTCCACTCCTCCGTCTGTACCCAAAGGATTTAAAATTAACGTACTATAGTAAAGGAGCCACATCAATGTTTATAGCAGTTCAATTCACAATAGCCAGATTGTGGAACCAACCTAGATGCCCTTCAACAGATGAATGGATAAAGAAACTGTGGTATATATACACAATGGAATATTATTCAGCCATAAAGAAGAATAATATTATGGCATTTGCAGATAAATGGATGGAATTGAAGAATATGATGCTAAGTGACATAAGCCAATCCCCCAAAAATCAAAGGCTAAATGTTTTCCCTGGTAAGTGGATGATGGTATATAATGGGGGTGGAGGGGTAGGGGCTAGAGAAGAATGGAGGAACTTTAGATTATTTAGAGAGAAATGAGAGGGACATGGTATGAAAAATGATGGAATGAGACAGACATCATTACCCAATGTACATGTATGATTACACGAATGGTATGAATCTACATTGTGTACAATCATAGAAACAAAATGATGTACCACATTTGTATACAATGAATCAAAATGCAGTCTGTAAAAAATAAAAAAAATTTAATAAAAGAAACAGGAAGGAAAAAAGGAAAACAGCAACTTGGGCATATTTGGTCTCTCTCAAAGCAAAGTTAAGGTGAGAATTCAACATGAATTCAGGAAAGTGTTCTTAAGTTCTAAAGAACTATGGAAATGTACTTTAATCTGCAAGTTAGCCAGTGACAAACTTAGCAAGAAACCATAAGAAACATTCCTGTTAATTTAGGAAAAACAAGGGAATGCTCCCCTATCCCTACTACTATGTAGTGTTGTTAAGAATGTAAAGAAATTGTCCAGAAAGACAATTAAAATAGAGGCTAAACAACTGGAAGAGGGAGGTAAAATTATCATAATTTGGGTTTGATATGGTTTTATACCTAGAAAACTTAAGAGAGGCAATTGCAAAACTTATACACAGAAGAACCCAAGCAGTTGTGTAGGTACAAAATTATCACCTAGAAATCATAGTCTTCTTATCTATAGACAACAGTCAGTAGGAGTAAAAATGGAAAAGAGTCCAAGCATAATAGCTTAAAGTAAATAAAAATAAAAACTACCAATTCACATAAAACTTAAACATCTAATGGAGGGTCTCAAAGAATACTTAATAGATACTTGGTTCTTAGAAGAGAGTATTCATGTCACTCACCCCTGAGTCCATCTATAAATTTAATGCAATCCCAATAAACTCACTTAACTTTTCATCCCAACAAAAGAGGACTGGATAGTGCTACAAACGCCTAAAAGTGTTGAATACAATGTAGCTCTTGACCTTAAAGGAATAGTTGAAAGTCACTAGTGGAAAAACCAAACCAAACCAAATAAAAAACGCAAGTGGACACTATGACCAGGCTGGGGTCAAATGACTGGGGTAGGACGAAGGAGAGGTTATTGGTTTCCACAATCCAGAAGAAGCTTCAGCACTCTGTGGGTACAGCTAGGGGCCACACAACGCCATGGGTGGCCATGTTTGCAAAGTAGGAAGTTCTAATTGATGTTCAGGCATAACCTGGACCCTTGAAGGACTATACAATTCATGAAAGCATAGACAGAATTTTTTTCCAGTACCTTGTAATTTGAATATAATAATAATAATAATAATAATAATAATAATCTCCTTTGGTAATTTTTAACCACAGGCTTCTGCTTCACAAGGATCTGGGGTTAACATGTTTACCGGCCTACATGGTTCCAGCTGGGTAATTATCATCAACATTGGCCTGTGCCAGTGGAATTCAGCCAGCACTCGGAAGATCCTTCAGGATAATGCTGCTCTGTAAGGACACACCTTTGACCCAAGCACATAGAATTCCCATGATTAAATCCCTAATGGAGATGAGCTCATGATCTGGAATTGCAAAAACACTTGAGGTAAAAATTCTCCATGAGAACAGGTTAACAGATCCATCTTATTAGAAGGAAAAGTTTATATTATAGGCTGAATCATGTCCTGACAAAATTCACCTGTTGAAGTTCGAACGCTTGGTATCTCAGATGTGACTGACCTCTTTAAAGAGGTAATTAAGTTAAAATAAGATCATAAACTTGGGCTTATTCCAATGTGACCCGTGTCCTTATAGGAAAAGGAGACAGACACCCCAAGAATAAGAGAATGTGAAGACAGGGAGAAGCCAGTTTTGTGCCAGCCAAGGAGAAAGACCTCAGAAGGGACCTGCATTGCTGACACTTTGACCTCAGATTTCTATCCTTCAGAACTGCTGGAAAATAAATTTCTGTTGTTTAAGCCACCCAACCTGTGGTACTTTATCATGACAGCCCTAGTTACCTAGTACACTTGCTATGATACACTAAAAGGAAAGAGATTGCACTAGAAGTCTGTTTAGAATTAAAAGAAAATCATGAACAAGCTCAGAATTAGACATTCTGGAAAAATAAAGAACACTTTCTAAAAACAAACATGACAAACAAAAACAAAAAAAATCAACAAAGGAAGTACATTATGAACAAGGAAACAAATTTCTAAGGAGGAGTGGATATAGAAAGCAAAGGGGTTTGGGAAGCTGAGGCAGGAGGATCAGGAGTTCTTAGCGAGGCCTTAAGCAACTTAGCAAGACCCTGTCTCAAAATGAAATACAAAAAAAGATCTGGGGATGTAGCTCAGTGGTTAAGTGTCCCTGAGTTCAATGCCTTTGTGTGCAAATATCTATTGCATAAAATGGATTTTAAAAAGTAATTTTGGAAGTGTAAAATGAAATAGTATTTAAGACTTTAAACAAAATAATATGTAAGATAAGAGTTTAGTGAACATTTCTTAAAGTACTTTGGGGGAAGGTTATGGGTTAAAGCTAATTTGGTTTAAGTCACATATGCATATTAAAAATTAAAGGGTAACTTCAAAGAGAACAGAAAAAGATTACAAGTCTTAGTCCAAAATCAGTAGAAAAGTAAAAAAAAAAAAAAAAAAAAAACAAAATAAAAATAATAAAGACAGTAGTAGGCAAGAAAAAAGTTAAAAAAAAAGAAAAACCAAAAGTTTCCACACTGGGAGAGTTCTGTACAAAAATGTCTGCTTCCCTCCTGTGTGGTTAATGTTCTGTGTTCCTGAAAATGAAGGAAGAAAACAATGGGGTAGAGCAGGTGTGGCTGGGTGCTGGAGCTCACTCGCAGCACCTGTTCATGTGGGTGATCACATGACCCCCATCCGGCAGGAGTCCTGCCACCAGGCAGCAGAGACTGGAGCAGGACACCCTGAGCCAGCACAAAGGACTGGGAGGGTTTGAAGTTCCATCCCAACCTGCCACCTGAAGGTGCTGGAGAGCCCTGTCACACCAGTGGAGTATCTCTGGGGACAGCTGCCGGGCCCTGCTGATCCACCTTTAAAAATCAATAATCACACTGGAAAAATAAATGGAAAATAGTTTTTACTAGGGACAACATTAAGTTTTAAAAAGAAAACAACTAAAAAAAAATCACCAAAACTAATTAAAAAATCAAAGGGTCTCACTCCTTTTATTCTTCTCCCCTTTCTGCCTGGGAGGGAGAAAATGAGAGCTGCCTCGCTTTATCATTACATATTACATGTCAATGTGCACAGATGTCCCGGCACTGCTGGCCACTGTTATGCTTGAGGTTTTCCAGGCTTTGCAGGAAACACCTGAAAACCTGAGAGCCACACCAGTGACCTCCTGCTCCAGGTGAAAATGCACAGATGATATTTACAAAATCCATATTTTCCACCCCAATTTTTTCCTTTGGGATCCTCCATGAGGTTGGACCAATGTTCTTAGACTTTGGATGTCATATTTCTCTAGTTAATCTAATCACAGGATTTATACAGTGATTGGATCCCATTGGATCATGGCTTGCTTTGCACTGACATCTTCTTCATTAGGTACTATATTTGATCTTGAAAACTTTTCAATGTATTGTTTCCTCCATTCATTAGCTTATATATACTTCCAGATAGAGCTCACATTTTGCATTTTAGTGTATCCATGCCCCTGACAGGGCTGATCCTACAGTAAGCACTAAACCTAAATTTGCTGAATTTTCTTGAGAATGTTGAACAGACTGCTTATAAAATTAGTCTTAGCTATTATCCAGCTTAGAACTACCCCTGTAATTAGAGCTGTGTTCATGGTCACTTTTGGCCATCTGGCAGCTTGTTAAAATTTCACCAAAGAATAGAGAGGAGAGAGAAAAAGCAAACTAAAAAATTGGCAAATAGCATTTAGAAACTGCAGAAAAATATCGGTTAATAAAGAAACTAGAACTATTATGTTAAATTATATTAGACTATTTGTAGAGTTGTTTCCCCCCCACATTTCCTACAACAGTCTGTGAAGAAAATTCAATCAGAGAAAGAATAATTACCTGGGAGACCTGAGGTGATAAGAAGGCAAGATACATAGCTACTAAAAAGGTAGTACCAGATGTGTGGCAAATTTTCTTTGAGTTTCCTGGAAGTACTCTTGAGAATTTTCCCCCCTTTTCCTGTGTATCAGTGGGGTTGGTTCTTATCTAGAAGACACCTACTTCAAGGTTAGGCCAATGGTCCTCTGTGGAGTTTTCCTTGGGTCACTCCAAAGGTGAATCACTGAGACCCCTTGAGTTCATTCATGTATGTTCCGAGGTGTTTGTTGTGGTGCCTCTAGTTCACTGATCTGCTGTAACTCCAGCACTGGCCAATGTGCACTGGAGGGAAGTGATCATGTTTAGCTCATATTCCCACCTTTCACAATGGTCTTTGGACTAAAAATAACAGTGATTATTACTGTGAATGAAGTCTTCTTAAATCAGACATGCTGATAATTGCATACACCATTCAATCTTTGCGAAATCTTGGCAAAGCTGTTGTCATACCCCTTTCACAGATAAGAAAACGAAAGCTTATAAATATTAAAGTAGCAGCTTGCCCAGGTCACATAGTCACAAAACCAGGGGGTTAATCACATAGTCCAGGCCCTTTGTCACCACAGTACACAATGGAGGTTATTAAACTTCATTGTGCATCAGCATCTCCTGGGAATTGACTAAAAATGTAGAATTTCTGGTCCCTGCCTCTGGGGTGATTCTGATTCAGTAGGTTTCAAGTAGGGCATCAAGGTCTGCATTTCTGACTAGCCCCGTTCCCTTAGCAGACAATACTGACAGCATTCGGTAGAACATTCCAGAACTATGCCACATCGCTGCTGCACTACAATAGCATAGTGCACTACAATCATGCCTTAGGTGCTCAATCAGTGAAGTAAATATGTTTGTTGACATTCATACAAAATATGAACATGAGGTTCTTCCTGGCTGTATCTACCAGGGGGAAGAGACATCTCTAAATTCAAAAGTGTATCTGTCTATCAGGATATCTAAGAGCCTTCGAATGTTTCCCCCAAAACAAAATACAGCTGTTTGCAAAATAATTTGGTCACTGATTCCATTATTTTACTCAGGCATACCCTGTTTTAAGCTGTAGTCACAGAATTTGAAAAACAGTGTCTTGGAAAATAAATTTATAAAAATAACTTGTACGGACATGGGGCTCTCCAGTTTACACAGTACTCTCACGTGCGTCGTTGGTTGTCACCATTTACAGGAGCTCAGAGAGGCTGCCAGTGGTTTGTGCAAGAAGGAACAGCTTGAAGGAGTAGAATGAGGCTGAGACAGTGCCTTTTGGGTTCAGTGTTCCTCGTTCATCTACAGTGTCACAGTGGGACCCTTGTTCCCCAAGTGCTCGGGAGAAATAGTGAAATAGAGGGCAAAATCATTTATCCTTTCTGGGCCTCAGTTTTCTCACCTATAATATGCAGCAATTGGAACAAATTTAAGAGAGATACCCTGTCCTCAGTAGCATGACTGGATTTACGACCAAATTTCTCAACTCCTCAAACAGTTCAACCAACCTGCCCTAATCTAGGAGCCAGAAAGAGAGCCAGGCCCTCTGGGTGCGGCAACAAATCGGACACATTCCTTTCTCTGGCATATTATGTCTCCCAGAATGTGCCAGCAGAAATTTTTCACACAACTGCCTTTTGAAAAATTGTTGCAAAGGCCAGAGTAGCATGCCCTTTTGTGCCCTGGCTCTGGCCTGCCATCCCTTGAAAAAAACAGACAACACGGCACTGCCTTGAAATGTCACCAAAGTTTTTGTGGTCAGTGCCACATTGCCATGCCTGGAGGTCTTAAATCTACTGTTACTCAACAGCAGGCCTTATCAGCTTCCTTTAGATAATAAAAGCCATTACCTGACTCTTCCAACATTTCAACTTTCCACCGTATTTCATAGTTCATAAAGCACATTTCTGATGTGGAGGAGTTTTTTTATTTAAGAGAAGATATAAGAGCATGCTTTTTTCTGTCCCTTACTTGCTTATTATTTCTCAAAAGCCACGAGATGGTCATTCTGCAACACAGTTCTTCTAATTGCCCACGTCTGTGAAATGCCTGTGCACTGGGCGTCTTGTTGTCCCTGTCTGCCCCTCATCGCCATCTCCCTGTGCATCTGGCCTTAGTACTGCAAGTGCCAGGGTTAAAATGTGCGCCATGCAACTCATTAGTTGCACATTAGTAGCAGAGCCAAGAAGCAGCATGATGGATCCAACTATGTGTGTGAGCTCAGGTCAGAGTCTCAACTGAGGACTCATGGGATGCAAAGGTCAGCAGCTTGGCATCAGCTCCTGAGCACACACAGAGCACGTCTTACTCCAGGGAGTCACTGGGGAAGTCAACTAATATGGGGCCCTGTTAAGAACGGAGGGGAGGGAAAGTCCCCTTGCAGGACTCACAGGGCTTTATTGTTATGAAGTGCCTTTCTGCTCACGTGAAGAATTTATTGGGTTTATCACCAAAATAAGAGAAAGTTGGACATCCAAATGGCATTATCATATTTCTGGGAATGAAATACCCTTCATCAGGGATCCAAGTGAGCAGCCTCAAGGTTGGGCTGAACGATTTAAAGCACGTCTGTTTAGGCCCAAATGTCATGTTTACCATCTGAAGAACACAAACTGGTTTCAATCTAAAGGAGGTAAAATGTTGAGAGTGCGGGTTTCCCCTTCCTAATTTATTTTCTTCCTTTCTTTCCTTTTCATTTCTTCCTTTCCTACCAATCTTTTCCTTAACTGTATGTAGTCATAAATAGTCCTTTAAAAACTAAATGTTCTTCTCAGAGTGCGGTCTCAAATCATCCCCTGTAATTAATCATTTGGTGCCTCATGTTATGGGTGAGAAAACTGAGGCCCGATGACCTGTTTTTTTGGAGGAAAACAAGCCCTAATAGTGGAAAAATTTTATTAAGTAAGAAAGACTTCCACACATCTCTAGGACTGCCATCATTCAAAGTAGTCATTTAACAGTACATTTGGGGTAGGAATGTCAAATTTTCCTTTTGTCTAAGTGTAGAACAATGAGGTTTAGCATTTGGTGATTGTCTAAATGATTACCTGACCCAATGCTAGTGATTAAAATCAGCTTGATTTTTGTAGTCTTGGTTTGAAAGAGCAAAATGAGCAAACAAACAATACAACTTCTCGTTGAAAATGACAGAGTATGCAGGGCTCACATTTTCATGTGTCACTTAAAAATAAAAGGTCAAACTCATCATTCCAACAGTGGAGATCAGTTTTCTTGTCAGCACAATTCAAAGAGTAGTTTTTATTCTCAACAGTCACACCTTTTCCTGGCAGAATTCCAATAAGTTCTTTGCACCGTAACCGCCTTGAGGCTCCCACAACAAGAGCGACGATGCTTTACTTGTGTTCTTCATGACAGGGAATGTGGTTCCTGTAGACCCGACAGCCCATCTTCCCAAACTGGGTCCCCAGCCTTGCACACAGTCCCATGCTCACTCCATCAAGTGAACAGTGCTCTGGTAGTAAATGGTGTAGAATCAGGGAGCTCTTAGGGATGTTAAAGGAAACAATGAATATGAAATTACTCCATAAAGCACCAAGCAAATATTTAGTTGTGCGGTTATAATTCCTTTAGTTCTTCGAGCTGAGATACCAAGGAAGAACATTTTTGTAGGATGAGATATTGGAGTGTTGGCTTCCAAATCTACTTTGGCACCACACAGAAGGCCCTAGACTGTACTTCATAAAAACCAATATGCTTCAGTTCGAACTTTTTAAAAGAAAGAGAATTCTGAGTGCACAAATTCATATATACTTGGTGAAGACTGAATTAATACGTACAGCTCAGAAGAACTAGTAGTGAAATAGAACAGAGCACCTGGCTCTGGTGGTAAACACTCAAAAATGATACTAAATCCTTTTGCAAAGGAAGTTACAGCATTCAGCTTCTTCATGCATTTTGAATGAAGCAAACTGTTGGTCAGCCTTGGTTGGCACAGTAGCATGCCCAACCTCCTCCCTGTTCACTTTCAGGTCCCTAGCTCAGTGAAGTGGGAGCTATTTTATGTAGATGGGGAGGGTGCTAAGCTGAGTGGAGCAGAATAAAAGTGAAAGAGAGAGAGAGAATATATATGGACCACGGGGGAATGCCCATGTTGTAGATTTTCATGCCTTGCTAAGGAATTGTCTCTGAAGACAAATCCGAAGAATTCTAAAAATGCAGCAGAGCAGCATAAGAATGAAGGTACATTTACCTAAGGGTGTTGCTAAGAAAGGCAGTAACACCTGAATGCATATATTCAGCGCCCCAGCCACCCAAGATTAATGGCTATTCTTAAATGAGGCCATGCATCTTGTGGCTTCTGCCTTTGCCCATGCTAGTCCCACAACTCAGAGAGTCTTTCTCTACCTCATCTTTAAGATTCAGCTTAAGACGTTTCTTGGTTTCCCAGGTCAAGGAACTGATTCTTTCCTTCGAGTCCTCATAGATTTAATGCAGAAATACAGGATAGCACACGCCATTCTCTATTTGACATTCTTAGTTTGCATGTTCATCTTCTCCACTTGTCTGGGAGTTCCTTGAGAACCCCTCTGCATCTCCAATCTATTGCCTTGACCATTATAAATAATTACTTAACAGCAGTCTCCTCCTCCCTTAGTACATAGTGCCCATTCCCTGTCGGGTGGTTTCACTGAACTGCCTACATGTTATTCACCTTCCCTACTGGCAGGGAGACGCCACGGCAGTGTCCATGTTGTTTACCATCTCGGTCGCAGAACTGATGACTGCTTGCCTGTTCCGTGTACTCAATAGATATTTACCAAAAGAATGAATTACAGGTGCTGAATAACATTTAGTAAATGGCTAAGCAAATAACTAGCCAAACATTTTCAATTTTAAAAATCATGGTATCATTTATAAGCAAAAAGATGTTCAACCTCTAAAAGATATAGATAAATAAATTAAAAAAAACCCCGAGATTCTTGTGACAGTTCTATTTTGGCCTTAACACCTGTTAGACTCTGTTTACATTTCAACCTAATAATTATTCAAATGATATACTTGAAGCTTAGGGCAGAGGCAAAACAATGTGGCAAAAGATCAAATGATAAAAACCCTTGTGCCAGGAGAAGTTTTTTCTACATTTCCAGAAAACTGTCTGCTTCCAATCCACTACTATCAATTATTTTTAAGGTCCTTGTTTGTTACAGGAAAAGTTTAATGATATATTCATGCCCATGTTTATAGCAGCACAACTGACAATACCAAACTATGGAACCAGCCCAACTATGAAATGGATGAATGGATTAAGAAAATTTTGTATATATATACAATGGAGTTCTATTCAGCCATAAAAAAGCCAAAATTACGTCATTTGTAGGGAAATGGATGGAACTTGAGACTATTATGTTAAAGGAGATGTGTCAAACTCTGATAGTTTTCTCTGTTATGTGGAAGCCGAAGAGGAAAAGGAAAAGAAAGGTAGTAGGGGATCTCATAAAAATTGAAGGGAGATCATGGGAGGAGTAGAAGAAAGGGAACAGGGGGACGGAGGAGGAAAAGAAAAGGGGAAGTGCTTGGGAATGATATTGGCCAAGTTATTGTTATAGTGTGTGCATGTACACACATGCAACAAATCCCACCATTATGTACAACTACAAAGCACCAATAAAAATCTGGAAAATAACCCAGAAGTCTTAAGTAGAAAGAGGAGAAAGCAACAAAATATACCTGCATGGGTTAGTTTCCACAAAAGTCATCAAAAACCCTAAGCTTCCCACAGATACTTCCTTCAACTTCTGACCTCTTTTAGTGAAGAGACAGACAGGAATTTTGAAGATATTATTTTATGCCTTTGTTAAAAACTCATTTTTATGCATTTATTAATAATTGTCTTATTTAACCAAGTTTATGTACAATTTAGAAAGGTTTTTTTTATAATTTACAGTTAATTAAATATGGAATTATTTCTATAAGATTGTTAAAAGGGTCTTGGTTTAAATTATATCCATATACATATGAATTTCACATTCCATGTCCTGGGAAAGTGGGATCGGTCTACATACTTTGACTTATGACCTCTCTTATATACATCAAATAACACTTTTGTTGTTGTTGTTTTCAAGTAACACACTCTTTATTCAAGGATTTTTTTTCTGTGAGATTAAGCGGTGGGTCACATAAGACCCATTCAAAGCTTTCAAATCTTCCCTGTTTTTGAAGACAAGTTCAGGCCTGATGTTCCCCTTCAACCTTTTCCTGGAAATCCCAGTTCACACTGGTTTTATTTCAGCAGTTTTATTGTTGGGTATACATTTGGATTCCTCATTAAATTCAGTTTTTACACCAGCACTTATAGAAGATCTTTGGCCTTTATTGACTCATTTACTACAGTTTTTATTTTGTGTGACCCTGAATGCTGATGACCCACTGTCATTTGTAATTTTGCTGAGGGCTGGTTCTGAAAGTATGCGCTGACCCCAGGATTGAAGAAGCAGCCGGGTGCTCCGTGGGGCACGTCAGCATAGCTTTGCTGTGCTGCCCTTGTGGAAAGTCATTAAAAGCACACTCCACGCTGGGAAGCTTGGTTTCTTCCAGGAAAATGGCCTAAAAAGCCCAAACAACAATACCGATGATGATAACTCTAGGAAAGTGACAGTTCTGTGCCAGGAAATTGAAGTTGGAGATAAATTAAAGATGAGAATATTGAGTTGGTAAGTCTGAGCCCTGTGACACGTCAATAGTTTAGCGAAAGGACCAGTGAAAATACTTTTCACTGTACTTACTAGAGGAAGATTTGTAGAGGTGTTTAGGAGCTTTCACAAGCTGGAGATTTCTAAAGGCTGCCACACAAGTTCCATTCCAAAAAACATTCCTCAGAAGTAAGGACCACCTTTCCAATAAGATGTGCAAACTAGAGGGCTGATTGTCTCACCTGCTGCATTAAATGTATGATGCTCTGTGCCCAGTCCTGTGCCAGATGCTGCACAGAAAATACCTCATTTAAGACATATCAGTTCTCTTTTAAGGTAGGTGTTAATCTTTCTTTCTTTCTTTCTTTCTTTCTTTCTTTCTTTCTTTCTTTCTTTCTTTCTTTCTTTCTCTTTCTTTCTCTCTCTCTTTCTCTCTTCTTTCTTTTCCTTCCTTCCTTCCCTCCCTCCCTCCCTCCCTCCTTCTTTTCTTCCTTCCTTCCTTTCTTTCTTTCTTTCTCTTTCTTTTCTTTCTCTCTCTCTTTCTTTCCTCCCTCCCTTCCTTCCTTCCTTCCTTCCTTCCTTCCTTCCTTCCTTCAGACCAAAAACTCAGGATTACAAATACTAGGAAACTTTCTTACAGTTTCCTAACAAACTGTAAGAAACAAAGTGGGGATTAAAGTGGGGATTTGTAAGCAACAAAGTGGGGATTAAAATCTAAGTAGGTCCTTGTCTAACCACTCTTCTTCCCTTATATTATGCTGTTATTTCAACCTCCATCATATTTCTTCACTTTTTCTGTATTCATCCTACAAGTTCTTATTGGACTTATTAGACTCCAACCTTATTTCCATGTACCCAAATCCACCTTAGTCAAAATGCTTGTTGCCTGAATTCAGCAGTTAAGATGCAGTCAATTAAATTGTGCAGCAGACTTTAGCACACACCCACAAGCACCCTTCTTCTCTACCTACACCAGGGATAGTTTTGTGTTTTGTGTACTGACACTTTTGACCTCAGGGTACCTTAGTGTGTGTTGGGAGACTGGGCACACCAAGTGAATGAATGTTCACCTCAAGATTCTGTGAAACACCCAGGCATGTCCTCCAACTGCATCTTCACTGAGGAAGTCCCTAGCATATGTATTTCCAGTGCCTCTGACAAAAATCCAATTGAGTTAATTTGCATTTTCTGTCCACACCCCCTAGTGGGGTTACCAATGATCTATAAAGCAGTATTACAGGTTGACAGCTAACTAGGGAAAAGAGGATGGAGTAAAGAGTCTAGGAAATCGACAACTAAGAAGACGCAGACTGTATTTCCCACAAGAATTAGTCGGCTTGTATGTGAAGCAGGGAATAAGAGAAGAAGTGAGGAATGGGGAAGTGGAGGGTAGGAGCTCAGAGTTTAGATGACCAACACAGTTGCATGTTTTAGGAGCCATGATGGATTAGTTTGACAAACAAGCATGACAATACACATTGCCAGGGCTTTTCTAGAAGCCTATTTGAACAGGAGGAAAGTGCTAATTATACTTAGGAGAAAACAGGCATTGGCTAATGAATTATTACTAGAAGCCAACTCCTCCTCCTGATGCTCCTCAAGGTTTTGCTTTTCTGTTCTCTCTCATTTTTCCAGAGATCTCTTCCACTTTGGAACTTTTCCTCTCCAGGAGGTTTTCCTCATCTCTGTCCCTACCTCTGTCCTCATCAAAGTTCCAGATGCTCCAGTGGCAAAAGAGCAATGGCAGAATCAGCATTCACGTAATTCGAAATAGTTCTGCTAATGCTTTACGTGTATGGTGAGGTGCACTCAGGAAGAGTCAAATATGCCCTGGGCCGTGAAAGTCAGACAGAGGTGAGTTTTTCCCTCACATCTATTGCAAACTGGCTGCATAACTATGGCCAAGTACCATACAATTGCCAATTCATACTCTATCATTTTTGCTCTATCTCCTATTTCAGCTCTAGAGCTCTGTAAGAATTCATAGTTCTTAGAGCCCATAGAATAAGTAAACGTGTATCTGAGCCGTATTTCCTGGGGGTAACAAAGCCACTGGCAAGCTGAGTGAAGAGCTCTCATATTCTGACTTTCAATCTAGTATTACATTAAAAAGGATGATAAATTCATGGAAAGTAAAGGACAGCAATTCAAACACACCTGCATCTCACACAAAAAAACTTTTTTGAGAAACTTGACATTTTCAAGTGAGGAAATCCCTAAATTACAGAGAGTTCATGATCTAAGAATTTTCCTGTGAAATAATGACTGTTTAGAACACATGAGAAATGAGAGCCAGGTGCTTGAGTTCCTTCTCCCCCATTCCACCAATCCCCAGAAAAGCCATGTAGAAGACATGTGGCAAATTCTACTTTATTCTCAGAGATAATGTGTCACAGTGTCTACTGGTAACAGGGATTGATGTCCTGGTCAGTACCACTAGTCCACTGCCCCATTCATTTCAAAGACATGGGTTGGTGAGGTCTCAGACACTCTCGAGGCACCAGAGTTACAGACCTAAATAAACCATCTTTTTTCTTTGCAGGGTGGAAACCTGCAGGTCAAAAGCAGACCAGGGAATGTTTTAGGGCCCCTCTCTGAATTATCAGGACAGAGAAATGAGTGGGGTAATTATGAGAGTCCTGTTTGACTTCCATAAATTTCCTCACCTTCGTCTTGATGCAGGTTATAGGCAGTTATGGATATTGTTAGGTCAGATTCTAGAACGCCAATTACACCTGTATGTAATCCCTAATGGTAAATAAAATCAATATAAAAATGTCAAATTTACTTACTTGATAAACCGGGAAAGCCAATTCAGCCTACAAAACGTGAAAATGCCAACTGTGCTAAATTGCATTGCTTGGGAAATATTGCAGCCCAGTCCCATTAGGAGTAATAAAAAGCCCAAAAAACCAAAAATGTAAGGTTGCAAAGGGACTCTGAAAGTGTCGTTTGGGAATTTCAAAGCATCAAAAGATAATTATTCCATCCTGTGAGAGAGGAAGAGCAAGGAAATGCCAAGTGAGCTATTAGAATTTTAAGAAAAGCTACACTTCTTGGTGGTGCTTATAAGCTTCAACATGTCCCAGACTGCTCACCATGTTCACCTCTTTCCCACCTAAAGACCTGAGGTACATCTGCTGAAGTTTCCTCCCTCATGGGAACACACCAGTGGTTAGAGTAGTTAATATTGGTCCTGCACCAAAATGTTCTTTATTAGGACACTGGACCCAAATCACACATGAATATTGACTATTCATGGCTTCACTCTTTTCAAGAGAATTACCCTTGCATGATAGGAGTGGCCTCTCTCTACCTCCAGGTAGTCCACAGTCAATGGGCAGACAGCATCCTGGCTCCTTTGGCTTCAGATGGGAGAGCTCTGTGGCCAAGCACACTCTAGAGCTCCAGGTGGGTGAGGCCTCAGCTGTATTTCAGCTGGTACCACATCTTTATTTAGCCTCCTCCTTGTCTTTCCTGCTTCACTCACTTCCTTACAGGCTGTACCTAAAAGCCTCCCTCAGCAAATCACTCCCTCACAACCTCCATCTCAGGCTGAAGACATGGACGGAGGTAAGGTCTAATGGTCACTGGAAGCCTAAAGTGGCCTTGACATCTTTGAGCCTCAGATGGTCCCAAAGGACTCTTGGGGAATTCTACTCTCATTGAAAGGAGACCCACCCAGTAGGAATTGTGTCATCCAGCTAGTTCTCATAGCTGCCAGGCCAGGTTAAGGACTGCACCTGGTCCTCAACCTAAGACAGTTGCCTTCCATAACAATCTGAAAGAGCACTCAAACAAACCAGCTGCGTCCTTCTGTGGGAAAAGAAGGGCACCTCCCCTTCTTGTTCCTACAAAGCCTGCTTCCCACACTTCTACTGTTTCACTCTGCTGTGTGGCAACATGCAAATCATGGCCCATGAGGTCCACCTTCCCCAGGCTGTGAGGACATGCTACCAATCTCATCCGTCCAGGGTGGGGTATTGCGTATTCAACCATCTCGCCCTGGTTAGGATGGAAAATACTTCTCTCACCAATAGAGCGAATACAAAGGAACCAGAATAATCATATTTTTCTATTTTATGGAGCAAGGACCATCTGTAATGTACTATAATAAAGTAACACAAAGGTTAGCAAAATATACCAGCCATACCATCCGTCTTGGGGAGATATCTATGGCTACCTGGAGTTCTACTGCCTGCTCTAAAGAGATGGAAGCAAGCCCACGTGCAGTTGTGTGAAGCAGTCCACCAGGAGTGAGAAGGACCTGCTCCCACTGCTCTCGAACGGGCAGCTCTGACGTCTCCACCTTGGTGGGAGCAGCTCGTGTTGTGAGTTGCGCGGCTCAAACAAAGGGAGCACAGTCTCATCCTTCCATGGCGGCTGCCTCTGCCAACCACCCATCTCCATCTGAGTTCTCTGATGTTTTATTTCAGAGAATGGAAAGATGGGGGCAGTTTGAATCAAATCCATACTGGCACATTTAATTTAAACATTTATAGCAAAAGACTAACATGAAGATACCCAAGCTGTTGCCAGGTTTTGCTCAGTCTGGTTCCATCTCAGAGGTGATTCATTCAGGAACTTGATGACTGCTTTTTAAAGCAACACAACAAGCCTATTAGCACTTAATTGCATTAACAGTCTGTGTTTTCTAGCATAACCAACAGTCTTGATTTAGGGATGATGCAAGCCAGGGGTAGCCTGAATAGTTCTATTTCTATCTCTTATCAGATGGGAGTTCCCTCAGGTCAGAGACTATTTTCTCCCTGGAAGAAGTGGTGGGAAATTCCAACTTAGGTGATTTTCAGGCAGATGGTGGGGCTGATATATTTAGAGACTCCAGAAATATCATTCCATTAATTACACTGTCAGGATCTTGATTACCACCAGCCTGCTTTACTTAGGTCAGACCTATTTTACATTCACACTTGAGATTCTTTTAATATAGTTGGGTAATACAGCTAGCAAATAAAATTACTTGTTTATATTTGGGGTGTGGATCAAAAAAATCACTATCATTAGAACTGAAAACTAATAGTAGTACAAAGTATGTGAGAAAACAGAACATGTGGACATACATATACATATACACTCATATACACATATATAGAGCTATATGTTTACATAGACAAATAGAAATAAATAATGACGGATAAATGAATGAATAGATAAGATAGATTAAATGGATAGAAAGATGATGAATATCTGATAGAGAGATACACAGAGGGAACCAGTGAGATCAAGATAGGTGGTTTTGCTGGGTGCAATGGTACACATTTGTAATTCCAACAACTCAGGAGGTTGGGGCAGGAGCATCACAAGTTCAAAACCAGCCTCAGCAGCTTAGTGAGGTCCTCAACAACCTAGTGAGAATGTGCTGGGGCTGGAGCTGAGTGGTTAAGCACCCCTGAGTTCAATCCCTGGGAGAGAGAGAGAGAGAGAGAGAGAGAGAGAGAAGCAGTCTTGCTTTTGCACAGCAGTACTAGACTGTAAAAATGACTGTGAAAGCTAAAACCACACTAAATGATCTTTATCATTATCAGTTGGAAAAGTTAGGGTTGTTGCATGCCCTTTATATTTTTTAATCAAAATATTACAAAACTTTGGGCTGGGGAGATAGCTCAGTCGGTAGAGTGCTTGCCTTGCAAGCACAAGGCCCTGGGTTCGATCCCCAGCACCGCAAAAAAAAAAGAAAAAAAAAAGTTACAAAACTGATTTACACTTATACATATGTAGAGAAATGAAAATTTAGTAAAATTAATGTTTACTTAGAAATCTATAAACATTAGAAATATTGGGAAAAATGCTTTATTTCCTGATAAAAATGTATCATCAGTATTTTGAACAGAGCTTGTTGCTTTCTTTGCCTCATACAATTCATGAGACAGGAAAGCATCTGTTCTATACGTTGGCACGTTGGCAGACTGTCATATCCTTTCTGAATTTGGATCAGCTAGCAACCAGGCATCATTTGCACTTTCAATGATGTGAAATATCTCCGAGCGTTCCTTCAGTGAGAAGTCATCACCTGCATCACTTCCTCTGGAGTCACTGCATCCTCTGTTTACAGCTACTCTCTTCACCTATGGTTGTAGGTTCACTTTCACTGAGTTCCGACTATATAACAGCATCAACATTCGTGCTGCCAACTCTCTTCCATAATTATGTTAGTTTTTGGTTCAAATTTCACTTCTAGCATTATCACTTTCCATTCCTTTACTGCAATCTTTGTTGAACAACTTTCTACTATCCATTTTTATAACATGTCATATTTCGTATTGGGAACAAGGAGGAAACACAACTATACACTTTGCTGTCTCTGTGTGGACTGACTTTGAAAGAAGGGATGTGCTTGGTCACTGGTCATAATCACACCTGCTAACTGCATAGTGATTTGTTGAGTGAGGAGCCAGTGGCACAGTTTGTACTTATGAGTTTATTTATATTTAATAAATCATGACAACTAAAATTCATTCATGGGTAGGAAATGTGCAAAGCAAGGCCAGTAGTGTGTGTGTGTGTGTGTGTGTGTACAGATTGTCTTCCTTAACATTAAGATGTTTTCAGTCTCTGTAAGACCTGTTCTTAGAATATCTAGCATAGAAAACTAGAAAGAAAAGAAGAAAGGAAAAGGATTATTGTGAAGAAAATTTGAGGAGGGTCCTAAGCAGAGATGTCTGATTGACATGGAGTTTCCTCAGAAAATTTGGAATGGAACCACCCATTTGACTCAGTTATCCCACTCTTCAGTATATACTCAAAAGACTTAAAATTATCATACTACAGTGACATAATCACATCAACGTTTACAGCAGCTCAATTCACAATAGCTAAGCTATCAAACCAACCTAGATGCCCTTCAACTGATGAATGGATAAATAAAATGTGGTATACATACACAATGGAGTATTACTCGACCATAAAGAAGAATGAAATTATAGCATTTGCTGGTAATTGGATAGAACTGGAGACTGTCATGCTAAGTGAAATAAGCCAAACCCAAAAAAACCAAAGGTCAAATGTTTTCTCTGATATGTGGATGCTGACACACAGTAAGAGTGGGGAGAATATGAGTTCATTGGATTAGACAAAGGGGAATGAAGGGAGGTGGGTGGATGGGAATAGGAAAGACAGTAGAAAGAATCAGAGATAACTTTGCTTTGTTCGTATATGAATACACGACTGGTGTGGCTCCACATTGTGTACAACTGCAAGAACGGGATCCTAATTAGAATAAGTTATATTCCACGTGTGTATAATATGTTAAAATACACTCTACTGTCATGTATACATAAAAAGAACAAATAAAAAAGAATGAAAAGGAAGAACAGAGAAGAACATCTCTCCCTGATTTTCTTATTTTTGTGTCAGGAAGGAAAGGAGTTGAAGATAGGGGATGGATGTGGATGAGAGCAAATAGGAGATTTTAGTAGTGTTCCCCTTCCCAGGTTTTACAATCGTAAAGGAAGAATTTGAATTACCTTTATATGTCTCACAGTTACGAAACTTTGCTTTTGATCTGTTATGAGAGGGGACTCTGGGAAGTCTTACTCACATGGACAGATGTTTCCCAGGCCCTTTATTAGCTCAGCTTAGTGGAAGGTGTGGGGTTTTGGAGTTGGAAGGAGAAGGTGAAATTCTAGCTCTGCCATGTGCTATAGGAGTGATCTTAGGAACATCTGTCAGATTCCCCACAATGACCTCATAGGATTGGGATTATTAAAGCTCATTGTCTGAAAAAGACTTAGCACATAATAAATGTGAATTACCAACATTTTTTTCCTTCACTAACACCACAGGGAAGCACGGCTATAGAAAAGTTCCATTTGAAAGAATCTGAAATGGGAATGAATAAGGTCGGGAAATGAACTTGAATCTCAGAGCTCCTGACTGAATTTTGTTTTGCTGTGCTGTGTTTTTGCATTTTTAATCTGAAAAGAAATTGGTGCAAATGGAGAAACCATGTGAAGTAAAGCAAAGGCAATGGATGATGAACAGAGCATGAAAGAACCCCGTGATTCCTCCACGGCCCTGATAATTATTCTTTTTCTATGTAATCAGATAGTTCCAACCTAGCTTGTTGTTTCCTTTCTGAAACTGGACCATTGAAAACTTGATGCATAGATAACTGAAAAGATGAAAAAAAATAGTTGAAAAATGTTTGAGGCCTGAAGCATTTTACAGTTTGGGGTAGGAATCAGTATTGAAGCCAATAGGAGGTGAGAAAGACTTTTCATTGAAGTGCTTGGTCCACCTAGGGGCAACAGTGCTTCCAGATAAAAGCAGTACCTGACTCACTAGTGTGGCTCAGAGGACCCAGAGGTCAAGAAACAAGGGAAATGGCCCCAGTTCCAGGCCTGCACTGATCTTGTCACCTCAGAGACTAGAGGATGTCTCCTGGAGTCCAAGGAAAGATCAAGTAACTGTAGTGGATGAATTGTAGGGGATTCTTTAAGAAATTGAATTTAAAAAAAAATTAGATCACAGCCTTGTCCTGCTCTCTCAAGATTTCTGCATCCCAGTTTTGAATGTGACTATAGATAAAACATCTTCCATTCTCTGGGGCCCAGAGTCCTCATGTGGAAGAAGAAAAGGTTGAGTTATATACCACCTTTAAGTCCCCTCCTCTCTGATTTTGTGTATGAAGGCTCCCTCCTACCCACCAAGTCAAATTTAAACCATTCTGTTCAGCTTTAAAGATCTTCTATAACTCAGGAAGCCAGGTGCGCTCACTACCTTCCCCAGGATGACCCCTGCCCCCTGCAGACCAGCCCTCTGTCCTCCCTCTGGGTTGTACTAACATGGACTCCACTCTTCTCTCATTATCCTTCTGCCTGGCAGTGCAGCAAACTCTCCTGAGTCCCTGGGACCCTCATCATGTCTCAGACTACCTTGCAGACAAGAAAAATGCTAATATCAACTTTTCTTCTGGTGTAGTGTCAAGGAGACTTCAAAATTCTCAGTGAACACAATTTTAAAAAGGAAGTTGATATTGCTGTTTCATATTATTTTAGTTCATGTAAACCCCACTTCCAAAGACTTGAAATTAAGTATAATCTGCACAATCTTGTCACAGAGCTACTGTTCTTCCTCTACAAAATCAAAGCTTAACAGTTGAGGAGAAGACAAAGGACATCAATTTAAGGTAAATTATAGCTGAATATATATAGGATCACATTTTATATCTTTACAAATACCAAGCAAATTTGCTGATATTTGTGATAATATGTGAAAGCACAGTATTAAGGATTTGCCATTCATTTTAACATTTGGTTAAAAACCATTCATATTTCTCCACACCGGGATGCAATATTAAATATTTATTCAAGAAATTTCCAGATTGGATTTGTTCCCTTGGATTTGATCTATGATAATCCTCTGAGAAGTTTAAAGATGAAGGCAATAAAGGATATTCTTGCTTCTATAATGGTCCCTGATAAGTCAGCTCTGCTGTTAAGATAAGCTAGGTAATATACTTCAGGTGACATCTGTGATAATGATCTGAAATTGCATCGTTGGACAATAATATTTCAAAAACAGGAAGAACTTTTTATATGTCTTTATTACCGCTCCATGGGAATGTCTAATACTGGGGTCTACAATTATCTGGGATAAGTGAAAGACTTTGTATGGTTGTTAAGTGAAAAAATGAAAAACTTTGGAAAAATTATCAACATCACTAACAATGACACGTTAGGGTCTTTCAACTATCCAAATGGTAGCCATCTTAAATACAGTTTGTGTTTGAAGAGATGAGGCAAGAGTGGAGACCATCTCAGCTACTGGGAAGCTGTAGGAGAATGTGTGGGCCTCCCTGGGCCCCTGCAGATCCAGGCTTGGCCCTCTTCTCCCTGATTGGTGCCCTGGGAGTTTCAGTCACCTTAACAGAGCACATCACTGGGGTTCCCTGACCTCCAGCTTCCCATTAGCCTCAGCCATCAGGAAGCACCACCAGGAGAGCAGTGGTCGGGGGCTGGCAGGGTGTGGGATTCTCTCTCAGGGGCCACAGCTGGGAGTGTGAGACCCTTTTGGACAGGTGCAAGACTCATGAGTTTCAAATAACTGCCCTTCTCCTTACTTCTCTTGGTTGCTTCTCTTCTCACTGTTGTTCTCCACCTCCCATCATTTCCTTTACCTTGCTTATGTTGTATAAACCATCCCCACATTAAATCCTTTCTAGTCATCTAAGTTTCCCATCTATCTCCTGCCAGTACCCTGAAGATGTGGCCACACCTCCATTCATAGGACCACTTAAGTCCACTCAGGACCTTGACCAAGTGAAAACACTCTGCAGTACAATCAGTTTCTCCCTTGTCCTTCTGTCGTGAAAGCCTGCTGCCCCTACCGCTCTGGTACCTGGTCACTCTTTTCCTTGCAAGGTTTCCTATTTTTCCATTTGGGAACCACCCCTCCTTAAGAGTCAGTGCCCAGGACTTAGGTGAAGCCATTCTCAGTACCGACTGGAGCTCCACATATAATCCAGTAAAATCAATTAGATTTAAATTCAGGACCTGTGTTGGGACGATTGGAGCACCAAGGCCTACACTCACCGAGATAGCAAGGTGTAAGGAGAAACAAACCTGGAGCTCTCAGGCTAAGGAGGGAGGGCTTGACAGAGAATAGACCGATGAAGCAGACAAGGGAACACAGAGAGGGAGGTGTGCCCAACAGTATCATTGGAACCCTTGGATCCCAGCATGCCAGAACTTACCAGAGTCTGTATGTTTATCTCCCTTTTGCTTAAGTTGAGTTGAACTTTTCGTCACTTTCAACTGCAAGATTCCTAACTAAAAGACCTTTTCCCAATAAAAACGTGTATTTGGAGACAGTGAAAGTGGAGAGTATTCAAGACTATTGCTTTTAAAAATGTGTCAATCACTCAGATTTATGGTGTCCTTTGCAGCCAGGGCCCTGACACTGCATCCATGAAAGGCTGGCTGGGGGCTGTTTTTAGGATTCTGATGCTTCCACTCCCTGTGTCATCTCTTTAGTTCTCTAAAACTGGTAAGAGATGGGACAATGCCAAAACAAAAGACCCACTCGAGTTTGAACTCTGAGGTGCTGACCCATGCATGAACTGGTGCAAACAAAGAACAATGGTGGAAAGCAGCCGAATGCCAATGTCGTGTTCAAGTATTATTTTCAAGTGCCACTTGACGGGGCCTTCTCAGATGACAGGGTTCACTGGTAGGAAAGCTGTTATTGCGACAATCATTATTCCCATTTACGGCCTATTAGAATGTGAGTCACCAAAAGCCTAGTGTTCTTGAGCACTCAAGGTCAAATTCAAGGGACAGCAATCAGGTGTGAGGACAATGGCAAAGGTTCAATCCTTTGAAATGAAGAGCAGAAGTAACTCCCAAGAAATGGCACGAAGAGAGTTTTTCTATCACCAACACATCATATACCTTGGGAAAAGAAATAGGAGTAACAACAACAACGTGATGCAAAGGTCTTTTTCACAGCTGTCCAGGATACAGCTGTCCTCTCTGAGACAAAGACAATCTCTTCATTAGTTTTAAATACACCTCTTCTCACTCATGCCTAGCATGTGCCTGACACAGAGTAGGCGCTCATCAAAGACCACGTTTAGAACTGTTTGGTTTAAAAATACAAATAAAATACAAGGTAATATATGACTCAGCCCATAGTAGTTGCTTAAGAAATTCTTGCTTTTACTATCATTGCAATTATTTATAAATGTGTAATTCAGTCATCCCTGTGGACCCTGTGTCATTAATAAGTACGCTCATCAAAGTCCACATAAAACGTCGGTAGCAACAATATTGACTTTGCATTCCAAGGTAACAGTTCTTTTATGAGTTTGAATTACTTTCTCTGCCCTTCACATCACCATAAAAATCAAACTCTTCATCAACTCACTCATTCATCCATTCAACAATGAGTGACCACATGACACCTGCCACGTATTTGTATGTTGGGGAATCAATGTTGATAAAGATAAATTCTCTATATAGTGCATTAGGCATGCAGTCTGTTGGAATAAAGAAATCTAAATAGACTGCAAATGAAATAATCAGACTATGGAATGAGACAGGTGGTTACAAGCACGGGGAGCCAGGAAGACCATGGAGGGCGCCATTTTTCTTACCTTTTCTGCAAGCCAGCCAAGGTGCCTGATCTCTCGGCTCCCAGCAATGCCTGTTTTCCCCAGCTGCTCTCTGACCTCGGCAATCACTCGGCTCACCAGGTCACTAACATTGGAATGAATGGCACTAAACCAGGCCTGGGCCGTGGCTGAATCCTTGCTCCTTAGTATCACAGTGTGCTTTGCATCTGGAGAGTGGATTTCAAACTGCCTAAAGAAGAAGAGAGAGAAGGATTAGAAAGGTCCCTGGCAGACCGTGCCTCAGAAAGATGAGCTGATTCTTTTCTCTTTTAGACCTTTTAGACTGTCCGTTTCTCATGATTTGCCTTCATCGTCCCACTATTCATTCATTCACTCATCCTGTTCATCCACAAATGTGTACTGATTGCCCAGGCACTGGGGTATGTACAGGAAATGTCCTTGCAACCACCAAATCAACCTGAATTGAGGGTGTCTGTTATCCTTAATCCTTCTTCTTAACCAGCTTACTAGAAGTATCATATCAAGACTTCTAAACCGTGAGCTGATACTCATTCAATCCACAGAGGATTTAGTAAGATATATCACAGCTGCTACTGGCAGGAAGGAGAACAAAATATCTAGCCACATGTTCAATCCTACTGCCCAGTGTTAATCAATGGAGAATATTTCAGAAGAAAAAATTATCAAACATTGTAATCTTTAGGAACCTTGTCCGTGGTACATTTAACTACCACTTAATCCTTAGACTCCTGTAGTGAAGGAGTTAATTATCCCAGGAAGGGGTAACAGTGGGTAAGATTATTATATTTTAAACCCAACACCAAAGCTTATGCCAGAACTCAAACTGGGTCACCTAAGATACAGAGTGAGATAGCTACATACTATAATTGTGGTAAAAGGAGGAAATTCTAGACGGATACTTATAAAATTCTTAATCTGAAGTAATTCTAGATTAACACAGACTTGCACAAATAGTATGGAGAGGTACCAGGTTCCCTGCACCCAGTTTCCCCTGGGTTATATTTTACATATTATGGTTCAAAATCAAAACTGGAAACTGGCATTGTTACAACAAGAGTGTACAGTTCTGTGCCATCTTAGCATGTGTGCATTTGGTAAGCACAATGTCAAGGCTTAACACACTTCCATCACCACAAGGATCCTCCTCCAGCTACTCCTATAGTCACATGCCCCCTCCTCATCACCATCCCAAATCCTGGCAGTCACTCAACTGCTCCCTATCTCTATAATTTTGAGAAAGATACTTTTTATCACAGGGAGGAAAAAACATCTTATTTATTCCTTCATATATACCAGAAATAAGTATCATCTATTCATTCATGTTTGTATAAGAAAGATATGAGGCTTAGGAAATTCAAAACTGATTCAAATTTTCTACTTGTTTATTTCCTTTCATTCCTTAATAATATGCTAGGATTCCCTGATAATTTACTATGTGTTAGGTAAAGTTTTAAATCTCTTTATGTTATTCTGTCTAATGTTCCTAATGGTCGTATGTCTGATAGTGTTAACCCTATTTAACAAGAAAAAAAAATTGAAGTTGGAAAGAGAGAGAAAGAAGGAATTTACTCAAAGTTGCTCAAAGTCACATAGTTAGCGATGCTGGGGTGCTGACTCTTGTAAGGTAGGCTCAAAAGGAACTTTAGATTACATAGAGAGAAATGAGAGGGAGGTGGGTATGAAAAATGGTGGAATGAGACAGACATCATTACCCTATGTACATGTATGATTACACAAATGGTATGAATCTACATCGTGTACAACCATAGAAATGAAATGATGTACCTCATTTGTGTACAATGAATCAAAATGCAGTCTGTAAAAGAAAAAAATCATTTGACAAAAAAAAAAAAGCCTATGAATTCAAATTCTGCATTATAATGGCTCTGTTTTAAACTGGACAATGTCCAACCACTGTCTTCCAACTTGGTCTGGAGTCCAGTATAAGCCTCAACAATTATGCCCAATAGTGCCCTCCTTAGATCCTGATTTGCAAAATAAATTTTGCACATCAGCTGAAAGTTAGTAGTCCCAAGAAATCTGCCTTCATTAACATTTGAAATGAACCTTTGAGAGTAAATCTTTTAAGTTATAAACTTAAATTGTAGAAAAAGGAATGATTTGGAAAGTGGGATGTCTCTAGGGGCGTTTTAGCAATTAACATTCTTGGTAAGAAATTTGCAAAACAAGTCTCTTCAGTGAGACTGTAAGTTTTAAGTGATCAAATGGGGAATCTGTAGATGGCATTGGTCTTCACCTATGAAATGGAAAAAACCCTCTTCCTTCTCAGATACTTTTCAAAGAAATGGACAATAATTCTTGGTGGAATTTTCTTTCCTTCTAAAATTATTACACTTCAGTAAAGTTGCATAGCAGAATACAATCCAGGATACTTGACAAGAATGAAAGAGAAATCAACATGCTTTTCAGATTCTTCTATCAATATTAATTATTCCAGGAACTTAAAACATGCCAATATTTTATGTATAAGATTTTCTTATGAAGTCCTGAGCTTCATTGCAAAGAAATGACATAGCTATTCTCCAGGTATCACACACACATACACCATGGTGCCAGCAAAAGAGAAAGAACAGGTTGTCTGTAGAGTTGCCAGCATGGCCCTATTAGAAAGCAGACTTAGACACAGTTACAGTCTTGCGATGTAGAGGCCCACGTCTTCCAGGTTTTGACAGCATTTATCGTTACCATTAACTTTTAAATATATAACACACAGAAAAATGCACAAATTGTAGGTGTAAAGCCTGAATTCATGTAACCACCACTTAAGAAATAATAAATGTAAGTTTCCCAGAAGTCTCTTCTGTCCTCCAATTCTAGGGTCCATCCTCCAAAATAATCATTCTTAGACTTTCTGTTTCTATAGATTACTTTTGCCCAGGCAAAATGGATAATTTCTTTTTCATTTTTTGTGTTATGGCTTGGATCTGGAGTGTCCCCCAAAGACTCAGGTGACTTGGTCCATAATGCAGTGCTGTTCAGAGGTGGGGCTCTGGGAAGTGACTGGATCAGGAGGGTGCTAACCTGTTAACCCGCCCATCCACTGAGGTATGAAGTCACAGCAGGTGGTGGAAACTGTCTTTGTAGGTGGAGCCTGGTTGGAGGAAGCACCACTGGTGTGCCCTGGGAGGGTGTTCTTGTCCCTGGCTCCAAGGCAAAATAAATACTTGGGAATCAATCTAACAAAAGAGGTGAAAGACCTCTACAATGAGAACTACAGAACACTAAAGAAAGAAATTAAAGAAAACCTTAGAAGATGGAAAGATCTCCCATGTTCTTGGATAGGCAGAATTAATATTGTCAAAATGTCCATACTACCAAAAGTGCTATACAGATTCAGTGCAATTCCAATTAAAATCCCAATGACGTACCTCACAGAAATAGAGCAAGCAATCATGAAATTCATCTGGAAGAATAAGAAACCCAGAATAGCTAAAGCAATCCTTAGCAGGAATAGTGAAGCAGGGGGTATCGCAATACCAGAACTTCAACTGTACTACAAAGCAATAGTAATAAAAATGGTATAGTATTGGCACCAAAATAGACAGGTAGATCAATGGTACAGAATAGAGGACATGGACACAAATCCAAATAAATACAGTTTTCTCATACTAGACAAAGGTGCCAAAAGCATGCAATGGAGAAAAGATAGCCTCTTCAACAAATGGTGCTGGGGAAACTGGAAATCTATATGCAGCAGAATGAAACTAAACCCCTATCTCTCATCCTGCACAAAAATCAACTCAAAATGGATCAAGGACCTTGCAATCAGACCAGAGACCTTGCATCTCATGGAAGAAAAAGTAGGTCCAAATCTTCAACTTGTTGGCTTAGGATCAGACTTCCTTAACAGGACTCCCATAGCACAAGAAATAAAAGCAAGAATCAATAACTGGGAGAGATTCAAATAAAAAGCTTTCTCTTAGCAAAGGATACGATCAGCAATGCAAAGAAAGAGCCTACAGAGTAGGAGAAAATCTTTGCCACTCATACTTCAGATAGAGCACTAATTTCTAGAATAGATGAAGAACTCAAAAAACTCTACACCAAGAATACAAATAACCCAATCAACAAATGGGCTAAGGAAATGAACAGACACTTCACAGAAGAAGATCTACAAGCAAACAACAGATATATGAAAAAATGTTCAACATCCCTAGTAATAAGAGAAATGCAAATAAAAACTACCCTAAGATTCCATCTCACCCCAACTAGAATGGCAAATATCAAGAATACAAGCAACAATGGGTATTGGCAAGGATGTGGGGAAAAAGGTACACTCATACATTGCTGGTGGGGTTGCAAATTAGTGCAGCCACTCTGGAAAGCAGTGTGGAGATTCCTTAGAAAACTTGGAATGGAACCACCATTTGACCCAGCTATCCCACTCCTTGGCCTATACCCAAAGGACTTAAAATCAGCATACTACAATGATGCAGCCACATCGATGTTCATAGCTGCTCAATTCACAGTAGCCAGATTGTGGAACCAAACTAGATGTCCCTCAATGGATGAATGGATAAAGAAACTGTGAGATATATATATACAATGGAATATTACTCAGCCATAAAGAATAATAAAGTTATGGCATTTTCAGGCAAATGGATGAAATTGGAGAATATCATGCTAAGTGAGATAAGCCAATCTCAAAAAACCAAAGGATGAATGATCTCGCTGATAAGTGGATGACCATACATAATGGGGGGGTGAGAGGTAGGCAAGAATGGAGGAAGGAGGGACTGTATAGAGGGAAAAGAGAGGTGGGAGGGGTGGGGGGAAGGAAAAAATACAGAATGAATCAAACACCATTACCCTATTAAATGTATGATTACACAAATGGTATGCCGCTACTTCATGTACAGAGAAACAAGTTGTACCCCATTTGTTTACAATTAACAACAACAACAAAAAAGCTGACAAACACTTTGTGGTTGCCTGAAGTGTATGGAGGATCCTAGACTATGTCTGAGGCAGTGTTTGACTATTTGGTCCCATCCTTTTTATCAGTGGATCTCCAAGTGTGGTCACAGACCAGCAGCATTCATATCACGTGGAAACTTACTGGAAATATTAGAAATGAACATTTTTGGTTCCCTCCCAGATCTACTTAGTTGGGAATCATAGGGGTCGGGCTAAGCAAACACGCTCCAGGTAAACCTGATGCAATTCAGTTTGAGAAGACCTGCCTTATAAGTTCATAAGAAAAAGCACTGAGCTGGGTTGGTGGCAGACTTCCTAAATGGCCCAGGTGAACTTGGTGAATGGTGAATTGAACTCCCCCAGATCAGTTCTCCAATACAGAACATATGGAGAGGCCTGTGGCTTTTTATAGTAAAAAATAAATAAATAACATAATATAAAAAGCAAGCAAGTAGCAAAGGTTCTCAACCAAAAGTACTCCTTAGAAACCCTCGAATAGTTTTTGTAATCATTTGGTTAAATATAGATGCTTGGACTCCATCCCAGACCTTTGAATGAGACTCTGGTAACTAAAGCCTGAGTATATGCTTTACATGTTCCACAACTTATACAGATTAGGGTCATGGCAACCTTCTAAGTCCAGGCTCAGCCCCCTGAAGAGCTGTGGCACCTATGGGTAGTTGTCACCGGAAGGGCTACAGAACAGAGAGCTCTTAGAAAATGTGTTAGTTACCTACTAGTGAGTAACAATTTCCCCCCAAAATAAATGACTTAAAACTTCAAACATTTATTATCTCAGTTTCTGTGGGTCAGGGATTGGGCAAGGGCCTAGCTGGTTGGTTCTGGTTCAGGGGTCCTTTTGAGTTTGCAGTCCACAAGGCCTGCAGGTGTCTGAAGGCTTGGCTGGGGCTGAGGGTTCATTACCACAGTGACTCACTCTCGTGGCTGACGGTGGCAGACCTCCGTCCTTTGCCACATGGAATTCTCCAGAGGCTGCTTTAGTATCTTCAAGTAATATTTTTGACCTGTATTAGTTTTCTAGGGCTGCCCATAACAAAGTACCACAAAGAGAAGTAGCTTGGTTTCCCAAACTAAGTGATTTGGTGTCATTTCTTACCCCTGCAAAGGAACTGCTATGCCTTTTATGAAATGGTCTCCAAAGTCATATCATGACTTCTGATTTTTCTTAGATGTGAGTCCAATGTGCACCCAAGAGGAGGTGATTTAAGTTTCAGTAGGATACAAGGAAGAATATCAAAGAATTTTTAGCCATATCTTAAAACCACCACAGAGAGGTTTTGAACGAAACCAAATTCTGGAAGAAACCTTTCTAAATGGAGAGGAAGTTCTTGGTGCTGTGAACCAGTAGACGGTAAAGAGCTTGCTAATTCTAGTGATGATGGAGAATACCATTCCTTCTGAGCTGTGGCATACAGAGGTATATGGGTAAGGGTCAATGTCAACAGAAGAGAGGAGAAACAGCCAATCATTGACACCATACGTGAGCAGCATGAAACCAACAAACAATGATGATGGGTGAAGGACTATGGACTGATCTTTGGAGGGGTTAGCCTAGAAAAAAAAATCACTTATTTTCATAATGAAGAAATAAAAGAATTCAGTAATGTACATTCATCTCCTTCCCCACACCCCAACAAAGTTCAAAGGAAGGGAAAAGGGGTATAAACTTCCTTTTTTAAAACTAATAAACAGCAATCTAAAGCAAACAATAAGTACCTGACAGTCCTGGCAATCTCCAAAACCTTTGAGTGACAACTCTAATTTCTGAAGAAGGTCATGGGTGATTTTGCACACACACAAAATCTTCATTACAGAGGAACTTTGGATTGTGGAGAGGGAAATGGGGCAGGAGAGGGTGGGGGAAGGAAAGATGGTGGACTGAGACAGACAGCATTACCCTATGTACACGTATGATTACACGAATGGTGTGAATCTACATTGTGCACAACCATAGAAATGAAAAGATGTACCCTGTTTGTGTACAATGAATCAAGATGCAGTCTGTAAAAATAAAAAATAAAAAAAAACTCCATTACTTAATACAAACTTAAAATATATACACATACCTACATATTTTATTATTTCATCTCATTTTACCAAAATCTGGTCCACTGCAATGAATATTCCACTGTGTGAAGAGATAGGCAAAGAAATTTCATTCCTGGGGTAGCTGTGCAGCTGTTTCTCCAGCAACCCACCAATTTAAGGCATGTAAAGGAGACGGATCATGGATTCATATTGGCTCTAAACTTTGTTGGTTGGGAGGCATTAGGCAAATTAATTAACCACCCTAAAGCCTCAATTTCCTTATTTGCAGAATGGCCATATTTATTTGCCTCTCAAGTTAATTGGGAAGATTAAATGAAATAACATATGCATGAGATGTCACAGTTCCAATCTCATCTTGATCAATATTTCTAGCTTACAACAAATTGTCTTCCTAAATTTGCAAAAATGCAAGTCCCAAGAAAAATTGGAAAGTCACACAAAGACTATTTCTAACATCCTGGAATGGAAAAAAAATAATTTGGGGGAAAGATGCATGGCTCTTGCAAGATTCTGAAAGATTTGGGACAAAGCTGATAAGATGTCATTCCTTACCCCATCTACCTCTTTGTTCCACCTAAAAGAGCTACATGAGGCTCATGTTCAGGAGATGGAGTTAATGTGAGTTATGGCCATGACTACAGCTAGAACCATCTGCTGGAGTCCCTTTTTTTTTTCTGTGACTAGACAGTGAAAGAGATTTTAAACATGTTTTAATCTTTTGGCAATTATTATTAGTATTTTTTTTTTTCTGGCAACATATTTCAAAAGAACCATTTTAGGTTCAAACCATTAGTGGAACACATGCCTTTAAAAAGGCAGCATCGATTCCAATAACTATTTAATCAATCTATAAACATACAGAAAGAGATAAAGATGGGAAAAGAACATAGGAAGAGGGGAGGGAAGAAGAGGAAGAGGAGGAAATAAAAGTTGAAGGGTGCAAAACCACAACTAAAGAGTGTGTGAAAAGTAACTAAGTGGTGGTCAATGTCATAAGATCAGAGAGCCAGAGATGTGGGATATACCATGGAAGCAAGAAAAGCGCTAGAGAATGGTGTGATATCGTTGGTATAAAATGATCTATACAAATGCTTGTAAATCTGGAGACCATTCCTGGAGAGGTATAGAGGAAGGTTCAATTAGGAGGGAAACTGAGTGACAGGAGAAAATCAGAAGGGAGAGTTCCCTGTAACTCAGCAACTGCTGAAGTTGGTTCCGCTTGCAGACATTGTGTGTTCAATGTATTTGAACAGAGGAGGAGAAGGAAGAGTAGCAGGATTGACCTGTTGATTCAAACAGCCTTGAGTCAAGGCCAAGCTCTGTCATTTATAAGCTGTGCCTCCTCATGGGCAACTGTTACTCTGTCTGCCCAGTTTCTACTCTCCAGTCTTCTAGTAACATCCTCTTCCTACGTGGTCTGGGATGGACGGTTTGAGGGTTGTGGGTGTGAACAATTTGGGCCAAGGAGATTCAAATCCAGAAATTCTATTGGAGTCTGTGCTAAAGAAACATTTTCCCTCACATACATGTATGGAAGGGTCAAATATAATTACAGATCTGTTAATGATCATCTTGCTATGAAGAGGGAAGGCTCCCTGAAAATAAAGCCAACATAGAGGAGAGCAGAACTGAACACGAGCCACCTGGGTCCAGTTGTTTCTGTCACTGTGGATCTTCTTGAATTCTTGTGTGTTCACCTGTCTTGCTTGAGCCAGTTCGAATTGGGCTACTGCTCAAATACAACTGAACTTCCTGACCCATGCATGGATCACAAATAGTTCACTTAGTTTCTATGAACCTCAATTTTCTTCATTCTCTATAAAACAGGGATGGTGTTGATGAAGATGGTAATAAGAACAAGAGAATTCAATGAGATAATAATTTTGCAAGTGCTTGGTGACCTATAAATCCGGATGTTAGCAGGCTGTCATTTGTGCATTTAGAATTTTGAGTTTTTGACTTAGTACCTGAGAAAATGAACCATGTTAGTGATCATAATGTTTTTTGTATTTTCTATACCTGTGGACACAGATAAATAAGTTCACTCTCTTAGCTACACAATCAGTAAAGAGACAAGGCATGCATATTAAAATGGAAAATAAATGTCTTTGGTTATAAAATGGAGCTAGAATCACAAGTGATTTTTTTGTAAACAATATTCAATTCCAGCACACTTACAAGGTATCTAGCGTGTGTTAGGTGATATAGAAAGTGGAGTACATGGTCCCTGTCTCCAAAAAGCTCCTCATGCATAATAAGTTGAATAGCATCTCCCCAAAATTCAGGTCCATGTGGAATCTCAGAATGTAATTTACTTGGAAATAGGATCTTTGCAGATCGAAGTAAGGTAAGGACTGTGATGAGATCCTTATCTCATGATTTCATTAATCCACTCACTGGATTAGACTGGATCCTAAATCTAATGACAGTGTCATTATAGAAGGCAGAAAAGACACAGAGGCACACAAAGGAGACAATGTGAAGATGGAGGCAGCGATTGGAATGATGTAGTCACAAGACGAAGATCCACCAGAAGCTCTGAGATAGGAACCTGCCAATACCTTGATTTTGGACTTCTGGCCTCCCAAGCTAAAGGGGGACACATTTCTATTGTTTTAAGCTGCCTAGTTGATGGTACTTGGTTCTGGCAGTCCTAGAACACTGAAATGCGACAAACTACTGTCCTGTGCATACCTGGGCTGGGTCAGCGCTGATGTTTAAAATAATGAACACTTAAAGAAACTCACAAAACAGATCCTGTAGGAATGTGGCTATCTTATGTCCATTTCAACACACTCTAGAGTTAAGAAGTCTTCTTGGCAAAAAAGCTTCCTCTGGCTAGCGTTCAACCCTACAGCCAGAAAGAAAAAGGGGAGCCATTCTGAAAAGAGGAACCCAAATAGAGCTCCTGGGAGCAGGCTGACCTATAGGTGGCCTCTACTTGGTCAGCCAGCATGCCGCCTTCCGTCTTGGAGTAAAGAAAATCCAGAGGACTCTCTTGCTAGCTGATGAGTCCTACATTTCTGGAACTGGGCAAGAGGAGGGAGGGAGGGCGGGAGGACAGGAGCAATAAAGTCAGAATGGCTGATTGGAGCTATTTTCAGCAGGTCAGTCTTTTATAACTCTTATTTTGTTCCCCAGTTGAACTGACCACTGCTTGATGAATTGTGTTGATCTGTAGTTCAGCGATAAAGTTCTCTTTTAATTCCCTGCTGAATAGAAATATTTAGGGCAATGCCACAGCTGTGTTTATTCTCACACTCCACCACAGTTATGTAAATACTGCCTATGGAACTATTTCTGATAAAGGCCCATACCAACCCCAAGGAATTATACGCTCACTCTAGATGTCTGCCAAGATGAGCCGCTTCGATCCAGCTTGGCACAGCATATGAATGATATCACAGCTTCTCAGAGATCATTTGGCAAACCTCACAATAAAAGAGTAATTTTCTTCCCCTCTTGCTCTCTCAAAGCCTTCCACTGAGCCAAGCAATATTTCCCAGCATTCTCTGCTTCTCTTGTTTGGAAACATGAGGCTGACATACAAAATTTGAAGCCTCCCAACAAAATACTGAGAAATAAAACAAAACTTGCAACCTGGCGACAAGAGTTTCATGTGACTTTTGCCTTGCAATGTGAAGATAGAGAAAACATGGATGAAGCTAGATATGGGGCTGGTGCCACAGGAATCAAGCAGAAGACACACCACACAGTCATGTGGTTGCTTCCAGAGCCACGAACCTGTGACTCCTATGATTGATGAAAACAAACAAACAAAAAAAAACAAAAAAAAACTTTCCAACAGACATGTATTAACAATGGTTATCTCTGGATTGTAGAATTTTATATATTTTTATTTCTATTTTTATGCTTTTCTATATTTTTCAAAATGCTTTTGCAATGTAATCAGAAAGAAAGAAATTAGAGGAAAACAAAGTTTCTTAAGAAAAACAAATGATTGCAAATCTTGAGCAATAATGTCATTAGTGAATTGATTCACTAGGCAAAAATACTCTAGTGAAAAAGTTAACACTAGAGGGAAAAAAAATGAGACTAAAATCCTAAAATGGGCTGGAACTGAAAGACCTGAAAGAGATAAAGACTGGTAGTAAGAACATTCATAACGAGGGTGAGCACTTGTCCTTGGGGGCATGCAAATGACACCAGAAAACACGTGCACTTTTCTTATCTCATCCTAATTAGCATGCCAGGAGGTGGGTGGCGTGACAGGCGAGCAGATGGCCCTTTGAAGGGGCCAGCTTGTCCAGTCTCTTTCAGTCAGTAACAGGAAAAGCTGGGACTGAAACCCCAGTTCATCTGACTCTAAAACCCATGTCTTAATCATGATGCTCTGCTGTCATTTCATTATGGCAGTGTCCCCCAAAAGTCCAAGCGCACAGACGTGATTTCCAGGGTGATAGATGGGGAGATGCTGTGGACCTTTAAGAGGAGAGGCCTTATTGGGAGATCCTGAGGTCATTGGGGGCATGACTCTCAAGGGGGTTATGGGACCCCAGTCTCTCAGCCTTCCTCGGCTTTCTGGCTCATGATATGCTCCCACCATAGTTTACCACTTTCTCTAGAGACCCAAGCAAATGGGGCCACCTGACCTTAGATCTGAATTTCCAAAACATGAGCTAAATAAACCTTTTCTCTTTATAAGTTAATTGCCTCAGGCATGCGATTATAATAGTGAAGCTGATACATGCTCCATTTAGCAGGATGTTTATAAAATGTGGTGTGTCGTTTAAAAGAGTAGAGGGCATTTTTCATATTGTTTGCTGCTCAGTATCTTTTGAACACCCTTCCTGTGTTGTGGAAAGTTTTCCAAATTACAAATTCAACTTCCCCAAGGCAGATGCCAGAATTCAAAATTCTATCCTTCTTTGCTGCTAGGGAACAGAGCGGTTTTCACAAAATAGAAACTCTGAAGGAGTTAATGTGGGGATGTGGGCGTGCATGGAATCCATCTTTGGGCAGGTGTGGCAGTGGAGGGATCCAGCTCTCAGGGGCCAAGCTTGGCCAGCCTCCAGTGTATTTGGTGCAAACTGAGGCAGTTGTGGGACCTCTGAGGTGCTGTTAAGTTGGGGTGGCAGCAGGGGTTATTTCCCCCAATACGACCTTTACAATGTGGTTGGTTATGCAACTTCATGGCCTGAAATCTTAGGAAAATACATGAGAACTTCTTCTCCTTAGCCAGAGTTGATTCTATTGCCTGAAAGCAATCCCAGTTAAGAATGTAGATTTAGGAAGCAGGTTGCTATGATGAAAACTAATGAGATCATCTAAAGAATGTGTCAAGTATGAGCAGGTAATGGAAAAGAAGTCAGACTTGGTGCTGTTTTTCACAAAATCCTATTTCAGAAACAGGTCATGCATGATATAGTATTCTGCTAAGCTCTGAGGGAACCTGACAGTATCTCTTATGTTGGCTAGGTTTCAGTTTTTCAGTAACATAAATTTACGAAATATGTGAAGAATTTCAGCACTTTGACCTTTCCTAGGGGAGCCATATCCTTATCAAAGTCTTAGGAGAGGAGTCAGCTAAAGTTAAAACTAGAGAAAACATATTTTCCCGCTACGTATTTCATCTGCACCTCACAAAATATTCTGTGGTTTGAACTTGCTCAACTGATTAAGTAAAAAGTCATCTAAATATATAAAAGGTGCTAATGCAAATCAAATAAAAGTACATTTCTCTCTAGACTCTTAGTACCTTACACTGACCAACCAGGGGTCCTGTGGCCCAAACCAGAGCATACATAGCCCTTGGTATCTGAGTGCCTGTTAAGGTAGGGTGGCCAGATTTAGCAAATAAAAATGTAAGTTGCCTAGTTAAATTTGAATCTCAGATAAACAGGGAATAACCTTTTAGTGGAAGCATGTACTATGCAATCTCTAATGGTAGAGATGGTGTCAAGTACGTGGATAAAAAATATATAGAAAGTGGAGTGCAAAGATATCTGCTTATAATCCCAGCTACCCAACAGGCAGAGGCAGAGATGTCACAGTGTTGAGAACAGCCTCAGCAACTTAGTGAAACCCTATGTTAAAATATATGTTTGTGTGTGTATATGTGTGTGTGTGTGTGTGTGTGTAAATAAAATAAAAGGTCTGAAGATAGAGCTCAGTGATAGAGAACTTGCCTAGCATGTGTGAGCTCTTGGCTTCAATCCCTAGTGCCACATACCAGAAAATAAAATGGATAGAACTTTATGTTGGATAAGCTATGAGGGGTGGCAAGAGGGAAACGTCAAGGTGTTGCCTAGGTTTCTGGATTGGAAAACTGATTGAATCACAGTGACTTTCATGAAGATAAAAATGATACAGATTTGGAGAGAAACAGGCACTTGGCTAAATATCTCCAATGGCATTGATGTCCTGTTATAACCTCAAATCTTCTGTATCTAAAGACACCAGCCACTCCCCAAGACTCAGTTTATTCTATGGCGATTTTGCTTTCATGACACAACATCCTCTCAGTAATCCAGGTCAGGTGACCCCAATCTTCCTCCATGCCTCCTGTCCTCTTGTATGGAGTCTCATCTCCACATTTTATCAGTTTTGTCTTGGTGATGTCTCCTTTTCAAGAGTCAGTCACACCGTAAGTTACCATGCTTCCTCAGGAAAGCCGAGACAATCACTTGCCTAGGATAGGATGTAAGCTTTGTTTTCTTGGCCGGCTTTGATACAGGGTAGTGGTTGCCTGAATCAATGTCTTGCAAAGGAAGCTGAGTTCTCACTCCGGGCTCAACTAGGGGAAGTGCTCTAATCATTCATAAATGTTTGCCCAGGTCCTGGAAGTGGCAGCATCTGTGATGCCTGCTTATTTCTAGAAAGACTGTGGCAGAGAGCTTTCTAGAATTAAGTTGCGTCTCCTATTGCCCTACCATTGAAAAGGGTCTCGGCTTTGGGTCATCTCATCATCTTTTTCAAGGCTTGTCCTTTTCTAGTTTATCTCTCCAATGAGCTAAATTCTGGAGGACACCCTATAGATCAGAATTATCTTAATATCACTCCCAGTGCCTAAAGCATGGGGGAGGGTACTCTAGACGCATTTGCTGGGCTAAATAAACAGAAGGCTGTATACTGTAAAAGCTTGTCCCCTTTGTGAGGTGGCCGCTTTTCTCGTCAAAGTTCTGTAACTGCCCATCTTGACATTTTTACTTCCCCCTCCTACTGCATTAACCCTTTTGGGATTGATCAACTGAACTGAACCCCACAGCTGGGTACCTTAGGTCAAACATGTTTTAGTGTTTCATGAGAAGTCTGACTCCCACATGCCAAGTGCAGCAACTAATTCAGAAATTGTTACCTAGTCTGATATTGTTTACCAGAAAATTTGCCACAAGTGAATTTCTTGGACTAAAATAACCAACGTGTGATCTTGTGAGCCTTTCCAGGTTGAGATGTGGAAGGAGATGGCCTTGCAGACAGGCAAAGCAGGACCAAAAAGTGACCCAGAAATGAGGCAACTAACTTAGTGCTGCCATCTAAGAGGCACCCCTATCAGTGGGTACCACAGAACTCATTCATGGGCAAGTTCCATGTAAACTAAGGAGATTTGTCTGTCTGACCCACTTATAAAATGCTGAGTAAATGCCTTTTCATTCAAGAGTTTATTATTCTTGAGTGCCTAGCACCTATCAGACATGGCATTGGGCATGTGGAGGGAAGGAGACTTTAATACAGATATTGTTTGTTCCTATAATCACTGAGATTACAGTCCATTGATCTGGGACAGGCAAACACTTTCTTAAGCTTTCACATAACATGAGAAATTCCTAAAGCGAGAGAATAATCTGTCTGTTTCAGAAGCAGAAAATCTTTTCCTAAATTGCCAATAAATTACTTAAGCAATAATTAACTACATGAAGTTGGCAGCTGCTACAGGTACTAATAGTACTTCATCATCCCCAAAGAGTCACGTAGCTCTTCAGCTTGAATAGCCTACCAAGCCATTCTCTGTGAGGAAAGAAAAGAAGAAAAGGGAGAAGATAAAGGCAAAAGTCTTGTATCTCTAGGGCCTGTATAAATAAAGATGTGTCACCTGTGTGCTCTGGCTTGCATCTTGCATGGCCCCCAAAGGCCCATCCACTAAAGACTAGGCTGCCAGCCTGTGGTGCTATCAGGAGTCTGTGCAGCCTTTGCGGACTGGAGCTTAGTGGAAGGAAGTTGGGTAATTGCCTTTGAAAGGTATATCTGAACCCCAGCGTCTTTGTATCTCTTTCCCTCCCAGCCACCATCAGGTGAGCACCCTGCTCCTCCATGTGCTCCTACTATAATAAACTGTGCCACTACAGGCCCCAAAATAAAAGAGCCACTGACCCTGGACTGAAACCTCTGAAATCTCAAGTCGAAATAAACTTTCTTCCTTTTAAGGTTGTTTTCTCAAGTATTTTGTCCCAGCTACATAAAGCTGATTAACTGTAGAAGGCAGCACCTTGAGACATTAGTGTCCATGAATCTTTCAGCAAGGATTATTAGTCATTGCTACACAGAGAAGACGGTCCTGAGAGAATGTGGAAGAGGAAACAAGCTGGGTGATCCAGAAAGATCCAAAGAGGATCTACCACATGAACGGATCTAGGCAATTGGGTTCAGGAAGTAGAAAAGACCACAAGCAATTTTAGTTATCATGGGTGAACTACATATAGAGAAAAAGCAGAAGCCAAAGTGATCCTAGTTATATGTATGAACAAATGAATGATTAAGGTCAAAATTAATAATGTGTTAGAAATTAGAGGTCATTTAATCCAACCATGCATTTCACAGGTGAAAAATCAAAGTTCTGGAGAGAAGTGGTTTACCCAAGGTCATACTTGCAGGTAGTAATAGTAAGGAACCTAGCATCCAGATTTCCTAACAGCTAAGTTGAGAGAATGATGTGCTAAAGGTAATTTCACATTGGTTATGATTTTCACTGGTGGTCCTGAATTTGGGGCAAGTAGCTCTTTCCATATTTGGAACACTCACTGCAGTACTTTGCAGATATTTCACCATCAAGGTCCTTATGAAAATGACAGCTTCATAATTATTTTCTCTGGAAGCCTTTGCTCAAAGACACTTTCACCTCTTTCGTAGATAGCAATAATCATTTTCATTACCTGAAGGATTTAAACAAGCACAAACAAATAAATCAGCTACTCATAAAATTTCAATTTAAAAAAAAATCTATATCTGAACTATCTAGACAAGTTTTAAATTGTCATGCTGGTTGCAAGAGAGGGTGAAAATCAGAATAATGCAAATGTTCATCCCAAGTTGGAAAAGGTCATGCTATATGAAATTCAATCTTCCTCATTCTTACAGTAAATGCCAAAGTGCCAGACAAGTTGGAAAGAGAGTCAGTCTCTCTGCGAAGGAGTGAAGTTGTGAGGTTTTATTTTGTTTTGATTTTATTAACTGTTTTTTTTTTTTTTTTTTTTTTGTAGAAAATATGTGTGAAATAGTAGAACAAGAAAATTGTTATAAATGAAGGAAATTAACTCAAAGCTTTCCAATTCTTGATGTAGAGATGGGAGGAGGGGAGGTGATCACGGAAAGAAGAGGATGTCAGGGCTTCTGCACTTACTGCAGGGGACACCTGCGCTCCTGGGGTGGTCAGATGCCTGCCTCTGCCTCTCGTGTTCCCTCCAGATGCGTGAGTCAGGTGACTAAACTGTGTATTCAGCATTGCCCCTCAGGCAATCTGAGTGAGTGCTGCTTATCGGTTAACTGCTTTTAACCAAGACTTAAATACATCCTCTCCAAAAAAAAAAAAAAAAAAAAAGAAAAGAAAAAAAGAAAGAAAAGAAACAGAAGAAGCTAGATTTTGCAGTAAGGCAAATACAGATAACCTTTTGAATCATTCATTCAAAAATATTTATTAAATGCCTGCTGTCTGTTAGCCTGCTGTCTGTTAGGCAGGCTGCAAGGTGCTGGGGAGACTGAGCCAGACGGTGTGGCACAGCCTTCAAGGAGCTCATTGTCCACGGGGCCTAGAAGGTGTCTGAGGGGTTGGCAGGCAAAGAACCCAACGACCACATGTGGCCTAGGGCTTGATGACATTAATGCCCAGCTAAGCGCCTTGGGCGAAGAACTCAACTTCTCTGCATCACAGTTTCTCATCTGCAGATTGAAGTGGGCCGAGCTATGACAAGGGCATTGACTGGAACCGTGATGGCTCTGTGGCTGACTTTAGAAGGAAGAGGAGAAGCTGGCTAAACCACAAAGGAGCACTAGGGGCTTAGGGTGCAGCACACCAAGGAGTGTGGCGGCCTGCACAAGCGACCTAAGTGCAAACCTGCATTTCACATGTTGGAACCTGTGAGGAGTGCTCAGCTGTCTTGGGGAAAGGGAGACAAGGAAGTGGAGGGACAAACAGGGCACAGAGCCTGAAGGGGACCCACTGACAGAATTACATAAGCAGCATGAGCTGATCAAGTTTGTACTGTAGGGAGATCATGTCTGGGAAGATGGATTGGAGGGGAGAGAGACCGGGGGCAAGGGGACCAGCTCAAATATCTGTGCCGTTGTGGGAGTGACAGCAGAGTCAACGCAAAGGAGAGAGCACTTTAGACAGAAAAGGATAGACGAGAGCAGAGTAAGGAGAGCATTCTATTATGACCATTTCATTTCTGCATTAATGCTTGTATTGTCAGGAAATCATGTCCTCTAAATATGGAATCCAGTACATGTCCATCCGTTGATAGAGAGGTCTGGTAGCCACGGCAAAACAGGAGACATGAGTAAGTTAGATGTAGTCCAAGCCATTAAATTATAGTCATAAAAAGTGGTAGGTACCAAATAACTATAATACATGGCAGAATAATTACAGTACATGACAGAACAGGTGTGTCATTAAAAAAGGCATAGATTATCGAGGGAAGGAGAGGATGCCAAGTGTAAGGAACAGGAAGTCCTCTGGGAAGACTAAGGTGTTGAGATGGAGCTTAAGGAATAAGAGGATTGTGGCAGGTGGAGCCTGGTGAGGGTATTCCAGTCTGTGGGACACTATGACCAGGAACAGAGAGACGTGAAAATGGAGGTGTTCAGGAATAGCAAATAGACCAGTTTATCTGGGAAATTATCTTTATAACTGCATTAATTTGCAAGGGGGTGGTTACCAGGGATTGAACTCAGGAGCACTCAACCACTGACCCACATCCCCAGCCCTATTTTGTATTTTATTTAGAGACAGGGTCTCACTGAGTTGCTTAGCACCTTGCTTTTGCTGAGGCTGGCTTTGAACTCAAGATCCTCTTGCTTCAGCTTCCTGAGCAGCAGGGACTACAGGCGTGCACCAACATGCCCAGCAATTTTTAACAACTTTATTGAAATATAATTGATATATAAGAAGTAGTACCTATTTTAAGTGTGTAATAGGCTTATATATACAGATACCTCCTTGACTCCCCATTACTCTTGCTATAGATTAGTTTGCATTTTCTAGAATTTTAATTAATGGAAACATATAATGTAAATTCCTTAAATCTAGCTTCATTCACACTCATTGTTATCTTGAGATTCACCCATGTTGAATCATGAGTTCATTCCCTTTTATTGTTGAGTACTAATCCATTGCATGGAAACACCACTGGTTGTTTATCCACCTTTGAATGAATGATTGTTTCTACAGCTTAGTTATTACAAATAGCACTGCTGTGAACATTTTGTGTTTTTGTTTTGGACACATGGTTTCATTTCTCTTGGGTAAATAGCTAGGAGTGGGTTGTTGATTTACTTGGTGGTATGTATGTACTGAATGGTTGTACAATTCTTCAGTCTCAAACAGAAGCATACAAAGGTTCAAGTTACTCCATATCCTTGCCAATGCTTAACATGGCCAGTCTTTTTTTTTTATTTTTGTTTTTTACAGACTGCATTTTGATTCATTGTACACAAATGGGGTACATGGTTTCATTTCTATGGTTGTGCACAATGTAGAAGCATACCATTTGTGTAATCATACATTACATAGGGTAATGATGTCTATCTCATTCCACCATTTTTCATACCCTCCTCCCTCTCATTTCCCTCTACATAATCTATATTTCTAGCTAGATTAATATGTGTGTAGTGGTATCTCATTGTGGTTCTACTTTCATGTGCGTAGTGATTAAGAATGAATATCTTTTCATGAGTTTATTTGCTACAGTAAAGTGCATAAATTTTCACCCTTTTAAAAATTGCATTGATTATGATTTTATTATTGAGTTTAGACAATTTTCACGTATATACATTCTGGCTACAAGTCATTTATTAGATATAATGAATACTGTTTGCACTATTTTCTCCCAATCTGTGTTTTCATTCTCTTAAAAATAAAATATTTGCTGGGTGCTGTGATGCATGCCTGTAATCCCAGCAGTTCAGGAGGCTGAGGCAGGAGGATCTCGAGTTCAAAGCCAGTCTCAGCAACAGTGAGGCACTAAGCAACTCAGTGAGACCCTGTATATAAATTAAACAACAACAAAAAACATAGGGCCAGGGATGTGGCTCAGTGGTTGAGTGCCCCTGAGTTCAATCTCTGGGAGCCAAAAAAAAAAAAAGGAATAAAATATTTAATTCAATGAAATTTAATTTATCACTTTTTCCTTTGGGAATTGTGCTTTTGTTTCCACATCTAGAACCTCTGTGAAATCAAATTCATAAAATTTTTCTATATTTTCTTCTAGAGGTTTATAGTTTTAGGCTTCACATTTAGGTTGATGAAATATTTGAACCAATTTTTGTATATGGTACCAGATGTGGATTGAAGATCATTTTTTATTCGAATATTCAATATTTATATCACCATTCATCTAAAAAGATCATTCTTTCTCAATTAAATTGTCTTAGACTATCTGTGGAAAATCAGTTTCAGATGTGTGAGTTTATTTCTGAATTCCCAGTTAGCTTCCATCTATTGACTTGCCAATTTTGAAAGCAATACCCCACTGTTTTGATTACTGTAACTTTAGAAAATAACTGGATGAGGTGGTGTTAGTCGTGAGATCTCTATTTGATACCATTTTTCTTCTGCCTCAAGTCTTCCTTTAGCATTATTTGGAGTGAAGGTCTGCAGGTGGTAAGTTCTTTGAGCAGTACATTTGAATAAACCTTTATTTCATCTCAATTTTTGAAAGATATTTTTGTTGGATATAAATCCTAACTGAACAGCATTTGAAAGACGCTCCTCCAATATCATCTCATTTGCATAGCTTCTAAGGAGAAATCAGCTGCCTTCTCCTTATTCCTCTGAATATAACATATCCTCCTTCTTTGGTGGCATTTAAAGGCTTTCTTTTAATCACTGGTGTTCAGCTTTGTGATTACAAGGTGGCTTCGTGCCATGTGTTGCATACTTCTTATACATAGGGTTTCTTGAGCTTCTGCAAGTCCATGGATTTATAGTTTCTATCAAATTTGAACAGTTTTCAGCCATTATTTCTTCAAATAGTTTTCTGTTCCCTGCCCCTTTGAAGATTCCAACTATATTAAGCTGCTTGAATTTTTAGCACAATTCACTGATTCTCTGTTCTTCTTCTTTTTTTTTAATCTTTGCTTTCTGTGTTTCATTGTGGATAGCTCCTATTATTAGGTCTCATTTGCTGTTAATTCCATCCAGGGCATTTTATTCCCACAGTGTGGTTTTCACAGCCAGAAGTTTCACTTGGAGTTTTTAAATAACTTCATGTCTTAACTTTTTGAACACATGGGATACAGCTATATTAATGGTTTTAATGTCCATATTGGATCCTTCTAACATCTATCAGTTCTGGGTCAGTTTCAATTGATTGATTTCCCTCTGCACTGTGGGTCATATTTTCCTACTTCTTTGCATGCCTGGTAATTTTTTAGTAGATGTCAAACTTTGTGAGTTTTACCTTACTTACTGAGTGCTAGATATTTTTATATTTCTAAAAATATTCTTCAATATTTTTTTTCTGGGACACAGTGACTTGGAAAGCATTTGATCTTTTCAGGTATTGCTTTTAAGTTTGTTAGGTACTACCAGAGTGGGCTCCATCTGGGTTATTCTTTCTGTCTCTGCTGGAGTATGGGTCTTCTTTGTACCCCATCCAATGTCCCAGGGATTGTGATGTTTTCCAGTGGCAGGAGAGGCACCATCCTGGCCTCTCCTGAGTGCTGAGCACTGTGACCTCTAAGCTATTTCCTTGACCTTGTGTACTTTCCTCACACATAAATGCTGATCAGTAGTCAGCAGAGCTCCAGAAACCCTTTTCAGATCTGCAGAGCTCTCCACGTGCAGCTCTATCCTTCTGGTACCCTCCTTGTAAGAGCTGGCTGCTTTGGGCTTCCTAGAGTCTCAGCTCGGTCTTCCCAGCTCAAGTAGTGTGGTGGGCTCTCCCAGGGCCCCTTCTTCCTGGGCGGGGGCCTGAAAATTCCCACCAGCCAGCAAGCCTGGACAATCTGAAGGATCACCTTGTTTGTTCTCATCTCTCAGGCATCATTCCTAACACCCAAGAGTTTGAGCATTGTTGTATCACATATTTTGCCTGTTTTTTATTTGCTTCAGGGTGGAAGGTAAATCTAGTTCCTGTTATCCACCTTGGTTTCAGTGGAAGCCTCACACCTTGCCTTTTAAGAAAATTCTTGAAGAGATAGTTTTTCAGTGTAACACTCTTTATTATAAAGGTGTTAAGGCATTTGTTATCCAATTAGATTGTATTTGCTCAGTTCAGTTCAAACATATTTTTTGAGGAGCTATTATACACCTTGTACTATAAAGAATCAATAAAGAATCTATAAAGAATCAATCCCATAGGGTCTCTACATTTCTGACATCAGTTTATGGATATAGATAATTTAAAGGAACAAATTTTAGAACTTGTATGTTACCCATGCTTTCCATACTTTCTCCCTTCTGATGCCTACCAATACTACTACTGATTTTGTATCAAGAGAAGCTGGAGGAAATAAGAAGCACAAACTCCGTGATTTTATAAAATGTAAGCAGCCCTAATACAAGACTGAGGGGAAGAAGTTGAAACTCTAGGGGAAAGTATTTTATGTTGGTGAGCTGTTGATTTCTCAGTTTCTTGCTACTACTTTACTCCCATAACCATGATATAAAGTTGGTGCTACTTCAGATGGAAAAAAAATGGAGCTTCAAATGGTCCCATCCCGGGACCTGAGGGAATGAAGCAGGTTGGGTGAGGGTACAAGATTGATGGCATCATGGGACTGGGTTACCCATAACCCTCTCCACTGTGCTTCCAGCGTTGAGAAGAGCATTTCATAAGAAGTTTGAAGCAATTTGTCGACTTTTCAAGAGTAGGAGCAGCTGATATTCTGCCTGGCTGTGGGCCAGGGTGGGTGCTATTCTAAACGAGAAATCAGTTTTCCCATCTGCACAGAAGAAACTTTCCCCGATCGTGTGTTAAAGCTTTATTTCCAAGGCACTGAGTGAATTTAATTAATTTTGCCACCACCATCCCCTTCTTAGTAAATTTCTCACACACGTGGATTCACTAGGAAATTGAATTTCCCTTCTAGAAAACAAAAAAAGGACATTCAACTAAAGGATGAGAGATTAGTTTGGTGAAAGTCCCACAATGTAGTCAAAATGAAAATGGCTGTCAAACTGTAATGGGATGAATCACATTAGAGTGCAGATTCTGAAGCCACAGTCCCAGAGATTCAGCATTTCTTGCAAGCCCCTAGTTGACGTGATGCTTCTAGTGGCCTGGTAGCAGGTTTAGTGTGGATGTTATTCAGAAATTCATCCACTGTTCTGGGAGATATTTACTGAACATCTATTGTGGGTTAGACACTGAGCAAGAAACTGAACAATTAAAAATGGACTACACTGAACCTCTGTGCCACAAATCAATTCAGAGAGAATCAAGCAACAGGAATGTGATGGCCTGTTTGAGCAATACTTAAGAATACACAGAGGCTTGTAAAACTAACTCTGCTTTTGAATCTCAGAGAGGCTGAGCAGGAGGAAGTGTCATCTTTATGGCTCTCAGACCAGAGTATGCATCAGAATACAGATCACAGGGTCCTCCTCCTAGGCCTCCTTCTTTGAGTATTTGCATCCTAATAAATGTCCCAGGATGCTAATGATGCTGGTCTAGGATCACACTCGGAGAACCATGTTCAGGCATTTTGTTCAGCTTTAGGACATAAAAATGAATGCAATATGGGATTGTTCTTTGTGATGGACAACTAGGGGTCTTAGTGAAGTGGGGGAAATTAGCTATCTTTCCTTCACCCCATACAGGGTGGTAAGGGACACCTGGGAAGGAGTTTGAAGTGAAATGTGATGGTTCTGTGCCATGTGGGTTTTGGAGTCAGGAAGTTCTATCACTTATTGCCTTAGTCTTTGTAACAGAAAGTGCTGGAAACATGGTAGCCAGGGTTTCTCAGAATTCCAGCAGCAAAGATTCCATTTTGAGGGAGGCAAGCAGAGAAACTCCCCAGAGCCAGTGATATCTGAGCGGGGCTAAGGATAACAGGCCTGTGAAGTGGGACTCTGAGGGGTTGGTGGGTAGGGAGGTGAGGGTTGGTTCCAGGCAGAGGTCACTGTGGTGTCCAATAACACATTGCTCTATTCACTAAGCACTTTCTAGTCAGTGTGCCTATATTACCACTTGGAAAATGTAAATCAAATTTAAAATCCCCTGTGAGGACTTTAAAGGGCTCCTGTGGACAATTCTTCTTCAAAGTCAAAAGGAAGCCAGGTTTCAGTGGAAAGGACAGGGTGGACATACACTCCTAAACTTGGATTCGGGTCCCAGCTCTTTCTCTTTCCAGTTCTGCAGCATGCAGAGTTCACACACTTTTTTCCACATCTAGCCACCCTGCAGTGCAGGTAACAATATCATTACTACCATTCTACAGATCAAAGACTAAAGCTCAGAAGCAGTAGATAAAATGCAAATGTCCAAGATTCTTAACTAGTAAAAGACAGAGCCAGTGTTTGATCTTACTTTGAGATCAAGTTTTGTACTTTGGAAGCTGTGCTTCAAAAGAGCATTTCTTGTACTTACCTAATGATTAGACTTGCCCAGAAAACATGTTAGATTGCGGATTCCCAGGCCCCTTCTCTAGAGATTGCCATTCTGTGGGTCCGAGGTAGGGCCAGGAATCTGTATTTTTAATCATTGACTATCCTCCATCTTCCAGCTGTGTCTTATCCTTGGGGATATTTGAGAAGCACCATTACCTGCCCTAAAAAGTTGAATAGTGTCTCCCCATGATTCATGTATACCCAGAACCTCAGAATATGACCTTATTTGGAAAGAGGAGCTTTGCAGATATAATAGGTTAAACTGAGATCACACTGGATTAGGTGGGTCCTATATCTAATGATCAGTGTTCTTGTAAAAAGAGTAGAGGACACATACATGCACATACAGAGAAGCCAGTGAAGACAGAGGCAGAGATCGGCAGGATGCAGGGACAAGCCAAGGATTGCCAAAGATTTCCAGCAGCCACCCGGAGCTGGAAAAGGCAAGGAGGGAATTTTTTCCAGGGCCTTGGAGGAAGCATGTCTCTGCCAACACTTTGATTTTGAAGTTCTAGCCTCCAGAACTGTGAGAGAATAAATTTCTATAGTTTTAAGACACTCAGTTTATGATAATTGGTTATGGCAGCCCTAGGAAACAAATACATCTGCCATCTGGAAATTTCAGGGCGATAATTATTGTCTTAAATTGACATTTAAATGTACAAAGTTAGTAACAATAGTTGCTTCTGGGGAGACCAGGTGGTTTGGACACAGGAGTTAAAGACAGACTTACTTCGCACGACATGTCCTTTGTACCTTTTGAATATTAATTCATGTGCATGTATTACCCAAGGAACAATATATAAATATATCATTAAGTAATCACTAAATATTTAAAATGATATCCCAGAGCAATATGTAATTATTCAGTACCAAAGCCATCAATTAGAAATGTATTGGTTTTTTTGGTAGTCTTCCAAAGAAATAAATAAGTCATATTAAGCCATTAAACATTAAGATTTCATTCAGAAGAGTGACTTTTGGGGTCAGTGCTGGGGATCAGGGTGTCTTAAGCTACGGATTGAAAAGCCTTATACATGAGAAGAGAAGCTCTGTAAGATGATGCAAAGGTCATAATCTTCTACTTGTGACGTTCAGAAGGGGAAACCCACATTGTCTCTATTTTATGGCCAGAAATACATTAAAAGAGGTGAAATAACTTGTTCCATACAGCACATAATTAAGCATGTAAGCCTTAAATGTAGTATTTATTGAGCACTTACTGTGTGCTAGGCAGTAGAAGTATAGAGAATAATCAGATGCCTTCCCGGGCCTGCTCTGGGTCTGTTTGCCTTCAAACCTATTCCTTGCACGTTTCCTGACTTCGCTCAGCATCACAGGAAGGGTGGTTCCGTAAGGCTTCCATGTCATATGCCTTCTGCCAATAGGAGGCATCGGGAAGGCTTGTAGGACAGGAGAAAGGGACAGCCATGGCACCTCTGCTCCCCACCTGACCACTTAACATGGCATCTCTAACAGAATCTACATCTTTTCCATGGCGCTAGATTTCTGGAGAGGCCCATGTGAGTCCAGCATTTGCTCTGTGGCCCTGCACTCAGGATGCTGGTAGTACCTGCTGTTCCCACTTTGTCCCTTTCCTCTTAAGATGGGTAGGGGCTTCCTGCCATTGCTAACCTCTTGGTGGTCTCGTCTTCCCCATTTATTTATTTACTTATACCAGGAATTGAACCCAGGGGTGCATAACCATTGAACAACATCCCCGGCCCTTTTTATTTTTTATCTAGAGACAGGGTCTAGTGGAGTTCTTAGGGCCTTCCAGAGTTGTTGGGGCTGGCTTTGAACTTGTGATCCTCCTGTCTCAGTCTCCTGAGTTGCTGGAATTACAGGCATGTGCCACTGTCCCTGGCTCCTTGTGGGCTTCTCAGCTCCTCCTTTACCAGTGTAACCCATTCTGGGCATTCAGTTCCCTCTGCTGAAAATGCCACACTGGACTCCTTTCCTAATCGAAGTGCCTTTGCAGCCTGGGCTTTGATTTCCTGTGGTTTTAAGTCCTTCTCAGACTGTGCAGGGCAGAGCCAGGTCAGTGCACGGCCTGCTGGGCAATCTCGAGCAGCTCAAACTATCAGATTCCCAGAAGTGCCTACAGCCAGGGCCCTCTAGCCTCATTACAAATTGTCGGCTCCAGGGTCAGCTCCATGCTAACCTCTGTCCCATCACCCACTCTGGGTGTAATTTAAGGCTCTTCAGGACAAGGGATTCCAACTGCAATTGAAAACACTAGGTTCATGAAGTAGGGAGGCTACTCACAACCATCTCAAAGCTACCCAGTCCCCACAAAGAGGTCAACAGAGGTCACAGTTCTGGTTCCCTTGGAAAACAAAATCAAAGATGCTACACATGGTCACAGTTGGCAAATATTCTTCCTCCTACATGGTGCCTCACGGTTTTTGCAACCTAATGTGCTGACTGACGCAACCCTTGTAAAGAAGAATTTTTTCCATCTGGAGACCATGACTATCCTGGGGAACTTCCAAGGCATTGAAAAGATCACAGCTGAAGAAATTATCAATAAAATTTGGCCCTGCTCATGACAGCAAGCAGACCATAGGAATGTTGCCCTAGAGGCTGAGAAGTTCATCTCCATCTCCTGGGTCTTCTTGGCATTCCTTTTCCTTCATCCGCTCATTAGCTCATTCACCCATAAGTACATTCATTTAATGAAGATTTGTTCAAAGCCTACTCTGAGCCAGTCACTGTACTGGACGCTGGGGGTAGTATGATGAGAACAAGCAAATAAGCTTGGTATGCGCATGGGTCTCGCGAGAGAGTGAGATGCCAACCAAATAAAGTCAGGAACAGATGTAAGAGTACCACATGGGAACACCTACAAAAGGGTGATGCATGGAGACTCCAGCTAGGAAAGCTTATATCACACAGTTGCAGAACAGCATCAGGCAGTGGGTTTCTTTAGGCCCCAGTGATAGAGTTGAAGATGCAACGACATCTTTAATGAGGTTGGTTGTGTGTGTGTGTGTGTGTGTGTGTGTGTGTGTGTGTGTTTTAACATTCTTATAGCTTCATAGCTTATGCAGTATTTTAGTACTTATTATCTCATTTTAATTGCACATTGACACTGCAAGGACAAGATTTTTAAAAAATAGAATTCGGAGAATTTTAGTAGTAGAAGTCAAATCAGATGAAAATATGAGAGAAAAGGCAAAGGTAAGAGCAAATAAGGGAGTAAACTGTCTTCGAGTTTCTGTACTTTTTATCAAAAATTAGTGATCCTGTCTTCAAATGCAAGTAATTATGTTAGGAAAGCAGAAGGAAGGTCAGGAACATACACATAAATTCTAGAATTTTAGCTGTGGCAGAATTTGGTTATGGTAGAATCACATGTATGTGTGTAGATGTTTTGCAGAGGCAAACAGCAAGAATTCCTTCTAAATAAAAGTATCCTCAAGACCCTGAGGGACTGGGTGCCATGGTGCATGCCTGTAATCCCAGCGGCTAGGGAGGCTGAGGCAGGAGGATCTTCAGTTCAAAGCCAGCTTTCACAACTCAGTGAGGCCCTAAGCAACTCAGTGGGACCCTTTCTCTAAATAAAAATACAAAAAGGGCTGAGGATGTGGTTCAGTGGTTAATTGTCTTGAATTCAATCCCTAGTACAAGAAAAAAAGAAAAAAGAAAAAAGAACATGAGGGAAAGAAGCTTAGTCACAAATAGTAATAATCTCTTAAAGCAGCAACTATAATAGCAACAAAAAGGATGTTTTTCACATGTCCTAAGTGTGAAAAGGTCCAGTGGTCCTTCATCTGGTACCTTGGGTCATGCTTGTTCACTTGGATGACTTAAAATACAAAGGAAATAATATGGAAGGTTTTAGGTTCTGTATGAAGAATATATATAAAATAGGGAAAGAGAAAAATCATTTACTAAAGATTCCTTGCTTACTTAATGAGAATTAATGGTGTCTCTCAGTAAATATGAATTCGTTTGACTAGATTTTTAGTATATTTTTATGTGGACTATTATGACAGGAACCATAGGATCAGTTTATAAAAATATATAAAGATTTCATTTGTAGGCAAATAATTCCTTATATTAGATCCTTTTCTGCTTAGATTATGTAGACTGGTTTCTGTTCTTTTCTATTCCTGTAACTTGACTGCTAATATTTTCCAAATACTATTCCATATATATCTTTGAATAAATTTCTATCTGAGAACTCTTAATTGTTGAAATATTGAGCTTGGAACTTTGCTGAGTCTAGGTTTGATCTAACACAACTACAAGCATAAATTTGTTTGAAGCTTCATGGTTTAGCTTTAAAAATAATATAAATGAACTTTATGACAAATCTATTCTGCCAAAACTCAGAATGGAATCCATGTTACTGGAAGGGGGACGTTTTCTGTTCAGTGGCTTTATATGTTCCCTGTAAAGCCAATCTCACTGGCTGTGCTCTTTGAAAGCATTTAAACTGTGTAACAATTTTGAAAAGTAGACCTATTATGCTCATCTTATAGATGGATTAATTGGGGCTTAGAGAGAGAAAATAAAGCGTCAGGATCCCAAAGAGCTGGCAGTGAAACCTGTGCCCTTCTGTTTTTGAAACAGCACTCTCTTCCTTCTCTAACAAATAGACTTCTAAGATTGCAATCATTTTCAGCTGCTATAAACATCGTTTTCTTTTATAATGGATACCACACGGACAGACGTTTTTATTTTATTAAGTAGAGACTCAATGCCAAGGTCTATAGGGACTTAGAGAGATAAAAGTAGTGTCTGTTATTGGATTAACAAAGAGCCTTTACACAAAGAAGGGGGGGTCTTTGTGTATCCAGTTTACCCGGATCTTATCTTAGTTTTCAAAATGTAATACCTAAATGAGAAGGTTCTGGCAAATGGCTTTCAAATAGTGGAGTATACACATGACGATGATGAAAGAAATGTCCCCTCATAAGAGGGGCGGCTGCATGTGTGTATCTTGCCTCTCTTAATTCCTACCATCTGTTTTGTCTCACATCGTGAACCACTCTTTAGAGAGGCAGAACCAAGGTGTATTCCCACCTATTGTGACACATGTACCAGTTTCTTCACTTTCTTGCCAACACTTGGTACTACCAAAGCAACTATTTTGCTACTCTTATTTGAAAAAAGAAAATCTCATTTTAATACGCAGTTTCCCAATTAATAACGAGGTCGAGTCTACTTTCCATTATATAATCATCTACTCTTATGGTAATAACTGACAACACTTACGAAATGCATATGCTGTAAAAATTCTTGACTAAATTCCTCTTGCGGTTCACTTCCTTTATTCTGACAATATTGCTGTGAGGTGGACTACCTAAATTCTTTTATTCTGCACAGGAAACTGATGCATAGAGAAATCAGTTTCATGTCCTAGTTCACTCAGCGAGGACCTACCAGCCTGAATTTGAAGTTAGATCATCTGAGTCCAAATCTCCACACTCTTAGGAACTATGAGTTAGGCTACCCGCTTTCATGTTGTTTGCCCGTTTGGTTTTCTTTTGTTTTCCTTACTTAACAACTTGATGAAATTTTATTACCTAAGTAAGAGTGATGTTTCTCAATTGTATTTTCAGTGACTTTTAAACTGGTAGCAGATCAAAAGATCCACTTGCAGTGAAGCAACATGAAATGACTTTAATAATTTTCAGAAGTGCTCAGGCTTATAACATTATCAGGTAGTAAAGTATTAGAAACTACTTCAAATGTTTTATGTTTCAATAATAGAGAAACTCCTTGGTTTTCTTTCTCAATGTCCCTAAATAGTAATTTAGAGAATGTTTATAACATTTCAAAAATGAATATTTATGAGTTAGATCTACTTAAAATATCCTTAAACATTTTTTAAAAACTCATGATTTTGTTGTTTCCAAGGTATAGTTACTAATAATATTTTAATCTTTCAGAATAGTGTATAATTTTTAATTTATAGAAGACATTTTGAATTGGTTTTTATGGAGTTTTCATTAGTCATTTAGCTCAATATTGGTACATATAAACCAGTTAATTCTTTTTTTCTTTCATAGAAAAGATTATAAGTAGCTGACTCAAAATAGCGTATATGTCATGCTACTCAGGATTCAGAAAGAAAAGGTGGACAGAGTGAACAGAAAGTCTGCAGAACTAGAACAAAATGACTAAGCCATATGGTCTGTTCTGTGGTCACACATGAACGGCATTATAACAACTTTGTACACAAGAACAATGATAATACACTTGGGAAGACTGGAAACCTGATGCACATGAAAGTGAACAGAATCCTGGGATTTCTCTGATATCAGCAGGAATATGCTGGTTCAGATTTCCACTCTGGCTCACACACCCCATTTTATATACCACTCTCTTTTCTTCATATTTAGCAGCAGGCTAGAGAACTGTGCCAGCAAAACTTATTGGAATATTTCTATAAAACCATATGTGGCCTTGGTAGGATTCTACACCTGTTTAGTGATTCAAAGCCTATCTCTGTGTTTCCTGGAGAAATTAATCTAAAATTGCTATTTGCAAACTGACCTAGTTCTTCAAACTGTCAGCTACTATAGATACAGGATCAGACAGAAACACATAAAATCATGGTGTGGTTTTCATCTACTGAAACAGCTATTTGAAAATTTTCAACTCAATATTTTCCCCAGGTTTTCCCAGCACTTAATAAAACTATCTAAAACATTCTTATCTTAACATATCTTTATGGCATTGGAAGAATCTTTTAATATTCTTAGTAGGACTGAACATTTTTCAAAGAAGAAGAGGTAAGCAGGAAGAGATGGCATTTGCTAAATGCCTACTATGTCCCAGACATTAGGCAAATATCAACTCATTTAATTTTTTTTTTTCATGCTGGGGATGGAGCCCACAGCTTCATGCACACTGGACAAGCACTGTACACTGAGCTACACCCCTAGCTCTTGACTTATTTAATTCTAAGAACAGTACATACATAAAAAAAAAAAAAACAAAAAAAAACCCCAAAAACTATCAGCTTTTATTTTCATATATTTTTTTAAAATAAAAAAATTCAAAAGAATTTAAATTGCATGAAATCACCTGGTGGGTTCTACATAGAAAAACTAGTAATCAAAGCTGGATTGGCTTTGCCTGAAAGTCAATCATCTCTTCATGACTGTACAATGCATGTGGTAAAAAAAAAATATTGTGAGAGTGTTTGAGAAAACAGCTTCATGAATTCTAACTTCAGATCTAGTGTTCCATTTATAGGTAATATGAAGAAACATTTTCCAATTGTCCGAATGTTTAATAACACAGGCAATGAAAAAAATTTGCATTTATTGTGTTTCATAATGGAGATGTGTTTCACCACATTGTAAGTGAAAACGTCCACCCAAAAGGTAAATAATTGGACTCTTTTGATGAGAACAAGTCAATATTAAAATTTTGCAGCCAAGAGTTTTGATTCTCACTGATGAATGACTACTGCTCAGATGGACATGCTTCCTTCCCTGGTAGCTCCCTCAGCTGTGTTATGCCTGTTTATGAATGTTTCACTGTCAAACCAGGTTGGAATGGGGACAGCAGCACTCTTACCTAGGCCTTCTCCAGACTACAGTTTTGTCACAATGGAAGAAAGTTTCCTGCTAGACTTCTCACACTTTCCAAGGAGAGTGAAACAGTCCACTCCAAGCCCATTCCAGAGCCAAGCTGCCCTATCCACTCCCCTGCAGCTTTCAGCTTGACTGAAACAAACTCTGTTTTATCCTTGAAGTCTTTTGATTATCCTTTCCCTATGAACCTTACATCATAGTGGCTACAAGAAATAGGTCAGGCATGGTAGTACACACCTGTTATCTCAGTGACTTGGGAGACTGAGACAGGAGGATTACAAGTTTGAGGCCACTCTCAGCAACTTAGTGTCTCAAATATAAAATTTTTTTGAAGGGACTGGGTTCAATCCCTAAAGTAAATAACAAACAAACAAAAACAAAACACACACACACATACACAAAACACAATGACAACAGAAAAACAGCAACAAAAATTGTTATCAAAACTCTAGGTGCGATGGCAGAGTAGAGGGTGACTGCATCTCCAGTCGCTCCAGAACCCAGGAGTTAAGAAGGGGTGGCATTGAGAGTCTCAGACTAAAATAGAGCCACGGTGAGTCTGCCCACTGGGTAAGGCTCGGCCCGGGTGGCAGGCCCAGATAGAGGTGGCTTATCGGAGCCGGGCAGGGCAGCTAGAGTCTTCCACAGGCAGCCCTGGGCACTCTGGCGCTGGGCCCCTCCCACACAGCCAGCTTCTCCAGGTTCTCAGAGCAGGCCCCCTAGTGAGAGCCTTTCTGACCAGAACAAGCTCCAAGTCCCGGAGCCAGCGCAGCGTGCTCCAGCCAGCAAGCAACTTCAGGGACCAGGAAAGGGCAGCCAGAGACTTCCCCAAGCAACCCGGCCCCCTGCGGTGGGAGGTGCCTATCAAGTCTAGCTTCTCGGAGCAGACCGCCCAGTGAGAGCCTTTCTACATAGAGCCAGCCACAAGTCCCCTAGCCAACGGAGAGCTTCGATCCACAAGCAGCCTCTGGGATCAGGGCAGGGCAGGCAGAGACTTCTTCAGGCGGCTCTGCCCACTCCAGTCGCAGGCTCTTGCCACGGGGCGATCCAAGTTGGCGACCTAGAGGGTGACTGCATCTCCAGTTGCTCCAGAACCCAGGACTCAAGAAGGGGAGGCATTGAGAGACTTGGACAAAAATAGAGTCACGGGGTGAGTCTCCCCCACTGGGCGAAACTTGGCCTGGGCGGCAGGCACAGATAGGGGTGGCTTATCAGAGCAGGGCAGGGCAGCTAGAGTCTTCCCCAGGTAGCTTTCCACACTCCAGCGGTGGGCTCCTCCCACACGGCCAGCTGCACGGTGCAGGCCCCAGTGAGAGCCTTTCCGCACAGAGCCAGCTCCAAGCCCTGGAACCAGTAGGGGGCTAGGGGCAGCTTTCTTCGGAAGCACTGCATTATCAAGTTCCTCCAAGACTTCAGGTTACTGAAGGCTGGGAGGTGATATACTGGAAATCTACCGGGACACTATAAGCCAATAGAGGAAATCTGCAATATCTCAGATTCCCACTGACAGCTGACCAATATGAGAAAACAAGGGAAGAAAATGTCCCAAACAAACCTAGATACTACATCAATAAAACCCAAAAACAGCACAGCAGAGGAAATGTCAGAAAGGGAGTTCAGAATGTACATAATTAAAACAATCAGGGAAGCAAATGAGGAGATGAAAGAGCAAATGCAGGCATTAAATGATCGCACCAATCAACAGTTAAAAGACCAAATACGGGAAGCAAGAGATCATTTCAATAAAGAGTTAGAGATACTGAAAAAAACCAAACTGAAATCCTTGAAATGAAGGAAACTATAAACCAAGTTAAAAATTCCATAGAAAGCATAACCAATAGGATAGAACACCTGGAAGACAGAACCTCAGACATTGAAGACAAAATATTTAATCTTGAAAACAAAGTTGACCAAACAGAGAAGATGGTAAGAAATCATGAAAAGAATCTACAAGAATTATAGGATATCATGAAAAGGCCAAATTTAAGAATTATTGGGATTGAGGAAGGCTTAGAGAAACAAACCAAAGGAATGAACAATCTATTCAATGAAATAATATCAGAAAATTTCCCAAATCTGAAGAATGAAATGGAAAACCAAGTACAAGAGGCTTATAGGACTCCAAACATACAAAATTACAACAGACACACACCAAGGCACATTATTATGAAAATACCTAACATACAAAATAAAGACAGAATTTTAAAGGCTGCGAGAGAAAAGAATCAAATTACATTCAGAGGGAAACCAATAAGAATATCAGCAGATTTTTCAATCCAGACCCTAAAAGCTAGAAGGGCCTGGAACAACATATACCAAGCCCTGAAAGAAAACGGATGCCAACCAAGAATCTTATACCCAGCAAAACTTACCTTCAAATTTGACGATGAAATAAGATCCTTCCATGATAAACAAAAGCTAAAGAAATTTACAAAAAGAAAGCCAGCATTACAGAACATTCTCAGCAAAATATTCCATGAGGAAGAGATGAAAAACAACGATGCAAATCAGCAACAGGGGGAACTAGCCTAAAGGAATAGCCAAATAAAGGAGAAACCAAATCATGTCAAAAAACAAATATGAGTCAAATGACTGGGAATACAAATCATATCACAATAATAACCCTGAATGTTAATGGCCTGAACTCATCAATCAAAAGACATAGACTGGCAGATTGGATTAAAAAGAAAAATCCAACAATATGCTGCCTGCAAGAGACTCATCTCATAGAAAGAGATACCCATAGACTAAAGGTGAAAGGATGGGGAAAAACATACCATGCACACGGACACAGCAAAAAAGCTGGAGTATCCATCCTCATTTCAGATAATGTGGACTTCAAGTCAAAACTAGTCAGAAGGGATAAAGAAGGACATTACATGTTGCTTAAGGGAAGCATAAATCAGCAAGACATAACAATCATAAATATCTATGCCCCGAACATTGGTTCATCTACATACGTCAAACAAATCAAATCCTTCTCAATTCCAGAAATCAAATAGACCACACCACAATAATACTAGGTGATTTTAACACACCTCTCTCACCACTGGATAGATCTTCCAAACAAAAATTGAATAAAGAAACCATAGATCTCAATAACACAATCAACAATTTAGACTTAATGGACATATATAGAATATACCATCCAACAACGAACGAATACACCTTCTTCTCAGCAGCACATGGATCCTTCTCTAAAATAGACCATATTTTATGCCACAAAGCTACTGTTAGCAAATACAAGAAGATAGAGATACTACCTTGTATTTTATCAGATCATAATGGATTGAAATTAGAAATAAATGACAGAATAAAAAACAGAAACTTCTCCAATACCTGGAGATTAAATAATACACTATTATATGATGAATGGATAACAGAAGACCTCAGGAGGGAAATAAAAAAATTCTTAGAAGCAAACGAGAACAAAGACACATCATATCAAAATCTCTGGGACACTATGAAAGCAGTACTTAGAGGAAGATTTATTTCCTGGGGCGCATTCAACAAAAGAAGTAGAAATCAACAAGTAAACGACTTAACACTACATCTCAAAGCCCTAGAAAAAGAAGAGCTGACCAACACCAAAAGTAATAGAAGACAGGAAATAGTTAAAATCAGAGCCGAAATCAACGAAATTGAAACAAAAGAAACAATTGGAAAAATTAACAAAATAAATAGTTGGTTCTTTGAAAAAATAAACAAAATTGATAAACCCTTAGCCACACTAACAAAGAGAAAGAAGGAGAGAACTCAAATTACTAAAATTCGGAATGAACAAAGAAATATCACAACAGACACGAGTGAAATACAAAACATAATTAGAAGCTATTTTGAAAATCTATATTCCAACAAAACAGAAAACCTCGAAGACATCAACAAATTTCTAGAGACATATGAATTACCTAAACTGAACGATGAGGACATACACAACTTAAATAAATCAATTTCAAGCAATGAAATAGAAGAGATCATCAAAAGCCTACCAACAAAGAAAAGTCCGGGACCAGATGGGTTCTCAGCGGAGTTCTACAAAACCTTTAAAGAAGAGCTCATCCCAATACTCCTCAAACTATTCCATGAAATAGAAGAGGACGGAACCCTCCCAAACTCGTTCTATGAAGCCAATATCACCCTGATACCTAAAGCAGACAGAGACACATCAAGGAAAGAAAATTTCACACCAATATCCTTAATGAACATTGACGCAAAAATTCTCAACAAAATTTTAGCAGATCGCATACAAATATATATTAAAAAGATAGTGCACCACAATCAAGTGGGTTTTATCCCAGGGATGCAAGGTTGGTTCAACATTCGGAAATCAATAAGTGTCATTCACCATATCAACAGACTTAAAGTCAAGAATCACATGATTATTTCAATAGATGCAGAAAAAGCATTGGATAAAATACAGCACCCCTTCATGCTCAAAACACTAGAAAAAATTGGGGTAGTGGGAACATTCCTTAACATTATAAAGGCCATCTACGCTAAGCCCATGGCCAATATCATTCTAAATGGTGAAAAACTGAAAGCGTTTCCCCTAAAAACTGGAACAAGGCAGGGATGCCCTCTTTCACCACTTCTATTCAACATCGTCCTTGAGACTCTAGCCAGAGCAATTAGACAAACCAAAGAAATTAAAGGGATACGAATTGGAAAAGAAGAACTCAAACTATCCCTGTTCACTGATGACATGATTATATATTTAGAGGAACCTGGAAATTCCACCAGAAAACTTTTTGAACTCATAAGTGAATTCATTAAAGTTGCAGGTTGCAAGATCAATGCTCATAAATCCAATGCATTTTTATACATAAGTGATGAATCTTCAGAAAGAGAAGTTAGGAAAACCACCCCATTCACAATAGCATCGAAAAAAATAAAATACTTGGGAATCAATCTCACAAAAGAGGTGAAAGACCTCTACAATGAGAACTACAGAACACTAAAGAAAGAAATTAAAGAAAACCTTAGAAGATGGAAAGATCTCCTATGTTCCTGGATAGGCAGAATTAATATTGTCAAAATGGCCATACTACCTAAAGTGCTATACAGATTCAATGCAATTTCAATTAAAATCCCAATGATGTACCTTGCAGAAATAGAGCAAGCAATTATGAAATTCATCTGGAAGAATAAAAAACCTAGAATAGCTAAAGCAATCCTCAGTAGCAAGAGCGAAGCAGGGGGTATTGCAATACCAGATCTTCAACTCTACTACAAAGCAATAGTAACAAAAACAGCATGGTATTGGTACCAAAATAGACAGGTAGATCAATGGTACAGAAGAGAGGACATGGACACAAACCCAAATAAATACAATTTTCTCATACTAGACAAAGGTTCCAAAAATATGCAATGGAGAAAAGATAGCCTCTTCAACAAATGGTGCTGGGAAAACTGGAAAACCATATGCAATAGAATGAAATTAAACCCCTATCTCTCACCCTTCACAAAACTCAACTCAAAATGGATCAAGGGCCTTGGAATCAGACCAGAGACCCTGCATCTTATAGAAGAAAAAGTAGGTCCAAATCTTCAACTTGTTGGCTTAGGATCAGACTTCCTCAACAGGACTCCCATAGCACAAGAAATAAAAGCAAGAATCAACAACTGGGATAGATTAAAACTAAAAAGCTTTCTCTCAGCACAGGAAACTATCAGCAATGCAAAGAAAGAGCCTACAGAGTGGGAGAAAATCTTTGCCACTCATACTTCAGATAGAGCGCTAATTTCCAGAATCTATAAAGAACACAAAAACTCTACACCAAGAATACAAATAACCCAATCAACAAATGGGCTAAGGAAATGAACAGACATTTCACAGAAGAAGATGTACAAGCAATCAACAGATATATGAAAAACTGTTCAATATCTCTAGTAATGAGGGAATTGCAAATCAAAACTACCCTAAGATTTCATCTCACCCCAATTAGAATGGCGATTATCAAGAACACAAGCAACAATTGGTGTTGGCGAGGATGTGGTGAAAAAGGAACACTCATACATTGCTGGTGGGGCTGCAAATTAGTGCAGCCACTCTGGAAAGCAGTATGGAGATTCCTCAGAAAGCTTGGAATGGAACCACCATTTGACCCAGCTATCCCACTCCTTGGCCTATACCCAAAGGACTTAAAATCAGCATACTACAGAGATACAGCCACATCGATGTTCATAGCTGCTCAGTTCACAATAAACAGATTGTGGAACCAACCTACATGCCCTTCAGTTGATGAATGGATAAAGAAAATGTGGCATATATATACAATGGAATATTACTCCGCAATGAAGAATGATAAAATTATGGCATTTGCAGGCAAATGGATGAAATTGGAGAATATCATGCTAAGTGAGATAAGCCAATCTCAAAAAACTAAAGGACGAATGATCTCGCTGATAAGCGGATGAGGACATATAATGGGGGGTTGAAGGGGTTAGCATTAGGGTTAGGGTTAGGTTTAGGTTTAGGGATAAGGAGGGTGGTAAGAATGAAGGAAAGAAGGGCTGTATAGAGGGAAAAGAGGGGTGGGAGGGGTGGGGGGAAGGGAAAAAAAATAATGAATCAAACATCATTGCCCTATGTAAACGTATGATTACACAAATGGTATGCCTTGACTCCATGTACAAATAGAGAAACAACATGTATCCCATTTGTATACAAAAAAAAAAAAAAAAAAAAAAAAACTCTAGGTGCAAAATGACATCTTTTCATTAAACAGAAACATCCACAATTGTTCTGGGGCTGTCTACAATGTTCTTATCCCAGAGTGTCAGGAAATGAAGTGTCTGGGTTAGCCACATCTTTTTTATAGCTAGTTATCACTTGCATTATATACATCAGACCTATTTTCAAAAAGGCAGAATGTAGATAGACTTTGGTGATTTTTTTCCCCTCTAGATTCATTCTCTGTCCTTCTTTTCTTGCTCTGTACACCAAGATATGAAATTCTGTGGGATAAATGACATCGCTTAGACTCTCTGGACTCTGGCTTCCATTTGTGTACAACTCTCGGAAGTATGAACAGAAGACTCCAGGTCAGGAAAAAAAAAAGAAAAAGGCTGTGGTATTGACCTATCCCAGTCCCCGCTGGGCCACTACCTTCCTCCCAGCATGTTTTCTTCAAGGTCACAGTAACTTGCTCCTTCGCTTCACAGGCTAAGGGGTGGTAACAGGTTCCCGCTCTTGCTGAGCCTTGGGTACTCCTATCTCTTGTTGGTGCCTTTAACACAGTCTGCTCCTCTCTACAGAGTCCCTGAATTGAACATTCTCTAGTTAATCCCTCAAGGATGACACCTGTGTCCTGCCAGAACCTTGACTGTGGTGGTTGCAACCACCATTCTGTATTTAGTGATTTCTATGTGCTGTTCTAGAAGTTGTGTAAATACAAAAGACAAACAAGATATCTACCAGAGCATGATCAAAACAGTCTGTCTTAAAGTTGAAATTTAAAAAAAGAAGATATAAATCTCAATCAAATTTAACGTATCAGCTGTGTAAAAATTCCTTTTCAGGTACTATTTAGGAGCAAAGGAAGTGTCTGTCAATAGACAAGACACTTACATGTCCAAATAGGGGCTGCTTTAACTGTATCTGTGGTGCTAAGTGCCTCAATTCTTTCCTCACTATAGAAAACAAAATTCCACACCTGTGGAAAAAAGGGAGGGCAGAGGTCTTCTGTGGAGCCCCCTCTCCCCTTGTGGAACCACCAGTGTAAGTGATAGCTATGATGGTAGCATTGGGGTTATTTTCAGAGGCTCCATTATCTCAGCTGGAAAATTCTGGGGCAGTTATTTGCAAACCAAATGGAGTTCAATTAACGTATCAAGAGCAAAGGATCAAGACCTATATTTTGAGAATCCACATTAGCAAAAATTCTTCAGCTCCCAGATAGTCAAGTTCAACCTAAGAGCTCTTTAGAAAGGGAACCTGAAATTTTCCTGGAACGGTGTGTACAGTACAGGAATTAGCCCAAATGTGCTCCTCTGGTACTTTGTCTTTGTGCAAAGGTGGTTTGGTACCTAGTGAGCGCTTTCCTCAACTTCTCTCAAGGCGAACCAGAGACAGTTTTTAACTAGCTTACAGTTGCTACAGAAACCTTACTAATTTATACCCCACTGATTAAAAATGTATGATAATTAGTATGAATGCTGAAGTTTATTTATGAAGGAAATAGATTTTCTTAAAAATAACAAGGCTATGAAACTGTTTTTAAGCTCATTAAAATGAATCTTTTTTGCACTCCATTGTATATAAAGATATAAATTATGCAGGGAGTCTTATTGAGAAAAACACAGTGACTTGGCCATTCATGTAAATCTTCCCTCCCTTATAAGATCCTAGTAAAAAGACTGTAAAGTAGGTCTAAGCCCAAAAGAGGATGCAAGGTAAGAATTCAATATGTGTTGGGAGCACAGATAGCAATGGAGCCAGGAAACTGACTGCAGAATAGAGGAAGTTACAAACTAAAGGCACAGAAAGGATTTCAGCCAGGTGAGAGCCCTTGGGCTGTGCACAACCTGCAGAGGCTCAGAATCCCATGGAGAGGGTCAGGGCTGAGGACAAGGGTCTGACTGCTGGTAGCTGGGTGTTCTCCCACTTTCCACTCCTCATCCACAACCTAGGAAAGAGCCTGGATCATTCTTTCCTAAGCAAGTGAATAGACACAGAGAAAACTTCTCTAACACTGACATTTGCAGAGTTAGAAGGTGCCTGTTAATAAGGAAGGCTTGCCAAGCAACAACTCTACATGAATTCTCACCAGCGACAAGCCCCACCCACACACTTAGGTTTTAACAGGTTTCTTAGTCTCGGTCCAAATAAAAAACAGATTAGAAGAACTCATCAGACATTTGAGGGAAACCTCCAAGAGCAAAGGTGAGGATCCAAACAAACAGAATGGAGAAACAGAAAGCACAACCGAAAGCTAACTAATAGTCCCCCAAATGGACATAAAATGTGTCATCCTTAAAATAAGAACGAAATTCTATGGAAAAAGATCATTTGGACAACTAAAATATTGTAGTTGAAATGTAGACAAAATATATTCATGAGAAGCATTAAAAAATAAAAACATGAGGGGGAAACTGGAGAAAGAAACAGACTTAAAACACCATCGAGAAAGGCCAACATCCTCCCAGCAAGAGATGACTGAGAAAACAGAGGGGACATCACCACATTAATGTGGGCAACTTTCCCAGACCTCAGTCATGAGGACCTAGATTGGTCCAAATAAGCTACAGAATAAACCATGAACACCACTGCTTTAAAAGACATAAATCCTATATTTCTAATTGGGTTTTAAACTATCTGCTTTTATTATTTTGATGACATTGAAATTTTTATTTAAAATAGCTTTTAAAAAGGGAGTGTCTGGCCTATTGTGTTAGGTCTATTATGAGTGAGACCAGACCATGTCTTCTTACCTGGTCTCCCTCACCGTACACGCTGAAAAATCATCTTACTATTTAGAACTTGCTTCCTATTTCATATTTCTGACTAATGCCACCCAACATCCCTGAACGTCCCCAGCATGATCACTTTTAAGATAACTGTTGAAATGTAACTGCGTAATCTATTTCCTATATTTCTCAAATGCAGAATATGGAGACTGCAGGATGAAACATCAAGACCATCTGTCTTTTTATGCAATATGCCTCTTTTTATGCCTTTCTCCAGCAACAAAATATTTCATTTGGGTTTGTCTGTGAAGCAACTATAGACAGTCAGATAGATAGATAGACAGACACACAGACTAACAAATCATGACTATAATGGTATTTTTGGTGGTAGAGGGCTGTCCATAATTTCAAATGGTTTTATTGTTTGTTTTTAGTTTAAAATGTGATTTAACTTATTTTTTGAAATTACAGTTGAATAAAAGGAGAACATTGACTTTTATTCCTGATATATTTAGCCAATTATAAGCTATCATGGCTAACATTAATTATAAGCTAACATGACTGTCATGTTATAGGAAGCTCCAGGCCCATGGCATTGCAGGGACAGCCTGTGTGGCAGTTCTCATGGTTTGAAGTCACTTGTCTGCAGCTCTCCCAAGTTGAACTTGCATGGTAACTATGGTTTGGGGGTCTCCTGGGTGGCTCTGCCCTCATGGCCCCTCTGGACCTTACCTCACTAGGGGCTTTCTGTAAAGCCTGGGTCCTGGGGCTCTCTTAGGAATCCTCTGATATCTAGGTGGTGACAGCATGGCCACAGTTTGGGTACCATGTGCACCAGTAGAGATGGCACCATGCAGATGTCACCAAGGTTTACTACCTATGCCCTCCAGAGGGACATCCTGAGCCACGCTTGGGATTCTTGAGTCAGTGGCCAATAAGTGCTCTACCACTAATGTGAAGACCAGGTGCTTTAAACATTTCTGTTCCCAGGGCCTGGGCATTCTGAGCCTGTGGTGGGTAAGAAAGCTGCAAAGATCTCTGAAATGCCTTTGGAGTCATTCTTCGTTGACTTGACAAATAATAGCTTCTGGCTTCACCTACCCATACCTGTCTTCTTACCAAACATTCGCTGGGCCACATCCTTTGTGCTCTCTCTGAACACACTTTTTCATTCGTTATGACATGGCCGGTCTGAGCATTTTTCAAATGTTGAAATTCCCTTTCCCTTTTGATTGTAAATCTCCTCTTTACTTTGTTTCTCTCATCTTGCATTTTACTATACGCAGTCAAGAGAAGCCATGCTGTGCCCTCAGCACTTTTAGATATTACTGCAGTCAAATATCCTAGTTCATCACTGAAAACACTCCTGCAAAACACTAGACCATGAACACAAGTCAGTCAAGGTCTTTACCACTTTATAACAAAGATGGCCCTTTCTCCATTGTCCAACACCATGTCCTCTTGAGACCTTGCTAGAAATGCTTTTATTGGTCATATTTCTACCAGTATTCTCACCAGGGCCCTTTAGGTGATCTTTAAGAAGACTGAAGATATTTTTACAGCCCTCTTCTACTGAGCCCGCACCAGACTCACCCTTAAGTCTCCATTCACAGCTGTGTACCTGAAAATTCTTCTAGCCTCCACCTATTATGCAGTTCCAAAGCCACCTCCTTATTTTTACTTATTTGTTATAGAAACATGCCACTTTTCAACACCAATTTTTGTCTTAGTTTGTCTAGGCCACTGTAATAAAATCTTAGGTTGGGCAATTTATAAACAACAAAAATTAATCTCCTGCAGTTCTAGAGGCTAGGAATTCCAGGATCATAGCACCAACAGATTTAGTGTCTAGTGGAGGGCTTGTTCTTCATAAATAGCATCTGCTACATGTCTTTACATGTTGGAAGGGCAAACAGGCTCCCTCGAGCCTCTTTTATAAAGCAACTAGTCCTATTCCTGAGGGACTGACTGTATGGCCTAACTAATACTACTGCATTGATAGTTAAGTTTCAACATACAAATTTTGGGGGGGACACAAACATTCAGAATGTAACAGATAAGGAACCCAGGTATCAGAGAAATTGAATAATTTACCTAAAGTAAAAGAGTATAAGTGACGACACTGAGATTCAAACCCATGTTGTCTAACTTCAAATCTAAAGTTTTATTCACTGATCTTAGTGTGTTCATTGGTACCTCCATTTTAGATATTTAAAATGTGTCCATTACACCATTATATATTGATTCTGTGTTTTTATTCAGTTTCCAAAATGTAATGTCAATCATGACCTCTTGGCATTAGTTTTGATTATGAAGCCACCACTATGCCATTGTCTATCCAAGAATGAAAAAAACTTATTTTGTTAATCTCTTCAAAGGAGAAACACTTTTCACAAACAGACTGGCTGAGAAGAAAAGACAGGTTTAGGCATCTCATGAATCTTCATTCTACATAAACTTAAGGAAAGAGATTTCCAATAATACTCGAAGTTTAATGAGTACAAGTTGAGAGCTGGATATTAGGTATGGATGGTCATAATGTACCCCAAATAATGGGAAAAAGGTTAAATTAGTAAAACAATTATTCTTTTGTTTGTAGTCACCTAAAGACTATGTGTAACTAGTAAATTCAAGATCATCTAAATTTCTAAACAGGGTGATATGAGAGCAATTTCAGGAAGTCTGGACAGGAAAGTGATTAAATTTCATAAGCAAGAACCAACTCCACTGTACTGATCCCCATCAGGAGAAAAACCCCTCCTTGTACAAGTGAAGGGGGTTAATTAGCCATGAAAGGACAGGGGAGAACCTCCTGGGGAAGCCCCAGGCTATTTATGTACAGCTCAAAGGAGAGGGAGTCTTGGCAAAGCAGAAATTTACATAAGGTCACCTTGACAAGGCTCCCCCCATCCTGGAGGGGAGGGCCTCCAGCTTTCAGTCTAAAATAAACTTCTTTAGATCTATTAGCACCTGTTGTAGTGATTCTGCACTTACCAAATGACTTCTGTGACAGTTAAATTTCTCATGTAGTGAGACCATGGATCATTGTAAGTGGTTATGAGGTTAATGTGTGTCTACCTCTCAGAGATGGATCCACTCTCATTATGCCACTAAATCAAGTTGTAGATCTTCTCTGGTGCTGGATTGTGGTGACATCACCGATGGCACTGTGGGAACATATCAGACCCCTTGGAATTTCTAAGTTTTTCCATTTGAAATGAGGACAGTAACTTTTGTGAGTTTCTTGTTTGTGCACCACAAACAAGAGATGCAAACTTTTTTCCAAGAGTGGTTGTGTATGTCTCTCTATACTGAACCAAGAAAATCTATAGGAACTCTGTTGTGTAGTACACATAGTCATGACTGACACCTTGTCAGCTGCTCAGGTTGGTGTAGCTGCTCTCAATCTAGTAACAGACTTGGGTAATGGATTGTCTGGTTTCTTTAAGTTTCCTCCATCTATCAAGATAGAACTATGCTTTTTATTCTCTTCTCTCAAGGCTATTTAGGGGAAAGTTATTTTTTATTCAAGAAATTGTTGAAGAGGTAAGAATGCCAAAAATAGATAATATCTATAATTCATTAACAAAATATTTTTGAATGCCTACTTTGTACCAAGCAAAGTTCCAGAAAGCTGGGGCACTAAAACAAAAACATAAGGTACCTCAGAGCTAGAGAAACTCTGGAACTAGGTAGGCATAAGAAAAAAATTGCAAGTCATGAAGAAGGGTGCGGTATAATGGATGGAGGTGTAGGGTACACAGGCATAGTGGGACATTGATGTCCAAAACTACTGCCTGAGGCTTAAAGAGTGAACAGGAAGTTGTCAGGAAGCAATTGTAGAAAGCTTCCAAGTTGTTTAAGGGTTGCTGGAGCATAAAGGATGAAGCAAGCAGAGCTGGACAGTTAGGGAAGATCCAAAACCTAATGGAGTTTTCATGCAATACTGAGGAGCTCAGATACTAGCACAGGTGATAAGAGGCCATTTGATCAAAAGAGTAAATTTCGAGTTTATCTCCTTCTCTGGGCTAGCAGGGTGTGAAGTAGACAGGGATGGAGAAGGAGCAAATGGGAAACAAAGCACCCAGTCGGAAACAGATCCAGCTACTCTGAGGATGTGGCCGGGACCAGGGTAGTGGCTATGAAGGCAAAGAGCTGAATATGAAAAGCAAGAGATGTATAAGAGGAAGAATTTAAAAAATGCTGTAATCATTGATACCCGGGAGCAGAGAAAGGTCCTTGTGCAGTCAATGCCTGCAGAGTGACCTTTTTCACAGAAAGAGCAGCAATCTTGCCTGCTGTTCTATGGCTGTTTCTATTTGAGAAATTGAGCATTAGAGGTTTTAATGCAAACTATAAGCAGCTGTGTGTCACCAACTGAGAGGATTAGCCCTGAGACGCTGTAGCATTTGTCATCAATTCTCAGGTTTTAGCACCCAGGAGACCATTAACTCCTGGCTTACAGTTCAGGTGAGCTGTTCTGCCAGGTGCAGAAGTTGGAGGCAGTGGGAAAAATGATTCAGAAACTGGGCTTGGTGTCAGCCAGGCCTGGGTTGGAATTCCAGATCTGCTGTTGGCTTCAAGTCTCACTTCTCAGTGAAGTTTCATTGCCAATAAAATGGAGAATAGAGGACGTAAGACCTAGGACAGCTAAGTACATAATTCTTGCTTAAATTCATGCATGTTGTAGAACCAAGATTTCACCATGGGCCAAGCTGACCACACAGTTTATACTCTGTTTTACCTCTTGTTTCTCTTTTGTATTTAATATATGCACTGCTTACATTATTATTTTTTAAGAAATGCTATAATTTTAGTTCATATCTCTCCTTTGACCCAAGAGTTATTTTATGGAGAACCTTTAAAAGTCCAAGAAGAAAGATATTATGCATTCTGAGGTCTGATTTTGTTATTGATTTTCTAGTTTTATTCTATTATCATCAGAGGATGTTACTTGCATTATTTGTACATTATGGAACTTACTGTATTTTCTTTGTGACCTTATGTGTGGAGAATTATGTGCATGCTCTATGTGGATTTGAAAAGAAAGTGCTTTCTCTGTTATCAGGGTACAAATTTTGCGATGTATCCCAGTCTGCCTTGTGAATCACATTGTTGGTGTCTCTTAGGTACTGTTTATCTTTTGTCCTCTGCTTTCCTGTGGTGGTGTGTGCTAAATTATCTAATATGAGTGCATGTCTGTCTCCTTTTCTTGCACTTTCTGCTGTAAAGATTTCTGCTGTCTTATTTGGTATGCATTCCTAACTATTGAGTGTTCTTTGTGAATTCTGGCCTCAGCGTAAATCAGTCCTTCCTTGATTCACTTTGTGCTTTTGGGCCTACATTTTTACCTGGTCATTTGTCAAGATCAAAATCGAGGCCTTTTTGCTGCCATTGGTTGTTTGCATTCGCCTCGTTTGCTTTGTCCAGACCTTATAGCTCTCACTTTTCAATTCGCTTTGTGTTAGGAGTGTCTCTTGTATTCAGCATAGAGTTGTACTTTGCAGATTTTACATTTCTGACTGGTATGCTAGACTCTTACGAGTATATAATTAGAATTCCACAAAACATTCATTGCTTTTCTTCTTTTTCTCAACCAGGAGAAGTCTCACCAAGGCACACAATCTCCTTGCTAACAGCAGTTTTGGACCCATCTGTGCCTGAAGTCTCCTCTGGAAGACTCTGGCTTAGCTGGCTCCTTGTTTTCAATCTGTCCTGCTTGTTCTGACACCCTGGTAGAGCAGGCTCTCTTACCAACGTGGAAGGCCTGCAGATGTTCAACAAAGGTGGATTTGAAGAGTCCAGGCATAAAGGTTTTAAAACCCATTGAAACACAAAATGAAGTTTCTAATATTTGATTCAGGTCTGAGGTCTCCCAAAATATTCTTTAATATATAATTGACTCATCTAGGAGTAACATTATGGCATATAAATCTACTGCTAGAAGGAACCCTAGAAATCACTTAATCAGAATTTCTCCCCAATGTATTGAGAGCTTTTGTGATACCCCAGTAAGTTTTCCAGTCTCGGTTTAGACTTTCTGGAAATGGCTGGCTGATGCCTGATGTTGTCACCCATGCTATAGGTAGAGGTTTGAAGCCCAACCATTCAATACACTAGGTGTACGATGTTACCAACTTACAAAAGCACTCTTAGCCTCAATTAGCCACTGTAGGATGAGAATCATGATAGAAACTCAGAGGACTAAGCAGGGTTATAATGTCAACGACTGGGCAGGAAAAGTAAAGCACCAGGTAGGTAATTAATGGAATCCCCTAAGACTAGGTAACAGGGGTATTTAGGAGAGTTCATTCCCTTGTTCAAAGGAGAAATCTCTACTAATATCACTAGGTCTGTCAATTTTTCTTAAAAGCAGAAATCTGTCATTTTATGTGAATTTTCCTAGTTATTCAATAGGGCAACTAACTGAGATTTCTTTAGAACCCATTGAAGAACAACCCATATCTGTGGTCTGGGTGGACCTGTAGGCGCCAATCTATGGTCTATATGAATTAGCATAAAATCTAAACAAGACAGCACTCGACAGATAGGAATTCATCCCATCTGAGACCTCTGATGTCAGATTCTTGGGAGAAAGGACTTGTTCTGCTGGGTGGGTAAGAGTCCAGAGAAGAAGAAACTCAGGACAACCAACACATGAACTGCAGGCTCACGAAACAGGAAGAGATCAAGTGGGAACAAAATGGAGAATAGGGTGGGAGTCCATGAACAAAGGACTGCCAACTCCTTAGGTCTGTTCTGACTCCTCTCCTGCCTCTACTTGCTGGCTGCCTCACAGAACTGGCCAAGCCCTGAGCAGGTATGACTGACACAGGAGGGGCAGGTGAGCAGGGCAGGGCAATTCTATAGCTGGCTGGAGTCAGAAGGGCCCTCGAGCTTCCTTGGAGTGAGCTCACTGGATGAGAACAAAAAAAGACCCTGAGCTGAGAGCCAAGAAGGCAATTTTCTCCCTTCCCCTATTCCCTTTGGCTTTTCCCCATCAGCAACTCTGAACCTAGCCAAATATTTCCTATTCGGGTGGGTTGCAGCTGTCCCACACATGTTATAAATAAGGACCAGTAGAGCCGAGCCTATTTTTAGCATTTTAAAGAGCTTGCAGAGGTCCTGGAGAGCCCCCACTTGCTGGCTCAGTTCCTGCTCTCTCTATCTCTTACTTCCCTCCAACGTGTACATTTTTTTCTATTCAGATGACTTAAAGTAAGTTTTTTTTTTTTTTTTTGCGGGGGGAAAGTTACCCCAAACATTTACTTCCTCTTGGCAGGACTCTTTCCATTTGCCATGGATTGGTGATATATCTTATCCTATAGTCACGCACGGACTTTGGGAAACAGCACTCCCTGCTCCTTTTCCTCAGCTTCCCGGCTTCTCTCAGCTAACCCTCCCCGTAACGCTAAGCACTTCACATGGATTTCCCCACTGAACCCTCACAACCGGTTTATGTTATAATTATTCCCATCCTACAGACGACAAAGCTGAGGGGTCAGTGACTTGAGAAGCATGCACAAAGTCACACAAACTGTCAATGACAGAGCCAAGAAAGACAGGTGGGGTCCTGATCTCAATCCTTCCCACTCTTTGCAGCGCTGGTGCTCAGTGTACACAATCTCCATGAAGGTAAGAGAAAGCAAGGCGGGTGGAAGAGGAGGAGGGGGCCTGGCTGGAGCCCACGCACTCAGTGGGGCCCATTCCTGCTGTTCTCTGGGAACCACAGAGGGTTTTCCGATCAGGAGCACAGCCTGGCAAAAGTCCCGCTTCACCCCAGGTGCCAAGGAGCAGCTGAGATAGGGAGGAGAGTTTGGGCTCCAGTTACCTGTTCTCAGGGTCAGCCAAGGCCATGCTCCGAGTGACGTAGCACATTTTGAGGGGGATGCTTTTCCGGTCTCTATGGAAGGAGAAGGCCTGCGACGACAGAGGGTCTGAGGAGCCGCCCCCTAACCTGGGGGACTCAGGCGGGGGCGTTTCCCAGCCGATCTCGGACACAGGCGATCCCTTCTTCACATAGGGCGTGGCTTCTCGCATGTACTTCACTGCAAGCAAAGAGACAAGAGAGGCTCTAAGTACACCGGGCTGGGCTTCTGGAAAGTCCCCCTGTGTCTTTGAAAGAAACGTGCATCAGACAAGCTCTTAATACTGAACCTCTTAAATTCTGAGCAAGATTCAGAAGTTCTGTTCCTCTGAACGTAATCATGCTACTATTTAAATTATGTACCAATGTGGCCCTAGGAACTTGCTATGACTCTCTCCTGCAGTTTAGAATTACTTGTAGCTTTTTTTTTTTTCTTTTTTCCAACGGCAGCAACATCCATCTTTTCTGATTATAAGTCGCATTCTGGGAAAAGGCTGAAAACAAATGGGCAGAGAGTGAGAAAGCATAACTTAGGCTTGAAGATGTACTATTTAATAGAGATGGAAGAAATCTGGAAGCTGTGTTTAGTGCCCCTTATGTGAGTTTGCTGTCCAGAAGCAAGGGTAGGGCTTCGATTGAATAATGCTGAGAACATATATGCAAAGATATACACAAGAAAGCACATTCGTGGTAACAATTTGAGTAGCCAAAACATTATTTGTCAGATCTGAAAACTAGAAAAATGTCGGCTTAAATAAATTGTAAGATATTTCATAGTTATTCAAAAGTGATATGGATATAGATGTGTTGATGCAGAAGAACCTATCTGATTAATTATTAGTAGAAGCACAGAGAGCAGTCTATACACTATTATATCTTTGTGTATAAAATTGTAAATATATATGCTTGTATATCTAAATATTTTTGAATACATACACAAGAAAACATTAACACTATTCAATAGTCTTAGGTCTGGAAATAAAAGTCAAGATGATGAAGAAATAGGCTTTTACTATTCATTTACTATTCTTTTAGAAAATTCTCATGTTTAACTGTGTGTGTGTGTGTGTGTGTGTAATTTTTATGAAATATTTTAAAGGCCAAAAATAATGTAAGAGGTGAATGGAATAGACTGAAATTTGGCCCTTTTCTATGTTTGCCTTGGTATTGTGGAAGCTATTTTCCTATTCTAAATTTGAGCATTTGGTCCTTAGATGGTTTTTGAGTTGACAGGGTAACCAGAGTCTTGGAATGTGCAGTATGAATGTCTATATCCTTCTGTCACACACCCTGGTTCTCTACTGCATGGGGGCATGTGACCAAGTCCCTCACAGTTTCTGTTATTACAAATGGCAATAATTTGCAACAAGTGAAAACTAGGGGACATTTCCTCCAGATCTTTAATAAATCAGTTCACAAATTAGTGCTTCCACTGTGCAAGATAAGGATTCAGGTTAAGGGAGACTACAAAGAAAAATAATATGTACTTTCCCTGTTGGAGAGTGACAACACCCAGGGTGTCTATCCTAGATGGTCTTGGTGTCTCATCTGGATCCCTTCACTGTATCCCAGCTTCCATGGTTTGGCAGGGAACAACTCATAGCTGCCCTTCCACTCTGGAGAACTACCTTTGCTTCAACAAAGGACAGCAAGACTGGAAGTCTACAGAGTTGTCAACCAGCCCCTAGATGGGAGTTCTGCTTCCAGGGAAGCCCACCTAAGAGCAAACATAAGATACGTACACAATCTGTGGCACAAAACAGGATGAGCTAAGTTTTATACTGGGAATAGATTATGTACCTTGGAAGAAACCATGAGAAATAAGTGAATCTAGGAGCTGGAAAAACGAATCAGGTTCACAATAGTTTTAATAAGCAGAGAAATATACCTAGATGCATGTAGTATGTATCTATATTGGGGAACTCAATCACAGATGTCAAAAACAACCCTATTAATTCAAGGCAAAGGAGAAATCATTTCATACCAACACATATTTTAAAAGAAGATGTCAAAGTTTTGATGAAATGTAAGTGAAACTAAGAGGACCGTACAGCTCCGTGGTTGTTGCAAATGTGTTAGCACAGGTTACAGTCACAGAAGGAGAAAGACTATTATTAAACTAGGCATTTTAAGGAATACTTTTATTTCTGGGCACTATGTTTAAAGAGGAATACAGATGTACCTAAGAACAAAAGCAGAAAATTTAGGGGAAAGACTAAGGCCATCTCTGGAATAAATAGACCTCTTCAGAAGATATTAAAATTTTCATCTCTAAAACCATTTTAGTAGGAGCTAGAACACTGCTTATTTGTGCATTGCGGAGTTATACTTTTTGACATATAGGGAATTCAAGCATCAGCTGAGATTGGTTGAAGATTTTCCTTTTAGTTGCATTGTTATCTTGGCTGGAGTGTGGGATGAGTATTTCAGGAGTGAGAATCAGGGATGTTTCATGGAGTAAGAGGAATTTAAACTTGACTTTAAAGGCTAGCAAGGACTTTAAGAAGTAGAGATAAGAATAACAATTTTTTCTTATATAATGTATTATGTAAGAAAAGTTGTGTCTCAATTTGGAAGGAGGATGATGAAGTAACATTTGTTGTGTCTACGTAATCACGTGCCAAGTACTGAATCGGTTGCCTCGAGTATCTTCCCATATTTAAGCTCCAAAATTACCACTTAAGGTTCCACTTTATATTTAATAAGGAAACAAAAGTCTAGAAATTATTGAGCATTCATATGCCCACAATTAATAATAAGAATAAGAATACACTGTTATCCTTTTCAGACAGACCCTGCTAGAAAGAAATACCTTATCTGGTTATTCTAATTCTGGTGAGCGCTGGCAGCTTTATGTAGTTTATCCCTTATGAGTTAGTATTGCTGTACATACCAGCACACCAATGCTCAGAAGTTTATCTCACATAGAGTTACATGGCCATTAAGTAGTGAAGGTTGAGTTTGATTTAGTAGAGATCATATTCTTTTTTTTTTTTTTTGTCATTCAAAATCATCTTTTTTATTAAGAGGGGTGTTATTTTATAGACAATGGAGGTCATAATCTTTCAAGAAATATGTTTTTGCTACTTAGATGAAGGATGCAAAATGATAAGTTAAGAAGTTTGGACTTTATTCTATGGGCAGTTGTGATCCTCCAGAAATTTAGAGAGAACTTGAGGGAAGTGAGATTGGGTATGCTTAAAGGAAAAGATGTTAGAATGGATTCACCATCTCACTGTTTCCATGAAAGATTAGTGCCAGAGACCAAGAAACACTCCAAAGCATTTATGTAATGGGAGAGGAATCTCAGAAATGTGTGCTTTGATGCACTTTTGGGCCATAAGCATGGGGAGTGTGGAGAGTTAGCATGGAAGCACATATTTACCAAGTAACCACTTCCTATGTGGTACAACACTAGAGATATTTATAAAGGAGAGACAACCTACAAATGTCTTGCAGAAAACATAAATAACTGGGAATAACACTTAATGTAGAGTATTTCTTTTAAGTCACCAACCAAGAATGAAGACAGAGAAAATAAGTTAACCAGATAGATGTGATAATTTAAAGATTCATTAATTCAGTCAAAATTTATCAGTCACTTTTCATGGGCTGAGAACTGTGCTATTCATGAGCGATGTTAAGACAGGCACTGAAGCTTAGAAAAGGAGGAAGGAAGGAAGTATATGATACGAGTGTTCATATTAAATATTAAACCTGGTTGAAGGAGGTCCCAAACTCCACAAATCTACAGGGTCCTAATGAAATTAAATGTAAATTCTTTCTCAAGAACAGCAATTTCATCTTAGACTTCAAAGAATCTCTATGAATCATCTTTGATAACAATGAGCCAGAGCCAGGATAACATCAAAATGCTTCACACAAGAAAACAGTTACCAGGAACAAGAGTTAGCACACAAAAACCTGACAGCAGGAACAGTCTTATACATATTGCAAAGCTACAAGTATGTTTATAGCAACAAATAAGAGTTTGAATCTTCCAGAAGTTAATTTTTAAACTGACATAATAAGAGATTGGTAAAAGAACCAAACAGAATGTCTAGTAGTAATACTAGTAATAATAACAACAACAACATTAGAATTAAAACTTCAATAGACAGGCATGTCAGAAGAAGGAATTAGTGAATTGTAGATAAGGAGAAATTATACAGAATGTAGTGCAAAGATAAAAATGGGAAATATAGAATAAAATTAAGGATATGAAGGATGAAGCGAGAAGGTCTATTATATGTATAACTGGATCCCTAGAAGAATAGAGTCTAAGAATTTTCCCAATGCAAAGGTATCAATTCACAAGTTCCAGAAACCTCATTTAGTTTTGCTGAAAAACACATTTGCATTTCATCATTAAGGCAGTTACAAAACAAAGTTTATCTCCCTTCCTACCCTTTGAGTAGGATTAACAGTGTAGGTTTCTTGGGATCCATGTTTCATTTGAGATCTTTAAATATCACCTCTTTTTTTTTATTAATGTTGTTAGGAAATCTCAGCAAAATCCCTAAAGAGTCCTGTGATCTCTGGTAGAAAATAAGTTTTCAATTTTAAGCAAATTAAGAAAGACATGTTGAGAGGTCTTGGAACTTCTTTTCATATGTGTCCTGAATAAGTAACATCAATACATCCTTGCTTAAAGATCCTTTAAGAGTACTGCTTCTATTTTATAAGGTATAGAAAAAATGACAATACTTAACTCGTATAACAAAGCAAAAGAAAATCACCACTGGATTTGTCCAAGAACTCATGATTTCTTGTTCAGAATAAGCATTGAAATTGCCAGACTGTTCCTTCTTGCTGGAAGAGACTTTCATACTTTCAACAAGATTTGTCCATGAGCTATAAGCATAATTCAATGGTCAAGCATTTGAGTGTTCTTCAATTCTTGACTAAAGCCTGAGGCTAAGTACCCTCAGGCAGAGAATGAGAACGGTGCAGACATGTTTGGAGTGGCAAAGCCATGTTTCCTCTACAAGGAGAGTGAAACCATTCCATGGTTCTTCATGTGTTACATACTGAAATTGCTACTCATTATAATCATATTAATAATCAGTACAGTCCAATGTAGGCAAAGAAAGGTGTTGCTCAGACTAGATTTGTCTGCAATAAATACCCCAAATCAGTGCTTTAAATAGCATAGAAGTGGGTTACTCATTTTCCAGAAGTCTAGAGTGAAAGAAAAGGGATATTAGGGCAGCTCTGCCTCCTGAAGTTGCACAGACTCCCTTATTTCTCTGCATACCTAGTATACCACCTAGTGATCCAAGACAGCTGCTTGAGTTCCACCCACAATGACCACCATTATGGTCTGGACGTGAGGTATCTCCCAAAAGCTCATGTGTAAGAAAATGCAAGAGGGTTCAGAGGCGAAGAGATTAGATTAGGAGATTTGTAAGCTAATCAGTGGATTAATCCACTTACATGAATTAATTGGGTGGTAACTGTAGTGAGGTACAGACGGTATGGCTAGAGGAGGTAGGTCACTGGGGCTGTGCCTTTGGGATATATATTTTGTTCCTGGTGAGCAGGGATCTCTCTGCTTCGATTGACGTGTCTTGAGCTACTTTTCTTCTCCACACCTTTTTACCATAATGTTCTGCCTCATCTCAGAGCAATGGAGTCAGCTGCCTTTGGACTGAGATCTCTGAAACCATGAGTGCCAAATAAACTTTTCCTCCTCTCAGATTTTTCTTATCAGGTCTTTTGGTCATAGTAAAGTGGAAGTTAACCCAAACAACCACATTCCATTAGCAGGACAGAAGAAATGAAAACATTTTTCTTCCTTTATGGTCACTTTTTAGAAATTAACATATTATTTCTGCTTACAACTCATCAGCCAGAACTTAGTCTCATGACCACTTATACATGGAAAAGAAATTTGTTCTTTACTTTGATCAGTCTAGTTGCCACCCAAACAAAATTGGTGGACTATTACTGTGGAAGCAGAGAATAGATAGTAGGGGATGATGCTCAGCTTTTGTCACCAGGATACATCCCTAATTCTTTCAGGGCTTAAGAAACTGGATTTTACAACACATGAATACAAATAAATGTGCTAAGACAATCAGTAAGGAACATAGTAACTATGTTCCATGTACTTCGCTAAGTGTTTCTTGTGTATTAACTCATTTGATTCCTACGAGAACCTACAGTACAAGCATTATCATCTTCCCTATTTTACCAAAGACTGCAGTGAAGAGGGGTTATATCACATGCTCAAGGTTACAGTACTAGAAGATGGAAGAAACATGAAGTGAATCCAAGCAGACTGGCTACAGAGTCAACTTTTAACCATGAAGTATTAGTAATTCTCACACTTTTAAAAAAAATTAATTTTTTTTTGTGTGTTTAAGCCAATGGTTTTATGTGCTGGGAGAAAACATCCAATTAAGAGGCTGTTGCCTGTAACATAAGAGAGCTTGATTTTGTAAGCCTGAACTATTAAACTATGGCATTTCAATAAACGCCTTTTAAGACACCATAATATGTATTCATAATAGAGGGTTTAACCTGGCAGAACTGAACAGCTAGTGTCTGCATAATTACACCTCCATGTGCTTACAGACAGTAATTTCAGGCAAAGAGCTGTTGAAACCAATCAAGAAGCAGCCAGACCCAGTTCGGGGAGCCTAATAATCAGAACTAATTAATAAACCATGCCCTTTCTAGGCATCATGAATTAAAAACTGTGGTTGAGCAATTAAAATTCCAATCTCCAGTTGCAAAAAAATAGAAGAGGGAGGAGCTGTAAGAAGTGGTGGCCAAACCAATAATCCACCAAGTCACTTTCAATATGTTTGTAGTGTTTCACTTGAAGGACAGGCAGTTGCAGGGCTTTCAAAAGAATATTCAGCAAAGCCCAAGTTTGCTAAGGGCCCCAAGTGGCCACAATTAAATCTTTGTTGGGGCAGCCAGATGACATTTGAAAGGAAAAGCACACACAGGCTACTAATGAGGAAATGCTTTAGGCAAATCCAATCAACTCTCCTACCAAGCTGGTTTCCAAGGAGCCAGAAAATCTGTCTGATATGTTCAAGGTTTCTTCTTAAAAATAACAACAAAAAAGGGATTCAGATTACAGGAAGGAAAAGAAATATTTTATTACTCCAAAGGATAAGAAAACAAAATGTGGATTTTCTAATGTGACTGAGGGGAAAGGGGATCAGCTGGAGGCAAGAGACCTGAGGATTCAGACCTTTGGTGAAATATTCAAGTCCAGGGCAGGTGGGCAATGGTGGGACTTTTCCTTAAGGTATTTTCCTAGGTCACCTTAGAGAGGAAAGATGCAGAGGGAGGTCATTTATATTTCCAAAAAAACTGGAAAATGATGAAGAGGCAGTATTAACTTTCTCAGAAACTATAGCTAATCTCTCAGAAGGCTGATGACGTGGTGAAAGAGCATTGGTCCTGGGGAGCAGGGTCCCAGGTTACAGTTCTGCTGTTAACTAGCTCTTCAGCCTCCCCAGATCTCATTTTCCTCACTTGTCAAGGGAGGGAAAACAGGTCTCCAGCCTTCCAATATCATGTGATTCCTTGGGGAGTTGCCTCTTCCAGAACCATTTTAAAACAGAGTATGTCTTACCTCATCTTGCTATTTGTGTCCTCACCAACAAATAACCCTGTTAAAATGTGTGCCAAATTCTAGACAAAGGCCCAGGGCAGATGTTTGACTTTACAAAACCCCACAGGCTCTTGATACATGAAAATAAACCCATGTGAAGATTACACACTCAACTTACCTTTTTTGTGGTTGGGCAGCATTGTCTAGAAGAATTGTTATTGTTTTCATTCATTTCCAATATTTATTTCACTCGTATTCTGCCAGGTAGGTTTTTTAAGCTAGGCTTTTAAAAGGTATCTGAAGAATGGCCAAATGTTTCTCAAAACGTCATGATGACATTCAGGATGAGGGTGCTGAGTCTTAATATGTGGAGTCAGGAGAAGAATAGGGTGGATTTGACTTCATTAAGTAATCATTGACCTCCATTCCCAAATTATCCTATTTTAGATAATCCAGTCATTCAATGGGACATACCTTGATTCTTCAACATAACAAGATCATTGCCCCAGAGTAAGCCAGTATTCCCAGGGAAAACTCTCTGTTGCACAGGTCACCCCATAGCCACCCAGAGCACACTGATTGATTATCCATAAATTCAACAAACATTGGAAGAATTCTTCCATGAGAAGGACTCTGAGTGGTGAGTTCTCACAGTGAGGGAGATGGACTGGCTCCTGCCTGCAGGTACTCACCTTCCAGTGTTCATGTGCATGCTGGGAAGTGGGTGGAGAGAGACATTAAACAAACTGAAGATATAAGGGACTGTTCTTAAAGAGACACACACTGGAGGACTTAGGTCTGTCCTAGTTCACACAGAGTCATTCACATCTGGTCCCTGCATAGAAGTTCTGGTTCCTATAGTTCACATGTAAGTACGGTTTCATCCTCTGAATGTGCCATGTTCTCTCCTGGCTCTATTCTTTGCAGTTTCCTCTGCATGGAAATCTTTCTGGAGAACTCCTCTCTGTATCCTCTAAGTCTCAGTTTAGGCAAGACCTCCTTTTATGAAGTGCTCCTGACAGCTCCAGACACACCTCCTTCCAAATCCAACCATACTTTGTGGTGACCGTCACTGAAATCAACATCATCAATCCCATGAACATCATGATGATGGATTATTCCATGCCAGACACTGTGCTAATTAATTTGCAAATGTTTGAAAGCTTACAATTACATGCAATTATTTGTTTGCATAAAGGTCTGTCTAGGGGGATCACATGTCCTCAAGGTTGAGCAACTACTTTACAATGGAAATTAAAACTCTAGACTCTGGAGCTAGACTACATGGTTTTACATTCCGGTTCTGTCATCTGCCAACTTTGTGAGCTTGGAAAAATTTCCTTAATGGCTTGATGCCTCCATTTCTCCACTTGTAGAATGAGGATAAATAGTAGTGCTTATCTCAGAGAGTTCTTATGAGATTGAATAGTTCACACATACAAAGAGTGTTCAGTACATAGTAAGAACTCATGAGAGGTAGAAAAAATAAAAACGCAGCAATTGCATGTTCACACCTGTATCACAGCAATTAGCACAAATGTCTGGCTATAAAACATGGCATTATTGAGCTGATGAATGACAAATAGGATCTTCAACATATAATTTCTCACATATTTGTTCTTTAGGAGGAAGAGTCATAACTACTCTTTATTACAGAGAAAGCAGTAGAAGCCAGAAATGATCAATTACTCTACAAGGCTACAATCCAAGGAGTAACAGACTAGGGTCAGGAATCTGTACATTCTATCCTACAAAACAGCAAGGTTTTTCTGGAATGATCCAGATAGGAATATTTTGGGGCCACATAGGGTCTCTGTGACAGTTCCATTCTTCTATGGTGGCATAAAACGTGTTTATAAATGATATGTAAATACATTGGTGTGGCTACATCCAAAGTATTCTTCACTTATAAAAACAGACAGCCAGCCAGGTCAGATTTGACTCCAGGGCTGTAGTTAGCCAAATTTGGCTTTAGAACAAGAGCAATAACTAGCAATTATTGATTACTTAATGATCCAGCGGGCCCTGCTCTAAACATGTGAAGTGTCCTAGCTTATTAAAGGTAGTTCTACGAGGCAGGAATATGATTGTGCCTAACTTATAGGCAAGGAAGGTGTGGCATGTTGATGGGAGTGACTTGCCCATGGTCAGCAGTGTTGACTGGCAGCAGCTCTGAGATCTGAACGGAGGTGGTCTAGCTCCAAAGCCCCTAATTGCTGGCTGTGTTCTTTCCTTATGTTCTGCATGCCACCAATACACATGTGTTTGTCCAACCCCCCAAATTTTAAAACTCATGCTTTCAAAAAGGTCTGTGTTGTCTGCAGTATTTTATTTGCATAAAGAAAAAGACAATTCAGGCTAAAAAGAGGCTGGAACTAATTGAACCTTGCTCTTTTCGCATCTAGTGTTACAGGGCTCCTAGTCCAAATTCCTTCAGAGCCTAAAGGTAGGAACGGATGAACCCAGTATCTGATGTGAAGAGTGGGTGTTGCTTTCACCACTTCCAGTTTCTAGATTGATTCTGGAGGATACCTAATGCCTTCAATGACAAAATTAAGATTATAATTGAAAATTTAGATTTTAAATTTAGGCCCAGACTAAAAAGATGCACATAACAGCGATAAGACAGAAAGTTCTGTTGTTGTCTATTCAGAAGAAAATTTACTGTAGTAGGTACAAGGAGAAGTACACTATAAATAGTTCATGTGAAAGAAGTTTCTAAAGATTTCCATGACTGTGGTTGCCAAAATAAAGTAAGAGGACATCAGACTCCACCGATTGAAGTACATTGTTCAGAAAAGGAAAGTACATTCCTTCCCTACCTTCTTGATCAGCCCATACTTGAAGCCTTAATAGATTAGACAGGATATAAATGAAGGTAAAAGGGTTACCAGGTTGTTGAAAGTTCAAGAAATAAAGAGGCTGTATCTTACATAGTAAACATTAAGGCACTGCGGTAAAGAGTATGGACACTGAAGTCTGATGCTGGGGGTGAATTCCCAGTTTTTCTGTTTTTCAGCTTTGTGTCCCTGAGCAAATTATTTATCCCACATGTTAGTTCTTTCATCTCTCTCATAAGGTTGTAGGGAGATTAAGTGAACTAATATAAGTAACGATTTACCAGGAACTTGGCATACTAAATACAGTAAGTGCCAGTTCCCATTATTAGGCATTGTGTGACCTACAATAGGAAGTTTTATGAGACCTAAATAAATGAGGGATGGGCTAAACTCACTCTGCAGAGTAGAGTCATGATCAATAAACACAAGTTATTGAGGAAAGCTCTGGGTTTAATATAAGAAAAACCACAATGAGGAGCTCCCCATTGCTGGTGATATTCAAGCAGGAATTCACTGAGATATCTCCCTGACATGTCATGTAAAAGAATTCTACTTTGTGGAAGAGGAGATTGTTTCTCAAATCTCTTAAGCTGTCATGTGCTGAGATTTCTTCTGGAATGTGGTTAATCAAGATGTCTACTCCAAATGCTCCACTAGAGCAAGGTCAGTTCTGGGTTGTATTGCCATGAAAAACCATGCTGTGTATTTCTTCGCTATCACGTGCTTGTGAGCTACATAGTAGATGTGAGACAACAAGGTAGTTTGGTAAGCTACCTGAGTCACCTTAAAGTGAGAAAAACAATGACCTCCTTAGGCCACTCAGTGCAGTAATTTAATACATGAGTCTCATGGGTAGAGGATCTGGGTTTGAATCCTAAATCTTTGCTTACAAGCTGAGCTTCTTTGAGCAAGATATGTAACCTCTCTGCATCTCTGCATCACTTGATAATAATAATACCTATGTCATAGGATATTATAGGGATTAAATTATTTAAAAATGTATACAAAGCTCTCAGTACAGTACCTAGAACATACATGGCACTCAAATTTAAATATTACTACCATGATATTAGTGCTGTTATGAGACTTCAATGAAAAATGCATTGCAAGGATACCATTCTCTTTTCTAAATCAAGGACTATCAAAATTATAAATACTTGAGAATACCACTTAATTCATTTATATTTTGCACATAAATTAAGCCCCAGTCTGCATTGTATGGACTAGACACTGTAGGATAGCTTATCACTTGGACATTGAAATTATTTCTTCTGAGGATTTTATGATTGTTTTATCAGTTTTTTCATTACTGTGACCAAAAGACCTGACCAAAAAAATTAGAGGAGGAAAAGTTTATCTGGGGGCTCAAGGTCTCAGAGGTCTCAGTCCATAGACAGCTGGCTCCATTCTTCAGGGCTCAAGGTGAGCAGAACATCATGGTAAAAGAGTATGGCAGAGGGAAGCAGCTCACATGATCTTCAGGAAACAGAGAAAGACTCCACTCACCAGATACAAAATATACACCCCAAAGACATGTCTCCAATACCCCACCTCCTCCAGTCATACCCTACTTGCGTTCAGTTACCACTCAGTTACTTTAATAGGGATTGACTCACTAATTGAGTTAAAGCTCTCATAACCCAAACATTTCACCTTCAAATGTTCTTGCATTGTTTCACACATGTGTTTTTGGGGGACATCTAATATCTAAACCATAACAATCATGCTAAGGAGAAAAAGCATACAAACCTCAAATCTGAGAACTGCTATAGAATATAATTCAATACATACAAAAAATAGTCCACAGTTTATTCCTCAGATGTTAGTAAGTATCAAGAGATCATGGATTAATGACATCTCCAGACTTCATACTCAATAATTTGCCAAAAGGCCCCTCACCATCACAGGTAATCATGATCTATGTTCCTTGGTAAAATATAGTAACTATTTTAAGAGCTATACCCCAACATCTGAAGAAGAAGAGTGTGTAATAGGCTGTAGGGCTATCTGAATCCTCAACTCCTAATACTGTCTTCACTCTTTCCTAGACTGAAGACCACATGCGAATGGAGCTTCATATCAGAAGGCAAAAGGCAGGAAGTGCCTCTCTCACTTCCCCCTTGCAGGTATCTCTGGATGATAAACTCTACTATTCCAGGAGTAGGTTGATAATAACATCCTGAAAATCAAACTTGGGGCTCAGTAAATTTGCAGTTACTCTTCAGTTGCAGAAGCCCAGAGTCACAATGTTTTTCCAAAGGAAACCCCATTTAGCAAATAAAATATCACAATCAAGAGAAACTTGGGCAAGGTGTGAGTTTTGCTTTTTCACTCTAAACTGGAGACACTGCTTTTCCAAAGTAATCATGGTGGGGTCTGGTGATAAGGTGGATGGTGAGGGAAAGATGGATATCAGGTTTCATCCAACTAGATAATGTTATAAATACCTGCTGTTTTTTTTAGGATAAAGTTTTAATTCTTTCTTTTTGGAATTTATTACATTTATCTTTTTACTTGTTCAATTCTTATCATAGTAGATATAACTTTATGTACCCTGTATAATACTATATAATATCATATCTGATAATATCATCTAATATTATTTATTATTATTATTATCAATATTATATAATATAAAAAAGAAACTTCCATGACCCAGGAAGGGAGAGTATAACAACTTCCCCCAGTAGATTCTACCTCTTCCCTAAATACATATGTACACACAAGCATAACTTGCTCCTCAGTGCTAATACTGAAGGACTCACCAGAACTGACCTCACTGGGCATCTTCACTGGATGTTCTCCTAATTGTTAGATTTAGCCTTGTCTTGGGCAATACTCTTTCAGAAGAGTAGTTTCTAAGAATTAGATCAGGATGACACAGGAGGGGCCTGAGAAACCCTCTTGGGTCTGATGGAAAGAACAGGACAATAAGATCTCACAAGACTTAGCTCTAAACCTCCAGAGGTTTCACTTGACTCTGAATAGTCAAAATAGGAAATTTGTTTTTTAAGCGGGTAAAAAGGGTTGGTGGTGAACATTGATAAGTGGATGCAACCTCTTACAGTAAATCAACCATATGAAAAGCAACAATAAAAAATGTAGGCAAATTGGGATTCACAAAGTTTAAATGTCTTACGGCAAGTAAGTACCAGTCCTGGAATTTGAGTCACATCCTCTAAATCTAATTTCAAAGTCACTTTCACCATGACCACAGCTAGTTCAAGTAACATGGGGGCATGGGGTAGATTATTATGGCTGATAAGCAATAAGTTATTGCTGATGCTGGGAACATCTGTGGATGATGGGTGGGCAAATTAATAAACATATCCTCTAAAGATCACTTTAGAATTTGGATTGTTAAAATATTGCCCAATTTTCATATGGGGAAAATCAAAGTTTGTATAGGAAAGTCTGAAAAATAAACAAACTTTTGTCACATTTAATAAAATAAAGATGGAAAGAGAACATATTACAAATGAAAGAGAAAGTAACAAAAGAGATTAAAAATCAAAGAACACTTCTGACACTTCCATGATAATAAATTTGAAAACCTTGACAGAATGCACACATTTCTAAAAAACATAAACTTATACAAAACTGATTTAAGTGGAAATAGAGAACATAATTAATCCTATAACTCCTACAGGGGTGAAAACACTGGTTAAAATTCTTCTCACACACACACAAAAAAAACACCAGAACCAAATTTAATAGTGCTTCTTACCATTTTTTCAAAGAAGAGTTCATTCAAATTTAGACCAAAAAAAGAGTCCTCCCAATTTACTTATGAAGCTCGTATCATTTTATTTGCAAAACCAGACAAGGAAAATATCAGGAAGAAAAACCACCAACCCATTTCATTGCTAAATATAAATACAAAGTGCTAACAAAATATCAACCAACCAAATCCAAAAATATACATAGAAGACAGCAGTATAGCATGACCAAGTTTTGAATATATAAAAAATGCAGGATTGGTAAAATACTAAAATGTATAATAATTATTCAGTATATTACATGATAAAAGGATAAAGTATATGCTTACTTAAATGAAGAAAATTCACTTTATAATTTATAATCTCTAGCAGGCAATTATATAAAAAACAAACAAAATCCCTAAGTAAACCTAAGATAGAAGGTAACTTCCTTAGTTTGATGGAGAGTATCCACTTGAGAATAAACAATCAACTGCAAACATTTAAAGGGAGAAACTCTGCAAGCATATCCTCAAAAACCAGGATGGAAGAAAGGATATCATTTATGATGACTGTATGCAGCATTGCACTAGAGTACCAGGTGAGGCGGAAAGACAAGAGGCAGCCACTCAAGGTATGAGGATTGAAGGGTTAAAAAAAATGAAGGAATGAATGTATGAATAAATAAATGAGAGTGGGGAAGGAGAGAGGGAAGGAAGAAAGGGAGAAAGAAAAGAAGGTGAGGGAGGCAAGGAAGGTGGGTGGAAGGGATGGATGGAAGGAGGCTGGGAGGGAGGGAGGATTGATGGGATAAAGCATCTAGCACTCATTATACCTGAACTGTCATTACAGCTGCAATCCTGATCTCCTTAGTGGTCATTAGCAAATCATTTAACCCACTAATATTGTTAAGCTTCCTTATTAGTAAAAGTAGGTGTTTTAACTACCTTGGATACTTAGGTAGATAGGAATACCATTAAAAAACAAAAAAACCCAGGTAATATGGGAAATACAGACTTGGGGATGACAGTAAACTATTTTATTTTTGGAGATATAGTCAGATTTTTATTGCTGTGACAAATATAAAGAGAAAAAACTTATAGAGGAAAGATTCATTTTGGCTCAGGGTTTCAGAGGTTCAATCCACAGTCTATTGGCACCATTGCTTTGGGTTTGAGTTGAGGCAGAACATAATGGCAGAAGGGTATGGGAGAGAAAAGCTGCTTAGCTCACAGAAGTCAGAAAGCAGATCTATTTATCTATCTATCTATCTACTTATCTATCCATCCATCCATCCTTAGAGAATAGTAGAGAGGGAGGGAGGTCAGGGACAAATACAGCCCCCACGGGCACACCTCTCACTCCCTTCTCCTGGTCCCATCTCCTACACTTTCTACCACCTCCCAATAGTCCATTCAAATTATGACTCCCTGATAAGGCTAGAGCCTTCATGATCCAGTCACTTCCAAAGGACACAGCTTCTGGACACTGCTATATTGGGACAAAGCTTTCAACACATGAACTTCTAGGGTACATTCCAGGTCTGAACTATAACAGATGTGGACAGAGCACCTCTGAAGAGACAGAGGTCAACAGATGTAGAATTGCGAATTTGAAGCTCAGAGTTATATTTGAGTCCAGGGACAAGTGATGTAACTGAGCCATCTTAATGGTTACTTATTGAGTGCTAACTAAATGTTTGGGGTATTACATAGATTATGTCTTTTACTTTTCACAACATCTTGTAAGATAGACCTCTTATTAGTCACTGTATTCGGAAGGGGACACAGAAGTAAAAACACACATCCTCGAAGGCATGGTGTCCACTGCAGCCTCAGTGTGACTCCACAGCCTGACTTCTACCCAACTTCCTGCTCTCGTCTGCCATTTGGACCCTGATCTGGCTTCTGAGGCATTCCAATCTTAGTGGTATTTTCTTGCATTCTAAGTTACCGATCATACCAACACCTACCTTCTCTGCAGACAGCCCAGAGCCAACCAAAAGGGCAAAAGGTCAAGATCAAAGCTAGAAAGGGAAGTAGCTGTCGAACAGAACAGATGATTCAGCCCTTCCTCCTTTTCCAAAACACCATCCATATTCTCTGTTCTAATCTTGGAGTTCAGAAGAAGAGGAGGAGGTTGTGGGTGTCCTGAAGGGGGAGTTCAAACTAAACAACAGGAAACCCAGAGGGTTACTCCAGAACATTGATAGTTGAATGAAATAATACAGAATCAGGCCAATCTGGCTGAGGCTCCTGACTGCTCCAAAAATGGCTCCGTGGAACACTTCCGGGCATCCCTGAGCCTCAGTCTCTGCAAGTGTAAAATCACGTGCCACTCACTCAGATATTTGCCATAAATATTAAACTAGATAATAATTAATATTCAGAAATATCCTAAAAGGCAACTTGGCCTAGGTACCAAGATGAATCTCAAAACAATCACGAGAAAATATTTTAGGGCATATCTGCCTACACTTAGAGATGAATCTAAAGCAAATATTTTGTTGTCTTATGTAAGAAACAAACCATTGTCTGTAGCAAAACACTGGAACCCAGGAATTCATGGATAGAGAACAAAACTAGAGTTTTACAAAGCCCAGGACAAGTAGCCTGAAAAATATCCTAAATTAATTTTGTGATTCATGTTGCTGCTTCTGTGTAAGTGCTAACACAGTGATATGACTGATTCTAGGTATGAAACTCATCAGTTTATCTTTTCTGGCAGAGGGTGGGTGGATACTGGGGATTGAACGCAGGGGCATTTAACCACTGAGCCACATCCTCAGCTTTTTTTTTTTTTTTTTTTTTTTGTATTTTATTTAGAAACAGGGTCCGGTTGAGTTGCTTAGGGTCTCACTGAGTTGCTGAGCTGGCTTTAAACTTGCAATCCTCCTACCCCAGTCTCCTGAGCCCCTGGCATTATAAGTGTGTGCCACCACTCTTGCCAAACTCAGAAGTTTCTACAGGCTGAAGGAAGATTTGAACTGTCACAATGTCTGTAATGTAGTCAATAAAATATTATTTTTCAAAACCATTTTTAAAAACCTTTATATACTTTCCAAATGTTATTGCCCTAAGGTAAAATATACCCACATCCTCAAGACCCCACTGCCTCCTCAGACCAGAGCTTAAGGGCTGCCAAACAGGAGATCTGGCTGTGAATGGCACATTGGACACCTTATCATCCACTGTCTCACACAAACCTATCATGTAACAGTAGCTGTGGATGCACTCGGGCATCTGGTATCAAAGAGGTCAAAGTATTTCCTCTTGGAAAAATTTAAGTCCTTTACTTTCTACGCAGGTCCAAACTTTTCACTCCTTTTTTCTACTTTGTTCAACAGATAATGCTTATCTAAATATACTACTTTGTTGAACAAGCCTAGAAGTCATGTAGGATTTGTGACCCAAGCAGGCTCCAGAGGACTCTGATATATAATCACAAATTTATAGTCTAATATGCTATCTGTAATAACAGAGGGAGAAAATGCAAAACAAACGTTTTCATCAAAGCAATTTATTCTGTTCATCATATACCAAAAAAGACACTCCCCCACCTTTTTTAAATTCTTGGGTAATACTCAAATACTTTTAAAATGAAATCTCTGCCTTAAGAAAATCCACCCACATTATACTACACGTATTCTAATTACTTCCAAGAAATAGTTCCTTCCAGGTCTGCAATCATTTCCAAACATTAAGACATACTTCAGTGAATCATACTTGAGGTTCATGGAATTGTAGCTTTATAAGCGAATTATGCTTGTAATGAATTTTCTTACAAGAACTTAGAAACACAAGACTTTACTCATACAGTGAAGGACGTGCACATACTCCTGAATGTGCACATAATCCTAAAATTTTTAACAATCTGGGTGCCAAACAGGAGGTCAGGGATAGAAACACTAGAACTATTAAATATTGGTTTTCGCATACATTTCTTAATATGATGATAAATTATGTAGTCACTTAGAAAAGTGTAGTAGCAGCAGAGAGTTCACACTATGAGACACTGCAATGACTCAGTAAACATGTTAATACCACAGGGACGTGCATTCCTCCTTTGACTCTAACTACGAGTAATAGTAGCAGCAAACATCCTTCGGAAGTTCATAGGTGTCAAGACATGTAATGATTGAACATATTTATACCCCACTGTGATTTATTTTGCATACAAAGAAGCTAAATCTCAGGTTGGGTAACTTGCCTGACATCATCTGCATAGTAAGTTGTGGAATGGGGATTTGAACCCAGGGCCTTCACCATTAACCACCACACCTCTGTGGATCTGAGACACTGGTCCTCTCTCCTTTTCTTTTTCCAGTACTTACTCATGCAGTTTCAGAAACTCATCTTCCTTCCCAGGAAGAAAAGCATCGAAAATGAATGGCCTTCATAGAGCAGTAATATACATACGGTCATTCTCGGAAATTGTTTCAGAGAGGAAAATCCTGTATTCAAAAGTGAGGGTAAACTAAGTAATTTTCTTTTAGCTGCAGGAGGATGAACAATGCATTTAATGTTTCTAAAGGATAATGGCTTCCTCATCTATCCATAACCCCACAGGAGTCATATGTTTTAAATTTGGTAAGTGAGTGAAATGCTCAGATCTTCAGTACATCTTTAAGTCAGCTTGAAGGAAATACATATTGACATGGAAAATTTCTATCAGTGGAACATTAGCCTCCCTGACCAAAAGCTATTCCTCTCATGTTTCTTTTCAGTCATCATCCTGTTCCTAGAAAAACCACTGACCTGCTTCAGATCTGATTTGCTTAGTCTAGAATTTTCTATGAATGGAAGTATACAACATAAACTTTTTTGTGTTTGTCCAACTTCTTTGACTCAATATAATATTTCTGAGATTCATCCATGTTTAACATGTAATAATAGTTCATTTCCAATCATAAACAACTCGATGTTATTAAGGATTAAAAGAGAAAATTTATATTAGTACCTGTAAGGAGTTCCATGAAAAATGGATATCATTATTATTATACAACAGAGGAAATTCAGGAACTAGAATCAAAAGAGGAACTGTCTACAAAGGTCTTAGGTCAGCTCATATTTGGAGAAAGGTTTAGCTTACTAGAGTCTCTTACCATATTATTTATAATTAAGGTCATCCTATAACCAGAATCATGAATTTTTTTTATTAAACTGAGTCAAAATTAGTCTGCCTGATAAAAAAAAAAAAAAAAAAAAAACACTTGTTTTGCACTGCAGAGACACCAAGGGTACCTTCCACGTGTACTTCTGAAACATTTTCCTTTACTCACCTTGGAGACAGAGCCCCACCCATCTCAGATTATATTTGAGAGGACAGTGTGAGAAAAGTCATCCATAATACTGTCTCCAGCCAGAACCAGACTCCTGCCATCAGTGCTTGTAAACTGTGTAATTCAGTTTTTCCAAGAAAACAGGAACATGGCCCTCAAAAATATGACACCAATATTGAATCTCACAGAAGACGAGCTTGCCACAATAAATAAATCCACACTCTAGAAAGAGACAGAATCATGGAGGTACCTGAGTCCTTTCTATCTGGCAAAGGCATTCTTCATTAAAAACATGGTGCTCAAATCTAGATAGGAAGCAAGCACCATTTTCCCAGGCTATTTCCAAGAATTACTGGAAGAAGGTGAAATGTAAATATAAATTCTGATCCCTCAAGTAAAAAGTTTAGAAACCTTCCTGAGATGAACTAACCAGGTGAGCTTTGGAAATGACCTCTTGCCCAGGTGGCAACTTGAGCAAGAACGATGCCCTTCGAGGAATTGTCGAGAGGTAATAAATGTATTAAAATAACATGGTGGAAGGTTTCAAGTCACTTTTAGAGTGTGGTATAGTAGAAAACCTCAAAGTTTTCACCAGCCTGTGGGTGTAAGTTCCCATCCTGCTTCCTGCAGAAACAACATCTGTTCTTACATTCAGTACAAGTCACCTCTGATATTTATTGCATTTGCTGAATGCCAAAAGGATCTGAAATGTTAAACCTCTTGATCTGTCAGCAGTCCTGGATTTCTGTGAAAAGATGAGCTTCATAATAGCACAAATTGGAGAAATTTCATGTATCCAAAAGACATAAATCCCCCTCACAGTTGAATTCTCTTTCAATACACAACTGAAGAAGTTTTAAAATATATATCCAACCTTTAACTTTCTCTTCTTTTTTTTTTCTTTCTTCTCTTTTCATTTTCTCTACATGCACTGCTCCATTTCATTTAATAAGGAGCATCCAAGGTCATTTAGTCTCACTTTAACCCATTCACTTCTCCAAAAACAAATTTAGCCTAAATACATGAAAGTCAAAGCATGTGCTTGCTTGGTCTCATTAAACACACAATATCCTTGTGGGAGAAGTAGGAAATTTGGTTCATTATCCTAACTGTTAATGAAGGATAAATTGCCTATATTTAAGTGGGGTTTACATTTTATTTTTATCCAATGCTCATCTTTCTTGGTTTTTATAAAAAAAACGAGACTGTGAGTTAGTCAACAGAGCCCGGAGAGCAAAAGAAAATTAGTTTTCTTCACATGAGTTCTGCATGACAGGGAGAAAAGTGGTTAGAAAAAGAGAAAAAGACAGACTGGGGTTTCACAATTTAAATATGTCTCTTTTCAAGGAGTGATAAACAACAGAGGGTAACACAATTAAATTTCTATGCAAGATTTCATGTGATGTCAAGCACTCTGAGACATAGTTTCTTGGCACAGAGCAAAGAGCCAATTGCCAGGGGCTGAAATGAAGGGTAACAGAGGTAGCATTCTTCTCCTTGCTTTCTCCCTCTCCTTGCTTCATATTTATTAAGCACTCCCTTTATTTGTGATATTGCCCTACCTACCCAGCAGCGGAGGAAATGTGTTGAGAAAGTAATCAGAGCTGGGGTTAATCAAAAAGTCAAATCTCTAACTCATTAAGGAACCAGGAATTCTGGAGGGAGCAAGGAAGAGAAGCAGCTGATATTCAATCTGCACTGGTCCCCTTTACCTTGGGAAATCCTTCTGATTTCATCCAGGTGCAATTCCTCAGTCAGTCCCAGTAGTGCCCAGGCATCCTTTCTCAGTGAGTCATAATAATGGTTTACATCATCATCTCTCCCACCAGGCTCTGAACTTCTTCATGCCAGAAACTCAGGTCTTTCCTCTCTGTTGTGTTAGGGCTGAGTTCACAGTTGATACCCAATAAATATATGAGTAATGTACAAATGAACAAATGAATGAGAGTAGGAATAAATTTTCCACCTCAAGTCTATCTACCACAGACTAACTCTCTGAGGATGAAGAACAAATACTGTGAATTATTATTATTATTATTATTTATATTGATTATTGACAATTTTCACTTGGAATATACTTCAGGGTGTTCTTACACATTAGTATCCTTAAAATTTTATCACTTTTTAAACTATTCACATATTATGATGTTATTTTCTTTATACATTCACACAGAATAAAACTGGTCCCTTAGCCAACATTCTAGGTAAAATATTCTATTTTCGTGAAGGTCAATACCTGCAGTTTATCACAGGTTCCAGCTGCTGACTTTGCAAATGCACATCTTCCCACACTTTGGGAGGATGCTGTAGCTTTGGATGTAGGACTCTGTTTTTGGAGAGTTAATATTCAGGATTGTAATAGGTAAGGAGAGCTTGTAACAATCAGAAATGCCCACAGCTACCAGCAGTGAGTTTTGTCTCATCAGAGGATTCCTGTGGAGGCTAGAAATCTGCCAGGCAGCACCTTATAGAGGAACTAAGCCTGACACTGGTATTCAGTTTAGATGTCCTTGACCTTATCTTTAACATCAAATTCTAAAATATCATCATTTATGGTGGCAAATAGAAAATTCTTCTAGTATTATTAAGTGGCTTGGGGACACTAAATAATTCACATAAGGGCAAAGGCCAGGAAGGGCAGAGTCTGGACTTCTCTGAACATTAATTTCACTGCTGATTTCCTCACAGCAATTTTCATGGATTTTAATATTCTAGCTGTTAGTCAGCTTTCCACCACTATAACAAAATACCTAAGATAATTAACTTATAATGAGGAAAGGTCTATGTGGCTCACAGTTTTGGAGGCTCTAGTCTATGAGCAGTTGACCCCATTGCTTTGGGCCTGTGGTGAAGCAGCATATCAAGGTGAAAATGCATGGAGGCGTAAAGCTGCTCTCCTCATGACCAGGAGGTAAAAAGGAAGAGGAAGAGGCTAGAGTCACACTATCTGTTTGCGAGGAATGTCCACAATGAAATGGGAACTTTGCACTGGGCCCCATCTTTTAAAGGTCCCACAATCTCCCAATCGTTCCACTTTGGTTATCAAGCCTTTAACACACGGACCTTTGTGGGACACTCATCTAAACCATAGCAACAGCCAAAGGAGCCAAGCCTCTCTGCAGAAATCCCGAGGTTCTCCAGAAGCGGCCTTTTGCGGATAGCACAAGACCCTTTAACTTGCACTGGCTTGTGACTCTTCAGGCATTCTTACAAATCCCTTTTCCCCCTAAGAATGGTGGTTCAGTCTTCCTATGCAAGCTAATCACAGGCCTGAAGGAAGCCACCCAGAACAACATTAGGCAAACCGATTAGAATGCTACCATTCTGATCCTCAGGCTACTAAGGACCACACTGATAATGGAAATGCAGTTTAATGTTCCTTTCAGTTCTGCCTAGAAGATATGAAATATCACCTGCTATCACAGAGACTGCGATGCAGCCCATTGAACCCCAGTCAAACGGGCCCACTCTATATTAAGACTGTTCTCCTGCTGTACAAGTTGAGAGCTAAAACATGGAGCCCCAACAGAGAGGTAGCCAAAACCAAAGGAATGCTCAGCCACCTCCAACGGCCCAGGAAATGGATGGAAATTCCTGCTCACCAGTTGCTTTCTCATTCCAACTTTGCTACATAGTACTCAATGATTTCAGTTTTACCAGGGGAAATTCTCTGTTAGCAAATAATGCTGAGCCTCCAGAGCACCCAGGTTGCCTTTCTTCCACATGAGGAAGTTTCTGGCCTTGCAGTAGAAGTCAGGCAGGAGGCTCCTCAGCAGACCCTGCTGCTGGACTGGCCCCTCCCCGCCCAGCACAGATGGTAAGTGGCCAGGAATGCAGGGTGGAAGGGAGCCAGGGTCAAGAGGGACTTTCCATTGTGATGCTCAGACACTGACACAGGGCCAGAGGCTGCCTTTCCACTCTCCACACCTTTAAAGGGAGGTTTTGTAGGGCATTTTTAGAGTGAACAAAAAATGAGAGGGAAACAGAGCTCTCTTTCCTTAAGTGGCTCAAAGAGAGAAATTTCAGTAGTGCCAAGGACAGGTTTGAGGCAGAAGGGAAGATGGGTTGGCTGCTTTCTATCTGTCAGCCTGAGCAGTCCTGTCCTCTGAGCCAGGAAACAGAGCCATTGCCCACTCCACTCTTTGAGAGTTCTGTTCTGGGTCACATCCCCGTTCACAGGATGGGAAGTCCGAGAGCCAAGGGGATGTGCCAATTAGAGCCTGTGTTCCTCTTCAGGATCCTACAATTACCTAATGGGCCCCAAGCCTCAGTCCAGGGCACGTGAGTACCATTCTTCCCTGTCCGTCCTCCTGAGGGTCATTGTGTCACAGCATGCCAACCTCTAGGCTCCAGCAGGTAAAGGGACACAGTTTAGTGGAACATGGTCAGAGTTGGTGTGGGCTTGGATAGCTACACATGGGAGCACAAAATGTGTGCAGTGCCTGAGGGGCTGGAGGTGGAAGAGGAGAGGGGACAGGCCTCTGGCCAGGGTTCCTTCTCCCCTGGCTTCCCGCCAGCTTTCCTTCCATTCTAAAGCAGAACTCTGGATGCTCAATACCATGCAGCAAAGGAGGGGCCCAACGTTTCTAAGTGTGATTGACAACATGAACATATTAGACCTAAAACACATGGACCTCCATTTGTTCTATGTCCCAAGCTCTGAAAATATTAGAAGTGGGCTCTTCTGGCCACAACCCTCCCCACTAAGTGCCTCTGGGACAGGAAGGGCTAGAAGGACTAACGGTGGTATGGGCAGTGGGAGGAGATGGTGCTGGGGGCTCAGGAGGGGGGTCTCTGCAGCTACTAGAATCAATTTAGAGGTTAAGAGGAATTAAAACCACCAGGAAAAAATCAAAATAGAGCACTTTCTCTAACTGCGGCTCCCTGTGATCTCCAAATGTCACAAGCACTAGGGCAAAAGAGTGACAAAGCCACACAAGGAAGCAAGGGAGAATATTCTCCTGTGCCTTGAACTTGTGATTCCAGAATGACTTTGACACGGTGACTAGGAAAAGGCACTGAAGGTCAGATGAGGGTCTGCTTCAGGTCTGTCCAGGTGGCCGGTCTGGCTGATTTCCTAGCATCTATCATTATACCATGTGCTTCTCCTCAAAGGCGGGACACATTTAGTTGAAGAAGGTGGCCTCATTGAACTCACTATTATTTGGCTTACCCCAAAAGCAGATCCCAAGACCTGGAGTTGGGTGCAGATGGTTTATTGGGGAGGCGATGCCAGGAAGCACAAGCCAGGGTGAGGGAAAGAGGCAGGGAAGGGAGAAGAACCAACATGGGGTTCTTGTGTCTCCTGTGCTCACACATGCTAAGGTTATTTATTCACCAGATTTCACCTTTGCTCCCATTATTACTCAGACGATGGGATGTACTTGACTTTTTGTTCTCTTTCATGTAAAAAACCAATGACATAGGTGGTAGCCTAGGCTCAGAAAGCCAAAAGCTTTTGCCTTCTTCTTTGAAAACAACTTTGAACTGTCTACCTATTTTACTGAAAACATTATAGCTACTACATACTTAGAACTTAGCTTCTACCCTCTCTTAGATATCTGGGTTACTATCAAACCTTCTGGAGATATATGATGTCATAAGTAACATAGACAAAGGCAGAGGTCATTATCTACATTAAATTACCTCCTGGGTGCTGTCTGGACAGCCCCAGCTATGTTGTGACCATGGGGAAAATTTCCATATGCACTAGGGATAGCCTAATACCTTTCTCTGGAACCCAAATTGCAAAGCTGTCCACCCCCATCAGCTCCCACTTGGTGTGAGGGTCCAGCATTCTCCCTGGCTCTCACATCAACACAGCATGACATGGACCAGAAAGATAGATATAAGCCCTCTCAGCATGACACATGGCCAGTGAGCATCAAGTCTGACTCTCTGACCTTGTGACCCCATTTTTCCAAATGGATCTTTGCCTCTTTCTCAGATCTGCCTACCATTTCCTGTTTCTATCTGTTGCAAGTGAATCCAACTCACCAAACAACAATTGAACAGCCAATTACGGACTCAAGTGAGTAGGTCAAATGACTGGCTTTTCCTTTCTGCTTGACCCACTGCAATCAACGCCATCCTATCCCAAGTTATAAGAAGATATATTAGAAATCCACATAAGTGCTATGAAAGGCACTGACCGGTATCTTTTATAAACCAAAACTTTGAAAATATGCCAAATTTCTTCTCAGCAGAGGTGACTTAGGGGAAATCATTACTGCTTTGGCAGCATGATGAGACAAAAATGAGGCTGCCTGATCATGGTAATCACAAGGCTAAGTCAGGAGTGGGTGGGAGAATATAGCCTATTTATTGGTGTGAGAGTGAGGGTGACCAATTCCCTTACCCTCCACAGGCACCTCAATCTATCATCAAGTATTTTCCAAAAGCCTCCCAGAGACTATGCTGAGCTTAGGCACCAGCTTAAGAGTCTTAAGTCAGGCATGAGGAAGAATTTTCTGACCTTAATTAGGGATTTAAGTACTTAGGTGTATTCCTGAGATAATCTTGGGTAGCCTCCCTGTTTTGCAGTTCTTAGAAATGCTTTAATATTTTGGGGGGAAGCTATATCACTGATACCCTTGCAAGTTCCAAAAAAAACCTAGAATGTCATGGAACCCTAGATTTCTGAGAAGTGTGATTTAAGGGATTATACAAATATTTGGTTAGGATTTCATTTTTTAATTAAAATTTGCTCTTGAGTATTAAAAATGGTAATAAAAAGTTGTGCCCATATATTTAAAGGTATCTTACATAAAGCTTTGACACAGTGGAGTGCTAAGGGTTGGGCTGCTGTTCCAAGTTTAATTCATTTTTACACGGACCTTGAAATTAAGCTTCTCTTACAGCACACATTTAGCCAATTGCAATGGCATCTGTTAAATAATAATGACCACTTACAAATACTCACCTGGGCAGACCACGATCCTCCCACTTCTACTTAGACAGTCCAAAGAAGATGCCAAGCTTCCATAAAACTTCAACTGTCACCCCTATTGCCCAATTAAAAGTTGTTGTCTAATCAAAACAGCCTTATTACACTACTTGGCTGGCTTTTTACTGAATGTGATAAAGCCATACTTATGAAATAAATTCATGTGAATATAACAGTGCCATTTTTATTTTTATCTATTTATTGATTTTTGATATAGATGCCTTTGGGGAAAAGGGTATGGTTGAAAAGAACTTTGAGACCACTAGTTTAGATAAAGATAGGTGGTGACTTCAAAATCCCTTTCCTATCTGATTATTTTATCCCTATACTTGTTTCAACTGTATCAGAGAAATGGGATCTTTACATGCAAGAATATTCATGGGGTTATAGTTTTGCTAAGTAAATGAAATAGACTCATAAGAGTTGTATATAGCTTTTTATTTTAAATATATTATATGCAGACATCCTTTAGTATCTATGGGGGATTAATGGTCTCAGGAACTATTTCTGCAGATGCCAAAGTCCCTTTTATAAATCAGTGCATATCTACACATAACCTATCCATGTTCTTCTGTACACTCTGAGCCATGTCTAGGTTGCTCATGATACAAGGTAAGGAGTTGTTACTGTATTGCTTAGGGAATAATGACAAGAAGAAAGTCCAAACATTTTCAGTACATAAACAATTAAAAAAATACTTTCAGTCTATGGTTTGTTGAATCACTGGTTGCAGAACCCACAGACGTGGAGGGTCAGCTGTATGTATGTAGATGTATACACATACACCCATATACAGAACTCACAAGTTATGTGCACTGGCTTAGAAATTCCAATTCTCTCCCTTGAAGCTGCATATCTCTGGACATACCCGACCTGTCTTGACAACAAATTTTTCTCATGTACAAAATGGATGTAATAATACCTACCCAGCAAGATGGTCATAAAGAAAATCACACATGCTTAGTGTCTGCTATGATTTGGATCTTGACTGTCCCCTAAAGGCCATTTATTCAAGGTTTGGTCCCCATAGTGGTAATACTAGGAGACAGTGGCACCTTTGAGAAGTGAGGCCTCTGTCTGTAGATCATGGAGCATACTCTTAAAGGGGGTTATGGGATCATGGCTTCCTCTTCACTTTCTTTTGCTTCCTGGCCATGAGGTGAGTTGTCCTGCTCTACCACGTGCTATCACCATGATGTGCGGCCACATCACAGGCCCAAAGCAATGGAGCCAACTGATCATGAAGTGGAACCCCCCCAAAATGTGAGTGAAAATAAACTTTTCTCTTTAAAAGTTGATTGTCTCAGGTATTTTGTTATAGTAATGAAAAGCAGATTAACAGCCCTAGAACCATGCCTAGCACATATTAAATGCCCAGTCAATGGCAGTTATGATTATCATTAGGAAATGGACGCTGCCACAGTGTACCTCCAGTCTAGTGGGAAAGGTAGAAGACTTGTGAACAGATAAATAAGTTATAACTCAACTATCAGTCTGAGAGAAGCATGGATGGACTCAATAGAGGTGTGTCAGATAGAATTAGTGATAGGAGGTCTGAAACTGTGTTCATTCTCTATAAAGAAAAGCAATTACTTCAGGATTTGTTAAGGTCTTTTGGGTCCTTGAAGTTAGAAAGAAAGTTCACAGAAGACAACAGAGATAAAGGCTTTGGAGATTCATCAACATTTTGGCTCTAGGTTCAACTTTGGTACCTTGCAAAGGAGCCCCCTACTTAAGAGAACCCTAAATAACATGTGGGCAGGCAGTATGGACAGAGTTCTTGTGTACCCTGATAATGCTCGGGCTTTGAAATAAGTGACAGCTGTGGGCCCAGGCCTCTCTACTTTAATTAACTCCTTTCCATGCCTTCTCTGCTGTAGAACAGAGTTCTTGGGTCACCTGCCAGGCAGGGTTATGCATCTCACGCAACTCTTAGAATAAAGTTCCCTCTGCACACGCACATGGAGCTGAGCTCAGCCCACGCCACATTCCAGCTTTCAAACTCTCAAAGCTATTTTTAGGTGAGATTCCCTTCTAGGGAACATGGAGTGGGGAAGAGATCTGAGTAACACGAAGGAAGGGAAGCCCCAGTGTTTAAAGAGACAGTTGCAAATTAGCTCCCAATTTCTAAACCAAGGTGAGATTTCAAACTCTGGAAATCACCTGGGGTTGCTGTAGTTTCGACGAAATGGAAAACAGATAAGAAAGGCAAGGCTCCCAGAGAAGATATTAACTAGGGAGGGAGATATTAACTAGGCTGGCAGAGTCACAAGCTGGAGTGGCCACGTAGCAGGCAGATGGAGGTGGGGAAGAGAAGAAGAGCAGGGAGTCAGTGAGGGGCCATGAAGCCTGTGGTGGAGAAGCACAAGGCAGAGTGGGGCCCAGGGAGAGGCTAGAAAGGAGAGAAAGGGCAGAGAGTAGGGGCATGTCCAATATGGGGGGCTCCATGACGTGGCCTGCTTCCACCACTGGTGCCTTGACTTTGCCTACAACTGTGATGGGCAGCTCCTTCAGACACTGAGTTTTTCATCTTCAAACTTCTCCGCATCTCGGCCTCAGAACTTCTGCAAAGCTGCAGAACTCACTCAGCCAAGCATGAGGAATTCATGGGAGGCGGGGAAGGGACAGGCAGAGAGAGATGGAGCAGAAGTGAGGGGAGGAGATAGTGGCTAACACTCCAGCCTTCAAACTAATTATTCCAGGGCAAGCTGAACAATTCCTCCAAGGGTCCCCAGTGAGATTCAACCCCAGTCATGCAAAGTGGCAACCAGCCCATATTACCTGCTTTATGGGCTCCCCTTCTTCCCTGTATCAGTCTGTCTTTCCCTCATTCCGCTTTTCGAGATTACCTTCTAAATAAACTACCTGCATCTTGGTCCTCATCTCAGGCAGACTCCTAAAAGAGGATTGAAGGAAATAAGTTGGTGGCACCAGAGGCCACAGCAGAGAAAGGAAAGATGTCCTGCCAGTGGAAAGGTTCCACACTACACAGTCTTCATTGTGTACCACGGGCTGGAAGGAACCTGGTAGGAACTGTCGTCTTACCTTAAGGTGGTCACTCTATGATCCCAGGCAACAGTCTTTATTAAAAGTTGCCATGTGAACACTTCTCAATATTAGTGAGAGTTCATGAAGTTAATAATTGTCATTAACACTATGACAAATTGGACCACAAGAAAGTTATCGCAGTTGACTTGTTATAAGCCAATCTGTTCAATCTCCGTATATTCAAACTCCTGCTTCCCTCTCTTCCCACTTCAATAAGGGCTTCTCTCTTCACCAAGTATTTTCAGAAACTAAAGTTTCCTGGCTTATTTGTGCCATATAAGCAAAATTATTTTGCTCAGCCTTTTTATTGTTTATTTTTCAGTTTTACAGACTGCATTTTGATTCATTGTACACAAATGGGACACAACTTTTCGTTTTTATGGTTGCACATGATGGAGATTCACACCATTCGTGTAATCATACATGTACATAGGGTAATGATGTCTGTTTCATTCCACTCAGTCTTTTTTAAGAATTCTGTATTTATTCAGTTTCAGAAAAGCTAGTTTTGTACCCCTACATTTATAAGACATGACCAGTTATTATTTAAAAACCTGAATGTGATTTTTTAGCTCTTGCACTGTCTTTTCTAGTTATGTAGATATCCTCAGAGGTTTTGTTGATCAGTGGGTATAATTTTTTTTTTTTTGGATGAGGATTCACTTTTTAAAAGATAATAACCACCTATTTCTGCAGCAAAGCTATTTTCTTAATAAAACTGCCCTCTGTGGATCACACTCATCTTTTGGCATCAAAATCAAATATGTAATTCCCACAATTATTCCAATAACTAAGTAAATTTATGAATGAATTTCAGACAAAATATAAGATTAAGGTAGATATTTTGAAATAGACCTCTGTTTAAAGAACTGTTCCAAGGCAGCTCACGCTTCAGCAGGAAGAAAAGAGTTCTATCAAATAAGGACTCTTCGGAAGACTGTATATTGCAGAACATTTCCACTGGCACATAAGAACGGAAACATAAATTTTAAAAGGGAAAATCTGAGCCATTATCTTTACTATTTCTGCTAGTGCTCTGGAGTGAAGAAAGCTATTAAAGATCTACATGGTAGGGAGCGCACATAGCTGGTCGTAATCAACACGGAACTTCCAAGAGGGTCCCGAAGAGGTGCATCCAGGCGATGTGGAATAGTGTCGGTAATTAAACAGTCATAAAGCTCTGAAACTGGAATGTTGACAAGATAGCATCCGGGCATTACTGGCGTTAATGGTCTAATAGTCAATCTGCAGCACTCATCTTCAGCTTAAATAATGTTTGCCAGAATTCTCAGTCGACACTTTCCTCTCTTTCTATTTGAATTACACTGAAGGAACTGTTGGAAGCCTGCTGTGATTCCAAGATGGAAAGATGGAGGTTCTTCTGGATAACAGGTGTAGAAGAGTTCAGAGAATGTCCCTCAATAAAAACGTCTCTGCTGGCCAGCACAGTAAAGAATAATATGGGATCTCTGACATGTGGGGTCAAAGTCAGCCTCAGCTTGCTATCTGCAGTTACAATTAATTAAAACCCTGAAAAAAAAAACTGCATAAAGTTTTAGGGATATATGCCAGAGTGAGGCTGAGGTAGCAACAGGTTCATTTCCACAGTGTCCACAGAGAATAAAGTTATCTGATTCAGACAGGAGCCAGGTGAGAAGCGTTAGGAGTAGGCACACTGTCAGGCAGACTGGGTCCATTTATCCACTAACCCCTCCCACCCCCCATTATGTGTCATCATCCACTTATTAGCGATATCAGTCCTTTAGTTTTTTGAGATTGGCTTATCTCACTTAGCATGATATTCTCCAGTTTTATCCATTTGCCTGCAAATGCCATAATTTTATCATTCTTTATGGCTGAGTAATATTCCATTGTATATATATACCACAGTTTCTTTATCCATTCATCAATTGAAGGACATCTAGGTTGGTTCCACAATCTGGCTATTGTGAACTGAGCAGCTATGAACATTGATGTGGCTGTATCTCTGTAATATGCTGATTTTAAGTCCTTTGGGTATAGGCCAAGGAGTGGGATAGCTGGGTCAAATGGTGGTTCCATTCCAAGTTTTCTAAGAAGTCTCCACACTGCTTTCCAGAGTGGCTGCACTAATTTGCAGCCCCACCAGCAATGTATGAGTGTACCTTTCTCCCCACATCCTCGCCAACACCTGTTGTTGCTTGTATTCTTGATAATCGCCATTCTAATTGGGGTGAGATGGAATCTTAGGGTGGTTTTGATTTGCATTTCTCGTATTACTAGAGATGTTGAACATTTTTCCATATGTTTGTTGATTGCTTGTAGATCTTTTTCTGTGAAATGTCTATTCATTTCCTTAGCCCATTTGTTGATTGGATTATTTGCATTCTTGGTGTAGAGTTTTGTGAGTTCTTTATAGATTCTGGAGATTAGTGCTCTATCTGAAGTATGATTGGCAAAGATTTTCTCCCACTCTGTAGGCTCTTTCTTCGAATTGCTGATAGTTTCCTTTGCTGAGAGAAAGCTTTTTAGCTTGAATCTATCCCAGTTATTAATTCTTGCTTTTATTTCTTGTGCTATGGGAGTCCTGTTGAGGAAGTCTGGTCATAAGCCGACATGTTGAAGATCTGGACCTACTTTTTCTTCTATAAGATGCAAGGTCTCTGATCTGATTCCGAGATCCTTAATCCATTTTGAGTTTAGTTTCATGCATGGTGAGAGATATGGGTTTAGTTTCATTCTGTTGCATATGGATTTCCAATTCTCCCAGCACCATTTGTTGAAGAGGCTATCTTTTCTCCATTGCATATTTTTGGCCCCTTTGTCTAGCATGAGAAAATTGTATTTATTTGGGTTTGTATTCGTGTCCTCTATTCTGTACCATTGATCCACCTTTCTATTTTGGTACCAATACCATGCTGTTTTTGTTACCATTGCTTTGTAATAGAATTGAAGATCTGGTATTGCGATACCCCCTGCTTCACTCTTTCTGCCAAAGATTGCGTTAGCTATTCTGGGTTTTTTATTCTTCCAGATGAATTTCATAATTGCTTGCTCTATTTCTGCAAGGTACATCATTGGGATTTTAATTGGAATTGCATTGAATCTGTATAGAACTTTTGGTAGTATGGCCATTTTGACAATATTAATTCTTCCTATAAGGTTTTCTTTAATTTCTTTCTTTAGTGTTCTGTAGATCTCATTGTAGAGGTCTTTCACCTCTTTTGTGAGATTGATTCCCAAGTATTTTATTTTTTTCGAAGCTATTGTGAATGGGGTAGTTTTCCTAACTTCTCTTTCTGAAGATTCATCGCTTATGTATAAAAATGCCTTAGATTTATGTGCATTGATCTTATATCCCGCTACTATACTGAATTCACTAATGAGATCTAAAAGTTTTCTGGTGGAATTTCCTGGTTCCTCTAAGTATACAATCATATCATCAGCAAATAGGGATAGTTTGAGTTCTTCTTTTCCTATTTGTATCCCTTTAATTTCTTTGGTCTGTCTAATTGCTCTGGCTAGAGTTTCAAGGACAATATTGAAAAGAAGTGGTGAAAGAGGGCATCCTTGCCTTGTTCCAGTTTTTAGGGGGAATGCTTTCAGTTTTTCACCATTTAGAATGATATTAGCCATGGGATTAGCATAGATGGCCTTTACAATGTTAAGGAATGTTCCCACTATCCCTATTTTTTCTAGTGTTTTGAGCATGAAGGGGTGCTGTATTTTATCAAATGCTTTTTCTGCATCTATTGAAATAATCATGTGATTCTTGACTTTAAGTCTATTGATATGGTGAATTACATTTATTGATTTCCTGATGTTGAACGAACCTTGCATCCCTGGGATGAAACCCACTTGATCGTGGTGCACTATCTTTTTAATATGTTTTTGTATGCAATTTGCTAAAATTTTGTTTAGAATTTTTGCATCGATGTTCATTAAGGATATTGGTCTGAAATTTTCTTTCCTCGATGTGTCTCTGTCTGGTTTAGGTATCAGGGTAATATTGGCTTCATAGAATGAGTTTGGGAGGGTTCCTTCCTCTTCTATTTTATGGAATACTTTGAGAAGTATGGAATGAGCTCTTCTTTAAAGGTTTTGTAGAACTCGGCTAAGAACCCATCTGGTCCTGGACTTTTCTTTGTTGGAAGGCTTTTGATGACTTCTTCTATTTCATTACTTGAAATTGGTCTATTAAATTGTGTATGTCCTCCTCGTTCAGTTTAGGCAATTCATATGTCTCTAGAAATCTGTTGATGTCTTCGAAATTTTCTATTTTGTTGGAGTATAGGTTTTCAAAATAGCTTCTAATTATGTTTTGTATTTCAGTCGTGTCTGTTGTGATATTTCCTTGTTCATTCCGAATTTTAGTGATTTGGGTTTTCTCTCGTCTTCTCTTTGTTAGTGTGGCTAAAGGTTTATCAATTTTGTTTATTTTTTCAAAGAACCAACTATTTATTTTGTCAATTTTTTGTATTGTTTCTTTCATTTCAATTTCGTTGATTTCAGTTCTGAGTTTAACTATTTCCTGTCTTCTAGTACTTTTGGTGTTGGTCTGTTCTTCTTTTTCTAAGGTTTTGAGCTGTAGTGTTAGGTCGTTTATTTGTTGAGTTTTACTTCTTTTATTAAATGAGCTCCATGAAATAAATTTTCCTCTAAGTACTGCTTTCATAGTGTCCCAGAGATTTTGATGTGATGTTTCTTTGTTCTCATTTACCTCTAAGAATTTTTTAATTTCCTTCCTAATATCTTTTGTTATCCATTCATCATATAATAGCATATTGTTTAATCTCCAGGTGTTGGAGTAGTTTCTGTTTTTTACTCTTTCATTTATTTCTAACTTCAATCCATTTTGATCTGATAGAATACAAGGTAGTGTCTCTATCTTCTTGTATTTGCTGACATTAGCTTTGTGGCATAATATATGGTCTATTTTAGAGAAGGATCCATGTGCTGCTGAGAAGAAAGTGTATTCGCTCTTGGTTGGATGGTATATTCTATAAATGTCTGTTAAGTCTAAATTATTGATTGTGTTATTGAGATCTATGGTTTCTTTGTTCAATTTTTGTTTGGAAGATCTGTCCAGTGGTGAGAGAGGCGTGTTAAAATCACCTAGTATTATTGTGTTATGGTCTATTTGGTTTCTAAAATTGAGAAGGATTTGTTTGACATACATGGATGAGACACTTTTTGGGGCATAGATGTTTATGATTGTTATATCTAGCTGATTTATGCTTCCCTTAAGCAGTATGAAATGTCCTTCTTTATCCCTTCTGACTAACATTGGCTTGAAGTCCACATTATCTGAAATGAGGATGGATACTCCAGCTTTTTTGCTGAGTCCATGTGCATGGTATGTTTTTCCCCATCCTTTCACCTTTAGTCTATGGGTATTTCCTTCTATGAGGTGAGTCTCTTTCAGGCAACATATTGTTGGATCTTTCTTTTTAATCCAATCTGCCAGTCTATGTCTTTTGATTGATGAATTCAGGCCATTTACATTCAGGGTTATTATTGAGATATGATTTGTATTCCCGGTCATTTGGTTCATATTTAAAATTTTATTTATTTATTTATTTATTTTTTGACACAACTTGGTTCCTCCTTTATTTGACAGTTCCTTTAGGATAATTCCTCCCTTTGCTGATTTGCTTCTTTGTTTTTTATCTCTTACTCATGGAATATTTTGCTGAGAATGTTCTGTAATGCTGGCTTTCTTTCTGTAAATTCTTTTAGCTTTTGTTTATCATGGAATGATTTTATTTCATCGTCAAATTTGAAGGTAAGTTTTGCTGGGTATAAGATTCTTGGTTGGCATCCATTTTCTTTCAGAGCTTGAAAAATGTTGTTCCAGGCCCTTCTAGCTTTTAGGGTCTGGATTGAAAAATCTGCTGTTATCCATATTGGTTTCCCCCTGAATGTAATTTGGTTCTTTTCTCTCACAGTCTTTAAGATTCTGTCTTTATTTTGTATGTTAGGTATTTTCATTATAATGTGCGTTGGTGTGGGTCTGTTGTAATTTGGTGTATTTGGAGTCCTATAAGCCTCTTGTACTTGATTTTCCATTTCATTCTTCAGATTTGGGAAATTTTCTGATATTATTTCATTGAATAGATTATTCATTCCTTTGGTTTGTTTCTCTAAGCCTTCCTCAATCCAATAATTCTCAAATTTGGCCTTTTCATGATATCCCATAGTTCTTGCAGATTCTGTTCATGATTTCTTTCCATCTTCTCTGTTTGTTCAACTTTGTTTTCGAGGTTAAATATTTTGTCTTCAATATCTGAAGTTCTGTCTTCCAGCTGTTCTATCCTATTGGTTATGCTTTCTATGGAGTTTTTAATTTGGTTTATTGTTTCCTTCATTTCAAGGATTTCTGTTTGGTTTTTTTTTCAATATCTCTAACTCTTTATTGAAATGGTCGTTTGCTTCCTGTATTTGCTCTGTTAACTGTCGATTGGTGCGATCATTCAATGCCTGCATTTGCTCTTTCATCTCATCGTTTGCTTCCCTAATCATTTTAATTATGTACATCTGAACTCCCTTTCCGTCATCATTTCTTCTGCCATGCTGTCGTTGGATTTTATTGATGTAACATCTAGATTTGTTTGGGGCATTTTCTTCCCTTGTTTTCTCATATTGTTCAGGAATCAGTGGGTCATTAAGATATTGTAGATTTCCTCTATCGACTTATAATGTCCCTGAAGATTGCTAGTATATCCCCTCTTATCCTTCAGTAGCCTGAAGTCTTGGAGGAAGTTGATAATGCGGAGCTCCACGAAGAAGCTGCCTCTCTAGGGGTGGTGACACTCAGGTGGGGTATATTCCCTGATAGTGGGCAGAGGTGCCTCCACTTTTTGACCAATGGTCATCCAACAGGGAACAAGGCTGCGGGCTGAGGCAAGGCCTATTTGTGCCTGTGTCTCTGGTTTTACCGTCCCTGTGGGGAAACCTCACCTGGCAGGGAAGACTCACCCGGTGGGGAGGTCTCGCTGGTCAGTTGCCCTCCTAGAGGTTCCCCTCAATCTACGACTACCGCCTGAGCTGGGCTGTCTTCCTCTGCAATGTTCCCAGGGGCCTGAACCTACCTCCTGGGCCTGGGAGCCTCACCCTCCGCAGGTGAGTCTCCTTAGGCTGCCTCTCCTCAGAGAATCTGCCCGCAGTCCTGGAAACTTCACTCCGCCCCTAGGCATGTCTCTGTGCGGCTCTTCCAGCAAGAAGCCACCTAGCTCCTGGGACCCTGCTCTGCACTTAATCACCTGACTATGCAGCCCCTCCTCTGAGCCGCCACCTGGAGCCCCATACAATAGCTCCGAGACCCAGAGACACGCCACACACCTCCTCCTCTGGACAGCCGCCCGGTTTCCGACGCAGTCACTAGGAGTCCAAGCAACTCACTTCACGTCTCCTCCTCCTGCCAACCGCCTGTAGCCCTAGGCAGTCACTCCGAGTCTAAGTGACCCGCCCTGTTCCTCCTCCTCCTCGGGGTAGCCCCCCAGGTGTTCAGGAGCGGTGGCTCCGAGACCAAGTGTCCCACTGCGCTCCTCCTCCAGGCAGGCCACCGGTGTTCAGGAGCGGTTGCTTTGAGTCCAATCAACTCACCACTCACCTCCTCCTCTGGCGACTGCCTGTGGCTCTTATGCAGTCACTCCTAGACCAAGCGACCCGCCCCGCTCCTTCTCTTCCTCCGGGCAACCCCGCGGTGTTCAGAAGCGGTCGTTCTGAGTTCAAACAGCTCGCCACGCAGCTCCTCCTCAGGCAGCCGCCCGGAGCCCCAGTGGTTGCTCGGAGTCCAAGCGCTGTGCTGAGCCGCCTCCTCTACGATGATCCCAGTTGTCCGTGTTTACTGCTCCAGCGGGGGGAGGGGCGTCTCGCCGAACAACTCTACTTCACAAAGTTCCCTGCGTTCCAGGGCTACCGCCCCATCCGGGACGCCTCCCCAACGGGAGAGACTCACCCGGAGGCTTTGAGTTGGTCCCAAGTCTCTCACTATCTCCTCTTTTGAATCTTGCGTCCTGGAGCAACATGAAATGCAGCCGCCCTCTAGTCCGCCATCTTGAAAACCAAGGTCTTGTTAAATTGCCAGCCTGGCCTTGAACTTGTGATCCTCCTGACCCCGCCTCCCGAGGTACCTGGATTACAGGTATGCACCACCACACCCTACTTCCACTAACATATTTTTAACAAAAGAATGTGGGTCAATGTCTCAGGACTACGATTGTGACATCAGGTCAAAGTGCAAACGTGGATACTGCAAAATAAATCTTCTCAACATAAAACATGCATTGTCAATACTATCAACAACCTCACAGTGACATTTTATATGTAAATTCTCTATCCATAAATCTAAGTATCTGTTCAAGAACTACCTACTATGTCCCAGGGACAGTAATAAAATGAATCATGAATATTAGAGTGGTGACCTTAAAAATGACCTGTGTAGTTTGACAACAAACTGTTCTCTAAATGGAAACATTACCCCTACTTAAGTATCTTCAATATATTTAACATGTTACATTAGGATCACTGGGAAGAACCGGCATCTCAGTTCCATCATAAGTTAGGAAACCCCAAGCAAGTTACTTATTATCTTTGCACTTTAATTTCATCTTCTGTGAAGCAGGAATGATAACACTTATCCTTCATGGTGATTCAAATATTTTAAATAGTATATTGGGGGGGCAGGGAGCTTAGCACACAGTATCTGCCATGGGTGGCTTAGTAAGTAATAGCTAAGAAGAAAAAGTCCAGGTATTTTCAGCTAAATGAATCAATTACAGTTTATAAATCCAAGTCAAATTATACCCTGACTATTTTAGCTTGCTCACGGGGGAAAAGAAAAAAGAATGCTTAGTTCTCTCCTTTTTCCCTTTCACAAGTTGAAGAAACTGCATAACCACATTACCCAGAAACCACAGGTGTTCCATAGAGTCAAGAACTCCTTATTTTCAGACCCAGAGGGTGTAAAAGATGGCCAATAGCACAGCATTAGAAGTAGGATGAACAGGATCAATATTCTCTCTCTGGGTCAGTTTGTGACGCCTGGACGGCCAGGTTTGGAAGAGACAAGTCCTGCCATATCTATTCCTGCTCGCTTAACATTTAATTAGAAAAGGTGGGCTCTGTTGACCTGCGTCATAGACTGTCAGGCAGTGAAGGGTCTCGGTGATCACACAGACCTGAGGCTCACTTCATGGAACAGGGACAGGAAACTGGGAACCACTGAGAGGAGACAGACCCCAAGCCACTCAAAGCATGGTGAGGACCAGACCAGAAGGAGAAGCCAAACCTGCATCTGCCTGGAATGGAACCTCTCCTCTCTGTCATCAGCATCCCAGCTGCTGTTAGATGCCAGGGGCCTAATTCTGGGTTATGAGGATGACTTGTTGAATTTTTAACTTCCTCTAAAATGAACTTCAATTGAAAACATTCAACACTCCCCAGTGCTGTATAATTTCCGTAGAGGGGTCTGGTACAGAGATTTTATGTCCTGAAAATGGAAGACTCTATAAGCAGTGAGCAGTGTTTCAAAACTGGAGCTTCCTTTGACAGACCTAGGAGGCAATTTGGCTCCTTTCGAGATGCTTATCTCTCCATGAGGGTATGAAAATTAAAAGTTGGGAAGCTCAGAACCTTGGTAGAGAGTTTTATTACTGACACTTTTAATAGGGCACGGCGGCTGTGTTCTTTTCTTCAAAGTGCTGATACGACTCATGGGTAAATCGGATTCTTTTTTCAATGCTCCTTTGGTTATCAAATGCCTCCTGCACTGGTGTGTTAACTGTACTTTCTGCAACCTTGAGCCACCAAGAGGAAGACAGCATTACAGTTCATGATGAGAAAAAAAAAAAGTATCTGAAATGTCACTTGCTGTGTCTATCCTGGCTCACTCTTGAAAAGGTTCACTCTGTGGATGTGGGTTCAGGGTTCTTGAGCATGAAAGGTTTTTCTTCTGTTCTTCAGATCATTATACCATTGACTTCAGTTCAGAGCTGACAGTTTCCTTTTTGGATACAAAGGCACATCCTAGGAATAGGTAACATGCAGAACCTATCTTAGAGACTCTTACAGCCAGCCCCATAGAAAGGGCACGTTGGGTATGAGTCAACTCTGCCTTAAGGAGTCTCTACTTTTATAGCACATCGGTTGCAAGGATCAAACTCAAGTAAAGCTTGTTCATTAGAACTATAGCTGTTAGGAAGAATCTAACACACATCACCAGGGTGCTGCAGGGGGCTAATTTTACCTAACAGGTCCTGATTGAGAGCTCACAAAGTATGAGGTAGATAAATGGCCTCCCAGAGAAACACACTCACAAAATAGTTCAAAAAATAAATTATAGTAATTTATTTCAGAATCATCATATGGCCTGTGGCTTTCCTCTTCTAAGGAATCACTCTGCATGGATCAGAATGTCTCTCTGTTTTAAGAACCTGGCTGTGTTTGCAACTGAGGGCTCTTAAAGCATGCTTATCTGGTTCGTGTGCACACGCATAAGCATCCCTCTGACTTTCCTCCACAAAGCACTGGTTTTGTGCTCAGCACATTCTCTGTGGGGTGGCAGAACCCAGGCTCGGTGATTCAGGATCTTTAAGCAGTAGGTCTTTCTAAATGTCCATCTACCCAACCAAGTAATATTTCTTTTTCTTCGGCTGTCTTTCAAAACCATGCTGCCTGGGATTTCTAAACTGTTGGGTCCCTTCTGAAAGAAGGAATGGAGCTAGGGTCTGACTTCCTAAGTAATCACAAATAATTAGCTGTAACCTAACAAAATAACCATGTCCTTTCCATTCCCTCCCACCTTTAAGCCTTCAAGATTCTCATTGACAAGACATCCACAGGATACAAGAGTTCGGTGATATAAAGTCATGACATGCAGCACTTAGCACTGGTAAGGACAACTGCTTAAACTCCAAGATCCAGTCATTGCTGTGGGGAAGCAGGCATTGCCTCAGGAGGGGCAAGCTGGCATGATGACTGTATGGCAGTGACTAGTTTAACATCTGGTTTTTCCACTGTAGTGCAAGCTGTGGCAGGAGTGGATAGCATCTGCCTATTAAGGCTGTATTTCCAGTGTTGTAAAGTTCTCTTAGTAATAATACCAACCTCAAGGTTTACCGTGAGCAATGAGTGTAACGAACTCAGCACAGCAATGAGAATATAAAAGATATTCAATAAATATTTTTTGTTGAATGCAAATAATAAAGGAGCATGAAGTAGGAGGGAAGTTTATAACCTAAGTTCAAGTCTGTTTCCAATTCTATTCATATAATGGCCATGAAAGCTAGAATTTTTTTGAGTACCTGCTATGCACCAGGTTTTATATCACTTTACTAATGCCTGTGACATAAGAGGTAGTTACTCTCATAATCACCACTTATTGATGAAGAACATGAGACCGATGGGAAAGTGCTCCTGGATTATCAAACAAATAGGTGGTGATTCTAGGGTTCAAACTAGATTTACCCCACAGACAAGGTATGACCTTATGCTCCACGCATATGGGTTGTTGGAACTTCCAACAAAAGACCGTGATTGAACCACTGGGACCACACAGCTAGCACTAGGCTGAACAATGGTTGCCTTTTGCTCTCTGGAAAGTTGCGCAGAGATAAGACTCCTCCAGCATAGAGATTACTGAGAGTTTCCTGATGATTAAGGATGACTGGATATAGCCTGATGGGGAAGCTTTGGAGTTGAACAGATCCCAATTGTTCAATCCAGCCTCTAACAACTTGTAAAGTTCTAAGAGGGAAAGTATACAAAATAGAAAGAGTGAGTCAGAAAAAGCAAGACTGAATACTTAGAGGCATATAAGAAGGACAACTCAAGTCTATCCATTTTGTGCCTTAAAAAATGAGTTGTTGTTACTCTAGTGGAAAAGTCAAGCTCCAGTCAACAGATGTGGCCATGTGACAACCTGACAAATGCTGTAATTTCTCCACAAACCCCAGAGTCAGCTTGGAAGTCTGCACACTTTTGCAGGAGCATAGGAATGGGGCTTGGTGAACAAGACAAGAGGCCTCCCTGAGGTGACCCCAGGGTCAGGAGGCAGAAGAATGGAGACCAACGGCAAGACCCAAAGAGTAGAAAACCAAGGAAGCAAGGCATGAAGATTTAATGACTGAGAAGGTGTTATGGGCTGAATTGTGTCCCCCTAAAATGTGTATATTGAAGCTCTAACTTCCAGAACTTCAGAATGTGACTGTTTTTCAAATAGGATCTTTAAAAGAGATTAAGTTAAAATAAGATGGCTAGTGTGGGCCCTAATCTGAGTGTTTCATGTCCTTGTGATCAAAGAATATTAGGACATGAAGAGAGAGAGAGAGAGAGAGAGAGAGAGAGAGAGAGACATACATACATAAAGACAGATGTATCAAGGATGCATGTGCACAGAGAAAGACCACATGAAGACATGTGGGGAAGGCAGTCACATGCAAGCCAAGGTGAGAGGCCTCAGGAGAAACAAACCTACTGACACCTTGATCTTGGACTTCCATTCTCCAGAAACACAAGGAAATACATTTCTGTTGTTTAAGCCATTCAGTCCATGGTATTTTGTTATGGCAGCTCTAGTAAACTAATACACAAGTCATTCTGGGATTCTCCTAGGAGGGAAGAAGTGGCAGGAGGTTGAAGCAGCTGCAAAGGCGGTTTGCCTTATTCCCTAGGCACTGTTCCTGTTCACCATACTCTTCTGAATGTATCCCCTGGACTGGTAATTGGAGATATAATAGCTAAGGCCCAGGGCAAAAGTTGATGGATTTTTTGAAGAGATCTTAGATGATCACATGACTTTGCCACAGGGCAATGTCAGAGAAGATAACTGAAACTGTAGTAGGAGTCATAATGAAAAACTGAGAGCCAGGGAACAAGAATCCTGCTTCCTCTGAATTCCATTGGGAACTTTTTTCCTTGACACTAAAATCTTCTGTTGCAGGAAATAACATTTTCATGAAGTTTTTTTGGGAGGTCAAGAAGCAAAGTAGATACAAAAAACTTTCACAAAAGCCTTCAAGTAAACCAGCTTGGATTCTATTTCAGAGGGCCTTTCCCTCACCCTGGCTTCCCCAGGGATTGCCCACCACCTATTAATATGCAAAAGCAGAACTAAAACCTGAAAGTCTTTTAGAAGCTGGAATTTGGAGTCAAATTCAATACATCTTATTCCCACAAACCCTTTTGATTACATAGCCATACCTATGCACAAGCAATTTTACATAATATCCTAACCACAGTGGGGGGAGATATTCATGATTTCTAACCTGTGTCTTAACCCATCAACCTTTAAAAATCTCTTTCTCCCTTTCTCTCTCTCAACAGTTTATAATAAGGAATTTAATTTTAATATCAACTATTTTGTTTATCAACAAGTGAGCACAGTGGAGTTATAGTCTGAGTGCTAGATCTATCTTCAACTTGTCCTGTGACCTTGAATATATTACATACTCTGTGAATTTGTTTCTTTATCCATAAAATACAGGAATTAGAAATGAGTGTTCTGTATGTCAGGGGGCTCGGCTAGGTTCTTCACAGATGTCATCTCATTTAATCCTCTCAATCTTGGGAGGCAGGTATGTATTATTACCTTCATTTTCCTCAAAATACTGGGGATGCCTGCTTCACAGAGTGAATGCTCTAAATAAACGATACAACAGCTGAAAAAATACTGTGAAGCATCAAAGAACTGGGAAACATCAAAGAACTGACAGTTAGTTGTACATTTGTTTTCAGTTTAAACAAACCTCATGATGTGTGTAGAGTATGTCCCTTCTACTGGCACTTTCTAAGAAAGGAAGGAAAAGCAATTTGCATCCAATTCTGATATTGTATCCTATAAACTGGCAAATTTTTTGAGGGAAGAAATGAAAACCAAAATAAATTCAGGCAGAGCTAAGCACTAGCACTATGTGGAGACTGGGAAGATAGCACTGTTCTGATGTCACCTGGGGAAAAGCAGCTACTGACTGCCAGGGCTGAGGGCAGACCAGGGGCAGCACGTCAGAGGCTCTTCGTGAAGGTCGCTTCTGCCTGCTCCCTACCTTTCCCTGCCAGGTAGTCCTCATTTCCTCCTTGTTCCCCACACAGAACTTTCCTCAACATTCCCAAGGGTAACCCCACTTTTCATCCTGACCAGATCTCCTAAGAAGGTACCACCTAGGCAGCTCACCCAATCCAGCTGGGTGTCAACAGACACCATGGAGTTACTGTGCTTCCTGGAAACTATAGAACTGCAGGTGAGAGAACAAATCAGCCAGGTGGGCCAACTGCTAGGGTTTGTACATTTGTGTCCCCTGCAAACTTACATGTTGAAATCTTAACTTCCAAGATGATGGGAGGTGATGAGGTCATGGAGTCTAAACCTTATGAATGGGATTAATGCTTGAGATCCTTGTCCCTTCTGCTAGGAAAGGACACAGCAAAAAGGCACCAGCTGTGAACCAGAAATAAGCCTTCATACTTGGACTTCCCAGCCTACAGAACTGTGTGAAATAAATCCCTACGGTTTATAAGCCAATCAGTTTTTGGTAGTTTTGTTATAGCAGCCCAAATGGACTAAAATACAACTTCTCATGGATCATAGTAATTAATATCAGGAATAATACCCCCTAGAATTTCAAAAGTACTTATTGGGTGAACTAGTAGTTTCATGTAGAGTCTACTGCAGGTGATCCACAATACTGTCACACAGATAGGGTACAGACTGTTATCTTCATTATTTAGATAAGGAAAGCAAATCATATTTTTTTAGATGTGGAAAGGAAGTCTTTGAGGCTGAGTGACTGACTTCCCTCCTTTCCTCTCTTCACCCAGCTCTTCTTTCTTCCATTCCTTCTTAATGTAACAGAAATGGTCCTGCCTATAAATCCCAATCATTAGCTCTACCTCCATGCTCTCAAACTGTCATGGACTCCATCAGTCAATGGCCTCAAAAACAGTACAATAAAGATGAGAAGACAATGTACTCAAAAGTTCAACACAAATTGCAAAGTTCAATACAAATATAGGCAAGCCTCAGACAAGTATATCACCATCAAGGTTATTGTTTGTAAGCAAAAATGACATGGTATTTATTTATTTAATTAGTTAGTTCACCAAACCCATGGCAGTCTCAAGAATTCCAGAACCTATTCTGTTCTGTTCCAATAAAAAGTTGCAAAAGACTTGGCTCATCAACCACTTCTGCAATTGAGGAATACACTAAACTGCAAAGCAAATCACTGGTTATAAAAATTGTTCCTGCATTTGGCAGCTGAGGTGGAGAGACATGGACATAGCAATGAAAAATGGAAACCAGTGTTTACAGGGTAGCAAATCTGCCCTGTGAAACTATGTTCAGACAGTGTTTATGGAAAAACTCTTCTAATGTTTAAAGAAAAGAGAACCTAGAGGGAACTTCAGGCACCATATAAAGGTTTTTTGAAAGTAATCTCTTTTTTTTCTATACCCAATGTACCTATGCCCTCTTATCAATCAGCAAACCTTGCTCCTAGTAGTGAATGCAGAATCTGGTTAGTTATTAGTACACAGTAGGATTGTGAAATTGAGAGGAAATTACTTGACCCTATCTATGGAACTAAGCTGACCTTGTAAGAAGAGAGGACTCCCAACAATGAAGGTTGTTTTGGATAAAGGCATTCAGTTCAGCTCAAACACAAAGGAGTGCTTTTTTCTAAAAAGGGAATTTCCCAGGAAGCCTGAGTTTTCCTGCATAAGCATTTATGCAGAGCACAAGGAGAGAGCGGTGATTCTGGGGTCCTGAAGAACTAAAATCACCTTTCAAGCAGGAGTTAGAATGGATTTTACTTGATGTTGGATAGGAAACATTTGGACATAGTGGAAGAAAAAAATAAGAAGAAGATAACAGGTCAGAAAAGTTCAGGGTCCCCAGCATTTGGATGGGGAAATTAAACACATTCAAAGGACTGTCAAAACAAAAAAAGCAATGTGGGTTCTTGACATTTACCTCAACTGCTAAGTATTAAATATTTACAAAGCACTTGGACTTGTAAAGTGCTTTCTAATTCTTTAAATTTTTGCCTTCTGCCCAGATGGGGAAATCTTGTTATTACTCTATTTTATTGGTGAGGAAGTGAAGGATCATAAATGCTATGTGACTAATTCAAATTGTCAATTAATGGAAGAGTTGGAGCTGGCATGAATGAAAACAATATGCTTATGCATGACCCCATATTCTTAGAGTAACCAATTCATTAATCAATCAAGGGCGCCCTAAAAGAAATTCCAACAGGAAAGCATTTGCCTATTCCCTTTCTGAGACTTGCTTTGTCACAAGCAGGACACTTGAATTCCTTAATTTTAGGCAAATGAGAAAAAGCTGGAAGGGAAGGAAGTGATGCTTCACTTAGATAAATGACTGAAGATAAGGTAACGTTCATAGCACCTCCGTACTGGTCACCTCTTCCACTTCTGAGCCATGAAGTTGTCATGGTCATGAATTTGGCACATGATGTATTTTACATGTCACATAGAATAAAGAATCCAGGTGATCCCTCCTTCACCTCCACATCTTCTATAGCATGAGGGAATGAACCATCAATGACTTCCTTTAGTTGAATTTGAAAATAAAACAAAAAACTCATAATAATTAATATTTATGGAACATTTGTAATGTGGCAGACACATTTTCAATGTTTTAAGTATTCTTAAAATTGTCAAAGCAGCAACATGAAGAGGATTTCGTTTATTACTGCCATTTTACAGATGTAAAAACTAAGGCCTGGAAAGCAGGGCCTCAGTTAGACCACAGCTATTCAGTGGCAGATCAAGGATTTGACCTCGTAACATCACCTCAGCCTTCTGCTCACAACCAGGATGCCTCTTCTTGGTGTTCGTCTCCATCCCCACTTTTTATGGCTCTTTTCCTTGCATGACTTTACTCCACATGCATGTCCACGTCTACCAACTCATGGTGGTAAGTGGGCTCTGAATTTATTACCTTGTTTTAAAAACGTGTTTAAGTTAATTTATGTCCTGTGCACTGATACTTGGATCAAAATGGTCAGGGGTATAATATATTCCCCTCTCCTAATTTAAAAGAAATATCCAACTTGAGCATCTTCCACACTCTTGTATCAGTGGTCAGCAAACTACTGTCAATCTGGCTGGGCAAATCTGCCTGTTGACCTGTGTTTTTATGACCTACATGCTGGTAGTTTTTATATTCTTAAAGGTTGTCAAAAAGAATAAGAGAAGAAGAGGAGGAGTCAAAGAAGAAGTAAAAAGGGGAGGAAGAGGGAAAGGAGGAGGAAGAGTATACCATAAAAATGCATATGACCTACAAACATGGAATTCCATTCTCCCCATATACTGAGGGTCAGCATTGAGGTAGGGTGTGTGTGAGGGGTGCAAAGGCTCCCACATAAATACTGTCTCTTATAAACCAAGTGGAGGAAATAAGGGTTTAACTCCAGAGTCAGTTACAAACTTCAAGTCCACAGGGGCTGGGCAGGTAGAATATAACTGTGAGTGAGCTGGACGAAAATCAGTGGGAAAGGGTGCGAGGGCCTGTGGGCACCAGGGAAGCAAAGTCATTCAAATCAAAAGCAGAAATCAAGTCCTCGGAGGGTCAAGCAAAGCACGAGCTACCAATTTATGGCCACTGGTTTAAGTGCAAACATCCTGAGATAGAAACCTGTTCCTTTTAAAAACAGTTTTCTGTCTTCCCTGAGCATTATATTCTAGTGATTGGAAAAGCAATAAAAAGGATTTTTCTGAAAGGTCAGGAAAAATGTACCAAATCGGGATTATTGAGTATGGAATAAGTTATTGAGGGAGGTGACTGGCTCACCTGACCAGAGGATGTCACCAGTTGAATGAATGTGTCACATTCACCCCAGGCAATTTGTTTTCCCACAGAAGGTGGAGGGGTTGATTGACCGAGGGCTCCTAGCTTCCCTCCCCCGACTGTGACACGTGGAGACTGAGAGCTTCCTGCTGTAGTAGGGGGTAGAAGTTCTCCAACTTTCAGACAAGTGCTAATCACCTCAAACCACATGGGTAGTGTTCCGTTAAGCTATTCCTTTCTAGAACTTTCATTGATACTAGAGACTGGAATAATGGATTTGCCTCTTGGACTAGTAAATTTCCTTTCTTTTCCTGGAAATTATCAAATGGATAGGCAGTTTTTAGATAGGGAACTCTACACAAACATCAGAGGAGGCATCAAACACAGCATGGGTTTCTGAAAATCAAGTCAAAGCTCTCTGCAGAGGGAGGGAGGAGGACAGAATCACTCTCATCATATACCTCGGGGTTAGAGGTGGGAACAGGTCAAACACACAATGATCCCTGAGGGTCAGCCCTAAGTCAAATCTCAAGTCATATTTAAAAAAATATATTGGAAAGAGAGAATGTACAGATGTTTCCAAGTGAGCAAAATAAAACATTCAAAAGAAATGTAAAGAGAGGTGGGGTGGGAATAGACTACAGGAAGCTCTCTTGAGGCCCTGAGGAAGTCTCCAAAGGGACGGCCACTTCCCTGAGAGCAAACTCAAAACAATACATTTGGTGAGATGATGACTGCAGAGAAAGGATGCTGAAGCTTCTTCACATCCACAGAAGAGCTTAGGGAAGCGTCCCAAACAAGCCCCGCAAGGAGGGCGAAAGTTCAGTATAGCAAGTCATCTGTTTTATGCCTTCCATCCCCTGATGTTGACTTCATACCTATTGTAGGCTCTAACCACAAAGAAGAGTGTTTTAAAGCAAAATGACAAAAACACTTTTCATTTTTGTTTTATAAAGAATAGATACTTATCCAGGTCATGGAGACCCTTAAGCATGTGCACAAACAAGTTGCTGAATTAGTTTGCTGCACAAGAATAATGGTTCACCTCGTGCATGTGGTAAGGGTTGGCATTTGGTTCTAAAATATAAGGCAAAACTCCTGAAGGACCAAAATTATTGCTGGGAAAATTCTCAGTGTTTTTCATGGCTTGGTATATGTAAATCCCTAATTTCTTTAGCACATCCAAGTCCTGAGAAGAGCAGAACTTTTAAAGGAAAGGTCAAAAGAAAATTCTTCTAGCAGATATGTGGACAATAAAGTCAGTTTTCCTGTAGGTCACTTTTAATACCCTATCTGTACTTTCGGGATATGTGAAGTCTAGAACATTCCTACTTGTCTGCTGAGTTTCTGGTCATGAATATAACCCTGATACAAATTAACAGTTTTGCTTTTCTCTTAAGCGTAATAAAGCAGGTATGAAGTTGGCATCTTCCTCTCACAGTCTGGGTTCCAAGACAGTGTCTACTACAGAAGCAGAGATTCTTTATGATAGTCTTTCTGCTAAATTGTTCCACGAGGAAACCTCTGATTAGTAGGGACAAAGTATGTGAGGGCAATCCCAATGAAGCTTGGTTGTCAAAGGACACAGAACTTAAAGACTGGCTGGCTGTGTTTCATTATCATCTGGAGTCTGGAAATTGCATGTAACACTGAAGTAATTACAAAAACACGATCAACACCCTTTCCTGGCTTCTTGATTGGAGTTCCTGGTGCCTGGCCAACATCTTCCTTATTAAGTAATATCTGTATTGCAGACAGGAGTAATCAGACCATATTGATGGAAAGTTGAGTGAGGGGTCACACGAAAGCCTGTGTTTAAAGGGCTCTGTCAGCCAAGGTAGTTGGAAATCTAATGGAGTTTGATTTGTGGCAAAAATAGAAGTAGTAATTCTCTATCTTTCGATAAGATTAGAATCCCTTAAACCATGAATAAAACATTAAATAAGCAGCAGATAGTCTAAGGACTTTGGTGTTTTTAGAGGTGTGGGGTTTTGATCAGTGACAATATTACAATATTGGCAGGTAGAACAGGAACAGCCTAAATCTTTTCTTAAACTTGTATGTTGCAGACTGAAGTATAGTGTACACAACTGTCATGCCCTAGGGCCCAGTAAAAGGAATCATGTCTTTAAAGTTTATATTTTTTGTCCAGGAATCCCTCATACAAGGGATGGGGGAAATTCACTTTTTTTTTTTGCTCCTATTTTTTTCCATTTCTCCTTAGCAGCTGATTTAGTTAAGCCTGCAGAAGGTGCAGCTATTTCACCTATCCTAAATATTAACTAGTTCCTTTCACTTCTCTCTAAAAGCCATCAGGTCCACTTAAGCAAATGAAGATCAATGTTAACAATGCAATTCCCTGTGATAGAAAAATGTATAAGGATTTCTTAAGTTACACAAAAAGATGACTGTGAGCTGTCATTTGTCTTAGCCCCGCTACCAACCCTGGAAGTTGACTCGTTTGTAGAAGATAGATCATTCTCACTCCCTCAGAACACAAATAGACACTCTGCAGTTACTCTTAGTATGTCTGATGTGGCATAAATTCAACTCCAATTTTATCAGCAAATATCACATATTGCTAAAATTGTAGAGGAACTCAGTGGGCACAATATTCTTTTCTATTTAAATATCTTGTTTTATTTTTTTAAGTGTTGATAGTTTTTCTCCAGAAAAAGGAAAGCTTGCATAAATTCCACATGTAGAATACTTTACGGGATACATTGGACTCCTAAAACCAAAACACAAGCAAGCAGCACCTGCAAACCATGTATGTACATACTGTCCTTTCCTCCTATGTCCAAAGGTCCCGCTATCATGGTCATGTTCTAAAAAAACAGAGTTTAAATAATGCAAGACTATTTTTCATTAAGTAATTTGGCAGATTTTTATACACTGATATTCCAAGCTGATGATGTCCTCTTTATTGTCCAAGTAAAATGGTTGGCTCTTCTCCATTACAACTCTCTCTGCTCTTCCTGGTATCCTGAAAGACTGTTCTTCATGGGTTCCAAAATCCATCCTCAACTACCCTCTAAACTCCTTTTGATCCAGCCATTGGAATCAAAGGCAGGAGAACAAATGTGGAAAGAAAGAGGTCGGAGTAAGTAATTTAATAGTCCCACCCACCTAGATGTCCTTTCTGGTCTCTGTCATACAGTGTACAGGGTTAGCAGGAGTCACACTTCTGAGGCGCTAGGATTTACTAGACCCTGATGACATAGTTCCATCCCCACCAAAATTTGGTTCCCATGCCTAGGGGTGCTGATGGATGCCCACTATTGTTGGGTCCCCTACCATCTTGACTGGTTCCCTTAACTAGGTTCAAGTCTCTGCTCCTGATTCCGTACATTTCCTACCAGGTCCTTGCCTGATACAGCCTCCAAATGAAGAAAAGTCTAGGACTCCCCTAGGACTGCTAAAGATTTGGGGAGAGAAATAGAGTTATATTCTCCTATCATGATGTGTTCCAGTTTCCTCCCCTGGCTTGGTTCCTACACACTTCAATCACCATGGTAATTTCTGATGGTCCTCTTTTTTTCAACTGCTCCCCACTTAGAATGGTACCTTTCTCCCTTGTTCCTCCAAAGCACAGTGCCATTTTGCTTGCTGCCAAGACACTGGACATCTCCTCTTATACCAAATCTTCCCCCTTTAACTACCACTTCTACTTCCAAGAGTTACTTCATCATGCAGGATACTATTGCTCTGTTTCTGTTTCAATCTTATCCTTAAGTACTATGCCCAAATGTCTAACTCAGGAGTTGACAAACTGTACTTCAGTCCCCCCAGTCCTCTAGTGTAAGTAAATAAAGTTTTATTGCAACACATGCCCGCCTGTTATCTACCACTATTCCATGCCACTGCAGAGTTGAGCTGCTGCAACAGAGACCTTAGGGCATACAAAGCCTAAAATATTTATTATCTGGCTCAGTATAGAAAAATTTTTCCACTCCCCCCACTGTAGCCTTTCATGACTATGAAAAACCAAGTGGATATCCTTCTAGATTAAAGTTACAATCTTTCCTTAAGAAGAATTGATCATGATGTCAAGATGACAGCATGGTCAACTTCTCAAATAATGATTTCTTTTTAGTGCTCAGTATCCAAAACACCCAATATTAGTAAAGAGCAGAGAAATGTTATTTCCTGTATTCAGAGTGTAGACTGAAATTATTTTTCAGGGTACAGTTTAATCATTTTGAAAATATGCAGAGCTTTTATTCCATTAATGCCATTTTTATTCACTTATCCTAGGGAAATGAGTACACACTGGGCAAAAATTTAGTTACAAAGATGTCATCATGAATAGTTTGCAATCGGTAAGTAGAAAGCAATGTATGAAACCAATAACCGTTGTAGATCTATTCAAGGACTCCTCTGAAGCAATGAATTCTTTTCTCCCTTGAGAAAGATGTCTGCGGTGTATTTTCAAGTAAAAAAAAAAAAAAAAGCAAATAAGAATGCAGGATGTCTAGCACAGTCCTATTTTTATTAAGTAAAAACATGTAGGAATACCTATGCACACACATGAACACATACAAACTAACTAATCCAGAACAATGTACTGAATTTTAAAAGCGGTTGTTTCTGGGTAGAGAGATAAAAATTATTTTTCCTCTTTCTTCTTCTATTCTTTCCTCAGAGGAAACACATTTTATAGATCACTAACCATTTTGTGTTTGATGAGCTCTTGATTAGACTTGCTTGCCAGAGTTTTAACTGCTTGTGTCTGCCTGGGAATCACTGTGTGCTTCCTCAACAACCCAGACATTTTGGTCCCCTTTCCCTCTAAAACTGGGCATCCTCTCAGATAAACCACAGTCAACTACTCAAAAAAGCTCTTTCGTACCAACAGCAGACATCCTGTCCACTCTCCTGATGACCAAGACTCTGCATCCTCTCATTAGATCAGGAAGTTGCTTGTTTGGAGGTGTGTTTTTCCCCCTCTTTTTAAACCTGCTCTAAAAATACCTCTATCCACATAAATAGAGATGATGGAATACAAAAAATTTGGTCCTCATCCTTCCGAGGTCTGGGAATTGTGGTCTGGAAATTCAATACAAAGGATCTGTTTTTCTGAAGCAGCTGGCACACGTGGAGATTGTAAAGACCAGAGGGAGGAGATGGTGATGTGGTCTGCTGCCTGGGACAGCCAGATTCCTGGAAGGGACCTCTGACTCCACAGGACCACTGTGGAGGTACTCATACAATGGGAAATACATCAGATCTAGTTTACTGTGCTTTCCCAAAGCACAATAAAAAATGGAAATTTCTTCCAGGGGTAATGTGGTTAATACTTCAAAGCCTAGTAAAAGACGAGAATGGCCCGACATATCCCTGTTACATTGTGTAGGGTAGCATTCTGTCTTCATTAAGCATTCTGTGGTGGAAGCAGCCTGGACTTTGGAGTCAGGGAGATTCAGGCATTTATGTCCTAGCCATACGACTTTACCCTGCTGGACGCTGGGGAAGTCATTTGCACCTGTCTGAGCCTAAATTTCCTCTTACCAAAAAAAAAAAAAAAAAGAAAGAAATAATACTACCAATCTTAACATGATTTTTATAATTCCTAGAAACTATTTGTGTTACAGGTAGTATGGTCCCTAGCACCTAATGTGGAAATAATGAAAGTTACCTACTAATAATATAAATTATTAAAAATTATTATTTCTAAAAGTGATTATCATGATAATCTTTTAGTTTGCCTGATTTTTCAAACACCGAAGCAGAGGAAGACCTAAGAAATATTTAGAGGGCAGTCTTCAAGGATTAGTTAGGAAGTCTGGGTCATTTTCTATTTCTAGCTAGTTCTTCCAGCAACCTGTTTTCCCCAACTTTTTAAATTAGCTGTTTGGGCAAACCTTCCACAACCCACTGGCTGAAGGACAGAGTAAAGAGAAAGAAAAGAGAATATGTTGAATACGTTCGTAGAACCCAGATGGGATCAAGCTAGGTCTTAAATTATTCCTTTTATTATATGCTAGCAGTTGATCAAACTAGTAACTGAGACGCCAACTCATTTTTAAGAAGTCTACTTGAATGTATTGATTTTTCATGTCTAGGAGTTGGATCAATACACTCTACATAAACCACGACAGTGCCTTTATGTATCTACATAGTGCATTTTATTCTATTTCTCTGGTAGTAGTATCTTATGGTTAGTTGCCCATATGCTGGGAAGGGCCCTGTCTTGTGGTTGCCTTTTGAGTTTTCCGGTTATTATGAAGGTCTTAAGAACAAATGTTGATAAAGGTTTGCAAAGAAGGAAACTGAAACAGACTTAGAGGAAGTTAGAAGCCAAATATCTTTCTTGTCTTCATATTTTTACCCAAAGTCTGGGTGTGGCTCTGCAACTTTAACCCTGGCATTGGCCTAAAATTTCAGTAGTCTACATTGGCCAGAAAACCCTGTGTGCTACCTGCTCATCTGTGTACTTACCTAACTCCTCATGAATCTAGACTCTACTTCTCCTTTGGGTGAACACACTGTTCAAATATTTAAATCGAACTTATTTCATAGCTCTTTCCAACTTTCAAAGTTCTCACTTTTTAAACCTCTAGAAATCATGGGATATGTTCAAAATTTCTACTTTCAATTTTTTTCAGTCATATAGCATGCCTATTTTAATTATTAAGAAGTATTTATAAAAGCTCAGTTGTGCCTACAAGGCCAGCACTCCCACCAAAGACAAATGGCTCCATTATTAAGGGTGATCATTCTTCCTTCTTTCTCTCCTTCCTCCCTCTCTCCCTCCCTTTTCTTCTCCTTCCTTCCTGTTCATCCTTTCTGGCCTCCACCATTTATTTACTCATCCATATACACTCCACAAAGGCAAAGACTACCTCCTAAAAAATCCTAAGCTTACCATGAGTTTCCAATGTATATTAGTTGAATAAATATATAAGGTGCTTTTAATCATACAGCCAATCCCTGTTATTACTCTTCAGTGATGATATGGCAGACATTTTACTTTACACTAGCAATTAGACCATTATGTTCTATGGAGAAGACACTTGAGAATGTTGCGAGGACATATTTTGGGAGACCTAACCTTGCCTAAGAGGACCCGGCAAGGCCCTCTGAGTTTGTAGCAATCAAGCTGGACCTGAAAGGTGAGCAAGGCTTGCCATGGACAGCATGCAGGAAGGGCGGAGGTGAGAAGAAACACCAGGAAGTGAGAGAGCTTGGGAGAAATTCAGTGAGTGAGAGGCTGAAAAGATGAGGACAAGAAGAAGTAGAGATGAAGAACATTTAGATGGTGAATTGGCAGGACTTGATATAGGCAAAAAAGTTAAGGATGGGCTCAAATTTCTGGCCTTGGTAACTGAACGGCTTTATGTTTTAATCATCTTTTGAACGGTCAGTCATTGCATTAGTGTCTTTGGGGAGAGGATGTTGCAGAGAGAAAAGAGACTGAATGTGTACCAACTCCTTAGCTTGCCAATAAGAGTCCCCATGAGTTGGCCTTTGTCTTCCAAGCCTCCTTCAACTTCCCACTTCCAGCAAAGATTCTGGTTCTGTTAACTGTTCATGTTTTGCTTACCTTTCCTTTTTTAATACCTTTGCATGACACGTCCATCTGCCCCTTGCCACCTAATTAACATCTCAACTTTTAACAATACTCGAGAGTTATTTCGTTTCTGACACCTCTCAAAATAGAACTGACACTTCCCTTCTTCACCCCTCCTGCACTCTCCTGCAGCATTTTCAAGCTCAAATGCTCAGAGAAGCCAGCAGACATGCAATAGAGGGCGGCTCCCATAGGAGTGAACTTGTCTGCATTGCCGGGAGGTGGAAGCTGGGCTAAGTGGAGACCAACTGCTCTAAATGGCTTTAGCCTCAGCAAGTTGTTACAATGGGATTTAAGGAGCTTAAAGTTATCAGATTCGAGCTATTCAAAAGAACTTCAAGATCTAAGGGGTGTGTGTGTGTATGTGTGTGTGTGTGTGTGTGTTTGTGTATCCTCCCAATTTTTCAATATTGGTTCAAAAGAACAATAATTTTTTAAACTCATTATAAATATGCCGGTCGGTAACCTCTGCCCTATAGAATTCATCTTCACTGTGCTGAGTGGTCCTCTGAATCTCCTAATCATCTTTATTGTGTTTGTCTCATGTGTCTTCAGGGGCACTTCTTGAAGGCAAGCACTGTGGTCTGTTCATTGCACACTGTGCCCTACAGCAGCATCCTCAAACCTTTGTGGTCCCTGGACCGGGAGCCCAGTGTTAGGCACATTGCCTGACTGCAACAAATACCTTGAACTGATGCATATACACAATCAGCACTCAAAAGAGCTTTATTAAATGGACACAACATGAATTAACTTGCTGGGATCCTAACTGTCCCAATACCAAACTGCTTGACAGGAATACCTACATTAGTGATTTATTTGTTGAACTGATTTCTCTAGATGTCACCTCACTTAGATAACATACAACGTTTATCATTCATTCATCAAAATCAAATTTGTCTCTTCATGTTCACTCTCTGCCAAATTGCTGTCCTTAGATTCAGGTCACTGTGTTCTGACTTGTAGTAATATAGCTAATACAGTACCTAAAATGCTCTCTGACTCTTGGAAGAAAGATGCTGTAGAAAAAGGAATTGATTATAAAATAATGGAACACATTGGGGTGTATCTGGCCTTCTGTTTAAATGGAATTGGCTCAGTAAGGGTCACGGATGCTCATTTGTTCAGGGAAGAAGGATGCTGAGTGATAAGAAGAAGAAGAAGGAACACTGCCATCTGACATGAAGTGTCAGGAAGACGGACTTCAATTTTCCAAGCAGTACCAAGCATATGTATAAGTAAGGGAATTCTGATTTAAGGATGGGAAATTCTCCTGGTGGATTTCAAAGACCCCCACTTCCTGGCAATGCCCCTGCCCCTATGTATGACAATTCAGATGTTGAAAACTCACAGAATTGGCATGCTGCTTAAATATTGTGACACAGTTTTTTAAGGAGAGGAATCCAATATCCATGCTTAAAGGATTCTTCCTGATAACTCACCCTTATTGCTCACTGTCAGCTCTAGGAAGCAAGGTGGTGGGACAGTCACAGAATGGAGAAGTTGTGATGGGGAAGATGAAGAACTGAGATAGTTTATAAGCAAAAGGCTGAATGAGAACACTATGTTATCTCAGGGAAGAAGTAGGGGAGTGAGTTTCCATCTTTTCTGATGGGCGATGGGATTGTGTTGCCCATGTTAAGACGACATCCAGAAAAATCTATGTAAGGAGATTAATCTCAAATGAAGACATTTCTGACATACCAACTGGAAAGAGGAGATCCGTTCAGACAGGAGGGTTTTATGCCTCTGAAATCACTTCTACCTGATCGCTTCCATTTCTTTTTATTACTGCACACCCAGACATTTTACTACTTAAATCTTTAAAGTTACATCTTATGTGTAAGAAGCCTGTCCCCATGATCCTGCCTGCACCTGCCATGGTGACAATATTGTTATTGGCATTGGAAGAAAATGTCTGGTCTTACATCTGGCTCCTAATTTTTCTTTACTCTGATGCATTTGGCTCATCATTGAAGCTTCCTTCCAGAGAACTCTTTTATTTAATTAAGAAAAAAAAAACCTCCCCAGCCAGAAGCTCCATCAATTACTAGTTATTGCACCCTGAGCCATCCACTTAACCTCTAAACTTCCATTGCTTTTCCTGTAAAATGGGGACAATAATAGCACAATGATAATAAGAGGAAAATCATGAAGGGCCTGAGCACAGAGTCTGCACAGAATGGGTGTCCAGTAATGTCAGGCATTACCATCAGGTAGGTTTCCAAGCCGTTCTCATTTGTCCAACTTGTTCTAGTTTAAAGCAGGTAGCCACACACGGTGCACCTCAGTCCACAGCTCAGCGTGTCCCTTAAAACTCTGCAGGCAATACTGGCAATGGTACCAGTCGTGGGTGATAATCTTATCCTTTTTTTTGTCCATAAACTTCCCCCAAACAATGATATGTCTCATTAAAAATGACATACACAGTGAGAAAAAAGAAGAACATAAAATTGAAAGAGATAATTAGCAGAAGCCATGCTTAATAGAAGGGCAAGTTTACATGGTTCATTAGATTAGAAGGTAATAAAAATTCCAGTTTGATCTCAGGTTAGGTAACTTGGTTAGGTTAAAGCTTCCAAAAACACTGGAGCTAGCACAACATGTGTGTGTGTGTGTGTATATGTGTGGGTGTGGGTGTATGTGTCCGTGTGTGTATAAAATGTAAATACATATATGTAATTCAGAGGACATTAGTTCATCACAATATTTTAAAAATCACAGTCTTAGCATATGAATGTTAATTTCCTCTTCAGTAGAATAGAAATGGCTTCCCTGACTATCCTCTTAAGATTTATTATTATGGGAAAGAAATAAAATAATATGTGCCCCTTTTCAAAAATCTTTTCTAGGGTCACTAAATCTGATGACACAAGGGTATTTCAGAGGTTCTGCCTGAACAGTCAGCGGTGGTGTGAGAACAGAATGCTCTTGTCAATCCTAGAGGAACCACACAGACCTCCTTTCTGAAATGCATCTCTTATACACTGAAGGAAAAATGGCCAGCATATCAGACCAGCCCAGCGCAAACTAGGTTCTTCCAAGCATCACATATTCAAGATTGTTGGGAACATGGCAGGTATAATTAAACCACTTTAAACAGCCCTCTTCCTTTACACTGTCTTAGGTCCTCCAGTCATCCCCATCTCCCCAACTCAGAAAGAACCCCATCTCTTTGCTCCACCCACTGAATCCTGTCCAGTGTTAAGTCCCACGCTTTCTCCGAGTAGCCCATTCCTAGTTCTCTCTGAAGACCTGCCCATTTCTCAATAGCACCACCAAGTAGCCCCAAGTTTTCTAGTGAGCCAGTGTGCATACTCCTGCCACCCAACTAAACGGGAAGTTCCCTGAAGGCAGGGGGAGGGCTTCCAACTGACCTTGCAAGGTCCACTGTCCCCATGCATGACTGCATTCCAGTGTAGCTGTGCGGAGCAAGCGAGGCAGGGGACAGCTGCAGGCAGGGTCAGACAAGCATTGGGGTGAGTAGAGGGGGTGCTGGGGACAGCAGGACAAAGGTCACACTGAGTGCTAGGAAGCAAAAGCTGTTGTAGTACAGGGACTTCAGCAATGAAACCAGGCACACATTAAATGTTTTCAACCAGCAAGATGACACATGTGTCACTGTGCAATAGCTATGCACCTGGAAATTGTGGTACATAATTAATTTTTATAAGTCAAAGTGAAAAATCAAAACAAGGGAGAATGTGTTGTATGAAAGGAAACCTATGATTAATCCTGCAAAAGTAAATATATTCATCCTGATTTGACTCAGGAACCTAAATTTGGAAACATGATGCTTACCTAAAGCAGGGACATCTGAAACTAAAATTTGTAAATTAATGGCATAAATGAAAGAAGTCTCCCAAAGTCTCCTCCTTCTGCCTGTTAACAATAATTTACTTCCTGTTTGGAACTATAAATAAATCAATGGCTTGAGGCTGCATGGCACAGATGAAAGACTGAAAAAGCATCTGATTGCTGGTCCTTATGGAACTGTAGAGAGGAGTAGTTGAGAAATCCAGTCTCAGATTGAGATTCTTTATCTTTCTGAGTCTGTTTATTCTTAAAGTGGGAATAATAATTGTCTGAAATCCATGGGGTGATTGGGAAGATTAAATGGCACCATGTGCAGGGAGTATATATGTAGAAACGTATAGAAGACAAAGTGAAAGCTTAATATAAGCTGCTGCTCCTATCCTTAGGAAAGCAGTGGAACCAAGCTAGTGTGGAGACCTGTTCTTCAATCTATCATCTGTGGCTGGGGGAAGACAACCTCAAAGCAAAGGAAGCAGAAAGGAACACGAGTGTGGGGATTCAACTGCTATTTTCCTTTCCTGATAGTAGGCCAGAAACTTGCATCATTTAATACATTATGGACTGTGGAGTTGTAAATGAGGAGGAAAAATATGATAAGCAAACTTGTGAGCAGGAACATTTTTAAAAAGACACAATTTTGATTCGCATGTGGCAGAAGCTGACCTAATAAAAGATGGTCTAGCAAAAACCAAGTGACTTTTGGATCTGAAGCAAGGAGTTGGGTTCCTTTTTCACCCAGCCTGGTTGCAGGGGTCAGTGGCCTTGAGCCCACTCAATAATGTCACGCAGACCAACATTGATCCTGTGCTGCATTGAGGGGTGGGAAAGAGAAAGACAGAGACACAGAGACAGAGATCCATCCAGAGAATGATTAAAAAGAGGAAATAATTATGCCTTAGGGCACTTATGTTCTGGGTGTGGTTTGAACTAAATAATGACATAATGAGGCAAGAACTAACAGAACAAACAAAATGACAAGTGGTGTCGAGTGAGTGATTTTAACAGAAAATGCTTGAAGAGTTCAGAGCAGGACAGTGCACCGTGGGCTTTCATCTCTGTTGGGCTCAAACCTGGGTCTGGAAGCCATGGCCCAAGGATCATGTTATGTGAAGTACACTTGGGATCAGTAGGAAAAGGCATATTTAGTGAAAAATCAAAAAAGGAAATTTTCTTACTCATAAGACAGTAAACTTCCCATGTTAAAACTCTTTGTCACTAGGTAATAGTAACAACAGTGATAGCAGTAGCAGTGCCGGTGGAGCTGGTGGTGACACCAGGTGCTGTGCCAGATCACTATCTTGTTTATTGTTCAAGGTAATAAAGATAATAGCAGGTAACACACACTCAGCATTTACAATGTCCAGGTTCTGTTGTAAATAGCTTTATGTGTGTAACTTCACTTAATACTCAAATCCACCCTAGAAGGTTGGTCAATGTTTACTTTCATGTTACAGATGAAGACTCTTAAGTCTTCAGAATGGTCAGTAACCCAACCAGGGTCACACAGCTGGTAGGCGGTTAAGCTGAAATCCTAGCCCCGGCCAATCCAGCTCCAAGGCTCATGTTCCCGAGAACAGTGTTGTGTTGCTTCTACGGATCATTATCTTGCAGAGATGTTATAAAAGAGATACCTAAATTGGGAGTTATTGTAGATAAAATGGCCTTCCCTTTCTTTTTCCTCCAAATTATTAAGAAGATCCTATGAACCATGAGTACATCTCAGAAAGCCAAGATGTACATTTCTACTACCAACGTAATTTTCTGTTTCCTTACTTTGCTTTGATCTCCAGGATAATATTCAATGCACTTGGCATTGAAGTACTTATGTGTTTATGTGTCTGTGTCTTACACTAGCTTGAGAACTCCATTAGGCTAGGATTTTGGTCTTGTTTACCTCTGTGTTCCCAATGCCTAAAATCCCACTTTGGCAAATAGATGGACAGATGTGAATGAATGGACAGATGTCTAAGACAGAGAAGATGGCTAGGATTCAGTTTGGAGCAGTTCATGTACTTGGGCAGTGATGTGAGCACATGTTCAGAGGTGCTTATCCACACAGCAGGCTTTAGATCTGGTCTGGATGAATAGAAGGTGAATATAATACAGCAAGGGTTAATTCTGGAAAAGTGGACTAGAGTCAATAATTGAGAGCCCAAAGGCCAAGCGTTTAGCCAGAGTAAGAACATGAAAGTGTCTTTCTTCAGTGGATTGTGTGAGTTGGGTTGGCACTCTTAGTACAGCCCCCAGAGTAGAACTATCTCTACCTTTGGGGCCTTTGATAGCTAATCTGAATGGAATTCACATTCCGCCCAATTCTCTGACTTGGCATAAGGGGGCTTTTATTTTCCCCCAAGACAACTGGCTAAAAATCTGAGTGGAAAACAAGAGCAGAGCACTGCTGCATTCACAGTGGCCTGAGCACTGAGATTGAAATCTGAGGCCTGCGGGAAAGGAAAGTGAAGTCCCAAGGTCCAATGTTTGCCATACACGGTCTAGCCACCTCTTCAGGCCACCTTTCTCAGGACAGAAACAACCTGGCCTTTTTTTTCCATGGGCTCAGGATGAAGTATAAGGTCTTTTACCACATGCTGCTCTCCTGTGGGATGCCAGAAATTGAGAAAAAAAAAAATAATACCAGTAACCACGGCCACTGTTTATCTTATGTCTACTATATGCAGACCTCTGGCTCAGAACTGTGTAACTAGTCCTCAGTCCTTAAAACAACAGGGCAAGAGGCTCAGTCAATTTCTCAAGGTCACACTTTCACTCAGTGGAATGAAAACAGATCTATCAGGTTCCCAAACCTGTTTTCAACTGAAAGGACTGCATTCCTACATGACAGTGGGTGACAGGTCCCTGGCTAGACGTCTGGCCCTCGGAGCAATGAGTAAGGGAGCTCATGAGTAAGACAAGGTGATCAGGAGGCTAAAGAAAGGAGGAGGCAGGAAGAAACCTAAGAGGGTCCCGTTAGAGCTAAAAGCCAGAGCAAAAGGTCACTTAGGGACAGGAGGCCAAGGTCAGGAGACCTCCCAAGTGGTCGGACATGGAAGCTCTACATAAATATGAAAAGTTCACAAAAAGAGAACTGATTCATGTGCTTCAAGAAAAAGCAGAACTAGCAGGTAAAAGCATTCACTTTTAAATTATGGTCACGCTCCTGATCACCCACGAAGTCCCTAACATTAGCGATACCTAGTTTTGTGGGCCTGACAGGACTCCCTTCCTCTGTGAAGAACTGTGCACTACTCCAACTCCAGCATTCTAGCAGGACTGTTCTTCCTTCCCGGTCACCTTGACTGTGACCACAGTGGTGCAGACATTGGGTGAAAGAGAAGCTGATCAGACTGCTCCCTTCAGGGAACATGGGAAACAGGAAGGACAAATCCCAAACCCTTTCTAATTGTAAAGTAGGGGGATGTGCACTTGAGAAGCTACTGTGTTCTTCACCAAGTGGAGAAGCTCCCCTGAAAGTATGAAGAACAGAGAAAATCAGACAGGGAATGGGGAGAGATGTAAAGGAGGGAAGGGAGGAATGATTTTCAAGGTTCAAACTTTGTTTCCACCCATTCCTGAAATTTTTCCTTCCCAAGTTTTGTCAGTAGAACTAATACACACTGCTTTTCACTTAAACGCATTTCAGCTGGATCCTGTCACCTGCCACCCCAAGATCCCTCCCTGACTAATGCAGAGGCATTAGTCAATCCCTGTGGACATGGACTGAGGTGAGTTCCCCACTTTGGGAAATATATTCCAGAAGGGCTTGGAAGATGATAATAAGACACAGGTTTGATTAAGTTGCTCTTTACTTTGAGTTGGAGGTCCTCATCAAGTCTAAATTCTGTGAGAACTGCAAGACATCCAGAACATGCCCCTGATTCGTGCCTCAGGTACCTCCGCATGGGTCCTTCGCTTCATTATTTCTCCACCTCCATTAGCACATCACATAATCTTTTGAGGGCCCACGTGTAGGACCTCCTGGGCAGATTTCACAATCATTCTGATAACGAACATAAGAAGGCAACAGGGGAATACACCTTTGTTTTCAAGCCGAAGCATGACCTAGTATACAATCAGGGTTGCAGTTTGGGGACATTGCCAAAAAGACTCAAAGTCACTACTCTATTGCGACCTAGGCTAACCTTAAAATCATGGTCTTATAAAGGGGTCCAAGAGCAGTCATCTCACTTTTCTAAGGTTGCTGGTCCTCAGCAATGTTTTGTTTATTGAATAAGGAAATCCAGCTTCTCTATCTTCTTGTCGTCTGTATCCATCCTATTACATAATCCCAGCACAGACTCTCCTTAGCATCAACCCATTTTAGAAGGGAAGTGAAATTTCTGACATCTTATGGCTGTTTTACATAATGAGACCGGAAAGTGTACGTATATGTTGTAGCCAAGACTTCTGAAGTTCTTACTCTCAATGGAGTTCATACCAGACATGAGTTATAGGATTTGCATAAGCAAAATAGTTTGCAGTGTAGCTTCTTTTTTATATGAAGTCCAAAGCAGTCTTCAGAGGGCAGAACAGGTGAGTTACTAGCACCAACAGAGTTAAATGACCAACTCCAAAATATTCAAGCATTTGTACCATTTCATATAGGGAATATTCCATGGTCATTACTTCTTAGGATTAGGTTGATGGCTTGCTTTGAATACTTTTCTTAAAAATGACACTGCTTCTTTCCCAAACTACAATATTTTTTGTTCACTTAAGAACTGAAAATCACAATGAACACACCGTAAGCATGTTTGGAACTGGCAACCATACATAGTCGTTATACTAGGAGGCAGCCATAGGAGCCTCTGGGTGTCCAAAACTGGTGGAAAGATTGGAGCCAAGTCAGAAAGTTCAGCACACCAGTGTTCTCCTGCCCTTGGCACTTCTGAGAAGATCCAGTCCTTGGCCCATCCATCCAATACTTCCTGTTCTAAAAATAAGTCGAGCTACAATGACTCTGGGTCAAGACTAACGCCAAAATCTCATTCTGAATCAATCCAGTAAATGCTTATTTGGCTTTTCAGTATTGCTCACAAGTCTGTAAGCTCCTCAAGGGCAGGCCATGTCTTTACTCATCTCTAGATGTGAAGATCTTCACCAGCACTTGACAGGTGCTCAGTAATCTTGATTCTTAGCAAAGAGTAAAAGAGATTCAAGGTCCTGTGTCCAGAGTATACTGGACCAGAGGCCAGCGAACTTGGTCCTGTCAAGGGCCAAATGGAAAATATCTTAATGGTTGCTGGCTCTACAAATACTCAACTGTCACAGACACATAAATGAATAAGAGTGGCCTAGTTCTAGTGGAATTTTATTAAAGGATACTGAAATTTGAATTGGACACAATTTTCATGTTGCAAAAATCATTACTTTATTTTTTGAAAACATTTAATAATGCAAAAAAATAAAAATAAAAAATTCTGAGTTCCCAGGCTATACAAAAGCAGGTGGTAGACTAAGATTTCTGATTCCATATTAAAGAGCTTAGAAGTTCTCACTCCTGCCCTCACATCAAGGATGAGGCTAAAAAACTGAGAAGCAATAGCTCAGTCAGGTCCATCAGAGCAGTGAGGACACAGAGCAAATCACCACGGCCAGAAATGGAGAGATGAGTAGATGCAGAGACTGTATCTTGGGGTGGTAGTGGTGGTGGTGGTGGTGTGTGTATGTGCATGCATGCACAAGTGTGCAAAAATCCCTCTGGAATCCTCTGGGTAGGAATACTCATAGGGTAATTGACTAGCTGCTGGAGATTGAGCCTAAATTAACTTGAGAGATTAAAAATTTTTGGAGGCCCAGCCTTGAGGAGGCACCCACATTTTGTGAGTTTTATCTGCCTGAGCTAAACCAAGTTCTCACTGTGAAGATAAACAAACAAAATAATCCCCTCATACTTCCAGCAGGGTCAGGGGGCAAGTAACCATTTTAAGACAGATTCAAACTCTTCTCTTCTCCTTAACCTTCCCTCAGGGAAATTACTTTGCCAGAGTCTAAACTACTGAGATTTTATCAGAACCTAACTGCTTTAGAGAAAGAATTCATCCCCCTTTACTCTTCCTGTCTCATTTAGGGGGTGTGAAAAGAAATCTGAAAACACTTGTGATCAGTTTTATGTCATCAAATGTATTAATATTTCAATTTTTCTGCATAAAAATGCTATAAATGATATCAAAAGACACATGGGTAACATTTGCAACTAATGGAAGCTAATTTCCTTAAACCACAAAGCACATCACCAAAGTTAATCAACCCAACAGAAAAAATGTTTAATGGAAATGAACAAAGAAAGAAATTCAAAATTCTTTAATCTGTAACAAGAGAGACTCACTAAAGACTGAAAGCTCATCACAGGATTGTTGAGTGCTTCTTCTCTACTACCCACCCTCTACTGTACCACCACATCAGGAGGATTCCAGTCCCACGTAGCATTTCAACTGAAAAGAACAGCAAAAATCAGATTCTATTTATAAAAGAGTCTCTAAGGAAACACAAGACAACAGGGAAGACAAAACAAGGACATCAGAGGAAACTTCAGCCTCTGACACCCACGGCAATAGCAATAAATACAGCATAACTCACAGGCAGATAAAAAGAAGAGGTGGTGGATTGGAATTGGCCCACGGTCCTTGATAACCTGGCCCTGTACTGAACTCTGAGCTGGTTCCACCACCCCTGCAGCACCAGGTATCCACATCGGTCTCTCCAGAAGCCAACAGGAAGCTCTGTCTCATGAGACAATCGACATAAACCCTGTCCAGAAGGAATGATGACTGGCCTCTGACATACCCAACCCAATTCTCTTACATTTATTCATTTTAAGTTATTTTCTTAGAGCACATGATGTTTAAAAAGAAAAAAAACAAAAAAACAAAAAACAAAACTTTGAACACATTCTACTACCCAAATAAATACACCAGGTACTTTTAACTGGAGAGATCTCCTGGAGACCCTGTCCACACTCACACAGTGGCAAGCCTAAAGTGAACGCCAGCTGGAGTCTGCTCTCTCTGTCATCACTTCCCAGATATCTTCCCCAGGGCTGTACGACTTTGTGATTTCAAATTTGAATAGGTGTAGATGCTTGATGGAACAACCAGAGACCTTAAACAAGAAGTGTTTCTTTTTATCAAAATAGTAACTCAGACCATGAACCACATCAAGGCTAGCTTCCAGCTATCCATGTACTTTAGTTCATGGATTGCTAGTTCTTAATAAAAATAAAACCACTGGAAGAGAGCCAATGGGATTCTTTACCAAAAGTGTCTCTGGTACATTGTCAAGAGTAACCCGATTTCCTTAGTTTCTCCCTTTTCCACTGTCAGTGGGACAATATCTATGTTTAGAAGCCACCACCATTTGGGACTCCAAAGAACAAAATTTGATTACTCATTGTGCCCTGGTTTACTTTAAAGATTGATAACAGTGGATTTCAAGAGGCACATAAAAGAGCACTAATAGCACCAGCTGGCACGAGGCATGAGGCACACCAGCATTTTTATGAATGTCCCCCCTGTCACTACAGTTCTATTCACTAACAAAAGCCCTGCTGTTCTCAACTAACTGCAGGCCCAGCAAATTGCACTTAACTAGGGTGGCGGTTCTGCAGAGCAGGCAGTGTTTACCAGGATGAGTCCAGCCAGGAAACCCATTCCCTTTATCCCTCTTCAGGATGAACAGAGGGACTGTGACCATGAAAGGCCACACATTAGGAGCCGTTCCTGATGCTGTCACCTTGTCAGCTGCTTGAAAGAAGGGGTCGTTTGTTTTTGGAGGGTGGGGGAAAGCTTCTCCTGGGTTTTCTAACCCTGCTGCTATTCATTCACAGACTCTTTGCCAACATAAGGTACACTGTCATATGTTCCATTTATTTTTGGTTTGGATTCCCAAGTACGATACTTTTAGCTTTACTGAACTAATGGTGATTCTAATATTTTGTCTCTGTACTTCTGCACAACCTAAGGCTGTGGTCTTTGGGAACAGGTACCTTGTTTATGCCCCAGATTCAGCAAAGTATTTAGAACACAGTGGGCATTCATTCTTGATGAGACAAAACTAGGCAATGGAAGTTTATCTAGATGGGATAATAAGAATTGCTAACATTTATTGAGTGCTTAATCCATTTTTGGGGGAGTGGTACTGGGGATTGAACCCAGGGGCACTTAACCATTGAGCTACATCCCCTGGCTATTTTCATATATATAAGTTTTGATCTTGAGACAGAGTCCACTAAGTTGCTTAGGACCTCAATAAGTTTCTGAGGTTGGCTTCGAACTTTTAATTCTCCTGCCTCAGCCTCCTGAGCTGCTGGGATTATAGGCGTGCAACACCATGCTCAGCTTAATCCTTTATTTAAAAAAAACTCAACTACCTAAAGCATTTAAACTTTGAAAAATGCTTGACAACAATCTCATGTAACAAGTAGTGTTAATATTCCCATCTTAAAGACGAGAAACTGAGGTTCAGAGGTACAGAGCCAGGTGCACTGCTGGGGCTTAGCCAGCACCTCTGCCTCTCACCTCTACATTGAATTATCTCAAAAAAACATCTTTTTCTAGCACCAGCTGTAATTTCCCTTGATATTTAGATATTATGAGTCCCTCAATCTCATTATTACATGTGGTTATTTCCCAGGAACTGGGAGTAGAATGCACAGTCCTTCTTAAAAAGCAAGAAGAGGGCTGCAGAAATCAAGAATACAGGCTTCCTGGAACATGCAGACAGATGACAGTCTACTAAGCCACCAGGAAAACTGAAGTAAGGGCCTAGGCCTCCACTGGGCTCATTGCTCAACTGTTTCCTCTTCCAGGAGGAGGTGAGGCTGTCTGGTGTCCTTGGAACTCAAAGTTTCGTTGGCCACTGTCCTACCCTTTGGAGAAGTAGAACTGACTTTGTCCTCTTTTGACACTCACCTGGTGGGTATCCTGAGGTAGCTGCCTGGATGTCTGTTTTACACCCCACAAAGGATGGCATTACTGGCCCAATTTATTTGTTTTTTATTTTTTAAATATCTTTACTGGCTTTATTTTCCATTCTTAGAATCAGGCAACACTTCATTTCATAAAATAGTGTTCTAAGGCATTGAGCAGAAGTTGGTTTTATATGTATATCGAAAAAGGCTGAAGAAAGCAGAAACACAAGAACAAAGAGCAAATTGGTCATTTTAGTTTCTTTCCTTGTAAAGAGGATTATTGCCTCCTTCAGGAACATCTATTTCTGTTAATGGATATTAAAGTCTCCACCGATCTAACATCCTTGGGACGGTGTTTTAGTCCTCTTTATTTCTAGAATATTTTGCACTCAGCCTAACACAAAAAAGACTGTGTTTTACTTAAGTGAACTTCACATATGCATCCAATGCTTTGCACACCCTTCCCTTCCTTTCCAACAGAATCCTACTCAAGCTTGAATTCCTCTTGTGAAGCTTCCCTGGGCTTCTCTACATAGTTATGAGCTCTGACTCCTGTATCTGCCACCCCTAATGCTAACAAATTACCTATTAATAGTTTATTTATACAACTAATTGCTGTAAATGTTAACCCTTCATCTTTTCTTGCTAATGACAATCTGACCCTTGCTTCTAGGCTCTATCCAAACTCACCTCCTCCATTTAATAGTCCCCTGGTACCCAGAGAATTGGTTTTAACTTTCAGCATATATTTATATCTACTTAGCACTTGTTACTGGATTCTTTCATTACCATCTCGGGGTTCTTTTCCTCCCCAACTGACAGTAAACGACTAAGAGCTTGGGATGGTGTTCCTACTCACCTCTGACTCCAGCATTTGACTCTATGCTTGGAGCCCCATAATACCTCCAAGCAGTGCCAGCAAAGACAGACATCCCTGTTGGTAGGACCACCTGTCCAGAGATGGGTTTCACTAGCCAGAACTCAATGGCTTCCTGCAGCTTTCTTGAACCCAGGGGCAGGAAATAAGTGTTGACAGATACCAGTAGAGCCCACCGGGCGCTTTACCCACCCAGTTCTTCTGTCCCAGCCACCATCAGACCTCGCTGGACATCCCAATTTCTTTTTAGCACATTAAATTTGTTGGCTATTCTAAAATAATATGCCTCCAATAAAATAAAGTTACAGATAGATCACAATGTAAACAAATAGTGCAACTATAAAATGTTAGAAGAAAAGTGACCTATTGGAATAGCCTGAAGTGAAGCAGGCCTTTCTATATATGACATAAGGCCAGAAGGCCATTTTTAAAAGATTAATAAATTTGACTACATAAAAATTTGGAGCCAGAGTCAGGTTCAGTGGTGTATGCCTAAAATCCCAGTGGCTTGGAAAGCTGAGGCAGGAGGATCACAAGTTTAAAGCCAGCCTCAGCAACTTAGTGAGGCCCTGAGCACATTAACCGGATCCCATCTCACAAGGAAATATAAAAAGGGGCTGGAGAAGTGGTTCAGTAGTGAAGCACCCCTGGGTTAGATCCCCTAGCACCCCAAAATAAAGACTACCTTCAAAGGCAATTCCAGAAGATACTAACCAATAAAATACTGGATAGTGCAATGATTGGCTAGCACTTTCTATTCCCTGGGTAATAAATGCGAATCACTGCATATGGCTTTTAATCCACTTTGCAACGCCTACAGTTTTAAGAGAAGGATTTACATCTGTCTGCCATCCTGCACATTGCTGGTTGCTTCCTTGCTGTTTCTCTTCTGTCATGTTCTGTTTTTCTTTTCCCTGTGTGCGTGGTTTATATTTCACACACATCCAGAAGTCAGCATCCTACTTTTATTATACAAATGGTTACCATAAAGCTCTTTCACAAACCCACACACAGAAAATCTTATTTATCCCATCAAAACAAACAAATTCAAAAGTGTGTGACTATGTTTCAGTAGATGGTAAGAAATTTAGTGCACAGCCTTCTCTTGCCCCCTCGGTGCTCCATAATTCATCCTTTAAGCTTATTTGGGTGCCCAAGCCACGTCACTGCCAAGCGTGTGTGTTTTTTTTTTTATTCTCTTTTAAGGATCTTTTTTGTCCTTTGTATTCAACTTTGTTTCCATAGCTACCACAATTATTACTGGCAGCTCCTGTGCTGGCCCTTAGTATTTTTATTCACCTGACCTTAAAGTTCAAGCAAAGCTGAGGGATGATTCTTTCAGGATTCCTGCACTGAGGAGGAAGCCAAAATAAAGGGCTTCTAAAATCCCATCCCACTCCAACGTACTTTATTATTGCACACAGTGTTCATATACCCAAACATATACCATATGTGTGTATTTTACCCATACCCAGAGCTCACATTCTAGATGTACTGCTGGGCTAGCTTATATACTCTTTAGACCTTGAAAATATTAATAATAACACTCAAAGCAGTAGAAGATCCTAGGAGTATAGTTGTTTAGAATTCAGACTCTATAGCCAGACAATCTGGGTTCAAATCTGGCCTCTGACACTGTGTGACCTTGGGCAAATCACTTAGCCTTTCTGTGCTTTAGCCTCCTCATCTGGGAAATAGGGATAACAGTTCCTTAGAGGACTGTTCTCAGCCTGAAATGCAAGAAAACACATAAAAGCCCTCGTGAGAACTCCTCATCCCCAAACCCTTTCTATAGGAAGCTTGTATTTTGCTGTGTTGTTTTTTATTCAGCACTGTGGTGTTTGTATCAATGTACTAGTTAGTAGCTGCCATTTTTACTGCTTTCTGCAGTAAATGTACTAGTTAGTAGCTGCCATTTTTACTGCTTTCCAAGACCCTCTTATTCTGGATAAATTGTAAATGATGATTCTGATGGATGAAAGGAGACAAGCTGCTTCCCTACTTTTTTCCAGAGTCCTGCAGGGATCACAGAGAAGATGGCCACAGCCCCACCATGCAGGGGCACCTCTTGGTGGCCCAGGATATTTAACTGCAGCTGTGTTCAATGCTTTTGTTGATCTGCCCAGAGCCAGGCAATTGTTTTGATGTTCTAAATGCACTCCTGGAAATAAAGGCAAATGTTCCTGTCTGGGAAATTCGTCTCAGAAACCAGCAGTACAACCAGGAAAACTCTACCTGGAACAGAGACTATTACACCTGGGCACTGTCTCACCACAGTCTCCCATGCAACCTAGTGTCCTTGTACAGCTGAAGTTCAGTGAATCGTCACCCTAAAGCTGGGGTTGGTCAGCACATGGCAGCCCACACTCTCAGGACCTCACTCAGGAACACTGGAGGGCAGCAGGCATCCACTGAGTACCACTGTGTGCATAGCGCCACATCTTGAGCACAGACAACGATAACTCTGTTCCTCCTCCATACTCTGACAACGGCATTTCCATCAGAGCATGTTTCAGTGAGGTGGAAAACCCTGCAAACTCATGAACAAGGTAATGAGACCATAAGGGACCCGGAGAAGCCCCATCTGTCAGGAAGTGCATATTCGCATCAGCCGACATTTCCAGCTACTTCAACACATGACTCTGAGGTCATCGCTCTCCTGACACTTTCTCCAACACGTGAATCCTGCATTGCCAGGTGGCCTTCCCTCCCAACACATGCTGATCCTGGTGGCAGGATTAATACCAAGAGCTAAGAGAAGCAGCCCCCTTCACTCTGCAGAAACTGAGGTGGGCTGGATCCTTCCCTTGGCTTCCTTCGCCTCATTCCGCACCATCTACGTCTATCCTGTCACGGTGATGTGAACCAGGCTTCAACACAGAGCACTTCAGTGACTGATTTCAAGTGCTTAACTGAAAAGCAGACCTAACAACGATCTAGCCTTTCATATTAAAAGCGAAATTTAAATCCTGCGTGAAAAGATGCGTCTCTTACAATACAGACCTTTGACTCTGGAGTTATCTACTTTACATGAACCATGCTTATTTTCTCATGCAGTATATTTATGGTACCAGTGTTTACCTTTTTCTTTTTTGTCATTGGGTCTTGGAACATGACCAGTGTTCCAGGCAAATGTTTTATTATTAAGTGTCGATTCAGCTCTGGATTCACCAACATTTTAATTAGGTGGGGAGGGGAATGGGAAAGACAGATAGGGGTGCAGTGTAATGTGGTCTTGGAATCCTAATGGGAAGACTCGTTTCTGCACCTATTTCTGTATAGTCACTTCTTAACCACCCATTGGGAGGGAGAGAGAAGTTACTATCTGAGGAGCTCAGTCAGACTTGGGGGTGCAAGGATACTGAGTTTGTGTCTGGACTAGAATGAAACCAATAGCCCAGGATCTCCAGGGAGGGAAGCTGCCATGTCCCAGAGGGAGGTGAACAAGGTTTTGGGAAACAAGCAAAACACAGGGACCCAGTCAATAATTAGAATCTTAGAATCCAGGAAATGAGATAAAAGATGAGAATTTATGAAGTTCAAGGAAATTCTGGGGGTAGTACTCTTTCTCAGTCTCTGCTATTTCTGTCATATGAAGAATGGAGAAATAATCATTCTTCAGGAAATGTTCTAGTTTCATATAAAAATAAAGAAAAGAACAGATTCCGGGTACATGCATAAATATTTTCTTTTTCTTAAGTTACATATAATTATATCACAAATGTTTAAAATCCTGCTAAGAAAACAAATGCAGTTAAGATCACACAGATGCAAGTCCAGTCAGCTCACATTTCTTTCTGGTGGTCAATTAGTTTGGAAAGGAGCTTCCATAGTCTTTCTAGGGAAGAATCATTTTCAACTCGAGGGTGTAACCTGAAAGCAATGGAAAAACATGCTTAAGATGAACCAAAACCCAGTCTTATCTTCTATGAAACTGAACCTCAAAAACAGAACTTTAATTCACACCAAGCTCTATGAGCATAGTTACATCAGAATTTAGTCTACTTACTGCAATCTTCCAAGAATACTGACTGCTTTGAGTTCTGTTGGGCAACAACATTTCAAACTGTGTTTTACCTCCATCCTGTCCAGGACCCTCTGGGTAGCCTCTCAGATATCTAGGAGTATTTTCTTCTCTCTCTCTCTTTTATGTATTTATTTATTTTATTTTTATTTTTGGCAGTGCTGGAGATTAAACTCAGGGCCTTGCACATACTAGGCAAGCACTTTACCTCTGAGTTTCATCTCCAGCTCTTTTGTGATCATTTTATTTTTGATACAGGGTCTCCCTGATTTGTTCAGGATGGACTTGAACTTGTAATCCTCCTCCTCAGCCTGTAGAGTAGCTGGGGATGAGAGGTCTGCATCACTGCACCTGACTAGGGACACTTTTTAACAAAGGAGGGGGATAAATTTCTTCAGCACCTAATACCGCTGGGGTCAATAAGGCTGAAATGAAGGTAAAGGATATTCCAGATTGTGTGGGCCCACCATAGGAAGGAAAAAAGGGGACAGGTCTTCAACTGATAAGACTCTGGGGTCTAGTGCAGGAATGAAAGTTCTCTCATCTTAAGCAGGGTTCCCTGACACTCAGTTAAGGCTGAAGGGACCCCAGGAGAAAACAGGAAGAGAGAGAAAGGGGGCAGAGGAAAAGAGGCCACACCAGAGGCAACCTGGTCAGGAGACCATTCATACCCACAGGTATGCCACTCTCGGTAGCACCAAGATCACTCACAGACCAAGAGAAGAAAGCAGTCCCTGTCACTGACACGTCCACAATCCCACGGCGGTTACTCAGGTGAAATAATAATGGTTTCTTAGAAAACCATCAACAACTGGGACTGAGATCCAAGGGTAGAATAGGGAAAGCTTCTCCTTCAAGAAGTCTATGTTCAAATGGATCTTAAGGGCTGATTGGCATGGATGTGAGACTAGAGCGGCGTCCTTAAAGAAGCCCAGATTGTGCTGTTAACCAGAGTCCAGAACTAAACTTCAGACTGCTCCAGGCTTTATCCACCTGGAGGAACAACTTCTGAATGCATACACAGTTTCATGGGACAGAGTAAGGCACTGTCTGGTCCCTTTAGATATCCTCAAGTCCACAGGGAAGGAACACTGAAACCAAGCAATGGCAATAGAGCAGGGCACTGTGGAAGAAACAAGCATCCATTGTGTGATCATGTTGTGTCGAGCGCAGGGAACTGGTCCCTCGGACTGCGAATTCCCAGCACCTCTGAAGTAGGTACTGTTATCATAGACAGGACACAGAAGGGAGAATCATTCACTCCTATAAGTACACCTTCTCTGGAATCAAGGCCATAGTCTTTTAACTACCATGCAATTTGCTGTGTGCCATTTGCAATAAGAAAGAAACTAATTGGAGACTTGGTGTGACTTTAATTCCCTCATAATTCTATGAAGTTGGCACTGAGGCAAGTAAGTGAGATTCGTAGGGGAACAGGTTCCTGAGATCTGTTTGGTCTGTGAATCCCACATTTCCCAAGTCAGAGGAGGAAGCAAAGAATCACCTGGGACCTCAGAAGACCTAAGAAATGTGGAGTAAGTTGGGATGAATCCAAAAGAAAGGGAGAAATGTGACCAGTCGTAAAAGAAGGGGACGGAATATTCTGGGCATGTGACTAACTGGAGCAAAGATGTAAAGGCATGGGCTTAGGTACATGGTCAGACTTCCAGGGTGGCCAAAGTATGGGCATAACAGGACTGTCCTGAGAGCCACAGTCAGGGTGTGAAGGACCAGGTGACTCTTCCATGGTTAAGTGCGAAGGTCCTGGTCCTGAGTCTGAGAATGCTCAAAGCTGTTTAAGAAGGAAATTAGCTAGGTCAGATCTGCATTTTAGACAGATCTCCCTGGCAGCTGTGTGGCAGATGGAATAGATTCGTTTAGGTAGCAGAATTGAAAGAACACAGTGAATGAGAGAAAAGAGTGTAGGACGAATCCAAGGTGTCTAACTTTGAAACCTAGTGACAGATTACAAAAACTGAAGAGAAAGAGCAGGTTTCTGGGGTCAAAGACTAAGTTCAGTGTTGGTATGTTGAGTTTCACAAGCCTCTGGTGCATTGGGTGGGACTTTCCATGAGGCAGCTTGAAGGTAACTCTGGAACTCCAGAAGAGTTACGGAGTGGAACTTGTGTCATAGCGCACTTGTTGAAAACTCAAAGAAATAATAAGAACAAGACAACACAGATAAATAATCATTCTGGCCTACTCTGCCTCTGAGAAAAGAGCCTGTTGTTTAGTGTGGCTCTTTTTCACTCCCATTCTTCTTCATGTAGTTGGGATTTAGTGAGGAAAAAAAAGAAACAAAACTGGGTGCAGGTCCTTAATCCCAGTGATACTCATTCTGCCACCAGTTAGAACCAAATCCGGACCATCCTGGCTGTGGGGCCAATGCCCGCCTTGAGTTCACTGTTGTGGGGAAGCCCGGCTCTGGCCCCAGGCAGAAGTCAAGATCAAAGCTCACAATGCAAATACTGTTCTGATTAAAACCCAAGTTTCTGCTTTTGATGTGGACCAACCTCTATTGTTGGTAGGAACAATGCAGGAGCTGAGCAGAAAAGACACTGGCGGTAATTCAGAAGCCAGGGTGCACTTAATATAGACAAAGAGAGAAAGAGAAGAGAGACTGGGCATGAGTAGACAGAGAACATAAAAAAAACCCGGAAAGGATGAAGAGGAAAACCAGGAAGAAAGGGTGAGAGGGAGGAGGAGGGATCTGAAATCAACCCGCCAAGATGCGTGGGACCAAGAACCAGTGTCGTTCTCTCTGGGGTCCCGTGCTGTGGAGGAAGGAGCAGGGCACAGCTGAAGAGGACCCTCATTCTCTTCTCATGGTGCCATCAGTGGCCGTGGGGCTTTAGGATGCCTCTCAGTTCTGCAGGCCCTTCCCTTAAGGGCAGGTAAGCACTGGAAGCCCTCTGCAGCCCTGGGCAGCTGCCTAACATTTGTATTCCAGGCTGCTCCCAGGAGGTGATCTCTGAGCCTGGACTACCACTTCCTTTGTTTCTCCGGAGGATGACTCATCTTCTACTGGGTCTTGAGACTCAGGGAGGGTGTTTGAGCCATTTCTACAAAGTCACAGCAGTGGGCAGGCAGGGGCCCAGGCCACTTCCACTATTGCAACTCCTGACATGTTGTGAAATTAAGAAACGCCAAAGGAGGCTCACCAAAACCCTCCTCTGTCTTTGAATGGCTACATTTCACAAATGATGACCTTTATTTACAACCAAAATAAAACTTCATTTGGGAACAATTTCAGGAGGCTCAACTAAAGGCCCAGTGCTAAATGGCCCACCTGCTCCTTCCTTATAAGCCCGGTCATTTCAGTACGCCTAGGAGCTTAGCACATCCCTGACACATGGTGGATAATGGAAAAGTACTTACTAAATGAATAAATGTGCACATGGATGAATAAACGGTCTCCATGTCCATGGGCTCTGCATACTTCATTAGGAAAATAATAAGGTGGCAATATGTTCTCTGGGAAACATGCACATTAAAGTCAGGCCCTCAAGCTGAGCAGATCCCCAGAAATAACCCCTTCCCACCAGATCTAAAGGACAACAATAAGCCTCATAACTAGAAGTAGGAATAACACCCCAGTTATAGCCATAAGCATCTAATACCAATCTTCAAATGGGATACATTGCTACTCTTCAGGTTTTGAATAATGAAAGACAGAATTTTCTGGAAGCCTGAGTCTGGGTCCTTTGAAAGAGCAACTACCATGGTTTTATCTGCTTCATACATGTTTCTGAGGGGATTAGGAGGAAATCATTGGGCAAATAGGGGACTCAATTATTGGATAAGCATGTGAAATTTGGGAAAATACAAAAAGCATGTATCATGGTGTTGACCATAGCCATATCTGTTCCCCATTCAATTGAACAAGTGCCTGCTGTTGCCCTCAAAAAAGTTTTATTTTACAGCTAATGTCTCCTGTTAAATTTACCACAATGATGACTTCTCACTGATGATTATAGAGAGGAGATCTACATTGGAGTTATAGCAAAAAGAGAAAGAAAAAAAATCAACTGTTAAATATTGGTTTCAGACACCTCAAAATGGTCGAGTCCCTTCTTTGGATTTTTCATAGATGAGTCCCGAAGGCCTGTGCAAGTTTGTGCTTCATTTTCGGTCCTTGGAAGGAGGAAAACACGACTTGACATCTACATTCCTTACAGAATTCACAAAGAGGATTAATGAGTTAATAAGCTTTAAGTACTTTGCAAGCCACAGGTGACTGGCAAACATTATTAGGACCACATTTTTCCTACCAAAGTGGTTCAAGCTTTGAACAGCAGGCAAAATCCCAGGAGAAATGCCTGATTCTAATACAGGAAACTAGAAGCCTATTCTCAGGTAATAAGATGCCTGTTAAAGCGCCCTACATTGTCCAGTCACTGGTGGCAGGGACAGATTTAGACAATATGAAGGCAACAGTATCCCCCAAAGCACCATTGAAAGTAGTTGAAATAATAAGCAATTTCAATTAACAGTGGTATCTGCAGCAGCAGCAGAAATGCTCTGGTTGAGTTCAAGTTCCTCTGAAGTAATTCTCTCAAGTCTAAAACTTATGTACCTGTTCTGTAAACTACAGCTCTGCTATCGTCCCATCATTAACTTCAGCCACATCCAGACTCCATGTGCATACAAATGTGACCCCAGTCGAACTGAAATAATTTATTTGATATAACTCAGGTGGGTTCTGAGGTTCCTATTAGAGGAGAAAGTAGAGTTATTAGATTCATTTTAGGTTTAGCTATGTCACCTTCCTGTCCCTAGGAACATTCATGACTCTATTTACACTGAAATTAAAAATCATGTGAAATGGTAGGCAGCTAAAACTTTCCTGAAAGATGTCTCCTACCCCCACAAAATGATTTTGTACTTACTTTGCAACCCAGGATGCCTCAAACTCTAAAACAACCAGTCACCAAAAAAGGAAAAAAACTTCAGAATTTTTAAAAAGGCCGTGACCCCTAAATCAGGAGTCCTGACCCCCAATTTCATGCATGTTCGAAACTTTTTGCACACTTTTCATTTTCAGAACAAAAGGATTCATCAAACAGATTGGGCAGAGTAGATTTTAGGATTAGAGAATGGAGGAGGGGAAAACATTTGTGGCTGTTATAGAACTGCAGAGAAACACAGTGAGTTTCTAAATGAGTGGTGGTGGCAACTCAATCCTGAACTGATTTCCTGTGCCTTGAGTTAGCTGTGGAGTCCCAATTGCCATCGAGAGTCCCTATCTCTGTGAATACCCAACACACACATAAATAACCATGATGTGCACTAACTGCCACACCATAACATGAATGAAAGGCCCCAGAACCACGGATTGAGAAGAAATTGATTGAGACTGGCATGGTCATGAAAACCTTAATGACAATGACATATTGATTCTATTTCCAAAGCAGGGAGATAGCTTTCCTGGCAGCACGAGACATGTGTATGTTGGGCAGCTCAAGGCCTGTTGAGATATTCACTCATTCATCCACTCAAACATTTATTCATCCTCCATTTATTCACCAGGCCTCTATGCATGCCACGCTCCATGTGGACCCTGGATATATCATATGAGGAACACCCAGTGGGGACAGTTTGAAAAGCGGGGAGTGTCAGGCTATGAAGTTCTGGTTGTACCCTGATAGTCACAAGGGATCTAATTAAGGATTTTCAAGCAGATGAATAACATAATAATGACTTCATTAAGTAAGATAGTTCTGGACATATGTAGAAATTTTAAATGTAGAATTAAAGAAGCCGATGACTGAGAACCAACTGTGAGGATCTTCTGATGGTCTAGAAACGGAGTGATACTATCTGGCTGGGACCTGGGCAGCAGGCATGGGGAGATACATAGAGTTGAAACCTGTAGTAAAAGGAAAAGGACTCTGGGAAGAGGCCACAGGCAGAGCCAGAGCCCATTTTTCTGGCTTAGTGAGTGGATAGAGCGTGAGTGTGTTACCCAACTGGAGTCACTGGGAGAAGGGAAGCGTGTCAAGTTTGAGAAATTTTGGGGTCATGCCTGCAGGACCATCTGGTAGGCATGCCTGAAGTTCCGGACGGAAGCAAGGGCTGAAGAAAGAGATTTAGAATTGTCTGCACGCAAGCTGGAACTCTGGCAACAGAAGAGACTTTACCAAAACCCTATTAAAGATATATGGGGGATGATGGCAGAGTGAAGCAAGACCTGCCCCGAGCAGGATGACCAGGAAAGAGCACTCTGACAAGCCAACAAGGCAGAAGGAAGTTTCCAGAAAGAGCATGGGTAAGCAGCAAATGTACCCAACACGGAACCCCCTCTACATTTTTTTTCTAACCCTACCACTAAATTCACTTGTAGACACATCCTTTAATGAGTCTGTTTTAGCTAGGTCTTAAACACTTATCTGTGAAACTCAGTTAATATCAGAGTTTTCAGGGCTGGGGATATAGCTCAGTTGGTGTAGTGCTTGCCTCACATGCACAAAGCCCTGGGTTCTAATCCCCAGCACCACAGAGAAAAAAAAAAAATCAGAGTTTTCTCTCTTTTGTATCTTTGGTGATATTTCCCCTCAAGACCAAGAGCTGGAGTTGAGCAGGGGACAAGGCAGAGGATTTGAATGGGGCTTGAAGGAACAAAGTGGTCAACAGGAGGACTTTTGTAAAATATATTTTTTTGCCATCCTGGACAGTAAAGAGGTTTTTCTAAGTGATAAGTCAAAGTCATTTATGTAATAACCTTCCAAAATGATGGGAATTACAGAAGGCTGTGTTTCCAAGAAGCAGTAACAGTTGCTTCAACTCTTTTTTTTTTTTTCTCATCTCATCTCTTTGAGTAATCAAAAGGACATTTCTAGAAAGGGAAAGCTGAAACACCAAATCAAACCAATTCCACAAATCCACATCAGTTGACTTCTTCATAGTAGTTTAGTTAGTGACTAGTTAAGATCAAAGAAGCAGGGACCACCTTCCCTGTTACCATCTCTTAATAAGTAGATTTTTTAAAGTGATAAGCTATCAGATATTTTTGTCTTTTTATGAAAGTAACATGTGTATATTAAGTTCAGCTTTTGTTTTATTTTCATTAAAATAAATATGGTCAAACAAAAAAATATACGAGTAAAAACACAAAAACTCAGGCTCACTTTGAGCTTGAGTCATTAACCAAACTCCTGTCAATCCTGCGTTGTGTTCCTTGGAAACCATCTAACCCTGGTTTCCCTTTGACTGAAGCCACAGTTCTTTGCTTGAATTAGATCCACAGTGAGCCAGACTCTGAAGGAGGCCTGCCCACCTTAGGAACGTGTGCTGAATCAGTGCTTCTTTGCTTTAAAAGTAGCAAGTGGTGGCGAGTGAGGAGATAATGTCTAGAGCTGATCATCAAGGAAATGTAGCATAAGCACATTATTAAGTTAGGGTGGTAACCGCGGAAAGAGCTAAATATGGAAACTGTTGAACGTGGTTTCCTTTGCGAAGTGCACTGGGGTTGAGGAGGGTGGGGATGGCTGACTTTAGAAACTGTGTTTTGCACGATAAGATTTCTGTATCTTTCCTTTGTTTTTTTAAACGAAGGACATTTTTTACTTGGATAATATAAAGTGTGAAAAAATACTGTGAAATGTTATTATTGCATGTATGCTTACTTTGCCTTATGTAATATTGATTTTTGAATTTAGACCTGCAGAGTCACAAAAAAAAGTAGACTATCTTTTATTCTACAGATTAAAAGATTAAGAGAGAAGTTAAGGGAGCTACCCAAGGCCAGGGAAACAAAAGTCCAAAGCAAGAATCCAACCTCAGTCTGTGCTTTGCCTATATCCTTCCACCTGCCTCTGTGAACTTTGCAAAACACAGAATGGACACCTTCTTCCTAAGGGATGTTCAATCAGCTCTCTGGGTCCTTCTGAAATAGCATTATCACAGTTAATCCTCACTAGACATTAAAAAAGAGAAGATCAAGGAAAGTTCCAGGAGCTGGATCTGGAGTTGGAATTTGCAAAATGAAAGTTCGCTTCCTATGGAGAGTGGTCCTAGCCTCCTGTGTGACTGTACCACTGACACAACTACTTAGGCAGGTGTATCTGAGTGCTAAGGTTGTCAAATCCAGTATCACAAACTGGGAGGCTCAAACAGCAGAAATTTAATCTTTCATTGTTTTGGAGACCAGAAGTGCAAAATGAAGGTGTCAACAGGGTTGGTTCCCTCGAAGGGGCTGTGAAGGAATGTCCCTGGTTTCTGCATGGCTCACTTCTAAGTGGTCACCTTCTCCCTGTGTCTTTTCACAAGATCTTTCTTCCATACATTTCTGAAAGTCCAAATCCTACCCCTTTTTTATTCAGAGTTTTCTGATGTACTTTATTACCTAATATTTTGCTATTTTTTTCACTCTAGAATGATGTCATCTTAACTAATGACATCTGCAATGATTCTATTTCCAAATCAGATCATCTTTTGAGGGAATGGGGGTTAGGATTTTATTATAGCAACTTTGGGGGAAACACAATTCAACGTATAACACTTTGGAGAGGACCAAATACTCAGGCCTTCCCTCTAACATATATAGCATTTACAGGAACTTTTCTTCTTCTGGGAATGCATTCCATTAAAGTTAAGATCAATTGGAAAGTAAGATTTATTAGTTAGAAATTTGCTTCACATTTGCTTATTTTGAAATCCTCTCTTAAAGTGGAGAGTGTTAACTACAGCTTTATCTTCTTTAAATGAATACACACTCTAAGATGCTTTAGGATCAAAGAAAGTAATATTTTCAATTATGAATAAGTATGTAGGTACATAAGCCGATATATCTATAATATTGTTGTATACATGCATGCACATGTTATGTTGTGCTATAAACATAACAAATGCTATATGACAGAGTCCCCATCCAAAAATGTAAATGCACTCACCTAATACATACTAAAATACCCTCATGGGGACATGTCACATTTTAAGAGGTCTTGTCAATTATAACTGTACAGCTGAGTGAAGTCTGAGCACCTCAAAGTGAGAAAACACACATAAAACTTTAAAATCCAATTTACTTTTTCATTCGACTATGATATTTACCTTTTGCTTTTCACTCAGAAAGAAAAACAAGGATAACAGGTTCCCTTTGATTTCCAGTCAACTCTCCCTGTGTGCAGGTCTTAACAGCAAGGGCACCAGTTTTCACAGGAAGTTTAAAAAGGGAAGGATATCCTCTTATCAGGTCTGATTAATTGTTCTATAATTGCAATTCTATATTAATCTAGAAAGATTTTGCAAATATGTTTACCCGTCTTGGCTTGACTATTTTAGGTTAACTTTGAACACAAGTTCTGCCAGCAAACAAATGAAGAGTAGCAAATATTTTTTGAAATAAATTACCTAAACTATATGAAGCAGATAGTTTTCCAAGTATGCCTACTCAGCACTTTGTTGTTCTGATTCACTGACTCATTTCATTCACATACCTTTCATGGAGTCATGCAATAATCATAGGCAAATCCCAACCTAAAAGGGGGTTGTTTTACTTAAACTTATACAGCTTGGAAATAAGACACATTTTTAAAATTAAAATAATAATACACATGTGGACTCATTCAGTACATATTTAATCATAATGAGATAGTGAGAAAAATTATGGCACTACCCATAACCAAAACACACGTTTCCTTATGTAAAAAATAAAAATAAAATAAATAAAAATAAAAATAAACTTTTCCCTTCTCTTTACTCTTTTGTTAAAACATATTATCTCCTCCCTTGACTTGCCCTGATAGAGGCCTGGTTTCCTCTCAAAATACCACTTCATATTTCTCTTTAAGTCATTCCAATTCTGTCCCCCACTTCTTCAACCTCTTCAGTTTCAAGGGCAAAGGAGAACAATCATCAACTCTTTGCTCCTGACTGCCCCTTCCAGACACTTGATTCCCATCACTTTCTTAAAGAACTCTGTTCTGCAAGCTACTCCAAGAAATGGCAAGTCTTGCCCAAGAACCCCTTCTAGAGGGTGTGCCCAGGATGCTGACTGAGTGGGCATCTGGCTGACTTCCCAAGTTCAGTTCTCTATAGAAAGAAGAGATGCCTGACCCCAGCCATACCACTTAGATCCCCTCTCTCTCTGGAATTTGGAATTAGAATCTTCTTGATGTAGAAGGTGTATAAAATGGTGTGAAAATAGCAGAGAAAGAAGAAATACATGCATTTGTATTCTCATTCATTCATTGATTGTTCTCCCAAGATAAACTTCCAGTTGCCGGCCAGGTACTATGGCAATTCCTACATGGCACAATGCTTTCAGATAGAAGGTAAGTAGGACTGTCTAACTGAAGAAGCAGCATCCACATGTGAAGATGGAAAAGCAGGTTCAGGCTAAAGTCGTAGCAGGTTCTGATGGCGGATCAAAGGTTTGGTTTTATCTTTCAGTTAAAATGAAAAGGTAGCCAGCTTTATAGAACTGATTCATATCAATTGTTCCCTGCTTTTCCATCACTGTCCTTTGAAGACTCATAATTTGAATGTAACCACCATGGATTGAAATGTCATTCCAGTCCGCCAGTTTTGTTACTGGGATTGAACTGTCTGTTACACCACCATTCTCCCTGATTTTAACAGGAGGCAGGCTAAGGGAAGAATACAGAATTCGGCCCCTCTGTAGGTCTGTTTTTCCAAGGGCATTTGAAGTGCCTCAAGGACTGGTACTGGCACTTTGTCAATGTTTCTATCTCTGGTTTTCTGTACACAGGAGGTGCTAAGTCCACGTACGCAGAACGGGAAATATTCATCGTGTGCTCAGAAATGCAAGTGGGGTTGAAAGTGATTTTAAAGGACACACACTTAGGATATCTGAAGCAATACCTTGCTGGGCATGGAAAGTGAGTCTGGAAAATGTGCTTTCTTTGGCATAAGGAGAAGGTGGGAGAACAAAAAGTGGAAAGAGAGCCAAATACTTTCAAAGAACAACATTAGGTCCTCAGGAAAGAGCGATTTAACGATATGCAACACACCTGTGCTTGCCCAACGGCACAGTGATTAAGAAATGTTGTTATCGCCTTCAAAAGCAAGTTTTCTGAAACATTAAATACGATAACCTCCTGGTAAATTTTTCCACAGCACTGCAGTAACCACTTCTAATCATGCAGCTCAAAAGATAAGGCAAGTGGAGATCTAACAGTACACAGGCTGCCCGTGAAGAAATACTGTTCTCAAATGTAATCTACCAGGACATAATCTGTGAACCATTCCACTCAAGGGACCAACTCCAGTTCAAAACCTTTCTCTCTTCCAGTGAGAATTACAAACATGAGCCGGTTGGTGTCCGAAAAGTCGTGCAACTGGAAGTCAGCCTATTTTACTTCAACCCCTACATTGTTTGGACTAGGTGAACACAAGTTTTTCTAAGATGGTTTTTCAAATCTTACTTACAAGATTCTAGAACACATTAACAAGCCAATAATTCAACTGAATGTTAAATGCTGCTGCCAAAGAACAACAAAATCATTAGTTTTTTTAAAAAAATCTTCCTATCTTTGCTATTTGAACCACATGAAAGAGCTTTTGAGAAGTGTGACTAGCTCATACTTTCTCAATGACGAATATATACTTCAACTTATTTTTAATTTAGGTCAAGTGTGATCATTGTTTTACGCTGTGGAAGGAAAAAAATGTGCAATTGGTTTAGTTATGACAAATAACAGGGTGAGTCCAGGAAATTAAGTTTCCTTTTCACTTGGCTCCCTTCCCCTTTAATGAATCAAACCGGAAGGATGAGCAAAGAGGTGGTAAGTTTAGTAATGGAGGTGAACTTCATGACCACTCTGTAGAAAACTGGAAAGACATCAAGAAGTCCCTTAGATCGTACAATATCCTGAAGCATGGCACAACTCAATAACTTAAGATGGAATTGCTGAAATTAAAAACACAAAACAAAAACAAAAAACAAACATTCCTTTTTTTAAACCTCCCTCACCACTCTTCCAGGTCCATAAGCCCAGGTTTCTCTCAGATCTTCATCTAGAAAACTGAGAGGGTAGAAAACCCAGAAGGTAAGTTCCTTCTTTCACATGAACTAATGAGAGCATCTTCTGTAAAGTCAAGTTACTTAAAGAAGAACACTCATTCATTCATTCACTCATTCAAAAAGTATTTATTAAATGCACACCAAGTTCCAGGTACTAGAGAATATAAATGTAAAACAGGGGATGCAGACAAGAAACCAATAAACAGCATATAGCATATGCCCTATGTACGTACATGTGGTGTAAGGTACTAGAAAGAAAGGGTAAAGATACAGAGAAGGATTGCTATAAATGACCATCTTGTTAGTTTTACAACTACAGCATCAACATGTCAATTTGTGAATTTTCAGTTGATAACTCCTTTAGGCTATGAGGGTTAGGACTTCAACATACGAATCTCAGGGGGACATGTTCTATGGATAATAGGAGCGAGACATGTAAAAGGAGATTGAGGGGAAAGAGAGCCAACAATCTATAAAACGGGTCTGGGTCCAGAAAACTGAAATAGAGTGCCCATGACGTGGGAGGCTCTGGCACCTGGGACCTGCCCCGGAGAGCTTCACATTTCCAACCTGGTGGGAAAGGATTCCCAAGGGACTTAAATTAAAACTACTCTGTGTGGAAAGCATGCTGTTTTTACACAGCATGGAAACAGGCATTGGCTGACAAGCATGAGCTATTCTGTATCCACTGCAGGCCCAGGCAAGAGAATATCCCTTACTGTGCTGACTTTCAGGGTTCTTCCCTGCGTGTCTGTGTGCATTTACTATTTATATTGCCCTTTCAGCAAAGCTGCAATAGTGTTCTGTGCATTTTGTAAGGATGATCTGTCTCCACAACTTTTTCAGAAAAAACTTTCCACTTTCCCAAAGTACATTTCACATTATATGTGCACAAATATGCAGCTTTATATTTAAAAAGTGAAGGAAGAGGATGAGGAGGAGAAAAAGAAAGTAAATAGCTGAGGGTGGGATTTTACAGACCATTTATTGAGATTCCTATTTTACAAAATTTTTTTTTTCAGATATTTCTTCCAGTCCTTCTGGGCATTTTTTTGAAGGATATACAACTTAACTGAGGACTTGGAATAGCTATATGAAGTTGTATTAATTTTCCCTTGATAAACATGGAACATGGACTTACACCTTACATGGCACATAGACTCCAGTCACGTCATAGATGAGGCAAAAATAAACTTGTGGAGACTGTCTTTACTGGAAAAGTGAGAAACACTGAATCTGTGACACAGTTATAATTTGAAATAAAATATAAAATAAAATATAAAAAATTTATGTGTTTAAAGTATTTTGAAGTCAGGTCATCCATAACAACATTCTGGATTTCTAGTTCAGAAATAAGGATTGGGATAGTGCACCCTACTTTGTTAATTAGATTCCCTTTCAACCAGGAGTTGATATAACGAAGACCAATGATCTGAAGACATTCTTGGGTAGTTGTTGATCCAAAGTTATGTAAATTATTTTATAATCAGTAAACCTTGCTAACAAAATCAGTCATTTCTTACTTTTGCTCAACTCTGGCTATCTTAAGGCCATTGCTATGAATCAACAATTACCAATGGGTCAATTCTATTGAGTTCAATAAAGTGTTAAATATAAAACCTGACCCTTTCTCTATGAAGCTGATATAGTCAAGTGGAAAAAGGCAAATGGATTATAATAACAGCCAAACCAGTTTTATATTTAACACTGGAAACTTGATGTTAGCTACTGCACTAAGTTCTGTATCAATGCTTTTAATTTTCTTATCAGTCCTATAAAGAAAGTGCTATTGCTCCCCCATGTCATCAATGAGAAAATGGAGGCCTGGACAAGTGAGCCAACTGCACAAGTTTCCAAAGCAAGTTTGTCCACTCTGCTCCATGCCTAGCTTTTAACTGTCACTCTGTGACTTAATAGTTCCCTGTGGACATATAACAGGAATAGTACTAGCTAGCAAAAGAGAGAGGTATACTCTTAATGTCTATGTATGCTCCAAATTGCAAATTGACAAAAACGAAACCACAAGAGTCAGAGACTCTAGGCAAAAGAGAAAGGCAATATTGTCTACATGGCAACAAGTAGTGTAAGGTGACCACCTTAGATCTGACCACTGACCACAGGCCTCAGCACTCCTGGCTGTTCCATGTCAGTGTTTCACCACCTCACAGCTAGTAAACAGTCTGGGCCAGTGGTTCTCAGGCCTGAGGAGACAATGGAATCATCTGGAGAGGTTTTAAAGTTCCTAAGGCCCTAAATGAATCCAAGACTAACTAAAACCAGGATCTCTTGGGGAAGGATCCATCATGAGGGTTTTTAAAGCTTCCCAGGTATATCAAGGTGTGACCAACCTTGAGAGCCAATGCTGTAGGCTCTACACCAGTGACTCTCAATGGGGGCTCTTTTTGCCCTCCAGAGGACATTTGGCAGTGTCTGAAGACATTTTTGTGGATCACAACTAGAAGGAGAAGATGGTACCTGCAGCTGAAAGTCAGGATTCTACTCAACATCCTACCATAAAAAGAATTCCCCCCTCCCTATACAACAGTTACTGACCCCAAACGTCAACAGTGCTGAGGTTGAGAAACGTTGAAGTACACAATGCTCCTGGTATGGTTTAATTCTGAGGTATTTCCAAAAGTTTATGTGTAAGAAACTTCAAGAATCTTCAGAGGTAAAGTGATCAGATTATGAAAGTTGTAAATCAATCAGTGTATTAATCCACAGATGATTAACTGGGTGGTAACTGTAGGCAAGTGGGGAGTGGCTGGAGGAAGTAGGTCACTGGAGGCATAGCTTTGGGGTTTGCATTTTGTCCCTGGTGAGCAGAGATCTTTCTGGTCACTAGGGGGCCATGTTCTCCTGGTGGCCATGTTCTGAGCTGCTTTCCTCCACCATGCCCTTTCTACCATGATGTGCTGCCTCACCTTGGTCCCAGAGTAATGCAGTCAGTCATCTATGGACTGAGACCTCTGAAACTGTGAGTGCCAAATACATTTTTTTTCTTGCTCTAATTGTTCTTGTCAGGTCTTTTGGTCACAGATATGAAAAAGCTGATGAAAACGACTCCCCTTCAGTTCAATTGAGTACCTTCTCTACGCATAGGAACTGTGCAATAACCATCAACTAGATCTGAATGATTCTCTGCTGGCTACAAATTCAAAGAAATTAAGAAACTGGTAAAAGTGGCTTGAATTATTACCTTGCAAGTTTCCCAGGGATAATATACTCAATCCTGTTCTGAACCAAGTTTTTACAACTGATATGAGATGAAAATATGTTTAGCACTGTGCATAAGACATCTTCCACCACAATTTCCTCTAACCACTTTTAGATTGAGAAATGTGATTATGACAAAGCCTTAATTTATATGTTACTTCCTATGTGTTCAGTTCTACATGCAGAAGTCAGCTGACGAGGAATAACTGCAGTTTTCTGCCTGAGGACATCTTTTAGTTGGTAGTGCACATGATTCTCACTGAGATGCTAGCCAGAAGTACCACAGAGTTCATGTCCCAGAAGCATCTCTTAATGAAAAGATGGATGAATAGTTGGTTAGTAAGTTGTACCTGGCTTCCACAGCCTTCCATTGGGATATGCTGAGCTCTAGAGAGACTGAGTGGCTCACAGTGGGGTCTTCATTATAAGCTCATTTCCCTCACTGTCTCATGTCCTCACTCCACTCCAGTGTTTCCTCAGATTATATCTCAAATAAACTTCATGCACTTCATTCCTCAACACAGGCTCTGACTCTCAAGGTGTACAAAGATGAAACGAATCTTCGGGGAGATGAAATCATCAGAGAAGCATAGCACACTCAAGAATGAAGACGAGAGAAAAGAACGTGGAGACACCTGAATCAATACTGGTGCAAACAAAGAATTCTCAAAAACTATTTGTAACATGCTCAGGAGACAAGAAAAGATAGGGTATCCACAAAGCAACGAGAGGATGCTATATTAAAAAGGATCAATGAGAGAACAAGAAAGTAGTTTTGGAACTTAGAGAGCTGTATGACAGATGAAATGAAAAAAAAAATCAAGGCAAGGGGGTAGATAAAAGTATAGTAATTCTCCATGGGGGGGGGGGAAGAGAACAAAAATAAAAACAGAAGGGCAGTTTGAGGAAAAAAAAAAAACAATCAGGCAACAATGAAAATCAGTTTCTTAGTGATTTAATACAGGGGTCCAACATTTAACTGACAGGATTTCCTCATACAGAGAACAAAGAAAATGAGGGCAAGAAACTGTACAGGAAAATGCCCCAGAACTGAAGTATAAGATCTTCAGGCCAGAGGGCCCAAGAGGGAGTAGTCCAAGTGACAGGGCTTCAGGAAAAAAATAAACAGAATGGGTGGATTATTTAACATATATGAGTATTTAGAAAAATTATTGCTAGAAATTTGGTAAATCTATTGTTGCATTTGGAAGAAGAAAAATAACAGATATTTTTTAAATTTTTCTCAAAAAATATTAAGAAACTAAGCAAATGGGAAAGAGAAGCAGTAACTAACTTCAAGAAACCTAATCATACAATATTATTTAACTAGAAAATGGAACAATATTTACATGGTCATCATTTTATAAACATTGACTGGTTTGGTCAATAATGCCTGGAATTGATAAATCATGAAATAGTAGTATAAGCTTAATACTTAAAATATTAAAATGTATATTCTAATTTTTAAATATTATTGACATTATGGTTTATTTTAATATTCTAATTATTTTCTGGAAAATACTGTACAGACTCTAAAATCTGGGCAGGAGAGGGTGTGAGGAAAGATAGACAAAGGAAGGCTATAAGCATATATTATGTTAATTTAGAAATTTTTTAGAAATGAAGTAGAGAACAGAGGGAAATATAGGAATATTGCAAGCAAAAAAGAAAAATCATTAACCTTGATTTTCATTATAGATGAAAGAATGCTGCAGATGAAAGTATTTGAAATGCAGAGCCCCAAATAGTCAAATAATTACCTATATTTTATATTTCACTTTGCTTATATAACCCTCCTGTATTAGTCAACTGTGACCAAAATACCTGACAAGAACAACTTAAAGGAGGAAAGATTTATTTTGGCTCAGTTTCAAAGGTTTCAGTCCATTGCCAGCTGGCTCCATTGCTTTGGGCCTGGGAGTGTGTGACAGAGGAGGCTGGTCACCTCATAGAGGAAGCAGAGAGATGAGAAGGAGCCAGGGACAAGGTAGAGTATCCAGGGGCACACCCCCAAGGACCTACTCCCTCCAACAAGGTTCTGCCTCCTCAGTTTCCACAAATTCCCCATAGAACATTCTGTTTTGATTACCTAAATGGATTGATCCAATGATGAGGCCAGGGCCCCAGTATCTAATCACATTCCCAAAGCTCCACCACTGCTGCCTGCAGGACCTCACCATGGCTCTTCCACGAACCTATGGAACATTCCAGATCCAAATCGCAACACTTAATATTAAGTCACCTTCTTCTGAAAATCCTTCCTTTTAACTTCACATATCCTTTGTGCCTTCACTTTGGGTATGCTGTAAGTTCTGTGGCAGCACTTACTCATATTTGTAAACTTCTTTATTATTTTGTAAAATGCATTTGTAATTTGTATGAATGTAACCTATCCCTCTACACCTGTCTCCCCTCTGCACTGTTCTTCAAAAGAACTTGAATTTCATCTCATTCCAACATAGATTTTTGCTTCAATCTACCAAAAAAGTCCCATCTTAAAAACCTTAAAAGAAATACTTTTTGCACTAATAATATTGCGTAGGTACTATACGCCATGTTGAATCAGTTCAAACTGCTTCTGCTTTTTATGTTTTTCATCTCTGATGTTGAGAATAAGCCTTAGTATTGCTGGCATCATGAAGTCACTGGAGGTTTGGATGGAAGCTGAGTTCCTTTGGAGAGTGTCACCAACTAACTGCTCTTGTCACTCATCCAGGCCTCTTTCCACCTGAGACCACTTTCAATTATCTGCCCAAACATTTTTTCAAATGCACAATGACATTGTAAATTCAAACCTAAATATTTATTAGAACCAATTTGCCTTTCAAAATCTCAAGAGAAATACTTTTTCTCCTCCTTCCATCAGTACCAAATTAGAGATTTCAAAGAGTCTTTGTTGTTGTTCTGTGTGATGGGCTTTTGTTCCTATTTCCCATAAATTGAAGGTTCAGCCTGTCGCATCCTAACTTTAAGCGGCCATCCTACTTGACTCTATCTCAGACAATTTTTTTCTCCCTTACAGGTACATAAACATGATATGTGATCCACTGGTTGATCACTTGGATTCCATACAACAAAGTACTACATAATTGAATAAAAAACTGAAGTATAATACTGGTTTAATAGCAGTTATGTAAGTACATTTATGTAAATTTACATAAAATAGTTATGTAAATTTACATTTTTAATAAAAGAAACATTTTGGCTTCTTTTAGCTAATAAGATCTTCACATTCCTACAATTTTTCACAGAAGTTTGCATTTTGCTGTGTAGTTTAAATCCTTGCTTTCTGGCTTTCCTTTACAAAACACTTTTTTTCCCTGCATCTTTCTGCAAAATCAGCATTTTAATACAGATTTTACTTTTGCCCACCAAAACCCACAGCAGCCTACACTGTGGTCTGTTTGAAGGAAAACATGTGACATTACTAAAAATCATTAACAAAATACACCCATGTGGGTTCATAACTCTGATCCCTTCAAAGCAAGCAAACTCCCTTTGAGATATCCGTTACACTGTTCCCTCACATGGCAAATTGAAAACTGTCCCATGTGCCCCCCCAAAGACCTTTCTCAATATGTGATTAAACCCTTTAACTTGATTGAACCCTCAATCTGAAAATAACACCTGGCTCTGTATGTGCTACATGGCCAGCGATTATTGAGTCCTTACTCTGCTCCAGCAATAAGCTGACTGACTGCTTTTCATACACAATCACTTTACTCCTCACAGCAAACCCAAGAAAAGAAAATTTACTTTACTGATTAAGAAATTGAGGCTTGTAGTTTAGTAACTTCAATGAGCTCCCACAGCTGGGAAGAGGTGGAATAAGGGTTCAGCCCAGACAGAGCCAAGGGAAAGTCCACCCTCTAAACCACCAACCTATATGTACTGCTTACAGCTTTGAGGTGGACAGGGACAAAAAAAAAAAAAAAAAGACCAAAACTATGATGGAATGAAACATGGCAGTATGCAGAGCAATGCAAATAAACTGGATTTGTTAAAAGCATCAATATTCAGCAACCAGGCAAATTTTAGATGAATCTTCCCACAGGAGCAGCAGTTTTAAAAAGTACTGAGCTTACACATAGGTCATCATTTTAATTTCCTTCATGATCACTGTGCATCATGAACTTTTCCATCTCGTCCAGCCCACTTTGAGAGTGAGGCTCATCTGCATGGGTCTGCTAGAACACTGACTTCGTGGTGGGTAATGTGTATTTCCACTTAAGAGTCACTCTGCAGGCCAGAGCTAAAGGCAAGCATTATTATAGATCAAGGCCAGTGAAGTGGGTAATGAGGTTTGGTATATAAAACACTTGGTATAAATGCAGGGGAACTTCTGGCTTTTCTTTAACATTAACTGCTTTGAAATGCATCATGTGAAATGGAATGCTTAGAAGGCCAGTAGCTGCTAGGGAATAATTTTCCAAGCAGACCACTGGTAGCTTCGGCTAGATGCCTTTCACAAATATGGAGCTTTGTGCAGTGAGTTATTTTTAATACATACTCCATACTCCATGGGGCGACTTCTAAAATGGATGGCTGAACGTGAAGCACATCACCCACCACAACAGAAATAAGGAGTTGGAGAGCCGTTCCCACCAGCTTCACTGAAGGAAGACGGTCCACATCCTCACACAGACACATAAGCGTAAAAAAGACACAATTAAAATATCCAAGCAGACAGTTTTCATCTCCTCAGGTAAAAAGTGTTCTTACATATTCAAATTGGTAGGCTCTGAGCCACAGGGGTGCAGGAGAGGGGGTTATAAATATAACATTAAAAGGATAATTACATTTTCCTAGAACTTTTAAAATCTTGTCTTGTTCCACTTTCAACTGTCTTTCAAGATGGGTCTATGTTAAGCAAGTGTTTCCAGATCTAGAAAGTCACTTCCTTATCACTCTCTATAGAACCAGGTGTAATTCTCATTACCTAATGCCAAGGGTTTATCACCCTAGCAGCGCAGGGTGAGTGGTCAGGAAAAAGGGAAACTAGTCCCAGGATTCTTTCCCTCCCTCCCTCTCTGACTTCCTTCTTTTCTCCCTCCATCCCTCCTCTTTGTCCTTTCCCTCCCTCCCTCTCTCCTTCCCTTTTCCCCTTCTTCCTTCCTTCCATCTATTTGCTTTGCATTACTTCCTTTCTAACATTTTAATAGCCTACTGTGTGCAGGACCTGCCCTACACTCTGGGCACATGCTAATCCTCATCACTGAGTACACCGGCTTGTCATGAATCATCTCAAGGACTTCGCAGTCAGTGTCTGATGGCTGCCTCCTTTGTTACTTTAGGCTCTCTGAAATCAGGGGCCACAGCTTATACCTCTTCAACTCCCTCTGTCCACTATGGGATATCTTGAGTTTGGGTAGTGCACAGCAGGATGAGCTGGATGGGGGGTTAGGCGATCTGATTCCCAGCTCCATCAATTACAAAGTAACTTCAGGTAAGTCACCTTCTCTCTGGCACTTCTCCTTCCTCCTGTGAATCCAAGGAGATCACAGTGCCAGTCCCTCCATCCAAAAAGGTTGTCTTGACCATAACATCATAATGTGAGCAAAACCACTTTACAAAGCTGTCCTTGCTTGAGAAGGTGCTCTTAAGTAAAATTCAGGGGAAGGGGCTAAACACCAGAGCCTGGCCCACCTTCTGATAGAAGTGTCTCTAGCATTACCTTCCTGAAATGGAAAACAAGTGATGTCCCTGCTTTAAACACCTCAGCCTCAGGACAAAGTCCAGTTCTGTACACACAGGTCTGGTTTCCATTCGGCTTTCCACTCTTGCCCATCAGTATGGTGTGAAGGTCACATTCTGCCTTCCTAAGCATGCTCAGTTACAGTGGATGCCCCTACTCTCCTGGGGGCTTCCTTGAGGCACTGCCTTCCATAACCCGTCCAAGGATTGACCAGGCGCCCTTCTCCAGGAATACCACAGAATTTTATAACACCCCCGAGGTAACCCTTCTTCCTCTGTCCTATGGGTATTTGCACCACGCTTATCCATATCTGTCACTAGATTGGTGCCTCTTGAGGGAGAAGTCCTACTGGCATGTGACACATAGAAGACCCCCAATAAATGACTCATTAGGTGGATAAGTATGTAAATGAATGAGAAACTTTCTTTCAATGAGCAAGAAAGACCTTATTTACTGAGGTGCAGTAGATTCTGGAAGGACTACCTGGGAACTCCCTTTGCATTACTACTTCAGTAAACTCCATTTGACAGGCATCGTAATGTTCTTTTCCAAAGGTGTCTACGTTTTAGTCTCCAGATCCTTCAAACAAGTTACCTTACATGGTAACGGTGAACTAAAGTTGAAGATGGACTCAAGGATGTTGAGTCCAGTTGACCTTAATGTGGCATGTGGCGAGATTATCTTGAATTATCTGGGTGTGACCAGAGTAATCACAAGGGTCCTTAAAAATAAAAGGTGTCCAAAGAAGAGGTAGGAGTAGTCAAATGTGAGGAGGATTCAACCTACCATTGGAGTCTTAAAAACAGGAAGGAGACCATGAGCCAAGATATGTGGACTACTGAAAATTCTAGAAAGGCAGAGAGATTCACCCTAGGGTCTCCAGAAGGGAATGCAGCCAGGTACACTTCACTTTAGTTCAATAAGACCTTTGTCAGACTTGTGACTTAAAAAAAAAATTCCTGTTGCTAGGCACGGTGGCATATGCCAGTAATCCAGTGGCTTGGGAGGCTGAGGCAGGAGGATTGTGAGTTCAAAGCCAGCCTCAGCAACAGTGAGGTGCTAAGTAACTCAAAGAGATCTTGTCTCTAAATAAAATACAAAAAAAGGGCTGAGGATGTGGCTCAGTGGTCGAGTGACCCTGAGTTCAATCCCCAGTACCCCCCACCAAAAAAAAAAAAAAAAAAAAAAAAAAACCAAATCCCTGTAAGATAATACGTGGGTGTTGTATGTAGTAGGGTTCCTGATACCTTGTCATAACAGCAATAGAAGACTAAAACACCACACAAGAAAGTAGAAGACTTAATTAGGACAAATCACTCATCTCTTGGAGCTTCATTTTCCTAATAAAAAAAGGTGGAAATGAGCATCCTTAATCTGCTTATCTCCTAGGGCTGTTTATCAGTAACTATAAGGTCTGTGCTGGAATCTAAGACTCAGCAGTTACTGTGCGTCTTTGGCAAGAGACTCAAACTTCTCTGTGCCTCAATTTTCTTATCTGTAAAACAGGGACACCAACCCACATGAATCCAAGCAAACTGCTCAGAACAGTGAGTGACAAATATATCATTTGGAGGAGAGTTATCACACTACCAGAATTTAGTCGTGGCAGTCAGGGATCCTGGGCATACCAGGGCAGTCCTTCACAGTGAAAGACTTCGAGACCCCAAATGACACCTTCATATTTTCAGGAGGGCATCGATGATGATTTTACATAGAGGTGTTTCATTATCATTATTCATTATCTTCATTATTATTACCTCTAGTGTAGTTGAGTCCCTGTATTTATCTACTGAAATCCTGCTTTAAAAAAATAATATCTTTCACTTTCTCATTATGTTAATGTTGGGGTATTACATTTATCTTTAAATTTAAATTAGAGACAGACTATATTACTTATGAAATTCATTTCATAATAATATAAGGGACATGAACAAATTTGTTATTAAAGTGCACTTTGGATCTGAATTCTGATAGAGTAAGATTTACAGGTGGTTTAATGAAGAAAACCAGGGCCAAACAAATATGGTATCTTGTTAAAAAATGAAACAGTTACAAGAAACCTAGGTCTCAAGGCCTAGGTTCTGGTTCTGGAGTCTGAGTATCCTTTAAGAATCTGTATGGCCTAAATAAAGTAAGATTCCTCAAAGATGAAACTCTCTTCCAATCTTGCCACAAAAATCACTGTCTACCCATAAGCCCCATCTTCTGTTCCACCACCTCCACTTCCACTGCCAGAGAGAGTGATATGAAAAGGACATTCCAGGTGACCTCAGCATCCTGGGACAGAACTGAAGGGGAGCCCTGTGGACACAGTTCATGTTAAGAACTGTCCTTGACTTTCTCCTTTGAGTTTTCACTTTTTCTGATCCAGTTCTACAGGACCCAGGGATGTTTTGTCTAGTCCCACCTCCACACTTCCACTTGAATCTTCCAGAACACTCTGAACAGCTCAATTTTTTTTTTTTTTTGGTACTGAGAGTTGAACCCAGGGGTGTTTAACCACTGAGCCACATCCCCAGCCTCATTTTTTGTATTTTATTTAGAGACAGGATCTTATTGAGTTTCTTAGTGCCTTACTGTTGCTGAGACTGGCTTTGAACTCACGATTCTCCTGCCTCAGCCTCCCAAGTCACTGGGATTACAGGCATGTGTCACAGCGCCTGGCAAAACAACTCAATCTTGACAAAGTTATAGAATAATTAATTTTATTATTGTTTCAATTACAAAAGGTTGACATATTTCAAATTATTATTTTATGCACCGACTAAGGACAAAAACCTCTCCCCATACCCAGAGCTGCCAAGGATGCTTCTGCAGGTGAGCCCTGCCCATCTCCAGAACATTCCACTCATTGCAGTCTATGTGAAGGATGTCCCCTGGAATTATAGGTTCCAATACCTATACGGTTGATTGTGGGGTCCTCGATCCCTCTCCCTAAAATGAGAAATGAGTACATAGTGTGAAAATTTCTGATCCTAAGTCTAATGAGTACTTAGCCTATCAATGGCTTAATTGGCAATTTGTTTGCTTCTGAAATTTGAATGGTGGTTTAGTGTTCATGCTAGCCATGTGTTCAACTTTGTCTCTGTATACTACGTCATACCACAGCAGCTTCCTTTTGATGGCCAGACGCTTGGTGTACCCAGATTTTAATACTTCATCTTCCTTCCTTCCCCTCTTTTGAGTATTCTGTATAATTCCGGCTTTCTGCTCAGGGTAGTCTCCATGACTTCAGCATATTTGGGGAATGGGGCAGGATGGTAGGAGCCCAATAGCTTCAGCTGGCTCCAGTGCACAGTTCCATGTGTGCTTAGAGGTTGAAGGCATGAGCTTTTAGATCCACGTAGACCTGGAAGACGGCTACTGTTACTATAAGCCAATAACAGTAGTGTTCATAAATTTTAGTTTCCTCTTTAATAAGGTAAGCAACAATAGCACTGGCCTCACAGAATTACTTTAAGTGTATCATGAATAAAAGCAAGTTAATTCTAGGATGCTCAAGAAGTGTTAGTTATTATGATCCTTGATCCCCAGATTCTGTTGGACTCCTGTGGTCCCCAGAAGGATGGTCCCTCCCAGCATTACAGTTTTAATAAAACAATTTAAGGTAAGAAATATAAACTCCAGTAAAGGAAAAGAAAAGGATTGTCCCAATTTCCTGTTTGTTTCATTTAAATTGTAAAAATACTCGCAGCAGGTATTGATGCATGACCTTTATTCTCAAGAGTCCTCCTCCATAGGGTAGCCTTGTAAAATAAAGAGGTCGGGCAGTTTCTTTATTCCCATTTTGCGGATGAAGACATTGAGATTCAGGAAGAAGCTGTAACTCTGTGGCAGAATCTAGCACTAGAATGCAGGACTGAAACTTGCAGTTCCGGGTTTCACTCTGCCGGGCGTTCTGTTAGCAGAGGTAGTAACTCTCCACAAGGGGGCGCATGTGTAGTAATGGGGTGCACACTGATGGTGGGTGGGGTACTCATCTAATCTCCATAAACTCCCTCAAAACAAACAAACTAAACTAAACTAAAACTGTATATTTGGCATAAAAGACCCCTTTAAAAGTCTCCTTTAGTGCCCTAGTCAACCAGTTTACATTCCCAAAGCCTCTAGTAGAAATCCCACTATGGATCCCGCATTCAGAATGTGAGGTTTTGGGTTTTAAGAAGCTCTGGGGTGGTTCTAGCAAATTCCCTGAACTCGAACTCTCTACACTAGGCCAGCTACAACAGGGAGGGTTGCAATGTCTGCCTTGAGGTATGACCACAAGCATCACGTCCAGCCCATTCCAGGACCCACAGAGCCTTCGCCTGAACAAGAGACATGGTGTTTTGAGAGAGGCCTGCACTGTGTCTCTTCTCAGTGGTCCATTTCTGAAAATTCAGGCTGGGGATAAGCCTTCCACACTGAGCCAAAGTGGTTCACTTCTGGAAGGCACCCAGGTCTTTTCCACATGCCCTGCCTGCAACATGTGGCGGTGCTCCGGAACGTCATGTGAGGGTTTTGCAAAACTCACTTTTCCGTTGCCATCTCAAGAAAGTCACATAGCTGCTTAGTTTTTTTTGTTTTTGTTTTTTTCTAAATTTATTTTCAACTACAGGGAGTCACCTTTTCCCTATTTATTTATTTATTTTTCTCTTTTCTGGTGAGAGGGTTTTTTGGGTTTTGTTTTAGCTCTTCGCCCAATCATTATTCGTTAAATAGAAACCCAGGAGAGGAAGTAAAGAAGGGACAAAATAAAGGACAGTGTCTAAAATTAAAAAATAAAAAAAAGTGACTTGCCTTTTGTCCCTCTGACCCTGGATATTTTTAGTAGATACTGCAGGCTGAGCACGTACCCAGCAGTTTACAGTCCAAACTGCACTTGTCCCAGATCCCACCTTGTCCAGGTGGCCGTGTGTCCCAAACCAACACACACTGAGTCCAGAAAACTTTTTTTTTTCTGTTTACTTATGTTAATCATCAAGCCAAAACAAATACTTTCTGGATCCAGGGTGGTAATTAAATATGAAGAAATCACAAATCCTCTAGACAAATAAGTGGGGGAAAAACCCTCTTTGTATTCTAGATCAGGAGTTGGGCCATCACATACCAGGGAGTTGCATCAGCTGTCACACACCTAGCAAAGTTCCCTGACTTGGAACTTTCTGTGTCACACACCAGCATAATTAGGTGACAAGGAAATTTACTTAAATTCTTAGTTTAGCTCTTAAATTAATTACCGAATCACAAGATCTCAGATGAAACATTGTTTCATTCACTCTGCCTGCATGTCATTGAGCACCTAAGCTTAAGCTAGAACCAAAACTAAATAAAAGATCCCCTCCAGGACAACAAGAAAAACTGAAAAAGTAGAATCATTATATGATATTAGGGCCCACAGAGTAATATCCAAAGTGTTAAAGAGAAGAATAGATAGCAAGTCAGAAATGCAGAGATAGGAGAAAGGAGAAATTACCAGTAACTACCAGCCTGCCTGCCCTTCTTCCCCACATAGTGCCACATGTCCCAGAACAGGTATGAAAGGGTCTTTCCTATCCTATTCACAGTCAATAATTAGGGAATTAAGGACATCAGACCTTAAGAGAGAGTTTCTAAGGTTCTTCATATGCAGGAGAAACTTTACAAAGGCAGAGTTGATTCCACACCACTCTGAAAAGGCTCCAGAAAACACAGGCAGAAAAATCCATTCAGCTCTCCACCCATAGGAACCTGGAATCCAGACTGACTGGCCCAACGCGGGGCAGTGGAAATGAACTTGTGCCTAACTGCAACGCATTTCCCAGCCTTTGGCACTACTCCCCAGGCACAGCCCCACTGGGTCGCCAATGTGCATGAGGGAAGTGGGGAAGGATTGCTGGAGTTTAGCATTCTAACACTGCCACCTCTCTGGCTCCTTTATGATTCCATTCAACTCTTTAGGTTGGGTTGCCCAGGTTTCTGAGGGGGACATTTTGACAAAGCAGAAAACTACCAGGGTCACGCGCGGTTAATCGATGGCCCTGATTTGCAACGTGGACGAGTTAATATCTTATCTACTCTTCATGTCCCGTTCCACTTGCCAACCCCTACACTAAACTTGGATTAACCGTTGATAAAAATGAAACAACATGCATTTAGCACCGGATCACATCAAGAAACCCTGCTTACCTTCCCTTTTCATTTACCCACTCCCGGGTCAGGGCCTGTAACGTCTTAGGAGTGGGGACAAGCTGTACCCAGGTGGGTGAAAGTTGTCAAACTCAAAACTCTATGCCTTGGCCACCCTGATGTCCCCGCCCCAGGACACACACACACACACACACACACACACACACACGCCGCGGGTCCCTGAGGTTGAGGGCACCGGCTGAGTGTGAGTGTGCGGGTGGCAGACCTGTAGGTGTGCGCGGCACGCGCGGCGTTAACCCCTTACCTTCCAGCAGCACTTCCTTGCCAGCGCGTTTCAGCGCCTGCACCGCCTCGTCGTGGGTGGCGTCCCGCAGGTCTGCTCCGTTCACCGACAGGATGGCATCGCCCACGTACAGGGCTTGGGTCTGGTCGGCCGCCAGCCCCTTGAAGATCTTGCTGATGAGGATAGGCATCTTGTTCTCCTTGCCCCCTTTGATGCTGATGCCCAGTCCTCCCAACTCCTGCTTCAGCACCTTCACGCCGCGCTTCTGGTTGGAGATGGACTCGGGCACCTGTTCCGGCAGGTCGGTGAAGGCTGTGCGGACCCCTGCAGGGGAGTCGGGGGGCTGCGCGCCTCCGGAACCCGGGTGCCCGGCCCCAGCGCCCCTGCAGAAAGAGCCATTGGTGGCAGTCCCGATGCCGTTGTACGCCGCAGCGCCCTCCTCACAGCTGAGAACCAGGGCGTCCTCGCTCAAGTTCACCAGAACTTTATGCCAGCGATCCCGCACCAAAACTTCCAGCAGACCGCTCCGCTGCGCCCGGCCGCCTCCCCCGCCAGCCGGCCCAGCCGCCGCCGCCGCCGCCGCTACCGCCATCTTTCCGGCATTCTTAAAATGCCATGTGATTGCAAAAGGGGGGAAAAGTGGGGAAGGGTTGCGGCGGGGAGAACGCGGGGCCGGAGGGAGCGAGGCGAGCGCGTCCCGCAGGGAGCAGGCGGCACGCGGGACTCCGCTCCCGGAGTTCGCAGACGCACTCGGCGCGAGTTGGCAGGCGCAGCGCCACTGGTTCCCCCTCGCCTGATCCTGGGCGGGGTGGAGCAACCTAAAACAAGAAGGAGAGACCGACACAGGGGAGGGGACAAAGCCAGCTGCCAGCTGCAAAACCCCAAACCCAAGCGAGCCGCGCACAGCTAAGTGCCGGGGAGAATCCGTAGGAGGCACGCTCGCAGGCAAGGGCGGGGACCCGCCGCCCAGCGGCCGCTCACCTGTTCAGCTACTGCAGCCTCGGCGCTCGCCAGCGGCGCGCCGGCTCGGAGACCCTCGCCTCGGTACCTTGTCCTACAAGCTCACGTTGCGGCAGGGACAGCTTCCCGGCTCCTTCCCGGCCCCGCGCCACTCCTGCCTGCCCAGTCCCTCTTTCTTCTTAACTCTCCCTTCTCCGTGGGCGGACGCACCCCTCCTTTGCCAAGTGTGTGTCCTGTCTCGGTGCCCTCTGCGGGTTCTTCTTAGTCCCCTTCCTTTTCAGACCCTGCTTCTAGACTTGACCCTTAGCCCTACTCCTTCAGTTGTGTGTAGATTCAGTTCTCCGCAAACTGGCTTCTTCCAGTCTAGGCTTCGCTCCATCTGCAGAATTCTTCCTTGTCTGTCCTTCGCGCCAAGACCCCTGGGAGGACAGTAAATGCAGACCCAGGTCTTAGGTTGTCCCAGAATCAAGAGGGAAGACGGGCCCAGAATGAAGCCTCAGCATAACCCGAGCTCCCTAGGCCTCCTCTTCTTCATACAAGACGTCGCTATACCTGGCTCTGGATAGCTTCTCATCTGGCCCAGGGTTTTCAACAGGCTACTAACTGTCTCAGACCCCAGGAACAAATGTTCTTCCAACTCCAACCCAATCTGAGCTCTGTACTCTGTCCTATAGTCCCCCCACACCCTGCCACACACACATTAAATGCTTCCTGGGGCTCCTTCTTTTCCAGATCCCATATAGGAAGTTCCCCACTTAAAAACTCAGATGGAAAGCTACCTTTAAAGCACCTTTACAAGTTGCTTGTTGGGATCTTAAACTGCATTTTTCCAACATAACAACATTACAATCCTTGGTTACTTTCTTAGGCCAATCCAGAAATAGCACCATAAGATAGCTGGATATCCCAGACTTCTCCTGTCCTGGAACCTGTCAAGTTGTCCTCAGATTCTAAGCAGGTCTCATGGTTCATTTAAATTGTTTCAAGTTTCTCATTTGCCTCCCCTTCCCACTGCTCTCTCCCTCTGTTCTCCAAAAACAAAACAAACCTCACCAATCTGCCAGTACCTAAAGGTGAACTCAACCCAGCAAGCTGTCTGGAGGAAGGAAATCTTACTGAACACGTGGTGTATCATTCCGCTGATGTGCAACATAATCAAAAGTTCTCTATCCCTTCCAGAATGACTTACTTTTTTAATCAAGGAGGTTTAAAAACCAAATGCATTCCTAAAGAGTGGAGTCTCAGTCAAAGTCATAGAATGAATGGAAAACTTTGGAGGTTTTCTTGAGAAGGGAGTTCCTGTGGGTCAGGGCTTAATGCTTCTGCTTGCACTCCCCCCCCCCCTTTCCTGTATTTTCTTACCCACTGGTTTTCTAAGACCTCTTAATTCTTTCATGCAAAGGTGCCCACATCAGGTACTGCATTCCTGGGGGCTCTTTAGCCCTCAGTGATGCACAGAGTTAAACAGTGAGCTAACAGCTGGTACTGCTGTTGGGAGGAAAGCTAGCTAGGTCTGGCCCTTGTTTCAATGGCTGAAGACTTTCAAACAGCACTATGCAGTGAAGACAGAGCCTAAGAGGCTGCATTCTAGCCCCTCCCCCACCAAAAAATTAAGGTTGAGATGAACACTAGAATGCCAGTGTGAAGATTTTGAAATCAAAACCGATCTGCCCCTAGACCATGAATTCTCCATTGACAGTATCCCTGCATCTTGCCCCTGTGGCCAAACAATGTGGGAGGCCCAGACACATCACAGGTAATTTGTCAATTTGCCATAAGAAATTTCAGGCTCTGGGATGGAACTTTCTCAGAATCTCTGTGATAAGCACGATTTTTTTTTTCTATGTGAGCAAAACTACATGGGAAGAAGTCTGTTGATTTTTGAAAGTTGCATCAGAATGAGGGAAGATAAGTATTGAGTTTCTTTAGGCTTGAGGCAGGCACGTTAACTGGAGATGGCTTTGCCTGTGGAATTATAATTACAGCCCATTTTAAGTGCTTTACAGATATTAAACTAATCCTCCCTGCAATTCTTGGGGGTGCTTACTGTTATTATCACTCCCATTTTACAGATGAAGGTGGAGGTGCGAGTTTAATAACCCACTTGGGCCATGTAATTAGTAAGTGGCAGAGGCAGTATTTGAAATCAGCTATAAAAGTCTAGACTCTTAACCATTGTCCTACAGTCTCTTAAAAATATTCAAAGCCTGTCAGCTACACCCCCTGTGTCATCTGTACACTGCAGCCAGCCTCCCCATTGAGAGGGAATCGCCACAGGTGAAGGCAGAACAAACCTTTCACTCGTGGCCAGGAGTGAAAGAGAGAAAGTGGAGGGGGCTGGGGTTCCATGGTCCCTTTGGAGAGCATGACCCAGTGATCTGAAGATCACTACTAGGGCTCACCTCTTTAAGTTTCCATCACTTCCCAAATGCACCAAGTTGGGACCAAACCCTAACACAAGGGACCTTGAGGGACATTCTGGATCCAAACTATGCCAGATCTCTGTAGGTTCCTGCTTTGAAAGAATGGTGGCTGGAAAGGACTGAAGAGCTTTCCTGCCTCCCCATTTTAGAAATGTGGCATTTGATACTCAAGGCTACAGAAGGAGTTTGTGGCAAAGCCGAATCTGATTATCCTCACTGTCAGTCCAACTTTAGTACTCCAAAAATGAAATCTAAAATCTCTCTTTGATCAGATTTCTTTCACTTAGCTCATTCCCTGTTCTGTTTCTGCATGTCCTAATTTTTGATTTCTGTTTCCCACCCACCCCAAACTGGGCTTTGTTCATTTTTTCCATTTTCCTACAGATATCTGGGAGGACTTAGACTTGCAAGAGTAAGTCACAGGATCCTCTATTCCATGGGGACTGAGGGTACATGACAACAGAACTTTGTGTGGCTGAAGGAACCGTGGTTCATCCATTTATTCCACAAATTCTTGTTGTATGCTGACCATGTCCCAGGCACTATTGTAGGTACTGGGATGTGGGAACAACCTGCAAAGTCCTACCTTATGAAGTATGCATCACAGCAAATAGTAAGGTGGAGGTGGAGATGGATTTTATACACATACTTTTAGGTAAAAGCAAATGCTCAAAGAAGGAAAGCAGTCATGGAATGGAGAGTGATTAGGGCAGGAAGCTACTGGAGGGGGAGACTACACAGGAAGCTTTTGTGAAATAACATTTGGATTGAGAAACATATGATAAGAAGAGGGGAATCTTGCAAAGATCTAAGGAAGAAGGTCCCTGGGAGAAGGAGGCGTCAGTGCCAAACACTGAAATGGAGCTAAGCTTGTCAGATTCAGGAGGCCAAAAGGAGGTCAGTGTGTCGGGACAGCCTGTGGGAGGAAGAGCGAGGTAGGAGAGGTGTTTTAGTCAGCTTTTTCACTGCTGTGACTAAAGGACCCAACCAGCACAATTGTAGAGGTAGAGGAGGAAAAATTTATTAAAGGGCTCATGGTTTCAGAGGTCTTAGTCCATAGAAGGTCGGCTTTGTTGCTCAGGGTTCCCAGTGAGGCTGAACATCATGGCAGAAGAGTGTGGCAGAGGAAGCAGCTCACATCACGATCAGAAAGCAGAGAAAGAGGTCTCCACTTGCCAGATACAAATATATACTCCAAAGCCACACCCCAATTCCCACCCCCTCCAGTCGCACCCCACCACTTCAGTTACCACTCAGTTAATCCCTATCAGGGGATTGAATCACTGATTGAATTAAGACTCTCACAACCCAATCATTTCTCCTCTGAACCCTCTTGCACCATCTCCCATATGAGCTTTTGTGGGATACCTCACATCCAAACCATAAAAATTGGAGATGAGAGAGAGAGAGAGAGAGAGAGAGAGAGAGAGAGAGAGAGAGGCGCTGGACCAGATCCCTAAGTGGGGCCTTGGAGGATTACAACCATGCATTTTGGGTTTTTAGGATAGGCCTATTTCAAATATTACTTCCTATTACCTACTAAGCAAATGTCCACTTTTTAGAGCACAAATTTAAATTTGGAAAATACAATTACTGTACTTTTGACACTACTTCTTTTGTGTGTGTGCATGTGTATGTGTGTGTGTTTTATTCTTGTCTTTGTAAATTTTCTATTTGTCTTTTTTAGTTACACATGACAGTAGAATGTATTTTGGCATATTATACGCACATGGACTGTAACTTTCCATTATTTTGGTTGCACATGATATAGAGTTACACTGGTCATGTGTTCATAGATGAACATAGGAAAAGTTATGTCTGATTCATTCTACTGTCTTTCCTATTTTCATCCCCCTCTCCCTCAATTCCCCTTTGTCTAATCCAATGTACTTCTCTCCTTCCCTCCCCTCATCCCTTATTGTGTGTTAGCATCCACATATGGAGAAACATTCAGTTTTTTTTTTTTTTTGAGATTGGTTTATTTCACTTAGCATGATAGTCTCTGGTTTTATCCATTTACTGGCAAATGCCATAACTTCATTCTTCCTTATGGCTGAGTAATATTCCATTGTGTATATATACATTTTCATTATCCATTCATCTGTTGAAGGGCACCTAGGTTGGTTCCATAGCTTAACTATTGTAAATTGAGTTGCTATAAACATTGATGTCAACATGACTTCTTAAAGAAAAGAATTGAGCAACTTTAGGGGACTGCCCCACTGTTCAGAACAGAGATTATTGCAAAGTGAATAGTGAAGAAGAAATGGAGAGCTCTTAGGTACCTGGAGTAGAGTAGAGAACAGAATGAAAGAGGAGCAAGGAGGGTTCTCAAAATGTAAATACTGTTGACCAAACACTGAGTCCCTACTTTCGTGGAGAACTAAGGTAGGTGCTGGAGGCAGGCACACCCAGTGATGCAGAGATGGTGAAGACTGATACCCAAGGAGCACGCAGGCAAAGGAGGTGGCTGGTACTGAGTGTGAATGAGCCTGGAAGCAGCCAGTCTTCAGATTCCAAACCACGCTAGGTTAGCGATTCTTTCTTTAAAGATAAATCACTGAGACAACCAGAGTTGGGTATAGCACATCAGCAAAAGAAGGCCAAGCAGGTTCTTTCTCCTCTGGTGTGTCCTAGTTGGTGGACAGGGACTTCAGCATCTGCAAAGCATTTGGAAACACCCTTATTGCATCTGCTTTCATATTCCTGGGCAGGTCCTTAGTAAACAAGATAGTCAACCACCCAGACACTCAGCCAACGTGTCAATTAGGTGAGAGTTATCTGATTTCTCGCTCATTAGGATTATTAGTTATTTGATTGCTCACTGTGTGGACTTTTTCAGGCTGGGTCAGTGCAGGATTGCTAGAGTAATTAGTTGTTTTTCTTCTGTCTTCACTTACTGAGTTTCCCTTTTACTTTCCTCCCATAACGACTTGCCGTTGAAACAAACTTTATACCAGTTACCTCAGTATCTGTGATAAAAATTTAAGTCATTTTTCATAAGGGGTTTTACATTTTATCCTTTTTTAATCAATAGGTTTGAATCCACTTGAAAGATCTGTAGAACGTAATGTATGGGCCAAATCCTAGGAGGCAGATCTTCCAAGACACACTCGTTGGCCTAAGCAGGCAGGCAGCTTGTGTAAGGTGAAGACGAGTGAGAAGTTGACATTTCACCCACATACATCTTTAAAATAATACGAAATAAAATTTAAAATAATGGTTTCAGGGCCTTGTTAAATCACTCTTCAGATTCCAAAAGAGGTTAGTTATGAAATTACTAGGAAAACCTTTGTCCTGAGGGATCTAACTCCTTTCTCTACCATCTCCACTTCTGTTATGGAGACACTTCTGTGTGTTCCTCCCTTGGTCCACGAGAAACAGCACACTTCCTTCTTACTCTGCCTCACAGCCTGGTAGCCTATATTTATAACTCACAAGAAGCACTCCTTCCTGCTCCAGAAACTCCCTCCCAGATGTCTTCCCTGGTCACTCTTGGTGCTGAACCTGGTCCACCGGTATAGCCATGTATAAATTTTCTTTTATCCTGGAAGGATTTCTCATCTTTCCTTTCTACATTGGTTCCTCCTTATCCATAATGTGACTTTCCATGGTTTTAGTAACCTATGGTCAACCACACTCTGAAAATATTAATGGGAAATTCTAGAAATAAACAGTGTGTAAATTTTAAGTAGTGTGATGAAAGTTCAACACCATCCACTCCATCTCAAATCCATGCTTTGTCCATCATGTCCACTCTGTATGTGTTATCCACCCCACAGCAGTTAAAACAGGCAGAAAGATCACATTTGCACAACTTTTATTATCACATATTGTTATAATTGTTCTATTTCATTGTTAGTTATTATTGTTAACCTCCTGCCAAACTTTATCATAGGTGTGTGTGTATAGAGGAAAAACATGGTATGTATGGGAGTCAGTACCATTCAAGGTCTTAGGCATCTGCTTCAACTTGGATAAGGAGGATAAGAAGAACAACTGTATTTCCTAACTCTACCTGAAGCTTTGAGAATTGCCCGGTATCATATTCTCCACCCCACTGCCTTTTCTAGTAATGACCTTAACTTCCACTGCTCTGGGATTCACTAAAGAGGATGCCAATACTCCTCCTTTCTGGAATATTTATAGATCACAGAATGATTACTGCCTTTCATTTATCATTGCTTAATAAATTCTAGAATTTTCTTCGAATTATTTTCTATTACTCCCTTAAGTCTAATATAGATCTTTCTGGATAAGGTAAGCTCCTGAGACATTTTTTTCCCTATCCAATGCATTCTCGCTATTACCAATAAAACATAGATATCTTTAAGGAACTTTTAATATGTTCTGCCTTGAACTGGGTTGTAATTTGGACTATCCTTTCACTTCTAGACCTCAGCTATAAAATGGGTAGGATTTGTTAAAATGATTATATTGAGTCCCAAAACTTGATTCTAATTTGGTAAATAGGAAAAATAGCAAAAATGACCTAATTAGTAAATCATATGAGATAATCTTGGTACTTTCAGGTGTTAAATGATAAAGTTTAGATATTCAGGTAAGAGGGTACTTCCTTGTGCTTGTGGCAGAAATATCAAGTTTCATGGAAGAGGAAGGTTTTGATCTTAATGGTAAAGAATGTGCAGGCTTCAGTTTGAGAAGAGAGATACATTCCTAGTTGGGAGACAAACTTGGTCAAAGGCAGGAAAAACAGGAGGTGTAGATTATCTTCATTGATCAGTGAGTAGACCAGCTTGGATGGGTTTGAGAAAGTAGTAAAATCAAGATCTGGTGAAAAGATAGTGTTATGAGTCAGAGTGCTTGGCTGCAGTTGACAATATTCCAACTGATGCTTAATGTCAAATGGGAAGCATTGGGTTCACAGGTCAATCTGCCTCAAGTAGAATTGGAAACTGATACTAGCATACTTCATTCTTCCAGGATGTTGAAGGCAAAACTGCTGCTAGTAGCTCCAAGACCACAGTGCTCAGTCTGGCTGTCAGGAGGGAGATGGGGGAGGAGGAGAAGGAGAAGGAAGAGAAGGAAAAGGAGGAATCCAAAGGAAAAAAGAACCCAGATGACTCAGCTTGGGTCACATAAGTTTCTGGTGGTCACAGATAGACACTGTGATTGACAGCCTCCATCAAATCCCCACGGTTAGAGTGGGGAACACAAGCAGCTTACCAAAATAAAGAGACATATTTGCCAGAACAAATTTGGAAAGGAGACTGGGACAGACCAAAGGAGATGGGTTCCCTAGAGATCAATTGGGACCTTAGTGTAAAATTTATCATAAAAGCGGTAGGAAGCCATTCATTCCTCCTAATCAAAGGAGAGGAAAGAGTGTGTGCCTGCTGGTGACAGAATGAATGGGTTGGTTGTGAAAGGTTGACGTGTGTCAGGATCTCTCACGCACAGTGGACACAGGAAAATAACTTAGAGAGACTGCCCAATAGCCTAGGCAGGATAGCTAAGAATTAGTATGAAGGAAGATTGAGCGGCTTATGATAATTTACCAGAAAGAGAACTAGGAAGAGAAGGAAAAGCCAATGAAATAACAAATAGCTCTTACTAAACCTTGATACAGTTAGTCCTGGTAGGTACATGATATACACTATGGATTTCAGGCAGAAACCAGGTGAGCAGGTAATATTATTCCTATATTGCAGGTGGGGTTTTTGAGTACCACAAAGTCACACTTCATAGAAGTGTTGGAGGTGGGATTCAAACCTAAGCCTAATTCTTAGGTTTATGTCACTCCAAAGTTTACGCTCATAACTATTAATTAGGTAGCCACTGAGGTGAACGGATTTGTCAGGAGGCATGTGGAGTCATTTTAGATTGGTCAAATATGAGGGAATGTTGGAACATGCCATAGATGGTGACCCAAAGGCATTGGCGTAGAAGGCCTGGGGACAAGGGCACTTGGGCATCTGCTATGATTTCAGTGTTTATAAATGCCCCTCACCCCCAAATAAATTCACATGTTGCAACTTAAGACCCAATATGAGCTGGTATTAAGAGGTGGGACTTGGGGAGGTGATTAAGTCATAAGGGCAGAGCCCTCATGAATGAAGTTAGCAACCTTATAAAAACCTGGAGGGAACAAACTAATTCAAGATCAAGTTACAGTCTCATTTCATGTCTGGGGAGGACCCAGTACCACCTTCCAAGATGTTGTACTTCATCTCCTTTGCCCCGTGATGACAGAGCATTTATCCATGCCGTGCCTTCTGCCACATGAGGACACAGTGTTTGTTCCTCCACAGACGCAGCAACATGGCAACATCTTGGATGGAGAAGCAGGGACCTTACCAAACACTAAAATTTCTGGTTCCTTGATCTTGAACTTCCCAGTCTCCAGAATTGAGAGTGAATATTTCTGCTTTTTATACACTTAGTCTCAAGCATTTTGTCATGGCAGCACAAAGGGACTAAGAGAGAAATTGATAAAGAGAGTGGAGTATTGCTATAACAAATTTTCAAGAAGGTAAAAGTGGCTCTGGAACTGGGTAATGGTGAAGCCTGGACTATAAAGGGCTATTCCAATGTGGGTCCACGAGAAGAGAAAAGTAGACAGAATCTCAATATTTTCACAGATTATTTAGGTGATTATAATAAGAATGTTGCTAGAAATCTGGACAGTAATGGCAATTCCAATGAGGTCTTGATGGAAATGAGGAACCATGTATAGAAAACTGAAGTAAAGGTCATCTGCTACAAAGCGGCAAAGAACTTGACTGAACTGTCACTATATCCCTGTGCTATGTGGAAGGTAGCTTTTAAGAACAATACACTAGAGTATTTGGCAGAAGAAATGGCTAAGCAAAAGTGTTAGGTGCTGCATGGTTTCTTTTGATTGCTTATAGTAAAATACAAGGAAAGAGAAATGGGTTAAAAATGGAATTTGTAATCAATACAGAAGCAGAACTTAAAGGTTTGACAAATTCTCAAGCTGACCATATAAGGAATGAAAAGGCAAGTTTGGACGAGAGTGCCAAGTCTATGGTCCAGCTACCATTTGATGAGGACATTAGAGGAAGCCAGATGCTGTTCATCAAGACAGTGGAAGAATGACCTCCAGAGATCGTTAAGGCTGCTAGTCTTACCGCAGGCCCAGTTTGTCAGAGCCTTGAGGGCAGAAAACCAATGAAGGGTTCTGTGGTGCCTGTCAGACCTCGGGGCTCATTGCCCAGGGCTGCCTCAAGTTTCTGCTCCATACACTCGGTTGCCCTGCTGTGGATCAGGTGGAAGGCACCAGTGGGAAACCTTGGCAGTGTCTGATTGGGCCACCTCTGCAGGCATGGAGGGGTGAGAGGGGTGGAGCATGAGGACTTTCGCCTAGATTTCAAAGGAGGTTCAGAGAGCCTGGGGACACAGGCAGAGCTTGCGACCAGGGCGGCGGAGCTGAAGACAGCCTCCAGTGACCCAATGCCTCATGGAGGAGAGCGGGTAGTGCCTCCCCCGCTCAATGCCAGAACTGTGGCTGGTTGATGAGCAATTCCAACCTGGGAGCACTGGACTGTGACCCCTGAGAGCTGCTGCTGGGCAGTATCCTGCAAAGCCATCGTTCCCTGGAGGCTTAAGGACCCAAAGCCCACCTCAGTAAGTCTGCAAGGTAGGACATGGAGTAAAGGATGACTCCTCTCACACACTGGGATTAAGTGTTTGCCCTGCAGGGGACTACATAGTTGGGACCTACTATCCCCTTCTTCTTTCCTAGTTCTCTCTCTGGGTTAGGAATGTTTATCCTATGCCTGTCTCACCCTTGTATTTTGGAAGCACATAACCTGTTGGATTTCACTGGTTCACAGTCTGCCTCAGGTTGAATCATGCTTTGGGTCTCACCCATATCTGATTTAGAGGAGACTTTGAACTTAGACTTTCAAGCTGATGCTGGAACAAGTTAAGACTTTGGGGAATATTGGGATGGACTGAAGATATTTTGTATGTGAAAAGGACATGAATTTGGGGGGATCAAGAGTGAAGCCTTCTTAAATGGAATTATCAAACTTATAAAATGGCTGGAAGAAGCTAGCTAGGCTCTTCGTCCTTCCATCTCTCATGTCAGGTGAACACACATTATCCATCCCCTCTGGAGAACACAGCAACAAGGATCATCTTGAAAGAAGAGACTGGATCCTCACCAGACACCAAACCCATCAGTGCCTCAGTTTCAGACTTCCCAGCCTCCTAAAATATGAAAAATAAATTTTTGTTTCTTATAAATTATCCAGTCTCAGGAATTTTGTTATAGTAGTACAAATAGACTAAGAAAGCATCATTTGCTTAAATTAGAGTCTAATGTGATCAAGAGAAAAACTACAGAGAAAATAACAGTGGCTCTTGAATAATGATGAAAAGATCATGAAAAATCAGAGTAGTGCTTGAAAAATGTGAACAGCAAAGTCAACAGCATCTGGCAATCAAATTGGATACGCAGAGCAAAGGAAATGGTTGTCTATGGGGAGAGAAATTTGTAACCGTATGCTAACTTTTGGATTGTTCCTGTGAGTAATTAAACTAGAACTATACAGAAGTAGCAAGTAATTGCAAACCTGAGAGACTGAGGACACACTTAAAGACAAGGAGCAATGCTGTATTTTACTTCTGAAATGAAAATTCAAACCCTCTGAAACATCGCAAAATGTAGTGTCTAGTGAATTAGACTCCAACAAGCAATTGGATGCCTGAAAGGCCTGGTCTGCCTGGGGAACAGACAAAGAAAACTAGAGTAAGTGAAAGACAGAGTCTGGAGACAGATGCCTCCTTTCCCATCTCCATGGGTATAAATATTTTGCACTACAGGGGTAGGGGATCATGGAGGAAGTAGAGGAATGGGATTCTCCCAGAAGTACGCTAGAATAGAGTGGCAAGTTTTAGGAGTTACAAGAAGGACTAGGATAGAGAACGGTGGAGTAAAATACTCTGAGAAGTATTTTAAAGTAGAAAACTAATCATCCTGGGCTTACTAGAACCTCTATTTTTATATGTTTATGTTAAATATCAATTTCTTCAGGGATGGAGCTGTGTTTAAAATTTTATTAGGTCTATAGAGTTAAAGAGCTTCAAGATAATATCTAGCAGTTATTTCCAAACATGGGAAGGCATTAGACCCACTGGGGAGTATGATAAAAATGCAGATATCAAATTCAATAATTCCTTCTACGTTCATTGGCAGACAGAGTTCTGTAATGAAGGCCTTTCTCCCATACACTGTTACTGGTGTTGCTGTTGTTCTTTAATAGATTCTTATTTAATGTACTAAAGTCCATGACTATCATCACTCTGTCTGGTATTTAGAGATCCCAAATGTAGTCTATATGAGCCTCTTTGGTCTGATTCCTGTATTCTTTTGACAGGTTCTCCTTGTCCTTAATTACTTCCTTTCCCCATTTCTGAAATCACAAGCTATTCCAGGATCAACGCATATGCTATCTGCCCAGACCTGGGGTCAGTCATTCTTTTAAGGATCCCTGGACCATTTTAGTGGGGATTGTCATTTAAAAACCGAGACCTGGAGACCAGGCATGCTTTCTGTTACTAAGGAAGATAGCATTTAGACTCTCCATTCAACTCTAACACTATGAGCAACTTCCTTGCCTTCTCTTGCTCATATGTATTCCCAATATGTGAGAAATCTGTTTCATAAACATTAACATATTTTTTCATCTTGCTGTGCCTGCATTATGAAATGAAAATTGTTTCAGATTCATTATTTCAATAGCAACACCAAAAACAAAACCACTGAGCAAGTTCAGTATTTTTAGTTTATACTGTCTTTAGAATATATTCCAATAAAAGTTCAGGGAGCACCATATAGACGCTTGACCTAATCTGCTATCTAAATATGCAAACAGGCAGATTCTGATTGTGGAACATCCTACAAAACAAGTAACATTGGGTTCTTTGAAAATGTCAAGTCATGGAAGTCAAGAAATAAGGTGGAATTGCTGTAAATAAAAGGACACTGGAGGAATGAAAACCAAATAAAATACAAATTCTTGGATTGGATTGTCATGAAGAAATTATGAGAAATTTTTTTGTGTGTGATACTTGAGGAAATTTAAGTATGGACCACATATTGGTAATACAGTTGCATGAATATCAATTAAGTTTATTGAGTATTATAGTGGGTATTGTGGTTGTGAAATATCTTTGTTCTTAGAAGATATGCATTAATGATTAATGTTTTGGGGTGGCAATATGTTGTTTATAACTAACTTTTAAATAGAGAAAATGAAGAATGCTGTAGAAAATGGAGCAAACTATGAGCCAACTTTTAAATATAGGAACAGAAAGTAAGAACAAGTAAAAGAAAGAGACCATGAAGCTAATGTGGCAAAATTAGCAATAAGAGAACCTGGTGGAAAGTAAATAGGTATTCATTGTACAGTTGTTTTGATTATTTATTATTTTAATATTTTTTCAAAATGTAGTTGGGGCTAGCAATATGGAAACACAAGCCCCAACCAAAAGATTCTGATGATTCTGGTCTTAAAAACTTTATGGAAATGTACATTTTTATCAAGAGGATTCTGATGCAGACAAGACAGCACCTTAAGAATGATTGAGTAGATACAGCACACAAACCCAAGGCCAAGACATCCCAAGGTCATGCCTTCTTAGAAGCAAAGTCAAAGCTAAAACTTCCTTCCAAGAACAGGGTGGATACTCAATAAATATTTTATAATTGCTGAATAATTATAAATGCTTAGTAGAATTGAGAAAAAGGACTAATTTAGAAACCCCAATTATCACAAAGCCATTTTCAGATTCTTTCGCTGTTGTAATTTTTCAAAGAAATGAGTAAAATATAGATTGGCAACTCATGTTTACTTGTAAAATCGCTAAGAGGTTAAGTAACTATAAAGTCACATTGGCTAGATTTAGTTCCCTAATTTACTGGCTCTGTGACACCAGGTAATGTATGTAGTTCTTTAAAGCTTCCATTTACTCATCTAAAATTATGTATCATAGTGGGATTTATTGTCACAAATTGTACATGAACACAATATCACAATATAATTTGGTCAATATAATTTCCCAGTATTTCCTTTCTCTCCCCTCCACCATCCCTCTTATCCCTTCCTCTACTCTATTGATCTCTCTTTGATTTTCATGAGATCCCTCCCTACTCGTTTTACCTGTTTTTCCTCTCTAGATTCCAACAACCCTGACTTTCTGAGATTGATTTATTTCACTTAATATGGTACTCTCAAGTTCCACCCATTTTCCTGTAAATGACATAATTTCATTCTTCTTTAAGGCTGAATAAAACTTCATTGTGTATATATACCACATTTTCTTTATCCATTCATCCATTGACTAACACCTAGGCTGGTTCCATAGTTTGGCTATTGTGAACTGTCCTGCTATAAACATGGGTGTGAATGTGTTACTATAGTATGATGACTTTAATTCTTTAGTATTATTATTCAAAATACTAAGTGGTATTGTAGTTGTCTGTGTTTCTAAATAAAGTTTTATTGGAATTCAGTCACAGACACTCATTTACATATTACCTATGACTTCTTTCATGCTACGAAAACCATAAAGCTCACTAAGCTTAAAATAATTCTAACCTGGCCATTTGTAGAAAAAGAATAACTTCTGGTCTAATGTATTAAAATGATGGGAAAGGAATTGAAACAACTTGCAAATTTTAGTTTACCTTTTCCTCTTTTGCAGTACTTGGGATTAAACCTAAGTCTTCACACATGCTAGATAAGTGCTCTACAACTGAGCTACACTCCCAGTCTTTACAACTTTAAAAAGTATGGAAAATGGGAAGTCAGGGCAATGGGCCCTGGTATGGCCAATAGTAAGCATTCCAGTCCATGGTGAGTATTATCATTATCTACAAAGGAAACAGATAAACAAGCAAAAAAGAATCAGAACCAAAATTTGAGAGTGCCTACAATAACTAGTTTCCTTTGCTTTCTCAGGCAGTCTTCACACTGACTCTGGGAAGCAGAGGTCACCCAAGTTTCATAAAAAGGGACTTGGAACACAGAAATAAAGAGACCCACTCAAGGTCACATTAATTGTGAGTGGAAGGATTGTGACTCAGAGTTAATTTGGAAAAATTCCATGTCCCCTTTTAGTTGGGCCACCCTGCCACCTCTGTCACATTTTAGCCTTCATTTAATTGAAACTCAGATTTGGCGCCCTTGGTGTTCAGAGTGAGGCCCTTTAAAATTATTTTAAAGAGGAGCCCCCAAGAGGATCATTTTTTCTTCTAAAAAGTGAATGTTGATCAGATCTAACATTGTTATATTTTAAATTTTGTCCCAGAGACTTTCTGAAAGATTACGAATTGTGGTTATTTCTTTCTGTATCACTAATATTAATGCACCCAACTAAAGCAGTCTTCAATTCAGAATTCCAGAAAGAATGCAAAAACACTTTAATGCTTTTTATTTTCATTCCAGAAAGTAAAATAATCCAAAATTTTGTTCTGTGATTGTTGGAGCTTCCTCCCTCGCTGCTAGCCTCTCTCCCTCCCTACTGTCCTCCCTCCCTTCCTTCTTTGCCTTGTTTTTTCTTAAAGGAGAGTATTTTGTTTGTCCAATAGAATCAAGTTAAAACAAACTTAGAATCTGTCACAAAACGTACATTATAATCTGAAATTCTTTCAAGGTTAAAATTATTATGATTATTCTTTGGGGAATGTGGAAATTAGTAATAGGATAAGACTATGATATATGCACACATATGGTATATGTATATATGTGCATAAACATACATATATAAGATGGCATGCATTATATACATAAAGTACATATACATATATTAGGTAGATAATACTTGGGATTACATCATAATCTTTATCCCTTACCTCCAAAGAGGAATATTCTCATTCAATTTTCTTGAAACAATCTGTCCTCTAGTCTTATATTCAATTTTCCAAACTTCAATGAGACCTAACTATAAAAGATATATCTCTTTTACAAGAAAAACAATGCAAGCACCATGACAAATGACCTGTGTTGAGTGATAACCAGAAAGAATGAAAGATGTGCAAAACTGGATAGTACACCTTGGAGTGAAGAGGCAGTTCTGTCCAATTTCAGTTGGTGATTTCTGCCATTCAGGAAAGCACAGGAGTCAGATTTTGTGAGATTTTCCAAGACCAGCAAGCAATACACTTTTAAATGACTCATAAAATTTGACTTGAATTGTTTAAAATATCATTTGGTCCTACAAATAACAAAAACAAGCAACTCAAAAAGACTCCTGCAGGCTGCATTAGGCCCGTGGGTCATGAGTTTGTACTTCTCGACCTGAGTAACTGAATTGTGGTCTGGGTTTCTACCTGGGTCGCCAACCAGGTTGCACAGTGGAAGTCTGCACCCAGCACTGTGATCCAAGCTTGTGTTCTGATAGAATAACATCTCTGAGCTTCCAAGGACCCTGTTTATCCAATGAATGTACAGAAAGGCAGACTTTTTGGAACTATCCAGCTGGCCTTATCTTCCTTCTGCTTCACCTATACCAGTGCCCAAATGCTTGGCAGAAATGGGATGGGTAGACATTTTGTTTTCTACTGTGTGATTCTACACCTGATTAGCTGCTTTACTATTCTTTCCAAAAAGTAAGGTATATCTATCAGAGAGAACATTTCCATCTCTTTCTAAATTCCAATAGTCAAGAGTTAAATACTTCTATAGACTAGCAGCAACGACAAATAAAAACCCAAAACAACATTATTTAATCAGCTTCCAAAGTGGGATGTGTATGAACTTAACATTTGGGAGTATTTGAATCAGTAGGGATATCACTTTGTATATAGATACAGTCAATCAAGGGAGGAATATTTCCTGGTAAAATGCTGGACTTTACTCTCTATAAATATCCCCTATTACTTTTAGCAATTATCTTTAGCCACATAAGGGTTAACCCAGACCCAGGAAAAAGCTTAGGGAGCAAGCAGATCTGGTTCTGAGCAACCTTGGGAATTACAACCTGACCCTTGGTCATCCAGGGGAGGATGAGATTATGTACACATTTCAAGGCTTCAAACTCCAAAAATGTTCTGGAATTGGACTGTTTCCAGGAGAAATAAGCTGCCTTTTTCTTCCTTTCCAAGTACTCACAAGAAGTGTAAGTTATCCAACAATTCTCAAGCCTTTCACTTGCATATTATTTTACTGTTTGAACAGTAATATGATGATCATGGTTATGGATCCTTTAAACATCCTGGAAAGATAGGTCAGGTGTGAACCATGGTTTACTGACTGGGACACAGAAGCTCAGCAAGGTTCTGGGACTTCCCCGTGATTACTATAGCCCAACTTTCCTGTGTCAGATTTCAGGATTTTTTTTTTTCTTCAGTATCTGGGGAATCATTGCTTTTTACAATACTGTGCCACTTCTGTTGAGGCCATCAACTCTTAAACCTGATTTACATGTCCTTACCAGTTTTGACCTCAGTATCGTGCAAACACTCTGATAATTTCAGAAACAATTATTGACTAATCTGTAAACAGCCTGTGCTAGGCACATTCATGAGGATAAAAAATATAGGACTCTGTTTCTGTTCTCAAGGGATGGGTGAGTTGGATTTTAAAGAAAAGAATTAATATAAAACTACCAGAAATTGGAGGTATACCTAAGAATGATGGGACTCAGCATGTGTCAAACACAGGACAAAATACTTTACTTATCTTATGTAATCCTTGCAAAAACTCTCCAAGGCAATGTGCTTATTCACTTGACAGTGGAGGAAATTATTGAATAACTTGCCCAAGGTCAGAGCTAGGATTCAACCCTGCTTCTGCCGGATGTCAAAGTTCTGGAGAGTTTCCCTGCACCATTCTGACCCACTGAACATACACAGGGGCCTATTGTGGTGGGGACTGAACAAGAAGAGCCCAGGAAATGGGGAAGTTGGCTTCCTCAGCGAAGGGCAGGGACAGAGAAGTGAGTTGCTGAGTTGGCACTTGAAAGAAATGGTGGGCATTGCTGGTGGAATAGGCACAGCTGAGTGGTAGATGAGTAATGGGGGAGGAGGAGGCTATAGCTGTGTATGGAAGTTACCCTCAGAGGTCAGGTGTCTTATCTGGCAGGAGAGCCATAGGTTAGGACAGCGTGTTCTTGGGGCTAGATTAAACTATGCCTCTTTGTTCTGCAGGGGAATTTGTTGCTTTTGCCAATTCCTTAACTTCCTGAGTTACCGGTACTTCTTGGGTGAATGGAAAGCAAGATTTTGCAACATCTGTGAGAGGAGAAGGAAGGGGCTGAGCAAGAACGAGGTGAACAACCCCTTTCCTTAGGGGCAGGTGAAGGAGAGTTTAAGAGGCCTCTTGTGGGTGTTATATCCATTTACTTCACAACAATGACTTTGCACAAGTTCTCCAAGAGGTGAGTCAAACTTTGTACTAACCAAAACTGTGACCTAAAGGTTTTTCTTGATTGGCATATTTTGAAAAGGTGGGAAAGTTTATCAAAACATTGATTTTTCTACTTTCTTTTAGAAAAAATAATCAGATGCCTATCAACAACAAGTCTACAATTCCCTCATAATAACAATGCTGTATACACTCAGTGTGTATTATGTTCAAGCACTGTTTTAAGCATATTAACCTCCTTAATTCTCACAACAATCTTATGAAGCAGGAATGATGGCAAGCCCCCTTTTCCTTTTGGAAAACTGAGGCACAGGGATGGGATTGAGTAACTCTACTAAGGCTGTACAGCTGGGATTCAAACCCAGGAAGCATGACTTTAAAGTCCACATATTTGCTAGGAATTGTTTTGCCTTGTATGAAAGTTTGTATCTAGAGCTGAACCATTCTTTTGATGCTAGGAATTGTTTTGCCTTGTATGAAAGTTTGTATCTAGAGCTGAACCATTCTTTTGATGTGATCATTTAAAATCAGCCTTTAAAATTGAGCACAATTTTTTGCTATTCCTCAGAGAGTAGTGGAGTTCTGTTCTTTCTTGTTCTAAAGACAAGGTCTAAGGGAATGCCTTAGTTGTTCTACTATAAATGTATCTTAGAGATACCTGAAGAAAGAGAGGCAATCAAGAAACATACAGGTAATTTTTTCATTCACTCATCCATACATTCCATTAGTCATTCAACAAGCATTGAGCTTTTATTCAGGGAAAAACACACTGGGTCAGACCCTGGGTAATACATAGATGTATAAGACATAGTCCTTCTCCTCTGAAAGTGCTCTCAATAAGATTTTCCATGCAACATCTACCTTTGGAAGCTACTGCTAAAAAGAAAGAGTAAAGAAGTCTCCTACTGCTACTGACATGGATATTATTACTAACAATTGTAATAATATACAATAATGTGGCAATTGAGTAGCTCTTGATAGTTTACAAAATAATTTCATAATGTACTGTTTCATTTGGTCTCCACCATAACACTGAGAAATAAAAAACACTAACTTTTCTCGATTTTACACATGAAGAAGAAATGGAAGAACAGAAAATTGAAGCCCAAATTCCAAATTATAACACTAATAATATATGGATCTGGACCTAGAACCTGGTTTTCAGGACTCCACTTTCTCTGTGATTTCTTCTGTATACAAGAGTCTCACTGGATGTTGGGAGGTGATGCCAGGGACTCTGGGAAGTGAATTAGCCAGTTAGTCTTGTAAGTTATAGCTGGCCCAGTCAGGGGACCATATAGCCTATAGGACCTGGCCCCTTGCAGTCATTCTTAAGATGATTCGACTCTGACAATAGATGATAGAAAGATGTTAAGACTTGTTGGTCTTTGGCATAGTCCTCACCAAAAATAACTGTTTCTCACTTGGACACCTTGTGCTTTGGAAAGTGAGGCTCACATGAGTGAGGTCTCATGTCAGATTAGAAAATTATATGAGCCCTCCACCTATGTCAACCGTGAAGCTATGGATTTGGAAAAGCAGGGCTGTTTCTTCTTTCTGTCACTGAAATATCCTGGATGAGTGTGTTTCAATCTGCCCATCTCTCACCTCCTCTGTCTTCTTTTAAAACAGGGCATTTGGAACTAGGTCATTCAGGTCAAGAGGCCAACTGAACGGCTGATGTTGGAAATCAGAGAGAATGCACTAGAGCAGCAGACTCCATATGAGGCAGCCTAGGATACAGAAACCTATAATTCTGAAGGAAATGGCAAGATTCAAATATGGGAAAAGCATAAACCAAAGACATTTCACTAAAAAAGAAAAAAAAAAATAGAAGGGATGATAAATTTCCAAAATGGTTCTCAGCCTCACCCACATTAAAAATTAAAACAATAAAACATCCTTTTTCATATGTCAGGGAAGTTTGATAACACCAGTCTTAGAGATAGCATAGGGAGAGAGAAGTCTCATTCCCTATCAGCAGGCCACATATCAAAACAACCTTTTTGTAGAGCTTTCAGTTTATGAGGCTTTGACCCAGCTGGTCTATTTGGGGGATTTTTTTTCCTGACTGCTATATTCACACAAATGCACAAAGATACCAGGCAAGGGAGTTTATGGCAAAATTTTTGAAAAACTGGAAACAATTGAGATGTCCATGAATAGGAAATATGAGTCAAACATTTTACAACATCCAAATTCTAATTAGCAAAAGCAAGTAGTTGAAGAGTAGATACAGTATGAACATTTGTACAAATAAGTAAATGGATATAGGAGTTCATCTGTGTGTACATCTCTCTCTATTCACATGTATCCACGTGCTTCTCCATGTGTGGACATACCTGGAAGGATGCATATGTAGTTAATAGTAGTAACTCCAGTGGGGAATGAGAGGGGGCAGCTCAGTGTGGAATGGAGGTTTTGCTTCTACTACTCTATTGACATATATAAATGGAATATTTTTAATATTATAAGTTTTGTATAATTAAAATAATATTTAAATGAACTAATAAGGCAGTTATTAAAAATAAGAATATCCCAATAAGAAGTGCCATCAACATCAAGTTCAAAACATCAAAGGTGGATTGGGGTTGTGTCTCAGTGGTAGAGCACTTGCCTAGCACATGTGAGACACTGGGTTAGATCCTCAGCACCACATAAAAAAATAAATAAACAAAATAATAAAAAAAAATCACAGGTATTAATGATAATGGTATTAAAAATAATGTCACACATTTAACTTTACTTTGTGCTAGACAATGTCTTAAGTATGTTTTATATATACATAGTTATTTAATACTTAACATAATCCTACAAGGTAGTTATTGCTCACATTACTACTTTAGTGAGGTCTCAAGAGGTCAGCTTTAAGAGGTGAGATTGAGATGGAAGACCACAAGTCCAGAGATGAGTTGAGAACTGATATGGAATTGACAAGCAAGAGCCAAGAAATTGCTGTCATGGCCTTGGAAGCTTTTCTGCTCACACTTGTGAGCAGGGGGTTCCTGATGAGTTGAACTTCCTCAAAAACCAGAGACACTATTTCCCCCCATGGGAGTCTGGCTGACTTGATTATTGTGTCAGATGAGAGTTAGGGGGAGCTGTATTAACAGGAAGCAAATAAAATAATTGCTTAATAGGATAAAGGTTTGTTTATTTATTTATTTATTTATTTATTTATTTATTTATTTATTTTTGCTCTTGTAAAATAAATCCAGAGATAGTCCAGAGCCAGTCTGGTGACTATGAAATCAGGGACCAGCGTTTCTTCCGGTTGGCCACCCGCCATCCCTCATTTGTGGTCTTCATATCCATGGTTGAGATGGCGATGGGAGCTCTATTCACAGCATCCTTACTTCAAAGAGAAGAGGCAAAAGGAGGGACGAGTGGCTGGATCCCACCTGCCTAAGTATGTTTCTTAAAAGCTGCTCAGTGGTGGCTTCTACATATCTTTGTTCAGAACTTAGTCATTGACTTACGGCTGCAGAAGCACACAAGGAAGGAAGTTGGGAAAGTAAGTCTTAAGACATTTAGGATAACAAAGTAGGGGTTTATTACTAAGGAAAGGGGGAATATGGGTTTTAGAGTAACCAGCTAGCAGTTCTGAAAGCAAGAATTATCCTTTCTTATGAAGAATATTATCCATTTCTGGGTGCTGAGAAGGGGAGCCCTCATCCTAGAGACTGAGCGCTGAAGATCGCTCTACTTATGGCTTCGACCTAAGTGGCTGACGAAGGGCATTTTGAGGACTGTGGGAGCCTAAGGGTGCAGGGCGGGGCAGGCCTAAGGGACTCTAGGAAGCGATGGACATGCTCAGAAAGTGACCGTCCTCATCACAGGATCAGGCTTGAACTCTGACCATTTTCTTTCCTTAGTGCTTTTCTTACAAGAAGTCTTCTATACCACAGTGTCTAGCAGAGCCTCTTTCGTCTCATCTTGGAAAATGGTCAGGATGCTCTAGCCCTTGTTATTTGGTAAGGACCCAAGGGGTGATTTTCTGAAGCAATCATTTTGCTTATTATTGGTTTCCCCATCTGGACTTATAAATGAATGACCTTAACTCACAGATGTGCTGTAGAAGTGCAAGGGAAAATAAAACAAATCAAAAGTTCAAAGCTGAAAAAAACAAAACGTAAAGTCCTGCCAAATATTTCTAGGCTTCCACAGGGCAGACAGACCAGACTGAGTACTAATTGGCACCCCATAAGCCAATATAACATTCTTACTTTCAATAAGTGGCAATCTGAAAAGGTGAGAAGTTATTTTCTACCTTGGAAAACATCAAAGAAAATCCAGCAACTTACATTTTAATACAAAACAAAACCAACAGATATCCCAGCCCTCGCTAAAGAAGAAAGCCCAAGCAAGAATTGGAGAGGAATTCAGGCAGGTACCATGTGATTGAAAGCAGCCATGGACTGTCAGTGGCCCATGACAAATCTGACCTGCCACCTGTTCACAGGTAGCCTGTTTGTATATGGTTTGTACTGTAGAAATGGTACTTTACATTTTTAAATAATTGGAAAAAGTCAGAAGAAATGTTTCATGGCCCAATATTATTAAATAGAATTTATTGTCAGTGTTTGTAAATAAAGTATTATTGGGTCATGGTTATTCCCATTGATTTACATATGGCCTCTGACCCTTTTCACGCCACAGCAGGAGCAAGCATGGTAATTGCATGGCATGGTGAGAACATGTGGCCCACAAAGCCCAAAATATTTGTCTGGCCCTTTGCAGAAAAAATGTGCCAAATCCTTATTTAAAGCATCAAAATAAAAAAAAATTGGAAAATAAAAAAAGCATGTCTCCATCTTTATCATTTAAGGGTTGAATGAGCTCAAAAAGAACCATTTTTGTATTAACTCCCTCATTGTTCACATGCAAGTAATAATAATTTGTTTCACTTTCTGCTGTGGGGATTAAATGAGGTAATTCGTGGAAAGAACCTACTATACATCCTGGAACATGGTAAGTAGCCAACATACAGCAGGTGTTATTTACCATTTGCTCATTCAATTCTGTCATTTAGGACTTAGCTTGCTATTGGCGTTTTCCCTGAATTCTTCAAGTAGGATTAGGGGTCTTTTTGCCATGCTCACATAGTACTCTGTTGGGGGTTGTGTCATGTGGGCTGTGCCGGGATGGCGCCTGGCAGCCAGCCGGAAGTTGTTTTGATCACATCGGCAGTGAGGAGGTTGATTAATATAAGCACACCCTGGTGATTTATCATTGGCCGTATTCAATTAAGTCCACGCACACAATGCGTGCACAGGTGTTCCCGAGTGCTCCTGCTCAGGCCTGCTCGTTTTAACCTTTGCGGTGATAGGGCAGCTGGCTCCTCACCTGATCTTAACTGGTGTGGCCCCGCTCTCCACCTCCCGGAGGGAATATAAGCGGGCAGTAGGTAGAAGGAAAAAAGAAGCAGCTAGCAGAGAGAAGAAGCAGCAGTAAGCAGAAGCAGCCATAAGAAGAAAGAAGCAGCTAGCAGAGAGAAGAAGAAGCAAGCAGTAAGCAGCAGGCAGTGGCAGAAAGCAGATCGTAGAGCAGAGAACTGAGAACACACCTCTAGGTCGTAGATCACAGATCGCAGTATGCGGGACGCACCAGTAAGAAGCACCTCAGATAGATAGCACCTAGTTCACAGAATGCGGGACCTACCTCTAAGAAGAAGCAGCAGAACTCTAAGAAGAAATAGATCTCTGATAAGCGTAGCAAGCCTCTCTTTCTCTAAAACTTCCTCTATAAGCAAAGCCTATCTTTCTCTCAAAGCTTCTCTTCCTCTAAAATCAAGCAAGCCTCTTTTTCCTCAATAAGCTAGGGAAAAATCAAGCAAGCAAGGCAGAAATAGAAGTAGTTTATTCCCAGTCCACCTCCGATAAATACCCGTGCAATTGTTGCTGCAGGCGGTAACAAATATCCACGGGATTGTTGCTGCGGGGGGCGACAGTACTCAGTGTTTACTTCATTACTACTTTCCATGTTATATTGTAATTGTTTGTTTAGGTGTCTCGTCTCTACTGCGAACCACGAATTTGTTGAGAAGGGACCATGACATTGAGATTTGTATTTCCAATGGTAGTCCGTCAGTAGGACACAGTAGTGTTGGAATCTTAGGGATCCCACAGTTAGGTTGGAGCATGTTATTTCCTAATGCTAATGTCCAAAATTAGACTCACAAAATTAGACTCGCTTCCCAGTCAGTCCCAGTTCTATTGGCCAAGACAGACTTCCCCTCGCAGGACAGAGTTTAACCAGTAGCTCTGAAGGAATAGAGTTCTCTCGTGGGGAGGAGTGACTAAGAGGGTACAGAAGGAAGTGATACTCTAGGGGGGCTAACTCTGTGTGGAAACATGAATTAGCCAGTGTGCACTCTATATAAAAAACAAATGAACAACTCTCATGGGGTATGTCTCAACATTATCTCCCTCTCTTTTCACTCTGCTTCCCAATTGGTCATACTTGCCACATGAAAATCAAAAGTGCACCTCAGGCAGTCTCCTGAGCCTCCTAGTTGTATGGGAAGGATTTTGGGTTCTCTAGTATTCTTTCAACATTTATCTGTTCTAATGCCATAATAGCTTTGCCAACATAAATGACTGTGTATGTGAACACACACACACACATACACACACACGTAAAGAACCCTTTTGTTCACACCACATGTACACACATATATAACATGTACACAGATAGGCCTGAACCTAATTGTAAGTCAGTGGTTTGATTTCTGATTTTTTTTTAAATTTCTTATGATGCAAAAGCAATATGTGCTAAGTTGAAATAATACTTTGAACTTTGAATTTTGATCTTTTTCTAAGATAGCAATATGTGGTATGACACACTCTTAAGGAACTGGGCAGGGGCAGTGAGCCACATCCCCTGTTAGCCACATGATCATGAAGGGACACATTCACAGCACAGTGCACATTTGCTGACCTATGCTGTTTATCATGTTGTATTAACTACATTTTCAACTTAAAATATTTTCATAGTTTACAATGGTTTATTAGGACAGAACCTAATATGCATCTGTACCCATAGGTATATTCTTTAAATTCTTTAAATTTTTTGACACTTTTTTTTACTTTTATGATACAGTTTTAAAAAGGAAACTTCTAAATTCCTGTGTTCAGACCTCTTCAGTTTGCATCCTCAATCTTCCTTGGAACCCCTTCTGCTGTGTCAGTGCTGGGCCCCAACTAGAGCACAGATAGTTCAGGGCAGAAGGCCAGGCCTTTTCCATGGAGGGTCCCCTTGCAGTAAGAAGAGTCATTGCAGCTTATTGACATTTTGATCTCCATTCCTCACCTGTCTGAGTTGGTTCTAAACTGCTACAAGAAAAGAGGGCATTGTTTACTGGGCTCCCACAAATCCATAACAGGGGGAAAAGAGTTTTCAAAAGCTACCTAGAACTTGTAGCCACAAGAAGAAGAAGCAAGATGAGGGACATTTACAGTTCCTAGGTGGAGTGACAACCTCAACAGGGATTAGCAGTGCTCCCTGGACACAGATGCCAAGGAAGATGAAGACTGAGAGCTTGAGGGACTATCTACTAGGAGGAGAATCTTGGCAACAGCCGGTCTAGGTCTCCAGGATGGACAGGAAGCGCCATAACACAGCATGCTGAAGAAGGGATAGAGACAGCTAGCTTGAATTCCTCTTAAAAGAATCTTGGGGAAAAGAGGAATAATTAGGTAATAGAGGAAACTCGTCCTTGAATTATGAGTTGTCTGTTTTAAGGGAAAGAACTTAAGCTTGCTTACATATGGACAGTGTGTGGAGAGAGAAACTGAAGATACAGGGGAGAGAGGATCATTGGTGGAGGGGGCTTCCTGGGGAAGCCATGAGGATCCTATAGCAAATTGTATTATTATGCAAAATTATTCACCCCGCATTCTCTGTAAGACACTGCACACCCCCATTGCATTCACTTGGATTTGGCTACCTGACATGATTTGGTCAGTCGAATGTGAGTGAATTTGCTGCACATCATCAACTCTCTTACTCTTATCTTTCATCACACAGGTGATGTGTTCCACCTGGGGTCTGCGCACTCAGCCTGCATCCTGGGGTGAGAAGACTTATGAAGTAGAGCTGTATGCGAGTGAGCCATAATTGGCCTGCCAATGACACATAATGCACTGAAAAGCCGCACCTTTGAAGTTGTAAGTTGCTAAGATATTGAGGTTTGTTATTATAGCAAAGCTGACTAATATAAATCCCAGGCACAGAGGAGAATTCTTTCAAAAAGGGGGGGAACATTTCTCATACAGAAGAGGGATTGAAGGAAAGAAGGATAAAAACACATGTAGATCATTTGTGGTGGATAAAGCAAAAGACTGAGTTCTGCCATCCTGGGGACACGTTGAAAGTTTTACCTCATTTTGTAGGTGTTTTTGTTTTGTTTTACTTACAACTGTTGTCAGACTCTTTCCACAGTAGTATTGGTAGGAAACCTCACTGTTTTGCCATCAAGTTTTCTCATACAGAGACGAATATTAAATAGGTCTATGAACTTTTTGCTTGATAGAAAGATGTTTGAAGTGTCCTGGATTACATATAGCTTGTCTAATGCATGCACCACTGAAGGGTCAGACTGTGGCCACAACCATCTGCTTCTTTTCTGTTGAGGAGGTTGCCATTCCTGTATTGATAAGCCAACTTGGGAATTCCAAGAAGGCAATGAAGACGAGACAGTGCAAATTTGGTTGATTTCTGGAAAGTTGAGATTCATGAAAATCTTGTGGAATATTCACCTATTCATATAATCTATGAATAGATTATAGTCAGTTTTAGTCAGCTTTTTTATTGCTATAACTAAAAGAATCTGACCAGAACAATTGTAAAGGAGGAAAGGTTTATTTGAGAGCTCATGGTTTCAGAGGTATTAGTCCATAGAAGGCAGGCTCCATTCCTCAGGGCTCAAGGTGAGGTTGAACATCATGGTGGGAGAGGGTGGCCGAGGAAAGCAGCTCACATCACAGTGATCAGGAAGCAGAGAGAGACTCCACTCACCAGATACAAATATATACCCAAAGCCACGCCCCAATTCTCAGCTCCTCCAGCCACACCCTACCACTTCAGTTACCACTAAGTTAATCCCTATCAGGGGATTAAATCACGGATTGGGTTAAGACTCTCATAACCCAATCATTTCTCCTATGAAACTTCTTGCATTCTCTCACATGTGAGCTTTTGGGGGACGCCTCACATTCAAACCATAACACAATATGTATTGAGCCAAGTACTGTACTAGTTACGGAGTGCTATACCAGAGATACAGTTAAAAAAAACAACAAAAAAACAAAAGGGGAAGGGATGGGGGAAGGAAAGATAATACAGTGAGACAAACAGCACTACCCTATGTACATGTATGATTATGCAAATGGTATGACTCTATTTTGTGTACAACCAGAGAAACGATAGCTATACTCCATTTGTGTACAATGAATCAAAATTAAGAAATTAAAAATTAAAAATTAAAAAAAAAGAAGCCATCGTTGACATCTATGGTTGTCATAGTTTTTGCTCCAGGTTAGTTGGTTAAAATATCTACCTGTATTTTTCTACTCCTTGTAGGTTCCATTCTCCTCTGTTGTGCCACATCTTCTTGTCTTTTCCAGAATTTTAGGAAAAGCAACCTGAAATTAATGACTCTTTCTGCCTTTTTAAAATCCTGTGGGAATTTTAAAAAGATAATTTCTGAGGGCAAAGAAAAGGAGAGGGATTCCCCCAATAGGCAGAAAGAGTATGGTTTGTATCTCTCTGGACCAGAAGGGACCTGTGTACTATTCACAGCTCTGCAGCTGCCCTAAAGAAGAGACAAGAACTTAGAAGTTTGATGAGCACCAAGGTGGCGGGGCAGGGGCTATATCACAAAGATTCCCAGCCTTAGAATGAATTCCAAGACCCTGTGAGTGTCATTGAAGATTATGACCATCAGAGACACAGGGACTGCTGTAGGCTTGGACTCTGAGGCTGACCCGTGGTGGTCACCACAGATTGGAGATTAGAAGGTCATCCCTGTTGTTTTTGTTGTTGTTGCTGCTTGTTTGTTTTTAGTTTTATAGACATTGCTTAAATGTCTCATATTCTGGTGCAATCCTAGAAGAGAAAGGTCCCCCAAAATTCCCAAGGTTGAATATTCTGCCAGCCTCGTGGGATGGGGTAGAGAGGCAGAACTGAATTGAATTAAAGAATGCAAGGGAAATGATATTTCTTGTAGTTTTTACTTTGGGTTTTCTACCTCATGTCCTCAGCATCCCACTCTTTTGACAAACAATCAGGTTACTCTTTAGTTTCTCTATAACTTCCCAAATTCCATAACTCCCATGAACTTCCAGGAAAAAAACTCCCTTCTTCAAGTAGGAAAAATGACACTGTCACTATAGTATCTGGCGGATTATGGTAACTGATATTGTTCTTGTTTGGGATGACTCAGGGTGCTCAAAGGTTGAAGAGCTCAAAGCAATAATGTTTTCTTAGTCCAACAACTTATGTTTATGTGGGCACAATTTAGAATTTCCTAGGAAGACTACAAATCCAAAAGTGGGTATGATTCCTCCTACGTAAGGCCAGAGGGAAAACAAATCTATAGTAGCATCACACATCAAGGCTGGCAAAACCAGACATTGATTTCTGTCCAAAGTGCAGAAGAGAATCCAAAACAAGATATGCAACCAAAGGTCAGAGTTAAGAGTAAACTGGACTGGAATGGAAAAGTTTGAAAATAAATTGCAGAGGGATTTGGAAAAGTTTGCAGAGAAGCCACCAGAGTTTGGTGGATGGAAGCTGTCTTTTGGGTTTTAAATGATTTATTCTAACTTGTTATTTATTTACTTTATGTATAAAAACAACACTGGCAACAAGAGTTTAAAAAAAGTTGATTAGCAAAAAAATACTAGTTTGAGAAAATCCTTTCATTTGATTTCCCCCCACACCACCCTGAAAACTGAAAAGAGACCATTATTTTTATACTTTATTGGTTGATCAGCACAATCTAGTTCCCAGAATGCCAGTATTTGGAGAGATTGTTTGATAACAACTAATCATTTACTATATTAAAGATTCACAGATGGCCATTCTATTTCTTTATACTGCTTTCTGAGCAATGTCATGCAAACTGTGTAATGAGCACCACCTTAGGTGCAAAGGAGAAAGAAATGAGAAGTCCCAAATACATTAAAAGTATTTAAAAATATTATCAGCCACAAATGTGAGCCATATGAAAAAACTAGGTGACATTACTTTTAGTATGTATTTTATGTCTTTTTTTATAATGTAAATCAACATATCAAATACTATTTTGACTTGTCATCAATATAAAATCATTAATAGACTATGGGTTTTTACAGTAAACTTGTGGCATTCAGTGCATATCTTACATTTACAGTACTACTGAATTCTGACCAGCCACATTTTAAGTATTCAATGGCCACCAGGTTAGTGACTTCTGTATCGAATGGGGGCAAGCCTAAAGAAGCTTGTTTTAGACTTGCACTTTCAAGGTCAAAATATTTTGGGGGCATAAACTGTCTTCCTTGATTGCCACCCTGTCCCCAGTGCCTTATGAAGTACCTGGCATGGAGGAGGTGTCAGTGAATAAGTGGTATTTTCAGTGTTCTCTCTGGTTTCGGTAATTAAGTCACTCTGTGTAATCACTTGTTGTGTTTGAAATTACCACTTTTATTGCTTTATTTAATACCTCACTCCATGTTGATCATTCCCAGAGGCCAAATAGTTCCTACAAAGTGCTCAATAGCTCCCAGCACCTGTTACTCCGCTGTAGATCATGGAGGAGGGGTTGAGATAATAGAATCTGATGTGGCACTGTCACTTTTATTTTATTTAGGCAGTTAGTTTGTTACATCAAACACAGCATTGATACTTTTTCTGCTGCATGAGTTTTTGTGACCTATTTTGAGCACGATTCATTCATCGATATTTATTTTCTACTATTTGATTTGGGAATGTTTTCTCTGTTTCTATGTGTCATGTTAATGTTTCCTATGGTCAGACACTTTCCAAAGAATTTGCCTCCAATTTTTTTAATACACATCTGTAGAAAACTAGACATTGAAAATGATAATCAAGAGAGTATGTCCTTTAGATACTCAGTTTCTATTTGATTCCCCTGAAAATTTCAGTCAAGACCCTTGTGGCTGATATACCCCAGGGTGATGGCTCTTCCACCAATAAGTCACACTCATAAATTTCCTTCCTCTGGGTGTAGCAGAAGGTATGACTTCCTTTAGCCAACAGATATAATAATGGTGATGGGATCTCACTCCTGGATCAGGTTGCATTACATGAGATTCCATTTTAGCATACTGGAGAGGGAGACTCAAAGCAAACAGACACAGTGTGAACTGCCCAAGGACAGAACCACCCGATTGGTAACTGTGGGCAGTGCCTAGGTTGTGAGGGTACCATCAGGCCAATAGCCCTCATAAAGCTGAACCTTCATTCATATAACACAGGAAAATTCGTCCTGCCAATCAGTTGCAGGTGCTTGGAAGTGATTTTTCCTCAAATAAGCCTCCAAATAAGAATGTAACCAGTTCACGTCCGGAAGATGCCCTGATGGAACTCTGAGTAGAAAATCCAGTTAAGCTGTTAGGATCCAGACTCCTAACCTGTAGAAACTGTAAGATGGCAAAAGTGTGGTTTTAAGTCATTACGTTTGTAGTGATTTGTGGTTGTGGTGGTTGTTACCCATATACTCTTCTTAACATCATCTGATCTTTGGGTACATTTTTTAAATGGCTGAAATCCTCAAGTGTAAACATGCATATGTGCTCATGTGTCTTTCCACCCTCAGTTCCTGCTGTCCCCTGGAGGCACTCAAGGCTTCAGTTGTACTCTGCTTAAACTCCGTCAGATTTCATGCCCCTGGGTCTCCCAGTCCCTCATGGAACACCTACTCATCTTTCCATCTTAGTGAAAACACCTTCTCTGGAAGTGGAAGTGTTGGAGCTTCCTGCATGGAGCTCATTCCCTCTTCTCTTCCGCCAGCAAGTCACTCAGAAAAGTGTTTGGTCATTATACTTGCTGGGCACTTAATGCCTGCAGACGTCTGTGTCTGCTTCCTCTTAGTCCTGGGACCTTTGAGAGTGGCGGTACGTCCTGCTCACTTCTTGCTTATCCACCACTAGTAAGATATGCAAAAGTATAAATATCAAGTTTTAAGTTACAGACATACCTGCAACTCCCGAAAATGCATCTAATGAACTTCCCTGATGGCAGAGACCAGGTATTTTAAATTCCTTCTTTGGACAGAGAAGATAAATGAAGGATAATATTTTCAATAGTATGAAAATTCATGGTTATTTTGAAATTAAGAAATAAGATCTTTGTTCAGAAACCAGATTGTCAACATTATATATCATCACATTTTCAAATATTTCAACTCTACTCATTTTATAAATGAACCAGAGAGATCATCCTGGTGTCGCACCAGGTTGCGGACGTTCATTAGGTGATGGATGCTCCCTTACTTCCTCTGACGCTGGGGTGGCATTTTCACAAATGAGCACTTCCATCCCATTTGAGGGCACCTTGGTCCACAAAGGTGGTAACGCGGCATCCCAAAAGCCAGTCACCAGCAAACTGCTTATATTCCAGGCTATTTTATTATGAAATAGAGGCTTCAAAGCTAATTTTTAAAAGAGGCATTTGGATTAAATTTATTTCTAGAGTATTCTTTTAGAACAAGTCTTTTCAAACAAGTATCATGAAAAAGTTTATTTTTAGACTTAAGGTTTACAAGAGTCATAATGTACTTGACTTTCTATGGTAGATTTTATAGCCCTCTTACTTCTCTCACTTGAGAGGGCTATTAATGTTGCTTTCCAAATAATCTTGATCCTGTAAGGAAGATTTATAAAAAAAATCATTTTAGTCTTTGGGAAAAATTAAGTCACTTCAGATGCCAGATCAAACATCTGATAATCCAATGTAATACAGCTTGGATAAAAATATAATTTAGAAAAAAAGCCAAGTAATATTTGGATAACATTATAGAGTTCACAATATTCCCTTTGCACATTAAAAAAGAATCTGAGAAAATTTTTTCTCATTATTGTTTAGTTTGTTAAATCTCTCTCTCTCTCTCTCTCTCTCTCTCTCTCTCTCTCTCTGTATGTGTGTGTGTGGTGCTAGCAATAGAACCCAGGGTCTTATGCATTCTAGGCAAATGCTCTGTCACTGAATTACCTCCTCAGCCCCCTTTTTTTGTGTTCTGTAAGGCTGGCTTTTATTATTCTTTTTAATTTGTGTTTTTAAGAGTCAGTTTTTGTTTAAATGCCAAATATGTAATTTAATAATTCTTCCCCTTCTTCAGAAACAAGATAGTAATAGCATAAAACAATATTCAGAGGACAGGTGTTGAGAATGTACTACTTCAATAAGATCTCTGCTGAGAAATATAAAATTATTTCTCATACATAGAAACAATAATATGGAAGCAATGGAAATAATGGCTTTCACTTGTGGTTCCCACAAAAGCCACATTCTATTTTTAGGAGGAGCACAGCATTGCCAAAATGTTCTCTTTCATAGCAGTGAATTTTCATTGCTATTGTAACAATACAAGTATATATTTCTTGCCTATGAAATTTTAACTTGTGAATTAATAAATAGGATGCCTAGGTATAGAGTTGCTAGTCATTAATGCAAAGGCAAAATTGTTCTTTCATGGCAGGTGGGCCAATTAGCATCTTTAAAAGAAGCCATCATTATGATAACAAAAAACTTGGGTTTGCTGATGAATAATGATTTCATCTCAAAAAGCACTTTGAAAACATTGACTAATTAATATGACTCACAAGGCTCAAAAATATGTTCTCTGCTCTTAGATATTTAGCTTTAACAGAAGCACTTGGGGAAACAAAGAATGATCAATTGGAAAAAATGTATTTCTCTTTTGCCAGTTTTAATGGCAATTGCAATACAGCTTTTTAACAGTTGTTTGTGTCAGCATGAGAACAACCTACATTTTATTACTGAAAACATGTTTTTGAAATTATAGTTTTATTTTAATGGAAACATGATGAAATAGATAACCTGAAACTCTTTAAAAACACCTCGTCATGTTGGTTAAAATATAGACTACATGCTTTCAAAGCATAGCTGAGATTATCAATAAGTAAGGGAGGGCGCCAAGACTTCTGCAGGATAGTGATACTGTGGTACTGTGGAAATCCAGGGCTGGGTAGTTACCAGTGTTAGTAACCAACCAAGCTAGGTGACATTGGCTCAGAAGAAGATGGGCTTATGTGAATCAAAAGCCTGTAACTGAGACCATTGTGTGAAACCCAGTCCCATAAGGGCTATAATTTTAGTGAGCAGGGGACTAGAAAAAATGACTCACTCTCACAGGGAGAAGACAAGAAAGTTTGTCTCCTTGGATCAGACTCGAGAGAACAGCATTCCTTTTGGTAGGTTTAACCATTGACGTGTCTCACTTGGATAAAGACGTTGTATTTTCACTCTGCATAGTCTGAGAATTCTAAGGTGACAAATTAACATAAAAAATGGTTCTGGCAGAAAAAAGTCCACATTTTTCTTCTGAAGAATGAATTCTTAACTATGGCACACTGGGTTGTTACAGATAAATGTGTTCTGAAGAAATACAATGAAAAATTATAAAACAATTGAAGAAAAAATTTAATATGGAAATCATCAGACACAACAAACAGTAGGAATTTTGTTTTTAGAAGAATTTTTTGAGGATCCAAGATGGCGGACTAGAGGGTGACTGCATCTCCTGTCACTCCAGAACCCAGGATTCAAAAGGGGAGGCATTGAGAGACTCGGACTAAAATAGAGCCATGGGGTGAGTCTCCCCCACTGGGTGAAGCTTGGCCCGGGCGGCAGGCCCGGATAGGGTGACTTCTCAGAGCAGGGCAGGGTAGCTAGAGTCTTCCCCAGGTACCCCTGCTCCCTCCGGCGGTGGGCTCCTCTCACATGGCCAGCTTCTCGGAGCAGGCCCCTCAGTGAGAGCCTTTCTGCACAGAATCAGCTCCGAGTCCTGGAGCCAGCGGCGGGCTCCGGCCAACAGGCAGCTTCAGGGACCAGGACAGGGCAGCCAGGGACTTCCCCAAGCAGCCCTGCTCCCCCCGACGGCAGGCGCCTTTCACGGCCAGCTTCTCAGAGTAGACCACCCAGTGAGAGCCTTTCTGCACAGAGCCAGCTCCAAGACCTGGAACCAGTAGAGGGCTAGGGGCAGCTTTCTTCGGAAGCACTGCATTATCAAGTTCCTCCAAGACTTTAGGCTACTGAAGGCTGGGAGGTGATATACTGGAAATCTACAGGGACACTATAAACCAATAGAGGAAATCTGCAATATCTCAGAGTCCCACTGACATCTGACCAATATGAGAAAACAAGGGAAGAAAATGTCCCAAACAAACCTAGATACTATATCAATAAAACCCAATGACAGCACAGCAGAAGAAATGTCAGAAAGGGAGTTCAGAATGTACATAATTAAAACAATCAGGGAAGCTAATGAGGAGATGAAAGAGCAAATGCAGGCACTGAAGGAGGAGATGAAAGAGCAAATGCAGGCATTAAATGATCACACCAATCAACAGTTAAAAGACCAAATACGGGAAGTAAGAGATCATTTCAATAAAGAGTTAGAGATACTGAAAAAAAAAAAAAAACAAACAGAAATCCTTGAAATGAAGGAAACAATAAACGAAGTTAAAAACTCCATAGAAAGCATAACCAATAGGACAGAACACCTGGAAGACAGAACCTCAGACATTGAAGAGAAAATATTTAAATTTGAAAACAAAGTTGACCAAACAGAGAAGATGGTAAGGAATCATTAACAGAATCTACAAGAATTATGGGATATCATGAAAAGGCCAAATTTAAGAATTATTGGGATTGAGGAAGGCTTAGAGAAACAAACCAAAGGAATGAACAATCTATTCAATGAAATAATATCAGAAAATTTCCCAAATCTGAAGAATGAAATGGAAAACCAAGTACAATAGACTTATAGGACTCCAAATATACAAAATTACAACAGACTCACACCAAGGCACATTATAATGAAAATACCTAACATACAAAATAAAGACAGAATTTTAAAGGCCACGAGAAAAAAGAATCAAATTATATTCAGGGGGAAATCAATAAGAATATCAGCAGATTTTTCTTTTTTTTTATTATTATTGTATACAAATGGGATACATGTTGTTTCTCTATTTGTGCATGGAGTCAAGGCATACCATTTGTGTAATCATACATTTATATAGGGCAATGATGTTTGATTCATTATTTTTTTCCCTTCCCCCCTTCCCACCCCTCTTTTCCCTCTATACAGTCCTTCTTTCCTTCATTCTTACCACACTCCTTATCCCTAACCCTAAACCTAACCCTAACCCTAACACTAACCCCTCCAACCCCCCATTATATGTCCTCATCCGCTTCTCAGCAAGATCATTCATCCTTTAGTTTTTTGAGATTGGCTTATCTCACTTAGCATGATATTCTCCAATTTCATCCATTTGCCTGCAAATGCCATAATTTTTTTCATTCTTCATTGCAGAGTAATATTCCATTGTATATATATGCCACAGTTTCTTTATCCATTCATCAACTGAAGGGCATCTAGGTTGGTTCCACAATCTGGCTGTGGTGAATTGAGCAGCAATGAACATTGATGTGGCTGTATCTCTGTAGTATGCTGATTTTAAGTCCTTTGGTTATAGGCCAAGGAGTGGGATAGCTGGGTCAAATGGTGGTTCCATTCCAAGCTTTCTGAGGATTCTCCATACTGCTTTCCAGAGTGGCTACACTAATTTGCAACCCCACCAGCAATGTATGAGTGTTCCTTTTTCACCACATCCTCGCCAACACCTATTGTTTGTGTTCTTGATAATCGTCATTCTAACTGGGGTGAGATGAAATCTTAGGGTAGTTTTGATTTGCATTTCCCTTATTACTAGTGATGTTGAACATTTTTTCATATATCTGTTGATTGCTTGTACATCTTCTTCTGTGAAGTGTCTGTTCATTTCCTTAGCCCATTTGTTGATTGGGTTATTTGTATTCTTGGTGTAGAGTTTTTTGAGTTCTTTATAGATTCTGGAAATTAGCGCTCTATCTGAAGTATGAGTGGCAAAGATATTCTCCCACTCTGTAGGCTCTCTCTTCACATTGCTATCAGCAGATTTTTCAATCCAGACCCTAAAAGCTAGAAGGGCCTGGAACAACATTTACCAAGCCCTGAAAGAAAATGGATGCCAACCAAGAATCTTATACCCAGCAAAACTTACTTTCAGATTTGACGATGAAATTAGATCCTTCCATGATAAACAAAAGCTAAAGGAATTTACAAAAAGAAAGCCGGCATTACAGAACATTCTCAGAAAAATATTCCATGAGGAAGAGATGAAAAACAACGATGCAAATCAGCAACAGAAGGAACTAGCCTAAAGGAATAGCCAAATAAAGGAGAAAGCAAATCTTGTCAAAAAACAAAAATGAGTCAAATGACTGGGAATACAAATCATATCACAATAATAACCCTGAATGTTAATGGCCTGAAATCATCAATCAAAAGACATAGACTGGCAGATTGGATTAAAAAGAAAAATCCAACAATATGCTGCCTGCAAGAGATTCATCTCATAGAAAGAGATACCCACAGACTAAAGGTGAAAGGATGGGAGAAAACATACCATGCTCATGGACACAGCAAAAAAGCTGGAATATCCATCCTCATTTCAGATAATGTGGACTTCAAGCCAAAACTAGTCAGAGGGGATAAAGAAGGACATTACATACTGCTTAAGGGAAGCATAAATCAGCAAGACATAACAATCATAAATATCTATGCCCCAAACATTGGCTCATCTATGTACGTCAAACAAGTCCTTCTTAATTCCAGAAATCAAACAGACCACAACGCAGTAATACTAAGCGATTTTAACACTCCTCTCTCACCACTGGATAGAGCCTCCAAACAAAAATTGAATAAAGAAACCATAGATCTCAATAACACAATCAACAATTTAGACTTAACGGACATATATAGAATATACCATCCAACAAAGAACGAACACACTTTCTTCTCAGCAGCACATGGATCCTTCTCTAAAATAGACCATATTTTATGCCACAAAGCTACTGTTAGGAAATACAAGAAGACAGAGATACTACCTTGTATTCTATCAGATCAAAATGGATTGAAATTAGAAATAAATGACAGAATAAAAAACAGAAACTTCTCCAATACCTGTATGATGAATGGATAACAGAAGACATCAGGAGGGAAATAAAAAAATTCTTAGAAGTAAACGAGAACAAAGACACATCATATCAAAATCTCTGGGATACTATGAAAGCAGTACTTAGAGGAAAATTTATTTCATGGGGCACATTCAACAAAAGAAGTAGAAATCAACAAATAAACGACCTAACACTACAGCTCAAAGCCCTAGAAAAAGAAGAGCAGACCAACACCAACAGTAGTAGAAGACAGGAAATAGTTAAAATCAGAGCCGAAATCAACGAAATTGAAACAAAAGAAGCAATCAGAAATATTAACAAAATAAATAGTTGGTTCTTTGAAAAAATAAACAAAATTGATAAACCCTTAGCCACACTAACAATGAGAAAGAGGGAGAAAACTCAAATTACTAAAATTCGGAATGAACAAGGAAATATCACAACAGACACGAGTGAAATACAAAACATAATTAGAAGCTATTTTGAAAATCTATACTCCAACAAAACAGAAAACCTCAAAGACATCAACAAGTTTCTAGAGACATATGAATTACCTAAACTGAACGAGGAGGACATACACAACTTAAATAAATCAATTTCAAGCAATGAAATAGAAGAGGTCATCAAAAGCCTACCAACAAAGAAAAGTCCGGGACCAGATGGGTTCTCAGCCGAGTTCTACAAAACCTTTAAAGAAGAACTCATTCCAATACTCCTCAAAGTATTCCATGAAATAGAAGAGGAGGGAACCCTCCCAAACTCATTCTATGAAGCCAATATCACCCTGATACCTAAACCAGACAGAGACACATCAAGGAAAGAAAATTTCAGACCAATATCCTTAATGAACATCGATGCAAAAATTCTCAACAAAATTTTAGCAAATCGCATACAAAAATATATTAAAAAGATAGTGCACCATGATCAATTGGGTTTCATCCCAGGGATGCAAGGTTGGTTCAACATCCGGAAATCAATAAATGTCATTCACCATATCAACAGACTTAAAGTTAAGAATCACATGATTATTTCAATAGATGCAGAAAAAGCATTTGATAAAACACAGCATCCCTTCATGCTCAAAACACTAGGAAAATAGGGATAGTGGGAACATTCCTTAACATTGTAAAGGCCATCTATACTAAGCCCATGGCCAATATCATTCTAAATGGTGAAAAACTGAAAGCATTCCCCCTAAAAACTGGAACAAGCCAGGGATGCCCTCTTTCACCACTTCTATTCAACATCGTCCTTGAAACTCTAGCCAGAGCAATTAGACAGACCGAAGAAATTAAAGGGACACGAATTGGAAAAGAAGAACTCAAACTATCCCTGTTTGCTGATGACATGATTATATATTTAGAGGAACCTGGAAATTCCACCAGAAAACTTTTAGAACTCATAAGTGAATTCATTAAAGTCGCAGGTTACAAGATCACTGCTCATGAATCCAATGCATTTTTATACATAAGTGATGAATCTTCAGAAAGAGAAATTAGGAAAACTACCCCATTCACAATAGCATCAAAAAAAATAAAATACTTGGGAATCAATCTCACAAAAGAGGTGAAAGACCTCTACAATGAGAACTACAGAACACTAAAGACAGAAATTAAAGAAAACCTTAGAAGAAGGAAAGATCTCCCATGTTCTTAGATAGGCAGAATTAATATCATCAAAATAGCCATACTACCTAAAGTGCTATACAGATTCAATGCAATTCCAATTAAAATCCCAATGATGTACCTTGCAGAAATAGAGCAAGCAATTATGAAATTCATCTGGAAGAATAAAAAACCCAGAATAGCTACAGCAATCCTCAGTAGAAAGAGCGAAGCAGGGGGTATCGCAATACCAGATCTTCAACTCTATTAAAAAGCAATAGTAACAAAAACGGCATGGTATTGGTACCAAAATAGACAGGTTGATCAATGGTACAGAATAGAGGACATGGACACAAACCCAAATAAATACAATTTTCTCATACTATGCAAAGGGGCCAAAAATATGCAATGGAGAAAAGATAGCCTCTTCAACAAATGGTGCTGGGAAAACTGGAAAACCATATGCAACAGAATGAAATTAAACCCCTATCTCTCACCCTACACAAAACTCAACTCAAAATGGATCAAGGACCTCGGAATCAGACCAGAGACCCTGCATCTTATAGAAGAAAAAGTAGGTCCAAATCTTCAACTTGTTGGCTTAGGATCAGACTTCCTTAACAGGACTCCCATAGCACAAGAAATAAAGGCAGGAATCAACAACTGGGATAGATTCAAACTAAAAAGTTTTCTCTCAGCAAAGGAAACTATCAGTAATGTGAAGAGAGAGCCTACAGAGTGGGAGAATATCTTTGCCAATCATGCTTCAGATAGAGTGCTAATTTTCAGAATATATAAAGAACTCCAAAAACTCTACACCAAGAATACAAATAATCCAGTCAACAAATGGGCTAAGGAAATGAACAGACACTTCACAGAAGAAGATCTACAAACAATCAACAGATACATGAAAAAATGTTCAACATCTCTAGTAATAAGAGAAATGCAAATCAAAACTACCCTAATATTCCATCTCACCCCAATTAGAATGGCGATTATCAAGAATACAAGCAACAATAGGTGTTGGCGAGGATGTGAGGAATAAGGTACACTCATACATTGCTGGTGGGGTTGTAAATTAGTGCAGCCACTCTGGAAAGCAGTATGGAGAATCCTCAGAAAGCTTGGAATGGAACCACCATTTGACCCAGCTATCCCACTCCTTGGTCTATAACCAAAGGACTTAAAATCAGCATACTACAGAGATACAGCCACATCAATGTTCATTGCTGCTCAATTCACCATAGCCAGATTGTGGAACCAACTTAGATGTCCTTCAATTGATGAATGGATAACGAAACTGTGGCATATATATATATATACAATGGAATATTGCTCTGCAATGAAGAATGAAAAAATTATGGCATTTGTAGGCAAATGGATGAAATTGGAGACTATCATGCTAAGTGAGATAAGCCAATCTCAAAAAACTAAAGGACAAATGATCTCGCTGATAAACAGATGAGGACATATAATGGGGGGTTGGAGGGGTTAGGGTTAGGTTTAGGGTTAGGGTTAAGGAGGGTGTTAAGAATGGAGGAAGGAAGGACTGTATAGAGTGAAAAGAGGTGTGGGGGGGAAGGGAAAAAATAACAGAATGTATCAAACAACATTACCCTATGTAAATTTATGATTACACAAATGGTATGCCTTGACTCCATGTACAAATAGAGAAACAACATGTATCCCATTTGTGTACAATAAAAAAAAAAGAATTTTTTGATACCAGATATTAAACCTAGGAGTGCACATCCATGGTTCTTTTTCATTTTTTATTTTGAGACAGGGTCTCCCTATGTTGCTGAGCCTGGTCTCAACCTTGTGACTCACCTGCCTCAGCCTCCTGAGCATTTGGGATTACAGGTGTGCAACATGGCACCTAGACAAACTAGGAATTTTAAATGATAGAATTAGTGTATAGAATGTACGTAGTGTATAGAATTATATGTAAAATTATATAGAATTGTATGCAAAGGATAGAATGTATACAAAGTGTTTCTACACACAACACACTGTATACTATGGAATAGTTGTACTATAGAATAAGTGCATTTAAAATGATTGAAGCATCGCCATCAGGGATTCTTCATATCTACTTATTCTGTCCTTTCTTCCCTCTTATTTCATACCTTTCCTCTCTCTTTTCCTGTTAAATTATCAGGATCTCTCTCATGGGAAATTAAGCTCTATAATGACAAGAACACATAATTTTTGTGTTGTTCCTTTTTTCATTGCATACCAAGGTCCTAAAATGGTACCTAGCTATGTAGTAGTAATTTAATAAACATTTGTTGAGTAAATGAATGATTCCAAGTGAAATAAACATTAAAAGACATACAGAAACATTTAAAAACACAATTAACAGCTTGATCTCATGAACTTGTATCTAACTCTCTGCTTTACAACTAAGTGAATGTATATTTCGTGTGAAAAGGTGTTGATTATTTGCCCAAACCAATCATGCATCAACTTCCAAAGCATGTCTCAGCAAAAATCAAAGTTTCTATAGCAATGTACCGTACTGTCTCTGTTTTAGAACCACAATGCATAGGAAAAAGCAGAAAGAAAACTAAGAAATTACTGAATGAAAAACTAATCTAACAAAAAAATCAAATATCTTCATTACCCATTGATGAAATCATTATGAAATTCACAAAATTTTTAGAACTGAAATACACTAACTTCATGTGTATCTAAAATCTAAAATAGAGCTAGGGGAAAATTTGTGACCTTAGGGAGAAAAAAACCTAGCAGTTTGAACCCAAAACATGTCGAAAGAAAGAAATAATATGTTTTAAAGCAGAAATAAATGAAGTAGAACACACACTCACAAACAGGTCAGTAACCTTGTTATAGTTTGGATCTGAAGTGCCCCCAGAGGTCCCTGTGATAAGGGCTTCTTCCCAGGGTCGTACAATGTAAGGTTGGTAGGGTTTTAGGAGGCATGGTCAGTAGGAGGTCTTTACATCATTGGGGTGTGCCTTTGCTGGGGAATGTGGGACCCCAGTTTCATCCTCTTTTCTTTTTCATGCTTCCTGGACATGGGGTGAGCAGTTTTTCTTTGCCATATACTCCTTCCAGCAAGTGCCATGACAGGTCTAAAGCAATAGGACCAACCAACTGAGGACTGAAACCTCTAAAACCGTGAGCCAAAATAGACCTCTTCTCATTAATTGATTACTTCAGGCATTTGTTAGGGTGATGAAAAGTTCAGTAATAAAAACCTCAAAGTTGGTTTATCCTGAAGATGAATATAACAAAAAATAATAATCTAATTCATTTGTACAAAGAGAGAACAAACCAATACGCAAATGTACATGATTGGGAAAGGGTCTGCCTAAACTATTCACTGCAGAAATTTCTTTAAAGATACATAATGAATATTTTCATGCCAATACTTTTTTTGTTTGTCTTTGCAGGGCTGGAGATTGAGCCCAGGGTCTTGTTTCTGATAGACAAGGACACTTTCACTAACTATGGCCCTTGCCAATACCTTTTTAAATTGGAGGAGATGAACACTTTCTAAAATGACAGTCAAAATGCATTTTCTAAGTCAGCGGTTTCAATGGTTCATTATAAAGTATCTGAGAAAGGTAAGCATTTATTTAGTTTTTTTTTTCCTAATCATCTTTGGCAAAATGGTAAAATAGTGCATATTTCAGTATCTTTATGGACATTTAGAATTCTAAAGTACAGTGATCAAAATCTATTTAGTTCCAATCCCAGATCAAAGTTCTCTAAGTAAAAAGGGATTTATCGGCTTTAAAACTCAGAACTCGTGAGCGTTTCTAGCTTCAGGAGGGCTCCATCCAGTAGTGCAAATAATGCCATCGGTAAATTGTCTACCTCTCACTCTCTATCTAGACCTGGCTTACCCCAGTGTGGGATTCAGTCTCAGAAAACCACCTCGGATGCAGTGGTTTCATGATCACCATTTTAAAAATAGGAGACAGTAGACACTTTTTAAAACGAAAGTCAGATGACTTTTTCAAAAATTTCAGAGTTTCTAGGTGTACCTCACTCCAGAGCTGGCAATCACAATTGCAAAGCACAAAGAGCCCCTCTTTCCTGAGAGTCTCAGTGAAGTCCTGAGACTAACACTCACTGCTCTGCTGATGTCATGAGCCAATTCCTCATTGAATCTTTCTGAGTCAAGGATGGGCTTCTCTGGACTTGTGTTTCTCAGATCGGGGGAGTGGAATTCATCCTCTGTAGTCCATGTGGACTGAGTGTTGCAGGAAGTTATGATTCTCCAAAAGAATAGAGAGCGGGGAGGTAAACATCACAGCAACAGTACAAATGGACTGGCTTGTACATACAGAAGGCACAGTAGCAAAAGTGATGAAGAAGTTACTGGATATATTATTTTCACCCACTTTAATAAGGGAAACTAAGGAAAATAGCAGTGTCCACAAGGAAATAGCAGAAGATTGCTCCTCTTCTGCCTGCATCTTGTCCATCAGAGGAATGAAGCTAAAATGTTAATCTATCTTGGATTTACCTCTATAGGTAGATTGCTTTGTTTGGAGATATTCCCCCCACCAAATTTTCAAGCATGATGTATGCTCTAAATATCAGTTGAGCTAATACTAGCTCTTCTTCCAGTATGCACCAGTCTAGGATCCTACTGGAAGGCAAGATAGTATCCAAGAAGTGTGAAGGAAGAGAAAAGTGGCTTTCCTTTTCCCCACAGTAGTTGGTCTTCAGAGAAAATAGAAATGGAAAGAATGGGAAAAGTTGGAGACCAAGAAAGGATTGTGTTATTCAAGTGACTCCTGAGATACTATAACTGAATGCCACATGGACTTAGGCAAAATGTAAGGGGACAGTAAGATCAAAACATCAAATGTTGGAATTATGTCAGTGAAGCATTTCATAACAGCAAGTTACTGTGTGAATGTGAGAAATTCAGCTGTATTTTATCTGGTGTTCCTATGCATGTATGTGTACATTTTAAGATATATTGGAACAAACAGTGTTGCACAGAACATTTTGTGCAATTGATTGTGGCAACATTTTCACTTCACACTGTCTATTTCCTATTTCTGTGAGAAAATGTCTAATTCTCTTCTTGAGAAAAATTTGGTTCTGGGAATATAAGCTTCCATAATCACATACATTTGGTGAATCTAACATGTATGTACTCATTCTGTCTGAAAATTTTTATATGCATAATAAATTTTTATATAAATTATAAAAATTATAGAAATCAAATTTTATCTAGCTCAGTGTTGACCATAGAACCCCCAACTCTCCTTCAATCGTTTTTTTCAGTGGTGTGAGGATAAATCTTTTTAAAATCTGTCAGATGTAATGTATCTTTCCATGTACTCTGTGAAAGACTGATATTTTTCCCTCCTAGAAGGGATCAAATGTCGCAATTGTAACTGACTTGCACATCCATTTTTGGAGTTCTCTCATGTTACTCCTTCTACTTTCTCCTCCTCCTCCTCCTTTCCCTCTTCATCTCCTATTTCTCTAGCAAACTGACCCTGCTGTAATTTTAATCACAAAAATGCTAATTGCCTTCAGACATAAGTTTCATTCAGACCTTATAAAGAAGCAACTGGGTATGTCTTCCGTTTCTGAATGATGGATGGAGAGGTCAGAGCTTGCCTGGGGTCACGTAATTAAGGACCATGTGATTAAAGACTGCATTGTTGCTGAAAACATAAAACTGCAGCTGGATTGTGAGAGTGGACTTGCTGGAGCCCAGGAGGTAAAACCTTCTTTCCTTCTTAAAGCTGCCAGTTCCTTCTCATATATGGAACTCTGCTCATATTTTCACTTGTATACCAAACTTTATTGCCTTAAGTTATTGTTCTCAGGGGTACTTGAAGACAAAAGGATATGTATGTGATAACAACAGATAGTTATGGTGCAAATTATGAGTACCATTAAACAATGCACATTTTTTTTTCTTTTTTTCTTTTTTTAGTTGTAGGTGGACACCTTTTATTTTTATTTATTAATTTTTATGTGGTGCTGAGGATTGAACCCACTAGGTGAGCGCTCTACTGCTGAGCCATAACCTCAGCCCCACATGTTTCTATACCAACGAAAATACCTCTGGTAGCTAAGATATAATGTCACACATTTCACAGCCCAAGAAGGACCACTTCCATATCTGACTTGGGCTCTCTGGTGTGGTAAATAGGACACACATGCTGTTGTCCAGTGAGGGTTTGTGTCCAAGGCAGCTCTTCTTTCTGCAGGCGAGCAGTGGACTGCATAAAGCATGCCCCCTCCGCCCCCCCAAAAAATACCTTAGAAACAGATTTTAAAATAGCATAATTTGAGTATTAATGAACTAAATAAAAGTCACTTTTGAAATTGAGAGAGTGGTGTTTAATATTGGTGGCTGGACATGTATTTGGAATCAAGTTCAACTGTTTGCACTGTGGCCTTGATCCTTGGCTACAGTCTTTGTTTTCTTCCCTATTTAGTTGGTGCATTTCTAAACTTGGTGGTTTTGTTTCAGGCTCCTAGAGAAAGCCAGTTAACAGAAAATGACACTTGAGCAGATGGTTTGTCTGCCCTAAAACACCTCTTCCACCTGAGATATAAAGGAGCTAGCATTTCAAGGTTGCATAGGATAGGATTTGGATTCTCAAGGCATGTGGCTGCAAAATTTTCAGGCAAGAACTAAACCAAATGTCTGGCAGACTTAAGTCAAAGTTGCTGTGGGGTTAGTTTCAGTCTGCTTTTGACTGTGGGGCCACTGGGGACACTTTATAGGAAATATGAAAGTACACTCTGGGAAATTTTGTCTCCTGATAATATTGGGGTATTTTAAGGACTAAAGAAGTTAGTAACTTAGGAGTTTTCATTGTTAGTTTTTAAGGCTTTCTTTTTTCTTATTAAAAACAAGTGTCTAGTCTTTTTAAACAGATGGTGCTGGGACAACTGGTTATCCATCTGTAGAAATAGACACTAGACCCTTATCTCTCACCCTGCACAAAAACCAACTCAAAATGGATCAAGAGACCTTGGGAAATAGACCAGAAATGATGCAACTACCAGGAAAAAATGTTGGGTCAACATTTCAGGTTTTAGGTACTAGCACTGACTTTCTCAATAGGACTCTAAAGCTCAGGAAATAATGCCAAGAGTTAAAAAATGAAACAATATCAATTAAAAGCTTTTATACAGCAAAGAAAGCAGTTAGGAATGTGAAGAGAGAACCCACAGAATGGGAGAAAATATTTTCTCTCTACTCGTCTGACAGAGGATTAATATCTAGAATATAGAAAGAACTCAAAAAACTTTACACTAAAGGGGTATGGGGAAGGAATGATAGTAGAGTGAAACAGACATTATTACCGCATGTGCATGTATGATTGCATGACCAATGTGATCCTATAATATATATAATCAGAAAAATGAGAGATTGTGCTCCAATTTATGCAAGATTTATCAAAATGTATAAGTGTATTCTACTGACACGTACAACAAATTAGAACAAATAAAAAAATTTTAAAAAGGAGCAAATAATCCAGTTAATAAATAGACAAATGAATTAGGCACTTTTCAAAATAAGAAATACAAATGGACAACAAAAACATGAAAAAATGTTCAACATCATTAGGAATTAGGGAAATACAAATCAAAGTTATGGTGAAATTTCATCTCATATCAGTCAGACTAGCAGTCATCAAAAATACAAATAATAAATGCTGGAAAGGATCTAGAGAAAAAGGAACACTTTTACACTCTTAGTGGGACTATACATTAGTATGACCACTAAGGAAATCAGTACGGAGGATCCTCACAAGATTAGGCATGGAACCACCATATAACCCAGCTATACCACTTCTTGGTTTCTACCTTGAAGAATTAAAGTCATTTTACTACAGTGATACATACATACCAATGTTTAGAGTAGCACAATTCACAGTAGTCAAACTATAGAACCAGCCTAGGTGTCCATCCACAGATGAATGGATAAAGAAAATGTGTGTGTAGACACAATGGAGTTTTATTCAGTCATAAAGAAAAACGAGGGCAATCCAAGATGGCGGCCTAGAGGGTGACTGCACCCCCAGTCTCATTCCGAACCCAAGAGTTAAGAAGGGAGGCATTGAGAGACTCGGACTGAAATAGAGCCACAGTGAGTTTGCCCACTGGGTAAAGCTCGGCCCGGGTGGCATGCCAGATAGAGGTGGCTTATCGGAGCCGGGCAGGGCAGCTGGAGTCTTCCACAGGCAGCCCTGCGCACGTCCGGCGGTGGGCCCCGCCCACACAGCCAGCTTCTTCCAGGTTCTCAGGAGCAGGCCCCCTATGGAGAGCCTTTCTGACCAGAACAAGCTCCAAGTCCCGGAGCCAGCGCAGCGCAGCGTACTCCGGCACGCAAGCAGCTTCAGGGACCAGGATAGGGCAGCCAGAGACTTCCCCAAGTAGCCTGGACCCCTGCGGTGGGAGGTGGCCTTTCAAGGCTAGCTTCTCAGACCAGACCGCCCAGTGAAAGGTTTTCTACATAGAACCAGCCACAAGCCCCCGAACCAACGGAGAGCTTCGATCCGCAGCAGCCTCTGGGATCAAGGCAGGGCAGCCAGAGACCTCTTCAGAGCGGCTCTGCCCACTCCGGCCGCAGGCTCTCTTCACGGGGTGATCCCAAGATGGCGGCCTAGAGGGTGACTGCACCCCCAGTCACTCCAGAACCCAGGAGTTAAGAAGGGGAGGCATTGAGAGACTCGGACTGAAATAGAGCCACAGGTGAGTCTGTCCACTGGGTAAAGCTCGGCCCAGGTGGCAGGCCCAGATAGAGGTGGCTTATCGGAGCCGGGCAGGGCAGCTAGAGTCTTCCCAAGGTAGCCTTCCACACTCCGGCAGTGGGCTGCTCCCACACAGCCAGCTGCACGGTGCAGGCCCCCAGTGAAGCCTTTCCCGCACAGAGCCAGCTCCAAACCGTGGAACCACTAGGGGGGCCTAGGGGCAGTTTTTCCTTCGGATGCAACTGCATTATCAGATTCCTCCAAGACATCAGGCTACTGAAGTTTAGGAGGTGATATACTGGAAATCTACCGGGACACTATAAGCCAATAGTGGAAAACTGCAATATCTCAGGGTCCCACTGACACTTGACCAATATGAGAAAACAGGGAAGAAAATGTCCCAAACAAACCTAGATACTACATCAATAAAACCCAATGACAGCACAGCAAAAGAAATGTCAGAAAGGGAGTTCAGAATGTACATAATTAAAACAATCAGGGAAGCTAATGAGGAGATGAAAGAGCAAATGCAGGCATTGAAGGAGGAGATGAAAGAGCAAATGCAGGCATTAAATGATCGCACCAATCAACAGTTAAAAGACCAAATACTGGAAGCAAGAGATCATTTCAATAAAGAGTTAGAGATACTGAAAAAAAAAAAAAACTGAAATCCTTGAAATGAAGGAAACAATACACCAAGTTAAAAACTCCATAGAAAGCATAACCAATAGGATAAAACACCTGGAAGACAGAACCTCAGACATTGAGAGACAAATTATTTAATCTTGAAAGCAAAGTTGGCCAACACGGAAAGATGGTAAGAAATCATGAACAGAATCGACAAGAATTATGGGATATCATGAAAAGGCCAAATTTAAGAATTATTGGGATTGAGAAAGGCTTAGAGAAACAAACCAAAGGAATGAATAATCTATTCAATGAAATATATCAGAAAATTCCCAATCTGAAGAATGAAATGGAAAACCAAGTACAATAGACTTATAGGACTCCAAACATACTAATTACAACAGACCTACACCAGGCACATTATTATGAAAATACCTAACATACAAAAATAAAGACAGAATTTAAAGGGCCGCGAGAAGAAAAGAATCAAATTACATTCAGAGGGAAACCAATAAGAATATCAGCAGATTTTCAATCCAGACCCTAAAAGCTAGAAGGGCCTGGAACAACATATACCAAGCCCTGAAAGAAAACAGATGCCAACCAAGAATCTTATACCCAGCAAAACTTACCTTCAAATTTGACGATGAAATAAGATCCTTCCATGATAAACAAAAGCTAAAGGAATTACAAAAAAAAAGCCAGCATTAGCAGAACATTCTCAGAAAAATATTCCATGAGGAAGAGATGAAAAACAACGATGCAATCAGCAACAGGAGGCGCTAGCCTAAAGGAATAGCCAAATAAACGAGAAACCAAATCATGTCAAAAAGAAATATGAGTCAATTGACTGGGAATACAAATCATATCACAATAATAATCCTGAATGTTAATGGCCTGAATTCATCAATCAAAAGACATAGACTGGCAGATTGGATTAAAAAGAAAAATCCAACAATATGCTGCCTGCAAGAGACTCATCTCATAGAAAGAGACAACCCATAGACTAAAGGTGAAAGGATGGGGAAAAACATACCATGCACATGGACACAGCAAAAAAAGCTGAGTATCCATCCTCATTTCAGATAATGTGGACTTCAAACCAAAACGAGTCAGAAGGGATAAAGAAGGACATTACATGCTGCTTAAGGGAAGCATAATCAGCAAGACATAACAATCATAAATATCTATGCCCTAACATTGGCTCAATCCACGTACGTCAAACAAATCCTTCTCAATTCCAGAAATCAAATAGACCACAGAACACAATAATACTAGGCGATTTTAACACACCTCTCTCACTTAGCTGGATAGATCGTCCAAACAAAAATTGAATAAAGAAACTATAGATCTCAACAACACAATCAACAATTTAGACTAATGGACATATATAGAATATACCATCCAACAAAGAACGAATACACTTTCTTCTCAGCAGCACATGGATCCTTCTCTAAAATAGACCATATTTTATGCCACAAAGCTACTGTTAGCAAAATACAAGAAGATAGAGATACTACCTTGTACTCTATCATCAGAATGGATTGAAATTAGAATAAATGACAGAATTAAAAAACAGAAAACTTCTCCAACTACCTGGAGATTAAATAACTACACTATTATATGATGAATGGATAACAGAAGACATCAGGAGGGAAAATAAAAAAATTCTTAGAAGTAAACGAGAACAAAGACACATCATATCAAAGAATCTCTGGAACACTATGAAAGCAGTACTTAGAGGAAGATTTATTTCATGGGGCGCATTCAACAAAAGAAGTAGAAATCAACAAATAAACGAGTTAACACTACAGCTCAAAGCCTAGAAAAAGAAGAGCAGACCAATACCAACAGTAGTAGAAGACAGGAAATAGTTAAAATCAGAGCCGAAATCAACGAAATTTAAACAAAAGAAACAATTGGAAAAATTAACAAAATAAATAGTTGGTTCTTTGAAAAAATAAATAAAATTGATAAACCCTTAGCCACACTAACAAAGAGAAAGAGGGAGAAAACTCAAATTACTAAAATTCAGAATGAGCAAGGAAACATCACAACAGACACGAGTGAAATACAAAACATAATTAGAAGCTATTTCAAAAATCTATACTCCAACAAAACAGAAAACCTCTCGAAGACATCAACAAATTTCTAGAGACATATGAATTACCTAAACCGAACGAGGAGGACATACACAACTTAAATAAACCAATTTCAAGCAATGAAATAGAAGAGGTCATCAAAAGCCTACCAACAAAGAAAAGTCCAGGACCAGATGGGTTCTCAGCCGAGTTCTACAAAACCTTTAAAGAAGAGCTCATTCCAATACTCCTCAAACTATTCCATGAAATAGAAGAGGAGGGAACCCTCCCAAACTCGTTCTATGAAGCCAATATCACCCTGATACCTAAACCAGACAGAGACATATCGAGGAAAGAAAATTTCAGACCAATATCCTTAATGAACTTCGACGCAAAAATTCTAAACAAAATTTTAGCAAATTGCATACAAAAATATATTAAAAAGATAGTGCACCACGATCAAGTGGGTTTTATCCCAGGGATGCAAGGTTGGTTCAACATCCGGAAATCAATAAATGTCATTCACCATATCAACAGACTTAAAGTTAAGAATCACATGATTATTTCAATAGATGCAGAAAAAGCATTTGATAAAATACAGCATCCTTCATGCTCAAAACGCTAGAAAAAATTGGGGTAGTGGGAACATTCCTTAACATTATAAAGGCCATCTACGCTAAGCCCATGGCCAATATCATTCTAAATGGTGAAAAACTGAAAGCGTTCCTCCTAAAAACTGGAACAAGGCAGGGATGCCCTCTCTCACCACTTCTATTCAACATCGTCCTTGAGACTCTAGCCAGAGCAATCAGACAAACCAAAGAAATTAAAGGGATACAAATAGGAAAAGAAGAACTCAAACTATCCCTGTTCTTTGATGACATGATTATATATTTAGAGGAACCTGGAAATTCCACCAGAAAACTTTTAGAACTCATAAGTGAATTCAGTAAAGTAGCAGGTTACAAGATCACTGCTCATAAATCCAATGCATTTTTATACATAAGTGATGAATCTTCAGAAAGAGAAATTAGGAAAACTACCCCATTCACAATAGCATCGAAAAAAATAAAATACTTGGGAATCAATCTCACAAAAGAGGTGAAAGACGTCTACAATGAGAACTACAGAACACTAAAGAGAGAAATTAAAGAAAACCTTAGAAGATGGAAAGATCTCCCATGTTCCTGGATAGGCAGAATTAATATTGTCAAAATGGCCATACTACCTAAAGTGCTATACAGATTCAATGCAATTCCAATTAAAATCCCAATGATGTACCTTGCAGAAATAGAGCAAGCAATTATGAAATTCATCTGGAAGAATAAAAAACCTAGAATAGCTAAAGCAATCCTCAGTAGCAAGAGCGAAGCAGGGGTTATCGCAATACCAGATCTTCAACTCTACTACAAAGCAATAGTAACAAAAATGGCATGGTATTGGTACCAAAATAGACAGGTAGATCAATGGTACAGAATAGAGGACATGAACACAAACCCAAATAAATACAATTTTCTCATACTAGACAAAGGGTCCAAAAATATACAATGGAGAAAAGATAGCCTCTTCAACAAATGGTGATGGGAAAACTGGAAAACAATATGCAATAGAATGAAATTAAACCCCTATCTCTCACCCTACACAAAACTCAACTCAAAATGGATCAAGGACCTCGGAATCAGACCAGAGACCCTGCATCTTATAGAAGAAAAAGTAGGTCCAAATCTTCAACTTGTTGGCTTAGGATCAGACTTCCTTAACAGGACTCCCATAGCACAAGAAATAAAAGCGAGAATCAACAACTGGGATAGATTCAAACTAAAAAGCTTTCTCTCAGCAAAGGAAACTATCAGTAATGTGAAGAGAGAGCCTGCAGAGTGGGAGAATATTTTTGCCAACCATACCTCAGATAGAGCGCTAATTTCCAGAATCTATAAAGAACTCAAAAAACTCTACACCAAGAATACAAATAATCCAATCAACAAATGGGCTAAGGAAATGAACAGACACTTCACAGAAGAAGATGTACAAGTAATCAACAGATATATGAAAAAATGTTCAACATCCCTAGTAATAAGGGAAATGCAAATCAAAACTACCCTAAGATTTCATCTCACCCCAATTAGAATGGCGATTATCAAGAATACAAGCAACAATAGGTGTTGGCGAGGATGTGGTGAAAAAGGAACACTCATACATTGCTGGTGGGGTTGCAAATTAGTGCAGCCACTCTGGAAAGCAGTGTGGAGATTCCTCAGAAAGCTTGGAATGGAAACACCATTTGACCCAGCTATCCCACTCCTTGGCCTATACCGAAAGGACTTAAAATCAGCATACTACAGAGATTCAGCCACATCAATGTTCATTGCTGCTCAATTCACCATAACCAGATTGTGGAACCAACCTAGATGCCCTTCAGTTGATGAATGGATAAAGAAACTGTGGCATATTTATACAATGGAATATTACTCCACAATGAAGAATGATAAAATTATGGCATTTGTAGGCAAATGGATGAAATTGGAGAATATCATGCTAAGTGAGATAAGCCAATCTCAAAAAACTAAAGGACGAATGATCTCTCTGATAAGCGGATGAGGACATATAATGGGGGGTGGGAGGAGTTAGCATTAGGTTTAGGGTTAGGTTTAGGGTTAGGGATAAGGAGAGCGGTAAGAATGAAGGAAAGTAGGACTGTATAGAGGGAAAAGAGGGGTGGGAGGTGTGGGGGGAAGGAAAAAAAAATAAACATCATTGCCCTATGTAAATGTATGATTACACAAATGGTATGCCTTGACTCTATGTACAAATAGAGAAACAACATGTATCCCATTTGTATACAATAAAAAAAAAAAGAAAGAAAAACGAAGTTATGGCATTTGTAGGAAAATGAATGGAACTAGAGACAGTCCTGTTCAGCGAAGTAAGACAAACTCAGAAGGTCAAGAGTCATGTGTTTTCTCTCATATGGAAACTAGAGAAGAAAAGGGAAAAGAAAGATGGGGGTGGGTCTCCTAAAAATTCAAGGGAGATAAGTAGAGAAGAGGGACCAAGGGAAGGGTGAGAGATGGGGAGAGAGGGGGAAGTACTTGGGAGTGACCAGTCAAGTTATATTATTATATTGTGTGCAGGTATGAACATGTAACAACAAATCCCATCAATATATGCAACCAATATTATACACCAATAAAAAATGTGGGAAAAGCTGTGTCTAGGCCTGTAAAGAAGGTCAGTTCCTAAAATTCTTTGTATGAGCTTTAGGAAAACTTTTTATAAATCTGAGTTTATCATTCTGAAATTGCCTGGCCCTAGACCAAAAAAATAAAAAAATAAAAAATAAAAAATTGACAATGGAGACCGCATATCTCTTGATTAAACTGTCACATTTGTAGACTGATTGACCTGGAGATATGATTTCAATTATTACTCTTGATGGTTCTGGAATTTGCATCAGGAGATAAGGTATTCAGCTTTTGGAGACAATTTCTATTGCTGAGGGCAGGGGATGCACATCACTGTAGCTATATGAAATTTCACAAACCAGTTTGACTACTTTGCTCCAAGAGTTTTATTGTCATTTTCTCTCTCTCTCTCTCTCTCTCTCTCTCTCTCTCACTGGTTTTGAACCTGTTTTGTAGAAGTCACACACGCGTGGCCTTCATGTTGGAACCTTCAGAGTCCAGCAGGTGTGACTCAAATCCAGAAGACCTCCTGGTCTTGGGAACTTGGGCAAACCCTTCTTTACCTTGCTGTGGCACCATTGCTGCCAGTTGTAATGAAATCATACTGCAGATCCAGAAGGATACCGGAATGACTAAATGGTCCTATTTGCTATGCACCAAATTGCGTTCCTCCCTCAATGTGATGGTGTTTGGAAGTGGGAGCCTTTGGGAGGTAATTAGCTTCAGATGAGGTCATGAGGATTAGTGTTCTCATAAAAGAGAAAGAGAGTTCAGAGCTCTCTCCTTCTGCCTTTGCACCATGTGAGGACACGTGAGGATCAGGATTTCTACAAGCCAGGAAGACGGCCTTCGTCTGGACCTGAATTAACTGACACCTTAATCTTGGAATTCCCAGAGCTCTGTCTCTATATCTCCTTATCCACCATGGGACTTCCCAAACTCCAATTGTGAGAAATAAACAAATTCCTGTTTTTTAAGCCATCTAGTCCATGGGTCTTTGTTATAGCATTCTGAACTAACTAAGAGATTTGTACAGTGCCTGGCATATTGCTATTATTTACATGTATTCCTGAGAAGGATTGCATTTAAAATATTCATAGTATAAAGTGTTAACATTTTTGTGTGTGATGATCTCCAGGCATATACTAAAATTTCCCATTTTAAAGTTGAGAAAACTGGGGCTGAGAGACATAAAACAAATTTTTCACAGGTGTCCTAGCAAGTCACTGCAGGACAGGAGGCCTGTGTTAGGTGAACCTTATCCCTATTGCCTAGTATAGGGCTTGAATTCTAGTGGGTCTTAGCAATGCTTTTGTTGCATAAATGACTGAAAGAAGTACTTAAAAACACAACTTCTTTAGATTTCAAGTTCATTGTTGCTTTTACTGTGCTAAAGCTACTTATCTAAACCTGAATCATGTATACTGGCAATGACTGCAAAATTATGGACATGCGGATAGAATTTGCATAATCTAAGTGTGAACAGTATCACAGTCTTATTTCCAGAATGCTGGAGGAATCCTGATTGTGCAGCTGTATCCAGGGCACTGCCTGCAGCTTTGGCTGTCTAGGAGTGACTTACCAGCACAGACTGCTGACCAGGCCACCTGAAAGGGATGAACCCTCAGATCCCTGAGTCTTCAGATCTAAAGTCTGCACAAACCAGAGAATATGCTGTGTCAGAAAACATGTATCCCTCTGAAAGAACACATTCCTTTGATTCCCCCAGGTTGTCTGGGGTATAAAGACCAGCTTACCTCCTATAGAAAAGGTATCCTTGATTCAACAAGAGGAAACCTCTGAGAAATCTTTTTGGATATTTTATTTGAGCATTTAAGAAAAATGCTAAGGAAGATACTTATTTGGCACTTATTCATGGCAAAGAAAGTTTAATGGTGAATTACAGATCTCCCTAACAGAAATATTTCTGATGGCACAGCCTGCTCTATTGAAAATGAGGCCAAATAGGGATGGAAGAGACTGGATCCTAGTTCCAGCTCTGCCATTAAAGTGACAGTGTTGCCCGAACCAAGTGGATCAGCCTCTCTGGGCTGCACTCTGCTCTATCGATGAATTGGTTAAATAAATAATATAAAAAGTTCCTGACCATTTTAAAATTCTAAATCTGTATTTTCATGAGAAACATTTCTGGTCCTCTACAATGAAAATGAAAACCCCTCCTCCATTTTTTTTTTTAAGGCTCTGAGTGACAATCAACATTGAAAGAGAAATTAATTCCATTAGCATTTAAAAAAATCTCAATGGCAATATTTTCTGAACAATGACTCCCATTGATGGTGTGAGTGGGACATTGTGCCTTCTGCCAGCTAAACAGACACCACTTTATTCTTAGCAGCTGTGATCCCTAATTGGAAAGGGGACTGCTCCAAAAATGATAAAAGGGAAATCATATCACAGTTCTGAAAACCAGCGTGGAGCTTTGAGGCTTCTGCTGCCCTGGTTGCCGTTCCTCCCTTCTGCTGCTTGCTGAGGAATTTGCCCTTTGCAGAGCAAAGCCTGACAATGGCTTAGCTTTTACTTTGGGGGTGTTTAGCTTGGAAAGCTTCCCTTGGCCCTCTTATTGCTAAAACGGGTAAAGGAGGGTCTTACTGATAGAACCAACTCTTTATCAGAGCATTATCCCTGCCCTCAAGCTTTCCTTAAATCAGCTCTGTTTTCCATTTCCAAATAATATGGAAATAGGGCAAAACAGAATACACTGATTCTTGAATCATATAATCAAGTTCTGGGAGGAGATGATTCTCGGTTTACTGAAAACTGTGGCCACCTGAGCTTGCTCATCCCCTTGCTTGGGAAGCTCCTTAAGCAGATGCCCAGGACTCTTACCCTCACCACTTAAGGCTTAGCACAAATTCAACTTCAGGGAGCCTTTTCCTATCTGAACATGCACAATACCGCCCCCCACCTCCATCCCAGTCCCTATTCCTCACCCTGCTTTCTTTTTCACTTCAGAATGTCTCTTTCCTTCACTCTGAGAAGGATGGAATCTTCCTGGATCTTGTTCACCATCAGATTTTAAGTTCTTATCATGGTGCCTGATAGTGTCTGTACTCCATCCATACTTGCTGAAATGACTATGTGTTGAATGGTATACAAGAAAGCACTCTAATAAATATCTCATGAAGGGACCAATTCATTCATACTAAGAAAGAGAGTCCTTTGAATTTCTGCTGGTCTTTTGGTTTTTGATTCTGGCAGAGATCAGAAGTAAACTGGCCTGCCACTTTGTGTGGCCTTTCTAAAGTGCTTCCTCCTTATTGGGGTGATATCGTCCTCCCCAGGAGAGGAAGGCTGATAAACACTAGGGGCTGTGCTGGTTTTGCTGCTGTGCCTCTGGCTCTCCTACAGTCCATTCCATTTTCCCTTGGTTTTTCTTATTCAGTTTGCTTTTTTCCTGTCTAGGAACTTCTTATCTCACATTCAAACAGCTGAGAGTGTTAGATTGGGAAGGACCAAATAGTTTAGTAGCTCCTAAGCTTAACTGCACCTTATAACCACTTGGAGGGTTTTTATCCCAGACTATTAAATCAGAATTCCTGGAATGGGATCCACATCAGAACAATTTAAAAGCCCTCCCACTGATTCTATTTGATAACTACCATCTATTCTGCTTCCTACCCCCAATTCAGCAGATGGGAAACCTGGACTCAGAGGTATTGTATTAGTTTCTTAGACTGCTGTAACAAATTGCCACAAACTTGAAACAAAAGAAACCTGTTCTTTCCAGTTTGGAAGTCAGAAATCTGAAACTGATCACGATGCAGTGCAATGTCTTCAGAACACACTGAAATCTTTCCTCCTGTAGACTAGGCCAGATGCCATGGTGTGGAGGAGAGAGAAAAGGGAGGGACAGTAAGGACTCTGAAGCCAGGCCAGAGCAAGGAGCATCCAGAGCCCGGGTCAGGAAGCAGGGTGGGGAAACTTTGTTCCCAGCCTCCTCCACACACACTGGTTACCCAGTAGATTGTGCTCCGTTGGTCCCGAACTTTACTTAGTGACATTGTAGGCCAGTCCCTTGCCATATTCACAGTGCTGAGAAGCAGAGGGACACGTGTTCTGAATATCTAGAGGTTGGAGGTGGCAGCAGAGCCAGAACAACCTGCTAAAGCCTTTGCCAGGGCGGTGGTGGAATATGCTTCCTAGTGCATGAAGAGCTAGCATTTGTACAGCACTGTATGATTTATAAATATCTTTACATGCATCTTGATGAGTTTCATTATCTTACTAAAATTATATCACTAATTCTAAGATATTATTTACAGTTAGTATGTGGCCCTGGGGGAACAATAGCCAAGGTCTGCCTGACTTTCAATCCTCAGCTGTTCACCACCTTTCAGGATTTTGTCTGCCAGGTGCCAAGGGATACTTTGTAACTCTGAGGAAGCCAGGCCTTGAGGCTCAGGGTCACCAACCATCTGATTTGCCTCCAGGACTGCCGAGAACTCGGTCAATATCTATGAAGAGTTTATCATGTTCTTCTGACTAAACTCAATGACAAAGGATCAAGCTGGAATTTCTATGAGTACAGCAAGCAGGCAGGACTAAGGCTTTTAAACATTCAGTTTGGATGATAATTAGAGCAATAGCAATAAAAGTGTCTTCAGAAAAATAAATTATGTACAGAAAAGGCAGAATCAATCTAGCCTTTGAGTAAAATCAACTGCCTAAAAATTAGAACTCGCAGAAACTAGTGGTGGATACAATTGTGTGATTCTGGGAAAGTCACTTTTGTGTTTTGCTCTTCTTATCTCAATCTATAAAATGAAAATGATATATTATATACCTGGAAAATACATGAAGTTTTTAGAAAAGCAAAGAGATAATATGTCAATGCAACATAGCAGTAGATTTAAAAATTGATGAATCTGGAAAGTATGTGCTGTGGTTTGAATTATGTCTCTCACTCAAATTCAGAATAGAAGGTGACCTTATTCTGAAGGGTCATTTGGAAACAAGACCTCTGCAGATATATTAGTTAAGATGGGTTTGACTGCAGTAGGATGAACCCTTAATCCAAGATAACTGGTCCTAAAAATAAAAGGAAAAATCTAAACAGAGATATATACACAGGGATAAAAGCCATGTAAAATTGGACTTGTGCTACCACAAACCAAGAATTTACCAGAAACTAGAAGATCGGACTGCAGCAGGTCCGTCCCTTATGTATGAAGTTTCCCCTCAGCTGAAAAATACTGTGCTAGGTGTGACACATGAAGTGTGACACTGGTTCTTTACATCATTAATGTACCATTAGATTGGTACAGAAGCTAGGATAGTGAATAATTATGTTTTTAAAAGTATTTAACACTATTTAACAACTTCTCAAAGGTGAAGTGTAAAGCATTCAGCTTTACTGAAGTAATTAAAAGATCCCCAGCAGTGGTCCCCGATAGTGGCACAAACATGGCAGGTAAGGAACAAAGCATGCAAAGAAGAATGGCAGCCAAAACACAGAAATATTTCTGTGCCCTATGAGGTACGTATTTTGTCACTAGGAGACTGTTTTCAACCATGCCTGTAGCAAGGACATCAAGAATCTGAGATTACACATTCTGTTTCCAGGATCTAGTCGAAGGAGGGACATCTTGATGAAATGTGTCGAGTCTGATGTCACAACCACTCTCAGATACACACTGAAAATACTGACCAAATGCTATTAACGCAACTAAATTAAAGTCAAACCAGATGTAAGATTCAGTAGAGGAGCGAAAAGAAACACAGATCTCAATAAATATTTGAATTCGAATGTTTTAGAAAGAAATGATTAAATGACAATGCACTTGTCCCTTATGTGATACAAGTGAGATATTTTATGACAACTGTGATAATTTATTAAATGTGACCACATTAAAAGATTTCAACATGATGTATAAGTTAACAGTTAATTGATTTACTCCAAATATTGCTAAAAGAGTCCTTTGACCATTTCAATTGCTACTGCCTCAGAAAACATTTTTTCTGAATTATGATTAATTTTGAAAAAATAACAAGAACTATCATGACTCAAGGAAAGTTTGTCTAATTTGTCTTTGTTCTCAGTAGAACAAAAATTATGTGAAAAATCTTTAATAACACAAATCAGTGACATGTTGAGGTAAAAATAAGAAAATATTTTTATGGAAGAAATATATAATAATTTATGAATTGTGTCTTTACTTAGAACTCTAACGTTGGCTAGTTACCAACTGAACAATATGACATGAGTTAAGTTCACTTTTCTTTGACAGTATGCTGACTTCCAGTTTTTTAAAACACAGTAAACAGAAATATATTTTGTCTTATTTATTTATTTATTTATTTTTTGTGCTAGGGGTTGAACCCAGGGCCTTATGCTTATGAGGCAAGCACTCTACCAACTGAGCTATCGCCCCAGCCCCTTGTTTTAATTTTGAAAAGAGAATATATTTGAACAGTTTATTAGCCTGATTATGTCTTTAAGATATAGTGATACATGGTGTATGGGTCTCCTTGTACTTGGTTTAGGAAAGTTGAGTGGACTGATGTGGCTATCCTTCTAGAGGAAGTCGAACTACCCTTTTCCACGGGGTAGATGAAGCCCTCTATTCCAGACCCTTCTAGAGTTCCCTGAAATACGTGCACTGGATTCTAGTTCAACTTCCTGGCTCACCCATAACGGCATGTAGTTCCTGAAATTGGGCACTGAGAATATTTAGAGTAGGGAAGACTGAGTTTAAGGGTTTGTGATGGGTTATGCTTTAGTGGACACTGATCAGTGTCATGCCCTCTCTATAAACACAGAACAAGAGGAAGGAAAGACAATTAATCTGCTGTTTGAGGGATTTCATTTATGCCCCAGGAGAAGTGTGTTTGCCAGCCAAGTATTTTTAAGTCTTGTAATGGTTGATTGAGGAACTTGGTGGGAGTTCGTTCCCTCATCCCTGGGGCTATGGCTGGATTTCTCTGATTTGAATGTAATGACTCAGGTGCAGTCCTGTCTGAAGGCAGAGGAATGTGACATATGATTCTGAATAGCGCTAACAGTTCTAGAAGGTAAGAATTCCACGGCCAGCTTCTTAATCATTTCACAATCACACATAACTACCACTCAAAGGCAGGAAATGAATTTTACCACAATTTACAAACAGGTAAGAAAATCAACTGCATGAACTGTAAAGGACTGTGCTATTTTGTATTTTTGCTGAATGACTGAGGGAGCGTCTCACCTGGGCCACTGGAGGAGGGGGTTGGGGTTGGTGTCTTATTTTACCAGGAACATAATTCATTGTGAAAGACCACCAAAAAGACCTACTGGGTTATGCTCATACTGGATGAAGTTGTGACATTTCGCACTAAGGACAAGCTTCCTGGGTTATGTGCCCTCAGTGAAAGACAAGCACATCCTGGGCTAACTCTGTCCATCCTAAGACCAGCCTGCACTTGTAGTCAGTGGAGAGGGGCACTCATGAAGCTGTCTGCTTGAAAGAACTGGCTCAGGTTTCCCAAGAGCAGCTGCTATTCAATTAGGTATCTGAGTCCTTTGAATAGAAGATGGGAGATTATCTGTCTGACTTACAAGGAAATCTCAGCAGCTCTGAACTCAGGGAATGAAATGGCTTTGGTACAGAAAACTAGAGTAGGTAAAAAATGGCAGGGGCTAGCGATTAAAAGAGGTGGTGGAAAGAGGAACATGATTTACAAAAGAAAAGGGAACCACTTCAAATTAGTAGGCATTTAAAATAAAAATATTCCTTGGAGAAATGCTTGAGATAAAGAGCTTAAAGGTTGGAAACAGGCATTTTTAGATTTGAGAGTGGTTCCCTCCTCTATCGTATGATCTTTAAGTTTTTAACCTCAAATTTTTAATTTTAAACATTTATTTAATAATAATCACTTTGCTCAGTTGAGTGAGAATTTAATAAAATGTCATATGGAAGTTCCAGGTACATAACTATTATTGAAGATTAAAATTTCTTTAGATCCTTCTTTCTTTGTCTAAAGTTGGGAAGTATAGTTGTAGAACAGTCCAAAGAATCTGCTTCTTGTTCTCAAAATCATCCCACATTAGAAACAGAGCAAAGGGGACCTGGTGTCCTTTCAGTGCCGTTCTGAAGAATCATGTAGTGGATCTGCCCAAGCATGACTGCATCAGCAGAAGCATATGCCTGTAGTAGTCAGCCTGTTTATTCTGGATCAGGGCTCGCTTCTCTGAGCTTTCATTCTTAATAGTGGATTTTTTCATCAATAGAGATACAATTTCTGTCTAGCAGAATATTTAGTAGAGGACAGAAAAATCATCACATATCTAACCTGAAAATTCTACTTGCATAATCTTTTAAATCTCTGTAAGTTCTCAATGTCTTGAATGGAGTCCTTTGATAATTTTTAGAAGCTTTCATTATTTCATTAGAGTTGTACATAATTGCAGGGTTCATTTTGACATAATCATCTATGCAGGCAATATGAAGTATTAGGACTTCTCCTTTCCTTCCCCCACCTTCCCTTCTTCTAATCTGCTGGTCTTCTTTCTATTGTGTGTGTGTGTGTGTGAGTGTGTGTGTGTGTGTGTGTGTGTGTGTGTTATGATTCTGCTGATTCCCTCTTAAATCACCAAAATAATATATTGGATTTACATCGTGTTTTTAACATTTTGAAAATCATATTTCGATCATATTTGGAAATCTCCAACTTTTGCAACCAATACTTAGAATGTACTAGACACTCAGTACAGGTTTGTTGAGAAACATGAGTGAGGCATTAACCACAAAAGGAAGGTCAAGTGAGCCCTGAGTGCTCTTAGCTTTTGATCCCACCTACTCTAATATCTTCACTGGGGACTTCAGATCCAGCCACTCCTCCACATCAGCTGCACAGAAGGTTTAGTTCCCACTTTGATTTTATATCAGGAGGACTTGGGATGACAGCTGAAGAGCTTTGCCAGTCAAGCTCAAGTTGTTTCATCATCTCAGCTTGGAAGGGAAGCCCCCATCTGCCATGGACGAAGCCGTTCTTGTTAGGTGTTAGGTATTGATGACTGAGGTTCTGAATTCTCTGCTTTTAAATCTACCACCTGGACCATCTTGACCTTTTCTCTATTCTTATGCACAATTTTCTTTTGCTCTGCTTTGCTCCATGTTTCCATATGGGAAGGAATCCTGCCTACATCTCTTGACAATTTCCCTTGCCTACTTTGAGAATCCAAATTCTTTACTTGATACTCTTAAAATTCCTTAATGTGCAGTCACATTTTTAATTCCTTTACTTTGTTTTTTAAAAATATGTCTGTATCAATGGTTAGTTAGGAATTGTGTTCTTCTCCAGGCTCTAGGTAGGACAAATCTGAAAAAAAAAAAAAAAAAATACCCGCCCCCCAAACCCATTTCTTAACAATGAGATGGGGCTAGAGGTGTAGCAAAGCTCTTGGTCCAAACTCCAGAACTGCAAAAGAAAAAAATCAAAAAATGAATAATGAGAGCATCTGTATTTTTATCATGTAAACAGATATCCTGATATGAACAGTCCAGACCTGACTGGAGAGTCAAAAACACTACCAGCAACCCTAGGATTTTTAGTTTCCAGAAACTTTCTTGGATGTGATTTTCATTTTCAAAAATGTTGTTCTGTGTTTGCATAATGAATGCTATTTTTCTAGTATAAAGCTCATAATCTACCTAGAACGAGGGGAAAGGTGGAAGACAAAGGCACATTTTACCAAGGGAGTTTCCTTTTCCAGAACTTTCCCAGAATCCCCTCCCAGTGATTTCCAATTGCATCTTCTCAGTCACAGCAGTGTGACTTTTCTACCCTTAGCTGCAGGGGAACCTGGGAAACACCTGGCTGCCCTGAACCAAGCCATGGTTCTCTTATTAAGGAGAAAGGGGAAACTAAATATAGAGTGTGTATCCAGAATTGTCCATCATAATTTTCTTATTTTTATTTTAACGCCCATTTGATTTTGGCTCTCCCATCTGGGATATCTTTCAAAATTCATAATTAGTCAACAGAGAAATCAATATTGATATACTCTACTCTCTAAAGCATAAAAATAAATAAATTGGGGTATTCAGAAATAGCAGAATCAAACATATTAGGCAAACTGAAATGGAATCCTAGTCATGCAGTTTCCTGGCTTGGTCACATTTCAGTCTCATTTGTCTTAATCTCTAAAATGGGGATAAAAGAATACCCTGTCTAAGCACGGATTTCTTAGGAAAAAAAGTCTATAACAAATCTCATGTATTAAGACTTTTAAAAGGTACCAGGACAGGGCGGTTGGAATGAGAGTAAAAAGAGAAAAATAAGAATATTTAATGAGGTTTTTTTGTATTGTTAAGTTTATAACATAATTTTAGAATTCTGAGTTAATTTGCTTCCTATCAGGGTTAAAATGTTCTTTATGTTATGAAAATGTGATAATAGTGCAAATTTTCTTTTGAATGCTTTCACGGACAAGGGGGAATAAAAAGATAAAAGAAAATGGCCTCTCTGACTTAGTTTTTAGGGATGTCTCTTCCACTTGATCTCTCAGGTGTCTTCTTTACCTAATTTTTTTTTTATGGAGAGATGAAGACTTCTTTACTTTAAAAGACTCATTTAGCTTCTAGCAAAATATCCAGCACCTGCTATCATTAAGTGAAATGCCTGTTATTCAAAGACAGTATATACAAGTTCCTTCATTTTATTACAGTTAAATTCAATTTTTGGTAGCTCCTAGGATAAGAGAGGAAAATTTTTCTTTTCACCATAAAAGGAAAAAACTGTATGACTTATGTCAAAAGTCAGTGTAATATTCTAAAGCAAGCCAGTGCCTGGACTTTGCTAGGTGCTTACCATGTTTGGGGAAAGAATTTGTCTGCCAGTCCCTATTGTCTCCTGCCTTTTAATTCCCCAGTATTTCACATGTTTATAGGATAAATGAAAAAAAATATAGGCCTGGCTTGGGCAAATATAGTAACACTAAATTATTAACCTTTAATAATCCTGTGGTATTTAATGAGAAAATGAAGTGAAATGTTTTAAAATTTTTATACCATTGTCATTATTAAGGAAGCATAGGAGTGGACTGGAGCAATAACCAGTAAAGCTCAACTTTCTAAAAGAGGAACCATGGGGGTTTCACATTCCCTCAGGAGGCTGAAATGAAGATAAAAGTGTCAATGGATTAGCTTTAATCTCTTCCACATCAGAGGATAGCACTTTGTTCCAAACAGCTGTGAGGAAAGGTATTCAATCAGGAAGAACACAACGGAGTCAGAGGGAGAGTAATAAACTAGGGGCAAACAGACAGACTAACAGCTGAGTTTCTGTCTCCTCAGGTTACACGATGGACACTCAATTTCCAGTTGAAAGGTGAATTGTCCACTAACGTGGTGGCCTCACCCAAGCTTGCTCCCAGTCACCTGGGACCACCCGTTCTGTGGGGGTTTACTTTCTTTAAGCCACCTGCCAATACCCAGAATGTCTGACAGTTATACTGAAATCTAATTATTTTTCTCTAGAAAAATGGTTTGAACTGGAAAGGTAGCAGTCGAATAAATATTTGAAGCTGATGAAAGAGTGGTGGGTAGATGAAGAACCCAGCCAGCCTTCCACAAGATTGCTGGGTATCACTCGATGTGAGTATTAAAACAAGGGGGAGTAGGGGGTTGTGCTGCTCACCTGTAATCCCTCAGCAGCTCAGGAGGTTGAAGCAGGAGTCTTGCAAGTTCAAAGTCAGCCTCAGCAACCTAGAAAGACCCTAAGCAACTTAGCAAGACCCTGTCTCAAAATAAAAAACACATAAAAAGGGCCTGGGAATGTGACTCAGTAGTTAAGAACCCCTGGGTTCAATCTCTGGCACCAAAAAAAAAGCAATGGGGTGTGTGTGTGTGTGTGTGTGTGTGTGTGCGCGCGTGTGTGTGTGTGTGTGTGTGTGTGTGTGTTTTGGGGAGAGGGGATCAATTTGAATTTGGTCCACATAATTGAATCATGAATATTTTCTTGCTTCTCCTGGAATATGTACATGGAATTTTCAAATGTGTACCCTTCCAATTTGATACTACCCAACTCAGTGAACATTCATGAGAAAACCCAGGCTAAGGTAAAGCTTCAGCTGTTGATACTGGGTAACCCATAATTTGTGCTTATGATGATTTATTCTGCTTTATGGCCACAGTTATATGTGCATAATAGAGATATTTTGCTATGTTGAAATAGCATGAAGAGCACTCTGTCTTTACATTCAAGTATCAATACCACCCCTGGATTATACTGCTTGTTGAAATGTAGTCATGGTTATATAATCCCTGACTACATTTTGCAGAATATTTTTCTCTTTCATCTGTGATTTATCTCCAAGTAGATCATGTGTTTCTGAATAGGAGTTGTTTGAAGTTACACATTTGGGTGAGTATTAACAGGACTTAAAATGAGCATGAATTTTTTTTTTCATTTGGAAAATAATGCATGTTCGTTAGAAAGAAATGTTTTTAGAAAAAAATCACCTGCATTCAGATTACTGAAGTGATGGCCACTATTAACTGTTAATATTTAAGTATATATTCTCCCAGTCTTTTTAAAGAATGAATCATTATTTTTACACACTTGTGAATATAAAAGTGTGTTCAGGACATTGAACTATACCTTAATGATTCATATTAATGAGTGACAGAAAAAATAAAAACTGGGATAAATGAAAATCAAAGATCAAAACCCTCCTCTAAACAATGGTTCAAATTCTTCCATTGAATCTTTTCCAAAAAAGCTAAAGAGCACTTTCTTTAAATTTCTATAACTTTTCTTAATATAAAAGTATTGTGTTTCTCATCTAGTTTGTGGGGGCAAAGATCGGTGCAGACTTCTTAGAAGGCAATCCGATGATGTCTGTTTCAACTGAAAAATGGTTTTTGCCTTTTACTTCCAATCCTTCCATGAAACCTTGTATCCTGCATTAGCAAGTGAATGAAAGATTTAAACCTGCTGTCCTCCCATAGATCATAGCTTAATACGCACAACTCATAACACACATGCTTAGATTGGGGAAGAAGAGGCAGGGCAGGACACAATCTAAACACCCAAACAGTAAGTAGATATTTCAAGACAGAGTTAAGCAAAGAGCTCAAGTTCCTAGAGAAGCCATGAAAATGTTGAATCAAAAGTGAGACCGGAGTCTGGAAGAAACCAAACGTAAGACCAATTTTTTTTTTTCTTTAATTAGAAGTGTGTTGCTTGTACTATATCCAACCCAGGTCTTTCTGGCATTTGTAAATCCTACTTTTGGTTCCAAAATTTTTCACCATTTATCACATTTTCCACCACCCTCCTAGGAAGAAGCACAATGTTGTTCTGTGTGAGTTAAATATGCACATGTGCATGTGCCAGGGTGCTTGTTGCATCATTTCCCCTAGGTGATCCAGAAAGAAGCTTTGGGCTGCGAAGTGGCACATCACAAACACCAGTTATTGCAATCAGCTTTTCCATAACTCCCAACTGGGCCAGATTCAATACTATAACAAAGGATGAAAAGTGTCTAAGTCTATTAAACGACCAGGTGCCTGAAATTACTCAAATCACATATTAATTTCCTTTCCGGATCTCACTGCTAAGCTGTCAAAGTTCTATCTGTGTGTCACCGAGTCAACTGTTTTGGGGTCAATTATGTTGAATTGCTTTGCTGTTATTTGGATCACAGCCCAGCAAATTTAATTCAGTCTTTAGTTTGAAATGGTCCAGGGTTCAATCACCCCCATGTCCTGTCTCTGAAAACAACATAAAGGAATACGTTGTCTAATTGTCTGTCTGGCCATTGACCTTAAAATTCAGGTTTATACACCAACATCCCAGAATTGCTTTGAGTATAACATCCCAGAATAGTATTGAGTATAATATTCCAGAATAGTATTAAGTGTAAATATCTGTGAGCTGACTATCCATCCAGGTCCCAAGAGCTACTATTATACTTCAGTCATTAAGGTTTAGTCTTGTTTCTTTTCTTCCCCCTTCTTCTTAACTCAACATCATAAATGTGATGGTTTATTACATTTGGATTTCCCCTCTGAATCCCCATTCTTTCTACCTCTTGCTCTTCCAGAATGGAATTTTCTACCACCTACCCCAGACCTCTTTCTTCACAAAGTTAAGTCCTGTTCATCTTTAACACCCTTGCAAGTGCCCAAACTCTCTTGCTCCAGTTTCCTGCTTTTAAAAAAATTTTCTTTTTTATTTTTACAGGCTGCATTTTGATTCATTTCCTTTCCATAATTTTGTGTAGAGTTTATATAATTGTTTGGTGTGTATCTAAACTTGTTAGAGGGGGTGAGTATGGAGTTTTGGGTTTGTTTGCTTTTTGTTGTAGCTCAAATGGTATTGGTCACTATTTTCCAAGACCACTTTTCTCCTGTACTTGTAGCCTTCAGCTAGTTGAAGATCTGTATCCTTCCTCTTTCCCTAGCCCAGAATCTTCTCCAGTTCTTCTTAGTTGGTATCTTCTCATCTTTCAAACCTTAGCTCCAGTGAAACTCCTGGTGGAATTTCCCCCTTCAGGTTTTTTAAGGAGAAATCCCCATTCACTCCAAAGTAACTATCTGCTAGGGTTGGAATACCATTTGTCCCCTCTGGAACTCGTGTTGAAAGTTGATTGCAGTTGTGGCAGTGTTGGGAAATGGGGTCTTTAAGAGGTGATTAGGTTATTAAGAGGGATTAGTCCCTTTCTCACAGGACATGGCTTGTTCTCACAGGACTGGATTAGTTATAATGTATGTATGCACCCCGTGCTTTTTTTTTGTCTTAGGCGTGCACACACACACACCCACACACACACATACACACACACTTCCATTTTTCCACCATATCATGTCACAGTATGAAAGCCCTCTGCACATGCTTCTTCCATGCCCTTGAACTTCTCAGACTCTGGCACTGGGAACTTAATAAACTTCTTTCTTCCATAAAAAAAAAAAATATATATATATATATATTATATATATATATATATTGTGTAGGTATTATGATTTGCTCTATGTTTTCTCAAGTGACCATTTTAACAAATACAAGAAGCAGTAGTTGTACCATCCTTTAACATTAATTGATAGAGTCAGGGCTAGAATCAAGTGCTTGACCTCCACTGCCAATGCTGTTTCCATTACATTGAGGTTCTACCCTTGAGATTTGATTGACTGCAAATATTCTTGTAAATTCTGCCCTTGCCATGCTTAGTGATCTTGTGTGGAAGCTGAACTGGTAGAAGCTGACATGGTCTTGGAAACTTGACCCAAACCCTAAGTGGCTGGCCTGGACCCTCAGTACAGGGCTTCTTGAGGAAGTCATTTGACTTGTTCTGAGGTGCCTACAATATGGAGTTTTGAATATGTGAAAGCCAAATGTTCGGGTTGCTCTCTTTGTTCCATCATTGCTAGTTGTTTAGTTCTTGAAAAATTATTTAAGCTTTTAGAGCCCTAGCTTGACCAGTAAAATGGAGAAAATGTTGCCTCTTGGTATGTAATAGTATCTCATGAAGTTTGAATATGATCACGTCTGTATTGAACCTTACACCGACAGGAAAAGCTGATAGAAAATACACATCACAAATTTGTAGGAGAAACTGGACTAACTGTGGAGAATACATACATTGCTGCTGAAGAGTCTGCTGAGAAATAGCCAAGTCTCCTAGAGATCCTTCAAGTTGAGGGTCTTCAGAGCACTTGGTTCCACACTTAGGTTTGCAAACAAGAAGAGATGGGGAGATAGGACACTGGTTGAAAGGATGAGGACCCTGGTTGAAAGGATGGAGGCAATCCAAAGACTGTCCTGTTGCTTTCCCAAGGCCTATGGACAACAGTGACCCATTATAATTGTCCTTGAGCCTCCAGTACCCAAACATTTATTAAGTGATGCATATGTGTCAGGAACCCATCTAAATGTTAATGACACCCTTAGGAAAATAGAAGACTTTTGATAATTATGTGTCAAATGAATCTGTGAAGGGTGGTGGTAAGATGCTGGTGTTGCAGAAGTGAGTTATAAGTTCTTAATATGTTTTCCTCCTCATCTTACCCTTTAGCTTGAACCAATCTGCAACACAACCATATTCAGTCTCGACTGAGATTGTTTCATCCTGGGATCCAAACTCAAGTTTGCCTGACTCCATATCTATTTCTCCTCCTGTTATAAAGACCTGCCATGCACTCCTAGGGTAGCCTAGGGAAGGACTTAATAAGCCTAAATCTTTGAATTCAATACTGAATTAGCAAAGGAGATAAGACCAAAAAACAAGAAACAATAGTAACCAGTGTAAGGTAGTCTTTAATGATCTCTCCTCACAAGAATGAAGCATATCACCTAAATGAATTTTCCAGGTAACTGAAGTTATGCTCTGAAAAATTTAATATAATTTTGATTTTCATCATCTCTTCTGAAATTATATTGTTTTTGACATTCCTGAACACAATTTCACATTTGCTTGAGAACTGAGACATCAATGTTTTACTGGATGAGCATCCTTTTGCAACTTTGGTTCTTCTGTCTCTTGCTCTTTCCTCTAAATGTCTTGGGCATAATTTCTGCCATGTTGGGGGATCTCCTTCCGTCCCTTTTCCTTTTTCTTTTCCTTTTCTCAGTTTCTATTTACATGTCATTTTATGTCTTTCCCACTTCACCCACATCCTTCCCGCTACTCTTTTGTACCTTACCCTTGTTGTCTGGCTGCTGTTAAGATTGGACAATGAATGGGCAGCTCTGGCAGGTACCGACAAGGTGAGAGGGGAGCAAGGTCAGGATATCTTTATTTCTCTGGGACACCATCATTGGCTATATCCCTCTCCCCAAAGGCTCATCTCCTGTCAGACAGTCTTCCCATTGCTTAGTTCCAGTAATTGCTCCCTGTCTGTCCCTGAAGGACTAGATGTGGCCATTGTTCCACATCTGCCTGCATCTTCTGAATAGTTCTTGCATTAAATTCTCCTCAAGTACCAATTATTTGAGGATCACCAGGGTCCTGCTGTTATCTTGAATAGCCCAAAGACTATATTTTTTTCTCCTTTTATAAATGGGATAAGTCGCTTTTAGAGATTTTTATGTAATGTGTCCACTCATACAGCTAGTAATAGTTGGTTCTGGGATTTTCACCCAGGCCTGTTCAATGCCTGTGTCCTTTGTGTAATCTCAAACTGTGCGAAAATTTATGGGAAAGTTAGGAGAGTGGTGTTTTTAGCAGAGAGGAATACCAGGGTGGGATTGCTATGTTGGTTGTAGATTATTCTAGCTAAAAGTCATGTTGAAATTTAATTACCATTGTGGTAATGGGACCTTTAAAAGATGATTAAGTCATTAAGAGGGATTAATGCCTTTCTCTCTAGAAGTGAGTTCTTGCTCTCTTGGGACTAGATTATTTACTGAATGTATAGGTTGCCATAGAATAAGGCTGCTTTGCTTCTTTTGCATGCACACAATTTCCCATCCATTTTGCCATCATGAGTTGAAAAGACAAGTGACCCTCATCAGAGACAGTTACCTGATCTCCTACTTCCAGAACAGTGAAACGAACCACTTTTCTTTATTAGTTATCCAGTCTAGACTATTCCGTTATAGCAACAAAACAATAAAGGTAGGGATGAAGAAAGAAAAACTTATATTTTATAAACATGAATCAACTGCCTTCTGCTGCCAAGATACTGTACCTACAGGATCACAAGACATTGGTCCTGGAAAAGTCCTTATCTGAAGGCAGTTTTCACACTGGGCTTAGTGGATTCCTAGCAGGTCCATTTAGGCATTTCTGAAATTATGAGGAACAAATGAGATATTGGGTTATTGTGAAATCTTTGCTTTGTCAAGAACCAACATACTTCAATTAGGTTTGTCATTCATTATCTTCTATATTTACAAAATATAATCAGAAGAGCTAAGGTCCTAAGGTTTCCCTTGTTGTCTTCTTTAACATAAGGCTGTCCTATCCCATAAGATTGTTGGGACTACTGTTGAGATTGCACATATCAAAATTCTGATTCTCCATGTGTGTTTTTCTTTCATATTTTCATTCTTTATGAGTATAGTCAGAGAGGAAAAAATTCAGGTTAGGCTATAAAGTATCACATTTGTATCCCTGATTCAGCAGAGCTTGGTTAACCACCAGTAACTCTCCAAGTGTGACTTTGGTCTGAAAAAGTGCAGCAACTGGAGGGTGAAAAGGGCTATGATCTGTCCTGAGCCCTTGCGTGACAAACATGTGCCTTGCCTGGCAGGATTCCGTGGCAACCACACTGACTCACATTAATGCAGATAATCAGATGGTTAGTCCATGAAATGCAGGCCCTCACCCACTTACAGACAGCTGCTTCTAAAAGCCCTCAATCACTTGAGCAGCAATCTGTTCTTTTCTTAGAGCTGGCTAGGTACATCCTGAGCTGGGAAACGTCTTGTGCTGGGCATTTATCTTGAGCAGTGCACCTCCAAAGTAAAGTTTGAGAACCACTAATCTAGGTGAAGAGTATGTGCTGCATCCCCCATGTGTGTGTGTGTGTGTTTTAATTCAGTCGTGTGTCCACACAAACACCCGGAGACCACAAACAGCATCCATCCCATGGTGTAGTGTCAGTCACTAAGGTCTGTGTAATACAAAACCAATGGTTCTCAAGTTTGGCTGCATAGTACAATCACCAAGGGGTCTTTTAAAATTATTAATGTTCGAGTGACATCTCAGATAATTTTACTGGGAATTCTTGGAGTGGGTTCCAGGTTATTCCAATGTGCAACCAAGATTGAAAAAAAAAAAAAAAATCTGTGACTTAGACCAGGTGTTTCTTAATATGGGATGCCCTTGAAATCCATTTACTTAAAAAATAGAAAACATTTTTATTTTTATAAATTGCCCATTTTACACAAGCTCACCCCTGCCTTGGCTGTGATGGAGTGACATGATGGGACTTGCTCTCTCACAGCAAAGAGAGAGAACTGGATGGAATGTGTGAGACAGCTGATTCTGGACACTAAACAACAGGCAGTACAGGATTGTGACTCATGAGTGAAGGGAGGTAAGCAAAATGAACTCTCTGGACAATGCAGGGAGAAGATGACTCAAACAGAGCATAGAAGGAGACAGCACAGAATTTAGAGAGAATGAGAAGGCTGGAGTTTGAGCAGTGGAGTAATATAGGGGGAGAACTTCTGGAAGAAAGAATTCAAAAATCTGCATAAAGATCCCTTGATCTCATATTGAATAGGAAATCACAGGAGGGAAGGTTGAGACTCCCTGAGGCTGGAGAGGAAGAACCAAGAAACAGTCAACTGCAGATTTCCCAGAGTACACAGGGTTGGGAGGTGCGTGGGTTCAGATCGACCATAGCAAAGAGTCCTTGTGGAAGCTCTGAGGTACTCGGTGGAGACCCTGCAGGGTCATGGCTTACAGAAGGAATGAACTGACTCCAGAGCAAAGGGCAGTCTAAGCTTGCCCTAACAAAGATTATTAATAAAAATCACAAAGCTTAGAAGAACTCAGGATGACCCACAAGTAACTTCAATGTCTGCTGAATAAAGTCCAATTTTTAAGAGAATATTTTTTAAAAGATCCAACCCTCAACAATGAAAAATACACAATTTTCAGGCTCTAGTACAAAAGTAGATATGTGAAGAAGTATAAAAATTCAACCTACTACAAAGAGAAGCATCAGTTGCTAGAAACAGACTCCAAATGACAAAGGTAGTAGGATGACTGACAAGGACCTTAAAACATGTTATAAACACATTCAAGATTTAAAGGGAAACAAAAGTACAAGGACAAAAGTGAGGATTTTAAAAATAAAAGTCTAGAAATGTAACAATATATGAAGCAGAAATTCTAGTGGAAGAGATTAACCATTGATTAACACTAAGAAGGAAAAATTTTTCTTATTTAAAAGCATAGCAATCAAAGCTATGCAGACTAAAGCACAGTGTGTGTGTGTGTGTGTGTGTGTGTGTGTGTGTGTGTGTGTGTCAGGGGGAAGACTGAACAAAATAAAGGGAGCCTCAGTAACCTGGGGGGAAATATCAATGGTCAACATGTATGCAATTAGAACTTTGTGAAAAGAGGGGAGAGAAAGGGCATCAAAATCATTTGAAGACATACTGGTAAATGTTTTTTGCAAATTTGATGAAAACTGTAGGCTCACATATTCAATCAGCAAAAACACAAATAAAAACTTGCTGAGTTGTATGATAAAATCTATGATAAAAAGCAAATATTAAAAAATAGAAAAAAGCTAAAAAAAAACTAGAAAAATAGAATGAGAGCAGCCAGATAAAGAAAATTTATATTATATACAGAATAAAAGATAAAAATCTGCAGACATCTAGTTAGAGACCATGTAGATCAGAAGATAATAGAATGGCATCTGAATGTTGAAGGAAAGAAGATATTAGCCTAGAATATGTGCTAAAAGTAGTTTTAAAAATAAAGAAGAAATAGACATTTTCAGATGAATAGAAGCTAAGGGAATTCATTGTCAGCAGATATGTACTATAAGAAATATTAAAAGTTTTTCTTTTGGAAGGAAAATAATAACATATTAAAAATTACACAAGGAATAAAGAACTTTGGAAATGGTAAATGTTGTTTTATATAAAGACACTTTTCATATGTATTAAATATATAAAAATTATTAGTGAGGTATTTGTCTTTGTTCAGTATTAAGTCTTTGAAACTCATGTATAATTCACACTTACATCACATTTCAATTTGGACTGAGCACATGTATTGGGCAACACAGCTCTAGTCTATCAGCCTGGTTTCTTCCCTCAGTTATTTATTTTCATCTGTTAATAACAGTTTGCATTTTTTAAAAATTTATTTTCTGACTCATCGTACTAGAATGTAAGTTCTAAAACAAAGAATGTTGTACATTGTCATTGTCTAATGGAGAGCGGTAAGTACTATTTATTTTTTGAGTAAAAAATGTTCTAAAGAAGGACACATGGCTACTATATAACAGGGATCCTGAAATGTGTATTTGAGGATCAAGGAGGTTTAATCAGTAAAGTCTTTGAAATTTGGTGGATGTGAGTTTGCAGCTCTTGGCTCTAACACTTGTTGTTGTGTGTCTGGTTCAGTTCCTCAATCTTGCATTAATGCAGGGCTGTTCAAAGTTGTAGAGCATGGAGACAATGTTATTGCTGACATTATTTTGAGTTGCTTGGGCATGATGATAATAAAAAAAATCTCATTTTTCTTAAATTTCCAATGCACCCCCTCATTATCTGCACCTGGGGTAAATGAAAAAAAGATTTTCATGACTTTATGTAGCAAATACTTTAATACCTTTATAGACAGGTATTACAATGCTATATGTAATTCTATATAGCATCATATATATAATTTTATATTTCATATATATATATGGGTTTAATTTCTTGTATGTCTTAAGTTTAATTTATATGATCCTGGGAATTACCTAATACTCCAAAGAGGGATTTTTACAAAGAAAATATTCTAAAAGTATCCTTCTCCTATACATATATATGTGTATGTGTGTGTGTTTAATCAATCCTGTGGGGAAGGTAATTTTTCTATTCCCATGTTTTAGATGAAGTGATTAAGGCCCAAGTTTACACAGCTGGGAAGAAACAGAGCTAAATTTTATACTCAGGCAATTTGATGGCAGAGAACACATTCTTATATTGCCTCTTGGTAATAAGACCCACAATCCAGGGTTGGAGATACGGTATGGAAAGTGACCAGCACCTTAACAGATACTTAACAGATACTCACTAGACAAAACTATTTTCATAATTGCTACTAATCTTCTTTTATTGATTGGGAGTCTGAAATCATGGGGAGAGCATCCGACACCTCTATATGCTCACCACCACTCAGAGGCAGAAGGGGTTTGTTATAGTTTAGATGGGAGGTGTCCCCCAGAATCTCCTGTGCTAATGCAGAAGGTGAAATGATTACATTAAAGATCTGTAACCCAATCAGTGGATTAAAAATTTGACAGACTGGGTGGTAACTGTAGGCAGGTAGGGTGTGGCCAGAGGGAGTAGGTCACTGGGATTGTGTCCTTGGGATCGAGTCTTATCCCCATGGGTCTTTCTTCTTTATCTCTGCTGCCCAGCTACCATGAGTTGAGTAGTTTTCCTCTCTCATACCATTCTGTCATGAAGTTCTGCCTCACAAGAGGCCCCAAACAATCAAGTCTGCCAATCATGGACTGATACCTCTGCAAACATGGACCTCAAATGAACTTTTCCTCAAGAATGTTGTTATCAGGTATTTTGGTCACAGTGAGAAAAATCTGGTTAACACAGGGCTTAAAGTTCTGCCTGCCAACTGTCAGTCATGTCACCTCTGTCCTCTGTCCACCCTTAGAAGAAACTAAAAAATAACTACTGGAGGAGTGAGGAAGAAGTGTGGATGCTTCAGTTGAGTGAGAGCTTGCTTTTTTCTTGCATGGCTTAAGTTTAATTTCTATGATCCTGGGAATTACCTAATACTCCCAAGAGGGATTTTTTACAAAGAAAATATTCTAAAAGTATCCTTTTCCCACCCCAGATCTGTTCACAGAGAAAAAAAAAATAGCATGTAGGATTCTAAGGTTATAATGTATCATGGTTCTTTTAAATCTTCATTTAAATTTAGATATATTTTTATAATCTTAAAGGCATGATTTAAATTTTGAAAAATTTTCAAATTATGGTACAATTTACATAAAGTACAATTTTAAGTGTGTAATTAAATGCATTTTTACAAAAATGTATATATAACCACATTACCACCACGTACATCAAGATAGTCTTTCTCCAGGATTCTAGAAGTCTCCTTCATCCCCCTCCTAGACAACTCTTCATCAAAGGCAGCCTCCACCAACTCAAACTTATTTTATCTATTCTTAATTTAAATTGATTTTTTGGCTCTGGTATTTTTGCTTAACATGATTTCTATGACTTCTACATATTGTTGTGAATAGCACTGATTCATTTAAAAAATGCTGGATAGTATTCTATTTGGTGAATAGTCTACAATTTATTTCTTCATGTTTTATTTTTGGACATTTCATGAGTTTCTAGATTGGGAGTATTATGAATGAAGAATCTATGAAATTTTTGATGAGGATATTTTGATGAGCATAAGACCCTATTTTTATTTACATACCCACTCATGGAATCACTGAGTCATAAGATAGAGATGTATAATAATGATTAAGGTTAAAGAATAATTCAAAGGAGTTTTTCATTTTTTCAAACAAGTTGTACCTGTTTCCCATTCTTCAGCAGTCTGAAGGTTTTAGTTGCTCTGTTTCCTCAGCAACACTTGGCATTATTATTATGACTCTTTAGAGCAATATGTAATTTGGACACTGTTTCATTATCCCATTGTTTTTGTCAGCCTTTTCCTTGCTGTGATCAAAAAGCCTGACAAGAAAAATGTAGACAAGGAAAAGTTTATTTTGGCTCACAGTTTCAGTCTATGGTCGGCAACTCCATATCTCTAGGCTGGAGGTGAGGCAGAACATCATGGCAGAAGAAAGCAGCTATGGATATGACAGAGGAAAGAGAGCTCTGCCCACTGGGCATATATTTGTACCCCAAAGGTATGCCCCCTGTGACCTAACTTTTCTAGCCACACCCAGACTGCCTAGTTGCCACCCATTAATCTATATCAATGGATTAATCCACTGATTAGGTCACAACTGTCATAGTCATTTCATCTCTGAACATTCTTTCACATCAAGACACATATCATGTACAAATTATATGTAACTGATTAAATAACAAAAGATAGTGTTTCCATAAAAAGAATGGAATTTAAGAAACTTCCATTGACAGTCTAATCCCTAGGACTATACACATTTTCTTTGGTACTCATTTTTAAAAAATATCTGAATTATTAAAATGTAATAACAACAATAAACCTCACCAATTTTAAGCATAAAATTTGTGGAATTTTGGTAATGGTACACAATTGCATAACTTCTGTGGTGAAGATAAGGAACACTATTGTTACAACGAAAAGTTTCTTTATGTCATTATAAGGATCTTGGCAGCAGTTGACCTGCAATGTTTTACCAGTCTGATTTTCTCTTAGAATATTACATGAATTAAATCACATGGCAAACATGCAGCCCTTGTTTTCACTTAGCAGAATGTTCATGTAATTGTTTTTTTTATTTTATTTTATTTTTTTTATTTTTTTATTTTTTGTTTATTTATTTATTTTTAACATTTACATAGGGTAATGATGTTTATTTTTTTTCCCTTCCCCCCCCACCCCTCCCACCCCTCTTTTCCCTCTATACAGTCCTTCTTTCCTTCATTCTTACCACTCTCCTTAGCCTAACTCTAAACCTAACCCTAAACCTAATGCTAACCCCTCCCAACCCCCATTATATGTCCTCATCCGCTTATCAGCGAGATCATTCGTCCTTTAGTTTTTTGAGATTGGCTTATCTCACTTAGCATGATATTCTCCAATTTCGACCATTTGCCTACAAATGCCATAATTTTATCATTCTTCATTGCGGAGTAATATTCCATTGTATAAATATGCCACAGTTTCTTTATCCATTCATCAACTGAAGGGCATCTAGGTTGGTTCCACAATCTGGCTATGGTGAATTGAGCAGCAATGAACATTGATGTGGCTGTATCTCTGTAGTATGCTGATTTTAAGTCCTTTGGGTATAGGCCAAGGAGTGGGATAGCTGGGTCAAATGGTGTTTCCATTCCAAGCTTTCTGAGGAATCTCCACACTGCTTTCCAGAGTGGCTGCACTAATTTGCAACCCCACCAGCAATGTATGAGTGTTCCTTTTTCACCACATCCTCGCCAACACCTATTGTTGCTTGTGTTCTTGATAATCGCCATTCTAATTGGGGTGAGATGAAATCTTAGGGTAGTTTTGATTTGCATTTCCCTTATTACTAGGGATGTTGAACATTTTTTCATATATCTGTTGATTACTTGTACATCTTCTTTTGTGAAGTGTCTGTTCATTTCCTTAGCCCATTTGTTGATTGGATTATTTGTATTCTTCGTGTAGAGTTTTTTGAGTTCTTTATAGATTCTGGAAATTAGCGCTCTATCTGAGGTATGGTTGGCAAAAATATTCTCCCACTCTGTAGGCTCTCTCTTCACATTTCTGATAGTTTCCTTTGCTGAGAGAAAGCTTTTTAGTTGGAATCTATCCCAGTTGTTGATTCTTGCTTTTATTTCTTGTGCTACGGGAGTCCTGTTAAGGAAGTCTGATCCTAAGCCAACAAGTTGAAGATTTGGACCTACTTTTTCTTCTATAAGATGCAGGGTCTCTGGTCTGATTTCGAGGTCCTTGATCCATTTTGAGTTGAGTTTTGTGTAGGGTGAGAGATAGGGGTTTAATTTCATTCTATTGCATATTGTTTTCCAGTTTTCCCAGCACCATTTGTTGAAGAGGCTATCTTTTCTCCATTGCATATTTTTGGAACCTTTGTCTAGTATGAGAAAATTGTATTTATTTGGGTTTGTGTCCATGTCCTCTATTCTGTACCATTGGTCTACCTGTCTATTTTGGTACCAATACCATGCCGTTTTTGTTACTATTGCTTTGTAGTAGAGTTGAAGATCTGGTATTGCAATACCCCCTGCTTCGCTCTTGCTACTGAGGATTGCTTTAGCTATTCTGGGTTTTTTATTCTTCCAGATGAATTTCATAATTGCTTGCTCTATTTCTGCAAAGTACATCATTGGGATTTTAATTGGAATTGCATTGAATCTGTATAGCACTTTAGGTAGTATAGCCATTTTGACAATATTAATTCTGCCTATCCAGGAACATGGGAGATCTTTCCATCTTCTAAGGTTTTCTTTAATTTCTGTCTTTAGTGTTCTGTAGTTCTCATTGTAGAGGTCTTTCACCTCTTTTGTGAGATTGATTCCCAAGTATTTTATTTTTTTCGATGCTATTGTGAATGGGGTAGTTTTCCTAATTTCTCTTTCTGAAGATTCATCACTTATGTATAAAAATGCATTGGATTTATGAGCATTGATCTTGTAACCTGCTACTTTACTGAATTCACTTATGAGTTCTAAAAGTTTTCTGGTGGAATTTCCAGGTTCCTCTAAATATATAATCATGTCATCAGCGAACTTGCTGGGTTATATTTCATTTAGCCATTTAGACATTGATGGAAATTTTAATTCTTCAACTTGGAGTTATTATGAACAAATCTGCTTTCTGAGTACAATATGAATCAATATTTCTGTATCTTCTGGATAAATAAGATCTCTTTGGGTACATGGTTATAGTATTCATGACTTTTTCTGAAATTGCCAATGTTAACCTGCACACATTGTTAACTAGCAATGGAGGAGATATGACTTGAGCTGTTCCACATACACATTAATAGTGGAGAGACAATCTTTTTTAAATTCTAGCTGTCCTAATGGGTATGTAATGGTATTTCATGATTTTAGTTTGGATTTCTGTAAAATGAAAGATAAACATCTTCACAGATTTATTTGCTATTTTTATGCCTTATTTTGTAAAGTATGTACTATATATAAATCAGGTTATTTATTTTCTAATCCTTGTATTTTAAGAATTCTTTATATATTCTGGATGCAAATATTTTGAGATACAGTCATTGTGAATATTTACTACCATCTATGATTGCCTTTTCATTTTCTTGAGTATCTTTTGAAGAGAATAAGGGTAAATTTCAGTGGAGTCAAGAAATGCCATATTTTTCTTTTATGTTCCAAATGTTCAGTGCACTACTTGTTAAATCTATTTAATCTTTGCTTAATCCAGAGACCCTAAGATTTTTTTTCTTTCTTTCTTTTGGTGTGTGTGTGTGTGTGTGTGTGTGTGTGTGTGTGTGTGTTTTGAGATAGGCTCACTAAATTGTGATTATTTTGCCCCTGTCTCCCTGGTGACTGAATTATAGGCATGTACTCCTGCTCCCGAAGAGTCCCTAGGATTTTTATGTTTTTTTCTTGAAGCTGGTTCAAGCTGTAACATTTAGGTCTATGATTTATTTTGAGTTAAGTTTTATATATGGTGTGATGTAAGGATTTTTTTTTGTTTGTTTAAAATTTAGATATTCAACTATTGAAACAGTATTTCTTGAAAATATCTTTCCTTATTGAATTGCCTTTGCAACTTTGCTAAAAAGCAATTGACTACATATGTATGACGCCATTTCTGGAGTCTGTGTGCCTATTGTTGTACCAATGCCATAGTTTGGATTACTGTACTTTGGAAGTAAGTCTTTAAAATTAGTGTGAGTCCTCTGAGTTTCTTCTTTGTCAACAGTCCTTTGTAATTTCATATACATTTTAGAATAAACTTGCTAGTTTTTACAAACATATCTGCTGAAATTTTGGATGGGATTGATCTGTATTTACAGATCTTTTAGGGGAGAATTTGTATCTTAGCAGTCATTAATCACCCAGGATATAGTATCTCTCTCCAATTATTAAAATCTTTAAAACTTTCTCTTAGCACTATTTTGTCAATGTTAGCTTACGCATCTTACATGTTTCTCTTAAATTTATTTCTAATTATTTATATTTTTGTGTTTATATAAATGACCTATTTTAAAATTTTCAACTTCTTTAAGATATACAATTGCTTTTTTATTTTGAACTGTTTTTTGTTATATTACAAACTTGCCAAACTCACTTTTTAGTTTTAATGTCTTCTTTTAGAATATTTTACACAATTACATTTTGTTTCTTCATAAATGTTAAATATTAAATAGCTATATTGAGAAAGGAAATGTTTGTTTTTTTTTTATTATTAGGGTAAAGCAATTTATCCTTCACTCTGAAGAATGATGTTAGTTGTAGGTTTTACAGAGATTTTTTTTCATCAGTTTGCGGAAGTTTCCCTGCGTGCCTAGCTTGCTGGGAGTTAATTTATTCATTTTGTCACTAATGAGCATTGAATTTTGGCAAGCACTTTTTATGAATACATTAAGATAGTGAAATTCTTTTGTTTTTTACTCTACTTATAATGACTTACAATGATTTCTGAATGTTAAATCAACTTCACATTGCTGAAATAAACTTTTCATCATGATTTATTATCTTTTTCATGTATTGATATATTCTGTGTGCTACAAAATGTACAACGATTTCTTCACCATTCTGAGGATGATTAGGATCTTGTTTCTTCTAACTTCTTTGTTTGATTTTAGCAACAGGGTGATGGCTGGAGTCACAGAGTCAGTTGGGACATGTTTGTTCCTTTTCAGAAGAGTTTGTGTACAAATGGTATTGCTTCTTCCTTAAATGTATGGGAGGACTTTGTGGTGAGACCTTTGAGGATGTATCATGCTACATGAGCGGGTTCTTGGGTTCAGGTTGTCTCTTTGTTTTCTTTTGTGGGTGTGTAATGTATGTTAAGTAATTTGTCCCTATTACCTAAGTTGTTAATTTTAATAATATAATGATGTTCATAAGGTTCATTTATTGCTTCTTAATATCTGAAATATTTATGGATTTTTAATTTTTATTACCAATATTGGTAAATTATGTCTTTTACTTATTTTTCTTGACCAACATGGTTAAAGGTTTATAAATTTTATTGATCCTATCAGAGAGTAAGTTTTTTGTTTCATTGATGTGCTCTATGGTTTTTATATTTTCTGTTTCACTGATTTTTATACTTTGTTATTTCCTTCTCCGCTAAATTTAGGATTAATTTTGTTCTTTTCTAGTTTCTTAAGGTGGAAGTTGAAATCCTTGATGTAAGTATCATTTTTCTTTCTTAATATAAGTATTTAAGCTTTATGTTTTATTTCAAACACTGCCTTAGTCATATTCACACATTTAATGTGTTATATTCTTATTTTTAGGGTTCATAGTACTTCCTGATTCTCCTTTTGAATTTTTTTGACACATAAATTACTTGGAAGTTTGTTGTTTGATTTCCAAATGGATTTCTCCATTTATCTTCCAGTGACTTCTAGTTTAACTTATTAGAGTCAGAGAACATAAGTTAAATGATAACATTTTAAAATCTATTGGAATTTCATTTCTGTTGCAGCATATGCTCTGTAATAAATTCCCATTAAGACCCATACACTCCTCAGTTATTCTACATCCCATGGACATTCTGTGTTGTTGTTCTGTCAAACATTGAAAATGACACATTAAAATCCAACTACTCTGGACTTGGTACTTATCCTTTCCTTTGACAGTTTTTCCTTCATTTATCTTGCGCCTCTGTTACTGGCTACATATACACTGAGAATTGTGCTGTTCTCTTGCTAAATGGCTCACTTCTCATTAAAGTTCTTTATGTTCTTGGTAATTCTCCTTCTGAAATGCTGACACTGCCACTCCAGTCTTCTTGGTTAGTGATTATGTGACACATCTTTCTCATCCTTTTGCTCTTTTCATCTGTCCATGATTTTATGTTCATGGTTTTATGCTGGAATGTGCTTTTTTCCCATCTATGCAATCTGACATATTTTTATTTTTTGAGATGGTTGGATTTAAAACCATCGTGTTATCATTTGTTTTTTTCCTTGTCTTGTTCTTTCTATGTCTTTTGGTCTTCTTTTGAATTCATCATATTTTTCATGATTTCTCTTTTCATATTTGCAGCACTGGCTCCTTAACTCTACCTCTCTGTGCCTTCGTTAGTGTTTCTAGTGGTGGCCTACTTTCAGGGCAGTTATGAGTGAAGATGAAGGCAATATGCAAGGACTGGAGGTTTCTGCATCAACTTCTTAATCATTATAATAAGTGCCTTTGGAGATAATTAAAACAATCTTAAATAATAATATGTTGCTACCCATGCAGCAGAAAACTGACACTAGAAAGTAATGACAGTGCCACTTAGTGGGAAGACCAGTAGTCTGTTAGACCACCCTCCCGTAGTCATAGCTGTTTTTGTTTTATAATCACTATTTAGCATGTGTCTTTATATTTGCTTGACTATTGCTCTCCAGGCCTCAGTTTACTAATTCCGAAAATGAGGAGCTGTAGAAGGGTAGATCAGTTAAATAAAGCCCCAATGTTAAGTGTTTCCTGGATTTTCTGCTTGTTCCTTTTTAACATCTTCAGGTCATCCAGGTTCTGGGGTGTCTCTAATTAAAAAAATATATATATATTTTTTTCTTTTTAGTCTTTTAAACATGACAGTAGAATGTATTTTGACATATTATACATACATGGAGTGCAACTTCCCTTTCGTTAGTTTGTAAATAATGTGGAGTTACACTGGTCATGGATTCATATATGAACATAGGAAAGTTATGTCTGATTCATTCCACTGTCTTTTTTACTCCCATCTCCCCTCCCTTCTGTTCATTCCTCTTTGTCTAATCCATTGTACTTCTATCCTTCTCTCCCACATTCCTTATTGTATGTTAACATCCGCATATTAGAACATTCGGCCTTTGTTTTTTGGGGGACTGGTTTATTTCATTAAGCATGATAGTCTCTAGTTTCATCCATTTACTGGCAAATGCCATAAAGTAATTCTTCTTTATGGCTGAGTAGTACTACATTGTATATATGTATATACTGCAATTTCTTCATTCATTCATCTGTTGAAGGACACCTAGATTGGTTTCATAGTTTGACTATTGTGAATTGAGCTGCTGTAAACATTGAAGTGGCTGCATCACTGTAGTATGCTGATTTTAAGTCCTTTGGGTATAAACTGAGGAGTGGGATAGCTGGGTCAAATGGTGGTTCCATTCCAAGTTTTCCGAGGAATCTCCATACGATTTCCAGAGTGCTTGCACTAATTTGCAATCCCACCAGCAATGTATGAGTGTACATTTCCCCCTACATCTTCACCAATGCTTATTGTTGCTTGTACTCTTGATAATTGCCATTCTAACTGGAGTGAAATGAAATTTCAGCATATTTTTAATTTGCATTTCTCTAATTGCTAGAGATATTGAACATGTTTTCATATATTTTTTGACCAATCATATTTATTCTTCTGTGAAATGCCTGTTCAATTTTTTGCTCATTTATTGATTGGGTTATTTGTTTTGTTTTGGTGTTAAGTTTTTTGAGTTCTTTCTATATCCTAGAGATTAAGGGTCTACCTGAGATGCAGGTGACAAAGATTTTCTCCCATTCTGTAGTCTCTCTCTTTACATTCTTGATTGTTTCCTTTGCTGTAAAGAAGCTTTTTAGTTGAATCCCATGGGATGTCTCTATTTAATGATTATTTATAAACAGGGTAGGTTGTACTTGTGTCTTTCTTTCTTAATAACCACTTGAAGTTCACAGTAGATTCCACATTTTCATAGGAAAAAAAATCAATGTTGTCATATTAATCCCCACTGAAATCCAGGAGGACACCGTTTGGCCTTTTTATTTCAAAGTTGTTCTATTTGGAACATATTACAGTCTGTTTCCTCTAGACCTTAGTATATTCGCAGTGAAGATATTGCTAACATGTTTGTTATGTTTTGTTCTTTCAAGTCCATCCACGAACCCTTGACAGGCTGCCCCTCTGTTCTTAAGGGACAGGCGGGCACTTTCAATACTCCTGTGTAATTCTGCCTTTATACTGAAGCATTGATTCTGAAGCCAATCTAAAATATGGTTTCTTTTTCTCAGACACCTACACCATGCAAGCAAAGAGAAAGTTCAAGGAGTTGACTAATTGGCTAGTCATTTAACCTTCCTTGGTCTCAGAATTTCTATGATAAAGAGTTTCATATGAGGATTGAAATATTTGCCATATATTTGGTGCAATACCTGGAATATGATTGTTGTTATTAACAAGAACGTTTGAGTTTGAAGCCAGAGTTTTAAAAATTCTTGTCTCTTTGGACCTTCATTTAGTTTCAGTTATATCATTTGGTTTTCTTTTTTCCAAATCACTTCTGTAATCAAGATAACTTTTTACTGTCTTAATTTTCATGTATGCCTTCATGAACCAATGATTTCTCTGTTTTGGAAAATAATGCAAAAAAGAATTCAATACTGAATTTTCTAATCTTCTCCTCTATTTGTCCACTTAATTTCATAGTACAGTATTAAGACAAGCTTCCACTGTGTTTGGGGGAAGTTTTGTTTGAGTACTTTTGATTAAAAGAGAAGAGTAATTATTACAGACTATCTGTTCTTTTTATTTGATTACATAAATAGCTCTTGGGGTTATTATCTGCTATTGACTCTGAGGTTACCCTGTTTAAATACAAAGGTCTGCCTTATTTTATAATTTTTCTCATTGTCTTTAGTAATATTCCTCTCATTATGGTTGGGCACATATTGGAATTTCTTCTGCATTTCAGTCCTTGAGTGTTTGAAACAGCAATGCAGGCGAAATAATGGGGAAAATGTAGTGTCCCAGAATCTGGGAAAATAACCATTGTTGCAAAATGACACCAATGTCTGGATTAAGCTCTGAGAGAAGCTCTGGGGTCACTTTGTGCTTTCAGAAGGTAAAACGTAAGATACGGTTTCAAATTACTTTATTCTTATTATGGCTAGCATTTTTATTACAGAAAATATTTTAAAATATTCATACATAAAAGAGACAACATACATAAAAGACTATTCTTATTGAAAATATTCATAATATGTCCTAATGTGTACACAGATGCAATTTTACAATAATTTATAAATATGGTCAAATTTTGTCTATTATTTTTCTAGTATAGTTTTTAATCTTTTGGTCTTTCCTCTCTCTCTTTTCTCTATATGCCCACTGAAACAATCCCCAATCTTTTCTTTATTACCTTTAAACAATTTAGTTTTTTTTATTTTTTGACAAATTATGAATAGATAAAACTATGGGGTGATTTTTTTATATAGTGTGGAATGACTGTGTCAAGCTAATTAACATGTCAATAGCTTTAAAAACTTAGCATTTATTCCCTGTATCTAACTGCAGATTTGTACCCTTTGACCAGTATCTCACCACTCCCCACATTGCCAGCCTCTGGTAACTGCCATTCTATTTCTATTTTCTTCTTCTATAAATTCAATTGTTCAAATGTTCACATATTGAGAAATATCTAAGTCTATTGCCCTTTTTTTTTTTTTTGGAAGGGTACCGGGGATTGAACTAAGGGGCAATAACCACTGAGCCACATCCTCAATCCTTTTTTGTATTTTATTTAGAGACAGGGTCTCACTGAGTTGTTTAGGGCCTCACTGTCACTAAGACTGGCTTTGAATTCACCATCCTCCTGCCTCAGCCTCCTGAGCCACCGGGATTACAAGTGTGCACCACTGTGCCCAACCTGCTGCATATTTTAAAAATCAGTTTATTTTCTTTCTATAGAGTTCTTAGGTTTTTTTGTTTGTTTGTTTGTTTGTTTGTTTGTTTGGCATATTCCTTGACTGTGCAGAAACTTTCTAGTTTGATGAAATTCCTTTGGTCTTAGTTTGATTTTGTTGCTTGAGCTTGTAGAGTTAAATAAAATCATAGGGCTGCCTCATGGGAATGGAGTTGAAGAGAGCGACCCAGGTAGAAACTCTCTCTGAGTCATGAGCCCAGCGGGGGCAGCGGAAGTCATGGTGGAGGAGAATGTCTGTGAGCATAATGTGCAGAGACAGAAGAGAGGAGAAGAGGCTCTGGATGCAAACTTGAGACCTGTGGATGCAATGGAAGTCAGAGGAAGGGTAGCTCACAAAAGCGCATCAAGAGAGGCAGAAACAAAGCCACGCCATGATGTGTAGACTAACAACCACTGGGAAAAGTGTGCTGCCAGGGGAAGCTGTAAAAACAACCGAGCAACTCTTAAAGGTTAAAGTACTAAGAGGTTCTAGGCATAAGGAGGTGAGTGATACTGTGGATGAGGTGTTATTTTTTTAAGTGGAGGACAAGGAAACTAGATTTCAGTGTTAGAGGAAGTGCTCAGGAGAAGAAATTCAAGGAATAGATAGGCAACTGTCTCCATTGGAAGTTGTTTTATGAACAGGATTCTGAATCACATGAGATGGTTATTTTCTTTTTTAAGTACAAATGCACCTTTGAAAAGGACTAAGGAGAAGAGAGTTACAGTCTAAAAATCTCCTTCTATGTCATCATTTTTATGACTTTGTAGTATTCCTTTCTGTGTATGCAATATAATTATTTCAGCAATGTTTGTTACTGGATCATCAGGCTGAGTTTGCTAAGTCATTCCTAGGTGTTAACATAGCCAGGATGAATAGATTTATTAGCAATGTATATTAATTGTCTATAATGAACAACATGAAGGATACTACAGTAAGACATTATTAAATAAATGAGCTTCAAATTTGATGGAATAGATGGCATTATTGTCTCTGAAATAAGGTAAAATGTGAAAGTTGAAAGCAGAAGATGGAAGCAGAAGTGCCATAGGAATACAGAGGAATAATAATTAAAAAAAATATTCTTGTTCTGTGTAAGCCCTGGGGAGGTTTCATACTCAAGAGAGAACTTTATAAGCACCAAAAAATATGTGCAATTTTAAAGGAAAGGGTTTGAAGAAGGGTATTTATATGGAGGGATAGGCCTGAACATTCCAATTGCTTTTTGTAAGAGGAAATAGTCGGGTTGTTTGGCATGGAGAATATATGAAAGGGGAAGGTGGGTGAGGCTTGGGAAGATGGGATATTGCCACATCATGGAGGGGAAAGGGTCACATCTCCATTCTCGAGGGGAAGATGTGCTCTGTTCTAGTTCTTAAGAAACATAGTCCCTTATTGGGAAAGAGAAGACTTGCCAGAGGTTCAATTACATAACATGGCAAGAGATGCCAACAGGAACCAAATACCAGTCCTTAACTTTGACCCATCATAGTTACACAATTAATTCTTGCTGAATGAATGAAAATGAGGAATAGAAACTGTATGGTACAAGAAATCCAAGGAGGAAGGCTTATCTCCATTGATTAATAAAAACTCTCTGGGTCACTTTTTCTTGACTTTAAGGGTACAACCTGTTATGTAATTCTGTTTTAGTCCATTTTTTTAATTACTAAAAAAAATGGTAGACAGTGAGTAACTTATAAAGAATATAAGTTCATGTGGCTCATAGTTCTGGAAGCTGTGAAGTCCAAAATGAAGATCCTCACATCTTCTTGGCATTTGGAGAGGGTTTAAACATGTTGGAGGGCATCACACAGTGAGAGAGAGCACGTAAGCATAGGTCTCCCTTCTTCTCATAGAGCCATGAATGCTATCATGGAAGTCTCACCCTCACGACCTCATCTAATTCTAATTACCTCCTCCAAATACTATTGGCCTGTGAATTTGGGGATTAACTTTCCAACCCATCAACTTTGGGGGTTCACATTCAAATCATAGCACAATGCTTTCCTCTCTTTCTCAAAGTGCAAGTCAGCAACTGAAGATTGATCTCCTTATTTTTGTAGACTTTATAACCTTAATATATTTTTTACTTCTGATGGTCACATGTGGGTGCCAACAAAATGTTGGTTTATTTTTTTTTCTTCTTCTTTTTTTTTGAGAAATTGATATCAGGAACCTTGACAATAGACTTAAAGGTATTTTCATGGGTTAAATAATAGGAGAGAATCTTCTTGTCCAAATGTCTACTTCCTGACAGAAGGCATATGGTGGCAATGAGAGTGTTGGTAAATATTGGGCTGGTACGAACAGTGGGCATGTGGCAATGATATGTATTTGTAACAATGTTAAGCCATAGTTTGGCTCACTGCATATTTTGAGGTTTCATTTATTTCACAGCAAAGTAATATTTTAATGTTAATTTGGTTTAACTTTTACACCATTAAATTCATTTGCAGGATAGAGTTTGAGAATCCTTCCTTTCTTTCTGTTGAATAGCCTGCAAAGATTCCATCTACCCTCTGAACAAAAGGGATGAACTAATGGTGGCCAGAGAACAGCTTGCCAGGTAACAATTTGGAAGAACCAAACATCAGGTCACACTTCTGGGAAGCTTGCACTAAGCTGGTCTTAAAATCACACATTACCTAGCCACTCTGCTCCTCCATTGTGGCCAAATATATGCCTGTAGTTAGACCCAATCAGTTCCCAAGGAGGACAAATTTTGTCTCTCTCACCAGTTCATATAGCTCTCCAGCCTTGAGATGAGTAGAGTTGACCCCCTTGACATTTGTTCCCATGGAAACCCAACAGGGAACAGGAAGGAGAGTCCAAAATTATGCCTCTTTTAGGGGGCAGAATCCATTAGCCTTGGACATGTGACCACAGGTTCCTCCACATGGTGATTTTAAAATAATGAACCTAAGCCTTTCCAAGGTCTGATTCATGCTTTTAGAAGGTAATAAGAGAACACTTTCTGAAAAAGGTTATCCCTAGTCTATGTTCATCAGCAAAGGTAGACTTTCAGGTCATTCTCTGGAGATGAAGCACTGTCAACCTGCTATCATTTGAAAGCTGACATCAACATAAGGCATTGGCTGGACAGGGTATGTGCAGAGACCCAGAAAAGACTTCCAGGGGATTATTAGTTTTCTGCCTGATTAATGCCCCTTCCTGAGATAGCCTTCTCTATCCTTGTTCTTAGAGCCAAATCATGTCAGATACAGAATAGTATGGAGTGAGTGAAGAGTATAGTATGGAGTGGGTGAAAGAGAGAGTAAAGGGAACATGGCAGCTAGCATTCCTTGAAGGACTCTAAGTCTCAGGCTATGTGGGAGGGAGACTTCACATGCACACACATGTGCACACACACACACTCAAATCCTGACAGCAACATTTTGAATTAGGTACTATATTATCTCCAGGAAGAGAAAACCTCAACTAATATTTTAGTTGTTTGTATGTTTAAAGTATTAAAGTATTTGTACTTTTCTAGTTGTGTATGTGTTCGTGTGTGGGTGTGCATGTTGATAAAAATTGGATTATGTCATCATAATATCTTTTCATGTTTTAAAAAATGGCAACCTAGTATTTCATCATACTGATACACCAATGTTTATTTGCAAATATTTTATTATTGGCTATTTAAGTAAGAAACTATTCTATCATATGACATTACTAACTAATTTAGTTACATCATCTTTTTGATATTTAATATCAGTTCTTCCATGATACAAAATATTGAGATTAGTATTTTTCCTCAGTTTTATATGCACTTGATAATATATTTAGGGTATGTTACTAGACCTGGAATCACTAGATTAAAGGCAAAAATACTTTTTAAAATACTTCATATATATACTGCCACGTTGGTTTGAAGAATGAATGCAACTGTCTGACACTCACCTAGAGTATATGAGATTTCCCTTTCCTCCATGTTCCTGCTAATCTAAAAACTTGCATTTTTTCCCCCCAGTGCTGGGGCTCAAATCCAGGATCTTATGCATGTTAGGCATACTTTCATTCTTAAGGTTTACCAACCTAATATGGGCAAAAGGTAGTAACTAATTTTAATGTCCATTTTCTGATTAGGGTTTTAAGAATCTTGTTATTTTATCTTCAGAGAAGTTTACTGATCAAGAAAACAGAACTTAATTTATACTAAAATAAGAAAAGTTAAGATGATTGTGTTGGTATCCAGGATATATTTTGAAACAATTTAAAATCAAGCAAATTGATTAGAACGTTATTTTAGTTGTTCATGCGATTTACTGAATCCCCTCCCCCCATGTAATCCTGCTGTGTATAATTGCATACAGACGCAGCAGCGGGTATTTTTCTCGAGAAACTTCTGAAGTCAAGTTAAAAATGTGTCCCCTATGATCCATGTCACTTTGGTATCATGTGGTAATTGTTTTTGCAAGTATTTATACACAGTTTGATTCTTGGTGTTGATAGGACCATAGAACTGTGCATTGGAATATATGAAGACAGAACAGGAGAATTTTTATTGGAGTTGTCAAAGATTTTTAAAAATTAAAATATTGCCAGACCTGATAAATTTTCTTTTCACTTGACAATTATTTACTTCCACATTTTTATTCTTTAAAAAATCTTTTTTTTAAAATTTATTTTATTGTAAACAAATGGGATACATCTTGTTTCTCTGTTTGTACATTAAGTAGAGGCGTACCATTTGTGTAATCATACATTTACATAGGGTAATGGTGTTTGATTCATTCTGTTATATTTTCCTTCCCCCTACCCCTCCCACCCCTTCCACCCCTCTTTTCCCTCTAAATTTTAACAATACGAAGAATGTACAAAATTTGGACAATAGAATGCAACAGAAAAATGTACTACCTGGAAGTAAACTTGAGTTTTAACAGAGGATTTGTTCAATGAAAAGGTGTGTGATTTAGCTAAATTACTTCATTTTTCTGGTCTTGGATTTTGTAATATGCAAAATGAGAGAGATGGACAAGACAATGTTTATTGACCTTATCTAAACCCAATATTTAGCTCTATGTTTTCCTCTGGGGTGGGAGATAAGTATTACATTTTTGTGGATATAACCAAAATAACTACAAATCTGATATTTTTCCTCAACTATCAATGACTAATAGGAGGTATTGGGCAGAGAGATAATACCTTGTACTTTCTGTATATTGTTCTAAGGTTTTAATTTAAAGGAGAGGAAGGACTGGGCATGGTAGTGCACTCAGGAGGTTGAGGCAGGAGGATCTCAAATTTGAGGCCAACCTCAGCAATTTAGTAAAGCCCTAAGCAATTGAGTGAGACCTTGTCTCAAAATAAATAAAATAAATAAAAATGACTGAGGATATAGGTCTGTAGTAAAGTGCCCCTGGGCTCAATCCTCAGTGCCCCCTCAAAATAAATAAAGAGAGAGAGAGAGAGAGGAAGTTGTCTTAAATTTGCATTTCCATGTTGACCATGTGGTACATTGGAAGTATATATTTAATATATTAGGTGTCTTAAGATTTAGAAGTGCCTCAAATTTTAGTTATACATTATAAATGTACTCTGATAGGATATATATGTGTGTGTGTATATATATATATATATTCCAATATTCTTTTCTTAACCAGAAAGCAGAATGTACCGTGATAAGAAATAATTTTCTCTGCTTGTCCTGTTTTGTATCCCCTTTTCTGGTTTCTGGAGTAAATTATCCCCTACTCTTTGAGGGCCTGGGGAATGTTGATTATAGTATCTGTTTCCTCTCCCTGAACTCCCACTGAAATCCCTGGAGAAAGGCAGGGGAGGCTAAGCCAATTAGAGCCCATGCTAGGCCTTTTCTGCTATAAGTGGAAGGAAAGAATTTCTCTTTTCTTTGGAGGTCAAAACTTCTAGGACCATGGACCAAGGGCATGACTCTGAACCTGGACTCAAAAACCATCAAAAATAAACACACAAAATATACCCACAAAACTCTTGTAGGGCTGGCAGTGTCATGGGCCATAATTTCCAACACGAGGAAATATCCAGTCCAGAGGTAGAGAAAATCAGGTCAACTTAGAAAGAGAATTAAAAATAAGTAGACAAAAGTGGTGGACTGGGATAACTCCCCCAACACTGGTTGTATCTCCAAATCTTTTCAGTGTATACATGATTCAATAGGATCCTTTTTGAAAATTAATTTTGTTTGAGTTGTTTTCCGATGTTAGCAAGCAAAAGAATCCTGAGGTGTCTTGTTTTATGATTGATTTGGCACAAAGTACTCTGAGAGACTGAAGAAGAATCAGTTAGTGAACTTTACTACAGGTTTATACCTGAATTGGAGCAACTGTGGAGAACAATTGCAGCAAGTTTTTGTTTCTTATAAGGTTGAATAGAACAAGGATTGGCTCTGAAGAGATTCTAATAAATAGGGTTCACTGGCAACTCTTAAAGCAGTGCTGATATTGGGATTGGCAGAGTTCACACATTGACTTAAAATAATATCTGAATGTTCACACAACCCAGGGTTCTTACAAGAACTTAGCTCACACAATAATCCTTCACTTAAAGAGGTGAAAACTATACTGATACATGGGTAGACATACAAATAATATGAAAAGTTAAGGGGACAAACTGTCCCAAACTTCCCATAATGCTTCAGTAATTGACTCCATCAACACCACTGTGGAGGAAATGTCACACTTTAGAGAGTTCATGAACTATTGATGAGCTAAAAGAAGTCATAAGGAGTGAAATCAGAGAGAAAATACAAGAAGTGAAAGATCAATGAAGAGAGAGAGATTCTGAAAATCCTGGAAATGAAAAATTCAATAAACCAAATTAAAAATTCAATGGGAAACATTACCAATTGATTATACAACTTTGAATGTAGATTATTTTAGGCCTTGAAGATAAGTATATAATCTTGATAGAGAATTGATGTTAAGAGACTATGGACAAAATATTCGAGAAATTTGGGATAACATTAAAATGTCAAATTTAAGATCCATTGAGATAGATGAAGGCTCTGAAATACAAGCTAAAGAAATGCACAATCCTTTCAATGAAATAATAACATAAAATTTTCAAACCTTAAGAATGAGATGGGAATTCACAGTCAAGAGGCATATAAGACTCCAAATAAACAAAATCACAATAATCCATTCCAAGATACATTATAATGAAAATGCCTAACATACAGAATGAGGACAGAATTTTAAAAGCTGCAAGAGAAAAATGACTCATCACATTTAGAAGCAATCCAATCCAGATTCCAATTGACTTCTCAACCCAGATCCTAAAAGCCAGGAGGACTTGAAATAATACATACCAGACTTTGAAAGTAAATTGATGCCAACCAAGAATACTATACACAACAAAATTAAACTTCAGAATTGAAGATGAAATAAAAACCCTTCATGATAAACAGAAGCTAAAAGGATTCAAAACTGAAAAGCCTGCAGTACAAAACATATTCAATAAAATATTTCATGAAGAAGAAATAAAATAAAAAGGAAAACCAGCATAGGGAAGAATTATGCTAGAAAATAGTCAATTAAAAGAATCAAGTTCAATTTAAATACTAGAAATAAATCAAAAGGGCAATAAATAAAAATAATCTCTCAATAATAACATTGAATGTAAACAATCTAAACTCTTTTATCAAATACATAGGTTGGCAGATTGGATTAAAAAACAAGGTCCAATCATGTGCTGTCTGCAAGAGACTCACCTCACAGGCAAAGGCATCCATAGAATGAAGTTGAAAGGATGGGGCAAAAAACTTACCATTCACATGGAACTCATAAACAAGCAGGGTTGCTATTCTCCTATAAATAAAGTGGACTTCAAGTCATGATTAATCAGAAGAGACAAAGGAGGTCACTTCATACTACTTAAGGGAATTACATGTCAAAAATATATAATGATTGTAAATATTTATGACCCAAATAATGACATATCTATGTACAACAAACAGACTCAATATTAAGAATCGAATAGACCAGAACACAATTTTGAAAATTTATACTCCCAAGGTAGAAATTCTTGAAGATATTGACAAATTACTGGAGACATATTACCTATCCAAATTTAACCAGAAGGATATAGAAAACACAAATAGATCAATTTCAAGTAATGAAATTGAAGAAGCTATTGAAAGTCTTCCAAAAAGGGAAATCCCAGGAACAGATAGATTCTTAGTTGAGTTCTCCCAGACCTTAAAGAAGAGCTAATACTAGTCCTCCTCAAATTATTCCATGAAATACAAAGGGAGAGAACACTGCCAAACAATTCTGTGAAGTGAGTATCACCCTGATACCAAAACCAGACACAGACACATCAAAGAAAGAACACAACAGATCGATTTCCTTAATGAACACAGATGCAAAAAGTTTTAATAAAACGTTGTCAATCTGTATATGAAATCACATTAAAAGGATAGAATAAATCTAAAAAAAGAGGTGAAGGACCTCTACAATGAAAACTTTCAAACACTCAAGAAAGAAATTGAAGAAGACCTTAGAAGATGGAAAGACCTCCCAAGTTCTTGCACAAGCAGAGTTAATATTGTCAAAATCATCCTACTACAAAAAGGGCTATACAGATTCAATGTAATTACCATCAAAATTCCAATGACATTCTTCACAAAACTAAAAAAAAGCAGTTATGAATTTCATTTGGGAGAATAAGAGACCCAGAATAGCCAAAGCATTCCTGAGTGAGAAAAATGAAACAGGAGGCCTCACAATACCAGGCTTTCAATTATAATATACAGCTACAGTAACAAAAACAGCATGGCAGCCTGGGGTTGTGGCTGAGTGGTAGAGCACTTTCCCAGCATAGGTAAGGCACTGGGTTTGATCCTCAGCATCACATAGAATAATAAATAAATAAAATAAAGTTTTATATATATAAAAAATGCAAGGCACTGGCACCAAAACAGGCATGAAAACCAATGGAATAGAATAGAAGACACAGAGACAAACCCACATAAATATAATTACCCCATACTAGACAAAGGTGCCAAAAACACACATTGGAGAAAAGATTGCCTCTTCAATAAATGGTGCTGGGCAAACTGGAAATCCATGTGGGAAGAATGAAATTTGACCCTTATCTCTCACCTTCCACAAAAGTCAACTCCAAGTGGATCAAAGAACCTGGAATTTGGGCCAGAAACTCTATAACTGCTAGAAGAAAATGTATGGCCAGCAAACCAACAGGTCAGCTCAGTAACTGACTTTTGTAAAAAGACCCTTAAAACATAAGAAGTAAAATCAAAACTTAGTAAGTGGGATGGCATCGTTAAAAATCTTTGTCACAGAAAAGGAAACAACTAAGAGCATGAAGAGAAAGGCAATGGAATGGGAGAAAATCTTTGCCACCTGGTCCTTAGATAGGACATAAATATTCAAGACCTACAAAGAACTCAGAAAACACCAAATAAACAAAACAAAACAAAACCCAATCAATAAATGGGGAAAAGGAACTAAATAGACTCTTCTCAAAACAAGAAATACAAATGACCAACAAATATATGAAAAAATGTTCAACATCTCTAGAAATTTAGAAAAAGCCAAACAAAAACTACATTGAGATTTCATCTCTCTCCAGTTAGAATGGCAATTATCAAGAATACATGTAACAATAAATGTTGGTAAGGTTGTGGGGGAAAAGGTACACTAATGCATGGGAAGGACTAAAAATTAGTGCAACCCTCTGGAAAGTAGTATGGACATTTCTTAAAACACTAGAAATGGAACCATCATTTGACCCAGCTATTCCACTCCTTGGTATATATCTAAAGGATTTAAAATTAGCATACTACAATAACCCATTCACATTGATGTTTATAGGGGCACAATTCACAATAGCCAAGCTATGGAGCCAAACTAAGTGCCTTCAACAGATGAATGGATAAAGAAAATGTGGTATATACACACGATTAGAACATTACTTAGCCATAAAGAAGTACTTTATGGCATTTGTTGGTAAATGGATGGAACTTGAGACTATCCTGCTAAATGAAATAAGCCAATCCCTCCAAATCAAAAGTTGAATGTGTTCTCCATTATGTGGAAGCTAACGCAAAATGCAGAGGGGGTGGATAGAAAAATAGAAGAAAGATCAGTGGAGAAGACAAAGGAGAATAAAGGGAAGGGAAGAGTGCTGGGATAGAGAAAGAGTGGAATGAATCTGACCTAACTTTCCTGTGCACATAAATGAATATACCACAGTGAATCTCACTATTGTGTACATCCACAATATACTACTCAAACAACAAAAGCTACAAATAAATAGAAAGATCAGTAGAGTAGAGGAAAGGGAACAGAGGGAGGAGGGAGGAGAGGAAAAGAAGTACTGGATTAGAACAAATTATATTCCATGCTTTCATAATTATGTCAAAATACACTTAGTTATGTATAACTAAAAAGAACCAATTACAAAAAAAAGGAAAAATGAATCCTCATACCTCAAGTAAAAGGGAAATTAAAAAGAAAACCAAAATTATTTTCCAATATTTTTAGAGGCCTTAGGGTATACATGCAGTCTAATAAGTACTCAGTGCAAAATAATTTTAATCATAATAATGCAAACAAAGAGCTTAAGATTGTTAGTTTGGATTCCAGAAATGCTTATCCAAATATATACTTCCTGGGTCAAAACTACCAATAAAATGTTAGGCATTCTTATATAGTCACAAAGAATTAACAGCTACATGGTACTGCCACTGAATATTTGTACCAAATCTTGGCAAGCACATATTTTAACTAATGGTAGATTGGTAAGAATCCTGAAAAGAAAATGCAGAGAACTGATTGAAGTTCTAGTTTTATATGTAGAGATGTGTGTCCTTGGGGAAAACACTTCCTCCTGGGATTCAGTGTCCTCTTCTACAGAGTGAGGTGTTTGGGCTGCACAGATTCTCAGGTCCTTGCAGTTCCTAAGTCCTCTTCTCTCCTGTCATTCCCTCCTCTCATCCTATTTCTGTATTTTCTTCTATGGCATGTATTTCTGACATCTCAGGTCATGAGGTGCACAACTGAACTGGAGAACTCACAGGGAAGGGTGGTCATATGATGAAGGAAATAAAAACATAACAGTAACAGATTCTTCAAATTGGAAAATAGTTAAAGAAGAATCAAACAAACACAGTTGCAAGTACTTTGTTGCTTACCAAACTCTTCCTTTTACTTCTGGGTGCACACACTTAAATTATATTACTGGTTATGCTTGTGGCAAAGTATGGCCCTGTGAATGAATTTTTACCAGTGAAATGTGAGAATAAATTATGAATGCCATTCATAGGCCTAGCCTTTAAGATTCCCATTCTTTCCTCCACTCTCATTCTCTTCCATGGTCTATGGGTTGAACGCAAAGAACTCAGTGGTGGACTATAAATGCCATCATGAGAGGTGGAAAGAGCCTGGATCCCTGAGTGACTGCATGGAACAAAGCCATGAAGCTATATAGTCTTATTAATTACTTTAGTTATTCACTTATTCTCCCTTCTTTCTTTCAATTATGCATTCCTTTACATAACATAGGTCAATATCACCCTTCACCAAAATACATTTAATAATTCTCAGGGACAGAATCCTTGGTTGAATGAATTATGACCCTGCCTCGGTGTTGTCATTATTTCTTAATTTCAATTATTTGTTTTTGTCCATTTAAAAAAGTAATGTGAAGCAGTAAATACAGGTTTTTGGGAAAAGTAGTGAATTTTTCACTTTATATCCAAGTATTTGACATTAGACACATTTTATAGCCATCACAAGCTCCAACAAGGAAGCACTCCTCTTTGTTTTCTCCATCATTGCATTCTGATGCCTAGCTTGCCTTTGTTAATCTTCGTGAAGATAGTTATCCTGGTCTGTGAGCTTCTTCCAGAAACTTCATTGACTCTTTTGTCTTCCCTCTGCATCTATGGGCTAAATGTTTTCTTGAATGGCAGGGATAATTTATGGCAAAGGCTCCTTCAATGTCAATTCTTCCGCAGAGAGAAGTATAACTTCAAGGACATGTTCTTCTCTGGATGCCAGACCCAACTCCCATTAGCAGTAATGAGCACTACGTGTGTGACTCTTGCCTTCTCCGAACCACTGCAGCAAAGAAAGAAAATTTTTGTCATCCATCACCAGCTTACTCACCCCCTTCTTCTCCAATAACTTGCCAACTGGACAGTTGGAAACATTCCATTGTTTATATCTGACCCAAAGCTTCTTTTCAATAAGAGTTATAATGTCTTCCAAAACCAACAGACAAATTTGTACTCCCAGGACACAGAATAGTGTTTAGAGAATTTTCCTGATGGGAAGGTCAAATATTGACCACTTATAGGGTTGATTGTAATCTTTGGAAGCTCAGAAACCCTGATTTCTTTGGACCCAATACAGTATATAGCATCCTGTCAGGCAAGAGATAGATACTCCATAATCATAGACAGATGCATACTATGACCTTCGTGTTCATTCTTTATCCAAGACAACCCTCGGATCTATTGGTCTGATTTGTCTGGTGGGTACTGTCATTCTTTTGTACTGCCCAGCTTTAGGAATCTGTCTTATGCATGGGTAATCCTCACTTATGAGACTCAGAAGGATGTTACATATTCATTTTCCCAGTATCTTCTGCAATTAAAAAGTATGAATGGGCATAACCTAGAGCTTTTCATACCATGTTCACCATGATGGAAGTTAATGTCCTAATGAGAAAGGAACAGCAAGGAGGTGTTTTGTTTTGTTTTGTTTTTCTTTCCCACAGCTGTGGTGAAAGCAAGGCTGTTCCTGAGCAGTGGGGGTGGAGGAGTTGGTGGGTTCCAGTGCCGATGGCCAGTGGTCCTGACCATGTAGTAGGCAGTAAAAGTCAACAGTAATGGTAGTTTTCCTCTGAGTTTGTTCTGTGGTGTACTTTTAGACTTTCTAGACTCAAACCTGGTCATTTTTCGTTCCAGTGGATCTGTGAGCTAGCTGAAATTCTTCTATATGGCATTCCCTTTCTTGCCAGAACAGTGGTTCTGAACCAGACATGATTTTGGCCCTGGGGGAGATTTGGGAATGTCTGGAGCATTTCTGATCATTACTATCAGGAAGAGAAGCTGGTATGTAATGAGTGGGACCAGGGTTGCTGCTCCACATTCTGGATGCTCAGGACAGCCCCGTCACAAAGGGCTGTCTGGCCTGAAAAGCCAGTTGTGCTGAGGCCCAAAAGTCCTGCTCTGGAGATGTTTCTGTGGCTCATCAATGAAAACCTTGCTAAAACCGGTGATATTATTAACCCTATTTTGTAACAAAGGAAGAGATTGAATTAGACTAAACAACATGCTTCTGAATAAACACCAAAGATAGCCTTTTAAACGAGACTCATGTTAGTCTAGACTTTCACAATTTTTTGTTAGGAAAGCTATTGTTGTTCTTGTTTAAAGGTGAAGGGATTACCAGTGTCTCTTTTCTTCAAAACTTTCTGGTAGTTACAAATTTATGTCTGTCTTATAGCCATAAATTTATCTAAGATGGTACCAGTTGTGTCAGGGCACAGAGAATCAGAACAACGAGGGAGAGTGTGTGTCCATACTCCATGCAGCACACCTTTGTCACAGATATGTGACCTGCCATTGTACGTGGTGGCTAAGCAGTGTAGACATGGTGTCTGGAGCACAGCTGCAGTTGTGCTATCAGAAGGCAGATAGGAAGAGAAGATGCTTTAAAATCAAATGGGAACCCCAAGCATGAGCTGCGGTCATGAGGACAGGCTGACATTGGTATCATCAGAGCAGGTGTGTGGCAGAAACTGGGGTCCTTCCTGACAATGATCCCCCCACCACCCCACTCTGTCCCAAGAATGAGAGAAACTGAAGGAAAATTTAAGGGAGAGTGGAGTGGTGGAGAGCTAGCTCCTGCCTCAAACCAAAAGGTGAGCCAGACAGTCCACATTACCCTGTGTACATGTATGATTACATGAATGGTGTGAATCTACATTGTACAAAACTGTAGAAACAAAAAGTCACACCCATTTGTGTACAGTGAATCAAAATGCAGTCTGTAAAACTAAAAATAAATAAAAATAAAAAAGATGCATGAGTGAGCTATAAACAGCAGCTGCATCACATCCACCCTCCATCTCACCCCCAAATCTCTCTTTTGTTTGAATGTACTCAAAAACATAAAAACATGGAATTCAGGAGAATGTGGTTACCCTAGCTGAGTAGACATATTACAAGTCCCCCATAAAGTCCGAGTCTGTTTTGGTGAGAAACAGCAATGGTTTTCTTGAGTGTAGCTCCTTTCATGCTGAAGTCATGGGGAATAAGTAATAAGCCGTTTCTCCACACTCATCAACATACAACTCTAGGGCTCCTGCAGGTTAGTCACTATAAGCACTCCTGTCCAAAATGAGGAGACAGAGGAGGCTTCTAGGATCCCTCAGTCCATAAGAAATCGAATTCATGTCAGGACACAGGTTGGTAGTTCCTTAAATGGGACAAGAAAACTTGAACAATTCCTCACGGCTCTTGACTTTGCCTTCTGGACTCTTGTTTCCATATTCTGAGTTATCCTTTCTTTCATGAAAGGTAGCCATGTTTTCTGGTTTGCAGTCTTCTAGGAGGTTCTGAAGACCTCTTTTCATCTTACTGTATCTGTTCTTTCAATTTAAGCTGTTAGTTTGCTACCAATTCATTTTCCTTAAAGGATTTGTGACTCTCCTGGGCATCACTTTGGGGTTCTCTTCATTAGACAAAAGCTATCCCTGGTTCTCTTTTTAAGACATTTTCTTTCCTTCAGGCTTCTGCTGAGGCCATTGTGGAATAGCACTGAAGTTCTTCTGAAGCCCTATTTTTCTACTGAACCTTGTTACCTTACATTTTTCTGAGTTCTTAATCAGACTAAAGGAATGTGCACTAAAGGCAGCCTCTTAGGATGCAGGCAGAGTTTGGGAGATGGGAAGGGTCTGTCCTTGAGAAAAGATTATGGTGTCTCAGGTTTCTACCACACATAACTTGTGAGGTTTAATTAGCTGTGGTCCTGCCAAAATAGAGAGCTTTCTCAAGTGCAGAGGAGAAAAGACCCCTCTAGTTAGCACCCACCTATCTCTGCAGAATGTTGTTGTGATTCACATGTCCAGACATAGCTGCAAGTCTATTGAAATTCTAAAAATGAATAATGCATGATATAATACTGTGTCCCCAGAATTTGTTTTATTATCTAAATTTTGCACACTTTAATATGCCTCCCAAGAAGGTGTCTTGTTTATTAAGTATCACAAGAAAATGAAAGAGAAACAAAGACTGCAGAGAGAAGAAAATGATTTTGCCAAATTATTTCAATGCTTTGGTACATGAATTGGAATTAATAAGTGAATCTATTTCAGTATAAATTATATTTAGAGAAAAATATGCTTCTTCCTGCCCAACTAAATATATATTGACATTAGTGTGAAATGCCACTAAATTATTAGCTACTGAGAGGGCCTGTGTGTCTTGGTGTGAGCCGGCATAAATATATCTTAAGCAAGCAGTAAAATGATGTAAAGGTGTTGTAGATGTAATCCTGGACATTGCTTGGGTTGTCAGTCATGCCAGGTTACCTAGGAGCAAAGATACTATTCAAGACTTCTCTATAGAAAACTGCTTGCTCTAGACTGAATGTTTGTGTCCACCCAAAATTCACATATTGAAATCCTAACCCCCACTTCAGGGATATTAGGAGGTGGGGCTTTTTGTTGACAATCAGGGTATGAGGTTGGAGCCTTCATGAAAGATTAGCACTCTTCTAAAAAGAGGCATGGCACGAGAACTGTGTCCCTACCCTCTGCCACATCCCTCGTAAGGATGGGAGGAAGATGGCTTTCTGAGGTCCAGGAAGAGCCCTCACTGGGTGTTGCATCTGCTTGCACCTTGACCTTGGAATTCCTGATCTTCAAAAGTAGGAGAAGTAAACGTATGTTCTTTAAGCCACCCAGTTCAGGGTTTTTATGGTTTAGATATGAGGTGCCCCCCAAAGCTCATGTGTGAGACAATGCCAGAAAGTTCAGAGGTGACCTGATTGTGTTAAGAGAGTCTTAACCTAATCAGTGCATTAACCTCCTGGTAGGGATTAACTGGGTGGCTGGTAGGGTGTGGCTGAAGGAGGTAGGTTACTGGAGACATGCCTTTGAGGTATATCTTTTGTCTCTGGTGAGTGGAGCTTTTTCTGCCTCCTTGCAGCCGTGTCCTAAGCTGCTTTCCTCCACCACACCCTTCCACCCGCGGTGTTCTGCCCCACTTAGGGCCCAGAGCTGTGGAGTCCCCCCTATATGAACTGAGACTTTGAAACCATGAGCCCCAAATCAACTTTCTTCCTCTATGTTCTTGTCAGGTTTTTTGGTCACAGTGACAAAAAATCTGAGTAAACAATGATAGCTTCCACTGCCTAAAATACTATCTATTCCTCATATGAAGACATGAAGGGATCTTGTGTTTATTTAAAAAAATTTTTTTTACTTCTTAATTTTTATCAGTGCATTATAATTATATACATATGTAACAGTGGGATTTGTTGTTACATATTCATGCATGCATATAATATCACATTATAATTTTGTCAATATTGCTCTCTGATAAGTAACACACTTTTCAAAATTATTTTCATTTTATTTGTTCTAATTAGTTGCACATGACAGTAGAATTGCATTTATACATTTTGATAGATCATACATAAATAGAGGTAACCTCTCATCTTTCTGATTATACATATTGCAGGATCACATCATTCATGCAGTCATTCATGTACATGAGTGTGGTTATTTTCATTTCAAGAAGTTAGCAGAAGGTGTCAAATAAATTATTTACCCAACTATTTTGTCTTTTTATACAACAATTTAAGGTTAGTTATTTATATACCCTGACATCCATGATTGGGAGTTTGGCCTTTGAGAGAGAAGTAAGGTATACATTCATATGTTTAAAAAGTGCATCAAGAATCTTGTACTCACCATGCTTTAGAGTAACTGCTGAGTAAACAGAGACATAAGGAACACTGCCAGTCCATAGGGAGCAGAGAGTGTAATGCAGGAGGCAATTTCAGAACTATATGAAAGGGTCACTGGGTTTGATGTGTGTAGGAACACAAGAAGGTAATGAATTTGGTGCTCAATTGAAATGCTCAATTCAGAAAAGTGCTAAGGAAAGTTGGTTGCCAGTTCATATCCCATGATCTCTAATATCTCTAGAAGTCCAATTTAAACATATGAGTTTGCTTTAAAGACCATATTGAATAAACAACTGGATGCCCCAGCAGGTGACTAATAATTTCCCATTACTATTATTACTGTTGTTCTTACTGCTTGGGAGAAGCTTATGTGATGCTCAGAAATCTCTTGCTTGATTATTTAACAACAGATTCCTGGCCCATAAAACTTTAAGACCTCTTAAAGACATAGTAAGAATTAATTTTATATGTTCACAGTCATTTTCCCTTTGGTCCTGGGAAGGGTGATAAGACAACTTTGCTTTCAAGGCAGCCATTAATAAGCCAGATGGTGTCTGAATCTGTTGTTAAATAATCAAACAAGAGATTTCTGAGCATCACATAAGCTTCTCCCAAGCTGTAGGACCATACAGCAAGCTACTGTCTCCCTTAGTCTGTAATTAAGTTATTCCAAAAGGGTCACAGTGATTATTAGCCAGAAGGTGACCAACACAGGTGTGTGGAAGGAATCAACGAGCCACTCAATGTTTGGTTTTTGCTGTAGTTTGGTTTTCATTTTACCCAAGACTCAGGGATCATTGTGATGCAACTCTAAGGTGAGGCTGCTGAAGGTAGTGGTGACCTTGAAATGACACATCTCTATATTCCACAAAGCATAGTTCCCTTCATTAGGGAGCGCACTGTGAACACAGACCGTCCATTTCCATAACCAACCGCTGGAGAAGGCTAAAGACCTTGGCTCCAGAGTGACAAGCAGACTCATTTGCACTTGTGGTTTATTTTTTATTTCACATTTCATTCTTCAATCTCTGTGCACCTCTTTACCCACAACTTATGATCTCAGGAAGTCAACTTCACCCATCACCAGTCTCTTTAACAACCGTAGTTGATAAGTGCCTTGTTGATCACTTTGCAAAATAAGTTCTGAGAATCATATTTTTAAAACCTTTTTGCTGTAAGAAAAGGTTCAAATATCCTTCTGTTTATGGCTTAAAAGAAAATGATTGTAAATGGAAAATTAGCTTGTCAATTTGAACCCTCACAAGAGATGGAGATAATCACTGGTACTGAAGTTCAGTTGGAGACCTTGTCATTGACCACAGATAGATGTATTTTTGCCTATTTTATTGTGAGGACAGCAACCATAGTAGCCTAGAAGAATGTGCAAGTCTCTACCATGACCAAACTAAATTGTTAATCCCAGTGTGTTTTAAAGTCAACCATAAAAGTATCTTTCCAATGCCAAACTTAATTGTTGCTACTTCTATATCTTACTGGGGAACATGAATCTGGTCCAGGATGCTTAAAAAGAAACTCTAGATTTGTATCCCAAACAAGCAATTTTGTCCTTAAACGTGAAAACTTTGGAGACAGAATCGCTGGCGTTTGAATCCTAACTCTACTTTCAGACAGGCAATTATAACGTGTCTGAATATTAGCTTCCTTGTTACTGTGAAGGTAAAAATAACAGACACAAAGAGCCCATTAGGTAACTGATGTCTTCTCCCCAATCGTTCCTTGGTCAAGGATTGGTGCACTCCAGGCAGATGCTCAAATGCCTTCTCCTTTGCTTTCTTCTCACACAGGGGCCATACAGCTAAGCTTTCATTTCATAGTCACACACCAGCCAGAGCAGTGATGTGACACATCTGTGACCGATGATACAAAAGTTTAAGTCCAATGACAAGGCTTTCCGTGAAACAAAAGGCTTTTGGCCCTGCCTCCTTTTCCTCTTGAAAAGAAGAGGGCCAGCCGCAGGTGCAGTAGCTCTCCAGCCACAGTGAAGATGGAAGTCCTATGGCAGGACAGGAGGGAGAGGCAGGAAGACAGAAATTCCTGGCCTCTGGCAACATCATTGACTATACATCAAAGGTACTGTGCAGGAGAAAATCAGAATGTTCCTCTGGAAAGACTTTGACTACCCTTCGTGAGAAATTAGTTTTCTTTCTATTAATATCAAATTTTTTTTCTTGTGAACTAACCATTTGATGTTGCAAGTGCTAAGAATATGTCTCCTTGTTCCCTTGAGTGAGTTACGCTTGAGAATGACTGTTGGAAGTATGAAGTTCATTCTTAAATATTTGACAGAGTCACTACTCAGACCTGTGTCTCACTTATTCAGATGCCCCTGTGATTAGTCATTCACTGCCTTTACATGCTGCCACCATGCCAGATACTCAGCAAAATGTCAAGGAAGATAAACATTGCTGACTGACTGATCAATTCAACAGGCTCTCTCTATTTCTACATTTAAAAGACTCTCAGCACAATCTCATAGGAACACTGACCTCAAAGGTTTCTGTAAGCTGACTTTTCTTTCTATAAAGGTGAGAATGGGGCTGAGAGACAGCTGAAATAAATTTTGTGTGGTGTTGGCCTTGGATGCACTAATGAGAGACTTGCCCTGAACTTCCTTGGCTGGGCCCCTGGGACACACACTTGTAGCCTTCAAGCCATGGTGCTGCAGAACCACTTAGAGAAACTGCCAAATGCACATGTAGCAGCACTGAGCCTCTGACTCAGATGGTCTTACTCGGCTCTGAAATCGCTGCCCTTTTGAGAGATCATAGCAGAGACAGCAAATTCCATGTTAATCCACTTTTACAGAAAAGATGTTGTTTGATATTAGCCAATCAGCTGTGGTGAATCAAAAGTGGGTCACAGACATTGCCTTTTGCCCAGGTTGATGGTCAAAAACGTACTGGGCATTGTGTCCTAAAAGGGATTAAATTAGTCCAGGTCCAGATAGCTTGCAAGTTCAATCATATGGCTTAGTTCAGCACTGTGTTCCTCGGAAACAGAATCTAGATTTGCTCCTGAAGTGTTTTTTTTTTTTTTTTTCCCAGACATAAAATGTTTTGGACAGCTACACATTTCATCTTAAATGCTCTGTTTCCCGTTTCTAATAATATAATGGAGAAAGTCTCAATTAGGCATAAATGGTCGTGTTTTTTAAACCAGAAAATACTATATGCTCATGGTTAGAATTTTGAAATAGTACTGAGAAGTGGGAAGCAAAAAATGAAATTCCCCTGATCTCATCATCCCTGTAGGGTATCACTGTTAACAATTTCTTGAGTCCCTGTGCGTTCAGAGCCAGCTCTTCTTAAAGGGACATACTACATCAAGAAGAGCAGGAAGATCTAAATAACCCATCAGAATTTGATTAAGTGTTCCATTAATATCATTAGGTTCTTTTGTCTGATTCTAAAGAAAACAAGTAACCTTTTCCATTTTAATCAAGGATCTCATACGGACTTTCTCACTGGAGCTGCCTGCCTGATGGCACAACAGGACAGATTTGCTCACCATGCATCCCCCATGCTAAGTTCAGTGCCTCCTTCATAATGTGAACTCATTAAATATTTGTTGAATTGACTAAATATTTTATATAGTCAACAAATATTGTTGTGCGCCTACTGTGAGTCAGAAATTGAGCTCAGCAATTTTTGTATACTAGAAGTTAATGTTTTTCAAAATAAATTAGTAATTTGACATCTGATTTATTAGTCACTGATTTATAAGTCAGGTTAATATGGATTAAGATCCTCCGATCTCATCACTCCATTTATAATCTAGTTCTTAAATGTGTAAACCATGACCTGGACATTTATCTAAATCTTTAGGCACTTGGAAAAACCCCAGTGAACAGACTTTTAGACCTTCTCATTTACTTATTATTTATTGATTCATTTAGTTATTTCTTTGAATCTTCCTTCATTTGATTTTTCTTTAATTCCTTTTATCATTTAAAGACCATCTACACCCACAATGTGCCAGAGGTTATGCTTGGTTTTGAGTATACGTTCTGAGGTAGGGCAATCCTTATCTTGCAAGACTAAAACACAATGTCCACTTTAAAACAGATTTCTCTGAGTTCTGCTCCCTGGCTTTTGAGGCAATACTGAGGTCCTTTTGCTCCCTCTCAAGCCAGTTTCCAGGTCAGGGGAAACAACCCAGTAGCCTATATTCTAGATCCCACTTGTACCCCTTCCTTATCTCCAAACCAAATTCTAGACCCTGGAATCTAAGACTCACAACATGGGAGAAATTCTGGAACTCATTCCACTGAAGAGAAGTTTAATGAAAATGCAGAGCAGGCAGCTAAATTTATTATGAATACTTCTATCATGACAGGGAAACTGTTTTGGTATATGTTTTGAGGCAAGTACTAGCATCCAGTGTCTACATCAGCGTGTTCAGAATGTATTTAAGACTACACGACTGCTCTTATAATTGTCAAGATGTCAGACAAACACTGAGCTGCTCCCTGACACAGCTGACCTGTGGCTGTAGCAGCGAGCGCGGGTGCCCAACCCCACTCAAGGTAGATCGCAGTCGCCCATCACATACTTGATGTGGCTTTGTAGGAGGAGCACCGGGTGATATTCCTCCATGCTGCAGCTCTTATAGACTTAATCCAGGCACATTAGTTGATTTCAGGGTTTCCAAGTCTGGGGTGAAGCTCAATAGAGCCTTTGAAACACAGCAGTTAGCAGAACATCGATGATCGATGATTAAAAATGCATGCCTTAATTTAACCAACATGGATTGTTTTAGACACTTTCATAGATATTAGTTTGTTAATTCTTAAATGAATTCATTGGGATAAATATTGTTGCTCCTTTTATAAATCATACAACAGAAGTTCAGAAAGTTTATCAAACAGCCCCGAGTTTGGGTTGCTATTACACACTGAACCCAGGACTAAAGGTCAGGACGAAGGCTGCTTCTTTACATTACCCATGAGTGAAGGCCATGCTCTGGTGTCCCTGTGCTTCCCTTGTCAGTCTCTTCATCTTTCTTCTCTGTTTCTTCCTTCCTTTCTCCCAATAACTTTTCTTCTGTTCTTACTTTCTTAAGTGTGTCCTTCTTTATGGAAATTTCTACAGTCACATGAGAGCAAAGGGCTTAGAGAACTAGGGTGGAGATTCCTAAAAATTAAAAAAGAAAGTAACCTATTTAGTAGCATTTACTCACCAGAAACTTTCCAAACATTAGTTCACATAATCCTTGTGATAACCTCATTTTATCGGTGAGGAAACTGAGGCACAGGGAACTTAAGTGATGTACCCAAGGTGCCAAGGTCACAGGAGACTTGCCATTAGCGTCCATGCTCTTAATAATGAGAATCTTTGACCCTCTTCCACCAGAACTTCCTCTCCCAAATAATATCCAGGCAACATAGAGTCCAGTGACCAGATAGCCCCCATGTTAGCCTGGCTTTGAGTCGCTAGGTGGTCTAAAATATTTGCAGCACAATGCAGCGTGCAGGGTGGCTGTGATCACAGGCGAGGTTAAGAGAATCGCTCTTCATGATTCATATGTAGGCATGTTTTAGTCCATAAGTAAAACACATTTTTCATGGGTTTCAGGAAATGGGAATGAGCTTGAGTATGAAAGGGATGGGGACTTAAGGAATCACGAGGAGTGGTTCTGTGTCCATGTCTGGAAACATCCTCCGGTGAACCGTGCTGGACTGGATGTGTGCTTTGGGGACGTGGCTGATGGGAGTGTCTGTCACAGGAGCTGGTAAACCTGAAGATCTGAACTCTCTACTCTCAGGACAGGTGAGACCACAGTAGCTGCACAGAGATGGGCCCATGGATTCTGTGGCCTCATGGGTTTGGTAGTTCAAGGGCATGCTGTAGAGGGATGCTTTGGTGGTGAGTTCACCAAGGAGGCCATGTAGCTTTCACCTGGAGGCGTGGACAGCTGCAGCAGTTTGGAAAAAATCCAGCCACTGATGGACCTGATCAGATTCTCTTTCTAGAAAACCAGGACTAAGTATTTGGATTGAGGAAGGCCCTTAGGGGAGTGGGAATCTGAAAGAGGCAAGAAGGAACTTCTATGATGGTAAGATGAGGGCTGGGGTAAGGGAGGCTAATTAGTTTAATATTAAAAGAGCTGGATTTGAGTATTTTTATACCCTAAATGGGTAAAGACAGAATTGTGCACTTATCATAACTTAGTCATCAGGGTACACACTGAGACACAGTCTGTGGGTTGAAGTCAAACAGACTTTCCCAGGGTCATATGGCTGGCAGGTTGGTGGGCACTCACTTGGTTTATAAGCAGTGTTTATTTATTTACACCACAATCCGGCGCATCTCTTCTCAAGACCAATCCATGAAGTGCTCGCACAAAGAGTGTGAAGGCCCAGTTGTACCAGTATGAGGTTCCACCCACCCCTCTGGGCCATCTGGTAACCAGTAAGCCATATGTAGCTTGGCAAGGAGTTTCTATTATATTGTGTTTTGTAACAGGTATCATTAGGCAGAGAAGGATGGCCCAAGATGGGAATGAGATGGGTTCAGTGTAAGGAGCCTCTCTCTTTACCCTTATTTGAAATGCCCAGGTCAAGTCTGTGTTAGGCCATCAGAGTTGAGTGAAGGAGCCATTGCCTTTCAGCAGAAGCTCACAAGTGCCCTAGCAAACAACATTCTGAGGTCGTCTCAAAGTTGCTCCAGGAGCTGCTTGCGGTGATGAAATCAGCAATTCATAATTTCTGAATCTGCAAGTAGGAAAGTCCTACAGTCTTACTCCTTAAGTGCCTGCTTCCCTATAAAGATCAAAGTGGCTGCACATCACTCTGATCTTAGTATTTGCTGATTCCACCACACAAAAGGGTCTGGCAAATAACGTGAATGAACAAAGCTAGTTTTCAGTAGAGCTGGTTGGGGGCGATGGTAAACTGGAGAGCTTAGGGCCTCCTGAGGGTTTCAGCCACTGTTAAATACCTATGGACTGTGGCCAGTGTTTTCTGGTCTTCTAATTTTTCCAAAGAAGCTGGAAGTCTTCCAATTTAACTTTTTTGATAATAACTCAATTTAAAAATACCGTGAGTCAGTACTGCGCGGATTAATCTAAACATGCCTGTGGCTGGTTCCGGCCCCTGGTAGCCATGATCACTGTACACCAAGGGACAGCACTTAATCTGGAGCCCCCTGCTGCGTCTCCAGCTGATTGTAGTGGAAATGGCATTAGAGCAGAGGAAACCTAGAAATGACCTGTGGGAGCATCCTCCTCAACAGGGAGACCTGAGATCAGAAGGTGACTGCTCGGCTCAGCAGGTCCTTGTTTTGGGGAACTGGGACAGAAGGCACAGGGAGCGTTGAGCCACAATTGTAGGAGAAGAAACAGAGCCACAGACTGACCAAGAAACTTTAAGGGAAGAGCTTCAATGGGATGACTGTTGAGGGAGAGTGATCATGTGACCAGATGGCTAGTGCTTCTGCTGCGTAAGTAGATTGCTGGGGATACGTGGTTTTTCTGAGTGAGCTCCTTCTCTGTAAACCCTGGATCCAAGCTCATTAATTTAAGCATTAGGTCTTTCATGAATGTTCCATTTTATGTTTACACCACATACACACACACCCACACACAAAACAAAACAGAACAGAACAGAACAAAACAACCTCTTATCAACCCAGGGCGTCTGAGTATATCTGGGAATCTCATAATTCCAGAGACAAGGGTCATTGTAGGAATCTTTGGTCTGATACATACGTTTGTTTGTGTAAATCACTTCTTCCTATTGATGGACCCTATTGACCTGCCTGCTGCTGAATAGGTGGGGGACATCTCAGCCTAGTTGAACTAGTCAGGATCTAGACTAACCACATTAGTTCACCATGATGACTGCTTGGGTAAGGGGATGTAAGCGCAGGATCTGAGGTTCCTGAGGAAAAGCCATTTCCAGTGACATTCTTCTATCCTGGTTTATAAGACTTGGTTTGACCAATCTCTGCTTCCTTTTCTACATCATCTCTTTCCAATCTCCCTGACAGGCTTTATGCAGCCATTTTGACCTTGCAAGTTCATGTGGTACTGTGATCTGCACTGCCTCTGGGCCTTTGCATATTGCTATTCCCTCTTCCTGTAATGAGTTAGCTCCTATATAGACTTTTGATCTCAGGTAAAGAGCACTTCTTCAGAGAGATCTAGTATTAGGCTTCAAGCATATTAGTCAGTCTCTTGTTTCATCTTCTGACCATAACACATTTGTGGCACTGTGTACTTTCTGTTCTTTTATAACATTATTTTCCAATGGTCCCAACACTATTATTATTTGTTAAAATGTGGTTATGCATCTATAACCTGGAACTAGATTCCTTGGGTTCAAATTCTGACCTTACTCTTTACTAGTTAGGGAAATTTATCTTCCCTGACTTCTTTAACTCTCAGTTTGCTCACCTATGAAATGAAGATAGTAATAGTATCTACTTTAAAAGATTGTGAAATTTAAATGACATGTGTATTTAAGTTGAGCCTAAGAATGCTTATCCCATTTTAGATGGTCTTTAAGAATTTTGGGAGGGTATTGATATTTTCTGATGGTGTCATTGTTCACATTTTTTGAGAGTGATAATCCAGTTTGTTCAGCTCATCTTTTCACACCAGATCTTATAGTAGCAGCTGGTCACGATGTGAACTGTTTGCCACAAAGGCGTGTGTGTGTGTGTGTGTGTGATATGAAGTCTATAAAAGTTGTTGACTAATAATTCTGCCAGTCAGTTTCTTCTGGGTCACAAGAAGGCAATGTGCATAGACTGTTAACAAAGATGGGAGCTATTAAAGAATATAGATGGTGAGATAGTGGGAGAAAGGGTCACATGGGTAGTCAGGTCACTTAGGAGGCCTAATGGGGTGTGTGAAGCACACTTGGCAGGTAGCTGTTCTCACCTGGAGCAGCCCTTGAGCTTGAGTGCTTTTCCTGTCTTTTTGTGTGCCCTGAATTCATACTTATATTCGATTTTTTTTTTTTTTGAGCACTGGTTTAAGTGATTTTATTCCTGATATTTCTTTCTACTATTTGGATTACAGAAAGAAGGTTCAGAGCTCATTATTTCAAGAAAACTGTGGCACATCAAAGGGAGAAACAGAGTCTCTCCTTAATTTCTTTCCCCAAAGTCTAGCCATTCAGAGGTAAACTGAGGGTATGTGTGTGCACACTCTGTTCCAGCCCTCAGAGTTTTCTATGGTTCCACGTGGACCAGTACAAAGAATAGTCCTCAGTGCTCTGGAAGTTAGGAGGAATCTGTGGTCAAGAGTGGAGATGAACAACCCAAACCATGTGGGTCAGTAACTGAAGACCAGGAGCAGGACCTGAGGGTGGATGGAAAGAGCTCAAAGGATGCTCAAGAGAATAAGTGGCAACCCCAATCATGCCCTCATGCCCACAGCAATCCATAAACTCCCTCCAAAGGAGGGAGATCCTGCATCACTTAAGATTAAACACCCAATAATTTGGGAACTTGAACAAGAAATAAAGTTCATAAATTAAAACAAATATATTAGTGCTTATTTGAGTCTGGAGGCTAATATCCTTGTTTAACCACCTTTGGGTCACTTTGGATAAAAATACCTTACAAGAACAATGTAGAGAAGGAAAACTTTATTTTGGCTCATGGTTTCAGTAGTTCAGTCGATGGTTGTCTACTCCATAACTCTGGGCCCCAAGGTGAGATAGAACACAATGGCGGAAAGACATGGCAGAGAAAAGTAGCTCAGGACATGACAGTCAGGAGGCATAGAGAGAGCACTGCTCAACAGGGACAAAATACAACCCCATGCTTCCAGTGACCTACTTCCTCCAGTCACACCTGCCTGCCTACAGTTTACCACTAAGTTGTCGATATCAGTGAATTAATCCACTGGTTATGTTATAACTTTCATAAGCTAATCACTTCATCTTTGAGCATTCTTTTTAAAATTTTTAAATTTGTTTTAATTTAATGCATGACAGTTAGAGTGCACTTTAATACATCATATATAGATGGAGTATAATTTCTCATTCTTCTGGCTGTACATTATGTAGAATCCACAAGTTGTATAGTTATATATGCACACAGGGTAATAATGTCTGCTTCATTCTACTATTCTTCCTACCCCCATATCCCTGATTCTTCCTTCACTCCCCTCTACCTAATCTACAGTGACTCTACTCTTCCCTACCTCCCCGCCCTGTTTGTGAATTTGCATCTGCATATCATAAAAAACATTGACTTTTGGTTTTGGGGATTGGCTTATTTTGCTTAACATAATATTCTCCAGCTCCATCTATTTACCGGCAAATGCCATAATTTCATCTTAAGGCCGAGTAATATTCCATCATTATATATATATATGCCCTTCAACAGATAAATGGATAAAAATGTGATATATATAATCACATTATAATATAAATAAATATACATAATTAATATAAATGTGATATACATATCACATTTCTATCCATTTATCTGTTGAAGGGCACCTAGGTTGGTTCCATAGTTTAGCTATTGTGCATTGAGCTTCTATAAACATTGATGTGGCTGCATCACTGTAGTATGCTGATTTTTATGTCCTTTGGGTATAAACCAAGAAATGGGATAGCTGGGTCAAATGGTGGTTCCATTCCAAGTTTTCTAAGGAATCTCCACACTGCTTTCCATAATGGTTGCACCAATTTGTATTCCCACAAATAATGTATGAGTGTACCTTTTCCCCACAGACTGCACAGTTGGAAAGACTGCATGACAGAACATTCTCAGCAATATATTCCATGAGGATGAAGTGAGAAAAAAGTGAAAACCAGCAAAGAGATGAACAACACTAAAGGAATAGTCAATCAAAAGAGAAAACTAAGTCAAATTAAAAACCAGAAATAAATCAAAATGACCAGGAACACAAATCATATCTCAATAATAACCTTGAATATTAACAACCTTTGAACAATCTTGAATTGTCTCACACAGGAGCTTTTGGGGGACACCTCATATCTAAACCCTAACCATCCTCATAAATTTCTTAAAAAGAATTATTTAGTGAGGCTGCTTTGGCATCATTTGCTAAGGACACATGATTTTCGCTGTATCTCACAATAACCTCCAGAGCTAACCAGTTCAGGTACAGTTACTTGAGTTTACTTTCCCTCCCTCCTTGGTCTCTTCAGCTATAGCGAGGGCGGACAGATGACTATACATTGTCAGCAGAAATGACAAGAACAGCAAGACAGGTCACCCTGGGACTACCTTCCTGGGAGAGTGACTGGGTTTGTGGCAGGCACTTAGGATTTATAGACTCCCTAGGGAGGGAGTTCCTTGACCCCCAAGGTTTTGGGAGCAAGACGGGATATTTAGGTGGAGTGGGTTTCACTGTGTAGAGTCCTAAGGGGGTTTACTGATTAACTTCATAGAGGATGTGCTTAGCATTTTTAGAAAATCACTGAAAGAGATGTGGTACTATGTGTAGTGGTGGAGACTTTGAGGGAAAACTAGATGCCTGCAAACAAAGATTTAAAAATGCAAGGTGGTGGAGAGTGCAGGAATTTAATTCGATCACAGTTGCCTAATGGACTGAGGGTAGTGAAATTTCTGATCTTCCCAGGGAGGCCAGATGACAGCTAAACTCTTGTGGGTCTTGCTAAGTCACATTTTTAAAACAACGCACATAAAATAAATGGCAATCAGAGGGGAAATCTCATTATATGAAAGGTGGCTGATAGGTCTAGGAAGGTTTACCACAGAAAGAAGGGTTCAGGTGCAGGGCAGCTTTAAATATTCAATAGCCTGTCACTTGGAAGAGGGATTGCACTTATTCAGCAAAGCCTGGGCTAGACTAGGATCAGAGGGTAGGAGGTAGAGAAAGACAACTTTTAGTTCACTACATAGAGCAGGACAACTCAGAGAGGTCTGAGACTGGACTGGGGTGGGTCAGACAGGGAGTCCAGGCACAAGTGGGCAGGAGTGACAGCCATGAGGTGGGACAGTGTCAGTGTTGTAACTAAGAGCTCCTGCAGGCTGCTGATTTTTTCTTCTTCAATTTCTTATTCTTTAAACAAATGGGGATAATATATACTGCATGATTGTAGGCAAGAATTAAGTTAATTAATTATTTAGCCCTTAGTTGTCATATAGGGTGTATGTGTCTGGGTGGTATGTGTGTGTGTGTGTGTGTGTGTGTGTGTGTGTGATACTTCTGGAACCCTCCAACCTAAGAGAAAGTTGAAATAGAATTAACTGTTTTTCTACATTTCTTAGGTGCTCCCCAGAATTTTGAAATGGGCTTAAAAGCATCTGAAGGTGCTTCAGTTTCTTATGAAATTGTTTTGATGTGGTTTTCCCGAATTGAAAATTCAGTTTTCTAACAGATGTAAAATATGTGATGTTCATCCTAGTATCACCCAAGACTGAAAAATACCCCTCAGTTTGCTTGTGCAGAATGAGTAGGAGGATTTTGTTACTGAGGAGTTGAAAGAGACAGAGAAGAAAGAGCAATCTCAATTCAGCCCCCTAGTTAACAGTATTATTTGATTGTGTTTACGTATCAGACCTGTGTTTGGGGAGCTTTGAGACTTACAGGGCATGTTTATCAACTCGTAAATAGCGCCACTTATGTCCTGTCTGTACTAAAGCACTGTCACAAAGCTGAGCAGCTCTCCCAGTAGAAGATGATTTTTTCCCAAGATAAAAACTGAATAACTGATGCCTGAGCAATTCATCAATTCAATGACAAAATTAAAAATAAAAATCCAGACAAACCACTCCTTTGGTGTAGTGTAAGGAAACAACTGGTTGATTGGGTTTGGGCTGCAAACAGCCATGGCAAACCTAAAACAAAGGTAAAGACATGTTCATGGGATTTTTCATTATAACATAACTTTTTCTGCAAAACTTTCCTGTATGGATTCCAATTTGCTCCCAAGTTAACATGGAGGTGGAAGTTAAATGGCTTCATCATCATTCAGAGGACAGGAATTGTAGTTTTCATTTCAAATTTTCTAGCAGGTGCAGTATCAAATAGCAACAACTTATATGGATGGAGAAGATTGGCTTGTAAAGAAAGAAACTCTATTCTGATACCACTGTACTGTAGGGAGACATCTCTCAAAATCTGAGAGCAACAGCTATTTGAATTTCACATTCCTAGCTACAAGCAAGGTGGAGTGAAATAATCTGGGCTTTGAAGTCAGAGTGACCTCATTCAGTGTTTACTTATTCAACATATTTTTACTGAGTCCCTGTGTGTGTCGGGTGCTGTGCTAGGCTCTGGGGAGTTAGCCATAGAATGATGAGCTGCTGGTTCCCACAGATACTACAATTTAGAGAAGGGTTGGGTGGAGAAGTCAGGCAATAAATATATATAGCCTTAAAACATAATGGTCTTCAATCCTGGCCTCTATCTTTTCTCTTTTTGTGACCTAGGTTAAGTAACTCAATGATGCTTCAAGTGTAGCAGGGACTCAGCAAAAGAAGGTTCTCTACCCTTCCCTATGCCCACCATAGAGACCCTATAAAAAAGGACAAATGGCTTATTCTCAAATTGGTTCGTGTCTTTTTTGGAGTCAGAAAAATGCAGATCCTTGTTATCCCTGTGAACTGTAGGTAGAGATGAGCTGACTTTATTGTCCAGTGTTCCAGTGAGGACTTGTTTGCAAGTCCCAGAGCTAATAAGCCTCATATTTTCACTCTTCATCTTGCCTTCCCCAAGAGAGTGTTTCTGGATAAACTACTTTCAACTGACAAGAGTTATTTTTTTAAAAAGCCTATTGCAAATAGCTTGTCCTGAATACTCAACGAGTCTACCTTTTGCCAAATTCTGCCAATTAAAGTGTGAAGAAAAGTTGTCAAGTATAGTTCTTAGAGTCAATTCTAGTAGTTAGAACTTATTTTGGGGTGTGCTATTAGGAAGACTGTGTGGTGGACAGGGTTAGATTACAGGCACAGAAAAACAGAGGATGAATTTATTGGTGAAGAAGTAAATGCAGACCATGTGTCAGTTAAGGATGGGGATATGTTCCCATACATGCATGTTACATGCAATTTCATACATACAGGCAATTTCATCACTGCATGAATCTCATGTAATACCTTTACACAAACCAAAATTACTATGGTATTGCCAGGTTATGTAATATTATGGGACCAACATGGTATTTGCAGTCATCATTGACCCAAATGTCACTATGCTGCTCCTAACTATGTCAGTATTAATAAAACAAACTCTATTTATGATGTAGTCGTCTCTAGTGCTGTTTCTCCAAGAAACTGTGTCTGAAGTTCCAAACAATCACATTCCAACCAACATGTATAACAGCCCATGGAGAAGTTGAGGGAATGAATAATTTGTGAACTCAACAACTCTTTCACCTCTTACCACACTTCTATAGCTCCAGGTACTTATAATTCATTTTTCCTTAGCATAGAGGTCACATGAGGTGCCAGCATCTCTTCTTGTTGCATAACTGAACAAACCTAAGTTATGTAGGTTTACTTAAAAATCATCAACAATTATTTAAAGTTATTAACAAAATTCCTGCTCTCCCAGGATATTTGTTGCTTAAGTAGCTGTCAGTTAGTTTTTGTTTTTTTTTTTTTTTATTTGTGTACTAATGGGATAGGAACAAAATTTTTTTGTTTGTTTTGAAAGGAATGAAAGAGACAAGAGGAATTTTCATTGGAAAAGACAGAGAGTTACTGGCAGGAGTTAAAAAAGAAAGGACAAAGGAACTCTTAGGAGAGAGCCTGTAGTAGAGAACTTGAGAGCTTAGAGGTGGCAGAAAGAAGTTTTGTGATACACAGAGAAAATGGTGAGGGAAGCAAGTGGCTTTGAAGAAGTTTGGCTTTACATTGTAAATGTATTTACTTTTGGTTTTCTCAAGGACCCTACAATAGAGTCTTAAGTTATATTCCAAGTATTACAGCTTCTGGGTAGATAATGTTTTCCCCCCCTCTCTCTAAGGAGAGTTGGGGACCTCACAATGCTTTTATACAGCTTAACTTCCAATAAAGCACTTAAACCATTCTGTCATTTTTGTGCCTTACAACTCCCTGCTTCTCTGGGCATCTTTATAGACATTTCTTCAGTGTTGGGAAGAAATAGCTATACAGGGTTGGAATGTCACTCCGTGGTAGAGCTCTTGCTTAGCATGTGGGAGACCCTGGGTTTGATTTCCAGCACTGCAGAAAGAAAGAATAATTAATTAATTAAAAATTTAAAAAGTAGCTGAAAACCTAAGGGCTTTCAAGTTGAGACCAAGGCAGTTTCGAGTCCTGACTGCTGGCTTGCTGGTGTGTTTGTCTCCTTGTGCAGGTCACATCACCTCTAGAAGCCTCAGCTGCCTCATCTGTAACATGGGGTTAGAAGTGCTTACTGGCAGGACTGTTATCAGAGGTGATATGAAAAGACTGGGGCTTTGTCACTCTGCGTCCCTTCAGGAAACAGATGGCCCATTCAAATTGAGAAAACCTGAAGAAAGTGTAATTGCAGGACTATTGGGGGAAAAATGTACAGATAGTATAAAGGAGAGCCACCAAAGATAGCGCAATATTTTGGGGTTACCAGCTTAAGGAGTGAGGCTGTGATTAGGAAGAATATTTCCTGGGATCTGGAGATGGAGCATGCTAGGGAGAGAGCAAGCTACCAGAGAGGTGCTGAGACCTGTGGAAAGATGTGACCAGTGTTTGGCGCCCCTGAGAGACCGGGGAAGAATCCACAGCATCCCTTCCTCTCTTCTTCTCTCTCCACCTTCCTCCAGGGTCCTCTGTTGGTTACATCCAACTCAAAGTCATTTGATAAAGAAGTTTCTTAAAGTCACAGGAGTGAGCTGTACAGCGGAGTGGAAAAGGATGAAGAGTGGATCTGGGGTAGACTAAACAGATTCATCGTGCAAGGCATTAATCCTTTCTTCCCTGTTTTTTGTTTTTGTTTTTTTCTTCTCAGTAGAATGCAACAGGGTGTCTGTTCTATGACAGAATAAGCATATTAATCCTGGAAGGTCTTCCTTTTGTGTAAGTTCTGCAGACTGTGACATATCACAGGCAGGCTCTGGAGGTGGAAATGAGCAAACATCATTCTTTATTTAAAGGAACAGCATGAGGAGCCCAGGCGGTCCACTGACTAACTCTCCCTGAGAGTGAGTGATGCGGAGAATTGCTATGCTGGTCGGAGATAAACACGAGGTCTTGTTTCAGCAGTGGCTTTTCAAGTTTGCCTTTTGGCATGAAGCTGACTTTGGCAGAGGGTATCATGTAAACAGGGGCATATGCCAAGCATGTGAGCCAGTCACAACTTGTTGGATACATTTTCACCTTCCAGCCCATGACCCATGGCTAGTTGGCAAAGCTGATGGTTGGACACTCTTTCAGAGGATGGACTTTGTAGATCTTTTGAAAATCTGCAGATAAGTTGAAGACCATCTTTGGAAAAGAGAATGTTTTTGTCCTCACTTGGGCAAAACTTTGATTTGCTCTACTTGTTAACTCCTGCCCTTCAGATAAATGACTCTTCTGTTTGGCTCCTGAATAATGGCCTTCTAAAAGGTAGCTCCACGTCCTAATCCCTAGGACCTGTGAATGTTGTCTTGTGTGGAAAAGGTTTTTGTAGATGTTATTAAGTATATTAAAATGATGAGATCATCCTGGATTATCTAGATGGATCCTAAATCCAACAACCAGTTTATTTGTAAGAAATAAACAGAGGACCAACTTAGGGAGGGAAAGACTATGAGAAGATGCAGGCAAAGATTAGTGTGATGTGACCCACAAGACAAGGAGGCTGACAAGGCATGGGATGTATTCTCCCCTAGAGCCTTTATAGACAGTGTGACCTGGTTGTAGACTTCTGGTTTTTGAATTGTGAGAAAAGAAATTTGCATCACTGCAAGCCACCAAGTTTGTGTTAATTTGTTTCTTCATTCCTAGGAAACTAATACAGTTTCTATGAAACCATCTGCGCAGACACTTTGACTGCTAAACAGCCCAAATTTTAGCAGCCTGAAGAATTAGAAGTAGTTCAGATATTGTGTCCTTGAAAATTATGTTCTCACCACAAATTACAGATCAGTATGTGAACAAATGCATATGCTAATCAGCTCAGTTTAGCCATTCTGTATTGTTCAGGTATTTTAAAACATCATATTGTACACCATAAGTATGTACAATTTTGTCCATCAATTTAAAAATAAATATAAGAGAAAAAGGAAATATTGTAGAGAATATACATCTTGGGATCCATGTTTTGGAAGTTCTGTGAAGTCATTCTGGGAAGTTGGGCTCTCTGATTTACACCCTAAGGGCTTGCAGCAAAACACCAAACACTCCAAGTCTAGATTTTCTTGCCTCTAAAATACTTGTCCCATCAACTTTACGGGACTGGCAAGAAGATTAAATTATAAAAAATAGTAAAGTGCACTCTCCCAAACTGTAGAATGTTCTATAGTCACATGCAGCTTAATAACAGGGACACAGTCTGAAAACTGCTTCATTAGGTATGGTGTCACTGTGTGCACATCATTGAGTGAACTTACCGAAGGAAACTTTGTGTTGTCCCTGGATAGAATGGAATCAATGGGAACACTGATGTACGTGCCATCCAGCGTCCACTGAAAAATGCTCTGCTGTGCATAACTGGGCATTTCACTGTTTATAAGTAAACACACAATATATATTTATTGAGTTAACTTAGATCCTTGTTTGAACTCAGACTTTGTGATGATTTTCAAAAAAGTCTACACAGAAGTCAGGAAATCAGAGTTTTAGCTCTGGCTCTGTCAGAAAGTAATCAGGTACACACGACTTCGAAAAAATTATTGAATCCGATAGGGTCACAGTTTTCATAATTGCTAAATGGAGAAATTTGGATTTGATAATCTCCAATTTTCCTCCAAGTTTCCTGATTTTATAATATTTCAAAAATATTATCAGGAAGGCTTTCTCCTTTGGTGACCTTCCTTGTCATAGATTAAATTTCAACTAAATTCTGATAATCTCAACTTGTTCACTGAGCTTCAGATTCTTAGAACCAATTATTTGTATGTTACAAAGGGTATAATGAAGGGTGACACAAAATTTATGTGCACCAGTTATTTTAAATAGGGAAAATAAAAATAAAAAGGAATTCATTGATTTAATTAAAATGTCTGAGTCTATAAGTAGAGTTGATTTTAACTTCAGCTAGATTTATGGTTCATAGAATGTCATCTAGATGTTTCTTCCCACCTCTCCGTTCTTTTTCCTACGGGATTGGCTCCAGGCTTCAACTTCACATAATGCAATAGTGTAAGAGCATCTCATTTACATGTGCTAAAGAAAAGCGAAAGTCTTTTTCCCAGGATACATAGCAAGAATCTCATTGTAGTTTCAATTTGCATTTCTGTAATTGCTAGAGATGTTGAACATTTTTTCATATATTTGTTGACCGATCATATTTCTTCTTCTGTAAAGTGCCTGTTCAGTTCCTTTGCCCATTTATTGATTGGGTTATTTGTTTTTTTTAGACTTAAGTTTTTGACTTCTTTTATATCCTGGAGATTAATGCTCTATTTGAAGTGTAGGTGGCATAGATTTTCTCTCTAGCTTCACATGCTTGATTTTTCCTTTGCTGTGAAGAAAGTTATATTTCAATACCATCCTATTTTTTGATTCTTGATTTTATTTCTTGTTCTTTAGGAGTCTTGTTGAGGAAGTCAGTTCCTAAGTGGACATGATGGAGAGTTGGCTTACATTTTCTTCTAGTAGGCACAGGGTCTCTCTGGTCTAATGCCTGGGTCCTTGATCCACATTGAGTTGAGTTTTGTGCAGGGTGAGAGATGGAGATTAAATTTCATTCTGCTACATATGGATTTCCAGTTTTCCCAGCACCATTTGTTGAAGAGGTTATCCTCCAATGCATGTTTATGGAGCCTTTGTCTAGTATGAGATAACTGTATTTATGTGGGTTTGTCTTTGTAACTTCTGTTCTGTACCTATGGTCTTCATGTCTGTTTTGGTGCCAATACCATGGTTTTGGTTACTATAGCTCTATAGTATAATTTGAATTCTGGTATTGTGATACCTCCTGCTTTATTTTTCTTGCTAAGGATTGCTTTGGATATTCTGGGTCTCTTATTGTTCCAAATGAATTTCATGATTTCATGACTGCTTTTTCTTTGAAGAATATCATTGGAATTTTAATAGGAATTATGTTAAATTTGTATAGCTCTTTTGGTAGTATGGTCATTTTGATGATATTAATTCTGCCTATTCAGGAACATAGGAGATCTTTCCATCTTCTGAGATCTTCTTGAATTTCTATCATTAGTATTCTGTAGTTTTCATTGTAGGGGTCTTTCATCTCTTTTGTTAGATTGATTCCCAAATACTTTATTTTTTGAGGCTATTGTGAATGGGATAGTTTTCCTAATTTCTCTTTCAGTGGATTCATCGCTTATGTATAGGAACACGATTGATTTATGGGTGTTAATTTTATTTCATTCTACTTTGCTGAATTCATTTATGAGTTCTAGAAGTATTCTGGTGGAGTTTTTTGGTCTCTAAATATAGAATCATGTCATCAGCAAATAAAGACAGTTTGAGTTCTTTTCCTATTCATATTCCTTTAATTTCTTTCATCTGCCTAATAGCTTTAGCTAAAGTTTCAAGGACTATGTTGAATGCAAGTGGTGAAAGAGGGCATCCAAATCTTGTTCCAGTTTTTAGAGGGAATGCATTCAATTTTTCTGCATTTGGAATGATATTGACCTTGGGTTTAGCATATATAGCATTTACAATCTTGAGGTATAGTCCAGCTATCCCTAGTTTTTCAATTTTTTTTTGGCTTTGCATGGAAGCATTAAAGACATCAACATCTGTTTTATTTTTGATGAAGTGTCTAGTTCTCATATATCCATGTAACACTTTCAGTAGAACTTAACTTTAATATGAAAGTTGCCCACATCTTCAGATCTCCGAAGGCAGATTTTAACCATTATTCTGAGAATTATTTCCCTTCCATAAGACAGTAGATTACCTAAGTTTTTCTAGTTTTATGGACATAAATGAATACTGTATTTTGTCAAGACAACTTGCATTCAAGCTCTTTCTTCTGCCTTGCATTGGGTCCCTGCTTTTTGTATACCTGTACCTGCTCAAGACCTAAGCTTCTGAAACAATCCTGTTGAATCCTTCCTCCTCCTTCTTCTTCCTTCCTTCTTTCTTTCATTCCTTTTAATAATATTTTCTGAACACCTACAATACAAGATTTCAGGTGCTACAATATAGACAAAGTTCCCATTCTCTAGGAATTTTACATTCCAGTGGGGAATATGTCAATAAATAAATAAATACATGAATAAATAAATTCCAGTCAATTGATAAATAGATACATATTTTTAAAAGATCACAGAGTGCCTTACTATTAGTGCCTTAAATGAAGTAAAAAGTGTGTGGTCTTAAGAATCATGGTGAGGTGGTAGGGGATGAGACCCTATTTTAGAGGGAGAGTTCAGGGAGACCTAAGTGAGTGACATTGGAAAACTAAACAGTAAGGAGGAAGATGACAGGAGAGAAAGACAATGGCTTAATGGTCAGAGAAAATAGAAAGCCTAAAACCACAAAGTGGGGAAAAAATGTGCTCTCTTTGGCAAAATAAAGGAGGTCTTTAGGGATGCAGCATGATTGTGAGGAGAAGCTGACTAGACAAAGTTGGGAAAATAATTAGACACCAGGTGATTCTGATTTAGAGGACACAGGGAGGAAGTTAGATTTATTTTTAAAGACAATTGATAATCACCCAAGAATTGAAGGCTCCAGGATTTCCATGTTGTGGTTTGCATTTCAGGCTTCCTCTTACTGCTCTGTGGAGAATGGATTGTAGGTTGGCAGGAAGAGATCCTAGAAGATCAGTAGGAAGAAACAGGCATGAGAAGATGCTACCTTGGGGTTGAGTTGTAGCAGGAAAAATAGAGAGCAAAATGCTTATATGGGCATGAAATTGTGTATAATCTGTAGGACTTGCTGTGACTTGGATGTGGGAACTGAAGGGAAGGGAGAATTTCTGGCTTGGTAAGGGGTTTTCATTTACTTTAGAGCACTGGGTAGCTATTGAAGGCTTTACCAGGAAAGCGTATGCTCCAATTTCTGCCTGCAGGAAGCATCCCCAGATACTTCCTGTTAGAATGCATCTCTCTCCTCTGTGAATAACTCTTATATGAAAAATAGCATAAGGTATAGGTTAAAAGTATAAGCAATTCTGTGGCTGAATTGATGTGAATTGATCTAGGCCCCACGTCCACTTCCTGTGAAACTTTATGACTTGGATCCATTCATTTAACTCTGTGGCCACTGTTACTCAAAATATGAGTAGCGTCTAGATTCCAGGTTTGCCAGTTAATGAAATGAAAACTGAGGGAGAGAGAAAGGAAGGATAGTGAGAGTGTCAAGCATTAATTTCAGAGGAATGACACTTAACTATTATAACTAATATTTAAGAAGCAACTATTGTGTACCCGACTCGATCTAGTTTTTATTCTTCTTAATTTTATTATTTAGTTACTGCTGTTATCCTCCTTCAGAAGTGAATAAACAGATGCACAGAGAGCTTCAAAAATACACCTCAAGTTATACTGTAACATCTGACATGTATAGAATTGTTTTTCTTCATTCCTGCTTCTCCTTACAACTCTCAGACAGCAGGGAATGTGGATTCTTGTATCTAACTCCTTTTGCATCCTTGGCACATTGTGGACAGTAAATTCATGAGTTCTGAATGAGTGAATCTTCAGGTTTTGACTCACTTGTCAAACTTGTGTTTTGACAAGAGAGAGACCAGAGTTATGGCATACTGATTTCATGGTGCACACTCACACAGCTGAATTGGAATGTCCTGGAGCTGGCTAGCTGGGGCCACCAGTCAGCTCCTTGATGAGATCAGATCCTCATATGGTCAACCAAGTGTTCCATTGCCTGGTCCACAGTGAGATAATCTTTTGATGAGTTTGCTTGGTCTGTTTGGTCTCAGAAGCTTAGCAATGACACAATAAAGCCTTTATTAACAAGACTACTCAGGGAATGGAGTATTCTGGTTACTGAGGGGAAAAAGAAAGGTCCTTTGTTAAACTCTTTGGAAAATCCCTTGAAAACGCAGTGACTGACTGTTCTGTCTTGATGAGGTGTATGCAGCGAATATTATTTGCATATTAAAATTAAAAACTGATGATTCTCATGTCTTAAAACTTCACTGACTTTAGATCTTTAGTCCAACATGATTATTTTGGAGAGGAGCCTGTGGGAAGAGATTGGGTTAAAAGTATTCTAAGATCAGGCCCTAACTTGATGCTCAACTTAAAATAACAGAATGATAGATAGGGACTTATTTCCTCCCAGAATTGACCTTTTATTTTTAAAAAGTGATGGAAAGGGGGAAATTAATGTAAGATTCTTGTTTCAACCAGAATCCTAAGGCTTCTTTCAAATCTCAGCTTAATGTTTCTAGAGAAGTCTAGAAACATTGTGGAATGCTTTCTACTTAATCACAACTGTGCTCCCTTTACTTGGTGTAGTATGTGTGCAACTTTTCATTGGTCTACAGAGAAAGAAAAAGAAAGAAGAGGTAGTCAGCAATAAGGGGAGGGTGGAGAATGGATTGTTCTGCATCTTTCAAAGGGAGTCTTCAGAAGATTTATCACGGGAGCACCAGGGCTTGAAATGCACCATGATAGAAGGGGACATGATGTGATTTTAGCAGGCACTGAGCAATCCTTCTGCCAAAATAGACCCACCTGCTTACGGATGTCTGGCATTCCTTTAACTGGGGATAGAGCCAGAAAGGCCAACTGTTCCCTCAGATACCCTTCCCACAGACTGGCTGAGGCCTGAAATTCCAGCCTTGAACTTAAGGCTCAATTTTCCTTCATAATCCACCCTAAAGCACATGCTTCCCCTCCCTCCCATATCTCTAAAATAAAGGTGTCAACAGAATTTTGTGCTACTGCAGGAATTACATAGACTTGTTCAAAGAAGAGAAATTGGGGAAGTAGGAGCATCCCTCTTTGCTCTTTTTCCTTCGCAACCCTATGATTTTAGTTTAGTCTCCAATAGCTTATGTTGTACTTTCCTCCTCTATAAAATGAAAATAATAAGCCAACTTGGCAGGACCCTTGGGAGGGTTACATAGGAACAATGCAGAGAACTAATTAGCAAGAGCTAGAAATAACCCAAATGTCTATCAAGGTGAAAGTGGTTAAATAAACTGGAATATTTACAGAATGCCACAGTAGATAGCTGGGTAAAGTACAGAACATATCTGTATGGACTGGTGCAAGTAACATCCAGGACATACTGGTAAATGAAAACAGAAATGACAAGTAGTTTTTATAATATGCTACAGTCAGGATGAGAGAAGAGAACAAATAGAAAATGCAAATGAACACTTACAATCTCAATGGCAAGATAAAATAAAAATGAATCAAAAGTAATTACCTACAATAGAATGGAGAGAACAGAGAAGTAGGGATACAAGAGTCAGACTTCTCTACATACCTTATTTTACTCTTTGACTTTAGAAGAATATCAATGATTTACATAATTTGAAACAAAAAGTTAAAAAGAAAAGAAATAGCATACCAAAACATAAATAAACAAAAAGAAACCTAACTGTATATAAATTCTGTGGCATAACAATCTCAAGAAGTACTTCAAATGATTTAAAAAACAAACAAACAAACAAACAAAAAACAAAGATTGCAATGGAATTGAACACCTAGGGAGATATAACCTAAAAATAATTAAAAAAAAAACATAAAAACATCATAGATTGTGTTGGCTAGTTTTTAGTGGTGATACTTGCATTATTATTGTGAGCAATATTGTAATAGAGTAGGATAAAGCAACAAAATATTAAGTTAATATCCTTTGGAGACAGTTAATATCATTTGGAGATAAGATTTTCAGAGCAAGGAAAAGATATTTGAAATAGACAAATTTAAGTTAAAAATTCTGTAATCTTTATTTGGAATTAGAAATATGGTATGAACTTATAATTTGTTTTGTTCTTTCTAAAAACTACAAAATTCCTAGTCACACACACTGAGGCCTAGAAGCATGACCAACACAGCAGTAATGACCAGTCTGAGTACGAGCTTATGACATCTAAGTACCACTTTTGCGTAAGGGAATTAGGTCTCCTGGGGCAATGGCTGACTCTAGATCTATATAGGAAGCATTTGAGATGAGACTGAGATGTATCATTTGCTTAAAAGCAAGAATATATTAGGCAACTCCAAGGAACTCAAAGTCGGTAAGAATATGAAAGCCAATAGTGACTACAACACATCAAAACACATCAGATATGTACAATCCAGAAGTTCACTTGGGTGCTTGGATATCAGTTCACTATTCTGAAAATAGACAAAAAAAACTGAGCATTTATCCTGCTTTTATTTTTTTCCTTTGATTTCAGGTGATCAATGCGGGAAAGTTCTCCTCTGTTGAAGAGTTCCAGCAAATAAATGCTGGAGGAATGATAAAATGAGAAAAAAAAATCTCCATTTTACAAACATTAGAGAAAGAACAAATCAGCCACCTTTAATGGCTGCCAACACCACTACCCGAAGACTGAGGAGAAACTTCACAATGGAGGGATCAGACAGATATCACCCGAGCCCACTAACCGGTCCTAACTTCAATAAACACGAACAACCAGTAATCACAGGACTCCAGACAGGTTACACAATGACACAATACCTAGCACAGAGGCTCACCTTACACACAGATCTAAACATTTTTTATAGGAAATGGGAATTGAAGAATAAATTGTACCACAAAAGAACAAACAGCAAATCTATAATTTGGGGCATTCTATAGGTCAAATAAGAAGCATCTTTTTTGCAGCTTACAGCTAACATAAAATCTTATGTGGAAGTAGGAGAAAGCAAAATTTTATGGATCCCAACATCTCAGGAGACCACCAACCAAATGCAATGGATGGAACTTACTGGGTCCTGATTTGATTGAATTGTGAAAATGCATTTTGGAGACAATTAGGGCAAACCTGATTGTGGCTTATTGATTAGGTGATTTTATACAACAATTATTAATTTTATAATGTGATAATGATCTTAGAATTCTGTAACATACTCATATATTAAGGACACATAATGGGCTAAATAAAATTAAATGATACAGTGTTTGCAATATGTTTTGAAAATATGAGGGGTAGGTGAAACAACATTGGCATCCACTGAAAATTGTTGAAGCTGGAGATGGGCAAGGGGTTATTTTCTGTTATTTTTTGTGTATAAACTAAAAATGAGCAAACCAACTGTTATAACACATAGCAGACTTTAATAAAGGTTAGCTTCTTTCCTTTTATTTTTAAGTCAAATTTTGTTTGGGCCATTAAGGGAAGGGAGGAGAAAAAAGTGGCCCCCAAAGAGAAGAGTAAGAACATGAAAACACACACACACACACACACACACACACACACACGCATGCGCACACACGAGGGGGTGCCTAAGCACACTGGGATGATTTTTGCTATTCTTCTCATTTGACAGCCAGATCATGGGCTGCTGCAAGTGTATAAAGCATCTTTGTTCAAATTAAAAATAGAACTTGCCACCTTGTTGGATTTTAGATTTCACAGCCCTTTGCCCAGAGTCTTTGCAAAGGGCACAAACCAACACAGACATATGGTAAGTGGGCCCTACCATGCAGAGAAGGCTAATAGAACCTGGAGGTTTGGGGCTATCTGTCACAGAGACAGTTCAACTTTCTTATGTACCCCCTAATTCTGCCTTTCATTACCACAGATAAGAGACCTGGGGATATGCACATTCTGTCTCCTTTTATTTTTCAATTTATTTTGGTAAAGTATAATCAGAATCACAAGAGGATGGATAGCAAGAGAAGGTCTATTGACGGAATTTATTAGTTTCCACGTGCTGATGCCTAAAACATCAATAAGATTCCAGGTGTGGGCCTGGGTTGGGAGATGGTGTACGTGTGAGCTTGGGGAGCCATGCCCTGGCCTTGTGACAGAAACCTGAGCATAAGGGACAAATGGGGAGCTTTGCCAATGAAAAGAAATGGTGCCTGGAATATGGATCAACTTTAAATTCATTATCTGCAGATTAATTTCAGGATTGGCCTGGAATTGGAAGTAGCTGCTGAGTGATGCTCAGAAAAAAACAAGCAGCAGGCAGAGTTTAAATACCACAAGAAAGATAATGTTGAAGGGCAACAATGCATTTCTCTTTTGTGAATGGGGACAGGAGCCTGCCCAGTATTGGTGGTTGGAGGTGGGAACATCTGCAGACGTTTTGGTTTGAATTGAGCTGGGTGTAGGACCCACATTGCCCACTGTCCACTTTCTGATCTTTCCTGTCAGCTGAGGACAATGGGAAATTGGTCCTTGGCTGTACAGAGATGGTCCTGGGTTGAAGTCAGAGATCCCAACCTGTGACCAGGAGTCTCCATTATGACTTCTGCCACCGCTGGAGAAGAGTCACACCTGGAGTCCACAGTCCTCCATCACTTTATAGTCAGGGGCATATTATTTTGCCCCTCTGAGCTTGAGTTCCTATTCTGTGATCCAGATGATAGCACAGAGCTGTTGGAAATACCAGGCCAGATAATCAAATTCATGAGCTTAGTACATTACATCCTTGGAGGAACTCGCTCTCAAGCCAGAAACAACTTGTGGATTCCGTCTTCATTCAAAGAGGACTCGGAGTCAGGCTGAGTATTTGCTTCCATGGGAGCTTTTGCTGGCCTGTTCATTCTCTTGCAAATGATACTAATAATTAATCAACTGGAGCAGCACGCTGGCTAAGAGACCTCAACCCAGCTCAGCAGAAGTGAAGTTGCAGCTATGAATTGAGCTCCTCCAGATCAATCATGCTTCCTCTTGTGATACTGACCATTTTCTTCTCCCAGGAAGTCTCAAAGCATTTTATCCAGTTCAAGTTTCACTACTGGAAATTCCCTCTTCCCTTTTTGTGAATCACCCTTGGATACACATAGGGCTGGTGAACTTGGTCTGGTTTAGCGAAGTGGCTCATGCTCAATTTAGGTAAAACACTATACACTAATACACTAATGAAGTGATGGTTTACCTAACATCAGTGACCAATTCTTCTTTAAACAAATATGCACGATCCACTGGAAGTCTATATAGCTGAAGTATTTTTTTTAAACTTCCAGTATCATGTAAGTACTCAAAATCTTGTGATATACCAATGAAAGGAAACTTTTATAGCCTTCTCCTCTTCAGCGGGTATTGGAATTCTCATACTCTGAGAATCCAGAGGAAACTTTTCCCAGAAAACAAGACTGTCTATACAAAGCGAGCTATCTGATAGGGAACAATGGAGGAAATGAAAATTTAGGCCTATGGAAGACCATTCCAGGGTAGCTACTCACCTTCCACCTTACAAACTGCTTTACTTTCTCAGGTGCTGCTCTGTTCTCAAAAACAAAAAAGGAAACCAAGCCTTGACTACACAGTCCTTGGCCATTGCTGCCATCTAGTGGTGTTATGTGGGAACACAGGACCGTTAAGGCCTCAGGTGGTTTAGGGTTCCCTGGAGTACCAAGGATCCTACAGGTAGATCAGACTTATGATAAAAAGAAGAGGCAACTGGTTACGTGATGTGACATTAGTGGTGGAAATTATGTAATGTATGTTTCAGAGGAATTCTGAATACTGCCTCAAATACCATTGTGTTTGAGAAGGCTAACCCTACATTAATCCCATCTTAATATGTCCTTAAGTTCTTATATTGACTAAAGAGAGCAAGTTCCTTAATGGTAGGCATTGGGATAGGGCCAATATATACCGATGACTTCAGGAAACAACCCTGATGGTTCCATATGGTACCAGAGACTCTGTTGACCTGCTGGGTGCAATCTAATATTTTCAAGTACACATGAAAATCTACAAAAATTGGTCACTTATCAAGTTATAAAGGTCCCATAAATTCCAAATAATTGATATCGTTCAGATTATATTCCCTGACCAAAATACAAGAATTGGAACGTTAAAAAAAACAGTTTTGAGACCTTATGTTTTTTGGATATAATACATACTTCTCCCATGGAGGCTGACAAAGGAGGATCTGAAGTTCAAAGTCAGTCTCTCAGCACTTAGTGAAACCCCATCTCTAAATAAAAATAAAAAAAAGTCTGGGAATGTGGTTCCGTGATTAAGCTCCCTGGATAAAAGAGAGAGAGAGAGAGAGAGAGAGAGAGAGAGAGAGAGAGAGAGAGAGAGAGAGAGAGAATACATACTTCTTGGAAGGTTCTGGTTCTGGTGGCAATTCCATCAGGCTAGGAATTAGGCAGAAGCCATGCCTGCCTGACCCCATTAACAGATTCACCAACCTCAGACTCCACTGCATATTCAGAAGCAGCCTCATGACCCAGCTTTTTCCCAGCTTGATCATGGTCCCAGAGGCAGTCCTGTCCACCCAGGAACTTGGCAGTAGCTTTGCCCACCCACTCCTCTAACTGGCTCACAGATTATGGACTTGACTGTATACTTGGAAGCAGCCCCACAACCCAGGTCCATCCATGATCAGCCACCAATCCTAGAAGCAGTCCTGACCATCTGGAGACCTAGTAAGAAAGGTCTTTACCTGCCAAAACCAGTATGTAAAGAAAGACTGGAAGAAAAGTCATCTCCTTCAAATGCACAGATGCCAATACGAGACTGCAAAGATCATGAAAGAATCAGGCAAACTTGACAATAACAAATTAAATGAATAAAACTCCAGGAACTCACACTGAAGAGATGGAAATCATGAACTACTTGACAAATTATTCAAAGTAATCATGCTACAAGAGAATATAGATGAACAACTAAATAATCAAGAAAATATGGATGGACAACCAAATAAAACCAGAAAACTATACATAAACAAAACATGAATTCAACAAAGAGAGAGAAATCATAAAAAAGAACTAAAATGCTAAAGAAAAGAATAAATGAAATAAAAAATTGAATAGAGAACTTCAAGAGTAGACTGGATCAAACAGAAGAATGAATTAGTGAACATGAAGACAGATCATTTACAATTATGTAGTTAGAAGAACAAAAAGAAAAAGAGGAGGGAGGGCTGGAGATGACTATGATTATCACTATGACTATAAAAGGGTCACATAGGAGATGGTTGTGCTGGAACCATTACATGTCTTGACTATAGTGGTGGTTATATGAATCTGCACTTGTGGTAAAATTGAACAGAACTAAACACACACACACACACTCACACTCCAACTACATGTAAAATTGCAGCAACCCAGATAAGATCCTTGGGTTTTGTTAATGCTGATTTCCTGGTTGTGATTTTGTACTAGAGTAATACAAAATGTTATCATTGAGGAAAATTGAATGGAAGGTCTACAGGTTTATGGGTTATTTTTCCTTAAATTACATGCAAATCTACTATTATCTCCAAATAAAAAATTCAAAAAAGAGCATGTACTTATTTCTAAAGAATTGTTTAAAATTTACAATTAAATATGAAAATTACTAAAATTTAGAACATGATGATTGAATCATTATACATCAAACTTAGGGAATGCAAGCTAAATGGGAAACAAAAATCGTGATGTAACTACATTGCAGGAGAGAGTCAAACAAATTCTAAGAGTCTGGAAAAGTAGCTAAGTGGTAGCATACTTGCCTAGCATAAAACAGACTGTGGGTTCCATCCCCAGCACTGGAAAAAAAAATCTACAAAGGAATACTTCAAACAATTCCACATAAATAAACTTACAAACTTGGATAAATGGATAACTTTCATGTAAAGTATAAATAGCCACATATTACCAAAAGCCAATGAAAAATCTGAAAAATTAGTTTAAGAAATAGAAATAGCTATTAAAAATTGCAAAGCTACTGGACCCAGTGGCACTGCAGGTGAGATTTTCAAAGACAGAAAATCCTGTGTAAATTTATTCAGGTTCTTTTATAAGACTGTTGTAAGTTTGATATAGACAGGACAAAGGCAGTTCCAAAAGGAAAGTGTATGCCGATCTCATTTATCTAGAGAGATGCTGAAATACCTAAGTAAGATATTAACAATAAATATGATGTTCCTTGCAATGTGATTGTGACAAAGTAGTTTTACTTCAGGAATTCAAGGAAGACTTAGCATATAAATTTATCATTATAAAATTCTTCAACTAGCTAATTTAAGGGGGGAAGCTGTATGGTAATCTGAAAAAGTACAGAAAAAATATTTACTAAAATTTAACCTTCATTTATTAATAAAGGAATTCCTAATCAACTAGGAAAATGAAGTAGCTTGCTTAAGTGGATAGAATGAACTCAGCCTCCATCCCCAAACCTGACCCACGCTGTATCCTCATTCACCTTCCACTGTGGGACCTGCAGGGCTGGGGCAGCTTGGCCTGAATGTGTAGTCTAGGGCCTTATATATCACTTGGGTCAGTGCTATTGGTCCAAATGCATGCCAATCAGGTTTTGGGATAGTACCAACCTTACTGGTGGTCCTGCAATTTCCTTTCTGGTCTGCCTCACTTCCGGTTTCTTAGTCACTTGTAGAGAACTGAGAGGCTGAGGTCGCGGATTGAGGGTGCTCAGGTGATCGGGAGTGGGGCGCTGTGTGGAGCAGGCGGCCCTACCTGGCCAGGATGCCGCTGTGTGACAGGTCAGTGCTTGCTGGTTCATTCTCAGCCTTGGCTGGTTTTGTCCAGGCCAGCGCTTTACAGGGCAAGCTCTGCAGATCCAAGGCAGGTGCTCCCTGCCCACCCTCCAGTCTGCCCTGACCATGCTCAGGGACAAGGGCTTAACTTCACTGGTACCTTGATCTTAATGGATCACGTCATTGAACTCATTTACCTTCCACCTTGTGGTTGCCTTTGGATAATATGTAGGTATTGTTGGTAGGATATTGAAAGGTAATATCGGGGTGATATTTATTGCCCTGGCCCCCTGTAACCAGGTTACACAAGCTAGCTACATTCCCCTACCAAAGTCAGAAGCTCTGTATGCTACCCTGTAAGGTTTTAGGTTTTGGATGGTAACAAGTTTCTGGCTCTTGCTAGAAGAGTCTACATTATGTTTTTTAACTCTACTCAGTACTTTGCAAGCTGTACCACCCTTGTTAAGCTTCTCCTCAATTACCCAGAGTATGCACTCTATTTTCTGCTTTGAAAACTAATACACAAACTGCCCATATGTTAACATATTTTTCGCAGGCGTGCATATGTATAAGTATAAAGAAATAAATGGGAAAATATATACCAGAGCAGGGACAGAGGAAATAATTTGAATTTGGCAACATGGGAAGAGGAAATCTCAGCAATGTTTGTAATATTATAACATTTATATTTATAAATTTATATTTTAAAAATGTGATCATAGTGACACAATATAGCTCTGGGTAATTAGCAAGGAGTGTTAATTGTGTTACCCTGAACATCAAACTCTTAAAGTGGGAGTAAATGTGTAAAGTGGCACTGATTTGTCATTCTTAGGGATGCTGGCAACACTGAACATAGATAACATTTTCTGAGTCACACTTTTATTTTAGAGCTCTTTAACATGCGTTGCTACTCGGTGGGAATTAGGATTTTCTGGTTGAATTTGAGAGAATCTAGGAAACCTAAACTGTAAATGAGCAATTAATAATTAAAGACTATTTATTACCAAGGTTATTACAACTAGATAATTAATCCTTAGCTCCAAAAGCAAAAACTTCTGCGTACTTTCTTATAGCATATTTAAAGTAGTTACATAGTATTTTTAATTTGCAGACTATTTCAGTTATGATATTGAAGTAGCCCGAATTATTCTACAGACTTATTCAGAAAAGGTTTATTGGTTTTACTATTTTGATGTGACCTTTGTAATAGTGCATAATAAATATATTTCTTCTATTCATCATATAATATCTTAGCAGATACTTATTAAGTAAATTATTATGTACTAGTTATTATCCAAAGAACTTTTGAATATTTTAATGCAAAAAGAGATATAATCTTAGTTACTCTGAGAAATTGTCAGCTGAATTTGTATGTTCCTTTGGTAATTCATTAAGTGATGGTCTCGTTCAAAAGGTAGCATCCATCATCTTAGATTTTACCTGCTGCTAGGAAATTAGAAGCTAGATTTGGTATTGGAATCAATGCCTTCATTTCATGCCTTGTGCATTTGCTGAAAACAGTATTATTGTTCAGAGAGTTTTTACTATTAACTTAAGGATACTTGTCATAGTAGGTTGGTAAGGGAAAATTCAAAGAATTGAAAGCAAGCCTTGATCCAAGGGGCTTAGAGAATAATATTCCTAAACTCTTGTATTGAGATACCTTCTCCTCATGTTTAAGGCTGAGGCCTGTGGAGATGACCTTGTCACAAAGTTCTTTACTAGGGAAAAGGGCAGGACAGAAAAGCAAATTCTGTGATGCTAGGTGTGTGTACACAGGAGTGTGATAAGTTTAGAAAAAAAAAAAAACCTGAATCCTGTCTCAATGTGCCTACACTCATGCTTGGGAATCCAAAATATCAAAGATGTTATGAGAAATTCCAAGAAGTATAGGAGAAGAGGAAAAGATCTCTTCTCTATTGTTTCAGAGATGTTAAACCCAAGAGCAGAAGAGTCATGACCATTTTACTGAGCTGCCATTTCCTGAGTACCTACTAGGTGCCAGGAACTTGTGTACCTAATCTCTAATTCTCAAGACAACTTTCGCCTCACTTTAGGATGATGACATTAAAACTCAGTTTAAATATCTTGGCCAAAACCACAGCATATAAGTCGCAGAAGTATTATTTAGCTAAGACATATTTATCTTACTAGGGAATTGTGTCAGTTTCCCTGCATTAGTGTCATTCATCAGGCGAAAACCAATTGCTTCCCCACATCACCCCTCCCCCTACGAAATAACTCTTGGGGTTAGGGTGGAGCTCAGTGATGGGGTGCTGGCCCAGAAGGTGAGAGACACTGTGTCCAAACACCAGCACTGAAAAAGAAAGCAAAAGAAAAAACTAATCATAATATATATACTCTACATTAAACTTTTCTTCTAAAGGAAACTCAAATAATATTCTCTCTCTCAGTGTACTCATGATGTTGGAGTAGAGCCAATATTTTCCTTAGATGGTGTCCTGGACTTTTAATGAGGATCCTGAGCAACTCTAATGAAGAGCAATGTCACTAATCATGCAAATTCTTCCCATCTGCAAAATGTCCATAAATTACCTTCCTTGAGTGCAAGTGAGAATGACCATCTATGGCGTTATGTATCATGAACAGTTCTCAATTAGCGTAAAACCATCAATTTTGAGTACTTATGACAGTGAAGGGAAGTAATTGGGTATGTAGTTGAAAATAGCAGACAGTATTCAGATCTTTGATGGTTGTGTGGGATATATTATATTTATTTTTCAAGGGGAATATTCCATTTTCTAATTATCTTGTTGGGCTTATGTAAAAATGATTTTGAACCTCCTTGGTTCTCCTTTGAGAACAAAAGGAATAAGTGGCCCAGATGTTCTGCTTAGCAAGAAAAAAACAAAAAGGCCCAAGGTTAAAATGCTTGACTGTAAATGCAAATATAAATAATAGCCAACCTGTTACATCTTACCATCACTTTCCCAAAGGTATTTCATTGTTTATGCTTGATGTGTGCCAAGTATTTAGAATGCATTGAAGTTGTTAGTCATTTTTTCTAGTTGTTTTTCTGAACATCCTTAATTAGTACTTTTACTCCATATGTGCAAATGAAAACACCTTGTGTTCAAAGAGCGGCTTCTAACACATCTAAGTTGATTCTCTTATGTACAGTAGTTCTAGCAATCTTTCATAGGCCTTTCTTCAAAATCTTGCTAACGAATTTGATTAGTAGACATTGTATTGTTGATGATTCAAAGGTAATGACCTACATCAAGCCTTGGAGAATAGTCACAAATTCCATATCATTCCAGTGCAACTTGAAGTTTTACATTATGAAGTAGCATATTTTTAAGAGCAAGTATTGCATGTGTAGTTTTGAGTGTGTGTGTAAATTATTGTGTTTATGAGTGTGTATGTGTAAAATAGATATGCATTGCATATTAATATCTCATATGTAATACATATATATATATGTGTGTGTGTGTATGCACAAGCTGTTTTGTGTTATCTTGATTGAAATTTTGATGATGATTATTGCATTGGTGAAGACTTATTTATGGAAAATTGCATATAGTAAAATGAAGAATTTTTAAAAAAAGTCTCTTGAAATAAACTGACTATGATTTCATAAGTTAAATTTCAAAAATTCATTTGCTTGATTCTACAAAGTGGGCATGATTCAAACCAAGTATATCTGAAACTTTGCGAATAATTGGTAACAAATTTTTTATTTTCATGTAGATATTTGGTAAAGTTCAAGTACAGCTATTATGTTGAATGACATTTACATGCACTTTTAGTAGACCCTGTTTTAAGCTTTTTAGAAATGGGCAGTAGTTCAGCACAAAAGGATATTTGTTGGTATGGCTGCAGTAATCAACACTGAATTCTAAGTGTGTTTGTTTATGTCCTATCTTATTTGATGATTAGGACAATAAATGAAGTAAGGTAGGTCAACTCTGTATTCATTCATATTTTATTTTGAATGCATACCATGGGTAGACTTTACTCTATTTTGCAAGAAGAGAACTTAGTCTGAAAGATAACAACTAAGACTCAAGTCATAACTGACAGAGACAAGACTAATATTCTATTTGTCTGGTTTTAAATATGGACTCTTTTTCAGTAATGAAATTCTTTCTTCTTATAACTTCAGAAAAGCTCCTTAGAAACTTTAGAAAAGACTATACCTCTGCCCTAACCAGAATTTCAAGGTACTCTGTCTTGTGATTGACCTAGAGATAAGATGGAGTGGGGGATGTATGCCGTGGGGTGTTAGACACTCTAGATAACCTTGGGCAAATTGCTTGCCTCTCTCTCTTTTTCATTTGTAGAATGGGAATAATAACATTTGTTATTGGATTGGTGTGACGATCTCATGAGGTCAGACAGCTGGAGTCTGTAATGGTGTAATGGTGCATACCACATACCCCATGCTCAATTAATGTTAGATTAGTAGTAGCAGTATTACGAGTAGGAGTAATTTTAATGATCCTCCCCATTTTCCTTCACCTTGTCCTGGTTTTTGGCTGGTTTCATATTCCTTCTCTTATAACTCTGTGTTTTAGTTTACTTATTTCCATGGTTCTTAGTTTTCCTTCTCACTTTCATCTTTTAAAAGTCTCCTTCTGACAAGTTCTGCAGAGTCATCTGTTGGAGTCATCCTCGTGTCTTGGATTGAATCAGCATTGGTGATCATCTCTTCTAGGTCTCAATAATTCATTTCTGTAAACATAACCCCTGGGTACTGAGGTCATGTTGTTTTCTTCCCAGAATAAACTTGGACCAGGTATGTCATTAACATTCAACATGCAGAGGGCAACAAGACAGCTTGACTATGCATAATTCCTACTGGAGACAGCTGAAATTACCATAGACTGTGGCTGCAAAATCTGACCAATAAGAAGCATATCTGTATTTTCTTTGTTTTTGGTTTAGAACTAAAATTGCCACGTACATATCCATTGAGGCCTGACTTCAAATATTTGAAAGTAGCTTTACAATTCCACATGGACAGCTTAAGCCTCATCACAGGAATTCCTTTGTCATATCCCCAAGTAGTGTGGTTTGTCTCTTATATTAAAAGACTATGATTATTGTTAGGAAAATGTCAGTCCCTGTTCAATGCACAGAGAATTACTGGCACTTCTATTCCGTGAGACAGTGTTGGGGAAAATAATGGGCAGTGAGTACTTGGCATTAAGTTATGATTCTTCACATTAAGTATAGCGAAGGAGCAAAAGAAAATCAAAGACATTGAGGAGAAATTAAGAATAGAAAGGTGCATTGGCTAGAGTTGTACATGGAATAATCATTAAATAATATGAATATTAAATGATAAAAATAAGTCTGGAGACTAGGAATCAAAACTATCTCATCTGTAGGTCTGAAATAGCATTTCTATTTCAGATAAATAGGAATCCAGTGTGTTCCAACAGCACAGTCATGAAGTCTAGGCTTCTGAGCTGGAGGGTAGGTGGGCTGGTGTCTGTACGGACAAGAAGGAAGTATTTATTTAATGTGGTAACAAAGGAACTCATTAAAGAGTACTTTTTAGCATGAAAGGGAAGAAGCTTCTAGACTGCATCAGGAAGTTATTCTCCTTTATAATTGTTCAGGATCTACAAATGCCCTGTAATGGGAGTCAGAGAACAATTCCTATCATTTTGACACAGGATTTCTGCAGGCCATTTTACTAAAGCATAAAGAAAACTTGTCAAAAATTTAAAACCATAAATCTAAATCTGATGTCTCTGGTCTCTCAAATTTGAACAATGGTGAATAAGGAGATTCAGCACAACTGTGGTTAGATTTGGCTTGTGCAGGAGGCAGAAATAGATCAGCCTGTTTCCACAAGTTGGGGATATGCTGATTTGTCCATCCATTCATTCAACCAATATCCATCAGGACCTGTGACTTGCCAGTCGCTGTGCTGGAATCTGGGTATGGGTGATTCACAATGCAGAAATCACTCTTGTCTTTTTGGCTTTAGAATTTTTTTTTTCAAAAAGCATTCATTTATCATTTCAAACTGGTATAGGAACTATGAAAGAAATACTCAGAGTTGGAGAAAACTATGGGTGGGAACAGGAGGCATCCAATTGGATGGCTTGCTCTGCTACACAGGGGGATGGAGAAGAGTTAATTAAGAAGAAACTTGACACAGGAGAGGATGTTCATTCAATCATGAGCTGGAGGAAAAGTGAAGGTTTGGTGTGGGAAAGAGCATGATACTGTTCTTTCTGCAGGACTATTAACAATACAAAGTTATTCCATTAACACCACTTGAAGTCCACACCATCATTTTGTGTCTATTAACTAAATTTCTCAAGAGAGAAAAATGTGATTGGCCCAGCTGGAGTCAGGTGTCCTCACCTTCCTGACCATCTTTGGCCAGGAGGGCAAGATCAGGTAACCACACGCTGTTGTAAGGGGCTTTTCTCTGGACACAGAGTTGGCAGTTTTATACAGTGAACCTGCCATTCCTGCAGTGGGGTCTGTACTGGATATTGACCTTCGCACATCCAGTTGCCCTTCCAAAATTAGTTCAATAAATGGTTAGCAATAATCTGTAGAGTGGGTCTATGAAGTTCTAGGCAACCTGATGAAAACTCAACAATTCAGAGCTGGTCTCTGAATGTTGCATAACAGTGTAGACTTCACTCTGTAACACACAGGATATGAAATGACCTAGATAATTTATTTCTATAAATCGAATATAATCAATTCAAGCAAACCCACTTCTGTGGGCCAACCTGGTTGACACAAAACCAACTCTCAGGATTTTGGAAGGGCTTTTCCAACTCCAAGATTAGGAAAATACTCTAGGGGTTCTTATAAGTCTATGCAACTTGAAAAAGCCTCTTTGGGTTTATACCTGTCTGGCATCATGAAGTCTCTTCCAGGTGAGTACTTCCACGGTTCAGTCAACCTCTGGACATGCTTTTGGTGATCCACGCACTAACACCTCGAGCTGTGCTGTGGAGGGTGTGGCACTTGGGAGTGCCGGAGGCAGAAGTTCAGCCACTAGTAGAATCCTCTCTCTCCCAAATCGCCTTTCTTTTTTTGTCTCAGGGAAAGCAGCCAGCATTTCCCCCAATCATTTTTTCCCCTAAATGTCTAACTTTGAGCCTAATTTATTTTTCTGGGAAAAGAATATTTACATGTGACAGACTATCACATGGAATAATAGGTGGAACTGTCACCCCTAGCGGAGCCCCTCACCTTGCCCAGGGTGGGCATAGAGCCCTCCTAGAGTTGTTCAGTGCCATAGACTAGCAAAGCACTTTTGGCCTCATGATGCTCCCCTCCCCCCAAAATAGCCATTAACTACCCTCTAAGTGACAAAACATGAAGGCTTGGTAATGCCATCGTTTAGCCTAATGCAAACATAAATTAATTCAGTACTATATTATCTTGCCATAAATAACCAAAAAATTTCCTGTTTCTTCTAACCCAAATTCTTTAAGTTCAAATCTGATAAAAGAAATTCTTGGTTCCTTTTCGAGATGTGGCTTAGATCACAAATGTCCTTGGCTATAGAGTCTATCTTGCTTAGATCTAAACAAACTACTAAGATGTATTGATTAGACCAAAAGATCACATCACTGGTTGTTCAGTGAGGCAAAAGCACTTGAGATGGGGGTAACTAGATTCCCATTGATTGGTTATATCAATCATGACAATTTTGTGTCAGGGAAGCTACTTATTCCATTGTAATGCAATATACTATGACCTTGTACCCCTTACCTTAAAACCAAGCACATTCTATGGCATTATCTGAGTGTCAGGGACAGTCTGAGATATAGAACTTGAACCGCTATGTCTGGGCTCAGCAGGAAAGGAGGATAAATTTATTGTCTGTCACAGAAGATAGATGGTGAGGAGGTGGCAAAGTTGGGGCACTTTTTTCAGGCATCCTATTTTATACAGAAAATTCTTAAGTTATCAAAACATCTTTTGCCATGTATCATGTCCCTAAAAGTGTGAGCTAAGATTAAATGTTTTTATTATAAGAGAAGGAGCTATTATTTTTTCTTTTAACAGACATTTCTAAATTATGTAAGTGCAAAAACAGTAATAAAATTTTACTGGTGTCAGGTGATATTTTTTGCACCTTTAAGTTCCAACCACTTGAATCGCTTAAATAAATTACTTCAGCAAATAATCAGACCATCATGTTCCAATTATTGTTAGTGCTTTACAAATAAACCATATAAATGCCTGGTATTTTCAACTTTGAAAGAATGCCTGAGGATGACTGAACATATGGTCTGTAAACTTACCTCGTGGATGAAACTCCAGTTTCTCTCTTTAAGCCCTGTGATTGCCCCCCCCATTTCATACTTAATAAAATGAAGTAAAATGTGTTTGATGCTAAAATAACTTGTTTCCTCAATGAAAGAAAAAAAAATCAGCAGGTTTTTGTTTGGGGGACAATCATTACCACTAAAAGAGTACATAGTTTACTCTTGTCCCAGATTTGCTAGTGACAGGTAAATAAATCTTTGTCTGAAAGCAAAGAATAAGCAAAGAATGAAAATTCCACTTCAATGGTTTACCTTCTGATGTTGACACACATTTTGAATAGCACAGATCAGATAGAAAAAGGCATAAATGGGCAGCCAGTACTTTTTTTTTTTGGTAATGGATCAAAGATTATCACCAACATCAGTATTTTTCAAGATATATATGTCGTGACCCCCTGTAAAAAACACTTTTACATCACAAACGTGTTTTACATCCCAGCACAGAACATACACAAATACTGATACGTATATATAAACTGACACAGAAGTTTGCTTAAAAATTCTTGTCTTTACTGTATGTGACTGTTTGTTTTACATTTTATCCATTCCATTTTTTAAAAAGAAGTGGTTACAGTTGAGTAAATTGATTTCACAATTCCCGAGTGGATTGCTATGCATACTTTGAAGAGTAGCTAGACTGGGTGCTTTGAAATCTTTGCACTAACCACTTGTTTTGACACCATACAGGTGCAGTTTTTGCATAATTGCCAAGTTTGAAACAGCATGATTAAATAATTATGTAATTGTTAATTAAGTAAGTGATTATGAATGAGGGTTACTTGGAGTGGGAAGAACTGAGAAGTTTGAGTTCAGATTTTGCCTTAGATGATTGTCTTGCATGAATGAACAGCTTGTGGAGGGCTGGTTCTGTGCAGAGAGCACAGATTCTCTAGCCAGACTGCCTGGGTCTGAATTCTGGCTCAGACTTAGCTGGGTGACATGGGCCAGCAACTTAATTTCTTTGGTTATCAGTGTTCCATCTGTAAGCTGGAAATATTACCCCTTTTGACATACTGTGAGGATTTACTATAAGGCTTAGGGAATAAGCACTCAATAAATATTAGCTATTACTATTGAAAAATCCCCCAAAATATTAAAGTCAAGTAGGCTCTCTGATAAGTGGATGATGATACATAATGGGGGGGGTGGGAGGGAGGCAAAAATGGAGGAAGGATGGATTGTGTAGAGGAAAAAGAGGGGTGGGGCGGGGGTGGGGGGAAGGAAAAATAACAGAATGAGACAAATATCATTACCCTAGGTACGTGTATGTTTACACAAATGGTGCGACTCTACTTCGTGTACAACCAAACAACAGTTGTACCCCATTTGTGTACAGTGAATCAAAATAAATAGATAAATAAACAAAAGAAGGCATTTTCAAATACTTGTCTATAAATTCACGTGGTGAGACTATCTCAGGTGTTGGCTAATGCATACTGTATACTTGCCACGTTCCTGGCTCTGTGCAAGTATTTATATGTAGTTAACCTTTATAACGTTGGAAAAAACATGATTATTACTTCTCCAATTGTGTACATGAAGAAATGGAAATTTAGAGTGCTGCAGGAGCAGAGCTGGGATTTGAGCTCGAGTGTGTCTGCATCCAGAACCTCCCACCTGTGCTTACGAGCAATCTTTGGCTCTGCCCCTCCTCAGAAGCCACATGACTCCCGCCTCCCCTTATTTCTTGTCTTTACTCCATTCTCCCATTATCCACCCTCTATAAAATAGCAACGCCTGCTCATTTCCTCACTTCCTGTTGGCAACAGTGCTTTCTTTAGCATCATAGGTTCTAAAATCATTTGGCAATTTTTATTCACTTGGTAATTTCTTGACAAAAGCTCCAATAGGGCAGGGCCGTTGGGTCATTCATTGCTGTGTCCCCAGAACCCAAACTGCTATCTGGAGCACATAGCATATGCTCAATAAATATTCAAAGTTGGATTAATAAGTAAAATAATTGAGGTAAACAAAACAGAAATAAGCCACAGGGAGCTTAATATTAAGAAAACTTAGAAAATTTCATTGTCTTTAGATTAATTCTGAATATTTTTAATGTGTGGAAGACGTTCTATGAGCCATTGTTTCTCCTAAGAAGAGTAGGGGAACTTTAAGTCTATATGGTGGGCCTCTCTCTTGACTTAGTTTCAGCTGGTTCCCTGAAAAATTATCAAGAAAGTAATATTAGCAGTTTCTGTCTAGATGAGAAAATGAAATAAAGCAGTTAGAAGCCCTCAGTTGTAGTACCTCCACATTCCACCAGATGGTGCCCCTATCCCATAGAAATCAGTCCTCTTAGAATTTCTCCAGCTTATTTGTATGACCTTGTGTTTTTCTGGATTTGGCTTTTTATTTGATTGGTCTTGTCTCTGCCTCTGTCCTTTTCTTGGGATTTTGCTTTCTATTTTCATCTCTTTATACTCTTCTTATTTATCTTTTACTTTTCCCAGAGCTATTTATTATGCAAAAGATAGGCATCTCTATTGTTTGTTTTACAGAGTAAGGTGAGTTTTATGTTCCTTGATTTCAACTTTAAAATCCAGTATATGCCTGTTAGTGTAGATTATATATTTATTCCTCTAATTAAAACCAAATAATTAAGCATTGAGGTCACTCATGTGGCCATTGACTTTTTTCCCTTGTTACTTTATGGGAGTTTTTAGAGTCTGAGGCTTGGAAGGATTAAATTGTTTTGAGATCACTCAAGTAGCTGTTGGCTGACTTTTTTTTTTTTTCCATTTTTAATTTAGATTTTTAGGCGTTTTAAGGCTTGGCTGTATGAAGCCATTTGCCCCAAGTAGAACACATTTCTGAAAAAATCAGAAATTGAATTGAGACTGGCAGCTGTAATATCCACTCCATTTCCATTTTGCTTCCCTGATGTCCTACGTCTTGATCCCCTGAATCGATGCTGCTATTCAAAGGAAAAGTTTAAAAAGTCAGAGGGAAACTAGCAATGATTACTGAGGACAGAAGGTAAGTGTTGACTGATGTGGGGAGCTTCAGATGGGTACTGTCACATGCATCCTTTTCTTTTCCTTGCTCAGCATCCCCACGTCTGGGAAATGCTCCTTACTCCTCTACTTGACTGCATTAGGACCAGTGGACCTTCAGTCCTGTGGCCTTCAATTCGTAGATGAGTGTGCGACTCAGACTGACCAACGAGAGAAACTTTTATCCTTGGAGAGGGAGGCACATAGCCCACACAGAGTCTGCTGAAGTATGATGTTTGGCATTATTGTTGGATTTTTCTCAGTTGTATTAATTTGGTACAAAGAAAATGATGACATTATATCTCTTTGTTATCTGCTTCCTCCTCCAATCTGTCAACTTCTGTCATTCTTTTCCATGATAACATTTTAGGAAAAGACTGTGGCTTCCAAGTCACTTTGGAGAGAAAAAAATACCAGTTTCATTTAAGTATTGGAAAATCCAGTTGGTTCCAAGTCAAAACTTTAACCCTCCTTCTTGTCAAAGGTATCTCCTGCTCCAGGCTCAGACAGCTCTGAAGTTCATGGCATACGACTGTCCCCATTCTCTCTACACTGCTTCCCAGGTTCCCTTCTTTATCCTCCAGTGTGTTGGGTCAAGGAGGAGAGGACAGGTTGGAGAGGGAGGGTTTACACAGCAGCATTTTCTGTTAAGGTCTGTATTTAGTGCAGGTTTTGGTGGAGGCGGCTTTGGTGGGGGTTCTAGTCCTCCAGTGAGTCTTCACTTTCTTGACATGAACAGGACACTCCCTGACTTTCTTTCAAGTTGGTTCTTACATCTTCCTTGTGTTCTCTGGGTCCAGTATGTCCCTCAGGACTTTCTGGGGTCAATAGCTCGTGCATGCTTTTGAATAGCTTTGCCCAATATGCAATCAATATTTCTGGTTTAGAGATTCTCCTTATCATTGTCCAATCTCTACCACACTTTATGCTATTTAAAGCAAATTTAAAGTAATTTTTTTTTCAGTTGGAATGAATGGATGAGGTTGATTTTTAGTAAATGGTGCAATGCTTTTTTTTTTTTTTTTAAGTTTCCATATGTGATACAACTGAGCAGGTCAATAGGATGTTTTATAGTATAAAATACTAACTCTGTGGGGGTTTTAGCATTGTTTGTTTTGTCCTATCAGTTCAGCTTCATAGAACCTTGACATCAAGGCAGGTAATTGTTTTAGCATATGTATAGCCACTATAATCCTATTATCACATGATTTATTTACATGGAGTGTATTTTACCTGTGGATGAAATCATTATTATACCAAAAGTCTGACAAGGGTTAGTTCTCCTCTAGCAGATGATTTGAATCTTATTCCCAATACTGGATCATAATAGAACTTCTACACCAACTGTATGTGTTGTGTTCAAGTTTAATTTCCAAGTTTAAATGGTACTTAAGATAGGTCCTATGCTAAAATAACAAGACTGGTTAAGCAGAGGACAATGCAATCATCTAGTTATTATTTGAAATTAAAAGTTTGGGAATTATTCCCACTTTTAACTGATTTTGCAACAGGTTATTTTACAGTCATCATGGCCCAGCCTGAGTAACTTTTCTTACTCCAGGACTCACTAACTGCTTCCTAACAGAGACCAGTGACTTGCCTTTGGCATGTCACCTGCCCCAGCAGTAGCTGCTGTTCAGATGTTCTGTGTCCTGACACGCTGCACTAGGTCAATTACCCTCCAGATGATCACAAGGCTGCTCTGTGTAAGCCGAGACCAGCATCTGGAGACCTTTACAATTGCTGCTGCTAAATTTGTGAAGAAATCTCAAATAAAAGTTGCACATTTTTTCTTTTTTTAACACATGTGTATAAACCAGCATCATTAACCACCTCTTTGGATTTGAATCACCAAATATACACAATATTTCTTTGCCTAAATCATGCCCTAAAAGCTTAAGGGGGAGTGAGACGTGTAATTAAAGATAAAATATCAAGTCATATAAAAGGTTGTGCCAACAGTAAACTGAAGTCTTCAGGGGAATTTCTTGGAGCACAGGACACTCTGCTTTCTAAATGCCGCTAAGCCAGAGGCCTTAGGGTGAGTGTATCCGAAATCAGGAGTGTAGTCCATTATTGTAACTGGAAGCTTAGCTAACTAAACCCTGACTTGGAAACTATTCAGTAGACTGGTAGGTTCCATCCAGTTCAAAGCAATTCAGTTCAATTCAACTCAGTTTAGTTATCCACTTTTCATAAATGCTTATGACACGTTGTTTATTTACTGGGCACTGAGCAGGGTACAAAGAAATGTAGAGGAGAAACCTGGCTCTGCTGAAGCTACACTACTTTCCCTTTTCCATATTGTCCCTGCACTCTGAAAGCCTGGTTTATAGAAAGGGTCTCATTGTGCGCCCTTGCTCTCTGGCTTCGGATGAGTTCAGGCAAGGAGATACCAGTGGGCAGGAGAGAGGTTCATTTCCTGACTTCCTCCTGAACTCTAGTTCACGCCAGGCTTGCTTCTGGCTGTCACCTCTCTCCATACGCTGGGCACTGTCTCTGGTTAGATCCAGATGGCCGCTCCCTCCCATTCCCCTTTATGCCTAGATGTGATCTTAAATGCTCCCCATGCTCTTGTCCCTGGGAGACTACCCCACTTTTAAGCTGTGCCCACTCATCTGAAAACATTCCTTGTATCAAACTCTTTGATTATTAAGCCTGCACAGACCACCTATGCTTTACAGAGGAGCCCAATGGAAACTCTTAAGTCATCTTCAGTCTGAATTTACTTATTTTATTTATTTTAGTTAAGTGCTTTGCTTTTTGGGAGTAGACTGTCATGCCAGGTCCAAAGAATATAAACCTGGGCATTGATGATAGACACAGCCCAGTTCTTAATGAAAGATAGCTTACTAGAGTGCACAGAAATCAAACTAGTGACTGCAGTGAGCACCGGGCAGTTGATGTTAAGGAGGGTGGAGAACTTGCCTTGTCTTGGGGACCCTCCTAGAGGACATGTGTTGACTTGAAACGGGAAGAATGATGGGGGCATTAATTAGGTGGAGGTGTGATGGCCCTGGGGTGGGCCCGGGTGTGCCTGGGAGAAAGAAGCCCCTTCGTGCATCTCTAGGGCTGGAGATGGCCCTGGGAGCATCACCAGCAAACACACACACACACACACACACACACACACTCTCTCTCTCTCTCTCTCTCTCTCTCTCTCTCTCTCTCTCTCTCTCTCTCTCTCTCTCTCCCTGGGGGTGATGCCCGTTTAGCACCCCTGGGGTGGGAGTGGAGGAATCAGTAGCCTTACTAGTCTGTAACTTACTAGTTTGGAGCTTGTCCTAGGGTGGGAACTCATGGGGAAGTCTTTACATTGTTGGCTGAGCTTTGTAAGAGTCCTCTGGCCTCAGGGTGGTGGATGGATTGGGGAGTGAAGGCCGGGCGGTGGAGGCTGTTTCAGAATTTAGGACGGAGACGACAATGGTGCCAGAGTTCGCGGCCATAGGAATGAAGAGAAGCAGATGCGTCGGCTGCTTTTTCTTTATTCTAACTCTCCCGTGTCGGGTGAGGTTCAGAGCTCTTTTCCCAGCGTGGCGGGAGGGGAGAGGGAGTGGGACCGGCATAAGCGCGGCGAGATCCTGCAGCCTGAGCCCCGCGAGGCGGCGCGCGGGACCTAGGAGCCTCCCTCGGCGCACCCAGGGCACTCCCGTCGCCTGGCGTTGGTGGAGAGAAAGAGTCAGATTTGGAGCGCGTGTCTCCTGCTCTTTTGCTGTCCTATTTGGGTCCCCAAGGAGAAAGGCAGCCTTGCTCATCCCTCCGCAGCCTTGGAGAGAGTGCAGACCGGTCCGCAGAGCTGGAGCTGGCGCAAGCCTGGAGCCCCAAGAGGAGAGGCTGTTCTAGAACCGCAGCCTCCGAGAGCACCCAGTCCCGAAGTGTGGACTGGGCCTCAGGCTGATGGGCGGAGGAGGGAGACTTGACGGTGGGATGAGAAGATGACTTCCTGTTTGTATCACACTGAATGTGAACTTCTCAATAAACAGACACGTACACATAGACACATAATGCATAAAAACCTAAATGTGGATGCATTACAATGTGTCACTTATATGGGTTTGTATACACACACACACACACCCAACTTCATGCTACACTTTTGTATTCTTATATTCCTTCATATATACACATACTGTATGTAAATACTTTCCTGTACATAGTTGTCATAAAGGTGGCTCAGAAAATATAGACAGGTATAAAAGAAGTTAATAAAAATCATCCTGTCACCTAATAACTTCATAGCCTATTATGTGATAAAAAGTAATGCATTTAAAAATCTCTTCCCCATTGAGATAAATTGTATGGATGTTGTTTAAGGCATTTGATAGCTATTATTTTTTTCCCCATTTTTATTGGTACATTATAGTTGTGCGTATTGGTGGAATTTGTTGTTATGTATTTGTACATGCACACAATAGACCAATGCAATTTGGCCAATATCAGCACTCCCCCCTCCCTCCCCACCTGGGTCCTTTCCTCTACTGATCTCCCTTTAATTTTTAGGAGACCCACCTCCATCTTTCTTTTCCCTTTTCCTCTCTAGCTTCCATATGAGAGAAAACACATGACCCTTGACTTTCTGAGTTTGACTTATTTCACTTGATATGATGGTCTCTAGTTCCATCCATTTTCTTGCAAATGCCATAATTTTCATTTTTCTTTATGGCTGATTAAAACTCCATCATGTATAAGTACCACATTATCCTTATCCATTCAGCTGTGGATGGACACCTAGGTTGGTTCCATAGTTTGACTATTGTGAATTGTGCTGCTGTAAACATGGGTAGGCGTGTATCACTGTAGTAAAATGACTTTAATTCTTCAGGGTAGAGAGACCAAGAAGTGGTGTAGCTGGTGGTTTCATGCCTAATCTTTTGAGGAGCATCCACACTGATTTCCATAGTGGTCATACTGATTCATAGCCCCACCAACTGTGTGAAAGTTTTCCTTTTTCTCCACCTCCTCTCCAGCCTTTATTATTAGTATTCTTGATGACTGCCATGTGACTGGTGTGAGCTGAAATCTCAGTGTAAGTTTGATTTGCATTTCCCTAAATTGCGAATGATGTTGAACATTGTTTTTTCATGTATTTGTTGGCCATTTGTATTTCTTGGTTTGAGAAGTGTCTGTCTGATTCATTTGCCCATTTATTAATTGGGTTATTGGATTTTTAGTGTCAAGGTTTTTGAGTTCTTTATTTATTCTAGATATTGAGACTTTATCTTTTTTCCCCATGTGCATCTCACATTTTCTGTGAGTTGACTGGTCATTACTCTTGCTTTTTATTTTTTTTTAATGGTGCTGGGTATTGAACCCAGGCTCTCCCACTTTCAAGAACTCTATCACTGAGCTACAGTTCTAGCTTTCCACCCAGCTTTTTAAAAAATTGAAGCATGTATTGTTTTTGCTTAAGAAAAAAAAAAAACACTTCTATATTAAATGACTTGATCTTGTGTAATGTATTTTGAAAATATTTTGTCCTTGAATTTAATTTCTTACTTTTAGTGGGTCTGGGGCATGCCGGTAATCCCAGCGACTTGGGAGGCTAAGGCAGGAGGATTGCCATTTCCAGGCCAGTCTCAGCAATTTAGCTAGGTCCTAAGCAACTCTGGGAGACTCTGTCTCAAAAATAAAAATGTTTTAAAAAAGGGCTGTAGGAGACATAGCTCAGTGGTAAAGCACCCCTGGATTCAAATCCCCCAAATTAATTAATATAATTTATGGTACTTTGTTACAGATGTATTTAATTACTATACAGTTAAATATATAAATAAATTTCTTTCAGCTCAAGAGTTGATTAGTTTTTCTCATATCTAGAAATAAGAGCAAAATAAATGAAAGGAGGGAGGGCTCAGATATCATAAAGATATAGTAAAGATCAGTAAGGTAGGAGAAGGAGATCAAAAGGGAGAGAGGAGGAATGGGAAAGGGGAGGAGATACAGAATAAATTAAAAAAAAATCAGGCTACATGCACATATAAATACGTGACAGGGAATTTCACCTTTGTGTATAATTAGAAAGAACCAATCATCAATAAATGGATGAGCTAAAGGAAGGCCAGTAGAATAGGGGAAGGAGAAGGGAGGATGGAAGTAGGGAAGGAAAAGAAGTGAAATCACATTTCCAGCATGTACAGATTTGCTAGGATGGACCAACTACTATGTATGACTATAATTCCTTAATAGAATAAAAGAAAATTAGGAAACAAGAAATCAAAAATGAAATAAAAACATTTCCTTGCCCCAAACAAATAAATTGATTTATTTTAAGATATTTCTTTCTTCTGCTTTCCTCATCCTGAATTCAGAAAAAATTGCCTATATTGCATTCTTCTTGGTTTATTGTTTCATTTTTTAACATGAGACAGTTTCTCCTCCTGATTAATTCCGATTATGTTTAGTGGTAGGAACTGCCCCTCTCTCTACCATGGCCCCTCCTGGTTAAACCAACAATTACATAACATTTACTGGAAAATTTATTCTGATTTAGATCCATTAAGGATTTGTTTCCCTGCTGTGTGGAGAGTCAATAGGCTTGTAGGGCAGAAAATGCAGACTCTGCAGTCAGAAGCACGTGAGCTTGCCTTTCATTATTTTTATAATTTGCTGGTTGAAGACCAGGACAATTCACTTCACATTCTCAATTACTAAGAGAGTAAAATAGGCCTAGATAGAGTGTTTTCAAAAGAATCAAATGAAATAATACATCTATGATGCCCTATTAGTATTCTTTTTTGTTCTCTTTATTTGGAAACATGTTGGACTGGGGACCAGAAAATCTGAGGCTTTTACAACTCTGTTGCTTTTTGAGCAATTTACCTGGTTTTTTTTTTTCTCCCTGCATTTCTGTTAATAATTTCTAAAAGCAATAGTTACTTATGTCACAGTTTTTTTTTTTTTTGATGATGAAATTGATTCTGTTTCTGTGTCTCTCTCTTTCCCATGCTTTAAAAGCTGCAGAGTGCTAAACTAATCTAAGGTATATAGGTACATTTATTAAAATGCCTTGAAGAATTGGAAACATAGCTCATCTTTGGAGACCAGATTCTTAGTTACATCCTGTAGTTGGCTTTATTAAACTGAGAAAAATTGAACTTATTATGCAGCTGCTTGGTTTCAAGTAACAGAAACTGACTCCGGTTAACTTATGCAAGGAGGGAATTTATTGGAAGGATATGGAGTTGCTCATGGAATAGGAGGGAGGGGCGAAGCGCAGGCTGCAACAGCTGTGGTGTGTTGGAGGCAGTGGGAGCTGGGTAAGTGGAATTTTTGTAGAAGGAACTGATAAAATATCTTTCCCTAAACACTCCCCTGCCCCAAGAAATAAAATCTGTGTTCAATTTAAAAAAATCATGTTGCTGAAGATTAAAACTTGGGGGTAGAGCATTTGTGACCCCCACTTGTCATGTGCCTGCCCTTTGGCTGGAGGTGGGCAGGGTGATTCAATGACAGCTGCAAGACTGTGTCTAGAGAGGGAAGAGAGAATCCCCCAAAGGAAAACAGGGGTGACATTCATATAGCAGGATAGGATGTGGAGTGACTGCACACAACAAAAGTCCCAGTGCAGTTCTGGGCTTGTTCTGTGTTATAGGAACTGGAGAGAGAAGAGCGATCAGCAAAAGATGCCTAGGATAAAAGCCAACAGCTGTTAACTTTGCTTGTCTGACAGCTCCAACTCCTAGGTCCATAGCCCAGCATCGCCCTTGCTGGACTCAGGAATGATCTTTTCAAGACAGATGAGGAGAGGGAGAGGAATCCATGATGCTAATCTATGAGCATCCGTGAGGTCCAAGATTAGAGAGGATTGAGTGTCTGAGATCTTGTAATTCAGGACTGTAGCCACTATCAAGTGCCAGATTCTCTAGAGGTGAGAAATGGTGGAAGAGAAACACAATGATAGCTGTCTCAGCCTTAAGACTCCAGACTTTTCTGTTTCAGCCTAATTAACTCTCCTGTTCTTAAAGAGAAGAAAAGAAATAGAAACATGAATTCATAAGGCTGCACCTTTCTCTCTCTGTGCATGTTCCCCAGGGGAGGTGATCCATTAGCAACAGAGGCAGGCATGCCAAGAGCAATAAAGGGGCAAGCTGGCCAGGCTGAGCAGGCTGCAGCTAAAGGCTCTCCTGGAGAATCTTGCTCATTCATTAATTCTAGCCTTGGAAGGGGGCCAAGCCGTGTGGTTTCACCACAGCAAGGGGCAAGATCCTAATGATTAAATGCTCTTTGTTGCCTTGCATTTCACTTTTTCTAGCAATGCACTTTGAAGAATGGAAAATTGAGTTTTCAATACTCTGTTGTTTGTTGAAGCTAAAGCTAGTGGTAATTGAAGCCAGTCGAAGGCTGAAGGGAATGGCCGAGGTAAGGCTGAGATCCCAGAGGAAGCTGAAGGATGTGAGTTTGGGGATTCAGTGGGTCCTTCCACTCCTCTTTATCGTGATGAATACTTTAGTTGTGATTTGCTTTTGGAAAAATCATGTTATTCTTTGAAAATACTTTCCTTTCTACATTCTCTTTGGATCCATAATGCTCTAGTGTATATAGAAAACCTAGGATCAGAGTAAAAAGAAATGGAGAGTAAAGTGTCACCATTATTGTTTAACAATCTCAGGCTAAGTTGAGGGAACTACAGGATTCTCCCTACTTCATCTAGATGACTGATCAGACCTTGATTTAATTAAATCAACATCCCTATTTGATGTTCACAGCACTCCTGGGTCATCTTGAGGAAATGAAATGTTTCTGTTGTTGTTAACTGACCAATAATTTAACTGAATCTAACACCTGGACTAGTTCAAGGCACAGAATAGGTGATTTATGCCTATTAAATGAATGGATAAACTAGGTTCCTTTTCTCGAACAAACCATAAATACAGAGGAAAAACTAACTCAAACAATGGTGTTTGTGACTGAATAACTCATTAGAATCTTTTAGTCTGGTAATCCAGAGTGAACAAAGTTCTAATCTTCAAACTGTATGAAAGAATGTATTTATGGTAGGAAACTACCACTCTCTTAGATTGAAGAACCAGGCAGCATGGGTTCTAGTTCCCACACCTCTACCTAGAGGCAGGAAAAAAAAATTCCCCATATTCATCTTCTTTATGTTTATCTTGTCACCTAATTCAACTTGATTTCTTGGAGGATAAGGCTCTATGGAAGTGGCAAGAAAATTCTGAGGAAAAATTGGAGTTCTGTTTGTTCTTCATCCAATGGCTATTTTTTGGAATGTGTGTAGGATAAAAAGCAATATGGTAGCTCTTGAGCATCTCAGCTAAGAACCTCTGGGATATATAGTTACCATTACATATATTCTTTGTAAACAGCTACAATTTATGTACCATAAAATTTACCTAAGTGCATCATTCAGTGGTTTTTAGTGTGTTTACAGAGTTATATAGTCACCACCACAATATAATTTTATCATCCTCCAAATAAACCCTTTATCCATTAACTCCTTATTTCCTCTTCCCTGGCAACCACTGATCTACTCTTTGTTTCTACTGACTTGCCTACTCCAGATAGTCCACACAAGTGGCATCATACGACACACAGTCTTTTGTATCTGACTAATTTCACTTAGAATAAAGTTTTTGAGGTTCATCCATATTGTATGAAATGTTAGTACTAGCTTTGTTTTTATTGATGAATAGCATTTGATAATGTTTATCCATTCATCACTTGCTGGACATTTGGGTTGTGTTCACATTTTGGATATTATGAATGTCATTGTTATAAAAGTTTGTGCATTAATTTTTGTGTGGACATGTGTTTTTATTTTTTGATTCTGTACCTAAGAGTGGGATTACTAGGTCATATAGTAATCCCATATTCAACTTTCCACATCGACTGCATGATTTTATGTTTACATTTATCGTGTCTATAAACAAAAAGTGAGAATTCATTGCAAGGGTTAAAAGATTTTTGTACTCACTGAAGTTAGTATATTTATAAAATGTTTAGCACAATGTGACATCAGCCTTAGTCCTCATAGTTATTTTTATAAGGGTGATATTATAATGCAAACTATTTAGAGGTAAGAAAGATGAGAAATAGAGAAGTTCTGTGACCCTCCCAAGGTCACAGAAAGTGATAGGGAGATCTGAGACTCTTAATATGCTTCTGTCTGGACCCAAGATATGAGCTTGTCATATCTATACTACAAAGTATTATTTCCTCATTTAGTTATAAAGATGAGAACTAGCATTGTCACTAATTACATACTAGGTAAGCAGTATAAATCTAGTTGAGAGGTCATACATTCTGGAGCCATGGGGTTCCCTTCTGATACAGGACAAGAAACCAGATTCCACACACAGGTTGACTAGTACTGTGATGATTGATGTGATGGATGTTAGAAAGAGGAGAATTCTCTTTGATCCTTGGAAAGGGGTTACAGATATAGGAAAACAAGTGGGAAAATGAAATACCTAATTAGGTTATATAATCTGGTGAATGCTTACCACAAAACAAAGCATTGTGCTGAATGATTACTTTACATAATTTAGTCTAATTTTCACAACAGCACTCTAATAAAGGTCCTGGACTTGACACCATTTTACAAATTGTGAAGTAACTGACTTTAAAGTATGAGGTACCCTAGCACTAGGCACACAGCTAAAGAAAGTGACATAGTTGGCACTTAAGTCTAGCTCCAAAGTCTAGGTTCATAAGCACAATACCACAAAATCAACTGCAGCAACCACTATGAAAGTTATCCTGATATGAGACCCCACTGTAAAAAAAAATGGTCTGTGGTTACTTTGAAAATAGATGTTTTTAAATCTATGTCCAGTAAATGCGATTTTACTTCACAACTTCAAAGTAATATGTGAATAGATTATAGCTGCTTTGTTCTGACAAATGTCACCATTCAATGGTAGACTTTTTGGATAAAGGTTGTGTTCCCAAAGCTTCAAGTACACTAAATCTTTGTGTATGGAACCGAAATGTTTTTCTCTCATGGGGTGTTCTGTTGTGGGATTCTCGATAAACCACAATAAGGGCTATCTGGGAAATAAGATGATCTAGTAATGGTATCATACAGGCCAAAATAACAGTCCATAGGATGTCTTGGGCTCTTTGGTGGAATCCTGGGGGAGAGAGCTCAATTCTGCTCCTGGGATGGCTGGTAGGAGACATTCTTCCATGCTGTTCAGAATTGCCTTTAAATTTGCCCTAGGGCTGGGAAGTTTGGGAGAAAGGTCAACATCAGTGACTGGTTCCTGCAGCCCTAATCAAGCATATACTCTATCACAGAACTGTCATGAAAGAAAGGAATGAACTGTTTCAGCCTTCTGGTCTACCTCTTCATGGAGTTGTTTGGAGGATGAAATGATTCTAACTGAGCACAGCACTTAGGGGCAGCACTGGGACCATCAGCAGCCCTTATACTTTATTATACTTTTTTAGAGCCTGGAAGCATGGACTTGCAGTCAGAGAGGCCTGGGTTTGACACATGGCTTTGGTACTTACATTTTTTGTGTAATGGAGGCTGAATATAGATATATAACCATTGATGCTCTTATTTGATAGTGCAGGATTATAGCTGGGAAGTGGCTGCTGGGTCAGGCTGTCTGTGTCCCACGTCTCCCTGGAGTTAAGTGTGGCCATGTGGTTGAATTCTGGATAATGGAAACTTATCAAAAGTGATAAGCACCGCATGCAGGCCTGGCCTAACACTCCTTTCCTCCCACTTTCTCCTCTCTTTTGCCAGAGTATTCATCTTGACAGACAGGGTCTCTGCCTTCCCATTCACCAACTCAGTATTGTTACTTGGGTAAGAAGTAACTTTTTTATTGTGTTGATGACTTTACACATTTTTTGGAGGGGTGATAATTATTCATTTATTTATTTATTTTTAAATTAGAGCTTCATAGTTATACATAGTAGTTGGGTTCATCCTGACAAACTCATACATGCGTGGAAATCAATTTCAGTTCATGATGGGGGTGGTTACTTATTAAAGCAGTTAGGAATGGTCACAATGGATTATTCCCTTAGGCAATTACTGGGCAGTCTTTTCTGAACTTTACTTAGTAAAATGGAGGTAACCACATTTATTTTGCAATTCTATTGTAAAAATTAAATGAGATAAAATATAAAATTTTCCAACATGGTCAGGTGGTTGTTATTTTTATTGTATATCCGTGTGCTATCCAATAGCAAGAGTTAGGAGACATTTGACAGTGCATTTACTTGACAGCTATATAAATATCTTTTCTGTAATTATGTAATGGTCCAGAGCTCTAGGAAAGCAATAGAGAAAGCCTATCTATTTTTGTTATCCATTATCTCTCCAGGAGCTTTACACTGAGATCCTTTCTGCCTAGAATCTAAACTCCATGAGGGTAGCACTGAATCTTGCTTCTCTTTCCAGCTTAGCAGTGTGCCTAGTGAATTATACATAGCAGGTTACTGACAATTTATTTTCCTGGGTTTTTCCTTATTTTCTAGTGTTTACATGTGTTCTCACCACTGTGCATGTGTTCCATCTTCCTGCATTGTTTACATGCATAGTAACTCATGTGAGCTTCATACCAATGTTATGAGGAGACCAGTAGTATTTATTTCCCTGTTATGGAAATAAAGTAACCAAGGCAAGAAGAAACTTTTGCATACCTGGGGTCACATATCAGTCATAGCAGAAACAGGATAAAAAGCCAGACATTCTGACTTCAGAAAACACACACACACACACACACACACACACACACACACACACATACACACGCTACCTCTTATATATACATGAAGGAATAATAGCTTTTCAGGAATGTATCACAGAAATGCTAAACTTCTCGTGTACACCCATTTAATACTCCCCAAAACTGTGTAAAAATTGAAATTGTACCTGGGATAAAATTGTTTTATAAAACACCTAAATTAAAAGGATGCCTGAGTCTTTATTCTCTTTAGAAAAATATTCAGCAGACGGGAAAAAAACCCCAAAAACCTACCCATGCAACATTAATAACCACAAGGGGAACACTGGGCTATGTGTATTTAAGCAAATTCTTCATCCTTGTTCATCTGAGTGCTGACTGTGTGTCAGGCACCGAGTTAGGAGCTAAGGATATGACCAGGAATTCAGTCCCTGCCCTCAAAGCCTTTCCTCTCTCCTGAGAGAGGGACAAACTTAAACTTAGTGAACTTAAGACATCAGAGCAAGAGTTAGCTGAATTCTTTATGCCAGGAACAGTTGGACTTAACACGGCCAGTTTGTACAATCAGAAGCACCAAGTAGGAGGTAACAACCATGCTTGTACATAAGGTGGATAATTTATGAGTGTTTTTCGTTGGGGGGAAGGGAAGCAAAGGAAATGTGATTTACAAGCATTTGTTTGGTTCACTTGTTTTAACATTTCCCATATGCTCAGAAGACAACATACATGGGATGTATTTTCTTGGTTACACACCAAAGGGTCTGGCAAACCTTCCTATTTACTCCTTGTAGTCTGCAGTCTTTTACTATGTCTGCTAATATTTGCTATAAATTTGTTCCCTCCTGACTAAACAACAGAATCACCACCACCGCCATCACACATACACACAACAGCAATTCAAGATTCCATTTCACATTTTCTTGACCATGTTTGCCATGAGGAAGTAAATTAAAACTGCGATATTACAGAACCCCAAGGTCTGTGGTACTGTTAATGACACTTTATATCTCTGAAGGACCTTGGAGCCCTCAAAACTTGTTCTATATCTGTTCATTTTTTTGTCCAATTCTTGAGACTTGGGAAGTTTGCAAGGAAAATAAAATACTCACTTTCAAGGGGATGGAAAAGAGTTTCTGAGAAATAAAGTAAGTTGTAGACCATGACTCTAGGCAGGCTCTTTCTACCCAATTATTTCAGTTGTATTATGCTACAGATGTCTTAAATTTGAACTAGAGTAGTAAACCAATATTTTACTATTTCTCACAAATTTTTTTGTATACAGATGTTTGCATTTTTCCTAAACAAAGTGATGCTTTATGTATTTAAGCAGGTTTTGTGAGGACAATTTTAAAAATTATCTTCCTGGTTTCTACCCACATGTCAATAATTTTAAAAAAGGCATCTAGTGTCTTTTATGGGAAATATGTAAAACAAGGTTTGGGGTGAGTTTGTCTGAGCCTGCCCAGCTCTACTGAACCTGAGTTTGGGGTAAGGATTTGATGTCTCAAGTCCCCCAAACCCAGCAGACTGACAGGGGCAAATGCACAGAGGAGAAGGCAACTCAGGCTGCGTCCTCCCGTTCCTGAGCATGGCATTCACGGGCTGAATCCCTTATGCCATTGCTGACGGCTCCCATCCTGGAACTGGGCAGCACAGTCTGTGCTAGTCCTGGCTCGGCTGGGCACAAGAAGAATCTTCTGTAGCCTGGCACTGGATTCTCCAGCAGTGCTGCGCAACTATTTGTAATCCACTCATTCACTTCACCTCACTCTTTGAGGAGTAGGTAAATTTCTGGCAATTCCCTTTTACTTTTTCAAAGGAAGAAGGGTGTTATGGTTTAGAGAAGAGGTGTCCTCCAAAGGGTCATGTATGAGATAATACAGGAATTGTTTGGAGGTGGAATGGTTAGATTGTGAGAGTTGTAACCTATTGAAAGGATTAATCTCCTGATATGGATTAACTGGGTGGTAACTGTAGGCAGGTAGGGTGTGGCTGGAGGAAGTAGATCTCTGGGGGTGTGGCTTTGTGGTTTATATTTTGTTCCTGGAGAGTGGAACTCTGTTATGGTTTGGATGTGAGGTGTCCCTCAAAACCTCATGTGTGAGACAATGGAGGAAGATTTGGAAGAGACATGATTGGGTCATAGCCTTAACCTAATCAGTTAATTAATCCCTAATGGGATTAAATGAGTGGTAACTGGAGGGGGTGGGGTGTGCCTGAAGGAAGTGGTTCACTGGGGCTGTGGCTGTGGGTTATATGTTTGTACCTGCCACACTTTCCCACCATGATGTACAGCCTCACCCACCCGGAGGAATGGAACCGACATTCTATAGACTAAGACCTCTGAAACTATGAGCCCTCAAACAAACTTTTCTTCCTCTATAATTGTTCTGGTTGGGTTCTATAGTCATAACAGTGAAAAAACTGATGAATACAAGCTCTCTCCCTGCTTCCTGTTGCCATGTCCTGAGCTGCTTTCCTTGGCTATACCCTTCCACTTTAACGTTCTGCTTCACCTCGGGCCCAGAGCTAAGGGGTTGGCCATCAAAACTATGAACCAAAATAACTCCCACCCCCTAATTGTTCATGTCAGGCCTTTTGGTCACAATCATGAAAAAGCTGACAAAAACAAGGAGGCCCTGCACTGTGTCTTTTATCCATTCACTTTCTGTTTGTAGCCCAGGACCTCATTTTCTCTCTTGAGGCATTATGAGCTCTTTTCTGATAGTTTACCTTATTTCTGGTTTTCTCTTCTCAGTTCCATTTACCAGATAGTTTGAGTTTTTTCCTCCTGCAATTTTGAAGTGAGCTTGTCTTTATTCTACTTAAACAACTTAGAAAGCTCAGTATATCCAATTCAAGATAAAATCTACGTTTGAGGACTTCAGTATCCCAGAAATACTCAATAGTTGACCCATGTGACCTTTTTAGGCAGATCCCTACTGCGTCACCCACAGCATCCTATGCACCAGTCTCTGGGACCTTTCTGTCTATTCTCTAGCTGAGTGAATGTTGCCAAACCATCAGGTTTTTCTTCTGCTGCTTCCCAGTCAAAAATATATTTGGTCACACTCTCCACCTACCCAAGTGTCTTTACTCATTTGAAGTCCAGTTTAAAGGCATCCTACTGTGGGGATCTTACCCTGATTGTCTTTTAGCCTTCCATGCTTAGTACATCACTTGTGTAGACCTTTGTCTTGCCTTATAAGGAGGCTACTTGTGTGTTGGTATCATCCCTTAGATTATGGGATTTGCTTCATTGGCATGAGACCTGTAAAGTTGCACAGTAACCCATGCTTATAAGGATCCCAAACTTGGTTTAATGCTTTGTTATTGCCATCTTGAAATTCTTAAGAATTTTCATACAAGTCACCCAGCATTTTCGTTTTGCTCTGAGTCTTGTAAATATTTTAGTTGGTCTTGTCCTTAAGGATGGGTCTACTTCAAATGTATCTTGACCTATACCAGCTTTCTGCCTTTTTTCTAGTTGCTTATTTTTAGAGGTTTGTTTTAAAAAATGCAAAAATAAATAACTAAATGATTTTTCTAATTAAAACAGCTCAGAGGAGGAACCAGGCTTGGATCCTATCTATCTGAGAGGTCTGAGGATTTAGGGATGTCGATTCACCCCAGGTCTTGTCTCTGTGGAAGGAAGTTCCAGGATTCCCACAAACCACACTTGCTTTTTATTGGGGAGAGGCATGTTTCTCCTAGAAGCAAATAACAGGCTTGAAGATGAAGTTACCTCTTGGGACTTCCCCAGGAAAGTGCGGAGGAATGGGATCGGAATTTGCTGTGAAGAAGGCAGGCACAGAATCCTTCCCGGGCTCACATGACGTGAGTTCTTGGTGTTCTTCTTGAAGTAGCCACAGTGGCCAGGTCAGCCCACATGCTTGGTTTCCTCAGGAAGTTTCTTTGGGAGAGGAAAAAGGATTGTTTCTACAAAAGATAACCTCCAAGTGAGAACAAGTATGGGTACAGGAAAAGCTGGAAAGCCATAACAGCTTAGTCCTTCCTGAACACTCTTCACCTTCCTTGTCAGGAAGGAACTTCTGGCCCAGGACTGAACACAATGATTTCGTTACCTTTCAGAGTTTTTGAGTTTAACTTTCCTACATTTAAGGGAAGGAAACTGATTTATAAAAGCAGTTGCTAATAATTTAGGCTGTTTCTTCAAAGGGATATAGAATCATGTTTTTAAAAGAAAAAAGAGAAAACAGACTTTTGTGTAGAGAGATACAGAATTTTTCATTGAAGTCTGAGGAAAGGAAGAAGCATTCAGAAAAGCAAGTGGATTCTAGTCCTTTGGCAGCGTGAAAGTAGATATATAAAGTATGTAAATGGATGGACATGGCTGTTTTCCAAGAAAATTTCATTTACAAATACTGATGGCCAATGGGTTTGGTCCTTGGTCTGTATGTAGACATCTGTTTTTGACAAATTGACCATCATACACCAGGAGAAATTTTGCAGAATTACTTAGCTTTGTTCATAATACCAAGAATGTCAAATGTCCGTTACCAGCAGAATGGTTGCACACTTTGTTTTATATTCAATTAATGGAATACTACACAGTAGTAAAGCTCAGTGATCCCTGGCTACATACATCAGTGTGGACCAGTTTTTGACACAATTCAGAGCTTGTAGAGTAAGGCAGAGAAGATGCATGTAGCATGATTCTAAAGTTCAGAACAGGTAGACACAATCTAAATACATTTAGAATACACACACACACACATATGTATACACACATACACATATGCAGGTGGGGGAACTCAAGAGGGCATACAGGAATGAGAGGCTCAGAACCTCCTGGGGAGAGTGGATGAAGTTCTGGCCATTTCAAAAGTACTGTAATTCTACTTCTTAAGCTGATCTCATGAACATAAAATTGTTTATTTTACTTAATAAACACATTGTATGTGTATATATTGGTAGATTTACAGTTAAAAATTAAAGTAGGGTTAAGTAACTTGTGCAAGACTATTCAACAAGTGAGTGGAGGAACTGGGATTTGAATTTTGGTCTCCTTGGCTGCAAAGCTCAAAACCTTTCTAATCACTTCTTCTATGTCTGGTTTAAGTCAGTGTTATTTTTATTGTACTCTTCGCATTTAATTACTTCTCTATTTATACTGAGATACTGGAAACCAATTTGTGTAGCCTCGATTTCTTCCTGAATCAGGGGGCCTGTTAAGTTAATTGGTTGTGACACGTGGCTTCCAGAATGTGTAATTATCAGCTGCATTGAGTGGGAGGCTCAGATAACAGTTAATAGTACATGTAGACAGAGATCTGTGTGTTGCTGCAACTGAAGAGTTAGTCAAAAATGTAACATTAATCAAATGCCAATGTACTATACCAGAAAATTGTTTTATGTGGAAATACAACTCAAGCAATCTCTTTTACAATTCATGATTAGTCTTTGTCCATCTTATTCTCCTAATACATAGACATGCAGGACTAGTATAATATGATGGATATAGATGGAAGAATGGTCTCTTCCCTAGCTTTATAGTGACCAAAGTCTCAGTCCCAGACACCCAATAGCAGCTGATAGGTAAGTGTGATTGGTTAGTCAAGCAAAATTTCAAACACGAGTGGCAAAACCTCTCAAAATGGCATCAGGTTGCTGACAATGTGCCGAGACCACATGTGTATTGCATGTGGTAGAAGGAGTTTTGAAGAAGATGACCAGGGTTTCTGTCCTGGCTTTGCCAATTAAAAAGCTATGTGATTCTGGACAAATAACTTCCCCTGAGTCTGCATCCTCATTGGCAAAAATTTGTTGAATAGTTCAGGAGTTTGCAATTCTGGCTGTTCACTAAATCCCCTAGAGAGTTCTTAATACCAGCATACCTGCCTTGGACTAATTAAATAAATTTGGGATTAGAGAGAAGAGAAAAATATCAGATCTTGGGTTTTGGGAAGCTTCACTCATTTTAAAAAGTGAGTAAGGACTGCTTCTTTTTGGTCATATGACTCTTGAGCTGTAAGTTGAGGACCTTGTGAAAGTATCTGCTTTGATTCCCTCCTTAGTAATGGTAAAGGTAATATCAGAGGTAAGAGACCCAGACAGAATCCAATGATGTGTTATGTAACTGAACAAGATTTAGTCCCACAGTGTCTTATACTCTAGGTTTTTACTCTTCAGAAAGACAGCAAATTTTCAAAAACTGAAAACACCAAAGACTCCTTCATCTACATGAAGGAAATAGTAGACCTTCTTAATTTTAAGAATGCCAGGTCTGGGTAATTGCTATGTTATCTTGCACTTAAAATGTGCCACAAGCAAACAAATGAGACAAATCATATGTACATGTATGTATGTGGCTGTGTGTGAATGTGTGTTTGTGTTTGGAGGGGTGTAATGATAAATAGGACTTAGAAGAGTTGAAGAGAAATAGTCTATTAGTTTTCTCAGGTTTCTATAATAAAATATCAGAGACTGAATGGCTTAAGTGAAATAATTACTTACAGTTGTGAAGGCTGGGAAGTTCAAGATCAAGGTGCCAACTAGGTTTTATTCAGAGGCACCTTCTCTTGGCTTGTAGGTGACCTTCATCTCAATCACATGTAACATGGTGTCTGTGTGTGCATGGGTTGGGGAGGGAGTGTGTGTGCACTCTGGTGTCTTTATTGATAAGAAAAGGGCACTGATTTCAAAATGATGGTCTTACCTAGGACCTCGTGTAACCCTAATTACCTCTCAAAGATCCCATCTTCAAATACCATCACATCGTGGACCAGGGATTCAACATTTGAATTTTTTTGGAGACGGTGCAAAAAAAATTGGTTCATAGATTCCTAACAAATTTATTCAAATCATTCAAATCATCTTAAAAGAATGGTTTGCTAGACTGAAAATATCGGAATTGTTATTTTGGTCAATGAAATATTGTGAAAAGTCGAACGTTAGTAGCTCAATTCTGGGTGTAACTTAAAAATGACCTCAGGAACTTTTTACATAAATCTGATTCCCAATACTTTGTGTCCTAACAGTTGAGGCACAGCCTTTGGGGAGTGGTAGCCAGAGTTGAGAACCACTGATTCTGTGCAGCTAGGCTCTGGAGCACAAGGAGGTAATAAGGTCACCTAGTGACAATAGCTACATATAAGGTAAGAACTTTCTCCAACATTAATTCACATATAAGATTAATAATTCATAAATTGCATTATATTCAAGTTCTCACAAAGTTTTTCATGTTATTGGGTACTCTTTAATTTACAATTTTTACCATGCCACTTTTTAATATGTCATAAATACTATGCAAACTGAATTGCTTGGGATTGCTTTATAAATATATATGTCTATATTGTCACCTAGATTCTTTTCTTTCCATGTACTCCTAAACTTACATATTTGCAGGTCATAAACTGGTCCACAGACTTTTAAGAAAGACCTTGGGCAATGCATTAGTCAGGGTTCTCTAGAGGAATACAATCAAGAGGAATGATTACAAAAAGGGGATTCATTAGATTGGCTTACACGATAGTCCACAATGGATAGTCCACAATGGCCGTTTGCAGCTGGAGAGCTGGAAGAACCAGCAGCAGTGCAGTCCAAGAGGCAGAAGCCCCAGAACAAGAAGGATCAATAGTGCTTCCCTAGTCCGAGACCAAGGCTTCTGGAAACTACTTGGAAAATCACTGGCAGAGTCCGCTTTGGAAGAGTTAAGAAGTGAGAGTCTGATATCATCAGAGGATCAAAGCAGCAATCAAGAATTCATTCAAGAAGAGTTGAGCTTACATCTGCATCTGCTTCCTTGTTCTTCCAACTTTTATTACATCCAAGCCACCATCCTATTGGGTGGTGTTGCCCATGCTTAGGAAGGGTCTCCACTTCAGTTCACTATCCCACATTCCAGTCATTCCTAGACACACCCTCATTGACACACCCAGAAGCCTCTTAATCATTGGCATATCTTAATCCAATCAAGTTGACAATTCAAATTAACCATTACAGGCAAGTTACCTCCCCTCCCTGGGATTCAATTTTCCTCATTTCATATAATAAGGACATTGGATGAAATCATATAAGTTAACTCTACCCTGTTACCTATCCCACATATGACTTGAGTAAAGCACTTACATCACTTCATTTGATCTCATTTGCCATTGTTCACTGTGGCAGACTGCATTTCTTTCAAAATATTCATTGCCTTCCTTTGCAGGCAGTTATATTTTTTCACCCCACTGAATTCAGGAGTGGATATGTGACTTGCTTTAGCCAATGAAATGAGGGCACAGCAATTTGAGTCATTTCTGAGCAGAAATTTTTAAAAGCTAGTTTGTGCTTTTATCACATCTGTTACTTCTTTGCCATGAAATCATCAATGACTCACATAAGAAAGGCGACATAATTATCATCCAAACCTGGCACTTAGGAAAGTGGGAGTGGACACTACCAAGACTGAAAAGATATGCTATTCATAATTACCCTGGGACCACAGGCACAAACGAGGACTGTGCTAGATAAACTGGAATGTATGGTGACTCTATAAATAGAGCCGGCTGTGTTAGCTTGGGCATGGAGTAAAAATGACATGGAGCAGAATCAGAGGCAACCACAGTGAGGGCGAAGTAAGGCTTTGTAAACACTCAGATAATGGGGCCCATTGTTATTACAGCTCAAAGTAGCTGATGCAAGAATTTAGTTAATATAGCACACTGATGCCAAAAACTCACTGAAAAGCAGCCTTAAGATAGTGTAACTAAGAGGGCAGTTTGAGTGACTGCCAGACACCAAAGATGTGTTCAGAAGTATCTGGAGTTTCTGGAATTTTTTTTTAATTAAGGATGCTACCCTTGGTATCTCAGTGAGTCTGATAATTATGTACTCTCTTCAGTGCTCTGCCTCACCTAAAATATTCTTCCAAGGGATTTCTTTTGCAAAGATTAATGTCGATTTACTTGATCATTCTACTCTGGCCAAAGCTGACAGAACCAGGTGAACTCAAGCATAAGCAGCAATAGACTGTTCAGCAACCTACTTGGTAGTGTTGTATAAAGCCTCTGACAGAGATAATATTGACAGTGGAATCTTCCGATCCTCTCTCTGGAAAATATCTGATCTAGAGATATAAAGAGTTAACATATCAATTTTCAGAAGTTGAAGGTCACAGAAAAAGAGGCAAAGGGTGTGATGAAGCCATGCTTTAGTGGATAGCAACTTGGGCTGAGAGTTAACAACTTGGGCTGCTGAAGTGTTAAGAATTTTACTCAGCTACTAGTGATCTCCCTAAGAAAACAAAATTTGTGCTCCCAGATTGCATTTGGTCTCAGCAAAGCCATTGCATTGGTTATTTCTGTGTTCCCATGAGACTTGACTTGTTATTCCTGGATCCCCTGACACTGACTGCACAGATAAGATCCTATTATACAATAGAACCTTTCCCCTATTCTAAAATACAAACTGCGAATACAAATAAACAACAAACAAACACTTCCAAGACAGGGAAGAATGGACAACCAAGAACAATGATTAAAAATTGGTAACTGGCAATAGCAAAACCACATGTGCAAAGTTAAAATTTTCTATTTTCAGTATGGAGCATCTGGATCCAACTCAGCAAGACCTTTGCACTATTTGACTTCCCCTTAAATGAATCTGCTTTGCATAAGATGTAGGAAGGAGAGTAGAGTGAAACAGACACTATAACTCCATATACATATATGACTGCATGACCTATGTGATCCTACAATATATTTAATCAGAAAGATGAGAAATTTTACTCCATTTATGTATGATCTATCAAAATGTGTAAGTACATTCTGCTGTCATGTCCAACAAATTAGAACAAATGAAAAAATTTAAAAAAAGAATAGACTTTTTATATATCTGGTTATAGTAAGTTTAGTGGGGTGGGGTTGGTGCAAACCTCCTTACAAAAGAGCATTTCCTCTTATTTCATGTGGTTTGACCCACAGCCAGAAAGTATCTTTGTATTTTGCTTGTGATCTAATATCTTATTTTTCTTGTGCCTTTAAAACTGTGACTTGGGAATGCTGAGGTGATTTCCTGCTAGCATCAGTTGGGAAAGGGATATGTGTATGACATATTTCATTAGCACTGGAATTAGCTCACACATCCATACAGAAAGACCTAGGTCACTGGTTAGTGTGCCATTTTCTTTCAAGACTTAAAGTGTCTTAGAATAAGAAGGGGTGCCACATCATTGTGTCTAAGGGTCCTGAAGGGTAAAGCTACAACTTTATAGCCACATGACAGAGAGTGGCATAGAAGGAGTAATCCCAGGTATATAAATCCCAGTGCTCTTTCTCTAATCAGATTCTCATCCCCCTCTGCAGCTTTTACATTTATAGGTTGTAATTTTATCTTTAAATTGGATATATTGGTTTGGAATCATAAAAAACATCATTCATTCATTTTGTACCTAGTTTCCTTTCTGTTTTCTTTACTAATCCCTAAACAGTTGTGTATGATGGGTACAGGGCTGAGGCCTGAGATAAAAGATAAAGAGGATACAATTTTTATGCCTAGAAATGTCAGGAATTTGAAAATAGGTAACACAATTCAATATACTAAGTACTGGGGGAACTTAGACTAGATAGTAACCAATCAGGCTGCTGATAGTGGGGAAATTAAAGCTTTCTCAAAGGAAATTACATGTACAGGATAAGTAGGAGATTGCCAGATGGTAGGGCTAGGGGAAGGAAAAGCACAATTCACATAATACTGCTCTCATAAAAAGCTGGTGATGATATTAAGATGGCAAAAGAACAGGCGCCAGATGCACTTGGAAAAATAGGTCTAGAGAACGTTCAACCTTATTATGCCATCTATTGAGTGTGGTGTTTCTTCTATAGGTCGTGCAGATGAAAGATCTCCAAAGTCAGAGGAGAGGTGGAAACAGGGATGAGGAGGGCAGATGCTTCATACAATTAAAGGGTTAAAAGATCCGGATGGCCAGAACTACCAGTGGTGGGAAGATTTTGAGACAGTGCAATAAACTCAGAATCTGCCCTGAAACAGTAACTTTATGGGTTGAAAGGGGAAGAAGAACCAAAGATGACTTTGAGGATGGTAATTTAGGGAATTGAATGGATGATGATATCAACTTGTGAAAAGGGGACTAGGAAAAACAGAAAAGTTTGGAGAGAAATGGCCGTACGCAGATTTAGACCTGTCTCAAGGAAGATGATACCTACCCTGTGGCTATCATCGCTTGACTCTCAGTTGCTGAGAAGAGTTGAGATGAGACCCAGAAGTAAAAGGCAGAAATTTAGCAACTCTGTATGGGTTCTGAGTTGAAAAGGAGACAAAGGTAGTTGAGTGTTCTTCCAAGTTATCCAGACTAGGTCACACAAGAGGGAATGAGAAAAGGAATTAAGGAAGTTTTATACTGGGAGGTGGAGATGAGGCAACTTAAGTAAAACACTGTGTGGTTTTTAAGTGAATCATCTTTCTGAAATACATTCCAGCACTTCTGTGAGGATAAGAGGAGACATCTGAAAGAAAGGTTACGCTCTATGTATTAAAAAATAGGTCCCCAAATTGCAGTGTCTCTTTAAAAAAAGAGACGTTATCCATTCACTCAATAACTATGAAAAAGACCAATTATCTTCAGATTACAGATGAGGACACAGACTTATCCCAAGAGCATGGAAGAGAGAGCGAGCTAGGAGAGCTGGGAGAATTCTCTGATTGCCAGATTTGCTCATTCTCTTTCCACTGCACATGGGTTTTGCTTCCCGTAAAGGACTTGCCCAGTCACAGACTATATCTCCTCCACCCTGTCTCATGAAGGGCAGGGCAGGGCAGGCTGATGTTTAATACCATGATCCTTGGAGCTGATGTGCAAAGTTGAGATATTTGGTGGTTTTGTGGGTATGGAGAATGGGAATGTCCAGTGTGGATGGGTGAATTCCAATCATATTTGCAAATTTACTCTAAAGCCACTGAACTGGTTTTATGGAACATGGGGGACTTAATTAGGGATATGAAAAAGGATGTGGATTTCTTCGAGTAGTTTTTTATTGATGTATAAAGTACATTTGGGAAAGTGAGGAACTCTTAGGGTTACCACTTGGAGAACTTTCACAGTGAACACAGTTGTGTGACATGAGTCCTGATGAAAATAGAGAAGACATTGCCAACAGCAAGATGCCTCCTTAATCCTCCCCCAGGCCTCCTCACAGCACAGGTAACCACTGCACTGGCTTCTGTTGCCATAGGGTAGTTTTGCTCTCCTTGAAGTTTATGTAAAAGGAATCATAGAAATCATATTCTGGGCAACATAATGTTTTTGAAGTTCACTCTTACCATTGTGTATAGCAGTAGTTTGGTCCTTTGAACTGCTGTATTTTATTTTATTGTATGACTATAAAGTGATATAATTATTAATATATAGTGAATATACCATAATTTTGTTTTCCACTGTTTATAGACTTTTGGGTTGTTTCCTGGTTTTGGCCATTACCATAATGGTTCTTTGAACATTCTTGAGCATGTGTTTTGCACAATATGAATACATATGTATTTCTGCTAGAAATACACTCAGAACAGGCTAGCTTGACCATAGGCTATATTATATGTCTATTCAGGTGTAGTAGAGAAGTCAACTTCTTTCTAAAAGAGTTGTGACCATTTACATAGCCACCAGAAAGATAAGAGAGTTTTAGTTCTCTAGCACTGGTTCATTCGGTTTTTGTTTTGAAAATTTCAGTCATTTTAGTGGACGTGTAGTATTTCCTCAGCGTGATGTTATTTAGCACTTCTCTAATGCTTCATGACACTGAATATCTTTCCATGTGCTTATTGCCATTTGGGTATTCTTTTTTGTGAACTATCTGTTCAAATCTTTTACCTACTAAAAACTGGTTTGTCCTTTCAACATAAAGTAGATTAAAAACATAATCTCTGAATATGGGTTCTCAGGTTTATTCATTTCAAATATACTAATGCAGCCTTTTTATTCTTAGTGATCTATTTTGTTGAACATTATTTCTTAGTTTTAATAAAGGTTCGTTTATCAATATTTCCCTTTGTGGTAGTGTTCCTGTTTCTTGTTTTGAATTGCTGCATAATAGGTGCTTGTGAGAAACAGCTCTGGATGTTGACTGGTGATAGAGTTTAAGGGAAATGATGTACATGTTTGATGAAACTGAAGGGAGGGCCTGAGGGAGGAACATCCCAAGGTCAAAAGGGTCATGACTTGGGGTCAGGGAATTCACATTAGAACCTGGATTCATTGAAGAGACTGGAGAAGTCTACAGTGGGCAAGAATATTCTCCTTTATTGTGTAGAAGACAGACATTTTCTACAACTTTAACCTCAAGACAAAATCATGAATGGAATCCCGAGTTATGGTTTGATTTTCCTTTTCCTTTTCTATTTGTGTCCAATCTATGGCAAGGTGGTGCAGTGCTTATTCAAAGCTTCTGAAGTCTGAGAGGTTGCAGATGGTATAAACCAAACCCAAATTGTTTTCAGGATCCACTGATTTAGTGGGGGCTATGTTTTTATGCATTAAATGCATAGTAAATGCCTCTTGCTTTCCTACTACATAATTGTATTAACTTTAGCAACAGCATGGAGATGATTTAGAATGGTGCTTGGGTGAAAGCCAAAATAAAGTTTCTTTGTGTTGTTTCATTTTCAAGAATGGACCATAATTTCTATTCTATTTTTTAAAATTTCATATTTATTTAGTTAGGGTTTATAACTTATTATTTAATTTTAAATGCGATCTAGCTGCTTTTATAGGTTATATCATTTAATCTCCACAATAAAGGATATGTCATCAGCATTATTTTATAGCTCAGGAAATAGAGGGTAACATAGATGAAATAACCTGCCCAAGAACCCTTGGATAGTAAAAAACAAGAGACCAGATTTAAGCTATATCTTTTTTTAAAGATTATTTATTTATTTTTTTACAGACTGCATTTTGATTCATTGTTCACAAATGGGGTACATCATTTCATTTCTATGGTTGTACATGATGTAGATTCATACCATTTGAATAATCATACATGTACATAGAGTAATGATGTCTGTTTCATTCCACCATTTTTCATACCCGCCCTCTTTTGATGTTCTTGTCTCATTTTGAATTTTAGCATCAGAAATGATGCACGAGAAGGCTCTATTGCATTGCACCCTGATTTTACGGATGGTGACCTACAGGTCAAGTCCTCAGCTTAAATTCTTGGTTGCTGACTCATGAGAACTTAACCAAGCTACTTAGCCTTTGTACCTCATTCTCCTTAAATGCAAAATGGGATAAATAATATCTAATTTAAAAAGTTGTTCTGCATTTTTATTCTTTTATTCTTTCTTTCTTTCATGTGTATGTACATTCAGTCACCTACAATGAGTGAATTAATGCATATGAATTAATGTTGCCCTTTCTTAGCTCAATCCATGAACCATCCAACTACAATTTTGTCAAACTTTTCCTGTATGTAGCACTTAGTGACTAATTTGTGGTTTAAGAGGCTTAATACCCCCCTTTCCATTCTCATTTCCATCTCCAAACCAATTTAGTTGGAGATCAGCTTTATGTCACATTCAACTTATTTTTCTACATTTTTAGCTTCTATTATTCTTATCTTTTTTTCCTTATTGTTAGTTTCCCTATTGTTATCCTATTCTTATCTTTACTCAGAGTCCTGCCTTTTGATAAAAGAGAATAGTCATCTCCCATTTTTGTCTGTTGCATTTGGGCAGACATAATGCCATCTTTGGACTTTAGTTATAGACACATATCTTAGTTCTGACCAATCAGAGAGCTGCATGATCCTGGGCACAGTGATTGACTCAGGGATGGGCAAGTTACATAAGCAAAAGTCGTCAAAAGGAGTTCACTGACTTATTAGCTAGAATTATTGGGAAAAGGCTCCTTGCCATTCTTCTTGTTAAGTTCATAGCATGTAAGTTTGAAGTTGCTGAAAACTATATTTGCTGACTCCAAATGAGAACCAATTTGAGAATTCATAGGTAAATTTGTAGAGTACTGAATCAAGAGCTAGAGAAATAGGTAATATTTTAATGACATTTTTGAGGCCCTGTATCTAGTGGTTCCTGAAGCCATGTACATTCCTTGGATGTACCAATTGTAGGAACCAATATTTGTTTCAGCCATTTGGAGAAAGATTTTCATTACTTGAAACTGAAGGATCCCTGACAAATACACAGACCCAGTGCACTCACTGGTCTTCAGGGAACTGTGATGCTCCTATTTCTAGGCATCTGTTCTCTTCAGTATAACGCCTAGGAATGGGACACCTGCTGATGTGACTACTCGGTGTGCTCTGGCGTGAATGCTCACTGACTCTGTGTGAAGAACCTCTGCCTGGGTAATTATCAGCAAAGTGTGTATTTAGCATGCATTTCTCTGACTGGAACTAGTGATGGGTACAGTTATAAAATTAGACTTAAACTGAACAAGATGGACCCAAGCTATAATTTGATTTAGCCAAATCCAAATTCTTGCTCAATTGCCTGTTTATAGCTCAAATCCTCATAAACAAAAGCATACAATTGTTTGGCATCATCAACAATCTGTCACACAATCTGCCCATCAATGGCACTTTTTAATTTGAATTTTTAGCTGGATATTTAAGATGCAGTCAAGTCTCAGATCATCTGTTCGCTTTCTCAGCATTCACTCTGCACTAAGCATGGTGCATGGGGAGTGAACTGACAAGACATAATGCCTGCCCATATGGGCTCTTTTCTGGTTATAGCTTCTTAAATTCATAGTCTCATGTGGCATCTGTATTTCTGCTTGTTTTTTGTGTGTGAGTGTTTGGGTATGCCTGCAGTGTTAAAAATCTAAATTGAAGCAGGCAGTGGCAGGACACTCACTAAAATAATAACAGCCACTTTAAAGCTCTCTCCAGTGAAAGGCCTTCAGAGCAGAGTACTGAGAATCCTCTTATTGTTGCAGTAATTGTCACCAGGGTCTCTGTTTCCGCCTTTCATACAGGTAGTATTGCCTAGTCCTTAAGAGATCCACCTCCAATAGCAGACAGGCTGGACATAACAGCCTGTTGAATCCATTGTTGACTAGCTGTGCATCTCTAAGCAAATTCCCAGACCTCTGCAAGACGTAGTTTTCACCTCTGCACAGTGGAGCAAAGTGTCTTCCAGTTGGGTGGTTGTAAGGATTAAGTGAGGTCATAAATTTGGGAACTTAACACTGAGCCTCCTAGATAGCCATTCCTCAATAAATGACAGCTACTGCATTATTTCTAGCCTACTTACACTTATTTGATTAGAAAGACTAAAGGCAAGATGCCATATACTTTTCCTTTAAGATTCTGCTTAAAGGTGATCTTACTTTTAAGGAAGTTTTTGTAATTATTCCTCACCTCATCATCAGTTCTTATCCTGCCATTATTATAGCTAACATAATGATTTTTTTCACAAGTTTTTGTTTTCTCCTTAAAAACAGGCATAATGTCTTTAATAAGACTTTGTTGCCAATAACTGACCCATGCATGACTCATTAATTATTTAATTAATTGATGGGTATTCAAGTTATTTACATATGAAAAGATTTCTCTGACTCTTATTGAGCAGTCTGTAAGGGTCAAGCACAGGAGGATGAGACAAATTAGACTATTGCATTGGTTCAGGGAAGAATGAGTGTCACCAACTGATGGTGGAGTTGGTAAAAATAGATCCTATTCAGGATAGTTTGAAGGTAAGGCTGTATATTTAGAAGACACATCAGATTAAGATCAGATACAAGAAGAGTAATAAGAAATTAAAATTTAAAACCTTCCCGTTCCATGATGATCAATTCAAAGAATGAAGTTTGTTTGATTTTAAATTTAATTTGTCCTGTAGATGGCTCCATTTTCCTAAAGAAAGCTGATGGTTTTAAGTCTCCTAGAAAACTTCTGTGCTGCTGTGTGTTTGGTTTTTCTGACTGATGTTATGGCCTCACCTTCAATTTATAAGCAGTTTTGACTTTGTTCAGATACTATTATGTGCTTTGGCTCCCATTTTTAAGATAATTTCTTCATTTGGAGCCAGTGTTTAATAACCACTTGAGAGTCCAGTGAAACTTGAGAGTCCAGTGAAAGCTTGTGTAGGTTGGTTACCTTAATGATTCCCAACATAATTTCATTCCCTCATTCATTCACTCACTCATTCATTCATTCATTCATCCATTTTACTTTATGAATAACTGTGGTATTCCAGGAACAGAAGTAGAGTCAGTGAAGAATATTTGCTATGAATAAAAATATTTTTCTATTGGCATCTCTGGTAATATAAATAAGAGCACCAAGATACATGTTTGTAGATAAAATTCTTTAAACAATTACCCTATGCAAGGCACAGTGCCTTAGTACTTTATATACCACCAGCCCTAGTTCTGCATCCATTGATTCAGCACACCATGGAGAGAAATATGTAAAAAGGAATTGTGCCTGTACTGACCAGGCCTGTTTTTCTTTTTCCTTCTCATTCTCCATGCAGTACAGTGTAACAACTGTTTACATAGCATTTACATTGTATTAGAAATTGTAAGTAATGTAGAGATGATTTGATGTATATGGGAGGATATGCTTAGGTTATACACAAGGACTGTCATTCTGTGTAAAGAATTGAGCATCTGTAGATTTTGGTACTAATATCCATGGGTGCTGAGGGATGATTGCACATCCTTTCATTGAAATCTTCCAAAATAGCCCCATGAGGTGTTATCTTTGTTGTATAGATGACAAGATGGAGGAACAGAGCCATTAGGTAATGAGTTCAAGTTCAACACTGACTTTTTATTATAAAAACTAGTATTTTTAATGGACTTGACTCCAGGTCACTTGGAGTCATATAGACATGTAAAGTCTGTGTATTAGAAATAACTTCCCTGATCAGTCCTCAGGGAAGCTTTGCTCCCTCCCTCTGCTTTTCCTTATTCCTTTTGCACTTATCTCAAGGGTTACTTCTTTTCTAAAACTTTTTCAGATTATATCAGTTTTTCCCTCTTCTCTGAGTTTTGCTGAGCTACTCCTGTACATGTGCAGCAAAGTTGCCTTATTTATGGTAAATGTGTATAACAAAACCTGAAGAAGGGAACTAAGCATCACCTGATTTTCCACCTAATTTGCAGAAGAATCCTCTTAGAAGATAACTTAGCCCTTAGAGGACTCAGCTTAGATAGAGTGTCTCCTAAGGAACTCACACCAAGATGTCAAACTCACAATCGGTGTAGGAGAAAGTTCATACACAATTTTTTGCTTTCTTCTCCTTGTGAGTTATTTGTTTATTCTTTTTCTACCTATTCTATTCTGACCTTACGGGGAATTATCATGGACTCTGTTAACTGCTCATCAAGACCAAGTCCCTCTTCTTTAGTGACAGAGGGTCAAAGTTTTATCTATACACATGCTACACAACCAGGGACTATATTTTTAATCTAGTCTTAAAACTTGGTGTGGGCATGTGAATAAGCTTTGTCAAATTGGATAGAAATAAACAAAGAAGTATTTGTGGTATTTCTGTGTTTTATTATGAAAATGAATGAATTGTGTTTCTAGTACCTGCTCGTTTCTTCTGCTTGGAATATGATAAGAGCGGAAGCAGTCGCCCTTAGACCTGGTGTTGGAAGCTGTACATTGGAAATGTCCGAGTTGCCCTTTTATCCTTGGACTACTATGTAAGAGAGAACTGAACTTGTGTCCTGCCTAAGTACTCTATTTTGGGTCTCATGAAATTAACTTTATTTTCAACAATTAATATACAACTTGATATTTAGAGGTGGGTGTCTTAATGGATACATAAAACATACAGCATTGCTCTCATGCATTTGATCTTAAAGGGTACGACACACATATTGCTGGATGGTGATTGGTGATTCCTATTATGCTTTAATAAAACATTTGATAATATGCTCATCTGTAGTGCCTTGGATACAGTGTATGTGCTGGCAGAGTTGACTGCTAGTAAACTTGTTGGAAGTTATGCTGTTGAAGTGGATTGGCTTCCCTTTCCTATATTCAGTGAAACCTAGAAGAGAGAGCTAAAGTCAGACAAGTTATTTATTATAATTAGTTCTGATAAAGAGTTCTTACAAAGGTGGCACCTCAAGCCTTTACTGCTTCCCTTCTCTACATGTCAATATTCAGAAAATGAGAGCGAACCTATGCCAAAGTTCAGGTTAGCAGTGTTTTCTCTCTTAAGCCTATTGCTTCAAATTATCTCCAGGTACATCTAGTTACACTGAGATGGTAAGAAAACCTCCTGGCTCTGGTTACTTATATAGTAGCTAAACTTGGAGCACATAGGTCTAATGCCTGCAAAGATTCTGAGGGAATATTATTTCCCAAGAAACCACAGGCTTGGCCTGAAAAAGCTGCATCTCTTTGAAGACAAGGCTGCCAAAAGTGCATAATAGCAGCATATGGGGTTTGTGCAAGTGTGAAGGAAGCCTTTATAATACATGGCATTTTATTTTATTTTTTGCAGCGCTGGGGATTGAACCCAGGGCCTTGTGCTTGCAAGGCAGGCACTCTACCAACTGAGCTATATCCCCAGCCCAAATACATGGCATTTTAAATTATAAATCTAGCAAAGAATAAATTATTTATTTTTAAATGTCACACATTTTTGTATATTACATAATAATTTGTTCTATCTTATTACCAGAAAAGCATACAAATATGTTATATGGAAAAAGAGAGAGAGAGAAAAGAAGAAGAATAGGAAGAAGGAGGAGGAAGAGGAAGAAGAGGAGGAGGAGGGGGAGGAGGAAGAGGAGGAAGAGGAGGAGGAGGAGGAGGAGGAGGAGGAGGAAGAAGAAGAAGAAGAAGAAGAAGAAGAAGAAGAAGAAGAAGAAGAAGAAGAAGAAGAAGAAACAACAAAGAAGAAGAAGGGGAGGAGCAGAGAAGAGTGGTTTAAATATGGATTTTGTCTTTGCTTAGAGGCTGAGTGAGGACACCCAGGATCTTCTGTTTAAAAGCTGGAGACCCAGAAAAGCCAATGGCATAATTCTGGTTGAAGGCCCAGGGCACAATAAGAGGGATGTTCCAGCTTAAGCAAAGATAGCAAATTTACCCTCCCTTTGTATTTTTGCTCTATTTAAGCCCTTGGTGAATTGGATGATACTCACCCACTTCATTGGTGAGGATGGATCATTTTTATACCCTCACAGATACAACCAGAAAAAATGTTTCATCAGCTATCAGGGAATCTTTTAGACCAGTCAACAGGACACAGTGAATAAGCCATCACACATACCTTCATAATGACTTGGACATCCAAGTTTCAGGTTAGAATTATGAGACTCCTTGGATTCCTCCAGCAAAGCATGGACCATCAGTTCATAGCTCACAGCTTCTTGCTCTTCTTTCCCTAGTCTTGTTTCTATTTTGCATTGAAGGCACTTAAAACACATATAGACATTCTATTCTTTATGGCCTCATATAAGGTTCATACAAAACCTTGTCTCATCCGCCATCACAGACAGCTGCAATGCTGAGAAAATGACAATATTTGTATAGATTTCTAGGTAATATGTCTTATGTCTTAGGATAAGACATATTATATTTAGGTTCTTCCTTATCTCCTCCATTCTATTTCCTCATTATAATTATGACCATCACACTGATTAGCAGCATAAAATATATTTTTTCTAAGAAGCTATATATTTATCATGCTGTGTCACAATAATTCGTTTACATGTCTGTAAAAATCTATGAATTTCTTGCAAACAGGCCAATGTGTACATTCAGGTTTGAATCATACAGCAACAATTATCTTGTGATACATGCTCAGTGAACATTAGTTGATAATACAGAAGTGAATGAATGAATGAACAAATGCATTTTTATTATGTTTGGCTGTATGTAATCAATTGAAAATGGACCAAGATGTCAAGTGGTTCCATCTAAGAGACCTCACTAATACTTGCATAACTGGCTTAGAATAAGAGGTTCAGCAATGTGTTACTTATTCAAAGACCTGAAAAATAGTCATCCTTGTTCGTATTTAAAATTAACCAGAAATATTTTCTTTTGTTTCAGTTCTAGGAAGAACACAGGTTTGGAATGAGGGCATGTTTTTATCAGCCACAGTTCACTCAGTATTGCTTATACAAGCTTTCTGAAGCAAAGTCTAGAGCTTATGTTTAGGCTTTCCCAAGTGTTTGGGCTAAAGAAACCATCTACATGTGAGTGTAATGATTCTCAATAGTTACTCCAGGGACTTGTAAGATAAGAGAATCGCTTTGTATGGGTTAGCAACACTGCAATTTCTCCATGAACTTTGTCATTTTATCTTTGTTCTCTTAGAAAAACTCAGAATGGTATGAAACATATTTTTATTTTCCCATTTCCAACATTACTTTCTTTATGCACATATACTGAAACCATCTGTCTAAATTGTGGCAAAATCTGCCAGTACCAGATTGGCCTCATTAGTCATCTGAGAACACATAAACAGAGGGATTATGGAAAAATAAATAAATCTTGGCTAGATCATCCTGGTCTGGGAAAGTTTTTCTCATCATCAGCATCGTTGCCAGACATGAAAAGGCACAGGTTTCCATCTTTAAAACACTGGGAGGAGTTTTTACCCCAGGAAGTGAGTGAGAATTTCCCAGAGACCCACTTGATCCTTTGTCAAGTGGCTGAGGTTCCTCAGCTATGAACCAAAGGAAAAGCTACCATTGTAAGAAGCTAGGAAATTCCTTCAGGGGAAGAATTCTACAAAAGTGCCAACAAAGAAGCACATTCGTAAAGGGTGAAAGATAACAAGAGTAGAAGAGTGAGTGAAAGAAAGTGAATTCTGGACACTGTCATGAAAGGTGTTGTGTTTCTCAGCTAGTCATGGCTCACCTCCCCAGATGTTCACAAGGGCTCTTAGCAGCTGCTTCTTCCCTGGAATAGCATGCAGGAGCCTACTTGTGATTTGAACCGTTATACAACTTCAATTGTGCAAATGAATCCCTGCTACAGCAGGAATTCTCTCCCCTCCCCCCCTTTTTTTTGGAAATTAAGTCCAAGAAACTAATAAATATCATCAGAGGAGGTGTGTTAGTGTTTAGAAGAAAGAGTAACAGCATGGTATTAAAGAAAGGTAAAATTTTCTCTCTGATTCCTAACATAAACAGGAACAAAATAAACTCTACCACAACTTTTTGCTGTGCCCTCTGTTCCATTATTTGGGTTCATTCTTTGAGTTCCAGGGGCTATATTGGCTACAGCATGTTAGATTGTGCTTGCATCTCAGTGACTTACTTCAATATAAGCTTATTTTTCATTCATGTCAAAGGTCAGTGGAAGCCAAATGGCATTATTTTTTTTTTTAAATCTCAGGGACCTTCCATTTCATGATGCCACTAGGTATGCCATCTTTATTGTTGGAAGGGGAGGGCGAGTTTAGAGGATTACCTGAGGAGTTAAATGCTGCACCTGTAAGTGCCTTGGATTCAAGCATTTGGTCTCAAGCTACCTACAAGGAGACTGGGAAATGTAGTTCTCTTTCTTGGCTAGGAAATTGAAGGAGACTTGGTGCATCTAACTGTGTTCTGCTAGATAGACAGTGGTTTTATGGTTGATAAAAACGTGACCACAATCTTTTCCAGCTCTTTCTGTGAAGAGATGGAAGTTATAACTCCCCTCCTTCAACCTGGTCTGGTCTTGGTACCTTACTTTTACCATTGGAATGTGACGGAGGTGACATTTGCTAGTCTCAGAGCCTAGTTTTCAAGAGCCTTGCAGCTTCTGCCTTTGTCCTTTTGGATGCTGTCCTAGGACTTCAGTGGATGAAAGAAACTCTAGTCTTCTAGATGATGAATGGACACATGGAAGAAAATCAATTCACTTCAGCCAACAGTAAGCATGAATTTTTGTAAATGAAGGAGCCGTCTGACCCTTCCTCTGAAGGCTGTTCAACTGCATGAGTGGGCCAACTGAAGTGAGCAGAATTGCAGAGTCAGTGAACACAACCGTGATAAACAATAAAATGTTATTTTAAGTCACTGAGTTTAGGATGATTTCTTACGAAGCAAGGAACAACTGATGCAGCTTTAAAAATTTTAAAACTAAACTGTGAGAGTCAACCTTATAAACCTAAAGCTAGTGGCTTATAAAGGGTGAGACCGTCAGGGCTTTTGCAACCCTACTGCTAAGTTGAGCAAAGCTTGGCAGGGATGTAGTGTTAGCTGGGATCTGGAGGAGTCATGGTGGTAGTGGGGTATTAGCAAGGAAATAAAATATCAAATAGCAACTTCACCTAACTCACCAATTGCTCCTGGTTTATGACTTGTAAACATGAGTTTTTAAACACCTAAAGAGTGGAGATAGCATTTCTTGACCTGGGAAGACATTTTGGTTGATGCCTTCTGGAAACATTTATATTTTTGTCATAATGAAAATTGTTTGTTTTAAACATAACAGTTTTTTTCTTTCATATCTGTTAGTTATTTCTCCTGACTTTTAAAAATGTTTTTATAAAGTTAAATTGAAACATAATTGTATATATTTGGGGTGTACAGTGTGATAGCTCAGTACAGTACACAATGTATTATTGATCACTTCAGGGTAACTGGTATATTGATCACCTCAACCATTTATCGTTTCTTTGTGTTGGGAACATTCAAAATCTTGTCTACTAATTGTTTTGAAATATATAATTAAATATTGTCCACCATAGTTATCCTGTTGTTCTATAGAACATTTGACATTATTCTTTTTGTGTAACTGCAGCCTTGTTCCTATTAACCATTCTCTCTCCATTCTCCCTCCCAAGCTTTTGGTAACTGCTATTCTACTCTCTGCATCTATGGGATCAGTTTATTTAGTTTTCACATACAAGTGAGGACATATGGTAATGTCCTTCTGTGCCTGACTTCTTTTGCTGTGCCACATCCTCCAGTTCCATCCATGTGACTGTAGGTGACAGGCCTCCATTCTTTTTCATAGTTGAGTGGTATTCCACTGTGTATACATGCCACATTTTAAGATCTGTTCATCCACTGATGAAAATATTGATTGATTCTATATCTTGGCTATTGTGAATAGTTCTGTAATAAAATTGGAAGTGCAGATGTCTCTTAACACATATTGACTTTCTTTCCTTTGGATGTGTACCCAGTAATGCATTTACTGTAACATAGGGCAGTTCTATTTATAGTTTTTTGAGTAGCCTCCATATTGCTTTCTGTAATGAGTGTACTAATTTATATTTCCATCAACACCATATGAGAACTATCTTGTATCTACCTCCTCACCAGCATTCATTTTTTGTCTTTTTGATAATAACCATTATGTAGTCAAATGGTAGCTCATTCTGGCTTTTGATTTGCATTTCCCTGAAGGTTAGTGATACTGAGCATTTTTTCATATTCTTGCTGTCCTTTTGTATGTCTTCTTTTAAGAAATGTGTATTCAAATCATTGCCTACCCTTTAATCAGAGTATCTGAAAAACATTTATTTTATGGTCCCAGGGATTGAAATGTTTCATTTCATATCTGTTGTGGGGATGGGTCTGTAGCTAAGTGATAGAGTGCTTGTCTAGCATGTGTGAGTTTGATGCCTTGCTCCAAAGAAAGGACATAAAACAAAATGTTATGTGTTCTAATAAGAATATTAAAGGGTAATTTCACATATCACAGCACTTTTGGCTTGAATTTATTCCATTTTCATTATTCCTAAGCAACTTATACATTGACAGTTTATTTTTTATTTAATGTAGAATTATTTAGACAGTTGTTTTACAATTTGAGTGGATTTTTTTTAACTTCTCTTTTATTGGGACCCTGTAATTTTATTATATTGTGATCAGACAATATGGCTGCCATAACTTCTGCCTTTTAGGAACCTTTCAGTCTTTGAGATCATGTCTGAATGAAAACAGATTTAGGGATAATTGAGTAAAAAATTGAAAAGTGTATATCCATTAAATTCAGTTTATTAATGTTATTCTTTTCATTTTTCTTGATTTATTGATTTCTATGAGAGTAAATGTTAAAGTTTCTTCATTTGCAGACAGATTGGAAACGTTTTAAAATTACATTTTTAACCTATCTAGAGACTACATGACTAAGCACACATCATTTCATGACTTGTATTCTCACTATCTTTGAGGATTGTAGCTTTGGCAAACTAAAAAACTAAATCCTCTTTGCCCAGCTTGAAGGTTTTTATTTCTATTAACATTATCATGCCTGTTTTCTTTCCTTCATCATGTTTTCTCAGAACATCCTGTTCAGTTCATTTACTTTTTTTGTGTGGTGGTGGTACTCTGTGCGCTCTATCACTGAGCTTCTTCCCCAGTTCTTTTTCTAAAATTTTGGGCATTTGGAAGGGGTACCAACATTGACATTTTAATTTACTGTTGGTGTCTAAGTATTGAAAATATGAAAATTTGAATATTTTATGTTTCAGTGTTAAATAATAAATCAGGCTATGTGCGACTTGTAGTGAAATATTTCCTTAAGTTCTCTAGTTGTTGAAGTGTTAAGTTTAGTGAAATATAAATGTAAGCACATTATTAAAAAATTTGCATTGCACATAAGCAATAGTTATTTTAAAGTGTTTTAATTTTATGTTCAAAATAATTATTAAGAACTTTAAAACAATTTAAAAAATAGACGTTTTATTGAATATGGCAAATTGTGAAAATTGAGAAAATTGTGGCTAGAAAATTTGAAAAAATATTATTTTTAGGACAAAAATATGTACAAAATTTCAATAATATAAAATCAAGTAGTGGATTTTGTCATAATTTCAAAGTTTGTAAAATTATCTGATGCACTACTGTTCCTAAGGGTAATTAAGTGCTGGGAACTTCTATTAAATTTTAGTTATTTAGTTTCATGTATGGACTTTTTAATAAAAGTATTTGGGAACTATTGGCAAATGAAAATAGAATACCAACTTGGTTTTCTCAAAATTTTAAGAGTTGAAAAGGCCTTGAATTCATCCTTCAAGCATTCAGGATATACATCTTTGATTTAGACATAATAAAATTTTAAAGGAAGGAAGAAGAATTTCTTTATTTGTTGAAATTCAAACATTAACATATCAATGTTAGTACATTATTGTAAAAGTAAAACCTATAAGTGTTATAGGAAAAGGTTAGAAGAAACCATTCCAAAACATACTATGTTCATTCAAATCAATCTTCAATACCATAGACTTTACAAGAATGCTTTTAGAATAAAATTCCTTATGGTTTTGGGTCGAAGGAGGCTCTTTGCTCTTTGGTTATAATGGAGTGAAAGAAAAACACTTCCTAAAAATATTATTATTTTTATTATTATTACAGTACTGGGAATGGGATCCCAGGGGTCCTCTTCCTCTGAGCTACTTTCCTATCCCTTTTTATTTTTTTATGTGAAGACAGGACAGGTCCTCACTAAGTTGCAGAGGCTGGCTTTGAACTGGTGATCCTCTGCCTCAGCCTCCAGAGTAGCTGGGATTACAGGTGTGTGCCATTAGCAGCACTCTGTACTCAGCATCAACCAAATTGTGACCCTATGAAAGGCAGCTCAAAATGAGCTTTTATTTTATATTTTTAAAGGACAATTCAGCAACCACAGCAAAATAAGGCAGCTGACAGGACTGAGCAAACCTTGTTCCTATACTGTAATGGCCCATCTGTAAACTTGGCCACCACTGTACTCAGCCAAAGAGTATATTCCACACACCTCTACTAGTACGTGTGTGGCTTGTGACAACAAGCGTTTATTCTCATGTCACATGTTTGCGATTACAAGTCAGCAGATGTGGCTCTGCCCAGCTTTCAGTTCCAGGACCCAGGCAGGAGTGGCCCGTTGTGGATTGTGCAGCTTCTTGCTCTTGTCCCCATCACTCGAGGTCTAGCAGTTTGGTTTCTCCTAAGGCTTCTCCTTGGCTTGGGTAGATTTTTACTGTCCTCCCATGGTCTTTCCTCTGTCTGCATTCATTCTTGTTTGTCTCTGTGTGTCTAAATGTTCTCTTCTCGTGAGGATACTGGTGAGAATGGACTGTGACTTATCCGAAGGGCCTCAATGCAACCTAATCACTTCCTTAAAGGCTTTAGCTGCAAATTCAGCCACATTCTGAGGTGCTGGGTTAAGATGTCAACATACCGAACTCTAGCAGGCTGCAATTCAGCTCACAACACTCTCACAGTTTCCCCTCCAAGGTGATCTATGTCATGTCTGCTCAAATGTCTTGTTCAGAGCAAGTCCATAATAATGCCTGGGGCTGCATAGTTCTCTGAGAAGGAAAGGGAGTGAATAGCTGACAAGTGATACCTCGTGGTCATAAGAGCTGATTGCAAAAAGGTGACACAGGTGACTGTGTCTTTGTGGGTTGTAGATCTAAGACTGAAAATTCTGTCACATTTTAAATGTCTATGGAATCTAAGTTGGGCCAGATTTTATCCAGAAAGACTGCACTGGTCTTTCCCTTACGTTACTAGTGTTCAAGAATGCCTATATTCCCACTGTCCCTTGGCCTGAGCCTGTTTTCTAATTTTTCATGATCCACTAGGTGTCTGGTTATTGTCAACAGTTCATTGTTCTTATGAGAGTTCCATGAACATAAAGCAAAAGAAAACCAATGAAAGCAGAAAGCTGGCAAAGTACCAGAGGTTTTCTATTTATCTTAAAAGCATTTAGGAGTCAGCTGATTGTCCTGGGACACAAATTATTAGATTATTTGAGTAGATAACTAAGATGAGACATTTTCTGGCAGAAAATGAAATCTGGGATCAGTAAATTGGTTAGACAGCAAGGACCCACCAGCCGAGTTAGTGATTAGTGGATATTTTTCATTAACTGAGTAAGTTCTGTGGTAGTAATAGGTTTTGAGGAAAATATATTTAAGGCACATGATGAGACAAAACTAGTATTGCCAAAAGTATACTGAAAATAGTAATATTTGGAGTTTCTTATCCTTTCTGAGGATATTGAGTTAAAAAAGGTGTTACTTTGTGAAAGACCAAGTCATTTAAGAAGACTTGGAAAAGCTTCTGCTTATGTTTCCCAGACACTGAGAGAATAAATAATTTTCATGACTGGATGGAAAATCACTTCACAGATCAAGTCCTTCCTAATTCTTGGTTTTCAGCAAAAATTGAAAGAGGTAATAATTAGGTTGTTGGTTGAGACTATTAAAATGAGTTTCCATGAGAGGTCACCATATGAATTTTGGCACTTAACTTGAAGGAAATCAAAGAAATGGATGATATTGCAACAGAACATTTCTTCCGTGCCATTCTCCTTACCATAGCTCCTCAGAAATTCTATCTATAAAAGTAAAAATAGAAAATAGACACAAGACTGAAAGTGGTCTCATTTTAGGGACAGCTGAATTCCTTTTATAGCTCTTATAGTCATAAGAACTGATTGCAAAAAGAAAATCATCTCATTAACAGATAAATTACCCAAGATTAACCTTTTGCTTGATGTGTACTAAGTTTTAACATATTTGTTCTTTTGTTTCACTATGGGTGAATGATAAATTATAATTATTTCAAAATCAAAAATAATTTTTAATACTTAAAGCCTAAATTATTTTAAATTTATATAAATATTTTTATTATAGAGAAGTCTAATAAGATGAATTTTGTTATAGGAATGACTTTCAGGAATATTCCTACAACCATCTTTTGACTCAACAGGGTCATGTTACAAAGGTGCCAGAAATCCCATTATTTCATGAAAATGTCTATGGAATCCAGCTTCAGAAATAGATTTCTACAAATTTTATTGGGAAAACAAAGTTGCAAATATATGGAACCAAGAACTGACCTATGAGGAAATCTTCTGAATATTATAGCTCATCTACAAAGACATCTGAGATGTTTACACAAGATTACTAATAATGGGTCATGTAACTAAAAGAGACTTTCTAAACTATTACAATACAAACAAATTCTGATCTACTGTAGTAGAAAAAGACTAAGTTGTTTATAGACAATAAAACTGTGAAAATGATGTGCATGAAGAAGTAAGTAATCAAAAATATGCAGTCAAGATACATAGGAGAAAACTCACCATTTGATCCAGTTATACTACTCCTTGATTTATACCCAAAGGACTTAAAATCAGCATACTGCAGTGTTGCAGCCACATCAATGGTTATAAAGACTCAATTAGCAATAGCTAGATTGTAGAACCAACCTAGATGCCCTTCAAAAGATGAATGAATAAAGAACTGTGGTATATATATACAATGGAATATTATTCAGTCATAAAGAAGAATAAAGCTATGTTATTTGCAGGTAAATGGATGGAGTTGGAGAATATCATGCTAAGTGAATTAAGCCAATCCCAAAGAAACAAAGGTGGAATGTTTTCTCTGATAAGTGGATGATGATACATAATGGGGGAGGGGTGGGAGGTAAGAGAAGAATGGAGAAACTTTGGATTGTGTAGAGGGAAAAGAGAGGGGGAGGGAGTTGGGGGAGGAAAGATAGTTGAATGAGACAAGCATCTTTACCTATGTACATGTATGATTACACCCACCAATGTGTAATCATACATGTACATTATGTACAACCAGAGGAATAAAAAGTTGTGCCCCATTTGTGTACAATGAATCAAAATGCAGTCTGTAAAAATTAAAAAAAAACTAAAAATAAGAAATTTTAAATTTGAAAACCAAATAAATCAGACTTTCTCATACTGATGAAGACCAATTACATCATAAAAGAATTTAAACACGTGAGCAATAGTGATTTACTGAAAAGGTTTACAGTGTCTGTCCCATGGATATTAGTCTGCCATTAAAGGCTTGCTTTTCAGGTCAACTGAAGACTTTGTAGCAAATGTGCTATATGACCTTCTCAGATTTTAAAAGGTAACTGAAAAGCACATTTAAATACTAGGTCAGGCACATCCTCTGAAAGAAGCAAGGCTGTCTGACTGCATTTGAACCCTCAGGGAAGAAGATGTGTTCTCTACTCTGTTCTTTTATTTTATTTTATTTATTTTATTTTATTTTTTTATTGTAAACACATGGAATACATGATGTTTCTCTGTTTGTACATGGCGTAAAGGCATACCATTTGTGTAATCATAAATTTACATAGGGTAATGTTGTTTGATTCATTCTGTTATTTTTTCCCTTCCCCCCCACCCCTCCCACCCCTCTTTTCCCTCTGTACAGTCCTTCCTTCCTCCATTCTTGCCCCCCTCCCTAACCCTAACTCTAACCCTAACACTAACCCCTCCCACCCCCCTTCATGTGTCATCATCCACTTATTAGCGATATCATTTGTCCATTGGTTTTTTGAGATTGGCTTATCTCACTTAGCATGATATTCTCCAGTTTCATCCATTTGCCTGCAAATGCCATAATTTTATCATTCTTTATGGCTGAGTAATATTCTATGCTATCTCTACTCTGTTCTTATTGCTTTAAAGACAGTCCTTCCAAACATCTCTCGGCTGTCTTCGGTCCACAGCTACGGTCTCGGGTGTTTTCTAAACATTGAGCAGGCTCTTCTCGCCCTAGTGCTTTAGTTTAGATGTTATGTCTGCCAAAGGCCCATGTGTTGAAGGAGTTGGTTTCCAACTTGACACTATTGGGAGATGTGGAAAGTTAAACAAGTGAGGCCTGGTGGGAGGCACTCAGGTCACTGGGGCATGCCACAGAGGGGATGGTGGAATCCGTCTCTGTCTCTGTCAGTTGCCAGGTGCCGTAACGTGGGCAGTTTTGCTCCACCAACACTCCCACCATGATGTGTGGGATCCAAGGCAATGGGGTCAACTGATCCTGGACTGAATTTTTCTCTTTATAAGTTTATTATTTCAGGCATTTGTAATAGTGACACATTCAGTTTGAGGTTTTGTAAGAACTCTTGCCTAGAATAATGGTAAAAAGGAAAAGAGGGGAAATCTAGTAGAGGTGGTTAAAAATTTACTCGGATGATTCCAACATGGAATAAAAACTACTGTCTGGCTATAGACAAATCTAGATAGTGGATATACTGCTTAGCTTGTATGTGATTTTTAAGTTGGAATCAATATCTACAGTTCCCTGATTTGACTTAGAAAATGTGGATTTTCCATTTCTCCGGAAGCATTTTGCCCATCTGGGTCTCATTCTTGCAGGGCTTCCGTGGGCTCTTGCTGGACACGGGGATTGACTAGGCACATACTTCCTTGTAGGACTCTGGTTCCTCAAGGCCAGACATGAGAGCTTTCTCAGGAGAAAAGCCTGTGAGGAAACACAGAGAGGGGCAGCCAGACAGCATCAGGTCACAAGAGAGATCAGTCCTTTTGAAGGAAAGAGGGAAGGAGGAAACATTGGCTGGGAGGAAGACTTGAAGACAGCAACACAGGTCTAAGAAAGTTCAGCAAGGCCAGTGTGAAGTCCTAGGGAGATGTTTGCCTGCTTCAAAGGACCATGACTTCCAGGAAAGGGGCTTCCATGGTGTCCCTGCTGCCATCCGAGGCTGGGAGCAGGGATGGAGTGCAGGGGTTGGCTGCTGTGGCGACTAGCTCCTCCGTCAGGCGTGGGAGACAACGGTTGTCCTTGCCCCTCCTCACCCCGTACCTTCATCTGCCCAGCCCTCCCTCTACTCAGCATCTGTAAAGTTTGACTGAGATTCTGGTAGTTCCCTTTCCTCCCACCCAGAGTTTCCTTATTGCCCAGGCCATTGGTGGTCTTGCACTGACTTGCTTCTTTAGCTCTCAGAACATTCCCCACACACAGGAATGTCTTGTCGTTTCTTCTTTCCTCTCAACCAGAGACGTCGAGGCCTGACTCCAGCATTTCTTGTGATGGGACATTTCCTGGTCTCTTGATGACATGTGATTTTATGTCGTTTCCCTTGATTCGGAGGAAGGGTTTCCCTTCTCATCCTAGCACTTTATCTCTCATTATCTTCCCTTTTCCTTTTGACCCTGGCATCTACGTCTTTCTGTATTATATCAAATAATTGTGAGTTGGTGGGAACCAGACTGGGTAGGATTTTGTTTAGGTGGTTCCAGGGTCTCTAGGGTATCCCAGTATCTATTGTGGTGGCTTTAATCAATATATGCCACAGCAGCATTGCAGTCAACAGAGAAGAAAGAGGTCACAACACTGACCCTGAATCCACAGCACAGGAAAGGTGAAATTCCCCTCTTGTGAATCACCTAGAATGTCCTAGCATTGCCTCAAATTCTAAATACAGTTCATTTTTGAAACATAAATTTTTAAGCCCCAAAATTAATCAAAATATACTCTCTTTCAGTCAAAACCCACTTGTATCTGGCAGCTTGCTCTTTTCCACCTCACTCCACCTGTTACCTACTCTTCCTGCCCACCTGAGCAGGGATGATGGCAAGGGAGGAAGAGGATAGGAAGCAATTAATTTTTGAATTGGTGCTGTCAAAGTTTGACTTCACCTTCCCCGACTGGTGGATGTGTGAAGATTACTCACTAACTCTTGTCTCCTCCTCTGTTTCTCTTAATCTCTGTGTGTGTGTATATGTGTGTGTGTCTGTGTGTGTGTGTGTGTATGTGTGTGTATCTGTGTATGTGTGTATGTGCATATGTGTCTGTGTGTGTGTGTGTGTGTGTGTGTCTGTGTGTGTGTCTGTGCATATGTGTGTCTATGTGTGTGTATGTGTCTATATGTGTGTGTCTGTGTGTGTGTCTGTGTGTGTCTATATGTGTGTGTGTCTGTGTGTAGGTGTGTGTGTCTGTATATGTGTGCGTGTCTGTGTATATGTGTGTCTATGTGTGTGTGTGTGTCTATATGTGTGTGTGTCTGTGTGTGTGTGTATATCTGTGTATGTGTGTATGTGTGTGTGTGTGCACATGTGTGTGTGTGTGTGTGAGTGTGGGTCTATATGTGTGTGTGTGCGCATACACATGTGTTCATGGACTCTTATGTGTCACTTCTGAAGGCTGTGGTCCAGCTCCTCCATTTCAAGGGCAATGTCCCTGCCTTGGATGGTCACTTCCTTTCAGTTCCAAGTTTTTTTCTTCACAGTTACTTTCACTTTTGGAAAACCTGCCTTCTAGAATACTTTTTTGGGAAGAACTTTAAAAACCACTCCAGGGCAGTTTTCTCTCCCTCAAATCCCATGAACCTGACCACAGGAAACAGGCCACATCTTTATATGGCCTCCACACAAAAGTGCACCAGACTGGAGCTCATCTGGCAATGCAACTCTCCCATTTACCTGTCTTGCCTTCCGGGATCCTGGAAGGGGCAGACCTCAGCCTACCACACCCACCAAACACTGTGGCTGTCTCTGAAGCTCTCCAGGGAGCCCTGGCAAGGGTTTTCTTGTTCAACCGAAGGTGCATAGTGGCAGCCACATGATCCACAGCCAGCAGCAACTTCATTCACATTCTCTCCCCCCTCACTCTCTTGACCTTTCATATGCTCACTGTGGGGCCAGTACCATGGGCTCAGGAGCTAAGGTTTCAGAAGCAAACCTAACATACTTATGTTTAAAGTTTCCGTTTTCATCTGGCACTTTGGAACTGTAGTTTTTACAACTTTTCCTCTCTTCTTTGAAATTTCAATGTGATTGTTCTTTTATGGTACCTGTAAAGAATTTGATATATTAATAATCTCTTCTTAGTTTCCTCCTCTGGGATCTGGGGATAATGTGTACCTTGGGAGGAATAGATAAATGGTACATGTGGAACACCAAGCACAGTCACCGAGCACACAGGAGGCATTTCTCAAAGTCAATTTCCTCCCTCCCACTCTTGTGTTCTCCCCCACAGAAATGAAAAACACTGCCTTTTATTACACTGATGAGATGTTTGGAGTCAAAGATACTTTACAAAAATGGTCAGAATTGGCCTTTGACTTATGGTTCAGTGATACCTTTCCAACAAATCCATTTCTTAGGTAAATACTGTGTATCTACTGTGTGTCAGGTGTAATGATGGGTGGTGGAGAAACAATGACCCAGGCAAGTGATGTTCTTAAAGCAATTGACATTCTTGTCTAGGAGGACAGACAGAATGATCCATGGGAACACTTAAGCCCACGTATTTCTGTGGGTCTGGATAAAGTACGAGGGTCCTGAAAACCTTAGATTTAGATGAAGGCCAATTCTGGGGAGGTTGAGCAGGTAAGCATAAACATTTGGTTTTCCCAGCCAAAGTTTGAGTTCCTTCACTATCAAACACTGAAGGACCATCAGCTCATCTAGAAAGTAGGAAACTCCCAGAGTCTTTGAGGACAGCGACAACAGAGGAGGTCAGTCTAGCTCCTGGGTATCAGAGTGAGTTATGGCAGGATGACTAGCTATGTTCTTTTTTAAAATTCAAAACTATTTAGTCAATGCTTTCTTTTTATCTCACTGTTTGGGTAGTGTTCAAGAAAGGAAATAGAAGAAAGAGGTTTCTTAATTAAAAGTCCAGTGTGATTAGAGAAAATTGGCAGCACGGAAACAGCTTACCACCCCTTGTCTTCTGTCCTATGAACAGGCACAGCCCTACCCCCCGATGGTCAGCTAATGTGGAACCTTATTTTATGCAGACTAGAAAATTAATATTCATGAATATTTGAGAAGAGTAGTCAGAGATTTTCTTCATTTTCATTATATCTGGGTCTGATTTTTTTTATAGTAATTGCTAAAGGATGAATATTTTCATGACAATCTCTTTTAGGGTCTGAAAATGAATAATAGCACATGAATTGCTACTTGTTATTTATTTTTTTTTGTAACTACAAGCATAGAAAGATTCTGTTTTACTCTAGGGAAAACAAGAATTATTCTGTTCCGCAGAAGTATACTTTTTCCTATTTATTTCCAGAATAGGAAATCAAAGATGGAACAGCTGTTCCATTAAAACTACTTCTCAGTCATTCATTATATTAATCACAGCTCTTTCAGTATCTCTTTTTATTCTCCAAATGCATATAACCTTCTTATTTGAATGTTCCCTTATGTTGCATTTTGATTTGGCGGAGCAGATGAATTACAAATGAAGTTCATGGAAGGACTTATTGACCCCCAAAGAATATTACTTCCTTTCTGATTGAGACACACCAATTAATACCTCCCCCATCCCATGGGTATCTGAGAACTCATTGCTTCTTTTCCACTGGATTTAATTTTAACATAAAGAATAATGGCTTATATTGTAAGACTCTAAAGACTTTAACTTGTCCTTGCTTTTGGATGATGGGTTTCTCAGTTTTAGTTAAGCTGACTTTAACCTTTATATCTCAGCAAAATACAGAAATCAAGTACTTATAAGTTGATTGATTTAGAACAGATAGAATTTAAAATATGTTGAAGATGTATTTCTTAACTTATCTAGGAGCCCAAGTTAAAGAAATTTTTAAAAAGAACAATACAAGAGAACATTGATAAAGCCAGTAAAAATTTTAGTCAATTCAGTTAGTATCTGAGTCAAATCAGATGACTGACTGACTAAAGTATATAAGATTTTATTTTGGCATCCAAAAACCCCACAAAGTTTGACTTGGGACATGAAGAGGCAGTTCAAGAGTATTCTTGTGGAGTAACCAAAGCAGCAGATTATTTTCCTTTGTTGTGGAGTAGGGGAAGGAAAGGGGGCATTAGTTCATTTACAATTCAATACAATTCTACAAACTTTTATTGAAAACCTATTACTTTTCAAACCCTTTGCTCATCATTGGAATCCAGTAAAACTTACATCAAACAAGTGATGTGTAACTGAAGTTTTAATTTCTGATAAATTATTTTTGTTTAAAGAAGTCAAAGAAATTCTGTCAAGTGCTGATGGAATCATAGCATAATCTACTTCATTTCCCCCCAGACCAGTGTGGCTGTCCTCATGGGATCCAGATTTGCTGAGAAACTAGACTCCATTGTCATTTTTTGTCCTTGTTAGAGGAAATATTGTACAGCCTATATGAGATGACATTGTATAGGGGAGTTTATTATTTTAGGATGATGCCAAAACTTAAATCCATTATCAAACTTTGATGGAATCATACTTTAAGGCAGCTAGGGACCCACGGCGATTCTAGCCACCGCTGCACAATCCTGCTGAACTGCCACCTGCTTGCTCGTCTCAGTTACGGTTTGCCAATAGCTCCCAGAAAAATGCACCGCAGACACGAGGTCTCACAGAAGAGACTTTATTATGCGGACGACTAACACGTCCGCTCAGGGTGAAAAGAAAGGAAAAAAGAGAAAGATGGCCTGTGCACTTCTCCCAGATATTGGAATCTCCCGGGCTGGAAGGAACCAGTAGCAGAGGAGAATACTTGCAAGCTGACTGATGAACCAATAGCTATTTAGCATGTTAGGACTTAATGTGGGAAGCAGGAAAATGGCGGGATCGTAAGCTGGAAATTCCTGTAATGTAAGAGGCGGGCAGAGTGCAGATTGACAGGTGGTGGGGAGGCCGGAAATTCCTGTAAAGTAAGAGGCAGGTAGAGCGCAGATTGACAGGTGGTTGGGAGGCGGAGTATTGGCTTTATATTACACATACTTCTGGAGGAAGCTGGACTCAGTACCTTTCCTGTTCCTAAACATTCAAGGGCATTTAATGGTCGATGGTGTAAACATGCACATGGATATAGTCTTTTCTCCCCTGAAGCCATCACTGTCATCTGATATATCCCAAGCACATTTTTTTCCTTTATCCTTTCTTGTGAGTCCCCTGCCACATAAGAGCAAAATGTTGCTGTTGGGGCCTGGGCAGAGAAGCTGAAATGTCAAGGCAATGCATGTGTCCTGGTCTACTCTTTACAGAGCTGTGTTTTTTTCTATCCATATATACTTTTGGAGTATTTATCAGAGACAAATATATTATTGCTATTCTGGATTTATGGAAATGCTTCATCATGATCCCTGCTGTAGAGGAACTTTCAGTACAGTGTGCATGTGGAGATCTGCATACAAATAAGACGAGAAGAGGAGACGCCAAGAGAAGTACACAGTGCTTCGAAAGTGAGGAATTCCCCCAAATGATCAGAGAAACCCTCCTACACAGGCAGCATTTGAATTCCTTTTGAAGGATGACAGTGTCTTTTTCATTTGCTCTACTTTTCCTTGGGTGCAGGCATGAGGGGTACCGACCAGGTGCCTCTCCAGTGGACTGAACAGATGTTTTGTGTATAAGATGCCATGAGGAAACGTTCAGGCTCAGGCGGCTCAAGTGGGCTAGCAAGGGCAGGGGGGCTAGAAAGGTAAGTTGGGAACACATTGTGATGGATCTCTCCTGTAGACTGTGGGTAGTTCTTGAGTAGTGTAGAGAAATGATCTGCCCTGGCAGTGTGTGAATTTTGAATTAGCCTATTGAGGATTAGAGGCAGGAAGAACAATTGCTTTATTTTTTGATTAACTTTGGGTGTCTATTTTTTTTTTTTGGTACTGGAGAAACCCAGGGCCTGGAGCATGCTAGGCAAGAGCTCCACACTGAGATGCATGCATTGATACATTATTCCTTGGAAGAGGTGATGAGGGCTTAAGTTGGGGACCATCGAGTAAAAGTAAGAGAGACATGCGTGAAGCAATGGAGTGGAAGTATGTGTTGCAAGTACTTCCCAGAAACAGTCCAGGAATGAAGAGCATCCAATTCTTCTATGAAGTTCGTCTCCTAGAATCTATACCACTTGGTGATGGGAGAGGGCATCATGTTCCAGGAAACGTGGGTTTATATTGGGAATATGCATTCTCCCTGTGCACGAATCATGGCAAAATGCAGTTTTTTTCTGTTCATATATGTATTCTTTCGAACACCTACTTGCAAATGAGATTTCTCTTTAGTGAGTTTAATATGACTTTTTGTGTAAATTGTTAAAGACCATGTAGAAAGTATTGAGAGGCAGATTATGAAGCTATGGATCTAGGCATAAAGTAGAATCACATGGTAGAATCTTTTTTGGGGGTCACTACTGTTCAACTCCTTGTAATTAGGAAAGAATGCAAGGCATCCCATCTGCTGTCACTTATGAAGAATCAAATTTTTCTGTTGCAGGTTTGCTAAAAATCAATTTCCATGAAAGAAGTTTCTGTAGACCATTGTGTGTTTCCTAATTCAAGTATCTATGGTCATGCCTGGATGACACGATGTAGTCTATGTTTGCATTCACACTGAACAGATAGGTTTTTGTATTCTGCCCTCAAGAAGCAGGATTCATCAAAGGACTTAAAATCAGCATACTACAGAGATACAGCCACATCAATGTTCATAGCTGCTCAATTCACAATAGCCAGATTGTGGAACCAACCTAGATGCCCTTCAGCTGATGAATGGATAAAGAAACTGTGGCATATATATACAATGGAATATTACTCAGCCATAAAGAATGATAAAATTATGGCATTTGCAGGCAAATGGATGAAATTGGAGAATATCATGCTAAGTGAGATAAGCCAATCTCAAAAAACCAAAGGACGAATGATTATAATCATTCATAATGCTAATAAGTGGATGATGACACATAATGGGGGGTGGGAGGGGTTAGTGTTAGGGTTAGAGTTAGGGTTAGGGAGGGGGCAAGAATGGAGGAAGGAAGGACTGTTTAGAAGGAAAAGAGGGGTGGGAGGGGTGGGGGGAAGGGAAAAAATAACAGAATCAAACAACATTACCCTATGTAAATTTATGATTACACAAATGGTATGCCTTTACGCCATATACAAACAGAGAAACAACAAGAATCCCATTTGTTTACAATAAAAAAAAGAAAGAAAAAAAAAAGAAGCAGGCTTCATGATGTGGAAAATGATTAAAATAATGGGAGACTGTTTACAATACATACAACTATTATGTATTAGCAATACATACTATTACTAATTAATATAACAAATATTATTAACATAAAAGTGAAATATTATATATTATTAGCTTACAAGTGAAATATGTTTTCTACCCACATCAGAATCTATTATTGTTAGGCAATATCTTTTTGCTTTTGGAGAAGTTGAAGTGTCTTGCCTATGTATATTTTATTAAATGCAATATGTCTCATTTTGCTAATCATTTCTTGTTAGGTTAGGTTGTATAAAATTGATTCTCATACCTCAGTGGCTTAAAATAATCCTTTCTCTCTCTCTATTCACTTGACAGGTCTTTGCAGGTCACTTATAATTCTGTTATTGATGGCTTTGTTATGACTATGATTCTGTTACACATTTTTTCTCCATTGTGTGATCCAATTCAAGGAGGTCAAGTATCTTGGACAGGGGTTCCCATGAGAAAGAGGAGAGAGAGAGAGAGAGAGAGAGAGAGAGAGAGAGAGAGAGAGAGAAAGAGAGAGAGAGAGGAGAGGATGAATATCATCTCAAATATTTATTATTTTCTGTATTTACTATAAAACATTGATCTTGTCTATAAGAATTATTCAATGAAAGTTTCACTCAATCACAACTGGCTAAAAAATCTCATCGTTTGATACTAACCTTTTTGAGATCCATGATCTGGCCCCACCATCATGGACTACATATAACTTTTGTGCTTGTGCTGTGTCAAATGCAATGAAGAGCAATTAAGTCAAGTTAGGATTATTCTATTTCTCAATCTCTTTTCTTAAAGCAACAGATCACTTGATTCCTTATTCTCAAAGATATTGCATACTATGGATCATCCCTTTTCCAGCTTCTAGCAAGTTTCTTTCTCATTTAGAAGTTTAATGGGGCCATTTTAGCTTTCCTGTCATGGTGGTGCTTTACTCTGGACAACGTTTTTTGTTTGTTTGTGTTTCAATACTGAGAACTGAACCCAGGGTCACTCTACCACTGAGTTACATCTCCAGCTGTTTTTATTTTTTATTTTTAGACAGGATCTTGCTAAGTTGCCCAGGCTGGCCTCAAACTTGTGACCTTCCTGCCTCAGCCTCCCAAGTTGCAGGATTATGGACACGTACCACTGCCATTGGCTGGACAACTATCTTTGCATTAGTATTTCAATGTTATGTGGTGTTACAAGTAACCCCTCAAATATCAGAGGCTTATTTCAACAAAGATTAGGTCCCCCACATGAATCTTTCAGTTGCCTATATCTCTGCTATTGTTGCTTTTGGATCAGCTGCAGTTACCTCTACCTTTAGAGTTCAGAACTGAAGGGGAAACTCCAACACCATTTTGAGGGAGGTGGGTAAAGAGCAATCACTTGAGGACTTTTAAGGTTTCTGCCTGGATGAGGCTTATGTTGCCAAATGTAAGTAAAATGACCAAGATCAGGGCTCACAAAGCAGAAGCATATTGTTCTCATATAGGGAAGGCAGTGAATGAAAATTGAAAACTAAAGCAATTCATTGCATACATCCACTTTCCAATACCCACTTTTTATTTCTCTTTTTTGGTGTGTTGTTCTTGCTAAAAAATAAATTGAGATAGGAGTATTAATGTTTGAGCAAGTACCTATCAAAATCTCTCAGAACATAATGCCTATACTCTATACCAAGGTATAATATAACAAAATACTAATTTTTAAGGAATAATATAACAGAAATATTAATCTGATTCTCATGTGTCTTATGAAATTATTCATAAGGTTTGATCAATGAGGAATGTCTAAAGTTTTTCAAGGAACAAAATTACATTTGTAAAGATATCTTCTGTCTACAGGAAGTCCACTGAAACATTTAAGATAATTTTAGTAGCTAATCTCTTGAGTGCTGTTTTTAATTTTATATCAATTTTAATTTAAAATGAGGACACTGAACTTTGACCAAGTTTCTGTGGCTGGAAGACAAAGAACAAGGATAGGATGTCAGTTATGTTTGACCTGAGAACAGTTCTTTTTTTTTTTTTTTTAAATTTGTTTTATTAGTTATACATGACAGTAGAGTGTATTTTGACATATTGTACAAATATGGAGTATAACTTCCCATTCTTCTGGTTGTACATGATATGGAATTACTGAGACCAGTTCTTGAGTATTAAGTTTGTATAAACGAGTTGTATGCATATGTCCTTATTTTATGATATGTTTCAAATCAAAATGTTGAAATGATGTGAAATGGAGGGACCCGTAGTGGATTGTACTTGGTTAGGGTATAATTTTATCTGCTTGGAGACTTTGGTGTCAGTGCAGGTAGCTGGAATTCCTGTACTCTGCATAAGCAAGGAACTTAAAGTAGAGAGTCACAAATTAAAATAAGTCTTCAGACCTTATTAAAAATCATCATCTGTACGAAGAACTATATGAAAATTCTCCAGTCCAGGGAGGCACTGTGGAAAGAAAATATGATGATCTCAGAGTCATAGCTGTACTCTTCTGGCCACATGTGATGCTGCTCTGGAGGAGCACACGTGGAATACTTGGCAGTGGCCTGAAGTCTGGGACTTCTGCCTTTTTCAAGCTGAACCTCTGAGAGCCAGTGTTGGCAGAAGATGAGTAGGCCATTTTGCATACAGATGCTATTGCACAATCATTTACATCTATAACACTCAGGTTTGTGGTGATTCCATAGAAAATAGAATCTTGGGGACTCTTAACATCTGTTCTCAACCAGTAGAGATGCCTCCAGGAACGACTTAACTTCCTCTAAGATGACCGATCTGAGACCTGAGATAGGAGAGCTCAAGAGGTGACAATCTTAAAAAGGCATGTTTTCTCTCAGACGTGGAATCTAGAAGGAAAAATTAAAAAAAAAAAAAAAAAAAAAGAGTACAGGAAAGTAGAAGTGGGTCTATTGGGAAGGGAACCAGTGGGTAAAGAAAGGGCAAATGAGAGAATGGCTGCCATCAAAAGACATCACATGTGTGCATGAAAATGTCATACAGAGACCCATAATTCTGTACAGTTATTATGCGGTAATAATTATAATGAAAAGGTATTAGAGACAAGTGTTACTGGCCCTCTGTATTACTACTTAGCTAGAGGTTTTGCTGAAGTCAGTTGAAATTTCCTTCTAACCCCAGTTATGATTTATAATTTGCCTGTTGTTCCAGACATATTATCCTGGAACTCCTTTTAAGCCTGGGAGGAGGTGAATTAGTTGAGATTCCTTTGGTTAACTGCCATGGAGCCAGTGGGATCAAACAAAGACCAACTAAATCATATTAAGGAAAAAAAATCTGTAGTCAGTTTAAGCTACATTGTGTGGTTTTGTGTGTGTGTGTGTGTGTGTGTGTGTGTGTGTAAGGGAGACAGAGAGATAAAGGAGAGACTACACATATAAAATTGAAGATAATCAGTAAATCTTTCTTTAGATTATATTTCATTAATTAATGCCATGGATTGAGGATTAGAAGTTGTATTTCGAATGTGTTTCTTGAAACCCAGAAAATGAAAGTAACTTGTTTAAATTTCAGAATAAAAACTGAGAAAATTATTGATGATAATATGATTTAAAAAAAATAAATAGGACTGACATTTAAAAAGTCCCAAGCAATAGAAAAAAATTCAGTATTGTAAACATGTATTCCAGTTTATAATTCTTACAGGAGTGTTATAAAGAAATTAAACTTCATATTCCCAAACTAAATAAGCAAGGAAATTATGGTATGCTATTATGCCATTAACTAACAAGTGTAACTCCTTAGAAACTTAGGAAGCATTAACATGTAAAAAAGTAAAATATTTCATATAAAGTGTATACAGTTATATAAAAAAACTGTATTATATGTTATTAAAATGTTTTTCAATGCTTATGGAAATGAATGATTGGCTTGGAGTTCTGGAGATATGGCAGTTTCATAAAAGAGCAAACTCACTGATGTTGATTTATTATACTTGTGCCTGCCCCTAATTTATCAGTAGCATATTAATAGAATTGATTTGGTCATATAACAGTAGAGAAAAACTCCATAACAAATCACATCATATCTGTGTGTGTGGAAATTTGATGAATATAAATGAATTTTTGCAACTGTTATAGTTCTAGAGAAATTCTCAATCAGGAAAACCACAAACTACTTCAAAAATAAACTTTTTATTTGTTTTAATTAGTTGTACATGACAGTAGAATGCATTTATACATTTTGATAAATCTTACATAAATGGGATTTAATTTCTCATTTTTCTGATTGTACATGTTGTAGGATCACATGGGTCCTGCAGTCATATATGTACATAATGTGTGTTTCACTCTACTGTCCTTCCTACCCCCATACCACTTCCCCTCCCTTCACTCCCCTCTACCTAATCTAGAGTAACTCTATTCTTCCCTAGCTCTCCCCAATTATGAATTAGCATCCACATATCACAGAAAACTACTTTTTAATACATTGGAAAAAAATATACTACCTAAAGTGTTGAAATATGTCAGAGTTTGGATCAGTCATCGCGTGCTGCTTAAAAGCAACCACAGATTCTCAGTATCATTCAATATGTATATGTTTACTTAAGGTTTTGCAGATTGGTGGGTTGACAGCTTCACACTCTGGATGCAAAGGCCAATCGGATGTCTGTGCTGTATCTCTCATCCTTCATGGATAGGCAGCTGCAGCATGCTCTTCTTGTGATGATGGGTAAGCACATTTCAAGCCCCTGCTTATATTACATCTATAAATAGATGTTAGTCAAAATAAGTGTCATGAAGGAGCCCAAAGTCAAGGGTTGGGAAATATTTCCTAACATTACATACCAAAGGTTGTGGTTACATGGATAGGCCATGAATTGGAACCAATAATTCAGTTTTCCTCAAGATCCTAGGTCATGAACAATTTTGGAGTCAGTCATTAACATGAGAGAACAAAGTATTTTTTTGTCTATTACTGTTGGGAATATTTCTTTATATTAATCAAATTTCCATATATACATGGATATGATGTCGTTCATTGGGGAGTATTTCTCTTCTTTCATTGAGAAAAGGTTCATGTGCCTCTAAGGTCTAGTCAGTTTTCCCTGTCTGTCTCTCTGCATTTTGTCTTCTTTCTCCGTGAACAGCACTTCCTTCATGTATTTTAAACTGATAACATAGTATTTATCTTTGTGCTTCTGATTTGCTTATATTAATTCTTGATTATCAACTAGTTTTCTATCATTGAAGTTGAGGATTTTGCTTTAATTTCTCCCCCTACATTGTCCTGTTTTCCTACCCACCCCACCTCTTACTAAAGTGGTTTTATTCTATTCAACTCCGTAGTTATTATTTACATTATATGGTATGGAAACAATGTGTACCTGATCTAGTTTGATATCCTCTGTGTGTCACAATATGCAAATAACTTCAGAAGCAATCTGCAGTGGGACGTCCTGGTGCCCTTCTCTGTGTTATCATCTATGATAACATTATTTCTCTCAGAAAACCTTTTTATTTTTCCTGAAGTTTTTTTATTTGCTTATTTTGTGTTTGTTTATTTAGTTTCCTGTGTACTCAGCACAGTACAATCCCAAAGTAAACCCTGGAGTTTTCTTATTTCTATTCCTCAGGAAATTTCTCCCACAGCAGACTTTCCTCCCCAGTGTGAACTGGTTGTACCTCAGGCTGATGCCCAATCCCTTCATTTCATGTTTTACACTATGCCTCCGGGTATTCACTTTATTTCCTCCTGTGTTGGACCTTCTTTGAGCTGTAGTGATCATCTTGATTGATTCTTTATCCCTACATTGACCACTTCTAGATTATGCCTCTGATCCAATTCTTTGGTTCCTGGGGTTGGCTCCAAGATTACAAGAGCTTATGTATTTACTTTATGTATCTCTGGGTCCCCTCTAAGACCTGTTTGATGAAGTTTAAGTATACTCACTGAATTTTCTTCCATGAAAGTGATACCTCTACTTATAAACATACCTGTTATTCTTCACCTCCCAAATTTGGCCAGTCTCTAGCTGTGTGCAATTAGGGACAAGTTCTTGATATTTGCTCCTCAAATTCATTTTCTATCAACTCTTCTGATTATTCCATTTCCTTTACTCCCGCTTTCAGACTATTACTAGTTCCTAGACTTCAGGGAATTCAGGGTCAGTACAGTTCTATCATGTGTTTTCCAAATTCTAATTAATTAAGATGAAGTTTACTTGGATTCACTAAGACATTTACCACCAATCTTTCTGCTTTTCATTTTCTAATTAATATTTTAACATTATTTTCTCCTTCCCTATTTTTCCTCAAGTTTGTAGAATTATGTGAATATATTCTTGAAAAAATTCTCTACTATAATTTTAATGGAGTTTTGGAAGATAGCAGAAGTAGGCAAATATATTCAATTTCCATCCTTTTTTTAGAGACATTATATTTAGATATTTTAAATGGACTTATTTTCAATATAATTACATGAAAAATTATATCATAACTTCTCTATATAAATTGTAAATTTCATATATGATTTCTGCATGATCACAAAATAAACTCTCTCTTAAGATACTTGCTATACTTGAAATATTTTTGTGCCAATACAAGATATTAATCACTTCAAATTATGCATCTTTAATGATCAGGACTATTAAGTGTCTGCCTTAAATGGTAACTCAGGGAGAGAGTGTAAAATGCCTTGCCAAGAGCTTGGTGGCCTTTTAAAAGGGATTTTCCTATGTTCTTTAGAAAAAATAGGTATTATATGCATGAAATGTGACACTGAACATATAGAATGGACTATTCTGTAAGGGAGTGAGTTCCCCATCATAGGAAGTGTTCAAAGAGAGGCTATCAGGGATTATAGTACTTTTTTTTGGTTCTTTTAAGTTATACATGAAAATATAGTCAATTTTGATATAATTATATAAGCAAGGAATAGATCTCATTCTAATTATGACCCTAGTTTTTTGGATGTTCACAATGGTGAGATTCACTGTGGTGTATTCATATGTGTACATAGGAAAGTTAAGTGAGATTCATTCCACTGTCTTTCCTTTTCCTGTTCCCCCCTACCTTCCCTCAATCTCCTTTGTCTAATTCAAAGTGGATTCAGTCTAAGTCATTGAATTTCTATTCTCGCTCTCCTGCCTCCTTATTGTGGGTTAGCATCCACATATCAGAGAAAACATTCAACCTTTGGTTTTTGGGGATTGACTTATTTCACTTAGCATGGTAGTCTTCAGATGGATCTATTTTCTAGCAAATGTCATAAAGTCATTCTTCTTTATGCTGAGTAATACTACATTGTGTATATACCACCTTTTCTTTATCCAAGCATCTTTTGAAGGACATTTAGATTGACTCCACAGCTTAGCTATTGTGAATTGTGCTACTATAGCTGCATCACTATGGTATGCTTACAGTGCTTATATATTAAGTTCAAATAAATTCCTAGCATCCTTTATAGTATCTATGCATCTATGAGTACATGGATTTTGGTGAGAATTCCTCTCGAATTTGCATCCTTGAATATGACTTTTATTGTGGTTTTGTGGAAAAACAAGTAGTCTTAGACTCCAAGGTCCATGTGGGTCTGCTCTATGATTGTTTTTTTTGAACCATTCTGTCCCTGGTGGACACCATTTGTGATTGCTCGTGGAGAATGTTTGAGACATTTTTAAAGAAAGAAAGGAAAAAGATTTCAGAATGTTGAATTCTTCTAGAAAAAAATAGCAGCAGCAATAACAGTAGTGGTGAGCTATAGAGTTTTATTATGACTTGGACCAGCATGAGATGCTGCCAAGAGATAAAGTCTTGGAGCCCAGCATCAACTTTAGAGAGTCAAATACCTTCCAGTTTCTTCTTGTCCTGTTTAAAATGTTTTAATCCACATTCAAGTGGAATAGCATCTATCAAAAATGTTACTTTTGTGCTTAGTTTTTAGGGACTCTTCATCTAGTCTTCTATTTTATAGACAAGATAAGTAAAGTTCAGAGAATTTAAGTGACCTTGTCAGATAAACAAGAGCCCAGACTTTTGAGCACAATAGGCCATTTGCTTTCATACAGTGAGTTTTCCCAATAATATTTCTGCTGTCCTCTAAAGACAACTCTTTATGGGGAAATAATTCTAGGTACTCTAAGGGCCATTTGGGTACACTGGGCTTGTTCATAATGGTGGTATTGATGGGGATTTTGTGCTCCATTGCAATGGATTTTTTTCTTTAAGTACCAGCTGGCAATTGGTAACCAAAACTGCCTCATCTGTCCAGTTGGAACACTGGAGTACCTTTAGAAATCATGACCTCTTTTCCATATAGAAGATGGGCTTGGGACTCTCCAACAAAGAAGCTGGTGACATTATTCTAATTTTGGGGTGCAATTCTGTGAGGAAAGAGAGAAAATCTGTTTCAGTCTTAGAATAAATTTGTACATGACAAAAACACATTTTAGATGACATTTCCTTCTGTCTTATGCAGAAGTAAGTTAGTATGTGCTCATGTCTCCACATAGGAATAGGAGAAAAAGAGGAATTTAAAAATTTTTAAAAGATGATTTTAGTAATCATGACTATATAGTAAATTTTCTAGTTGGTTTGATAATATACTCAGAAAGATTATATTGCAATATTCCTAGATAGCTCATGAGGTTAATAAAAGAACCCAAGATTTTTGAGAAGTTTTAGATCCTATTCATAAATTGCCTAATTTTTGGCAACACTTTCATTTGTTACAAATTGTTTTTTTGAGATTTTAAGCAATTTTCTCAAAGATTTACATACACTTGTCCACATACAAGTTATGGCGCAATAAGACTTTGGCTTGAAAAAACAAACAAAAAACCAAATCCCCACAAGAAATTGTTTTATTTTCCACATTTATCTCATTGTCTTCTTGTGCAAGTTTCCTGTATTTATCAATTGTTAGTTGAGGGGATATTATTGCAGTTTAATTATCCATGATCTGTAGTAAATGTTAAAATATCGTATAATGACTTTTCAAAAGGGTGCAATTTGATCAGTTTGAATGACTGTTTTTCTCGGGTGCTATTTCTTCTTCCTTTCCAACCTCAACCAAAACATCATCTTCTACCTATTTTCCACATGTGGAAACTGGACTCTTTTTCCATCTACACCTGTTTGCTTTTTCAGTCATGTTATCAGTTTTTTTTCCTAAGTAAAATTGCTATACTAGTCCTCTCCCTTTGAGCCCTCACTGTTTCTAGTCTTGTCTTAATCCTCATCAACTTGGGTCTGGGCTATTTAATAGTGTCCTGATCATAATTATCATCAACTTGGTGCTTTTAGAAATAGAAGCAATATGTTTATTATTAAATATTATAGTGATTACTTTGAAATTTTTCTTCATCACAATTTATTCTTCCAGCTGCCTTTAGAATTATTCACCAAATTACTCACCCACCTTCAAAAACCTTTATTGGCAGTTTGTTCATAATTGTGTTAGAATCACAAACTAGTTTTAGAAGATACAGCATCTTCTAAATAGTCATAATAATAACAGGTTTATTACCAAAGAACATGAAAAGTTTCTCTATTTCTTTTGTTCTTTTATCACCTCAGTAAAATTTTAGAGATGTCTCTGTGGTAGGCTTTTCACACTAAGGTTTTTACATTTTGGACCTTAGCATATGTGCTCTTTTTGCTCCATTTTTTTAAAGTACTCTAACTTTTAATTTTATGTACATTACTTCAATAGTTTATCATTTCTTCTACTCTGGAATTGTACAGGTAAGCATTGAAATGATTTGAAGATTTCATTACAGAGTTATCCTTTTGTTTTTGATAGATTATATGATAAATGTTTTCTTGCATTTATATATATACTTAGCTGTTAGATCACATGCTGTCATCTCCATTTGCCTGGTGAGGATTTACACTTTTGATTATCATATGAAAAGGCAAATTTGGCAAACTTAGTCTTCATTTACAAATCAGGATGCGTTCTTTGATTAGAACTGTGAGAAAGGTTCTGTGGAGGTGGTAGGTTTTGAAGTTGGTCAGAATAATCTGACATAAGTGAAGAATAAATGTTTTGAGATGACGATTACAAGTAGTTATGGAATCATGGCCTGGAAGTACATGTATTGTTATGTGATTAAATTCATAGCTCAGGGTACAGATAGGAAATAGGGTTCGAGTGTCAACTCAGAAGAGTTGATGCAAAGTATCTTCAATACTGTGTTGTAGAGGATTCCAAGGCTCAGTCTGTGCTCTATGGAAAAGAATGCTGTCATGTCAGAAATGGTCTCCAGAGTGATAGCTTGTGACTCCATATTGCCCTCAGTAATTTCTAGCAACCAATTGATAGCTATAAGCAAAATCAACTAATTTATGGGAATTCAGAGAAAGAAATAAGAGGTTCATAAGGAAGAAAGCTAAATAAACTACAAAACAGAAAAATTTCCCAAGCTCTTATTTTTGCCTAAACCAGAAATAAATTTCTAATGTGGGTGATGTTTGTTGTATGATCTGCATGGCCACACAGAGCCTATTCATCTTCTCTTACTGTGGCAAGTATACTCTATAGATAAGAGTAGATATTCCTTCTCTGGGTCCTGAGGACTGTCTTGTAGCAGACAGAGCATGGTCTAGTGGTGGAATGTTCTGCATATGATTTGGGGTGGGAGACTTTGGGCCCACATGTTTTTATTGTAAGTGCACTCAATTTTCATGGCTTGAGGTATTTTTAGGTCTCTTCATTGTGTATTTCTCTTTCACAACATGTAAACATAAGCTCTGTGATTCTGTTCATTTTTCAAGTTTTGAAAATTAGACTCCAATTTTCTCTTAGAGTTTAAATTCTCAGACTGAAAATGAAACCCTATGTCTATAAGACTGTTCAGGAATTGATTTGAAACCTCAAGACTTCAGTTGGTGTTTGAAAAAAGTCTATTAAATACTGATATCATTTTTGGATTTATGTTTTTAACAGAAAACCTCTTATATGTCAAACTGATTGTCACATGGATTCTTTATTTTTGTCACATGGATTCTTAATGCCATGTTTGAGATTTTGGCTTGTTTTCTTCTTTTAAAATATATAGTGTTTTCATAATGAAGTTAATATATAGAAGATATTCCAGGATATGTTGAGATAGAAAAATACATGTTTAGCTGCTTCTCCTAAAAAATGTACTTGAAAAGAAAAGAATGTTTTAAGGAAATGAATAGTTTTGGCTTCTTTTTATGTGCCAGTATCTGTGTTAATTAATTTAAGAGAAGGTCACATAGTAGCTTCCCAATAAATTGTTTTTTCAACAATGGGTACAGAATGAATTGACTTTGTCACTAAGATTCACTATGTAGATGTTAGGACGTTTTCTAGCATTTCAATCATAGCTGAGATTTTCTTTTTCCTTCTTTGTAGATGATGAGCTAGCAGTATCAGTGAGAAAATATGGTTGAAACATTGTAGTAGATTTAAGAAAGCCTCAAGACTTTATGATTTTTGGTTTTGGTCTCAGATGATAAACCTCAGTAGGATCTTGCTTAGCTTAGAGTTTGAAGCAAAGTAGAAAATCTGTAGGAAAGATGCTCTTCACATTTGAGGCTCAAAGAGAGACTGAGGGAGGGAGGGTCATTACTTGTCTTTTCATGGTAGCTACAATGAGGCAAATAGATATTTTAAAAATTCAGTTTTCCTCTCAAATAATAATTTCAATAAACTGTTTAAAAATTAAATATTATACTTGTATTTTGTCCCCTAAAGTGTCTGAAAGTTAGAGGTAGAAGACAGGAAATAATTAAAATCAGAGCTAAAATCAATGAAATTAAAACAAAAAAAACAATTCAAAAAAATTGACAAAACAAAAAGTTGGTTATTTGAGAAAGTAAACAAAATTGATAGACCCTTACCAACACTAATGAAGAGAAGGAGAGAGAAAACTCAACATTACTAGAATTCAGGATGAAAAATGAAAGATCATGACTGACACCATTGAAGTACAAAACATAATTAGAAACTATTTTGAAAATCTATACTCCAACAAAATAGAAAATCTCAAAGACAATGACAAATTTCGAGAGACATATGATCCTCCCAAACTGAATCAGGAGGACATACACAATTTAAACAGATCAATTTCAAGCACTGAAATAGAAGAAGTCATCAAAAGCCTAGCAACCAAGAGGAGATGAGGACCAGATGGATTCTCAGCTGAATTCTACAAGACCTTCAAAGAAGAACTAATATCAATACTCCTCAAAGTATTCCATGAAATAGAAAAGGAGGGAACCCTTCCAAACTCATTCTATGAAGCTAGTATCATTCTGATACCAAAATCAGACAAAGATGAATCAAGGAAAGAAAACTTTAGACCAAATGATGAACATAGATGCAAAAATCCTTAACAAAATTCTGACAAATTGCATACAAAAACATATTTAAAAGATAATGCAGCATGATCAAATGGGGTTCATCCCAGGATGCAAGGTTGGTTCAACATCCAGAAATCAATAAATGTAATTCATCACATCAATAAACTTAAAGTTAAGAATCAGATGATTATTTAAATAGATGCTGAGAAAGTGTTTGATAAAATACAGCACCCCTTCATGCTTAAAACACTAGAAAAATGGGGATAGTAGGAACATACCTCAACATTGTAAAGGCTCTCTATGCTAAGCCCATGGCCAACATCATTCTAAATGGAGAAAAACTAAAAGCATTCCCTCTAAAAACTGGAACAAGGCAGGGATGCCCTCTTTCACCACTTCTACTCAACATCATCCTTGAAACACTAGCCAGAGCAATTAGACAGATCAAAGAAAGTAAAGGGATATGAACAGGGAAAGTATAACTCAAGCTATCACTATTTGCCAATGATGTAATTCTGTATTTAGAGGATCCAAAAAACTCCACCAGAAAATTTCTGGAAGTAATAAATGAATTCAGCAAAGTAGCAAGACATAAAATCAATATGCATAAATCTAATGCATTTCTATTCATAAGTGATGAATCTTCTGAAAGAGAAATTAGGAAAACCACTCCATTCACAATAACCTAAAAAAAAAAAACCTTAGGAATTAATCTAACAAAAGAGGTGAAAGATCTCTACAGTGAAAACTACAGAACACTAAAGAAAGAAATTAATGAAAACCTTAGAACATGGAAAGATCTCCCATGTTCTTGGATAGGCAGAATTAATATTGTCAAAATGGCCATTCTACCAAAGGTGCTATACAGATTCAATGCAATTCCAATTAAAATCCCAATGACATTCTTTATAGAAATAGAGAAAGCAATCTTGAAATTCATTTAGAAGAATAAGAGACCTTGAATAGCCAAAGCAATCCTGAGCAAGAAGAGTGAAGCAGGAGGCATCATAATACCAGACCTCAAATTATACTACAGAGCAATAGCTACAAAATTGGCATGGTATTGGCACCAAAATAGATAGGTAGACAAATGGTACAGAATAGAAGACACAGAGACAAACCCGCATAAATACAGTTTTCTCATCCTAGACAAAGGTGCCAGAAACATACAATGGAGAAAAGATAGTCTGTTCAACAAATGGTGCTGGGAAAACTGGAAATTCATATGCAGTAAAATGAAATTAAACCTCTGTCTCTCACTGTGCACAAAACTCAACTCAAAATGAATCAAGGACCTAGGAATTAGACCAGAGATGCTGTACCAAAAAGGAGAAAAAGTAGCTCTGAATCTTCATGTTGGCTTAGAACCAGACTTCCTTAACAAGAGTCCCAGAGTGCAAGAAATCAAAGCAAGGATCAGTAAATGGGATGAATGCAAACTAAAAAGTTTTTTCTCAGCAAAGGATACAATCAATAGTGTGAAACGAGATCTTACAGAGTGGGAGAAAAGTTTTTCCATATGCACTTCAAATAGAGCACTAATCTCCAAAATTTATAAAGAACTTACACCAGTAATACAAAGAACCCAATTAATAAATGGGCTAAGGAGATGGACAGACACTTTACAGAAGAAGATATATAGATGATTAAGAAATATATGAAAAAGTGCTCAACATCTCTAGTAATTTGAGAAATGCAAATTAAAACAACCCTTAAGATTTCATCTTACTCCAATTAGAATGGCTATTATCAAGAACACAAGCAGTAATAGGTGTTGGTGTGGATGTGAGGAAAAAGGCACCCTTGTACATTGCTGGTGGAGTTGCAAATTGGTGCGGTCACTCTGGAAAGCAGTATGGAGATTCCTCAGAAAACTTGGAATGGACCTACCTTTTGACCCAGGTATCCCACTCCTCAGTTTATACCCAAGTGGCTTAAAATCAACATACTATAGTAAGGCAGCCACATCAATGTTTATAGCAGCTCAATTCACAATAACTAGATTGTGGAACCAACTTAGATGCTCTTCAACAGATGAATGGATAAAGAAACTGTGGTATATATACACAATGAAGCACTACTCAGCCATAAAGAATAAAATTATGGCATTTGCAGGTAAATGGATGGAATTGGAGAAAATCATGCTAAGTAAAATAAGCTAATCCCAAAAAACCAAAGACTGAATGTTTTCCCTGATAAGTGGATGATGATACATAATGGGGGCTTGGGGGGTGGAGGATAAGAGAAGAATGGAGAAACTTTGGATTGTATAGAAGGAAATAATGGGGAAGGGAGATGAAGAAGGAAAGATAGTGGAATGAGATGGATTTCATTCCCCTACATACATGCATGATTACATAAATGATGTGAATCTTCACTGTGTACAACCATAGAAACAAAAAGTTGTACCCCATTTGTGTACCAAGAATCAAAATGCAGTCTGTAAAAATTAAAAAAACATAAAAATATATTATAAGTAAAAAAAAATCTCAGCGTTCCTCTCAGAAATATTAACTTCTATAGGCTGTTTAAAAATTAAATATTAAATTCATATTTTGTGACCTAAAGTGTTTGAAAGTTAGAGGTTTGAAAAGTTTTTTTTGGGACAGAAAATTAATAGGAATTTCACAGTCTTGACTTTTTTGTATAATTTGGGTGTCAGGAAAATTTGTCATACAGAGCAGGACAGTTCTGAAAATGGAAAGGTTTGCTATCAATAATTGTGTCTGGAAAATTTTCATAATCCTAGACTCTCTCAGACAAAACAGATGGTCACACCATGTTCTCAGAGTGTTAAGAAAAGAAACTCTGGATTTGTTTTCTTCTTCCACATCTCCATGAATTCTGCTCTTTTTAAGCATTTCAATGAATTATTTTCAGTTAAAATTCTACACATTTCAAGAGTAATCTTTAAAAAAATTATTTACAATTGTCCCTTAATTGTTTATACCCAGGTTACTTTTGTGTTGTAAAAGAAGATCCAAAATAAGTTATGTGGGTTATATCTATTGATGTTTACTGTGTTAAAATGAAAACAGAGGAATCTTATAATATTAATTCATATATTCAAGAGTAACATTTAGATTGCTACTTCCACAAATATGGAATAAGTGTTCTTTTTCCTATTCTTCCTACTAAATACAACTGAAAACCCTGGCCATTATATCTAAATTATACATAAGAAGACTGAAATTTGAAGAGAAGTCTAACTAACTAGGCACCTCAGGACACAAGAAACTATATGGTAGTGAGTTTGGTTGGTTTTCTTTCAGTCTTACGTATCCTAGACTGGATACTGGAGAAAACAGGTAAACCAGAAATACCAATGGAAATAATTTTTAAAAAATAAGCCAAAGAAAACCTGCTTTTTTAGCCAAAGGACCACAAAAGAGTGACTTAGCGAAACAGAAAACTGACAAGTCAGTAAACAAAAGTACTCTCTTCCAGTCAAACACCACAGAAAGAAAACTGACTCAACTTTTCCCTTCTAGCAAAAAACACGTGAAAAACCCGGACTTCCATCCTCCACAGAATGCAAGGATGCACCCAGCCCTCCGGCCCAGCCACCACCACTGGGGTGAGGTTTGGGTACCTCTCCCCTCCTTCATGGGACAGTGTCAAGGAGGCAAAAGAGAGACCAGGAGACTCACCACTGCTCAAGAGAACCAATGGCATCCTCTCCCCACTCTGCCCCAGTGAAAGTGGAAGTCACCTGTGGAGTAGTATTGAAGCACCTTCCTTCTTCAACTCAGGATGAGACCAGCAGAGACCCAGCTTGATCACCCACCTCCACTATTAGTTTTAGGAAGCTCTTCCCTAGTCAGTTCTAGAAACTAGAGAAAAGAATAAAATAAACACAAAGCAAGCCAAATATTGGAAATATCCAAAAGAGTAGAAATCAATGAATTTGGAACAGGAAGACAATGGAGGTAATAAAAGAAACAAAAAGCTGGTTCTTTGGAAAGATGGGTAAAATAAGAAAAGTGCTAGCAAAACTGACCCAAAAATAAGATGTAAATGTGGAATGAAATGGGAATATCTCCCCAGATCCTTCTGGCATCAAAAGGGTAACAAATGAATACTCTGACCACGTGTATGCACATCAGTTTGACAACTTAAATGACGTGGGTCAATTTCTTGAAAAATACAGTTATAACAACTAATGCAACATGAAATAGATTATTTGAACAGTTCTATAACTATTAAGAAAATGAATTCATAATTTAAAATCTCACAAATAGCAATTGCCAGGCCCAGATGGTTTCACTGAGCTAATTGATTATCCTTAGGAGGAAAAAATTAACCTTGACCTACCTACACTTCACACTTGATATAAAAGTTAACTTATATTATATGTGAGTTTAAATGCAAATTTATAAAACTTTTTGCAGATATTACAGAAAAAATTTTGTGTATAAATCTTAAGGAAGAGATTTTAGACATAAATCTAAAGCATGATCCGTGAAAGAGAAAACTAAATAATTTGGCCCATCAGATTTAAAAACTTTTGCTCTGAGAAAACTTTTGTGATGAAAATGTGAACTACAGACCTAGAGAAAATATATGCAAATCCCATATTTGACATATGATTTATATCCAGAACGTATAAAGAGCTCTCAAGTTCAATATTAAAAATAACCTTAAATGCATTCTACTGTCATGTATAACTAATTAGAACAAATTTAAAAAAGGAAAAAAACCCACAAAAAACAAAAAATGTAACCTTAAAAAAATGAGCAAAAGGCATATAGAGAACTTTGACCAAAGAAGATGTACAGATGGCAAATAAGCATGAAAAGATGTTTAATATATTATCCATTATATAATTGAAAATTAATACTGCAATGAATTATTACTGTGAACCTCTTAGAAAGGTAAAATATAAAAAATAACTCACATGGATGGGATGTACTCAGTAGTACATGAGGCACTGTGTTTGATCCCCATCACTAAAAGGCAATACAAAACCACCTCACACCAAGTGCTAGCTAGGATGGACAAACTGGATCTCTCCTATGTTGCTAGTGAGCATGTAAAATGGTACTACCTTCTTGGGAAACAGCTTGACTGTTAAAACTATAGCTCATATTTGCCTGATGACTTAGCAATTGAACTCTTGAGGATTTATCCAAGAAAATGAAGATATATTTTTCCACAAAAATTGTTGTATTATTATTCATAGCAGCTTTATTTGTGAGAATCACAAACTAGGAACAAATTGTCCCTCAGTAAGTGAGTAAACGGCAGTGCTTCCATACTGTGAAACATGACTTAGGGACAAAAAGCAGTGAACAATGGATAGGTATAGTGACTTGGATGGTTCCCAAGGGCATTCTGCTACCTGAAAAGAATCAACCTCGATAGGTCATATACCATATGATTCAATTTGTGTAAGATTTTCAAATGACAAAATTATTGAAAGGGAAAGCAGATGAGTGATGGCCAGGAATTGGAAGTGGTAGAGGGAAGGGTGTGAATGGAACTCTAAAGGGGTAGCATATGAGATATTTGAATGATGAAGTAGATTTTTTATTTTGATTATGGTGATATTGCACAAATACCCCTGCTCCACAACATTTTGTCCTATTAACACTTGAAATCTTTGACTTTCTCTCACTGTGCAATAGATTACTAGGTTTTCTAATTTTTTACCTACTTTTCTACCCTTCCTTTTCAGCTTCCTTTGGTGTTTCTCATGTTCCATCAATAACTCTCTTCACTATTCATTTTGCATACTCTTCCAGGGTAATTTCATCTACTTTCCAAAGGAAGGTATGTAACTTAGCATTATTGAAGTTTAATTGAGCATGAGATTCTTTAATATTAATTTTCCCTTAATCTGATCAATATGATCTTTGGATATTAGAGTACAGGTAACTTTTATTTAAAAAAGTTAAAGTGTAGGTGACTAACTATCCAGTAAAAATTCTGGTTTCCTCTTACATTGTATGGAGTTACTATGGGGTGGCAGCTTCTCAGTCAGTATCTTTGTTTCTCAGCTTCTCTTCATGTCTTTGAATCCATATAACCATTTCTCAGCAATGGATGTGAGTTGTGTTGGCAGTATCACTCCTATGAGCAAAGATTAAAAATTGGATGAACCTTCCTCACCTTTCCTTTTTCTCATTCACCCAGATGCAGAGGACTCCAAAGGTGTTGCCCACATTAATAGAAGGGCTTCAGAGTGGAAGGACCCCCAGTCTTGCAATTATTGCATGGAGAAAAGCTACTCACTAGTCAGGATATTCCACATTGGACAGAATGAGGAATTGACTTCTTAGTCTTATTAGTTTAAACTAATAAATTTGGGGAATTTTTTGTTGTTATGACAATTGTTATAGTTTGTATCATAAATGTTCTACAGAGACTCGGATGTGATGGCTTGGTCCCCAGCTGGTGGTATTACTGGGAGGTGGTAGAAACTTTATGAGGTGGCACATGGTTATGGAAGTAGGTTACTGGAGGCATGCCTTTTAAGGGTGTATTTTGTCTCTAAACTCTTCCACTCTCTGCTTCCTGGTGCCAGGAGGTGAGCAACCTCTTCTACCACACACTTCCACCACCATGCTATTCTACCTTGCCTTAGGTCTAAAGCAATGGAGCCAGCTGGCCTTGGATCAAAGCCTCTGAAACCACAAGCCAAAATAAGTATTGCCTCTTTTAAATTGATTTTCTCAGATAGTTTGTCACAGAAACAAAAAACTGATTAACTTACCAACTAACCTAATAAAAATTTTGGATTAAAAAAAAATTCTTGTTATGGAGAGAACCCTTAAAGGTAAATGATTTAAAATCATTAATATATGTGACATTTAAGGCATGAATTCATTTCTTCTTCAAGACTGAGAACTAGAGGTAAAACTTTGTGGGAATAACCATGATAGCAGGGCAAAAACTGAAGGTGGAAAGACAAAGGAGTTTCTGGAATGTTCACTGGCCTCTTCTATTTCCAGGTTCCATCCAACTTAAATTTAATTTTATCCTTGGTAGGTCCAATTTTCAGCATAGGTCAACTAGTTGGGAAAGCAAGGAAGCTAGGGGTCAGGTTGATAGATGCTTGGGTGATTTAACATGAACCATAATTCTGATCTTTGTAGGAGAAGATGGATAGTCTAAATTGGAGTGTCCAGGGTGATGATGAATTCTGACTCAGATCCAGTAAGTGTGAGCACCTAGCTTCCCCAGTTGTACAGGATGATGATGACCAAGAGATCCACTTCTTTCACACTTCAACCAGAACACTGAGACATTGATATGGCTGAGGCAACTAGGAGCATGCAAAGGGGCAGGGTATCACAGCAACTTAAGTGTTAAGTCAACAAAGGTTAGGAGTTTGTACTACCTGTTTTGCAGTTTTCACTGAGAGGCCTGTTCATAAACATCTTAGGATATATCACTTGTGGATCTCCCAAATAGCACATGCATGCCCAACCTCATAGCCAATAACAACATGTCCTCCTAGGTGGCATATGCATTCGGAATTGGGGGAGCACAGAGCAGAACATTCTCCAATAAAACTACAGTGTATGAGAGGTAGCCTCATGGGCTGAGATTTAGACAGCACTTCTTCCTTTGTGGGGGGGAAAGAAAGACAGCTGTCTAAAATAGAAGCTGGAGTAAAGTGTGCCCTATAAACAGCATTAACCTGGCAGAGGACTTGTGGTCTGTTGCTGGGCAGTTAATGCAGCTATTAGGACTCATGGACTGTGCACTAATGTTGTGCAGTAACACAAAACCAGTGCATGAGGCTAGTAAGGAGTGGGAGAAAGATATGTATTACTATTTTGCTGCACTCAGACTCAGCTCAAAATCTGGGAAGAAATAAACCTGAAAATGAAGAACATCAAAGATGTGGCTTCAAATTTTCAAAAAGAAGTACTTGAACTTGCTTTGTTTAGAGCATATGAAGCTTTTCTAGTAGAGTAAATTCAGTTGTCTCAGAGTGACGCTCCAGAAGGTTAGATATCAAGTTGTGCATAGTGCAGCAGCTAGAATTCTAAGGACTGTTAAGAACCTTCACTCTTACATAATACCTTTCCCTTGGCTGTGAGTAAAACCTGTGAACATTAGAGATCACTTCAGTCATTACATTGCATTTTATGGAATCTAAATCACATGCCCTTTAAAAGCAGAGTTTTTGCTGGTTAGTAGCAAAAAGCAGAGTTAGATTAGAAGCAAGGAGAGGGTGGGAAGCACCATTGCTGGCTTAACAACTGGGGATTAGGCCATGTGCAGAGGAACACAGGCAGCTTCCAGGAGATGGAAACTTCAGCTCCTGGTCAGAGCCAGCAGGGAAATGGGGGCTGAAATGCTCCAACAGGAACTGAATTATTCTAACCAACTGAGCATGTTTGGAAGTAGATTCTTTCCAAGACATGCCAGATAAGAACCATGGACCTCATTTTGATTTCTGATTTCAGCCTTGGGAGACATGACTGGGGCAACTAGGAGCATGGCAAAGGGGTAAACTAAGTAGTAAACCAAATCAAACCTACCCTATCTCGACCTACATTGCTGTGAGCAAATAAATGGGTGTTGTTTACGCAGGGAGGACCCTAACACACTTAATGGTCACACATGGCAGCACTTGGCATTCTGGTACTCCCAGCTCCAACTAGACTCCATGGAACTCATAAAGTTTCTAGTGATGGGACAGTAAGCTGAGTGTGCTTCAAATGTCACATCCTGATTTTATTCCTGTGATTATAATGTTCCTACTGCTTTTAATAAGGGTTTTTTTGGGTGAGACTGGGTTATGAAGATTGAAAGAATGTTAGGAGACTGAACAGTTGAGGAAGAGAGATTAAATTAGAAACAGTCCATGCTTTCCATTATCATGTAAGTTTGTGAGAAGAAAAATCATGCTTTTGTTGATCTGCTACTGTTAATGTCTTTATTTTCTCCTACCAACTCTCTGCATCAAGTCTGTGATCTACTTCCCATGAGAGATGCTTTCAGAGATATTTCTACTTTATTAAATATATCATAAAGAACAGAAAACTAACACTCAATTCAATTAATTTCTTATGATGACATTTTATGCCAATGGAAAAACCAAAGAGAATCATCAACTTTCCTAGCATAGTGTGTGGTAAATTCATTCCTCCTAAGAACGCTTTTTCTACTATTCTCACCCCATTGGTACTACAGGTCAACCTAGTGGACAAAGACTATCTCATTTGTAGGAAGAATAACCAAATCTCATTGGGCAAGAATTCATTTTAAGTGAAAAATAATTTTATGGGCTACAAAATGATGGCAAAAAATGTGAAAGTAGAATGGAGGAGCAATTTTAGCCCATTTTATCAGAGTCAGATTAGTTCAGTATCTGGAGGGTATTGTAGTGGGTACTTTAAGTCATGTGAGACTCACATGTGGACCCAAGCTCACCACAAACATCCTGGCAGATCATCCCTTTGGTGGACTGTTCATCACACGAGGAAGCACAGCCACCTGTTTGTGGGGTGCCTGGGGGAATCAGACACCCAACAGTTTCATCTCAAGGAGGTACTGGCAGAGTAGGTAAGCTGACCTTTGCTTAACTACAACTTTTCTTCACCAGACTCAGTAAGAATACTCAGAATTTTGTGACCACTTGTTCTGAGCCCTCTATTAAGCCTTTGCTAGCAATCTGTACTAGACCTGAAAGTTTACCCCAGTGCAAGTGACTTTGACAATAATAGTCAAAATGCTTAGATGAAGAATGCGTCATGCTCATTCTTCTTTTTTTGTTGTTGTTTTTTTTTTAAATTTATTTTTATTGTAAACAAATGGGATACATGTTGTTTCTGTTTGTACATGGAGTAACAGCATACCATTTGCATAATCATACATTTACATAGAGTTATGATGTTTGATTCATTTTGTTATTTTTTCCTTTCCTCCCACCCCTCCCACCCCTCTTTTCAGTCTATACATTCCCTCCTTCCTCCATTCTTGCCCCCTTTCCACCGTCCATTATGTGTCATCATCCACTTATCAGTAAGATCATTTGCCTTTTGGATTTTTGAGACTGGCTTATCTCACTTAGCATGATATTCTCCAATTTCATCCATTTGCCTGCAAATGCCATAATTTTAGCATTCTTTATAGCTGAGTAATATTCCATTGTATATATATACCACAGTTTCTTTATCCATTCATCAATTGAAGGGCATCTAGGTTGGTTCCACAGTCTGGATATTGTGAATTGAGCAGGTATGAACATTGATGTGACTGTATCTCTGTAGTATGCTGATTTTAAGTCCCTTGGGTATAAGCTGAGGAGTGGGATAGCTGGGTCAAATGGTGGTTCCATTCCAAGTTTTCTAAGGAATCTCCACACTGCTTTCCAGAGTGACTGCACTAATCTGCAGCCCCACCAGCAATGTATGAGTGTACCTTTTCCCTCACATCCTCTCCAACACCTATTGTTGCTTGTATTCTTGATAATCGCCATTCTAATTGGGGTGAGATGAAATCTTAGTGTAGTTTTGATTTGCATTTCTCTTATTACTAAAGATGGTGAACATTTTTTCATATGTTTGTTGATTGCTTATAGATCTTCTTCTGTGAAGCATCTGTTCATATCCTCAGCCCATTTGTTGATTGGGTTATTTGTATTCTTGGTGTAGAGTTTTTTGAGTTCTTTATAGATTCTGGAAATTAGTGCTCTATCTGAAGTATGAGTGGCAAAGATATTCTCCCACTCTGTAGGCTCTCTCTTCGCATTGCTGATAGTTTCCTTTGCTGAGAGAAAGCTATTTAGTTTGAATCTATCCCAGTTGCTGATTCTGCTTTTATTTCTTGTGCTATGGAAGTCCTGTTAAGGAAGTCTGATCCTAAGCCAACATGTTGAAGATTTGGACCTACTTTTTCTTCTATAAGATGCAAGGTCTCTGGTCTGATTTCGAGGTCCTTGATCCATTGTGAGTTGAGTTTTGTGCAGGGTGAGAGATAGGGATTTAGTTTCATTCTGTTGCATATGGATTTCCAGTTTTCCCAGCACCATTTGTTGAAGAGGTTATCTTTTTTCCATTGCATATTTTTGGCCCCTTTGGCTAGTATGAGAAAATTGTATTTATATGGGTTTGTGTTCGTGTCCTCTATTCTGTACCATTGATCTACCTGTCTATGTTGGTGCCAATACCATGCCGTTTTTGTTACTATTGCTTTGTAGTACAGTTGAAGTTCTGGTATTGCAATACCCCCTGCTTCATTCTTCCTGCTAAGGATTGTTTTAGCTATTCTGAGTTTCTTATTCTTCCAGATGAATTTCATGATTGCTTGCTCTATTTCTGTAAGGTACATCATTGAGATTTTAATTGGAATTGCATTGAATCTGTATAGCACTTTTGGTAGTATGACCTTTTTGGCAATATTAATTCTGCCTATCAAAAACATGGGAGATCTTTCCATCTTCTAAGGTCTTCCTCAATTTCTTTCTTCAATGTTTTGTAGTTTTCATTGTAGAGATCTTTTATCTCTTTGGTTAGATTGATGCCCAAGTATTTTATTTTTTTGAGGCTATTGCAAATGGAGTTGTTTTCCTCATTTCCCTTTCAGATGTTTCGTTGCTTGCATATAAAAATGCTTTAGATTTATGCGTGTTGATTTTATAGCCTGCTATTTTGCTGAATTCATTGATGAGGTCTAGAAGTTTTCTCGAGTTTCTTGGATCCTCTAAATATAGAATCATGTCATCAGCAAATAGTGACAGTTTAAGTTCCTCTTTTCCTATTCATATCCCTTTAATTTCTTTAGTCGGCCTAATTGCTCTGGCTAGAGTTTCGAGGAAAATGTTGAATAGAAGTGGTGAAAGAGGACATCCCTGTCTTGTTCCCATTTTTAAAGGAAATGGTTTCAGTTTTTCTCCATTAAGAATGATGTTGGCCATGGGCTTAGCATAAATAGCCTTTACAATGTTCAGGTATGTTCCTACTATCCCTATTTTTTCTAGTGTTTTGACCATGAAAGGGTTTTGTATCTTGTCAAATGCTTTTTCTGCGTCAATTGAAATAACCATATGATTCTTATCCTTAAGTCTATTGACGTTATGGATTGCATTTATTGATTTACAAATGTTAAACCATCCTTGCATTCCAGGGATGAACCCCACTTGATCGTGTTGCACGATTTTCTTAATATGCTTTTGGATACGGTTTGCCAATATTTTGTTAAGGATCTTTGCATCTATATTCATCAAGGATATTGGTCTAAAATTTTCTTTCCTTGATGTGTCTTTTCCTGGTTTGGGTATGAGGGTGATATTAACTTCATAGAATGAGTTTGGTAGGGTACCCACTTTTTCTATTTCCTGGAATACTTTGAGAAGTATTGGAATGAGATCTTCTTTGAAGGTCTTGAAGAACTTGGCTGAGAATCCGTCTGGTCCTGGACTTTTCTTGGATGGTAGGCTTTTAATGGCTTCTTCTATTCCATTGCTTGATATTGATCTGTTTAAATTGTGTATGTCCTCCTGGTTTAGTTTGGGAGGAGCATATGTCTCTAGAAATTTGTCAATGTCTTCGGTAGATTCTATTTTGTTGGAATACAGATTTTCAAAGTAGTTTCTCATTATGTTCCGTATCTCAGTGGTGTCTGTCGTGATATTTCCTTTTTCATCACGAATTTTAGTAATTTGAGTCTTCTCTCTCCTTCTCTTTGTTAGTGTGGCTAAGGATTTGTCTATTTTGTTTACTTTCTCAAAGAACCAACTTTTTGTTTTGTCAATTTTTTGAATTGTTTCTTTTGTTTCAATTTCATTGATTTCAGCTCTGATTTTAATTATTTCCTGTCTTCTACTACTTTTGCTGTTATTCTGTTCTTCTTTTTCTAGGGCTTTGAGCTGTAATGTTAGGTCATTTAGTTGTTGACTTTTCATTCTTTTCTAGAATGCGCTCCATGCAATGAATTTTCCTCTTAGTACTGCTTTCATAGTGTCCCAGAGATTTTGATATGTTGTATCGTCATTCTCATTGACCTCTAAGAATTTTTTTTATCTCCTCCCTGATGTTTTCTATTATTCATGTTTTTTCAATAGCATATTATTTAGTCTGCAGGTGTTGGAATAATTTCTGTTTTTTATTTTGTCATTGATTTCTACTCTCAGTCCATTATGATCTGATAGAACACAAGGCAGTATCTCTTTTTTGCATTTCCTAAGGGCCACTTTGTGGCATAACATATGGTCTGTTTTCAAGAAGGTTCCATGTGCTGCTGAGAAGAAAGTGAACCCGTTCATTGATGGATGGAATATTCTATATATGTCTATTAAGTCTAGGTTATAGATTGTGTTATTGAGTTCTATGGTTTCTTTGTTCGATTTTTGTTTGGAAGATCTATCTAGTAGTGACAGCGGTGTGTTAAAGTCACCCAGAGTTATTGTGTTGTGGTCTGTGTGATTCCTGAAATTGAGAAGGATTTGTTTGATGTACAGGGATGCACCATTGTTTGGGGCATAAATATTTACTATCGTTTGTCTTCCTGATTTATAGTTCCCTTAAGCAGTATGAAATGTTCTTCTTTATCCATTCTGACTAACTTTGGCGTGAAGTCCACTTTATCTAGTATAAGGATGGAAACCCCTGCTTTTTTACTAAGTCCATATGCGTGGCAGGTTTTTTCCCATTTTTTCACCTTTAGTCTGTGGATGTCTTTTTCTATGAGATGAGTCTCTTGCAGGCAGCATATTGTTGGGTCTTTCTTTTTAATCCATTCTGCCAGTCTATGTCTTTTGATTGATGAGTTTAGGCC